>NC_141698.1:1150079450-1153066291 GCF_964263255.1 Lissotriton vulgaris
GTCTCGGTGCTATGGTTGGCTCTGAAACCGGACTGCGAGGGATCAAGGGATCCAGTCATCTTGAGGAAGGTGGCAAGCTGTTTGTTGGCGATCTTCTCGATGACTTTGGCAGGAAAAGGGAGGAGCGAGATAGGGCGGAAGTTCTTGAGGTCGGTTGGGTCCACTGTTGGTTTCTTCAGTAGGGCGCTGAGCTTGGCATGCTTCCAGCTCTCCAGGAAGGTTGCGGAGTCGAAGGAGGTGTTGATGACGTCTCGGAGTTGGGGTGCGATGGTGGAGTCGGCCTTGTTGAAGACGTGGTGGGGGCAGGGGTCAGTTGGAGATCCAGAGTGGATGGTGTTCATCGTGCGGGCTGTGTCTTCGGTGGTCACTGTGGTCCAGGTGCGGAGGGTGGCAGTGGGGTGCGTTGGTTCGACGGTTGGGTGCGAGGATGGTATGCCGAACCTGTTGTGGATGTCGGCAATCTTGCGGTGGAAGAACGAGGCGAGGGAGTCACAGAGGTCTTGTGAGGGGGTAATGTCGTTGTTGCCGGTGCTGGGGTTGGAGAACTCCTTGACGATGGTGAAGAGTTCCTTGCTGTCGTGGGCGTTGTTGTCCAGTCGATCCTTCAGAGATTTCTTCTTGGTGGTACGGATGAGCTGGTGGTGCCTGCGGGTTGCGTGTTTGAGGGCGGTAATGTTGTTAGTGGTCCGGTCGAGGAGCCAGTAGCTATTTGCACATTTCCGAAGTTGTAAGTACCCATAATAGCATGAATATAAGTGACCTCTTATTTACACATTGTCTTTCATTTGAAAGGGAGTAATGCATCAAAAGTCAATAGGTAATAACAGTTGCTTTACAATTCTGTGTTACCCTAAGTCTCCTGATAAAAATGCTATCTCACTTGTGTGAGTAGGCCAGGTGCCTGCTACAGGAATCGGCTCAAAACTCAACGTGGACACACTTCATTTTTACAGTGAAAACTGAGCCTTTTTTTGCAAAGTGCCTAGCTGTAGATTTTGAACCCTAGCTCTGCACAGGATGTGGTGACTTGTCTGGCTTTCACCCAGAATCCCCTGCAAAACTCAAACTTTGTAAAAAAAACACATTTCCCTCACATTGTGTTGAAACGTGGGTAGATCGAAGCAGCTTGCAGGTTCTAAATACACATTTATTTAATCCACTTTCCTTACATATTCATTTGAGCTATGAATTCATATGACAAAAAGCACTGTCAAGTTGCCTGCAATCATTATCAAAACCTAATATTAGCCTACATTACTCAGATTCTATGTTTTGTTCCTGAAGTGTCAGGTGAGGTGAATGCATGAGGACATGAATGATGGGATGTTTGAGTAGTTAGATTACTAATATTATATACAATGATAAGGAATAATATGTGTTAAAACCTTGTTAATTATAATTGAAATATTTATATGACATTCAACCTGCACTCGAGTTATTGTTAACCCCTTGATATTATAAAAAATATAGTGGAAGTATGTCTTTTTAAAAACTATTTTGAGTTGCCTTTGATTCCTTCACATTCATCCAAGGTACCCTACCACATACAATAGAAAATATCAGACTGGGTCACCTCAGTAATGAGGAGGTAACATGGCCAGTCCTAGCCAGCTATAGACCCTATCCACAAATAGGAGTTCTCACAGGTGCAGAAATGTGTAGACTTTATACAACTATAATTACACTATACAGACAAGTAATATAATTTGCTATCCAAGACATAACATCAGCCCCAGCAAGGGCTGTTCAATCTGCACAACCACAATTGGAGATGCCCACAATTTGTCCAGTGACTGTTAATGCAGTTATGGGTAAGGTTCCTATTAGACCAGAGCAGATTCTGTTCTGCATCCCTCAAAAGAAATCAGCTTGAAGCAGATTTTCCCCATACAGGACCCCAAGATAAACATAGAATTCTCACAACGTGCCTTCCTGTGGAGATGGTTCCCCCAGTAGAAAAAAGCACCAAGTGGGGCACAGTAATTGCTGCTATTTATACAACATCAATAGTTGTTGCCTATGCCCTGGATCAGGGAATGAAACTTATTAGCAATTATGCTACAGTCTCCTGAATTATTTCTCGTTTTATTGAAGAGGAAGCAACAGCATTTGGCGGTATAGTAATGTCTCACCCAGATACCATTAGTGAATCAGGAGTGAGAACTGCCAAAAATGATTATCGCTCAAGCCTATACATCCAGAGGTTGAGATAATTTGGGAGCCAGGCCTAACAAACCGCAAATTAAGTGTAATTATGAAAAGGATAACCGCAAACAGGCACCACAGTCTTTAAAAGAATGCTGGGATAATAAGAAAAAGAAAGACAAGATTAAAGTACAAGGTGGATCTCCTCCACAGGAGTCTTCTCAGATGAGCTACAATTTGCATAACCATGAAACAATTAAACAGCTTTAAGGGTATAAGGTCACTGAGACACATCCTTCTCATTCCTTTCAGGAGTCATCGAATAGAGAGAGAAGAGGTCGATCAGAGCGCAGGTTGGAGGAGTACGTGAAACAGATGAAGGAGTCACAATGCTCTTGTGACTTCATAAAAATAAAAGAATTTCCACAGTAAAAACTTCAATTTGAAAAGAAAAAAGTGGCTGAGATAAAAGACATGCCATACATATTGAGGACTCTGTTTCAGAACAGAGTGGGCTCTGACTCTGCTAGACAGCAGAACTGAAGTCACAATAGTTTGCTAAATCATCTAGAGTGTCTGGTGGCAGTAACAACTAGTGACTTGATTCAGGTACAAACACTGGACCAGAGGCTGGGGCTTATTACGATAGTGGGAGGACCGCCACGCCAGCCATGCGGTAGCAGTCGTTCCATCATCAGACCGTGAATTTCCCCCCACCACACTTTGATGGGAGGGGATCTAAACTGCGACCATGGCGGATGGAACGACCGTCCACCATGGAATCACCACAGGCAATCGGACCGAATGTCTGGTGGAGCAGTCTGCAGGCATAACATGGTGGCGGTGCCTAGCAGGCACGTCCACCATATTATGATTCAGGTGTGAGCCAGCCTTTCCATGGCGGCGACACGTCATAAAAGGCTGGTAGAGATCCTGTTCGGTGGCCCGTTGCAGGCCCCTAATGGGGGGGATGTATGTGCATATGTACCCCCTACATTTGAGTACACTAAGTAGAAGGCACCGTGTGGTGTCTGCCATGTAGTGCACTGTAATGCACAACATGCATTTTCAACATTGTGGTGGGTGCTGCTGTCATTGGAGAGTGACACAGTGGACGCTGAGGAGGAATAGGTTGTAGCTACTTTTCTCAGTGATTGCAATAGGAAGTCTAAGGCGATCATGGATTTAAGGGAGCAACTGTGCCTACACGACATATGGATTAACAGAGACAATGTCCCTAGACAAAAGACAATGAATTCCAATAAATATAGACTAAATAGTTCTATATCAAATGTCCAGCCGGACAGTTTAATTTCCAATGAATAAAGTACATAAAAATTAGGTGTGATACAAGTGGGACACCAGCCGGGGGAAGCGCCGCTTCCAACGGATATATCGCATCGCGCTGACATTGCATCGCAGCTGTTACATCATAGACGACATCACATCGCATGTCATCAGGACGCATGCAAGTGCATCGCATTTCCTTATACATCGTTAAGCGATTACATCGTGAATCGGGATACATCAGTGAATCGGTGTGAGAAGTTGGCCTGATATGTAGTGTTTCCAATTCTGGAACCACTGGGTATCAGTCCAAACAAACCCCAAAGATGTCAGGTTGTAAGTCAACCTTGTAGACAAGCTATCCTAGTGGTAGCATGGACTAAGCAGCCTTAAAGGCTTAACTTAAGAGGTCGTGTTAAGCGAGCTTGTTTTACCACATACAATCCTGTAATCAAATGAAAGGACACCACACAAGTATATATTGTAAAAATATATGTATTTATTTCTAAATTACTCCCCAGTACTCTTTATGAGGAAAGGGGCACAAGCGTTAAATCAAAAGCACTGTTAAACATATAAAGTTGGCACAATTATGGCTGAGGGCGGGGGGCCACTCAGACCATATACTAAAAAAATGGTATAAGTAACACTTATCGAACAATGGTTAGGCCTAGGGCCTAGAGATTCGCTGGGAGCAGTCAGGACAAGCAATGAAGAAGTCGGGAGTAGCCCACAGGATACGGGTGCAGCACGGAAAGTGCGGCGCGCACCAATGTAAAGTCAATGGTGCGTAAAAGTTAGTTAAAGTGAATTAAATGATACTTCCGCTGAACCTAGGAACACAAAACTTCAGACACAGACCCTAGAGGTGTGTACCAGTGTAAGGACACCGGCGTTGCAAAGTTACCTCACCCACAGGCCGTGGGTGCACAGGGTCGAAGTGGCGTCGGGTTCTGTCACGCAGGTTCTTGGTGCTTGGAGCTGTTGCAGCTGCAGGCGCTGTGAAGCAGAAGTGTCCGGTGCGATCCAAGGGTGGATCGAAGTGGTGAAGACCTGAAAGCAGAGGGGACAATGTTCAAAGTCACTGACCAGTGACCACCGTGGAACCAGATTGGAACCAGGCAAAGTTGGGTGCAAACAGGTGATCAGGGGTTGCTTCTCTCTGCAGCCACGTGGACACGAAGAGGTCAAGGACGTCCAGGAGTCGATCACGAGCTGTCCCTCGAAGGCTCTAGCTGATGGCGGTGTCGGCAACTCGATTGAAGCAAACAAGCCTTGGCTAATGCAAGCCACGGGGAAAGTGAAAAAGGCTTATTACTCGGACCAGCAAGGTCAGAGCGGGTACTCCTTTCTACAGGAGCGAGGGCAGGTCTGGAGCAACCAGACCCACAGTGTAAATCGTAGGTTTCGTCGCCAAGATGGCCGCTGACCACGTGACAAGCGGCCGGGATGGCGAGTCGAGTGGCAAAAAGCAAAAGGGCCCCACGCAGATCGTGGAGATGCTGGAGGGCTGGTCTTTGGTGCAAATGCTGCTCGGTTGTGGGGCTTCTCAAACCCCAAAGCACAGAGTCGAGGGTGCCTCGGGTGCTGCGCAGTCAGCGTCTCGGGGGTCTTTCAAGATGGCCACTCCCACGTCTCTCGGTGCCTCCACGGGTCCCTTCTTTGCAGGGACTGTGGATCGGGCTGAGGGAAGTCTGGGAAGTTGGGTCTTGTCAGGCTCTGCACTCGGACTCCGGCGGGAGGCGGCGGCAAAGCAGACGTCGAGGTGCTGGGTGATGCCTGTGTTCACAGGGTGGCCCCTCCTAGGCCACAAGGGAGATGCTCTTCAGTCTTCTGTCATCAGAATGTCGAAGTCCAGTCGTCTTCTTAGTTTAAAGTTGATTTCAGGATGATCTGAAGTCCGTTGGGACTGCTCCCCCTCTTATTCGAATCTAGGGGGTTGGACATCCTGCTAGGTCCCCTCCTATGGGTGGGACCCCGGAAGGGGGTGGTTACACCCCTCTCCTTTGATCCTGGCCGCACTGGGACAGGGGCTGGGAGGCCCCAGAACCGGTTTGGCCGGATCCTGCAAGGGGCAGCCTTGTGCTCCCCAGGCAGTGTCTGGTTTCTTTGAAACCTCCCTACTCCAATCCACTATCTCCTGTCTGGGGTGGTTTGACACCGCCCTGTGACAGGAAACTCTTTGTCCAGGCCTCCTCTGCCGGGTTTCGGTCAGCAGCAGGAGGCCAGACCCGTGTCTGTGGCAGGGGCATCCATTTTGTGGATCTGAGGCTCATTTTAAATCAACCGCGTTTCAGTAAAGTAACATGTCTTCTCCCTCTAGAAGGGTGGAATGCTACCCCCGTCGCCAGAACTGGCGAGGGGGTAGTATTCCAATTCGTATGACACCTTACACGACATGTTTTGATAAAGCCAAACCAAAGTTGCTATATAACCGCGAGGATTATAAGGCGCTTAAGAGTATATGGTATGGCATTATCCCGGATCAGCTTAGGGAGTTGTTCCCGACAGCTGCAGACAGGCTCAGCTCATGCCAGAGCTCCATCTCACATAAAACCACGCACTCTGCCTCCAGGATTGATGAGGCCTTCCATAGGAGTGGCTCACAGGTTATATATGTGTCCAGATATAGGTTTAGATATAGGTATACTATATCTAAGCAAGGGGTGATTACACCCACTTGCCCCAGCTGAGTGATCAGCCAGTTGTGTCAAGTTAAGAACCAGCCAGGGGTGGCAAAAGCTATGCTTCAGCCCCTGGTAGGCCTTGGTGGCACCTATGCCCTGAGCACCTATAGTGCATGGTACAGGGGCTGACAAGGAGTCCATTTTACAGAGAGAGCAGATAGCCTGGGGCCCTGTTTAGCAGGGAACCAGGCCAACTAAGTCGAAAACCAGCTAAACACAGGGCAAAAAATCTGGGGTAACCATAGTCAGGTAGCCACCTTCCTACAATCGGGAATTGTGTTTCTTTATGGAGAGCAGATTGAAGCTAAATTGCATTATTAAACACGAGAGTTCATTTAATCAGTGCATATGCGGCGGAATTGTTTTCATAAAATGGAAATTGTAAAATGGCAATTAAGTTTATTTCAGTAAATTGAAGGTAAGCTAAATAGCATTATTAAACACGAGAGTTATCATCTTGCTATGAGAGACAGATGTGCATATATTACCACGGCAGTGGTAGAACTAGCGCTTCGAAGCAGGGCAGGCGCAGTCAGGCGCTGCCCCTGCAGACCCGTCTCTTGATGGGACAGAGCATTATTAAAAACGAGAGTTACAGCAGAACACAGTTGTAGGAAATGCGCAGAAACCTCTAATGCGCCTTTCCTAAAAAAAGAAACGGAAAAGAAGAAACGGAAACCTCTAACTGATAGCAAACAGACTGACATATATTTTATAATTAAAACGGAAACGGGCTAACTGATATCTTAGAATTACCGCATCAATGGCAGTGCGAGGATGTGGCTAACGGATAGCTCTGCCGACTTTGATGTTGGCAACCAGGGTTCGAGCCTCCTATCAAGTCGCCACACTTTTTATGTATTCATGGGTGGAAGGATGTGTGTGTGGTGAGTGGGTGGATGGATGAATGGATGGCGGATGGATGAATGGATGGGTGTATGGCTGGATGGATGCATGGATAGGCGGATGGGTGTATGGATGGATGCATGGCGGGTGAATGGGTGGCTGTATGGATGGATGCTGGATGGATGCATGTATGGCGTATGGATGGATGGATGGGTGGATATGTGGATGAATGGATGGATGGATGCATGGATGGGTGGATGTGTGGATGAATGGATGGATGGATGGATGCATGGATGGGTGGATGAATGTATGGTGAACGAGGGAAACGGAGTGCAGAAGGGCACGAAAAACGAGGGAAACTGAGGGCAGAAGGACACGAAAAACGAGGGAAACTGAGGGCAGAAGGACACGAAAAGAAGGAAAACTGAGGGCAGAAGGCCACAAAAAACGAGGGAAACAGAGGCCACCGCCCCTCTGCCGCCGCGCACTGTACCCCACCCCACCCCACCAAGTACAGAGGACCATTAAGCTAGGAATGCAGTATAAATCAAATTTATTTATTACTGCTTAAAAAATGGCTTCTATGTCAGAGCAATATTGTTATTATCAGTTTTAATTTGGAAACCATGTTTAGTGCTCCCATTTTTTATGAGAGTTAGAGAGAGACTCAATCTCCCATTGTTCTGCTGACACAGTAAAAACACTCAGATCGAGCAACCTCAGAATGGATGCTCTCGGCGAGCTGTATCTGCCTTTGCTATAACTCAACATTATTCAATTTCTGCTGGAAATACCGTGCTGAGGTGATATGAATGTCGAAAACCAGTGGCACGCAAATTATATCATTTTCTTTCCCTCTAGCCTGCAGTTGCACCTATGTACTTTGTCTTTTAGCAAGCACTTCAATCGACTTAGACCAAGGCTGTCTGATAAAAAAACAAAAACATCCTTAATTAGTAATGACAGGTGGCTCCGCCATTATGTGGCTCCTTTTATCAACTGCACGCTATAAATGCAAGTAAGAAAGGAAGTGACGGAGGACGTCCTTCCATTAACCAATCTGCTGCACATTGAAATGCAATATTAAAGCTGATTTCGTCAAACATTGAAATAGCGGTGAATAGGCGGTAGACATACATTATTTCACAATAATGTGTCGTTTATGGCGTGCCATTTATCACGGGTGAAGCTGGTCACCTCCT
Organism: Lissotriton vulgaris; assembly: GCF_964263255.1. NCBI lineage: Eukaryota > Metazoa > Chordata > Amphibia > Caudata > Salamandridae > Lissotriton > Lissotriton vulgaris. The sequence continues at coordinate 1,150,087,618 of NC_141698.1, forward strand.
TTCACATTTAGATTTGATTTAAATGCAAGATTGGATTACATGTGCATTAGCGCCTCATCATGGCCGAGAAGGGCACGGTAAAACCCTGTATAAAATCAACAGATTCCGACTTAATTTAATTTCTGCTGGATGTACATCAAGCAGAAGCGTGAAGCAACAACTTGTCATGAAAATGATCTACTCATCGGAACTATTGCAGGGACTGGTAGAAGAAGAATCCGCGATCACGCATTGGCTGAAAAGATTTTCAATGTGTGGGCTCAAACATCGCGTTGTCATGTCGCGCGATGTAAAGTCGCCGATGTGAAACGCTATGTAATTAAATGGCTGCATTTGCGTAGTAACAGCATGCGATGAGAAAATTGCCGATGTGAAGGAAGTTGCGATGTAATTGCCGCGATGAGAACTCCCGCGATGAGATTGTGTACGATGGATCGTCATACAACCCCAGCCGGTGCCCAACTAACACACTCAGGGGAAGACAAACAAGATAATTTTTAGGCAAATTGTGGCAGTCTGAATATCATAAATCATACTCAGACAATCCAAAATATACACATATGCAAATGGTAAATCACAAGATAGTTATGCATTTAGTGTATTAAGGTCGACGACGTTTCGAACCCAATTACAATACAAGGTTCATCCTCAGGACAAAAAGATTGCCTAACGAATACATATATACAGAATGCCCACGCCGGAATAGGCTTAATGGTATGTTAATGCGATTTCGCAATAACCACTCCCGGTAGCCGCTGCTGCGGTGTCAAATTAACGGGCAATTAAAATGTAATAGGGGTACAGGTCCTCAATGGGGGTCCTTACAAGGACCTTACAAGGACCCCCATTGAGGACCTGTACCCCTATTACATTTGAATTGTAATCCCCATCCCCGCGGTCTCTTCCCTAATCCCTTTCCCTCACCTGATTACCTCATTAATCTGTGTTACCTTAACCAGAGTTGGAGACGTAGGGAGGTGGACCCCTTTGTGCATTGTCCGCCACCTAGGCAGTACACGTGGATCTAACAGCCATAGCATAAAGGTTAATCTTAGAACCCTATTCTTTGTAATACAACACGTTGACTCTGAGGTAAAGGCAGCTACTGTTTTTTTTATGCCAAAAAGGCGTTCAACTTTGTGGAATGGGCCTTAATGTGGATTGTCCTGCACCACATTGAAGTTAGGGAAATATTTCTGCAATTAGTGAATGTGCTAAATATGGCAACTTTGGCTTAGGTTTGCATTAGTAATTTGGTTACAGACCTCTTATGATTACTATAGGTACGCGATCGGGCTGCCCATTATCACCTTAAGTGAATAATTCAGAGCTACTAGCCTGTGCTTTGAGAGAATTCCATGGTCATAGGGGGCTGCATTTTCCTGGTTACCACCTCATCATATAAGATTATATGGAAGACACTTGATTTTATATTCACAAATTAGAGATGAATCTTTCTCCTTTTCTCATAGAGGTGACTCTTATTTATGGCCTTTCTGGATTGTGCATTATCTGAGAGAACAAGATAATATTTCCTCTCACTCCATCCACAAGTCCCTCGACATTTGAATTTCCCTTGCAATGGAAATCTGACTCAGTGCGGTACCTTGGCATCCAAATACATACGGACCTGGTTATAGTAATGAACGATAACTATGGCACAGAAATTCACAAACTAGAGACTGATGTTGATTGCTGGATCAGGTCGCCCGTATTTTTAACCCCTTGCCTGCTTATGACGTTACCAAGCCGTCATGAGCCACAGGCGGCATGTGCTCATGATGGCGTAGTTCCGTCATGCGACTGCGGCTCTGCCCACAAGGCATTAATTCCTCGTCTGTGTGGGTGAATAAATGGGTGGGTGGGCCATGATGGAACCACACCGTCATGAAGTTTTACACTGAGCAAATCGAAAGCGCTAAAAATTTGAATAAAACTCTCTTTGAAATTACTAAACATCTTGCGGGATGCGCCCCAGACCTTAACCCTCCTTGCTCACAAGATCTCTGTGATTCATTGGCATCCTTCTTTTTTACCAAAGTGAACGATATATTTTCAGCTTTTAGCATTGGTGATAACCAATGCCATGAAATTGCAAATACCCCATCTCCAAGTAATAATTTTCCTAGTTTCACAGAGGTCACAGAAGTTCACATTCAGGACATTATTAAAACAATTAAATCTGGATCAGCCCTGGATCCCTGTCCTTTAAATACTCTCCGCTCCATTATGGACACTGTTATTCCAGTTATTACCCAAATATGCAATCTTATGTTCCGCACAGGCATCTTTCCAAACCAGTTAAAAAAAACCTTACTCAAACCCCTCCTGAAAAAACCTGGCTTGGACAAAGTAGAACTTAAAAACTATAGGCCTATAGCGAACTTACCCTTTCTGGCTAAGATAGTTGAAAAAGCCATGAATATTCAACTTGCGTAATTCATCGAGCAACACCATCTGCTCGATGAAACACAATTTGGATTCCGTAAATTTCATGGAACGGAAACAGCGCTCATCAAAGCAGCGGATGACATCCGATTAATCAGAGACCAAGGTGGCACAGCACTATTGGTGCTCTTAGATTTATCGGCTGCTTTCGACATGGTTGACCATAAGATCCTGGTCAACCGTGTCGAAAAGATGGGCGTGCAAGGCCTAGCAAAAGATCTGCTAGCGTCCTTTCTAGCAGAGAGATCCCAGGCAGTTATACTGGGCCAGTTTGAATCCGCTGAGTTATCACTGCCATGTGGGGTACCTCAAGGTTCATCCCTGAGTCCGACACTATTTAATATATATGTGTCGGACCTCGCCAACACCATCAAAGCGCACGGGATGAACCTTACCTCATATGCGGATGATACTCAGCTGACACTGGCTGTCAGAAATGATGGGGAAACAGTGGCGGAAAATTTCAAGACAGGTATGCTGGCCATTGGAAAATGGATGTCAGCAAACTTTCTGAAATTAAATTCCGACAAAACCGAGGTGGTCACTTTTGGCCACCTCAGCCCTAGCTGGTCCCCAACTTGGTGGCCATCATCTTTCGGAGCCGCCCCCAAACCAGTTACGAAAGTAAGAAATCTGGGCGTCATCTTTGATGACAACCTAAATTTCATGGCTCATGCCAATCAGACGGCCTCTACGGCTTTTTACAAGCTACGTCTGGTGAGGAAGATCCTTCCTTTTCTCCCTACCAACGTGGGAAAGACACTGGTCAGCGCCCTGGTCCTATCAGCACTGGACTACTGCAATGGATTGTTTGCAAACGCCCAAGTTAGGATAATTAAGAAAATGCAAACAATCCAAAATGCAGCAGCTAGACTTCTCCTTAACATCCCTAAATTCAAGCCTATAGCAGAATCCTTGAGGAGTCTTCACTGGCTTCCTGTCAGGAATCGAATCAAATTTAAGACGTTATGTATCGTCTACAAGGCACTACACCATCAAGCGCCTCAATTCCTGTGTGACCATCTGGTCCCATATACTCCCACTCGAATGCTACGATCAGCAGGACAAAATGATTTGGTAGTGCCACGGACTAGGCTGGTCAACTGGGGAGACAGACGTTTCCTAGTTGCCGCCCCAAGATTATGGAATTCACTTCCACAAACCATAAGATCAAGTCCAAATTTAATGTCCTTTAGGAAGAAACTGAAAACTTGGCTTTTCAACCTCTGACAACATTTCCAATATCACATAGGAGGGTAATACAGTACAGCGCCGAGACGCCTGCGGGCAATTGTTCGCGCTTAATAAATGCTAAAAATAAATAAATAAATAAATGAGCACAGCCCGCCCTTGACTCATGATGGAGTGGTTCCTTCTCAAGCACGGCAGCGATGTGCTCACCCTCCACCCCCAGCGCCATGGCAAAATTAGCACCGCGGACAAGGGGTTAATGGGGCGTATAGCCCTAATGACAGTGGTTATGCTTCCTAGGTTCCTGTCTCTGTTTCAAAATATTGCAATGTTACTCACAAGGTCATTAATTGCTACCATATGCTCACTAATGATTAGTTTGGCCTGATTGGTAAAAAAACTAGGGTTAAGTGGGACATTCTTACTTTGCCTATAAATATGGGGGGGGTTGAATACACCAGACCTGGTGCAATACTATAGGGCAGCTCAGAGTTTGCATGCTCACTACTTGCTTTATAGCTCTTATAACTTGCTGCAACTGTACATTGAGAGGGAAGCAGCTGCCCCTTTTTTCCCTCTCTCAGGCTCCTTTCTGTGACCCTTTGAGGTGTCACAGTGCACTTGGCTCACTTAATTTAACAATACATGCCTGGCACAATTCATTGTCCAAAGTACACCCCGTATGTGCATTTTTAATTGGCACAGTATGCCCAGACGTGGGTCCCTTGTTCACTTTGCTACTGGATTCAAGCTAGCCTGGCTGATAAGGGTTGCTACCCCAAAACTGGACCCAGGATTCTTGTTTCCGGTCCAGTGAAGACCTGGCTTAGCAGTTCGGGCTGTATTGTTCCCCTGAGGATAGGGTCAAGATTGATTTGCATTTGGCTGGGTCTGAACTGGGGTGGCGAAGTGAGCTAAAGAACGATGATGGATTCAAACTAGATCTGTGACTGGTGATATGTGTCTGAAATGTTTCATCGATCCTTCAAACATTTCCTTGTTTTTGCTTTCTTTGCCCTAAGCTGGCAGGGTATGCCCAGAAGTTTGTCCCTTGCTCGCTTCACAACTGGATTCAAGCTAGTTTGACTGATGCAGGTGTTACCCCAAAACTGGCCACAGGATGCTTATTTCCGGTCCAGGGAAGACCTGGCTGGGAAGTTCTGGCTGGACTGTTCCCATGAAGCAAAGCATCAAGACTGATTTGCATATGGATGAGTCCAAACTGGGGTGACGAAGTGAGCTGAAGAACAATGATGGATTCTACCCAGATCTGTGACTGGGTGTGGGTGTCTGTAAAACTTCAGCACTCCATCCATCATCTCCTTATGTTTGCTTTGTTTGCCTTATATTGGCAGGCTATGCCCAGAAGTGGGTCCCTTGCTAACTTTGTCACTGAATTCAAGCTAGCCAGGCTGATGTGAGGTGTTACCCTGAAAGTGGTACCAGGATTATTTTTTTCCAGTCCAAGGATTACTAGGTCTGGCTGTTCGAGCTGGGCTACTCCCATGAGGCACACAGTGAAGACTGATTTGAATATGGCTGGGTACAAACTGGGGTTACAAAGCAAGCTAAATAATGATGATGGATTCAATCCAGGTCTTTGACTGGAGGTGAGTGTCTGAAAAGTTTCAGCCCTCCATCCATCATCTCCTTGGGTTTGCTTTGTTCGCCCACAGTTGAGCAAGGAAGCACAAAATCACCCAAAATACCAAGTCATGCACCACAGTCCACCATGCACCACACATTTGTTTCCCGTAATCCATTTGTACAGGAAGTGATACATTACTTGGTTTTCCATTATCCATTATCACTGGATTTACCATCATCCATCCACACTTGAGGTGACATTACTGGTGTCTCATCAAAACCATTGATAAAATAAGATACCAGGCAAGAGGACCTAATTTCCCATCATCCATCATCAAAGAAAGTGACAATACTGCATTTACTATTAGAAATCTGCACAGGAAATGACATCACTGGAGTTCCTATTATCATCTGTACAGGAAATATATCACTTTCTGCCTCCTCCCTTTTTAGTCGACTCTTCAAGTCATCCCAGGACCTTGGGAAAGAACATCTCTACCTTTTAAACTTACAAGATAACATATAATCATGTGCCTTAACCAGCACACCACACTCCCAAACTACACAAGTACACCTAGATGAAGATACCCCGGATACTCACATGGCATATACCCATCACAAAGACCCACTATTCTACACATCCAATAAATTCCACACACCCTCAAATTACAGAACACATATTCCAACTCATGCTCATCAACGGTCACTCTGCAGTACTCTACACAACAGACATTGCAGGCATCTGTCACAAGCATGATGCTTTCTTCATCACAGAAACATTTCTCACACCCACAGCTTCGCATATGCTTGTTGTTCATCTTCACACAGGTTACATCATCTGTTGTGTGGACTGTACACATAAGAATCTATAAATGCTGCTGGTCCTATTCCCTTGCAAGCAAGTAACACTCAACCCCATATAGCTGCTGACATACCATTTCTCACTCTTTGCAACTGAGAGTGCCAGCTTTCAATTCTTCTATAGACCTCACAGGCAGAACAAGGACTACATTTACTAATTCTCACATCTCCTCATCACCTGATCCATCTGGCATGTCCACACTACCATTTTGGGTGACTTTAATCTCCCAGACAACACAGTTGCACCTTGTCCCAGCCTGATCCAGTGATACCACCACAAACTGAGTTTTCCTGCTCACTGTTCTTCCTGCAAGCAGAAGCCCTGCCACCCCAGGACCTACTTAATGCAGACTACAGTGCGACCGCTCAGCAGATGCGTGCAGTGGGCATGCAGTTGGTATGGTAAAGGTGCTCCAAAGGTAAGCCCCTCTGTATTCGTTTGCACCTGGACGATGCCCAGCACCATGACCCCTGGCCCTGCCGCCCCTGAAGATATACCATCACTGAACTATACAGCCTCAACCCTGGACACCATAACAAACAATGCCACTGAGCTGACCCACACTTCACTATAGGATATTTTAACTCTACCCACTGCCACTTCACATGTCATAGCACAAACGTGGGCATCCCACTGACCATCCCCACCCTGAGCACACCACAGACACCACCTGAACAAAAACACCACCTTGCATGAGCCTTTCTCAACACACATTCACTATGTAAACACACTACTGAACTTTGGGACCTCATCTCCACTCTTACACCCAATGTCCTCTTCTGCACTGAGGCCTGACTCAACCCTACTTCTGCGCCCAACATCAACGCCACAATACCCAAAGGATGCAAGCTCACCTACCACCACATCCTCAAGCCTGATCGAGGGATCACAATCATACACAAGGAAACCATCAAATGCACCACCACAAATGACAATATCATCCCAGCAATGGAACACCTCAAATTCTGACTCCAAACACACAGCAGAACTACCATCAGGGGCACCTTCAGGTACCTTACTCCAGGACCACATCCATCCTTCTGCAACTTCAGTGCTGACTTCCCTTGCCATGGACTCTTACAGCTACATTTTCCTCGGAAATCTCAACTTCCATCTTGACGACCACAATTACATTAACACTACCAACCTCCGCATAAATAAGATCAGACTAACCTAACTCAAACAGGACTCAGTGCACACTGTAGACCCCATGCTAGACCCCATATTCACTATCAGTGACTGCATCAGGTACAACCACACCATGAAACTCACTTGGACTGATTACTCCATCATCCACTTCAACATCACCAGCTCACTGACCTTTGCCCCCAGTCTACCTGACACCTCCCCACTACAGCTGGAGCAAATTCTTAAAGGACACATGGATCAATGCCTTCAACACCACCCACTCGATCTCCTCCAACAACCTAGACCAAAAAGTCAGAAACTTTAGCAATCAATCACCAAGTGCTCCACAGCATCTCTCCCATCAGCAACAACAACCACAGAAGATCCACCCAGCAGGCTATCTGGTATAGTGAAACCACTGAAAAGGAGATGGCACACCAGCAAAGGCATGATTGGCAAGACCGCCTTCAAGACAGTCCTCAATCACTACCAAAGACATTGAGAGAACCGAAGAGAAAGGCCAATGGCTCAGACATCGAATCCTGACCTGCTACCAGCTCTCTCGTCTTAAGTAAGTCAAACCAGGTCTTCCAGAATGTGACTTCAGAACTGCTGTTCAAGCCCGCACACTATCAAATATGGATAGTGGTAATGCCCTACTCCATGACTTCCTATACTCCACACAGACTCCACCCTGACACCCATTAAGGGCATTCAATAGGCTGCATCATGCCTCATCCATGGTCTTTAGAAATATGATCACATCACCCAGTCATGATGAAACCCCACCTGCACCCTTTGGCTGCCCACCTACTCTTCAAAATCATCTCCATAATTTACACAGCCATCATAACCAGCACCCGCACTTATTGTGCAGACAGGCTGTCACTGGTACAAACAACACCATATATGATGCTTGTCGTGATGTGCATCCCTGGGCAGGTGCTGTACGATCTTGGTGGATGTGCTTTCCAAAAACCCACATTTTTGACCCATATGCATCTGTGTGGCAGGATTGACAAATCAGGCAGATGGTACTCCACCAGGGATGTGGAAGAAACATCTCAGCTAACCTCAAGCTCCCTTTAGCTCCCTTTAGCTGTCCTATGCAGTAAATAGATGAGCGAGTTTGGTTATTACTATATAATCTATAGCACACGTTTAAGTGGGCACTCCACCAGCGACGTTATGTTATGTTATGTTATAGTTTTAGTAAAGCGCAAACAGCTGCCCCAGCAAAGAGGCGTCCCGGCGCTAAGGAACTACAGATACTCTACTGAGGATGGGAAGAGCGGGAACAGAGGTGGCCTAAGGGGAGGGGAACAGGTGGGTTTTGATGGCCTTCCGAAAGGTGGACACGTTATCCAAAGAGCGGATGTTCAATGGCAGAGCATTCCAGAGCTTGGCTCCCAGAACTCTGAAGGAGCGACCGCCAGTGCGGCAGAGCTTTGTGCGGGGTACGCTCAGTAGGTATTGGCCTGAGGAGCGTAGGTTGCGCCGCGGTACATACGGTGTAAGGAGAGGTCGCAACAGTTCTGGGCGGCCGAGTTTAAAGATTTTGAATGTCATAATGAGGGTTTTAAACTGTATTCTGGAGTCGATAGGTAACCAGTGCAGCTTACGGATAGTGGCTCTAGCCGAGCATCTGCGAGGAAGACCAACCAAGGCTCTTGCCGCAGAGTTCTGCACGCGTTGCAGTCGCGCTATCTCTCCTTTGTTGGCGCCAAGAAGAGGAACATTGGCGTAGTCCAAGCGGGACAGAATCGTGGCTTGGACAATGAGTTGACGAACCTTAGCGTCAAAGAAGCCAAGTATAGGGCTGAGGCTCCTCAGTAGCTGCCACTTTTTTTGTGTGGGTCTGAAAGTTGAGTGAGGATTCCATCCATACACCTAGGTTTTTGACTAGGGATTTAGGAGGTGGGATGGTGCCTAGTGACGAGTGCCACCAGTGCTCATTCCAGTAACTGGTGTTTTTTCCGAGGAGCAGCACCTCCGTCTTGCCTGCATTAAGCTGCAGGCAATTGTCCATCATCCATTGGGCCACTGCAGCAAGGCCATCCCTAAATCTTGAGGCCGAGGTGGAAGGGCCTTCCGAGAGAGTGATGGCCAGCTGCGTGTCATCAGCGTAAGAAACCAGCGTTAGGTCCCATTCTTTAGCCACTACCGCAAGTGGCTGCACGTAAAGATTAAAAAGGGATGGGCTCAGTGCAGAGCCCTGTGGGACTCCCTGACCGATGGGATGGGGTTTTGATAGAAATGGGGGGGCTGACACCCGGAAGGTTCTGTCTTTCAGGAAGGAACGGAACCATTCCAGGGCAAGACCGGAGATCCCTACTGTCTCCAGACGATTGAGTAAGATGTTATGGGACACCGTGTCAAAGGCTGCGCTGAGGTCTAATAGGATCAGCGCAGCACTTTTACCGGCATCGAGGATCGTCCGGAGATGTTCAGTCGTAGCCAGGAGGGCGGACTCAGTGCTGTGGCCAGGTCTGAACCCGTTTTGGGATGGGTCCAGGATGTTGTTATGGTCCATGTGTAGGGACAGGACGTTGGTAGCATGGGCCTCTGCAAGTTTGGACAGCCATGGGAGCAGTGAGATAGGTCGGAAATTTTCCGGTTTGGAAGGATCCAGGTTGGGCTTCTTGATGATAGGGGAGACCCAAGCTTTTTTCCAGGCTGTCGGGACACTAGCTGATGAGAAGGAGAGATTCATTATAGCGGCCAGAGAAGGCAGAAAAAATTCGAGAGATTCCATAAATTGGGTAGGTCTCATAGGGTCTGCTGGGGAGCCGGATTTAACTTTCCTGCATAGTTTAGTGAGGTCTTCATATGAGATTTCTGGTATGTGCATCATGGTGGTACCATTGGTAATGGAATTGGTAGGGTTGGTCGGATTGAGGGAGTGCTGTGGAAATGATCTGTATATTCTTTGTACTTTCTCTACAAAGAACGTGGCAAGATCGCCACATTACTGCGCGGAGGAAATGCTGGAAGACGAAGATCTGCTGCTCCGCAGTTCTCGTACCAGTTTAAAAACAACTTTAGCAGGATTCGAGCTCGAGTTAATTTCTTCTGCGTAGAAGGAGGCGCGTGCGGCGCAGATAGCTTTGTGGTAAAGTTTTTGTTTAGATAGGTAGAGAACTTTGTCCCCATTACTGTATTCCCTTCTCCAGATACGCTCAGCTTTTTTGCAGTCTTTTCGCATGGATTTTAGGGTGTCGTTGTACCATGGGTTGGAGGGAGAGCTGCGCCCTTTGGTCCATTTGGCTGGGATGAGAGCATCTAGTCCTCTAGTAATCCAACCGTGGAAAGCGTCCTAGGTCTTATTGATGTCCTGGTTTGCCTCACAACGGAATTCTCCTAAGGTGACATGTAGGTCACTGGTAGAAAGTTTGTGCCAAGGTCTTTTTAAATGGCAGGTTGGCTCAGTTTTCTTCAGTGCTTCTTTAACTAACATAGTCATTTTAATAAGATAGTGGTCTGTCCATCCCATAGGTTTGGGCACATCTGTCTTAACCTCTGGGATGTTGGTGAAAACAGGATTGAGGATATGTCCAGCCAAGTGCGTGGGGGCTTGGATTAGAGAGTTGAGTTGTAAGGCAGCAAAGTCGGCCAGGAGGTTTTTGATAGTGGGGTCATGAGACAGATCAAAGTGGAGATTGAGGTCACCTAATATAGTGAAGTTGGCTGATCTCATCACTAAGGAGTTTGCCACCTCAAGGAGAGCTTCGATGAATTTAGAAGCAGGTCCGGTTGGGCGATAGATATAGAGGCCTGACAGGGCAAAGTGAGGGCTGGTTATGATTTTGAAAAGGGCACTTTCACAGCCCAGAATTTCTTCCTTGGTGAAAGAGCAGGTAAATTGCTTTTTGTAGATGACTGCAATACCTCCACCTCTCGCATCTCTATTTACGGTCATCATTAGGTAGTTATCTGGTAGCGTGAGGTTAGGTATGGTGGTGGAGTCATCGCGTAGCCAGGTTTCACATACGAAGAGAATGTCAGGATTCTCGTCAAGTAGGAGGGTATTTACCTCTAGGTGATGTTTAGTGAGGGACCTGACATTGAGTTGGAGGACGGTGAGAGGGGTAAGTTTGGGCGAGCCTCGCCTCTGCCTAGGATGACGGGGGCTAGATGTGGTAAAGTGGCAAGACTTTCATTGAAGGCATGTGCGGCCAAGATTGCCTGATGTCTCTTCGCAGCTCCGTCCAGGGTTCAGGGTTATAAGAGATTCTCTATCATATTGATGGAGTTCCCGCAGAGGTCGGCCAGGGGGACAGGCGAGAGGCGATGTCTTGGCGATGACGGGCGCAGACGGGCTTGCCTTAGGCGCGCCTTCGGTGCACAAACGTCCGGGAGACGCACATACTTTATGGTTAGGAGGGGTGACGACCGGGGGGCAAGGCCTCCGAAAAAGGGGCATGGCCTGCGGGCATGCCGGAATGGCAACAGAAGTGTTTGTTTTGCTGTGTCGCGTCAGCGCTATATCCGCTGCGCGGTGCCAGTACCCAGAGCAAAGGGTGAGTTAAGAAACAGCTGCTAATGCAGTGACAATCAAGTTATTTTAAAAGGATCTCGCTCCCGGATTCCGCCTCAGGAGCTAAGTGCAGTACAGAGTACCCAGAGCAAAGGGTGAGTTAAAAAACAGCTGCTAATGCAGTGACAATCAAGTTATTTTAAAAGGATCTCGCTCCCGGCTTCCGCCTCGGGAGCTAAGTGCAGTACAGAGTGGCGCTCCTGATCAGCATCTATATGTAGTGCTAGGCGGGGGCGTGGCCTCCGAAAAAGGGGCGAGGCCTGCGGGCGTGCCGGAATGGCGGCAGGAGTGTTTGTTTTGCTATGTCGCATCAGCGCTAGATCCGCTGCGCGATGCCAGTACCCAGAGCAAAGGGTGAGTTAAAAAACAGCTGCTAATGCAGTGACAATCAAGTTATTTTAAAAGGATCTCACTCTTGGCTTCCGCCTCAGTAGCTAAGTGCAGTACCAGAAAGATCTCAGAAAGATAAGAGCCTAGGAAGCACTTCCAAAGCAGATCGTTGCTTTGTAGCTCAGGTCATCCTCACATCAATATTGTGCTCTCAGATGTCAACATGCAAGGATCCATGCTTCGGAAAAAGTGTTTTCTCCTGTGTCTATTTAAACAGCTCATTGACCAACCTCAGAACTGTATAAATCAAGTTCCTAGAATGCCTGAACCTTCAGGACCAAGATCACAAGAAAGACGCCTTGAAAGCCGATCACTGGCAGAATCAAATATCGATTTACAAAATTATAGATTGTATCATATTAGCTACTAGAACAAAGGCCTGGGATACCTCCCAAGGTCAGCATCTTACTCCTTCTTTCAACACATCTACACCTCACAACTTCACATTTCACTGAGCAATGTGTGCAGAAGCATATTAGGAGTCAAGAGCCCTGATCAATCAATCAATCAATCAATCAATCAATCAATCAATCAATCAGAAGGTCTTGTAGAGTGTGGCTTGTTCGCATGGGGTCTCCCGGCACTGGGGTACTGTGAGCATTGTTTGGAGTTTGGTAGCATTTGAAGAGGCATTGGAAGAGCCAGGCCTTGAGCTGTTTCCTGAAGTCCTCCAAAGTTGAGGAGGTGTGCAGGTGGAGTGGGAGGTTATTCCAGGACTTTGTGGTGAGGTAGGAAAAGGAGTGTCAACCACAGCTTCTCCAACATATGTGGGGTATGTCGGCCAAGGCGAGAGAGGAGGATCAGAGCTCTATGGGTGATTTGTGGAATGTCAGGCAGTTGTTGATGTACATGGGTCCGGACTTGAGGTGGGCTCTGTAGATGTGTGTGAGGAGTTTGAAGAGGCATCTTCCTGGACGAGTCTTGCTGACAAGTTCTAGCCTGTCTGGAGGTGGTTTAGGAGCTGTTTGGTGGTACTGTCATGGAGTGCATTGCCGTAGTCGAGTTGGCTGGCGATGAGGGCCTGGGTGACCGTCTTCCTGGTTGAGACAGGGATACTCCATTTAAATCTCCATTTAAATCTCCATGTAAATCTCTGTATCCAGAAACGGTACCCTGTCCGTTTACATCAGAAACGGGAAGATACAAACCACCTTGCACCTCAAAGCAACAGCTACTAACGCCATCCTCCATGGAGAAAGTTTCCACAATAAAAAACTAAAATGGAGCATTCCGTATGGAGAATTCCTACGTTTCAGGCGAAACTGCTCGGACGATGAGGAATTCCAGCGACACAGTAAAAATGCGGTAACCAGATTCAAAGCAAGGGGATACCCTGGTAAGGTGGTGGAACAGTGCCGGCAAAGAGCACAAGCACAGGATCGCAAGGAACTCCTGAACAAACCAGAAAATCTGTAAGCAAAAAAGGACACAGGAAATGAGGTGATCCAACTGATAACAACAAACAGTGCGGAAAACAACAAGTTGTCAAAAATCATACAGAAACATTGTCCAATTTTGAAAATGGACCCCACCCTGTCACAAATCATAGGTGATCACCCAAACATAACTTACAGACGAACGAGAAATCTTGGAGATCGTCTAGTCAATAGCCATTTTAGAGAAACACCGAAAACTGACTGGCTACAAAGAAAAGGCTTTTTTCCATGCAGATACTGCAAGGTATGCAAGATTGCTAAACCTACAAAAGAAATTGAGATCAGAAAAGGAACGAAATGGACAATACCCCAACATCTAAACCTTGCACACTCCTGAGGCGGAAGCCGGGAGAGCACTTATATTTTTTAAAAAAACTGTATTTTCTTTTCTGTGTCACAATTTAGCAAATCTTTGCCTTTTAAAACCACTCACCCTTCTGGCACCACCGGAGCGTGCTCCAGAAATCGCCGAAACAGCGAACTCTTCGGTGCACCAAAACCAAACAATCCAGCCGCCATTGACGGCGAGGAACGAGGCCACGCCTACCATGAGGCCACGCCCACTCGCCCACCGACCTAGAGTATAAAAACGCTGCTGTCAGCGCTACAACCTAGAAACCTCGCACACTCCTGAGGCGGAAGCCGGGAGAGCACCTATATTTTAAAAAAACTGTATTTTCTTTTCTGTGTCACAATTTAGCAAATCTTTGCCTTTTAAAACCACTCACCCTTCTGGCACCACCGGAGCGTGCTCCAGAAATCGCCGAAACAGCGAACTCTTCGCTGCACCAAAACCAAACAATCCAGCCGCCATTGACGGCAAGGAACGAGGCCACGCCTACCATTAGGCCACGCCCACTCGCCCACCGACCTAGAGTATAAAAACGCTGCTGACAGCGCTACAACCTAGAAACCTCGCATACTCCTGAGGCGGAAGCCGGGAGAGCACCTATATTTAAAAAAAAACTGTATTTTCTTTTCTGTGTCACAATTTAGCAAATCTTTGCCTTTTAAAACCACTCACCCTTCTGGCACCACCGGAGCGTGCTCCAGAAATCGCCGAAACAGCGAACTCTTCGCTGCACCAAAACCAAACAATCCAGCCGCCATTGACGGCGAGGAACGAGGCCACGCCTACCATTAGGCCACGCCCACACGCCCCTTTTCCACCCTAGAAAAGATGTGCAACCACCGGACGCGCAGCGGGCGCGCCGTCAGCGCGCCGAAGGCGCGCCAAAGGCAAGCCCGTCTCGGCCCGTCCGGGCCCAGACGGCCTCAGGCCTAGACACTATGCCCAACTTGCAGAAACGCATCTCTTACACCCAAGATACACTGCTTGCCTGGAACCCAAAAAAACATCCCCAGTGCAAATACATCCTCAAGGAAGACGCCCCCTTTGCAGGATGTATCCTCTGTAACAAACCCGAGGAAACAGAACGCCACCAAGGACTTCGGCTTGGCTTCCTGAATTGCAGATCCTTAGTTAAACACGCTCACGAAACCAACATCCTCGTCCAGGATTTGATGCTAGACATTTTGTTTCTGACTGAAACATGGCTGACCCCGCACAGTGACTTCGACATGGTCAATGCAACACCCTCCGGCTACCAAATCTGCTGCCTGAATAGACCAGTCGGTAGAGGTGGCGGCCTAGCCATACTCCACAAAGACCATCTTAAATGTAGAATGGAATGTGGAACCGTCAAAGACTGTGAAAACTGCAATTTCACCATCCAGATCTCACCATCAATCTCCCTCTCGGGACTGTTGGTGTACCGTCTGCCAGGCTCTCTAGGAGAATTCACCAGTACTCTGATGGACCACATCTCACTCAAGACTATCTCAGTCTCTAACTTTCTCCTCCTAGGGGACCTTAACATGCACTTTCTCGACCCCGCGGACAATGCCGCAGCCAACTTAATGCTGACCTCACTACAGCTGATCTCCATCTTCGAAATTCTAAGGCCACCCATGAGAAAGGACAAATCCTGGACCCAATCTTCACCAACATCAAGAACCTAAATGCCCAGGATCCCACCCCTCTACCTTGGACAGACCATATGCTGATCCCTATGCACTGGTCACTCAAAACGACACCAGCACTCAAACAGAAAACAAGGATACGAACTAGACGGTGGCACAAGCTAGTACCAGAGGAATGGGAAGCTAAATTACGCGAATCCGTTGGCCCTCTTTCCGCGGACCCGAACACCGCGGACAGAGAATTGAACGATTGGCTAGCCCATCCCCTAGACAGTCTCATCCCACTTACCAGTACCTTAAAACACGTTAAAAGAATCAACCCCGCTCCCTGGTACACACCCGCCCTCAACGCCCTCAAGAAGGAATGCAAAAAGTCAGAACGCACTTGGAGGAAAAACAAGTCAACAGCAGAGAAAAGTGCTTATCAAACCTCCATGAAAGCGTATAAACGAGCCCTACACGACGCAAAAACTGCCTTCTACGAGGAAAAAATAAAAAGTTCCTCTTGCTCAGCCAAGGAGACCTTTGCCATCCTCAAAGAGCTCCTCCATGTCCCTGACCCCCAGCAGAAACCCATGAACCCCATAGCAGCGGAGGAAAAATGCGTCAAGTTGGCCACCTTCTTCGAAGAAAAAATCAAAAAAATACTTACCTACCTTCCGGCCGCTACCCCTGACTCCATAGAGAGAGCTAAGGAACCGCCGCCCCCACCCGATAAGCCGTATCTAGTGTTGTTCGGCCCAGTGACAGAAGAGGAAGTGATGGCTACACTCACATCAACCAAGAGTGGAGCCCCTAGCGACCCAGTCCCCATACGGGTAGTCAAAAACATCTCTCAGACCATAGTCCCCCAATTGACAGCCCTCATTAACATCTCGTTGGCACAGGGAGAGGTCCCTTCTAACTGGAAGGAGGCTGTCGTAAAAGGGCTTCTCAAAAAACCATCTCTAGACCCGGCAGATCTATCCAACTATAGACCCATCTCACTCCTCCCCTGGATAGGTAAGGTCGCCGAAAAACTTGCGAACAAAAAACTGTCACACTTCCTGGAGTCAAACCATCTCCTCAATGACTCACAGACAGGCTTTAGACCAGGTCAGGATACGGACACGGCTCTTCTCGCAGCAGTAGAGAAGACCAGGGAAATTATCGATACAGGAGGATCAGTGGCAGTGGTCCTCCTAGACCTGAGTGCGGCCTTTGACACGGTCAGTCACCAGGTCTTAACCCAACGTCTCGATAATATAGGGGTAAAAGACAGGGCGTTGAAATGGCTCTCGTCTTTCCTCTCCCGGCGCTCCTTCCAAGTTTGGGAAGGTGAAAGCCGCTCCCCCTCCATCCCCCTCCAGTGCGGCGTGCCACAGGGCTCATCCCTGAGCCCCACGCTATTTAACGTGTACATGGCCCCACTGGAGGAACTGGTCTCACCCTTTGGAGTCACTATCGTCAGCTACGCCGACGATACACAGCTGGTGGTGATGCTTTCCCACCCCAAGCTAGAGCCCTCCAACCTCCACGACTGCCTCTCCAACGTACATCAGTGGATGAGTAACTCTGCCCTGAAATTAAACGGCTCCAAAACAGAAATCCTGCTCCTAGGGCATAACACCACTAACCTCCCCCCTAACATCTGGCCCGCCTGTATGGGTGAACCCCCCACCCCCAAGACGGAGGTCAAGAGTCTCGGAGTGTGGCTGGAGACTGACCTCTCCTTCAAGACACAGGCAAGAAAGACGGCCGGCACATGCTACGGACTACTTAGATCTTGCAGGAAGGTGATTCCTCTTCTGCCTTTCCAGTCGCGTCTCCTGCTGATCCAAGGCCTAATTTTATCCAGGCTGGACTACAGCAACGCCATTTACTTGGGATCTCCAGAATCCACTCTCCAAACTCTGCAAAAAGCTCAAAATGCCGCAGCCCGACTCCTAACGAACACCCCGGCCAGAACATCTGCTAAGCCTGCATTGAGGATGCTGCATTGGCTCCCTATCAGGGAAAGGGTAACTTTCAAGGCCCTCTGTCTAGCCCACAAGGTACTTCACAACACGGGCCCTCCAATCCTAAATAACTGGATCACTCCGTACAGACCCACGAGAGCGCTTTGTTCCGAACATGGAAACTTCATCACGATCCCCAAGGTGAAGAAGGCCCGTATAGGTGGCCGCCGCTTCTCGGTCAACACGGGAACAAAATGGAACTCACTCCCCCCGAGCCTCAGAGCAGAACCAAACCTCCTGCGGTTCAGGAAATCTCTCAAAACCCTACTCTTCCCCTGAGCCACCATCACTCCTGACTTTCTCCCCCTGTGAGTAAGAGGTTCAGCGCTGGGATACCCTCTGGGTGACTACGTGCTCTAGAAAAACCATAAATAAATAAATAATAAGAGCACATACGTGGTGTATCTAATTGAATGCCCCTGTAAAAAGAAATATATAGGCAGCACAACCTTCGAGGCAAAGAAGAGGATAATAGAACACACAAGGGCAAAAACAAATAAAGATCGTTCATACGCAGTAGCGAAACACAGAACAAGCACATCAAGTAATTGGGAATCCTTCAAATTTTGTGCCATAGAACAAGTCCCACTAACGGAGCGAGGTGGTGACCGCCTGAAAAACCTGAGACGCAAGGAGTCCGAACATATTGTCAACTTCAGGACCCTAGAACCTAGAGGCCTTAACTTAACTGAAGAACTTTATGTACACCTCTAACTTTCTTGGTAAGCAGGATGCAGAAATGGACCCTATATCTCAATAAGGAGAAATAACCCACTGGAGGGAATCTCACATATATTATAACAACAACGAAAGACTTTGTGATCGGAATGCTGATTTACAACTCAAAACCAGGGAACAGTAACAAGTGACACACTTCCTCCAATGGGCTCATTGGAGAAAAGCTGAACAAACTCACCAAAGAGTTAATTAATTTGTCTGCACACGAACACTTGCACTCCCCTCCCTTTTATCTTTCTGTTAAAAACTGAACAAAAACTGAGCCAAATGGTGACGAAAATGTAGTGGCTACTACATTAACCAGAATGCATCTATAACTTTCAAAGGAAGTCACATGACTCTGTTTAAAAGGAGGACTTAGAAACCTGCTCAACATCCTGTGAGCAAGCTTTGTAAGAAGCGAAACGCGTTGGGTACTGGTTGTTGTAATAAACCGCTGTAACTAAGCTGTGACGTGAGAGTGCGTTTTCATTTCCCTGCTGGGAACCCTGAGCGATATATATATATATATATATATATTACCTACTGGCGGTCGCCAGTAGGTAGTTATAGTTAGGATTTTTTTCAATGTTAAATCTGAAAATTCTATTTGGAATAACTTTGGCGCCGGTTGACGAATCTGCCTGAAAATTTCCTCAAAATGGCCTTGCGGCGTTCCGGTCCTTCCCTGAAAGTTTGGGGGGGATTCGTCAAGCGGGGGCCGAGATAAAAGGGGGGTCCCAAAACGCGTTTTCCCCATGTTAATTTCCATAGGGCGGTCGATTTCACTTTTAGCCCGAACGGCTGAATGGATTTCCACCAAACTTGGCAAAATTGTAGGGACTGGTAGCCCGATGTGCCTTTGCTATGTCTCAAGATATGTGCTCCAGTGGATTTTGAGTAATTAAGGTTCAAAAAATATATATATCTATAGCCGCGCTCCGGTACGCGCACCAGTACGCGCACCGGGCGCTTACCGCGACTTGCGCGCAGAAAGCTGATTGGCTCTGGGGTGTCTGTAAACATTCTAAACAGTCCGGAGCGGCCGCCATCTTGTGTCTCGGTAGGATCGAGACACGAGAGGTGGCCAAAACAAAGAGGGAAATGACCATAAGGGGGCAGAGTAGACCCCCCTTGACCCCTAGGTTTGATGTGGGGGCCATAAAAGGGCCCCGCGGAGCAAAAAAAAAATAAAATTTTTTTTTGATTTTCGCGGGGTGAGCGCCCGGTACGCGCACCGGTACGCGCACCGGTAAGCGTACCGGGGAGCGTACCATGGGGAAAAAGAATGACAGTTTTAAAAGTAGCTGTTTAAAAAAAAATGTTTTGTTGTTTTTTTTATACATACACATACATATATATAAATGCATATGCATATATATATATATATGCATATATGTGTATATGTGTGCGTGTAGAGAGAGGTAGAGAGGTAGAGGTGTAGAGGTAGAGAGGTAGTGGTAGAGAGGTAGAGATTAGTAGAGAGAGAAGAAGAGAGAGGTAGAGAGGTAGAGAGTAGAGAGTGAGTAATAGAGAGTAGAGAGTGAGTAGTAGAGAGTAGTAGAGAGCAGTAGAGAGAGTAGCAGAGAGTGAGTAGTAGAGAGTAGTAGAGTGAATAGTAGAGTGAGTAGTAGAGAGTAGTAGAGAGTGAGTAGTAGAGAGTGAGTAGTAGACAGTAGTAGAGAGTAAGTAGTAGAGTGAGTAGTAGAGAGCAGTAGAAAGTGAGTAGTAGAGAGTAGTAAAGAGTGAGTAGTAGAGAGTGAGTAGTAGAGAGTGAGTAGTAGAGAGTAGTAGAGAATGAGTAGCAGAGAGAATAGTAGTGAGTAGTAGAGAGTGAGTAGTAGAGTGAGTAGTAGAGACTAGTAGAGAGAGAGTAGTAGAGAGTAGTAGTGAGTAGTAAAGAGTGAGTAGTAGAGAGAGAGTAGTAGAGAGTGAGTAGTAGAGAGTAGTAGATAGTGAGTAGTAGGGAGTAGTGAGTAGCGAGTAGTAGGGAGTGAGTAGTAGAGAGAGAGTAGTAGAGAGTAGTAGAGTAGTAGAGAATGAGTAGTAGACAGTGAGTATTTGAGAGTAGTGGAGTAGGAGAGAGTAAGTAGTAGAGAGTAGTGGAGAATATTCCATAGTTTGGCACAGCACCACTTTCACAATGAGTCCAATCAAATCATATCACTTAGAGTCCTTATTGAAGCGCTGAATCTTGGTGTATATTCAAATGCTTTTATTTTCCTTAAGTTTATGTACCACAGCCAGCCGAAAGGTTTCGTTCTGTACAACAGAACTTCTTCAGGGCGTTCTTATTTCCTTCAAGTTATGTCGGTATCCAGTTGTCATATAACTAGATATTTCTTCCAAATGTTAGACGAGACATAAGTATATTCTTATTCAAAGTGACTAGGTATCAATTTTACCCACACAATTCGGGCAGACTTGAGTAATTTATAGCATCCTCAAAGTCAGTCTTTCAAAAATTCCAAAGTATAGGACATGATAATCCAAATCCAAATGTTTCTCAAGAAAAGTAATTTACAATCGTTCGGAATATCAGTGTTTGGGCAGATATGATCCAGGGACCCCCAGTATGCAAGGGGAATTAGTCCCCCCTCTACAAACGCGCCAGTGGCCTGCATTGCAGAGAGGTGTAACAAGGGTGTGGCCTCATTACACTTCTCTGCAATGCAGCTCCCTCGCGCATACTGGAGGCTCCTGGTGGACCAGTTGACCCCAGGGACCCCCAGTATGCAAGGGGAATTAGTTCCCCCTCTGCAAACGCGGCAGTGGGCTGCATTGCAGAGAGGTGTAACAAGGGGCATAGTCTCATTACACCTCTGCAATGCAGCCCCTGGCGCATACTGGAGGTTCCAGGTGGGCTAATTGGCCCCCAGGGGCCCCCAGTATGCAAGGGGAATTAGTTCCCCCTCTTCAAACATGCACGGGGGCTGCGTTGCAGAGAGGTGTAAAAAGGGTTGTGGCTTCATTACACCTCTCTGCAATGCAGTCCCCTGGCGCATACTGGAGATTCCTGGTGGGCTTTCAGGTCTTATATAGTTAGGAATTAGCATTAAAAAAACCTTTGAAATTCACTGAAAAAACCATAGGTTTCACACCAGTTATAGTTAGGAATTAGCATTTAAAAAACCTTTGAAATTCACTGAAAAAACCATAGGTTTCACACCAGTTATAGTTAGGAATTAGCATTTAAAAAACCTATTAAATTCACTGACAAAACCATAGATTTCACACCATTTATAGTTAGCTGGAAATTTTACTGACATAAAACCATTGAAATTCCCACGTTATAGTTAGTTGGACTCACTATAACTTGCGCGCCTGTAATGCACTGCTGATGACGTCACATATTACATCACTCATGACATGGTCAGTGACATCACTCATGACATCACTGATGACACCATCCTTGTGACAGAGTGACAGACCTAATTTCAGTGTAATGTAACGCTTGAAACACATATTCAAAAATAGAAACAAACATTTTCAAAAAAATGGAGATACCCAAACCAGTAACAACAACCAATTCAGTAATTCCACCATCTATATACACATCCACTCATTCACCAACAGTTCTATATAGTCACTCATATATATACTTACTCATCATATGTAGTGATACACCTATACATCCTGTTACACATCAGCAGTCATCCAAAAGTTACTCACACACATACTCACACATGCAAATAAACTATTGAACATCCATTTATTTGCATATACATTTATACACACACTACCACCTTACTTCTAAGGAAACTTACCCATACTTACTCTCTTAAACAATCACTTATAGAAACACATACTTATTTAAACAGGAACTCCTACAATCTCTCACTATATATACTATACTCACTTATATACATCAATACTCACATATACTAGATTAAAACATATGTCGTTACTAATGAAGACACTAGTGAGACAGTCATTCACTCACTAACACACACATATACACACTCATCCACCCATACAGTCCTGCACATATGCTGTCTTCAAAACACATACAAACAGTGAGTCAGTCACCAACCCCTGCAGCCACTTATACACAAAGAGAAACACTGATACAAACATTTAAATATTTAAACAATACTCGCTAATATATGTATTCACTAAGATACACGTAATAAGCCAGTTACCCAACCAATTTTTTTTTTTTAAAAACATCCATTTACACACTTATTTAAACATTTATTCTTCCATCGACCTTTACAAATACATATATAAAACAAATTTATTTTTCAGAAAGACACACATTCACTGGATGGTGTCATCAGTGATGTCATGAGTGATGTCACTGACCATGTCATGAGTGATGTAATATGTGACGTCATCAGCAGTGCATTACAGGCGCGCAAGTTATAGTGAGTCCAACTAACTATAACGTGGGAATTTCAATGGTTTTATGTCAGTAAAATTTCCAGCTAACTATAAATGGTGTGAAATCTATGGTTTTGTCAGTGAATTTAATAGGTTTTTTAAATGCTAATTCCTAACTATAACTGGTGTGAAACCTATGGTTTTTTCATTGAATATATATATATATATCCAATTTTCCCATCCTCCAAAGATACCGGGACACATACACTGTGGTGCACCACAGGGTCAGAGGTCTCCCTGTTCCTTATTATCCATAGACACAAAACGTAACCAAGTCGCGTCGATGCACTCCAATCCGAGATCAGTTACCACAGTAAATCAAATGTGGTCCAAGGGTTCTTTATTCAGTTCACAAACAGCATGAAATCAGGCATCTGGAACCGTAGTCCCTACGCGTTTCGGCGATACACTCGCCTTGTTCACGGGTGATTCAAACATACATTGAGAAACAATAAATAAAGTTATTTAGAACACAAATCACGTGAGATCTCCGAAAGTGCAAAAAGTGAAAAATAAACAGAGGACTGAGTACGTTCTTTTGGCAGCCATCTTATAGTGGTAAAATACATTATTCGTAAATATGGGCTAACATGCTTCTATTTGCATTCATCCCCTTGAGCAACTGATCAGAAATTAGTGCATATCGTGCTCTATAGACGGTATAACTGCATCGATTCATAGAACACTATTATCAACAATGTTGACGTTAGTTCTGGCATAACTTCAACAATAGCAATATATCAGTGCACCTCCATGCATACAGTCCCTGCCAGTACAATTGTGCTAAGA
Source organism: Lissotriton vulgaris (assembly GCF_964263255.1). Classification (NCBI taxonomy): domain Eukaryota; kingdom Metazoa; phylum Chordata; class Amphibia; order Caudata; family Salamandridae; genus Lissotriton; species Lissotriton vulgaris. The sequence goes on from NC_141698.1 coordinate 1,150,111,066, forward strand.
CCTAAATGATGTAGCCCCAGTGGGTATATCAAGTTACAGTTGCCGAAACAAAGTACATTTGTCAAGTGACAGAAAAAGTGTAACATCGGTATGGATATGCTTCATGATGTGACCCCAGTGGGTGTAGGTCATAGATAAGCAGCTTCTCCTCAATGCCTAGATAGAGAGAAAAAAGCTGATCAGATTCTAAAATGCCTCATATTCTCGATATAGAACTTATCATAGCTAAGATACTCAGTAATTGTGACAGTGCAGAAATTGATTATTTAAAACAAAACTTTCAATTGTGCTCTTAATAAACTAATGAAGTTAAAAACAACAGAGAAGCACGCTGGATACTCTCAGAGTTACAGTCTAGATAAAATACTATACACTACCGATCATTTGCAGAAAGGTACGGTCCTATATATACACAGTTAGACAGAAAACTTAGTCAAAGGAAATAGGCCAAACACCGATTTCACTCTCCCAAATGCCATATCATATCCTCTTCGGAGTTTAAACCTCTGGGAATGAGCGTGTCTAAGTCATAAATGTAGCGATTAGGTCTGTTCTTCAAAAGAAAATATGGAAAAGAATGTGAAGAATATAGAAAACCAAAAGGAAATGAGGACGTCAATGGCTTGTATAAGAGTTATTGAAGCATTGTTTAGGCAAAATAGGTAGCTTCTGCTTGTAACAGGAAATCAGTTTTATCATGTGAAAGTATGCCAGCTATCCAATGGAAAAGAGTAAAGCAGTACTGATGATCTGTTATAATCAGAGCCTCTTTTACCATCAGAGGGCAGGTCGGTGGGTTTTCGATGTAGCTCGCTGTTAGGAAAGAGTTAACCGTCCATTATGTAGGCAAAGTATGCAGCAAGTGCCTCTAACATGAAATCACTGTTATCATCTGAAAACATGTCAGCCATCCAATTGAGAAGATGAAAGGAGCATTCATGATCTGTCATTATTGGAGCGTCTTTTACCATCATAGGGCAGCTCGGTGGGTTTTCGATGTAGCTCTCTGTTAGGAAATCTTGCGCCGCTGCGAATATATTCCAATGACCCAGAACTCCTTGTATCGCTGCAAAGGCCATAAACCCTCCGTTGTAACAAAGCTGTTCATGATCAAGTAACGGATTCATGAGGTGATTGTAATTCGGTTCAGGAGGTACCAAATTGCACAGACATAAATCCAGGGCCCACCTGAAATCACAGCTCAGGCAATGAAATACAGGCTGCACACAGGTGAAATACGAATATATAGCAACTCCACAGAATTAGGTCGCCGGCTATGCAGTGGAGAGGAGCAGAATGACTTGATACATTTTCTAGGAGTCTAGTCACTTATATATTGCTTAGTAGTTATCAAAAAAGTAGCTTTTTTTGAACTGGAGGATGCGTTAAAAAAAAAGGGAGTGATTTGAGGGAGTTGTAAAGCAAGGTCAATTTTTTTTTACATCAATGCTGTTTTCTGTGAATGTTAGCTTAGTGAAAGATATGTGTGTGAGCAGATGCAACGTTCAGTTTTAAATGTGACAATGGCGGTCTTGTTCATGTCTTCCGATTCCAGGTCGGTATTCGCTGCCAAATACAAAGATCAAGAAACGCATGCGTGGGGTACATAGTCTGCATTCTTAAAGGAAAGCAAATGAAGGGTTATTTTTACCGCGTTGGCATTGTCGTTTAAAAAGTTACAGTGATTTCCATTATATGTTAAGAAAGTGTCACTGATGAAGACTGAAAATAAATCCTTATAAATAATAGGGACTGGTGTATTTTAGAAAAGGTGTGTAACATTACATGAATTGTGAAAAAAAAATAATGTAATTGAAAGTGTATGGTTTGAAAATGAAAAGTAGAGGTTTATAGTTCACATTTTGAAAGCAGTTCTAGAGGGTCAGATGAAAGTGTATGGTTTGAAAATGAAAAGTAGAGGTTTATAGTTCACGTTTTGAAAGCAGTTCTAGAGGGTCAGATGCATGATAGATTTATAAAAAATAGAACATGTTTTTAAATAGTATTATGGAAAAAATATGTGCCTTTATGTACTATTTACATTATCTGCCTGTTGTGTATTCTTTGAGTTTTAGTAATCCTGTGTCTTATAAGTTTTCTAGGGGCGGTTTGAGGTTCATGGTGGGTTTGGGCAGGGAGGGTAGGTTGGGGGTTTGTAATAGGGGTTCGGGTGGGGTGGAGTGCGGAGTTTAGTGAAAAGTGAGGGGGGCGGGGAGTTAGGGTGTTTGGTAATGGAGCAGTGTCAGAGGACGCCACATTTGTGTTATGGGGTGCCACGGAAATATGTATTTATTCTCAGAGGTTTATTATATTAAGGATATATAGCAACGTGGTGGCTCTTGTCGTTTTGTGGTTCTGTGCATGTTTATATTGCTGGCCCTGTAGTTTTTGTTTATGGACCTTATTACGACACACAGGGGAGCCACATTGCACAGTTGGAGATCAGAGACTTAGGAAATAAAACTTTATAATTGTAAGGGCTCTTAGCGATACAAATCGCCCGTTCTCAGTGTAAAAAATATCACCGCTATTGGTGGTATTTTCTACGGTGTTAGTGCTCGAAGGAGAATAGTAACATATATGTGAAAGCAAATTGTGTAACAGGCTCAGCATTTCACATTATCGCGTGAAAACAAAAGTTGCTTTTACATAGCAATAATTCTCTTATAATTAAGGGATGGAGTGTATATAGTGCTATTTAGTACTCTGCTATGTGATTGATGTCGAATATTTCATAAGAGGAGGCTTTAAAAGTTTTTCGATAAACTGGTTTTCTAGGGAAGTGGGTGGAGTGTTCCGTGTAAATTGCAGAATAGAAACTAGTAAGAACCAATTGGAAGTGTTGTTTTAAAGTCACATGACTGCACATGCGTGTCTCGACGCCTGTACGCGATAGGTGGGTGCGCGCACCCGGTCGCGCACTAAATGAAAGCAGCAAAAAAACATGTCATAATATGCTCTTGGAGCATGTTTTGTTGGAAAGAGTTAGTTCTGAAAAATTATTATTTTTTTTTTTTTTGGGAAACAAGTGTTATGATGCTTTTGATTTCTTAAAGTTGCTACGACATTTTTCAGTATGTCATACTATCCAAATAAAGTGAAGAAATTTAACTTTTCTGGGAGCATTTATGACTCTCAATTTTGTGTTTAGTTAGAGTAAAGCTTTGCTCTCCGTATACAAGAAGTTTTCCACAGTTGTTGCATTTAATGTCCCCGTTCGCCAGACATGGTTTCAAGTCCATTTCAGCACTCGATGGAGATACAGGTCGTCCACCGGAAGATGTGCTGATTACTTCTGATGGTAATAGCGTGGCCTCCGTTTTTCTTGTCAAAGGTGGTCGCTCATTTCCTTCAGATTCGGAAGATGAATGCGGAACGGTAGCCATTGCAGCGAAGTCTTTGGGAAGATGTTCGACGTTGTTTTCTCTTGAGAGTAGAAAAGAAAGTAATGGAAGTGGGTGGAGTGCTGCGTGTAAATTCCAGAATAGAAACTACCAAGAACCAATTAGAAGTGTTGTTTTGAAGCCACATGACTTCACATGCAAGTGTCAGGTCCTGTACGCGATAGGAGGGTGCGCGCACCCGGTCTCGCACTAAAATAAAGCGGCGAAAAAACATCTCATAATATGCTCTTGGAGCATGTTTTGGTGGAAAGAGTTAGTTCTGAAAAGAACTTTTTTTTTTTTTATTTTTTTTTGGGGAAACAAGTGTTATGATGCTTTTGATTTCTTAAAGTTGCTACAACATTTTTCAGTATGTCATACTATGAAAATAAAGTGAAGAAATTTAACTTTTCTTGGGGCATTTGTGACTTTCAATTTTGAGTTTAATAAGAACGAGGCTCTGCTCTCCCTACAAAAGAATTTCTCCACACTTGTTGCATTTCATATGCACCTTCGCAAGACATGGTCTCAAGTCCATTTCACCACTCGATGGAGATACAGGTCATCCACCAGAAGATGTGCTGGCCACCTCTGATGGTAATAGCACGGCCAGGGCTCTTGTCGATGCTTTTGCATAATGCTCAGGGTGCCTTTGTTTAACATGCCGCTGCATGTTGTGAAAACGCTGCTCCTGAGGCGGAAAGCCGGGAGAGCGCACCGTTTTTTAAAAATTTGTTCTTTGTGATTCTTGTGATTTTAAAACTGAAGTTTCACTCACCCAAGCCTTTCCTACTTCAAGCGGCCCCTCCGCTGCCCAGAAACCGGCGTGCTAAACGCTAGCCAGCGCCTCGGCCGATCGACAGGCCACGCCCACATCAGAGGCCATGCCCACCGCCCACAGCTTAAAAGAGACGCTGCTCACAGCCTCTCCACCTTGAGAAAACGCTGCTCCTGAGGCGGAAAGCCGGGAGAGCGCACCGTTTTTTAAAAACTTGTTCCTTGTGATTCCTGTGATTTTAAAACTGAAATTTCACTCACCCAAGCCTTTCCTACTTCAAGCGGCCCCTCCGCTGCCCAGACACCGGCGTGCTAAACGCTAGCCAGCGCCTCGGCCGATCGACAGGCCACGCCCACATCAGAGGCCACGCCCACCGCCCACAGCTTAAAAGAGACGCTGCTCACAGCCTCTCCACCTTGAGAAAACGCTGCTCCTGAGGCGGAAAGCCGGGAGAGCGCACCGTTTTTTAAAAATTTGTTCTTTGTGATTCTTGTGATTTTAAAACTGAAATTTCACTCACCCAAGCCTTTCCTACTTCAAGCGGCCCCTCCGCTGCCCAGAAACCGGCGTGCTAAACACTAGCCAGCGCCTCGGCCGATCGACAGGCCACGCCCACATCAGAGGCCACGCCCACCGCCCATCTACCCATCAACCTATAAATATGTGCCTCCCCTGGAAGCGCAGCGGACGAGCGCAGCGGGCGCGCCGATTGCGCGCCAAAGGCGCGCCTAAGGCAAGCCCGTCTGCGCCCGTCCGCGCCCGACCGGGACCAGGGGCCATATCCCCTACAGGCCTTCAGCACACCTGAGGCAGTCATCATACGCTACAATCGTAGCGATCTACTAGCCCTGCGTAAACCCATCGAAACAACAAACTGCATCCAAACCGGCCCAGGTCTATCCTACGGACCCATCTCATGCCGTTCATGTCAATGGACCAGCATGAGTCAACTTTCAACGGACCCTCACATAATCCCTACCAACCCTCAGCATGAACTAAAATGTCTATATTTTAACGCCAGATCACTACCCAAGCATGCATTAGACATATGGGACACCTTAACCTCAAAAACGCCTGATTTGGTTTTTGTCACCGAAACGTGGCTATCCGATGCCAGTGCCCCAGACCTAGCCAACGCCCTCCCCCCCAATTATAAAATAATAACACAAAACAGACAAAGCAAGAAAAAAGGAGGCGGAGTCGCCGTAATTTTTAGGGACCACCTAACTTGTCTAACGGATACAATTAATGCGGATCCTGAACATGAGCTACTACCATTTAAAATTCTCGCTGAGAATTATGTTATGCTAGCGGGCGCAATTGTCTATAATCCACCAGGACAACAAATCAACCTCAGCGCTAAACTCCTGAATCAAGTACTCCCTTTGTGCCTAAAGCACAAAAACTACATGATCATTGGAGACTTTAATGTCCATTACGAAAACCCCAATGCCCCTGGAGTCGCACAGCTCAAATACGACATGGAAATCCTCCAACTGAAACAACTGGCTGATGGCCCTACGCATATAGCAGGGCACACCCTGGATCTCCTTTTTACGAACATCGAGTCGACCACCCTCAAGGAAACTCTCCCTCTGTCATGGTCCGACCATTTCATGCTCTCATTCTCACTTAAACTTCCCGGCAAACCCGTGAAGACCAGATCCACCCCCCTCACCTCCAATAGAGCCTGGAAACTAATCAAAGACTCCAACTTCCAAAACCATTTTCACGAGACAGATGTCTCCCTACCAGACAATGAACCTATTGGTAACAATGTCATCCGGCTAGAAACTAGAATCCGCCAAACACTGGACAAAATAGCACCCTTGCGAGAAGTTAGGAAAAAAACAACCATTAACGAAAAATGGTACACCCCCTCCCTCAAGAGCCTTAAAAGGGAATGCCAAAAAACAGAACACCAATGGAGACAAGCGAAAGACCCTACAACCAGAGCCAATTATACTGCCAAAAGGAAACAATACATCCTGGCCATCCGAGAAGCAAAAAAGGCATTTTTTGTGCAACGAATCAACGAAAACCAGAGCTCAGCAATCCATCTTGCACTTCGCAAACCCTCACCCCTTCAACAGAAGCATGTGAACGGATTAGCTCATTCTTCTCCGAAAAAATCAATAAAATTTACTCAACTTTCACCCCCTCCCATCGCATTTCCCCCTATGATAACTCTGACGCACGCCCATCTACATCCGACAACGACAACGATCGCCTAGACTTGGGCAACTCCCCTCGCCTATCCAACTTCCAACCACTTTCCGAAGAAGAAGTGTTAACAGTCCTTAGAGCAATAAAATCCGGCTCCCCTGCAGACCCCTGCCCGCACTTTGTATTCTCTGAAATTGCACCGACTCTATGCCCACTCATTACCAAACTTTTCAATCAGTCTCTCGCCTCCGCGTCCTTTCCAGATTGCTGGAAACACGCATCTGTTACCCCCCTCTTGAAGAAAGCTGGTTCCGATATTCTCAACCCTGAGAACTATAGGCCAATTTCACAACTCCCTTACCTCTCCAAAGCATTGGAGAAAATGGTTAACTCACAGTTATCCAAATATCTGGAGGACAACTCGCTTCTGGACCCCACCCAAACCGGATTCAGATCCAACAACAGCACCGAGGCTACGCTGCTGGCAGTGTCTGACAGTGTCAGATGCATCACCGACCAAGGGGGCTCGGTGGCTCTGATACTGTTAGACCTGTCGGCAGCGTTCGACACGGTGTCGCACAAATGCCTACTGAACATTCTCCGGAGCAAAGGAATACAAGACACAGCGTTGCAATGGATTGAATCCTTCCTGAGCAACCGCACCCAAGCAGTGCACATGGGCCAATTCCATTCAGAACCCCGTCCCATTGGCTGTGGAGTCCCACAAGGGGCTTCCCTAAGCCCCACTCTCTTTAATGCCTACGTATCATCTCTGGCCGACATCGGAAGAAAGTGGGGCATCGGCATCTGCTCATATGCCGACGACACGTAGCTGATGGTGACCATGGACGAAAGATCGGAAAAATTAGAAACAACTAAAAGTAAACTCCACAGCTGCCTCTCCGAAATGGCGGATTGGATGCGTAACCACTGCCTTAAGCTCAATGCCGGAAAATCCGAAATTCTATTGTTCGGAGGAGCCAAACTATTGTGGAACGATTCATGGTGGCCACCGTCACTGGGAACAGCCCCCACCCCGAAACAATACGCCAGAAACCTAGGCATTATGATGGATGACGCACTATCCATGAAAGACCATGTGCGCACACTTTGGGGTAAGGGATTTGCAATCCTGAAACTCCTCGCCAAGATCTTCACATGGATCCCACTCGACTGTCGTCGTACGATCACTCAGGCCCTCCTAGTCAGCCGCATGGATTACGGCAATGCTCTATTCGAAGGAATGAACGAGCAGCTGTTCTCCCGCCTACAGGTTCTGCAAAACCAGGCTGCCAAACTGGTATGCAACAAAGGCAAACGAGACTCGGCATCAGCATGTCTAAAACAACTCCATTGGCTGCCGATGCGCCAGCGTGCCACATTTAAACTACTTTGTCATGCGCACAAAGCCCTCCACAAAACAGGCCCTACAATCCTGCAAGGGAAAATTGAATTTTATATTCCAAACAGGAACTTAAGATCCACTAACTCAGCCCTAGAAAAACCTAAGCGTATCTATAAAACAAGGACAGGAGGACGAGCCTTCTCCCACCTGGCGGCCAAACGTTGGAATGAATTACAGATGGATCTGAGACACACTGTAAACCTTCTTTCATTCCGGCAAAATCTCAAAACACACCACTTCCCCAAAAACGTACCCCTCCCGCTTAAACCTCAGCAGTCTCTTCTCTTTTAGCGCCTTGATATCCCTTGGGATGAATGCCGCGCTCTACAAATACCAGAAATAAATAAATAAAAGGAATATTTTTTATTTGGATTTCCCCTTGAGAGCTCCGAATTGCATATCGTGCAGGTTACTTTTGGCGCATTCACTTTCTTTTGATCTTCAGGATAAGTAAAAAATTGCCAAATGAAAGATTCCTTTTTTCTTCTTAACGGTGGTCGCTCATTTCCTTCAGATTCGGAAGATGAATGCGGAAGGGCAGCCATTTCAGCAAAGTTTTCCGGAAGATGCTCGACGTTGTTGTCTCTTCAGAGTAGAAAAGATTGTGAGGAAAGTGGGTGGAGTGCTTCGTGTAAATTCCAGAACAGAAACTACTAAGAACCAATTGCAAGTGTTGTTTTCAAGTCACATGACTTTACATGCGCTTCTTGGGACGTGTAGGCGGTGACACTATCTAGTTACGAACGTGATTTCATACTTAGGAACTAGCATTCAAAAAACCTAAGAAATTCACTGAAAAAACCATGGGCCTTATTTATGAAGGCCTTGCGCCACCGGTGCGTCACTTTTTCCCATGTTAAATGTGAGGCACCGGCGGCGCAAGGCCTTCATAAATAAGGCCCCATAGGTTTTACACACGTTATAGTTAGGAAGTAGCATTTAAAAAACCTATGAAATTCACTGAAAAAACCATAGGTTTGACACCAGTTATAGTTAGCTGGAAATTTTACTGATATAAAACCAATGAAATTCCACGTTATAGTTAGTTGGACTCACTATAACTTGCGCGTGTAATGCACTGCTGATGACATTACATATTACATCACTCATGACATGGTCAGTGACATCACTTATGACACCATCCAGTGAATGTGTGTCTTTCTAAAAAATAAATATGTTTTATATATGTATATGTAAAGGTGGAGGGAAGAATAAATGTTTAAATTATTGTCTTAATGAATGTTTTTTTTTTTAAAAGAAATGATTGGATAACTGGCTTATTAAGTGTATCTTACTGTGTTGCGTGTTTATCTAGGTTCCTGATCGATACTGTGACCTTGTGCCCCTATCCGGCTATAAATCCATTTATTCCCTATATTGGCATAACCGTTCAAGTGCGATATTCAGAAAGTCATCTTTGACCTCACACGAACAGAGCCACGTTCAAGGATATCTCTCTCTGCCACTTCCTTTGCAACCAATTAGTGCAATGACAGAGCAGAAGTCACTATCTGATATTCCTAGATTAACACTCCGAGTTCTTCAACAAGATAAAAACTCAGCAAACTGGGAAATCCCCCTTGCTTTGTTTTGATTAGTAATAGAACTCTAATGAGCAACTGATAGCTATCACTTCCTAGTGACATCTTTAATTGACGTCTTATGTCCAGCAAACTTGCGTCAAACCCAGCACCTGTCAGGTATAAATACTACCAACGTTGCCTTAAGCAATTGCTGTCGTGCACCCTGTTGTGCATCCCATTGCTGTTGCTGAGCACTGTAGCACTCTGTCGCTGCAGCCTGCTGTCCCTGTGGTGGTGAAGCTACTGATACCATTATCGCTGCTAAAGCGCGAAAGATGGTGTGGTATGCTTAGGAGCTGAACAGCCGTCCCTCTCCGAAGAGCCCAGCAGATTCCAGCTGCCCGCGGACGCTGTCCCCCGCCTCCTCCTCTCGACGCGCTGAAGAAGAGCCGCTGCCTTTCTCGTGCAGAGAAATCCAGCTCCGGCGTTTCCGGTCTACCCTTGCGGGTGACAGGGATATCGAGCTTCCCCTGAAGGAGATACCAAACCTCCATCATTCTATTCAGAGGTATGGTGTTGACTAAACCCTTAGATGAGAATTCTCGAAGCAAACCTTGGCAAAACCAACTTAACTTAAAGCTACTTACTTACTCCCCTTCCACGTGTTAGGCTTAGGTCAGGCACACTGGGGTAGGCTTAGTTAGAAGCACCAGTTGAGTATGTTAGTCTAATGTATATATGACTGTATATATGTTTTATTACTTTTAAACCATTGTATGGCTAAGAAACCATATCAATGCTTTTACAGTTCTATTTCGCAATACTTATCTTACTGTACGTACTTTTTATCATAACAAGTCTTGCAATTGTGGCAATACATTTCTCTTGTACGAGAAGAAAGACTGTTCAATAAATGTTAACCCTTTATTGACAAACGCCCGTCTCTCTATTCTCTACATATCGTGAAAATAAACTGCACTAAACTGACTGAGTGAAATACCTGTCTATTGTTTCACACGACCCTAGAGATTGACTCTTGATCTGAGGAGCAAAGTTGTCATGTTGCACGGTTGTTGGAAAACTGAATCCCTTCTTGTCTGTGCCAGGGAAGCTGATCACTTCCCATGCAGAGAAGAAAGTTTCCAGTGACCTCTGAGCTAGTTGGTAACACACCCAATTAAGTTTAGCATAGTCAGTGGAGGCCTGGAATATCCGCAGTTCCACGTCGATACTACTGTTTATGTTATTCCAATGCGCAGGGCCTAGTGGGAAACTAGGAACTACACTACAACTGAATACATATATTAGCGAGTAATGTTTAAATATTTCAATATATGTATCAGTGTTTCACTTTGTGAATAAGTGGCTGCATGGGTTGATGAGTACCTACATGTGTGTGTATATGGGTTATTAGATGTTTTTTTAGTATCAGTATGAGTGTCACTATGGTTTGGTGGGGGTGTTACTTATTATATATATCCATCAATGACTGACTCACTGTTTCTATGTTTTTTGAAGACAACATATGTGCAGGACTGAATGGGTGGATGAGTGTGTATATGTTTGTGTTAGTAAGTAAATGACTGTCTTACTATTGTGTTTATCAGTAACTACATATGTTTTAATCTAGTATATGTGATTATTGATGTATATAAGTGAGTATATGTGAGAGTGAGAGATTGAAAGAGTTTCTGTTTAAATAAGTATGTGTTTCTATAAGTGATTGTTTAAGAGAGTAAGTATGTATAAGTTTCCTTAGAAGTAACGTGGTTGTGTGTGTATAGTTGTATATGCAAATAAATGGATGTTCAATAGTTTATTTGCATGTGTGAGTATGTGTGTGAGTAACTTTTGGATGACTGTCGATGTGTAACAGGATGTATAGGTGTATCACTACATATGATGAGTGAGTATATGTATGAGTGACTATATAGAACTGTTGGTGAATGACAGAATGTGTATATAGATGGTGGAATTACTGAATTGGTTGTTGTAACTGGTATGGGTATCTCCATTTTTTGGAAAATGTTAATTTCTGTTTTCCAATATGTGTTTTAAGGGTTACATTACACTTAAAGGAGGTCTGTCATCAGTGATGTCATGAGTGATGTCACTGACCATGTCATGAGTGACGTAATATGTAATGTCATCAGCAGTGCATTACACCCGCAAGTTATAGTGAGTCCAACTAACTATAACGTGGAATTTCATTGGTTTTATATCAGTAAAATTTCCAGCTAACTATAACTGGTGTCAAACCTATGTTTTTTTCAGTGAATATATATATATATATATATATATATATATATATATATATATATATATATATATATATATATATATATATATATATATATATATATATATATTACCTACTGGCGGTCGCCAGTAGGTATATATAGTTAGGATTTTTTCTCTATGGGATTTTTGAAAATTCTATGTCTAATAACTTTGGCGTTTGTGGACGGAATTGGCTGAAATTTTCAGGAAAATGGAACATTTTGTTTCTGAGCAGCCCCTGACAATTTGGGGGGGTTTCATCAAGGGGGGGGCGAGAAAAAAGGGGGGTCCCAAAACGTGTTTTTCCCATGTTAATTTCCATAGGGCGGTTGGCCTCACTTTTAGCTCGAACGGCTGAATGGATTTGCACGAAACTTGGCAAAATTGTAGGGACTGTTAGCCCGATGTGCCTTTGCTAGGTCTCAATATATGTGCTCCAGTGGATTTTGAGTAATTTAGGTTCAAAACAAGATATATATCTGGGCGGAGCCTAACCACACATCTGATCTGATTGGCTGTCAGCGCTTCATCCAAGAAGTGTTGGCAGCCATCTTGGGACCAATATACATGATAGCACCTCATTAAAAAGCATTGTAGTTAATAGAGGGTTTTAGGACTTTAGTTACATTATAAATCATTTGTTGATGGTACCATACTCGTTTTAGGAATTGTGGTGGGTTCTAAGGTGATTTTACCATGTGAAAAAACCTTCTGCTGTGATATCATGAATATTGTTTGAAAGAAAACTAATATCTCATGATTTTCCCACAGTGGTTTGGAAGGGGATCTATAAGCTAAACTGAAAGCATATTTTCTGTAAATTCACATTATCTTTCTCAGTCATGTGAAAATGAAGTCTGACATTCTCAGTAAAACATGTACATCCAACAAGGACAGAGACTGTCAGTTGATTCCTTTGTGTTCTACTGCAGCCTCCTAGAGTGTTCTAAAGAACAACTAGAGCGCTAACAGTCCTACTTATTACAAAGGTATGGCAGACCTGAAGCCATCTTGATTGGAATAAAGTGGTAACTCTTAAAACATTTAATTTAAAAAGAAACAACATGAGGGGGTATATTTTGCCATAGAAAGTATGATTAGTGCTGCAGAATGAAAAATTAGGGCACATTTTGAGTGACTTCTCAAATCCTTTTCTATTTCATTAAAACATTCTGACATGCAGTCTCCCAAAATGGCCACCAGAGACAAAAGAGCCCAAATGTAGCCCAAATATCACCCAGATGTAGCCCAAGTATAGCCCAATGACAGAATGTCCCAGAGTGTTCTAAAGAACAACTAGAGCGCTAACAGTCCTACTTATTACAAAGGTATGGCACACCTGAAGCCATCTTGATTAGAATAAAGTGGTAACTCTTAAAACATTTAATTTAAAAAGAAACAACATGAGGGGGTATATTTTGCCATAGAAAGTATGATTAGTGCTGCAGAATGAAAAATTAGGGCACATTTTGAGTGACTTCTCAAATCCTTTTCTATTTCATTAAAACATTCTGACATGCAGTCTCCCAAAATGGCCACCAGAGACAAAAGAGCCCAAATGTAGCCCAAATATCACCCAGATGTAGCCCAAGTATAGCCCAATGACAGAATGTCCCAGAGTGTTCTAAAGAACAACTAGAGCGCTAACAGTCCTACTTATTACAAAGGTATAGCACACCTGGAGCCATCGTGATGGGAATAAAGTGGTAACTCTTAAGACATTTAATTTAAAAAGGAACAAAATGAGGGGGTATATTATGCAATAGAAGGTATTATTAGTGCTGCAGAAAGAAAAATTAGGGCACATTTTGAGTGACTTTTCAAATCCTCTTCTATTTCATTAAAAAATTCTGACATGCAGTCTCCCAAAATGGCCACCAGAGACAAAAGAGCCCAAATGTAGCCCAAATATCACCCAGATGTAGCCCAAGTATAGCCCAATGACAGAATGTCCCAGAGTGTTCTAAAGAACAACTAGAGCGCTAACAGTCCTACTTATTACACAGGTATGGCACACCTGAAGCCATCTTGATTGGAATAAAGTGGTAACTCTTAAAACATTTAATTTAAAAAGGAACAAAATGAGGGGGTATATTTTGCCATATGAATTATGATTAGTGCTGCAGAAAGAAAAATTAGGGCACATTTTGAGTGACTTCTCAAACCCTCTTCAATTTCATTAAAAAATTCTGACATAGTCTCCCAAGATGGCCACCAGAGACAAAAGAGCCTAAATGTAGCCCAAATATCACCCAGATGTACCCCAAGTATAGCCCAATGACAGAATGTCCCAGAGTGTTCTAAAGAACAACTAGAGCGCTAACAGTCTTACTTATGACAAAAGTATGGCACACCAGAAGCCATCTTGATTGGAATGAAGTGGAAAGTCTGAAAACACTCAATTTAAAAAGGAACAACATGAGGGGGTTAATTTTGCCATAGAAAGTATGATTAGTGCTTCAGAAAGAAAAATTAGGGATCATTTTGAGTGACTTCTCAAATCCTCTTCTATTTCATTAAAAAAATTCTGACATGCAGACTGAAACATGCACTTTGAATACCAGCAGCAGACGTCCCTGGTGAGCAGTAGCTTTACTACAGTGATCTAATGTGCAACTAGAGTGCTAACATTCAGAATTTATGGCAAATGTGTGACACATCTGAATGCCTTCTTGATGGAACCAAAGTAAACAAGCATTGAAAATGCAATAGATCTCGCCCTCGTTTAAGTTAAAGCCATTCTGTTTGTAATGAGGTGGCTTTTTAGCTTTGCTTTTATTAGTGTTTTTTCAACTTTTATGTAAATAACGCACCGTTTTCACCAAATCGACTTTGCCCAAGCACACCCTTCCCTTCAGCCAACAAATCCCAAAAATTCGGCACACCTGCCGATCCACACTCCCTACAGCTCACCCAAGCCCCGTCCCTCTAGCGCAACTGGAACACCCCAAATTCACCTTCTCCATGCGCACCAAAAACTCCCATTGAATAACATGGCAATTCGCTACTCCGCACAAAAATTGCTCTTTAAAGCACTTCCACTGCTCCGATCCGCTTCAAACTTGGCTGGACACTAGTTCCAGCGATTTCCTAACATCTCACCAAAATTCAGCCCAATCCATCCACTGGAACGGGGACGAATTTCAACCCGAATACGCGCCCCTCGCAAACACAAAAAAAAGCCATAAAACGGCCAAATCTCGACCAAAAACCGCCAAAATCCCTCAAAACCTTGCCAACACCAATACGCACGAAACTGAACCGGCCCCTCAGCCCTAGGCTCTGGGAACCCTACTTAATTGACCCAAAAGCCCTAAAAATGCAACATAATACACACGAAAACGCCCTAACAACCCTAAAATGCATATAAGTATATGTATGCATGCATTTGTTTGTATTTATATAGATATACAGATGATATATGTTTATATATGTATGTATATATATATATTCACTGAAAAAACCATAGGTTATAGACCATATATAGTTAGGAATTAGCATTTACAAAACCTTGAAAATTCACTGAAAAAACCATAGGTTATAGACCATATATAGTTAGGAATTCGCATTTACAAAACCTTATTTTACTCACACAAAACCATTGAAATTCCATATATAGTTAGTTGCACTAACTATATATCGCGCACCCGCAATCCACTGCTGATGATGTCACATATTACATCATTCATGACATGGTCAGTGACATCACTGATGACATCACTGATGACATCTCAAATGACATCACTGATGACATCACTGATGACAACATCCAGTGACTGTATGTTTCTGTAAAGTTAAAATATGTCTTAAATATTGAAGAATGAGTGGATGTATAAGTGTCTGGATGAAGGATTTAGTAGGTGCATGACTGACTGTATGAGTGAGTGATTAAATGTGTCTCACTGAGTGCATGGGTTAGTGACTAAACTGTCTTAATTTGTGCATCATTATGTCTGTTGTTCTGTAAACTGTTGCATGTGTTGATAAGTAGCTATATGAGTAACTATATGGGTTATTGATTGGTTGCCCAAGTATTTGTATGGGAGACTGAGTGTGTGTGTGGGTGGCTGGGAGGTGTATGACTCTGTGCATAGATGTGTGAGCAGTTGATTCACTAGATGTATGGTTTCAAAAGTGCATGTGGAAACAGCTGTATGGGAGGTTGACTGTGTGCATGAGTGTATTGGTGAGTGAATGGATATCTCAGTGCTACATGTCAAAGTAAGTACATATGTAAAACACAGTACATGTGAGAGTTGACATATATAAATAACTGTGCATAAGAGCCAGTGAATGTGTGAGTGGCTGTATGGATCATTGTGAACTTGTATCAGGGATTGTATAAGAGAGTAAATATGTGTTAGTATATGTTTGAATAAGTAAAGTTTGTATAACTGTATAGTTGAGGAAATGGAGGTGTGATTGATTCTTTGCATGACTGACTAGGTGTGTGAGTAACTCCATGGATGAGTGACAGTCTGTGAGTGTCTGTTTACACTGATTGTATCTAAGGTTATATTAGAGTCTGAAGAGGTTCATCGTATTATCACATGAATGATATCATCAGTGATGTGATCAGTAATGTCAAATGAGATGTCATCAGTGATGTCATTTGAAATGTCATCAGTGATGTCATTTGAGATGTCATCAGTGATGTCATCAGTGATGTCACTGACCATGTCATGAATGATGTAATATGTGACATCATCAGCAGTGGATTGCGGGTGCGCGATATATAGTTAGTGCAACTAACTATATATGGAATTTCAATGGTTTTGTGTGAGTAAAATAAGGTTTTGTAAATGCGAATTCCTAACTATATATGGTCTATAACCTATGGTTTTTTCAGTGAATTTATATATATATATGTATTAATTTTTTTTAAGTTACATTCATTATTTATACATTTTAAGTTTATTTAAGTATTTTAAGTATGTTTAAATTAATTATATTAATTATTATATTAATTTTAAATTACTTTTAAGACATTTTAAACATTCGATATTTTGACTGTCTATATTTTTTACAACGATATTTTGGAGTCGATATTTTTGTACTTACCTGTTTGAAGATAGGAATTCGATATTCTGGCATTCTATATTTTATCCACGATATTTTGGCAGGTCGATATTTTGCTCCTCGATATTCTGTCAGTGATCCGTGTGTCATATTATATTTGATTGACATATATATTTAGAATTAGAAAGTGACTCTCCTACCTGCCATGGTTGGAAGTCCTTCTCTAGACTTTCACTCTCTGAGGAGTGTCCTGAGTGGGCCTTGGATGATATCATGTTGTGTAAGGCGTGAGCCACGGCGTAGACCGCAGTGTGAACACTGTAAGTAATGTAGAAATTGTAAGCATCGTACATAATGGGGTCCAAATCTCTCATTGTCTCGTTACCTGTACAATGAGGGTACCAGTTTTCATTGGCAAGAGTGATATTCAGTAAATCAGGTGAACAATCGAATGTTAGAATCCAAAGCCACATAACCATGGAATTGTCTAGGAAATGTAAAGGGTTCACACTGTACAAGAAATCTGTCAGTCCAGGAATCTGTCCCTTAGGATTGGAAAATTCCAGTGCACCACTGAAAGTATTCATTGCAGGGTCATTTATATAATCTTTCAGATGTGATGTGGCTGCATAAGTGATCCAAACTATCGTAGGCAGACCTTGCAAGTGGTATAGGAGGACTGGTAACATGTAAGCACGTGAACAGTAAACTACCACCACATTGACAGAAGAAACACTGATTGTTTTAGAAATCTGTTCCTGCTCAATGTTCCAGGCCTTGGGGACTCTTAGTAAGAAGGCCACACAGCCCCCACTGTTGCTGATCTCTCTCTCCAGCTCCTCACTGGCCCTCCTACCACTGTCATCATCTGATGTCAGGATCCCAACCCAGGTCCATCCAAAGTGCTTGAGCAGCTTGGAGATGGCACTTGCCTCGTGGATCTCATTGGGTACAGTGCGGTAAAAGGATGGGAAGCGATGTCTATCACTGAAGATTGGATCCATGGCACCATAGCTGACCTGAGGAAGACATAGACATGAGCTATTAGACATATTGCACCAACCTCCACTAAAGAGCATCAGTAGCCGATGGCCCACGCCTCATAGCTCTCATTCAGGACAGAGCTGTAAAAGGATGGGAAATGACACCTATCATTGTAGACTGGATCCATGGCACTATAGCTGACCTGAGGAAGAAATAATATTAGATATTAAACTTATTGCACCACCCTCCAATAAAGAGCATCAATGGCCGATGGTGCGTGGCTTGTGGATCTCATTGGGGACGGTGCAGTAAAAGGATGGAAACTGATATCAGTCATTGAAGACTGGATCCATGGCACCATAGCTGACCTGATGAAGACATAGACATGACCTATTAGACATATTGCACCACCCTCCACTAAAGAGCTTCAGTGGCGGATGGCTCATGCCTCATAGCTCTCATTCAGGAAAGAGCTGCAAAGTGATGGGAACTGATGCCTGTCACTGAAGACTGGATCCATGGCACCACAGCTGACCTGAGGAAGAGATAATATTAGATATTAGACATATTGCACCACCCTCCACTAAAGAGCATCAGTGGCCGATGGTGCGTATCTTGTGGATCTCATATAGTACAGTGCGGTAAAAGGATGGGAACTGATGCCTATCATTGAAGACTGGATCCATGGCACCACAGCTGACCTGAGGAAGAGATAATATTAGATATTAGACATATTGCACCACCCTCCACTAAAGAGCATCAGTGGCAGATGGTGCTTATTTTGTGGATCTCATAGGGTACAGTGCGGTAAAAGGATGGGAACTGATGCCTGTCATTGAAGACTGGATCCATGATACTATAGCTGACCTGAGGAAGACATAGACATGAGATATGAGACACTTTATATAGCGATGGATATTTCAAGGTGTTTTTCACAGAAGTGCTGCAGTTTTTGCACCTACTACAAAACCCTTCAGTTCCAAAGTGTTTCTCATTCCAGTACCAGATGCCTTCTACCTCCTCCGTTTACCATTTTTGTTTGATTGTGCTGTTTGCTGTTTTTAGTTGTGTTAAAGATACAGCCTTACAAATCCCTGCTAAGTGAATTGCTGGAAATCATGCACTCGGCACTAAAAATCTGCACTTGGAAATTACGAGCCAGAACATCAGTTGCAACTTAGAATATCCAGCTGCTGATAGACTGTTTCACATTTGGCTGAAGCAAGGCATTTTGAATGGGCAACTATTTTTACCCCTGCCAGAAGCACTCCCACTAGATACATCTTGATAGGTGTAGCTTATTTTGCACACCCTGTATCCCATCCTATGTATTGGGAGATGGTCTTTGGACACGTGTACAGGGTACCCAGAGGGTGTGCCGTTGGTAGGCCGAAGGCATATCTGTCCTCACGCATTGCCACATGGACTGCACACACCGCCTGCCCCTACACTGGTTCTTCATTGCAACACAGAGCTCTCCATGACCTCAGCACTCAGGTAGAGTGGAGAAGTTACACAATATCTTCTTGCCCCCACTTCACTTGAAGGGAAAACATGGTGGCCGGCTAGAGGTGGGTCGTGAGTGATCCTGGAAGCGTGCAACAAAGTTGATCCGATTCGGAAGGCAAGCAGCAGTGCAAGTGGTGACACTTGTCGGTTTTTTGCTGGTATTAACCAAGCAGGTCTAAATTTGTGATTCAGTGAGAACCTATGGGGTTTTCAGCATTCCAAAGAGCTATTGGAGCTTCCACGGAGGTAGGGAGTGTGGATCAGCAAGGTAGCAAGGCAGCAAGGCTGGTGGCAGAGTCTGGGAACAAGGCGGATCAGCGGTGGAGGAGACCTGCACTGTAGTTATGGAGGGGGTGTCGTGTTGCTGTCAGGGTCCTCTTTCGAGGTAGTGGTCGAGGAGCCAGTTGGCATAGTGAGGCTAGCGAGGTGCATGCTTGTAGGAGTGGAGTGGAACATTCATTGTGTGCTAAAAACGCTGAGGTACAGTTTTCCCTTTTTCTTCAAACGGTCCAGGAGCAGGGGACTAGTGTAAAGAGTGGATGTAACGTTGGTGAGGTGATTGGGCTACTTACTGGTTCTTCAAGGTATTCACTGAGAAGTGTGGCGAGAGGGGGTGCAGCGGACTTCCCAGAGTCGATGGATATTTTGCCTAGGTCTGGAAAAAAGCAGGGGTGAAGAAGGTGGAGAAGGAGGTGAAGGTGGTGAAGCCCAAGGGCCGATGATGCAGTAAGGAGACCAAGGTACCTACCAAACTGGCAAGAGGGAGTTCTTTGGAGCGCAAGATTATGGTGACACCGCCCCTTAGGACTTGTTTTAAGGCATTTTAATCCCATGTCAGCAGCAGTGGCGGAACTTCAACAAAAACAGAAGTATAGTGATTATTCAGGAGGTGGGAGCATCACTGAGGAGATAACAAATCTGGAAGACTGGTCTGCACATTTAAGGCCAAACCGAATTCAAGTGTTGTCTATAGAGATGGGGGATGTAGTGGGCGCAATAAGGGATGAAGTTAGTCTGAATGATCCAAAGGGTAGTTTTAATCCTCCAGCGGAGTCTATTTCGTAAGAAGGAGGGAACTGCAGGTATCTGATGAGGTACAAAGCAAGTCAGTGCCCGGGAAGGACTATACATTGGGGCAAGAGGCTTTAGGAGAAAAGGGAGCAGCCTCAGGGAGTTGAGATCCTTCAATAGGTACATTGCTCAAAACCCTTACCCTTGAGATGTGAGGAAGATTCAAGACTTCAGAGCTGAATCAGAAAGTCATCAGGTCTGCATGTGAGGTGTTAGAGAAAAAAATGGATGACCTGAGTGGAAGAACATTAGCGGTAGAGGGCAAAGTTAGGGACGTAAAGGAGGAGATATAGACCAACAGGAAAGAGATCGAAGGGCTTAGAGCTAGGGGGAGAGAGCAGGAGGAAAGAGTGGAAAGATTAGAAAACGTTCAAAGAAGGAACAATTTAAAGGTTTTAAAAGTTCCTAAGGGTAAAGAAAGAGAAGATATTAAAAGCTTTGTGGCTCAGCTGCTAAAAAGTGAGCTTCAGCAGGAACAGACTGAGGAGGAAATTGCCAGAGATATTTAGAGGATACATAGAGACCCTTTTAGATTAAAAACAAATATATCTAAGCCTAGGAGAATTCTCGTTAATTTCCTAATTTATTCTTTGAAGAAAAAGATCCTAGCCAAAGCTCTGAAGAAGAAAGCGTTGGAGGTGGATGGAGTAAGAATTGAAGTAAGATCATATCTGTCAGTAGTAACAGCTAATAGGCGGTGGGAGCTTGGGAAAAGAATTGAGCCGCTAAGGAAGCTAGGTGCTTGCAGTGATGTTGAATAATACGATGCACTCCTTTCTGTCTGTTGAGGAAGTTGATAGCTTCATTGAACAGCTCAAAGCTGGGATTCGTTAAACTTCACATTTTGGGAAGCAGTATGATGGGTCTCTTGCTTATGTGGTATATTTTATAGATAAAGATTTACTGCTTTGTGTATGTTTCAAATTTGTATGAGGGTGTATAGGTGTGCATGTAAGTGCGCTGCACGCTGAAGGGTAACTCATCAGGCTTTTGCCATGGGAAGTTGGTTAGAGTTTTCCAAGGGAGGGGGGGTGCGGTGTGGGCTGCACAGGGAGGGGGGTTAGGGGTAAAAATGCCTAATTTGTCTGGTTTTCATCAATAGTTTGTGGGCAGAGAGGGTTTATAGGAGATGACAGGGAATGGATTTAAGTTGTTTAAAATTCTGTTGTGAAATGTAAACAAGTGAAGAGTAGGAGAGGTAAAATAATGCAGTATCTGAAGGATCATTATTCGACAGGAGACACTTGACAGAGGGCGAGAGCAAGGCGCAGAGATGGGTTGCACATGTTATGTTTTGTTAATTTATTTTTCTAATGCGC
Organism: Lissotriton vulgaris; assembly: GCF_964263255.1. Taxonomy (NCBI): domain Eukaryota; kingdom Metazoa; phylum Chordata; class Amphibia; order Caudata; family Salamandridae; genus Lissotriton; species Lissotriton vulgaris. Next base: position 1,150,132,503 of record NC_141698.1, read on the forward strand.
ACAGCTACTCAGCAAGAGTTTCCCAGTGCAGGCCTTAAAAGAAACTCTGGAAATCTGAAAATTAGAATGGTTGAGTGAAAATCCAAATTTTCGATTGCTTGCGAAAATTGGGGTACAGCTTCTCCTTCAGCAGTACATCAGGTAGAGAATTCCACAAAGTTGGCCCAAGAAGAGAGAAGGAGCGTCCTCTCATTCTCATTAATTTGATCCTGGGAATTTAGAATTTCTCTTCTGGGGAGGAGCGAAGCAGGCGAGAAGGATGGTACGGGCGTACCCGAACTTGAACGATTTAGGAGCTGAGCCAATCTTAATTCTAAACATAAAGCACAGGGCTTTAAATTTAGTACGCTGTTCCACCCTGAGCCAATGTAATTCTCCCTGGGCATTAGCCATACTGGACATTTTAGGAAGTCCAAACAGCAATCTGGCAGAAGAGTTCTGCATCACCTGAAGTTTACGCAGCACATCCCTGTTTGAACCCACAAAAAGGACGTTACCATAGTCCAGGCGAGATGTTACAAGTGGCTGGACTACTGTCCTTTGGGTATCAACGGGGAGCATCCAAATGATTTTTTTTAACCATTTTAGGATGGTAAAACAGGTGGCTGCGGTTTGTACTGCCTATTGTTTCATTGACAATTTATTGTCAATAAAAAAGCCTAGATTGCGGACCTGAGAGGATGGCGTGGGTAAGAGTCCCATTTCAGCTGGCCAATATTGAGGGCCCATACAATTTACACGAGGCAGACGGCAGTTACCAAAGGGGTTGCAGTACTAGTTAAGTACGGCATGAATATTTTGATAGCAGGCAATGTTTTGAGTATTACATGAAAGTGGCTAATAGTTAAGCTAGGAGTTCTTGTCTTGGGCAGATCTTCAATCTGGTGGGTTAATATGGTCCAAATCAGGATGACACAGTTCCGTTGGATGAAATAGCTTTAACTTTTGAGTTTCTCTGGTCAAATGATTAAGGCAGGGGACTTTATTACAGTTTTGGACTATAAATTAGATAGGTCATTCACCTATCTTTCTTCGGATGAGGGTGGAAGAGGGGATTACTAGTGCAAAATGGAGGCTGGATCGCACAATTTTGTCTGAAGATGAGACAATGGAAATTTGAAAGAGGAATCCCAGGAATGTTTTGAAAGGAATCAAGGCTCATCTAAGATTGGGATTGTATGGGATGCCTCTAAGGCCTATGAGGCCTACTTAAGGCAGACTAGGTGTTTTGGCAGCAGCAAAAGTCGAATCTTTCATCAAAAGGTGTTGGAGTTTAAGAACAGATTTGAAGACTGGAAGTGGTTTTGATTACTGCTGGGAGCCATGAAAAGGAGATGTTTGAAATATTCAATTTAAAAGTAAATCTATCAGGAGTTCAGAGAGATAGCGTCAAGGAGAAATGGGAATCCAGCCAGCTAGCACATTTAGAATATGGCGAGGGCTGTAGCAAGCTTCTAGCTTGGAAGGCAAAGAAGGATCAGGTCAGAAGTTTGATTAAAGAAATCAAATATGAAGATTCAGGTGTGCTCCTTAGTGATAGTACAGAAATTGCTTCAGCATTCTATAGACATTTTGGTTGGGTATATAAGGAAGATCTTATAGTTAGAGAGGAGAAGGTGATGGAGGTGTTGAACAGGGAGATCTCTGTTGAAGAGTTGGAGGAGGTTATTAGAGGGGGCAAAAAGGCAAAGGCTAAAGGGACATATGGCGTTCCGGTGGAGGTTTATAGAACTTTGGCCAGTGCCATAATACCTGCTATGAGGCAGCTCTTTAATGCCATCTTCCTTTAAGGCTCTGCTATGCCAGACTCTTGGAAAGAGGGTAATATAGCTTTGATTCCTAAGCCTAGAAAGTCATTAAAAAATGCTGACTCATACAGGCCCTTTTCTTTTTTAAATGCCGATTACAAGCTGTTTACAAAAGTCATAGCAAGGAGGTTAAATGGGATTATGTTGAATATGGTTCACGAAGATCAGAAGGGTTTTATTAGAGGCATTGAAAGAACCTCAACATGGTGGGAGCGTAGAAATTACAACTAGAATGTATCAAATTCCTACTTCTTAATATCTTTGCACAAACAAATTACAATGATTCCAGAAAGTAATCTTTCAGGCGAAAATATTGAAGTTCATTTTCTTTATTCTGAAGCTTTTGTAGGTGTCAGTCAGCTTCCAGAAGAAATGTCATCATTTTTTATACAATAATTAACAGATAATAGCCAACGTGTTTCGGCCCCGTCAGGGCTGTAAATAAGGAAAAAACATATAGCGTCGCATAAAGTCATATCACATTTGAATACAAAATCCCCAAAACATAATTTATTCAAATGTCATACTTTGCATTTGGTGTATGCTAATACTAATATCATATCCAAAACAGAAATATCACCATTAGTTTTGGTGTCATTCTCTTTAAATACTTGTTTGGTCTGGCACCCTTGGCATGGTTTTCCTTGACTTTTTTGCTTTCTGACCTCCTGTTTTGCTGACTTTATTTTTGCTGGCTTAAGGATTCTGGGCACTTTACAACTCTTGGCTAGTGCTAAATTGCTTGTGCTGTTTTCCCAAAACTAGGTAACATTGGCTTATTCACAATTGGCAAATTTAATCTACTTATAAGTCCATAGTAAATTGTACTAAATGTGCCCTGGATCTGAAAATTAAATGCTACTAGTGAGCCTGCAGCACGATAGTACCAAGCATGTGTAAGATCTGTTGTTGCAGCGCCTGGTTGTGCAGTTTAAACTGCCATGTTGACTTGTCAAGATAATCCCCATTCTATGCCTTAACCTTCCTTTGTGATATATATACGTCTCCCCTAAGGTTGGCCCTAAATAGCCAATTGGGCAGGCTGTAGTATATTTAAAAAGTAAGATAAATACTTTTAAGTTTTATATGACCAATTTGAATCAATAGTCTCTGCTCTTCATTGGCATTTTTTCCCTGCTCTTTTTATTTTGAAACTTTTCAAATTTCACTGATTAGCATTTATTCCCCTAAAATAATGTCTCCAACTTGAGTTCCTGTATCTGCACCTGCAACCATGGAGTGTGAGCTGGCCCAGTTGGAGAGTTAGACTGCCCCTCAGCTCAAAACCTTCTGCAAGTGGTTTAGGGTTTCCTTGAGGGGCTTCACCAAGAAGGTGGAGCTATACAAGTCAATGAGGGCCTGTTTAGAGGGCCCAGGATTTATCTGTGACCCCAGAGGAAGAGGATGCGGTGATCGAGGATTATGACATAGAGCTGGAATCACTGGCAAAGGGAAACATTCATTACATTGCAGTCATTACAATGACCTACCTTTACAACACAACTGTTACAATGCAACTGCCTTTAATTCGCATGCCATTACAATGCATGTCACTACAACGCATGTCATTACAACTGATGCAGCCCTACTCTGGAAATGTTTTCTAATTTCATATCACCTTTCCCTGAAGTACCAAATCATGCATTTACTCATCAGTGGGGCCCATAACACTGCAAGTTATTCACAATTCACTTTCACCCTACTTCATGGATCAGTGAGATTCAAAGGATAGCTGCTGGATCATAGCGGAGTGTCTAAATTAAAACTAAATATTTATACTATTTACACCTGCAGTTTAAACATATTTTATCATGGTTTATTAACGAGACATTTATTCAGACACACCACCATCAGGGTCGACAGATCTGCTAGTAGAAATTAGGCTAAGGAAAATACAAAACCAGCTTAATTCTCCATTTATCTAATTTTTAGTCTAAACAAAAGTTAGCATGTCTGTTCAGTTTATTTGCTTTATTTATTTTCTTTATTCATAATTAATATTAAAAGAAGAACATTTAAAATCAGACATTTATTTCAAAGATTCAGAAATAGACATTATTTTAGGATAAAAAGACATGAATATTAGCAAAAGACAGATAGTTCCCAAAATACTTTTCTCTAACTTCCCTAACTAGTAACCTCAACTAAAGGTTCAGTTCTCATTCGAAAATAATAGAAATTTTGCAAAGAGTCTGACATCCCAAGAAAAATCAGCATTCTGACAGCATCTCAGGAGGAAATCGAGAAAGAGTTTTTTCTTAAGTAAAATCAGGAGTTTTTATACACTATTTAACTAACTTTATCTATCTAAAAAGTAACTATCAACGTAAACTCAAATCCTGATTGGACCATACGAAGGTGGATGAACATCACCTCATCATTCTAATATTCAGATTGTGCAGATTCAGCAGAAATTAAAGAGTCTATTGTCTTTATTAGCGTCCGGCACAGTCATGTCTGCAAATTGTACGTTCAGTCTCTATTCCAACGTTATACAATAGAGACGTCCATATTTGTTGGCAGTCATCGGACTTCCAGGGCAAGTCATCCTTGAACTGCTTTCGTTCAAGCACAGGCAGCTCACATTCCTTCTCTGTTTTAGCCCCGCGTGCGCAGTATCTTTAATTGATGCAGTAATCGAAAGTCTCTGTTTTTTAGTAGGCCTCACGAGCCAGAATGGGAACTATCATAGAAACAAACACAAATAAACGTTAATTATTGAAATATAGCCCTTCTGTTTACCTCCCCACATACTAATGTGTTCCCTGTTAGTTGTTACCTAGCAAATAAGCAACACATATGCAAATTATTCTCACTTATCCTTTGGTTCTTGCCACAAATACATGTACAAAAAGCAGATGTATACCGCTTTTGATTATGTCAAAGCTTTTGCAATAATTTCACATCACGACAACAACATTAATTAGTTAGGTATATTTTTGCCACACAAGCAGATTAGTATTCCCACGTATATTTGTGTGTGTGCATACTATACTATGTTGGTTAATTATACAAAATCACACAATTAATAAAGATTACTGTTATGAGGAAATGACTTCACGAGGGGTATGCAAAATTTTGCAACTTCAGATTGGTCCATCAACTCCTTTCTTTGGTGATTTATCACCAAATATCTCCCACAATTTTGCAAATGTTATCCAAACATGTTTCAAGCTCTTCTGGTTAGTACAGTTTATACTCTGGTGTCTTCTTCTCTGTTTTCTTTATAAATCTTTTCTTGGAATTCCTCCATTTCTATATCACAAACTTCCTTTTCCCATTCTTGTTTTTCTTTAATTACTTTCGTTAAAGACTTTCTAACAGTCCTTCTTTTTTGTCTACATACACAGGACAATCTTATCACAAAAATTGCTAATACTATTACTGTTACTGGAATTAGTATCTTATCTATAATTAACTACCTATTTCTTGAAACCAATGCTTAATAGCGGAAAAACATCTACCAAATCGTTCAAGAACACCATCAACCTCCAGTGGTATAATTTCCTTTTGCAACTCTGTAATGTGTGTAATATACTTCTCAATGTTTTGACTTTTGCCGGGATTATAAGTATAACAGTGTTGCACTTTTAAGATTCCACAAACTTCTCCTTCTTTTGCCAAAATGATATCAAGAGCAAGACGGTTTTGCATCACCATAGCTCTCATAGCAACCAATTCAGTGTTTACCATAAAAAATCCTCCTGCAGTATCTGTAGACAATCGGTCTACTATTGTTGACAGTTTCCGAATTCTGTTTGCATTAAAAGATATTCCCACTGCTGGCATTAATGCTCCAAAAATATCATCTATTATTTCTACTACACTTTCTCTCTTTCTACAACTTAATGATTTGCCTATCTCATGCATTCCATCTGTACCTCTGTCTACATGAAATATTTTTGGAAAGAACAGGCCCACGTAGCATGTTCTGTACCAATGGTCCGGTAACTTATAGAAAGCCTTGTTCCCACAAATAAAATATATGCCAGGAAAAAATGGATCTCTTCTTCCTTTAAACCCCCATCCCTTTAAACTCAAGCAGGAAAAACACACTGCGAGGGACATAAAGCGGATAATTAATTGTAAAACATTTTACACGCCACTACAACTATAATATGATTAGAACATAAAGCGCAACATGAAACACTGAATTGGGGTCATGTCATCCAAAGAATATATGAATACAGTTAGTTGAATAATGTTAATTCAACTACGAATCCCAGAATATAATGTATGTCATATGTGTATAAAATAAGAAATGAAAAAGGGACTAACTGTCTAAACACTGCCGTGATCAAGAACGCTCAGTTCGAAACGCGTAGGCGATTACAGTTGTTGAAATAAAACCTTGAAAACTTCCCGAGTGGAGTGCCATCATTCTTTTGAAACTTTTGGATTGCGATATATATATGGGGCTGTGGGAGAAGCAGGTGCTCGGACAACAGTTTGCTGAAAACCTCAACAATAACATCATATGTATATATCGGTACATTGGCGATATGTTTCTGATTTGGAGGTGAGAGGTAGCTTCAGCAACTACATTTATTGAAGAAATCAATGTAAATTGCTTAAATTTAAAATTTACCTCTCACATCAGTGAAACTTCAGTTAACTTCCTGGATGTAGAAGTATTCATTCATGAACAAACACTCCACACTAGATTGCACAGGAAGGCGACAGCAGGCAATACCTTGCTGCACGCCACCAGCAACCATCCACGACATTTAATTCGAAGTATCCCCTATGGGGAGATGCTTCGAATTAAACGGATCTGTAGCAGGCAGGAAGATGTGATAAAAGCACAATCTGCCTGTCGGGAACGTTTTCTAGCTAGAGGATACTCGAATAAAAACATTATGGCAGCTATAAAACGTACACAGTTACTGCCTAGAGAAGAGGCCCTAGTCACCAAAGCGATGAAACAGCACAATGTGGAGGTGTCTGTGGATGATACCATAAGACTTATCATGACATATAGCAAACAACATCATGATATCAGAAAAATTATGACCAAACACTGGGATCTCATTAAGAATGACCCTGTGTTGAAAATGGGAATTGCTCCAACCATTACTTTAAAAAAAGCAGGCTCCATGCAGACTAGCTTGACTAATAGCAGCCCTGAAATCCTAGTGAAGACAGATTGGTTAAGTAGTAGGAAAGGGTTTGTTAAATGTTCCAATTGTAAAGCCTGTCATAATGGAGTCAATAAGAAAACCTACACTTCCCCTTTTTTCAAGAAAGAGATTTGTATCTCAAAGTATCTAACCTGTAAAACAGAGTTTGTGATATATGTTCTTGAATGTCCCTGTGAACTCAGGTATATTGGTAGCACAAGACTCCCAGTCCATAAGAGAGTGCTTCAACATTTAAGAGCCATCATACACTGTGATGAGAGTTAACCTGTTGCCAGACATTTTAAAGAGTATCACGATCAAAACTCCAGCCTATTGAAATACTATGCAATAGATGCTGTTATGCCCCTAAGAAGAGGAGGCGACAGGGACGGGGCTCTCCGCAAACTTGAAAAATATTACATCTTGAACTTAGACAGTAAGCATCCTAATGGATTGAATGCAGGGGAAGATCTTTATACATGTTTGTAATGGGAATCATTCATGTGCATTCAACTTATTGTAATCTAAGGTTCTATTTAAGATATTGATTACAGGTTAATGTATTACTTTTTAATCCATGGTGGAAATACTCTTAACTATAATGAACTTTAAAGTAGCTAACGGATAAAACATTGTAATCTTTTTTATTAAATTTTCTGTTTTGAACTTGATTTTAGCATTTATTGTTGTAGATGTTATTAATTCATGTTCTGCACTTTTGCACATATACACGGGTTGTATTCTATATTGTTTACTTTGCACTGCTTTGCACATTGGAACATAGTCCAACATTTATACATGGAATAATACTATCTAATATGCGTTCCCTGTTGGGATTGTATTCTATACTGAAAGGCATTTATGTCTTTTGATAGAAAACATGTATTTCACAGTTAGTATCCCCTAAAAGATTTTCCCTAGTATGACATCAGTCTACAGATTAATTGTCAAAAGTTGCCACTTGCTATTTTAGCAGCAATATTTTGCACAATTTTATGATTTTTTTTATATATGACATTTTAATATATTTATCGTATGTATTTATTTGGGGAAATGTTTTTATCTAATTTTTTAAAAACAGTACATTTATTGCTGCTTTGACACAAAAAATAAGTATATTAACGTATAACGCTTATATAGTATGTTGTCCATATTAATGATGACGTATATTTCCTGTTGTGCACTGCCACTTTAAATTTTGAACCATCACTCCTAAGCGCTGTCATGTGATCAAGGGTCGAGGAAGACCGGAAACGCGTCATGGCTATGGTGCGGGGGCGCTTTTTCACTTAATAAAATTGGCACCTGAAAATCTGTGGGTCCGCTGTCATCCTTCTGCATGTCGTAAGGCTGACTTCCTGAGTAATATATATATATATATATATATATATTCACTGAAAAAACCATAGGTTATAGACCATATATAGTTAGGAGTTAGCATTTACAAAACCTTAATTTACTCGCACAAAACCATAGAAATTCCCATATATAGTTAGTTGCAATAACTATATATTGCGCACCCGCAATCCACTGCTGATGATGTCACATATTACATCCTTCATGACATGGTCAGTGACATCACTGATGACATCACTGATGAGATCTCAAATGACATCACTGATAACATTATCTGGATGAAGGATTTAGTAGGTGCATGACTGACTGTATGAGTGAGTGATTAAATGTGTCTCACTGAGTGCATGGGTTAGTGCTAAACTGTCTTAATTTGTGCATCATTATGTCTGTTGTTCTGTAAACTGATGCATGTGTTGATCAGTAGCTATATGAGTAACTATATGGGTTATTGATTGGTTGCCCAAGTATTTGTATGGGAGACTGAGTGTGTGTGTGGGTGGCTGGGAGGTGTATGACTCTGTGCATAGATGTGTGAGCAGTTGATTCACTAGATGTATGGGTTCAAAAGTGCATGTGGAAACAGCTGTATGGGCGGTTGACTGTGTGCATGAGTGTATTGGTGAGTGAATGGATATCTCAGTGCTACATGTCAAAGTAAGTACATATGAAAAACACAGTACATGTGAGAGTTGACATATATAAATAACTGTGCATAAGAGCCAGTGAATGTGTGAGGGGCTGTATGGATCATTGTGAACTTGTATCAGGGATTGTATAAGAGAGTAAATATGTGTTAGGATATGTTTGAATAAGTAAGGTGTGTATAACTGTATAGTTGAGGAAATGGAGGTGTGATAGTTTTTTTGCATGACTGCCTAGGTGTGTGAGTAACTCCATGAATGAGTGACAGTCTGTGAGTGTCTGTTTACACCGATTGTATCTAAGGTTATATTAGAGTCTGAAGAGGTTCATCGTATTATCACATGAATGATATCATCAGTGATGTGATGAGTAATGTCAAATGAGATGTCATCAGTGATGTCATTTGAGATGTCATCAGTGATGTCATCAGTGATGTCATCAGTGATGTCATTTGAGATGTCATCAGTGATGTCATTTGAGATGTCATCAGTGATGTCATCAGTGATGTCACTGACCATGTCATGAATGATGTAATATGTGACATCATCAGCAGTGGATTGCGGGTGCGCGATATATAGTTATTGCAACTAACTATATATGCAAATTTCTATGGTTTTGTGCGAGTAAATTAAGGTTTTGTAAATGCTAATTCCTAACTATATATGGTCTATAACCTATGGTTTTTTCAGTGAATTTCAATGTTTTTTTAATAGCAAATATGAAAAGCTGTAAAATGTCAACTACGTGGTAGGTAAAACTATTTTCGTATTTATGCATGCTGATGTGCTTTGAACGCTGCCCCCTCCTCCTCTTTTCTTTTAAAAATTGGAAGAAACAAAAAGTATTCCCTTCCACAAATAACCCAAGACTTTTATTTTGTTATGGCAAGGGAACGAAATAGAGAATAAACTATAGTTGGTCACCATGGGGTTTAAAGAAGGGATGGTTCTTCACCAGATTAGATATTTACCCAGACCCTCATTCTCCAATGTGATGAACTAGGCTAAAATTCTTCTGGTGCCTGCACCATGTCACAGAATATCACCCTAAAACATGGAATCTCCCAAACACCAGATTGAGTTGAACCCCACAGTAAACCTTATTACTTCAGGGCCTCAGAATTTCTTTTGCTTTGCTCATGGAAATTGTGGGATATAGGAGAGATAAGGTGTCACCATTAAGAAAGGGTAGTATTTAAATCCACCCGGACCATTTATTAGAGGTACATCATCTGGCTCAACCGGAGGGTACCCCTAATAAAGAAGACATATGTAAAATACGAAGTAATCACTGTATCCTGTTAAACAGAAACTTTAGCATGAAACACACTTGAAAAGGAAGGGAAAGAAATCGAACAAAATCAGTAGGCCACTGATGAGTTTTTGACTTCGCTAGAAATAAGAAACATGAAAGTGGTGAGAGAATCCAAGCTTGACGTTACGGCAGCCACAAGGTAGCTAGGCTCCGCCACCCCCCCCACTGCTCCAAGCATGTCTGTCCCACCGCCCGCCACACCCAATAACGGTAACATGAAATAGATACAAATCAGCAGATACCTACCCCCATTCTGGAAACTCCCGAAGTGCAACAGGTTCGTGGCTACGCCCATCCGGAAGACGAGGCCTTCGGCACGTGTAAGGTGGGTCCTGCTGGCAGCCGTCGGCCGGGGAGGTCATCGCGTAAGGTGGGCCAGGGAGAGGAGCCGAGGCCGACGGGATTCTTCTTCTTTCTTTAATATTGGCTGCGACAGCTGGGGGGGGATGTCTTGCACATGCCACCGACCCCCCCGTTCCCTCGTATCTCCTGGTCTGGCCCCGGCTTGGTATGAGCTCCCCGTTCGGTCCTTAAGCGGCGCCCTGCAGGCCACGGGGGGGATGTCTTGCCTCTGCCTCCGACCCCCCCCCCCTCTTATCGCCTGGTCCGGACATCACGGATATCAACGCCAGGTGTCAGCGTGGGTTGCGCTGGGAGGGAGAGGCGGCGCGAACGAGCCTCTCCCACCCCCCCAGGTGGGGGCCCCTCAGCTGCAACCCCAACGCTCCACTCACCCAACAAAAAGTCTCGTCCACTATTGCGATGCAATGATGCTCCGCTCACCCAGCGGGGGTCTCGTCCACTGTTGCGGTGCAACGACGCTTCTGAGTTCAGCTAGAAAATGAGTCCTGCGTCCAGAAACGTTCTCCTCAACTTTGAAGATTCTATAAGAGCCACGGGGGCCCCCGACCCCCGCAGACACCCCCGATGGGGAATGACTGCCATGATCACCCACGGAACGACCACGACGTAGCTGCGGGACGTTGGCGCACTCATGCCGGCGCCGGCCTCAGTCTTGAAATGACCAAAATTCTGCAAGACTACCAACTTGATCAGTTCCGGTGGGACACCAGTATGACCCGGTAGGAGAGATTGTTGCCTCCCACCCCTCTTTGACTGATGGTTCATGTCGCCAGTCCCCTCTGCTACCCTTCAACGAAAACTTTTGGACTGCCGAAAGAGGTCCCGGTCCAACCACGAGTTGGTGGAGACATTTTGACTATACTTGGACCTTCCTGACCTCAGCCAAAATGGCGCCGGTACAAATGAAACTCTCAACTCCTTGTTGTGCCCCGATTGCTCAGCCTTGATATCATGAGATATGTATGCAGTTTTTAGCACATGAATTGATTATATGTTCGGACAATGAATTGATCCGGGATGGGTATTGATTATACGTTCGAACAATGAATTGACATGGGACTTGTACTGATTACACGTTCCGACAATGAATTGAAATTAAGTTCTAATGCATCATTGATTACTGTATTTATTGAAGGTTCGAATTGTCGACACTTTTGGTAATTGCTCACAATGAATTATCAATATGATTTTGTTGCACTTGTCGCACTTTTTACTATGAAATCAACGACCACTGACTCTGTTATGTTTTCCACAAATAAATACCCCCCCGCCCCATTTACAGTTCCAGCCTGCTCCGTGGCCGGCCCACGGGGTTGTAGGCCCGTATTTGTGCACCAACATTTTTATTAAAGGTTTTTGAAAAAGCAAACATAGTTGTAACGCATAGATTGGTAAGTTTAGAATAAATGGCCACTGTTTCCGATATAAAAAAAATAAAATAAAAAAAAGCAGGTGAAATGAAGCAGCTCGATTAGTTAAGGGTTGTATGATATAAGTTAATAATAATAATCTTTATTGCGTGATTTAAAAATAAACCATTGCAAGTACAAAACATTTAAAAAGTTCAAGATTGCATTTAGAAAGTTACATTCATTAAAAGTCAGTATGTATCGATGATAACAAATGAAACTTCCATTTTAAAAAGTCATATTCATAAAAAGCCAGCAACAGCAAGTAAAATTTTGGCAGCATTATTCCAATGGGGGATCGCAAACTCTGGGCAGCTCAGCAAGTTTTTTTGCAGCGCGCTCCATGAATCTTACTAGCGCACAATTTAATTTAGTGTTCCTAGGGTCGAAACAGGCCAAAACTGCTGCTCTACAGCTTCTAATCATGTGTCTATTCCAATGATGCTTTAGTAGGGCCCGTCTCTCTGTCAATAGTAGAGGGCACAGGCATATGATGTGTATAATGTCTTCTTTGTGGGTCCCACAAAGTCGGCATTGAACTTTTCCATGTTCTCTTTTCCATTTTGGCCAATGAGTCAACAGGTTAATAACTCCCAGTCTCAGTTTTAAAAAACGTAGTTTCGTCCGAGCACTGAACGATGTAGTAAGGTACGGCTGTGGGATTAGCAAGGCATAGGATTGAAGGGTCATCCACCCATGACTTCTTTTTGCAAGGCTGGCTTTGTCTTCCACTATTGACAATTGTTTGGTGCTGATTTTCGCTAGCCTTTTAAATTCCATCTGACTAGCGTGCAAGTTCCAGAGGTCATTTAGGCACAGGGTTTTTAAGCCGTTTGACCAGTATTCATGTCCTGCTCGCCATGAGTTGTTATCAATGCTGGCCCACAAATGGTATCCTAAACTTCCCTCCTTTGATAACCTCAATTTGTGACAGCACACGAGGAAAGACATGGCTCTGGCCAATTGTTGTTTGCAGATGCCAAGTTCCAACCTAATTTGTGCCGGTGATGTATGGTTTGGTAATTTGAACACAGACCTGTAGATCTTAGTAATTATTTTATCTAGATGGTCACTATCCAATCCTTTTAATGCTTCGCTTCCGTAAGTTAAGGTAGGAATGATTTTTGCCTGAGCCGCCTGTAGTGTGGGTGCAAGAGTAGGGCCTTGTAGTTTCTTTTGAATTAGTCCGATTGCAAAAGCGAGTGCCGTACCCTTCCTTTTTTGCTCTTCTAGGTGGGATTTGTATTTTCCATTGTTGTTGAAAGTGACTCCAAGGTACCTTTGGCTATTTGATTCGACAATGCTTTCATTATTCAAAGCCCAAGACAGTTTCTTGACTTTCCTTGAGTGCACCGCTAAAATTTTCGTCTTCCTGTTGTTGATGCGAAGCTCATTGTCATTAGAGTAGTCGGAAGTAGCATCCAAAAGTCTTTGCATTCCGATCTTTGTTTTGCTTAACAGCACCACGTCATCAGCATATAATAGATTTTTCAGCGGCAAGCCAGATAGTTTGGGAGCGTGGGAGTTGACCTTATTAAGAGCTTCAGGGAGGTCAGCTAAGAAAAGATTAAAAAGAGTCGGGGCCAAGACACAACCCTGTTTGAGGCCTTTTTTCGTCGGAATCGGGCGAGACAATCTTGAGCCGTCCCCGATCTTAATTCTAACCCATGTGTCCTGGTGTAGGAGTTGTATGGCTCTTAGGAGGGCCTCTGGAATGTTAAGTCTGGACAACTTCTGCCAGAGTTTACTTCTGTTGACATTGTCAAAAGCCGCTTGATAGTCAATAAACCCCATATAAAGTGAACAAGAGCAGAATTTCGCTTGGTCAATTAAGCATGAAAGGGTCATGAGATTGACTGAGGTACCGGTGTTTATTGTGAAACCTGTTTGATTTGGAGGAATTATAGAGTTTTCATCTGACCATGCCCTAAGCGAGTTGAGCAGCACTCCCGCAAAATACTTTGCTTCGTTGTCAATGAGTGCGATGAGACGGTAATTCCCTGGGGATTTTTTGTCCCCCCCTTTGGAGATTGGTGCAAGGATGGATCCACGCCAGGAGGGCGGTATGGTGTTGTTTTGCAGACATGTGTTAAAAAGGGGGCTTAGTTTCGCAGCCCAGAAAGTTGCATCTTCCTTGAACAGAGCTTGAGGAATTCCACCTGGACCAGGCGCGCCATCCTTGCGTCCCTTTTTTATTATTTTTTCAATTTCGACCTTCTGGACTGTCGCAAAATTGACGCAGCTTTGGGTCGAGTAACGTTCTTTTGTTGGTGTCATTTTGTGGCCTAGCTTCTTTAAGGAGTTTGAAGTGTTCGGGAGAGGTTCCGGGACAATCTCTGTTTGTGTTAATGTGTCCATGGGAGGGGGATTTGGATGGTTAGTGAGCAGTTCCTGGTCATTAAAGTGGGAAAAGAGAAATTCAACCCACTCTATTTCAAGAATGCTCGAGGAAGCAACTTTGGATGTGCGCCCAGATGCACTATTGATTGTGCGCCAAAACCTGGCAGAGTTGTTTGTTTTAATGTCATGCTGCAGTTTGGCCCAAAACAGGTTCCATTGACTTGTGCGTAGTTCACGTTTTGCTTTCTTGAGGTGATTGCGGGCCTCTCTCAATTTTATTATTTTAGTGGGATCCATTGGATCAGTTTTTAAAGCACGCCATAAGCGATTCATCGATCTTGTTGCAGATAGTATCTCAGAATTTGAGCGCGGCGTATACTTTTGATCAGTTTGACTTGTGTGTTTTGTTGGTTTCGCGAATCTGTCAGTAAGTTCAGTAGCAAATGTTGACCAGTTGGCACATATGTTGTCCGGGCACGTTTGGCGCTCAATTATTTGTTTAGCCTCTGCTGATATGAGTTGAAGATTCTTAAAGGAGCATTTGATGCGTTTGAGGTTGATTGTAAGGCTCTCAGATGGCAAGTCCTTTACCTTTTTGTGTTGTGTGAGGCAAGTCCTCAGAATGATTTCTTGCGGGCAGTGATCACTTTCTGTTCTGTTTCCAAGACAGTATCCTGCTACTTGATGGAGCAATGAAATGCTGACGAAGGTATAATCAATTAATGAAGTGCCTTTTTTCGATAGATAGGAGAATCGAGGTGGCTTGTCAGCAGGATAACGCCCATTTAAGGCTCTTAGGCCCAGATTTTCAAGGTTACCTTGTAGAGAACTTCCATGTGGATCGTCCTTGTGCCAACCAGGCTTGGCTTGCGGTGGGATCACCCAGATGCTATCATGTGATTTGGTGACCTCATTTTTTTGAAGGACTGACATTAACCACATGTTAAAGTCACCAGTGAGTAGGATTTCTGAGTTTAGAAAACCTGTTTGCACTCTTACAACTGACGCTGTTACTTCGTCTACAAAGGATTTCCTGGATGCTGTGTTTGGGCGGACGTAGGCATTCATGAAGATTAACCTCCAATTTTGGCCATTGTTCAGAGTAAGAGAGATTCCCACACATTGGAGGCGATTTGATGAGCCCGGAAGGTCCCAGGAGGTGACTGCATTTTTTGTTGATATATAGACTGCAAGACCGCCACTCCCTCTTCCTGGACGATTCAGTTTATGTGCTGGAATATGGTGGGTTTTAAAGCCTTCTAGGTGCTGCGGTGCCATAAGCCATGTCTCTTGTAATAAGAGTATGTCGAAACCCCGAAAGTAGGAAATGGTAGCGTTGTCCTCGAGTTTGCTCGTAAGGCCATTTATATTCCATGAACAGATTTTTAGTTAAGGGTTAAAAAGTATAGTACGCAGAAGCATTGCAAATATGAATGGTCCAGGTTTCTTGTATGTGTTTTTCATTTTTGTACAGCATAAAGCAATCGATAAAGATCCTGGTATTTAGCCTCTACTTTATATGCTACCTGTATCAGGGAAGTTGTTTTAAATGCCCCTAAGCAACCCCGAAGGAATGTCACCTGGCCCCCCTAGTACGAATGAAAACGACCCCGTACCACTGTAGGTTATCTCTCTTCCTCAAAGGAGAGCACGAGCTCGCCCCTACTTTACACCGACTGCCCTTTGTTTTGACCCTCCCCTGCACACGATCCATAATGCCACACTTAGGCGACCTATGCTATCCACAGGCCTCCGATAATTATCTCTCCCACATTACCGGTCCCCCCTGGGCTTAAACGCCGAGATGATAGGGATTGCATCCCGTGGAGATAGGCCGAGTATGTTGTAAGGAAAAGCCTTTTCGGGTTTATGTGCGCTGATGTGTTTTAAACGCTGCCCCGCCCCTTCTTTTTCCCTCTTTTCTGCAGGTCACTTCGGAATGTCCATTAAAGAACGGAAAAATTGTGACTTAACGGCCGATGGGATGGGAAAAAGGGTTTGAATATGGTGCCTATACACTTCCTGATTTCCTTGGAATCGAACGTTAACAGATATCACGCAGCAAAAAAAAAAACGCTCATGCGCAGCGGCTGGAAGACAAGTATCAACATATATGAGCATCCTCAGCCACCCTCAGAAAACATAGGGGGTCAGGATACTTCTCCCGTACCCCCTTATACCCATTTCTCAAAGTGTTTTTCCTCCATCTTGTAATTTAATTAAAACGAAACACAAAATGGCGAATTACCGTTTCGCGTCCCAATTCGCTACCCAGTTCGCAAACCGGAAAGCGCTTCTTCCGCAAAAAATCATTTTTTTTTTATTTGCCCCACTGGACACTTTAATAACCCCAACATCATTCCTAGGGGGTCAAGAAGGGTCTACCTTGCCCCCTTTCATTAAATTCGCCCTTCGTTTTTCTCCTCTTCTTGTCTCTCGATCCTACCGAGAGACAAGATGGCGGCCGCACCGGACTGTTTAGAATGTTGACAGACACCGGAGAGCCAATCAGCTTCGCTTCGCAAAGCTCCGTTACGCGAAAAGTACGCGATCTGGAGCGCTATCCGGTACGCTGTCACAGATATATCTGTTTTTTTAAACGTTAATTTCTCAAAATCCACTGGAGCACATATATTGAGACCCAGCAAAGGCACATCGGGCTAACAGTCCCTTCAATTTTGCCAAGTTTCGTGTAAATCCATTCAGCCGTTCGAGCTAAAAGTGAGGCCAAACGCCCTATGGAAAAATGAATGGGAAAAACGCGTTTTGGGACCCCCCTTTTTTCTCTGCCCCCCCTTGACGAAACCCGCCCAAATTTTCAGGGGATGCTCAGAAACAAAATGTGCCATTTCCCTGAAAATTACAGCCTATTCCGTCCACAAACGCCAAAGTTATTAGACATAGAATTTTCAAAAGTCCCATAGAGAAAAAATCCTAACTATATATACCTACTGGCGACCGCCAGTAGGTAATATATATATATATATATATATATATATATATATATATATATATATATATATATATATATATATATATTGTCGCTCTAGGCTGTCTACATTTTGAGTAGCACACGAGCAGCAGCTTGATTTATGTGTAGGTGAGGATGGGGATCCGCATGTAGATTGCGCTCCGTAATGGATCTGCCCGACGCGTTTCGAAGCTCCATCTGCTTCCCTTCAGGGGCTTTAACGGAAGCGGTGTGCGCACCCGCTGACACACTTCTCCAATTTCCATATGACACACCCGCCGATGGGAGGCTCCAATGAGACTGTGCATTATGGGAAGTGTGGTGCGGAAAGCACGCAATCAAGTCCTGTATGGACCCCACAAGTGGGCCCGTCCTCGATCCCATGTACGGCTGCTGTTTCACTTCCGTGACCACCAAGGATAACGGGGTGGTGCATACTCCACGGCTGGACTTCCGCGTGTAAATAGTTGCTCCAGGTTGTCCACCTTTTGAGTAGCACACGAGCAGCAGCTTGATTTATGTGTAGGTGAGGACGGGGATCCGCATGTAGATGCCGCTCCGTAATTGATCTGCCCGACGCGTTTTGAAGCTCCATCTGCTTCTCTTCAGGGGCTTTAACGGAAGCGGTGTGTGCACCCGCTGACACACTTCTCCAATTTCCATATGACACACCCGCCGATGGGAGGTTCCAATGAGACTGTGCATTATGGGAAGTGTGGTGCGTAAAGCACACAATCAAGTCCTGTATGGACCCCACAAGTGGGCCCGTCCTCGATCCCATGTACGGCTGCTGTTTCACTTCCGTGACCACCAAGGATAACGGGGTGGTGCATACTCCACGGCTGGACTTCCGCGTGTAAATAGTTGCTCCAGGTTGTCCACCTTTTGAGTAGCACACGAGCAGCAGCTTGATTTATGTGTAGGTGAGGACGGGGATTCGCATGTAGATGAAGCTCCGTAATGGATCTGCCCGACGCGTTTCGAAGCTCCATCTGCTTCTCTTCAGGGGCTTTAACGGAAGCGGTGTGCGCACCCGCTGACACACTTCTCCAATTTCCATATGACACACCCGCCGATGGGAGGCTCCAATGAGACTGTACATTATGGGAAGTGTGGTGCGGAAAGCACACAATCAAGTCCTGTATGGACCCCACAAGTGGGCCCGTCCTCGATCTCATGTATGGCTGCAGTTTCACTTCCGTGACCCCCAAGGATAACGGGGTGGTGCATACTCCGCGGCTGGACTGCCGCGTGTAAATTGTCGCTCCAGGATGTCCACCTTTTGAGTAGCACACGAGCAGCAGCTTGATTTATGTATAGGTGAGGACGGGGATCCGCATGTAGATGCCGCTCCTTAATGGATCTGCCCGACGCGTTTCGAAGCTCCAACTGCTTCCCTTCAGGGGCTTTAACGGAAGCGGTGTGTGCACCCGCTGACCCACTTCTCCAATTTCCATATGACACACCCGCCGATGGGAGGCTCCAATGAGACTGTGCATTATGGGAAGTGTGGTGCGGAAAGCACACAATCAAGTCCTGTATTGACCCCACAAGTGGGCCCATCCTTGATCCCATGTACGGCTGCTATTTCACTTCCGTGACCCCCAAGGAAAACGAGGTGGTGCATACTCCGCGGCTGGACTGCCGCGTGTAAATTGTCGCTCCAGGTTGTCCACCTTTTGAGTAGCACACGCGCAGCAGCTTGATCAATGTGTAGGTGAGGACGGGGATCCGCATGTAGATGCCGCTCCGTAATGGATCTGCCCGACGCGTTTCAAAGCTCCATCTGCTTCTCTTCAGGGGCTTTAACGGAAGCGGTGTGTGCACCCGCTGACACACTTCTCCAATTTCCATATGACACACCCGCCGATGGGAGGCTCCAATGAGACTGTGCATTATGGGAAGTGTGGTGCGGAAAGCACACAATCAAGTCCTGTATGGACCCCACAAGTGGGCCCGTCCTCGATCCCATGTACGGCTGCTGTTTCACTTCCGTGACCCCCAAGGATAACGGGTTGGTGCATACTCCGCGGCTGGACTGCCACAGGTAAATTGTCGCTTCAGGTTGTCCACCTTTTGAGTAGCACACGAGCAGCAGCTTGATTTATGTGTAGGTGAGGACGGGGATCCGCATGTAGATGCCGCTCCGTAATGGATCTCCCCGACGCGTTTCAAAGCTCCATCTGTTTCTCTTCAGGGGCTTTAACGGAAGCGGTGTGCGCACCCGCTGACACACTTCTCCAATTTCCATATGACACACCCGCCGATGGGAGGCTCCAATGAGACTGTACATTATGGGAAGTGTGGTGCGGAAAGCACACAAAGTCCTGTATGGACCCCACAAGTGGGTCCGTCCTCGATCCCATGTACGGCTGCTGTTTCACTTCTGTGACCCCCAAGGATAATGGGGTGGTGCATACTCCGCGGCTGGACTGCCGCGTGTAAATTGTCGCTCCAGGTTGTCCACCTTTTGAGTAGCACACGAGCAGCAGCTTGATTTATGTGTAGGTGAGGACGGGGATCCGCATGTAGATGCCGCTCCGTAATGGATCTGCCCGACGCGTTTCGAAGCTGTTGAGTCATATGAAATTGGAAAAGTGTAGCGGGTGCGCACACCGCTTCCGTTAAAGCCCCTGAAGAGAAGCAGATGGAGCTTCGAAACGCGTCGGGCAGATCCATTACGGAGCAGCATCTACAAGCGGATCCCCGTCCTCACCTACACATAAATAAAGCTGCTGCTCGCGTGCTACTCAAAGGTGGACAACCTGGGAGCGAGAATATATATATATATATATACATATATATATATATATATATATATTACCTACTGGCGGTCACCAGTAGGTATATATAGTTAGGGTCTAGTTGCCATTGGAAATTCCGAACATTCTATTGGGAATAACTTCGGCGCCGATTGAGGGATCTGCCTGTAATTTTCCTTAAATTTTCCTCGCTGCGCTACGCTCCTTCCCTGAAAGTTTTGGGGGGGATTCATCAAGCGGGGGCCGAGAAAAAAGGGGGGTCCCAAAACATGTTTTTCCCATGCTAATTTCCATAGGGACATTCTGACAAGGCTACAGCTCGAACGGCTGAACGGAATTACACCAGATTTGGCAAAATGGTAGGGACTGGTATGCAGCAGTGCCTTTTGTATGTTAGGTGTAAATTACTCCCGTAGTTCTTGAGAAAATTGAATTTGACATTTTTAAAATGGCATTTTCTATGGGACCTTTACATACGGCTACAGCCCAAACGGCTGAACGGAATTACACCAAACTTGGCAAAGTGATAGGGAGAGGATGCAGTAGTGCCTTTTCTATATTTGGTGAAAATCCCTCCAGTAGTTGTTGAGAAAATTTAATTTGATCAAATTATATAACTATATGCGCTCACCTTACGCGCAATGTGCACGTACGGTACGAGTACCCCACGATTTATTTGCACTTGGTGGTCCTTCTGGGACCCCCTGGGAAGGGCTGAGGAGTCAGGGGGTCTCAACCTTGCCCCCTTTTCACATTTTCCACTCTTGTTTTGTACTCTCGTGTGCCTCACTTCTCTTGAGAAACAAGATGGCTGCTCAAGTGGTCCCAGAAGGATAATAACATATATAAACGTCATCTGCCAATAGAATTAGCATTTACAAAACCTTTGAAATTTATTGAAAAAAAATATAAGTTTCAAGCCTGATATAGTTAGGAATTAGCATTTAAAAAACCTTGCAATTTCACTGAAAAAAAACATAGGTTTCAAGCCTTATATAGTTAGGAATTAACATTTAAAAAACCCTGCCAATTCACTTAAAAAACCATAGGTTTCAGGACTTATATAGTTAGGAATTAGCATTTAAAAAACCTTGCAAATTCACTTAAAAAATCAGTGATGTCATCAGTGATGTCATTTGAGATGTCATCAGTGATGTCACTGACCATGTCATGAATGATGTAATATGTAACATCATCAACAGTGGATTGCGGGTGCGCAAAATATAGTTAGTACAACTAACTATATATGAGCAATTTCAATGGTTTTTTAAATGCTAATTCCTAACTATATAAGGCCTGAAACCTATGTTTTTTTTTTTTTTTGTTTTAAATGTTTTTTATTTGCATCCAAGGATCACATAGACAATAATAAACAATTCATTTTTCCACATTAGAAAACAAAAGCAAAAATTAGAAGATGGCAATGTTCCATAATTACCTTTAGATAAATATGAAAAATAACAATAGCATTACTTGTAAAGTGCAAAGCATACAATTAAGAATCGAAAAACTTGTGTTTTGAAAGACACCTATTAAGACATAAATAGGCCCCATATTCTGTCAATTATTCGCCTGGCCTGCACTCCTCTTGAATCTGCAATAGCGGCTTCCATACTATAAATTTCATTTACTAACCTCCACCATTCTAGAACTGTTGGTGCGTTCTTTTCAATCCAAGCTCTAGCAACAATTAACCTTCCACAAGTAATTAGAACATTCAGCAGATCTTTAAACCTATCCCCCCCACTGATGCCTACACAAACATCTGTATTTGAGAGTAAAAAAGGTTGCTCCAGCCTCTCAGTAATAACCTTAGTTATTCCTTCCCAATATTCCTTGAGGTAAGGGCAAGTAAAAAACATGTGAACAATGTCAGCCCCCCTCAAATCACATTTAGGGCATTTCGTTTTATCTGAATAAGTATTATTCGTTGACCATTTAAGTATCCTGTCAGGCGTATAATATAATTGACATATTGTTTTAAACATCTGCAGTTTTAAGCTGGAAGATAGCACTGTTGTGTTTAGGCTTATAAATGTTTTAACAATCAAATCTGTAGGAATGTTTATGGCCAGTTTCCTATTCCATTTCTCTGTTAAAATGGTAACATCACTAGTCTTGAGATCAGAAAAGAGCGTATAGCCCAAACTTATGATAGATTTATCATCATCCCTATAAATGCAGTCCCATATCTCAGATTCTGGGATTGTGGTAAGTTCTATTTTTTTCACCAGGTAATCTCTGATCTGATAGTACTTAAACCTAGCTATTTCTGGTAAGTTGAAGCATAGTTTCATTTTATCAAAAGCCATAAAACCAAGATTGTCATATAAATCCCCCAGAAGTCTAATACCAGAGTTTAAAAACACTTGACAAGCTGCATCATGAAAAATAATAGGAAAGCCGGGGTTGCCCCAAACAGGTGTTTGACTATGAAAAAGAGAGGTATTTCATTTAGCCATAATAGATCGCCAAATGCTCATAGTATCCTTTATGGTCTTGAATTTTACCCTTTTAAAATAATTGGGGTCGTTCATCCTATACACAAACATGTTGACATCTAGTCCTAGTAAAAACTTGTGAAAATATGTGCAATTATCCAGAACAGCTAAACTGCGGATCCGAGACATAAATGCTGACCAATAGTATAATTTGAAGTCCGGAAATAACAATCCTCCTTGACTAAAGGGAAGTTTAAGTAATGATAAAGCACGCCGGGCCTTTTTGTACCCCCATACAAAGCTGCCAATTATACCTTCTAATCTGGAAAAGAAGGAATTATTGACCCGCAGAGGGATTGTGCGAAACAGATACAGGAATTTAGGCAAGATTTTCATTTTTATTAAATTTATTCGACCAATGATATTGATAGGAAGTTTATGCCATTTCTTAAGTTGCATAGCAGTTTCTTTTAATAAGGGCTCATAATTCAATCCTATTATGGAATCAATATCTGCACAAATTTTGACACCTAAGTAGGTGGCTATATTGCTAATTCCAGGGACAGGGGAAGTAGCTTGATAGTTCATGACAACTTGGGTTTTGGTGGTATTGAGTTTGTAGCCAGAGACTGAGCCATAAATGCCAGCTTCTTTTAATATACCTTTCATAGTCTTAGCGACGTCTGGGGTAAAGACAGCTATATCGTCAGCATATACAGTGATATCTAATTTCTCTAATCCATTAAAAAAAGGGCAAATTAAAGTTTGATGTTGTAGAGCAATTAAAAAGGGCTCTATTGCAAGAGCAAAAAGTAATGGTGATAAAGGACACCCTTGCCTTGTCCCTATTTTAATGGGAAACAAAGAGGAGCATTTTCCCATATATGAAACCTTACCCATTGAATTATCATATAGAGATTGGATCCATCGTAAATGTTTTCCTTTAATCCCAAATGCTTGTAGTGCGGCCCACAAAAAACCCCACCCCACCCGGTCAAATGCTTTTTCAGCGTCTAATAAAATCATACCGAGTGGGGTGTGTTTAATCCGCGCCGCATCAAAGGCTGATATAGCCATGTTAATGTGTGCTGTGGTGTCACGTTTAGGGATGAATCCATGTTGTTGGGGAGAGACAAGTTGGGACATATATGGAGCTAATCTAGTAGCCAATATTTTAGCGAAGATTTTGGCATCACTGTTAATAAGGGAAGTAGGCCTATAAGATCCCCTTTCTTGTGGTGCTTTACCTTTTTTCAAAAAGAAAATAATTTGGGTCAAATTCCATGATCTCGGTGCTTGTTGCCCATTACCAATAGCACTGATCACATCGACAAATAGTGGTAATAGTTCTTCAGTGTAATATTTGTACATTTCCAAGGGGATAAGATCTTCCCCGACCGCTTTACCCATTGCCAGAGATTTAATTGCACCCCTCACCTCTAAAGGCGTGATCTCGGCCTCTAATTGAGCCGATTGGTCTAAATCTAAGTTCTTAACTTTATTAACATCAATATAATTCTTAATACAATCATCTAAAATAACATCTTCCGGTGTATAAAGAGTTTGATAGAAAGAAGCAAACTGTTGTAGAATTGATTTTGGATCACAAAATAATTGATTATTGTCCCCTTTAATTTCTTTAACCATATTAATGGAGCGATCTTCCGCAACTTTGTAAGCCAGCAATTTCCCACTTTTATCTCCATTTTCATACTGTTCCATATGATACTTTCTAAGTTTATTAATACTTTTATCCCTCAAAAGGTTTTTAATTGCTGCTTTAAGCTCGATTAATTTGAGGTTCAGATCTTCTAAGTTTGAAGCATTGTTACATATGGCCTCAGATATCTGGAGTTCGATATCCCTTATTTCATTTAACCTTTGCTGATTAATAGTTCGAAGTTCTTTATTTTGTCGCCATATGTATTGTTGGGTAAATCCCCGTACACTAGCTTTACATGCATCCCAGACTATCCATGGTAAGCTTGATTGTCTGTTGATATCAATGAATTCCTTTATATGCTCCCTAAGCTGATTTATAAACATGGTGTCAGAGAATAAGTAGCGTGGGAAGGAGAAGGAGCGAGTAGTATTTTCCTCCGTTATAAGTGTAAATGTTATAGAGATCGGATTATGATCAGATGTCACCCTTGGATATATGTCCATTGAACATTTACATTTATCAAGAATCAAACCTGATGTCCAAATCATATCAATGCGTGAGCACACCTTATGAGCCGCAGAATAAAAAGTATATCCACCTGTATCAGGATATAAAGATCTCCATACATCTTTTAAAAGATGAATTGCTGCCAAATCCAAAATTGCAGCCCTAGTTTTCCTCATCCTTTGAAAAGCGTTTTTTCTTGTAATATCCAATTTATAATTCATTATACAATTAAAATCTCCTAGCACAATTATCTCACCCCTCCATCCCAGTAATTCCATGTTAATTTGGTCAAAGATTAAAGGTTCATCTTGATTAGAAGCATAAACTCCACATATTGTAAGTTTGAAATTTTCTAACTTTATCTGCGCTATCGCCCATCTCCCCGCTTTATCGGTTAAAGTCTTAATTACTTCACATTTCAGCCCTTTATGCTTTAAAATCGCTACTCCCCTAATAGAAGCATTGAATTCCGTACTAACTATTAGATCAAACCCTAATTGTTTAATAAATTTTTTGTCTTTATAGGCAATATGTGTCTCAGTTAGGACCACTATTTGTGGACTATACATCCTAAGTTCCTCATAGACGAGCCGGCGCTTAATTTTGTTGTTTAATCCTGAAACATTCCAGGTTAAACACTTTATTAAGTGCATCCTAAATTATATATTTCCTTCCCTATGTAACCTATGTGACCAAAAAAAATAATCACAATCAGTGTCTTGTAAAACATCTTAATTTTTTCTTTGCCATTTTTGTGTCCTTTGATGCAGTTTTTACCCCCAACCATAACTACCCTTAACCCACCCCACACTCTGATATTACCTCCCCCCACCCCGTGTTTACCTGTGGATCCCCCCTTCCTGTTGACTGCCGTTCACTTGGCAGTAGGTGGGTGGAAAAAACGCTAATCGGGTCCAGGTATTTATAGTTAATCCGTGCAATACAGTCCAATACAGTCCAACATGTATTCTCAATACCTCTCTTTTGGTTATTTCAATGTCATATAAGCATTAAATTCATGCCCTGCAAAACATTAATATATATAATGAGGAGCTAGAAGAAAGAGAAAATTTGCACCAGTATTTACTTCACATTATTCTTGAGTTCAATCAATCCATCATTTCCCAGTTTTCCAGGAGGTAATTGCTTTTTCAACCTCATCTGCATCAAAGAAAAAGTATGAGCGACCATTTTTAATCACTTTAAGCTTTGCAGGCTCTTGCAGATAAGCTTGAAATCCGAGTTCTTTAATCGGATCTATGAACTGTTTTAGCTTCCACCTTTTCTCTAATGATAGTTTACTTAAATCCGATCTCACAAAAAAGGTGACTGACTCAATAGTGACTGGGGTATTAGGCCGTGCTTTCAAAGAGATGGCCTGTCGAAGCAGAAAATTGCCAATGTAAATCAAAATAGGTCTTGGAAATTTCCCGCTCTTATCTCTCTGGAATAGGGGTAAACGATGCGCCCGTTGGATCTGTGAATCCCAGTCCCAGTCAGAGAGGTCAGGAAAAGCCTTCTAAAACAAATGGGTAATGTATGCCCTCGGATCTGCCCCCTCTGCTCCTTCCGCAATACCAAAGACACGGAGATTCTGCCTTCTATTCCTATTTTCCAAATCCTCCAGTTTGGCCTGCATCTGAGTTATTTGTGAATCATGCCTATTCAACTCTGCTTCAGAGTTTTGCGATCTCTCTTCCGTAGTGGCCACTCTCTGCTGCAGTTCTTCAATGTCCTGTGACACAGCTCCCAGTTTACATGCCATCTGCTGTAAAGAAATTTGAGTTCTGCTGTTATCATCTCTCATTTGCTGGTAATGAATTTTAGCCTCTTGTTTCTGTTCGTTTAAGAGGTGTAAGATTGTCTGAAAAGAAGCAGTCACTTCGCCCTGCGGTATCCATTCAGTAGCCCCGGAAGATGAGGTTGAAGTGTTGTCACCCATGCACACAGCTAGAATAGGTTCACCTAGCAGGGTCCTAGCAACCTCAGGAGTAGTAGCCTTCGGCGTATCACACATGTCACCATTTAGGCTATCGCTATTGCTGATATCATTGTTATCAATTAACCCAGAAGCAGAAGTTGAGGCAGTATTATCTTCAGTAGGTTTCAGGATGGATACAGAAGACTGAGGCTGTGACTGATCCATGGTGCTAGCTTCAATGCCAGCTCCAGTGCTGGCTTCCTTTGATTTCTCTGTAAGAATAGACTGAATAGGGCTGGGTGGAGCATCCCCTTTTGTTTTATCGGTGGATACAATGACTACATCATTGGGGCTGTTGCCAGATAGACGTAAAGCCATGGTTTTCACTCCACCTTTAGCCTGCACCCACTGTCTGATAGGGCTGTTTTCAGCGATAACCTTCAAGGCATTTGACTTTGATTTGCCCGCCATTTTAGCCAACTTATTCTTGCTTTTCCCCTTGGGCTTTTTGGATGCTGTTTTGTTTTTATCTTTAATCAGACATAAGGGTGTGTTACTCCCCTGTTCATTGACATCCACATATTCCTCATCTGTCTCACTTATGTCAACGTTAACATCATTCTCAATTCCTTCCGTTTCAATAGCCTCCCCAGCACAGCTTTTATCGAGTGAAAGACTAGTAACATTAGTAATAGCTGTGGGAGTTTTAACGTAAATGTCAGTGCAGTTTGAAGACTGGGGTGCTTCAGGGTCGCTACGAAGGGCAGAAGTACTGCTAGTATTGTCAGTAGAGGTAGCGGTAGTACTAGCGTTGGGATTTAAATCAGCAGTATTTTCCATTACCACAATGTCTGAGGTCCATATCCCAGTATTACCCTGTACTGCACGAGCTGTGATATCAACAGTAACTGTAGTAGTGGCATTTTGAAAAGGCTTCACGGGGTCTTTTAAGTTGTTCTGCTCTCTTACCACCCCATCTGCAGCATTGCCTCCCTTCTGACCCTTATCCGCTGTATTACCTTGTGCTTTTTCACCATTGCTATCCGCTGCTGCTGCTGCCGCTTCTGCCGCTGCTGTGCCTGTACCTGCTCCGTTCTGTATCTCCTGCCCAGTGCTCTGAGCCAAGCTCTGCGCCGTGTCCGTGATGTTCTTCTTGCTTGCAAGGATCTCATTGATAGCTGTAACTGACAAAGAAACTGCCGCTGCTCCTGCTCTCCCGCTCGCTGTGGTATTGCGCGTTGTCCGTGTGGGAGGTTTCGGCGCCATCCTGCTGACGCTCGCTCTCTCTGGTTGGGCTGCTGCCGGTGCTGTGGAGGAACGCAGACCTGGCCAACGGATCGCTGCTGAGGCTGAAGTCGATCCCAGCCTAATCCACGCTAACAGGCTTACCCAGGCCCGCCAAGACCTTGCTGTTAATTGCTGCTGCTGCTGCGGTAACTCGTTTCTTTTAGCAGGCTTTTTGGCATCAGTGGTGAAAAATTGTTTTTGAAAACGGCTCCGGACTTGCCATAATTTCCACATCCCCCGCCGCTCACGGTATTGCTGAAGCCCTCAAGGTAAGATTCCTCCGTGCTCTATGCTGTATGCTGTAGTTCACAAGTCAACGCTGTATGTGCTGTATATGCGGCATGCTGTGTCGGGACGTAGCGCTCAAAGCGCGGTTACTGGTTCGGACCTGGACCCAACTTCAGCGCTTCCACTCCTGGCGGTGTCAATCCGCCATCTTGGATCCCCCCCTGAAACCTATGTTTTTTTAAAGTGAATTTGCAAGGTTTTAAAAATGCTAATTCCTAACTATATAAGGCCTGAAACCTATGGTTTTTTCAGTGAATATATATATATATATATATATATATATATATATATATATATATATATATATATATTACCTACTGGCGGTCGCCAGTAGGTAGTTATAGTTAGGATAATTTTCAATGTTAAATCTCAACATTCTATTTTGAATAACTTTGGCGCCGGTTGACGAATCTGCCTGAAATTTTCAGGAAAATGGTCTCATGGCGGTCCGGTCCTTCCCTGAAAGTTTGGGGGGGATTCATCAAGCGGGGGCCGAGATAAAAGGGGGGTCCCAAAACGCGTTTTCCCCATGTTAATTTCCATAGGGCGGTCGATTTCACTTTTAGCCCGAACGGCTGAATGGATTTCCACCAAACTTGGCAAAATTGTAGGGACTGGTAGCCCGATGTGCCTTTGCTATGTCTCAAGATATGTGCTCCAGTGGATTTTGAGTAATTAAGGTTCAAAAAAATATATATATCTATAGCCGCGCTCCGGTACGCGCACCGGTACGCGCACCGGGCGCTTACCGCGACTTGCGCGGAGAAAGCTGATTGGCTCTGGGGGGTCTGTAAACATTCTAAACAGTCCGGAGCGGCCGCCATCTTGTGTCTCGGTAGGATCGAGACACAAGAGGTGGCCAAAACAAAGGGGGAAATGACCATAAGGGGGCAGAGTAGACCCCCCTTGACCCCCTAGGTTTGATGTGGGGGCCATAAAAGGGCCCCACGGGGCAAAAAAAAAATAAAAAATTTTTTTGATTTTCGCGGGGTGAGCGCCCAGTACGCGCACCGGTAAGCGTACCGGGGAGTGTACCATGGGGAAAAAGAATGACAGTTTTAAAAGTAGCTGATTAGAAAAAAAAATGTTTAGTTGTTTTTTTTATATATACACATACATATATATAAATGCATATGCACATATATATATGCATATATGTCTATATGTGTGCGTGTAGAGAGAGGTAGAGAGGTAGAGGTGTAGAGGTAGAGAGGTAGAGAGGTAGAGAGTAGAGAGTGAGTAATAGAGAGTAGAGAGTGAGTAGTAGAGAGTAGTAGAGAGCAGTAGAGAGAGTAGCAGAGTGAGTAGTAGAGAGTAGTAGAGTGAATAGTAGAGTGAGTAGTAGAGAGTAGTAGAGAGTGAGTAGTAGAGACTGAGTAGTAGAGAGTAGTAGAGAGTAAGTAGTAGAGTGAGTAGTAGAGAGCAGTAGAGAGTGAGTAGTAGAGAGTGGGAGAGAGTAAGTAGTAGAGAGTAGTGGAGAATATTCCAAAGTTTGGCACAGCACCACTTTCACAATGAGTCCAATCAAATCATATCACTTAGAGTACTTATTGAAGCGCTGAATCTTGGTGTATATTCAAATGCTTTTATTTTCCTTAAGTTTATGTACCACAGCCAGCCGAAACGTTTCGTTCTGTACAACAGAACTTCTTCAGGGCGTTCTTATTTCCTTCAAGTTATGTCGGTATCCCGTTGTCATATAACTAGATATTTCTTCCAAATGTTAGACGAGACATAAGTATATTCCTATTCAAAGTGACTAGGTATCAATTTTACCCACACAATTCGGGCAGACTTGAGTAATTTATAGCATCCTCAAAGTCAGTCTTTCAAAAATTCCAAAGTATAGGACATGATAATCCAAATCCAAATGTTTCTCAAGAAAAGTCATTTACAATCGTTCGGAATATCGGTGTTTGGGCAGATATGATCCAGGGACCCCCAGTATGCAAGGGGAATTAGTCCCCCCTCTGCAAAGGCGCCAGTGGCCTGCATTGCAGAGAGGTGTAACAAGGGTGTGGCCTCATTACACTTCTCTGCAATGCAGCTCCCTCGTGCATACTGGAGGCTCCTGGTGGACTAGTTGACCCCAGGGACCCCCAGTATGCAAGGGGAATTAGTTCCCCCTCTGCAAACGCGGCAGTGGGCTGCGTTGCAGAGAGGTGTAACAAGGGGCATAGTCTCATTACACCTCTGCAATGCAGCCCCAGGCGCATACTGGAGGTTCCAGGTGGGCTAATAGGCCCCCAGGGGCCCCCAGTATGCAAGGGGAATTAGTTTCCCCTCTTCAAACATGCACGGGGGCTGCGTTGCAGAGAGGTGTAAAAAGGGTTGTGGCTTCATTACACCTCTCTGCAATGCAGTCCCCTGGCGCATACTGGAGATTCCTGGTGGGCTTTCAGGTCTTATATAGTTAGGAATTAGCATTAAAAAAACCTTTGAAATTCACTGAAAAAACCACAGGTTTCACACCAGTTATAGTTAGGAATTAGCATTTAAAAAACCTTTGAAATTCACTGAAAAAACCATAGGTTTCACACCAGTTATAGTTAGGAATTAGCATTTAAAAAACCTATTAAATTCACTGACAAAACCAGTTATAGTTAGCTGGAAATTTTACTGATATAAAACCAATGAAATTCCACGTTATAGTTAGTTGGACTCACTATAACTTGCGCGTGCAATGCACTGCTGATGACGTCACATATTACATCACTCATGACATGGTCAGTGACATCACTCATGACATCACTGATGACACCATCCTTGTGACATAGTGACAGACCTCCTTTCACTGTAATGTAACCCTTGAAACACATATTCAAAAATAGAAACTGAAATTTTAAAAAAAATGGAGATACCCATATCAGTTACAACAAGCAATTCAGTAATTCCACCATCTATATGCACATCCAGTCATTCACCAACAGTTCTATATAGTCACTCATACATATACTCACTTATCATATGAAGTGATACACCTATACATCCTGTTACACACCGACAGTCATCCAAAAGTTACTCACACACATACTCACACGTGCAAATAAACTATTGAACATCCATTTATTTGAATATAGAGTTATACACACACTTCCACCTTACTTGTATTGAAAATTACACATATTTATTCTCTTAAACAATCACTTATAGAAACACATACTTATTTAAACAGGAACTCTTACAATCTCTTACTCTCACATATACTCACTTATATACATCAATATTCACATATACTAGATTAAAACATATGTAGTTACTGATAAAGACACTAGTGAGACAGTCATTCACTCACTAACAAACACATATACACACTCATCCATCCATACAGTCCTGCACATATGCTGTCTTCAAAACACATACAAACAGCGAGTCAGTCACTCATGCATCTATGTGCTAAGTAATACCCCCACCAAACCATATAGACACTCATACTGATACTAAGAGAAACATCTAATAACCCATATACATACGCATGTAGCTACTTACCAACACATGTAGCCACTTATACACAAAGTGAAACAATAATATATATATTTAAATATTTAAACATTACTCACTAATATTTATTTTTCAGAAAGACACATATTCACTGGATGGTGTCATCAGTGATGTCATGAGTGATGTCACTGACCATGTCATGAGTGATGTAATATGTGACGTCATCAGCAGTGCATTGCACGCGCAAGTTATAGTGAGTCCAACTAACTATAACGTGGAATTTCATTGGTTTTATATCAGTAAAATTTCCAGCTAACTATAACTGGTTTTGTCAGTGAATTTAATAGGTTTTTTAAATGCTAATTCCTAACTATAACTGGTGTGAAACCTATGGTTTTTTCAGTGAATATATATATATATATATTCACTGAAAAAACCATAGGTTTCACACCAGTTATAGTTAGGAATTAGCATTTAAAAAACCTATTAAATTCACTGAAAAAACCATAGGTTTCACACCAGTTATAGTTAGCTGGAAATTTTACTGATATAAAACCATTGAAATTCCCACGTTATAGTTAGTCGGACTCACTATAACTTGCGCGTGCAATGCACTGCTGATGACATCACATATTACATCACTCATGACATGGTCAGTGACATCACTCATGACATCACTGATGACACCATCCAGTGAATATGTGTCTTTCTGAAAAATAAATATTAGTGAGTTATGTTTAAATATTTAAATATATATATTAGTGTTTCACTTTGTGTATAAGTGGCTACATGTGTTGGTAAGTAGCTACATGCGTATGTATATGGGTTATTAGATATTTTTATTAGTATCAGTATGACTGTCTATATGGTTTAGTGGGGGTATTACTTAGCACATAGATGCATGAGTGACTGACTCTTTGTTTGTATGTGTTTTGAAGACAGCATATGTACAGGACTGTATGGGTGGATGAGTGTCTATATGTGTTTGTTAGTGAGTGAATGACTGTCTCACTAGTGTCTTTATCAGTACCTACATATGTTTTAATCTAGTATATATGAATATTGATGTATATAAGTGAGTATATGTGAGAGTAAGAGATTGTAAGAGTTCCTGTTTAAATAAGTATGTGTTTCTATAAGTAATTGTTTAAGAGAATAAATATGTGTAATTTTAAATAGAAGTAAGGTGGAAGTGTGTGTATAACTCTATATTCAAATAAATGGATGTTCAATAGTTTATTTGCACGTGTGAATATGTGTGTGAGTAACTTTTGGATGAATGTCGGTGTGTAACAGGATGTATAGGTGTATCACTTCATATGATGAGTGAGTATATGTATGAGTGACTATATAGAACTGTTGGTGAAAGAGTGGATGTGTATATAGATAGTGGAATTACTGAATTGCTTGTTGTAACTGATATAGGTATCTCCATTTTTTTAAAAATTTCAGTTTCTATTTTTGAATATGTGTCTCAAGGGTTACATTATAGTGAAAGGAGGTCTGTCACTATGTCACAAGGATGGTGTCATGAGTGATGTCACTGACCATGTCATGAGTGATGTAATATGTGATGTCATCAGCAGTGCATTGCACGCGCAAGTTATAGTGAGTCCGACTAACTATAACGTGGGAATTTCAATGGTTTTATATCAGTAAAATTTCCAGCTAACTATAACTGGTGTGAAACCTATGGTTTTTTCAGTGAATTTAATAGGTTTTTTAAATGCTAATTCCTAACTATAACTGGTGTGAAACCTATGGTTTTTTCAGTGAATTTCAAAGGTTTTTTTAATGCTAATTCCTAACTATAAGTTTCACTTTATAAATAAGACTGTTAGCACTCTAGTTGTTCTTTTTAACACTCTGGTACATTTTCTCATTGGGCTACAGTTGGGCTACATCTAGTTGAATTTTGGGCTACATTTTCAATTTTTGATCTCTGGTGGCCATCTTTGGGCTACATTGGGCTACTTTGGGCTACATTTGGGCTACATTTTGGCTCTAACATATATTAAGCCCAATGTAGCACAATACATATTTTTCTAAAGTTAATGTTTTTTACAAACCACTTCAGAATAGAGCTACCTGTCCCTACAATTTTCCCAATTTTTTTTTTAAAAATTATTTTGGGGAGCGCTCCCGGAGCGCGCCCCGGGGAGCGCCCCGAAAAGCGTATTTTTACAAAGCGCCCCGGGGCGCGCTCCGGGGAGCGTCCCGTGAGCGCCAATATCGCAAACGAAAACATAATCGTGACGTATCGCGTAGCCGCGACCGCGTGATACGCACGGCGTAAGCGCACCCGGAAGTACTCGAGCGAATACGATCGCACAACGTAAACTTCCGACGCGCTTACGCTGCGCGACCCGGGGCGCGCCCCCGGGCGCGCCCCGGGCGCGTAGCGTAAGCGCGTCGGGTCATGTGAGCAGAAAATAACACTTTTCATTGGTTCATAACAGTTTTGGTTTCATAATGATGAAGCCCCTGGTCTTGTGACCTGAAAATAACACTTCTCATTGGTTCAGGACAGTTTTTTTTTCTAAATGATGAAAGACCCCACCTTTTTTCCTTATTCTGACTTTGTCCTTTGACTGAGGAAGACCTGTTTGTTGCTCTGTCTACTTTTTTGCTCTTTGAGTAATATTTTGTACTATAAAATGGCTTCATTAGTAGCATCAGCTGGTGCATCTGCCCCACCACCACCACCACAACCACCAAGAGGACCAGCTCCAAATTATATTGGTGGTCAAGAACAGGAGGAGGAAGAGGAAGAGGAAGAGGAGGAGGGGAGAAGAAGATGGCTGCCTGAAGAAAACACACCTTATAAACCCAAACCACACTTCATTTGGCAGTTTTTTTCAATTCCAGAGGGGAAAAAAAAGGTGAATGCGCCCAAAGTCACTTGCCTCATCTGCAATGATGAACTTTCACGGGGCAACCCAAATAAGAAATATTCTTTTGGTAACTATACCATGATTCGGCACATGACAAGAAAGCATCCAAACAACTACTCTCGTGCAGAGTTCCGGGAAATGGCCAGTAACCTCCCCCAGTCATCAAGGACCCCCTCCCAAAGAAACCAACCCACTTCCTCGCAACCAGAAACATCTGAGGTGATGCCTTGCATTCAGCCGAGATTTGCTGATTTTAAAATTACTTGCACTGCTTGTGGCAAACTTATCTCCTATGGGGAAAAAAGTGTGAAACTCATCGTCCTTGCAGGTGATAATCACAAGTGCCCCAAAAAGAAGTAATTTTTTGGGTTTTTTGTTTTTTTGCTCCAGTTGAGCCAGTTTCAATTCCCTTTTTTTGTTTCTCCCCCAAAAAAATACAAAAAAATATATAAAACTGTTTTGAAAAGCCAAAAAAAGTACAAAAAGTTCAAAAAACACAAAAAAAATATAAAACAACAAAAAGAAGAAAAAAAAAAGTTCTTTTTAGAACTACCTCCAATTTCTAAATCAAAACTTCATTTTTTAAACACTCTGTCACCTTTTTTCATCATAGTGCGCTCCCAGGGCCGCTCCCCGGTGCGCGCACCGTGCGCTTCCCCCGCGCAAAACGAAAAAAAAAAAAATAATTTAAATGCCCCGCGGGGCCCTTTTATAGCCCCCACATCAAACCTAGGGGGTCAAAGGGGTCTATCCCTGACGCCTTATGGTCAGTTCCCACTTTGTTTTAGCCACCTCTTATGTCTCGATTTTACCGAGACACAAGATGGCGGCTGCTCTGGACTGTTTCGAATGTTTACAGACACCCGAGAGCCAATCAGCTTTCCGTGCGCACCTCGCGTCACGCGCCCGGAGCGCTCCCCGGTGCGCGCACCGGTGCGCTGCTATAGATATATATATTTTTTTGAACCTAAATTACTCAAAATCCACTGGAGCACATATCTTGAGACATAGCAAAGGCACATCGGGCTACCAGTCCCTACAATTTTGCCAAGTTTGGTGTAAATCCATTCAGCCGTTCGGGCTAAAAGTGAAATCGACCGCCCTATGGAAATTAACATGGGGAAAACGCGTTTTGGGACCCCCCTTTTATCTCGGCCCCCGCTTGACGAATCCCCCCCAAACTTTCAAGGAAGGACCGGAGCTCGACGAGGCCATTTTCAGGAAATTTTCAGGCAGATTCGTCAACCGGTGCCAAAGTTATTCCAAATAGAATTTTGAGATTTAACATTGAAAAAAATCCTAACTATAACTACCTACTGGCGACCGCCAGTAGGTAATATATATATATATATATATATATATATATATATATTCACTGAAAAAACCATAGGTTTCACACCAGTTATAGTTAGCTGGAAATTTTACTGACATAAAACCAATTAAATTCCCACGTTATAGTTAGTTGGACTCACTATAACTTGCACGCCTGCAATGCACTGCTGATGACGTCACATATTACATCACTCATGACATGGTCAGTGACATCACTCATCCTTGTTTTTTCGGTGAATTTCAAAGTTTTTTTAATACCAAATGTCTATAGCTATGAAATGTAATATTTTTGAAAATGAATCCTATATTATATTTCTATTTAAAAAATGTTTTTAATGTATATAGTTTTTTCTTTTTTTTAAATTTGTTTTTGCCCTGGAGTGCTCCTGGTGCGCACCCCAGTGAGCGCCCTGGAAAGCGCAGTCTTTTGAAGCCCTCCAGTGCGCGCACCGGGGAGCATCCCGTTAGTGCCAATTCCGCGGCCGAAAACATCATTGTGACGTACCGCGTAGCCGCGTCTGCGTGATACGCACAGCGTAAACGCACCCGGAAGCACTCGAGCGCATACGATCGCGCTACGTAAGCATCCGACGCGCCCCAGGGCACGCCCCGCGTAACACTTTTCATTGGTTCATAACAGTTTTGGTTTCATAATGATGAAACCCCTGGTCTTGTGAACTGAAAATAACACCTTTCATTGGTTCGGGACATTTTTTTTTTCCAAATGATGAAAGCCCCCACCTTTTTTCCTTATTCTGACTTTGTCCTTTGACTGAGGAAGACCTGTTTTGAGATCCTTGAGCTATATATTGTACTTTGAAATGGCTACAGTAGCAGCATCAGCTGGAGCATCTGCACCACCACCACCACCACCACCTCCACCAAGAGGCCCAGCACAACATCACCTTGGTGGTCAAGAAGAAGAGGAGGAGGAGGAGGAAGAGGAGGAGGGGAGAAGGAGGAGGTGGCTGAAAGAAACCAATAACCATACCAACCCAAGCCACACATTGTATGGGAGTTTTTTCCATCCCTGAGGGAAAGAAGAAAGTCAATGCGGCAAAGGTGACTTGCCTTATCTGTGAACAGGAACTTTCAAGGGGGAACCCTAAAAAAATATTCTTTTGGTAATAATACCATGATTGGGCACATGCAGCACAAGCATCCGAACAACTATGCTGCCGCAGAGATGAGAGAACTGGCCAGCAACCTTCCCCAATCTACACCCAGCACCTCCAAACGAAAACAACCCACTCCATTGGGACCAGAGATAAGGGAGACGATCCATTGCATACATCCACGGTTTGGTGAATTCAGGGTCACATGTATTTTTTGTGGGAAGACCATCTCCTATGTTGAACAGAGCTTAAAGCTGATCCTCCTTGCTGGTGACAACCACAATTGCCCCCAAAAACCCTAATTTTTTCTTGATTTTTTTTTGCTCCTGTTGAGCCATTTTCAATTCCCTGTTTTTTGTTTCTCCGCATAAAAATACCAAAGAAAATACAAAATAGTTCAAAAAAGCCAAAAAAAGTACAAAATGTTCAAAAAACAATAAAAAAAATATAAAACAACAAAAAGAAGAAAAAAACAGTTCTTTTTAGAACTACCTCCAATTTATAAAAAAAGGCTTAAGTTTTAGAAAACTTTGTCATTCTTTTTCCCCATGGTACGCTCCCCGATGCACGTACCGGGGCGCTCTCCCCGCGCAAATCAAAAAAAAAATGTTTTTTTTAGTGCCCCGCGGGCCCTTTTGTGGCCCCCACATCAAACCTAGGGGGTCAGGGGGTCTACTCTGCCCCCTTATGGTCTTTTCCCCCTTTGTTTTTGCCACCTCTTGTGTCTCAATTTTACCGAGACACAAGATGGCGGCCGCTCCGGACTGTTTCGAATGTTTACAGACCAATCAGACCAATTTGAGATGTCATCAGTGATGTCATCAGTGATGTCACTGACCATGTCATGAATGATGTAATATGTGACATCATCAGCAGTGGATTGCGGGTGCGCGATATATAGTTAGTGCAACTAACTATATATGGAATTTCAATGGTTTTGTGTGAGTAAAATAAGGTTTCGTAAATGCGAATTCCTAACTATATATGGTCTATAACCTATGGTTTTTTCAGTGAATTTTCAAGGTTTTGTAAATGCTAATTCCTAACTATATATGGTCTATAACCTATGGTTTTTTCAGTGAATTTTCAATTTTGTAAATGCTAATTCCTAACTATATATAGTCTATAACCTATGTTTTTTCAGTGAATATATATATATACATATATAAACATATATCATCTGTATATCTATATAAATACAAACATAAATGCATGCATACATATACTTATATGCATACAGATGCATGTTATTTACATGAAAGTTTAAAAAACACTAATGAAAGCAAAGCTAAAAAGCCACCTCATTACAAACAGAATGGCTTTAACTTAAACGAGGGCGAGATCTATTGCATTTTCAATGCTTGTTTACTTTGGTTCCATCAAGAAGGCATTCAGATGTGTCACACATTTGCCATAAATTCTGAATGTTAGCACTCTAGTTGCACATTAGATCACTGTAGTAAAGCTACTGCTCACCAGGGACGTCTGCTGCTGGTATTCAAAGTGCATGTTTCAGTCTGCATGTCAGAATTTTTTTAATGAAATTGAAGAGGGTTTGAGAAGTCACTCAAAATGTGCTCTAATCTTTCTTTCTGCTGCACTAATCATAATTCATATGGCAAAATATACCCTCTCATTTTGTTCCTTTTTAAATTAAATGTTTTAAGAGTTACCACTTTATTCCAATCAAGATGGCTTCAGGTGTGCCATACCTTTGTAATAAGTAGGACTGTTAGCGCTCTAGTTGTTCTTTAGAACACTCTGGGACATTCTGTCATTGGGCTATACTTGGGCTACATCTGGGTGATATTTGGGCTACATTTGGGCTCTTTTGTCTCTGGTGGCCATTTTGGGAGACTGCATGTCAGAATTTTTTAATGAAATAGAAGAGGATTTGAAAAGTCACTCAAAATGTGCCCTAATTTTTCTTTCTGCAGCACTAATAATACCTTCTATTGCATAATATACCCCCTCATTTTGTTCCTTTTTAAATTAAATGTTTTAAGAGTTACCACTTTATTCCCATCACGATGGCTTCAGGTGTGCCATACCTTTGTAATAAGTAGGACTGTTAGCGCTCTAGTTGTTCTTTAGAACACTCTGGGACATTCTGTCATTGGGCTATACTTGGGCTACATCTGGGTGATATTTGGGCTACATTTGGGCTCTTTTGTCTCTGGTGGCCATTTTGGGAGACTGCATGTCAGAATGTTTTAATGAAATAGAAAAGGATTTGAGAAGTCACTCAAAATGTGCCCTAATTTATCATTCTGCAGCACTAATCATACTTTCTATGGCAAAATATACCCCCTCATGTTGTTTCTTTTTAAATTAAATGTTTTAAGAGTTACCACTTTATTCCAATCAAGATGGCTTCAGGTGTGCCATACCTTTGTAATAAGTAGGACTGTTAGCGCTCTAGTTGTTCTTTAGAACACTCTGGGACATTCTGTCA
Source organism: Lissotriton vulgaris (assembly GCF_964263255.1). Taxonomy (NCBI): domain Eukaryota; kingdom Metazoa; phylum Chordata; class Amphibia; order Caudata; family Salamandridae; genus Lissotriton; species Lissotriton vulgaris. The sequence continues at coordinate 1,150,171,932 of NC_141698.1, forward strand.
TTGGGCTATACTTGGGCTACATCTGGGTGATATTTGGGCTACATTTGGGCTCTTTTGTCTCTGGTGGCCATTTTGGGAGACTGCATGTCAGAATGTTTTAATGAAATAGAAAAGGATTTGAGAAGTCACTCAAAATGTGCCCTAATTTTTCATTCTGCAGCACTAATCATACTTTCTATGGCAAAATATACCCCCTCATGTTGTTTCTTTTTAAATTAAATGTTTTAAGAGTTACCACTTTATTCCAATCAAGATGGCTTCAGGTGTGCCATACCTTTGTAATAAGTAGGACTGTTAGCGCTCTAGTTGTTCTTTAGAACACTCTAGGAGGCTGCAGTAGAACACAAAGAAATCAACTGACAGTCTCTGTCCTTGTTGGATGCACATGTTTTACTGACTGAGAAAGATAATGTGAATTTACAGAAAATATGATTTCAGTTTAGCTTATAGATCCCCTTCCAAACCACTGTGGGAAAATCATGAGATATTAGTTTTCTTTCAAACAATATTCATGATATCACAGCAGAAGGTTTTTTCACATGGTAAAATCACCTTAGAACCCACCACAATTCCTAAAACGAGTATGGTACCATCAACAAATGATTTATAATGTAACTAAAGTCCTAAAACCCTCTATTAACTACAATGCTTTTTAATGAGGTGCTATCATGTATATTGGTCCCAAGATGGCTGCCAACACTTCTTGGATGAAGTGCTGACAGCCAATCAAATCAGATGTGAGGTTAGGCTCCGCCCAGATATATTTCTTTTTTTTAACCTAAATTACTCAAAATCCACTGGAGCACATATATTGAGACTCGAACGGCTGAACGGAATTACACCAGATTTGGCAAAATGGTAGGGACTGGTATGCAGCAGTGCCTTTTGTATGTTAGGTGTAAATTCCTCCAGTAGTTCTTGAGAAAATTGAATTTGACATTTTTAAAATGGCATTTTCTATGGGACCTTTACATACGGCTACAGCCCAAACGGCTGAACGGAATTACACCAAACTTGGCAAAGTGATAGGGACAGGATGCAGTAGTGCCTTTTCTATATTTGGTGAAAATTCCTCAAGTAGTTGTTGAGAAAATTTAATTTGATCAAATTATATATCTATATGCGCTCACCTTACGCGCAATGTGCACGTACGGTACGAGTACCCCACGATTTATTTGCACTTGGTGGTCCTTCTGGGACCCCCTGGGAAGGGCTGAGGGGTCAGGGGGTCTCAACCTTGCCCCCTTTTCACATTTTCCACTCTTGTTTTGTACTCTTGTGTGCCTCACTTCTCTTGAGAAACAAGATGGCTGCTCAAGTGGTCCCAGAAGGATAATAACATATATAAACGTCATCTGCCAATAGAATTAACATTTACAAAACCTTTGAAATTTATTGAAAAAAAATATAGGTTTCAAGCCTGATATAGTTAGGAATTAGCATTTAAAAAACCTTGCAAATTCACTGAAAAAAAACATAGGTTTCAAGCCTTATATAGTTAGGAATTAACATTTAAAAAACCCTGCCAATTCACTTAAAAAACCATAGGTTTCAGGACTTATATAGTTAGGAATTAGCATTTAAAAAACCTTGCAAATTCACTTAAAAAACCATAGGTTTCAGGCCTCATATAGTTAGGAATTAGCATTTTAAAAACCTTGCAAATTCACTTAAAAAATCAGTGATGTCATCAGTGATGTCATTTGAGATGTCATCAGTGATGTCACTGACCATGTCATGAATGATGTAATATGTAACATCATCAACAGTGGATTGCGGGTGCGCAAAATATAGTTAGTACAACTAACTATATAGGAGCAATTTCAATGGTTTTTTAAATGCTAATTCCTAACTATATAAGGCCTGAAACCTATGTTTTTTTAAAGTGAATTTGCAAGGTTTTAAAAATGCTAATTCCTAACTATATAAGGCCTGAAACCTATGGTTTTTTCAGTGAATATATATATATATATATATATATATATATATATATATATATATATATATATATATTCACTGAAAAAACCATAAGTTTCACACCAGTTATAGTTAGCTGGAAATTTTACTGACATAAAACCAATGAAATTCCCACGTTATAGTTAGTTGGACTCACTATAACTTGCACGCCTGCAATGCACTGCTGATGACGTCACATATTACATCACTCATGACATGGTCAGTGACATCACTCATCCTTGTTTTTTCAGTGAATTTAATAGGTTTTTTAAATGCTAATTCCTAACTATAACTGGTGTGAAACCTATGGTTTTTTCAGTGAATTTCAAAGGATTTTTAAATGCTGATTCCTAACTATAACTGGTGTGAAACCTATGGTTTTTTCAGTTAATTTCATAGGTTTTTTAAATGCTAAATCCTAACTATATATAAGGCCCAAAACCTATGTTTTTTCGGTGAATTCCAAAGTTTTTTTAATAGCAAATGTCTATAGCTATGAAATGTAATATTTTTGAAAATGAATCCTATATTATATTTCTATTTAAAAAATGTTTTTAATGTATATTGTTTTTTCTTTTTTTTAAATTTGTTTTTGCCCTGGAGTGCTCCCGGTGCGCACCCCAGTGAGCGCCCTGGAAAGCGCAGTCTTTTGAAGCCCTCCGGTGCGCGCACCGGGGAGCATCCCATTAGCGCCAATTCCGCGGCCGAAAACATCATTGTGACGTACCGCGTAGCCGCGTCCGCGTGATACGCACGGCGTAAACGCACCCGGAAGCACTCGAGCGCAAACGATCGCGCTACGTAAGCATCCGACGCGCCCCAGGGCACGCCCCGCGTAACACTTTTCATTGGTTCATAATAGTTTTGGTTTCATAATGATGAAACCCCTGGTCTTGTGAACTGAAAATAACACTTTTCATTGGTTCGGGACATTTTTTTTTTCCAAATGATGAAAGCCCCCACCTTTTTTCCTTATTCTGACTTTGTCCTTTGACTGAGGAAGACCTATTTTGAGATCCTTGAGCTATATATTGTACTTTGAAATGGCTACAGTAGCAGCATCAGCTGGAGCATCTGCACCACCACCACCACCACCACCTCCACCAAGAGGCCCAGCACAACATCACCTTGGTGGTCAAGAAGAAGAGGAGGAGGAGGAGGAAGAGGAGGAGGGGAGAAGGAGGAGGTGGCTGAAAGAAACCAATACCCATACCAACCCAAGCCACACATTGTATGGGAGTTTTTTCCATCCCTGAGGGAAAGAAGAAAGTCAATGCGGCAAAGGTGACTTGACTTATCTGTGAACAGGAACTTTCAAGGGGGAACCCTAAAAAAAATATTCTTTTGGTAATAATACCATGATTGGGCACATGCAGCACAAGTATCCAAACAACTACTGCTGCCGCAGAGATGAGAGAACTGGCCAGCAACCTTCCTCAATCTACACCCAGCACCTCCAAACGAAAACAACCCACTCCATTGGGACCAGAGACAAGGGAGACGATCCATTGCATACAACCACGGTTTGGTGAATTCAGGGTCACATGTATTTTTTGTGGGAAGACCATCTCCTATGTTGAACAGAGCTTAAAGCTGATCCTCCTTGCTGGTGACAACCACAATTGCCCCAAAAAACCCTAATTTTTTCTTGATTTTTTTTGCTCCTGTTGAGCCATTTTCAATTCCCTGTTTTTTGTTTCTCCGCATAAAAATACCAAAGAAAATACAAAATAGTTCAAAAAAGCCAAAAAAAGTACAAAATGTTCAAAAAACAATAAAAAAAATATAAAACAACAAAAAGAAGAAAAAAACTGTTCTTTTTAGAACTACCTCCAATTTATAAAAAAAGGCTTAATTTTTCCCCATGGTACGCTCCCCGATGCGCACCGGGGCGCTCTCCCCGCGCAAATCAAAAAAAAAATGTTTTTTTTAGTGCCCCGCGGGCCCTTTTGTGGCCCCCACATCAAACCTAGGGGGTCAGGGGGGTCTACTCTGCCCCCTTATGGTCTTTTCCCCCTTTGTTTTTGCCACCTCTTGTGTCTCGATTTTACCGAGACACAAGATGGCGGCCGCTCCGGACTGTTTCAAATGTTTACAGACACCCGAGAGCCAATCAGCTTTCCGTGCGCAAGTTGTGTGGCGCGCCCGGAGCGCCCCCCCTGTGCGCGTACCGGGCGTAGTTATAAATATATATATTTTTTTGAACCTAAATTACTCAAAAACCACTGGAGCACATATCTGGAGACATGGCAAAGGCACATCGGGCTACCAGTCCCTACAATTTTGCCAAGTTTGGTGGAAATCCGTTCAGCCATTCGGTCTAAAAGTGAGGTTGACCACCCTATGGAAATTAACATGGGGAAAACACGTTTTGGGACCCCCCTTTTATCTTGCCCCCTGCTTGACGAATCCCTCCCAAAATTTCACGGAAGGAGCGGAGCGTAGTTTAGCAAATTTGAGGCAGATTCGTCAACCGGCACCAAAGTTATTCACAATAGAATTTTGAGATTTTGCATTGAAAAAAATCCTAACTATAACTACCTACTGGTGACCGCCAGTAGGTAATATATATATATATATATTCACTGAAAAAACCATAGGTTATAGACCATATATAGTTAGGAATTAGCATTTACAAAACCTTATTTTACTCTCACAAAACCATTGAAATTCGCATATATAGTTAGTTGCACTAACTATATATCGTGCACCCGCAATCCACTGCTGATCATGTCACATATTACATCATTCATGACATGGTCAGTGACATCACTGATGACATCACTGATGACATCTCAAATGACATCACTGATTTACATTTAAATAACCCATATTAGAACATACAAAATATCTAGAGAGGAGACGGTGTACATTGAATTTTAGACTCTTCATTGGTACCTACATGTTGGTACTTACATCACCCACACAACACAACAGCTCTATTCAGAGCTACCCTACCTCAAAGCACTCTAAAATATTATTTTACTATTTCCCTTGGTTTTCCCCTTGTTACGCTTTCCGGAACGCTACCCGGTGCGTGGACCGGGCGCTAACCGTGCGAAAATTTGAAAAAAAACAGTTTTTTTTTTTACATATATGGGCCTCCTCAGCCAACCTCAGAAAACCTAGGGGGTCAGGATATGTCTCCTGTGCCCCCTTATACCCATTCCCAACATTGTTTATCCTCCATCTTGTGACTAAATTCGTCCAAAACACAAGATGGCGGACTCCCGTTACGCTACCGGTGAGCTACCCGGTTCGCGTACCGGGTAGCGCTTCCACCGTGAAAAATCAAAAAAAAATGTATTTTGTTTTTCTGCCCCGTGGGGCTCTTTAATAGCCAAGAAACTGGTAACATCCCTTAGGGCACACTCATAGGCGATTCTTGCCTTCACTGTTCAAAGAATTAAGGTCAAATGTTCAAAATCCAAGAAAGTTTTTTTAATCCATGGTATGAGATTCAATTTCAAACATGTTTACATCACATTTTGAATACGGTAAGTGTAATCCCTTTTAGCTCCAATGCATTTCGGACCTTAGTCCTTCGTCGGGGAGCATCTACAAAGAGAACGACATAATTTAGTAAACCGTGCTAAAGGAAAAAATGACTAATAAGTCATGTGGTGGCAAAAATAAATAAGAATTACCGCGTGTGAAATTAGTGACTAAGTGACACGTAAATTAAAAATAAATATCAAGTGAAAAGCTGGTCGGTGTGTGTCCAGTTAAAATGACAAAAGTTCAATCGGCATCCTTGAATAGCGCATGCATTCCGAAGGTTGGTTGAAACAAAAACTCATGCTTAAGAAAGCTTACCGGGTGAAAATACGAAAGGATACACGCCAGGTTAGGAAACTCCGTGAAGTGGTTACCGCGGGAGACGCGGAAGTGATTAAATGAGAAAGTTCAAATGAGACCACGTGATATGGATAGCGAGAAAAGACTAGCGAGGAGACTCTTGGAAGAAAGCGTCACAGTGTGCATAGAGTGCGTGAACGAAAAAAATAAAATAAAATAAAATATTAACCCAGACAGAACTGTAAATAACAATAAAAATAAAGTAACATCAGGAAAAATAAATTGAGGTGAAATGTGTAACAAGAAAATAGGAAAAGGTTGAAACACAGGTTACTGAGATAAAACAACAAGGAGAATATCCAGAACTGAATGTCCCAAAAGGGAATAGCAATCATTGAGTCTACAAATAACATGAAAATTCGATGCGTTCATTAAGACCGAACGGTCTCATGGACTGAAGTCTATATATCCAGTGGTTTTCCCTTTGAAGCAATTGTTTGTTGTTGTCTTTGCCTTCTGTTTTTTTCACAACTTCAAGAATCATGTATTTCAGTTGGGAAACAGTGTGTTTCATTTCATGAAAATGAGTCGCAATGGTGGATTTTTGATTAACTGTACGAATGTTAGACTTGTGTTCATTTAAACGAATTTTTATCTTCCTCTCGGTCTTCCCAACATAAGTTTTGCCACAAGGGCATTTGAGAAGATAAATACAGTTGTTGGTGTCACAGGTAGCTGTTACTTGCAAATGGATTTTGTAACCTTTCATAGGATGTGTTATATCAGTGCCGGGTATTATGTTGTTGCAACTGTTGCAGTTGTTGCAAGGTTTTGTTCCACGATGTTGAAGATCAAGTTTTTTAGGTTGTTTCAGAATTTCACCTATGTTGTTACCCCTGGTGTAGGCAAACAGTGGTAAAGATTTAAATATGTCTTTAAAGTCTGGTTCCAGCTGTAAAAGTCCATGAGACCGTTCGGTCTTAATGAACGCATCGAATTTTCATGTTATTTGTAGACTCAATGATTGCTATTCCCTTTTGGGACATTCAGTTCTGGATATTCTCCTTGTTGTTTTATCTCAGTAACCTGTGTTTCAACCTTTTCCTATTTTCTTGTTACACATTTCACCTCAATTTATTTTTCCTGATGTTACTTTATTTTTATTGTTATTTACAGTTCTGTCTGGGTTAATATTTTATTTTATTTTATTTTTTTCGTTCACGCACTCTATGCACACTGTGACGCTTTCTTCCAAGAGTCTCCTCGCTAGTCTTTTCTCGCTATCCATATCACGTGGTCTCATTTGAACTTTCTCATTTAATCACTTCCGCGTCTCCCGCGGTAACCACTTCACGGAGTTTCCTAACCTGGCGTGTATCCTTTCGTATTTTCACCCGGTAAGCTTTCTTAAGCATGAGTTTTTGTTTCAACCAACCTTCGGAATGCATGCGCTATTCAAGGATGCCGATTGAACTTTTGTCATTTTAACTGGACACACACCGACCAGCTTTTCACTTGATATTTATTTTTAATTTACGTGTCACTTAGTCACTAATTTCACACGCGGTAATTCTTATTTATTTTTGCCACCACATGACTTATTAGTCATTTTTTCCTTTAGCACGGTTTACTAAATTATGTCGTTCTCTTTGTAGATGCTCCCCGACGAAGGACTAAGGTCCGAAATGCATTGGAGCTAAAAGGGATTACACTTACCGTATTCAAAATGTGATGTAAACATGTTTGAAATTGAATCTCATACCATGGATTAAAAAAACTTTCTTGGATTTTGAACATTTGACCTTAATTCTTTGAACAGTGAAGGCAAGAATCGCCTATGAGTGTGCCCTAAGGGATGTTACCAGTTTCTTGGTAACACTTTACATTTCTTTTGATTTACTCGTCCACCGGGCAGAGGACGACACCTGGGAGCACCTACCTTAACTTACAAACTTAAGTTCTCTTAAAGACCCTCAACCCTAGCTGTGCACTGGTCTTTAAATTTTGGCTCTTTAATAGCCCCCACATCAATCCTAGGGGGTCAGGAGGGGTCTACCTTGCCCCCTTTCATTCATTTCCCCCTTCGTTTATTTCCATCTATTGTCTCTCGATCCTACTGAGAGACAAGATGGCGGCCGCTCCGGACTGTTTAGAATGTTGACAGTCACCGGAGAGCCAATCCACTTCCCCTCGCGAAGTTCCGTTACGCGTCTGGTACGCGAACCGGGGCGCTAACCGGGACAGATGTATATATTTTTTTGAACGTTATTTTTCTCCAAAATCCACTGGAGCACATATCTTGAGACCTAGGAAAGGCACATCGGGCAAACAGTCTCTATAATTTTGCCAAGTTTCATAGAAATCCATTCAGCCGTTCGAGCTAAAAGTGAGTCCAACCGCCCTATTGAAAACTCAATGTTAAAAACACGTTTTGGGGCCCCCCTTTTTTTCCCGGCCCCCGCTTGACGAAACCCCCCCAAACTTTCAGGGGATGCTCAGAAACAAAATGTGCCATTTTCCTGAAAGTTTCAGCCAATTCCGTCTATCAACGCCATTTTGTCACTGCGAGTAAATATATTGTTAAAAATAATTGTGATAAATTATTTCGTATTGATAAACATTGTCTGCGCCATCTTGATTTTTTTCCAATGCCACACTTTTGTCGTGCACGGCAGCCATTTTAGATGCCTTGACCAGACCCAATCTCTGCACGCCGCCGATCCTCAGCATGGCTCCCCACCCTCGCAAGCATCTCCCCCACGCACTGGTCACCCCCGCTCTCTGTCTTATGCATGGGCCATAAACCTCCCCCCATCTGCGCTGCTCTTCCCTGAAAATCACACTCTGTGCCCGCCCGACACCACCGTTTCACCCTATTCACTACCGCACCCTCTGACATTCCTCTTCCTTTGTGTCTGATTGTCCAGGCCGGTCCCAGGCTATCACGTAGCCCTGCGGATGTAGTTTATGGCCTCAACTGTAAAGAATCACCCCTCTTCAAAGGATTTACAGTAGATCAAGGCCCCCAACCGATGAGATCCGTCACACCACACGCGTTCCTACTATCTGATAACCATCCTGTATTGTGATTCGGGAGGGGATTCTCACTGTGAGGGTGTGTGGGACCGAGCCTGAAGCGGAAGATTCCAGGGATGCCTTTTTGTACATCAAAGTCTTCACAATTATATGTCACATTAAAAATATATAGCACTCCAACAAAGTAGTAGGATTATAAAACTTTATTAACTTATAAATATATACATCGCAACAAAAACAGTAAACACCTTAAATTTTTTTATTAAAACAGAAGCAACAATGCTCAGTAGCGGTCTGTTGTGCGAATAGTTCCAAGGCAGCACAACGTGCTGAGTTCTGGACGGCACCCAGGTGTGTTTGTTGCTGTCGCTAGCTGATGAAAAAACTAAAGTGACAACTTCCTCATCCTTAATTTGTCTTTCTTTGTTCCTTAAGATGTCATCTGTGTCAACCTCTTCCGAGAATGCAGATGCGTAAGGGATTTCCTTGTGTTTCTTAATAGCATTGGTGTCTGCACACTTCTTTGTCAATTCTGTGAACATGACAGCTGCTTCATAGACAGACAATATCTTTGTTAAGTCATTAGTTTTAAGTGTGTCTGAAACTACAGTGCCCTCCTCTGTTTTACTTTCCTCAGACACTACAGAGTTTTGTGTGTTGTTCTTCTGATCAACAATTATTCCAGAGGTTATTCTAGCGTTATTCTAGCGTTTCACTTCGCTTTTGCTGCACTGTGCCTCGTCAGTAGCGGTTTGTTGTGCGAATAGTCCCAAGGCAGCAGAACGCGCTGAGATCTGGACGGCACCCAGGTGATGTCACCTGGGTGCCGCACTGGTTTTGGTATCCTAAAATGCTGCTCCGAAAAATGGCGTGGGACGCCCCGGGGTGGGGAGGCGACGTGAATGGCCCTCCCCAGGTGGAGGCTCGTCTGCTGTAGTGGGGCGCCCCTTTACAGTTTCAGTTGCCATTCCGCCCGCTTTTGCTACACTGTGCCTCTTCCGCCATTCAGCTGTTTACCGCCCGCTCTTGCGGCTACAGTGTCTCGCTCACCATGTAGTTGAGTTGCTCCCACTCTTGCGGTGCAGCGATAGGCGGCTGCCACAGGACTCTTAAAATGGCGGCCGGCTCTTCGGATTTGGGCGTGGTCCAATAAAATGGCCCTGGGACACCTTGGAACTCGGACGCTTGTCTGCTAGGGCTTGGGCCCCATTCTTGAAAGCGTCCCCTCAGCCTTGAAGATTCTACAAAAGTCTTGGGGGCCCCCGACTCCCGCAGGCTTCCGGTGGGGAGCGGCTGCCATGATTGCTTGCGGAATGGCCACGACGGATCTACGAGATGGTGGTGCTCTCATGCTGACGCCAGCTTCAGTCTGAAACATCCAGAAACACTGTAGACTATCAATTCGATGAGTTCCAGTGGAGCCCCAACGTGACCCGGTAGGGAAGAACTTGCCCTCCCCTTTTTTGAGTGATGGTTCTTGTTGCCTGTCCCCTCTGTTGTCATCTAACGGAACCTTTTTTGATTGCCGAGTGAGAAAAAAAAAGGTGGGTCTTTCATCGTTTGGGAAAAAAAATGTTTTAATCCAATGAAAAGTGTTATTTTTAGGTCATATGATCAAGCCTTCCATCATTAGGAAACCAAAAGTAAAATGAACCAATGAAAAGTTTTATAAACAAGTCACATGACCTGTTATGCGGCTTTGGGTTATAAAAAGTATACAAAACCCGTTGGCCCATGAGGCGGCGTCAGTAGCGGACCGATGTGCGAATAGGCCGAAGGCAGCACAACGTGCCGAGATCTCTAAAACAGTAAATGCTTGGATAACAATAAATCAAATGTAGAGGGAAGCAGGCACGACGGGTTACAACGGGGGCAAAGGCTTACGTTACTTATCCTTCACTATCTGCAAAGAGAGAATACTCCTAAAAGAAAAGAGGAGGGGGGGTGGGGCAGCGTTCAAAGCACATCAGCGAGCATAAATACGAAAATGTTTTTACCTACCACGTACTTCACATTTTACAGCTTTCCTTTAAAAGAAGAATACATTTTACAGCTTTTGATATTTGCTATTAAAAAACCATTGAAATTCACTGAAAAAAACATAGGTTATAGACCATATATAGTTAGGAATTAGCATTTACAAAACCTTGAAAATTCACTGAAAAAACCATAGGTTATAGACCATATATAGTTAGGAATTAGCATTTACAAAACCTTGAAAATTCACTGAAAAAACCATTGGTTATAGACCATATATAGTTAGGGATTAGCATTTACAAAACCTTAATTTACTCGCACCAAACTATAGAAATTCGCATATATAGTTAGTTGCAATAACCTATAATCCACTGCTGATGATGTCACATATTACATCATTCATGACATGGTCAGTGACATCACTGATGACATCACTGATGACATCTCAAATGACATCACTGATGACATCACTGTAGACAACTCAAATGACACCACTGATCTTATCACTGATGACATCTCAAATGACATCACTGATGACATCACTGATGACATCTCATTTGACATTACTGATCACATCACTGATGATATCATTCATGTGATAATACGATGAACCTCTTCAGACTCTAATATAACCTTAGATACAATCAGTGTAAACAGACACTCACAGACTGTCACTCATCCATGGAGTTACTCACACACCTAGTCAGTCATGCAAAGAATCAATCACACCTCTATTTCCTCAACTATACAGTTATACAAACTTTACTTATTCAAACATATACTAACACATATTTACTCTCTTATACAATCCCTGATACAAGTTCACAATGATCCATACAGCCACTCACACATTCACTGGCTCTTATGCACAGTTATTTATATGTCAAGTCAAGTCAAGTCAGAGAATTTATGTAGCGCACATCCATTCACTCACCAATACACTCATGCACACAGTCATCCGCCCATACAGCTGTTTCCACATGCACTTTTGAAACCATACATCTAGTGAATCAACTGCTCACACCTCTATGCACAGAGTCATACACCTCCCAGCCACCCACACACACACTCAGTCTCCCATACAAATACTTGGGCAACCAATCAATAACCCATATAGTTACTCATATAGCTACTTATCAACACATGCAATAGTTTACAGAACAACAGACATAATGATGCACAAATTAAGACAGTTTAGTCACTAACCCATGCACTCAGTGAGACACATTTAATCACTCATTCATACAGTCAGTCATGCACCTACTAACTCCTTCATCCAGAAACTTATACATCCACTCATTCTTCAATATGTAAGACATATTTTAACTTTACAGAAACATACAGTCACTGGATGTTGTCATCAGTGATGTCATCAGTGATGTCATTTGAGATGTCATCAGTGATGTCATCAGTGATGTCACTGACCATGTCATGAATGATGTAATATGTGACATCATCAGCAGTGGATTGCGGGTGCGCGATATATAGTTAGTGCAACTAACTATATATGGAATTTCAATGGTTTTGTGTGAGTAAAATAAGGTTTTGTAAATGCGAATTCCTAACTATATATGGTCTATAACCTATGGTTTTTTCAGTGAATTTTCAAGGTTTTGTAAATGCTAATTCCTAACTATATATGGTCTATAACCTATGGTTTTTTCAGTGAATTTTCAATTTTGTAAATGCTAATTCCTAACTATATATAGTCTATAACCTATGGTTTTTTCAGTGAATATATATATATACATACATATATAAACATATATCATCTGTATATCTATATAAATACAAACATAAATGCATGCATACATATACTTATATGCATACAGATGCATGTTATTTACATGAAAGTTTAAAAAACACTAATAAAAGCAAAGCTAAAAAGCCACCTCATTACAAACAGAATGGCTTTAACTTAAACGAGGGCGAGATCTATTGCATTTTCAATGCTTGTTTACTTTGGTTCCATCAAGAAGGCATTCAGATGTGTCACACATTTGCCATAAATTCCGAATGTTAGCACTCTAGTTGCACATTAGATCACTGTAGTAAAGCTACTGCTCACCAGGGACGTCTGCTGCTGGTATTCAAAGTGCATGTTTCAGTCTGCATGTCAGAATTTTTTTAATGAAATTGAAGAGGGTTTGAGAAGTCACTCAAAATGTGCCCTAATTTTTCTTTCTGCAGCACTAATCATAATTCATATGGCAAAATATACCCCCTCATTTTGTTCCTTTTTAAATTAAATGTTTTAAGAGTTACCACTTTATTCCAATCAAGATGGCTTCAGGTGTGCCATACCTTTGTAATAAGTAGGACTGTTAGCGCTCTAGTTGTTCTTTAGAACACTCTGGGACATTCTGTCATTGGGCTATACTTGGGCTACATCTGGGTGATATTTGGGCTACATTTGGGCTCTTTTGTCTCTGGTGGCCATTTTGGGAGACTGCATGTCAGAATTTTTTAATGAAATAGAAGAGGATTTGAAAAGTCACTCAAAATGTGCCCTAATTTTTCTTTCTGCAGCACTAATAATACCTTCTATTGCATAATATACCCCCTCATTTTGTTCCTTTTTAAATTAAATGTTTTAAGAGTTACCACTTTATTCCCATCACGATGGCTCCAGGTGTGCTATACCTTTGTAATAAGTAGGACTGTTAGCGCTCTAGTTGTTCTTTAGAACACTCTGGGACATTCTGTCATTGGGCTATACTTGGGCTACATCTGGGTGATATTTGGGCTACATTTGGGCTCTTTTGTCCCTGGTGGCCATTTTGGGAGACTGCATGTCAGAATGTTTTAATGAAATAGAAAAGGATTTGAGAAGTCACTCAAAATGTGCCCTAATTTTTCATTCTGCAGCACTAATCATACTTTCTATGGCAAAATATACCCCCTCATGTTGTTTCTTTTTAAATTAAATGTTTTAAGAGTTACCACTTTATTCCAATCAAGATGGCTTCAGGTGTGCCATACCTTTGTAATAAGTAGGACTGTTAGCGCTCTAGTTGTTCTTTAGAACACTCTAGGAGGCTGCAGTAGAACACAAAGAAATCAACTGACAGTCTCTGTCCTTGTTGGATGTACATGTTTTACTGAGAATGTCAGACTTCATTTTCACATGACTGAGAAAGATAATGTGAATTTACAGAAAATATGCTTTCAGTTTAGCTTATAGATCCCCTTCCAAACCACTGTGGGAAAATCATGAGATATTAGTTTTCTTTCAAACAATATTCATGACTTGTTGTTTCATATATATATATATATATATATATATATATATATATATATATATATATATATATATATATATATATATATATATTACCTACTGGCGGTCGCCAGTAGGTATATATAGTTAGGATTTTTTCTCTATGGGACTTTTGAAAATTCTATGTCTAATAACTTTGGCGTTTGTGGACGGAATCGGCTGAAATTTTCAGGAAAAGGGCACATTTTGTTTCTGAGCAGCCCCTGAAAATTTGGGGGGGGGTTCGTCAAGGGGGGGCCAAGAAAAAAGGGGGTCCCAAAACGCGTTTTTCCAATGTTAATTTCCATAGGGCGGTTGGCCTCACTTTTAGCCCGAACGGCTGAATGGATTTGCACGAAACTTGGCAAAATTGTAGGGACTGTTAGCCCGATGTGCCTTTGCTAGGTCTCAATATATGTGCTCCAGTGTATTTTGAGAAATTAACGTTCAAAAAAAGATATATATCTGTAACAGCGCTCCGGGTAGCGCTCCGGTTCGCGTACTTTTCGCGTAACGGAACTTTGCGATGCGAAGCTGATTGGCTCTCCGGTGTCTGTCAACATTCTAAACAGTCCGGAGCGGCCGCCATCTTGTCTCTCTGTAGGATCGAGAGACAAGAAGAGGCCAAAACAAAGGGGGAAATTACCATAAGGGGGCATAGTAGATCCTCGTTGACCCCCTAGGTTTTATGTGGAGGTTTTAAAAGGGCCCAGCAAGGCAAAAAAAAAAATGTTTTTTTTTTTTGCGTGGTGAGCGCCCAGTCCGCGAACCGGAAAGCGTTCTGGGCAGCGTACTATAAGGAAAAAAGAATGATAGACTTTTCAAATACTGTATGTTAATTGTTTGTTGTTTTTGTTGATTTTTTTTATTTTCTTTATTTTTTAAGCATTTTTTTTTATTTTGATTGTGTTTCATAATTTATTAAACTTTCTAACATTTTATTGTCAGAAATTTCAGAATTGTCATTGAATATATTTTGTAGTCTATGAGGGTGTAAAATGTCCTCATTTTTAAGCAGGTTATCCACTGCTTCCACACATTGCAGTAGTTCCTGGTCCCTACTTTCATCCATAAATTCATTTTGATTTTCATCAATGTTTCCTTGGCTGCTCTCTTGCAGTACAATTTTAAATTAAACTTGCTGCTAGCCTTCCATTTTGCCTGAAGTTTGGATTAAAGAAATATATATTAGTAGAGATAGGGCACTGTTGGGATTAATTTTAGATAGGCAGTTTTTATCAGTGAATTTATCTTTTGGCAGTGTATAGTATCAGAGTGGAAGTAGGACTATAAAAAAGTGTATGTGATTTAACCAAGAGAAGCCTAACTCCATCCATAACTATAACAGAGAAGTCTATCTAAATCTATAACTACTACAGAGGGATAGTATATAACTATCAGAAAAAGTTTTCCATATTAAGTTATAGTGCACAATATACTTCAGTTTTAAAAATAACAACTTACCTTCACAAACAAGTTGAAGTGTTTAGTAACTATTCAAATGTAATGTACAACAAGAAGTAGCAGTCATAATGGCTGTGTTTTCTTCTCTTCCTTTCTATATATTCAGGTATATAACCAATCAAATGTCAGGTAATAAAAGTAGAAAATGAAAGTAACATTTTCATTGGTTGTCAATTCCAACACTTCAGATGTGTTTTGTGAAGTAATTTACCTCACGGTATTTAGAGAGGTCTACAGGCTTAATGGCTAAATGGAATTTCAATCAAATTTGTGAAAATGAAAGGAATTGTTATGTAGTATGAGCTAATCTATATTTGGTGAGAGTGTCTCTAGTCGTTTTTCTGTAAATTACTTTCCCACCTTTTTTTTGGACCGCTTCCCGGGAAGCAGTCCGGTTCGCGAACCAGCAGCGTTACGGGAATCCACCATTTTGTGTTTCGGTCAAATTAAGATACAAGATGGAGGGCAAATAATGTTCAGAATGGGTAGGAGGGGGCACGGTACAAGTATCTTGACCCCCTAGGTTTTCTGAGGGTGGCTGAGGAGGCCCATATGTGTGGGAAAAAAACATTTTTTTAAAAAATTTTGCGCAGTTAGCTTCCGGTTCGCGTACCGGGTAGCGCTCCGGGGAGCGTAGTTTGTTGAAATTTAGAGAAAAAAGTTAGAGTAAAATATTAATTGTGAGTGATCAGATGTAGGGTAGCTCTGAGAAGAGCTTTTGGGTTTATGGTACATTTTGGTACTTATAAGTAGGTACCAATGCACAGTCTTAAATTCAAAATGAAAATTCTGTTGCCCTCATCTGAGAAGTGAACTCCATCTCCTCTGTAGATATCTTGCATGTAGTAACACAAGTTATTGTTGTACATGGAGCCCATTCCATGGTCTCTCATGTAAGCTGAAACAGATTTGTTTACATGCTTCCTCGACTTCTCAATTTGTGGACAAAATTGGTTGTACCACCTCCATTTCTGTCTTTGGCATATATTGGAATATACCAAGGCAGTTTGAGGAAAAAGTGCCATTAATTGCTCAAAGGTATCCTTTAAAAGCATTTCCAGACCTACCCTAGTCAAAGTGCCCAAATCATTACCTCCACAGTGCACAATTAACAGGTCAGGTTTTGGCAAATGCATAAAGGTTTTCACCAATGGTATCAATTGGTGACATTTTAATCCTCTTTGGCCCAACCACTTAATTTCCACATCTTGTAAATTTCTGTTCTCAGCATACCTTTGAGCCCAGTAGATGTAACTATGTCCAACAATCCAGAATTAAAACATGGTGAGAGAAGGTTGTGCTGCAGTCAGATGAAGTGTGGTAATGAAAGGGCAGTTGAAACAGTAGGAGTTTGTAAAGAAAAAAAACTGTGGATTTCCAGTGCTAATGATTCATTAGCAGTGATTGGTGCATTTCCATTTCTGAAAAGAGAAAGTTAGGGTGCATGGATGTGTTCTTTGAAAGATGTAATTTGAATGGTCAAGGAAAAAACATTTAATGAAAGATTGCACTGGATACGCAGGTGCACTGAGAGTTCAGAGTTCAATTGAAACATTGTTGTGTTAACTTGCAAACATGAGAGGTCTTTCAGGAGGTGGTTGCTAAGCAAAAAAGGCAGAGAGGGCAGAGGGGGGAAGGGTTTTGATTTGAAAAAAGTGAGGGAAGAGTTATGACTGGCTAATATGAGAGATATGTGTAATGAATATCAGCATTTCTGTGCTTTCTATAGCTGCAGCCTCTGGAGTGCATCCTCTTTGTTCTGCTGAAGACAATTTGGAGTATTTCTGAGACTGTTTTGAAACTCAAAAAGTATTTGCTAAGGTGAGAAAAGATTTATTAATTTAGATAGAGAATAGTATGATTTAAGGAGAAAATGATGAAGAAAGCTGTGTTTTTAAAATGTGGCTTTGTCTCAAGTGATATACAAATAGATTTTGTTTCTTTGAGAAATTGTAATTGCATATTCGGTTTAGCATTCTGGCATGCAGTAACACAAGTTATTGTTGTACATGGAGCCCATTCCATGGTCTCTCATGTAAGCTGAAACAGATATGTTGTGTTTAAAAACGATTTTTGAAAACAATTACATTTCTGGATATGTTCTGCGAGAGTTTCATAGGTTGTTTGGGCCATATTTATAAGGCATTTGAGTGTCTCTGATGTTATTGTTCCCATTTTAATTGAAGAGCTTTCTTCATGGGGCTAGTTTCTTGTAAATACGCTCTCACCTGTGCTTGGTAAATTTATATTTTGATTATAGGAGTTACATAGCCATGTTAAAAATGTCCCAAAAATGATGCAAGGGCATTCAAAAAAACGCTTTCATGTGTCTTAAGGACATTTTTAGTCATTTCCTCTTGAATGTAGGTATACAATTGATTTATATGCTGTGTTTAAAAACGATTTTTTGAAATCAATTACATTTCTGGATATGTACTGCTAGAGCTTCATATGTTGTTTGGGTCATATTTATAAGGCATTAGAGTGTCTATGATGTTATTTTTCCCTTTTTAAATGGAAAGCGTTCTTCATGGGGCAAGTTTCTTGTAAATACGCTCCCACCTGTGCTTGGCAAATTTAGATTTTGATTATGGTAGTTACATAGCCATGTTAAAAATGTCCCAAAAATGGTGCAAGGTCAATCAAAAAAACGCTTTCATGTGTCTTAAGGACATTTACAGTCATTTCCAACTGAATGTAGGTATACAATTGATTTATATGCTGTGTTTAAAAACGATTTTTTGAAATCAATTACATTTCTGGATATGTACTGCTAGAGCTTCATAGGTTGTTTGGGTCATATTTATAAGGCATTTGAGTGTCTATGATGTTATTTTTCCCTTTTTAAATGGAAAGCGTTCTTCATGGGGCAAGTTTCTTGTAAATACGCTCCCACCTGTGCTTGGCAAATTTACATTTTGATTATGGGAGTTACATAGCCATGTTAAAAATGTCCCAAAAATGGTGCAAGGGCAATCAAAAAAACGCTTTCATGTGTCTTAAGGACATTTACAGTCATTTCCAACTGAATGTAGGTATACAATTGATTTATATGTTGTGTTTAAAAACGATTTTTTGAAATCAATTACATTTCTGGATATGTACTGCTAGAGCTTCATAGGTTGTTTTGGCCATATTTATAAGGCATTTGAGTGTCTATGATGTTATTTTTCCCTTTTTAAATGGAAAGCGTTCTTCATGGGGCAAGTTTCTTGTAAATACGCTCCCACCTGTGCTTGGCAAATTTAGATTTTGATTATGGGAGTTACATAGCCATGTTAAAAATGTCCAAACAATGGTGCAAGGGCATTCAAAAAAACGCTTTCATGTGTCTCAAGGACATTTTCAGTCATTTCCAACTGAATGTAGGTATACAATTGATTTATATGTTGTGTTTAAAAACGATTTTTTGAAATCAATTACATTTCTGGATATGTACTGCTAGAGCTTCATAGGTTGTTTGGGCCATATTTATAAGGCATTTGAGTGTCTATGATGTTATTTTTCCCTTTTTAAATGGAAAGCGTTCTTCATGGGGCAAGTTTCTTGTAAATACGCTCCCACCTGTGCTTGGCAAATTTAGATTTTGATTATGGGAGTTACATAGCCATGTTAAAAATGTCCCAAAAATGGTGCAAGGGCATTCAAAAAAACGCTTTCATGTGTCTTAAGGACATTTACAGTCATTTCCAACTGAATGTAGGTATACAATTGATTTATATGTTTGGGTTTAAAAACGATTTTTTGAAATCAATTACATTTCTGGATATGTACTGCTAGAGCTTCATAGGTTGTTTGGGTCATATTTATAAGGCATTTGAGTGTCTATGATGTTATTTTTCTCTTTTTAAATGGAAAGCGTTCTTCATGGGGCAAGTTTCTTGTAAATACGCTCCCACCTGTGCTTGCCAAATTTAGATTTTGATTATGGGAGTTACATAGCCATGTTAAAAATGTCCCAAAAATGGTGCAAGGGCATTCAAAAAAATGCTTTCATGTGTCTCAAGGGCATTTTCAGTCATTTCCAACTGAATGTAGGTATACAATTGATTTATATGTTGTGTTTAAAATCGATTTTTTGAAATCAATTACATTTCTGGATATGTACTGCTAGAGCTTCATAGGTTGTTTGGGCCATATTTATAAGGCATTTGAGTGTATATGATGTTATTTTCCCTTTTTAAATGGAAAGCGTTCTTCATGGGGCAAGTTTCTTGTAAATACGCTCCCACCTGTGCTTGGCAAATTTAGATTTTGATTATGGTAGTTACATAGCCATGTTAAAAATGTCCCAAAAATGGTGCAAGGGCATTCAAAAAAACGCTTTCATGTGTCTTAAGGACATTTACAGTCATTTCCAACTGAATGTAGGTATACAATTGATTTATATGTTTGGGTTTAAAAACGATTTTTTGAAATCAATTACATTTCTGGATATGTACTGCTAGAGCTTCATAGGTTGTTTGGGTCATATTTATAAGGCATTTGAGTGTCTATGATGTTATTTTTCTCTTTTTAAATGGAAAGCGTTCTTCATGGGGCAAGTTTCTTGTAAACACGCTCCCACCTGTGCTTGGCAAATTTAGATTTTGATTATGGGAGTTACATAGCCATGTTAAAAATGTCCCAAAAATGGTGCAAGGGCAATCAAAAAAACGCTTTCATGTGTCTTAAGGACAGTTACAGTCATTTCCAACTGAATGTAGGTATACAATTGATTTATATGTTGTGTTTAAAAATGATTTTTTGAAATCAATTACATTTCTGGATATGTACTGCTAGAGCTTCATAGGTTGTTTGGGCCATATTTATAAGGCATTTGAGTGTCTATGATGTTATTTTTCCCTTTTTAAATGGAAAGCGTTCTTCATGGGGCAAGTTTCTTGTAAATACGCTCCCACCTGTGCTTGGCAAATTTAGATTTTGATTATGGGAGTGACATAGCCATGTTAAAAATGATCCAAAAATGGTGCAAGGGCAATCAAAAAAATGCTTTCATGTGTATTAAGGACATTTTAAGTCAATGAGGAAACACAGGTGATGTAATTCTGAAATGAGGAAAAGAAACTCCACATTTTTCAATTACATCACTAGTGTTTCCTAAGTTTATGAATGACATTGTGCAGATGAAGTTTAGGTCTGACCACAGATTCAAAAGAGGTCTGCCCTTTGTTCAAGAGTGAAGTGGACATGACTTACTTCATTGGTTGGCCTTCACATGTATTATCTCCTTTGTTTTCTTCAACAAGCGAAAATCTCATCTGCAACCGTGTGTTGGCCTCACCTCAAACAAACAAAACAGGTGATGGACCGAATGTGGATCAATGACACACATTCACCCCACTCCAAAGATCTGGGCCCAAACAAACCTCTAGATAGGCCACACCTTATCGTCATCCTGAATCAATCATTTAAAATGTTAGGGAGAGATTTATGATAGGTGTATGCCTGTTTGGTACCACTGTGTGTCACTTTTGTGACGCAGTGGTGGTGCAAAAGATTTGCTATGTTAAATAATAAGTAGAGTGTTAAGTTTTTGATGACTGTTATTCATTTACTGTTTGGTAATAGTGGTTAATAACATTTTTTATTATATTTTTCCACAGATTCAACTGCAGATCATTTCAAAATTTGAAAAATGCCAACTAAGAATCGAATTAGAAAGGCTAGAAAACGTCAAAGACAGCAGGATCATCTATTATTGCAGCAGTCCTCTCCCCAAAAAACTTGTGAAATCACTAAGAAAGCTCCGGGTAAGAGCACGAAATCATTCATAAGAAATATTTGTAGTAAAAAAAGTATTTCCACAAAAAATGTTTCAGTCCAGAAAAAGAGAAGCAATTTAAATGGAAAGGAAAGACCAATCAAAAATGTTACTGGTAGAGCAAGAGATAACTCTGTGCATGATAGTAGAAGGAAACAACAGTTTAAGGACATTCGAAAACGAATGTTCCGCAACAGGATAATAGTTAATTTATTAAAAAATATTAAGAAAGGCCAACAGAAAATGGCATTTTATAAGAAGAAGAAAAATGTAGAGAAAATTATTGATCATGCTTTCGAAATTAAGCGAAAGTTATTTATTTTGGTAATCAATAGAATTAGGAAACTAAACAAGGTAATTTTTGATTTCAAATCAAATAGTAGATGGAAGAGAGTAGTAAATCGTAGTAACTTTTTTGAAGTTTTTTCCGGAGAATGGATGCATAGTTCAAGTTGTGAGGCATTTTTTAATGAGGAGAGTTATTTTCAGGATAATGATTTGGTGTTTGCAGTTGACACCAGTGGTCGAGCTTATGAAGTGAAGAATGGTTGTCCAGTTGAAAAAGAAAAACTTGTGACAACAGAGACAGACGAGGTGTTAGGTAATGAGGTTTTAGGAAGACGTCCTAAGGGTCCTGTGTACATTTGGAAGTGCAGTTCTATTTGCAGTGTGCGACAGGATTCCATCAATTTGCTTTGTGATTTTGTACGGACATTTAATAAGAAAAGTTTGAAGCAGAAAATGAAGTTGTTGCAAGAATTAGATCCTTGCAGAGTGAGACAAATGACAGGTTTGCGTGGTCATTCACTGGCTTGTCTTTCCAGGAGAGTATGCCAGAGTGTTTTTCATCATTTCAGGATGCTAGCAGTGCATCATAATAAAGTGAGGAAATTAGTGAGAATGTTGTATCATGCTAAGAGTCCAGCAATTATGCTTAAACAATTATGTGCTGCTCTGAAATAGATGTCAAGAATATTTGTGAAGAAATTGAGTTTTGTTACTTTGGAAGTAAAGATGAGAATGTACAGGTTTCCAGTACAGATAAATTTCAGAAGGAAATTGCCATGTTTCAGATGAAATCAAGTGAGAGGCCTAATTTCACTTGTGTGTGTTGTCGATGCACTTATTACAAGAATCAGATTAAGTTAGTGGATTTATATGCAAAAAGTGAAAGGGAAAATAATAGTGAATGGAAGGATTTTGCCACATACTTGATGGTAGAAAATTATTTTGATTTGGGATCGGATCAACGTGTGTGTACTTATTGTTGTAACAAATTAAACCAAAACCAGATGCCTGCTAGGGCGGTTCATAATAATCTGGAATTGGTTGAGATTCCTTCTGAATTGAAGGATTTAAATACTTATGAATCTATTTTGATTCAAAGTATCCATCCCTTTCAGGCTATTGTAAGAATGGAGCCAAAGACAGGGAAGTTGCCTCCATCAGATTTACAGAGAGGATTAAAGGGAAGAGTTGTTTATTTGCCTCTAAATTTGAACAAAAACATTAACACAATTGGAGTAGAAAAAGTGGAAGAGGAACCTCTGGTTATCTTGGTTAATGGGGTTCCGACAAAGAATAAGAAAATATGGCAAGATTTAGTGGATGTTAGGAAAGTCAAAAAGGCAACATTGTATTTGAAGAAAAATAATAAGTACTATAAGAATGTATATGTTGCAGAAGAGGAAGTAAGTGATGAAGAGGATAGCGATTTGTGTGCTGGTCAAATTGAGAAAGTAGAGGCCTCTAAAAGTGAAGAAACATATGAACATTATAGTGTTCATCCTTTGCATTCCAAGGAAGTCATGGGGAATGCTATTGAGTTGTTTCAAATGAAATAAGTCAAAGGGAGTCCCATTAGTGTTTGGGAGGAAAGTTTAGAAGCTCGGTGTTTCCCACAGCTATTTCCAACAGGTCAAGGAGGAAGATATGATGAGCGACCTCATCAAATTCCTGCGTCAGAATACCGGACTTTACGATTGTATGCAGAAGATCCAAGGTTTCGTCAATGCATTCCCTATTTGTTTCATCTCCTGTTTGAAAGCGATCTGTCTGGACTGTCATATGCAGTGAACCACATCTTAAAAAGTGGTATACAGATGCGAAACATCTCGGCAAGTGACTTTATGCATAAAGTCAATGTCCAAGACAGTATTTTGGATTCTCACCTAATTAATCTCATGGCGTGTCAGCGTGGTACTAATGAGTACTGGTACCGTCGTCATGGTGATTTAAAATGTATGCTGAGGAACTTAGGAACTCCAACATGGTTCCTCACTCTGAGCTGTGCCGAGTATGGCTGGGAAGACTTACTTGAATTTCTACGAGAGGCAAATGGAAATATTGAAAACATTGAATTCAAGACACCTGGAGAACTGTGTTCTTTGGATCCAGTGAATGTATGCAGGTACTTCAATCATAGATTTGAAGCTATGATGTCTTTCATCACAAATAAGAAGAATCCACCTCTTGGAGAGGTGTTGGATTTCTTCTGGAGAAAGGAGTACCAAGCAAGAGGTGCTCCTCATGTACATATGTTGCTGTGGATCAAGGATGCACCTAAATTTGGAACAGATCCGGATGACTTAGTGATGAATTTCATAGAACAGTATTCTACGTGTGCTGTTCCAAACGCAACGGATAAGAAAAGCCTAAGAGAACAAGTTCTACGTTTCCAAAGCCATCGTTGTGGAAAGTACTGTCGTCGTAAATTCAGAAACAAGGACAAGTTCTACACCAAATGTCGTTTCAACTTTCCACGACCGGTGATTTCTAAAGGAAGAGTGAACAGTTTGATGTCTTCTCTGCGACATAATGTGACGAGGAAATCACCCAAAAATACATACAATTTGAAAAGGAACGAAGAGTCCAAGTACATCAACGACTACAACCCAGTGATTTTGTCCATGTGGAATGCTAACATGGATATACAGTTTGTGGCTGACAACTGTATGGCTGTGGCTCGGTATGTGACATCTTACATCACCAAAAAAGAAAAGACAGAATTGAAGGATATGTGGGAGGATATTTCCCATGAAAAGAGCCACAGCAAGAAGTTGTACAGTTTCAGTCTGAAGATGTTGTCGCATCGAGAAATCGGAGCTTACGAATGTTCTGACCGGTTGTCTTCAGCAAGTCTCTATGCCAAATCCAGGAGTATCGTTTGGGCGAGTCTTGGTCTTGCTGCCACGTGAAATCAAGTTCTAAAACCTGTCCGTGAAATTGAGTATTTGGCGGAAAAGGAACCAAACAGTACCGACATTTTGAAGACCAACATGTTGGATACATATTATCCAAATCAAAGCAGTCACCTTGAGAATGTTTGTCTTTATGAGGTTCTACAAAATTATATATTCAAGAGGAACATCAAAGAAGATATTGAGAAAGGAGTGTATGCTGCAATTGGAAGTGAGGGATGTCTGGTCAAGCAAAGAAAATGCCAATTAGTAAACCATCGAAAATTGAGTGGCGAATCTCCAGAAAATAAGGAG
This sequence comes from Lissotriton vulgaris, assembly GCF_964263255.1. NCBI lineage: Eukaryota > Metazoa > Chordata > Amphibia > Caudata > Salamandridae > Lissotriton > Lissotriton vulgaris. The sequence continues at coordinate 1,150,196,680 of NC_141698.1, forward strand.
TTTTTCTATTTAGCACTTTTGCAACTTTTCAAGCCTTGGCGTGCAGAAGAGGAACTGCTTGGAGATTTCCTCTGTTACGAAGACTCTTTCACTGCTGCTAAGGAGACCATAGAATGTCCTGCTTTTCCCAAATATCAAGAAATGTTGTTTTTGGAAATTGAGCAGGAAGCAACGATTGCAGCCGAGATTGCCAGAGACAGTTTTCAGGACAGTCAGAGTTCTGTTTCATTGAGTCAGGATCCACTAGGAGGACCTATTATCGAAAATGAAGCTGCCACTGCTATGAATGAAGTGGAAAGAGCCATGGCACATGCTCAGGAGGATGCGGTTAACTTAGAAGACTTGGAAAAACAACTCAACGTTGAGCAGAGGAAAATATATGATGCAGTTACCAAGCAAATTGATCATGGATTAAGTCATGAGAAGAAAGAGTGCTCATGTACGTCGTTGAAGCCTGTCCGACTGTACGTGAGTGGAGAAGCGGGAACTGGGAAAAGTTTCCTTATTAAAGCAATTTCTTGTTATTTGCAGGAAAGGACTGAGTCATCGCTGTCTTGTGTTGTTACCGCTCCTACTGGACTGGCAGCACATAACATTAAAGGTATTACTTTGCATCGTCTACTGATGCTGCCAGTGGAGCATGACAACAAATTACAATACCACAAGTTATCTGGAGATGCTTGTTGTGAAGTTTCAAGAGTCTTGAGGAAAATGAAACTTCTTATCATTGACGAAGTAAGCATGGTTTCCAATGTCATGCTTGCCTTTGTGCATTTGAGAATGCAAGAAGTTCTTAAAACTGAGTATGATGTGTTATTTGGTGGCAAACACATCATTGTTTTCGGAGATCTTCTGCAGCTGACACCAGTAAAAGGACAACCTGTGTTCAAAATACTCACGCATGAAGATACCAGGAAGTGCCTAGGGAGCATTGGCAACGTCAATATATGGTTAAACTTCAATTATGCTGAACTGCATGAAAATATGCATCAGGCAAAGGATGAAGATTACAAGAATAATCTACAAGATATTAGAATTGGAAAAGTGACCGAGCATGGGAAAGAAGCTTTAAATGCACGATTACTGTCAAATTTATATCCAGAACAAGACGTTGTGCCTGAGAATATTTTTCAGAAAATTACTGAGAAGAAATCCGGAATATGTTTGATGCCAACTCTTGCAGAATGTGCCATCTTCAACAACAAAATGTTGAATTTAGAAAAGCAAGAGATTGTGAAACTTGAAGCTATTGACAGAATAGAGCATATGGGATCAACAATTATTTTGTCTGAGAATTTGAAATCAAAATTGGATTCATTAGAGAAGACTATATCTAAAACAGCGGGTTATGAAAAGACTGTGAATGTGTGTTTAAATTGCCGAATCATTTTGAGAAGGAATTTACATGTTGAAAGAGGTCTGGTGAATGGATCAATGGGTAATGTTGTTGATTTTTAGAAATACAGAAGTAGAGATGGTATTGAATTTTTAAAAATTAAATTTGATGGCATTGAGGAAGTACAGCTAATTGGTCGTTGTTCTGCTATGTTTTTGCTTGTTAAAGACTTATATGTTCGCCGTAAACAGTTTCCTGTTTGCTTGGCATATGCAGTGACAATCCATAAATCGCAAGGTTTAAGTGTAGATAGTGCATTGGTGAATATTGGCAGTTCTGTGTTCAAAGAGGGTATGGCATATGTGGCATTGTCACGAGTTAGAACTTTATCGGGATTGTACTTGATTGATTGTGATGTCACAAACATTTGTGCGGATCTAGATTGTGTTAAGGAATACAATAGGTTAAGAAGAGCGTATGCGCCACATTTGCCTCAATATCCTTTGTTTGAGAAACGTGTGGTAGGCCGTAAACGAAGAAATATCACTAATAGTAGGGAGGTTGTAGCAAAAAGCCAAAAAGTCGATGAACCGAAAATTGTAAGCAGAAAGAAAACGGATTCTGTTGAAGATGTTGTCGGTTTTCAATTTGAAAACAGTTCTGGTGTCAACTGCTATGCAAATGTAGTGGTTAATGTTCTCTTTTCACTAGAGACTTTAAAAGAACAGATTGTTTTCAATTCGAAACAAAGTTTATGCTGTTTGTTGAATTCTGTGTTAGAGAAATGTAGCACTGATCGAACAAAAGTAGAAAGTGTGTCTGAAGTTCGTTATCTGTTAGATGAATGTTCAGGTCAAACAGACTTCTCTGAAAATAATCAGCAGGATTGTCAGGAGTTTTTAATGTATATGCTTGATGTATTGCAAGATGAGGGTGTAGATGTAGATCACCTGTTTGGGCTTTCTTATCAATGGCAGCATGACTGCGAGAACTGTATGGTATCAAGTACTACTAGTGTAGACTCAGAAAGATTTATATATTTAACTTTGCCAGACAGTAAATCAGTCTCCTTTAATAAGCTAGTAAATGCAGCTGATCACAACATGGAGTGTAGCCAATGTAAATCTGAAATGATGTCAACATTATTTATACGAAGGTATGGCCAGTATGTCATTTTAATGATCCAACGATGTAGGCCTGATGGATCAAAATTGTCAACTTTAATCAAAAATGTTGTTGCTTCTCAGCTGTCAATATCAGGAAGGACTTTTGTAACTGTAGCAATTATCTATCACGATGGTCCTTCAACAACATCAGGACATTACACAGCTTATTTAAAGTCTAGAAACGGCTGGTCATTCTGCAACGATTCTGTTGTAACTTTTAAAAAAAATTGCCGTTTGACCTTAAAAATTCTTACCTGGTGTTTTTAAAACCAAAATTTTAAGGAAAGAATCTCGGGATTTCCTCTGAGGAATTGCAAAAGGTTCATGAAGTAGAGGGAATGTAAGTCTGCAATGCTGTCTAGATTATTGGTCCAAAACTTTTAATTATAATGTCATTTTAAAAATCCAACTATATAAACCTGATGCAAGTAAGTCTGCTTCATAGTAAGCAGTATCAGTGTCATAGGAAAAGTAGAACATGAGTGAGCAAGAAGGGTAAGATATTAGTAGTCCAGGATTGTGAAAGTAATCTTAAATGTTTTCTTTTTGAAAGTTGCGAAAATAGAAAATGACGGGATTTGATTACAAAAATTACAAGAGTTGTAAATCGCTGCAACATGATTTGGCCAAGTGGAAACATGTGGTAGAATGTGAGAAGTCTTTTATTGTATGTAACATATTTTTCAAAACGATGGAGGTTTTCTTTCAGAAAGTGGCGGGCTGAAAATATTTATAGCACAACAGAGTGTACGCTGTTCATAGGACATCCTTCGACGTTATGGAAAGTAAGTTAATTTTAAGGAGTTTTGAATTCAGATTTCTTATGTTGTATGGGTTTTTTAAACACAATCATTTTGATTGTGTTTTTTTTCCCCGCTGTTACATGATGAATACCTTCAAGTCACTGATTTAAGTGAAATTTGATACATTCTGAGAACAGCAAAAATAAACCATTTAACATGTATAATTAATGTTCTACTTTTTGTACTTATGATATACATTTAGAAATGTGAGGTAGATATGGAGAAACTGAGTCTTCTGTAAGTGTCAAAGTTAATGCTTACAGTGCTGCACTTCTGGGTACTGGGTTTTTTTAAAACTGAATAGGCCTCACCTCAAAGAAACCTCTTGAAAGGACACATCTTATTTGCATCCTGAAACAATCATTTAAAATGTTAGACACAATTTTATGATGGCTTTACATCTCTTTTGCGCTGCTATTACATCACTATTGTGAGACATCAGCAGTGCAAAAGATGCACCATGTTCCAAAATTGGCCTCACTTCATCAGCATCAAGATACTGTTTGTTTAATATATATATCTTTAGGATTGTGTAGGGGACGTAGAGAAGCAGAGGCTTCTGTAAATGTCAAAGTTGTTGAAAAACTGTTTGTTCTTGAACCTTTTCCCTTGTCTTTTCTAATTTTTAAATACATGTTTTAATATTTTTGAAATGTTTGTTCTCTCTTTCACAGATTGAAAGTATGAAAAAAGAATTGAAAAAGTTAACAAGAATTATAAGGTAAATGTTTTCTACTCTTTCTACCCGCAATCCACTGCTGATGATGTCACTGACCATGTCATGAATGATGTAATAAGTGGACATGACTTACTTCATTGGTAGGCCTTCACATGTATTATCTCCTCTGTATTCTTCAACAAGCGTAAAATTGATCTGCAACCCTGAGTAGGCCTCACCTTAAACAAACCTCTGGAGAGACCACACCTTATCGTCATCCTGAATTAATTATTTAAAATGTTAGGGACAGATTTATGATATATGTATTCCTCTTTCTTGCCACTGTGCGTCAGTTTTGTGACGCAGTGGCGGTGCAAAAGATTTGTTATGAGGCGTCAAAATTACAAATTGATGCATCTAGGCAAATGTGTCATGCTGTTTTAAAACCGTGCCACATGAAACTGATGCAGCAGTGATGAAAAAGATGCACCATGTTACATGACAGGCCTCACTTGGGGCCATATGTATCAAGCTAATTAGAATGCTTTGGCGACATATTTCTGCTGATCAAAGCTGCAAAACTTTTATTGCCTATGTTGATGATATGGCTCTATGTTATTTACATTTCTTTGCTGTTTCAATTAATCTTTTTCTGTTATTTTTTCTTTTCTGTTTTCTATTTTTATTCTCTGTTATTCCACATGTTTTAATCTTATTTTGAACATTCACTCACATTCTCCAAGAAACTCTTCTTTGTTATTGTTCTACTCTCTTTTTTTTCTTTCACTTCCTTATCCATTTTGTTTTTCGCAATTATACCCTCTTCCATCTTTTCTTCGTTAAATAGATCGATTAAACAGTATCTCTGGTTTACTCCCTATAGCTGTCTTTCTTTTAACATTACTCTCTGTTTACTTCCCTTATACTTACTCTTCTTTTTTTTAACCCCTTCCATGTTGGTGACGAACCCCAGCCGTCATGCACTACGGTGCTCGTCATGGCCCGCCCGTTTTCTGCCGGCGGCCGCACACGGGAAAAATCGCGGCCGCATCGAAGGGGTTAAAAAAAATGTTATGGTTCGCTCCTAGTTCGCGAACCGGGCAGCGAACGGGGAAGCGAACCAAAAGAAATAGAGCTTGCCAGAGTGCTAAACATTCTAGCAATTTTATTTGAAAGGGGAGGTAGTTCTGAAAAGAACTTTTTTAATGTTTTTTTTTTCTGAACATTTTTTGGTTTTTTTGTATTTTTTGAACAGTTTTATGTTTTTTTTTGTTTTTGATAGAGGGGAAACAACAAAAAACAGGCATTGAAAAGGGCTCAACAGGAGCAAAAAAAAAATTACTGTCTGGGGCGGTTAGGGCAATTATCATTTTCATAAGCGACGTTCATTAACGATATGCTCATGTTACCACATGAAAGCAATGCACCGCAATACAAACAGGTTAATTTCATATGTAAAAAGTTCTGCTGAATGTTTGGCACGGTTTCCCGTGCCTCTGCTCCTGTCAACGATATTTGCGAAGTTGACCTGGCCACAGGAGTTGTTGTTGGATTATCCTGCAGGTCATGCAACTCTGCACGGCTGTAGTTCAATGGATGCCACCTGCTCATATGCCGATGCATGGTATAGTTCCCAAAGCTATACTTTTTATCAGTGCCTCTTGATAACTTGTCTTTACAAATGAGGCAGGTGACATACTTAGCATTTACTTTCTTCTGCCCTCGAGGGAGTGAAAAAAACTGCCAAATGAAACTGGTTTTCCGATGGGAAACACGGGGCACCTCTTGTAAGAACTGTGGTCCTTCTGTCTCCTCTTCCTCTAGTTCATCCTCTTCCTCCTCTGTGTTGGTGATGAACTGGGGTGGTGGTCCTCTCTTCCCATGAGGAGGTGAAGGTGGTGATGGGGGTGCACCAGCTGAAGCAACTGTGAGAAGGTGGCCCGATATGCAGTGCTCACTATTCTAGTGAACACTATGTATCAGTCCAGCAACCCTTATTGATGATTGGTTGTAAGTCAACCTTATAGACCAGCTATCCTAGTAGCGTGGATACGAGCAGTCTAAGGCTAAAGACTCGAGAGGGCGTGTTAAGCCAGCTGTTATACCACACATATACCCCTTGAATACCCAGTGAAAGGACACCACACAAGTGTTATGAAAATAAACAAGTTATTTATTAAGATTCACAACAGCCCTGTACTCTTTATGAGGACAGGGTACTAAGCACAAAACAAAACTCTTACGAAAATACTTAAGTTAGCACAGTATATACAAATGCCCGAGGGGCACGGAAAACCATATACTCTGAAAGTGGAATGCGAAATTACTAGCAGGTAAGTACAGTACTAATAGGCTTTGGAATCGCTAGATCTTGACTATAGAATCTTCAGATTACTTCTAGGAGACCCAGGGGACTCGGGTGCAGAGTGTGCACTCTCACGCGTGATGCGGGACAAAGTCTATGATAGCTAGTAAAGACAAAGTTAGTGTTCTCGGGCGAACCCGACCTGGTAGGAGGAAAACGAAAGTGGATTCTGACCCTTGGATAGTGAGGCTATGCTGGGGCACCGAAATGCCGAAGTTACCTAGCCCAGGGGCTGCAGCTGCATAGGTCTCAAAAGACGTTGGGAATCCTCGTAGATGGACCAGGAGCCTGGAAGAAAGAAGTTGCTGGCAGGCGACCAGTGAAGAAAGTTCGATGGATCCAAGCCTGGATCGATGGAAGATGACACCTGAAAGCAGAGGGCACCATGTTCGAGACTACTAGCCAGTAGTCAGGTGGCACCAGGAGGGCACCGGATGGTAGTCACTTTTACTAGGTGAGTGGATGATGCTGTGCTCACAGATCTCACGGACCAGGAGGCGTTGTCAGCGACCAGGATGGAGGAGCGAGCTGTCCCACGAAGATTGAAGCTGTCGGCGTCGCTGGACCCAGGATTGGGCAACAAAGCCTTGGCAAATTCAAGCCCACGCGGTGGACTCAAAATGATGTCTGGAGTGGACCAGGAGGGTCCGGGGTGCCTCTCTTGAAGAAGGAAGCAAGGGCCAGTCTGGAGAAACCAGACCAGCAGCAGTGATGTCGTCGGGCGTCGTGTAGAAGGCCACAAGCCAGCCGGCTAGTAGCCACACAGCGCGGTGAGCACGCAAAAGCAGAAGGGCCCCACGCTGATCGTGGAGATGCTGGAGGGCTGATCTTCGGTGCTGGTGCTGCTCAGGGTTGGGGCTTCTCGGACCCCAAAGCACTCACCAGTGGAGCACGCGGTGGGCTTGTTGCAAAGCAGTCGTGCAGTCTTGGAGATCGTCGGTCCCTCGAGGTCTCGTCGCACTCACAGTTCTCAGCTTTGCTGCAGAGGTGAGTAGAGGTCAGAGGTGCCAGGGAAGCCGGGTCTCGTCGAGCTGGGTCGTCGGATTCGTGAAGAAGGACTTGCAGCAGACCGCAGTGTTCTTAGGATGGTGCCCGCTTGATGCAGGGTGACTACTCCTTAGCCACAAGGGAGAATCTTGAAGAAGGAAATCTTGATGTCTTTCGCAGAAAGTCGTGTCTTGGTTCCAAAGATGATCTAATTTGAACAGGGGGCCCGCTCCCATCTTTATACTAAAAAAGGGGGCTGACCCGGTGACTAGGTCCTGCCTATGGGTGGGACTAGGAGGGGGGTGGTTACACCCCTCTGCCATGCTGGACTTCCCCAGGCCAGGGGCTGGTGTGCCCCTGGAACTGGTTCAGACTGGCCTATGCGTAGTGAGCACCGGGGTGCCACTCAGCAGTCACCTTCCTGAAAAGCCCTGCCTACCCAGGATACACAAAACCATGTCTGGGATGGTGCTAGCACCGCCCCGGACAGGAAACCCTTTGTCCAAGCCACCCTCGCTGGAAGGACTCCCAGCAGCAGGAGGTCAGACTCGTGTCTGTGGTGGCAGCATCCATTTTGTGGAGCTGAGGCTTTAGTTAACTTTAACTGGGGTTCACAGTTACATACATGTTGTGTCCCTCTAGAAGGGTGGATTGCTAACCCCGTCGCCAGAATTGGCGAGGGGTTAGTATTCCAATTCGTATGACACCTTACTCGACATGTTTTGATAAAGCAATATCAAAGATAGCATTTAACCGCGAGGATTATAATGCACTTAAGAGTATATGGTATGTGATATCATGGAACAGCTATTAGGACTTGGTTCCGCAAGCTGCAGACAGGCTCAGCTCATGCCAGAGCACCATCTCACACGATTCCAAGCACTCTGCCTTCAGGATTGTTAAGGCCTGCCATATGAGTGACTGATAGGAATCTGTGTGTCCATTTTAGGGTTAGATATAGGTATACTATATCTACAGCAAAGGGTGATTACACGACTTTGCCTCAGCTGTCATGCAGCCAGTTGTGTCAAATTTAGGAGGCCAGCCAGGGGTGGCATAATACATGCTGCAGCCCCTGGCAGCCCTGGGTATACCTATGCCCTGAGTTACAGGGTCTGATAAGGTGGCCCAGTACCAATTGGTAAATGCACCTAGGGTACATGTTGTAATTTAGAGAGAGAACAGCCAGGCTGTGGGTCTGATTAGCAGGCCCACAGCCAGAGAAAGTCGTAAACCAGTGAAACAAAAGCAAAAAATCTGGGTGATCATAGGATTGCAGACCCTACTCTCCTACATGACCCCCCCCAAAACTTTGGGACAATAAGCTAACCTTGACCAGGTGAGTCTTCTTGTTCTAAGTGGAAATATCTGGAGAGCCCATCGGCATTGCCATGATCAGTACCAGGTCTATGTTCCACTGTAAAGTCCATCCCCTGTAGGGAAATGGACCACCTAAGCAGTTTTGGGTTTTCACCCTTCATCTGATTTAGCCACAAGAGGGGCTTATGGTCGGTCTGAATCTTGAAGTGAGTGCCAAACAAGTATGGCCTCAGCTTCTTCAGGGCCCAAACCACAGCAAAGGCCTCCCTCTCAATAGCTGACCAATTCTTCTCTCTGGGGGTCAGCCTCCTGCTTATAAAAGCAATGGGCTGGTCTTGACCATCAAAATTCAGTTGAGAAAGAACAGCTCCCACACCCAACTCAGAAGCATCTGTTTGGACAATGAATGGTTTGGAGTAGTCTGGACTCTTAAGGATAGGTGCTGTGCACATGGCCTGCTTTAGGTCATCAAATTCTTTTTGACAGCCTGCTGTCCACTGAACCTTTTTTGGCATTTTCTTACTTGTCAGTTCATTTAATGGTGTCACAATTGAACCATAGTTCCTGACAAACTTTCTGTAGTATCCAGTCAGGCCCAAGAAAGCTCGAACCTGAGTCTCGGTGGTTGGAGGAGCCCAGTCCCTGATTGACTGTATTTTGCTCTCCAGTGGCTGAACCTGGCCTCCACCTACAAGGTGGCCCAGGTATTCAACCTGTGTCTGCCCTATCTGGCACTTGGTGGCCTTGATAGTGAGGCCTGCTGCTTGCAGAGCCTCTAACACTTTCCTCAGGTGGACCAGGTGATCCTCCCAGGTGGAGCTAAAGACAGCAATATCATCTAGATATGCTGCACAGAAGTCATCCAGCCCAGTGAGAACTTGATTCACCAACCTTTGGAAGGTGGCAGGTGCATTTTTCAGACCAAAGGGCATTACCACAAATTGATAATGCCCACCAGGGGTTGAAAATGCTGTCTTGGGCTTGGCATCCTCAGCTAACCTGATTTGCCAATACCCAGCTGTCAGGTCAAATGTACTTAAGTAGTTGGCAGAAGCCAATCTATCTATAAGTTCATCTGCCCTTGGTATTGGGTGGGCATCAGTCTTAGTGACTGCATTGAGACCCCTGTAGTCTACGCAGAACCTCATCTCTCTCTTACCATCCTGGGTGTGAGGTTTTGACACTAGAACTACTGGACTAGCCCAAGGGCTATCTGAGGGTTCAATGACTCCCAACTCCAACATTTTCTGCACTTCAGTTTTTATGCAGTCTCTAACATGATCAGGCTGCCTGTAGATTTTACTCTTGACTGGCAGGCTGTCACCAGTGTCAACCTCATGGGTGCACCGATTGGTCTGACTGGGTGTCAGAGAGAACATATGTCTGAAAGACTGAAGAACCTGTTTACAGTCTTTCTGTTGATGCTCAGAGAGGCTGCCACAAAAGACAACACCATCTACTGACCCATCATCAGGATTCTGAGTGAGCAGGTCTGGGAGAGGGTCACTCTCTTCCTCCTGTCCCTCATCTATGGCCATGAGCAAGCTCATGTCCTTCCTGTCGACATATGCTTTGAGCCTGTTGACATGGAGTACCCTGTGGGGGCTCCTGGGAGTTCCAAGGTCCACCAGGTAGGTGACCTCTCCCTTCTGCTCAAGAATTGTGTGGGGCCCAGACCATTTGTCTTTGAGTGCTGCTGGGGCCACAGGCTCCAATACCCACACCTTCTGTCCAGGCTGGTAAACAGTCAGGACAGCCTTTTGGTCATGCCAAACTTTTTGAAGTTCTTGACTGGCCTTAAGGTTTTCAGATGCCTTCTCCTTATACTCAGCCATCCTGGAGCGGAGACCAAGTACATAGTCCACTATGTTGGTTGCAGGCTTTTTGAGAGGTCTCTCCCATCCTTCCTTCACCAAACATAGGGGGGCTCTCACAGGATGCCCATACAAAAGTTCAAAAGGGCTGTAGCCAACGCCCTTTTGTGGGACCTCTCTGTAAGCAAACAGAAGGCAGGGAATCAGGACATCCCATCTACGCCTGAGCTTTTCAGGTAGTTCATGAATCATCCCTTTTAGGGTCCTGTTGAACCTTTCAACAAGCCCATTGAATTGTGGATGATAGGGTGTGGTGAACTTGTAGTTGACGCCACATTCCTTCCACATAGCAGTTAAGTAGCTTGACATGAAGTTTGCACCTCTGTCAGAGACAACCTCCTTAGGGAAGCCCACTCTGGAGAACACTCCAACTAGGGCCCTTGCCACCACAGGTGCTGTGGTGGTCCTAAGTGGAATAGCTTCAGGATACCTGGTGGCATGATCCACTACCACCAGTATAAACTTGTGCCCTGATGCTGTCTGGGGTTCCATTGGACCAACAATGTCAATCCCCACTCTTTCAAAGGGCACCCCCACCACAGGCATTGGTATAAGGGGGGCCTTTGTTGTGCCACCTGACTTACCACTGGCTTGGCAAGTGACACAGGAGCGACAAAACTCCTTGGTATCCTCATTCATGTGAGGCCAGTGAAAGTGTGAGACAAGCCTGTCCCAAGTCTTTGTCTGGCCTAAGTGACCTGCTAAGGCAATCTCATGGGCCAAGGTAAGGAGGAAACCTCTCTGAGACAAGGGTACAACCAGCCTCCTGGTCATGCCAGGCTTGGGGTCTCTTGACTCAGTGTACAGGAATCCATCTTCCCAGTATACCTTGTGGGTACCTGTGGCATTCCCAGCAGCCTCAGCAGCAGCCTGCTGTCTGAGGGGTTCAAGAGAAGGGCAGTCTAACTGGTCCTTCCCCAGGTCTTCCCTTGAGGGTCCCCCTGAACCCAAGAATTCAACTTGATCAAGTTCAAACTCTCTAGGCTCAGTTTCCCTCAATTCCTGTAGGTCAGCCTCCTCTGAGACTTGATCCACAACCTGGGGCAAGGGGGAAGGCACAGCCTTGACCCTACTGCTCTTTTTCTTGGAAGGTGTCTGGTCCATTGTTCCAGGATCCAGCACCTGTTCAGTGGGGCATCTCCTGACCTGTGACCTGGTCACAGCAAACACATGTGCTGGCAAGCCTAACATTTCCATGTGAGTCCTCTGCTCCACTTCTGACCATTGTGATGACTCCAAATCATTGCCCAACAAACAATCCACTGGGAGGTCTGAACTAACTACAACCTTCTTTTGGCCAGTTACCCCTCCCCAGGAGGAAGCTACAATTGCCATACTGTGATTGGTAGTGACATTGCTTGAGTGGTCACCAGGAATTCTGTACCTGGCATGATCTGTCCATGGTCCACAAAGTTAGGTGTCACCATTGTGACACTGGCACAAGTGTCCCTATAGGCCTGAGCCATTTTTCCATTAATGAAAGGTGTCTGTCTGTATTTGCCCAAAGTATTGGGACTTATATCAGGGGACATATCCTCATCCCCTGTACAAACAAGGACAGCCTGAGTGAGTGTACCAACTAAGTTGTCACACCCCTCAGAACCCAGGGTTAACCCTACTAAACCCTTGGGAGGTGCACTATCACTGCTGACTGTACTAGGGGCACAGGTGCCTTAGGGGCTGCAGTGGCAGGAGTCTGCCCTCCTCCTTTCTTGGTGCACTCACTAAACCAGTGAGTTTTACTTTTGCAGTATTGGCACCACCTTTTAGATTGGCCTTCTTTCTTCTTTTGGGGAGCCTGACCCCCACCCTATTTGGGTTGTTGGGGACCTGTCGAAGACTTCTGGTCATTTTGTTCCCCCTTAGAATCTTTACCCTTCTGGTCTGCTTTCTTCTGACCACCTTGATTCTGGCCCTGGTTCTGTTTAACTGTTGTTCTGACCCATCTGTCTGCCTTCTTTCCCAATTCTTGGGGAGAGGTCAGATCTGAGTCAACAAGATGCTGATGCAACAACTGGTTCTGACAATTGTTTAAAATTTGTTCTCTCATCATAAAATTGTACAATCCTTTATAATCAGTAACCTTACTGCCCAGCAACCTGCCCTCAAAAGCCTTAGTGGCACAATCTACAAAGTCAGACCAATCTTGAGACTGAGTTTTCTGGGTATCCCTGAACAGCACCCTGTACTGCTCAGTGGTTAGGCCAAACCCTTCAACCAGTGTATTTTTCAAGACTTGGTAATTGTTAGCATCCTCCACTCTTGTAGTGAGGAGCTTATCTCTACCTTTACCTTCAAAGGAGAGCCACAAGATAGCTCTCCACTGACTCTGGGGAACACCTTGCACAGTGCAGGCCCTCTCCAGAGCAGTAATCCATTTGTGGATGTCATCCCCTTGTTTAAAGGGGGCACTATCTTACCCAGGTGGTTTGTATCAAAACTCCTTTCCCTATTGCTAGGTACAATGCTGCCACCAGTGGGGACTACCCCACTTAACTGTTGCTCTCTAGCAAAGGCAAGCCTCTCTTTGGCCAGGGCAAGTTCTTCCCTTTCAATCCTCAGATTGGCTGCCCTTTCCTTAGCTTCATACACTCTCCTCTGAGGGGATGTCATCCCCTTCTGAGAGGAGTGTTGAGAGCCATTGGTTTGAAGGGATCTGCCATAGCCTCTGAATAGAGACCTAGCTCGTCCATTCCCAATGTTAAGCTGACCTGAGAGTGGCCCCAGGGGTCCCCCAGTACTCATCTCATGTCTGCTTAAGTTGGACCTGGTTAGTCTGCTGACTTCTACCTGTCCCTTGTCTGCCTCATCCCCAGAGGGATCCTCATCCTCCTCCCCCTCTTCAGTCTCAGCTGAGAGATGGATTAGGTCAGGGTCTCCTCTGGTTCCCTCAAGGGGAGGCATACCTCCATCTGGATTAGAAGAGCTAAGAAGTTTCTCAGCTTATCTGGCATCATAAGTCTCTAAGAGACCAATCAGAAAGGAAGTTGTGGGGTTAGACCCCTGCTTAATCTTCCTAGAGGTACACACCTGTCGTAACTCATGGAAGCTAAGCACAGTATATCTGGAAGGGAGGACCTGTGGAGGGTCCACTGATACAAGGGGAGACTCAGAGTTTCCTCCTTTGTCTGACATACTGTTTCTAGTGTGGTGTAAGTGATGCACCTACCTACACTATGTGTTTGCCTACTGATCCCTTGCTAAGAGTTGCAGCCAAGGTGTGCTAAGCCTTGAGGAGCTGCAACAGCTGGTTCAGTAGAACTCAGAGTATTCTAAGCTTAGTTATATGTACCTAACAGTACTCATGTGATCTTTCAACAAGATATTCTTAGGATACGTGTGGTAAAACAACAGCAAGCTCAAATCCCAACCGCTGCTCACCAATGTGAGAAGGTGGCCTGATATGCAGTGCTCACTATTCTAGTGAACACTATGTATCAGTCCAGCAACCCTTATTGATGATTGGTTGTAAGTCAACCTTATAGACCAGCTATCCTAGTAGCGTGGATACGAGCAGTCTAAGGCTAAAGACTCGAGAGGGCGTGTTAAGCCAGCTGTTATACCACACATATACCCCTTGAATACCCAGTGAAAGGACCCCACACAAGTGTTATGAAAATAAACAAGTTATTTATTAAGATTCACAACAGCCCTGTACTCTTTATGAGGACAGGGTACTAAGCACAAAACAAAACTCTTACGAAAATACTTAAGTTAGCACAGTATATACAAATGCCCGAGGGGCACGGAAAACCATATACTCTGAAAGTGGAATGCGAAATTACTAGCAGGTAAGTACAGTAGTAATAGGCTTTGGAATCGCTAGATCTTGACTATAGAATCTTCAGATTACTTCTAGGAGACCCAGGGGACTCGGGTGCAGAGTGTGCACTCTCAAGCGTGATGCGGGACAAAGTCTATGATAGCTAGTAAAGACAAAGTTAGTGTTCTCGGGCGAACCCGACCTGGTAGGAGGGAAACGAAAGTGGATTATGACCCTTGGATAGTGAGGCTATGCTGGGGCACCGAAATGCCGAAGTTACTTCTCAAAAGACGTTGGGAATCCTCGTAGACGGACCAGGAGCCTGGAAGAAAGAAGTTGCTGGCAGGCGACCAGTGAAGAAAGTTCGATGGATCCAAGCCTGGATCGATGGAAGATGACACCTGAAAGCAGAGGGGACCAAGTTCGAGACTACTAGCCAGTAGTCAGGTGGCACCAGGAGGGCACCGGATGGTAGTCACCTCGACTAGGTGAGTGGGTGACGCTGTGCTCGCAGATCTCACAGACCAGGAGGCGTTGTCGGCGACCAGGATAGAGGAGCGAGCTGTGCCACGAAGATTGAAGCAGTCGGCGTGGCTGGACCCAGGATTGGGCAACAAAGCCTTGGCAAATTCAAGCCCACGCGGTGGACTCAAAATGGCGTCTGAAGTGGACCAGGAGGGTCCGGGGTGCCTCTCTTGAAGAAGGAAGCAAGGGCCAGTCTGGAGCAACCAGACCAGCAGCAGTGATGTCGTCGGGCGTCGTGTAGAAGGCCACAAGCCAGCCGGCTAGTAGCCACACAGCGCGGTGAGCACGCAAAAGCAGAAGGGCCCCACGCCGATCGTGGAGATGCTGGAGGGCTGATCTTCGGTGCTGGAGCTGCTCAGGGTTGGGGCTTCTCGGACCCCAAAGCACTCACCAGTGGAGCACATGGTGGGCTTGTTGCAAAGAAGTCGTGCAGTCTTGGCGATCGTCGGTCCCTCGAGGTCTTGTCGCACTCACAGTTCTCAGCTTTGCTGTAGAGGTGAGTAGAGGTCAGAGGTGCCAGGGAAGCCGGGTCTCGTCGAGCTTGGTCGTCGGATTCGTGAAGAAGGACTTGCAGCAGACCGCAGTGTTCTTAGGATGGTGCCCGCTTGATGCAGGGTGACTACTCATTAGCCACAAGGGAGAATCTTGAAGAAGGAAATCTTGATGTCTTTCGCAGAAAGTCGTGTCTTGGTTCCAAAGATGATCTAATTTGAACAGGGGGCCCGCTCCCATCTTTATACTAAAAAAGGGGGCTGACCCGGTGACTAGGTCCTGCCTATGGGTGGGACTAGGAGGGGGGTGGTTACACCCCTCTGCCATGCCGGACTTCCCCAGGCCAGGGGCTGGTGTGCCCCTGGAACTGGTTCAGACCGGCCTATGCGTAGTGAGCACCGGGGTGCCACTCAGCAGTCACCTTCCTGAAAAGCCCTGCCTACCCAGGATACACAAAACCATGTCTGGGATGGTGCTAGCACCGCCCCGGACAGGAAACCCTTTGTCCAAGCCTCCCTCGCTGGAAGGACTCCCAGCAGCAGGAGGTCAGACTCGTGTCTGTGGTGGCAGCATCCATTTTGTGGAGCTGAGGCTTTAGTTAACTTTAACCGGGGTTCACAGTTACATACATGTCGTGTCCCTCTAGAAGGGTGGAATGCTAACCCCGTCGCCAGAATTGGCGAGGGGTTAGTATTCCAATTCGTATGACACCTTACTCGACATGTTTTGATAAAGCAATACCAAAGATAGCATTTAACCGCAAGGATTATAATGCACTTAAGAGTCTATGGTATGCGATATCATGGAACAGCTATTAGGACTTGGTTCCGCAAGCTGCAGACAGGCTCAGCTCATGCCAGAGCACCATCTCACACGATTCCAAGCACTGTGCCTTCAGGATTGTTAAGGCCTGCCATAGTAGTGACTGATAGGAATCTGTGTGTCCATTTTAGGGTTAGATATAGGTATACTATATCTACAGCAAAGGGTGATTACACGACTTTGCCCCAGCTGTCATGCAGCCAGTTGTGTCAAATTTAGGAGGCCAGCCAGGGGTGGCATAATACATGCTGCAGCCCCTGGCAGCCCTGGGTATACCTATGCCCTGAGTTACAGGGTCTGATAAGGTGGCCCAGTACCAATTGGTAAATGCACCTAGGGTACATGTTGTAATTTAGCGAGAGAACAGCCAGGCTGTGGGTCTGATTAGCAGGCCCACAGCCAGAGAAAGTCGTAAACCAGTGAAACAAAAGCAAAAAATCTGGGTGATCATAGGATTGCAGACCCTACTCTCCTACAGCAACTACTGAAGCCATTGCTCAACTATGAAAAAGGGTCTTTCTCTCACCAAGATGAAAGTCAGAGTGAGGAAAGAAGGAGGGGTTTTCATCATTTGGGAAAAGCAAAAGTTCTAAACCAATGAAAAGTGTTATTTTTAGGTCATATGACCTAGTCTTACATCATTTGGAAACCAAAAGTGAAATGAACCAATGAAAAGTTTTATAAACAAGTCACATGACCTGTTCCGCTCACGTTACGCGGTGCGCGCCGCGCCCCGGATCGCTTCCGGTTCGCGGTCCGGAGCACTTCCGGGAGCGCTAACGCGGCGCGTCATAAGACGCAGTACGCGACAACGTGATACGTCGCGCTTCCGCGACGCGTCACAATGTTGATTTCTAACGCGGCAGTTGCGCAAACGGAACGTTTACCGGTTCGCGGACTAGGTCGCGGCATCAAGATGAGCTAACGGGAAGCTTTCCGGTTCGCGAACCGGGAGCGAAGAAAAAAAATATTTAAAAAAACATTATTAATAAACATATAAAATATATTTTTGGATTTAAAGAAGAATACATTTTACAGCTACAGATATTAGCTTTTAAAAAACCAATGAAATTCACTGAAAAAACCATAGGTTATAGACCATATATAGTTAGGAATTAGCATTTACAAAACCTTGAAAATTCACTGAAAAAACCATAGGTTATAGACCATATATAGTTAGGGATTAGCATTTACAAAACCTTATTTTACTCGCATAAAACCATTGAAATTCCCATATATAGTTAGTTGCACTAACTATATATCGTGCACCCGCAATCCACTGCTGATGATGTCACATATTACATCATTCATGACATGGTCAGTGACATCACTGATGACATCACTGATGACATCTCAAATGACATCACTGATGACATCACTGCTGACATCATCCAGCGACTGTATGTTTCTGTAAAGTTAAAATGTGTCTTACATATTGAAGAATGAGTGGATGTATAAGTGTCTGGATGAAGAATTTAGTAGGTGCATGACTGACTGTATGAGTGAGTGATTAAATGTGTCTCACTGAGTGCATGGGTTAGTAACTAAACTGTCTTAATTTGTGCATCATTATGTCTGTTGTTCTGTAAACTGCTGCATGTGTTGATCAGTAGCTATATGAGTAACTATATGGGTTATTGATTGGTTGCCCAAGTATTTGTATGGGAGACTGAGTGTGTGTGTGGGTGGCTGGGAGGTGTATGACTATGTGCATAGATGTGTGAGCAGTTGATTCACTAGATGTATGGGTTCAAAAGTGCATGTGGAAACAGCTGTATGGGCGGTTGACTGTGTGCATGAGTGTATTGGTGAGTGAATGGATATCTCAGTGCTACATGTCAAAGTAAGTACATATGTAAAACACAGTACATGTGAGAGTTGACATATATAAAAATCTGTGCATAAGAGCCAGTGATTGTGTAAGTGGCTGTATGGATCATTGTGAACTTGTATCAGGGATTGTATAAGAGAGTAAATATGTGTTAGTATATGTTTGAATAGGTAAGGTGTGTATAACTGTATAGTTGAGGAAATGGAGGTGTGAATGATTCTTTGCATGACTGACTAGGTGTGTAAGTAACTCCATAGATGAGTGACAGTCTGTGAGTGTCTGTTTACACTGAGTGTATCTAATGTTATATTAGAGTCTGACGAGGTTCATCGTATTATCACATGAATGATGGCATCAGTGATGTCATCAGTGATGTCACTGACCATGTCATGAATGATGTAATATGTGACATCATCAGCAGTGGATTGTGGGTGCGCGATATATAGTTAGTGCAACTAACTATATATGGGAATTTCAATGGTTTTGTGCGAGTAAAATAAGGTTTTGTAAATGCTAATCCATAACTATATATGGTCTATAACCTATGTTTTTTTCAGTGAATATATATATATATATAAAACATTTCTATGGCAAAATGAAACCCTTCATTTTGTTCCTTTTCAAATTAAATGTATTAAGTGTTACCACTTTATTCCAATCAAGATGACTTCAGGTGTGCCATACTTTTGTCATAAGTAAGACTGTTAGCGTTCTAGTTGTTCTTTAGAACACTCTGGGACATTCTGTCATTGGGCTATAGTTGGGCTACATCTGTCTGATATGTGGGCTACATTTGGGCTCCTTTGTCTCTGGTGGCCATCTTGGGTGACTGCATATCAGAATTTTTTAAATGAAATATAAGAGGATTTGAGAAGTCACTCAAAATGTGCCCTAATTTTTCTTTCTTCAGCACTAATCATAATTGTTATGGCAAAATGAACCCCCTCATTTTGTTCCTTTGCAAATTAAATGTTTTAAGTGTTAACACTTTATTCCAATCTAGATGACTTCAGGTGTGCCATACTTTTGTCATAAGTAAGACTGTTAGCACTCTAGTTATTCTTTAGAACACTCTGGGACATTCTGTCACTGGGCTATAGTTGGGCTACATCTGGCTGATATTTGGGCTACATTTGTTTTTTTTTGTCTCTGGTGGCCATCTTTGGGCTACATTGGGCTACATTTGGGCTCTAACATATATATAGCCCAATGTAGCCCAAACTATATTTTTCAAAGTTAATCTTCGTAAAAACCACTGGAGCATATATCTTGAGACATAGCAAAGGCACATCGGGCTGCCAGTTGCTACAATTTTGCCAAGTTTTGTGGAAATCCATTCAGCCGTTCGAGCTAAAAGTGAGTCCAACCGCCCTATGGAAAACTCAATGTTAAAAACACGTTTTGGGACCCCCCTTTATTCTCGGCCCCTGCTTGAGGAAACCCCCCCAAACTTTCAGGGGACACTCAGAAACAAAATGTGCCATTTTCCTGAACATTTCAGCCAATTCCGTCCATCAACGCCAAAGTTATTCAACATAGAATTTTCAGAAATCCCTCTTCAAAAAAATCTTAACTATATATACCTACTGGCGACCGCCAGAAGGCAATATATATATATATATATATATATATATATATATATATATATATATATATATATATATATATATATATATATATATATATTACCTACTGGCGGTCGCCAGTAGGTATATATAGTTAGGATTTTTTCCCTATGGGATTTCTGAAAATTATATGTCTAATAACTTTGGCGTTTGTGGACGGAATCGGCTGAAATTTTCAGGAAAATGGCACATTTTGTTTCTGAGCAGCTCCTGGAAATTTGGGGGGGTTTCGTCAAGGGGGGGCTGAGAAAAAAGGGGGGTCCCAAAACGCATTTTTAACATTGAGTTTTCCATAGGGCGGTTGGACTCACTTTTAGCTCGAACGGCTGAATGGATTTGCACGAAACTTGGCAAAATTGTAGGGACTGTTAGCCCGATGTGCCTTTGCTAGGTCTCAATATATGTGCTTCAGTGGATTTTGAGAAATTAACGTTTAAATCAAGATATATATCTGTAACAGCGCTCCGGGCAGCGATCCAGTTCGCGTACTTTTCGCTTATCGGAACTTTGCGAAGCGAAGCTGATTGGCTCTCCGGTGTCTGTCAACATTCTAAACAGTCCGGTGCGGCCGCCATCTTGTCTCTCGGTAGGATCGAGAGACAAGAGGAGGACAAAACAAAGGAGGAAATGAAGGAACGGGGGCAAGGTAGACCCCTTCTGACCCCCTAGGATTGATGAGGGGATATTATAGAGCCACGCTGGGCCCAAAAAAAAAAAAAAAAAAAAAATCCATTTTTTTCGCCGTAGAGACGCGTCTTGGTACGCGAACCGGGCAGCTAACCGGGAAGCTAACCGGCAGTGTAACAGGAGTCTGACGAGTAGCTGATTGGCTGTCAACATTGTAAACAGTTCGGAGCGGCCGCCATCTTGTCTCTCGGTAGGATCGAGAGACAAGAGGAGGCCAAAACAAAGGGGGAAATGAAGGAAAGGGGCAAGGTAGACCCCTTCTGACCCCCTAGGATTGATGAGGGGATATTATAGAGCCACGCTGGGCCCAAAAAAAAAATTCTGATATTTTCGCCGTAGAGACGCGTCTTGGTACGCGAACCGGGCAGCTAACCGGCAGTGTAACGGGAGTCTGAGGAGAAGCTGATTGGCTGTTATCATTGTAAACAGTCTGGAGCGGCCGCCATCTTGTCTCTCTGTGGGATCGAGAGACAAGAGGTGGAAAAAAAAAAGGTGTAAATGAATGAAAGGGGTAAGGCACACCCCTCCTGAACCCCTAGGATTGATGAGGGGGCTATTAAAGTTCCCTGGGGGGTGAAAAAAAAAAATGTGATTTTTCGCGGCAAAGGTGCTTCCTGGCACGTTAACCGGGCAGCTAACCGGCAGCGTAACGGGAGTCCGACATATTGTGTTTTTTGAATGTTTGTGATATGTGCACGTGTGGATTTTGTCTAATTAAGGTTAAAAAAATATATATATATCTTTAAGCGTGTTTTGGCGCGCTTACGTTTTGGGTTTGGTTTGCGCTGCAGAGACGATACGTCACGGTTATGCGATGCATCATGAGGCGTCTCACGGGCTACGTGATACGTCACTTAATAAAGAATATATTTTACAGCTATAGATATTAGCTTTTAAAAAACCAATGAAATTCACAGAAAAAACCATAGGTTATAGACCATATATAGTTAGGAATTTGCATTTACAAAACCTTAAATATTCACTGAAAAAACCATAGGTTATAGACCATATATAGTTAGGGATTAGCATTTAAAAAACCTTATTTTATTTGCACAAAACCATTGAAATTCCATATATAGTTAGTTGCACTAACTATATATCGCGGACCCGCAATCCACTGCTAATGATGTCACATATTACATCATTCATGACATGGTCAGTGACATCACTGATGACATCACTGATGACATCTCAAATGACATCACTGATGACATCACTGGTGACATCTCAAATGACATCACTGATGACATCACTGACATCTCATTTGAAATTACTGATTACATCACTGATGATATCATTTATGTGATAATACATCTTCAGACTCTAATATAACCTTAGATACACTCAGTGTAAACAGGCACTCACAGACTGTCACACATCCATGGAGTTACTCACACACCTAGTCAGTCATGCAAAGAATCAATCACACCTCCATTTCCTCAACTATACAGTTATACACACCTTACTTATTCAAACATATACTAACACATATTTACTCTCTTATACAATCCTTGATACAAGTTCACAATGATTCATACAGCCACTCTCACATTCACTGGCTCGTATGTTCAGTTATTTATATATGTCAACTCTCACATGGAGTGTGTTTTACATATGTACTTACTTTGACATGCAGAACTGAGATATCCATTCACTCACCGATATATTCATGCACACAGTCAACTGTCCATACAGCTGTTTCTACATGCACTTTTGAAGCCATACACCTAGGGAATCAACTGCTCACACATCTATGCACAGAGTTATACACCTCCCAGCCACCCACACACATACTCAGTCTCCCATACAAATACTTGGGCAACCATTCAATAACCCATATAGTTACTGATATAGCTACTGATTTAAACATGCAGCAGTTTACAGAAGAACATAAATAATGATTGCCAAATTAAGACACTTTAATCACTAACCCATGCACTCAGTGAGACACATTTAATCATTCTCTCATACAGTCAGTCATGCACCTACTAAATCCTTCATCCAGACACTTATACATCCACTCATTCTTCAATATGTAAGACATATTTTAACTTTACAGAAACATACAGTCACTGGGTGTTGTCATCAGTGATGTCATCAGTGATGTCATTTGAGATGTCATCAGTGATGTCATCAGTGATGTCATTTGAGATGTCATCAGTGATGTCATCAGTGATGTCACTGACCATGTCATGAATGATGTAATATGTGACATCATTAGCAGTGGATTGCGGGTCCGCGATATATAGTTAGTGCAACTAACTATATATGGAATTTCAATGGTTTTGTGCAAATAAAATAAGGTTTTTTAAATGCTAATCCCTAACTATATATGGTCTATAACCTATGGTTTTTTCAGTGAATATTTAAGGTTTTGTAAATGCAAATTCCTAACTATATATGGTCTATAACCTATGTTTTTTTCTGTGAATATATATATATATATATATATATATATATATATATATATATATATATATATATATATATATATATATATATATATATATATATATATATATATATATTACCTACTGGCGGTCGCCAGTAGGTAGTTATAGTTAGGATTGTTTTCCATAGGAAATCCTCAACATTCTATTTGGAATAACTTTGGCCCTGGTGGATGAGTCTTTGCGAATTTCTCAAAGAAGATGGCTAGGTCTGCTGCGCTCCTTCCCTGAAAGTTTGGGGGGGATTGGTCAAGTGGGGGCTGAGATATAAGGGGGGTCCCAAAACGTGTTTTCTCCATGTTATTTTCCATAGGAACTTTAGACTCGGCTACAGTTCGAATGGGTGAATGAATTTATAAGAAATTTGCCAAAACTGTAGAGTCTTGTTCGCAGATTACGCTTTTTTTGGAATGGTGTAAATCCGTTCAGTAGTTGTTGAGAAAATTAAAGTTAAAGCCAATTATATATCTATAGGCGCGCACACGTGCGCGCACCCAAGCGGCTGCGCGTGAGCGGAATTTTTTTGGCTGCGTGACGTCTGTTAACGTTCGATTCAAAGGAAATCAGGAAGTTTTGTCCGCCATTTTGTCACTGCGAGTAAATATATTGTTCATTTCAAAGCGTTGAAACATGGAAAGGGGAGAAGGTAGAGATTGTCTTGCTGCGTAGCTTTTCTCGGGGTGTGCAGTAAGGCCCTTAAACGCAAAAAGATATAATTTTTCCCCGAAAAAAAATACGGGGTGCGCGCACCCGGTCGCGCACACCTATTTACAAGAGTGTAAAAATGGAGGTAAATCAGAAGTTTGAGTGCTTAGATATAAGGTGGCTCTGAAAAGAGCCCTTGTGTTAATTGAGTGTTTTCTGCATTTATAAGTAAGTACCGATGCAGAGCCGGATGTTGCAGAGGAAGATTCTGTTTCCCTCCTTCGTGAAATGAACACCGTCTCTCCTATAGACGTCTTGCATGTGGTAACGCAAGTTGTTGTGGTAAATAGAACCCATGCTATAATCTCTGAGGAACGCAGAAACAGATTTATTTACATGTCTCCTTGCTTTCTCAAATTGTGCACAATGGTGATTGGACCAATTCCATTTCTGTCTTTGGCATATATTGGAATATACCAAGGCAGATCGAGGAAAAAGTGTCATCAATTGTCGAAAGGTGTCTTTTAGAAGCATTTCCAGACCTACCCCAGTGATTGTGCCTAGATCGTTCCCACCACAGTGCACAATTATAAGGTCTGGTTCTGGGAGATGCATAAAAGTTTTCACCAATGGAATCAATTGGTGACATTTCAATCCTCTTTTGGAAATCCATGTTATGTGTACATTTGGTAAGCTGAGGTTGCAAATTTGTCTGCTTACTGCATATTTTTCACTCCAGTGAATATAACTGTGTCCTATTAGCCAGACCTTCATTTTCAAGGGATTTGTAGTCGTCCTCCGATCGGTTCTGGAAGTGGAATGGTAGTTAGAAGTTGAAATTCTAAATAAAGAAAAAGGAAGAGGCTGGGTGTGGTTTAAAAAATAAAAATGATTGGTTGATTGTAACAAGTGGAGATTGAACAGGTTAATGTTTATGTTAAACGAAAAGTACTATTGGGTGTGAAAAAACAAGACATGTAACAGAGTTGTGGATTGGCAGGTGTTTCTGGAGGGAAAACAGTGTTCTTAGTTTGCTGTAGAACGTTGAGACATGAACATTTGACCTCTGCCTTCAGCAAGGTGCAGAATGAGGTGTAACAATGGAAACAGCCGGAGATGGCAGTTGGTGATGGGTTCACTCTTTGGTGCCTCTGCATCTGAGTCTGTTCTCTGGTGGCTGGCGGACAACTGTTTGTTATTGTGGAGATGAAAGGGTGATAAGGAGAGAAATACGACATAGCGTCTGGCCTGTAGAAGCGTGGGAGCAGTGATTAACTCTGAGTGAAGCGGAACTGTGTCGGTGCTTAGTAACAGTAAAAAAAAAATGTTAACAGTGGTATAACTGTCTTCACGGTGCGCGACCTACTAAGAAAAAGTTCACGGGCCGTAATTGGCTTGCAGGTTCTAGTATCAGTAAGTGAGGTCGAGAAAAGAAAACATTCAGGACTTTATTTATGAAGGCCTTGCGCCACCGGTGCGTAACTTTTTCTCATTTTAAAAAATGACGCACCAGCGGCGCAAGGTCTTCATAAATAAGGTCCTCAGTGTCTACAGTTAAGGTTATGTGGAACCCATGAATAGTTATGAAATCATTTCAGTTGAGATTATGGATTAAAAGAGAAACCGTGAATATTTGAAATGTTTATTTAGAAATGTACTGTTTTAAAGGCAAATCATTATGTAATATGAGTACAGAAATTGCAAAAAACACAGTAATTGGTATTGTCAGTAGTACATGGAATACATGGAAATAAGCAGTTGAGATACGAAATGGCGTTTACAGTTATAAAAAGCTCGTTTAAAATGTACACATTAATTAGGGTACATGTAGCATATATTAGCAACCTTACATAAGATATGCAATAGAATTGTTGAGATTAGACTGTAAAAAAATAAAGTTGAAAATCGAGTAGCTGAAGAAACAAATGTAGTCCACATAAAAGATCAAAATTTAAACAACACGAAATCATAATGTCCACTGTTAGTAAAGCCAATAGGTCTGTTCTTCAAAAGAAAATATGGAAAAGAACGTGAAAAATATAGGGAATGGTTCAGTGCTGATACCGAAAGGCCCCCCCGCCATACCTTCCTGGGAATCATGTGAGACCACGCAATCGTGCACCCCGGGATTCTTTTCGCCAGCCAGCTAACGGTGGACAAAACTCGCTCGAGTAATACTCGCCTACCGAGTGTCGCCATGTCATTGCCCCCCAGGTGTACTATGATTACAGATGGCGGTGACCTCTGCCGCCCTAAGAGTCCCTCGAAAAAGGATTCGAACTGGTCAATACAGAGCCCGCCCCTTCCGTGGAAGGTCACTCTGTACCCATATTCCCCAGCTGCGTGAGTCGCGTCACCTGCTTTGAATACGTCCCCGGCCCGCCTCACGTATGAGTGGCCCACGACCCACACCACTCTCTCCTCGGTCGGTGATCTCTGACCGCTGGTCCCCTGGTGCCGGGTCGACTGCAAATTCCACCCGCATAACATGCTCGCAAAACTGTAAATCAAACAGAAGACAAGAAGCGTGAGTGCATATAACTTGACTTCACAACATGTGCAACCGCACATACCTTTTAAAACAATTCGAGGACCATCGTCCTAACAGTTTCACCTCTTCGGCACTCTGACCTCTGGCTGTAGCCTCGGTAGCAGCCCCTATCCTAAAGGAGTGGGTCCCAAAATTGCGCGGGTCCAAGCCGGCCGCTGCGTTTGCCAATGTTAGCACCCTCTGAAACTGAAACCTCGTCAGTGGGGTGGCATCGATGTGTCTCAGCAGACTCCCACCCCATGTATCCGCCCTCAGCGCCAAATATTCCTCAATGCACTTTACCGGGCACATGGGAGACCCTCGCATGCGCTGGACAACTACACTGTCTCCCATAGCTTTCTGGTCAGTCTTGGACTTAGCTATCGTGACAGCCATTGAATCCCCCTTATTCTGGATGGGATCCCGACACAGACCTCCCTCCACATCTTTCTTATTCTTTGCGACCAGTTCGCTCACCCGCATAGCCCCATGGAAAGCTAATGCGAAAGCGGCCCGGAACAGAACTGCTTCGAATTGGGAGGAACATGTCGTGGGTAGTATCGCCATAAGCAGGGACAACCTTTCAAGCCCAATCGGGCACCTCGCGTCTACTCTACGACCCTCGAGGCGCTGCCAGCCACGAAGAGCTTTCTTTGCCAAAAAGGAAGATGTTGGGTCCTTGATGCCATGCACCTGCGCCATAAATGAAATGGCCGCCCGGTGCCTATTGGCCGTTGCCACTGATCGGCCATCCCTGTGTAATGCTACCAGAAACCTCAGGAAGCTATCCTCTTGACCCCATTTCTGACCCCCTGCCGGACCCAAAAAAGCACAATAGGAACGAAACGCTCCTTCGTATGCCTTCCTCGTCCTGGGGGCTAAGCTTTCTGCCACGAGGTCTTGTAATCCGGGGCACCGAGTAGCCAGAGTGCTTCGGGGAATAGTGCTGCTGCTAGGTCCACAGTAGGTAGATAACCCCTGAACGCCTGCATATGTGAACGAGAGAGTGCATCAGCCGCATGATTCAGTACACCCGGCACATGTTTTGCCCTGAACTGTACATTCAGTCTCATGCAAAGTAGTACAATTTCCTTCAACATTCTCAATATCCACTTGCAGCGTGCTGCCTGATTATTAATACATTCAACAACAGTCATATTGTCGGACCAAAATACCACAGAGCGATCTCTGAACTCGTCCGGCCATGCCATCAGAGCCACAAAAATAGGGAAAATCTCGAGGAACCCAATGTTACTTGTGAGACCGCTGGTGTGCCACCATGTCGGCCATGTTTGCGCCGACCATCGGTTACCAAAAATGGCGCCAAATCCCACGCTCCCTGCCGAGTCAGTCCACAAACCTAGCTCGTCCGAAGACGCTGGTGGCTTGTTCCATACAACTCGACCGTTGAAGTCCGCCAGAAATGCCAACCAGATGCGCATGTCCTGGCGAAACTCTGCAGAAAGTCTCGTGCGGTGGTGTCCTTCCTTGAGACCAACCATAGCTTGTGCAATAGAGCGTGAAAAGGGGCGGGCCATTGGTATCACCCTAAGGGCAAAGTTAAGCTGACCCACTGCCTGTTGTAACTGATGCAGGGTCACCTTCACCTTACTAAGGCACAGTTCCAGGGAAGCCCTGAATTTCGTTACTTTTCCTACCGGTAAACGGAAACATCCCTCCACAGAATCAAGCTCAATTCCCAGAAACTCGAGTGAAGTAGA
Organism: Lissotriton vulgaris; assembly: GCF_964263255.1. Lineage (NCBI taxonomy): Eukaryota > Metazoa > Chordata > Amphibia > Caudata > Salamandridae > Lissotriton > Lissotriton vulgaris. The sequence continues at coordinate 1,150,224,280 of NC_141698.1, forward strand.
TGGTCCCACCGTCTTACCTGGTGCCAATGGCACTCCAAATTCCTTCATGAGAATGCAAAATTCCTGTAGCGCCTGCCCACACTTTGTGTCGCCGGCTGCCCCCAAGAACAGGAAATCATCTAAGTAATGGATAACATGGCTATGCCCAGTGGCCTCGGAGAATGCCCATTCCAGAAAACAGCTGAATTTCATAAAATAAGCACAAGAGATGGAGCAACCCATTGGCAGACATCTATCCATGTAGTAACGTCCTTGGAACACAAAGCCTAACAGCCGCTGATCCTGTGGGTGTACCGGGAGCAAACGGAACGCTGACTCGATATCTGACTTTGCCATCAGCGCTCCGGGCCCCAGGCGATTCAACATGGTGACGGCATCATCAAAGGACGCGTACCGCACCGAACAAACTTCCGGGTCAATCGCATCGTTCACCGAGAGACCCTTCGGGGCTGACAAGTTATGGATCAGCCTAAATGCCCCCGGGTCTTTTTTGGGGACCACTCCTTACATCACCCACCTCAGCAGCCATCTTGAGCGAGGTAGGGTGGCGGTCTAGTCGCTCAAACCCCAACGCCCTCCTCCCACTTTATGTATAAAAGTAACCGCTTTCCCCGTCCGCGCAGCGGGCGGGCGCAGCGGGCGCGCCGATGGCGCGCCGAAGGCGCGCCAAAGGCGAGCCCGTCTGCGCCCGTCCGCGCCGGGACCGGGCCGAGGGCCATACCCCCTGGCCGATTGACGTGGGCCATAGACCCAGCCCACACGTACACAAAGCTACTAGAACTTAGACCATCAGCTAACGCGCTCTGCTTGCGACGTGATCTCGCTAACCGGGGACATGACCTTGGTGTGGCTTGTCCACATTGCAATTATTCCATCCCTCTACATACGGCCACTGAGTACGCTAAACCTCTGACTATTACTAAAGAGGAATCATTCCTAATAGCACTAATCAATGCCCGCTCACTATGCAAGCACAGCCAAGAAATAGCCGATCTAATCACGGACAACAAACTTGACATACTCTTTGTCACCGAAACCTGGACAAATGAGTCATCAGAGCCAGATCTAGTTACCGCTGTACCCAGCGGTTATAAAGCCTATCGGCAGGATAGAGCCAGGAAAAAAAAAGGAGGCGGTCTAGCGATTATAGCCAGAGACAGCCTCACTGTTACTATTACCCCCATTTCTTCCATCCATGGCGAGGTCCTCCAGTTCAGAATAAAGCTCTGTTCTCTATCTAGTTTTAAGGGATTACTGATATATCGCCCCCCTGGGGCTAAAACTGGCTTCCTGGCCAATCTCTCGACCATGATGGAAACGTTAGCTACAGAACAAACGCTAACAGTCTTAGGAGATTTTAATTTTCATCTAGACCAGGCTGATCAAACTGATTCAGCCGTTCTCATTTCAGACATGGCAACTTTGGGGCTGAAACAATTAGTTGCGCAGGCAACGCATGTAGCGGGTCATACGTTAGACGCTATATTTTCCAACCTGGATGGCCTTCAAATAACGGACATCTGCCCAATGCCGTGGACAGATCATTACGCCATTTTTGGTAAAATTACCACCAATTCCTTACATAACAAGAACTCTGCCACAATAACCCATGCGCCGTTTAAAGACTGGAAGAATATTAACCATACTGAATTGAAAACACAACTGGATAAAACCAGTCTAGTAATTTCTACCGACCCGAATGTAGCTACACAACAATTTTACACATGGATTGCCCAGGCCACCGAGAATACAGCCCCCATCAAAACTGTGTCTAAGAATAGGTCCAAACCAACTGCCCCATGGTATTCCACTGAGCTAAGACAACAAAAGCAAATTAACAGGAACTTGGAAAGATGCTGGAGAAAAACCTATGATACAGCAAGCAAGAAAGTTTATAAAGATGCCTTAGGACTTTACAAAGACATGATCATCAAAGCAAAAAAGGTATATTACACCAACCAAATTGAGCAAGCAAAAAACTCCAGTAGACGACTGTACGAAATTACCAAGACATTGGCAGGAAATGCCCCTGATATTATTCCCCCTCCTTCCCAAGCCCTCTGTGAGGAATTGGCTAAATACTTTTTTACTAAGGTGGACGATATCTTTCAAGCCTTCACAGTCAAATCATCTGGGACGAATGACGCGCTCTCAGGTCCACAGCAGACTATTGCTTTCTCTAAATTTCAGGAACTGTCAGATGACTTTACATCGACCTTAGTCTCTACTATAAAATCTGGCTCTGCTTTGGACCCTTGTCCTTTGTCAGTGCTATCACCAGTTTGGGATTCAATTATACCAACGCTGACACAAGTTTGCAATACCATTCTATCCTCAGGAATCTATCCCAAGCTATTAAAGAAAACTCTACTAAAGCCCTTATTAAAAAAACCTGGCCTCGATAAATGCGAACTTAGAAATTACAGACCTATAGCGAGCCTACCATTTTTGGCCAAATTGACCGAAAAGGCGATGAATATTCAGCTTACAGAGTATATTGAGAAGCATCGTCTGCTGGATGACTCGCAATACGGCTTCAGGAGATTTCATGGGACCGAGACTGCCCTTATTAAGGCTGCTGACGACATTAGAGCCATAAGGGATCAAGGCGGGACTGCGATTCTGGTCCTACTTGATCTGTCAGCAGCTTTCGACACGGTCGATCATAACACCTTGATCGACCGTGTCGAAAGGCTAGGCATTGGCCATGCTGCCAAAGACCTGCTAGCCTCCTTTCTCGAGGAGAGAACTCAAGCAGTCTCCCTTGGACCATTTCAATCCACTCAATTCACGTTGCCATGTGGTGTCCCCCAAGGCTCATCCCTTAGTCCGACACTTTTCAATATCTACGTGTCGGACCTTGCAAATGTCATCAGAGCATACGGGATGGGCCTAACATCTTACGCGGATGACACGCAACTGGTCCTGGCCATTAAGGGGGATGGAAAGCAGGTAGCCCATAATTTTAAAAATGGAATGAAAGCAATAAGTGCATGGATGGCCACAAATTGCTTAAAACTAAACTCGGAGAAGACCGAGGTAGTCATCTTCGGTTCCCTTCTCCCAGAATGGCCATCCTGCTGGTGGCCTACGGACCACGGATCACCCCCCATCCCAATCACAAAGGTCAGGAACCTGGGAGTCATTTTTGACAACGGGCTCAGCTTTATGGACCATGCAAATAAAGTTGCAACAACGGCTTATTTTAAATTAAAAATGATAAGGAAGATCAGACCTTTCCTACCAGAGGCATTAATTAAAACACTGGTTTGCTCATTAGTCCTGTCCTCATTGGACTATTGCAACGGACTCTTTCTTGACGCCCAGGTCAGAGTCATAAACAAGCTTCTGTCTATACAGAATGCGGCAGCACGCCTGCTGTCCGGGACTGCCAAGTTTCACCCTATCGCTGAAACAATAAGGCAATATCATTGGCTCACCATAAAAAATCGAATAAAGTTTAAGTCCGTATGCATTGTCTACAAAACCCTTAACAACCAAGGACCCAACACCCTTAAGGAACAATTAAAACCTTATAATCCCAGGAGACACTTGCGATCATCGGAGCAGCATCAATTGGTTGTTCCACGTTCAAAGACGGTGTCATGGGGAGATCGTCGTTTTCTTGTAGCAGCATCCAAGCTATGGAATGCACTTCCTCTTCACATTAAGACGAGTTCCTCTCTCCTCCAGTTCAGGAAACAAGTAAAGACATGGCTATTTAATCAGTGAAATTATCTGCACAATATGGAAACAAACTGAATGGTCCAGCGCCGAGACGCCTTAGGGTATTCGTCGCGCTCAATAAATGTCATAAATAAATAAATAAATAAATAAATAAATAATGGGGAACAGATGAAATTTGTTACTGGCGGGTGCCGATATTGGCTCGCCACCCGGCCCAGGGTAACTTCTTTTGCAATCTTCCTCTCTACCACCGCTGAATTATACTGAGCCGACAGTTGGTTTCTACAAAGTGGTTCCCCCCGAAAATCCCCCGCCGGGATGTGGAAACCATATAAGAATCCATCCCTCAGCACCCCAGCGGAGACGTGATCAGGGTATTTGTTTAGCCAGGGGATCATTGCTATGATATCAACGGGGATAGGTAACAGTAAACAGTGGTCCCCCTCAGTCTTGTTTGGACCCTCCTTTACCTCCCGCCCGCCATTTTTGGATCTGCACGAACTCTCCCGGTGTGAGGAATTCCCACAACCCGCGCACGCATGTCTGAACTTACATGTCCCTTGTGGTCTGGTGCAGTTACCCCTGTTAAAGCTCCAACAGACCCCCCGCTTTCCTCCATTGCCCCCGGTCCTTGCTTGGTGCTCTCCACCGGCGCACGCTCGTAAGGGCACCGCGGGCTGTTGGCGGGAAAACCCCGGCCCATTCCCGCCTGGCGAGGACGCCCTGTCGCGCCCGGCAGGAGCTGCTTCTGCCAAGAAATCGAGTCAAGACAATCCCACGTCAGAGATGAATCGTACTCTTTGGCCTTACGGAACTTCATGTCATAACCCATCCATTCATTCCCCTCATATGTTTCATAAAAATCCATTATTCGTGCCTGATAGCAAGATAATTCAGACAAAACCTCAGGCTTACGTTCCCCAATAATCGCAGTAAACATCGCAAAGGCCTTGGCCCAATTTGTTATTGTCTCATCCACCCTGAATCCCGCCATCTTGACTCGCCAAACACTCGGGTGCCACAAATCCTTCTGCGTTTTAGCATACTCCATCTCGTGATGGTCAATAAACAGAGAAAACATATTAACATACTTGTCAGCCCATATTAATTCTTTATGTTGAACCACTCTCTCCCGTCTTGAGGGCAATGAGCCCTCCCCCGCAATTGGCAGTGCCTGCTTACCCGGTCCGGTTGCCTTTCCCGCTGTCTTTTCAACGCCAGCTGCCGGTCCTTCCGGGGTCACCTGTGGGGGGACAAGAGGGAGATTCGCCTTTGCGGCATCTCGCGACTGCCACAACTGCTGAATTAGTAACCTGGCCTCTTCGGCCGTGTCTCCCGGTGCCGTAGCGCCCCCTGTTTTACTGCCGAGCCATGCGGCCAACTGAGCGGCCAATTCAGGAGGCATGTCCCCCTCGTTGGCGGTGTAATCACAACCGGAATCAGCTGACTCCCGTCTGGGATTGGTACCGGGGCCTCTACTGGAATGGCAGGGCTCACCGGGGGTACCTCGGGGACCGGAACCTCCCCTTCTGCCGCCCTCTTCCTGGCCCGTTTCCCCCTACCCTCAGGGGCGACTCCCGGCAATGCCGGGCCTATTACCTTCTTTGGTTTACCCGGATCCTTCATCGCAGCCATCTGCTTCTTCATGTTCGCCATATCTTGGCCAAGCGCTGGAACCATACCAACGTTTCATTCGATCTTCGCCATTCTGCTTACCAACATGCGAAGAACTTGATCAGTCTCGGACCTCTTCCCTGCCTTCTTGCCAGACATTGTTGTCGAATATTCACGCCAAGTCAATCAACACTGTCCTGGGTCCTTTAGCCTCGAAGTCGCTGAAAGAGAAACACAAGAATTACGAGTTCTCAAAATTGCTCCTTGTTCTGTCGAGGGCTCACGTGCAACGAGTGGGTGCAGCTTCCAAGCACGGGAACAAGAGGATGCTTCTTCGGATTCCCGCTCTCTTTATTCCTCTTCGGGAGGGCGTGTACCCTCCTCCGGTACGCCTACTGGGCGTGGTCATCGATGTAAGTATCTAGGACAACCCCTCTTGGGCGGGAAAAGGCGCGCCCCCGGCTATGCCGCTTTGGGCATACCAGCCGTGACACGCCCCCCGCCCAAAATGGTTTCCCGGGGGGATCCGGGCCCCCAACCATACGTTCGGGGGGACCGAGTGGTCGCCCCTTTCCACATGTGTGTGTATATGGGTTATTAGATGTTTTTTTAGTATCAGTATGAGTGTCTGTATGGTTTGGTGGGGCTGTTACTTAGCACATAGATGCATCAATGACTGACTCACTGTTTGTATGTGTTTTGAAGACAGCATATGTGCAGGACTGTATGGGTGGATGAGTGTGTATATGTGTGTGTTAGTGAGTGAATGCCTCTCTCACTAGTGTCTTTATGAGTAACTACATATGTTTTAATCTTGTATATATGAGCATTGATGTATATAAGAAAGTATATGTGAGAGTGAGAGATTGAAATTGTTCCTGTTTAAATAAGTATGTGTTTCTATAAGTGATTGTTTAAGAGAGTAAGTATGTGTAAGTTTCCTTAGAAGTAATGTGCTAATGTGTGTATAGTTGTATATGCAAATAAATGGATGTTTATTAGTTTATTTGCATGTGTGAGTATATGTATGAGTAAGTTTTTGATGACTGTCGGTGTGTAACAGGATGAATAGGGGTATCACTACATATGATGAGTGAGTATATGTATGAGTGAATACATAAAACTGTTGGTGAATGTGTGAATTTGTATATAGATGGTGAAATTACTGAATTGGTTGTTGTAACTGGTATGGGTATATGCACTTTTTTGAAAATGTTAGTTTCTATTTTTGAATATGTGTTTCAAAGGTTACTTTACAGTGAGAGGAGGTCTGTCACTGTGTCACAAGGATGGTGTCATCAGTGATGCCATGAGTGATGTCACTGACCATGTCATGAGTGATGTAATATGTGATGTCATCAGCAGTGCATTGCATGCGCAAGTTATAGTGAGTCCGACTAACTATAACGTGGGAATTTCAATGGTTTTATGTCAGTAAAATTTCCAGCTAACTATAACTGGTGTGAAACCTCTGGTTTTTTCAGTGAATTTAATAGGTTTTTTAAATGCTAATTCCTAACTATAACTGGTGTGAAACCTCTGTTTTTTTCAGTGAATTTCATAAGTTTTTTTAATGCTAATTCCTAACTATAACTATTGTGAAACCTCTGGTTTTTTCTGTGAATTTCATAGGTTTTTTTAATGCTAATTCCTAACTATAAGTCTCACTTATACACTATAATGTATATTAAGATAATATTTTTGTTTTAAAATAGTATTTTACTTTTTTTTTTATATTTGACTCTGGTGCGCTCCCGGAGCGCGTACCGGTGAACGCCCCGGTGCGCGTACGGGTGCGCATCCCGGCAGCACACCAACAAAAAAAAAGAAAAAAAAAAGTATGAAGGAGTGACTATGAGGAATGGGAACAGAGAGAGTGGTGTTAAGAGAAAGAGAGCTAGAGGGAGGAACACAGAGGGACTGTGTAATAGATAGTAAAACAGAGAAAAAGTGTAAGAGGAAGTAACTGAGAAAAAGAAAAAGAATAAGGGAGCAAAAGAAGAGAAGAAATAGGAAGAAGACTAAATCAGAGCTTCTGGAAGAATGTGAATGGATGATGAAAGTAAAAGGAAGGACAGTTAAGTATGGGGAATGACAGATAGTGACGGAACTAGAGAAAAAGAACAGCGGTGACGGAGGGAAAGAAAATAGCAGTGAGTGTAAGTAAAGAGGAGTGAAAGAGGGTACATATAAGTGAATAAGAGTAAGACATGGGGAGTAACAGAGAGAAAGAAGAGAGAGAGTAAAAGAAGGAGTGTGACAAAGGGACTAAGTGAACCAGTAAAAAAGGTAAGTGAAGGAGTGTGGATAAGCAGAGGTATTGAAAGAAGTTGAATTAGGTAGGAAGTAAACATGGAGGATAAGAATAAGTGAGGGAAGCAAAGTAAGGAAACAGGGGTGAGGTAGGGTGAGAGAAAAATAGTGAAAATAAAACAAAAGGTGATAACAAAAAACATTTTCTAAACACACTTACCACGCTATAATTACTTAAAAATATATAATAAAATAGAAGAAATAGTTCATGAGGTTTAAAAATCTACAAAAGTTTATTAAGAAATGAAGCAATAGTGAAGGATACAAAAACAAAAAGAAAGTAATGTGGAAAGAGAAAAAAGAAGGAAAAAGAAATAGACAGAGAACACATTCCTAAAGGTAAGTAAGATACTAAAAGAATGTAAGATATCAAAACAAAATCAGGAAAGATAAGAAAGTAAAAGGAAAATGAGTGAAAAGGAGAGGAGTCTGAATGAGAAAGTATTAATAAAAAAGAGGAACAGAAGATGACTGAGAGTGAGTGAAGGGGAGTCACAGAGTGAAGGGATGAAAGGAATGAGGTTTTTATAGAACGATGGATAAAACATGAGTGAGAGAGTAAGTATAGACAGAGAAATAGACAGAGAACAAATTCCTAAAGGTAAGTAAGATACTAAAAGAATGTAAGATATCAAAACAAAATCAGGAAAGATAAGAAAGTAAAAGGAAAATGAGTGAAAAGGAGAGGAGTCTGAATGAGAAAGTATTAATAAAAAAGAGGAATAGAAGATGACTGAGAGTGAGTGAAGGGGAGTCACTGAGTGAAGGGATGAAAGGAATGAGATTTTTATAGAACGATGGATATGAGAGAGTAAGTATACAGAAAAACAAAAGGAAGAACTAAGTGAACTACAGTACAATGAGTGCGAAAGAAAAAAAAAGGAGAAAAAGAAACAGAGGGTAAGAACACTAAAGCAGTGGTACTGAGAGAATATGAAAAAGATAAAAAGTGGTGGAAGGAAGAGAGGAAATGCAGACAGTTCCAATTAGATTGAGAAGTTGTGAATGAAGTGCAGTAAAGAAACAGCGATGAAAAAAGAGTGTAAATTAGTAAAGAGAGGTAAATAAGGGTGAAAAAGGAAAATGAGTGTGAGACAATGTGAACACAATATAAATTACATAATGCAAACTACACAATGACTTCTACAATATGTTACATTATTTATTTTTGCTGTTCTCAGAATATATTGAATTTCACTTAAATGAGTGAGTTCAAAGTCTTCATCATATAACAGCTGGAAAAAAAAACACAATCTAAAAGATTGTGTTTAAAAAAAACCATTCAAACATACATCTCATATATGTACACTAATCTTTGATTCACTTACTTTTCCGTGAGGCCAAATAGAAGATAGTGAAGGTCCTTTTGGTGGAAAAAAAGTCTGCTGTGCTCTATAACTTCCATTTCATCGACTTCCAATGAAAAAAGATCTAAGAACATCATACCTTACAATTTCCTCATGGCCAATTTGTGTCAGATATATCAGTATTTTTTACTTTGAGATCCATTTAAAGTATCTACATGAGATAAATAATTTAAAATATTAGATTAACTAACTAACTAAGCAACTTTTAGTATCTATTCCCAACTTCAAAGGCCAATTCCCTTTACTAAAAGTTTGATTTTAAAAACACTAGATAAGAATTTGTAGAGTCATAAGGCAAACGTTGTTTATAAGTTAAATGAGAATCATTGCAGTAACTCCATCCTTTTTCAGATTTTAAGTAGCATGTATAATGTCCTGAGGTTGTCAAAGAACCGTCATGATAAATAATAGCTTCAGTTGTAAAGGTTCTTCCTGAAATTGATAACTGAGAAGCCACAAAATGTTTGATAGAAGTTGTCAGTAAGTAAGTAAGTAAAATATCTTTATTCGATTGTTTACATATAACAATCATAAAAGTACATTTCAAAGACATTTGACACACAATAAAATTTAGGAGAAAGATGTTTGTTACCACATAAGCACGAACACAAGCGAAATTACAAATTCGTGATTAAGAACAATAAAAAATACAATGTTAATTTAAAAAGATTCCTGTCAGTAGCAAAATTGATTAACCTTCCATACTTTTCCTGTGTTTAAGTGCGAGTTTTAAAAAACTACATAAAAACAGGGTACAATCGCTATTTAGCATTTGAAGGTAATACAGTGCTGGTCTAAATTGTGCAAAGTGGAGCTGTTGTAGTAAAGGTTTTATAAACAGGTTACGAGGGACTGTATAATATGAACAAAAAAATAAAAAGTGTGCCAGATCTTGTGAAGACTTATTGTCGCAGCCACAAGCTGGCAACACTTGTCCTCTATGTGCCCCACTTGGTACAGCTAGCAAAAGATGGAACATGTCAAATCGGAACCTTGTTAGCAAAAAGCGTTCGTATCCCGACAAAGGCCAAACTAAATAGGGTTCCATTTATAAGCTCGTTTTTGTGAGAGCGTGCAATCTCACACTATTTTTCTCATACTCTCTCTCCTCTCTTGCCAGGTACCTAGTTGAAATAAAAGTGTTCTTCACATAAATTACATCAGTTTTAGTTATTTTCTCAGGGGCTAGAAAAAGATCCGTCCGGCCTAGTTCAGAGAAACATCTTCTGACATATTTTATCCACGGGATCTTATACCTCCCTTCCCACTCTAATGCCTCTTGCAGGATGTTTCTAGTGAGGGGTATATCTAGATTTAGCCAGCTGTTTAACCAGCATAGCAAGGGATTTACAGCTATCCTGTCACTTAAATAGGACATACCAAGTTCCGCGTGAACAGAAAAGTTTGCCGTACCCCTGGGGAGCCTTAAAACTTGCTTTAGAAAATTATTTTCGGTGACCTCAAGGGCATCTAGGGGTTCGGATCCCCAAATTTCACTCCCGTAGCATGCAACTGCAATGCTTTTGGCTTGATATAAATTCAAGATAGCGGCCACTGGGCTATTACCCATTTTCTTTGCAAAATCCATTATTGCTGCGTTGACACGCACTACCTCGCCCTTTTTCTTTTGTATTGCAGGTGCCCAGGTTAATTTATGGTCAAAAAGGACACCAAGATACGAAAAAGTCCTGGTTGTCGGTATTTTTTCGCCATTTACAGAATGGGGGTATATTTTTTTTGGACCTGAACCAGTCATCATAGTGAAAGATTTCGAATTGTTAATGCTCAGGCCACGGGAATTCATAAATGTGAAAAAAGAATCTAGCAGAGTTTGAAGACCAATCGCCGTTCTGGAGATTAGGACGGCATCGTCCGCGTATAGCAGGACGGGCACGCCCTTCCTCCCTATATATGGGTAATCTGTACCAGTTTTTAATAGATGTTCCTCCAGTTCATTTATGTAAAGATTAAAAAGAAACTGAGCTAAAATGCACCCTTGTCTAACCCCCCGATTTATCCTAAAGTCCCTGGTTACTTTCATATCTTGTGTAAAGCGGACATTTGCTCTAGTGTCCGAATGGAGATCCGCTAAAAAGTTAATGAGGTTTTGCTCCACACCCATTTTTTGCAAGACCTCCCAGAGCCTACCTCTGTCAACACAGTCGAAGGCGGATGATAAATCCATAAAGGCCATGTAGATGGACCCTTTTCTAGCCATGGTGTATTTGCCATTTATTAAGTACAGGTTCAGACATTGAGCTATTGTGGAGTGACCTGGTCTGAACCCATATTGTATTGGCGACAAAATGTTTTTTTCATTGGCCCAAGCTACTAGCCTATTTAAAATAATACCCCCCACCACCTTGGCAACTGAGTTAATCAGTGATATTGGCCTATAACATGTTGCACTACTGCGGTCGCCTTTCTTGAATACAGGCACTATGGTCGAAGACCCCCATGACTTCGGGCAACCTATAGAAATCCCGGCATTTATTACTACAGTAAGGACTGGTGCCCATAGTTGGATGTTTGATTTAAAAAGGTCGGGAGGAAGGCCATCAGGGCCGGGTGCTTTGTTACTAGTTAAGCCCTGAATCCCCTTTTCTACCTCCCCCACTGTAAAGCACAACAATTCTTCATCAGAAATATTAAAATCAGTGTCCGCTTGTGCATCGTCGCTTTTGAAAATTGTACTATAATGAGATAACCACTCTTCCTCAGGTATGTTAGTCCCAAGCACAAAGTTACTGGGGTCGTCAAACAAGGGCTGGTTTATAATATTCCAAAACTTAGAACTATTACCCAGGATTGCGGGATCACACAAAGATTCCCAGACTCCTGCCTTCACTTCTTTTTTTCGGGCCGCTAAAGTTGTCTTATAGTTGTTTCTCAGTTCTTTTACAAGGACAGGGTCTCTTGGGTTTGCCTTTAGTGCTTTTTTTAAATTGCGTCCAGCCTTAGAACAAGCTTGGTCAAACCATTTCGGGTGGGATTCATAAAGTCCCTTCACTGGTATGGTTAACAGTTCACCAACTCTATCCACCACAACGGAAAAGGCGGTTAAGGTCACTTCAGGCAAGGTGGTAGGAGAGGCGCAAAGTGCAAGTTCTTGACCGCAACTGTTATTGATTGAATTGTACAAAGTGTCACTGTTGACTTTTGACCACTTCAGGCGTCGATTTCCGTTTATTGGCTTTAAAGAGCCACAATCTTTCCTGGACTTCCGGAGTTCAAAGATGCCTCCTCTGATTTTGATAGAGATGGGGTTATGGTCACTGAACAAACTTGTTTGGATTTCAAAGTCAGTAACTAGATCAACAAGGTCTCTTGAAAGAAGAATATGATCTATATAAGAACCATTTCCAGAACCTTTATACGTGGGGACATCAAAAATGTGAGAATCCTCCGATAAAGACATTGCAACGATCAAGTTCCTGTCACCAGTTAGATTGTTAACGTGGATACCACGTAACGAATGATCAAAGTGGAAGCCGGATCTGTTGTTACAACCAAAAAGACCAATAGGTGTCGCTACAGGATTACCGCATGGATGCGTATTAAAATCTCCAGAAATGAGGGTGCTTCGGGGCAAACTTGATGCTTTGGCTTTAAGGAAGTTATGTAGATGGAGAATATTGCACTCCCTGTTTGAAGATACAGCATTGTAGAAATTAATAAGGGTCAATGCCCTTTTGCCCCTCCTAAGCACCAGAGTTTGAATATGTCTATTATCGGATTCCCTGTTTGAGACCTGGCAAGTAAGTGCGAGGCTAATGTAAGTTACCAGGCCTCCCTTGGATCTTCCACTATTCGATGGAGCTGCCGGTTGAAAGAAACTTTGGAAGCCCTCAATATGTACGTTTACGTCTTCCAACCATGTTTCTTGGAAACACAAGATAGTATAATCTTTTATATATGATACCCATGTTCGGTCCTTTACCTTGGTAGCCAGGCCAGCAACATTCCAGGATAAAAATGTTATGGTACATGGTGATGTGTCGCCTAGACCTGCTTCCTGGGCGTTGATTGTAGGTGGAGGTATCACTTGATTCCCTTGATCAGTTGTTATGTCTGCTTGTGTTTCATCAATGGTGAATAGAGAGTTTGCTGCACTAAGGATTCCACAGTAGACTTGAGTAGGAGAATGTGGAGGACTAGGCCCATTTAGAGGCAGCATTCTCTTTCTGGCTTACTGGAAGAGCTGCCTTAGAGGTTACGCCTAACTCTTGAGTAAGATTATTTGTGCTCTCTAATGTAATGCTCTTTGTATTATGGGAAACTGCTTCCATACATAAAAACTCGGAGTGGATAAGAGGGGGAATTAGGGGTAGGGGTACTGTTTGTCAATCAATCTCGTCCAGATAATCTGGAGCGTAAAGGGTATCATATCTGTTTGAGATCGGAACCCCGTATTGCATGTTTAAGTGATATGGATGTGGGTGATACTGCAACTGTGGGCGAAATGAAAACTCCCTTCTCTCCTGATGACTTATGGGATATCTATTTTGCCTGCTCAACCATGGGGGTTCCTTCCTATAGTTTGTATGGTCCATTGGGGTATACGGGTCATACGGCCATGAGGTTTCCCTAGGTTGATAATGAGCCATTGGCTCAAACAACCCCTCCTGTCCATAGGTTAACTGTGATTGTTTTACATTATGGCTAGGGTTATTAGAGGGATAAAAATAGCTCAGGTCCATTGTGCGGATCAGGCTATTTGTCGCACCACTTTACCAACTATTAACAAAACTAGCTGCACGGCTATCACCAAAGGTTACCACGATACAGTCACCCTCAATTGATTTAAATCTGGTGCCCACCCAGTCTACTCTTTTCACATGTGAGAAATGACCGTTTATATGTTGTGGAATCGGTCTGTGGGTTGTAAGCCAATGGCTAACCTTGTTTTTTAATTCCACTTGGGATTCTATTCTCTCGCCCGTTAATTTAGGTACACCGATCATAACGGTGGTGTACAGACTGGATTCAGGGGAAAGGTTTATGTGGAGTGGTCTTTTAGCTGCCACAGGTTTTAACAATTTGTCTCCTGTTTGTTTTATGGGTATACTCAAATGTGGGGTTTTAATTTGACTCGGTAGTTCTAAGTGGGTTGGTCCTAGTTTGACTGGGGAGCTTTCGGCAGCCCATTCACTTTCCTCAGTTTCGGTGTCAGGTATAGTTTGGGCATTAATCAGAGTTGTAGCCACTATGTGAGGAGGGTTGACTACTGTGTGTAAATTTTTGTCAGGTTTAGTGGGAAGGATTTTGTCCTGGCAAGCTGGCAAAATTTGTTTGTTAGCAGTATTATGAGTGACTTTCTTTGTCCTTGCATTTTTGTTGCTAGTTGAAACAAGTGAACTACAAGCTGGTACAAAGGTGGAAGTAGTTTTTGGTGCGTTCAATATTTTGAGCAGGGTGGAGGATGCATCATTTTGGGCCCTTTCAAATTTCCCTAAAGCCTTCTCGATGTTAATAACTCTCTTCACTAATGGGCTTCAAGAGAGTCTTAATTAAGGCTTCTAGTTGACCCAGAAGCAGTTTATTGTTTAACAGTGTGTGATCTGTCTGATCTGTATGGTCTATAATCATGTCAGTAAGACCTGTCTGCTTTTTGCTCAAAGGCGGCCCTAGATCCTGACTAGTTGTAGGAGGACAGTAATTTGCTATTTTTGGTGTAGGATTAGCCAGTCTAAATGTGGACCAGATATCCTTAACTGAATAATGTTGTTTAGTCTTTAAACGAGACTTTTTTTAACTAAAGATGTTTTTTTATTTCGTATTCCACGGCACTTGTTTATGTTTTTTATCCCTTGTCTTCTTCCTGGGGAAGATTCTGTTGCTGTAGATGTTAAGCCTGCCGGAGATAGTGACCCAAGATCCGGGCAGACCGTAGGCAGCAGACATGTATTGGTGCCGTTTTCATTGAGCAGCATAAGGCTATTGTCCCTACTGTTGCCTGTGGAGGGTATGAACAGGGCTGTTGAGGTGTTGTCTCTAGTTTGGGGACTAGGAAGCCCCGTAAAAGACAACATTAGAATAGACTCTTGAGAATTCATTGTATTGTCCTTCGAGTTAACATTTTCAGTGGTGTGTAAAGAAAGGTCCGGAAAACACAGATCTGGAGTTAGAGAAAGGCGTCTTTCTGTATCCTGGATAGCATCTGCCACTACACTGATCGTTTTCTGTAACATTCGGTCAATAGCGGTTATTGTGGGAAGAGGGGTTTTGGGAACACTTATTGTTCTTGTTACAGATCTTGTGGCCACAGGGGTCTTTCTAGTTTTAGACATCTTGACTTAATTATCCAAAGTCTAACAATAGTGAAAAACTCCTTTAGAGCGCTATTAATAGGAAACAGTACGTCATAAATCACCTTTGCACAGGATATCAAGGGGGTGGCCCGTCCCGTCCTCCTCGGTCCCCTGAGGGCCACAGAGGGCCCGCCCTTTGCCCGGGCTTAGCTCCGGGCTAAGTCCCGCGCGCGTCCCGCATTCGCGCGATTATAGATCCTTCAATAGTTGCAAAAGTAGGAGGGGAACGGCAGAGGGGCGGAGCGAGAAGAGGACCCAGGTGTGGCCACTGAGATGGAGCTTGGCCCCCTGGACCTCGCAGTCCCGCTACACGCCCATATGGTTCTCGCCCAGTGATCCCTTTCTGCGTGGCTGATTATCCGTGTTCCTCACAAACGGCAGGCAAATGAAAGCAGGCAGTTGAAGTCTGTGTCTTTAGCCTACGAGCGGCACCTGCAGAGCGGGGGCCACGAGGCGCTGTTGTAGGTGGAGGGGCGGAGCGAGAAGAGGACCCAGGTGCGGCCACTGAGATGGAGCTTGGCCCCCTGGACCTCGCAGTCCCTCTACACGCCCGTATGGTTCTCGCCCAGTGATCCCTTTCTGCGTGGCTGATTATCCGTGTTCCTCATAAACGGCAGGCAAATGAAAGCAGGCAGTTGAAGTCTGTGTCTTTAGCCTACGAGCGAAGTTGTCAATTTAGTTCCCTAATAAAAGAGAGAGGGACCCCAAAACCAAAGGGATAGGGTTCCACAATTGACGTAAGTCAGAAAGTAATTCCCTTTGGGCGAATTTACAATAGTACATAAGTACTCACAAACATACCGTGACCAAACCAACACCTCACATATAACAAGGAAGCAATGCAAACAGGTGAAAATTTCAATATATGTGAAAACACTCTGGAGATAATTAAAGTATTAAAACAATTTATTAAACATACATTACATCAATTAAAAACTAAAAATTGGGAAACAAATACAGGACGAAACAATAATCAATAAAAACAACATTCCAATAAAAAGGAGTTTACAGGGAAAAAGGATTAAACTCAAACACAAAACAGTAATTCCTGAAATTTAAATAAGATCAGTCTTAGTCATAGTTTATAAGCACAATCGATCAAATTAAATGGCAGAAAATAAAACCTTAAAAAACGTAATGATTCCAGCTCACTATATTAACACACATAAACATTGCTTCCAGTACATATTTTATTTATTTATATTTATATTTATAACAACATTTATAAAGCGCGAACGAAGGCCCTAAGGCATCTCGGCGCTAGATAACTGCGATGTTTAACCCATGGAGGCACTAAAATACAGAGGATAGTGGAGATCAAAGATTGAAAAGCCATGTTTTAAGGCTTTTTCGGAAAGACCAGAGGGAGGAGCTGGTCTTAATTGAGTGGGGGAGTGTGGGGGAGTACATAGAGAAACATACAACATAATCACATACATATTAAGCTACTACATTTGTAGCCTAAGACCATTTAATTCATTACATCATAGAAATGAGCTCCTCATGATTGACAATAGTATAAAGGAC
Organism: Lissotriton vulgaris; assembly: GCF_964263255.1. Lineage (NCBI taxonomy): Eukaryota > Metazoa > Chordata > Amphibia > Caudata > Salamandridae > Lissotriton > Lissotriton vulgaris. The sequence continues at coordinate 1,150,241,099 of NC_141698.1, forward strand.
CCATCACATATTATCTAGATAGGAGACCAGGAACATATGATTTTCCATTGGTTAACGATAAGGAGTAATACCAAATCCTAATAAACCAGAGGTGGCAGATACGGAGAACAATGATATATCACCTACCTCAAGCATGAACTTGATCTAGCAGTGTAACATAAGGGGTGTTCAGCCTCCTTATCATTGAGTAGAGATATTCGTCCAGCGAATGATCTTCTATATCTGTTCAGACTTCCTAATTATGAGAGGAATGAATATCTTATTTCATTTATTTCAGGGGGGTCAGAGTTTCCTATTTCTTGACCAACGTAATCAGCTAATCAATATACCACAATGGCATGTATCCAATTTGTCCTAAAACAGCTATTTATTCATACTGGACACCTCCCTATCCACTTGCAAGTCGATAAGAACAACGCGCAAACAAACTTCTCTTGTCTACCATGTTTATGGGGGGCATTTTGTTAAGATTTTGTTTGAATAGACCCTGGTTCTACTAAATGTAATACATACAGATGCATAAGATCAATGCGTGCCAATAATATCGAGGCAGAACGGAGAACGGAACGATATTGGTACAGAAATAATAGTACATATAGAGATGGCTATCCATCCTTATACTTACTGTTTAAAAACAGTGACAGGAAGCGGTTATATATCTTTCAGTGTCTTGAACGCATCCAGCTAAATGACTGGAAGCTGAAAATGAAAAGCATGCCATTATTGGCTGAATACCGCCCCAATAAAGCCTATTGATGTACACGAGGCACTGAGTATACTCACAGAAAGATTAAAAAGGCTGCGTCCAAAGCACGCGGTAATTCTATCATTAGTTCCGTCTTCCACCTCTCAATGGAGCATTTTATGGAACCGGTAAAATTCAAGGTTCAGGGTTTAAGGTTCCGACGAGGATACCCGCTACACGAGGCAATTTCCTCTCTGTAGACCCTGCATATTGTGACAAATTCAAAAAACAAGCTATGTCTTAGTGCGCGCCCTTATCGTAGTGGCGCGTTTTTGATAGTTCCCCCTATTTAGTTCCTTTACCTTTTGTGTGTAGATCCTGTTCGTCCCGCGTGCTTGTCAACTCGTCTTCCCGGCTAGCAACACCTATGCAAGACGCATGGTTTTGAATACCTGATAGAAAGTGGTGATACGCGGGCGTTTGTTGATGACGAACGCGGAAGTGATAGAGCAGGAGGAAAGACTACCCTTGATATCTACTGCGTTACTCACTAACTCTGATATTGTTGTTGTAACCCTTTAACTTGAACCTGGTACAAAGGTAACATCATCCACTATATTTACACGGAAAAATCCTGCGATTCAAGAACATTTTTTTCTCAAATATATGTATAATAGTATGTTTATATCGACTTTGGAGATAAAGATAAATTTGCCTAAATACAGGTGTCAGTATTGACTCAAATATATTCACACTAGGATACCTCGGTATATAATCATATACCATACGGATGATGAAGGAATACTTCTATTAACCCGTCATGTGTGCGAATCTAAATTTTCTATTGGTCGTGTGCATTCATAATAAGTGGCCACCCAGGTTATCGCACATATTCCTATTTTATCGCACATATTCCTATTTGTCTAATGAATGATCGGTGTCAATGCTGTACCTCTCTTAGTAACCCGATACATTCTACACCTTGAGCATGTTTCTGAGAACTAATCATGTATAATCTGACCACTAGGCACACGTTTCTAAGAGCTATTCAGTTGCCTAAGCATATTATTTGAATTCAGCAAATCAGATCAAATGGAATCCAAATGGAGCAGAAAGATTTTCTATATTGCTCCAATAATGCGATCCCATTCTTCTCTCGAGTTTAAACCCCTTTTGACTGTATCGAAGTAGGAGATATACCACTGCTCTCTTTCTTTTCTCCTGGAAACCATATTGCCACCTCTTTTTCCTATTTTAATTTTTTCCATTATGAACCAACCAAATTCAGATTCCTTATGGCCCTTTTCTAAGAAATGGGCAACAATAGGAGCAGTTACTTTATTTGTTTTAATGGCTGATCTATGTTCCTGGAGTCTGGAGCGTACCTCTCTCCCAGTTTCTCCAACATAGCAAAGGCCGCACGGGCACTGGAGCAGATAAATGACATTTTTGCTTTTACAGTTATTGTGGGTCTTACATGTTATTTTCTTGGAATTGCATACAATCTCTGACCCCACAATACATTGGGTGCACATGTTACAATTGCCACATTTAGTTGTACCAGTGACCTTAGTGCCATCAATTGTTCTTTGTTTGTCAGCTGGTTCCTCTTTATAAGTATGAACCAGCAGTTCCCGAAGATGTTTGTTCTTTTTAAAAGCAAATAGGGGTTTCTCTAATGCTACATCTTCTTCATAATTCAGAATGTGCCAGTGCCTGTTCACAATATTTTTTATTTGGTTGCTCATATTTGAAAACTTGCTGACAAAAACAACTTTATTTAGGGGCTCCTTCTCTTTAGGAATGTCACGAATCAGAACATCCCGGTCATAAAACCGTGCTCTTTTCATGGAATTAGAAAGGAGTTTTTTTGGATACCCCCTATCTTTAAATTTCAGTCTGAGATCTTCAGCATGTTTGTAGTAGTCATTCAAATTAGAACATTTTCGTCGGAGACGAAGAAACTGGCTGAAAGGGATGCTTTCCCTTTGTGATTTTGGATGAAAGCTAGAAAACTCCAGCAATGTGTTTTTAGCCATTGGCTTGGTATACAATTCAACTGCCAGGGCTCCATTGCAGTTCTTAATGCATATATCAAGAAATTCAACCTTGCTGGTACTATAGGACAATGTAAATTTTAGATTTGGATCTCCTAAGTTTATCCAAAGAAGGAATTCCTCAAGTAATTCAAATGGCCCTTCCCATATAAAGAAAATATCGTCTATGTAGCGGTACCAGCCCGCTACATTTTTGAAAAAAGGGGCCAATTCGTTATAAATGTGTATGTTTTCAAAATTACCCACATACAAACAGGCCAGACTGGGGGCACAAGTGGCCCCCATACTGGTACCCTTGAGCTGTTTGTAATAATCATTCTTGAAAAGGAACACATTGTTGGTGAGGATGAGTCTTACGCATTCAACTATGAACTCTCTGTTAGCCCCACCAAGGTCTTGTCCAGACAGAATTTCATCAATTACTTCTATGGTGTCCATCTGTGGGATATTGGTGTACAAAGACTCAATGTCTAGGGTTACTAGACACTGAGTCTCCTCACAGAAAGGGATGCCCTCAACCAGGGAGATAATATGCGCTGAATCTCGCACATAAGATTTTAACTTGCAAACAATAGGTCTCAAAAAATGGTCAACATATTTACTGACTGGTTCCCGTAGTGAGTCAATACTGCTCACTATTGGACGCATGGGTGGGTTCAGTTTATCCTTATGCACTTTAGGCAGGCCATAAATGGCTGGTGTTCTAGGCTCAAGGTTGTTAAGGAAACAGAATTCTTCTTCACAGATATAGCCAGCCTCCTTGGCTTCTGTGAGCAGTGCTAGACACTCTTTTGCTACTTTTTTAAGGCTAGCTTCAGTGGTACGGGCGTAGTGTTCGCCAACTCCTAGTAACCCAAGCATACGCTGCTCGTAGTCTCCAGTGTCGAAGATCACCACCCCACCCCCCTTGTCTGCTGGCTTAATAGTAAGGGAGCTATCTTCTCTCAAACAGTTAAGGGCCTCTCTTTCACTAGCTGAGATGTGGTGGTTGTAACATCGCTTCTCTTTTTCAAAAAGTTTGTGAATACCACTTTCGACAGCTGTTTCGAAGGCTTCAATGTTTTTATTTACCATGCTTAGGGTGGGGGTAAATTTAGACTTAGGTTTAAGACCAGAAATATTTGTTTTTTCTCTATACTCCCTATTCTCAAAAAATCTTTTAAGTCTGATCTTCCTGAAAAAAGAATTAAGTCCTTTTCAAATTGGAATTTATCCAGGTAAGTGGATGGGACAAAACTAAATCCTTTACTAAGAATCCCTATCTCTATATTGCTCAGGGCTTTGCTTGATAGGTTGATCACTGGTAGTTTGTTTGTTTCCAGTACTTCTTGTTCCGGGTACTTAGATACTCCTGTTGAGGAGGTGCTTGGTTGTAACTCTGCTGGGGAGGTCCCTGATTGTAGTTCTGTTGGGGAGGCCCTTGGTTGTAGTGTTGCTGTGGATGTCCCTGATTCTGATATTGCTGTCTTCCTCGGCTGAACTGACCCTGGCCTCGATTCCCATTGTAGGTCTGCCCCCTCCTTGGGCGCGGTTCTAAAAAAACCCATTGCTCATAGCTATTTCTACCAGCCTCACTGACCTCTTCTTCCTCAGAGCCAGAACATGATGAGTTGGAGAAAGTCACATGATTATTACCCCCTCTGGAGTATATTTGCCTATTAGGGGGTCGTTCCCAACTCCCATTATATTTGTTCTGGAAATAGTTTTCTTTCAGAAAAGGGTAGGTTTTGTCTTCTGCATATAGTTCAATATCTTTTTTCAGCTTATTCGTTTTTTTATTTATCAAATAGGTACTATACCCCTCAACATCTCTATTTATATCTGCCAGCTTTTTTTTGGCCTCTTCGAGAGCCGGACTGTTCTTAAGTTCATCTTCTAGCTTGTCAATTTCCTCTTTTTCTAAGATAAGTAGACCCTGCGCTGTTTCGATGATTAAAAGCATCCAGTCTCTACTACATCTATTTGAGATTAATGCCCAAGTTTCAAGGAACTTTCTGTTCTCTGTGAATACTCCCGGTTCATTACGAACTTGTAACCCAATAGGTATAATGCCAGATGTTAAATATTCGACTAAAAAGTCGGCATGGGCTTCAGTTCGGATAAGTTTTTTCTTTAGATTCACAAGTTTGCCCCAATTTTCCCCTTTACCTCGTGTAGCGGGTATCCTCGTCGGAACCTTAAATCCTGAACCTTGAATTTTACCGGTTCCATAAAATGCTCCATTGAGAGGTGGAAGACGGAACTAATGATAGAATTACCGCGTGCTTTGGACGCAGCCTTTTTAATCTTTCTGTGAGTATACTCAGTGGCTCGTGTACATCAATAGGCTTTATTGGGGCGGTATTCAGCCAATAATGGCATGCTTTTCATTTTCAGCTTCCAGTCATTTAGCTGGATGCGTTCAAGACACTGAATGATATATAACCGCTTCCTGTCACTGTTTTTAAACAGTAAGTATAAGGATGGATAGCCATCTCTATATGTACTATTATTTCTGTACCAATATCGTTCCGTTCTCCGTTCTGCCTCGATATTATTGGCACGCATTGATCTTATGCATCTGTATGTATTACATTTAGTAGAACCAGGGTCTATTCAAACAAAATCTTAACAAAATGCCCCCCATAAACATGGTAGATAAGAGAAGTTTGTTTGCACGTTGTTCTTATCGACTTGCAAGTGGATAGGGAGGTGTCCAGTATGAATAAATATCTGTTTTAAGACAAATTGGATACATGCCACTGTGGTATATTGATTAGCTGATTACGATGGTCAAGAAATAGGAAACTCTGACCCCCCTGAAATAAATGAAATAAGATATTCATTCCTCTCATAATTAGGACGTCTGAACAGATATAGAAGATCATTCGCTGGACGAATATCTCTACTCAATGATAAGGAGGCTGAACACCCCTTATGCTACACTGCTAGATCAAGTTCATGCTTGAGGTAGGTGATATATCATTGTTCTCCGTATCTGCCACCTCTGGTTTATTAGGATTTGGTATTACTCCTTATCGTTAATCAATGGAAAATCATATGTTCCTGGTCTCCTATCTAGATAATATGTGATGGGTCCTTTATACTATTGTCAATCATGAGGAGCTCATTTCTATGATGTAATGAATTAAATGGTCTTAGGCTACAAATGTAGTAGCTTAATATGTATGTGATTATGTTGTATGTTTCTCTATGTACTGGAAGCAATGTTTATGTGTGTTAATATAGTGAGCTGGAATCATTACGTTTTTTAAGGTTTTATTTTCTGCCATTTAATTTGATCGATTGTGCTTATAAACTATGACTAAGACTGATCTTATTTAAATTTCAGAAATTATTGGGAAGCATATTCTATATATTGTCCTGATGAAGGCGGTTTTAAATTGATTGTACCGCCGAAACGCGTCGACGCCCAAGGAGCTAATCCGGGATTAAAAATTAAGGAGAAACTCAAAATTACTGTTTTGTGTGAGTTTAATCCTTTTTCCCTGTAAACTCCTTTTTATTGGAATCATTGGTCAATGTAGTTCCATCAGGTCTACATCGTTGGAAAACTAAAATGATATATTGCCCATAACTTTGTATAAATAACGTGGATAGCATTGGACAGTTACATTGGGTACACACCATATTATGATCTGCTGCTTTAACTAGATTTTTAAATGACACTGATTTACAGTCAGGTAAAGTCAAATATATAAATCTTTCAGTGTCTATTCTAGTAGTACTTGATAAACTACAATTGTGGCAGTCATGCTGCCATTGATAAGAAAGGCTGAAAAGATTATCTACATCTACACCTTCATCTTCCAAAACACCAAACATATACCATATACATTAAAAATTCTTGACAATCCTTCTGAATGTTCTGTGAAAATTTATCTTGACCAGAACACATATCTAAAATATTTCGAATTTCTGTTACACTTTCTATTTCTGCTGTATTACTGCTACATTTCTCAAACACAGAATTCAATAAACCACACAATCTTTGATCCCGATTTTCAACAATCTGTTCTTGTAAACTTTTTAGAAAAAAAACAACATTAACCACTACTTTAGCATAGCAGTTGACACCAGAACTATTTTCCAACTGAAATCCAACTACATTTTCTTCACAATTCTTTTTCTTCCTGTTTTCAATTACAGTTTTCTCTGCTTTTTGTCTTTTTGCTACTACCTCACTGCAATTATCCTCATTTCTTCTTTTTCGGCCTACCACACGTTTTTCAAACAGAGGATATTGAGGCAAATGTGGAGCATATTCTCTTCTTAACCTATTGTATTCTTTAACACAATCTAGACCTGCACAAATTTTTGTCTCATCACACTCAATCAAGTACAATCCTGATAAAGTTCTGACTCGGGATAATGCCACATATGCCATACCCTCTTTAAACACAGATCTTCCAATTTTCACCAAAGCATTATCTACACTTAAACCTTGAGATTTATGAATTGTTACTGCATATGCCAAACAAACAGGAAACTGTTTTCGGCGAACATATAAGTCTTTTACAAGTAAAAATCTAGCAGAACCATGACTTATTTGTTGTACTTGTTCAATGCCATCAAATTTTATTTTTAAAAATTCAATTCCATCTCTATTTCTGTAATTCACAAAATCAACATAACCCATTGCTCCATTTACCAGACCTCTTTCAACATTTAAATTCCTTCTCAAAATGATACGACAATTTAAACACACATTCAGAGTCTTTTCAAAACCAGCTGTTTTAGAAATACTTTTCTCTAATGAATCCAATTTAGTTTTTCAAATTTTCTGACAAAACAATTGTTGCACCCATATGCTCTATTTTATCTATTGCTTCCAGTTTCACAATCTCTTAATTTTCTAACTCAAACATTTTGTTGTTGAAGATGGAACATTCTTGCAGAGTTGGCATCAAACATATCCCAGATTTCTTCTCAGTCATTTTAAAAAAAATATTCTCTGAGAGAATGTTTTCATTTGGATACAAATTTGAAATTAATCGACCATATAAAGCTTTTTTCCCAAGCTCGCTTACTTTTCCAATTCTTACATCTTGTAGAATATTTTTATAATCTTCATCCTTTGCCTGTCGCATATTTTGAAGCAGTTCAGCATATTTAAAATGTAACCATATATTAACGTTTCCAATGCTTCCAAGGGACTTCCTGGTATCTTCATGGGTGAGCATTTTAAACACTCGTTGTCCTTTTACTGGAGTCAACTGCAATAGATCTCCAAAAACAATAATGTGTTTTCCTCCAAATAACACATCATACTCTGTTCTAAGAATTTCTTGCATTCTCAAATGCACAAAAGCAAGCATTAGATTTTGTAGCAGGGTTTCCGTTCTCCCACAGAACTGTGCATAGAGATCTAGAACCTCAGTGAGTTAGGATGATCCAAAACTCATCTCAGTGTCAGAAATCTCGTTACCTAGCTAGCTACAGTGTCTCATGGATCATTATGAAATGATACATGTATTAGACAAACCAGAACATGATCTTTAGAATACCTCAGGAGTCGTGGAACACATGAACACTCTTTCGTTATACAATCATTTCAAACCAAAACTGGGAGTCAAAGAACACACATGCAAGTTTGAAATATTTATTATTCAATGCAAAGTTCTCAAACGCAGTATCTTGTATAATACCAAAATGCAGATTATAAAAATCAGAGTTAGCAGCATAGTCACTAATCCATAGTAAGCAAAAGGTGCTAGCATGTTATAATGCAAAAACCTATAGAATCGATATCACCTATATTTCGCGCACCCTATCTAGTATATTATTTTATATCTAAGAAGGTCTCATTCGGGCTTTAGCAGGGCGGCCCCATACCTCTCAATGTCAGTAGGAGCAGTTCACATCAACAGCTACCAGCTCTCTCCATGCGCAGTACCAAGTGTCTCCGTTCATTCCGTGTAACTCTATCTTAAACCCGCGTAGAGCCCAAAATGTTGGCATCAACATTATTTGTGTTATGTCTAATGTCTAATGTGGTGCGAGGATCAGACTTCCCAGCAACCTTGTGTTAGGTTAATCTTAGAGTGTGCAGCTCTCAGTGTGCAGACAGTTGTACCAAGTGTACGAGGCAAAGCTGATAGCATAGGAATAACATATTATTCTCAAATAAAACACCTCACCGCTTCTAGGGTGAAAGCTACAACAACAAGTACGTGTCGTGTGCAAAACTGAAGCCGAAGGCAAAGCGGCTGTTTAAACATGTAATACACTCATGCTAACTTAACGCAATATATGTAATGAAGTATCCATATGACACCCCCCCATTGGTCCGAGCACCGCCAATCATAAGGGAAAAGGCAATACTAAATCAGATACAAAATTGAAAGCAAAATTCAATAATCTTGAGCTAAAATAAGCTAAAAATATGTATGAATGAATATGTACGAATGAATATGTATTAATGCCTACAGTGGCCTCAAATCTAAAAAAAGAACAAAAGTCTTGAACCAAAAGTCTTCCGCCAGGTCCAAAAATTATGAAATGTATGACCAGGTCGCATCCTTTCAAATGTTTGTAAGAGAAAAAACCAAGGCACTTATCCGATATCCAAAGTCATGTGCCACCTAGACGTTATCTCCAGCGACATCACGTGAGTGAACTTTCCATCAGCTGAACATAGTCCATCCCTCCAATTCAGCGAGGGGAAAGTTATATTTCACAACAAAGCATTCCCTCCAGGCATCTCACGATTGGAAAGTATATGCAAAGAAAGTTGCAACAGCCTCCAGTATGAAATCACTGCCATCATCCGAAAACAGTTCAGCCATCCAATTTAGCAATGGGAAAGAACATACGTGCTCCTCCAGCATCGGATCCTCCTGCAACGTCAGAGGACAACTCGGTGGGTTCACCAGATCGCTGTGTGCCAGAAAGGCATTCGCTGCTGCAGAGATCTCCCATTGGCCCAGAACTCCATTTATTGCTGCCAAGGCCATAACTCTCTCGCCAGAACAGATCAGCTCGTGAGCCACAACGGGACGCATTAGCTGATCAAAATCGACGTCAGGAGCAGTCCTCAAGCATAGGCATAAATCAATGGCCCAATCGAACTCGCAGCTCAGGCAGTGAAACACAGGTTGGACACACGTGAAGTCGGTGAACCGAAATGACAATCTATAGGCCGTGCTTAATGCTGCAAGCGGCAATGTTCCATAGTAATTGAGCATCCGATCACGACACAGGGTCAGGAGGCGTTGAACGGCGTCTTGCGCAGGATGGGCATCCATGTTTTATGAAGAAAAACACCAACAGAAATCCTGCGGCCACAGCCAGCAAAACAGGTAGTCCACCAAACAAACTCGAAAAAATAGTGTGGAAAAACGTGGGAATGATACCAAAAACTTTTTCAAACGTAGTCACGAGGCCACTGCTTACTAGTTTAAAAAAATGTGCAAGGCCAGTCGTTGAAGAAGCATTAAAAATCTGGTGTACCAGCTCGCAGAAATGAAATGGCAAATCAGTGTTTAAGAGCGCCTGCACCTCTGTGCGGGTGTTGGCTATGTGAAGGACATAAGTTTCCCGGGCCGAACTCAGGGTCACTTGTTTTTGAGACAAAAGGGCCCTTATTCTGCTTAAACCATTGAATTTCGCTTCCAAGGTTGGGATCCGTGGCCAGATGGAGACATCTGAAGAGCCATGCGTGGGTGGGTATAGCACGTTCTTGCAGCACACTACACGCTCTGATACAGTAACTATATAAGCCACACCAATTAATAAACCACAACATAATTCGTTGTTTAAAAGCAAATAACTCCCATTAGCTAATAATGTAAATGTGGGCACTACTGCTGGAACTGGCGTGCCTTTTAAAACACATGCTAAATTTGGGCGGTCCTGATTACAAGAACCGTGTAACTGAATGTGTCTGCATATTAATGAATGGTCAGGTGACTGTGTGCATTCCTCACCATTAAGATTAACCTCTTTTCCATCTTTCAGACATCTGTATGTGTATGGTAATGACCATGCCTCATGTAGGAATGCATTGCCTAGCGGTTCATATCGTCCTATAGCAATATAACGCATACAGTTAGTAAATTTATATAAAGGGAATGGTAATGTAATTAATCCATGAATAAGCCACGTGGCAGTAGTGGTTTCAGCAACAGAGAAAGGCAAGGACTCTAGCTTTTCAATATGTAGCATAGAAAATGAAGCATCACGCATTGAAAGCATGCGCTGTTTCTCAGTAAGATTAAAAGGAGCAAAAAGGGATGAAACGTTCAATGAGGTCCAGGGAACTCGACCAGCCTTAAGAGTCTGTAGCGTCCATGCAAACTGCATCACAGAACGCAATTGATTTTGACCATGGTATAACGTGGACACTTCATCATGTACAATATCAACAACAGAAGAAACAATATTATCCAATGTGTAAATTCTGGAAGAAAGCATGTTAATACTGTTATCGACCACTGCAAGCACTTTTTCCAAATTTGCTTGATCAATAGCTCTCAGGCGCTTTGCTGCCTCAACTTGTGAAGATTTCCAAATCTCATTGTATATAGCATAAAGAAAGCGTTTAGATCTACCCCTAGCTGGGCCTTTTATAAAATCATTTAGGTCTATATTTTCATTCAACTGGGACAGATGCAGTTTAACTGCAGCCAAAGTGGAATGTTGTAACCAGTTCTGACACAATTTTCCTACTGAATAAGTAGTAACAGTGTGATCTGTTTCAAACCTGGGATCTGGCCTGACGTGTGTAAACCCTTCAGACAAACCCAAAAAACGACGTTGGCAAGCATCAGAGCTCCTCTGCCACAAGAGCCACCCCTCCGGGTCGAAATGGGAAACATTAAAGGAGGAGTTCTGCAAAAGTGCTTGTATCTCACTGATGGATAATGTAGTGAAATTACTCCAACCTGAATATTCTTCTAAATCAGGGATAGTAGGGGTATTTAATTTTTTAGATGTAGCCAATCCAAAACATGTTGTTTGGGAAATAGTTGAATTTAAAAACAACATGTGATTCGGGATGAGACATGCACGATGCAAAGCCTCAGTGCCTTGTACCTGCCAATCTTTGGTACCCCAAACCGATTTAAGGTCAATAGTATCCTTCCATAACTCATAGCCATCTACAGATAACCTTTCTAGAAAGGACTTTGAATACAGCAATTTTGTATCAGTAAGTCTGACTTTGGGCATGAATTTCTGGTTCACTTTAAAATAAAACGACTCAGGATTTGATTGATTAAAGTCTGTAAAATAAGAGTATTTTCCCAGAAACGTACTCGAGCTCCCCTGTAAAGGAGCAGGGCAATGTTCCCACTGAGTGTAATTCACAGGAACCCTCCTGGAACTTGTCTTGTGTAGGAAATGATTCCCATAATGTTGATAGCAAAACAAATCACCATAATTGACAGAATCTAAGTACAAATCCTCAGCATCAAAGGCCGCATAATATTTCAAATCAGAGAACAATGCTTCTACAGCCTGAAGATCCCAGTCATCAGAACGAACATTTTGTTTAATCACATCTCCCATGTTTACTCTAAGCACATTAGGAACATTAATAACTTCTGTGGGGCCATGTATCTGAAACCTAACCGCATCCCACACAATCCCATCAAGGACTGGCCAAGCAGTAATCTGTACTGAATGTAAGTCTCTCTTTAGTCTGTGTACTGAATGTGAGGAGGACAGAGGGGCCAATGTTCCATTAAGGTACCGAATTCCTGTTCTTTCTATCACATAATGGCCTTCGATCAAGCGGAAAACATAAAACACAAAACCAATTGACATAAAAAGATAAAATGAAAATAGTATCAGCCAAACGTAGGTCCAAGGGGGAATTAAAAAATGTTTTTTAAATAACGTGGCATATTTTGCAATAGTCGATGGTTTCTTTGAAAGTTCCGAAACAGAGTCAAAAGAGAATCTGGACTGGTTGGCCAAACGAGCATTTAGATCAGACATAGATAAATCAGCAGGATCTGCATATGTCCGCTCATCAATGTTGGCAAGAGGAATAGTATTTAATAAAGGATTGGATAAAGCAGGCATCTCGAGGGACACCTCCTGATCTGTACCAGATGTAATAGCCAGCACAGAGTTCCTCACCATGGAAGGACAGGATGCAGCCGGTGTCATGCTATGAAGAATCGGCCACCCTGTGTGTCTTGACATTGTCAATAGAAATAAATCTGTTTTCTTTACGACCTGGAAGTGGTGGTAAAATGACTGTTCTTGTGCCCTTCACTCCAAGGACTCGAACCGGCGGTCGATATGAGGGACCAAACTCTTTCTTGTTATTGATCTTCTCTCGAACCAGTTCTCCAACTTGGGGTAGCCAGCCAACTACCGGGATCTGCAACGCATCATCCGACGTGGAGGGCAAGTGTTCCTTTGCAAGACTGTCTCTGGTCTTTTGTAGATCCTGTAAAACATTGCAATGTTCATCTACGTCAAAGGCCGCGGCCTGGGCCTGGCAGTCTGCACCATCAAGGTCAGGGACGTACATCTTGATACCAAAGAGCATTTCGTATGGGGTCCGCCCACCCAGAGACCTTCTAGGGAGATTATTAAGCGCACGCTGCACGCCATAGAGGTGGGTCAGCCAGTTTCTACCAGTGCCTATAACACGGGCTGTCAAAGATTGCTTTAAGTCGCGGTTCATTCTTTCTACTACAGAATTGCCCTCAGGCCTGTAGGGGCTTGAAAACTTCACCTGTACTCCCAACGAAACCATAGCATCCTTATACGCCTTAGAGGCGAAAGCCGGACCCTGGTCCGAGTGGAAAGTACCACAAGCAAAGATTCCCACAAAGACACGCAAATCCTTAATGACAGTTCGCGAATCAGCGCTTCGATGCGGCCATACCCACACAAAGCGTGTGCATGAGTCAACTGCTACTAAGATGTATTTACAAGCAGTATCAGAAGAAAAAGGACCGCAGTGATCCAAATAAACGCAACCAAGCGGTTTATTAGAGATGCACAACTGTGTCTGAGGCGGACGCGCAGCAGTAGAAGGCTTAATCTGCTGACAAATGTCACACATAAGGACATAATCGCGCGTCTGTTTGTACAGTCCCCGCCACCAGAACCTCTGTTGTAGCTGAGATACAGTGGCTGAGACGCCCGCATGCGCAGACGCCACACCTTCATGAGCCGCTGTAATCAGAGAAGCTCTGCGATCCGAGTTGGGAACTAAACGCTCTCCAACTTCAGGAATTTTCACATAAGGAACCTTATCGGGACTTAAGTGGTATGTGTACTTCGAAGGGAACCCCGCAGGATATTTACCTCCCTTCGCTGTGGCAGCAACAGCCGCCAAGATGTCATCATCTATTTTGCTTTTGGACCTCGTGACCGCTGCAACTAAGTATTTTGATACCGCTGACTTCGCTGCTTCATCAGCAAGCGAGTTGCCAACAGCGTGGACTCCCACGCGCTGGTGGCCGAGAGTATGAATCACAAACACGAGCGGCAGTTTCTCTTTAAGTTCCGCCACTCGGACCCAGATCATTTTATGTTTTATTGTGCTACCTTTGGAATCACGAAAATCATTCTGAATCCAAAAGAACAAGTTCTCATTGTAAGACTGGACACAGTAGTAAGAATCACTTACGATTAAAGTCGTCACACAAGGATCAGCGTACTCCAATGCAAGCATTAGAGCACGCAGCTCAGCTAATTGTGCGGTGCAGTCCCCAAGCGTCTGCGTGTGCACGACGCTGGACTCGAACTCATCGTTCACCATGGCACCGACCACAATGGCGCAAGCGGAAACGTAGGCATGTTTAGAGCCATGCGCAACCTGCGCCGAACCATCCGTGTAAATGATACAGTGGAAATCCTCCAACGGCCGCATTGCTAAAGGCGCAGGATGAACAAATTCATACTGTAAATACTCCTGCGACCGTAAAGCGGCGTCAAAAATAAACGTGACATCCTGAGATGTCAAGGATGTAGCCCACTGAATCCACCGAGGGTGCAAAGCTTTAGAATTTGGTACACTGGCTTTCGTGACCGCCTCCAAGGCCGGACACGGGGTAACAACCAACATGCGCTTTCCCTGCGACAGGGCACGTTCCTTAAGAATTGCCATCTGCACAGCCGTTAAAACTTTCTCCACAGTGGAAAATCGCAATTCAGCCGAAGTGTACAAGTGTGACTTGTAAGCAATAGGTACAGTATCCCCCTCATTAAAAGTCAGGTACGTGAAACCCACCGTCCCAGGGATAATTCTTATCACCAGGTTGGTCTGGTTATCACGGGTCTGTAAGTAGTCAGAAGTGAGCAAATCAGCCTGCAAGGACTGCAGAATGGCTGAATGCTCAGGCAGCCAGCATGATTTGGAAAAAGATGGTTGTACCAAGGCATATAAAGGCTTGATACGCTGGGCATATTCCGGAATGTATGTCCTCCCGAAATTTAAAAAACCCAGTAAAGACTGTAATTTTTTCAGCGTTGTCGGAGAGCGCAACTGCGCGCACTTCTCCAGGAAGTGAGGAGCCAATCCCTTTCCTTCATGGTTAAGTTCATAACCTAGAAACAACACTGTGTACTCCGCAATGTGTGATTTTGCAAAGTTAAACTTGTAACCCATGTCTGCAAAGTTACAAATGATGCTGTTTACACGACACAGATGCACCCAAAGTTCGTCGTCTGTGAGATAAATGTCATCCACATACGAACATGCAACTGGATCGAAACTCTCCAAAAGAGAGACTATGCGGGCGGAAAACACCCCAGGACTATTTTTATATCCCATTGGGAGTCGTTTAAACATTTTTTGTACGCCGCCGCATGTAAAACTGGTCCATTGGGAACTTAGACCATCTAATCTATGTGCATAAAAACCATTGGAAATGTCAAGCGTGGTTTTGAACCGTTTACGCTCAAGACTATCCACTAGGGCAGAGCCGTGAGTATTCTGTACTGCACAGTTACGGCAATGCGAGTTCAAATGCCGGTAATCCAAAACCAGACGATATGATCCGTCCGGCTTGTTAACAGTAAAAAGGGGATTATTCATCGGTGACACACACGTTTCAATTACACCTTGATATTCCAATTGTTCAAGGATAGCCGCGACCGAAGCCTTAGCTTCACGCCGTATGGGATATTGGGGTTGTGGCTGCGGCTGTGACCGTAACGGAATCTCATGGCTCGGGGACAATTTATCCCAGCCACACTGATTCCGGTACACAGCCGGCGCAAGCGCCAGAGCCCACTCTTCTGCAAATTGCAGAGCTTCCATTCTTGGCACAGTGTGCGCGAAACTGGGGAGGATTACCTCCTCCCCTCGCGGAGCTGCGAGAACAAAAGGTGGGGGCCAGTCAGCCTCCGAAAGCAAAATATCATACGTATCCGAAAGATTTTCCCAAAATACCCCTTTTACAGTTCGCTGCATGTCACCTTCAATTAACAGGACAATTTCAAAAAGTCTTTCAGGGGGAGCAACATGTGTATCAGCTGTTTCAATCACAATAAAAGTCTCAGTCGCTGTCACCTTCAACAGTGGACGGAGGGCCTCTCTCACTATGGTAATCTCCGCCGCGCTGTCCAGCAAGGTCAGAGCCCACGTCAGATTCCGAAGCCGCGTTCTCACTATCTGGGGCATATCGATGCGCCGTTAAGGCAGCGACTTTCTTCTTGGCAAACTGCGGTCTCTTTGGCGTAGAGTCGTCCCGCTGATCCCCTTCACTTCGTGTGCGGGGCTGGCCACGTCCTTGCTGGCCACCCCTGCCCCTGCCGCCCCCTCCACCACCGGTTGACGGAGCCGATGAGTCCTGAAAGGAACGAGGAGAGCGTTGGTCAGTTGCCTGATATCTATCAGGCGATTTAATCGTAGCGCGATCGCGCAATTCATAAACTCGCTCTGACTGCGCAGGTTGTGAAGGCGCCGGACTCGAAACCTGTGTCTGTTGTTGTTGTTGCTTACCCTGATTCTGCTTTTTAGGCCAATTTTGTTTTTTGGACTTGGGCTGTCCACCTGTTTCCGAAGACTGTCCCTGGGGCTGCTTCCTTTCTTTTTCAAGAAAAACCTTTGCGCCCTTAGAATTGCGGCCAACCGTTTTATAAGCTGCCACAATAATTTTTGCCAGCTGACGGGGTTTCTCGGCATCGGGAATTAACGCCAGACCATTGGCCACTTGAAAGTTCACAGCATCCCCTTTTACATTGGCAAGGATAATACCGCAAACTGTCTCAAATGAACCGTTCAGGCGCATACCCAACTCAACCGCCGACTCAGGTCCGTGATCATCTTGAACACGTTTGAGGATCGCAGACAGGTTCGACACTGTCGGTGTGCCAAAGCACCTCGAGTAAACCGCTGCAAAAGTCTTACCCCATGTTTCACAGTCAGCAAGTTCAGGGGCTAAATCCTTCGGTAAACTAAGCGTAAGAATCCGGTGTTTTTCACCCGGAGTCGTATTAGGAAACACAGCCTCCAGCTGGTCGAATTTCTCGGCAAGCCAGTAAGGAAAATCATCCTTATTGTCTGGCTTTCTGCCCATTACGGAATTCACCAAGACAGGACTGATTTTCAAACCAGCCTGTTCCGCTCGAAGCTGCGCACCTGCGGGGGCTGCGCCATGTATATTACGACCAATGTAATGAACAAGCGCTCTAATCACGTCAACCGCGACATCATGCAGACGCCGCAAATCACCCACATTACAAGTGGCGCGATTAGGATGAGGAGTAAATCCGCCCAAGGCGGGCCAGGCTGTGCCCGGAATGGACAACGGACCTAACCTCGGAGCCGTTAAAGAGTGGGGTAGGACGCCACCAAACCAAACTCCGTGCTGCCAAGCATCGATAGGTACTTCCAGTGCTCTGTACGGAGCATAAGCCGCCGGAACAGCCGAGGCAGTGTACGAGTGGTAGACGCCCGAATTAGCGTTTACTTCCGGAAACGTCACCCAGGAATAAAACAATTCGTACGGGTACGCATGTTCCGCACTCACCACTAGAACCACAGCCAAACCTTCCGCAGGGACATTATATGCCCTCAAGTGGTCGCGAACCGCGACGCGGCTATGCTGCGCTATTTCCACGGCCATGGTAGCACCGGAAGTGAAAAAAGGACAAAGAACACTTTGTAGCACAACTGGGTAGTAATTCAAAGAAACCGTTTAAAGTAGAATTCAAGCTTGAAAAGACCTATTTCAAAAATAGGTAGGTTTTTCCGACACCACCGTTTACCGGAAACGGGAATGAAGGTGTTAAGGTTTGAATGATATACTACTCGAGTGTCATGAAATACGGCCAACCAATCCGTTGGGCGCCATGTAGCAGGGTTTCCGTTCTCCCACAGAACTGTGCATAGAGATCTAGAACCTCAGTGAGTTAGGATGATCCAAAACTCATCTCAGTGTCAGAAATCTCGTTACCTAGCTAGCTACAGTGTCTCATGGATCATTATGAAATGATACATGTATTAGACAAACCAGAACATGATCTTTAGAATACCTCAGGAGTCGTGGAACACATGAACACTCTTTCGTTATACAATCATTTCAAACCAAAACTGGGAGTCAAAGAACACACATGCAAGTTTGAAATATTTATTATTCAATGCAAAGTTCTCAAACGCAGTATCTTGTATAATACCAAAATGCAGATTATAAAAATCAGAGTTAGCAGCATAGTCACTAATCCATAGTAAGCAAAAGGTGCTAGCATGTTATAATGCAAAAACCTATAGAATCGATATCACCTATATTTCGCGCACCCTATCTAGTATATTATTTTATATCTAAGAAGGTCTCATTCGGGCTTTAGCAGGGCGGCCCCATACCTCTCAATGTCAGTAGGAGCAGTTCACATCAACAGCTACCAGCTCTCTCCATGCGCAGTACCAAGTGTCTCCGTTCATTCCGTGTAACTCTATCTTAAACCCGCGTAGAGCCCAAAATGTTGGCATCAACATTATTTGTGTTATGTCTAATGTCTAATGTGGTGCGAGGATCAGACTTCCCAGCAACCTTGTGTTAGGTTAATCTTAGAGTGTGCAGCTCTCAGTGTGCAGACAGTTGTACCAAGTGTACGAGGCAAAGCTGATAGCATAGGAATAACATATTATTCTCAAATAAAACACCTCACCGCTTCTAGGGTGAAAGCTACAACAACAAGTACGTGTCGTGTGCAAAACTGAAGCCGAAGGCAAAGCGGCTGTTTAAACATGTAATACACTCATGCTAACTTAACGCAATATATGTAATGAAGTATCCATATGACAATTTGAGACCATGCTTACTTCATCAATGATAAGAAGTTTCATTTTCTTCAAGACTCTTGAAACTTCAGAACACGCATCTCCAGATGACTTGTTGTAATGCAATTTATTATCATGCTCAACTGGCAGCATCAGTAAACGATGTAGAGTAATCCCTTTAATATTATGTGCAGCCAGACCAGTTGGAGCAGTTACAACACAAGACAGCGGTGAATCAGTCCTTTTCTGCAGATAACTTGCAATGGCTTTAATTAGAAAACTTTTTCCTGTCCCCGCTTCTCCACTTACGTACAGTCGGACAGGGTCAAATAATATACATGAGCACTCTTTTTTCTCATGTCTGAATCCATGTTCAATCTGCTCTGTGACTTCATCATATATCTTTTTCTGCTCAATGTTTAGTTGCTTTACCAAATCTACTAAGTTAACTCCATCCTCTTGAGCTTGTTCCATAGCTCTTTCCACCTCATCCATGGCAGTGGCAGCTTCATTTTGGATAATTGGTCCTCCTAGTGGATCCTGACACAATGAAGTAGAACTCTGACTATCTTGAGAACTGTCTCTAGCTATCTCTTCAGCAATTGTGGTTTCTTGCTCCATTTCTTCATTCAACATTTGCAGATAATTTAGAAAAATAGGACATTCTATGGTATCCTTAGTTGCATTAAAAGAGTCTTCATAACAGAGAAAATCTCCAAGTAGTTCCTCTTCTGTACGCCATGGCTTAAAGAGTTGCAAAAGAGCTAAATAGTAAAATTCTCTTTTGTCTGGAGCTTCACAACTCAATTTTCGATGATTAATCAAATGGCCTTTTTTCTGCTTCCCTAGACATCCTTCATAGCCAATGACTGCATATTTTCCATTATTGATATCTTCTGTGATGTTCCTCTTATAACTGTAGTTTTGCAGAACTTCATACAAACAAGTGTTCTCAAGGTGAGTACTTCTATTTGGATAGTACGTATCCAACATATTTGTCTTCAAAATATCAGTACTGTTTGGTTCTTTCTCCGCCAAATATTCAATTTCTTGTACAGATTTCAAAACTCGGTTTCGTGTTGCAGCAAGACCTAGACTAACCCAAATGATTGTTCTTGATTTGGCATAGAGACTTGCTGATGATAACCGATCAGAACATTCATATGCTCCAATTTCTCGATGCGACAACATCTTCAGACTGAAACTGTATAATTTCTTGCTTAGACTCTTTTCATGTGAAATGTCCTCCCACATTTCCTTCAGTTCTGTCTTTTCTTTTTTGGTGATGTAAGATGTCACATATCGAGCCACAGCAATAGAGTTGTCAGCAACGAACTGAATATCCATGTTAGCATTCCACATGGACAAAATCACTGGGTTGTAATCGTTGATGTACTTAGATTCTTCATTTCTTTTCAAATTGTATGTATTTTTGGGAGATTTCCCCATCACAGTATGTCGTAGAGATGACATCAAATTATTTACTCTTCCCTTAGAAATCACTGGTCGTGGAAATGCAAAACGACATTTCGTGTAGTACTTTTCCTTGTTTTTAAATTTTCGACGACAATACTTTCCACAACGATGAGATTGAAAACGTAAAACTTGTTGCCTTAAACTGTTTTCTACAGTAGATTTTGGAACAGCACATGTTGAATACTCTTCAATGAAACTCATCACTGTTTCATCTGAATCTGATCCAAATTTGGGTGCATCTTTAATCCACAACAACATATGTATATGAAGAGCACCTCTCGCTTGATATTCCTTCCTCCAAAAGAAATCCAAAACCTCTCCAAGGGGAGTATTTCTTTTGTTGGTAATAAAAGACATCATAGCTTCAAATCTATGATTAAAATATCTGCAAACATTCACTGGATCCAAAGAACACAGTTCTCCAGGTGTTTTCAATTCTATATTTGGTATGTTTCCATTTGCCTCTCGTAGAAATTCAAGTAAGTCGTCCCATGCATACTCAGCACAGCTAAGAGTGAGGAACCATGTAGGAGTTCCTAAGTTTTTTAGCATACATTTTTATTCTCCATGACGACGGAACCAATACTCATTGGTTCCACGTTGACATGCCATGAGATTGATTAGCTGAGATTCCAAAATACTATCTTGCAGATTATCTTTCTCCATAAAGTCCCTTGCAGAAACATTTTGCAGATGACCTCCACTTTTCAGTATATGATTAACTGCATAAGAAAGCCCAGACAAATCACTTTCAAACAGTAGATGAAACAAATATGGAATGCATTGACGAAACCTTGGATCTTCAGCATATAATCTTAGAGTCCGATATTCAGCTGCAGGAATTTGAACTGGTCGATCATCATATCGTCCACCACGACCTGTTGGAAATAATTGAGGAAAACAACGAGCTTCCAAACTTTCTTCCCATACACTAATGGGACTTCCTTTTGCTGCTTTCATTTGAAACAAATCAATTGCATTTCCCATTACTTCTTTGAAATGCAAAGGATGAACAGTATAATGTTCATATATTTCTTCACTTCTAGACACATCAACTTTTTCAATTTGACCAACTGAACAATCACTGTCTTCTTCTGTAGCTGTTTCCTCTGCTCCAACACTTACATCTTTGTAGTACTCATTGTTTTTGACCAAATACAACGTTGCCTTTTTGACTTTTCTAACATCAACTAAATCTTGCCAGATTTTCTTACTCTTTGTCGGAACCCCATTAACTAGAATAACTAGAGGATCCTCTTCTACTCTTTCTACACCAATTGTATCAAAATTTTTCTTTACATCTAGAGGCAAATAAACAACTCTTCCCTTTAATCCTCTCTGTAAATCTGAAGGAGGCAATTTCCCTGTCTTAGGCTCCATGCGTACAATAGCCTGAAAAGGATAGACACATTGAATCAAATAGATTCATAAGTATTAAGATCCATCAATTCAGTAGGAATATCTATCAACTGAAGATTATTATGAACTGCTCTAGCAGGCATTCTATTTTCATTTAATTTTTTTAAACAATAATTACAAATACGCTGATCAAAACTCAAATCAAAAGAATTCTCCACCAACAAATAACTTACAAAATCCTGCCATTCACTATTATTTTCCAATTCACATTTTGCATATAAATCAACTAACCTAGTCTGAATCTTATAATGAGTCCGTCGACAACACACACAAGTTAAATTAGGCCTTTCACTTGATTTCACCTTAAACTTGGTAATTTCCTCGTCAAACTTTTCTATAATTGAAATCTGTCCATTATCTTCCACATTACCATCCATTACTATATCTATTTCCACACTGTCCTCTTTTTTTCTCAAAATACCAAAACTCAATTTCTTCACAAATAGTCTTCACATCCACTTCAGATCCATGCAAAAGAGCACTGTTTAACTGTTTAAGCTTAAGTGCTGGACTTTTTGCATAATACAACTTTCTCACTAATTTCCTCACCTTAATATGATACACTGCTAACATCCTAAAATGATGAAAAACACTCTCACATACTTTTCTAGAAAGACAAGCTAGTGAATGCCCATGCAAACCTGTGCTTTCTCTCACTCTACAAGGATCTAACTCTTTCAAGATCTTCATTTTTTGTTTGAGACTTTTCTTACTATATTACGTAAGAAATTTCAAAGCAAATCGATTGAACCCTGTCGCACACTACAAATACTACTGCACTTCCATGTGTACACTGGACCCTTAGTACGTCTCCCTAAAACTTCATCAGCTAACACCTCTTCTGCATCTCTAGATACAAGTTTCTCTTTTTCCATCACACAACCATCTTTCACCTCATATGCTCGACCACTGGTGTCAACTGCATGCACCAAATCATTTTCCTGAAAGTAACTCTCCTCATTGAAAAACGGCTCAGAACTTGAACTATGCATCCATTCACCAGAAAATACTTCACAAAAATTATAATTCTTTTCCATCTACTGTTCGATTTGAAAACATCAATTGCCTTATTAAGTATCCTAATTCTATTGATTACTAAAATAAATAATTTTTTCTTAACTTCAAAAGCCTGATCAACAATCTTTTCTACACTTTTCTTTTTCTTGTAAAAAGCAGCTCTCAGTTTACTTTTCTTATCATTTTTTAGCAAATTTAAAACTACCCTATTGCGAAACATTCGCCGACGAATGTCCCTAAATTGATTAACCCTTCTATTGCTATCCATTCTCTTCTCTCCTGCTCCAATCAAGACATTTTTTGTGGGCCTCTCCTTCCTTTTTAGATTTGTTGACTTTTTCTGAATATTCACATTAGCAATATCATTTCTTTTTCTACGACATATGTTGTGCAGAAAAGACTTAATTGGCTTACCAGAAGGTTTTCTGGTGTTTTTTTAAAGTAGTTGTTGTAGAGGATTCCATAAATTCTGTTGTTGATGTTCTCCTTTTACGTATGGTATTTTTGATAATTCTTTGCCTTGAAGGCATTTTTGCTTGCTTTTCAGAAGTTGATTTGAATCTGTTGTTCTGAAAAAAAACACATGAAAGACCACTATTAGCAAACAATAAAGTAATGTCAAAAAGCAAACAATATAAACAATAAATTGCAACATATTTAAGTTTATACAACAGCAACTCAGGGCCTTATTTATGAAGGTCTTGCACCAGAAGTACAACCCATATTAAAAGTGACATACCGGCGCCACAAGACAATCATAAATAAGACCCAAATAAAAATACCAATCAATTGCATCCAAGAATCGTTTTTGGAATAACATTTAAGAAAGACTGCGCAGAACCTATGTACAACCACTCAATATCAGGAAACAAAGTCAGGACCTTATTTATGAAGGCCTTGCGCCACAAGAGTGTCACTTATTGCCCATGTATAAAGTGATGCACCAGTTGCATTAGGCAATCATAAATAAGGTCCAAATGCAAATACCATTCATTTTCACCCAAAATCGTTTTTTGAATAACATTTAAGAAACACTGCGCAGAACCTATGTACAAGCACAGAATATCACTTTTGAAACGTCACTGTTTCCCCAAATACAAATCCTCTATCTTTGAAATGTTCATATCAAGCATTATCAAAAATCCAAAAACAAATCAACAGCAAACAACGTCAGGGCCTTATTTATGAAGGCCTTGCGCCACCAGTGCGTCACTTATTGCCCATGTTTAAAGTGATGCATCAGCTGCACAAGGCAATCATAAAAAAGGGCCAAATGCAAATACCAATCAATTGCACCCAAAAATCGTTTTTTGAATAACATTTAAGAAACACTGCGCAGAACCTATGTACAACCACTGAATATCAGCAAACAAAGTCAGGGCCTTATTTATGAAGGCCTTGCGCCACAAGAGTGTCACTTATTTCCCATGTATAAAGTGATGCACCAGTTGCATAAGGCAATCATAAATAAGGTCCAAATGAAAATACCATTCATTTGCACCCAAAATGGTTTTTTGAAGAACATTTAAAAAAACCCTGCGCAGAACCTATGTACAAGCATAAAATATCACCTTTGAAACGTCACTGTTTCCCCAAATACAAATCCTCTATCTTTCAAATGTTGATATCAAGCATTATCAAAAATCCAAAAACAAATCAACAGCAAACAAAGTCAGGGCCTTATTTATGAAGGCCTTGCGCCACCAGTGCGTCACTTATTACCCATGTTTAAAGTGATGCATCAGCTGCACAAGGCAATCATAAAAAAGGGCCAAATGCAAATACCAATCAATTGCACCCAAAATCGTTTTTTGAATAACATTTAAAATACCCTGCGCAGAACCTATGTACAAGCACAGAATATCACCTTTGAAACGTCACTGTTTCCCCAAATACAAATCCTCTATCTTTCAAATGTTGATATCAAGCATTATCAAAAATCCAAAAACAAAACAACAGCCAACAAACTCAGGGCCTTATTTATGAAGGCCTTGTACCACAAGAGCGTCACTTATTTCCCATGTACAAAGTGATGCACCAGTTGCACAAGGCAATCATAAGAAAGGGCCAAATGAAAATACCATTCATTTGCACCCAAAATCGTTTTTTCTATAACATTTTAGAAACACAACACAGGACTTATATACTAGCATACAATTTCACTTCTGAAACATAACTATCTGCTTCCAAATATTCTCCATAGAGCAAATAAGTCTCTATCTAAATTAAATAAATCATTACTTACCTTTACAAATGCTTTTGGAGATTGAGAACAGTGTCAGACACACACACCAATTTTTCTTTATCAGAGCAAAAGGTGTGCTCTCAATACACTGAAACCAAGACTGGCATAGAAAATCTCTATCTTTGTACACATATGCCTTAATTCAACCAATCAAAAGTCTTCCCTCACTATTTTCAAACCAACACCCATCCCCTTCTCAGACCTTTCTATCTGTTACCATAGCAACTCCCTCCTAACTAAACTCTAAGGTTCAAAAGTTTATCTTACAATGTTGCAAATTAACTCAGCAAGGATGTTTGACCTCTCAATACACCAGCTTATCCAAAGTATTTTTGCTTTTAGTGACTTTTTTAAAACCATTCAAATTGCTTCTTTCACACAACATAACCATGCACCCTAACTTTCAGTTTTCAACTATCTGAATCCACCAATCATTGCTTGTGATTCAAGAGCAGGGAAACTCCACAATTATTTTTTTGTAAACTCCTACTGTTCCAACTGCCATTTCATTCCCACACTTCATCTGACTGCACCAGAACCTTCTCACATCATGTATTGTGTATGGATTATTGGACATATCTACATCCACTGGGCTCAAAGGTATGCAGCTAGCAGAAATTTTCACAACCTTGATTTATCAAATGTGGAAATCAAGTGGATTGGCCACAGAGGATTGAGATGTCATCAATTTATACAATTGGTGAAAACCTTTTTGCATCTGCCTGACCTTATAATTGTGCACTGTGTTGGGAACGATCTAGGCACATTGACTGGGGTAGGTCTGGAAATGCTTTTAAAGGACACCTTTGATCAATTGATGACACTTTTTCCACAAACTGCCTTGGTATATTCCAATATATGCCAAAGACAGAAATGGAACTGGTCCAACCAATTTTGTCCACAATTTGAGAAAGCATGGAAACATGTGAATAAATCTGTTTCTGCTTACATGAGAGACTATGGAATGGGTTCAATATACAATAATAACTTGCGTTACCACATGCAAGACATCTACAGAGGAGATGGTGTGCATTTCTCAGATGAGGGGAATAGAATATTCCTCCTGAATTTAAGACTGTGCATTGGAACCTACTTGTAGGTACCTAAATCAACCACAGAACCCAAAAGCTCTTTTCAGAGCTACCCTACCTCTGATCATTCAAAACTTTTATCTTTTTCTAACTTTTTTCACTATTTTTCACCTAAGTACGCTTCCCGGTACGCTCACCGGTGCGCGTACCGGGCGCTTCCCCCGCGGAAAATGTAAGAATTTTTTCTTTTTTTTACCTTTATGAGCCTTCTAAGACCCCCTCAGAAAACCTGGAGGGTCAAGAAGTCTCAACTGTGCCCCCTTCTAGCCATACCGAACATTGTTTGCTCTCCATCTTGTGTCTCGATTGTTCTGAAACACAAAATGGAGGACTCCCGTTACGCTGCCGGTGCACGTACCAGAGCGCGCACCGGTAAGCGCTTCATAAAAAAAGGTGGGAAAGTAATTTTCAGAAAAACCACTGAAGACACTTTCATCAAATATAGAATAGGCCCTACTACATAGCAGTCTCTACCATTTGCCCAAATTTGGTGAAATTCCATTGAGACATTTAGGTTACAGGCCTGTCTAAATATCCTGAGGTAAATTACATGACAAAAACACATATGAAATGTTAGAATTTACAACCAATTAAAAAGTTTCTTTCATTGTCTACGATTATTTCCTGACATTTGATTGGATATGTACAAGAATATATATAAAAGAAGAGAGGAAGACACAGCCATTTTGACTACTGCTTCCACAAGTACATTTGAAAACAAATAACACTGACAACTTCAACTGATTTCTCCAAGGTAAGTTGTTATTTTGGAAGTATGTTGTACACTTTAAGTTAATTTCTGAAAAAATATTCTGTTAGTTATATACTATCCCTCTGTAATAGTTATAGATAGAGATAGACTTCTCTGTAATAGTTATGGATTGAGTTAGGCTTCTCTGGTATACAGTACCCTAACGCTACTAATATAGTTAATTTGTATGCAATTTTCAGAAAGAAAATGGAAGGAGAAAATCAAGCAAATGTTACTTCTATCGAAGTAAAGGTGGAAAAACCAGAAGAGCAAAAAGATGAAATTGATTTCATGGATGACTCTTTGGATCAACAGTTTATAGAATGTTTGGAACAAATGGAATCATGTACTTATAATTATGAAGAAATACCGGACAATATTATGTTACAAGTTTTATTAAATTATGAAAAAGAATCAGAGGAATAAATTTATATTTAATAATTTTAAATTGTTTGAGACAATATTCATTTTTATATGTAATTCATAAAGTATTACCAAAAATGTTTAAAATATAAAGTGAGACTTATAGTATACTGTGCAACTTTTTTTTTGATACATAGTAAATTTACTCATAGTTACTACCTTTCTCCCACTATATTATGTCCTATGAATATTTTACACCTCATTTTCATAAGGGAGCAGGATAGACTACTCATGATCCCCTAGAAATTCTCAGAGAGTGCTTAAAAGATCTGTTTCTGCTTTCCAGACAGTCTATGTTATGAATTCCATATACCACAAAAACTTCAATAACAACATGCAAGATATCTACAGAGGAGATGGTGTACATTAAATTTAAGTCTCTGCATTGGTACCTACATGTAGGTGCTTACATAAAATAAAAAAAAATAAAAAAGCAATTAATAAACATGTAGGAGAGTAGGGTCTGCTATCCTATGGTCACCCCAAATTTTTGCTTTTTGCTTCACTGGTTTCTGACTTAATGTAGCTGTGGGCCTGCTAATCAGACCCACAGCCTGCTGTTCTCTCTCTAAATTACTGCCAATGCACTCTAGGTGCATTACGAATTGGAACTGGTTCACCTTCTGAGCCCCTGTATTAGTGCACCCTAGGTTCCCAGGGCATAGGTGTATCCAAGGCCTACCAGGAGCTGCAGCATGTATTGTGCCACCCCTGGCCTGGCCTCCATATTTGACACAACTGGCTGATCACTCAGCTGGGGTAAGTCGGTGTAACCACCTCTTACTTAGGTACAGTATGTCTGTGCCTAACCCTAAACTGGACACATATGTTCCTATCAGCCACTCCTATGGAAGGCCTCATCAATCCTGGAGGCAGAGTGCGGGGAAATATGTGAGATGGTGCTCTAGCATGAGCTGAGCCTGTCTGCAGCTGTCGGGAACCACTCCCTAAGCTGTTCCGGGATATTGCCATACCATATACTCTTAAGTGCATTATAATCCTCGCGGTTATTTGCTATCTTTGGTTTGGCTTTATCAAAACATGTCGAGTAAGGTGTCATACAAATTGGAATACTATCCCCTCGCCAATTCTGGCGACGGGGATAGCATTCCACCCTTCTAGAGGGACACGACATGTATGTAGCCTTAACCCCGGTTAAAGTTAAACAGAGCCTCAGCATCACAAAATGGATGCTGCCACCACAGACACGAGTCTGGCCTCCTGCTGCTGACCGAAACTCGGCAGATGGTGGCCTGGACAAAGGGTTTTCTTGCCTTGGGAGGTGCGAGCACCACCCCAGACAGGGTTTTGTGTATTGGGTAGGACAGGGCTGAATAGAATCAGACATGCCCGGGGCACACAAGGTGTCCCCGTGCATAGGCCAGTCCAAACCGGTCCTGGGACTTTCCAGACCCAGGCTTGGCGCGGAACTGGACAAAGGAAAGGGGGTGTAACCGCCCCCCTTCCTGGTTCCTCCCAGAGGAGGGACCTAGTAGGTGATCCACCCCTCAGATTGGGAATAAGAGTGGGAGCAGTGCCATTGCACAGAAGATCATCCTGAATCAACTTTACACGAAGAAGAAGACTGGACTTTGACATTCTGCTGCACAGAAGACTGAAGAGAATCTCCCTTGTGGCCTCGGAGTGGCCACCCTGTGAACACAGGTACCAACCAGCAACTCGATGTCTGCTTTGCCACCGCCTCCTGCCGGAGCCCGAACCCAGAGCCCGACAAGAACCAGACTCCCAGACCTCTCAGAGCCCGATCCACAGTCCCAGCAAAGAAGGGACCAGTGGAGGCACCGAGTGACGTGGGACCGGACCTCTTGGAAGACACTCGAAAAGCTGACTGCGCAGCTTCTGAGGCATCCTCATTGTTGTGCTTTGGGGACTGAGAACCCCCACCACCGAGCCACCCTTGCACCGAAGATCAGCCCTCCAGCATCTCCACGATCTGCGTGGGGCCCTTTTGCATTGTGCCACTCGACGCGCCATCCTGGCCACTAGCCACGTGGTCAGCATCCATCTTGGTGACGAAACCGACAATTTACACAGCAGGTCTGGTTGCTCAAGACCTACCCAAGCACCTGTAAAAAGGAGCACCCGCTCTGACCTTGCTGGTCCGAGTGTTAAGCATCTTTCAACTTCTGCCTGGCTTGCCTTTGCCAAGGCCTGTTTGCTCCGATAAAGTCGCCGACACCGCCAACAGCGAGAAGCCTGCGTTGGACAGCTCGTGACCGACTCCTGGACGTCCTTGACCCCGGGTATCCACGTGGCTGCAGAAAGAATCTACCTGACAACGCCTGTTTGCACCCGACATCGCCTGGTTCCAATCTGGTTCCACGGTAGTCACTGGCTAGTGACTTTGAACACTGTCCCCTCTGCTTTCAGGTCTTCACCTCTTCAGATCCACCCTTGGATCCACCGGAACTCTTCACATCGAGCCTCCTGCAGCATCTTCAGCTCCAAGCACCATCGACCAGCGTGACGAAACCCGACACTACTTCGACCCTGTGCACCCGCTTCCTGTGGGTGAGGTAACTCAGCTCCGCCGGTGCTCCTGCACTGGTACACATCCCAAGGGCCTGTGTTTTAAGTTTCAGCTCCGTAGGTCACTCGGAAGGTTCCTAACTTTCTAACTTTGTACTTTTTACGCACCATAGACTTTACATTGAAAAGTGCGTGCACTTTGAACACTGCACCCGAGTCCCGTGGGCCTCTCCCGACTTAGTCACTGCTAGTCTCGAATAGCTCCAGCGATTCCCAAGGCCCTAGGCCTCTTCACTTTCCCATTGGTATCTCTTATACCACTTTCTTAGTATATGGTTTAGGTGGCCCCTAGGGCTCATCCATATTGTGCAACTTTTGTGTATTTTAAACTGTCTTGTGATTTAACGCTTGTGCTTCTGTGCTCATAAAGAGTTCAGGGGATTTTATAGTTAATAAATCAATATATATTTTCAATATATATCTGTGTGGTGTCCCTTTCATTTGGTATTCAAGGGGGTTGTGTATGGTATAACAGCTGGCTTCACATGCCTTTCAGAGTTTAGCCTAAGACTGCTTTGTCCACGTTACCACTAGGATAACTGGTCTACAAGGTTGAATTACAACCATCATCATAAGGGTTGCTTGGCATGGTACAAAGTGATCACTAAGAATTAGTGAGCATTATATACCAGGCCAACTTCTCACATTGGTGAGCAGCGGATTGGGATCTGAGCTTGCTGTTGTTTTACCATTACAATCTTTGAGATTATCATTTGAAAGATCATACAGGTACCTGCTAGGTACATATAAAACAAGACTAGTATACTTAAGTTCTACTGAACTTAGTTGTTGTAGAGCAAAGGGAGTAGCACACCCTAGCTACAACTACTAGATAGGTTTAGTAGGTAAACACCAGTGTAGGTAGATTGCAACACATCCACCCACACTAGAGCAATGTCTGGAGCAGAGGGGTCCAGTGGACTTACTCCTGTTGAGAGTGACCCTCCAAGGGCACCATCCAAATTTGCTATTTTTTCCTTTAAGGAATTAAGACAGCTTTGTGTCTTAAGGGGTCTGAAGACAGGGCCTTCCCCTACTACAGACCACCTAAGAGAGCTCTTAGACCAGTCTGAGACTCTAAAGCCCTCTAAGGCAAACCCCACAGGGAATGCTGAAGGAGGCCATCCTTCAGAGGATGACACTGTAGACACCCCTGCCCCTATCATCCTGGTAGATGAGGAAGCCTCCACCACTGTAGCTCTTCAGGTAGATGAGGAGGAAGAGGAAGAGGAAGAGGAGGAGGTGGAAAGCAGTGAGTCAGATGATGACAGAAATAGTCAGGTGCTGGTCAGTAGACTGAACCAGGCTAACTTAAGTGTGTTTGGGACTGGAGCAAGGCTGACCTTGCCCAGCCACCCAAATGGACTTAACCAGGGGCATAGGAGGAGGAGGAATAACTCAGGTGAATCCAATACCTCCCATGTCTCTAGAGGCTCTCATGGTCACTCCAGAAGGGAGATGACTAGCCCTCAGAGAAGGGAACATGAGGCCAAATTTGGAGAATCTCAAATTAGAGAGGCTGAATTGAGAGTCCAGAGACAAGAGTTAGAAATTGCCCTGGCCCAAGAGAAACTTGCTAGAGCAAGACAGCCTAGAGAGAATGGGGTAATAGAACCCACTGGTGGCAGCAATATCCACAAGGATAAAGACAGGTCTTTTGATAACAGAAACCTGAGTAAGATTGTGCCCCCCTACAAAGCTGGGGATGATATCCATAAATGGATTACTGCAATGGAGAGAGCCTGCAGAGTACAGCAGATCCCTCAGGAGCAGTGGGCAGCAATCTTGTGGCTCTCCTTTGTAGGTAGAGGCCGAGACAGACTCCTCACAGTTAGTGATGGGGATTCTAGAAACTACCTGGTCCTGAAGAGTGCTCTGATTGATGGGTTAGGCTTAACCACTGAACAGTACAGGTTAATGTTCAGAGATACCCAGAAGACACAGACTCAGGACTGGTCTGAATTTGTTGAGTGTGCCACTAAGGCTCTGGAGGGATGGTTGCTGGGAAGCAAGGTTACAGACTATGAAGGATTGTATAATTTGCTGATGAGAGAACAAATTTTAAATAATTGTCAGAACCAGCAGTTGCATCAACATTTGGTTGACTCAGATTTGACCTCTCCCCAAGAATTGGGAAAGAGGGCAGATAAATGGGTAAGAACCAGAGTTAAGCAAAAGAACCAGAACCAGAACCAGGGTGGTGACCAGAAGAAAACAGACCAGAAGGGTGGGGAGAGGAAAGCTAAAGACCAGAAGTCTTCAACAGGGCCCCAAACTGAGACAGAGGGTGGGTCCCAAACTTCCAAGAAGAAGAAGAAAGAAGGTCAGAAGAAACCCTGGTGTAAAACTTGTAAGAACACCTCTCACTGGACAAGTGAGTGTAAAAAGGGTGGAGCCCCCAGCACTGCAGCCCCTAAGGCACCTGCACCCACTAGTACAGTTAGCAGTGCTGGTCCTCAAACCAAGGGATTAGTGGGTATCACTTTGGGAACTGAAGGAGATTCTGACCTAGTCAGAACCCTTACACAGGCTGTTCTGGTTTGTGAAGGGGACATAGATTTGACCCATGACATAAGTCCCAGTAACCTGGGCAAATACCGACAGACACCTTTGATCAACAATAAAGTGGCTCAAGCTTACAGTGACACATGTGCCAGTGTCACTATGGTGACACCTAACTTTGTGGACCCTGGACAATACATGCCAGGCGATGATTACCTGGTGACCAATGCCAGCAATGTCACTACTACACATAGTGTGGCACTTGTTAACTTTTCCTGGGGAGGGGTAACTGGCCTAAAGAAAGTTGTGGTTAGTGCTGATCTCCCAGTAGAATGTTTGTTGGGCAATGACCTGGAGAACTCTCTATGGTCAGCAGTTGAGTACAGGACTCATGCAGAGATGTTAGGGATATCATCACATGTCCTTGCTGTGACCAGGTCACAGGCCAAAAAGTGCCTCTCTGAACCTCAGGTCTTGGATCCTGGAACAATGGACCAAGTACCTTCCAAGAAGAAGAACAGGAGGGTTAAGGCTGCGCCTTCCCAACTGCCTACAAGTGAGGATCAGGTTTCACAGGAAACTGATCTTGAGACCCCTGAAGGAACTGTCTCTGAAGAACTTGAACCTGATCAGGTTGAGTTTCTGGGGACAGGGGGACCTTCTAGGGCAGACTTGGGGCAGGCTCAGTTAACCTGTCCTTCTCTTGAACCCCTCAGACAGCAGGCTGCTGCTGAGGCGCTGGGAATGCTCAAGGTGCCCATAAAGTGTATTGGGACGATGGACTCCTTTATTCAGAGGCTAGAGACCCCAAACCTGGTGCTACCAGGAGGTTGGTTATACCTCTGCAATTTAGGGGCTTCCTACTCACCTTGGCCCATGATATTCCTTTAGCAGGACACCTAGGCCAGAACAAGACCTGGGACAGGCTTGTCCCTCACTTTCACTGGCCTCACATGTCTGAAGACACCAAGGAGTTTTGTCGCTCCTGTGAAACCTGCCAAGCCAGTGGTAAAGCAGGTGGAACAACAAAGGCCCCCCTGATACCACTACCTGTGGTGGGGGTTCCCTTTGAAAGAGTGGGGATTGATATTGTTGGTCCAATGGATCCCCCTACAGCATCTCGGCACAGATTCATACTGGTGGTAGTGGATCATGCCACCAGGTACCCAGAGGCAATTCCCCTTAGGACCACAACAGCTCCTGTTGTGGCCAGGGCCTTACTTGGAGTTTTCTCCAGAGTGGGGTTTCCTAAGGAGGTAATATCTGATAGAGGTGCCAACTTCATGTCAGGATATTTGACAGCTATGTGGAAGGAATGTGGTGTCAACTACAAGTTCACCACTCCTTATCACCCACAATGCAATGGGCTTGTTGAGAGATTTAACAAGACCCTAAAGGGCATGATTAAAGGATTACCTGAAAAGCTCAGGCGAAGATGGGACATCCTACTGCCCTGCCTTTTGTTCGCTTACAGAGAGGTCCCTCAAAAGGGGGTTGGCTTAAGCCCGTTTGAATTGTTGTTTGGGCACCCTGTAAGAGGACCCCTGTGTCTAGTGAAGGAAGGATGGGAGTTACCTCTCAAAAAGCCTAAGCAAGACATAGTGGACTATGTCCTTGGTCTCCGCTCCAGGATGGCAGAGTACATGGAAAAGGCATCCAAAAACCTTGAGGCTAGCCAAGAATTACAGGAAGCTTGGCATGACCAAAAGGCTGTCCTTGTTGAATTTCAGCCTGGACAGAAGGTATGGGTGTTGGAGCCAGTGGCCCCAGCAGCACTCCAAGACAAATGGTCTGGACCCCATACAATTCTGGAGAAGAAGGGAGAGGTTACCTACTTGGTGGACCTAGGAACTCCCAGGAGCCCCCACAGGGTGCTCCATGTAAACAGATTGAAGGCATATGTCAGCAGGGCAGACATGGGCTTGCTCATGGCTACAGATGAGGGACAGGAGGAAGAGAGTGACCCTCTCCCAGACCTGCTCACTCAGAACCCTGAAGATGGCTCAGTTGATGGTGTGGCCCTAGGTGGCAGCCTCACTGAACATCAGCAACATGACTGCAGACAAGTTCTACAGGCATACAGGCATATGTTCTCATTGACACCCAGTCAGACTAACTGGTATACACATGTGGTGATCACTGGTGACAGTCTTCCTGTAAAGAGCAAGATTTACAGGCAACCTGACCACGTCAGGGACTGTATAAAGACTGAGGTGCAAAAGATGCTGGAATTAGGTGTCATTGAGCCTTCAGAGAGCCCCTTGGCTAGCCCAGTGGTTCTGGTCCCCAAACCTCACACCAAAGATGGCAGGAGAGAGATGAGGTTCTGTGTGGATTACAGAGGACTCAATGCTCTCACCAGGACAGATGCGCACCCTATTCCAAGGGCAGATGAGCTCATTGACAAGTTGGCTTCTGCCGAAGACTGGACTTCGACATTCTGCTGCACAGAAGACTGAAGAGAATCTCCCTTGTGGCCTAGGAGTGGCCACCCTGTGAACACAGGTACCAACCAGTAACTCGACGTCTGCTTTGCCGCCGCCTCCCGCCGGAGCCCGAGCCCAAAGCCCAACAAGAACCAGACTCCCAGACCTCTCAGAGCTCGATCCACACTCCCTGCAAAGAAGGGACCCGTGGAGGCACCGAGTGACGTGGGACCGGACCTCTTGGAAGACACTCGAAAAGCTGACTGCGCAGCTTCTGAGGCATCCTCGACATTGTGCTTTGGGGACTGAGAACCCCCACCACCGAGCAGCCCTTGCACCGAAGATCAGCCCTCCAGCATCTCCACGATCTGCGTGGGGCCCTTTTGCATTGTGCCACTCAACGCGCCATCCCGGCCACTAGCCACGTGGTCAGCGGCCATCTTGGTGACGAAACCGACAATTTACTCAGCAGGTCTGGTTGCTCCAGACCTACCCAAGCTCCTGTAAAAAGGAGCACCCGCTCTGACCTTGCTGGTCCGAGTGTTAAGCATCTTTCAACTTCTGCCTGGCTTGCCTTTGCCAAGGCCTGTTTGCTCGGATCAAGTTGCAGACACCGCCAACAGCGAGAAGCCTGCGTGTGACAGCTCGTGACCGACTCCTGGACGTCCTCGACCCCGGGTATCCACGTGGCTGCAGAAAGAAGCTACCTGACAACGCCTGTTTGCACCCGACATCGCCTGGTTCCAATCTGGTTCCACGGTAGTCACTGGCTAGTGACTTTGAACACTGTCCCCTCTGCTTTCAGGTCTTCACCTCTTCAGATCCACCCTTGGATCCACTGGAACTCTTCACATCGAGCCGCCTGCAGCATCTTCAGCTCCAAGCACCATCGACCAGCGTGACGAAACCCGACACTGCTTCGACCGTGTGCACCCGCTTCCTGTGGGTGAGGTAACTCAGCTCCGCCAGTGCTCCTGCACTGGTACACATCCGAAGGGCCTGTGTTTTAAGTTTCATCTCTGTAGGTCACTCGGAAGGTTCCTAACTTTCTAACTTTGTACTTTTTACGCACCATAGACTTTACATTGGAAAGTGCGTGCACTTTGAACACTGCACCCGAGTCCCATGGGCCTCTCCCGACTTAGTCACTGCTAGTCTCGAATAGCTCCAGTGATTCCCAAGGCCCTAGGCCTCTTCACTTTCCCATTGGTATCTCTTATACCACTTTCTTAGTATATGGTTTAGGTGGCCCCTAGGGCTCATCCATATTGTGCAACTTTTGTGTATTTTAAACTGTCTTGTGATTTAACACTTGTGCTTCTGTGCTCATAAAGAGTTCAGGGGATTTTATAGTTAATAAATCAATATATATTTTCAATATATATCTGTGTGGTGTCCCTTTCATTTGGTATTCAAGGGGGTTGTGTATGGTATAACAGCTGGCTTCACATGCCTTTCAGAGTTTAGCCTAAGACTGCTTTGTCCACGTTACCACTAGGATAACTGGTCTACAAGGTTGAATTACAACCATCATCATAAGGGTTGCTTGGCATGGTACAAAGTGATCACTAAGAATTAGTGAGCATTATATACCAGGCCAACTTCTCACATTGGTGAGCAGCGGATTGGGATCTGAGCTTGCTGTTGTTTTACCATTACAATCTTTGAGATTATCATTTGAAAGATCATACAGGTACCTGCTAGGTACATATAAAACAAGACTAGTATACTTAAGTTCTACTGAACTTAGTTGTTGTAGAGCAAAGGGAGTAGCACACCCTAGCTACAACTACTAGATAGGTTTAGTAGGTAAACACCAGTGTAGGTAGATTGCAACACATCCACCCACACTAGAGCAATGTCTGGAGCAGAGGGGTCCAGTGGACTTACTCCTGTTGAGAGTGACCCTCCAAGGGCACCATCCAAATTTGCTATTTTTTCCTTTAAGGAATTAAGACAGCTTTGTGTCTTAAGGGGTCTGAAGACAGGGCCTTCCCCTACTACAGACCACCTAAGAGAGCTCTTAGACCAGTCTGAGACTCTAAAGCCCTCTAAGGCAAACCCCACAGGGAATGCTGAAGGAGGCCATCCTTCAGAGGATGACACTGTAGACACCCCTGCCCCTATCATCCTGGTAGATGAGGAAGCCTCCACCACTGGAGCTCCTCAGGTAGATGAGGAGGAAGAGGAATAGGAAGAGGAGGAGGTGGAAAGCAGTGAGTCAGATGATGACAGAAATAGTCAGGTGCTGGTCAGTAGACTGAACCAGGCTAACTTAAGTGTGTTTGGGACTGAAGCAAGGCTGACCTTGCCCAGCCACCCAAATGGACTTAACCAGGGGCATAGGAGGAGGAGGAATCACTCAGGTGAATCCAATACCTCCCATGTCTCTAGAGGCTCTCATGGTCACTCCAGAAGGGAGATGACTAGCCCTCAGAGAAGGGAACATGAGGCCAAATTGAGAGAATCTCAAATTAGAGAGGCTGAATTGAGAGTCCAGAGACAAGAGTTAGAAATTGCCCTGGCCCAAGAGAAACTTGCTAGAGCAAGACAGCCTAGAGAGAGTGGGGTAATAGAACCCACTGGTGGCAGCAATATCCACAAGGATAAAGACAGGTCTTTTGATAACAGAAACCTGAGTAAGATTGTGCCCCCCTACAAAGCTGGGGATGATATCCATAAATGGATTACTGCAATGGAGAGAGCCTGCAGAGTACAGCAGATCCCTCAGGAGCAGTGGGCAGCAATCTTGTGGCTCTCCTTTGAAGGTAGAGGCCGAGACAGACTCCTCACAGTTAGTGATGGGGATTCTAGAAACTACCTGGTCCTGAAGAGTGCTCTGACTGATGGGTTAGGCTTAACCACTGAACAGTACAGGTTAATGTTCAGAGATACCCAGAAGACACAGACTCAGGACTGGTCTGAATTTGTTGAGTGTGCCACTAAGGCTCTGGAGGGATGGTTGCTGGGAAGCAAGGTTACAGACTATGAAGGATTGTATAATTTGCTGATGAGAGAACACATTTTAAATAATTGTCAGAACCAGCAGTTGCAACAACATTTGGTTGACTCAGATTTGACCTCTCCCCAAGAATTGGGAAAGAGGGCAGATAAATGGGTAAGAACCAGAGTTAAGCAAAAGAACCAGAACCAGAACCAGGGTGGTGACCAGAAGAAAACAGACCAGAAGGGTGGGGAGCAGAAAGCTAAAGACCAGAAGTCTTCAACAGGGCCCTAAACTGAGACAGAGGGTGGGTCCCAAACTTCCAAGAAGAAGAAGAAGGAAGGTCAGAAGAAACCCTGGTGTAAAACTTGTAAGAACACCTCTCACTGGACAAGTGAGTGTAAAAAGGGTGGAGCCCCCAGCACTGCAGCCCCTAAGGCACCTGCACCCACTAGTACAGTTAGCAGTGCTGGTCCTCAAACCAAGGGATTAGTGGGTATCACTTTCGGAACTGAAGGAGATTCTGACCTAGTCAGAACCCTTACACAGGCTGTTCTGGTTTGTGAAGGGGACATAGATTTGACCCCTGACATAAGTCCCAGTAACCTGGGCAAATACCGACAGACACCTTTGATCAACAATAAAGTGGCTCAAGCTTACAGGTACACATGTGCCAGTGTCACTATGGTGACACCTAACTTTGTGGACCCTGGACAATACATGCCAGGCGATGATTACCTGGTGACCAATGCCAGCAATGTCACTACTACACATAGTGTGGCACTTGTTAACTTTTCCTGGGGAGGGGTAACTGGCCTAAAGAAAGTTGTGGTTAGTGCTGATCTCCCAGTAGAATGTTTGTTGGGCAATGACATGGAGAACTCTCTATGGTCAGAAGTTGAGTACAGGACTCATGCAGAGATGTTAGGGATATCATCACATGTCCTTGCTGTGACCAGGTCACAGGCCAAAAAGTGCCTCTCTGAACCTCAGGTCTTGGATCCTGGAACAATGGACCAAGTACCTTCCAAGAAGAAGAACAGGAGGGTTAAGGCTGCGCCTTCCCAACTGCCTACAAGTGAGGATCAGGTTTCACAGGAAACTGATCTTGAGACCCCTGAAGGAACTGTCTCTGAAGAACTTGAACCTGATCAGGTTGAGTTTCTGGGGACAGGGGGACCTTCTAGGGCAGACTTGGGGCAGGCTCAGTTAACCTGTCCTTCTCTTGAACCCCTCAGACAGCAGGCTGCTGCTGAGGCTGCTGGGAATGCTCAAGGTGCCCATAAAGTATATTGGGACGATGGACTCCTTTATTCAGAGGCTAGAGACCCCAAGCCTGGTGCTACCAGGAGGTTGGTTATACCTCTGCAATTTAGGGGCTTCCTACTCACCTTGGCCCATGATATTCCTTTAGCAGGACACCTAGGCCAGAACAAGACCTGGGACAGGCTTGTCCCTCACTTTCACTGGCCTCACATGTCTGAAGACACCAAGGAGTTTTGTCGCTCCTGTGAAACTTGCCAAGCCAGTGGTAAAGCAGGTGGAACAACAAAGGCCCCCCTGATACCACTACCTGTGGTGGGGGTTCCCTTTGAAAGAGTGGGGATTGATATTGTTGGTCCAATGGATCCCCCTACAGCATCTGGGCACAGATTCATACTGGTGGTAGTGGATCATGCCACCAGGTACCCAGAGGCAATTCCCCTTAGGACCACCACAGCTCCTGTTGTGGCCAGGGCCTTACTTGGAGTTTTCTCCAGAGTGGGGTTTCCTAAGGAGGTAATATCTGATAGAGGTGCCAACTTCATGTCAGGATATTTGACAGCTATGTGGAAGGAATGTGGTGTCAACTACAAGTTCACCACTCCTTATCACCCACAATGCAATGGGCTTGTTGAGAGATTTAACAAGACCCTAAAGGGCATGATTAAAGGATTACCTGAAAAGCTCAGGCAAAGATGGGACATCCTACTGCCCTGCCTTTTGTTCGCTTACAGAGAGGTCCCTCAAAAGGGGGTTGGCTTAAGCCCGTTTGAATTGTTGTTTGGGCACCCTGTAAGAGGACCCCTGTGTCTAGTGAAGGAAGGATGGGAGTTACCTCTCAAAAAGCCTAAGCAAGACACAGTGGACTATGTACTTGGTCTCCGCTCCAGGATGGCAGAGTACATGGAAAAGGCATCCAAAAACCTTGAGGCTAGCCAAGAATTACAGAAAGCTTGGCATGACCAAAAGGCTGTCCTTGTTGAATTTCAGCCTGGACAGAAGGTATGGGTGTTGGAGCCAGTGGCCCCAGCAGCACTCCAAGACAAATGGTCTGGACCCCATACAATTCTGGAGAAGAAGGGAGAGGTTACCTACTTGGTGGACCTAGGAACTCCCAGGAGCCCCCACAGGGTGCTCCATGTAAACAGATTGAAGGCATATGTCAGCAGGGCAGACATGGGCTTGCTCATGGCTACAGATGAGGGACAGGAGGAAGAGAGTGACCCTCTCCCAGACCTCCTCACTCAGAACCCTGAAGATGGCTCAGTTGATGGTGTGGCCCTAGGTGGCAGCCTCACTGAACATCAGCAACATGACTGCAGACAAGTTCTACAGGCATACAGGCATATGTTCTCATTGACACCCAGTCAGACTAACTGGTGTACACATGTGGTGGACACTGGTGACAGTCTTCCTGTAAAGAGCAAGATTTACAGGCAACCTGACCACGTCAGGGACTGTATAAAGACTGAGGTGCAAAAGATGCTGGAATTAGGTGTCATTGAGCCTTCAGAGAGCCCCTGGGCTAGCCCAGTGGTTCTGGTCCCCAAACCTCACACCAAAGATGGCAGGAGAGAGATGAGGTTCTGTGTGGATTACAGAGGACTCAATGCTGTCACCAGGACAGATGCGCACCCTATTCCGAGGGCAGATGAGCTCATTGACAAGTTGGCTTCTGCCAAATATTTGAGCACATTTGACTTGACAGCTGGCTACTGGCAAATCTGGCTAGCTGAGGAGTCTAAAGCCAAGACAGCATTTTCTACCCCTAGTGGGCATTATCAGTTTGTGGTGATGCCCTTTGGTTTGAAAAATGCACCTGCCACCTTCCAAAGGTTGGTGAATCAAGTCCTCACTGGGTTGGATGACTTTTGTGCAGCTTATCTGGATGATATTGCTGTCTTTAGCTCCACCTGGGAGGATCACCTGGTCCACCTGAAGGAAGTGCTTGAGGCTCTGCAGAAGGCAGGCCTCACTATCAAGGCAACCAAGTGCCAGATAGGGCAGAGTAAGGTTGTATACCTCGGCCACCTGGTAGGTGGAGGCCAAGTTCAACCACTGGAGAGTAAGATCCAGACCATCAAGGACTGGTCCCCTCCAACCACCCAGACTCAGGTCAGAGCTTTCTTGGGCCTGACTGGGTACTACAGGAAGTTTGTTAAGAACTATGGGTCCATTGTGACTCCTCTTAATGATCTGACATCCAAGAAGATGCCCAAAAAGGTTCAGTGGACAGAAATCTGTCAAAAGGCATTTGATGACCTGAAGAAGGCCATGTGCTCTGCACCTATCCTGAAGAGTCCTGACTACTCAAGAGAGTTCATTGTCCAAACAGATGCTTCTGAGTTGGGAGTGGGAGCAGTGCTTTCACAGCTTAATGTAGATGGCCAGGACCAGCCCATTGCTTTCATTAGCAGAAGGCTGACCCCCAGAGAGAAACGTTGGTCAGCTATAGAGAGGGAGGCCTTTGCTGTGGTGTGGGCCCTGAAGAAGTTGAGGCCATACTTGTTTGGTACTCACTTCAAGATTCAGACCAACCATAAGCCCCTCTTATGGCTTAATCAGATGAAGGGTGAAAACCCCAAACTACTCAGGTGGTCCATTTCCCTACAGGGGATGGACTTTACAGTGGAGCACCGCCCGGGGACTGACCATGGCAACGCAGATGGTCTCTCCAGGTACTTCCACTTAGAACATGAAGACACAACTGGTCAAGGTTAGTCTAATGTCCCTGCGTTTGGGGGGGGGTTATGTAGGAGAGTAGGGTCTGCTATCCTATGGTCACCCCAAATTTTTGCTTTTTGCTTCACTGGTTTCTGACTTAATGTGGCTGTGGGCCTGCTAATCAGACCCACAGCCTGCTGTTCTCTCTCTAAATTACTGCCAATGCACTCTAGGTGCATTACGAATTGGAACTGGTTCACCTTATGAGCCCCTGTATTAGTGCACCCTAGGTGCCCAGGGTATAGGTGTATCCAAGGCCTACCAGGGGCTGCAGCATGTATTGTGCCACCCCTGGCCTCCATATTTGACACAACTGGCTGATCACTCAGCTGGGGTAAGTCGGTGTAACCACCTCTTACTTAGGTACAGTATGTCTGTGCCTAACCCTAAACTGGGCACATATGTTCCTATCAGCCACTCCTATGGAAGGCCTCATCAATCCTGGAGGCAGAGTGCGGGGAAATATGTGAGATGGTGCTCTAGCATGAGCTGAGCCTGTCTGCAGCTGTCGGGAACCACTCTCTAAGCTGTTCCGGGATATTGCCATACCATATACTCTTAAGTGCATTATAATCCTCGCGGTTATTTGCTATCTTTGGTTTGGCTTTATCAAAACATGTCGAGTAAGGTGTCATACGAATTGGAATACTATCCCCTCGCCAATTCTGGCGACGGGGATAGCATTCCACCCTTCTAGAGGGACACGACATGTGTGTAGCCTTAACCCCGGTTAAAGTTAAACAGAGCCTCAGCATCACAAAATGGATGCTGCCACCACAGACACGAGTCTGGCCTCCTGCTGCTGACCGAAACTCGGCAGATGGTGGCCTGGACAAAGGGTTTCCTGCCTTGGGAGGTGCGAGCACCACCCCAGACAGGGTTTTGTGTATTGGGTAGGACAGGGCTGAATAGAATCAGACATGCCCGGGGCACACAAGGTGTCCCCGTGCATAGGCCAGTCCAAACCGGTCCTGGGACTTTCCAGACCCAGGCTTGGCGCGGAACTGGACAAAGGAAAGGGGGTGTAACCGCCCCCCTTCCTGGTTCCTCCCAGAGGAGGGACCAAGTAGGTGATCCACCCCTCAGATTGGAAATAAGAGTGGGAGCAGTGCCATTGCACAGCAGATCATCCTGAATCAACTTTACACGAAGAAGAAGACTGGACTTCGACATTCTGCTGCACAGAAGACTGAAGAGAATCTCCCTTGTGGCCTAGGAGTGGCCACCCTGTGAACACAGGTACCAACCAGTAACTCGACGTCTGCTTTGCCGCCGCCTCCCGCCGGAGCCCGAGCCCAGAGCCCAACAAGAACCAGACTCCCAGACCTCTCAGAGCCCGATCCACACTCCCTGCAAAGAAGGGACCCGTGGAGGCACCGAGTGACGTGGGACCGGACCTCTTGGAAGACACTTGAAAAGCTGACTGCGCAGCTTCTGAGGCATCCTCGACGTTGTGCTTTGGGGACTGAGAACCCCCACCACTGAGCAGCCCTTGCATCGAAGATCAGCCCTCCAGCATCTCCACGATCTGCGTGGGGCCCTTTTGCATTGTGCCACTCGACGCGCCATCCTGGCCACTAGCCACGTGGTCAGCGGCCATCTTGGCGATGAAACCGACGATTTACACAGCAGGTCTGGTTGCTCCAGACCTACCCAAGCTCCTGTAAAAAGGAGCACCCGCTCTGACCTTGCTGGTCCGAGTGTTGAGCATCTTTCAACTTCTGCCTGGCTTGCCTTTGCCAAGGGCTGTTTGCTCCGATCAAGTTGCCGACACCGCCAACAGCGAGAAGCCTGCGTGGGACAGCTTGTGACCGACTCCTGGACGTCCTCGACCCCGGGTATCCACGTGGCTGCAGAAAGAAGCTACCCGACAACGCCTGTTTGCACCCGACATCGCCTGGTTCCAATCTGGTTCCACGGTAGTCACTGGCTAGTGACTTTGAACACTGTCCCCTCTGCTTTCAGGTCTTCACCTCTTCAGATCCACCCTTGGATCCACCGGAACTCTTCACATCGAGCCGCCTGCAGCATCTTCAGCTCCAAGCACCATCGACCAGCGTGACGAAACCCGACACTACTTCGACCCTGTGCACCCGCTTCCTGTGGGTGAGGTAACTCAGCTCCGCCGGTGCTCCTGCACTGGTACACATCCCAAGGGCCTGTGTTTTAAGTTTCAGCTCCGTAGGTCACTCGGAAGGTTCCTAACTTTCTAACTTTGTACTTTTTACGCACCAT
The DNA here is from genome assembly GCF_964263255.1 of Lissotriton vulgaris. NCBI lineage: Eukaryota > Metazoa > Chordata > Amphibia > Caudata > Salamandridae > Lissotriton > Lissotriton vulgaris. The sequence goes on from NC_141698.1 coordinate 1,150,285,102, forward strand.
AGACTTTACATTGGAAAGTGCGTGCACTTTGAACACTGCACCCGAGTCCCGTGGGCCTCTCCCGACTTAGTCACTGCTAGTCTCGAATAGCTCCAGCGATTCCCAAGGCCCTAGGCCTCTTCACTTTCCCATTGGTATCTCTTATACCACTTTCTTAGTATATGGTTTAGGTGGCCCCTAGGGCTCATCCATATTGTGCAACTTTTGTGTATTTTAAACTGTCTTGTGATTTAACGCTTGTGCTTCTGTGCTCATAAAGAGTTCAGGGGATTTTATAGTTAATAAATCAATATATATTTTCAATATATATCTGTGTGGTGTCCCTTTCATTTGGTATTCAAGGGGGTTGTGTATGGTATAACAGCTGGCTTCACATGCCTTTCAGAGTTTAGCCTAAGACTGCTTTGTCCACGTTACCACTAGGATAACTGGTCTACAAGGTTGAATTACAACCATCATCATAAGGGTTGCTTGGCATGGTACAAAGTGATCACTAAGAATTAGTGAGCATTATATACCAGGCCAACTTCTCACATTGGTGAGCAGCGGATTGGGATCTGAGCTTGCTGTTGTTTTACCATTACAATCTTTGAGATTATCATTTGAAAGATCATACAGGTACCTGCTAGGTACATATAAAACAAGACTAGTATACTTAAGTTCTACTGAACTTAGTTGTTGTAGAGCAAAGGGAGTAGCACACCCTAGCTACAACTACTAGATAGGTTTAGTAGGTAAACACCAGTGTAGGTAGATTGCAACACATCCACCCACACTAGAGCAATGTCTGGAGCAGAGGGGTCCAGTGGACTTACTCCTGTTGAGAGTGACCCTCCAAGGGCACCATCCAAATTTGCTATTTTTTCCTTTAAGGAATTAAGACAGCTTTGTGTCTTAAGGGGTCTGAAGACAGGGCCTTCCCCTACTACAGACCACCTAAGAGAGCTCTTAGACCAGTCTGAGACTCTAAAGCCCTCTAAGGCAAACCCCACAGGGAATGCTGAAGGAGGCCATCCTTCAGAGGATGACACTGTAGACACCCCTGCCCGTATCATCCTGGTAGATGAGGAAGCCTCCACCACTGGAGCTCCTCAGGTAGATGAGGAGGAAGAGGAAGAGGAAGAGGAGGAGGTGGAAAGCAGTGAGTCAGATGATGACAGAAATAGTCAGGTGCTGGTCAGTAGACTGAACCAGGCTAACTTAAGTGTGTTTGGGACTGAAGCAAGGCTGACCTTGCCCAGCCACCCAAATGGACTTAACCAGGGGCATAGGAGGAGGAGGAATCACTCAGGTGAATCCAATACCTCCCATGTCTCTAGAGGCTCTCATGGTCACTCCAGAAGGGAGATGACTAGCCCTCAGAGAAGGGAACATGAGGCCAAATTGAGAGAATCTCAAATTAGAGAGGCTGAATTGAGAGTCCAGAGACAAGAGTTAGAAATTGCCCTGGCCCAAGAGAAACTTGCTAGAGCAAGACAGCCTAGAGAGAGTGGGGTAATAGAACCCACTGGTGGCAGCAATATCCACAAGGATAAAGACAGGTCTTTTGATAACAGAAACCTGAGTAAGATTGTGCCCCCCTACAAAGCTGGGGATGATATCCATAAATGGATTACTGCAATGGAGAGAGCCTGCAGAGTACAGCAGATCCCTCAGGAGCAGTGGGCAGCAATCTTGTGACTCTCCTTTGAAGGTAGAGGCCGAGACAGACTCCTCACAGTTAGTGATGGGGATTCTAGAAACTACCTGGTCCTGAAGAGTGCTCTGATTGATGGGTTAGGCTTAACCACTGAACAGTACAGGTTAATGTTCAGAGATACCCAGAAGACACAGACTCAGGACTGGTCTGAATTTGTTGAGTGTGCCACTAAGGCTCTGGAGGGATGGTTGCTGGGAAGCAAGGTTACAGACTATGAAGGATTGTATAATTTGCTGATGAGAGAACAAATTTTAAATAATTGTCAGAACCAGCAGTTGCATCAACATTTGGTTGACTCAGATTTGACCTCTCCCCAAGAATTGGGAAAGAGGGCAGATAAATGGGTAAGAACCAGAGTTAAGCAAAAGAACCAGAACCAGAACCAGGGTGGTGACCAGAAGAAAACAGACCAGAAGGGTGGGGAGCAGAAAGCTAAAGACCAGAAGTCTTCAACAGGGCCCCAAACTGAGACAGAGGGTGGGTCCCAAACTTCCAAGAAGAAGAAGAAAGAAGGTCAGAAGAAACCCTGGTGTAAAACTTGTAAGAACACCTCTCACTGGACAAGTGAGTGTAAAAAGGGTGGAGCCCCCAGCACTGCAGCCCCTAAGGCACCTGCACCCACTAGTACAGTTAGCAGTGCTGGTCCTCAAACCAAGGGATTAGTGGGTATCACTTTCGGAACTGAAGTAGATTCTGACCTAGTCAGAACCCTTACACAGGCTGTTCTGGTTTGTGAAGGGGACATAGATTTGACCCCTGACATAAGTCCCAGTAACCTGGGCAAATACCGACAGACACCTTTGATCAACAATAAAGTGGCTCAAGCTTACAGGTACACATGTGCCAGTGTCACTATTGTGACACCTAACTTTGTGGACCCTGGACAATACATGCCAGGCGATGATTACCTGGTGACCAATGCCAGCAATGTCACTACTACACATAGTGTGGCACTTGTTAACTTTTCCTGGGGAGGGGTAAGTGGCCTAAAGAAAGTTGTGGTTAGTGCTGATCTCCCAGTAGAATGTTTGTTGGGCAATGACATGGAGAACTCTCTATGGTCAGAAGTTGAGTACAGGACTCATGCAGAGATGTTAGGGATATCATCACATGTCCTTGCTGTGACCAGGTCACAGGCCAAAAAGTGCCTCTCTGAACCTCAGGTCTTGGATCCTGGAACAATGGACCAAGTACCTTCCAAGAAGAAGAACAGGAGGGTTAAGGCTGCGCCTTCCCAACTGCCTACAAGTGAGGATCAGGTTTCACAGGAAACTGATCTTGAGACCCCTGAAGGAACTGTCTCTGAAGAACTTGAACCTGATCAGGTTGAGTTTCTGGGGACAGGGGGACCTTCTAGGGCAGACTTGGGGCAGGCTCAGTTAACCTGTCCTTCTCTTGAACCCCTCAGACAGCAGGCTGCTGCTGAGGCTGCTGGGAATGCTCAAGGTGCCCATAAAGTATATTGGGACGATGGACTCCTTTATTCAGAGGCTAGAGACCCCAAGCCTGGTGCTACCAGGAGGTTGGTTATACCTCTGCAATTTAGGGGCTTCCTACTCACCTTGGCCCATGATATTCCTTTAGCAGGACACCTAGGCCAGAACAAGACCTGGGACAGGCTTGTCCCTCACTTTCACTGGCCTCACATGTCTGAAGACACCAAGGAGTTTTGTCGCTCCTGTGAAACTTGCCAAGCCAGTGGTAAAGCAGGTGGAACAACAAAGGCCCCCCTGATACCACTACCTGTGGTGGGGGTTCCCTTTGAAAGAGTGGGGATTGATATTGTTGGTCCAATGGATCCCCCTACAGCATCTGGGCACAGATTCATACTGGTGGTAGTGGATCATGCCACCAGGTACCCAGAGGCAATTCCCCTTAGGACCACCACAGCTCCTGTTGTGGCCAGGGCCTTACTTGGAGTTTTCTCCAGAGTGGGGTTTCCTAAGGAGGTAATATCTGATAGAGGTGCCAACTTCATGTCAGGATATTTGACAGCTATGTGGAAGGAATGTGGTGTCAACTACAAGTTCACCACTCCTTATCACCCACAATGCAATGGGCTTGTTGAGAGATTTAACAAGACCCTAAAGGGCATGATTAAAGGATTACCTGAAAAGCTCAGGCGAAGATGGGACATCCTTCTGCCCTGCCTTTTGTTCGCTTACAGAGAGGTCCCTCAAAAGGGGGTTGGCTTAAGCCCGTTTGAATTGTTGTTTGGGCACCCTGTAAGAGGACCCCTGTGTCTAGTGAAGGAAGGATGGGAGTTACCTCTCAAAAAGCCTAAGCAAGACACAGTGGACTATGTACTTGGTCTCCGCTCCAGGATGGCAGAGTACATGGAAAAGGCATCCAAAAACCTTGAGGCTAGCCAAGAATTACAGAAAGCTTGGCATGACCAAAAGGCTGTCCTTGTTGAATTTCAGCCTGGACAGAAGGTATGGGTGTTGGAGCCAGTGGCCCCAGCAGCACTCCAAGACAAATGGTCTGGACCCCATACAATTCTGGAGAAGAAGGGAGAGGTTACCTACTTGGTGGACCTAGGAACTCCCAGGAGCCCCCACAGGGTGCTCCATGTAAACAGATTGAAGGCATATGTCAGCAGGGCAGACATGGGCTTGCTCATGGCTACAGATGAGGGACAGGAGGAAGAGAGTGACCCTCTCCCAGACCTCCTCACTCAGAACCCTGAAGATGGCTCAGTTGATGGTGTGGCCCTAGGTGGCAGCCTCACTGAACATCAGCAACATGACTGCAGACAAGTTCTACAGGCATACAGGCATATGTTCTCATTGACACCCAGTCAGACTAACTGGTGTACACATGTGGTGGACACTGGTGACAGTCTTCCTGTAAAGAGCAAGATTTACAGGCAACCTGACCACGTCAGGGACTGTATAAAGACTGAGGTGCAAAAGATGCTGGAATTAGGTGTCATTGAGCCTTCAGAGAGCCCCTGGGCTAGCCCAGTGGTTCTGGTCCCCAAACCTCACACCAAAGATGGCAGGAGAGAGATGAGGTTCTGTGTGGATTACAGAGGACTCAATGCTGTCACCAGGACAGATGCGCACCCTATTCCGAGGGCAGATGAGCTCATTGACAAGTTGGCTTCTGCCAAATATTTGAGCACATTTGACTTGCCAGCTGGCTACTGGCAAATCTGGCTAGCTGAGGAGTCTAAAGCCAAGACAGCATTTTCTACCCCTAGTGGGCATTATCAGTTTGTGGTGATGCCCTTTGGTTTGAAAAATGCACCTGCCACCTTCCAAAGGTTGGTGAATCAAGTCCTCACTGGGTTGGATGACTTTTGTGCAGCTTATCTGGATGATATTGCTGTCTTTAGCTCCACCTGGGAGGATCACCTGGTCCACCTGAAGGAAGTGCTTGAGGCTCTGCAGAAGGCAGGCCTCACTATCAAGGCAACCAAGTGCCAGATAGGGCAGAGTAAGGTTGTATACCTGGGCCACCTGGTAGGTGGAGGCCAAGTTCAACCACTGGAGAGTAAGATCCAGACCATCGAGGACTGGTCCCCTCCAACCACCCAGACTCAGGTCAGAGCTTTCTTGGGCCTGACTGGGTACTACAGGAAGTTTGTTAAGAACTATGGGTCCATTGTGACTCCTCTTAATGATCTGACATCCAAGAAGATGCCCAAAAAGGTTCAGTGGACAGAAATCTGTCAAAAGGCATTTGATGACCTGAAGAAGGCCATGTGCTCTGCACCTATCCTGAAGAGTCCTGACTACTCAAGAGAGTTCATTGTCCAAACAGATGCTTCTGAGTTGGGAGTGGGAGCAGTGCTTTCACAGCTTAATGTAGATGGCCAGGACCAGCCCATTGCTTTCATTAGCAGAAGGCTGACCCCCAGAGAGAAACGTTGGTCAGCTATAGAGAGGGAGGCCTTTGCTGTGGTGTGGGCCCTGAAGAAGTTGAGGCCATACTTGTTTGGTACTCACTTCAAGATTCAGACCGACCATAAGCCCCTCTTATGGCTTAATCATATGAAGGGTGAAAACCCCAAACTACTCAGGTGGTCCATTTCCCTACAGGGGATGGACTTTACAGTGGAGCACCGCCCAGGGACTGACCATGGCAACACAGATGGTCTCTCCAGGTACTTCCACTTAGAACATGAAGACACAACTGGTCAAGGTTAGTCTAATGTCCCTGCGTTTGGGGGGGGGTTATGTAGGAGAGTAGGGTCTGCTATCCTATGGTCACCCCAAATTTTTGCTTTTTGCTTCACTGGTTTCTGACTTAATGTGGCTGTGGGCCTGCTAATCAGACCCACAGCCTGCTGTTCTCTCTCTAAATTACTGCCAATGCACTCTAGGTGCATTACGAATTGGAACTGGTTCACCTTATGAGTCCCTGTATTAGTGCACCCTAGGTGCCCAAGGCATAGGTGTATTTAAGGCCTACCAGGGGCTGCAGCATGTATTGTGCCACCCCTGGCCTGGCCTCCATATTTGACACAACTGGCTGATCACTCAGCTGGGGTAAGTCGGTGTAACCACCTCTTACTTAGGTACAGTATGTCTGTGCCTAATCCTAAACTGGACACATATGTTCCTATCAGCCACTCCTATGGAAGGCCTCATCAATCCTGGAGGCAGAGTGCGGGGAAATATGTGAGATGGTGCTCTAGCATGACCTGAGCCTGTCTGCAGCTGTCGGGAACCACTCCCTAAGCTGTTCCGGGATATTGCCATACCATATACTCTTAAGTGCATTATAATCCTCGCGGTTATTTGCTATCTTTGGTTTGGCTTTATCAAAACATGTCGAGTAAGGTGTCATACGAATTAGAATACTATCCCCTCGCCAATTCTGGCGACGGGGATAGCATTCCACCCTTCTAGAGGGACACGACATGTGTGTAGCCTTAACCCCGGTTAAAGTTAAACAGAGCCTCAGCATCACAAAATGGATGCTGCCACCACAGACACGAGTCTGGCCTCCTGCTGCTGACCGAACCTCGGCAGATGGTGGCCTGGACAAAGGGTTTCCTGCCTTGGGAGGTGCGAGCACCACCCCAGACAGGGTTTTGTGTATTGGGTAGGACAGGGCTGAATAGAATCAGACATGCCCGGGGCACACAAGGTGTCCCTGTGCATAGGCCAGTCCAAACCGGTCCTGGGACTTTCCAGACCCAGGCTTGGCGCGGAACTGGACAAAGGAAAGGGGGTGTAACCGCCCCCCTTCCTGGTTCCTCCCAGAGGAGGGACCTAGTAGGTGATCCACCCCTCAGATTGGGAATAAGAGTGGGAGCAGTGCCATTGCACAGCAGATCATCCTGAATCAACTTTACACGAAGAAGAAGACTGGACTTCGACATTCTGCTGCACAGAAGACTGAAGAGAATCTCCCTTGTGGCCTAGGAGTGGCCACCCTGTGAACACAGGTACCAACCAGCAACTCGACGTCTGCTTTGCCGCCGCCTCCCGCCGGAGCCCGAGCCCAGAGCCCGACAAGAACCAGACTCCCAGACCTCTCAGAGCCCGATCCACACTCCCTGCAAAGAAGGGACCCGTGGAGGCACCGAGTGATGTGGGACCGGACCTCTTGGAAGACACTCGAAAAGCTGACTGCGCAGCTTCTGAGGCATCCTCGACGTTGTGCTTTGGGGACTGAGAACCCCCACCACCGAGCAGCCCTTGCACCGAAGATCAGCCCTCCAGCATCTCCACGATCTGCGTGGGGCCCTTTTGCATTGTGCCACTCGACGCGCCATCCCGGCCACTAGCCACGTGGTCAGCGGCCATCTTGGCGACGAAACCGACGATTTACACAGCAGGTCTGGTTGCTCCAGACCTACCCAAGCTTCTGTAAAAAGGAGCACCCGCTCTGACCTTGCTGGTCCGAGTGTTAAGCATCTTTCAACTTCTGCCTGGCTTGCCTTTACCAAGGCCTGTTTGCTCCGATCAAGTTGCCGATACAGCCAACAGCGAGAAGCCTGCGTGGGACAGCTCGTGACCGACTCCTGGACGTCCTCGTCCCCGGGTATCCACGTGGCTGCAGAAAGAAGCTACCCAACAACGCCTGTTTGCACCCGACATCGCCTGGTTCCAATCTGGTTCCACGGTAGTCACTGGCTAGTGACTTTGAACACTGTCCCCTCTGCTTTCAGGTCTTCACCTCTTCAGATCCACCCTCGGATCCACCGGAACTCTTCACATCGAGCCGCCTGCAGCATCTTCAGCTCCAAGCACCATCGACCAGCGTGACGAAACCCGACACTACTTCGACCCTGTGCACCAGCTTCCTGTGGGTGAGGTAACTCAGCACCGCCAGTGCTCCTGCACTGGTACACATCCCAAGGGCCTGTGTTTTAAGTTTCAGCTCCGTAGGTCACTCGGAAGGTTCCTAACTTTCTAACTTTGTACTTTTTACGCACCATAGACTTTACATTGGAAAGTGCGTGCACTTTGAACACTGCACCCGAGTCCCATGGGCCTCTCCCGACTTAGTCACTGCTAGTCTCGAATAGCTCCAGCGATTCCCAAGGCCCTAGGCCTCTTCACTTTCCCATTGGTATCTCTTATACCACTTTCTTAGTATATGGTTTAGGTGGCCCCTAGGGCTCATCCATATTGTGCAACTTTTGTGTGTTTTAAACTGTCTTGTGATTTAACACTTGTGCTTCTGTGCTCATAAAGAGTTCAGGGGATTTTATAGTTAATAAATCAATATATATTTTCAATATATATCTGTGTGGTGTCCCTTTCATTTGGTATTCAAGGGGGTTGTGTATGGTATAACAGCTGGCTTCACATGCCTTTCAGAGTTTAGTCTAAGACTCCTTTGTCCACGTTACCACTAGGATAACTGGTCTACAAGGTTGAATTACAACCATCATCATAAGGGTTTCTTGGCATGGTACAAAGTGATCACTAAGAATTAGTGAGCATTATATACCAGGCCAACTTCTCACAAAACATACAATTTTTTAAAGTGATTATTTTTCCATAGTACCCTCCCCGGTGCGCTCCCTGGTGCGCTCCCCGGTGCGCGTACCGGGCGCTCCCCCCGCAAAAATTGAAAAAAAAAAGTAATTTTGAGACCCCGCGGGGCCCTTTAATGGCCCCCACATCAAACCTAGGTGGACAGGGGGTGTCTACTCTGCCCCCTTATGGTCTTTTACCCCTTTGTTTTGGCCACCTCTCATGTCTCGATCCTACCGCGAAAAAAAGATGGCGGCCGCTCAGGACTGTTTAGAATGTTTACAGAGAACCGACAGCCAATCAGCTTTCCGTGCGAAAGTCGCGTGGCGGGCCCGGTGCGCTCCCCGGTGCGCGTACCGGGGCGCGGCTATAGATATATATATTTTTTTGAACCTAAATTACTCAAAATCCACTGGAGCACATATCTTGAGACATAGCAAAGGCACATCGGGCTACCAGTCCCTACAATTTTGCCAAGTTTGGTGGAAATCCATTCAGCCATTCAGGCTAAAAGTGAAATCGACCGCCCTATGGAAATTAACATGGGGAAAACGCGTTTTGGGACCCCCCTTTTATCTCGGCCCCCGCTTGACATATCCCCCCCAAACTTTCAGGGAGTGGCTGCATGGGTTGGTGAGTAGCTACATGTGTGTGTATATGGGTTATTAGATGCTTTTTTTAGTATCAGTATGAGTGTCTGTATGGTTTGGTGGGGGTATTACTTAGCACATAGATGCATCAATGATTGACTCACTGTTTGTATGTGTTTTGAAGACAGCATATGTGCAGGACTGTATGGGTGCATGAGTGTGTATATGTGTGTGTTAGTGAGTGAATGACTGTCTCACTAGTGTCTTCATCAGTAATGACATATGTTTTAATCTAGTTTATGTGAGTATTGATGTATATAAGTGAGTATATGTGAGAGTGAGAGATTGTAAGAGTTCCTATTTAAATAAGTATGTGTTTCCATAAGTGATTGTTTAAGAGAGTAAGTATGTGTAAGTTTCCTTAGAAGTAAGGTGGTAGTGTGTGTATAGTTGTATATGCAAATAAATGGATGTTCATTAGTTTATTTGCATGTGTGAGTATGTGTGTGAGTAACTTTTGGATGACTGTCGGTGTGTAACAGGATGTATAGGTACCTAACTACATATGATGAGTGAGTATATGTATGAGTGACTATATAGAACTGTTGGTGAATGAGTGGATGTGTATATAGATGGTGGTATTACTGAATTGGTTGTTGTAACTGGTATGGGTATCTCTATTTTTTTGAAAATTTTAGTTTCTATTTTTGAATATGTGTTTCATGGGTTACATTACACTGAAAGGAGGTCTGTCACTCTGTCACAAGGATGGTGTCATCAGTGATGTCATGAGTGATGTCACTGACCATGTCATGAGTGATGTAATATGTGACGTCATCAGCAGTGCATTGCAGGCGCGCAAGTTATAGTGAGTCCAACTAACTATAACGTGGGAATTTCAATGGTTTTATGTCAGTAAAATTTCTGTTGAACCTATGGTTATTTCAGTGAATGTAATAGGTTTTTTAAATGCCAATTCCTAACTATAACTGGTGTGAAACCTATGTTTTTTTCAGTGAATTTAATTGGTTTTTTAAATGCTAATTCCTAACTATAACTGGTGTGAAACCTGTGGTTTTTTTCAGTTAATTTGATAGTTTTTTTAATAGCAAATTTCTATAGCTATGAAATGTAATATTTTTTAAAATGAATCCTATATTGTATATTTATGTAATACTATTTTTTTTATGTATATTGTTCATGGTTTTTATTTATTTATTTATTTTTGCCCTGGAGCACTCCCGGTGCGCGTACCGGTGAGCGCACTGGTAAGAGCATTCTTCCGGCGCGCCCCGGTGCGCGAACCGGTGAGCGTCCCGTTAGCACACCCCAAAAAAAAAAAAAAAAATAATGAAGGAGTGAGCATAAGGAAAGGGGACAGAGAGAGTGGTGTTAAGAGAAATAAAGCTAGAGGGAGGAACACAGATGGACTGTGTAATAGATAGTAAGACAGAGAAAAGGTGTAAGACGAAGTAACTGAGAAAAGGAAAATGAATAAGGGAGAAAAAGAAGAGAAGAAAGAGGAAGAAGACTAAAGCAGAGGTTCTGGGAGAATGTGAATGGGTGATGAAAGTAAAAGGAAGGAAAGTAAAGGATGGGGAATGATGGGTAGTGACGGAACCAGAGAAAAGGAACAGCGGTGACAGAGGGAAAGAAAAGAGCAGTGAGTGTAAGTAAAGAGGGGTGAAAGAGGGTGGAAAAAAGTGAATAAGGGTAAGACATGGGGAGTGACAGAGAGAAAGAACAGAGAGAGTAAAGGAAGGAGTGACAGAAAGGCAGTAAGTGAACCAGAAAAAAAAGGTAAGTGAGGGAGTGTGGGTGAGCAGTGGCACTGAAAGAAGTTGAATGTGGTAGGAAAGTAAGGAAAAGAGTAGTAAACATGGAGGATAAGAATAACTGAGGGAAGCAGAGTAAGGAAACAGGGGTTAGGTAGGGTGAGAGAAAAGTAGTCTGGTTAAAACAAAGGGTAATGACAAACTACATTTTGTAGTCACACTTAACATATAATTAATGTAAACCTAATTGCATGTTTAAACTACACTTTGTATCTGTGAAAGACAAAAGAAAAAAAAAGTTATAATTAGTAAAATGTATATTTTAAAATAGAAGGAATAGGTCAAGAGGTTAAAAATCTAAAAAAATGTACTGAGAAATAAAGCAAGAGTGAAGGATACAGAAACGGAAATAAAGTAATGTACAAGGACAAAAAAGGGAAAAAGAAATAGAAGGAGAGCAAATTACTGAAGGTAAGTAAGATACCAAAACGAAATCAGGAAAGAGAAGTAAGTAAAAGGAGAATGAGTGAAAGGGAAAGGAGTCTAAATGTTATGTTGTGTTATGTTATACTTTTATTTGTATAGCGCACGGCTACTCAGAGAGAGTGTCCCGGCGTTTTATGCAGGCAGCTCAGTGTTAACAAACATAACAGCATAAAACAGAGACAAAAGAAAAGAAAAACAGCCTAAAGGTTAAAAAGCCAGGTCTTAAGGCTCTTCCTAAACAGGAGCAGATTGGGAGTACTACGTAAAGCCAAAGGTAAGGAGTTCCACAGCTGGGGGGCCCTGAGACTAAAGGAACGACCCCCGGTGCGATCCTTCCTCACTCGAGGGACCACGCCCGTTAACAGAGATTCCGACCGAAGTGAACGAGCCGGGCGATAAAAGGCAAGCCTTCGCTGCAGATACCTTGCTCCCGAGCCAAAAAGTGCTTTATGCACCAAAGTCAGAGTTTTAAACATAATCCGCTTCCGGATGGGCAGTCAGTGAAGCGATTGTACCATCCCGGATGCTCTCGCTCGCCTATGAAGGCCAAAAATGGCGTGAGCCGCGGAGTTCTGCACAACCTGCAGCCGCTGAACCAGATAGTCCGGAAGCCCTAAATATAGGGCGTTGGCATAGTCCAATCTAGAGCCTATTCAGGCTTGAACAGGGATCTTTCTATGCTCTTCTGTAAGCAGAGGTAAAAACTTACGGAGCATCTTCAAGATGCCAAAACAAGTGCCCGTCATACCAAGAATGTGTGATCTTAGCGTGAGGTTGTTATCCAACTTGACTCCCAAGTTTTTGGCCACCTGAGATGACTGAGCAGGGGGACACATGTCCATTGGCCACCACTCCCGCCATTCAGGGTCTGCGGCGCAGCCGAAGAGCAGAACCTCCGATTTGTTGGAGTTGGCCTTAAGGCTGTTCCGCTGGAACCAATCAAAGACCATCCCCAGGCACCCCTGGATGCTCTCTCCATCGAATGCCTGATCTTTCCTGCACGTAAAGAGCAGTTGAGTGTCATCCGTGTAAGACACGATCTGGGCCCCAAAAGACTCCACCAGTGCCGCCAGAGGGGTCATAAAGATGTTGAAAAGAGTCGAGCTCAACACAGAGCCCTGTGGAACTCCGACTCCCAAAGGCGGCATCTCAGCGGAGCTCGGGGAGGCCCAGACCATTTGTCGGCGGCCCTCAAGAAAAGATGTAAACCATTTGAGCACCTTAGACCGATGTCATAAAGTCTGGCGAGAAGCGCCTCGTGGGGGACGGTGTCAAAGGCCGCCGACAGATCTAGCATGACAAGCATGGCCTTGCCTCCTGCGTCCAGTGTCTCCCGAATAAACTCTGACACCTCGAGGAGTGTCGTCTCCATACTTCAATTAGGCCGGAATCCGGATTGCGAGGGGTGCAGTAGGTCATTTGATTCTAGAAAGCTAGAAAGCTAGAAAGAACGCCATGCACATGCTTCTCCGTGATCTTAGCCAGAGCCGGGAGGAGGGAAATTGGCCTGTAATTGGCCAGAACCTCAGCATCTAATCCAGGCTTCTTGAGGAGGGGGATCACCATAGCCCTTTTCCAGGACCGCGGGACACTCCCCTCCCTCAAAGACGAGTTCAAGAGAGGATTGACCAATGGGTTCACCACCGGCGCCATCCTGGCCAGAAATTTGGCCGGACAAGGGTCTAGTGGTGAGCCTGATTAAAGACTGGCCAGAAGCGCAAGGGAAGCATCGATGGAAACAGAGGGGAACTCCGCCAAAACAGCATCTGGCGTGGGCGATGGAACAGGTCCCGCCCCAATGCTGAGAAACCCTTCATCGGACCTCTCTGAAAAGGAGGCCTGGATAGCTTTGATCTTGTCCGTAAAGAACCGTAAATGAGGATCCATTTACAAGAAAGAGGAATGGAAGATGACTGAGAGTGACTGAAGGGGAGTCACAGAGTGAAGGGATGAAGGGAATGAGGTTAATATAGAACGACAGAGGAAAAAGGAGTGAGGAAGTAACTGCACAGAAAGACTAAGGGAAGAACTGAGTGAAGTGCAGTACAATGAGTGAAGAAAGGAAAAAGAGTAAAGGAGCAAAGTAAGGAAAGAGTGGGGAAGAGAACTAAAGGATGTTAAAAGTGACACACCGGCGCCACAAGGCAATCATAAATCAGGCCCAAATGTAACTACCATTGATTTGCCCCCAAAATCGTTTTTTGAATAACATTTTAGAAACACAGCGCAGGTCCTATGTACAAGCATTCAATTTCACTACTGAAACCTCACTGTTTCACAAAATACAAATCCTCTATCTTGCAAATGTTGATAGCAAGCATTATCAAAAAGCAAGACACAAACCGACAGCAAAGAAAGTCAGGGCCTTATTTATGAAGGCCTTGCGCCACCGGTGCGTCACTTTTTTCCCATGTTAACAGTGACGTACCGGCGGCACAAGGCAATCATAAATAAGGCCCAAATGTAAAAACCATTGATTTGCCCCCAAAATCGTTTTTTGAATAACATTTTAGAAACACAGCGCAGGTCCTATGTACAAGCATTCAATTTCACTAATGAAACTTCACTATTTCACAAAAAAAATTCCTCTATCTTGCATATGTAAATATCAAGCATTTCTAAAAACCAAAAAACATGCCACAAACCAACAAGAAAGAATCTCAATCTGCTTCCAAATCTGAGGTAATGCAAGTGACATCATTATAAAAAGTTCAAATATATTTATTTATTGAGCCAAACACTAATAATTTCCTCTCAAAAATATAAAAGCCATCCATTTACCCCAAAATCGTTTTTAAATAACATTTTAAAAACACAACACAGGTCCTATGTACAAGCATTCAATTTCACTACTGAAACCTCACTGTTTCACAAAAGACAATTCCTCTATCTTGCATATTTTAATATCAAGCATTTCCAAAAAACTTACCACAAACCAACAAGAAAGAATCTCAATCTGCTTCCTAATTTGAGGTAACGCAGGTGACATAATTCTAAAACGTTCAAATATATTTCTTTACAGAGGCAGACACTATTAATTGCTTCTCAAAAAAATAAAAGCCATTCTTTTACCCCAAAATCGTTTTTAAATAACTTTTTACAAACACAGCACAAGTCCTATGTACAAGCATTCAATTTCACTACTGAAACTTCACTATCTGCTTCCAAATCTTCTCCATAGAGCAAATAAGTCTCTATCTAAATTAAATGAATCATTACTTACCTTTACAAATGCTTTGGGAGATTGAGAACAGTGTCAGACACACACACCAATTTTTCTTTAGCAGAGCAAAAGGTATGCACTCAATACACTGAAACCAAGACTGGCACAGAAAACCTCTAATTCAACACACATAGGCCTCATTTCAACCAATCAAAACTCTTTCCTCACTATTTTCAAACCAATACCCTTCCCCCTCTCAGACCTTTCTACCTGTTACCATAGCAACTCCCTCCTAACTGAACTCTCAGGTTCAAAAGTTTATTCTACAATGTTGCAAATTAAGTCAGCAAGGATGTTTGAGCTCTCAATACACCAGCTTATCCAGGGCATTATTGCTTTAATTGACTTTTTCTTAACCGTTCAAATTGCTTCTTTCACACAACACAACCATGCACCCTAACTTTCAGTTTTCAACTATCTGAATCCACCAATCATTGCTTGTGATTCAAGAGCAGGGAAACTCCACAATTTATTTTTGTAAACTCCTACTGTTCCAACTGCCATTTCATTCCCACACTTCATCTGACTGCACCAGAACCTTCTCTCATCATGTATTCTGTGTGGATTATTGGACATAGCTACATCCACTGGGCTCAAAGGTATGCAGCTAGCAGAAATTTTCACAACCTTGATTTATCAAATGTGGAAATCGAGTTGATTGGCCAGAGAGGATTGAGATGTCGCCAATTGATACCATTGGTGAAAACCTTTTTGCATCTGCCAAACCCTGACCTCTTAATAGTGCACTCTGGTGGAAATGACTTGGGCACTTTGACTGGGGTTGGTCTGGAAATGCTTTTAAAGGACACCTTTGATCAATTGATGACACTTTTTCCACAAACTGCCTTGGTATATTCCAATATATGCCAAAAACAGAAATGGAACTGGTCCAACCAATTTTGTCCACAATTTGAGAAAGCATGGAAACATGTGAATAAATCTGTTTCTGCTTACATGAGAGACTATGGAATGGGTTCAATATATAACAATAACTTGTGTTACAACATGCAAGACATCTACAGAGGAGATGGTGTGCACTTCTCAGATGAGGGGAATGGAATATTCCTCCTGAATTTAAGACTGTGCATTTGAACCTACTTGTAGGTACCTAAATCATCCATAGAACCCAAAAGCTCTTTTCAGAGCTACCCTACCTCTGATCACTCAAAATGATTATCTTTCTCTAACTTTTTTCACTATTTTTCACCAAAGTACGCTCCCCGGTGCGCGTACCGGGCGCTCCCCCCGCTAAATTTTAAAAATATATATTTTTTTTGGGCATATATGTACCTCCTAAACTCCCCTCAGAAAACCTATAGGGTCAGGGGGTATCTACCGTGCCCCCTTTTACCCATTCCCAACGTTGTTTGTCCACCATCTGTAGCACACTATTGAAAAAGCCAGTGTACCAAATTCCAAAGCTTTGCACCCTCGTTGGATTCAATGGGCTGCATCCTTGACATCCCAGGATGTCATGTTTATTTTTGACACCACTTTACGGTCGCAGGAGTACTTACAATGAGAACTTTGTTCATTCTGCTCCTTTAGCAATGCGGCCGTTGGAGGATTTCCATTGCATCATTTACACTGATGGTTCGGCGCAGGTTGCGCATGGCTCTAAACATGCCTACGTTTCCGCGTGCGCCATTGTGGTCGGTGCCATGGTGAACGATGAGTTCAAGTCCAGTGTTGTGCACAAGCAGACGCTTGGGGACTGCACCGCACAATTAGCAGAACTTCGTGCTCTGATGCTTGCATTGGAGTACGCAGATCCTTGTGTGACGACTTTAATCGTGAGTGATTGTTACTACTGTGTACAGTCTTACAATGAGAACTTGTTCTTTTGGATTCAGATTGAATTTCGTGATTCCAGGGGGAAGCACAATAAAACATAAAATGATCTGGGTCCGAGTGGCTGAACTTAAAGAAAAGTTACCATTCGTGTTTTTGATTCATACTCTTGGCCACCAGCGTGTGGGAGTCCACGCTGTCGGTAATTCGCTTGCTGATGAGGTGGCGAAGTCAGCAGTATCAAAATACTTAGCTGCAGCTGTTACACGGTCCAAAAGTAAAAAAATGATGATGACATCTTGGCGGCTGCAGCTGCCACTGAGAAGGGAGGTAAATATCCTGCGGGGTTCCCTTCGAAGTACACATACCACTTAAGTCCCGATAAGGTTCCTTACGTGGAAATTTCTGGTGTTGGTGAACGTTTGATTCCCAACATGGATCGCAGAGCTACTTTGATTACAGCAGCGCATGAAGGTGTGGCATGCGGCGTCTCAGCCACTGTAACTCAGCTACAACAAAGGTTCTGGTGGCGGGGACTGTACAAACAGACGCGTGATTATGTCCTTCAGTGTGACGTTTGCCAGCAGATTAAGCCTTCGACTGCTGCGCGTCCGCCTCAGACACAGTTGTACATATCTAATAAACCGCTAGGTTGCGTTTATTTAGATCACTGTGGTCCTTTTTCCTCTGATACTGCGTATAAGTATATCTTAGTAGCAGTTGATTCATGCACACGCTTTGTTTGGGTATGGCCCCATCGCAGCGCTGATTCACGGACTGTCATAAGAGATTTGCGTGTCTTTGTAGGGATTTTTGCCTGTGGTATCTTCCATTCGGATCAGGGTCCGGCTTTCGCCTCTAAGGCGTATAAGGATGCTATGGTTTCGTTGGCGGTCCAAGTCAAGTTTTCGTCTCCGTACAGACCTGAGGGTAACAGTGTAGTGGAACGAATGAACCGTGACTTAAAGAAATCTTTGACAGCTCGAGTTATAGGCACTGGCAGAAACTGGTTGGCCCATCTCAATGTCGTGCAGCGTGCTCTTAATAATCTCTCTAGAAGGTCTCTGGGTGGGCGGACCCCATACAAAATGCTCTTTGGTATCAAGATGTATGTACCTGACCTCGACGGTCTAGACTGCAAGGCCCAGTCCATGGCCTTTGACGTAGATGAACATTGCAATGTTTTACAGAATCTACAAAAGACCAGAGACAGTCTAGCTAAGGAACATTTGCCCTCCACATCGGCTGTTGCGTTGCAGATCCCGGTTGTTTGCTGGCTACCCCAAGTTAGAGAACTGGTTCGAGTGAAGATCGATAACAAGAAAGAATTTGGTCCTTCATATCGTGCACCGGTTCGAGTTCTTGCAGTGAAGGGCACGAGAACAGTCATATTACCACCACTTCCAGGTCGTAAGGAAAACAGATTTATCTCAATTGACAATGTCAAGACACACAGGGTGGCCGATTCTCCATAGCATGACACCGGCAGTATCCTGTCCTTCCATGGTGAGACATTCTGTGTTGGCCATTACTTCTGGTGCTGAGCCAGCGTTGACCCTCGAGATGCCTGTGGTTTCCAATCCTTTATTGAACACTTTTCCTGTTAATGACAATGATTACCTGAATTATACCTATCAAACTGATTTATCAATGCCTGATTTACAGACTCGTTTGGCCACAGAATCCAGATTCTCTCTTGACTCTTCTTCAACACATTCGAAAAAGCCCTCACGTTTAGCAAAATATGTCACCTTATTTAAAAAACATTTTTTTGATTCCCCCTTGGACATATATTTGGCTGGTTCTTTTTACAATTTATCTTTTTATGTCAATTGGTTTTGAGTTTTATTTTTTCCGTCTGATCGATGGACACTATGTCAAAGAGAGAACAGGAATTCGACACCTTAATGGAACATTGGCCCCACTTTCATCATCACATTCAGCACACAGACTGAAAAGAGAATTGAATACAGTTAACATCACTGCTTGGCCTGTCCTTGATGGGATTGTGTGGGATGTGGTTAGATTTCAATTCCATGGCCCCTCTGAAGTGATTAATGTTCCAAATGTGCTTAGAGTGAATATGGGGGATGTAGTGAATCAAAACATACGTTCTGCTGATTGGGAATTTCAGGCCGTGAAAGCATTATTCTCTGATTTGAAATATTATGCTGCCTTTGATGCTGAGGATTTATACTTAGTTTCTGTTAAATATGGTGATTTGTTTTGCTTTCAACATAATGGAAATCATTTTCTGCATAAAACAAGTTCCAGGAGGGTTAATGTAAATTACACACAGTGGGAACATTGCCCGGCTCCATTACAAGGCAGCTCCAGTACATTTCTGGAAAAATACACCTATTTTACAGACTTTAATCAATCAAAACCTGAGTCATTTTATTTTAAAATGACACAAAAGTCCATGTCCAAAGTTAGACTTGCCGATACTAAATTGCTGGATTCGAAGTCCTTTCTAGACAAGTTAGCTGTAGATGGCTACGAGCTATGGAAGGAAATATTTGACCTTAAATCGGTTTGGGGTACCAAACATTGGCATGTACAAGGCACTGAGGCTTTGCACTGTGCATGTCTCATCCCGAATCACATGTTGTTTCTAAATTCTACCATTTCACAAACTACATGCTTTGGATTGGCAACTTCTAAAAAATTAAATACACCAACTATCCCCGAATTAGAAGAAGATTCAGGTTGGAGTAATTACACAAAATTGTCCATTCGTGATATACAAACACTGTTGCACAATTCATCCTTTAATGTATCCAGTTTGGATCCAAAGGGTTGGCTGATGTGGCATAGGAGCTCTGATTCTTGCCAACATCGTATTCTGGGTTTGACTGAAGGTTTTACACAGGTCAGACCTGGTCCCCGTTTTGAAGGTGGTCATACTGTTACAACATACTCAGTGGGTAAATTGTGTCAGAATTGGCTACAACATTCCACATTAACTGCAGTTAAACTACATCTGTCCCAATTGAGTGATAATGTGGATTTAAATGATTTCATAAAAGGCCCAGCTAAGGGTAGAACTAAGCGTTGGCTTTATGCGATTTACAATGAGATTTGGAAATTTTCACAAACTGAGGCTGCAAAACGACTAAGGGCTATTGACCAAGCTAATTTGGAAAAAGTGCTTGCAGTTGTCGATAACAGTATTGACATGCTTTCTTCCCGAATTTACAAGTTGAATAATATTGTTTCTTCTATTGTTGACATTGTGCATGATGAGGTGTCTGTATTATACCATGGTCAAAATCAGTTGCGTTCTGTAATGCAGTTTGCATGGACCCTACAGACACTTAAGGCAGGTTGTGTGCCCTGGAGTTACATGAGCGTGTCTTCCCTTTTTGCCCCACGTTGGGCGCCATGTAGCAGGGATTCCGTTCTCCTACAGAACTGTGCATAGAGATCTAGAACCTCAGTGACTTAGGGTGACCCAAAACTCACCTCAGTATCCAAAATCCCCATACCGAGCTAGCTACAGTGTCTCATTGGTCATAACAAACTCCCAATGACTTGGACAAACCAGAACATGAACTTAGGTTACCTCAGGTATCGTGGAACACATGAACACTCTTTCACTCTATAATCATTTCAAACCATAACGTGGAGTAAAAGAGGACATGAGCACTTTTGAAATATTTATTAATCAATGCAATGTTCTCAAACGCAGTATCTTATATAGTACAAGAAGACGGATTAAAAGAATCAAAGTTATAAGCATAGTTACTAGTCCATAGTAAGCAAACGGTGATAGCATACTATAATGTTGAAATGAATAGGAATTAACAAAACCTATTTCTCACCTTGCTATTTAGCACATTATATTATATCTAAGAAGGTCTCTTTTGGGTTTTAGCAGGGCGGGCCCATACCTCTAAATCTCAGGAGGAGAGATCACATCATCTGCCACCAGCTCTCTGCATGCAAAGCATCATCAAGTGTGTTCTTGCATTCCCTGTAACTCTTTCTTAAACCCGCTTAGAGCCCAATGTTGGCAGCAACTGTATTGATGTTATGTCTAATGTGGTGCGAAGATCAGACCTCCCAGCAACCTTGTATCGAGTTATTCTTAGAGGGTTCAGCACTCACTGTTCAGACAGTGTACCAAGCACAACTGATATCAGAGTAATAACATATTATTCTCAAATAAATCACATCGCTCTTCTAGGTTGAAAGCTACAACAACAAGCATGTGTCGTGTGCAAGCTGAAGCCGAAGGAAAAATGGCGTTTAAACATGTAATAATCTCATGCTAACTTAACACAGTATACATAAAGAAGTATCTATATGACACATCTTGTGTCTCAATTCTACTGAAACACAAAATGGCGGACTCCCGTAGCGCTCCCGGTGGGCTCCCCAAAAAAATATGGGAAATAAAATTACATAAAAACCACTGGACAGACTTTCACCAAATATAGAATAGACCCTACTACATACCAGTCCCTACCATTATCCCACATTTGATAGTATTCCATTGAGCCATTTGGGCTGTAGCCCTGTCTAAATATCCTGAGGTAAATTACATGGCAAAAACACATATGAAGTATTACAATTTACAACCAATTAAAATGTTACTTTCATATCCTACTTTTCTTCGTGACATTTGATTGGTTATGCACATGAATATAAATGAAAAATGAGAGGGAAACACGGCCATTTTGACTACAACTACCTAAGATACATCTTTAAAAGATTTCCTCATTTATCTTCATCACCTTTCTATAAGGTAAGTTATAAATTTGTGAAGTGACACTTTAAGTTCATTTGTAAAAACGTTTTCTGACAGTTATTTACTGTCCCTCTGTTATATGGCTGAGATACCCGCCACCCCCTCTCAACACAATCCCCAAGAATGGGAAAACGGAAACGGTTCTGAACTTTTGGAAGGCGGGAGGGAGTTACCTTCCCGGCCGTATTTATTAAAATATGAAACAAAATTAAAACATTAAAATAACAGTTTCATATCATGTACAATTTCATTTACACATTACGATGTTCTTGGCTGACCTTAACACATCTCTAATACAAAGGTTCTCCTAGCCGATACTAAACATCCTGTAAATGCATTTCTCAAAATTGAAATTGTACATCCTAACATTACGGGCCAACGGCAAGGTCGTAACCGGTGTCAGATCCCTAATACCAGAACTCCACCCTCACTTGTGAGGGGCGGGCGCACAGAAGACTGTACCTCTGTGCCAACTTCCAATTTCCCTTGTCTTAGCGGGGGCCCCTGTTAACTCGACACCATCTTAATGGTCGTCCGAGGACTCGTGTGAGGTGTCTAGAAGGTAGCGTAGACCCCCCTCCCACCCCACACAACTTACCACATCTGCCGTCGCAGATGTCCTGGCCCCGGGAAATTCCCAGGAGGGGCCCGTAGCCCCTCCTCCCCAGGGAGGGGCCTATGACCGCCTTCCCTTTCGGCGTCCCCATCCTTAGAGGGGACCGCCTCCCCGTTTGAGGGGCCAATGGCCGCCTCCCCCCGGGCGCTCCCATCCATAATGGGTGACGCCCCACCTCTAGGGATCTTCCAATTACTGCTCACCGATCATGACCTTACCGACCGACCAAAATAAATACGACAATTTAAGCTAAAGAGGAGAAAAGGCAATTATACTAAGCAATTCAAAGTATAACTTCTACCAAGCATCACTGTTCAACTCTGGTGCAACTACTTAGCTGAAACAACATACTGAAAAAGTAACCACTTTATTACATACCAATTACACTTTTATTCACAACAACCTGTAAAAGAAACAAAATCACGTCACTCGACTTTATTCAAACAAATCGCTGTCATCAGGGGCTGGTGGGTGGGTCAAAATTGGCTCTTCGTTCCGTCTCGAGATCACAAGCAACGGGGAGGTGCAGCTTCAGAGCACAGGAACAAGAGGATGCTTCCTTGGCTTGTTGCTCCTTTTATCCTTCTTCGGGGGCCTGCGTGGACCCTCCTCCAATCCACCTCCGGGGCGTGGCCAGCGGTGTAGGTGTCTAGGACAACCCCCTCTTGGGCGGGAAAAGACGAGCCCTGCCTACGCTGCTTCGGGCATACCAGCCGAGACTCGCCTCCCGCCCAAAATGGCTTCCCGGGGGGATCGGGGCACTCCACCATACGTTCGGGGGGACCAAGTGGTCGCCCCTTTCCATATGGCTGAGATACCCGCCACCCCCTCTCAACACAATCCCCAAGAATGGGAAAACGGAAACGGTTCTGAACTTTTGGAAGGCGGGAGGGAGTTACCCTCCCGGCCGTATTTATTAAAATATGAAACAAAATTAAAACATTAAAATAACAGTTTCATATCATGTACAATTTCATTTACACATTACGATGTTCTTGGCTGACCTTAACACATCTCTAATACAAAGGTTCTCCTAGCCGATACTAAACATCCTGTAAATGCATTTCTCAAAATTGAAATTGTACATCCTAACATTACGGGCTAACGGCAAGGTCGTAACCGGTGTCAGATCCCTAATACCAGAACTCCACCCTCACTTGTGAGGGGCGGGCCCACAGAGGACTGTACCTCTGTGCCAACTTCCAATTTCCCTTGTCTTAGCGGGGGCCCCTGTTAACTCGACACCATCTTAATGGTCGTCCGAGGACTCGTGTGAGGTGTCTAGAAGGTAGCGTAGACCCCCCTCCCACCCCACACAACTTACCACATCTGCCGTCGCAGATGTCCTGGCCCCGGGAAATTCCCAGGAGGGGCCCGTAGCCCCTCCTCCCCAGGGAGGGGCCTATGACCGCCTTCCCTTTCGGCGTCCCCATCCTTAGAGGGGACCGCCTCCCCGTTTGAGGGGCCAATGGCCGCCTCCCCCCGGGCGCTCCCAATCATAATGGGTGACGCCCCACCTCTAGGGATCTTCCAATTACTGCTCACCAATCATGACCTTACCGCCACAGGCCGGATAGTTGACCGGCTATCCGGACCCCCCACAAAACTCCTACTTAAAGGTCATGGCTGCACAAACTCTTTAACCAAGCTACAAAGTCTCCTATGAGTAAAGTATTCCCCACCCGGGACAAATGGACCCCATCCTCCAGATACATCTGGTCCCCCTTGATACATCCATGAGGAATAGAATGCAATGTACTTGTAAGGAACAACCTACCAAGTTTGTTATTCACTTTCTTCACCGAATGGTTTAAAGCTGACACAGAATTAGCCCCCCGCCATACCTTCCGCGGAATCATATGGGACCATGCAATTGTGCACCCCGGGACCCTTCTCGCCAACCAACTTACTGTGGATAATATCAATTCGAGAAGTACTCGTCGACCAGTGGTCACCAAATCATTGCCCCCAAGATGCACTATGATTACAGATGGCGGTGACCTTGTCCGCCCTAACAAACCCTCCATAAAAGTTTGAAACTGGTCAATACAGAGCCCGCCCCTTCCGTGGAAGGTCACCCTGTACCCGTATTCCCCAGCCATGTGAACCATGTCACCTGCTTTGAATACGTCCGCGGCACGCTTAACGTATGAGTGGCCCACGACCCACACCACTCTTTCCTCAGCCGGTGATCTTTGACCGCTGGTTCCCAGGTGTCGGGTCGACTGCACAGTCCGCCCCGCCTCGTAAGCTAGCGAAACTGTAAACCAAACAAAAGACAGGAAGCGTGAGTGCATGACATTAGCTTCACAACATGTGCAACCGCACATACCTTTTATAACAATTTGAGGACCAACGTCCCAACCGTTTCACTTTTTCCACACTCAAACCCCTGGCTGTAGCCTCTGTAGCAGCCCCTATCCGGAAAGAGTGGGTTCCAAAATCGCACGGGTTCAAGCCCGCAGCTGCGATTGCCATTGTTAGCACCCGCTGGAACTGAAACCTAGTCAGTGGGGTGGCGTTGGCGTGCCTCAGCAAGCTTCCCCCCCATGATGCCGACCTCTGCGCTAAATACTCCTCAACGCATGTTACCGGGCATATGGGGGATCCCGGAATCCGCTGGACAACCACACTGTCCCCGATCGCACCCTGATCGGTCTTGGACCTGGCAAATGAGTCTACCATTGTCTCCCCCTTAATTTGAATGTGCTCTCGGCACAGACCTCCCCCCGTATCCTGCTTGTTCCTTGCTACCAGTTCGCTAACCCGCATAGCCCCATGGAATGCTAATGCAAAAGCGGCCCGGAATAGCACTGTCTCTGATTGAGATGAACATGTCGCAGGGAGTACGGATAGTAACAGGGCCAACCTTTCCAGACCTATCGGGCGCCTCTCATCCACTCTGCGACCCTCTAGGCGTTGCCACCCACACAGTGCCTTTTGTACCAGGAAAGACGATGTGGGGTCCTGGATGCCATGGGCCCGTGCCATAAATGAAATGGCAAAAACAACAGGTGATGGACCGAATGTGGATCAATGTCACACACTCAACCCAGTCCAAAGATCTGGGCCCAAATCCATCGTTTTTTTGCACTCCACACCACCCCGGGTTAGACAATGGCGATATGCAAATCAGCTCTGACCCTGTGCCCCATGGGAACAGTCCAGTCCGAACTACAAAAGCCATGTCCTTCCCAGAACGGAATCAAGCATCCGAGGACCGGACCGGTTTCGAGGTAACACCTCTCATCAGCCCGGCTAGCTTGACTCCAGTGGTGTGGAGTGCCTGGGACCCACGTCTGGGCATCCCCAGCGCACTTAGGGCGGAATTTGCAAAAACAACAGGTGATGGACCGAATGTGGATCAATGTCACACACTCAACCCAGTCCAAAGATCTGGGCCCAAATCCATCGTTTTTTTGCACTCCACACCACCCCGGGTTAGACAATGGCGATATGCAAATCAGCTCTGACCCTGTGCCCCATGGGAACAGTCCAGTCCGAACTACAAAAGCCATGTCCTTCCCAGAACGGAATCAAGCATCCGAGGACCGGACCGGTTTCGAGGTAACACCTCTCATCAGCCCGGCTAGCTTGACTCCAGTGGTGTGGAGTGCCTGGGACCCACGTCTGGGCATCCCCAGCGCACTTAGGGCGGAATTTGCAAAAACAACAGGTGATGGACCGAATGTGGATCAATGTCACACACTCAACCCAGTCCAAAGATCTGGGCCCAAATCCATCGTTTTTTTGCACTCCACACCACCCCGGGTTAGACAATGGCGATATGCAAATCAGCTCTGACCCTGTGCCCCATGGGAACAGTCCAGTCCGAACTACAAAAGCCATGTCCTTCCCAGAACGGAATCAAGCATCCGAGGACCGGACCGGTTTCGAGGTAACACCTCTCATCAGCCCGGCTAGCTTGACTCCAGTGGTCTGGAGTGCCTGGGACCCACGTCTGGGCATCCCCAGCGCACTTAGGGCGGAATTTGCAAAAACAACAGGTGATGGACCGAATGTGGATCAATGTCACACACTCAACCCAGTCCAAAGATCTGGGCCCAAATCCATCGTTTTTTTGCACTCCACACCACCCCGGGTTAGACAATGGCGATATGCAAATCAGCTCCGACCCTGTGCCCCATGGGAACAGTCCAGTCCGAACTACAAAAGCCATGTCCTTCCCAGAACGGAATCAAGCATCCGAGGACCGGACCGGTTTCGAGGTAACACCTCTCATCAGCCCGGCTAGCTTGACTCCAGTGGTGTGGAGTGCCTGGGACCCACGTCTGGGCATCCCCAGCGCACTTAGGGCGGAATTTGCAAAAACAACAGGTGATGGACCGAATTTGGATCAATGTCACACACTCAACCCAGTCCAAAGATCTGGGCCCAAATCCATCGTTTTTTTGCACTCCACACCACCCCGGGTTAGACAATGGCGATATGCAAATCAGCTCTGACCCTGTGCCCCATGGGAACAGTCCAGTCCGAACTACAAAAGCCATGTCCTTCCCAGAACGGAATCAAGCATCCGAGGACCGGACCGGTTTCGAGGTAACACCTCTCATCAGCCCGGCTAGCTTGACTCCAGTGGTGTGGAGTGCCTGGGACCCACGTCTGGGCATCCCCAGCGCACTTAGGGCGGAATTTGCAAAAACAACAGGTGATGGACCGAATGTGGATCAATGTCACACACTCAACCCAGTCCAAAGATCTGGGCCCAAATCCATCGTTTTTTTGCACTCCACACCACCCCGGGTTAGACAATGGCGATATGCAAATCAGCTCTGACCCTGTGCACCATGGGAACAGTCCAGTCCGAACTACAAAAGCCATGTCCTTCCCAGAACGGAATCAAGCATCCGAGGACCGGACCGGTTTCGAGGTAACACCTCTCATCAGCCCGGCTAGCCTGACTCCAGTGGTGTGGAGTGCCTGGGACCCACGTCTGGGCATCCCCAGCGCACTTAGGGCGGAATTTGCAAAAACAACAGGTGATGGACCGAATGTGGATCAATGTCACACACTCAACCCAGTCCAAAGATCTGGGCCCAAATCCATCGTTTTTTTGCACTCCACACCACCCCGGGTTAGACAATGGCGATATGCAAATCAGCTCTGACCCTGTGCCCCATGGGAACAGTCCAGTCCGAACTACAAAAGCCATGTCCTTCCCAGAACGGAATCAAGCATCCGAGGACCGGACCGGTTTCGAGGTAACACCTCTCATCAGCCCGGCTAGCTTGACTCCAGTGGTGTGGAGTGCCTGGGACCCACGTCTGGGCATCCCCAGCGCACTTAGGGCGGAATTTGCAAAAACAACAGGTGATGGACCGAATGTGGATCAATGTCACACACTCAACCCAGTCCAAAGATCTGGGCCCAAATCCATCGTTTTTTTGCACTCCACACCACCCCGGGTTAGACAATGGCGATATGCAAATCAGCTCTGACCCTGTGCCCCATGGGAACAGTCCAGTCCGAACTACAAAAGCCATGTCCTTCCCAGAACGGAATCAAGCATCCGAGGACCGGACCGGTTTCGAGGTAACACCTCTCATCAGCCCGGCTAGCTTGACTCCAGTGGTGTGGAGTGCCTGGGACCCACGTCTGGGCATCCCCAGCGCACTTAGGGCGGAATTTGCAAAAACAACAGGTGATGGACCGAATGTGGATCAATGTCACACACTCAACCCAGTCCAAAGATCTGGGCCCAAATCCATTGTTTTTTTGCACTCCACACCACCCCGGGTTAGACAATGGCGATATGCAAATCAGCTCTGACCCTGTGCCCCATGGGAACAGTCCAGTCCGAACTACAAAAGCCATGTCCTTCCCAGAACGGAATCAAGCATCCGAGGACCGGACCGGTTTCGAGGTAACACCTCTCATCAGCCCGGCTAGCTTGACTCCAGTGGTGTGGAGTGCCTGGGACCCAAGTCTGGGCATCCCCAGCGCACTTAGGGCGGAATTTGCAAAAACAACAGGTGATGGACCGAATGTGGATCAATGTCACACACTCAACCCAGTCCAAAGATCTGGGCCCAAATCCATCGTTTTTTTGCACTCCACACCACCCCGGGTTAGACAATGGCGATATGCAAATCAGCTCTGACCCTGTGCCCCATGGGAACAGTCCAGTCCGAACTACAAAAGCCATGTCCTTCCCAGAACGGAATCAAGCATCCGAGGACCGGACCGGTTTCGAGGTAACACCTCTCATCAGCCCGGCTAGCTTGACTCCAGTGGTGTGGAGTGCCTGGGACCCACGTCTGGGCATCCCCAGCGCACTTAGGGCGGAATTTGCAAAAACAACAGGTGATGGACCGAATGTGGATCAATGTCACACACTCAACCCAGTCCAAAGATCTGGGCCCAAATCCATCGTTTTTTTGCACTCCACACCACCCCGGGTTAGACAATGGCGATATGCAAATCAGCTCTGACCCTGTGCCCCATGGGAACAGTCCAGTCCGAACTACAAAAGCCATGTCCTTCCCAGAACGGAATCAAGCATCCGAGGACCGGACCGGTTTCGAGGTAACACCTCTCATCAGCCCGGCTAGCTTGACTCCAGTGGTGTGGAGTGCCTGGGACCCACGTCTGGGCATCCCCAGCGCACTTAGGGCGGAATTTGCAAAAACAACAGGTGATGGACCGAATGTGGATCAATGTCACACACTCAACCCAGTCCAAAGATCTGGGCCCAAATCCATCGTTTTTTTGCACTCCACACCACCCCGGGTTAGACAATGGCGATATGCAAATCAGCTCTGACCCTGTGCCTCATGGGAACAGTCCAGTCCGAACTACAAAAGCCATGTCCTTCCCAGAACGGAATCAAGCATCCGAGGACCGGACCGGTTTTGAGGTAACACCTCTCATCAGCCCGGCTAGCTTGACTCCAGTGGTGTGGAGTGCCTGGGACCCACGTCTGGGCATCCCCAGCGCACTTAGGGCGGAATTTGCAAAAACAACAGGTGATGGACCGAATGTGGATCAATGTCACACACTCAACCCAGTCCAAAGATCTGGGCCCAAATCCATCGTTTTTTTGCACTCCACACCACCCCGGGTTAGACAATGGCGATATGCAAATCAGCTCTGACCCTGTGCCCCATGGGAACAGTCCAGTCCGAACTACAAAAGCCATGTCCTTCCCAGAACGGAATCAAGCATCCGAGGACCGGACCGGTTTCGAGGTAACACCTCTCATCAGCCCGGCTAGCTTGACTCCAGTGGTGTGGAGTGCCTGGGACCCACGTCTGGGCATCCCCAGCGCACTTAGGGCGGAATTTGCAAAAACAACAGGTGATCGACCGAATGTGGATCAATGTCACACACTCAACCCAGTCCAAAGATCTGGGCCCAAATCCATCGTTTTTTTGCACTCCACACCACCCCGGGTTAGACAATGGCGATATGCAAATCAGCTCTGACCCTGTGCCCCATGGGAACAGTCCAGTCCGAACTACAAAAGCCATGTCCTTCCCAGAACGGAATCAAGCATCCGAGGACCGGACCGGTTTCGAGGTAACACCTCTCATCAGCCCGGCTAGCTTGACTCCAGTGGTGTGGAGTGCCTGGGACCCACGTCTGGGCATCCCCAGCGCACTTAGGGCGGAATTTGCAAAAACAACAGGTGATGGACCGAATGTGGATCAATGTCACACACTCAACCCAGTCCAAAGATCTGGGCCCAAATCCATCGTTTTTTTGCACTCCACACCACCCCGGGTTAGACAATGGCGATATGCAAATCAGCTCTGACCCTGTGCCCCATGGGAACAGTCCAGTCCGAACTACAAAAGCCATGTCCTTCCCAGAACGGAATCAAGCATCCGAGGACCGGACCGGTTTCGAGGTAACACCTCTCATCAGCCCGGCTAGCTTGACTCCAGTGGTGTGGAGTGCCTGGGACCCACGTCTGGGCATCCCCAGCGCACTTAGGGCGGAATTTGCAAAAACAACAGGTGATGGACCGAATGTGGATCAATGTCACACACTCAACCCAGTCCAAAGATCTGGGCCCAAATCCATCGTTTTTTTGCACTCCACACCACCCCGGGTTAGACAATGGCGATATGCAAATCAGCTCTGACCCTGTGCCCCATGGGAACAGTCCAGTCCGAACTACAAAAGCCATGTCCTTCCCAGAACGGAATCAAGCATCCGAGGACCGGACCGGTTTCGAGGTAACACCTCTCATCAGCCCGGCTAGCCTGACTCCAGTGGTGTGGAGTGCCTGGGACCCACGTCTGGGCATCCCCAGCGCACTTAGGGCGGAATTTGCAAAAACAACAGGTGATGGACCGAATGTGGATCAATGTCACACACTCAACCCAGTCCAAAGATCTGGGCCCAAATCCATCGTTTTTTTGCACTCCACACCACCCCGGGTTAGACAATGGCGATATGCAAATCAGCTCTGACCATGTGCCCCATGGGAACAGTCCAGTCCGAACTACAAAAGCCATGTCCTTCCCAGAACGGAATCAAGCATCCGAGGACCGGACCGGTTTCAAAGTAACACCTCTCATCAGCCCGGCTAGCCTGACTCCAGTGGTGTGGAGTGCCTGGGACCCACGTCTGGGCATCCCCAGCGCACTTAGGGCGGAATTTGCAAAAACAACAGGTGATGGACCGAATGTGGATCAATGTCACACACTCAACCCAGTCCAAAGATCTGGGCCCAAATCCATCGTTTTTTTGCACTCCACACCACCCCGGGTTAGACAATGGCGATATGCAAATCAGCTCTGACCCTGTGCCCCATGGGAACAGTCCAGTCCGAACTACAAAAGCCATGTCCTTCCCAGAACGGAATCAAGCATCCGAGGACCGGACCGGTTTCGAGGTAACACCTCTCATCAGCCCGGCTAGCTTGACTCCAGTGGTGTGGAGTGCCTGGGACCCACGTCTGGGCATCCCCAGCGCACTTAGGGCGGAATTTGCAAAAACAACAGGTGATGGACCGAATGTGGATCAATGTCACACACTCAACCCAGTCCAAATATCTGGGCCCAAATCCATCGTTTTTTTGCACTCCACACCACCCCGGGTTAGACAATGGCGATATGCAAATCAGCTCTGACCCTGTGCCCCATGGGAACAGTCCAGTCCGAACTACAAAAGCCATGTCCTTCCCAGAACGGAATTAAGCATCCGAGGACCGGACCGGTTTCGAGGTAACACCTCTCATCAGCCCGGCTAGCTTGACTCCAGTGGTGTGGAGTGCCTGGGACCCACGTCTGGGCATCCCCAGCGCACTTAGGGCGGAATTTGCAAAAACAACAGGTGATGGACCGAATGTGGATCAATGTCACACACTCAACCCAGTCCAAAGATCTGGGCCCAAATCCATCGTTTTTTTGCACTCCACACCACCCCGGGTTAGACAATGGCGATATGCAAATCAGCTCTGACCCTGTGCCCCATGGGAACAGTCCAGTCCAAACTACAAAAGCCATGTCCTTCCCAGAACGGAATCAAGCATCCGAGGACCGGACCGGTTTCGAGGTAACACCTCTCATCAGCCCGGCTAGCTTGACTCCAGTGGTGTGGAGTGCCTGGGACCCACGTCTGGGCATCCCCAGCGCACTTAGGGCGGAATTTGCAAAAACAACAGGTGATGGACCGAATGTGGATCAATGTCACACACTCAACCCAGTCCAAAGATCTGGGCCCAAATCCATCGTTTTTTTGCACTCCACACCACCCCGGGTTAGACAATGGCGATATGCAAATCAGCTCTGACCCTGTGCCCCATGGGAACAGTCCAGTCCGAACTACAAAAGCCATGTCCTTCCCAGAACGGAATCAAGCATCCGAGGACCGGACCGGTTTCGAGGTAACACCTCTCATCAGCCCGGCTAGCTTGACTCCAGTGGTGTGGAGTGCCTGGGACCCACGTCTGGGCATCCCCAGCGCACTTAGGGCGGAATTTGCAAAAACAACAGGTGATGGACCGAATGTGGATCAATGTCACACACTCAACCCAGTCCAAAGATCTGGGCCCAAATCCATCGTTTTTTTGCACTCCACACCACCCCGGGTTAGACAATGGCGATATGCAAATCAGCTCTGACCCTGTGCCCCATGGGAACAGTCCAGTCCGAACTACAAAAGCCATGTCCTTCCCAGAACGGAATCAAGCATCCGAGGACCGGACCGGTTTCGAGGTAACACCTCTCATCAGCCCGGCTAGCTTGACTCCAGTGGTGTGGAGTGCCTGGGACCCACGTCTGGGCATCCCCAGCGCACTTAGGGCGGAATTTGCAAAAACAACAGGTGATGGACCGAATGTGGATCAATGTCACACACTCAACCCAGTCCAAATATCTGGGCCCAAATCCATCGTTTTTTTGCACTCCACACCACCCCGGGTTAGACAATGGCGATATGCAAATCAGCTCTGACCCTGTGCCCCATGGGAACAGTCCAGTCCGAACTACAAAAGCCATGTCCTTCCCAGAACGGAATCAAGCATCCGAGGACCGGACCGGTTTCGAGGTAACACCTCTCATCAGCCCGGCTAGCTTGACTCCAGTGGTGTGGAGTGCCTGGGACCCACGTCTGGGCATCCCCAGCGCACTTAGGGCGGAATTTGCAAAAACAACAGGTGATGGACCGAATGTGGATCAATGTCACACACTCAACCCAGTCCAAAGATCTGGGCCCAAATCCATCGTTTTTTTGCACTCCACACCACCCCGGTTTAGACAATGGCGATATGCAAATCAGCTCTGACCCTGTGCCCCATGGGAACAGTCCAGTCCGAACTACAAAAGCCATGTCCTTCCCAGAACGGAATCAAGCATCCGAGGACCGGACCGGTTTCGAGGTAACACCTCTCATCAGCCCGGCTAGCTTGACTCCAGTGGTGTGGAGTGCCTGGGACCCACGTCTGGGCATCCCCAGCGCACTTAGGGCGGAATTTGCAAAAACAACAGGTGATGGACCGAATGTGGATCAATGTCACACACTCAACCCAGTCCAAAGATCTGGGCCCAAATCCATCGTTTTTTTGCACTCCACACCACCCCGGGTTAGACAATGGCGATATGCAAATCAGCTCTGACCCTGTGCCCCATGGGAACAGTCCAGTCCGAACTACAAAAGCCATGTCCTTCCCAGAACGGAATCAAGCATCCGAGGACCGGACCGGTTTCGAGGTAACACCTCTCATCAGCCCGGCTAGCTTGACTCCAGTGGTGTGGAGTGCCTGGGACCCACGTCTGGGCATCCCCAGCGCACTTAGGGCGGAATTTGCAAAAACAACAGGTGATGGACCGAATGTGGATCAATGTCACACACTCAACCCAGTCCAAAGATCTGGGCCCAAATCCATCGTTTTTTTGCACTCCACACCACCCCGGGTTAGACAATGGCGATATGCAAATCAGCTCTGACCCTGTGCCCCATGGGAACAGTCCAGTCCGAACTACAAAAGCCATGTCCTTCCCAGAACGGAATCAAGCATCCGAGGACCGGACCGGTTTCGAGGTAACACCTCTCATCAGCCCGGCTAGCTTGACTCCAGTGGTGTGGAGTGCCTGGGACCCACGTCTGGGCATCCCCAGCGCACTTAGGGCGGAATTTGCAAAAACAACAGGTGATGGACCGAATGTGGATCAATGTCACACACTCAACCCAGTCCAAAGATCTGGGCCCAAATCCATCGTTTTTTTGCACTCCACACCACCCTGGGTTAGACAATGGCGATATGCAAATCAGCTCTGACCCTGTGCCCCATGGGAACAGTCCAGTCCGAACTACAAAAGCCATGTCCTTCCCAGAACGGAATCAAGCATCCGAGGACCGGACCGGTTTCGAGGTAACACCTCTCATCAGCCCGGCTAGCTTGACTCCAGTGGTGTGGAGTGCCTGGGACCCACGTCTGGGCATCCCCAGCGCACTTAGGGCGGAATTTGCAAAAACAACAGGTGATGGACCGAATGTGGATCAATGTCACACACTCAACCCAGTCCAAAGATCTGGGCCCAAATCCATCGTTTTTTTGCACTCAACACCACCCCGGGTTAGACAATGGCGATATGCAAATCAGCTCTGACCCTGTGCCCCATGGGAACAGTCCAGTCCGAACTACAAAAGCCATGTCCTTCTCAGAACGGAATCAAGCATCCGAGGACCGGACCGGTTTCGAGGTAACACCTCTCATCAGCCCGGCTAGCTTGACTCCTGTGGTGTGGAGTGCCTGGGACCCACGTCTGGGCATCCCCAGCGCACTTAGGGCGGAATTTGCAAAAACAACAGGTGATGGACCGAATGTGGATCAATGTCACACACTCAACCCAGTCCTAAGATCTGGGCCCAAATCCATCGTTTTTTTGCACTCCACACCACCCCGGGTTAGACAATGGCGATATGCAAATCAGCTCTGACCCTGTGCCCCATGGGAACAGTCCAGTCCGAACTACAAAAGCCATGTCCTTCCCAGAACGGAATCAAGCATCCGAGGACCGTACCGGTTTCGAGGTAACACCTCTCATCAGCCCGGCTAGCTTGACTCCAGTGGTGTGGAGTGCCTGGGACCCACGTCTGGGCATCCCCAGCGCACTTAGGGCGGAATTTGCAAAAACAACAGGTGATGGACCGAATGTGGATCAATGTCACACGCTCAACCCAGTCCAAAGATCTGGGCCCAAATCCATCGTTTTATTGCACTCCACACCACCCCGGGTTAGACAATGGCGATATGCAAATCAGCTCTGACCCTGTGCCCCATGGGAACAGTCCAGTCCGAACTACAAAAGCCATGTCCTTCCCAGAACGGAATCAAGCATCCGAGGACCGGACCGGTTTCGAGGTAACACCTCTCATCAGCCCGGCTAGCTTGACTCCAGTGGTGTGGAGTGCCTGGGACCCACGTCTGGGCATCCCCAGCGCACTTAGGGCGGAATTTGCAAAAACAACAGGTGATGGACCGAATGTGGATCAATGTCACACATTCAACCCAGTCCAAAGATCTGGGCCCAAATCCATCGTTTTTTTGCACTCCACACCACCCCGGGTTAGACAATGGCGATATGCAAATCAGCTCTGACCCTGTGCCCCATGGGAACAGTCCAGTCCGAACTACAAAAGCCATGTCCTTCCCAGAACGGAATCAAGCATCCGAGGACCGGACCGGTTTCGAGGTAACACCTCTCATCAGCCCGGCTAGCTTGACTCC
Source organism: Lissotriton vulgaris (assembly GCF_964263255.1). NCBI lineage: Eukaryota > Metazoa > Chordata > Amphibia > Caudata > Salamandridae > Lissotriton > Lissotriton vulgaris. The sequence goes on from NC_141698.1 coordinate 1,150,320,177, forward strand.
AGTGGTGTGGAGTGCCTGGGACCCACGTCTGGGCATCCCCAGCGCACTTAGGGCGGAATTTGCAAAAACAACAGGTGATGGACCGAATGTGGATCAATGTCACACACTCAACCCAGTCCAAAGATCTGGGCCCAAATCCATCGTTTTTTTGCACTCCACACCACCCCGGGTTAGACAATGGCGATATGCAAATCAGCTCTGACCCTGTGCCCCATGGGAACAGTCCAGTCCGAACTACAAAAGCCATGTCCTTCCCAGAACGGAATCAAGCATCCGAGGACCGGACCGGTTTCGAGGTAACACCTCTCATCAGCCCGGCTAGCTTGACTCCAGTGGTGTGGAGTGCCTGGGACCCACGTCTGGGCATCCCCAGCGCACTTAGGGCGGAATTTGCAAAAACAACAGGTGATGGACCGAATGTGGATCAATGTCACACACTCAACCCAGTCCAAAGATCTGGGCCCAAATCCATCGTTTTTTTGCACTCCACACCACCCCGGGTTAGACAATGGCGATATGCAAATCAGCTCTGACCCTGTGCCCCATGGGAACAGTCCAGTCCGAACTACAAAAGCCATGTCCTTCCCAGAACGGAATCAAGCATCCGAGGACCGGACCGGTTTCGAGGTAACACCTCTCATCAGCCCGGCTAGCTTGACTCCAGTGGTGTGGAGTGCCTGGGACCCACGTCTGGGCATCCCCAGCGCACTTAGGGCGGAATTTGCAAAAACAACAGGTGATGGACCGAATGTGGATCAATGTCACACACTCAACCCAGTCCAAAGATCTGGGCCCAAATCCATCGTTTTTTTGCACTCCACACCACCCCGGGTTAGACAATGGCGATATGCAAATCAGCTCTGACCCTGTGCCCCATGGGGACAGTCCAGTCCGAACTACAAAAGCCATGTCCTTCCCAGAATGGAATCAAGCATCCGAGGACCGGACCGGTTTCGAGGTAACACCTCTCATCAGCCCGGCTAGCTTGACTCCAGTGGTGTGGAGTGCCTGGGACCCACGTCTGGGCATCCCCAGCGCACTTAGGGCGGAATTTGCAAAAACAACAGGTGATGGACCGAATGTGGATCAATGTCACACACTCAACCCAGTCCAAAGATCTGGGCCCAAATCCATCGTTTTTTTGCACTCCACACCACCCCGGGTTAGACAATGGCGATATGCAAATCAGCTCTGACCCTGTGCCCCATGGGAACAGTCCAGTCCGAACTACAAAAGCCATGTCCTTCCCAGAACGGAATCAAGCATCCGAGGACCGGACCGGTTTCGAGGTAACACCTCTCATCAGCCCGGCTAGCTTGACTCCAGTGGTGTGGAGTGCCTGGGACCCACGTCTGGGCATCCCCAGCGCACTTAGGGCGGAATTTGCAAAAACAACAGGTGATGGACCGAATGTGGATCAATGTCACACACTCAACCCAGTCCAAAGATCTGGGCCCAAATCCATCGTTTTTTTGCACTCCACACCACCCCGGGTTAGACAATGGCGATATGCAAATCAGCTCTGACCCTGTGCCCCATGGGGACAGTCCAGTCCGAACTACAAAAGCCATGTCCTTCCCAGAATGGAATCAAGCATCCGAGGACCGGACCGGTTTCGAGGTAACACCTCTCATCAGCCCGGCTAGCTTGACTCCAGTGGTGTGGAGTGCCTGGGACCCACGTCTGGGCATCCCCAGCGCACTTAGGGCGGAATTTGCAAAAACAACAGGTGATGGACCGAATGTGGATCAATGTCACACACTCAACCCAGTCCAAAGATCTGGGCCCAAATCCATCGTTTTTTTGCACTCCACACCACCCCGGGTTAGACAATGGCGATATGCAAATCAGCTCTGACCCTGTGCCCCATGGGAACAGTCCAGTCCGAACTACAAAAGCCATGTCCTTCCCAGAACGGAATCAAGCATCCGAGGACCGGACCGGTTTCGAGGTAACACCTCTCATCAGCCCGGCTAGCTTGACTCCAGTGGTGTGGAGTGCCTGGGACCCACGTCTGGGCATCCCCAGCGCACTTAGGGCGGAATTTGCAAAAACAACAGGTGATGGACCGAATGTGGATCAATGTCACACACTCAACCCAGTCCAAAGATCTGGGCCCAAATCCATCGTTTTTTTGCACTCCACACCACCCCGGGTTAGACAATGGCGATATGCAAATCAGCTCTGACCCTGTGCCCCATGGGAACAGTCCAGTCCGAACTACAAAAGCCATGTCCTTCCCAGAACGGAATCAAGCATCCGAGGACCGGACCGGTTTCGAGGTAACACCTCTCATCAGCCCGGCTAGCTTGACTCCAGTGGTGTGGAGTGCCTGGGACCCACGTCTGGGCATCCCCAGCGCACTTAGGGCGGAATTTGCAAAAACAACAGGTGATGGACCGAATGTGGATCAATGTCACACACTCAACCCAGTCCAAAGATCTGGGCCCAAATCCATCGTTTTTTTGCACTCCACACCACCCCGGGTTAGACAATGGCGATATGCAAATCAGCTCTGACCCTGTGCCCCATGGGAACAGTCCAGTCCGAACTACAAAAGCCATGTCCTTCCCAGAACGGAATCAAGCATCCGAGGACCGGACCGGTTTCGAGGTAACACCTCTCATCAGCCCGGCTAGCTTGACTCCAGTGGTGTGGAGTGCCTGGGACCCACGTCTGGGCATCCCCAGCGCACTTAGGGCGGAATTTGCAAAAACAACAGGTGATGGACCGAATGTGGATGAATGTCACACACTCAACCCAGTCCAAAGATCTGGGCCCAAATCCATCGTTTTTTTCACTCCACACCACCCCGGGTTAGACAATGGCGATATGAAAATCAGCTCTGACCCTGTGCCCCATGGGAACAGTCCAGTCCGAACTACAAAAGCCATGTCCTTCCCAGAACGGAATCAAGCATCCGAGGACCGGACCGGTTTCGAGGTAACACCTCTCATCAGCCCGGCTAGCTTGACTCCAGTGGTGTGGAGTGCCTGGGACCCACGTCTGGGCATCCCCAGCGCACTTAGGGCGGAATTTGCAAAAACAACAGGTGATGGACCGAATGTGGATCAATGTCACACACTCAACCCAGTCCAAAGATCTGGGCCCAAATCCATCGTTTTTTTGCACTCCACACCACCCCGGGTTAGACAATGGCGATATGCAAATCAGCTCTGACCCTGTGCCCCATGGGAACAGTCCAGTCCGAACTACAAAAGCCATGTCCTTCCCAGAACGGAATCAAGCATCCGAGGACCGGACCGGTTTCGAGGTAACACCTCTCATCAGCCCGGCTAGCTTGACTCCAGTGGTGTGGAGTGCCTGGGACCCACGTCTGGGCATCCCCAGCGCACTTAGGGCGGAATTTGCAAAAACAACAGGTGATGGACCGAATGTGGATCAATGTCACACACTCAACCCAGTCCAAAGATCTGGGCCCAAATCCATCGTTTTTTTGCACTCCACACCACCCCGGGTTAGACAATGGCGATATGCAAATCAGCTCTGACCCTGTGCCCCATGGGAACAGTCCAGTCCGAACTACAAAAGCCATGTCCTTCCCAGAACGGAATCAAGCATCCGAGGACCGGACCGGTTTCGAGGTAACACCTCTCATCAGCCCGGCTAGCTTGACTCCAGTGGTGTGGAGTGCCTGGGACCCACGTCTGGGCATCCCCAGTGCACTTAGGGCGGAATTTGCAAAAACAACAGGTGATGGACCTAATGTGGATCAATGTCACACACTCAACCCAGTCCAAAGATCTGGGCCCAAATCCATCGTTTTTTTGCACTCCACACCACCCCGGGTTAGACAATGGCGATATGCAAATCAGCTCTGACCCTGTGCCCCATGGGAACAGTCCAGTCCGAACTACAAAAGCCATGTCCTTCCCAGAACGGAATCAAGCATCCGAGGACCGGACCGGTTTCGAGGTAACACCTCTCATCAGCCCGGCTAGCTTGACTCCAGTGGTGTGGAGTGCCTGGGACCCACGTCTGGGCATCCCCAGCGCACTTAGGGCGGAATTTGCAAAAACAACAGGTGATGGACCGAATGTGGATCAATGTCACACACTCAACCCAGTCCAAAGATCTGGGCCCAAATCCATCGTTTTTTTGCACTCCACACCACCCCGGGTTAGACAATGGCGATATGCAAATCAGCTCTGACCCTGTGCCCCATGGGAACAGTCCAGTCCGAACTACAAAAGCCATGTCCTTCCCAGAACAGAATCAAGCATCCGAGGACCGGACCGGTTTCGAGGTAACACCTCTCATCAGCCCGGCTAGCTTGACTCCAGTGGTGTGGAGTGCCTGGGACCCATGTCTGGGCATCCCCAGCGCACTTAGGGCGGAATTTGCAAAAACAACAGGTGATGGACCGAATGTGGATCAATGTCACACACTCAACCCAGTCCAAAGATCTGGGCCCAAATCCATCGTTTTTTTGCACTCCACACCACCCCGGGTTAGACAATGGCGATATGCAAATCAGCTCTGACCCTGTGCCCCATGGGAACAGTCCAGTCCGAACTACAAGAGCCATGTCCTTCCCAGAACGGAATCAAGCATCCGAGGACCGGACCGGTTTCGAGGTAACACCTCTCATCAGCCCGGCTAGCTTGACTCCAGTGGTGTGGAGTGCCTGGGACCCACGTCTGGGCATCCCCAGCGCACTTAGGGCGGAATTTGCAAAAACAACAGGTGATGGACCGAATGTGGATCAATGTCACACACTCAACCCAGTCCAAAGATCTGGGCCCAAATCCATCGTTTTTTTGCACTCCACACCACCCCGGGTTAGACAATGGCGATATGCAAATCAGCTCTGACCCTGTGCCCCATGGGAACAGTCCAGTCCGAACTACAAAAGCCATGTCCTTCCCAGAACGGAATCAAGCATCCGAGGACCGGACCGGTTTCGAGGTAACACCTCTCATCAGCCCGGCTAGCTTGACTCCAGTGGTGTGGAGTGCCTGGGACCCACGTCTGGGCATCCCCAGCGCACTTAGGGCGGAATTTGCAAAAACAACAGGTGATGGACCGAATGTGGATCAATGTCACACAGTCAACCCAGTCCAAAGATCTGGGCCCAAATCCATAGTTTTTTTGCACTCCACACCACCCCGGGTTAGACAATGGCGATATGCAAATCAGCTCTGACCCTGTGCCCCATGGGAACAGTCCAGTCCGAACTACAAAAGCCATGTCCTTCCCAGAACGGAATCAAGCATCCGAGGACCGGACCGGTTTCGAGGTAACACCTCTCATCAGCCCGGCTAGCTTGACTCCAGTGGTGTGGAGTGCCTGGGACCCACGTCTGGGCATCCCCAGCGCACTTAGGGCGGAATTTGCAAAAACAACAGGTGATGGACCGAATGTGGATCAATGTCACACACTCAACCCAGTCCAAAGATCTGGGCCCAAATCCATCGTTTTTTTGCACTCCACACCACCCCGGGTTAGACAATGGCGATATGCAAATCAGCTCTGACCCTGTGCCCCATGGGAACAGTCCAGTCCGAACTACAAAAGCCATGTCCTTCCCAGAACGGAATCAAGCATCCGAGGACCGGACCGGTTTCGAGGTAACACCTCTCATCAGCCCGGCTAGCTTGACTCCAGTGGTGTGGAGTGCCTGGGACCCACGTCTGGGCATCCCCAGCGCACTTAGGGCGGAATTTGCAAAAACAACAGGTGATGGACCGAATGTGGATCAATGTCACACACTCAACCCAGTCCAAAGATCTGGGCCCAAATCCATCGTTTTTTTGCACTCCACACCACCCCGGGTTAGACAATGGCGATATGCAAATCAGCTCTGACCCTGTGCCCCATGGGAACAGTCCAGTCCGAACTACAAAAGCCATGTCCTTCCCAGAACGGAATCAAGCATCCGAGGACCGGACCGGTTTCGAGGTAACACCTCTCATCAGCCCGGCTAGCTTGACTCCAGTGGTGTGGAGTGCCTGGGACCCACGGCTGGGCATCCCCAGCGCACTTAGGGCGGAATTTGCAAAAACAACAGGTGATGGACCGAATGTGGATCAATGTCACACACTCAACCCAGTCCAAAGATCTGGGCCCAAATCCATCGTTTTTTTGCACTCCACACCACCCCGGGTTAGACAATGGCGATATGCAAATCAGCTCTGACCCTGTGCCCCATGGGAACAGTCCAGTCCGAACTACAAAAGCCATGTCCTTCCCAGAACGGAATCAAGCATCCGAGGACCGGACCGGTTTCGAGGTAACACCTCTCATCAGCCCGGCTAGCTTGACTCCAGTGGTGTGGAGTGCCTGGGACCCACGTCTGGGCATCCCCAGCGCACTTAGGGCGGAATTTGCAAAAACAACAGGTGATGGACCGAATGTGGATCAATGTCACACACTCAACCCAGTCCAAAGATCTGGGCCCAAATCCATCGTTTTTTTGCACTCCACACCACCCCGGGTTAGACAATGGCGATATGCACCTGTTGTTTTTGCAATTGCCGCCCTAAGTGCGCTGGGGATACCCAGACGTGGGTCCCAGGCACTCCACACCACTTGGAGTCAAGCTAGCCGGGCTGATGAGAGGTGTTACCTCGAAACCGGTCCGGTCCTCGGATGCTTGATTCCGTTCTGGGAAGGACATGGCTTTTGTAGTTCGGACTGGACTGTTCCCATGGGGCAACAGGGTCAGCGCTGATTTGCATATCGCCATTGTCTAACCCAGGGTGGTGTGGAGTGCAAAAAAACGATGGATTTGGGCCCAGATCTTTTGACTGGTGGAGTGTGTGACATTGATCCACATTCAGTCCATCACTTGTTGTTTTTGCAATTGCCGCCCTAAGTGCGCTGGGGATGCCCAGACGTGGGTCCCAGGCACTCCACACCACTTGGAGTCAAGCTAGCCGGGCTGATGAGAGGTGTTACCTCGAAACCGGTCCGGTCCTCGGATGCTTGATTCCGTTCTGGGAAGGACATGGCTTTTGTAGTTCGGACTGGACTGTTCCCATGGGGCAACAGGGTCAGCGCTGATTTGCATATCGCCATTGTCTAACCCAGGGTGGTGTGGAGTGCAAAAAAACGATGGATTTGGGCCCAGATCTTTTGACTGGGGGAGTGTGTGACATTGATCCACATTCAGTCCATCACTTGTTGTTTTTGCAATTGCCGCCCTAAGTGCGCTGGGGATGCCCAGACGTGGGTCCCAGGCACTCCACACCACTTGGAGTCAAGCTAGCCGGGCTGATGAGAGGTGGTACCTCGAAACCGGTCCGGTCCTCGGATGCTTGATTCCGTTCTGGGAAGGACATGGCTTTTGTAGTTCGGACTGGACTGTTCCCATGGGGCAACAGGGTCAGCGCTGATTTGCATATCGCCATTGTCTAACCCAGGGTGGTGTGGAGTGCAAAAAAACGATGGATTTGGGCCCAGATCTTTTGACTGGGGGAGTGTGTGACATTGATCCACATTCAGTCCATCACTTGTTGTTTTTGCAATTGCCGCCCTAAGTGCGCTGGGGATGCCCAGACGTGGGTCCCAGGCACTCCACACCACTTGGAGTCAAGCTAGCCGGGCTGATGAGAGGTGTTACCTCGAAACCGGTCCGGTCCTCGGATGCTTGATTCCGTTCTGGGAAGGACATGGCTTTTGTAGTTCGGACTGGACTGTTCCCATGGGGCAACAGGGTCAGCGCTGATTTGCATATCGCCATTGTCTAACCCAGGGTGGTGTGGAGTGCAAAAAAACGATGGATTTGGGCCCAGATCTTTTGACTGGGGGAGTGTGTGACATTGATCCACATTCAGTCCATCACTTGTTGTTTTTGCAATTGCCGCCCTAAGTGCGCTGGGGATGCCCAGACGTGGGTCCCAGGCACTCCACACTACTTGGAGTCAAGCTAGCCGGGCTGATGAGAGGTGTTACCTCGAAACCGGTCCGGTCCTCCGGTGCTTGATTCCGTTCTGGGAAGGACATGGCTTTTGTAGTTCGGACTGGACTGTTCCCATGGGGCAACAGGGTCAGCGCTGATTTGCATATCACCATTGTCTAACCCAGGGTGGTGTGGAGTGCAAAAAAACGATGGATTTGGGCCCAGATCTTTTGACTGGGGGAGTGTGTGACATTGATCCACATTCAGTCCATCACTTGTTGTTTTTGCAATAAATGAAATGGCGACCCGGTGCCTATTGGCCGTGGCCACCGATTTGCCTGCCTGATGTAATGATAACAGGAAGTTCAGGACACACTCTTCTTGGCCCCAAAGCTCCCCCCTAGCTGCACCCAAAAAGGACCAATAAGAACGGAACGCTCCTTCATATGCCTTCCTTGTCCTGGGTGCTAGACTCTCTCCCACGAGGTTTTGTAGTCCGGGGCATCGAGAGACCAGAGAGCTTCGGGAAATGGTGCTGCTACCGGGTCCGCTGAGGGCAGAAAACCCCAGAAGGCCTGCATATGGGAACGAGAAAGTGCATCAGCTGCCTGATTTAGTACCCCTGGCACGTGTCTTGCCCTAAAGTGGACGTTTAGTCTCATACACAGTAGAACAATTTCCTTCAGCAATCTCAAGATCCATTTGCAGCGAGCTGCCTGACTATTGATACACTTAACCACAGTCATATTATCAGACCAGAACACCACAGAGCGATCACGAAACCCCTCAGGCCAGGTTTTTTACAGGTTTATTTAACTGTTTGGGGCTCCAGGTGACTGCACCTCTCTGAGCCAATCTTATATGGTAACCAAACCTTATGGATTTTTCCTTTTTTTCAGGGCATGCAATTGCATGATCCGAAAGAACCGCTGTAGGCACATTGTAGCCTTCCTAAGATTGTTATCACTTTTTAGATAATTAAGATAACACTTTTTATAGAAAAACATGAGTAGGGTTGGGAAGTTGTGCCCCGTCCTGAAGAAGGTACACCAGTACCGAAACATGTCGACGCACACCAGAGGTTTTGTCCCTAATTAAGACAATCAACTTCGCTTTTTGCACACCTTTTTAATAGCACCAGCTAGGGGTACGGAATAAAGTTTTTTCACATCACCCACTAGCCAGGTACTTTTTAACCTTTCACCACACCCTTCACTCACATTAATCCCTTCACTTGCACTCAACACACACCACACATAGTCAACCTTGTCAACGCTCCCGCGTAGTCGCAGGTCGTAGCATGTCGCATCCCCTTAGCGGGATGCGAAGACCCCGATAATGAAGCATGACACCAAGGGGCATGTTGGTGTGTGAGGGGTATTTTACACAACACTGAGTGTTCCCCATCCCTGTGGTGCACACTGGCAGTAGGATTCTTCTTGTTTATTTATCAGTGCCCGTGGAGTAGGAATCCTATCTTTGTACTCTACCTCCCTTCCTTGTTATTTACAGGTTTCCAAGGCCACCAGAATGGGAAACAGCTCTAGAAACCCAATATTACCAGTGAGTCCATCATTGTGCCACCACCCTGGCCAGGTCCGTGCCGACCATCGATTGCCGAATATGGCGCCAAAACCAACACTCCCCGCCGAGTCAGTCCACAACCCCAGTTCTTCCGAGGAAATAGGTGGCTCGGTCCAGACCACACGACCGTTGAAATCCGCCAGAAATGCCAGCCAAATGCGCATATCCTGGCAAACCTCTGCTGACAGTCTTGTGCTGTGGTGTCCTTCCCTGAGGCCCACCATGGCTTGCGCAATAGAACGTGAAAAGGGGCGAGCCATCGGTATAACTCTCAGGGCAAAATTCAGCTGACCCACAGCCTGCTGTAACTGATGGAGAGTTACCTTTCTTTCATCAAGACATGTTTCTAGCGAGGCCCTGAACTTCGTCACCTTCTCTCTGGGCAAGCGGAAGCACCCCTCCACAGAATCGAGCTCAATTCCCAGAAACTCGAGTGTGGTAGATGGCCCTACCGTCTTACCGGGTGCCAGCGGCACGCCAAACTCCTTCATCAGATTACAGAATTCACTCAAGGCCTGTGCACATTCCGTGTCCCCAGCTGCCCCCAGAAACAGAAAATCATCAAGATAATGCATAACATGCGTAAAGCCCGTGGCTCTTGTGAACGCCCATTGCAAAAAACAACTGAATTTCTCAAAATACGCACAAGAGATGGAATAACCCATTGGCATACATTTATCCATGTAATAGCGTCCCTGAAACATAAAACCTAGGAGACGCTGATCATCTGGGTGTACCAGGAGCAATCGGAACGCTGACTCGATGTCTGATTTAGCCATCAGCACTCCGGGCCCCAGGCGATTCAAAATGGCGACGGCCTCATCAAAGGATGTGTACCGCACCGAACAGACTCCTGGGTCAATCGCATCGTTCACCGAAAGGCCCCTAGGAGCTGACAAATTATGTATCAACCTGAACTCCCCTGGGTCCTTTTTGAGGACCACTCCCAAAGGTGAACAGACAAAATTGCCAACCGGTGGTATGTCATATGGTCCAGCAACCCGACCCCGGGCCACTTCCTTACCAATCTTTGCCTGCACCACCGCCGTATTCTGTTGAACCGATAGTTGGTTCTTACAATGTGCTTCCCCCCGAAAATCCCCCGCCGGGATGCGGAAACCATATGAGAAACCGTCTCGCAACACCCCAGCGGAGATATGATCAGGGTATTCGTTCAGCCAAGGGATCAGTGCCATAATATCGACCGGGGTAGGTAATGACGCCCCTTGGTCTACTTTAGACCTGTTTGGCGCTTCCTCTACCTCCCGTATCACCTGTCTTGGCTCTGCACATACTCTCGGGGTGCGAGGACTGTCCACACCCTGCACACGCGTGCCTGAACTTGCAAGAACCTTGTGGTCTGGAACACTTGCCTCTGTTAAAGCTCCAGCAGACCCCTTTCTTATCCGAGTTGCCATTACTCTTTGTGTTCTGATCACTGCTTGTCCCCGCCCGAAAGGGCACCCCCAAAGGATGGCGGGAAGGCTCAGTCCCGCTTCCGCCTAAAGATGGCGACTTCGCCGTGTTCGACCTCTCAATTTTTTGCCAGGAAATGGAGTCGAAACAATCCCACGTCAGGGATGAGTCGTGCTCCTTGGACTTACGGAATATGCTATCATAACAAAACCATTGACTGCCCCCGTATGTTTCATAAAATTCCATGATACGTGTCTGATAAACGGCTAATTCAACCAATAATTTGGGCCTACGTTCTCCCATAATTGCAGTGAACATTCCAAACGCTCTGGCCCAATTGGCGATCGTTTCATCTACTCTGAAACCCGCCATCTTTGCGCGCCATACACTAGGATGCAAAAACTCTTTCTGGTTTTTCACATGCTCAATCTCATAGTGATCGGTCAACAAGGAAAACATATTCACATATTTATCTGCCCAAATCCTTTCTTTTACATCAATTGGGATATGTTGAACGACTTTTTCCCTCTTTGAGGGTACCGATCCCTCCCCCGCCATTGGCAATGGCTGCTTACCTGGACCGGTAGCTGAGACCGTTGTCGCTGCCGACCCAACGCCCGATATTGGTTGTTCCACGGGCGCCTGCGGGGAAACAAGAGGACAGGGTGCCTTTGCGGTATCTTTCGATTGCCGCAACTGCCTCATTATCGATCTGGCTTCCTCAGCCGTGGCCCCCTCATTCTCTCTGCCCAACCATGCCGCCAACTGTGCAGCCAGCTCAGGAGGCATATCTTCCCTGTTCACGGGATTGACCACCACAGGGATCGGTTGTCCCGCATTCGGGACCGGAACTGGGGCCTCGATCGGGGTGACCGGGTCAGCTGGAGGTGAATCGGGAACCGGGGCCTCCCCACCCGATGCCCCCTTCTTGGCCCTTCTACCTCTCCCGTTAGGGACCACTCCCGGCAATGCTGGTCCGACGACTCTCTTAGGTCCACCCGCACCATTCATTGCCGCCATCTGCTTCTTCATATCCGCCATGTCCTTCACCAGCATACGAAGCATCTGGTCGGTTCCGACCCTCTTTCCGACCTTCTTGCCAGGCATCGTCCACAGATACTCCTTGAGGTCCTAGGTCAGGAAGCTTCGAACTCACTGAAAGAAGAAACACACAAATTAAATCCTTCAAAATTGGCTCTTCGTTCCGTCTCGAGCTCACGTGCAACGGGGAGGTGCAGCTTCAGAGCACAGGAACAAGAGGATGCTTCCTTGGCTTGTTGCTCCTTTTATCCTTCTTCGGGAGGGCGTGGACCCTCCTCCAATCCACCTCCGGGGCGTGGCCAGCGGTGTAGGTGTCTAGGACAACCCCCTCTTGGGCGGGAAAAGACGCGCCCCGGCTACGCCGCTTCGGGCATACCAGCCGAGACTCGCCTCCCGCCCAAAATGGCTTCCCGGGGGGATCGGGGCACTCCACCATACGTTCGGGGGGACCGAGTGGTCGCCCCTTTCCATAATTACAGATTCAGATAGGCTTCTCTGTTATAGTTATAGATTGAATTAGGCTTCTCTGGTATAATTATGAATTATATTAGGCTTCTTCACATACACTTTTTTATATTTCTACTTCCTACCTCATACCATACACTACCCAAAGATAACTTCACTGTTTATAACTCACAAATACCTGTCTGAACTTAAACCCAACAGTGCTCTATCTCTACTGATATATTTATTTTTTATGCAATTTACAGCAAGAAAAAGGAAGGAGAACAAAATAAAATTAATATTTCAATTGAAATTGATCTGGAGAACAATCCTAAGGAAGAGATTGATGAATTAGACTTTTTGGATCAGTCTCTGGACCAAGACCTACTTAATTGTGTGGAAGAAATTGAATCATGGAATCCAAATGAGGACATACCTGATGAAATAATGTTGGAAATTCTTTTAGATTTTGAAAAATCACAGCATTATTCTTATATCTAAATTATGGAACAGTACCAAAATAGATATAACATAAAGTGAGACTTATAGTATACTGTACAACTTTTTTATGTTACATAGAATTTTGCTCATAGTTACTTCCTTTCTCCCACTAAATTATCTCCAATGTGTATTTAACATCTCTTTATCATCTCCTGCCTCCATGTTGTTTCTGCTTTCCTGACAGACTATGGTATGAATTCCATATACCACAATAACTTCGGTAACAATATGCAAGATATCTACAGAGGAGACGGTGTACATTAAATTTTAGACTCTGCATTGGTACCTACATGTTGGTACTTAAATAAATAAAAAAAACAAAAAACAAAAAGAACAATTTTATTAATAAACCTACATTTTTTGAAAAGTGTCATTCTTGTTTCCCCATGGAACGCTCCCCGGTGCGCGTACCGGGCGCTCCCCCCGCGCAAATCAAAAAAAACATTTTTGTTTGCCTCGCGGGGCCCTTTTATAGCCCCCACATCAAACCTAGGGAGTCAGGGGGGTCTACCCTTCCCCCTTATGGTCAATTCCCCCTTTGTTCTTGCCACCTCTTGTGTCTCGATCCTACCGAGACACAAGATGGCGGCCGCTCCGGACTGTTTAGAATGTTTACAGACACCCGAGAGCCAATCACCTTTCCGTGCACAAGTCGCGTGGCGCGCCCGGTGCGCTCCCCAGTGCGCGTACCGGTGCGCTGCCATAGATATATATATTTTTTTTAACCTAAATTACTCAAAAACGACTGGAGCACATATCTTGAGACATAGCAAAGGCACATCGGGCTACCAGTCCCTACAATTTTTCCAAGTTTGGTGGAAATCCATTCAGCCGTTCGGGATAAAAGTGAGTTCAACCGTCCTATGGAAATTAACATGGAGAAAACACGTTTTGGGACCCCCCTTTTATCTCGGCCCCCGCTTGACGAATCCCCCCCACATTTTCAGGGAAGGAGCGGGCCACCTACTTTGAGAAATTTGCGAAGATTCGTCCACCAGTAGGTAATATATATATATATATATATTACCTACTGGCGGTCGCCAGTAGGTATATATAGTTAGGATTTTTTCCCTATGGGATTTCTGAAAATTCTATGCCTAATAACGTTTGCGTTTGTGGACGGAATTGGCTGAAATTTTCAGGAAAATGGCACATTTTGTTTCTGAGCAGCCCTTGAAAATTTGGGGGGGGTTTGTGGAGGGGGGGCCGAGAAAAAAGGGGGGTCCCAAAACGCCTTTTTCCCATGTTAATTTCCATAGGGCGGTTGGACTCACTTTTAGCCCGAACGGCTGAATGGATTTTCACGAAACTTGGCAAAATTGTAGGGACTGTTAGCCCGATGTGCCTTTGCTAGGTCTCAATATATGTGCTTCAGTGGATTTTGAGAAATTAACGTTTAAATCAAGATATATATCTGTAACAGCGCTCCGGGCAGCGATCCGGTTAGCGAACCTTTCGCGTATCGGAACTTTGCGATGCGAAGCTGATTGGCCCTCCGGTGTCTGTCAACATTCTAAACAGTCCGGAGCGGCCGCCATCTTGTCTCTCGGTAGGATCGAGAGACAAGAGGAGGCCAAAACAAAGGGGGAAATTACCATAAGGGGGCATAGTAGATCCTCGTTGACCCCCTAGGTTTTATGTGGAGGTTTTAAAAGGGCCTAGGAGGGTCCAAAAAAAAAAAAATTAAAAATTTTTTTTTTGCGTGGTAAGCGCCAAGTTCGCGAACCGGAAAGCGTTCTGGGCAGCGAACTTTATGGATAAAAGAATGAAAGACTGTATGTTAATTATTTGTTGGTTTTGTTGATTTTTTTTTAATATTTTTATTTTTTCAGCAATTTTTTATTGTTGTGATTGTGTTTCAAAATTTAATAACATTTCTTACATTTAACTACTTTATGAATTACATATAAAAATGATTAAAGACTCAAACAATTTTTTAATATTACATATAATTTTATTTTTCGGATTGTTTTTCGAAATTTAATAGAACGTCTAGCATTTCACTGTCTGATATGTGTTCTTGTTCAGTGAACATAAGTTCAAACATTTGACCGTCATCATAATGAAGTAAATGATCCACTGATTCCACACATTGAACTAATTCATGGTCCCGTGATTGATCCATGAAATCAGAGTCTTCATTGTCCTCAATTTCTTTTTCTGTGTTGGTCTCCAGAACAATTTCGAAGGAAACATTCTGCTCACCTTCCATTTTATTGCTGTAATTTGCATAAAAAATAAATATATAAGTAGAGATAGGGCACTGTTGGGTTTAAGTTCAGACAGGCACTTGTGAGTTTATACCAGAGAAGTAATCTATGGGCACTGTATGGTTTCAGGCGTGAATTAGTACTATTAAAAAGTGCCTGTGAAGAAGCCTAAGTAAATTTATAATTATACCACAGAAACCTAAATCAGTCCATAATTATAATAAAGAAGCCTTTCTCAATGTCTAACTCTTACAGAGGGATAGTATATAACTATCTGAAAAAGTTTACCATATTTACTTATAGTGCACAATATACTTCAGTTTTAAAAATAACAACTTACCTTTAGAAACAAGTTGATGTTATTATTGATATTCTAAATGATATATACAACAACAAGTAGTAGTCAAAATGGCTGTGTTTCCTTCTCTCCCTTTATATATATACAGGTATATAACCAATCAAATGTCAGGTAATAAAAGTAGAAAATGAAAGTAACATTTTCATTGGTTGTCAATTCCAACACTTCAGATGTGTTTTGTGAAGTAATTTACCTCACGGTACTTGGAGAGGTCTACAGGCTAAATGGCTAAATGAAATTTCAATGAAATTTGTGAGAATGGAAGGGATTGTTATGTAGTATGAGCTAATGTATATTTGGTGAGAGTGTCTCTAGTCGTTTTTCTGTAAATTACTTTCCCACCTTTTTTTTGGACCGCTTTCCGGGAAGCGGCCCGGTTAGCGAACCTTAAGCGTCACGGGAGTCCACCATTTTGTGTTTCGGTCGCATTAAGATACAAGATGGAGGGCAAATAATGTTTAGAATGGGTAGAAGGGGTCATGGTAGACTTATCTTGACCCCCTAGGTTTTCTGAGCGTGGCTGAGGAGGCTTATATGTGCGGAAAAAAAAACTTTTTTTTAAAAAATTCCGCGAGGTTAGCTTTCGGTTAGCGAACCGGGTAGCGCTCCGGGGAGCGAATTTTGTGGAAAATTAGTGAAAAAAGTTAGAGAAAAATAATAATTGTGAGTGATCAGATGTAGGGTAGCTCTGAGAAGAGCTTTTGGGTTTATGGTACATTTAGGTACTTATAAGTAGGTACCAATGCACAGTCTTAAATTCAGAATGAAAATTCTGTTGCCCTCATCTGAGAAGTGAACTCCATCTCCTATGTAGATATCTTGCATGTAGTAACGCAAGTTATTGTTGTAAAGAGAGCCCATTCCATGGTCTCTCATGTAAGCTGAAACAGATTTGTTTACATGCTTCCTCGCTTTTTCAATTTGTGGACAAAATTGGTTGGACCACCTCCATTTCTGTCTTTGGCATATATTGGAATATACCAAGGCAGTTTGAGGAAAAAATGCCATTAATTGCTCCAAGGTGTCCTTTAAAAGCATTTCCAGACCTACCCCTGTCAAAGTGCCCAAATCATTACCTCCACAGTGCACTATTAACAGGTCAGGTTTTGGCAAATGCATAAAGGTTTTCACCAATGGTATCAATTGGTGACATTTTAATCCTCTTTGGCCCAACCACTTAATTTCCACATCTTGTAAATTGAGGTTAGGTAAATTTCTGCTCTCAGCATACCTTTGAGCCCAGTGGATGTAACTATGTCCAACAATCCAGACCTTAAACATGGTGGGAGAATGTTGTTCTGCAGTCAGATGAAATGTGGTAATGAAAGGGCAGTTGAAACAGTAGGAGTTTCAATAGAAAAAAAACTGTGGATTTACAATGCTAATGATTCATTAGCAGTGATTGGTGCATTTCCATTTCTGAAAACAGAAAGTTAGGGTGCATGGATGTGTTCCTTGAAAGATGTAATTTGAATGGTCAAGGAAGAAACATTTAATGAAAGATTGCACTGGATACGCAGGTGCACTGAGAGTTCAGAGTTCAATTGAAACATTGTTGTGTGAATTTGCAAACATGAGAGGTCTTCCAGGAGGTGGTTGCTATGGAAACAAGGCAGACAGGGCAGAGGGGGGAAGGGTTTTGATTTGAAAAAAGTGAGGGAAGAGGAATGATTGGCTAATATGAGAGATATGTGAAATGAATATCTGTATTTCTGTGCTTTCAATAGCTGCAGCCTTTGGAGTGCATCCTTTTTCTTCTGCTGAAGACAATTTGGTGTATTTCTGAGACTGTTTTCAAAACACAAAAAATATTTGCTAAGGTGAGAAAAGATTTATTTAATTTAGATAGAGAATAGTATGATTTAAGGAGAAAATGATGAAAAAAGCTGTGTTTACAAAATGTGGTTTTGTCTCTAGTGATATACTAATAGAATTAGTTTCATAGAGGAATTGTAATTGCATATTTGGTGTAACATTCTGGCATGCAGTAACACAAGATATTGTGATACATGGAGCCCATTTCATGGTCTGTTATATAAGCTGAAACAGATATGTTGCTTTTAAAAACGATTTAAGAAATCAATTACATTTCTGTATATGTACTGCTAGAGCTTCATAGGTTGTTTTGGGCCATATTTATAAGGTATTTGAGTGTCTAAGATGTTATGTTCGCCTTTTAAAATGTAAAGTGTTCCTCATGGGGCAAGTGTCTTGTAAATACGCTCCCACTTGTGCTTGGCAAATTTAGATTTTGATTATGGGAGTTACCTAGCCATATTAATAGTGTCCCAAAAATGGTGCTAGGGAATTGCAGAAAACACTTTCATGTGTCTCAAGGACATTTTTAGTCATTTCTTCATGAATGCAGGTATACAATTGATTTATATGCTGTGTTTAAAAACGAATTTTGAAATGAATTAAATTTCAGGATATGTACTGTTAGAGCTTCATAGGTTGTTTGGGGTCATATTTAGAAGGCATTTTAGTGTCTTTGATGTTATTTTTCCCTTTTTAAATGGAAAGCGTTCCTCATGGGGCCCTGAGCAGTTTTTAGCCATGTTATTTAATAGGAAGTGGATAACATGGCTAAGAGCATTTGCTGGAAAATGCATGAATATCGCTGACTTTTCTGCGATGTTATGTTTACCTTTCAAAATGTAAAGTGTTCCTCATGGGGCAAGTGTCTTGTAAATACGCTCCCACTTGTGCTTGGCAAATTTAGATTTTCATTATGGGAGTTACCTAGCCATGTTAATAGTGTCCCAAAAATGGTGCTTGGGCATTCCAGAAAACACTTTCATGTGTCTCAAGGACATTTTTAGTCATTTCTTCATGAATGCAGGTATACAATTGATTTATATGTTGTGTTTAAAAACGAATTTTGAAATCAATTAAATTTCAGGATATGTACTGTTAGAGCTTCATAGGTTGTTTGGGGTCATATTTAGAAGGCATTTTAGTGTCTTTGATGTTATTTTTCCCTTTTTAAATGGAAAGCGTTCCTCATGGGGCCCTGAGCAGTTCTTAGCCATGTTATTTAATAGGAAGTGGATAACATGGCTAAGAGCATTTGCTGGAAAATGCATGAATATCGCTGATTTTTCTGCTATATTCATGCATTGTGGCCGTTTTTTTTTTTTTTGCTTCATAGGTTGTTTGGGTTCATATTTAGAAGGCATTTTAGTGTCTTTGATGTTATTTTTCCCTTTTTAAATGGAAAGCGTTCCTCATGGGGCCCTGAGCAGTTCTTAGCCATGTTATTTAATAGGAAGTGGATAACATGGCTAAGAGCATTTGCTGGAAAATGCATGAATATCGCTGACTTTTCTGCTATATTCATGCATTGCGGCAGTTTTTTTTCACATTGTTTCATAGGTTGTTTGGGTTCATATTTAGAAGGCATTTTAGTGTCTTTGATGTTATTTTTCCCTTTTTAAATGGAAAGCGTTCCTCATGGGGCCCTGAGCAGTTCTTAGCCATGTTATTTAATAGGAAGTGGATAACATGGCTAAGAGCATTTGCTGGAAAATGCATGAATATCGCTGACTTTTCTGCTATATTCATGCATTGCAGCAGTTTTTTTTACATTGCTTCATAGGTTGTTTGGGTTCATATTTAGAAGGCATTTTAGTGTCTTTGATGTTATTTTTCCCTTTTTAAATGGAAAGCGTTCCTCATGGGGCCCTGAGCAGTTCTTAGCCATGTTATTTAATAGGAAGTGGATAACATGGCTAAGAGCATTTGCTGGAAAATGCATGAATATCGCTGATTTTTCTGCGATATTCATGCATTGCGGCCTTTTTTTATCACATTTGCAAGCACTTCTTAGCCATGTTATCCAATGGGAGGTGGATAACATGGCTAAGAGCATTTGCTTCAAAGGTTGTTTGGGGTTATACACCATTTTTGGGAAATTATTAACATGCCTATCTAACTCCCATAATCAAAATCTAAATTTGCCAACCGCAGGTGGGAGTGTATTTACAATAAATTTGCACCATGAAGAACGTAAAAAAGCATACTAGATACTCAAATAACTTATAAATATGACCCAAAACATCTTATGAAGCACTAGTAGTGCATATTTCCAGAAATGTATTGTTTTTCATTTAATGATTTACTTCATTGGTAGGCCTTCACATGTTTTTTTACCTTGGTTTTTTTCAGTGAAAATCTTATCTGCAACCATGTGTTGGCCTCACCTCAAATAAACAAAACAGGTGATGGACTGAATGTGGATCAATGACACACATTCACCCGAGTCTAAAGATCAGGGCCTAAACAAATCTTTAGATAGGCTACATCTTATCGTCATCCTGAATTAATGATTAAAAATATTAGGGAGTGATTTATGAGTGTTGTATGCCTGTTTTGTACCATTGAGTGTCATTTTTGTGATGCAGTGCTGGTGGAAAATATTTGCTATGTTTAATAATTAGTACGGCATTAAGTTTTAGATGACTGTTATTTATTTACTGTTTGGTAATAGTGGTTAATAACATTTTATATTATATTTTTCCACAGATTCAACTGCAGATTCTTTCATAGTTTGGAAAATGCCTTCCAGAAGTCGAATACGAAAGGCTAGAAAACGTCAAAGACAGCAGGATGATGTTTTATTGCAGCAGTCCTCTTCCCCAAATACTTGTCAAAACACCAAGAAAGGTCCGGGTAAGAGCACGAAATCATTCTTAAGAAATATTTGTAGTAAAAAAAGTTTTGCTCAAAAAAATGTTTCAGTTCACAAAAAGAAAAATAATTTAAATGGAAAGGAGAGACCCATCACAAATGTTACTGGTAGAGGAAGAGATAACTCTGTGCATGATAGTAGAAGGAAACAACAGTTTAGGGACATTCGAAATCGAATGTTCCGTAATAGGATATTAGTTAATTTATTGAAAAATATTAAAAAGAAAGGCCAACAGAAAGCGGCATTTTATAAGAAGAAGAAAAATGTAGAGAAAATTATTGATCATGCTTTTGAAATTAAGCGAAAGTTGTTTATTTTGGTAATCAATAGAATTAGGAAACTAAGCAAGGTAATTTCTGATTTCAAAACAAAAAGTAGATGGAAGAGAGTAGTAAATCGTACTAACTTTTGTGAAGTTTTTTCCGGAGAATGGATGCATAGTTCAAGTTCTGAGGCATTTTTTAATGAGGAGACTTATTTTCAGGATAATGATTTGGTGCATGCAGTTGACATCAGTGGTCGAGCTTATGAAGTGAAGGATGGTTGTCCAGTTGAAAAAGAACAACTTGTGACAACAGAGACAGAAGAGGCGCTAAGTGATGAGGTTTTAGGAAGACGTCCTAAGGGTCCTGTGTACATTTGGAAGTGTAGTTCTATTTGCAGTGTGCGACAGGTTTCCATCAATTTGCTTTGTGATTTTTTACGGACATTTAATAAGAAAAGTTTGAAGCAGAAAATGAAGTTGTTGCAAGATTTAGATCCTTGCAGAGTGAGACAAATGACAGGTTTGCGTGGTCATTCACTGGCTTGTCTTTCCAGGAGAGTATGCCAGAGTGTTTTTCATCATTTCAGGATGCTAGCAGTGCATCATAATAAAGTGAGAAAATTAGTGAGAATGTTGTATTATGCTAAGAGTCCAGCAATTATGCTTAAACAATTATGTGCTGCTCTTTTGCATGGTTCTGAAATAGATGTGAAGAATATTTGTGAAGAAATTGAGTTTTGTTACTTTGGTAGTAAAGATGAGAATGTTCAAATTGACCCTGAAGTAGAGGGTAATGTGGAAGATAATGTACAGGTTTCCAGTACAGATAATTTTCAGAAGGAAATTGCCACGTTTCAGATGAAATCAAGTGAGAGGCCTAATTTCACTTGTGTATGTTGTCGACGCACTTATTATAAGAATCAGACTAAGGTAGTGGATTTATATGCAAAAAGTGAAAGGGAAAATAATAGTGAATGGAAGGATTTTGCCACATACTTGATGGTAGAAAATTATTTTGATTTGGGATCGGATCAACGTGTGTGTACTTATTGTTGTAATAAATTAAACCAAAACCAGATGCCTGCTAGGGCAGTTCATAATAATCTGGAATTGGTTGAGATTCCTTCTGAATTGAAGGATTTAAATACTTATGAATCTATTTTGATTCAAAGTATCCATCCCTTTCAGGCTATTGTAAGAATGGAGCCAAAGACAGGGAAGTTGCCTCCAGCAGATTTACAGAGAGGATTAAAGGGAAGAGTTGTTTATTTGCCTCTAGATTTGAAGAAAAACATTAACACAATTGGAATAGAAAAAGTGGAAGAGGAACCTCTGGTTATCTTGGTTAATGGGGTTCCGACAAAGAATAAGAAAATATGGCAAGATTTAGTGGATGTTAGGAAAGTCAAAAAGGCAACAGTGTATTTGAAGAAAAATAATAAGTACTATAAGAATGTATATGTTGCAGAAGAGGAAGTAAGTGATGAAGAGGATAGCGATTTGTGTGCAGGCCAAATTGAGAAAGTAGAGGCCTCTAAAAGTGAAGAAATATATGAACATTATAGTGTTCATCCTTTGCATTCCAAGGAAGTCATGGGGAATGCTATTGAGTTGTTTCAAATGAAACAAGCCAAAGGGAGTCCCATTAGTGTTTGGGAGGAAAGTTTGGAAGCTCGGTGTTTCCCACAGCTATTTCCCACAGGTCAAGGAGGAAGATATGATGAGCGACCTCATCAAATTCCTGCGTCTGAATACCGGACTTTACGATTGTATGCAGAAGATCCTAGGTTTCGGCAATGCATTCCCTATTTGTTTCATCTCCTGTTTGAAAGCGATCTGTCTGGACTGTCATATGCAGTGAACCACATCTTAAAAAGTGGTATACAGATGCGAAACATCTCGGCAAGTGACTTTATGCATAAAGTCAATGTCCAAGACAGTATTTTGGATTCTCACTTAATTAATCTCATGGCGTGTCAGCGTGGTACTAATGAGTACTGGTACCGTCGTCATGGTGATTTAAAATGTATGCTGAGGAACTTAGGAACTCCAACATGGTTCCTCACTCTGAGCTGTGCCGAGTATGGCTGGGAAGACTTACTTGAATTTCTACGAGAGGCAAATGGAAATATTGAAAACATTGAATTCAAGACACCTGGAGAACTGTGTTCTTTGGATCCTGTGAATGTATGCAGGTACTTCAATCATAGATTTGAAGCTATGATGTCTTTCATCACAAATAAAAAGAATCCACCTCTTGGAGAGGTGTTGGATTTCTTCTGGAGAAAGGAGTACCAAGCAAGAGGTGCCCCTCATATACATATGTTGCTGTGGATCAAGGATGCACCTAAATTTGGAACAGATCCGGATGACTTAGTGATGAATTTCATCGAACAGTATTCTACGTGTGCTGTTCCAAACGCAACGGAGAAGAAAAGTCTAAGAGAACAAGTTCTACGTTTCCAAAGCCATCGTTGTGGAAAGTACTGTCGTCGTAAATTCAGAAACAAGGACAAGTTCTACACCAAATGTCGTTTCAACTTTCCACGACCGGTGATTTCTAAAGGAAGAGTGAACAGTTTGATGTCTTCGCTGCGACATAATGTGACGAGGAAATCACCCAAGAATACATACAATTTGAAAAGGAATGAAGAGTCCAAGTACATCAATGACTACAACCCAGTGATTTTGTCCATGTGGAATGCCAACATGGATATACAGTTTGTGGCTGACAACTGTATGGCTGTGGCTCGGTATGTGACATCTTACATCACCAAAAAAGAAAAGACCGAACTGAAGGATATGTGGGAGGACATTTCCCATGAAAAGAGCCTCAGCAAGAAGTTGTACAGTTTCAGTCTGAAGATGTTGTCGCATCGAGAAATCGGAGCTTACGAATGTTCTGATCGATTGTCTTCAGCAAGTCTCTATGCCAAATCCAGGAGTCTCGTTTGGGCGAGTCTTGGTCTTGCTGCAACGCGAAATCGAGTTCTAAAACCTGTTCGGGAAATTGAGTATTTGGCAGAAAAGGAACCAAACAGTACCGACATTTTGAAGACCAACATGTTGGATACATATTATCCAAATCGAAGCAGTCACCTTGAGAATGTTTGTCTATATGAGGTTCTCCAAAATTATATATTCAAGAGGAACATCAAAGAAGATATTGAGAAAGGAGTGTATGCTGTAATTGGAAGTGAGGGATGCCTGGTCAAGCAAAGAAAATGCCAATTAGTAAACCATCGAAAATTGAGTGGCGAATCTCCAGAAAAAAAGGAGTTTTTCTATTTAGCACTTTTGCAACTTTTCAAGCCTTGGCGTGCAGAAGAGGAACTGCTTGGAGATTTCCTCTGTTACGAAGACTCTTTCAATGCAGCCAAGGAGTCCATAGAATGTCCTGCTTTTTCTAAATATCAAGAAATGCTAACTTTGGAAATTGAGCAGGAAGCAACGATTGCAGCCGAGATTGCCAGAGACAGTTCTCAGGACAGTCAGAGTTCTGTTTCATTGAGTCAAGATCCACTTGGAGGACCTATTATCGAAAATGAAGCTGCCACTGCTATGAATGAAGTAGAAAGAGCCATGGCACATGCTCAGGAGGATTCAGTTAACTTACAAGACTTGGAAAAACAACTCAACGTTGAGCAGAGGAAAATATATGATGAAGTTACCAAGGAAATTGAGCACGGATTAAGTCATGAGAAGAAAGAGTGCTCATGTACATCGTTGAAGCCTGTCCGACTGTATTTGAGTGGAGAAGCGGGAACTGGAAAAAGTTTCCTCATTAAAGCAATCTCTTGTTATTTGCAGGAAAGGACTGAGTCATCGCTGTCTTGTGTTGTCACCGCTCCTACTGGACTGGCAGCACATAATATTAAAGGTATTACTTTGCATCGTCTACTGATGCTGCCGGTGGAGCATGACAACAAATTACAATACAACAAGTTATCTGGAGATGCTTGCTGTGAAGTTTCAAGAGTTTTGAGGAAAATGAAACTACTTATCATTGACGAAGTAAGCATGGTTTCCAATGTCATGCTTGCCTTTGTGCATTTGAGAATGCAAGAAGTACTTAAAACTGAATATGATGTCTTATTTGGTGGGAAACACATCATTGTTTTCGGAGATCTTCTACAGCTGACACCAGTAAAAGGTCAACCTGTGTTCAAAATACTCACGCATGAAGATACCAGGAAGTGCCTAGGGAGCATTGGCAACGTCAATATATGGTTAAACTTCAATTATGCAGAACTGCATCAAAATATGCGTCAGGCAAAGGATGAAGATTACAAGAATATTCTACAAGATATTAGAATTGGAAAAGTGACCGAGCATGGGAAAGAAGCTTTAAATGCACGATTACTGTCAAATTTATATCCCAAACAAGAGATTGTGCCTGAGAATATTTTTCAGAAAATTACTGAGAAGAAATCCGGGATATGTCTCATGCCAACTCTTGCAGAATGTGCCATCTTCAACAACAAAATGTTGAATTTAGAAAAGCAAGAGATTGTGAAACTTGAAGCTATTGACAAATTAGAGCATATGGGATCAACAATTATTTTGTCAGACAATTTGAAATCAAAATTGGATTCATTAGAGAAGACTATATCTAAGACAGCGGGTTTTGAAAAGACTCTGAATGTGTGTTTAAATTGCCGAATCATTTTGAGACGGAATTTACATGTAGAAAGAGGTCTGGTAAATGGATCAATGGGTAATGTTGTTGATTTTGAGAAATACAGAAATAGAGATGGAATAGAATTTTTAAGAATTAAATTTGATGGCATTGAGGAAGTACAGATAATTGCTCGTTGTTCTGCTAGGTTTTTGCTTGTTAAAGACTTATATGTTCGCCGTAAACAGTTTCCTGTTTGCTTGGCATATGCGGTGACAATCCATAAATCGCAAGGTTTAAGTGTAGACTGTGCATTGGTGAATATTGGCAGTTCAGTGTTCAAGGAGGGTATGGCATATGTGGCATTGTCACGAGTTAGAACTTTATCGGGATTGTACTTGATTGACTGTGATGTCACAAACATTTGTGCGGATCTAGATTGTGTTAAGGAATACAATAGGTTAAGAAGAGAGTATGCGCCACATTTGCCTCAATATCCTTTGTTTGAGAAACGTGTGGTAGGCCGGAAACGTAGAAATAGCAGTAATAGTAGGGAGGTTGTTGCAAAAAGACTAAAAGTCAATGAACCGAAAGTTGTTAGCAGAAAGAAAGTGGATACTGTTGAAGAGATTGTTGGTTTTCAATTTGAAAACAGTTCTGGTGTCAACTGCTATGCAAATGTCGTTGTTAATGTTCTCTTTTCACTAGAGAGTTTAAAAGAACAGATTGTGTTCAATTCAGAACAAAGTTTATGCTGCTTGTTGAATTCTGTGTTAGAGAAATGTAGCACTGATCGAACAAAAGTAGAAAGTGTGTCTGAAGTTCGTTATCTGTTAGATGAATGTTCAGGTCAAACAGACTTCTCTGAAAATAATCAGCAAGATTGTCAGGAGTTTTTAATGTATATGCTTGATATATTGCAAGATGAGGGTGTAGATGTAGATCACCTGTTTGGGCTTTCTTATCAATGGCAGCATGACTGCGAGAACTGTATGGTATCAAGTACTACTAGTGTAGACTCAGAAAGATTTATATATTTAACTTTGCCAGACAGTAAATCAGTGTCCTTTAATAAGCTAGTAAATGCAGCGGATCACAACATGGAGTGTAGCCAATGTAAATGTGATATGATGTCAACATTATTTATACGTAGATATGGCCAGTATGTCATTTTAATGATGCAACGATGTAGGCCTGATGGATCAAAATTGTCAACTTTAATAAAAAAATTTGTGGCTTCTCAGCTGTCAATATCAGGGAGGACTTTTGTTACTGTAGCAATTATCTATCACGATGGTCCATCAACAACATCAGGACATTATACAGCTTACTTAAAGTCTGGAAACGGCTGGTCATTCTGTAATGATTCTGTTGTAACTTTCAAAAAAAAATTGCCGTTTGACCTTAAAAATTCTTACCTGGTGTTTTTAAAACCAAAATTTTAAGTAGAGGGAATGTAAGTCTGCAATGCTGTCTCGATTAAAAATCCAACTATATAAACCTGATGCAAGTAAGTCTGCTTCATAGTAAGCAGTATCAGTGTCATAGGAAAAGGAGAACATGAGTGACAAAGAAGAGTAAGATATTAGTAGTCCAGGATTGTGAAAATAATCTCAAATATTTTATTTTTGAAAGTTGCGAAAATAGAAAATGTCGGGATTTGATTGGAAGAATTACAAGACTTGCGAATCGCGGCAACATGATTTGGCCTAGTGGAAACATGTGATATAATGAGAGAAGTTTTTTTTCTATGTAACATATTTCACGTATCGATGGAGGTTTTCTTTCAGAAAGTGGCGGGCTGAAAATATTTAAAGCACAACAGAGTGGATGCTGTTTATAGGAGATCGTTTGACGTCATTGAAAGTAAGTTAATTTTAAGAAGTTTTGAAATCAGATTTCTTAGGTTGTATGGGTTTTTTAAACACAGTCATTTTGATTGTGTTTTTTTTTCCCCGCTGTTACATGATGAATACCTTCAAGTCACTGATTTAAGTGAAATTTGATACATTCTGAGAACAGCAAAAATAAACCATTTAACATGTATAATTAATGTTATGCTTTTTGTCCTTATGATATACATTTAGAAATGTGTGGTACATATGGGTAAGCTGAGTTCTGTAAATATCAATTTTAATGCTTACAGTGCTGTACTTCTGGGTAGTGTTTTTTTAAAAAAAAGAAAAGAGGCCTCACCTCAAAGAAAGCTCTTGAAAGCACACATCTTATTTGCATCCTAAAACAATCATTTACAATGTTAGACACAATTTTATGATGGCTTTACATCTTTTTTGCGCTGCTATTGCATCACTATTGTGAGAAATTAGCAGTGCAAGAAAAACATCATGTTCCAAAATAGGCCTCAGTTCAGCAACATCAAGATACAGTTTCTTTCGAATATATATCTTTAGGATTGTGTAGGGGACGTAGAGAAGCAGAGACTTCTGTAAATGTCAAAGTTGTTGAAAAACTGTTTGTTTTTTAACCTTTTCCCTTGTCTTTTCTAATTTTTAAATACATGTTTTAATATTTTTTGAAATGTTTGTTCTTTGTTTTACAGATTGAAAGTATGAAAAAATATTTTAAAAAGGTAACAAGAATTATAAGGTAAATGTTTTCCTCTCTTTTTACCCGCAATGCACTGCTGATGATGTCATTGACACTATCTCTCATTTACTCTCTCTAGCTGTCTTTCTTTTTACATTATTCTCTGTTTACTTCCCTTATACTAACTCTTCTTTTTTTAAAAAAAATATTTTTTTAGTTCGCTTAAAGTTCGCGAACCGGTCAGCGAACTTGAAGCGAACCAAAAGAAATAGAGCTTGCCAGAGTGATAAACATTCTAGCAATTTTGTTTGAAAGGGGAGGTAGTTCTGAAAAGAACTGTTTTTTTTTGTTTTTGTTGTTTTATATTTTTTTTTTATTTTTTGAACATTTTTTGATTTTTTTGTATTTTTAGAACTGTTTTATGTTTTTTTGTGTTTTTTATGGAGGGGAGACAACAAAAAACAGGCTTTCAAAACGGCTCAACTGGAGCAAAAAAAAAAAATTACTTTTTGGGTGCATTAGGGCATTTATGATTTTCAAATGCAATGTTCATCAGGTTGACACTCATGTTGCCATATGACAACATAGCACCACAGTAAATACAAGATAACTTCATATGCTGGAAGTTGGGTTGGATGTTTGGCACAGTCTCTTGTGCCTCTCTTCCCGTCAAAGACAATGTGGATGTAGATCTTGCCACAGGAGTTGCCGTCGGATTGTCTTCAAGATCCCTTAACTCAGCCCGGCTGTAGTTCAAGGGATGCCACCTGCTCATGTGACGATGCATTGTATAGTTCCCCATACTGTACTTCTTTTCTGTGCCTCTCGACAATCTGTGATCACAGATGAGGCAGGTGGCATATTTTGCATTCACTTTCTTTGATCCAGGAGGGATGGTGAAAAACTGCCAGATGAAACTGGTTTTTCGTTTAGAAACCCGGGGCAACTCTTCGACAAATTGTTGTTCCTCTCTGTCCTCTTCTTCTTCTTGCTCATCTTCCTCCTCTCTGTTAGTCATAATTTGACTAGGTGGTCCTCTCTTCTTATGAGGAGGTGGAGGTGGTGGTGGGGGAGCACCAGCTGCAGCAAGAATGGAAGCCATTGTGGAACTTCAGATAAATGGTCTTTCTCTCACCAAGATGAAAGTCAGAGTGAGGAAATAAGGAGGGGTTTACATGATTTGGGGAAAACAAAAGTTCTGAGCCAATGAAAAGTGTTATTTTTAGGTCACATGACCTAGTCATACATCATTTGGAAACCAAAAGTGAAATGAACCAATGAGAAGTTTGATAAACAAGTCACATGACCTGTTCCGCTTACGTTACACGGCGCGCGCCGCGTCCCAGATCGCTTCCGGTTCGCGGTCCGGAGCACGTCCGGGAGCGCTAACGCGACGCGTCATTAGACGCATTACGCGATAACGTGATACGTCGCGCTTCCGCGACACGTCACTGTTCCGCTAACGTAACGTTGACCGGTTCGCGGACTAGATCGCGGCATCAAGATGAGCTAACGGAAAGCTTCCCGGTTCGCGAACTAGAAGCGAAGATAAAAATATTTAAAAAAAAATTATCAATAAATATCTAAATATATTTTGGGATTTAAAGAATAATACATTTTACAGCTACAGATGTTAGCTTTTAAAAAACCAATGAAATTCACCGAAAAAACCATAGGTTATAGACCATATATAGTTAGAAATTTGCATTTAAAAAACCATTGAAATTCAATGAAAAAACCATAGGTTATAGACCATATATAGTTAGGGATTTGCATTTAAAAAACCTTATTTTACTCACACAAAACCATTGAAATTCCATATATAGTTAGTTGCACTAACTATATATCGCGCACCCGCAATCCACTGCTGATGATGTCACATATTACATCATTCATGACATGGTCAGTGACATCACTGATGACATCACTGATGACATCTCAAATGACATCACTGATGACATCACTGATGACATCTCAAATGACATCACTGATGACATCTCAAATGACATCACTGATGACATCACTGATGACATCTCAAATGACATCACTGATGACATCATGACACACCAATACCAGTTACTACATACGCACTCACTGATTCCTACGTCTACACACACATTCACTCATTCACCCATACAATCACTCATACATACAGTTACTCATTATTACAACACTATCATATGCACTCATACACCTATGCAGACACTCACACACTGCCACTCATCCATGGAGTTACTCACACACCTAGTCAGTCCTGTAAAGAATCAATCACACTTCCATTTCCTCATCTATACAGTTAAACACAGAACACCATACTTCAGTGACATCACTGATGACATCACTGATGACATCACTGATGACATCTCAAATGACATCACTGATGACATCTCAAATGACATCACTGATGACATCATGACACACCAATACCAGTTAATACATACGCACTCACTGATTACTACGTCTACACACACATTCACTCATTCACCCATACAATCACTCATACATACAGTCAATCATTATTACAACACTATCATATGCACTCATACACCTAGTCAGTCCTGTGAAGAATCAATCACACTTCGATTTCCTCATCTATACAGTTAAACACAGAACACCATACTTTTCACACATATACTAACACATACTTACTCTCTTATACAATCACTGATACAAGTACACATTGATATGCACAGAGTCACACACCTCCCAGCCAGCCACACACACACTCAGTCTTCCATACATCCACTCATTCTTCAATATGTAAAACATATTTAAACTTTACAAAAACACACAGACACTAGATGATGTCATCAGTGATGTCATTTGAGATGTCATCAGTGATGTCATCAGTGATGTCACTGACCATGTCATGAATGATGTAATATGTGACATCATCAGCAGTGGATTGCGGGTGCGCGATATATAGTTAGTGCAACTAACTATATATGGAATTTCAATGGTTTTGTGTGAGTAAAATAAGGTTTTTTAAATGCAAATCCCTAACTATATATGGTCTATAACCTATGGTTTTTTCATTGAATATATATATATATATATTACCTACTGGCGGTCGCCAGTAGGTAGTTATAGTTAGGATCTACTTTCCATAGGAAATCCGCAACATTCTATTGGGAATAACTTTGGCACCGGTGGACGAATCTTCGCGAATTTCTCAAAGTAGAGATAAATATAAATATAAATAAAAATAAATATATCAGTAGAGATAGGGCACTGTTGGGTTTAAGTTCAGACTGGTACTTGTGAGTTTTTAACAGTGAAGTTATCTCTGAGCAGTGTATGGTTTCAGGCAGGAAGTAGAACTATTAAACTATTAAAAAGTGCCTGTGATGAAGCCTAAGTAAATTCATAATTATACCAGAGAAGCCTAACTCAATCCATAATTATAACAGAGAAGCCTATCTCAATCTCTAACTCTTACAGAGGGACAGTATATAACTATCTGAAAACATTTTCCCAAATTAACTTAAAGTGCATAACATAGTTCTCCTTTCAAATTAACAACTTACCTTCTTCAAAGTAGTTGAAGTTTTCTATCAAATTTTTTTTCAAATGTACGTTAGGTAGTGTTAGTCAAAATGGCTGTGTTTCCCTCACATTTTTCATATACTTAACCAATCAAATGTCAGCACATAAAAGTACAAAATGTAAGTAACATTTTAATTGGTTGAAAATTCAAACAGTTTGATATGTGTTTTTGTCATGTCATTTACCTCAGGATATTTAGACAGGGCTACAGCCCAAATGGCTCAATGGAATACCGCCAAATTTGGGTAAATGGTAGGGACTGCTCTGTAGTAGGACGTATTCTATATTTAGTGTAAGTGTCTCCAGTTGTTTTTCTGTAAATTACTTTCCCACCTTTTTTTGGGAGGGCTTACCGGTGCACGCCCCGGTACGCGCACCGTCAGCGTTACGGGAGTCCTCCATTTTGTGTTTCGGTAGAATTGAGACACAAGATGGAGGACAAACAACATTGGGAATTAGTAGAAGGGGGCACGGTAGACACTTCCTGACCCTCTAGGTTTTCTGAGGGGAGTTTAGGAGGGGCATATATGCCCCAAAAAAAAAAAAAAAATTGCGGGGGGAGCGCCCGGTACGCGCACCGGGGAGCGTACCCTGGTGAAAAATAGTGAAAAAAGTTAGAAAAATATAATCGTTTTGAGTGATCAGAGATAGGGTAGCTCTGAAAAGAGCTTTTGGGTTCTGTGGCTGATTTATGTACCTATAAGTAGGTTCCAATGCACAGTCTTAAATTCAGGAGGAATATTCTATTCCCCTCATCTGTGAAGTGCACACCATCTCCTCTGTAGATGTCTTGCATGTTGTAACGCAAGTTATTATTGTATATTGAACCCATTTCACAGTCTCTCATGTAAGCAGAAACAGATTTATTCTCATGTTGCCGTGATTTCTCAAATTGTGGACAAAATTGGTTGGACCAGTTCCATTTTTGTCTTTGTCATATATTGGAATATACCAAGGCTGTTTGTGGGAA
Source organism: Lissotriton vulgaris (assembly GCF_964263255.1). NCBI lineage: Eukaryota > Metazoa > Chordata > Amphibia > Caudata > Salamandridae > Lissotriton > Lissotriton vulgaris. The sequence continues at coordinate 1,150,352,231 of NC_141698.1, forward strand.
AAGTATCATCAATTGATCAAAGGTGTCCTTTAAAAGCATTTCCAGACCTACCCCAGTCAATGTGCCTAGATTGTTCCCACCACAGTGCACAATTATAAGGTCAGGTTCTGGCAGATGCATAAATGTTTTCACCAATGGTATCAATTGGTGACATCTCAATCCTCTCTGGCCAATCCACTTGATTTCCACATTTGATAAATCAATGTTGTGAAAATCTCTGATAGCTGCATACCTTTGAGCCCAGTGGATGTAGCTATGTCCAATAATCCACACAGAATACATGCTGAGAGAAGGTTCTGGTGCAGTCAGATGAAGTGTTGGAATGAAATGGCAGTTGGAACAGTAGAAGTTCAGAAAAAAACAAAAAGGGGAGTTTCCCTGCTCTTGAATCACAAGCAGTGATTGGTGGATTCAGATAGTTGAAAACTGAAAGTTAGGGTGTATGGTTGTGTTGTGTGTAAGAAGCAATTCGAATGGTTAAGAAAAAGTCACTAAATGCAATAATGTCCTGGATAAGCTGGTGTATTGAGATGTCAAACATCCTTGCTGACTTAATTTGCAACATTGTAGAATACACTTTTGAACCTGAGAGTTCAGTTAGTAGGGAGTTGCTATGGTAACAGATAGAAAGGTCTGAGAGGGGGAAGGGTATTGGTTTGAAAATAGTGAGGGAAGACTTTTTATTGGTTGAAATAAGGCATATGTGTGTAAAATTAGAGATTTTCTATGCCAGTCTTGGTTTCAGTGTATTGAGTGCACACCTTTTGCTCTGCTAAAGAAAAATTGGTGTGTGTGTCTGACACTGTTCTCAATCTCCCAAAGCATTTGTAAAGGTAAGTAATGATTCATTTAATTTAGATAGAGACTTGTTTGCTATATGGAGAATATTTGGAAGCAGATAGTAAAGTTTCAGTAGTGAAATTGATTGCTTGTACATAGGACTTGTGCTGTGTTTGTAAAAAGTTATTTAAAAAACGATTTTGGGGTAAAAGAATGGATTTTATATGTTTGAGAAGTAATTAATAGTGTTTGCCTCATTAAATAAATATATTTGAACCATTTAGAATAATGTCACTTGTATTACCTCAGATTCGGAAGCAGATTGAGATTCTTTTTTATTGATTTGTGGCATGTTTTTTGGAAATGCTTGCTATGAACATTTGCAGGATAGGGGGATTTGTATTTTGTGAAATAGTTAGCGTTCAGTAGTGAAATTGAGTGCTTGTACATAGGAACTTCGCTGTGTTTCTGAAATGTTATTCAAAAAACGATTTTGGTGGCAAATCAATGGTATTTTTATTTTGCCCTTATTAATGATTGCCTTGTGCTGCTGGTGCATCACTTTAAACATGGGAAATAAGTGACGCTCTGGTGGCGCAAGGCCTTCATAAATAAGGCTCTGAGTTTGTTTGCCGTTAGTTTTTTGCTTTTTGATAATGCTTGCTATGAACATTTGCAAGATATAGGATTTGTATTTTGGGAAACAGTGAGGTTTCAAAAGTGATATTGAGTGCTTGTACATAGGTTCTGCGCAGTGTTTCTTAAATGTTATTCAAAAAACGATTTTGGGGGCAAATCAATGGTATTTTTATTTGGCCCTTATTTATGATTGCCTTGTGCTGCTGGTGCATCACTTTTAACATGGGAAGAAAGTGACGCACTGGTGGCGCAAGCCCTTTATAAATAAGGCCCTGAGTTTGTTTGCTGTTGGTTTCTTTTTTGCTTTTTGATAATGCTTGCCAAGAACATTTGCAAGATATAGGATTTGTATTTTGGCAAACAGTGAGGTTTCAAAAGTGATATTGAGTGCTTGTACATAGGCTCTGTGCAGTGTTTTTAAAATGTTATTCAAAAAACGATTTTGGGGCAAATCAATGGTATTTTTATTTGGCCTTTATTTATGATTGCCTTGTGGCGCCGGTATGTTACTTTTAACATGGGAAGAAAGTGATGCACTGGTGGCGCAAAGCCTTCATAAATAAGGCCCTGAGTTTGTTTGCTGTTGGTTTCTATTTTGCTTTTTGATAATGCTTGCTATGAACATTTGCAAGATATAGGATTTTTATTTTGGGAAACAATGAGGTTTCAAAAGTGATATTGAGTGGTTGTACATAGGTTCTGCGCAGTGTTTTTAAAATGTTATTGAAAAAACGATTTTGGGTGCAAATCAATGGTATTTTCATTTGGCCCTTATTTATGACTGCCTTGTGGCACCGGTGCGTCTCTTTTCACATGGGACGCACTGGTGGCGCAAGGCCTTCATAAATAAGGCCCTGAGTTGCTGTGGTATAAACTTTAATATGTTGCAAATTAGTGTTTATATTGTTTTCTTTTTGTCATTACTTTGTTGTTTGCTAATAGTGGTCTTTAATGTGTTATTTATTTCAGATCCACAGATTGAAATCAACATTTTAAAAGCAAGCAAAAATGCCATCAAAGCAAAGAATAGAAAAAATACCATACGCAAAAAAAACAAAATCATCAAAGGAAATAAAAGGAAATAAAAGAATCCTCTACAACAAGTACTTCAAAAAACACCAGAAAAGCTCCTGGTAAGACAATTAAGTCATTTCTTCACAATTTATGTAGATCAAAAAGTAATGTTAATGGAAAAAAACAAGATCCAGAAGCAGAGAACAAATTTAAAAAGGAAGCAGAGGCCCTCAAAAAAGTCTCTATTGGAGCAGGAGATAAGACTACGGATAGCAATAGAAGGTTAAATCAATTCAGGGACATTCGTAGACGAATGTTTCACAATAGGGTAGTTTTAAATTTGCTAAAAAATGAAAAGAAAGGTAAACAGAGAGCTGCTATTTACAAGAAAATGAAAAGTGTAGAGAAGATTGTTGATCAGGCTTTTGAAGTTAAGAAAAACTTATTTATTTTAGTAATCAATAGAATTAGAATACTTAATAAGGCAATTGATGTTTTCAAATCGAACAGTAGTTGGAAAAGAATTATTAATCGGACTAATGTGAAGTATTTTCTGGAGAATGGATGCATAGTTCAAGTTCTGAGCCATTTTTTAATGAGGAGAGTTACTTTCAGGAAAATGATTTGGTGCATGCAGTTGACACCAGTGGTCGAGCATATGAGGTGAAAGATGGTTGTGTGATGGAAAAAGAGAAACTTGTGTCTAGAGATGCAGAAGAGGTGTTAGCTGATGAAGTTTTAGGGAGACATACTAAGGGTCCAGTGTACACATGGAAATGCAGTAGTATTTGTAGTGTGCGACAGGATTCAATCGATTTGCTTTGAAATTTCTTACGTACATATAGTAAGAAAAGTCTAAAAAAAAATGAAGATCTTGCAAGAGTTAGATCCTTGCAGAGTGAGAGAAAGCACAGGTTTGCATGGGCATTCACTGGCTTGTCTTTCTAGGAAAGTATGTCAGAGTGTTTTTCATCATTTTAGGATGTTAGCAGTGCATCATAATAAGGTGAGGAAATTAGTGAGAAAGTTGTATTATGCAAAAAGTCCAGCACTTATGCTTAAACAGTTAAACAGTGCTCTTTTGCATGGATCTGAAGTGGATGTGAAGACTATTTGTGAAGAAATTGAGTTTTGTTATTTTGGGAACAAAGAGGACAGTGTAGACATGGATATAGTAATGGAAGGTAATGTGAAAGACAATGTACAGATTTCAAGTACAGAAAAGTTTGACGAGGAAATTACCAAGTTTAAGGTGAAATCAAGTGAAAGGCCTAATTTAACTTGTGTGTGTTGTCGATGGACTCATTATCAGATTCAGACTCGGTTAGTTGATTTATATGCAAAATGTGAATTGGAAAATAATAGTGAATGGCAGGATTTTGTAAGTTATTTGTTGGTGGAGAATTCTTTTGATTTGAGTTTTGATCAGTGTATTTGTAATTATTGTTTTAAAAAATTAAATGAAAATAGAATGCCTGCTAGAGCTGCTCATAATAATCTTCAGTTGATAGATATTCCTTTTGAATTAATGGATTTAAATACTTATGAATCAATTTTGATTCAATGTGTCCATCCTTTTCAAGCTATTGTTCGCATGGAGCCTAAGATAGGGAAATTACCTCCTACAGATTTACAAAGAGGATTAAAGGGAAGAGTTGTTTCTTTGCCTCTAGATATCAATATAAATATTGATACAATTGGTGTAGAAAGAGTAGAAGAGGATCCTCTGGTTATTCTAGTTAATGGGGTTCCAACAAAGAGTAAAAAAATCTGGCAAGATTTAGTGGATGTTAAAAAAGTCAAAAAGGCAACGTTGTATTTGGTCAAAAACAATGAGTACTATAAAGATGTAAGTGTTGGAGCAGAGGAAACAGCTACAGAAGAAGACAGTGATTGTTCAGTTGGCCAAATTGAAAAAGTTGATGTGTCTAGAAGTGAAGAAATATATGAACATTATACTGTTCATCCTTTGCATTCCAAAGAAGTAATGGGGAATGCAATTGAATTGTTTCAAATGAAATCAGCAAAAGGAATTCCCATTAGTGTATGGGAAGAAAGTTTGGAAACTCGTTGTTTTCCACAGTTATTTCCAACAGGTCGTGGTGGACGATATGACGATCGACCAGTTCAAATTCCTGCAGCTGAATACCGGACTTTAAGAATATATTCTGAAGATCCAAGGTTTCGGCAATGCATTCCGTATTTGTTTCATCTACTGTTTGAAAGTGATTTGTCTGGGCTTTCTTATGCAGTTAATCATATATTGAAAAGTGGAACTCATCTGCAAAATGTTTCAGCCAGGGACTTTATGGAGAAAGTCAATCTGCAGGACAGTATTTTGGAATCTCAGCTAATCAATCTCATGGCATATCAGTGTGGAACAAATGAGTATTGGTTCCGTCGTCATGGGGAATTGAAATGTATGCTAAGAAACTTAGGAACTCCTACATGGTTCCTTACTCTTAGCTGTGCTGAGTATGCATGGGACGACTTACTTCAATTTTTACGAGAGGCAAATGGAAACATACAAAATATAGAATTGAAAACAGCTGGAGAACTGTGTTCTTTGGATCCAGTGAATGTTTGCAGATATTTTATTCATAGATTTGAAGCTATGATGTCTTTTATTACCAACAAAAAAAATCCTCCCCTTGGAGAGGTTTTGGATTTCTTTTGGAGGAAGGAATATCAAGCGAGAGGTGCTCCTCATATACATATGCTGTTATGGATTAAAGATGCACCCAAATTTGGATTAGATTCGGATGAAACAGTGATAAGTTTCATTGAACAGTATTCAACATGTGCTGTTCCAAAAACTACTGAAGAAAACAGTTTAAGGCAACAAGTTTTACGTTTTCAATCTCATCGTTGTGGAAAGTACTGTCGTCGAAAATTTAAAAACAAGGAAAAGTACTACACGAAATGTCATTTTGCGTTTCCACGACCAGTGATTTCCAAGGAAAGAGTAAATAATTTGATGTCATCTCTATGACATACTGTGACGAGAAAATCTCCCAAAAATACATATAATTTAAAAAAGAAACGAAGAGTCCAAGTACATCAACGACTACAACCCAGTGATTTTGTCCATGTGGAATGCTAACATGGATATTCAGTATGGCCGGGATGCCTTTCACCCCCTCCCCCCAAGGATGGGAAGACGGACGCAGTTCTGAACTTTTGGAAGGCGGGAGGGGGTCACCCTCCCGGCCGTATTTATTAAAATATGAAACAAAATTAAAACATTAAATAAAAGGTTTCATATTCATGTACAATTTTCATTTATTACATTTCGATGAAGACATGTTCTTTGGCTAACCTTAACAAATTTCTACTACAAAGGTTTCCTAGCCGAGTCTAACATCCTGCAAATGCATACATTCTAAATTAAAATTGTACATCCTAGCATTAAGGGCCAACGGCAAGGTCTTAACCGGTGTCAGATCCCTACTACCAAAACTCTCGCCCTCACGGTGTGAGTGGCGGCCGCGCAGAGGACTGTACCCTCCTTGCCAACTCTAATTTCCCTTGTCTTGTCTGGGGCCCCTCTTTCCGCTCGACGCCATCTTAAAGGTCGTCCGAGCACCCGTGTGAGGTATCTGTAGGAAGGACAGCGTGGGCTCGCCCCCCACCCCCACACTCTCTATCACATCCGCCGTCGCGGATATCCGGGCCCCGGGAAATTCGTAGGAGGGGCATTTAGCCGCCTCCTCCCCGGGAAGGGCCTATGGCCGTCTCCCCTTAGGCGACCCATCCTTAGTGGGTGCCGCCTCCCAGTGGGAGGGGCCAATGGCCACCTCCCCCGGGCGCTTCCATCCATAGTGGGTGGCGCCCCTACTCTAGGGACCTTGAAATTACTGCTCACCGATCATGACCTTACCGCCCGACCAAAAAATAAATACGACATTTGTTACTTACTAAGGAGGACATATCCGCCTATTTACTCGATCAAACTGTTTTACTCCTACAAGAAACAAAATTATCCTACTGACCGAAGTCACATCGTAACTCTAAACATTCATACTCCTGCTATACGGAGAGAAAAAGAAGTTATCAGAGCAAAAACTTTATTGCAAAACCAAACATTGCCATAAGGGGCTGGTGGGTGGGTTCAAAATTGCTCCTTGTTCCGTCGAGGGCTCACGAGCAACGAGTGGGTGCAGCCTTCAGAGCACAGGAACAAGAGGATGCTTCTTCGGATTCCCGCTCTCTTTATTCTTCTTCGGGAGGGCGTGTACCCTCCTGCGGTACGCCTCCTGGGCGCGGCCATCGGTGTAGGTGTCTAGGACAACCCCTCTTGGGCGGGAAAAAGGCGCGCCCCGGCTTCGCCGCTTCGGGCATACCAGCCGAGACGCGCCTCCCGCCCAAAATGGTTTCCCGGGAGATCGGGCCCCCAACCATACGTTCGGGGGGATTGAGTGGTCGCCCCTTTCCATATGGCCGGGATGCCCTTCACCCCCTCCCAACACAATCCCCAAGGATGGGAAGACAGACGCAGTTCTGAACTTTTGGAAGGCGGGAGGGAGTCACCCTCCCGGCCGTATTTATTAAAATATGAAACAAAATTAAAACATTAAATAAAAGGTTTCATATTCATGTACAATTTTCATTTATTAAATTTCGATGAAGACATGTTCTTTGGCTAACCTTAACAAATCTCTACTACAAAGGTTTCCTAGCCGAGTCTAACATCCTGCAAATGCATACATTCTAAATTAAAATTGTACATCCTAGCATTAAGGGCCAACGGCAAGGTCTTAACCGGTGTCAGATCCCTACTACCAAAACTCTCGCCCTCACGGTGTGAGTGGCAGCTGCGCAGAGGACTGTACCCTCCTTGCCAACTCAAATTTCCCTTGTCTTGTCGGGGGCCTCTCTTCCCGCTCGACGCCATCTTAAAGGTCGTCCGAGCACCCGTGTGAGGTATCTGTAGGAAGGACAGCGTGGGCTCGCCCCCCACCCCCACACTCTCTATCACATCCGCCGTCGCGGATATCCGGGCCCCGGGAAATTCGTAGGAGGGGCATTTAGCCGCCTCCTCCCCTGGAAGGGGCCTATGGCCGTCTCCCCTTAGGCGACCCATCCTTAGAGGGTGCCGCCTCCCAGTGAGAGGGGCCAATGGCCGCCTCCCCCCGGGCGCTCCCATCCATAGTGGGTGGCGCCCCTACTCTAGGGACCTTGAAATTACTGCTCACCGATCATGACCTTACCGCCACAGGCCGGATAGTTGACCGGCTATCCGGCCCCCCCCCAAACTCCTCCTAAAGGTCATGCTTCCTCAAACCCCTTAGCCATGCTATGAAGTCTCCTATGAGTAAAACATTCCCCTCCCGGGACAGATGAACCCCATCATGTAAATACATGTGATCACCCCGAATACATCCATGAGGAATGCAATGCAACTGCGCCGAGCGAAACAATCTACCAATCTTGTTGTTAACCTTCTTCACCGAATGGTTCAGTGCAGACACTGAAAGGCCACCCCGCCACACCTTTCTGGGAATCATGTGGGACCAGGCAATCGCGCACCCCGGGATTCTTTTTGCCAACCAGCTAACGGAGGACAAAACTTGCTCGAGCAATACTCGTCTACCCAGAGTCACTAAGTCATTGCCCCCCAGGTGTACTATGACTACAGATGGCAGTGACCTCTGCCACCCTCAACAAAAGATTCGAATTGGTCAATACAGAGCCCGCCCCTTCCATGGAAGGCCACTCTGTACCCGTATTCCCCAGCTGCGCGAGTCGCGTCACCTGCTTTGAATACATCGCCGGCACGCCTCACGTACGAGTGGCCCACGACCCAAACCACTCTCTCTGCAGACGGTGCTCCGTGACCGCTGGTCCCCTGGTACTGGGTCGACTGCACATTCCGCCCCGCATGATATGCTCACAAAACTGTTAAACAAACCGAATACAAGAAGCGTGAGTGCATGTAACTTGACTTCACAACATGTGCAATCGCACATACCTTTTAAAGCAATTCGAGGACCATCGTCCTAACTGTTTCACTTCTTCCGCACTCTGACCCCTGGCTGTAGCCTCAGTACCAGCCCCTATCCCAAAGGAGTGGGTCCCGAAATCGCACGGTCCATGCCCGTTGCAGCGATTGTCAGTGCTAGCACCCTCTGAAACTGAAACCTCGTCAGTGGGGTGGCATCAATGTGTCTCAGCAAACACCCCCCCATGTATCCGCCCTCAGTGCCAAGTATTCCTCTATACACATTATCGGGCATGTGGGGGACCCTCGCATGCGCTAGACAACAACACTATTACCCATAGCTCGCTGGTCCGTTTTGGACCTAACTATTGTAACCACCATCGAATCACCCCTAATTAGGATGTGATCCCTGCACAAGCCTCCCTCCACATCTTTCTTGTTCCTTGCGACCAGTTCGCTCACCCGCATAGCCCCATGGAACGCTAATGCGAAAGCTGCCCAGAACAGAACTGCTTCAAATTTGGAGGAGCATGTCGTGACTAATTTCGCCATGATTAGGGACAACCTGTCTAAGCCAATTGGGCGCCTCACGTCCTGCCTGTGCCCCTCGAGGCGCTGCCAGCCGCGGAGGGCTTTTCGCGCCAAAAAGGAACCTGTCGGGTCTTTGATGCCATGCACCTGCGCCATGAATGAGATGGCCGCCCTATGCCTATTGGCCGTTGCCGCTGATCGGCCGTCTCTGTGCAGTGCTACCAGAAACCCCAGGAAGGAATCCTCCTGACCCCATTTCTGACTCCCTGTCGGAACCAAAAATGCACAATAGGAACGAAACGCTCCTTCGTATGCCTTCCTCGTCCTGGGGGCTAAGCTTGCTGCCACGAGGTCTTGTAATCCGGGGCACCGATTAGCCAGAGTGCTTCGGGGAATGGTGCCGCCGCTAGGTCCGCTGTAGGTAGGTAACCCCTGAACGCCTGCATATGTGAACGAGAGAGTGCATCAGCCGCATGATTCAGTACACCCGGCACATGCTTTGCCCTGAACTGTACATTTAGTCTCATGAAAAGCAGCACAATTTCCTTCAACAGTCTCAGGATCAATTTGCAGCGTGCTGCCTGACTGTTAATGCATTCTACTACAGTCATATTATCGGACCAAAATACCACTGCGCGGTCACGGAACTCGTCTGGCCATGCCATCAGAGCAACAAAAATAGGGAATAGCTCAAGGAACGCTATGTCACCTGTGAGTCCACTGGTGTGCCACCACGTTGGCCATGTTTGCGCCGACCATCGATTACCGAAGATGGCACCAATCCCCACACTCCCCTCCGAGTCGGTCCACAAATCCAGCTCATCCGAAGACGCTGGCGGCTTGTTCCACACCACTCGACCGTTGAAGTCCGCCAGGAATGCCAACCAAATGCGCATGTCCTGGCGAACCTCTGCAGACAGTCTCGTGCGTGTTGTCCTTCTTTGAGACCAACCATAGCTTGTGCAATGGAGCGTGAAAAGGGTCGGGCCATCGGTATCACTCTCAAGGCAAAGTTAAGCTGACCCACTGCTTGCTGTAACTGGTGCAGGGTCACTTTCACCTTACCAAGGCAAAGTTCCAGGGAGGCCCTAAATTTGGACACTTTACCCACTGGCAAACGGAAACATCCCTCCACAGAATCGAGCTCAATTCCCAGAAACTCCAGTGAAGTAGATGGTCCAACCGTCTTACCTGGTGCAAATGGCACTCCAAACTCCTTCATGAGGGTGCAAAATTCCTGTAGCGCCTGCGCACATCTTGTGTCACCGGCTGCTCCCAAGAACAGAAAGTCATCTAGGTAATGCATAACATGCCTATGGCCCGTGGCCTCAGTAAATGCCCATTCTAAAAAACAGCTGAACTTCTCAAAATAGGCACAAGAAATGGATTTATCTATGTAATAACTTCCTTGGAACGCGAAACCTAACAGTCGCTGCGGGTGTACCGGGAGCAGCCGGAACGCCGATTCGATATCTGATTTCGCCATCAGCGCTCCGGGGCCCAGGCGATTCAGCATGGTGACGGCATCATCGAACGATGCGTACCGCACCGAACAGACTTCCGGGTCAATAGCCTCGTTTACTGAGAAACCCCTTGGCGCAGACAGATTATGGATCAGCCTAAACTCTCCCGGGTCTTTTTTCGGGACCACCCCTAATGGGGAACAGATGTAATTTGCTACCGGCGGGCTCTGAAAAGGCCCAGCCACTCGGCCTAGGCTTACCTCTTTAGCGATTTTTCGCTCCACCACACCTGGGTTATGTTGTGCCGAAAGCTGGTTTTCACAAAAAGGTTCCCCACGAAAATCCCCCGCCGGGATGCGGAAGCCATATAAGAAGCCCTTCCTCAACACCCCAGCAGAGACATAATCAGGGTACTTGTTTAACCAAGGGGTCATAGCCATTAGATCAAAGGGAGTAGGCAATTGTACACAACAATCCATCTTAGTCTTGCTTAGACCCTCCTTTACCTCCCGACCCGCTATTTTTCGATCTACATGAACTCTCCGGGTGAGAGGAATTCCCACAACCCGCACACACATGCTTAAACCTACATGAACCTTGCGGTCTGTTACAGTTGCCTCTATTGAAGCCCCAACAGACCCCCCGCTTTCCACCGTTCCCGCCGGTTTTCGGCTGGTAATCCCCCAATCCATTCCCACCTGGCGAGGAGGTCCTCGCCGCCCCAGGCAGGAGCTGCTTTTGCCAAGCAATTGAGTCGAGGCAATTCCATGTCAGAGAGGAATCATACTCTTTCGCTTTACGAAATTTCATGTCGTAACCTTTCCACTCCTCCCCCTCATACGTTTCATAGAAATCCATTGTACGTGCCTGATAACAAGACAGTTCAGGCAATACCACGGGCTTTCGCTCACCAATAATCGCAGAAAACATTGCAAAGGCCTTCGCCCAATTCGTAATCGTTTCATCAACCCTGAACTCCGCCATCTTGGCCCGCCAGACACTCGGGTGCCACAAGTCTTTCTGCGTTTTAGCATATTCCATCTCGCGATGGTCGGTTAACAATGAAAACATATTCACATACTTGTCTGACCATATCAATTCTTTTGTGGCCATCGGGATATGTTGTACCACCCTCTCCCTCCTTGAGGGTAATGAGCCCTCCCCTGCCACTGGCAAGGCGAGCTTACCTGGTGCGGTCGGTGTTCCCGCCGTTTTTTCAAGATCAGTTGTCTGTCCTTCCGGTGTCGCCTGTGATGAAACAAAAGGGAGATGCGCCTTTGTGGCATCTCGCGACTGCCGCAACTGCTGTATTAGTAACTTGGCCTCTTCGGCCGTGTCTCCAGGCGCCGTAGCGCCCCCTGCCTTCTTATTGAGCCAAGCGCCCAACTGGGTGGCCAATTCAGGAGGCATATCCTCGTCATTAGCGGGCGTCATCACAACCGGAATCGGTTGACCCGCGTCTGGACTCGGTAACAGGCCATCAGCTGGTATGGCAGGGATGACCGGGGGCACCTCAGGGACCGGAACCTCCCCCGCCACCGCCCTCTTCTTGGCCCGTTTCCCTCTACCCTCGGGGACGACACCCGGCAATGCCGGGCCTACTACCTTCTTCGGGTTACCAGGCTTGTTCATCGCTGCCAGCTGTTTCTTAACATCCGCTACATCACGACCAAGCGCTGGGACTTTTCCGAAGCCTCGTTCAATTCTCGCCATTCTGGTCATCAATATGCGAAGCATCTGTTCTGTCTCGGAGCCCTTTCCTGCCTTCTTGCCAGACATGGTTTTGGTTATAAACTGTTAGTCGATCAACAGGGCCCTGGATCCTCGCTGTAAAGTTCTGAAAGAGAAACACAAGAATTACAAGTTCTCAAAATTGCTCCTTGTTCCGTCGAGGGCTCACGAGCAACGAGTGGGTGACGCCTTCAGAGCACAGGAACAAGAGGACGCTTCTTCGGATTCCCGCTCTCTTTATTCTTCTTCGGGAGGGCGTGTACCCTCCGCCGGTACGCCTCCTGGGCGTGGCCATCGGTGTAGGTGTCTAGGACAACCCCGCTTCAGGCATACCAGCCGAGACGCGCCTCCCGCCCAAAATGGTTTCCCGGGAGGATCGGAGCCCCCAACCATACGTTCGGGGGGACCGAGTGGTCGCCCCTTTCCATTCGTTGCTGACAACTCTATTGCTGTGGCTCGATATGTGACATCTTACATCACAAAAAAAGAAAAGACAGAACTGAAGGAAATGTGGGAGGACATTTCACATGAAAAGAGTGTAAGCAAGAAATTATACAGTTTCATTCTGAAGATGTTGTCGCATCGAGAAATTGGAGCATATGAATGTTCTGATCGGTTATCATCAGCAAGTCTCTATGCTCAATCAAGAACAATTATTTGGGTGAGTCTAGGTCTTGCTGCAACACGAAACCGAGTTTTGAAATCTGTACAAGAATTTGAATATTTGGCGGAGAAAGAACCAAACAGTACAGATATTTTGAAGACAAACATGTTGGATACATACTATCCTAATAGAAGTACTCACCTTGAGAACACTTGTTTGTATGAAAATCTGCAAAACTACAGTTATAAGAGGAACATCACAGAAGGTATCAATAATGGAAAATATGCTGTCATTTGGTATGAAGGATGTCTAGTGAAGCAGAGAAAAGGCCATTTGATTAATCATCGAAAATTGAGTTGAGAAGCTCCAGACAAAAGAGAATTTTAATATTTAGCTCTTTTGCAACTCTTTAAGCCATGGCGTACAGAAGAGGAACTACTTGGAGATTTTCTGTGTTATGAAGACTCTTTTAATGCAACTAAGGATACCATAGAATGTCCTGTTTTTCCAAATTATCTGCAAATGTTGAACGAAGAAATAGAGCAAGAAACCACAATTGCTTAAGAGATTGCTAGAGACAGTTCTCAAGACAGTCAGAGTTCTACTTCATTGAGCCAGGATCCACTAGGAGGACCAATTATCCAAAATGAAGCTGCCACTGCCATGGATGAGGTGGAAAGAGCTATGGAACAAGCTCAAGAGGATGGAGTTAACTTAGAAGATTTGATAAAGCAACTAAACGTTGAGCAGAAAAAGATATATGACGAAGTCACAGATCAGATTGAACATGGATTCAGACATGAGAAAAAAGAGTGCTCATGTACATCATTTGAGCCTGTCCGACTGTACGTAAGTGGAGAAGCGGGAACAGGAAAAAGTTTTCTGATTAAAGCCATTTCAACTTATCTGCAGAAAAGGACTGATTCACCGCTGTCTTGTGTTGTAACTGCTCCAACTGGTCTAGCAGCACATAACATTAAAGGGATTACTCTACATCGTTTACTGATGCTGCCAGTTGAGCATGATAATAAATTGCATTACAACAAGTTATCTGGAGATGCGTGTTCTGAAGTTTCAAGAGTCTTGAAGAAAATGAAACTTCTTATCATTGATGAAGTAAGCATGGTCTCAAATCTAATGCTTGCTTTTGTGCATTTGAGAATGCAAGAAATTCTTAGAACAGAATATGATGTGTTATTTGGAGGAAAACACATTATTGTTTTTGGAGATCTGTGGTAAATAAAATATTACCCTGTCGGAATTTCTATACTTAAACAAAAGGTCATGCATACAATGAGAGGCAGAGTCCGTGGTGTCCGATTCAAAAGGGCTTTATTTCAGTAACTCGAGTTAAGGGAGAATCGGGTTCCATCACCACTAAGGTTCAGGAAGGGTCGTCATCTGAACTTTATTCACAGAGTACATTATTTATACGTTAAACATACATTAACTTGCATAGAGAAGGCGGAGCGCTCCAGGCGGAGCAAGAGAAAGAGAGATAAGAGCACATGGGCGTGTAAGAAGGCGTACACGTGGGCGTTCCTTTGAGGAGTCATAGGTGTGTCATAGGTGGGTGGATACATGGAGGGGGTCTGCGTGGTCAGCTGGAACCTTTACCCTACTTGTGTGCGCCACTTGGTCATGACGTGCAATTGACGTGTAACTGGGGGAAGCTGGGGGGAGCTGACTTTCGTTCTAGTAGAGAAGCCTTGAGTGTCAGGACGACCTGCACATCTGGTATTATCTGATATCTTAAGTTTGGAGGATGTATTATCTGAAGTAAAGGTCGCTCGAGCAAAAGTTGCTCATCACCAAGAGCCAGTGTGGCATATATTTCTTCGTGCATTGCGTGTGGGCTTTGGGCTTTCTATGGATGCGAGCTCTGTAAATCACTTGAACGGAGACAGAAAGTCTAGGCCCTATCTTCTGCAGGCGGATTATGTTTACCTTCTTCACTAAGCAGGAATGTGTTTCTGTAGAGCAGAGTAGATAACTGTAAGCAAAATACTGTCTTGGCAGGCCGGGCTGGGCCCCTCTCGGCTGAGCAGAAAGTATGCGAGAGGTCAGGGATACATAGCTGAGCTGCAGCTTTCAGAGTGTCTGGAGGCATGGAGCCTGAATTCGGGTCCTGGCTCGGCTGAGCCACAAAACGGGTTCATCTCGACTTTTAAACGTGCACCATGCAAATACATTGGCAACATGGGCAACATAGCAGAATTAACATTTCTTTCATAGAAGACTTGGTAACTGACATCCTAATATGAGACGGAAATGCAGATGCATTATTATTGCAGGCCATAGAGGGAAGATGCATGGGAGACATGCACATACACTAAACGCTTGTGTACATCTTGGGGTACACGTAGGGGACATATTGGCCATGTAAAATTTCATTTTCCTCAGATCTATTGCAGTTGACTCTAGTAAAAGGACAACCAGTGTTTAAAATGTTCACGCATGAAGATACCAGGAAGTCCCTTGGAAGCATTGGAATCGTTAATATATGGTTAAATTTTAAATATGCTGAACTGCTTCAAAATATGCGAAAGGCAAAGGATGAAGATTATAAAAATATTCTACAAGATGTAAGAATTGGAAAAGTAAGTGAGCTTGGGAAAGAAGCTTTACATGCTCGATTAATTTCAAATTTGTATCCAAATGAAAACATTCTGCCAGAGAATATTTTTTGAAAAATGACTGAGAAGAAATCTGGGATATGTTTGATGCCAACTCTGCAAGAATGTTCCATCTTCAACAACAAAATGTGAAAGTTAGAAAATGAAAAGATTGTGAAACTGGAAACAATAGATTAAATAGAGCATATGGGTGCAACAATTGTTTTGTCAGAAAATTTGAAAACAAAATTGGATTCATTAGAGAAAAGTATTTCTAAAACAGCTGGTTTTGAAAAGACTCTGAATGTGTGTTTAAATTGTCGTATCATTTTGAGAAGGAATTTAAATGTTGAAAGAGGTCTGGTAAATGGAGCAATGGGTTATGTTGTTGATTTTGTGAATTACAGAAATAGAGATGGAATTGAATTTTTAAAAATAAAATTTGATGGTATTGAGCAAGTACAACAAATCAGTTGTTGTTCTGCTAGATTTTTACTTGTAAAATACTTATATGTTCGCCGAAAACAGTTTCCTGTTTTTTTGGCATATGCAGTAACAATTCATAAATCTCAAGGTTTAAGTGTAGATAGTGCTTTGGTGAACATTGGAAGATCTGTGTTTAAAGAGGGTATGGCATATGTGGCATTATCCCGAGTCAGAACTTTATCAGGATTGTACTTGATTGAGTGTGATGAGACAAAGATTTGTGCAGATCTAGATTGTGTTAAAGAATACAATAGGTTAAGAAGAGAATATGCTCCACATTTGCCACAATATCCTCTGTTTGAAAAACGTGTGGTAGGCCGAAAAAGAATAAATGAGGATAATTGCAGTGAGGTAGTAGCAAAAAGACAAAAAGTAGATGAAACTGTAATTCAAAACAGAAATAAAAAGGATTGTGATGAAAATGTTGTTGGATTTCAGTTTGAAAATAGTTCTGGTGTCAACTGCTATGCTAATGTAGTGGTTAATATTGTTTTTTTCTTCAAACTTTACAAGAACAGATTGTTGAAAATCGGGATCAAAGATTGTGTGGTTTATTGAATTCTGTGTTTGAGAAATGTAGCAGTGATAGAGCAAAAATAGAAAGTGTAACAGAAATTCGAAATATTTTAGATATGTGTTCTGGTCCAGATAGATTTTCACAGAACATTCAGCAGGATTGTCAGGAATTTTTAATGTATATGTTTGGTGTTTTGGAAGATGAAGGTGTAGATGTAGATAATCTTTTTAGCCTTTCTTATCAATGGCAGCATGTAAATGTAAATGTAAATGCATGACTGCCACAATTGTAGTTCATCAATTAATACTAGAATAGACACTGAAATATTGATATATTTGACTTTACCAGACTGTAAATCAGTGTTATTTGAAAATCTAGTTAAAGCAGCAGATCATAATATGGTGTGTACCCAATGTAAATGTCCAATGCTATCCACATTATTTATACAAAGTTATGGTCAGTATATCAATTTAGTTTTCCAACGATGTAGACCTGATGGAACTAAATTGACAACTACTATCAAAAATGTTGTGGCTTCTCAGTTATCAATTTCAGGAAGAACCTTTACAACTGAAGCTATTATTTATCATGACGGACCTTTGACAACATCAGGACATTATACATGCTACTTAAAATGTAAAAAAGGTTGGACTTACTGCAATGATTATCATTTGACTTATAAACAACGTTTGCCTATTGACTTTAAAAATTCTTACCTAGTGTTTTTAAAACCAAAGTTTTAGTAAAGGGAATTGGCCTTTGAAGATGGGAAAAGTTAATAAAAGTTAGTTAGTTAGTTAATCTAATGTTTAAAATTATTTATCTCATATAGGTACTGTAAGTGGATCTCATAGTAAAAAATACTCATATATCTGACACAATTTGGCCGTAAGGAAAGTGTAAGGTATGATGTTCTTAGATCCTTTTTCATAGGAAGTCGATGAAATGGAAGTTATAGAGCACAGCAGACTTTTTTTCCACCAAAAGGACCTTCACTATCTTCTATTTGGCCTCACGGAAAAGTAAGTGAATCAAAGATTAGTGTACATATATGAGATGAAAGTTGGTATGTTTTTTTTTAAACACAATCTTTTAGATTGTGTTTTTTTTCCCACTGTTATATGATGAAGAGTTTGAACTCACTAATTTAAGTGAAATTCAATATATTCTGAGAACAGCAAAAATAAACAATTTAACATATTGTAGAAGTTATTCTATAGTTTGCATTGTGTAATTCATATTGTATTTACATTGTCTCACACTCATTTTCCTTTTTCACCCTCATTTAGCTCTCTTTACTCATTTACACTGCCTTTTTTAACTTTGTTTCATCGCTGTTCCTTTACTGCACTTCATTCACAACTTCTCAATCCAATTTGAACTGTCTGCATTTCCTCTCTTCCTTCCACCACTTTTTATCTTTCTCACATTCTCTCAGTACCACTGCTTTAGTTTTCTTCCCCTCTCTTTCTTTCTTTGTCTACGTTTTTTTTTCTTTTGCACTCATTGTACTGTAGTTCGCTCAGTCCTTCCCTTTGTTTTTCTGTGTACTTACTCTCTCACTCCTTTTTCATCCATCGTTCTATATTAACCTCATTCCCTTCATCCCTTCACTCTGTGACTCCCCTTCACTCACTCTCAGTCATCTTCTATTCCTCTTTCTTATTAATAGTTCCTCATTTAGACTCCTCTCATTTTCACTCATTTTACTTTTACTTTCTTATCTTTCCTGATTTCGTTTTGGTATCTCACATTCTTTTAGTATCTTACTTACCTTCAGTAATTTGTTCTCTTTCTATTTCTTTTTCCCTCTTTTTTCTCTTTCTACATTACTTTATTTCTGTTTTTGTATCCTTCACTATTGCTTTATTTCTTAGTAAACTTTGTTAGATTTTTTACCTCTTGAACTGTTTCTTCTATTTTAAAGTATATTTTTTTACTAATTATAACGTTTTTTCTTTTGTCTTTCACAGATACAAGTAAGTTTTCATTAATTAAATGGTAAGTGTGTTTACAAAATGTAGTTTGTCATCACCCTTTGCTTTAACCTCACTACTTTTCTCTCACCCTACCTCACCCCTGTTTCCTTACTTTGCTTCCCTCACTTATTCTTATCCTCCATGTTTACTTCCTACCACATTCAACTTCTTTCAGTGCCCCTGCTCATCCACAGTCATTCACTTACCTTTTTTACTGGTTCACTTAGTCCCTTTCTGACACTCCTTCCTTTACTCTCTCTCTTCTTTCTCTCTGTCACTCCCCATGTCTTACCCTTATTCACTTATATCCAACCTGTTTCGCTCCTCTTTACTTACACTCACTGCTATTTTCTTTCCCTCCGTCACTACTGTTTCTTTTCTCTGGTTCCGTCACTACCTGTCATTCCCCATACTTAACTCTCCTTCCTTTTACTTTCATCACCCATTCACATTCTCCCAGAACCTCTGCTTTAGTTTTCTTCCTCTTTCTTCTCTTCTTTTGCTCCCTTATTCATTTTCCTTTTCTCAGTTACTTCCTCTTACACCTTTTCTCTGTTTTACTATCTCTTACACAGTCCCTCTGTGTTTCTCCCTCTAGCTCTCTTTCTCTTTACACCACTCTCTTTGTCCCCATTCCTCATGCTCACTCCTTCATTATTTTTTTTTCTCTTTTTTTTGTTGGTGCGCTGACGGGAAGCGCCCGGGTACGCGCACCGGGGCGCTCACCGGTACGCGCACCGGGAGAGCACCAGAGTCAAATATAAAAAAATAAGAAAATACTATTTTAAAACAAAAATATTATCTTAATATACAATATAGGGTTCATTTTTAAAAAAACAGACCTTTCTCAGCTATAGACATTTGTGAAAAAATAACCTTCGAAATTCACTAAAAATTACATAGGTATGAAGCCCTATAAAAAGTTAACAATTAGCAGTTAAAAAACCTATGAAATTCACTGAAAAAAACATAGGTTTCACAGCAGTTAAAGTTAGGAATTAGCATTTAAAAAACCTATTAAATTCACTGAATAAAACATAGGTTTCACACCAGTTATAGTTAGCTGGAAATTTTACTGACATAAAACCATTGAAATTCCCACGTTATAGTTAGTTGGACTCACTATAACTTGCGCGTGTAATGCACTGCTGATGACATCACATATTACATCACTCATGACATGGTCAGTGACATCACTCATGACATCACTGATGACACCATCCTTGTGACAGAGTGACAGACCTCCTTTCATTGTAAAATAACCTTGAAACACATATTCAAAAATAGAAACTAACATTTTCAAAAAAGTGGATATACCCATACCAGTTACAACAACCAATTCAGTAATTCCACCATCTATGTACAAATCAACTCATTCACCAATAGTTCTATATAGTCACTCATACATATACTCACTCATCATATGTAGTGATGCACCTATACATCCTGTTATACACCGAGAGTCATCAAAAACTTACTCACACACATATTCACACATGCAAATAAACTAATAAACATCCATTTATTTACATATACAGATATACACACACTACCACCTTACTTCTAAGGAAACTTACACATATATCAATAATCAATAATCAATAAACAATAATCAAGGTCCCCACTTTCTCAAACATAATCTTCTCCATCATGTTCCAACCCGATCTCTTTCTTCCTCTCATCAGAACTTTTTGGCTGTGCCTCGCACTAGAACAGTCACATGGGGCGACAGGCGCTTCCTGGCTGCCGCCCCGAAACTCTGGAACACCCTTCCTGCACATATCCGAGCAAGTCCCTCTCTGTTCATATTCCGCAAACAGCTAAAGACGTGGTTATTTGACCAATAGCCTTGTATATCTTCTTTACCCCAGTTGCTGATCCATGCCCTTAACTAGCGCCGAGACGCCCTCGGGTATTCGCCACGCTCTACAAATGTCAATAAATAAATAAATAAATAAATAAATAAACATACTTACTCTCTTAAACAATCACTTATAAAAACACATACTTATTTAAACAGGAACTCTTTCAATCTCTCACTCTCACATAAACTAGATTAAAACATATGTAGTTACTGATAAAGACAGTAGTGAGACAGTCATTCACTTACTAACACATACATATACACACTCACTCATCCATACAGTCTGGCACATATGCTGTCTTCAAAACACATACAAACAGTGAGTCAGTCATTTATGCATCAGTGTGCTAAGTAACACCCCCAACAAATCATACAGACATTTATACTGATACTAAAAAAAAATCTAATAAGCCATAGAAACACACATGTAGCTACTCACCAACCCATGCACCCACTTATATACAAAGTGAAACACTGATACAAACATTTAAATATTTAAACAATACTCGCTAATATATGTATTCACTATGATACACTTAATAAGCCAGTTAACTAATCATTTTTTTTAAAAACATCCATTAAGACACTTATTTAAACATTTATTCTTCCATTGACCTTTACATATAGATATATAAAACATGTTTATTTTTCAGAAAGGCACACATTCACTGGATGGTGTCATCAGTGATGTCATGAGTGATGTCACTGACCATGTCATGAGTGATGTAATATGTGATGTCATCAGCAGTGCATTACACGCGCAAGTTATAGTGAGTCCAACTAACTGTAACGTGGGAATTTCAATGGTTTTATGTCAGTAAAATTTCCAGTTAACTATAACTGTTGTGAAACCTATGTTTTTTTCAGTGAATATATATATTACCTACTGGCGGTCGCCAGTAGGTATATATAGTTAGGATTTTTTCCCTATGGGATTTCTGAAAATTCTATGTCTAATAACTTTGGTGTTTGTGGACGGAATTGGCTGAAATTATCAGGAAAATGGCACATTTTGTTTCTGAGCAGCCCCTGAAAATTTGGGGGGGGGTCGTCAAGGGGGGGGCGAGAAAAAAGGGGGGTCCCAAAACGCGTTTTTCCCATGTTAATTTCCATAGGGCGGTAGGACTCACTTTTAGCCCAAACGGCTGAATGGATTTCCACGAAACTTGGCAAAATTGTAGGGACTGTTAGCCCGATGTGCCTTTGCTAGGTCTCAATATATGTGCTTCAGTGGATTTTGAGAAATTAACGTTTAAATCAAGATATATATCTGTAACAGCGCTCCGGGCAGCGATCCGGTTCGCGTACATTTCGCGCTACGGAACTTTGCGCACGGAAAGCTGATTGGCTCTTCGGTGTCTGTCAACATTCTAAACAGTCCGGTGCAGCCGCCATCTTGTCTCTCGGTAGGATCGAGAGACAAGAGGAGGCCAAAACAAAGGGGGAAATTACCATAAGGGGGCATAGTAGATCCTCATTGACCCCCTAGGTTTTATGTGGAGGTTTTAAAAGGGCCCAGGAGGGTCATAAATTATTATTTTTTTTTTTTTTTTGCGTGGTTAGCGCGTAGTACGCGAACCAGAAAGCGTTCTAGGCAGCGTACTATAAGGATAATAGAATGATACACTTTTCAAATACTGTATGTTAATTGTTTGTTGTTTTTGTTGTTTTTTGTTGTTTTCTTTTTTTTTAAAGTTTTTTTTTTATTTTGATTGTTTTTCATAGTTTATTAAACTTTCTAACATTTGAGTGTCTGAAATGTCATTATTTTCTTGAAATATTGTTTGCAATCTGTGATGTTGTAAAATGTCCTCATTTGCAAGGAGGGCATCTACTGCTTGGACACATTGCAGCAGTTCATTATCCAAGCTTTCATCCATAAATTCCATGTCAATTTGTTCAATCAATTCCTGGCTGCTCTCTTGCAGGTCCATCTCAAAAGAAACTTGCTGCTCGCCTTCCATTTTGCCTGAAATTTGGATTAAAAAAATATATATTAGTAGAGATAGGGCACTGTTGGGATTAATTTTAGATAGGCAGTTTTTATCAGTGAATTTATCTTTTGGCAGTGTATAGTATCAGAGTGGAAATAGGACTATAAAAAGTGTATGTGATTTAACCAAGACAAGCCTTACTCCATTCATAACTATAACAGAGAAGTCTATCTAAATACATTACTACTACAGAGGGATAGTGTATATCTAGCAGAAAAAGTCTACTATATTAAGTTATAGTGCACAATATATTTCATTTCTAAAAATTATAACTTACCTTCACAAAGAAGTTGAAGTTTTTTGAAGCTATTGAAATGTGAGGTACAACAAGAAGTAGTAGTCAAAATGGCTGGGTTTCCTTCTCTTCCTTTATATATATACAGGTATATAACCAATCAAATGTCAGGTAATAAAAGTAGAAAATGAAAGTAACATTTTCATTGGTTGTCAATTCCAACAGTTCAGATGTGTTTTGTGAAGTAATTTACCTCACGGTACTTGGAGAGGTCTACAGGCTAAATGGCTAAATGAAATTTCAATCAAATTTGTGAGAATGAAAGGGATTGTTATGTAGTATGAGCTAATTTATATTTGGTGAGAGTGTCTGTAGTCGTTTTTCTGTAAATTACTTTCCCACCTTTTTTTTGGACCGCTTCCCGGGAAGCGGTCCGGTCCGCGAACTAGGAGCGTAACGGGAGTCCACCATTTTGTGTTTCGGTCGAATCAAGGTATAAAATGGAGGGTAAATAATGTTCTGAATGGGTAGAAGGGGGCATGGTACAAGTATTTTGACCCCCTACATTTTCTGAGGGTGGCTGAGGAGGACTATATGTGCGAAGAAAAAACTTTTTTTTTTAAATTTTGCGCGGTTAGCTTCCAGTTCGCGTACCGGATAGCGCTCTTTGAGCGTAGTTTGTTGAAAATTACAGAAAAAAAGTTAGAAAAAAAATAATAAAAGTGTGTGATCAGATGAAGGGTAGCTCTGAGAAGAGCTTTTGGGTTTATGGTACATTTAGGTACTTATAAGTAGGTACCAATGCACAGTCTTAAATTCAGAATGAAAATTCTGTTGCCCTCATCTGAGAAGTGAACTCCATCTCCTCTGTAGATATCTTGCATGTAGTAACGCAAGTTATTGTTGTACAGAGAGCCCATTCCATGGTCTCTCATGAAAGCTGAAACAGATTTGTTTACATGCTTCCTCGCTTTCTCAATTTGTGGAGAAAATTGGTTGGACCACCTCCATTTCTGTCTTTGGCATATATTGGAATATACCAAGGCAGTTTGAGGAAAACGTGCCATTAATTGCTCAAAGGTGTCCTTTAAAAGCATTTCCAGACCTACCCCTGTCAAAGTGCCCAAATCATTACCTCCACAGTGCACTATTAACAGGTCAGGTTTTGGCAAATGCATAAAGGTTTTCACCAATGGTATCAATTGGTGACATTTTAATCCTCTTTGGCCCAACCACTTAATTTCCACATCTTGTAAATTGAGGTTAGGTAAATTTCTGTTCTCATCATACCTTTGAGCCCAGTGGATGTAACTATGTCCAACAATCCAGACCTTAAACATGGTGGGAGAAGGTTGTTCTGCAGTCAGATGAAGTGTGGTAATGAAAGGGCAGTTGAAACAGTAGGAGTTTCTAAAGAAAAAAAAGTGTGGATTTGCAATGCTAATGAATCATTAGCAGTGATTGGTGCATTTCCATTTCTGAAAACAGAAAGTTAGGGTGCATGGATGTGTTCTTTGAAACATGTAATTTGAATGGTCAAGGAAGAAACATTTAATGAAAGATTGCACTGGATACGCAGGTGCACTGAGAGTTCAGAGTTCAATTGAAACATTGTTGCGTGAATTTGCAAACATGAGAGGTCTTCCAGGAGGTGGTTGCTATGGAAAAAAGGCAGAGAGGGCAGAGGGGGGAAGGGTTTTGATTTGAAAAAAGTGAGGGAAGAGTTATGATTGGCTAATATGAGAGATATGTGAAATGAATATCTGTATTTCTGTGCTTTCAATAGCTGCAGCCTTTGGAGTGCATCCTTTTTCTTCTGCTGAAGACAATTTGGTGTATTTCTGAGACTGTTTTCAAAACTCAAAAAATATTTGCTAAGGTGAGAAAAGATTTATTTAATTTAGATAGAGAATAGTATGATTTAAGGAGAAAATGATGAAGAAAGCTGTGTTTTTAAAATGTGGTTTTGTCTCTAGTGATATACTAATAGAATTAGTTTCTTTGAGAAATTGTAATTGCATATTCGGTGTAGCATTCTGGCATGCAGTAACACAAGTTATTGTGGTACATGGAGCCCATTCCATGGTCTGTTATGTAAGCTGAAACCGATATGTTGTTTTTAAAAACGATTTTAGAAATCAATTACATTCCTGGATATGTACTGCTAGAGCTTCATAGGTTTTTTTGGGCTATATTTATAAGGCATTTGAGTGTCTTTGATGTTATGTTTTCCTTTTTAAATGGAAAGCGTTCCTCATGGGGCCCTGAGCAGTTCTTAGCCATGTTATTTAATGGGAAGTGGATAACATGGCTAAGAGCATTTGCTGGAAAATGCATGAATATCGCTGACTTTTCAGCGATATTCATGCATTGTGGCCGTTTTTTTTCGCATTTGCGAGCAGTTCTTAGCCATGTTATCCAATGGGAGGTGGATAACATGGCTAAGAGCATTTGCTGGATAATGCATGAATATCGTTGACTTTTCAGCGATATTCATGCATTGCGGCCGTTTTTAATCGCATTTGCGATAAACAATTACATTTCTTGATATGTACTGTTAGAGCTTCATAGGTTGTTTGGGGTCATATTTAGAAGGCATTTTAGTGTCTTTGATGTTATGTTTACCTTTTTAAATGGAAAGCGTTCCTCATGGGGCAAGTGTCTTGTAAATACGCTCCCACTTGCGCTTGGCAAATTTAGATTTTGATTATGGGAGTTACCTAGCCATGTTAATAGTGTCCCAAAAATGGTGCTAGGGCATTCCAGAAAACACTTTCATGTGTCTCAAGGACATTTTTAGTCATTTCTTCATGAATGCAGGTATACAATTGATTTATATGCTGTGTTTAAAAACGAATTTTGAAATCAATTACATTTCTGGATATGTACTGTTAGTGCTTCATAGGTTGTTTGGGGTCATATTTAGAAGGCATTTTAGTGTCTTTGATGTTATGTTTACCTTTTTAAATGGAAAGCGTTCCTCATGGGGCCCTGAGCAGTTCTTAGCCATGTTATTTAATGGGAAGTGGATAACATGGCTAAGAGCATTTGCTGGAAAATGCATGAATATCGCTGACTTTTCAGCGATATTCATGCATTGCGGCCGTTTTTTTTCGCATTTGCGAGCAGTTCTTAGCCATGTTATCCAATGGGAGGTGGATAACATGGCTAAGAGCATTTGCTGGATAATGCATGAATATCGTTGACTTTTCAGCGATATTCATGCATTGCGGCCGTTTTTAATCGCATTTGCGATAAACAATTACATTTCTTGATATGTACTGTTAGAGCTTCATAGGTTGTTTGGGGTCATATTTAGAAGGCATTTTAGTGTCTTTGATGTTATGTTTACCTTTTTAAATGGAAAGCGTTCCTCATGGGGCAAGTGTCTTGTAAATACGCTCCCACTTGCGCTTGGCAAATTTTGTTTTTGATTATGGGAGTTACCTAGCCATGTTAATAGTGTCCCAAAAATGGTGCTAGGGCATTCCAGAAAACACTTTCATGTGTCTCAAGGACATTTCTTCATGAATGCAGGTATACAATTGATTTATATGCTGTGTTTAAAAACGAATTTTGAAATCAATTAAATTTCTGGATATGTACTGTTAGAGCTTCATAGGTTGTTTGGGGTCATATTTAGAAGGCATTTTAGTGTCTTTGATGTTATGTTTACCTTTTTAAATGGAAAGCGTTCCTCATGGGGCCCTGAGCAGTTCTTAGCCATGTTATTTAATAGGAAGTGGATAACATGGCTAAGAGCATTTGCTGGAAAATGCATGAATATCGCTGACTTTTCAGCGATATTCATGCATTGCGGCTGTTTTTTTCCGCATTTGAGAGCAGTTCTTAGCCATGTTATCCAATGGAAGGTGGATAACATGGCTAAGAGCATTTGCTTCAAAGGTTGTTTGGGGTCATACACCATTTTTGGGAAATTATTAACATGCCTATGTAACTCCCATAATCAAAATCTAAATTTGCCAACCGCAGGTGGGAGCGTATTTACAAGAAATTTGCACCATGAAGAACGTAAAATAGCATAATAGATACTCAAATGCCTTATAAATATGACCCAAAACAACTTATGAAGCACTAGCAGTGCATATTTCCAGAAATGTATTGGTTTTCATTTAATGATTTACTTCATTGGTAGGCCTTCACATGTTTTTTTACCTTGGTTTTTTTCAGTGAAAATCTTATCTGCAACCATGTGTTGGCCTCACCTCAAATAAACAAAACAGGTGATGGACTGAATGTGGATCAATGACACACATTCACCCCAGTCTAAAGATCTGGGCCTAAACAAACCTTTAGATAGGCTACATCTTATCGTCATCCTGAATTAATCATTTAAAATATTAGGGAGTGATTTATGATTGTTCTATGCCTGTTTTGTACCATTGAGTGTCATTTTTGTGATGCAGTGCTGGTGGAAAAGATTTGCTATGTTAAATAATTAGTACGGCATTAAGTTTTAGATGACTGTTATTCATTTACTGTTTGGTAATAGTGGTTAATAACATTTTTTATTATATTTTTCCACAGATTCAACTGCAGATTCTTTCATAGTTTGGAAAATGCCTACAAAAAATATTATAAGAAAGGCTAGAGAACGTCAAAGACAGCAGGATGATGTTTTATTGCAGCAGTCCTCTTCCCCAAATACTTGTCAAAACACCAAGAAAGGTCCGGGTAAGAGCACGAAATCATTCTTAAGAAATATTTGTAGTAAGAAAAGTTTTTCTCCCAAAAATGTTTCAGTCCACAAAAAGAAAAGCAATTTAAATGGAAAGGAGAGACCCATCACAAATGTTACTGGTAGAGGAAGAGATAACTCTGTGCATGATAGTAGAAGGAAACAACAGTTTAGGGACATTCGAAATCGAATGTTCCGTAACAGGATAATAGTTAATTTATTGAAAAATATTTAAAAAAAAGGCCAACAGAAAGCGGCATTTTATAAGAAGAAGAAAAATGTAGAGAAAATTATTGATCATGCTTTTGAAATTAAGCGAAAGTTGTTTATTTTGGTAATCAATAGAATTAGGAAACTAAGCAAGGTAATTTCTGATTTCAAAACAAAAAGTAGATGGAAGAGAGTAGTAAATCGTACTAACTTTTGTGAAGTTTTTTCCGGAGAATGGATGCATAGTTCAAGTTGTGAGGCATTTTTTAATGAGGAGAGTTATTTTCAGGATAATGATTTGGTGTTTGCAGTTGACACCAGTGGTCGAGCTTATGAAGTGAAGGATGGTTGTCCAGTTGAAAAAGAACAACTTGTGACAACAGAGACAGAAGAGGCGCTAAGTGATGAGGTTTTAGGAAGACGTCCTAAGGGTCCTGTGTACATTTGGAAGTGTAGTTCTATTTGCAGTGTGCGACAGGTTTCCATCAATTTGCTTTGTGATTTTATACGGACATTTAATAAGAAAAGTTTGAAGCAGAAAATGAAGTTGTTGCAAGATTTAGATCCTTGCAGAGTGAGACAAATGACAGGTTTGCGTGGTCATTCACTGGCTTGTCTTTCCAGGAGAGTATGCCAGAGTGTTTTTCATCATTTCAGGATGCTAGCAGTGCATCATAATAAAGTGAGAAAATTAGTGAGAATGTTGTATTATGCTAAGAGTCCAGCAATTATGCTTAAACAATTATGTGCTGCTCTTTTGCATGGTTCCGAAATAGATGTGAAGAATATTTGTGAAGAAATTGAGTTTTGTTACTTTGGTAGTAAAGATGAGAATGTTCAAATTGACCCTGAAGTAGAGGGTAATGTTGAAGATAATGTACAGGTTTCCAGTACAGATTATTTTCAGAAGGAAATTGCCACGTTTCAGATGAAATCAAGTGAGAGGCCTAATTTCACTCGTGTATGTTGTCGACGCACTTATTATAAGAATCAGACTAAGTTAGTGGATTTATATGCAAAAAGTGAAAGGGAAAATAATAGTGAATGGAAGGATTTTGCCACATACTTGATGGTAGAAAATTGTTTTGATTTGGGAGTGGACCAACGTGTGTGTACTTATTGTTGTAATAAATTAAATCAAAACCAGATGCCTGCTAGGGCGGTTCATAATAATCTGGAATTGGTTGAGATTCCTTCAGAATTGAAGGATTTAAATACTTATGAATCTATTTTGATTCAAAGTATCCATCCCTTTCAGGCTATTGTAAGAATGGAGCCAAAGACAGGGAAGTTGCCTCCAGCAGATTTACAAAGAGGATTAAAGGGAAGAGTTGTTTATTTGCCTCTAGATTTGAACAAAAACATTAACACAATTGGAGTTGAGAAAGTGGAAGAGGAACCTCTGGTTATCTTGGTTAATGGGGTTCCGACAAAGAATAAGAAAATATGGCAAGATTTAGTGGATGTTAGGAAAGTGAAAAATGCAACTTTGTATTTGAAGAAAAATAATAAGTACTATAAGAATGTATATGTTGCAGAAGAGGAAGTAAGTGATGAAGAGGATAGCGTTTTGTGTGCTGGCCAAATTGAGAAAGTAGAGGTGTCTAATAGTGAAGAAATATATGAACATTATAGTGTTCATCCTTTGCATTCCAAGGAAGTCATGGGGAATGCAATTGAGTTGTTTCAAATGAAACAAGCCAAAGGGAGTGCCATTAGTGTTTGGGAGGAAAGTTTGGAAGCTCGGTGTTTCCCACAGCTATTTCCCACAGGTCAAGGAGGAAGATATGATGAGCGACCTCATCAAATTCCTGCGTCTGAATACCGGACTTTACGATTGTATGCAGAAGATCCTAGGTTTCGTCAATGCATTCCCTATTTGTTTCATCTCTTGTTTGAAAGCGATCTGTCAGGACTGTCATATGCAGTGAACCACATTTTAAAAAGTGGTATACAGATGCGAAACATCTCGGCAAGTGACTTTATGCATAAAGTCAATGTCCAAGACAGTATTTTGGATTCTCACCTAATTAATCTCATGGCGTGTCAGCGTGGTACTAATGAGTACTGGTACCATCGTCATGGTGATTTAAAATGTATGCTGAGGAACTTAGGAACTCCAACATGGTTCCTCACTCTGAGCTGTGCCGAGTATGGCTGGGAAGACTTACTTGACTTTCTACGAGAGGCAAATGGAAATATTGAAAACATTGAATTCAAGACACCTGGAGAACTGTGTTCTTTGGATCCAGTGAATGTATGCAGGTACTTCAATCATAGATTTGAAGCTATGATGTCTTTCATCACAAATAAGAAGAATCCACCTCTTGGAGAGGTGTTGGATTTCTTCTGGAGAAAGGAGTACCAAGCAAGAGGTGCTCCTCATATACATATGTTGTTGTGGATCAAGGATGCACCTAAATTTGGAACAGATCCGGATGACTTAGTGATGAATTTCATAGAACAGTATTCTACGTGTGCTGTTCCAAACGCAACGGAGAAGAAAAGCCTAAGAGAACAAGTTCTACGTTTCCAAAGCCATCGTTGTGGAAAGTACTGTCGTCGTAAATTCAGAAACAAGGACAAGTTCTACACCAAATGTCGTTTCAACTTTCCACGACCGGTGATTTCTAAAGGAAGAGTGAACAGTTTGATGTCTTCGCTGTGACATAATGTGACGAGGAAATCACCCAAGAATACATACAATTTGAAAAGGAACGAAGAGTCCAAGTACATCAATGACTACAACCCAGTGATTTTGTCCATGTGGAATGCTAACATGGATATACAGTTTGTGGCTGACAACTGTATGGCTGTGGCTCGGTATGTGACATCTTACATCACCAAAAAAGAAAAGACCGAACTGAAGGATATGTGGGAGGACATTTCCCATGAAAAGAGCCTCAGCAAGAAGTTGTACAGTTTCAGTCTGAAGATGTTGTCGCATCGAGAAATCGGAGCTTACGAATGTTCTGATCGATTGTCTTCAGCAAGTCTCTATGCCAAATCCAGGAGTCTCATTTGGGCGAGTCTTGGTCTTGCTGCAACGCGAAATCGAGTTCTAAAACCTGTCCGGGAAATTGAGTATTTGGCAGAAAAGGAACCAAACAGTACCGACATTTTGAAGACCAACATGTTGGATACATATTATCCAAATCGAAGCAGTCACCTTGAGAATGTTTGTCTATATGAGGTTCTACAAAATTATATATTCAAGAGGAACATCAAAGAAGATATTGAGAAAGGAGTGTATGCTGTAATTGGAAGTGAGGGATGCCTGGTCAAGCAAAGAAAATGCCAATTAGTAAACCATCGAAAATTGAGTGGTGAATCTCCAGAAAAAAAGGAGTTTTTTTATTTAGCACTTTTGCAACTTTTCAAGCCTTGGCGTGCAGAAGAGGAACTGCTTGGAGATTTCCTCTGTTACGAAGACTCTTTCAATGCAGCCAAGGAGTCCATAGAATGTCCTGCTTTTTCTAAATATCAAGAAATGCTAACTTTGGAAATTGAGCAGGAAGCAACGATTGCAGCCGAGATTGCCAGAGACAGTTCTCAGGACAGTCAGAGTTCTGTTTCATTGAGTCAAGATCCACTTGGAGGACCTATTATCGAAAATGAAGCTGCCACTTCTATGAATGAAGTAGAAAGAGCCATGGCACATGCTCAGGAGGATTCAGTTAACTTAGAAGACTTGGAAAAACAACTCAACGTTGAGCAGAGGAAAATATATGATGAAGTTACCAAGGAAATTGAGCACGGTCATGAGAAGAACGAGTGCTCATGTACATCGTTGAAGCCTGTCCGACTGTACGTGAGTGGAGAAGCAGGAACTGGAAAAAGTTTCCCCATTAAAGCAATCTCTTGTTATTTGCAGGAAAGGACTGAGTCATCGCTGTCTTGTGTTGTCACCGCTCCTACTGGACTGGCAGCACATAACATTAAAGGTATTACTTTGCATCGTCTACTGATGCTGCCGGTGGAGCATGACAACAAATTACAATACAACAAGTTATCTGGGGATGCTTGCTGTGAAGTTTCAAGAGTCTTGAGGAAAATGAAACTACTTATCATTGACGAAGTAAGCATGGTTTCCAATGTCATGCTTGCCTTTGTGCATTTGAGAATGCAAGAAGTACTTAAAACTGAATATGATGTGTTATTTGGTGGCAAACACATCATTGTTTTCGGAGATCTTCTGCAGCTGACACCAGTAAAAGGTCAACCTGTGTTCAAAATACTCACGCATGAAGATACCAGGAAGTGCCTAGGGAGCATTGGCAACGTCAATATATGGTTAAACTTCAATTATGCTGAACTGCATGAAAATATGCGTCAAGCAAAGGATGAAGATTACAAGAATATTCTACAAGATATTAGAATTGGAAATGTGACCGAGCATGGGAAAGAAGCTTTAAATGCACGATTACTGTCCAATTTATATCCCAAACAAGAGATTGTGCCTGAGAATATTTTTAAGAAAATTACTGAGAAGAAACCCGGGATATGTTTGATGCCAACTCTTGCAGAATGTGCCATCTTCAACAACAAAATTTTGAATTTAGAAAAGCAAGAGATTGTGAAACTTGAAGCTATTGACAGAATAGAGCATATGGGATCAACAATTATTTTGTCTGAGAATTTGAAATCAAAATTGGATTCATTAGAGAAGACTATATCTAAAACAGCAGGTTTTGAAAAGACTTTGAATGTGTGTTTAAATTGCCGAATCATTTTGAGAACGAATTTACATGTAGAAAGAGGTCTGGTAAATGGATCAATGGGTAATGTTGTTGATTTTGAGAACTACAGAAGTAGAGATGGAATTGAATTTTTAAAAATTATATTTGATGGCATTGAGGAAGTACAGCAAATTGGTCGTTGTTCTGCTAGGTTTTTGCTTGTTAAAGACTTATATGTTCGCCGTAAACAGTTTCCTGTTTGCTTGGCATATGCGGTGACAATCCATAAATCGCAAGGTTTAAGTGTAGACAGTGCATTGGTGAATATTGGCAGTTCTGTGTTCAAGGAGGGTATGGCATATGTGGCATTGTCACGAGTTAGAACTTTATCAGGATTGTACTTGATTGACTGTGATGTCACAAACATTTGTGCGGATCTAGATTGTGTTAAGGAATACAATAGGTTAAGAAGAGAGTATGCGCCACATTTGCCTCAATATCCTTTGTTTGAGAAACGTGTGGTAGGCCGGAAATGTAGAAATATCAGTAATAGTAGGGAGGTTGTTGCAAAAAGACTAAAAGTCAATGAACCGAAAATTGTTAGCAGAAAGAAAGTGGATTCTGTTGAAGATGTTGTTGGTTTTCAATTTGAAAACAGTTCTGGTGTCAACTGCTATGCAAATGTAGTGGTTAATGTTCTCTTTTCACTAGAGAGTTTAAAAGAACAGATTCTGTTGAATTCAGAACAAATTTTATGCTGTTTGTTGAATTCTGTTTTCGAGAAATGTAGCACTGATCGAACAAAAGTAGAAAGTGTGTCTGAAGTTCGTTATCTGTTAGATGAATGTTCAGGTCAAACAGACTTCTCTGAAAATAATCAGCAAGATTGTCAGGAGTTTTTAATGTATATGCTTGATATATTGCAAGATGAGGTTGTAGATGTAGATCACCTGTTTGGGCTTTCTTATCAATGGCAGCATGACTGCGAGAACTGTATGGTATCAAGTACTACTAGTGTAGACTCAGAAAGATTTATATATTTAACTTTGCCAGACAGTAAATCAGTGTCCTTTAATAAGCTAGTAAATGCAGCGGATCACAACATGGAGTGTAGCCAATGTAAATGTGATATGATGTCAACATTATTTATACGTAGATATGGCAAGTATGTCATTTTAATGATCCAACAATGTAAGCCTGATGGATCAAAATTGTCAACTTTAATAAAAAAATTTGTGGCTTCTCAGCTGTCAATATCAGGGAGGACTTTTGTAACTGTAGCAATTATCTTTCACGATGGTCCTTCAACAACATCAGGACATTATACAGCTTACTTAAAGTCTCGAAACGGCTGGTCATTCTGCAATGATTCTGTTGTAACTTTCAAAAAAAAATTGCAGTTTGACCTTAAAAATTCTTACCTGGTGTTTTTAAAACCAAAATTTTAAAGAAAGTTTTTGGGGATTTCCTGTGAGGAATTGGAAATTGTTCATCAAGTAGAGGGAATGTAAGTCTGCAATGCTGTCTATATTATTCGTCCAAAACTTTTAAATATAATGTCAATTTTAAAATCCAACTATACAAACCTGATGCAAGTAAGTCTGCTTCATAGTAAGCAGTATCAGTGTCATAGGAAAAGGAGAATATGAGTGACAAAGAAGAGTAAGATATTAGTAGTCCAGGATTGTGAAAATATTCTCAAATGTTTTCTTTTTGAAAGATGCGAAAATAGAAAATGACGGGATTTGATTTGAAGAATTACAAGATTTGCGAATCGCTGCAACATGATTTGACCTAGTGGAAACATGTGATAGAATGTGAGAAGTCTTTTTTTGTATGTAACATGTTTTTCGAAATGATGGAGGTTTTCTTTCAGAAAGTGCCGGGCTGAAAATATTTATAGCACAACAGAGTGGATGCTGTTCATAGGAGATCCTTTGACGTTATTGAAAGTAAGTTAATTTTAAGGAGTTTTGAATTCAGAATTCTTATGTTGTATGGGTTTTTTAAACACAATCATTTTGATTGTGTTTTTTTTTCCCCGCTGTTACATGATGAATACCTTCAAATCACTGATATAAGTGAAATTTGATACATTCTGAGAACAGCAAAAATAAACCTTTTAACATGTATAATTAATGTTCTGCTTTTTGTACTTATGATATACATTTAGAAATGTGAGGTAGATATGGAAAAAGTGAGTCTTCTGTAAGTGTCAATTCTAATGCTTACAGTGCTGTACTTCTGGATACCGTTTTTTTTGAAAAAAAAGAAATAGGCCTCACCTCTAAGAAAGCTCTTGAAAGCACACATCTTATTTGCATCCTGAAACAATCATTTAAAATGTTAGACACAATTTTATGATGGTTTTACATCTCTTTTGCGCTGTTATTGCATCACTATTGTGAGACATAAGCAATGCAAAAGAAGCATCATGTTTCTAAATAGGCCTCATTTCATCAGCATGAAGATACTGTTTGTTTAAAATAAATATCTTTAGGATTGTGTACGGGTCATAGAGAAGTAGAGGTTTCTGTAAGTGTCAAAGTTGTTTAAAACCTGTTTCTTCTTGAACCTTTTCCCTTCTTTTTTCTAATTTTTAAATACATGTTTTAATATTTTTGGAAATGTTTGTTCTCTCATTTACAGATTGAATATATGAAAAATTTTCTTTAAAAGTTATCAAGAATTATAAGGTAAATGTTTTCTACTTTTATAACCCGCATTCCACTGCTGATGATGTCACTGACTATGTTATGAATGATGTAATAAGTGGGCATGTTTTACTACAATGGTAGGTCTTCACATCTATTATGTCCTCTGTATTCTTCAACAAGCATAAATTTGATATGCAACCCAGACTACGGTTCACCTTAAACAAACTTTTAGAGAGGACACACCTTATTGTCACCTTCAATCAATCATTTAATCTATCACATTTAACATCTATTAGTTCTACTGCTTCATTTCTTTAATCTTTACTTTCCTGTGTTTGCTACTTCTCTCATTCCTTTCTCTATTACTTAATTTTTCTACTCCTTCCGGTATTTTTCTCACTCCCTCTCTTCTCATACTTCGTCATTATTATTCACTTATTCTGTCTCTATTAATGTTACTGTTTCTGAATGATCTCCAAAAATTTTTAAAACAAGAACAGTAAGTATAAGGATAGGAAAAGACATTTATGTTACAAGAAAGACAGCTATAGGAAGTAAACAAAAAAAACTGTTACTCGCAATCCACTGCTGATGATGTCACTGACCATGTCAAAAATTATGTAATATATGACATGATCAGAAGTGAATTGCGGGTAACAGTATCTTTTCTTTACTCCCTATAGCTGTCTTTTTTGTAATATAACTGTTTGTTTCCTTTCCTTATACTTACTGTTCTTTTTTTAAAAAAAAATTTTTGGGTTCGCTTAAAGTTCGCGTACCGGAGTGCGAACTGGGAGCGAACTAATAGAAATAGAGCTTGGCAGAGTTCAAAGAATTCTTCCAATTTTTTTTAATAATGGGGAGGTAGTTCTGAAAAGAACTTTTTTTTTGTTTTTGAAGTTTTATTTTATTTTTATTTTTTTTGAACATTTTTTATATTTTTTGTTTTTTTCTGAACATTTTGTATTTTTTTTTATTTTTTGGGGGGTAGGGGGGAAACAAAAATGATTCAGTGAAAAGGGCTCAACAGGAGCAACGAAAAAAAGAAGAATTTATTTCTTGGGTCGTTTTGGGCACACATGATTGTTGATGGCTCTCATTATAAGGGTAATGCTACTTTCGCGGTAGCAAAGTGTCTGGTTGCACCACACACAGACTTGCTTCACTTCCCCCATGTTGATTTGGATGTTCGGGATCAACTCCCTTGCCTCCGGTCCCGATACCTCCTGAACAACGGATCTTCTCGACATTTCTGGGGGATTTTGTTGTTGGTCGCGAAGCTGGGCATTGCTGTAATTGTTAGGGTGCCACCGACCCATGTGCCTGTGCATTGTATAATTCCCATAGCTGTACTTTTTGTCAGTACCCCTGGAAAGACGATCGCCGCAAATGCGGCAAAAGACGTATCTGGCATTGACTTTTTTTTGGTCAGCTGGAAATTTAAAAAATTGCCAGATGTAATTTTCTTTCCTGTTATATCTCCTGGGCTCTTCTGGCAAAAACTCAGGAATTTCTTCTTCTTCCTCCTCTTCTTGATTTTCTTCCTCTTCTATAATTAGTGAAGTATGTGGTCTTTTCTTCCCATGAGGAGGTGGAGGAGGTGGTGGGGGCACACTGGCTGAAGCAACCATTGAAGCCATTGCTGAAGAATCAAAAGGGGTCTTTCTCTCACCAAGATGAAAGTCAGAGTGAGGAAAGAAGGAGGGGTTTTCATCATTTGGGAGAAGGAAAAATTCTAAACCAATGAAAAGTGTTAATTTTACATCACATGACCAAGTATTACATCATTAGGAAACCAAAAGTGAAATGAACCAATGAAAAGTGTTATTATCGAGTCACATGACCTGTTGTATTTACGTTTCGCGCTTTGCTCCGCTTTCCGGTCCACTTCCGGGTCCGCTAACTTGGCGCGTCCAATGACGTATTACGCGATAACGCAAAACGTCATGCGAACGTAACAGTTACGCTAAAGGAACGTTTTCCGGTTCGCGTACTAAGCCGCGGCTTTAAATTGAGCTAACGGGAAGCAGACCGGTTCGCGGACTGGGAGCGAAACAAAAAAAAATGTTTAAATAAAATTGTCTAAAATACATGAAAAATATATTTCAAGATTTAAAGAAGAATACATTTTACAGCTACAGATATTAGCTTTTAAAAAACCATTGAAATTCAATGAAAAAACCATAGGTTATAGACCATATATAGTTAGGAATTTGCATTTTCAAAACCTTTAAAATTCAAAGAAAAAACCATTGGTTTTAGGCCATATATAGTTAGGGATTTGCATTTACAAAACCTTATTTTACTCGCATAAAACCATTGAAATTCCATATATAGTTAGATGCACTAACTATATATCGCGCACCCGCAATCCACTGCTGATGATGTCACATATTACATCATTCATGACATGGTTAGTGACATCACTGATGACATCTCAAATGACATCACTGATAAAATCACTGATAACATCTCATTTCACATGACTGATCACATCACTAATGATATCTTTCATGGGATAATACCATGAACCTCTTCAGACTCTAATATAACCTTAGATACAATCAGTGTAAACAGACAGTCACAGACTGTCACTCATCCATGGAGATACTCACACACCTAGTCAGTTATGCAAAAAATCAATCACACCTCTATTTTCTCAACTACACAGTTATACACACCTTACTTATTCAAACATATACTAACACATATTTATTTTACTCTCTTATACAATCCCTGATACATGTTCACAATGATCCATACAACCACTCACACATTCACTGGCTCTTATGCACAGTTATTTATATATGTCAACTCTCACATGTACTGTGTTTTACATATGTACTTACTTTGACATGTAGCACTGAGATATCCATTCACTCACCAATACACTCATGCACACAGTCAACCACCCATACAGCTGTTTCCACATGTACTTTTGAAACCATACATCTAGTGAATCAACTGCTCATACATCTATGCACAGAGTCATACACCTCCCAGCCACCCATACACACACACTCAGTTTCCCATACAAATACTTGGGCAACCAATCAATAACCCATATAGTTACTCATATAGCTACTTATCAACACATGCAACAGTTTACAAAACAACAGATATAATGATGCACAAATTAAGACAGTTTAGTCACTAACCCATGCACTCAGTGAGACACATTTAATCACTCACTCATACAGTCAGTCATGCACCTACTAAATCCTTCATCCAGACACTTATACATCAACTTATTCTTCAATATGTAAGACATATTTTAACTTTACAGAAACCTACAGTCACTGGATGTTGTCATCAGTGATGTCATCAGTGATGTCATTTGAGATGGCATCAGTGATGTCATCAGTGATGTCACTAACCATGTCATGAATGATGTAATATGTGACATCATCAGCAGTGGATTGCGGGTGCGCGATATATAGTTAGCGCATCTAACTATATATGGAATTTCAATGGTTTTATGCGAGTAAAATAAGGTTATGTAAATGCAAATCCCTAACTATATATGGCCTAAAACCAATGGTTTTTTCTTTGAATTATATATATATATATATTACCTACTGGCGGTCGCCAGTAGGTAGTTATAGTTAGGATTTTTTTCAATGTTAAATCTCAAAATTCTATTTGGAATAACTTTGGCGCCGGTTGACGAATCTGCGTGAAAATTTCCTCAAAATGGCCTCGCGGCGTTCCGATCCTTCCCTGAAAGTTTGGGGGGGATTCGTCAAGCGGGGGCCGAGATAAAAGGGGGGTCCCAAAACGCGTTTTCCCCATGTTAATTTCCATAGGGCGGTCGATTTCACTTTTAGCCCGAACGGCTGAATGGATTTCCACTAAACTTGGCAAAATTGTAGGGACTGGTAGCCCGATGTGCCTTTGCTATGTCTCAAGATATGTGCTCCAGTGGATTTTGAGTAATTAAGGTTCAAAAAAATATATATATCTATAGCCGCGCTCCGGTGCGCGCACCAGGGAGCGCTCCGGGCGCGTGACGCGAGGTGAGCATGGAAAGCTGATTGGCTCTCGGGTGTCTGTAAACATTCGAAACAGTCCAGAGCGGCCGCCATCTTGTGTCTCGGTAAAATCGAGACATAAGAGGTGGCTAAAACAAAGAGGGAACTGACCATAAGGCGTCAGGGATAGACCCCTTTGACCCCCTAGGTTTGATGTGGGGGCTATAAAAGGGCCCCGCGGGGCATTTAAAATATTTTTTTTTTTGTTGTTTTGCGCGGGGGAAGCGCCCGGTACGCGCACTAGGTAGCACACCGGGGAGCGTAAAATGAGGGAAAAAGATGACAGAGTTTTAAAAAAAATGAAGTTTTTATTTAGAAATTGGAGGTAGTTCTAAAAAGAACTTTTTTTTTTCTTCTTTTTGTTGTTTTATATTTTTTTTGTGTTTTTTGAACTTTTTGAACTTTTTTTGGCTTTTCAAAACAGTTTTATATTTTTTTTGTATTTTTTTAGGGGGAGAAACAAAAAAAGGGAATTGAAACTGGCTCAACTGGAGCAAAAAAACAAAAAACCCAAAAAATTACTTCTTTTTGGGGCACTTGTGATTATCACCTGCAAGGACGATGAGCTTAACGCTTTTTTCGCCATAGGCGATAAGCTTGCCACATGCAGAACAAGTGATTTTAAAATCAGCAAATCTCGGCTGAATGCAAGGCATCACCTCGGATGTTTCTGGTTCTGATGAGGTGGGTTGGTTTCTTTGGGAGGGGGTCCTTGATGACTGGGGGAGGTTACTGGCCAGTTCCCTGAACTCTGCACAAGAGTAGTTGTTTGGGTGCTTTCTGGTCATGTGCCGAATCATGGTATAGTTACCAAAAGAATATTTTTTGTTTGGGTTGCCCCGTAAAAGTTCATCATTGCAGATGAGGCAAGTCACCTTGGGCGCATTCACCTTTTTTTTCCCCTCTGGGATTGAAAAAAACTGCCATATAATGTGTGGTTTGGGTTTGTAAGGTGTATTTTCTTCTGGCAGCCATCTTCTTCTCCCCTCCTCCTCTTCCTCTTCCTCCTCCTCCTGTTCTTGACCACCAATATAATTTGGAGCTGGTCCTCTTGGTGGTTGTGGTGGTGGTGGTGGGGCAGATGCACCAGC
Source organism: Lissotriton vulgaris (assembly GCF_964263255.1). NCBI lineage: Eukaryota > Metazoa > Chordata > Amphibia > Caudata > Salamandridae > Lissotriton > Lissotriton vulgaris. The sequence goes on from NC_141698.1 coordinate 1,150,391,991, forward strand.
TGATGCTACTACTGAAGCCATTATTTGGAGCAAAAAAGTAGAGAGAGCAACAAACAGGTCTTCCTCAGTCAAAGGACAAAGTCAGAATAAGGAAAAAAGGTGGGGTCTTTCATCATTTAGAAAAAAAAACTGTCCTGAACCAATGAGAAGTGTTATTTTCAGGTCGCAAGACCAGGGGCTTCATCATTATGAAACTAAAACTGTTATGAACCAATGAAAAGTGTTATTTTCTGCTCACATGACCCGACGCGCTTACGCTACGCGCACGGGGCGCGCCCGGGGGGGCGCAGCGTAAGCGCGTCGGAAGTTTACGTTATGCGATCGTATTCGCTCGAGTACTTCCGGGTGCGCTTACGCCGTGCGTATCACGCGGTCGCGGCTACGCGATACGTCACAATCATGTTTTCGTTTGCGATATTGGCGCTCACGGGACGCTCCCCGGAGCGCGCCCGGGGGCGCTTTTCAGAAATACGCTTTTCGGGGCGCTCTCCGGGGCGCGCTCCGGGAGCGCTCCCCCAAAAAATTAAAAAAAAAAAAATGGGATAATTGTAGGGACAGGTAGTCCTATTCTGAAGTGGTTTGTAAAAAAATTAACTTTAGAAAAATTTGTATTGTGCAACATTGGGCTTAATATATGTTAGAGCCAAAATGTAGCCCAAATGTAGCCCAAAGTAGCCCAATGTAGCCCAAAGATGGCCACCAGAGACCAAAAATTGTAAATGTAGCCCAAATTTCAACTAGATGTAGCCCAACTGTAGCCCAATGACAGAATGTACCAGAGTGTTAAAAAGAACAACTAGAGTGCTAACAGTCTTATTTATAAAGTGAAACTTATAGTTAGGAATTAGCATTAACAAAACCTATGAAATTCACTGAAAAAACCATAGGTTTCACACCAGTTATAGTTAGGAATTAGCATTTAAAAAACCTATGAAATTCACTGAAAAAACCATAGGTTTCACACCGGTTATAGTTAGGAATTAGCATTTAAAAAACCTATTAAATTCACTGAAAAAACCATAGGTTTCACACCAGTTATAGTTAGCTGGAAATTTTACTGATATAAAACCATTGAAATTCCCACGTTATAGTTAGTCGGACTCACTATAACTTGCGCGTGCAATGCACTGCTGATGACATCACATATTACATCACTCATGACATGGTGAGTGACATCACTCATGACATCACTGATGACACCATCCTTGTGACACAGTGACAGACCTCCTCTCAGTGTAAAGTAACCCTTGAGACACATATTCAAAAATAGAAACTGAAATTTTTAAAAAATGGACATACCTATATCAGTTACAACAAGCAATTCTGTACTTCCACTATCTATATACACATCCACTCATTCACCAACAGTTCTATATAGTCACTCATACATATACTCACTCATCATATGAAGATATACACCTATACATCCTGTTACACACCGACATTCATCCAAAAGTTACTCACACACATATTCACACGTGCAAATAAACTATTGAACAACCATTTATTTGAATATAGAGTTATACACACACTTCCACCTTACTTCTATTGAAAATTACACATATTTATTCTCTTAAACAATCACTTATAGAAACACATACTTATTTAAACAGGAACTCTTACAATCTCTTACTCTCACATATACTCACTTATATACATCAATATTCATATATACTAGATTAAAACATATGTAGTTACTGATAAAGACACTAGTGAGACAGTCATTCACTCACTAACAAACACATATAGACACTCATCCACCCATACAGTCCTGTACATATGCTGTCTTCAAAACACATACAAACAAAGAGTCAGTCACTCATGCATCTATGTGCTAAGTAATACCCCCACCAAACCATATAGACACTCAAACTGATACTAATAAAAATATCAAATAACCCATATACATACGCATGTAGCTACTTATCAACACATGTAGCCACTTATACACAAAGTGAAACACTAATATATGTATTTAAATATTTAAACATAACTCACTAATATTTATTTTTCAGAAAGACACATATTCACTGGATGGTGTCATCAGTGATGTCATGAGTGATGTCACTCACCATGTCATGAGTGATGTAATATGTGATGTCATCAGCAGTGCATTGCACGCGCAAGTTATAGTGAGTCCGACTAACTATAACGTGGGAATTTCAATGGTTTTATATCAGTAAAATTTCCAGCTAACTATAACTGGTGTGAAACCTATGGTTTTTTCAGTGAATATATATATATATGCACGAAAACTCCTCCACGCCACTTCCAATCCCACATGGACCAGTGAGGCGATCACACAGGAGACGGACCACAGGATCAGTTACAGGTTTCTTTATTTCGACAGGTACAGCTGGAAAAAGTGCATTACTCGTTTCGGGCTAAGCAAGCCCTTGCTCACATGCAATGATTGTTTGTAACTCATTTGATTTTATAATACTCAGTGGCTTACCAATCCCAGCCCTCTGATCTGGTCATGTGACAATAGACATAGACAACATCTTCAATGTTGTAGTTCTTACTGTGCAAATACGCAAAGAGATATAAATATCAATTTCAAAACAGGATAAAACTTTGTCATCTTCACTTATTACTGGATAAATCCAAGAAGATAAAATAGAAAACTATTTACAAAGAATTCCTTTTTGTTATAACTTGCGGGCACCACATATTAATAAAGAGAACTGGCATGGGAAGGTGCATTCCAAAGTGATCTTTACAGTGCAAACCAATCCATGTCTAAAGTGCAGAAAAAAGTTTACTAACATGTGTCAACATATATGAATAAAGTGCTACAGTCAATGATAAAACTACCTGTATAAATATGTTAACTTCATGCTTTCTAAACAATTTAGGATAAAATCACATTTTGTCAGACATTTAAGCATGATAAAAACATTTCATATTAAATACGGAGTTTATCATAAAAAACTGATTAAAAAACACCCTGTGAATAAAACAAGTGTTAAAAAAGATCTTGTGAAAAAAGTCAACAGGATATTTAATATATTTACACTAAAGAGAAAGTCGATGAACTACAAGTATACCACTCCTGGCTAACAGGGAGCCTGACTAAACAGAAGGAGGAGAATAGATAAATTACGTAACCGTATAGAATCAATATATATGTTTTTATTATGTTTATCTTCTCATATCCACCCAGGCAACAGGGAATCTGACTACCTGGGGTCATCGAACAAATGCCCAGGGAAAGAATCACTTGGCCTTTAAATACAATGAGTTATATTATAAGAAAGTGTGCAGATCCTCGGTATTATTAAGCCCGTTGGGCCATTTGCTGTCGTACTCGAGGATCATGCTGGACTCTAATTGCCTTAATTTGAGCTCTCTATTTCCACTTCTACGTGGTTTAGGTACTGCTCCCACTACATAATACCTTAAGCAGTTAACATCTTTGTTGTGCTTTAATTCAAAGTGGCGAGCCACTGGATAGGAAGGGTCGCTGTGTAAGATAGCTCGCAGATGTTGTAATATCCTGACGTGCACCTGTTGTTTAGTGCTCCCAATGTAATTGAGACCACAGGTACACGTCAGGACTTACACAGCAAATTCCGTTTTGCAGGTATGGTTGCCTACAATGGGAATGTCTTCCGAACTGAAAGGGGTACAGTAGTGGGTGTTATTCACACCAAACTTGCAGGCTCGACAACTGGAGCATTTGCGGAATCCAGCTGCTGGTGCCAGCCAATTGGATTTCTGTTTTAATTCTGGACTTGGTTGGTCCAGAATTGCTTTCATGTTGCGTGATCTGCGAAAAGTTACTGTAGGTTTAGGTGGTAAGATGGCTCCTAAGACATTGTCTGTAAGTACAATAGGCCAATTTTTATTAATGATCTTTCTGATGGTATTTTCGTGATCACTAAAAGCCGTAATGAATCTTGGACATGTATTGATATCAGCTGTCTGATTTTGTTCTTCAATGCTAATATTTACTGGTGTGTCTGGGAAGAGACTCGCACGAGTTCTAGTATTAGCTTTAGCCAAAGCCTGATCAAATTTGATATTAGAATATCGTCGTTCTTTAAGTCGGTCTCGCAATTCCCTGACACATTTGTCAAAATAATCAGCAGATCTACATATTCTTTTGAGACGCAGAATTTCTTCAAAGGGAATGCTATTTATGGTGTGCCTGGGGTGGAGACTGGAGGCGTGTAGAGTAGTGTTACCTGCGGTAGGTTTTCTAAAAAGTGTGGTTTGTAATTTACAGGAATCATCAATATATACTTTAACATCTAGGAACTCAACCTGTGTTGCACTAATGTGTGATGTAAATCTTAAATTCAGGGAGTTATTGTTGATTTCCTTGATAAAAGAGAGTTCAAGTTCAAGTTCAAGTTCAGAGACTGCTTCTTCTTCATCCCCTTGCCACACAATAAAAATGTCATCAATATACCGCAAATATTTAATCACTGTCTCATTCATCCAAATTTTGTGCGTAATGTTGAGGACCTGCTCCTCCCACCAGCCTACGTGCAAGCACGCATAGCTGGGGGAGAAACAGGCCCCCATCGCAACACCCCTCAACTGTCTCCACACATCTTTGCCAAATGCAAAATAATCATTATTGAGACACCAATCCATTAGGCTCAATATCACTTTGTTGTGTTCATAGTATTGTACTGATCTTTGGCCTAGAAAATAGCTGGCAGCATTTAGGCCATTTCTGTGGGCTATACTGGTGTAAAGGGACTCCATGTCCAAAGTTATTAAAAGCATGTCCTCCTGCCAATCAATTGCATCTATATTTTGCAGGAAATCGCTAGTATCCCGTACAAAACTGGGCAAATTCTTCACATGATCTTGTAAAAAGAAATCAATGTACTGTCCAACTTTTTCTGCTACACTACTGATAGCAGAGATTATTGGTCTGCCAGGTATAGGAGATATACCTTTGTGGATTTTTGGTATTAAATAAAATACTGGTAAGACCGGAAACTCGTTGTGCATAAATTTAAATTCTTCTCCAGAAATAAGGCCCTCCCTACGCCATTTTAACAGGAGTTTAAACAAAGTTTCATTCGCTTTCAAATATTCCTTATTGTTAGATTTTGTATAACATTCAGTATCATGGAGTTGCCTGTAGGCCTCAGTAGTGTATTCAGACTTAGGCCATAGCACAATATTTCCGCGTTTGTCAGCAGTTTTCACCACAATGTCAGGATTAGTACTTAATTTTTTCATCAATGCAAAATAGTTTGCCCGTTGCTGGTTAAATACTTTTCTTTTGCAATAATTAGTTTTCTTATACAGTGCTTTGATTTCCGTAGTGATGCAATCGTGAAATGTGTCTAACGCATCTTTTGCCATTATGGGAACAAAGTTGGACTTGCGTTTAAAAGGAGTAACACCAGCGCCTTTTTGTATCATATTTATTTTGCTTAATCTTCTTTGAGTACTTATATCCACATCAGGACCCATAGGTTGAGAATCAGTTGCCAAATCCAAGTCATGTATATCAAGAAAAGTTGCGACATCTGCAGCTAAAACCGGCGGCACAGCGCCACCAGCCGCATTTGAAATAGAAGTGGTAGAGTTAGTTTTCAATTATTGCAGAGTGAAGAATTTTTTAAGCTTAAGTTTTCGTATAAAGCAAAAGACATCAAATCTTGTTGATAAATATTTGAATGGTTGTGCAGGATAAAAGTTGAGACCGAGAGAGAGTAGTTGTTGTTCCGCTTTCGATAAAGTTATATTAGACAAATTTATGACAGAGTTATTTTTTACTTCTTGTTCTTCTGCAATGTTTGTTTTTTCTTCTTTTTTTGTATATTTTTGTTTGTGTCTTTTTCTTCTCTCTCGTCTTTTTTTGTTTCTCTGCTTATTATTGCATTCCTTTGTCGCGGTCGTAGTGTTCGCAGTCTTTCCACGACTAAAAAATCTAGCTCTTCCTCCAGATTTAAAATGGTTCCAGGTTGATCATTTCTTACTGAACCACTACTGGAGGCACTGGAGGCACTTGATGAGATATTGGAATCAATGTTTTTTTCAGTGAATATATATATATATATATATATATATATATATATATATATATATATATATATATATATATATATATATATATATATATATATATATATATATATATATATATATTACCTACTGGCGGTCGCCAGTAGGTATATATAGTTAGGATTTTTTCCCTATGGGATTTCTGAAAATTCTATGCCTAATAACTTTTGCGTTTGTGGACGGAATTGGCTGAAATTTTCAGGAAAATGGCACATTTTGTTTCTGAGCAGCCCTTGACAATTTGGGGGGGTTTTGTGGAGGGGGGGCCGAGAAAAAAGGGGGGTCCCAAAACGCCTTTTTCCCATGTTAATTTCCATAGGGCGGTTGGACTCACTTTTAGCCCGAACGGCTGAATGGATTTTCACGAAACTTGGCAAAATTGTAGGGACTGTTAGCCCGATGTGCCTTTGCTAGGTCTCAATATATGTGCTTCAGTGGATTTTGAGAAATTAACGTTTAAATCAAGATATATATCTGTAACAGCGCTCCGGGCAGCGATCCGGTTAGCGAACCTTTCGCGTATCGGAACTTTGCGATGCGAAGCTGATTGGCCCTCCGGTGTCTGTCAACATTCTAAACAGTCCGGAGCGGCCGCCATCTTGTCTCTCGGTAGGATCGAGAGACAAGAGGAGGCCAAAACAAAGGGGGAAATTACCATAAGGGGGCATAGTAGATCCTCGTTGACCCCCTAGGTTTTATGTGGAGGTTTTAAAAGGGCCTAGGAGGGTCCAAAAAAAAAAATTTTTTTTTGCGTGGTAAGCGCCAAGTTCGCGAACCGGATAGCTTTCTGGGCAGCGAACTTTATGGATAAAAGAATGAAAGACTTTTCTAATTCTGTATGTTAATTGTTTGTTGTTTTTCTTGTTTTTTTTTGTTTTCTTTTTTTTTAAAGTGTTTTTTTTATTTTGATTCTTTTTCATAATTTATTAAACTTTCTAACATTTCAGTGTCTGAAATGTCATTATTTTCTTGAAATATTGTTTGCAATCTGTGAGGTTGCAAAATGTCCTCATTTGCAAGGAGGAGATCTACTGCTTGGACACATTGCAGCAGTTCATTATCCAAGCTTTCATCCATAAATTCGATGACATCTTTTTTGCGCTGCTATTGCATCACTATTGTGAGACATTAGCAGTGCAAGAAAAACATCATGTTGCAAAATAGGCCTCAGTTCAGCAACATCAAGATACAGTTTCTTTCGAATATATATCTTTAGGATTGTGTAGGGGACGTAGAAAAGCAGAGACTTCTGTAAATGTTAAAGTTGTTGAAAAACTGTTTGTTTTTGAACCTTTTCCCTTGTCTTTTCTAATTTTTAAATACATGTTTTAATATTTTTTGAAATGTTTGTTCTTTGTTTTACAGTTTGAAAGTATGAAAAAATATTTAAAAAAGGTAACAAGAATTATAAGGTAAATGTTTTCCACTCTTTTTACCCGCAATGCACTGCTGATGATGTCATTGACACTATCTCTCATTTACTCTCTCTAGCTGTCTTTCTTTTTACATTATTCTCTGATTACTTCCCTTATACTAACTCTTCTTTTTTTTAAAAAAATATTTTTTTTAGTTCGCTTAAAGTTCGCGAACCGGTCAGCGAACTTGAAGCGAACCAAAAGAAATAGAGCTTGCCAGAGTGATAAACATTCTAGCAATTTTGTTTGAAAGGGGAGGTAGTTCTGAAAAGAACTGTTTTTTTTTATTTTTGTTGTTTTATATTTTTTTTTTATTTTTTGAACATTTTTTGATTTTTTTGTATTTTTAGAACTGTTTTATGTTTTTTTTGTTTTTTTTATGGTGGGGAGACAACAAAAAACAGGCTTTCAAAACGGCTCAACTGGAGCAAAAAAAAGAAAATAACTTTTTGGGTGCATTAGGGCATTTATGACTTTCATATGCAATGTTCATGAGCTTGATGCTCATGTTGCCATATGATAGCATTTCACCACAGTAAACACAAGTTAACTTTATGTGCTGAAAGTTAGGTTGGATGTTGGGCACAGTCTCTTGTGCCTCTCTTCCCGTCAAAGACAATGTGGATGTAGATCTTGCCACAGGAGTTGCCGTCGGATTGTCTACAAGATCCCTTAATTCAGCCCGGCTGTAGTTATTGGGATGCCACCTGCTCATGTGACGGTGCATTGTATAGTTCCCCATACTGTACTTCTTGTCTGTGCCTCTCGACAATCTGTAGTCACAGATGAGGCAGGTGGCATATTTTGCATTGACTTTCTTTGTTCCAGGAGGGATGGTGAAAAACTGCCAGATAAAACTGGATTTTCGTTTAGAAACCCGGGGCAACTCATCAAGAAATTGTTGTTCCTCTCTCTCCTCTTCTTGTTCTTCCTCATCTTCCTCCTCTCTGTTAGTCAGAATTTGACTAGGTGGTCCTCTCTTCTTATGAGGAGGTGGAGGTGGTGGTGGGGGTGCACCAGCTGCAGCAAGAATGGAAGCCATTGTGGATCTTCAGATAAATGGTCTTTCTCTCACCAAGATGAAAGTCAGAGTGAGGAAATAAGGAGGGGTTTACATGATTTGGGGAAAACAAAAGTTCTGAGCCAATGAAAAGTGTTATTTTTAGGTCACATGACCTAGTCATACATCATTTGGAAACCAAAAGTGAAATGAACCAATGAGAAGTTTGATAAACAAGTCACATGACCTGTTCCGCTTACGTTACGCGGCGCGCGCCGCGTCCCAGATCGCTTCCGGTTCGCGGTCCGGAGCACTTCCGGGAGCGCTAACGCGACGCGTCATTAGACGCATTACGCGATAACGTGATATGTCGCGCTTCCGCGACGCGTCACTGTTCCGCTAACGTAACGTTGACCGGTTCGCGGACTAGATCGCGGCATCAAGATGAGCTAACGGAAAGCTTCCCGGTTCGCGAACTAGAAGCGAAGAAAAAAATATTTAAAAAAAATTATCAATAAATATCTATATATATTTTGGGATTTAAAGAATAATACATTTTACAGCTACAGATGTTAGCTTTTAAAAAACCAATGAAATTCACTGAAAAAACCATAGGTTATAGACCATATATAGTTAGAAATTTGCATTTAAAAAACCATTGAAATTCAATGAAAAAACCATAGGTTATAGACCATATATAGTTAGGAATTCGCATTTACAAAACCTTATTTTACTCGCACAAAACCATTGAAATTCCATATATAGTTAGTTGCACTAACTATATATCGCGCACCCGCAATCCACTGCTGATGATGTCACATATTACATCATTCATGACATGGTCAGTGACATCACTGATGACATCACTGATGACATCTCAAATGACATCACTGATGACATCACTGATGACAACATCCAGTGACTGTATGTTTCTGTAAAGTTAAAATATGTCTTACATATTGAAGAATGAGTGGATGTATAAGTGTCTGGATGAAGGATTTAGTAGGTGCATGACTGACTGTATGAGTGAGTGATTAAATGTGTCTCACTGAGTGCATGGGTTAGTGACTAAACTGTCTTAATTTGTGCATCATTATGTCTGTTGTTCTGTAAACTGTTGCATGTGTTGATAAGTAGCTATATGAGTAACTATATGGGTTATTGATTGGTTGCCCAAGTATTTGTATGGGAGACTGAGTGTGTGTGTGGGTGGCTGGGAGGTGTATGACTGTGCATAGATGTGTGAGCAGTTGATTCACTAGATGTATGGTTTCAAAAGTGCATGTGGAAACAGCTGTATGGGCGGTTGACTGTGTGCATGAGTGTATTGGTGAGTGAATGGATATCTCAGTGCTACATGTCAAAGTAAGTACATATGTAAAACACAGTACATGTGAGAGTTGACATATATAAATAACTGTGCATAAGAGCCAGTGAATGTGTGAGTGGCTGTATGGATCATTGTGAACTTGTATCAGGGATTGTATAAGAGAGTAAATATGTGTTAGTATATGTTTGAATAAGTAAAGTTTGTATAACTGTATAGTTGAGGAAATGGAGGTGTGATTGATTCTTTGCATGACTGACTAGGTGTGTGAGTAACTCCATGGATGAGTGACAGTCTGTGAGTGTCTGTTTACACTGATTGTATCTAAGGTTATATTAGAGTCTGAAGAGGTTCATCGTATTATCACATGAATGATATCATCAGTGATGTGATCAGTAATGTCAAATGAGATGTCATCAGTGATGTCATCAGTGATGTCATTTGAGATGTCATCAGTGATGTCATTTGAGATGTCATCAGTGATGTCATTTGAGATGTCATCAGTGATGTCATCAGTGATGTCACTGACCATGTCATGAATGATGTAATATGTGACATCATCAGCAGTGGATTGCGGGTGCGCGATATATAGTTAGTGCAACTAACTATATATGGAATTTCAATGGTTTTGTGCGAGTAAAATAAGGTTTTGTAAATGCGAATTCCTAACTATATATGGTCTATAACCTATGGTTTTTTCATTGAATATATATATATATATATATATATATATTACCTACTGGCGATAGCCAGTAGGTATATATAGTTAGGATTTTTTCTCTATGGAACTTTTGAAAATTCTATGTCTAATAACTTTGGCGTTTGTGGACGGAATCGGCTGAAATTTTCAGGAAAATTGCACATTTTGTTTCTGAGCAGCCCCTGAAATTTTGGGGGGGGGGTCGTCAAGGGGGGGCCGAGAAAAAAGGGGGGTCCCAAAACGCGTTTTTCCCATTCATTTTTCCATAGGGCGGTTGGCCTCACTTTTAGCTCGAACGGCTGAATGGATTTGCACGAAACTTGGCAAAATTGTAGGGACTGTTAGCCCGATGTGCCTTTGCTAGGTCTCAATATATGTGCTTCAGTGGATTTTGAGAAATTAACGTTTAAAATAAGATATATATCTGTAACAGCGCTCCGGGCAGCGCTCCGGTTCGCGTACTTTTCGCGTAACGGAACTTTGCGATGCGAGGCTGATTGGCTCTCCGGTGTCTGTCAACATTCTAAACAGTCCGGAGCGGCCACCATCTTGTCTCTCGGTAGGATCGAGAGACAAGAGGAGGCCAAAACAAAGGGGGAAATGAAGGAAAGGGGGCAAGGTAGACCCCTTCTGACCCCCTAGGATTGATGATGGGGATATTATAGAGCCACGCGGGGCCCAAAAAAAAAAAAAAAATCCGATTTTTTCGCTGTAGAGACGCGTCTTGGTACGCAAACCGGGCAGCTAACCGGGCAGCTAACCGGGAAGCTAACCGGCAGTGTAACGGGAGTCTGAGGAGTAGCTGATTGGCTGTCAACATTGTAAACAGTCCGGAGCAGCCGCCATCTTGTCTCTCGGTAGGATCGAGAGACAAGAGGAGGCCAAAACAAAGGGGGAAATGAAGGAAAGAGGGCAAGGTAGACACCTTCTGACCCCCTAGGATTGATGAGGGGGATATTATAAAGTCACGCGGGGCCAAAAAAAAAAAAAAAAATCCGATTTTTTCGCCGTAGAGACGCGTCTTGGTACGCGAACCGGGCAGCTAACCGGGCAGCTAACCGGGCAGCTAACCGGCAGTGTAACGGGAGTCTGAGGAGAAGCTGATTGGCTGTTATCATTGTAAACAGTCTGGAGCAGCCGCCATCTTGTCTCTCTGTGGGATCGAGAGACAAGAGGTAGAAAAAGAAAAGGTGTAAATGAATGAAAGGGGTAAGGCAGACCCCTCCTGAACCCCTAGGATTGATGAGGGGGCTATTAAAGTTCCCTGCGGGGCAAAAGAAAAAAAAATTGCGATTTTTCGCGGTAAAGGTGCTTCCTGGTACGTTAACCGGGCAGCTAACCGGCAGCGTAACGGGAGTCCGACATATTGTGTTTTTTGAACGTTTGTGATATGTGCACATGTGGATTTTGTCTAATTAAGGTTAAAAAAATATATATATATATCTTTAAGCGTGTTCTGGCGCGCTTACGTTTTGAGTTTGGTTTGCGCTGCAGAGACGATACGTCACGGTTATGCGATGCATCATGAGGCGTCTCACGGGCTACGTGATACGTCACTTAATAAAGAATATATTTTACAGCTATAGATATTAGCTTTTAAAAAACCAATGAAATTCACAGAAAAAACCATAGGTTATAGACCATATATAGTTAGGAATTTGCATTTACAAAACCTTGAAAATTCACTGAAAAAACCATAGGTTATAGACCATATATAGTTAGGGATTAGCATTTACAAAACCTTATTTTATTTGCACAAAACCATTGAAATTCCATATATAGTTAGTTGCACTAACTATATATCGCGAACCCGCAATCCACTGCTAATGATGTCACATATTACATCATTCATGACATGGTCAGTGACATCACTGATGACATCACTGATGACATCTCAAATGACATCACTGATGGCATCACTGATGACATCTCAAATGACATCACTGATGACATCACTGACATCTCATTTGACATTACTGATTACATCACTGATGATATCATTTATGTGATAATACATCTTCAGACTCTAATATAACCTTAGATACACTCAGTGTAAACAGGCACTCACAGACTGTCACACATCCATGGAGTTACTCACACACCTAGTCAGTCATGCAAAGAATCAATCACATCTCCATTTCCTCAACTATACAGTTATACACACCTTACTTATTCAAACATATACTAACACATATTTACTCTCTTATACAATCCTTGATACAAGTTCACAATGATTCATACAGCCACTCTCACATTCACTGGCTCTTATGTTCAGTTATTTATATATGTCAACTCTCACATGGAGTGTGTTTTACATATGTACTTACTTTGACATGTAGCACTGAGATATCCATTCACTCACCAATATACTCATGCACACAGTCAACTGTCCATACAGCTGTTTCTACATGCACTTTTGAACCCATACACCTAGGGAATCAACTGCTCACACATCTATGCACAGAGTTATACACCTCCCAGCCACCCACACACATACTCAGTCTCCCATACAAATACTTGGGCAACCATTCAATAACCCATATAGTTACTGATATAGCTACTTATCAACACATGCAACAGTTTACAGAAGAACATAAATAATGATTGCCAAATTAAGACACTTTAATCACTAACCCATGCACTCAGTGAGACACATTTAATCATTCTCTCATACAGTCAGTCATGCACCTACTAAATCCTTCATCCAGACACTTATACATCCACTCATTCTTCAATATGTAAGACATATTTTAACTTTACAGAAATATACAGTCACTGGATGTCATTGCTTTTAAACATGTCAACATTTGATTGGATCTCAGAATGGTTTCCCCGTAGTCATGGTTACCAGTTACAAACTCACTGGAAAGTTACAGCGTTTTATGTAGTACAACTGCTCTTACTTATTAACAGCAACCTAAAGGTTAAACCACATATATTATATGCTATGTAAATAATGGACAATTTATATCATTGTCGATTATGAATTTTTACCGAAAAACATTACACCCTTCGCAATTATCAAGAGAATGCATGTACACTATGTATCGCAATGTGTTAAAACCAAATAAACCAGTTCAATCTACCGTGTAAGTACAAAAATCCTGGTTGTACGTGAGATTACAGAATACTGGGTCTAATGCCCGTTTTATAAACAAGAACCTTGAAAATCCCGGGGTTCAATGTGTCTGAACACACATAATTGTTTTTTTTAAACAATTTTAGAATTGAGCCCAAGTGGGCAATGGCAACACATTGTATGATTAGTAATACATAAACATCACATTGAGCTAAGTGTTAAATGCACAAAATAGCATTGTTAAAACAGTGAGATATATAGTTTTAGAGGACAACCAAAAAATAAATTCTGTGAGCATATACGAATACACTGGAATTCAGATAGGTGACATGTAACATATATATAAAATTACATTCTGATCTCTGTTACCGGAGGAATGGTTTGGGAGCTTACTGGATCAATTCTGTTTTACATTATTAAGGGAATCATAAATGTACACTAAGTGCTTCGTCTGCATTAAGGCCATGCGGCGTCTTACTGTCCAGGAGAATGATGTATCGTGATTCCAATCTCCTAAGGGCTAATTGTCTGTTTCCCCCTCTGACGCTTTTTTTCACATGGTCTATTACAAAATATTTTATGTTGTCTGCATTGCCTTCGTGTGTCATGTTAATATGCCTCGCCACTGGATACGTAGGGTCGTTATTTTTTATGGCCCTAAGGTGTTGGAGCACTCTTACGTGGACCGGGTGTATTGTACTCCCCACGTATTGTTTATTACAGCTACACTGCAATACATAGACTGCGAAGTCTGTTTTGCATGAGTAATTTGCTCGTATCTCTAGTGGGGTTTTTCTGTATGGCACATTTACCTGGGTGACATTGGTGCCATACTGACACGCTTTGCACTTAGTGCACTTAAAGAAACCATTTTTAGTTTTTAGCCATGGCAGTTCTTTCTTTTTCAACACTGGGGCATTGTCAACTAGCTCTTCCCTCATACTTTTCGCTTTCCTAAAAGTGAGTTGTGGGTTCTTAGTACAGCATTTGCCTATTATCGGATCATTCCGAACTATAGGCCAATGTCTGTAAATTATGTTTCTCACTTGTTTATGGTAAGCATTATAACCTGTAATGAGACGTGGGATACCTGTATTAGCCTCAGATTTAGGTTTTACAGTTTTGACATTGAACAGTAGTTCCTTTCTGTCTTTTAGGTCACATTTTTGTTCTGCCTTTTCTAGTATTTGTTCTGAATATCCCCTTAGTTTTAATCTGCTGAACAGTGAAGTTTTAGAGTGTTTATAAGAGGTGGCTGTACTGCAGTTTCTTTTCATGCGGAGACACTCTGCATATGGTATGCTGTCAATTAGGTTTGGAGGGTGAAAACTAGAAGCATGCAGGATAGTGTTACCTGCAGTCGGTTTGCGATAGGTGTTGGTTTCGATTTCATTGTCTACGGCTAACAATTCCAGATCTAAGAAATTTATCCTATTAGTACTTGTATCACAAGTAAATTTTAGGTTTAGACTGTTTTCATTGAGCCTTTCAGCAAACTCTCGGGCACTGGATTCACTGCCTTTCCAAATTAGGAAGATGTCGTCTATATACCGACAGTAAAATATTGCATTTTCTGTCATTTCCTCCATATGTTTCACCCTGAGTACTTGCTCCTCCCACCAGCCCATATGCAAATTAGCATAGCTGGGGGCGAAGCAAGTACCCATGGCCGTCCCCTGTATCTGTTTGTACAGTAATTTATCAAAACTGAATGTGTTGTTTTCCAAACACCACTCAACCATTTGGAGTAACATCTGTGTATGTTTATACAAATCTAGGCTGCGGCCTCCCAAAAAGTGTCTTATAGCATTAAGTCCATCTTGGTGTCTTATGCTCGTGTATAGACTTTGAACATCAAGTGTGACAAAAACATAATCTGAGTCCCATTTGATATCATAGATTTTTTTCAAAAAATCACCACTGTCTCTCGTGTATGAGGGTAGGTCCTTTACAAAGGGTTGCAGGAAGGAGTCCACAAATCGGCTTGTGTTTTCGAAAAGACCTCCAATGGCGGAGATTATTGGTCTTCCCGGTGGGCAAGTTGAGTTCTTATGCACTTTCGGGATTAGATACAGGTTTGGCGTTATGGGATAATTGTTCCGTAGGAACTCAAATTCATTCTTTGAAATTATCCCCGCTGCTTTCCAGTCATACAGACTTCTATGGTACCTTTCTTTTATGTTGATGATGTTTGAGGTATATATAGTTAGGAATTTTTTGAATAGGGATTTCTGAAAATTCTATGTTGAATAACTTTGGCGTGATGGACGGAATTGGCTGAAATTTTCAGGAAAATGGCATATTTTGTTTCTGAGCGTCCCTGAAAGTTTGGAGGCGTTTCGTAAAGCGGGGGCCGAGAAAAAAGGGGGGTCCCAAAACGTGTTTTTAACATTGAGTTTTCCATAGGGCGGTTGGACTCACTTTTAGCTCGAACGGCTGAATGGATTTCTATGAAACTTGGCAAAATTGGTGAGACTGTTTGCCCGATGTGCCTTTGCTAGGTCTCAAGACATGTGCTCCAGTGGATTTTGAGAAATTAACATTAAAAAAAATATATATATCTGTGACAGAGTCCCGGTTAGCGCCCCGGTTCGCGTAGCAGACGCGTAACGGAACTTCGCGAGGAGAAGCGGATTGGCTCTCCGGTGACTGTCAACATTCTAAACAGTCCGGAGCGGCCGCCATCTTGTCTCTCGGTAGGATCGAGAGACAAGAGGTGGAAATAAACGAAGAGGGAAATGAATGAAAGGGGGCAAGGTAGACCCCTCCTGACCCCCTAGGATTGATGTGGGGGCTATTAAACGGCTCCGCGGGGCAAAAAAATAAAATAATATATTTTTCGATTTTTCGCAGTGGAAGCGCTACCCGGTACGCGAACCGGGTAGCTCACCGGTAGCGTAACGGGAGTCCGCCATCTTGTGTTTCGGACGAATTTAGTCACAAGATGGAGGATAAACAATGTTGGGAATGGGTATAAGGGGGCACGGTTTGCGCCCGGTCCGCGCACCGGGTAGTGTTCCGGAAAGCGTAACAAGGGGAAAACCAAGGGAAATAGTAAAATTATATTTTAGAGTGCTTTGAGGTAGGGTAGCTCTGAATAGAGCTGTTGTGTTTTTGGGGTGATGTAAGTATCAACATGTAGGTACCAATGAAGAGTCTAAAATTCAATGTACACCGTCTCCTCTGTAGATATTTTGTATGTTCTAATATGGGTTATTTAAATGTAAATACATATAAAATATATTTTTCCTTTGAAAGAAGAATACATTTTACAGCTTTTGATATTTGCTATTAAAAAACCATTGAAATTCACTGAAAAAACCATAGGTTATAGACCATATATAGTTAGGAATTAGCATTTACAAAACCTTGAAAATTCACTGAAAAAACCATAGGTTATAGATCATATATAGTTAGGAATTAGCATTTACAAAACCTTATTTTACTCACACAAAACCATTGAAATTCGCATATATAGTTAGTTGCATTAACTATATATCGCCCACCCGCAATCCACTGCTGATCATGTCACATATTACATCATTCATGACATGGTCAGTGACATCACTGATGACATCACTGATGACATCTCAAATGACATCACTGATGACATCACTGATGACAACATCCAGTGACTGTATATTTCTGTAAAGTTAAAATATGTCTTATATATTGAAGAATGAATGGATGTATAAGTGTCTGGATGAAGGATTTAGTAGGTGCATGACTGACTGTATGAGTGAGTGATTAAATGTGTCTCACTGAGTGCATGGGTTAGTGACTAAACTGTCTTAATTTGTGCATCATTACGTCTGTTGTTCTGTAAACTGCTGCATGTGTTGATCAGTAGCTATATGAGTAACTATATGGGTTATTGATTGGTTGCCCAAGTATTTGTATGGGAGACTGAGTGTGTGTGTGGGTGGCTGGGAGGTGTATGACTCTGTGCATAGATGTGTGAGCAGTTGATTCACTAGATGTATGGGTTCAAAAGTGCATGTGGAAACAGCTGTATGGGCGGTTGACTGTGTGCATGAGTGTATTGGTGAGTGAATGGATATCTCAGTGCTACTTGTCAAAGTAAGTACATATGTAAAACACAGTACATGTGAGAGTTGACATATATAAATAAGTGTGCATAAGAGCCAGTGAATGTGTGAGTGGCTGTATGGATCATTGTTAACTTGTATCAGGGATTGTATAAGAGAGTAAATATGTGTTAGTATATGCTTGAATAAGTAAGGTGTGTACAACTGTGTAGTTGAGGAAATGGAGGTGTGATTGATTCTTTGCATGACTGACTAGGTGTGTGAGTAACTCCATGGATGAGTGACAGTCTGTGAGTGTTTGTTTACACTGAGTGTATCTTAGGTTATATTAGAGTCTGAAGAGGTTCAATGTATAATCACATGAATGATGTCATCAGTGATGTGATCAGTAATGTCAAATGAGATGTCATCAGTGATGTCATTTGAGATGTCATCAGTGATGTCATCAGTGATGTCATTTGAGATGGCATCAGTGATGTCATTTGAGATGTCATCAGTGATGTCATCAGTGATGTCATTGACCATGTCATGAATGATGTAATATGTGACATGATCAGCAGTGGATTGCGGGTGCGCGATATATAGTTAGTGCAACTAACTATATATGCGAATTTCAATGGTTTTGTGTGAGTAAAATAAGGTTTTGTAAATGCTAATTCCTAACTATATATGGTCTATAACCTATGTTTTTTTCAGTGAATATATATATATATATATATATATATATATATATATATATATATATATATATATATATATATATATTACCTACTGACGATCGCCAGTAGGTATATATAGTTAGGATTTTTTCTCTATGGGACTTTTGAAAATTCTATGTCTAATAACTTTGGCGTTTGTGCACGGAATTGGCTGAAATTTTCAGGAAAATGGCACATATTGTTTTATGAGCAGCCCCTGAAAATTTGGGGAGGTTTTGTCAAGGGGGGGCCGAGAAAAAAGGGGGGTCCCAAAACGCGTTTTTAACATTGAGTTTTCCATAGGGCGGTTGGCCTTAACTTTTAGCTCGAACGGCTGAATGGATTTGCACAAAACTTGGCAAAATTGTAGGGACTGTTAGCCCGATGTGCCTTTGCTAGGTCTCAACATCTGTGCTCCAGTGGATTTTGAGAAATTAACCTTTTAAAAAACAGATATATCTGTGACAGCGCTCCGGGTAGCGCTCCGGTTCGCGTACTTGATGCGTAACGGAACTTCGCAAAGTGAAGCTGATTGGCTCTCCGGTGTCTGTCAACATTCTAAACAGTCCGGAGCGGCCGCCATCTTGTCTCTGGGTAGGATCGAGAGACAAGAGGAGGAGAAAAACGAAGGGGGAATTTAATGAAAGGGGGCAAGGTAGACCCCTCTTGACCCCCTAGGAATGATGTTGGGGTTATTAAAGGGTCCCGTGAGGCAAATACAAAAAATTAGATTTTTCGCGGTAGAAGCGCTTCTCGGTTCGCGAACCGGGTCGCGAACCAGTAGAGAAACGGGAATTCGCCATTTTGTGTTTCGTTTTAATTAAATTAGAAGATGGAGGAAAAACAATGTGGGAAATGGGTATAAGGGGGTACGGGAGATGAATCCTGACCCCCTATGTTTTCTGAGGGTGGCTGAGGATGCTCATATATGTTGATACATGTCTTCCAGCCGCTGCGCGTGAGCGGATTTTTTTTTTTGTTGCTGCGTGACGTCTGTTAATGTTCGATTCGAAGGAAATCAGGAAGTGTTAACCGCCATTTTGTCACTGCGAGTAAATATATTGTTCATTTCAGAGCGTTGGAACATGGAAAAGGGAGAAGGTAGAGATTGTCTTGCTGCGTAGTTTTTCTCAGGGTGTGCCTTAAGGCCCTGGTTGTGCTTATACTCACGGTGGGGTCTTTGAACACTTTAGCAAATGATGATCCAAGCTGAGGCAAAGGAGGGTGTCAGTTTGGGGGGGAGCAATGGTGCAGTTTTAACTTTCATGTCTAAGTGTTAAAATCAGGTTTGCGATGTCAACATAATCGGCGCCACCTTGTCCCCACTCAGGCACGTACGCTCTAGCAAGCAGCAGCCATTTAGAAAGCGCTATGGCCCCTCTGCCCCTCGCCGGTCCCCAGCGCATCTCCTTGGCACTATGAACACCCCCCCTCTCTGACCTCCCCCGTTCTCTCTGTTGAAAATTAATCCGTATTGATGAACATTGTCTGCGCCATCTTGCCTTTTTTTCAATGCCACAGTTTTGTCGTGCACGGCAGCCATTTTAGATGCCTGGACCAGACCCACTCTCTGCACGCTGCCGATCCTCAGCACGGCTCCCCACTCTCGCAAGCATCTCCCCCACGCACTGGTCACCCCCGCTCTCTCTCTCATGCATGGGCCATAAACGTCCCCCCATCTGCGTTGCTCTTCCCTGAGAATCACACCCCGTGTCCGCCCGACACCTCCCTTTCACCCTATTCACTATCGCACCCTCTGACACTCCTCTTCCTCTGTGTCCGATTGTCCAGGCCGGTCCCAGGCTATCACCTAGCCCTGCGGATGTAGTTTATGGCCCCAACTGTAAAGAATCACCCCTCTTCAAAGGAGTTACAGTAGATCAAAGCCCCCACCCCATGAGATCCGTCACACCACACGCGTTCCTACTATCTGATAACGATCCTGTATTGTGACTGGGGAGGGGATTCTCACTGTAAGGGTGTGTGGGACCGAGCCTGAAGCGGAAGATTCCAGGGATGCCTTTTTGTACATCAAAGTCTTCACAATAATGTGTCACATTAAAAATATATAGCACTCCAACAAAGTAGTAAGATTATAACACTTTAATAACTTATAAATATATACAACGCTCCAACAAAGTAAACACGTTAAAAAAAACATTTTAAACAACTATTTACATGGCAGCCTGTTGCAACATCTATCTCAAAGCATTCACTGTCCGCTTGATACTGTCCTTGCCCCTCCTTCCTCGGAGTAGCAAATATGGGCTGCTTTGGCCTGTCTTTTAGTCGGCTTTGGGTTATAAAAAGCCTACAAAATCTGTCGGCCTGTGAGGTGGCGTCAGTAGCGGACCATTGTGGGAATAGGCCGAAGGCAGCACAACGCGCCGAGATCCGGATGGCACCCAGGTGGTGTCCAGTAAGTTGCCGCACTGGTCTGGCCATCCTACAATGCTGCGCTGAAAAACGGCGTGGGGCGCCCCGGGGGGGAGGCGGCGCGAACGGGCCTCCCCAGGTGGAGGCTCCTCAGCTGCAGTGGGGCGCCCCTTGGTGTTTCAGTCGCCATCCAGCGGAATTGCGCCTGCTCTTGCGGCACAGTGCCTCTTCCGCCATTCAGCTGAGTTGCGCCCGCTCTTGCGGCTACAGCGTCTCGCCCACCATCCAGTTGAATTGCGCCCACTCTTGCGGTGCAGCGATAGGCGGCTGCCACAGGACTCTCAAAATGGCGGCCGGCTCTTCCGATTTGGGCCTGGTCCACTAAAATGGACCTGGGACACATTTGAACTCGGACGTTTGCCTGCTAGGACATGGGCCCCATTCCCGAAAGCGTCCCCTCAGCCTTGAAGATTCTACAAAAGTCATCGGGGCCCCCGACTCCCGCAGGCTTCCGGTGGGGAGCGGCTGCCATGATTGCTTGCGGAATGGCCACGACGGAGCCACGAGATGGTGGTGCTGTCATGCTACCAATTCGATGACTTCCGGTGGAGCCCCAACGTGACCCTGTCGTAATTTGACAATGACTGGGTTAGCGTTAAACTTCTGCTACACGTATTTCCGTTATCTTGGCCTTAGTGTTAAACGCCATTTTGTCTGTTACGGCGGCCATTTTAGAGAACGAGCCGCCTCGTGGTCAGCGTGCCCTTTAGTCCTTTGTCCGTACCACTGACCACTTGAGTTTGCCCAGCAACAGGCTATTTTTAGTAACGGTCAAGCCCACACATGCGCAGTTTCGACTGACCAGTCACCTCTCAGGAATGTTCCGCCAAACTGACCAGTACTGTTGTAACTCCTCCCATGAGTTGGCTGAGTTCCAAAAATGACCATATATGTACCTAAAACTCTGTAACCATGTACCGCCCATCTTTTAATGTTTGTAATAGTGTATAAAAGAAGGACCCACTCCGATGTTCGGTGTGATACTTCTTGCATTGCCGAAGGGTGCTGTAGGAATGTACCACCACCCCATGGGGTCTTAATAAACTTGTTCTTTGCATTTTCCAGTTTCCGTGCCAACAGTTCTTTCGGTGTAGAGGGTATTCTGCGGAGTATGTAGGCCTGGAGAACCCAATACCACAAATTGGCGACCACGAAGGGACTCATCGGCGACTCGGATGCCCGAAGGAGAGGTCGTGACGAAGGATTGGAAACTCGCCATGGACGCGTACGCTGCCTTTGAGTGACCCGAGTCTGGCACCCACAGTGTTTTCTTCCTTTCCTTCTGATCTGACCTTCCAGGTGGCGCCGGTCCCCGACTGAGATCCTGCTCATTTGTGTTGCTGTACTGTGCCTGTTTGGCTGATTCGATCAAAGACCTTGGCAGTTGGAATCTGGACATTTGAGATTTGGGTAAGAATTGTGAGTGGTAAGGTAGTCTGCGGACGCTTACCTTGGACCTATGACTATGACTTTGATTTGAGTTAGCTAACATTTGAATTTGTGAATTTGAACATATGTGTAGTGCACTTCACATAGGCAGGCATGTAGAGATGTTTCTCTAACTTTGTTTGAATTCTGAGCGGCACATTTGTGTGAAGTCTAGTAAGTGCCATTTTTTTGGTATCACGTTTTCGTGGTACTTTTTGAACATGCCTGTTTTAAGCACACTCCGAGGGATGTGCTGTCTTGGAAATGGTACCATGTAACGATTAAATGAATCTCAGCCGGCTCCCCCAGAGGGGACCCCTAATCGTGAAATGTACGTTAAACATGGCCTTCCCCCTATATTATATAGTAAGCTATGGAATAAATACACTAAATCTGATCCCGAGTTGCAATGGCCACTACATGGGTCGTTTGATTTACGAAAGGTTCAGTTTGTGGAGCAATGTTTGTTTCAACGCAGGTTTAGACAGGATATGTTTGATTGTGTACGAATGTGGGAGAAAGCAGTGCGTGAACGTATGAAGCGTGAGATTGCCTTGGCGGAAAAAGAACAGCGTAAGGCTGCTCGAGATAAAGCTTTGCAGCTGGAGGAGAAGGAGTTACAGGAGAAGAAAGAGAGGGAGGCACGGGAACGTAATTTGCAAACGTCCGGTCAATTTCCTATTCGACGACCGCTTTATCCTGTCCTTACGAATGAAATTGATGATTTTTCATTATTAGATCGGTCTCTGCCTCCGTATGTTCAGCCTATGGCTCCGGACGAGGACTTCGGTGATGACGAGCGAGATTGTACGGGTATAAGGTTAACTGCTAATAGAGCTGCAGAGTTGCGTAGTCTCGCTAGGAAACTGAATTTAAATATGATTACTATGTCAGAGATTGCTGCTGAAAGGAATAAGTGGTCAGAACGAGAAAAGTTGTGTTTTTTAAATGCTTTTGCAGACGCAGTTATTGAACGATTTCGTAAGAATTCAGAGGAGCTAGAACCTAAGGAACTATCAGTTCATTATGAGAATATGCGTAAAGGAGTTTTTGTTATTTCAGATGCGGATGCCTTTTTCCAACGGTTGGTCAAGCTACGGGATGAGGCGTCCAGATTGCGGGAAGCACGAAAAGAATCGGAGAAGTCCTTGCCGGGGTCGACGGAGAAATCCAAAGAGTGTTCTATCTTTGGAGCAGATAAGAGTTCTAAAGTGCATGTTATGCCTATGCGTGAAGCTGCACCTTTATATGTTCCCCCTAAAGGGCAAGGTACTAGTGACGATAAAACGTCTGGGGATGCAAAGGGGTATTTTATATAAAATTGGGTGTATACGCCTTGGAATAGAGCAGATGTTATGGCGTTGAAAAGTTCTTTACCTGATCCCCTTAAAAATCCGGCAGCTTTCTATGAAGGGGTAGAGGGGGCTATTTCTTCCTGTGTTATGACTTTAGTCGATATAGATCTTTTCTTTGGATTAATTCTCCCCCCTGACATGTGGAGAGCGATTTGTAAGTTCGATGATCAAACAGTGTTTGGAGCAACTTGGAAAGAGATAGGCCAAGCCGATTTAGATAGGGAGCCTGCATGCAAACCTTGTCAGATGATTTTAGATCTCCCAACAGCTATTTTGAATAAATTAAAAACGCTTGTTCCCCCTAAAAAGATCGATTGGACTATGCTAGCATCGTGTAAACAGAAACAGGATGAGTCGGTATCTGATTTCTTCACACGTTTTGAAGAAGCGTTTCATGATTACAGTGGGCAATCATTAACAGACGATACGGGTAGGCATCTGTTTGTCGATAAGTATGTAGCTAATCTCCTACCGGAGATTGCGAAGCGTTTAAAAACTAGTGAAAGTTCCTGGACCACGGCGACCCCTGCATCCTTGTTGACTATGGTTCAGTATTACGAGCGGCAGGAATTAGAGGCTAAGGAAAGTGTTGATAAGAAAGCGAAGGAGTTGAAGACAAAGGTGATGTTGGCACAGGTTCGTGGTGCGCAACCTAGAGGGAATGACAGAGGCAGGCGAGGAGGGGGAAATGCGTTGTATGGTCGTACCGATATTGCTGAGGACCAATGCGCATATTGTAAAGAGTTTGGGCATTGGGCCGAAGATTGTCCGGTGCTTCGTGAACAACGTAGTCAGCGTGGTCGAGGAGGTGGAAGGACACGGAATAGTTATTCAGGAGCGAGAGGTGGTGGAAGTGATCGTGGTAGGTTTGAGGCGAGGGGCCGTGGTCAGGATGAACGAAATACTTTCGATCGGCGAAACCAGTATCAGATATCGGAGGGTGAGAATGTGGAGAGTCAGGATTATGTGCATGCATAGGATTGCGTAGGATGGGGTGTGGAATCGGTTGAAGTGCCAGTAGATCAAAGAGGTCCATATGTATCAGCGGGCGTTTTGGGTTCTACTGATCAGTTTTTAGTTGACACAGGAGCTACTCGTAATGCTTTGTCTAAAAACTTGGTTCCAAGGGCTCCCCTGTTTGGCGAAACAATTACGTGTATAGGGTTCGATGGCACACCCTCTCCAAGCCCATTATCACAACCTCTTGCATTTTGTATTGACACATTTTTTAGCTTTAGCTCATTTTTGTTGTCACCACAACACCCCAGACAATATTATGGGCATAGATTTGCTCAAATATTTTCGAGCAACGATACGCTGCGCTCCTGAAGGAGTGCAGGTCATTTTGAACGACAATTACCCAGATGTAGGCAGATTTTGTACCACGCAAGAAATTGAAGCGCTAGCCTCTCTCCCACACACGTTATGGGCGATATCAGATACGGATGTGGGACAGATGCTTATTCCGCCTATTCGAATTACTGTCAAGGAGGGAGTATCTTTGCCACGTGTCCCACAGTACAAGATCTCCAAAGTAGGTGAAATTGCCCTGACACACATCGTTCAGGATTTGATTATTGCAGGAGTAGTGGAGGAAGTTCCCTACAATGTTTGTAACAGTCCGATTCTTCCGATCCTTAAGAAGGACACTGACGACAAAGTCTATCGATTTATTATTGATTTGAGAGAAATAAACAAAATTGTCATTCCCCAGTACCCGCTGGTATCTGACATCACCACCTTACTTACTTTGGTCCCCCCCACAGCTACGACTTTTTCTGTTATCGACCTCAAAAACGCGTTCTTCTCCATTCCTATTCATCCTGATAGCAGATACCTATTTGGTTTCACGTTAAATAATAAATCGTATAGATGTTGTCGTGTTCCTCAAGGTTATACAGAGAGTCCTAGCATCTATAGCCAGGCTTTAAAAAGACAGCTTGATTCCTTTGAATTGCAATCTGGAGTAGCTCTCATTCAATACGTTTATGACCTCCTATTGGCTGCAGATACCTATGCACAGTGTGAGGAGAGTACTCTTGCCTTGCTTACCTTTTTGGCTCAAAATAATCACAAAGTTTCTAGAAAGAAGTTACAATATTGTAGACCCAAGGTGACCTACCTCGGTCATCTTTTGTCTAAGGAGGGGTGTGCATTAACATCTGATCGAATTCAAGCGATTTTAGATACACAAGTCCCCCGCACTCAGAGAGATGTACGTGCTTTCATAGGATTAACGTCCTTTTGCAGACAGTGGATAATGGGGTTTTCACACATTATAAAACCTTTGTTAGCGTTACTGTCCAAAACTACACCAATGCCCCTTGAATGGAAAGATGAATGTCAAAATGCTTTTGAACAATTGAGACAGGCCCTTTGCTCTGCACCCGTGTTAGGTACACCAGATTACACTAAGATTTTCACGTTGTATGTGCACGAGAAAGATGGGTGCGCATTATCAGTATTAGTGCAGACACACGGGGATAAACAGAGGCCCTGTGCGTATTTTTCAGCCATTCTCGATCCTGTAGCACGAGGGTTACCTGGGTGTTTCCGAGCAGTTGCAGCGACAGCAGTAGCTATACGGCAGAGTGAGGGAATAGTTTTGTCACACAAACTGTTGGTGTTAGTTCCCCACGCAGTGGACGCTCTGCTAAATCAAACGAAAACCCAGTATCTTACAAGCGCACGTTTGACAGGATATGAGATTACACTTCTGGTGCCACATATCACACTGAAGAGATGTGCTACCCTGAACCCTGCCACTTTATTGCCGTGTCCGGCTGCTGAGGGCCAGGAGGAAGAGCACCATGATTGTATTTTCCTGACCGAAGAACAAACAAAGGGTCGTGTCGACTTACAGGATACGCCACTTCCAGATGTGGATGGGGAACTGTGGGTTGATGGATCGTGTTTGAGGCTGCCAGATGGCACGACTTCTGCAGCATATGCAATCACGACACTTAAGACAGTGGTAGAAACAGCACGAATACCACAGAAATCGGCCCAAGCAGCGGAGGTAATAGCTCTGACAAGAGCCTGCGAACTGAGTGCTGGCTTATGTGTGAACATCTACACAGACAGCCGGTACGCCTTCGGAGTAGCGCATGACTTCGGCCTACTCTGGAGAGAGCGTGGGTTTTTGACTTCACATGGAGTACACATTATGCACAGAGAGTTAGTGCGTGATCTCCTAAACGCGTTACTTTGTCCAAAGAAAGTGGCGATAATCAAATGCAGCGCACATAAAAAGGTCACTGACAAAGTGGGACAAGGCAATGCTTTTGCAGACAGTATAGCAAGACAAACGGCTATGTCACGAAATGACTCCCCTATGTATGTAGTGAAATCGCAGGCTGAGCGATGGCATGACGCTAGAGCGGAGATATTAGACATCCAGAAATCAGCAACTGAAGCAGAACTCGCAACTTGGGCGGCGGAGGGAGTGCTAGATGACGAGGGTTGTTGGAGGAGCAAAGACATGGAACAATGGAAATTGCCTGCAGCTTACTTTCAAGCGATGGTCCAAATGACACATGGATTGGCACATGTTGGAGCTCTGGCTATTACTCGATTGCTAACGCGAGTTTGGGAGCATCCTGAGATTGCCAATACAGCCAAGAGAGTAGTGCAGACCTGTTTGATATGTTTACAGCACAATCCTGCAAAAGGGACGCATACTCCGAAAGGAGGGTTTGTTCCACCTTCTGCACCATTCGAGGTACTACAAATGGATTACATCCAGCTTGAGCGTTGCAATAACCTTAAGTATGTCTTAGTGGTGGTTTGTGCCTTTAGCAAATGGGTTGAGGCCTTTCCCACGAAGGATAATACAGCTTTGACAACGGCTAAGGTTTTGCTCAAATAGTTCTTCCCTCGATATGGCGTTTGCAAATTTTTGTGGAGCGATAATGGTCCCCATTTTGTTGGGAAAATTGTGGAGTACGTGTTGAAGGGATTGGGGATCCAGCAAAATTTTCATGCTGTGTTTCATCCTCAGTCCGCAGGTCTTGTGGAAAGGTATAATGCTACTTTGAAACTAAAGTTGGCTAAGATTGTGGCATCCACGTCGTTGAAGTGGCCGGATGCCTTGCCTTTAGCATTACTCTCTATCAGATCAGTGCCCCATTCTCGAACTGGCCTCACACCTTATGAAGTGGTGTTTGGAAGGCCTATGAACATATGGGGAGTTCCTAAGCCTCGATTGTTACATGATGTGCCTTGTATAATGATGAATGACTATTTGGCACGATTAACAAATAATTTACTCTCTATTCACCAACAGGTTCAAGAAGCGCTCCCTGACAACTCCATTGGAGAGGCTCACAATCTCCGACCCGGGGACCACGTGATGATCAAGTCCTTCGAGAGAGCGAACAGCTTGGAACCGAGGTGGCGTGGCCCCGAGCAGGTATTGCTTGCAACCCGAACAGCTGTACGAGTAACCAACAGGAAGCGGTGGGTGCACTCTACTCACTGCTGCCGCGTCTCTCCGGACCTGGTGAATCCTACTGTGCTGTCCGACTACAGAGATATCTTGGACGAAGAAAAGAGCCCAGCTGTAACGTCTGCCGAATCGGAGGGAGCCTTCCCGGACCACACTGTTTCTGGACGACAACGATATAATCTGCGACCTCGATAAAGAAGATTTTTTTTTGGTGCGAGACTGGTTGAGTTACCGCTCCAGGTTTGTGAAACGGAAGCCGGGAATTCCAGGGGGGGGGGATCAGTTCTGGCAAGTGTAGCGACACCCGTCTTGGCCACGAGGAAGAAACCAACGGCTACCTCGGAGCTCAGCACTCACATTTTTATTTTTTAGGTGTATATTTGAGACATTGTGAACTTTTGAACTATGGCGTCTTCTGCATCACGTGATAAAAGAATCCTTGGTGCTATATTATTTGTACTGACAATTGTAGTGATAGCTGTGATAGCCTGGGTAGTAGAACTTGTGGTACCAGTACGAGAACATTTGCTGCCGACTACCCTGGCTCCATCTGAACATTTTCACTTCACCCTACCATTCCATGAAGAACGGCACCGACAGACTTATTTGAACAATAGCTTCATTCAAATCTTGCATCACACGCATAATATGGCGAACACTTCTAACTGTTGGGTATGTGGGATGTTGCCTGGACATCAGAAAAAAGGAGGCACACCGCTTATCCCACTCCCGTTCTCACACAATGGGTCTTGCCATGCTTGGTATACTCTCCTATTCACTTTGCGCTGGCCAACGAAAGGGGGGCTACTTTTCCGTTTAAATAAGATCTGCTATAATGACCGAGATGGCTACCCACAAGCTGAAGGTACTAAGTTCGAATGGGACGAGTACCGCCCAGACAATGTGTCTGCACCCCGAATTTATAGTAACCAGCGGAATATTAACATGTCCAGTTCTCACGTTATTACTGTCATTGATACAAAGGCTGATCTGTGTATACGTAATAAAGGTACCATCCCAGTTGGCAGAAGTGAATGTGACACTACACTTACATTTGATACCCCGAATGGCATTTCATTTGTGGCCTCCCGAAATACGTACTTCATATGTGGCAATAAAGGTTATCATCGTCTCCCGTTAGGATGGTTAGGAACATGTTACATCTCTTTTGTATTACCCCCTGTATTCATTGCCCCACCGATGTATCATAATGATTATATACACTGTACCACAATTTCATTTTGAATAGAGTTAAAAGGGCAGTAGTTCTTGAGGATATTGATCAGACTGATACTGAACTGCAACAATATGTTGACTTCAATTTGGGTTTGTTTTCTTTTGTGGGAGCTGCTCTGAACAGTAGGAAAATACGACGACTAACTCGTGTTGTTGAAGCTGTTGCCAATGACACTGCTTTTGCTCTAGGAAATATAACAGAGGAGCTTCAGATTTCTAGAATTGTAACGCTTCAGAACCGAATGGTTCTAGACGTAGTATTAGCAGACCGAGGGGGAGCATGTCGCATCATCGGAAGTAGTTGTTGTGTTTACATCCCCGATAATTCACCATCTGTATATGATGCCATTACCAAACTGCATAAAATTGCTGCTGAGATACATCCAAACAATGGTACATGGACCTTTTCGGGGTGGTTTTGGTCAATGCTTAGTACATGGGGCTGGAAGCTACTGACAATCTTATGTATAATAGTTGGGATATTGTTCTTCTTATGTCTATGTATCCAATGTGGCCCTGCATTATGTTCTATGTGTCTATCTGTTTGTATTCCATCCAGACGAGCTTTTGCCAAAAACAAACAAATGATTCATAAAGAAGTAGCACAAATCATGTCCATCGATATAGAAGATGAGTATCCCGATTATGTCCATTATGAGGTAGCTTCAGCTACACTCTAAAAGGGTCGTCTGTCGTAATTTGACAATGACTGGGTTAGCGTTAAGCTTCTGCTACACGTATTTCCCTTATCTTGGCCTTAGTGTTAAACGCCATTTTGTATGTTACGGTGGCCATTTTAGAGAACGAGCCGCCTCGTGGTCAGCGTGCCCTTTAGTCCTTTGTCCGTACCACTGACCACTTGAGTTTGCCCAGCAACAGGCTATTTTTAGTAACGGTCAAGCCCACACATGCGCAGTTTCGACTGACCAGTCACCTCTCAGGAATGTTCCGCCAAACTGACCAGTACTGTTGTAACTCCTCCCATGAGTTGGCTGAGTTCCAAAAATGACCATATATGTACCTAAAACTCTGTAACCATGTACCGCCCATCTTTTAATGTTTGTAATAGTGTATAAAAGAAGGACCCACACCGATGTTCGGTGTGATACTTCTTGCATTGCCGAAGGGTGCTGTAGGAATGTACCACCACCCCATGGGGTCTTAATAAGCTTGTTCTTTGCATTTTCTAGTTTCCGTGCCAACAGTTCTTTCGGTGTAGAGGGTATTCTGCGGAGTATGTAGGCCTGGAGAACCCAATACCACAACCCGGTAGGGAAGAACTTGCCCTCCCCTCTTTTGACTGATGGTTCTTGTTGCCTGTCCCCTCTGTTGTCATCTAACGGAACCTTTTTGGACTGCCGAGTGAGAAAAAAAAAGGTGGGGCTTTCATCATTTGGGAAAAAAAATGTTCCAATACAATGAAAAGTGTTATTTTTAGGTCATATGATCAAGCCTTCCATCATTAGGAAACCAAAAGTAAAATGAACCGATGAAAAGTTTTATAAACAAGTCACATGACCTGTTATTCGGCTTTGGGGTATAAAAAGCCTACAAAATCCGTTGGCCTGTGAGGCGGCATCAGTAGCGGACCGATGTACGAATAGGGCGAAGGCAGTACAACACGCCGAGATCCGGATGGCACCGAGGTGGTGTCCAGCAAGTTGCCGCACTGGTGTGGCCATCCTACAATGCTGTGACGAAAGACGGCGTGGGGTGCCCGGGGGGGGAGGCGGCGCGAACGGGCCTCTCCCGCCTCCCCAGGTGGAGGCTCCTCAGTTACAGTGGGGCACCCCTTGGCGTTTCACTCGCTATCCCGCTGAGTTGCGCCCGCACTTGCGGCTACAGTAGGCGGAAGGCAGCACAACGCGCCGAGATCCGGATGGCACCGAGGTGGTGTCCAGCAAGTTGCCGCACTGGTGTGGCCATCCTACAATGCTGCGCCGAAAGACGGCGTGGGGTGCCCCGGGGGGGAGGCGGCGCGTACGGGCCTCTCCCGCCTCCCCAGGTGGAGGCTCCTCAGCTGCAGTGGGGCACCCATTGGCGTTTCACTCGCTATCCAGCTGAGTTGCGCCCGCACTTGCGGCTACATTGCCTCACCAGCCATCCAGCTGAGTTCCGCCCGCTCTTGAGGCACAGTGCCTCACCCATCATCCAGCTGACTTCTGCCCGCTCTTGCGGCACAGTGTCTCACCCTCCATCCAGCTGAGTTCTGCCCGCTCTTGCGGCACAGTGCCTCACCCACCATCCAGCTGAATTGTGCCAGCTCTTGCGGCACACTGCCTCACCCGCCATCCAGCTGAGTTGCGCCCGCTCTTGCGGCTACAGCGTCTCGCCCACCATCCAGCTGAATTGCGCCCACTCTTGCGGTGCAGCGATAGGCGGCTGCAACAGGACTCTCAAAATGGCGGCCGGCTCTTTGGATTTGGGCCTGGTCCACTAAAATGGCCCTGGGACACCTTGGAACTCGGACGCTTGCCTGCTAAGGCGTGAACCCCATTCCCGAAAGCGTCCCCTCTTTTGACTGATGGTTCTTGTTGCCTATCTCTTCTGTTGTCATTTAACGGAACCTTTTTTGACTGCGGAAAGGGGTTCTGGTCCGACCGCTGCTTGGTGGAGACATTTTGATTATATCCTGGAACTGCCCGGCCTCGCCCAAAATGGTGCCGGTATAAATGGGACTCGTAACTCCTTGTTGTGTACTGGTTGTCCAGCCTTGATATCACGAGATACGTATGCAGTTTTGAAGCACATGGCGGGCGGGGACGAGTACTGATTGAACATTTGGGCATTCCTATTGATATTAAGTTCTGATGTGTCATTGATTACTGTACTATTGAAAGTTCGAATTAACGTCACCCATGGTACTTGCCCGAAAATGTATATCTAGATAATTTTATTGTAACTGGCCCTGTCGTACTTTAATTATAAAATGTACGTCCACCGATTCCGCAACTGTTAGACACCTTAGTTCTTGCAACCTAATGGTCCGCCCGTTACGTTCTTCTACAGTGTAAATGTCCCCTCATCATATACGATTACAGTTTGCTCCGTGGCCGGCCCACGTGGTTATAGGCCCGTATTTGTATACTGACATTTTCACAATAAAGGTTTTTACAACAAAACATGGTAGTAGTACCTAGATTGGTAAAGTTTTGAATAATAGCCACTGTTTTCGAATCAATAAA
Organism: Lissotriton vulgaris; assembly: GCF_964263255.1. Taxonomy (NCBI): domain Eukaryota; kingdom Metazoa; phylum Chordata; class Amphibia; order Caudata; family Salamandridae; genus Lissotriton; species Lissotriton vulgaris. The sequence goes on from NC_141698.1 coordinate 1,150,424,382, forward strand.
AGGCAAGTGAAATAAAGCAGCCCGATTACATGACGGTTAAAAGGTATAATACGCAGGAAAGCAGTAAAGATAAATGGTCAAGGGCTGTTGTGTTTTCCACTCCTGCAACATAAAGTGATCGATAAGAATCCGATATTCATGCCTATCAGCGACTAAGACAGCAGGTCGAGCCTCTTTTGTTCAACGGCTCCCTCATGGGACGAAGAAACGCCCTTTTTCTCGAAATAGGAATATTTTACTTGCAGGACAGTTGTAAATTTCCCGGCAAAATACATTAGCCTGGAACATTGTTAGTGATAAACTGTAAATGCATCTGGGTCCTTTGCTTTACAAGTCAGAGTGTGAAAAAAAAAGGTGGGGCTTTCATCATTTGAGAAAAAAAAATGTTCTAAACCAATGAAAAGTGTTATTTTTAGGTCATATGACCAAGCCTTCCATCATTAGAAAAACAAAAGTAAAATGAACCAATGAAAAGTTGTATTAACAAGTCACATGACCTGTTATGCTTACGTTATGCGCTGCGCGCCGCGCCCTGGATCGCTTCCGGGAAGCTGCGCCTCGCGCACCGGAGCACTTCCGGGTGCGCTAACGCGGCACGTCATATGACGCATAACGCCAGGTCCAGAATATAGTCAAAATGTCTCCACCAACCAGCGGTTGGAACAGAACCCCTTTCAGCAGTCCAAAAAGTTCTGTTAAATGACAACAGAAAGGACAGGCAACAAGAACCTTCAGTCAAAGAGGGGGGGGCAAGTTCTTCTCTACCGGGTCACGTTGGGGCTCCACCGGAACTGATCGAATTGGTAGTCTACAGTGTTTCTGGATGTTTCAGATTGAAGCTGGCGTCAGCATGAGAGCACCCTGTGGCTATGTTGTGGCCATTCCGCGAGCAATCATGGCAGTAGCTCCCCACCGGAAGTCTGCGGGAGTCGGGGGTCCCGGTGACTGTTGTAGAATCTTCAAGGCTGAGGGGACTCTTTTGGGAATGGGGCCCATGCCCTAGCAGTCAAGCGTCAGAGTTCCACGGTTGCCCAGAGCCATCCTTGCAGGCCAGGCCCAAGTCTGTGGAGTCGACCGCCATTTCGTGAGCTCCGTGGCAGCCGCCTGTCACTGTACCGCAAGATTGGGTGCAATTCCGTTGGATTGCGGGTGAGACGTTGTAATAGCAAGAGCAGGCGCAATTCAGGTGGCCGAGCGAGGCACTGTGTCGCAAGAGCGGGCACAAGTCAGCTGTTCGAGTGAAGCGCTGGGGTGTAGCTGAGAAACCTCCACCTGGGGAGGTGGGGGAGGCTCATTCGCGCCGCCTCTCCCTTCTAGTGCACCCCACGGCGTCTCCTGGCGCAGGAATATGTGATGGTCGGACTAGGGCACCGCAGGACGTGTCTTCAGGTCAAACGGATTGTGGGACAAGGTCCAGAATGTAAGAGTCACTAAAAGGCAAAAAGTTTCGCCTGACCCCGGGAGCCGGCCGCCTATGTTGGGGGCGATCTTAGGCCACATCAGGGCAACAAGACTTGAGGAGGGGGTAGGAGAAATCCCGGGAATGGCGGCATGCATTTGGATTGATGTTGCAGCAGGCTGCCATGTAAATAGTAATTTAATAAAACGTTTTACCCTGTTACTTTGCTGGTGTGTTGTATATATTTATAATATTTGCATAGGGTTTGTTGTTAGTTTGGGTGGGGTGGGCGGCGGAGCCGAGCTGTCTTGCAGCCATCATGGTGTCGAGCTCAGTTCCTCTCACTAGTTTCGTATTTCTTATGAGGGGTTGTTCCTAATGTTTCTATTTTAGCGAGGTCAAAAAGAGATCCCATTAGTGGCCTACTGAAAAAGAGATCCCATTAGTGGCCTACTGATTTTGCTTGATTCCTTTTGTTTTTTTAACGATTTTTCACTATCTGCAAAGACTAAACAGAGTATTGCGACTCTGTGCTTGTTTGTAAATAGAGAATGAACGAAAGAGAACCAATTCCAAAACAGTAATTGCTTGGATAACAATCAATCAAATGGAGAGGGAAGTAGGCATGGCGGATTACAACGGGGGCAAAGGCCTGCGTTACCTACCCTTCACTTTCTGCAAAGAGAGAATACTCCTAAAAGAAAAGAGGGGGGGAGGGGGCAGCGTTCAAAGCACACCAGCGTGCATAAACACGAAATTTTTTTTACCTACCATGTACTTGACATTTTAAAGCTTTTGATATTTGCTATTAAAAAAACATTGAAATTCACTGAAAAAACCATAGGTTATAGACCATATATAGTTAGGAATTAGCATTTACAAAACCTTGAAAATTCAATGAAAAAACCATGGGTTATAGACCATATATAGTTAGGAATTAGCATTTACAAAACCTTATTTTACTTACACAAAACCATTGAAATTTCATATATAGTTAGTTCCACTAACTATATATCGCGCACCCGCAATCCACTGCTGATCATGTCACATATTACATCATTCATGACATGTCAGTGACATCACTGATGACATCACTGATGACATCTCAAATGACATCACTGATGACATCACTGATGACATCTCAAATGACATCACTGATGACAACTCAAATGACATCATTGATCACATCACTGATGACATCATTCATGTGATAATACAATGAACCTCTTCAGACTCTAATATAACCTTAGATACACTCAGTGTAAACAGACACTCACAGACTGTCACTCATCCATGGAGTTTCTCACACACCTAGTCAATCATGCAAAGAATAAATCACACCTCCATTTCCTCAACTATACAGTTACATACACCTTACTTATTCTAACATATTCTAACACATATTTAGTCTCTTATACAATCACTGATACAAGTTCACAATGATCCATACAGCCACTCACACATTCACTGGCTCTTATGCACAGTTATTTATATATGTCAACTCTCACATGTACTGTGTTTTACATATGTACTTACTTTGACATGTAGCACTGAGATATCCATTCACTCACCAATACACTCATGCACACAGTCAACCGCCCATACAGCTATTTCCACATTCCCTTTTTTTACCCATACATCTAGTGAATCAACTGCTCACACATCTATGCACAGTCATATACCTCCCAGCCACCCACACACACACTCAGTCTCCCATACAAATACTTGGGCAACCAATCAATAACCCATATAGTTACTCATATAGCTACTGATCAACACATGCAGCAGTTTACAGAACAACAGACATAATGATGCACAAATTAAGACAGTTTAGTCACTAACCCATGCACTCAGTGAGACACACTTAATCACTCATTCATAATGTCAGTCATGCACCTACTAAATCCTTCATCCAGACACTTATACATCCACTCATTCTTCAATATGTAAGACATATTTTAGCCTTACACAAACATACAGTCACTGGATGTTGTCATCAGTGATGTCATCAGTGATGTCATTTGAGATGTCATCAGTGATGTCATCAGTGATGTCATTTGAGATGTCATCAGTGATGTCATCAGTGATGTCACTGACCATGTCATGAATGATGTAATATGTGACATGATCAGCAGTGGATTGCGGGTGCGCGATATATAGTTAGTGGAACTAACTATATATGAAATTTCAATGGTTTTGTGTGAGTAAAATAAGGTTTTGTAAATGCTAATTCCTAACTATATATGGTCTATAACCCATGGTTTTTTCATTGAATATATATATATATATAAGTATATATATCTACATATATATACTTAAATATATATATATATTACCTACTGGCAGTCGCCAGTAGGTAATTATAGTTAGGATTTTTTTCAATGTTAAATCTCAAAATTTTATTTGGAATAACTTTGGTGCCGGTTGACGAATCTGCCTGAAACTTTCCTCAAAATGGCCTTGCGGCGATTCGCTCCTTCCCTGAAAGTTTGGGGGGGATTCGTCAAGCGGGGGCCAAGATAAAAGGGGGGTCCCAAAACGCATTTTCCCCATGTTAATTTCCTTAGGGCGGTCGATTTCACTTTTAGCCCGAACGGCTGAATGGATTTCCACCAAACTTGGCGAAATTGTAGGGACTGGTAGCCCGATGTGCCTTTGCTATGTCTCAAGATATGTGCTCCAGTGGATTTTGAGTAATTTAGGTTCCAAAAAATATATATATCTATAAGCGCGCCCCGGTACGCGCACCGGGGAGCGCACCGGGCGTGCCACGTGACTTGCGCACGGAAAGCTGATTGGCTCTCGGGTGTCTGTAAACATTCGAAACAGTCCGGAGTGGCCGCCATCTTGTGTCTCGGTAAAATCGAGACACAAGAGGTGGCAAAAACCAAGGGGGAAATGACCATAAGGGGGCAGGGATGGACCCCCCTTGACCCCCTAGGTTTCTTGTGGGGGCTAAAAAAGGGCCCCGCGAGGCAAAAACACATTTTTTTTTTGATTTTCGCGGGGGGAGCACCCGGTACGCGCACCGGTAAGCGGACCGTGGAGCGTACCATGGGAAAAAAGAATGACAGACTTTTCAAAAATTGTATGTTTATTAATTGTTCTTTTTGTTGTTTTTTTTTTTAAAGTACCTACATGTTGGTACAAATGCAGAGTCTAAAATGTAATATGCACCGTCTCCTTTGTAGATATCTTGCATGTTGAAACAGAAGTTATTGTGGTATTTGGAATTCATACCATAGTCTGTCAGGAAAGCAGAAACAACATGGAGGCAGGAGATGATAAATACTCATTGGAGATAATATAGTGGGAGAAAGGAAGTAACTATGAGCAAACTTACTATGTAACACAAAAAAGTTGCACAGTGTACTATAAGTCTCATTTTATATTTTAAACATTTTGGTAATACTTCATGAATTACATATAAAAATGAATAATGTCTCAAACAATTTTAGGATTATTAAATATAAATTTATTGTTCAGATTCTTTTTCCAAATTTAACAGAACTTCTAATATTTGATTGTCGGAAATGTCCTCATTTTGAATCAGGAAATCTACTTATTCTACACATTGAAGTAGTTCATAGTCCTGTGATTCATCCATGAATTCTAAGTTCTCATTGGTTTCATTAACTTTTTCATTGTTGCTCTCCAGAACAATTTTGAAGGAAATATTCTTTTCTCCTTCCATTTTGTTGCTGTAAATTGCATAAAAAATAAATATATCAGTAGAGATAGGGCACTGTTGGGTTTAAGTTCAGACATGTAGTTTGGATTTTTTAACAGTGAAGTTATCTTTGGGCAGTGTATGGTATCAGGCTGGAATTAGAAATATAAAAAGGTGTATGTGATAAAGCCTAAGTAAATGTATAATTATATAAGAGAAGCGTAACTCAATCTATGGAAAGGGGCGACCACTCGGTCCCCCCGAACGTATGGTGGAGTACCCCGATCACCCCGGGAAGCCATCTTGGGCGGGAGGCGAGTCTCGGCTGGTATGCCCGAAGCGGCGTAACCGGGGCGCGCCTTTTTCCCGCCCAAGAGTGGGTTGTCCTAGACACTGAAGCCGCTAGCCACGCCCCGGAGGCGGATTGGAGGTGGGTCCACGCCCGCCCGAAGAAGGATAAAAGGAGCGACAAGCCAAGAAAGCATCCTCTTGTTCCTGTGCTCTGAAGCTGCACCTCCCCGTTGCACGTGAGCTCGAGACGGAACGAAGAGCCAATTTTGAAGGATTTAATTTTGTGTTTATTCTTTCAGTGAGTCGGAGTTTCTTTCCCTAGGAACTCGAGGATCATACGTGGACGATGCCGGGCAAGAAGGTCGGAAAGAGGGTCGGTACTGATCAGATGCTTCGCATGCTGGTGAAAGACATGGCCGAGATGAAGAAGCAGATGGTGGCAATGAATGGTGCGGGGGGACCAAAGCTAGTCGTCGGACCAGCATTGCCGGGAGTGGTCCCTAACGGGAGAGGTAGAAGGGCCAGGAAGGGAGCGTCGGGGGGGGGAGGCCCCAGTTCCCGAGACTCCCCCGGCGCACCCGGACACACCGATCGAGGCCCCGACCCCGGTCCCGAACGAGGGGCAACCAATCCCGGTTGTAGTCACTCCCGTGAACGGAGAGGATATGCCTCCCGAGCTGGCTGCACAGTTGGCAGCGTGGTTGGGCAAAGATAACGGGGGGGCCACGGCTGATGATGCCAGGGCAGTAATGAAGCAGTTACGGCAATCAAAAGATGCTGCGAAGGCACCATGTCCTCTTGTTTCCCCACAGGCTCCCGTGGAACAACCAGTAGCGGGCGTGAGTTCGGCAGCGACTACGGTCACGGCTACCGGTTCAGGTAAGCAGCTATTGCCGATGGCGGGGGAGGGATCAGTACCTTCAAGAAGGGAAAAAGTTGTTCAGCATATCCCGATGGAAGTCAAAGAAAGGATATGGGCTGATAAATATATAAACATGTTTTCCTTACTAACCGATCATTATGAGATCGAGCATGTAAAAAATCAAAAGGAGTTTCTGCACCCTAGTGTTTGGCGCGCCAAGATGGCCGCTTTCAGAGTTGATGAAACGATAGGTAATTGGGGCAGAGCGTTTGGAATGTTCATTGCAATTATGGGGGAACGAAGGCCCGAAATGTTGGCGGAACTAGCCGTGTATCAGACACGTATTATGGAATTTTCTCAGACATATGATGGCAATCAGTGGTTTTGTTACTATAACATATTTCGTAAGTCCAAGGAGTTCGACACATCTCTGACGTGGGATTGTTTCGACTCCATTTCCTGGCAAAAAATGGAGAAATCAGGCATGGCGAAGTCGCCATCGTTGGGGGTGAACGGGGGCGACTTTTCCCGCCACTCGTCTGGGGCGCCCTTTCGGGCGGGATCAGGCAATGATCAGCACTCAAGGACTAATGGCAACTCAGGTAAAAAAGGGGCATGCTGGAGTTTTAACAGAGGCAAATGTACAAGGCCCCAGGGGGCATGCAAGTTTAGGCATGAATGTACAGGGTGCGGGCAGTCCTCGCATCCCGAGACCATGTGCAGAGCCAAAACGGGTGACACGGGAAGTAGAGGGGGTGCCAAACAGGTCTGAAATAGTCCGAGGGGCGCCTCTTCCGACTCCCGTCGATACCATGGCAATGATTCCTTGGCTCAACGAATACCCGGATCATAGCTCCGCTGGGGTGTTGCGAAATGGTTTTTCGTATGGTTTCCGCATCCCGGCGGGGGATTTTCAGAGTGAATCACAATTTAGGAACCAACTGTCGGTTCTGCAGAATACGGCGGTGGTACAAGCAAAGATTGGGAAAGAGGTGACCCGGGTTCGGGTCGCCGGGCCATACGACATGCCGCCGGTTGCTAATTTTGTTTGCTCGCCTCTGGGAGTGGTCCTCAAGAAGGACCCAGGGGAATTCAGGTTGATACATAACTTGTCAGCTCCGAGGGGTCTCTCGGTGAACGATGCGATTGACCCGGGAGTTTGTTCGGTGCGATACGCATCTTTTGATGAGGCTGTCGCCATGTTGAATCGCCTGGGGCCCGGAGCGCTGATGGCCAAATCAGACATCGAGTCAGCGTTCCGGTTGCTCCCGGTACACCCAGATGATCAGCGTCTCCTTGGTTTCATGTTTCAGGGACGCTATTACATGGATAAATGTATGCCAATGGGTTGCTCCATATCTTGTGCGTATTTTGAGAAACTCAGTAGTTTTCTTCAATGGGCGTTCACAAGAATAACGGGGTTTACGCATGTTATGCACTATCTTGACGATTTTCTGTTCCTGGGGGCAGCCGGGGACTCGGAATGTGCACAGGCTTTGAATGAATTTTGTGATCTCATGAGACATTTTGGTGTGCCATTGGCACCAGGTAAGACGGTGGGGCCGTCTACTTCGCTCGAGTTTCTTGGAATAGAGCTCGATTCCGAAGAGGGGCGCTTCCGGTTGCCCAAGGAAAAGGTAATAAAATTCAAGGCCTCGCTGGAAACATGTATTAGTGAGACAAAGGTAAATTTGCATCAATTGCAACAGACTGTGGATCAGCTGAATTTTGCCCTTAGAGTGATACCAATGGCTCGCCCTTTTTCCCGCTCGATTGCACAAGCCATGGTCGGCCTTAAAGAAGGGCACCACCGCACAAGGCTCTCGGCAGAGGTTCGCCAGGACATGCGCATATGGTTGGCATTCCTGGCCGATTTCAATGGTCATGTCGTGTGGAACAAACCGGCGGTGTCCTCCGAGGAGCTGGGGTTGTGGACAGACTCAGCAGGGAGTATGGGCTTTGGCGCCATATTTGGTAATCACTGGTCAGCCCGAACATGGCCGTCATGGTGGCATGAGAGTGGGCTTACAGGTAACATTGGGTTTCTCGAATTGTTCCCTATTCTGGTGGCCTTGAAAACATGGCCTGAGGGGTTTCGTGATCACTCTGTGGTGTTCTGGTCTGATAACATGACCGTGGTTGAGTGTATCAATAGTCAGGCAGCACGATGCAAATGGATTTTGAGATTGCTTAAGGAAATTGTCTTGCTATGTATGAGACTAAACGTCCATTTTAGGGCAAGACATGTGCCAGGGGTGCTGAATCAGGCAGCTGATGCGCTTTCTCGTTCCCGTATGCAGGCCTTCTGGGGTTTTCTGCCCACAGCGGACCCGGTGGCGGCACCATTTCCCGAAGCTCTCTGGTCTCTCGGTGCCCCGGACTACAAGACCTCGTGGGAGAGAGTCTAGCACCCAGGACAAGGAAGGCATACGAAGGGGCGTTCCGTTCCTATTGGTCCTTTTTGGGTTCTGCTAGGGGGGAGCTTTGGGGCCAAGAAGAGTATGTCCTGAAATTTTTGTTATCGTTACATCAGGCAGGCAAATCAGTAGCTACGGCCCATAGGCACCGGGCCGCCATTTCTTTCATGGCACGGGCTCACGGTATCCAGGACCCCACAGCGTCTTTTGTGGTACAGAAAGCGCTGCGTGGGTGGCAACGCCTTGAGGGTCGCAGAGCGGATGAAAGGCACCCGATAGGTCTGGAAAGGTTGGCCCTGTTACTGTCCGTACTCCCTGCAACATGTTCATCTCAATCAGAGACAGTGCTATTCCGGGCCGCTTTTGCATTAGCATTCCATTGGGGCTATGCGGGTAAGCGAACTGGTAGCAAGGAACAAGCAGGATACAGGGGGAGGTTTGTGCCGAGAGCACATACAAATTAAGGGGGAGACGATGGTAGTCTCGTTTGCCAGGTCCAAGACCGATCAGGGAGCGATCGGGGACAGTGTAGTAGTCCAGCGGATTCCCGGATCTCCCATGTGCCCGGTTGCATGTGTTGAGGAGTATTTGGCGCAAAGGGCGGCATCATGGGGGGGAACCTTGCTGAGGCACGCCGACGCCACCCCACTGACTAGGTTTCAGTTCCAGCGGGTGCTTGCAATGGCAATTACAGCTGCGGGCTTGAACCCGTGCGAGTTTGGGACCCATTCCTTCCGGATAGGGGCTGCTACAGAGGCTACAGCCAGGGGTCTGAGTGTGGAAAAAGTGAAACAGTTGGGGCGTTGGTCCTCGAATTGTTACAAAAGGTATGTGCGGTTGCACATGTTGTGAAGCTGATATCATGCACTCACGCTTCTTGTTTTTGTTTGGTTTACAGTTTCGCAAGCTTACGAGGCGGGGCGGACTGTGCAGTTGACCCGACACCTGGGAACCAGCGGTCAAAGACCACCGGCTGAGGAGAGAGTGGTGTGGGTCCTGGGCCACTCATACGTGAGGCGTGCCGCGGACGTATTCAAAGCAGGTGACATGATTCACATGGCTGGGGAATACGGGTACAGGGTGACCTTCTACGGAAGGGGCGGGCTCTGTATTGACCAGTTTCAAACTTTTATGGAGGGTTTGTTAGGGCGGACAAGGTCACCGCCATCTATAATCATAGTGCATCTTGGGGGCAATGATTTGGTGACCACTGGTCGACGAGTACTTCTCGAGTTGATGCTATCCACTGTAAGTTGGTTGGCGAGAAGGGTTCCGGGGTGCACGATTGCATGGTCCCATATGATTCCACGGAAGGTGTGGCGAGGGGCTAATTCTGTGTCTGCTATAAATCATTCGGTGAAGAAAGTGAATAACAAGCTTGGTAGACTGTTTCGTACATGTACATTGCATTCGATTCCTCATGGATGTATCAGGGGGGACCATATGTATCTAGAAGATGGGGTCCATTTGTCCCGGGTGGGGAATTCTTTACTCATAGGAGACCTCGTAGCCTGGTTAAAGAGTTTGCAGCCATGACCTTTAAGTAGGAGTTTTTGTGGGGGGTCCGGATAGCCAGTCAACTATCCGGCCAGTGGCGGTAAGGTCAGGATCGGTGAGCAGTAATTGGAAGATCCCTAGAGGTGGGGCATCACCCATTATGGATGGGAGCGCCCGGGGGGAGGCGGCCATTGGCCCCTCAACGGGGAGGCGGTCCCCTCTAAGGATGGGACGCCGAAAGGGAAGGCGGCCAAGGCCCCTCCCTGGGGAGGAGGGGCTACGGGCCCCTCCTGGGAATTTCCCGGGGCCATGACATCTGCGACGGCAGATGTGGTAAGTTGTGTGGGGTGGGAGGGGGGTCTACGCTACCTTCTAGACACCTCACACAAGTCCTCGGACAACCACTAAGATGGCGCCGAGTTAACATGGGGCCCCCGTCAAGACAAGGGAAATTGGAAATAGGCACAAAGGTGCAGTCCTCTGTGCGACCGCCCCTCACAAGTGAGGGGGGAGTTCTGGTTTAGGGATCTGACACCGGTTACGACCTTGCCGTTGGCCCGTAATGTTAGGATGTACAATTTCAATTTTGAGAAAATGCATTTGCAGGATGTTTAGTATCGGCTAGGAGAACCTTTGTATTAGAGATGTGTTAAGGTCAGCCAAGAACATCGTAATGTGGAAATGAAATTGTACATGATATGAAACTGTTATTTTAATGTTTTAATTTTGTTTCATATTTAATAAATACGGCCGGGAGGGTAACTCCCTCCCGCCTTCCAAAAGTTCAGAACCGTTTCCGTATTCCCATTCTTGGGGATTGTGTTGAGAGGGGGTGGCGGGTATCTCAGCCATATAACTATAACAGAGACGCCTATCTTAATCTATAGCTATTACATTACAGAGGGATAGTACATAATATCAGAATATTTTTTCTCAAATTAGCTTAAAGTGCACAACATACTTCACTTTCCAAAATAACAACTTACCTTTGAGAAAGCAGTTGAAGTTCTCAGTGTAATTCCTTTTCAAATGAACTTCAGGAAGTAGTAGTCAAAATGGCTGTGTTTTCCTCTCTTTTTTTATATATATTCTTGTACATAACCAATCAAATGACAGGAAATAATCGTAGAAAATGAAAGAAACTTTTTAATTGGTTGTAAATTCTAACACTTCATATGTGTTCTTGTCATGTAATTTACCTCAGAATATTTAGACAGGCCTACAGCCTAAATGTCTCAATGGAATTTCACCAAATTTGGGTAAATGGTAGGGACTGCTATGTAGTAGGGCGTATTATATATTTGATGAAAGTGTCTCCAGTGGTTTTTCTGAAAATTACTTTCCCACCTTTTTTTAGGGAGGGCTTACGGGTGCGCGCCCCGGTACGCGTACCCGCAGTGTAACGGGAGTCCTCCATTTTGTGTTTCGGTAGAATTAAGACACAACGTTGAGAATGGGTAGAAGGGGGCACGGTAGACACTTCCTGACCCTCTAGGTTTTCTGAGGGGAGTTTAGGAGGGGCATATATGTCAAAATAAAAAAATACAAAATTTCATTTCGCAGGGGGAGCGCCCGGTACGCGCACCGGGGAGCGTACCGGGGAGCGTACCCTGGTGAAAAATAGTGAAAAAAGTTAGAAAAAGATAATCGTTTTGAGTGATCAGAGGTAGGGTAGCTCTGAAAAGAGCTTTTGAGTTCTGTGGCTGATTTATGTAAATACAAGTAGGTTCCAATGCACAGTCTTAAATTCAGGAGGAATATTCTATTCCCCTGATCTGTGAAGTGCACACCATCTCCTCTGTAGATGTCTTGCATGTTGTAACGCAAGTTATTATTGTATATTGAACCCATTCCACAGTCTCTCATGTAAGCAGAAACAGATGTATTCACATGTTTCCATTCTTTCTCAAATTGTGGACAAAATTGGTTGGACCAGTTCCATTTCTGTCTTTGGCATATATTGGAATATACCAAGGCAGTTTGTGGAAAAAGTGTCATCAATTGATCAAAGGTGTCCTTTAAAAGCATTTCCAGAACTACTCCAGTCAATGTGCCTAGATCGTTCCCACCACAGTGCACAATTATAAGGTCAGGTTCTGGCAGATGCATAAAAGTTTTCACCAATGGTATCAATTGGTGACATGGCAATCCTCTCTGTCCAATCCACTTGAATTCCACATTTGATAAATCAAGGTTGTGAAAATCTCTGCTAGCTGCATACCTTTGAGCCCAGTGGATGTAGCTATGTCCAATAATCCACACAGAATACATGCTGAGAGAAGGTTCTGGTGCAGTCAGATGAAGTGTGGGAATGAAATGGCAGTTGGAACAGTAGAAGTTCAGAAAAACAAATGTGGAGTTTCCCTGCTCTTGAATCACAAGCAGTGATTGGTGTATTCAGATAGTTGAAAACTGAAAGTTAGGGTGTATGGTTGTGTTGTGTTTAAGAAGCAATTCGAATAGTTAAGAAAAAGTCACTAAATGCAATAATGCCCTGGATAAGCTGGTATATTGAGAGGTCAAATATCCTTGCTGACTTAATTTTCAACATTGTAGAATAAACATTTGAACCTGAGAGTTCAGTTAGGAGGGAGTTGCTATGGTAACAGATAGAAAGGTCTGAGAGGGGGAAGGGTGTTGGTTTGAAAATAGTGAGGGAAGACTTTTTATTGGTTGAAATGAGGCATATGTGTGTAAAATTAGAGATTCTATGCCAGTCTTGGTTTCAGTGTATTGAGTGCACACCTTTTGCTCTGCTAAAGAAAAATTGGTGTGTGTGTCTGACACTGTTCTCAATCTCCCAAAGCATTTGTAAAGGTAAGTAATGATTCATTTAATTTAGATAGAGACTTGTTTGCTCTATGGAGAATATTTGGAAGCAGATAGTGAAGTTTCAGTAGTGAAATTGATTGCTTGTACATAGGACTTGTGCTGTGTTTGTAAAAAGTTATTTAAAAAACGATTTTGGGGTAAAAGAATGGCTTATATATTTTTGAGAAGTAATTAATAGTGTTTGCCTCATTAAAATAAATATATTTGAACCATTTAGAATAATGTCACTTGCAATACCTCAGATTTGGAAGCAGATTGAGATTCTTTTTTATTGATTTGTGGCATGTTTTTTGGAAATGCTTGATATTAAAATATGCAAGATAGGGGATTTGTATTTTGTGAAAAAGTTAGCGTTCAGTAGTGAAATCGAGTGCTTGTACATAGGATCTTCACTGTGTTTTGGTGGCAAATCAATGGTATTTTTATTTTGCCCTTATTAATGATTGCCTTGTGCTGCTGGTGCATCACTTTAAACATGGGAAATAAGTGACGCACTGGTGGCGCAAGGCCTTCATAAATAAGGCTCTGAGTTTGTTTGCTGTTGGTTTGTTTTTTGCTTTTTGATAATGCTTGATATCAACATTTGCAAGATAGAGGATTTGTATTTTTGGAAACAGTGAGGTTTCAAATGTGTTATTGAGTGCTTGTACATAGGTTCTGCGCAGTGTTTTTTAAATGTGTTTCAAAAAACGATTTTGGGTGCAAATCAATGGTATTTTCATTTGGCCCTTATTTATGATTGCCTTGTGCAGCCGGTGCATCACTTTAAACATGGGAAATAAGTGACGCTCTTGTGGCGCAAGGCCTTCATAAATAAGGCTCTGAGTTTGTTTGCTGTTGGTTTGTTTTTTGCTTTTTGATAATGCTTGATATCAACATTTGCAAGATAGAGGATTTGTATTTTTGGAAACAGTGAGGTTTCAAAAGTGATATTGAGTGCTTGTACATAGGTTCTGCGCAGTGTTTCTTAATTGTTTTTCAAAAAACGATTTTGGGGGCAAATCAATGGTATTTTTATTTGGCCCTTATTTATGATTACCTTATGGCGCCGGTACGTCACTTTTAACATGGGAAGAAAGTGACGCACTGGTGGCGCAAGGCCTTCATAAATAAGGCCCTGAGTTTGTTTGCTGTTGGTTTCTTTTTTGCTTTTTGATAATGCTTGCTATGAACATTTGCAAGATATAGGATTTGTATTTTGGGAAACAGTGAGGTTTCAAAAGTGATATTGAGTGCTTGTACATAGGTTCTGCGCAGTGTTTATTAAATGTTATTCAAAAAACGATTTTGGGGGCAAATCAATAGTATTTTTATTTGGCCTTTATTTAGGATTGCCTTGTGGCGCCGGTATGTCACTTTTAACATGGGAAGAAAGTGACGCACAGGTGGCGCAAGGCCTTTATAAATAAGGCCCTGAGTATGTTTGCTGTTGGTTTCTTTTTTGCTTTCTGATAATGCTTGCTATGAACATTTGCAAGATATAGGATTTGTATTTTGGGAAACAGTGAGGTTTCAAAAGTGATATTGAGTGCTTGTACATAGGTTCTGCGCAGTGTTTTTTAAATGTTATTCAAAAAACGATTTTGGGGGCAAATCAATTGTATTTTTATTTGGCCCTTATATTTGATTGCGTTGTGGCCCCGGTACGTCACTTTTAACATGGGAAGAAAATGACGCACTGGTGGCGCAAGACCTTCATAAATAAGGCCCTGAGTTTGTTTGCTGTTGATTTCTTTTTTGCTTTTTGATAATGCTTGCTATGAACATTTGCAAGATATAGGATTTGTATTTTGGGAAACAGTGAGGTTTCAAAAGTGATATTGAGTGCTTGTACATAGGTTCTGCGCAGTGTTTCTTAAATGTTATTCAAAAAACGATTTTGGGGCAAATCAATGGTATTTTTATTTGGCCTTTATTTATGATTGCCTTGTGGCGCCGGTATGTTACTATTAACATGGGAAGAAAGTGTCGCATTGGTGGCGCAAGGCCTTCATAAATAAGGCCCTGAGTATGTTTGCTGTTGGTTTCTTTTTTGCCTTTTGATAATGCTTGCTATGAACATTTGCAAGATATAGGATTTGTATTTTGGGAAACAGTGAGGTTTCAAAAGTGATATTGAGTGTTTGTACATAGGTTCTGCGCAGTGTTTTTTAAATGTTATTCAAAAAACGATTTTGGGGGCAAATCAATTGTATTTTTATTTGGCCCTTTTTTATGATTGCCTTGTGGCGCCGGTACGTCACTTTTAACATGGGAAGAAAATGACGCACTGGTGGCGCAAGACCTTCATAAATAAGGCCCTGAGTTTGTTTGCTGTTGATTTCTTTTTTGCTTTTTGATAATGCTTGCTATGAACATTTGCAAGATATAGGATTTGTATTTTGGGAAACAGTGAGGTTTCAAAAGTGATATTGAGTGCTTGTACATAGGTTCTGCGCAGTGTTTCTTAAATGTTATTCAAAAAACGATTTTGGGGGCAAATCAATGGTATTTTTATTTGGCCTTTATTTATGATTGCCTTGTGGCGCTGGTATGTTACTATTAACATGGGAAGAAAGTGTCGCATTGGTGGCGCAAGGCCTTCATAAATAAAGCCCTGAGTTTGTTTGCTGTTGATTTATTTTTTGCTTTTTGATAATGCTTGCTATGAACATTTGCAAGATATAGGGTTTGTATTTTGGGAAACAATGAAGTTTCAAAAGTGATATTGAGTGCTTGTACATAGGTTCTGCGCAGTGTTTATTAAATGTTATTCAAAAAACGATTTTGGGGGCAAATCAATGGTATTTTTATTTTGCCCTTATTAATGATTGCCTTGTGCTGCTGGTGCATCACTTTAAACATGGGAAATAAGTGACGCACTGGTGGCGCAAGGCCTTCATAAATAAGGCTCTGAGTTTGTTTGCTGCTGGTTTGTTTTTTGCTTTTTGATAATGCTTGATATCAACATTTGCAAGATAGAGGATTTGTATTTTTGGAAACAGTGAGGTTTCAAAAGTGATATTGAGTGCTTGTACATAGGTTCAGCGCAGTGTTTCTTAATTGTTTTTCAAAAAACGATTTTGGGGGCAAATCAATGGTATTTTTATTTGGCCCTTATTTATGATTACCTTGTGGCGCCGGTACGTCACTTTTAACATGGGAAGAAAGTGACGCACTGGTGGCGCAAGGCCTTCATAAATAAGGCCCTGACTTTGTTTGCTGTTGGTTTCTTTTTTGCTTTTTGATAATGCTTGCTATGAACATTTGCAAGATATAGGATTTGTATTTTGGGAAACAGTGAGGTTTCAAAAGTGATATTGAGTGCTTGTACATAGGTTCTGCGCAGTGTTTATTAAATGTTATTCAAAAAATGATTTTGGGGGCAAATCAATGGCATTTTTATTTGGCCTTTATTCATGATTGCCTTGTGGCGCCAGTAGGTTACTATTAACATGGGAAGAAAGTGTCGCATTGGTGGCGCAAGGCCTTCATAAATAAAGCCCTGGGTTTGTTTGCTGTTGATTTATTTTTTGCTTTTTGATAATGCTTGCTATGAACATTTGCAAGATATAGGGTTTGTATTTTGGGAAACAATGAGGTTTCAAAAGTGATATTGAGTGCTTGTACATAGGTTCTGCGCAGTGTTTATTAAATGTTATTCAAAAAACGATTTTGGGGGCAAATCAATGGCATTTTTATTTGGCCTTTATTCATGATTGCCTTGTGGCGCCAGTAGGTTACTATTAACATGGGAAGAAAGTGTCGCATTGGTGGCGCAAGGCCTTCATAAATAAAGCCCTGAGTTTGTTTGCTGTTGATTTATTTTTTGCTTTTTGATAATGTTTGCTATGAACATTTGCAAGATATAGGGTTTGTATTTTGGGAAACAATGAGGTTTCAAAAGTGATATTGAGTGCTTGTACATAGGTTCTGCGCAATGTTTATTAAATGTTATTCAAAAAACGATTTTGGGGGCAAATCAATGGTATTTTTATTTGGCCTTTATTTATGATTGCCTTGTGGCGCCAGTATGTTACTATTAACATGGGAAGAAAGTGTCGCATTGGTGGCGCAAGGCCTTCATAAATAAAGCCCTGAGTTTGTTTGCTGTTGATTTATTTTTTGCTTTTTGATAATGCTTGCTATGAACATTTTCAAGATATAGGGTTTGTATTTTGGGAAACAATGAGGTTTCAAAAGTGATATTGAGTGCTTGTACATAGGTTTTGCGCAGTGTTTCTTAAATGTTATTCAAAAAACGATTTAGGGGGCAAATCAATGTAATTTTTTTTGGTCCTTATTTATGATTGCCTTGTGGCGCCGTTACGTCACTTTTAACATGGGAAGAAAGTGACGCACTGGTGGCGCAAGGCCTTCATAAATAAGGCCTTGAGTATGTTTTCTGCTGATTTGTGTCTTGCTTTTTGATATTACTTTGTTGTTTGCTAATATTGGTCTTTAATGTGTTATTTTTTTCAGAACCACAGATTGAAATCAACATTTTAAAGGAAGCAAAAATGCCATCAAGACAAAGGAGTATAAAAAATACCATACGAAAAAGAACAAAATCTGCAAATGTTTTAAAGGAATCCTCTACTACAAGTACTTCAAAAACACCAGAAAAGCTCCTGGTAAGACAATTAAGTCTTTTCTTCGCAACTTATGTAGATCAAAAAGAAATGTAAAACGTAATGTGAATATCCAGAAGCAGAGTGTAAATCTAATAAGGAAGGACAGGCCCTCAAAAAATGTCTCTATTGGAGCAGGAGAGAAGAGTATGGATAGCAATAGAAGGTTACATAAATTTAGGGACATTCGTAGACAAATGTTTCGCAATAGGGTAGTTTTAAATTTGCTAAAAAATTAAAAGAAAGGTAAACAGAGAGTTGCTTTTTACAAGAAAAAGAAAAGTGTAGAGAAGATTGTTGATCAGGCTTTTGAAGTTAAGAAAAAAGTAATTTATTTTAGTAATCAATAGAATTAGGTTACTTAATAAGGCAATTGATGTTTTCAAATTGAACAGTAGATGGAAAAGAATTATTAATCGGACTAATTTTTGTGATGTATTTTCTGGAGAATGGATGCATAGTTCAAGTTCTGAGCCATTTTTTAATGGGAGAGTTACTTTCAGGAAAATGATTTGGTGCATGCAGTTGACACCAGTGGTCGAGCATATGAGGTGAAAGATGGTTGTGTAATGGAAAAAGAGACACTTATGTCTAGAGATGCAGAAGAGGTGTTACGTGATGAAGTTTTAGGGAGACGTACTAAGGGTCCAGTGTACACATGGAAATGCAGTAGTATTTGTAGTGTGCGACAGGATTCAATCAATTTACTTCGAAATTTCTTACGTACATATAGTAAGAAAAGTCTTAAACAAAAAATGAAGATCTTGCAAGAGTTAGATCCTTGCAGAGTGAGAGAAAACACAGGTTTGCATGAACATTCACTGGCTTGTCTTTCTAGAAAAGTATGTCAGAGTGTTTTTCATCATTTTAGGATGTTAGCAGTGCATCATAATAAGGTGAGAAAATTAGTGAGAAGGTTGTATTATGCAAAAAGTCCAGAACTTAAGCTTAAACAGTTAAACAGTGCTCTTTTGAATGGATCTGAAGTAGATGTAAAGAGTATTTGTGAAGAAATTGAGTTTTGTTATTTTGGGAACAAAGTGGACAGTGTAGAAATGGATATAGTAATGGATGGTAATGTGGAAGACAATGTACAGATTTTAAGTACAGAAAAATTTGATTAGGAAATTACCAAGTTTAAGGTGAAATCAAGTGAAAGGCCTAATTTAACTTGTGTGTGTTGTCGACGGACTCATTATAAGATTCAGACTAGGTTAGTTGATTTATATGCAAAATGTGATTTGGAAAATATTAGTGAATGGAAGGATTTTGTAAGTTATTTGTTGGTGGAGAATTCTTTTGATTTGATTTTTGATCAGCGTATTTGTAATTATTGTTTGAAAAAATTAAATAAAAATAGAATGCCTGCTAGAGCTGTTCGTAATAATCTTCATTTGATAGATATTCCTTCTGAATTGATGGATTTAAATACTTATGAATCAATTTTGATTCAATGTGTCCATCCTTTTCAAGCTATTGTTCGCATGTAGCCTAAGATAGGGAAATTACCTCCTACAGATTTACAAAGAGGATTAAAGGGAAGAGTTGTTTATTTGCCTCTAGATGTCAAGAAAAATATTGATACAATTGGTGTAGAAAGAGTAGAAGAGGATCCTATGGTGATTGGGTTCCGACAAAGGGTAAGAAAATCTGGCAAGATTTAGTGGATGTTAGGAAAGTCAAATAGGCAACGTTGTATTTGGTCAAAACAATGAGTACTATAAAGATGTAAGTGTTGGAGGAGAGGAAACAGCTACAGAAGAAGACATTGATTGTTCAGTTAGGCAAATTGAAAAAGTTGATGTGTCTAGAAGTGAAGAAATATATGAACATTATACTGTTCATCCTTTGTATTCCAAAGAAGTAATGGGGAATGCAATTGACTTATTTCAAATGAAAGCAGCAAAAGGAAGTCCTATTAGTGTATGGGGAGAAAGTTTGGAAGTTCGTTGTTTTCCACAGTCATTTCCAGCAGGTCGAGGTGGACGATATGATGATCGACCAGTTCAAATTCCTGCAGCTGAATACCGGACTTTAAGATTATATGCTGAAGATCCAAGGTTTTGTCAATGCATTCCGTATTTGTTTCATCTACTGTTTGAAAGTGATTTGTCTGGGCTTTAAAAAACCTATGAAATTCACAGA
The DNA here is from genome assembly GCF_964263255.1 of Lissotriton vulgaris. Classification (NCBI taxonomy): domain Eukaryota; kingdom Metazoa; phylum Chordata; class Amphibia; order Caudata; family Salamandridae; genus Lissotriton; species Lissotriton vulgaris. Next base: position 1,150,444,105 of record NC_141698.1, read on the forward strand.
AAAAAACATATGTTGCACACCAGTTAAAGTTAGGAATTAGCATTTAAAAAACCTATGAAATTCACTGAAAAAACCATAGGTTTCACACCAGTTATAGTTAGGAATTAGCATTAAAAAAACCTTTGAAATTCACTGAAAAAAACATAGGTTTCACACCAGTTATAGTTAGCAATTAGCATTTAAAAAACCTATTAAATTCACTGAAAAAACCATAGGTTTCACACCAGTTGCAGTTACCTGGAAATTTTACTGACATAAAACCATTAAAATTCCCACGTTATAGTTAGTTGGACTCACTATAACTTGTGCGTGTAATGCACTGCTGATGACATCACATACTACATCACTCATGACATGGTCAGTGACATCACTCATGACATCACTGATGACACCATCCTTGTGACGGAGAGACTGACCTCCTTTCACTGTAAAGTAACCCTTGAAACACATATTCAAAAATAGAAACTAACATTTTCAAAAAAGTGGAGATACCTATACCAGTTACAACAACCAATTCAGTAATTCCACAATTTACATACACATCCACTCATTCACTAACAGTTCTATATAGTCAGTCATACATATACTCACTCATCATATGTAGTGAGACACCTATACATCCGTTAACACACCCACAGTCTTCCAAAAGTTGCTCACATACATATTCACACATGCAAATAAAATATTGAACATCCATTTTTTTGCATATACAGCTATACACACACTACCACCTTACTTCTAAGGAAACTTACACATACTTACTCTCTTAAACAATCACTTATATAAACACATACTTATTTAAACAAGAACTCTTTCAATCTCTGACTCTCACATATACTCACTTATATACACCAATACTCACATATACTAGATTAAAACATATGTAGTTACTGATAAAGACACTAGTAAGACAGTCATGCACTTACTAACACATACATATACACACTCATTCACCCATACAGTCAGGCACATATGCTGTCTTCAAAACACATACTAACAGTGAGTCAGTCATTGATGCATCTGTGTGCTAAGTAACACCCCCACCAAATCATACATACACTTATACTGATACTAAAAAAAACATCTAATAACCCATATAAACACACATGTAGCTACTCACCAACCCATGCACCCACTTATACACAAAGTGAAACACTGATACAAACATTTAAATATTTAAACAATACTCGCTAATATATGTATTCACTATGATACACTTAATAAGCCAGTTAACCAATCATTTAAAAAAAAACATCCATTAAGACACTTATTTAAAGATTTATTCTTCCATTGACCTTCACATATACATATATACAACATGTTTATTTTTCAGAAAGGCACACATTCACTGGATAGTGTCATCAGTGATGTCATGAGTGATGTCACTGACCATGTCATGAGTCATGTAATTTGTGATGTCATCAGCAGTGCTTTACACGCGCAAGTTATAGTGAGTCCAACTAACTATAATGTGGGAATTTCAATGGTTTTATGTCAGTAAAATTTCCAGGTAACTATAACTGGTGTGAAACCTATGGTTTTTTCAGTGAATTTAATAGTTTTTTTAAATGCTAATTCCTAACTATAACTGGTGTGAAACCTATGGTTTTTTCAGTGAATATATATTCACTGGAAAAAACATAGGTTTCACATACGTTATATATATATATATATATATATATATATATATATGCAAACAGCACTCCTTCCACTTCCACTGAACCAGCGGCGAAGAAAAGAGAAACGAACCACTTCTTCTCAGGCAAGATGTTTTAATTACAGCCTAGCAGCAGTCAGACAGATGACGCGTTTCGGGCTTGGCGCCCTTGTTCACATAAAGGCTGTGATTGATTTTCGCCCATTTAAAGTGAAAAGCCCTTCCCACTTACAGTCACATGTTCTACAAGTTAATGACAAACATGATAAACAGACTACAAAATACAAGTGCAATCAGTAGCATGTAAATAATCACATTAGCGCCAAAAATTTCCATATTTACATTGTACATCTCCACCTTTCCTAATATAACGGAAATTTATCACATTGTAAAGGAGATGTTGACCCAAATAAAAACTTTTTCTTGGGAATTACAGTCAATTATTAAAAAAGACAGACTTTTGGCATTCTAAAAAATCTCTGGGTAAATCCAGATACCGTTTTTAACAAGTATCAAAATTTCATTATGACTGCATAAATGCATGTAATCATTAACAGATCTATGACTATAGTTTGGAAGTAATGTGCAATGAATATATAAAGTGCATGGAGGAACTATCTATAACTCAAATCTCTAAACATGTATGTTTATGTGAGTTGATTAAATGTGAGTAAAAAAGAAGAAGAAAAGGGAGGGTAACATAAATAAATAAATTTATCATGTGGCCCATCTCCGGTCGAGACATGACATTCAGTAGGACAAAACAATGCTTAGACAATGGATAACTCCCATCTATTCTCGAGGATTTCTGTTATCCAAAGTGAACTCAGAGCATGATTAGAGTTTTCAATTCTCTTAACAAATTGAGTAAAATATACCAATACACTTTGTCCTCCCTATATTGTAATATCTCTGCCGAAGTATACATAGATAAAAAAAACACCCATTGTGATAAAAAGGGTTTGTTCCGGATCACAACACATTTACATCCTGACCACGGAATTTACCAATACCAACACACATATGTACAATTTCTTGATACAGATCAGAAAGCCAATGTACGATACTAACAACTGCATCGCTCCGGGTAGCACAAAGAATACCTATTCACAAACACGTATACATATCTTCCGTGTTGTTCAAACCGTTTGGGCATTTGCTATCAAAGTTCAAAATAAACTTAGTTTCTAATTTTCTGAGCAAAGCCTCTCTATTCCCTCCTCTGCGAAGTTTCGGTACAGATGACACCACATAGTATGACAAACAAGATAAATTATTACCATGGACTTGTTTGAAGTGGCGCGCCACTGGGTAATTGGGATCGCTATGCAAAATGGCACGAAGATGTTGAAGGATTCTCTCATGTACCTGTAACTTGGTGCTTCCGATGTAATTGAGCCCACAGGTACATGAGAGAACATATACTGCAAATTCTGTTTTGCAGTTATAGTTTCCCATTATCTTGTGTGGTGTGGGACTGAATGGTGTGCGGTATTCTGTTGTTTTTACCCCGAACTTGCACGCCCGACAGGAAGAGCATTTATAGAATCCGTCTTTGGGCTTTAACCAATTAGGTTTGGTTCTTATCTCTGGGCTGGTAGGGTCTAACACAGCTCCCATGTTTCTTGCTCTACTGAATGTTATGGTGGGGCTAGATGGCAAACTCATTCTAAGAACGGGGTCAGTGAGTACTATTCCCCAGTTTTTATTGATGATGGCTCTGATTTTTCGTTCGTTCTCACTAAAGGCAGTGATTAGTCTAGGACATTGGACCCTGTCACTTACGCCCGAATTGACCGAAAGGTCAGATGAAATGATCGGGACTGGATTCTCAACTGTGGCGGCTGGAAGTAAGCTCGCCCTGGATCTCGAAGATGTTTTGATCAGAGCTGATGTTAGGATCTTTTCTGAATAGCCTCTAGCTCGCATGCGACGTATGGATTCCGCAGCACAGATGTTGAATTCTGTATCCGTGCTGCATATCCGTTTTAAACGTAGCAATTCTCCATAGGGAATACTTGCGATCAAGTGCCTAGGGTGGGCACTGGAGGCATGGAGTGTGACATTACCTGCGGTGGATTTTCTGAATAGGGTACTCTCTATTCTCCCATTGACTACATATAGTTTGACATCCAGGAATTCTAAGCTGGAGCTGTCTATGTGGTGGGTAAAATGGAGATTCAGATTGTTGATGTTAATCATTTCAACGAATTCCAATGCTTTTTCTTTGCTACCCCGCCACACGATGAAAATGTCATCGATAAACCTATAGTAGTGTGCGATGTTTTCTTCAAAAATGGAAGAATAGTCCCTTTTAAGCACCTGCTCCTCCCACCAGCCAACGTGCAAGCACGCATAGCTGGGGGAGAAGCAAGCGCCCATAGCCACACCCCTTAATTGCTTGAACAACTCTTTTCCGAATAGAAAGAAGTTGTTATTGAGACACCAGCTCATCATGCTGACTAGGGCTTTGTTGTGCTGATAAAATTCGCACGGTCTTTGGTCTAAAAAGAATTTTACAGCTGTAGTTCCTGCCTGGTGATTTATACTGGTGTATAATGATTCAATGTCTAATGAGATTAAATACATCCCATCAGACCATTGAATATCTTTGATTTTACTAAGAAAATCACCTGTATCCTTGATATAACTAGGCAGTTTCTTTACATGATTCTGAAGAAAAAAGTCAACATATTGGCCCACTTGTTCCGCTGCACTTCCTATGGCGGAAATAATAGGCCTGCCAGGAATAGGAGAAATACCTTTATGCACTTTGGGTATTAAATATAATACAGGTACAATTGGGTTCTCATTATGCATAAATTTGAACTCATCATTAGAAATGAGGCCATCACTGCGCAGACCCGTTAACAACTTTTTGAGAGAGTCTGTGGCCGCCTTATATTTTTTGGCGTTGGATGGTTCATAGCATTCAATGTTGTCCAGTTGGCGTTTTGCCTCTTTGATATACTCTTCTCGGGGCCAGATTACTAGGTTGCCCCCTTTATCTGATTTCTTAATGATGATTTCATTGTTTTCGCTTAGTTTTTTCATTAACCTGGCATAGTCTTTTTTCTTTTGTTCAACATGTTTCTTCTGTTTGCCTCTTTTAGACTGTACTTGTTTATTCAATTTTTTGATGTCCTCAACCACGCAGTCGTGGAACGTGTCCAATGCATCCCTGGGCATCATGGGAATATATTTGGATTTTTTCTTAAAGGGGCTGATCCCAGCACCCTTTTGTAGCAGACTGATGGTATATATAGTTATGATTTTTTCCCTATGGGATTTCTGAAAATTCTATGTCTAATAACTTTGGCGTTTGTGGACGGAATCGGCTGAAATTTTCAGGAATATGGCACATTTTGTTTCTGAGCAGCTCCTGACATTTTGGGGGGGTTTCGTCAAGGGGGGGCCGAGAAAAAAGGGGGGTCCCAAAACGCGTTTTTTGCATTGAGTTTTCCATAGGGCGGTTGGACTCACTTTTAGCTCGAACGGCTGAATGGATTTGCACGAAACTTGGCAAAATTGTAGGGACTGTTAGCCCGATGTGCCTTTGCTAGGTCTCAATATATGTGCTTCAGTGGATTTTGAGAAATTAACGTTTAAATCAAGATATATATCTGTAACAGCGCTCAGGGCAGCGATCCGGTTCGCGTACTTTTCGCTTATCGGAACTATGCGAAGCGAAGCTGATTGGCTCTCTGGTGTCTGTCAACATTCTAAACAGTCCGGTGCGGCCGCCATGTTGTCTCTCGGTAGGATCGAGAGATAAGAGGAGGCCAAAACAAAGGGGGAAATTTTGATAAGGGGGCATAGTAGATCCTCCCTGACCCCCTAGGTTTTATGTGGAGGTTGTAAAAGGTTTCTGCAGGGCAAAAAAGAAAAAAAAAAAAAAAATTATTTATGCGTGGTGAGCTCCTAGTACGCGAACCGGGAAGCGCTCTGGGCAGCGTACTATAAGGATAAAGGAATGATAGACTTTTCTAATACTGTATGTTAATTATTTGTTGTTTTTGTTGGGTTTTTTTTGTTTTCTTTATTTTATTTTTTTTTTATTATGATTGTGTTTCATACTTTATTAAATTTTCTAACATTTCATTGTCAGAAATGTCATAATTTATTATAGGGTGTAATTTTTTTTCATTTTGAAGCAGGTTGTCCACTGCTTCAACACATTGTAGAAGTTCGTGGTCTCTACTGTCATCCATAAAGTCATCAATTTTGTCTTGGCTGCTCTCCTTCAGTTCAATTGAAAATGAAACTTGTTGTTCGCCTTCCATTTTGCCTGAAATTTTGAATAAAAAAATATATATTAGTAGAGATTGGGCACTGTTGGGATTAATTTTAGATAGGTAGTTTTTATCAGTGAATTTGTCTTTTGGCAGTGTATAGTATCAGAGTGGAAATAGGACTATAAAAAAGTGTATGTGATTTAACGAAGAGAAGCCTAACTCCATTCCTAACTATAACAGAGAAGTCTATCTAAATCCATAACTACTACAGAGGGATAGTGTATATGTTTAAGAAAAAGTGTACCATATCAAGTTATAGTGCACAATATACTTCATTTTTTAAAAATAACAACTTACCTTCAGAAACAAGTTGAAGTCTTAGGTAAGTTTTGTAATGTGATGTACAACAAGAAGTAGCAGTCAAAATGGCTGTGTTTTCTTCTGTTCCTTTATATATATACAGGTATATAACCAATCAAATATCAGGTAATAAAAGTAGAAAATGAAAGTAAGATTTTTATTGGTTGTCAATTCCAACACTTCAGATGTGTTTTGTGAAGTAATTTACCTCAAGGTATTTAGAGAGTTCTACAGGCTTAATGGCTAAATGGAATTTCAATCAAATTTGTGAAAATGAAAGGGATTGTTATGTAGTATGAGCTAATCTATATTTGGTGAGAGTGTCTCCAGTTCTTTTTTTTGTGAATTACTTTCCCACCTTTTCTTTGGGCCGCTTCCCGGGAAGCAGTTTAGTCCGCGAACTAGAAGCGTAACGAGAGTCCACCATTTTGTGTTTCGGTCGAATTAACATATAAAATGGAGGTTAAATAATGTTCAGAAAGGGTAGAAGGGGACACGGTACAAGTATTTTGACCCCCCAGGTTTTCTGAGGGTGGCTGAGGAGGACCATATGTGCGTAGAAAAAACATTTTTAAAATAATTTTCGGCGGTTAGCTTCCAGTTCGCGTACCGGGTAGCGCTCTTTGAGCGTAGTTTGTTGAAAATTACAGAAATAAGTTAGAGAAAAGAATTAATTGTGCGTGATCAGATGAAGGGTAGTTCTGAGAAGAGCTTTTGGGTTTATGTTCCATTTAGGTACTTATAAGTAGGTACCAATGCACAGTCTTAAATTCAGAATGAAAATTCTGTTGCCCTCATCTGAGAAGTGAACTCCATCTCCTCTGTAGATATCTTGCATGTAGTAACGCAAGTTATTATTGTACAGGGAGCCCATTCCATGGTCTCTCATGAAAGCTGAAACAGATTTGTTTACATGCTTCCTCGCTTTCTCAATTTGTGGACCAAATTGGTTGGACCACCTCCATTTCTGTCTTTGGCATATTTTGGAATATACCAAGGCAGTTTGAGGAAAAAGTGCCATTAATTGCTCAAAGGTGTCCTTTAAAAGCATTTCCAGACCTACTCCTGTTAAAGTGCCCAAATCATTACCTCCACAATGCACTATTAACAGGTCAGGTTTTGGCAAATGCATAAAGGTTTTCACCAATGGTATCAATTGGTGACATTTTAATCCTCTTTGGCCCAACCATTTAATTTCCACATCTTGTAAATTGAGGTTGTGTAAATTTCTGTTGTCAGCATACCTTTGAGCCCAGTGGATGTAACTATGTCCAACAATCCATACGTTAAACATGGTGGGAGGAGGTTGTGCTGCAGTCAGATGAAGTGTGGTAATGAAAGGGCAGTTGAAACAGTAGGAGTTTGTAAAGAAAAAAAACTGTGGATTTCCAATGCTAATGATTCATTAGCAGTGATTGGTGCATTTCCATTTCTGAAAACAGAAAGTTAGGGTGCATGGATGTGTTCTTTGAAAGATGTAATTTCAATGGTCAAGGAAGAAACTTTTAATGAAAGATTGCACTGGATACGCAGGTGCACTGAGAGTTCAGAGTTCAATTGAAACATTGTTGTGTGAATTTGCAAACATGAGAGGTCTTCCAGGAGGTGGTTGCTATGGAAAAAAGGCAGAGAGGGCAGAGGGGGGAAGGGTTTTGATTTGAAAAAAGTGAGGGAAGAGTTATGATTGGCTAATATGAGAGATATGTGAAAAGAATATCTGTATTTCTGTGCTTTCAATAGCTGCAGCCTCTGGAGTGCATCCTGTTTGATCTGCTCAAGACAATTTGGTGTATTTCTGAGACTGTTTTGAAACTCAAAAAGTATTTGCTAAGGTGAGAAAAGATGTATTTAATTTAGAAAGAGAATAGTATGATTTAAGGAGAAAATGATGAAGAAAGCTGTGTTTTTAAAATGTGGTATACAATGCAGGTATACAATTGATTTATATGCTGTGTTTAAAAACGATTCTTTTCTATGATGTTATTTTTTCTCTTTTAAATGGAAAGCGTTCCTCATGGGGCTCTGAGCAGTTCTTAGTCATGTTATCCAATGGGAGGTGGATAACATGGCTAAGAGCATTTGCTGAATAATGCATGAATATCGTTGACTTTTCACCGTTATTCATGCATTGCGGCCGTTTTTTTTCGCATTTGCGAGCAGTTCTTAGCCATGTTATCCAATGGGAGGTGGATAACATGGCTAAGAGCATTTGCAGGATAATGCATGAATATCGCTGACTTTTCAGCGTGATATTCATGCATTGCTACCACTTTTTATCGCTAAGGAGAAAATGATGAAGAAAGCTGTGTTTTTAAATTGTGGCTTTGTCTGTAGTGATATAGAAATAGATTTTGTTACTTTGCGAAATTGTAATTGCATATTCGGTGTAGCATTCTGGCATGCAGTAACACAAGTGTTCTTGGCAAATTTAAATTTTGATTATGGGAGTTACATAGCCATGTTAATAATGTCCAAACAATGGTGCTGAGTAGTTTTTAGCCATGTTATCCAACATGGGCTTCGATTGGATTTCCACAGAGCATATTATGAAGCCCATTATCGCCGCTTTATCAGCCGTTTTCGGCCGATAATGCGACGATAATTTTAGTGTACAGGTTTGATAATATTTCCCTACATTCGCAGGGCTAGGTGATAGGCTGAGACCAGCCTGGCATGTAAAATGGCTACCGTGCACGACAAAATTGTGGCATTGTAAAAAAGGCAAGTTGGCGCAGACATTGTGTCTCAATAAGGATTCATTTATAACAATGTGGTATTTTATCAAGCCTGTGTGCTTCAATTATTGCCGCTTTATCGGCCGAAAACGACCGATAAAGCGGCGATAATGGGCTTGATAATATGCTCTATGGATTTCAAATCGAAGCACATGCTAGATGTGAAGACATCTAAAATGGGCTTCGATTGGAATTCCACAGAGCATATTATCAAGCCCATTGTCGCCGCTTTATCGGCGATAATTTTAGTGCGTAGGCTTGATAATATGCCCCAAAATATTTTATCGCACTGAGAAATTGGTGGTCAACACTTCCTGATTTCCTTCGAATCGAATGTTAACAGACGTCGCGCAGCAAAAATAAAAAGAAGCTCACGCACAGCCGCTGGAACACATGTATCAACATATATGAGACTCCTCAGCCACCCTCAGAAAATATAAGGGATTAGGATATGTCTCCCGCACCTTCTTATTCCTAGTAATTTAATTAAAACGAAGCACAAAATGGCGTATTCTCGTGCAGTTTGCGGCCTAGTTCGGTGTTTGGGAAGCGGTTCTATCGTGAAAAATATATATTTTTTTATTTTCCCCAGGGGACCCTTTAAAAATCCCAACAACATTCCTAGGGGGTCAACTGGGGTATACCTTGCCCCCTTTCATTAAATTTCCCCTTCGTTTTTCACCTCTACTTCTCTCTCGATCCTACCGAGAGATAAAATGGCGGCCGCTCTGGACTGTTTAGAATGTTGACAGACACCGGAGAGCCAATCAGCTTTCTGCACGCAAAGTTCCGTTTCGCAGGTGGGAGCGTATTTACAAGAAACTTGCACCATGAAGAACGCTTTCCATTTAAAAAAGAAAAATAACATCATACACAGTCATATGCCTTGATTTGCTATGTTAAATAATAAGTAGGGCATTAAGTTTTTGATGACTGTTATTCATTTACTGTTTGGTAATAGTGGTTATTAACATTTTTTATTAAATTTTTCAACAGATTCAACTGCAGATTCTTTCATAGTTTGGAAAATGCCTACCAGAAATAGAATTAGAAAGGCTCGAAAACGTCAAAGACAGCACGGTGATGTTTTATTGCAGCAGTCCTCTTCCCTAAATACTTATCAAAACACCAAGAAAGCTCCGGGTAAGAGCACAAAATCTTTCTTAAAAAAATATTTGTAGTACAAAAAGAATTTCTCGCCAAAATGTTTCAGTTCAGAAAAACAAGAGTAATTTAAATGGAAAGCAAAGACCCATGAAAAATGTTACTGGTAGAGGAAGAGATAACTCTGTGCATGATAGTAGAAGGAAAGAACAGTTTAGGGACATTCGACAACGAATGTTCCGTAATAGGATAATAGTTAATTTAATGAAAAATATTAAAAAATGCAAACAGAAAGCGGCATTTTATAAGAAGAAGAAAAATGTCGAGAAAATTATTGATCATGCTTTTGAAATTAAGCGAAAGTTGTTTATTTTGGTAATCAATAGAATTAGGAAACTAAGCAAGGTAATTTCAGATTTCCAAACAAACAGTAGATGGAAGAGAGTAGTAAATCGTACTAACTTTTGTGAAGTTTTTTCCGGAGAATGGATGCATAGTTCAAGTTCTGAGGCATTTTTTAATGAGGAGACTTATTTTCAGGATAATGATTTGGTGCATGCAGTTGACATCAGTGGTCGAGCTTATGAAGTGAAGGATGGTTGTCCAGTTGAAAAAGAAAAACTTGTGACAACAGAGACAGAAGAGGCGCTAAGTGATGAGGTTTTAGGAAGACGTCCTAAGGTTCCTGTGTTCATTTGGAAGTGTAGTTCTATTTGCAGTGTGCGACAGGTTTCCATCAATTTGCTTTGTGATTTTATACGGACATTTAATAAGAAAAGTTTGAAGCAGAAAATGAAGTTGTTGCAAGATTTAGATCCTTGCAGAGTGAGACAAATAACAGGTTTGCGTGGTCATTCACTGGCTTGTCTTTCCAGGAGAGTATGCCAGAGTGTTTTTCATCACTTCAGGATGCTAGCAGTGCATCATAATAAAGTGAGAAAATTAGTGAGAATGTTGTATTATGCAAAGAGTCCAGCAATTATGCTTAAACAATTATGTGCTGCTCTTTTGCATGGTTCTGAAATAGATGTGAAGAATATTTGTGAAGAAATTGAGTTTTGTTACTTTAGTAGTAAAGATGAGAATGTTCAAATTGACCCTGAAGTAGAGAGTAATGTGGAAGATAATGTACAGGTTTACAGTACAGATAATTTTCAGAAGGAAATTGCCACGTTTCAGATGAAATCAAGTGAGAGGCCTAATTTCACTTGTGTTTGTTGTCGACGCACTTATTATAAGAATCAGACTAAGGTAGTGGATTTATATGCAAAAACTGAAAGGGAAAATAATAGTGAATGGAAGGATTTGGCCACATACTTGATGGTAGAAAATTATTTTGATTTGGGATCGGATCAACGTGTGTGTACTTATTGTTGTAATAAATTAAACCAAAACCAGATGCCTGCTAGGGCAGTTCATAATAATCTTGAATTGGTTGAGATTCCTTCTGAATTGAAGGATTTAAATACTTATGAATCTATTTTGATTCAAAGTATCCATCCCTTTCAGGCTATTGTAAGAATGGAGCCAAAGACAGGGAAGTTGCCTCCTGCAGATTTACAGAGAGGATTAAAGGGAAGAGTTGTTTATTTGCCTTTAGATTTGAATAAAAACATTAACACAATTGGAGTAGAGGAAGTGGAAGAGGAACCTCTGGTTATCTTGGTTAATGGGGTTCCGACAAAGAATAAGAAAATATGGCAAGATTTAGTGGATGTTAGGAAAGTCAAAAAGGCAACAGTGTATTTGAAGAAAAATAATAAGTATTATAAGAATGTGTATGTTGCAGAAGAGGAAGTAAGTGATGAAGAGGATAGCGATTTGTGTGCTGGCCAAATTGAGAAAGTAGAGGCCTCTAAAAGTGAAGAAATATATGAACATTATAGTGTTCATCCTTTGCATTCCAAGGAAGTCATGGGGAATGCTATTGAGTTGTTTCAAATGAAACAAGCCAAAGGGAGTCCCATTAGTGTTTGGGAGGAAAGTTTGGAAGCTCGGTGTTTCCCACAGCTATTTCCCACAGGTCGAGGAGGAAGATATGATGAGCGATCTCATCAAATTCCTGCGTCTGAATACCGGACTTTACGATTGTATGGAGAAGATCCTAGGTTTCGTCAATGCATTCCCTATTTGTTTCATCTCCTGTTTGAAAGCGATCTGTCTGGACTGTCATATGCAGTGAACCACATCTTAAAAAGTGGTATACAGCTGCGAAACATCTCGGCAAGGGACTTTATGCATAAAGTCAATGTCCAAGATAGTATTTTGGATTCTCACTTAATTAATCTCATGGCGTGTCAGCGTGGTACTAATGAGTACTGGTATCGTCGTCATGGTGATTTAAAATGTATGCTGAGGAACTTAGGAACTCCGACATGGTTCCTCACTCTGAGCTGTGCCGAGTATGGCTGGGAAGACTTACTTGAATTTCTACGAGAAGCAAATGGAAATATTGAAAACATTGAATTCAAGACACCTGGAGAACTGTGTTCTTTGGATCCTGTGAATGTATGCAGGTACTTCAATCATAAATTTGAAGCTATGATGTCTTTCATCACAAATAAGAAGAATCCACCTCTTGGAGAGGTGTTGGATTTCTTCTGGAGAAAGGAGTACCAAGCAAGAGGTGCTCCTCATATACATATGTTGTTGTGGATCAAGGATGCACCTAAATTTGGAACAGATCCCGATCACTTAGTGATGAATTTCATAGAACAGTATTCTACGTGTGCTGTTCCAAATGCAACGGAGAAGAAAAGCCTAAGAGAACAAGTTCTACGTTTCCAAAGCCATCGTTGTGGAAAGTACTGTTGTCGTAAATTCAGAAACAAGGACAAGTTCTACACCAAATGTCGTTTCAACTTTTCACGGCCGGTGATTTCTAAAGGAAAAGTGAACAGTTTGATGTCTTCACTACGACATAATGTGACGAGGAAATCACCCAAAAATACATACAATTTGAAAAGGAACGAAGAGTCCAAGTACATCAACGACTACAACCCAGTGATTTTGTCCATGTGGAATGCTAACATGGATATACAGTTTGTGGGTGACAACTGCATTGCTGTGGCTCGGTATGTGACATCTTACATCACCAAAAAAGAAAAGACAGAACTGAAGGATATGTGGGAGGACATTTCCCATGAAAAGAGCCTCAGCAAGAAGTTGTACAGTTTTAGTCTGAAGATGTTGTCGCATCGAGAAATCGGAGCTTACGAATGTTCAGATCGATTGTCTTCAGCAAGTCTCTATGCCAAATCTAGGAGTATCGTTTGGGCGAGTCTTGGTCTTGCTGCAACGCGAAATCGAGTTCTTAAACCTGTCCGGGAAATTGAGTATTTGGCGGAAAAGGAGCCAAACAGTACCGACATTTTGAAGACCAACATGTTGGATACATATTATCCAAATCGAAGCAGTCACCTTGAGAATGTTTGTCTATATGAGGTTCTCCAAAATTATATATTCAAGAGGAACATCAAAGAAAATATTGAGAAAGGAGTGTATGCTGTAATTGGAAGTGAGGGATGCCTGGTCAAGCAAAGAAAATGCCAATTAGTAAACCATCGAAAATTGAGTGGTGAATCTCGAGAAAAAAAGGAGTTTTTCTATTTAGCACTTTTGCAACTTTTCAAGCCTTGGCGTGCAGAAGAGGAACTGCTTGGAGATTTCCTCTGTTACGAAGACTCTTTTAATGCAGCCAAGGAGTCCATAGCATGTCCTGCTTTTCCTAAATATCAAGAAATGCTAACTTTGGAAATTGAGCAGGAAGCAACGATTGCAGCCGAGATTGCCAGAGACAGTTCTCAGGACAGTCAGAGTTCTGTTTCATTGAGTCAAGATCCACTTGGAGGACCTATTATCGAAAATGAAGCTGCCACTGCTATGAATGAAGTGGAAAGAGCCATGGCACATGCTCAGGAGGATTCAGTTAACTTAGAAGACTTGGAAAAACAACTGAACGTTGAGCAGAGGAAAATATATGATGAAGTTACCAAGGAAATTGAGCACAGATTAAGTCATCAGAAGAAAGAGTGCTCATGTACGTCGTTGAAGCCTGTCCGACTGTACGTGAGTGGAGAAGCGGGAACTGGAAAGAGTTTCCTCATTAAAGCAATTTCTTGTTATTTGCAGGAAAGGACTGAGTCATCGCTGTCTTGTGTTGTCACCGCTCCTACTGGACTGGCAGCACATAACATTAAAGGTATTACTTTGCATCGTCTACTGATGCTGCCGGTGGAGCATGACAACAAATTACAATACAACAAGTTATCTGGAGATGCTTGCTGTGAAGTTTCAAGAGTCTTGAGGAAAATGAAACTACTTATCATTGACGAAGTAAGCATGGTTTCCAATGTCATGCTTGCCTTTGTGCATTTGAGAATGCAAGAAGTACTTAAAACTGAATATGATGTGTTATTTGGTGGCAAACACATCATTGTTTTCGGAGATCTTCTGCAGCTGACACTAGTAAAAGGTCAACCTGTGTTCAAAATACTCACGCATGAAGATACCAGGAAGTGCCTAGGGAGCATTGGCAACGTCAATATATGGTTAAACTTCAATTATGCTGAACTGCATCAAAATATGCGTCAGGCAAAGGATGAAGATTACAAGAATATTCTACAAGATATTAGAATTGGAAAAGTGACCGAGCATGGGAAAGAAGCTTTAAATGCACGATTACTGTAAAATTTATATCCCAAACAAGAGATTGTGCCTGAGAATATTTTTCAGAAAATTACTGAGAAGAAATCCGGGATATGTCTCATGCCAACTCTTGCAGAATGTGCCATCTTCAACAACAAAATGTTCAATTTAGAAAAGCAAGAGATTGTGAAACTTGAAGCTATCGACAAATTAGAGCATATGGGATCAACAATTATTTTGTCAGACAATTTGAAATCAAAATTGGATTCATTAGAGAAGACTATATCTAAAACAGCGGGTTTTGAAAAGACTTTGAATGTGTGTTTAAATTGCCAGATCATTTTGAGAAGGAATTTACATGTAGAAAGAGGTCTGGTAAATGGATCAATGGGTAATGTTGTTGATTTTGAGAAATACAGAAATAGAGATGGAATAGAATTTTTAAGAATTAAATTTGATGGCATTGAGGAAGTACAGCAAATTGGTCGTTGTTCTGCTAGGTTTTTGCTTGTTAAAGACTTATATGTTCGCCGGAAACAGTTTCCTGTTTGCTTGGCATATGCGGTGACAATCCATAAATCGCAAGGTTTAAGTGTAGACTGTGCATTGGTTAATATTGGCAGTTCTGTGTTCAAGGAGGGTATGGCATATGTGGCATTGTCACGAGTTAGAACTTTATCGGGATTGTACTTGATTGACTGTGATGTCACAAACATTTTTGCGGATCTAGATTGTGTTAAGGAATACAATAGGTTAAGAAGAGAGTATGCGCCACATTTGCCTCAATATCCTTTATTTGAGAAACGTGTGGTAGGCCAGAAACGTAGAAATATCAGTAATAGTAGGGAGGTTGTTCCAAAAAGACGAAAACTCAATGAACCGAAAGTTGTTAGCAGAAAGAAAGTGGATTCTGTTGAAGATGTTGTCGGTTTTCAATTTGAAAACAGTTCTGGTGTCAACTGCTATGCAAATGTAGTGGTTAATGTTCTCTTTTCACTAGAGAGTTTAAAAGAACAGATTGTGTTCAATTCGGAACAAAGTTTATGCTGCTTGTTGAATTCTGTGTTAGAGAAATGTAGCACTGATCGAACAAAAGTAGAAAGTGTGTCTGATGTTCGTTATCTGTTAGATGAATGTTCAGGTCAAACAGACTTCTCTGAAAATAATCAGCAAGATTGTCAGGAGTTTTTAATGTATATGCTTGATGTATTGCAAGATGAGGGTGTAGATGTAGATCACCTGTTTGGGCTTTCTTATCAATGGCAGCATGACTGCGAGAACTGTATTGTATCAAGTACTACTAGTGTAGACTCAGAAAGATTTATATATTTAACTTTGCCAGACAGTAAATCAGTGTCCTTTAATAAGCTAGTAAATGCAGCGGATCACAACATGGAGTGTAGCCAATGTAAATCTGAAATGATGTCAACATTATTTATACGTAGATATGGCCAGTATGTCATTTTAATGATCCAACGATGTAGGCCTGATGGATCAAAATTGTCAACTTTAATAAAAAAATTTGTGGCTTCTCAGCTGTCAATATCAGGGAGGACTTTTGTAACTGTAGCAATTATCTATCACGATGGTCCATCAACAACATCAGGACATTATACAGCTTACTTAAAGTCTGGAAATGGCTGGTCATTCTGTAATGATTCCGTTGTAACTTTCAAAAAAAAATTGCCGTTTGATCTTAAAAATTCTTACCTGGTGTTTTTAAAACCAAAATTTTAAGTAGAGGAAATGTAAGTCTGCAATGCTGTCTAGATTAAAAATCCAACTATATAAACCTGATGCAAGTAAGTCTGCTTCATAGTAAGCAGTATCAGTGTCATAGGAAAAGGAGAACATGAGTGACAAAGAAGAGTAAGATATTAGTAGTCCAGGATTGTGAAAATAATCTAAAATATTTTATTTTTGAAAGTTGCGAAAATAGAAAATGTCGGGATTTGATTGGAAGAATTACAAGACTTGCGAATCGCGGCAACATGATTTGGCCTAGTGGAAACATGTGATAGAACGAGAGAAGTTTTTTTTTCTATGTAACATATTTTACGTATCGATGGAGGTTTTCTTTCAGAAAGTGGCGGGCTGGAAATATTTATAGCACAACAGAGTGAATGCTGTTTATAGGAGATCCTTCGACGTCATTGAAAGTAAGTTAATTTCAAGGAGTTTTGAAATCAGATTTCTTAGGTTGTATGGGTTTTTTAAACACAGTCATTTTGATTGTGTTTTTTTTTCCCCGCTGTTACATGATGAATACCTTCAAGTCACTGATTTAAGTGAAATTTGATACATTCTGAGAACAGCAAAAATAAACCGTTTAACATGTATATTTAATGTTATGCTTTTTGTACTTATGATATACATTTAGAAATGTGAGGTACATATGGGAAAGCTGAGTCTTCTGTAACTGTCAATTTTAATGCTTACAGTGCTGTACTTCTGGGTACTGTTTTTTTTTTAAAAAAAGAAAAGAGGCCTCATCTCAAAGAAAGCTCTTGAAAGCACACATCTTATTTGCATCCTAAAACAATAATTTTAAATGTTAGACACAATTTTATGATGGTTTTACATCTCTTTTTGCGCTGTTATGGCATCACTATTGTGAGACATAAGCAATGTAAAAGAAGCATCATATTTCAAAATAGGCCTCATTTCATCAGCATGAAGATACTGTTTGTTGAAAATAAATATATTTAGGATTGTGTAGGGATCGTAGAGAAGTAGAGGTTTCTATAAGTGTCAAAGTTGTTTAAAAAGTGTTTCTTCTTGAATGTTTTCCCTTCTTTTTTCTAATTTTTAAATACATGTTTTAATATTTTTGGAAATGTTTGTTCTCTCTTTTACAGATTGAATGTATGAAAAATTTTCTTTAAAAATTAACAAGAATTATAAGGTAAATGTTTTCTACTTTTTTAACCTGCATTCCACTGCTGATGATGTCACTGACTATGTTATGAATGATGTAATAAGTGGGCATATCTGTTATCTCGTTAAAAAAAGGAACAGTAAGTTTAAGGATAGAAAACAGACAGTTATGTTACAAAAAAGACAGCTATAGGACGTAAACAAAAAAAACTGTTACTCGCAATCCACTGCTGATGATGTCACTGACCATGTCAAAAATAATGTAATATATGACATGATCAGAAGTGAATTGCGGGTCACAGTATCTTTTCTTTACTCCCTATAGCTGTCTTTTTTGTAACATAGCTGTCTGTTTTCTTTCCTTATACTTACTGTTCCTTTTTTTAAAAAGTTTTTTTTGGTGCGCTTAAAGTTCGCGTACCGGAGTGCGAACTGGGAGCGAACTAATAGAAATAGAGCTTGGCAGAGTTGAAAGAATTCTACCAATTTTTTTAAATAATGGGGAGGTAGTTCTGAAAAGAACTTTTTTTTACTTTTTGTTGTTTTAAATTTTTTTATTACTTTTCTGAACATTTTTTATATTTTTAGTTTTTTTCTGAAAATTTTGTATTTTTTTTACTTTTTGGGGGGGAGGGGGGAAACAAAAATGACTCATCGAAGAGGGCTCAACAGGAGCAACAAAAACAAAGATGAATTTATTTTTTGGGGCGTTTTGGACATGCATGATTTTTGATTGCTCTCATTATGAGAGTTATGCTACTTTCGCGGAAGCATAATGTTTGATTGCACCACACGCACATTTGTTTCACTTCCCCCATGTCCACTTGAATATTCGGGATCAACTGCCTTGCTTCTGGTCCCGAAACTTCTGGCACGACCGATCTTCTGGCTATTGCTGGGGAATTTTGTTGTTCGTCCCGAAGCTGAGCAGCACTATAGTTATTTGGGTGCCACCTGCTCATGTGCCTGTGCATAGTGAAATTCCCAAAACTATATTTTTTATCCGTCCCTCTCGAAAGGCGATCATCACAGATACGGCAGAAGACATATCTGGCGTTCACTTTCTTTTGTCCTGGTGGAATTTTAAAGAATTGCCATATGAAATTTTCCTTCCTGTTGTACCTCCTGGGCTCCTCTGGCAAATATTCAGGTTCTTCCTCCTCTTCCTGATCTTCCTCTTGTGGAAAGATTGGTTGAGTAGGTGGTCCTTTTTTTCCATGAGGAGGTGGAGGTGGTGGTGGAGGAACACTACCAGAAGCAACAACAGAAGCCATTTCTCTGGATTGTACAAAGGTCTTTCTCTCACCAAGATGAAAGTCAGAGTGAGGAAAGAAGGAGGGGTTTTCATCATTTGGGAAAAGCCAAAGTTCTAAACCAATGAAAAGTGTTAATTTTAGATCACATGACCTAGTATTACATCATTAGGAAACTAAAAGTGAAATGAACTAATGAAAAGTGTTATTATCGAGTCACATGACCTGCTGTCTTTACGTTTCGCGCTTTGCGCCGCTATCCAATCCGCTTCCGGGTCCGCTAACTTGGCGCGTCGGAAAACGTATTACGCGACAACGCAAAACGTCATGATAACGTAACAGTTACGCTTAAGCGACGATTACCGGCTCGCGTACTAAGTCGCGGCTTTGAATTCCGCTAACGGGAAGCTGACCAGTTCGCGGACTAGGAGCGGAACAAATTTTTTTTTTTTTAAAAATGTATAAGGAAACATGTACAATATATTTTATGATTTAAAGAAGAATACATTTTATAGATAGAAATATTAGCTTTCAAAAAACCATTGAAATTCAATGAAAAAACCATAGGTTATAGTCCATATATAGTTAGGAATTTGCATTTACAAAACCTTATTTTACTCGCATAAAACCATTGAAATTCCATATATAGTTAGATGCGCTAACTATATATTGCGCACCCGCAATCCACTGCTGATGATGTCACATATTACATCATTCATGACATGGTCAGTGACATCACTATATATGGAATTTCAATGGTTTTATGCGAGTAAAATAAGGTTTTGTAAATGCAAATTCCTAACTATATATGGACTATAACCTATGGTTTTTTCATTGAATATATATATATATATATATATATATATATATATATATATATATATATATATATATATATATATATATATATATATATATATCGAAGCTCCAAAATCCTAAAAATGCCCAGCCGGGTCATAGGAAGGAAAAAGCACTCGCAAGCACGGCACAGCTCGTTTTCACAGGACAGGTTTATTGAAGACAGACGCGTTTCGGGAGAGCCCTCCCTTTCTCAATGATTTCATCTTACAAGACGGGCGCAGCGCCATTATGAATGTTTACAAACACATATGAAAACAAACAAAGGACTGATGCTTTTTCGCAGCAAGGGGCGCCATCTTAGAGTGTATCAATTCTACATACTGTTTTGCTTATCGTAAAACCACAAACAACAATAATGCCGTGTATCGGCTATCCTACTGTCATAAAGAAAAACCCAATACTATTCTCATATAGTATATAATAAGGTTAAGACAGTAATAAGATGTTGGAAACTGACCAACCTACGACATGAACACCATGTTTATAATGTGCACAGGTCGGATAAATCTTGCCGTGGATCGGCAATTGCAGCCCCTGAATGGACTGCAAAACATACAGTGTGGTTACCTATTTAAGCATATCCTCCAGTATAATTTCAGTGGTGATGAAGGCATCCATCACACAACAGAAACAGAGAACAAAAACAAAAACATACAAAACAATTCCAGTAAATCTTAGCACAAATTAACAGAATGTCAAGTCTATGTTGGAAATTCAGTACTCAACTTGACGGGAAGTCATAGCATAGAACTGCACATATATTCAACCCAGGTGAGAGGCCAGTTCCTCTCCCATATTCAAGCCTCCAGGTGCTTTCGTCTCAAGGTCTATGATATACCGGGACTCGAGTCTCCTGAGTGCAAGTAATCTATTACCCCCTCTGGGATTTTCCTCGACTCGGTCCAGACAGAAATATCTAAGAAGGTTTCTATCACTGTTATGTTTCAGGGAGAAATGACGGGCCACTGGATACGTGATGTCCTTATTCACAATGGCCCGCATATGTTCCAAAATTCTCAACTTAACAGGATTGATGGTACTCCCAACATACTGTAACTGACAGGGGCACATTAGGCAATAAACAACAAAGTCAGACTGGCATGACATAAACTTTGCTATTTTCCTACCATTCTTTATACCTGGGACTTGGTATGTTAAAGTCCTTTTACTTGAAGCGCAAGCTTTGCATTTTCCACAAGGAAAAAAGCCTTTGGCGTCTTTCAAGGTTCCTAGTGATCTTTTCATCGGTGGTAAGTAGCTATGAACCATTTTTTCCCTGAGTGATCTGGCCTTTCTAAATGTGATCAGTGGGGTGTTGGGAATATCCGGCCCTACAATTTGATCCGATTTTAAAATGTGCCAATGTTTGGACAGAATGGATCGCAATTTACATGAGTCGGCAGCATATGGTGTTATGATGCGAAATTTACCTTCAGTGTCAGGGCCTTGTTTTTTGACAAAAAGACTAGCACGTGGTATTTTTCTGACCCTGTCTAGGGTGTTTTGCAAAAGGGAAAAGCTGTAACCTCTTGTTAAAAATCGTTCCATGCATTCACCAGCTGCTTTCTCGAAGTGGGTGTTATGGCTGCAATTACGTTTTAACCGCAAAAACTCTCCGTACGGGATGTTATTAATTAATTTACGGGGATGGCCGCTGGAAGCGTGTAAAACGCTATTGCCGGCCGTAGGCTTGCGGTAAAGTTGCGTGCAGATACGTCCCTCGCTAACACTCACTTCTAGGTCCAGATAGTTGACCCTGTCCCTGCTGATTTCACTGGTAAACCTCAGATGGTATTCATTTTCATTGAGCAGTTGGATGTATTGGTTAGCTTCCTCAACCGTACCGTTCCACACCAGGAACAGATCATCTAATTATATATATATATATTACCTATATTACGCTTAGAGACCGTTGGTGATAATGCGCTATATAAATATAAATTGAAAATTACAAATTACAAATTACTGGTGGTTGCCAGTAGGTAGTTATAGTTAGGACCTAGTTACCATAGGAATATGGCTGTATTCTATTCCCAATAACTTTGGAGCCGTTTGACGAATCTTCGCAAAATTGTCAAAACTGATTCTTTGTGGATATCTGCTCCTATGTTGGAAGTTGTGGGGTGTTTCGTCAAGGGGGGTCGAGACAAAAGGGGTTCCGAAACGTGTTTTCTCCATGTTAATTTCCGTAGGAAACTTTAGACAAGGCTACAGGTTGAATGGGTTAACGTAATGACCCCAAATTTGGCAGGGAGAAGGGTTTTGGTCGAGAAAGCACACTTTCATTTATTTGGTGTAAATCCATTCAGTAGTTTTAGAGAAATATCGAAATTTACAGACATTGATATTTGGGAATTCTGCCATCTGATTGGCTGAGGTGTTACAAGCACGAGCTTGCTGCTGATTAAGCATGGGCTAATTTTGCGAATTCGCGATCCGCGAATTTGCGAATTCGCAATCCGCAAAATTCGCGAATTCGCAATCCGCAAAATTCGCGAATTTGCGGATTTTTGTTTTTTTGCGTGTTCGCTGGGTTTTTTGCGTGTTCGCTGGGTTTTTGCGTGTTCGCAGGGCTTTTTGCGTCTTCGCGAGCCGCTTGCATAGCGTAGTTACCCATGCAGTCGTTTATGGGAGAGGGAGAGAGAGATAGATAGATAGATAGATAGATAGATAGATAGATAGATAGATAGATAGATAGATAGATAGATAGATAGATAGATAGATAGATAGATAGATAGAGAAAGAGAGGGAAAGAGAGAGGGAGAGAGAGAACGAGAGAAAGAAAGAGAGGCCGGATCTCTGAAGGGCCATATTCCTGAGTTGCCCCTACAGAACATACAGCTTTTTATTTTTAGCAAAATGCATATGAAAATTGTGCTGTAAAGGTCTCTTTTAGTTTAACCCCTCCTGACAACTCAAAATGGGTGTATTTGCCATCCTCTCCCTTCTTCCTGTTTTTTATATCTCTAAGTGCTTCCTGGTGAGGTTTAATTCCTTGAACAGGTGCCTCGTTGCCTACTTGTAACTATTCTCTGACCCTGCTTCAAGGGTCAGAGCAGGGTCAGAGAATAGTTGCAAGTAGGCAACGAGGCGCCAGGAAGCAATTAGCAGCAGGTGTCCAAGTTGAAGTTAATTTGTTTGTAACCCTTTTGTAAAAGGTTACAAAGAAATTAGGTTCAACTTTTGCACCTGCTGCTGTAACCCTTGCTTGGCTGAAAATTCGTCCCCGCTGATATGGTTGGGATACCCGACACCCCCTCTCAACACAATCCCCAAGAATGGGAAGACGGAAACGGTTCTGAACTTTTGGAAGGCGGGAGGGAGTTACCCTCCCGGCCGTATTTATTAAAAATATGAAACAAAATTAAAACATTAAAATAACAGTGTCATATCATGTACAATTTCATTTACACATTACGATGTTCTTGGCTAACCTTAACACATCTCTAATACAAAGGTTCTCCTAGCCGATACTAAAACATCCTGTAAATGCATTTCTCAAAATTGAAATTGTACATCCTAACATTACGGGCCAACGGCAAGGTCGTAACCGGTGTCAGATCCCTAATACCATAACTCCCCCCTCACTTGTGAGGGGCGGGCGCACAGAGGACTGTACCTCTGTGCCAACTTCCAATTTCCCTTGTCCTAACGGGGGCCCCTGTTTACTCGACGCCATCTTAGTGGTCGTCCGAGGACTCGTGTGAGGTGTCTAGAAGGTAGCGTAGACCCCCCTCCCACCCCACACTGCTTACCACATCTGCCGTCGCAGATGTCCTGGCCCCGGGAAATTCCCAGGAGGGGCCCGTAGCCCCTCCTCCCCAGGGAGGGGCCTATGACTGCCTTCCCTTTCGGCGTCCCCCTCCTTAGAAGGGGACCGCCTCCCCGTTTGAGGGGCCAATGGCCGCCTCCCCCTGGGCGCTCCCATCCATAATGGGTGACGCCCCACCTCTAGGGATCTTCCAATTACTGCTCACCGATCATGACCTTACCGCCCGACCAAAAATTAAATACGACATTTTTAAACTAAGAGGAATAAAACAGACAATTATACTGAGCAATTCAAGTATAACTTCTACGAAGCACTAATTTAACTCTGCTGCAATTACTTTGTCGAAATACATGCTGAAAGATCAACCATTTTTTTTATATGCCAAAATGATCAACTTTATTCACAACAACCTGTAAAAGAAACAGTATCATGTCACTCAACTTTATTCAAAACAAATCGCTGTCATCAGGGGCTGGTGGGTGGGTCAAAATTGGCTCTTCGTTCCGTCTCGAGCTCTCGTGCAACGGGGAGGTGCAGCTTCAGAGCACAGGAACAAGAGGATGCTTCCTTGGCTTGTTGCTCCTTTTATCCTTCTTCGGGTGGGCGTGGACCCTCCTCCAATCCGCCTCCAGGGCATGGCCATCGGCGTAGGTGTCTAGGACAGCCCCCTCTTGGGCGGGAAAAGGGGCGCCCCGGATACGCCGCTTCGGGCATACCAGCCGAGACTCGCCTCCCGCCCAAAATGGCTTCCCGGGGGGATCGGGGTACTCCACCATACGTTCGGGGGGAACGAGCGGTCGCCCCTTTCCATATGGTTGGGATACCCGACACCCCCTCTCAACACAATCCCCAAGAATGGGAAGACGGAAACGGTTCTGAACTTTTGGAAGGCGGGAGGGAGTTACCCTCCCGGCCGTATTTATTAAAAATATGAAACAAAATTAAAACATTAAAATAACAGTTTCATATCATGTACAATTTCATTTACACATTACGATGTTCTTGGCTAACCTTAACACATCTCTAATACAAAGGTTCTCCTAGCCGATACTAAAACATCCTGTAAATGCATTTCTCAAAATTGAAATTGTACATCCTAACATTACGGGCCAACGGCAAGGTCGTAACCGGTGTCAGATCCCTAATACCATAACTCCCCCCTCACTTGTGAGGGGCGGGCGCACAGAGGACTGTACCTCTGTGCCAACTTCCAATTTCCCTTGTCCTAACGGGGGCCCCTATTTACTCGACGCCATCTTAGTGGTCGTCCGAGGACTCGTGTGAGGTGTCTAGAAGGTAGCATAGACCCCCCTCCCACCCCACACTGCTTACCACATCTGCCGTCGCAGATGTCCTGGCCCCGGGAAATTCCCAGGAGGGGCCCGTAGCCCCTCCTCCCCAGGGAGGGGCCTATGATCGCCTTCCCTTTCGGCGTCCCCCTCCTTAGAAGGGGACCGCCTCCCCTTTTGAGGGGCCAATGGCCGCCTCCCCCCAGGCGCTCCCATCCATAATCCAATTACTGCTCATCGATCATGACCTTACCGCCACAGGCCGGATAGTTGACCGGCTATCCGGACCCCCCACAAAACTCCTACTTAAAGGTCATGGATGCACAAACTCTTTAACCAAGCTACGAAGTCTCCTATGAGTAAAGCATTCCCCTCCCGGGACAAATGGACCCCATCCTCCAGATACATATGGTCCTCCGTGATACATCCATGAGGAATAGAATGCAATGTACCTGTACGGAACAGCCTACCAAGTTTGTTATTCACTTTCTTCACCGACTGATTTAAAGCTGACACAGAAATAGCCCCAGCCACACCTTCCGCGGAATCATGTGGGACCATGCAATCGTGCACCCCGGAACCCTTCTCGCCAACCAACTTACTGTGGATAGGATTAATTCGAGAAGTACTCGTCGACCAGTGGTCACCAAATCATTGCTCCCAAGATGCACTATGATTACAAATGGTGGTGACCTTGTCCGCCCTAACAAACCCTCCATAAAAGTTTGGAACTGGTCAATACAGAGCCCGCCCCTTCCGTAGAAGGTCTCCCTGTACCCGTATTCCCCAGCTATGTGAATCATGTCACCTGCTTTGAATACATCTGCGGCGCGCCTCACGTATGAGTGGCCGATGACCCACACCACTCTTGCCTCAGCCGGTGATCTTTGACCGCTGGTCCCCAGGTGTCGGGTCAACTGCACAGTCCGCCCCGCAAAGCCTGCTCGCGAAACTGAAAACCAAACAGAAAACAAGAAGCGTGAGTGCATGACATTAGCTTCACAACATGTGCAACCGCACATACCTCTTATAACAATTCGTGGACCAACGCCCCAACGGTTTCACTTTATCCACATTCAAACCCCTGGCTGTAGCCTCTGTAGCAGCACCTATCCGGAATGAGTGGGTCCCAAAATCGCTCGGGTTCAAGCCCGCTGCCGCGATTGCCATTGTTAACACCCGCTGAAACTGAAACCTGGTCAGTGGGGTGGCGTCGGTATGTCTCAGCAAGCTCCCTCTCCATGCTGCCGCCCTTTGCGCTAAGTACTCCTCTACGCATTTCACTGGGCACATGTGGGACCCTAGCATGCGCTGAACAACCACACTGTCTCCGATCGCTCCCTGATCGGTTTTGGACTTGGCTATAGTGACTACCATCATGTCACCCTTAATCTGGATGTGTTCTCGACACAGACCTCCCCCCGTATCCTGCTTGTTCCTCGCTACCAGTTCGCTTATCCGCATAGCCCCATGGAATGCTAATGCAAAAGCGGCCCGGAACGGCACTGTCTCTGACTGAGATGAACAAGTCGCAGGGAGTACGGACATTAACTGGGACAACCCTGCTAGCCCTATCGGGCGCCTCTCGTCCTCTCTACGACCCTCAAGGCGTTGCCACCCGCGCAGCGCCTTTTTTACCAGAAAGGACGCTGTGGGGTCCTGAATGCCATGAGCCTGCGCCATAAACGCAATGGCGGCTCGGTGTCTATTGGCTGTTGCCACTGATCGGCCTGCCTGATGCAATGATACTAGAAATTTCAGGACGTACTCTTCCCGCCCCCAATGTTCCCCCCTAGCTGGACCCAAAAATGCCCAATAAGAACGGAACGCCCCTTCATAAGCCTTCCTTGTCCTGGGGGCTAAACTCTCTCCCATGAGGTTTTGTAATCCGGGGCACCGAGAGACCAGAGAACTTCGGGAAATGGTGCCGCCACCAAGTCCGCAGAGGGCAAATGGCCCCGGAAGGCCTGCATGTGGGAACGAGAGAGTGCATCAGCCGCCTGGTTCAGTACCCCAGGCACATGTTTTGCTCTAAAGTGAACGTTCAATTGCATACATAGCAGGACAATTTCTTTCATCAATCTTAAGATCAATTTGCAGCGTGCTGCCTGATTATTAACACATTCTACCACAGTCATGTTATCTGACCAGAACACCACAGCACGATCACAAAACCCCTCTGGCCATGTCTTCAGGGCCACTAGAATAGGGAACAGTTCAAGAAACCCAATGTTACCCGTGAGCCCACTCTCGTGCCACCATGCCGGCCATTTTTGTGCCGACCAATGATTACCAAAAATGGCGCCAAAACCCACACTCCCTGCCGAGTCGGTCCACAATCCCAGCTCCCCGGAGGAGACCGCTGGTTTGTTCCACAGGACTCGACCGTTGAAATCCGCCAGAAATGCCAACCATATGCGCATGTCCTGGCGAACCTCTGCTGAGAGTCTTGTGCGGTGATGCCCTTCCTTAAGGCCCACCATGGCTTGAGCAATAGAGCGAGAAAAGGGGCGAGCCATTGGTATCACTCTAAGGGCAAAATTAAGCTGACCCACAGCCTGCTGCACCTGATGCAATGTTACTTTCGTCTTGCCAATACATGTCTCAAGCGAGGCTTTAAATTTTAACACCTTCTCCGTAGGCAAACGGAAGCACCCCTCTTCAGAATCGAGCTCAATTCCAAGAAACTCGAGTGAAGTAGACGGCCCCACAGTCTTGCCTGGTGCCAATGGCACACCAAATCCTTTCATGAGATCACGAAATTTACTCAAAGCCTGCGCACATTCCATGTCCCCGGCTGCCCCCAGAAACAGAAAATCATCAATGTAATGCATAACCTGCGTAAAGCCTGTGGCTCTGGTGAACGCCCATTGTAAAAAACTACTGAATTTTTCAAAATACGCACAAGAGATGGAGCAACCCATAGGCATACATTTATCCATGTAATAGCGTCCCTGAAACACAAAACCTAACAGACGCTGATCCTGCGGGTGTACCGGGAGCAACCGGAATGCTGATTCGATATCAGATTTAGACATCAGCGCTCCGGGCCCCAGGCGATTCAACATGGCGACAGCCTCATCAAAGGAAGCATACCGCACCGAACAAACTCCCGGGTCAATCGCATCATTCACGGAAAGACCCTTAGGAGCGGACAAATTATGTATTAACCGAAACTCACCTGGGTCCTTCTTTGGGACTACATCTGAGGTTCCGTGACAATTTGAACCCGTGTTTTCAATATTGTCGGAAATACATAATATTGGTATCAGCGAACCGCAAATGATCCATTTAGCATATCCTGGTGTTTTCGCTATGCTACGAGCAAGAGTACTCCTGTTACGAACACATTTCCGATCTACCCATGGCATCCATCTTAGATCATGGCAGCCATTTTGTGTTTCTTGCCCTCACATACGCAATAACCTCTGATCACTTCATTTCAATTAAGGACACGTAGGCTTAGCCGGCGATTCACCTCTCTAGCGACACGTGCACCTTGAAACGGAACACGCTGTAGCTGCATGACTCGACAAAAGCTGCCTCCTCTGCCCGAGGCTAGTCCTGCTATACTGGTTCTCGTGGTCGTTGGCCTGATCATGATTAGGCGGCCGAAGCCGGTAGCCTTGCCCATTTACAACCCACAAACATCCCTTATCCCACTTTCCTATCTTCCACACCTGGCTCCGTTCCTTTCTTTCTGAATCTTTATTAGGGGGAGGTAACGAAATTTACGATGAGGCGGTCCGGCTCTTGAATACAATATTGACAGGGGATTGTGATGAACTAGTGGGAACCCCTCTTCGTAATGTTTGACATCAGATATTATCGACGGTTCCTATGTAACGCCAAATATTTATTGTTTAGGACACAAAGGTTTGGGAATGTACTAAAATGTGAAGAATTTGCCTGAAGCCCAATTTTTAGTATATAAGGAGCAACCCTCTTTGTACAAATCGAACAGGCTCCTAGACACTGCCCATGCGTGGTTTCTGTGACTTCTGTGTCCCTGCAGTAATAAACCTTTGGTCTTTGACGCCACCATCGAGAAGCCCGTGTTTCTGTTTATTTGTGCACCAAGGCAGGTGGAACTCCGGGGTCTTCAGGTGTTGTTCCCTGACACCTCTGGACGGAACCAAAAAGTCCAGAACTCCAATTGGCGCCCAACGTGGGGCGACGTCATTCGGTACCGGTCCAAAAGCCTGAAGAGTTCGAGAAGCTTCGTGTGAAGATTCCTGAGGGAGGCGCCCCACTTCATCAATCCCGGCATATCGCAAAAGTGGCCCGAAGTTCTCTTCCACGAGGGTTCCCGTTCAGGACGGCTGCAGTGGGCCATTGCCTTGACCGTCGCCCTGTCTTGGACCCGAGGTGCAGTCCTTAGTACGGCGAAACGTGACGGGTTTCTCCTTGGTGACGTCTTCAGTGCCTCAGTTAAGTATTTAGTGGTTGCTAGCTGGTTAATTTGTGAGGGTTGTTAGAATCCTTTTTTCGGTTCTTGGTCTGGTTTTGTTTCGTAAGATTATCACTGGTTATTCTGGTTACGATAATCTATTTGGTTTAGTTTGGGTATCGATACATCAGTTTGCTTTTGGTAGGCCTAAGTTCTTGGTTCAGGTGTACATATCTGTTTCTTGTTTTGTCTGTTCTGTGTTCCGGATTGAAAAATGGTAAGTCGGAGAAATTGTATGTTGTCGTGTTTCGGTTGCAACATTGATTCACGATTGGAGGACTCATGTCTGGTTCCTCCGATTGGGACTCCCCTATATGATTTGTACTGTAAGCATGGTGTGGGTCCTATATCTTATAATGAGGTGTGGGTCCGATACACTGAAAAGGATGGTGTCCTTAGTTGGCCACTACATGGTAGTTTTGAATCAGAAATTCTTGACAATTTAGAAGCGAAATTATTTAGGAAGAAAGCCCGGCCGGCAATGTTTGATTCTTTCCGTTACTGGCGAAAAGAATCCAAACAGAGAGAAATTAAGAGGTTGAAGAAAGAACAGAAAGAGCAAGAGTTGACTTTAGAGCAGGCGGCTAAACAGCTGCAAGTCAACGAATCTGAGAAGGCCGTAGAGGTGGCCATTAGAGAGCATAATTTAGCGATCGACAAGTGCTATCCTGCCTTGCCATCGAGTACAACTAAGATACTAGAGGATCCCGAAAACGATCCTCTATTGTCTTACTTGTTACAGTCACCCCCACCGTATGCACAGGGTATTGTGGCTCCACCCGTACAGAATGTTCAATTGCCGGTTGCTGGACAACCTGGTATTCCTGCTCCTGCCCCTCAGAATCAAGTTCCTGTACCTCCTGTGGTTAATGTAAATATTCCTTCGGCACCTCCTCTTCCTGGGTTGCCGACTTCTCTACCTATACCTGTATCGCTTACACCTACTGTTCCGTTATCTATTCCTACTTCGACTGTGTTCTCTGCGTCTGCTAGTATGTTGACTCCACTTTCTGTTCGTCGAAGAATCACTGATTCTGTTTCTAACATTCTGTCTCCTTTCTATAAAACCTTAATTAAAACTCCTACTTCTGATTCTGTGCAAAGGCGTAGTCAGCTTCCAAGTACTGAGGAACGGGGGATTTTAGATTCCACGGCTCTCAGATGGATTTCGAAGAGTAGGAGATATAGTACGAGAGATGTACTAGATACATTTATGCAATGGAAAGAACCAACGCAACGATATGTCTTTGACGAGATGTGCTCGCTTTTACGTGAGGAAGTAGAAGAAGATGATGTTGAATCGAATTTAGAAGACTTAATTAAGATTCAGAAAGAGTTTGCTGCAGGAATGATTGTAGGTCAAAATATAAAAGAAGCAATGGAACTGATTTTAAGTTATAGGAATGATCCGTCACTTCGTTCTCCGAGAGACTTAGAGAAAAGTAGTACGAAGCTAAATCGCCAATATCCAATGAGGGAGGTTCCTCCAATTTGGCGCGAAGCTGTGGAAGCTGACGCACCGAATGGTATTTTAGCCGCTCCAGCGCAATTCCAGAGAGTGTGGATACACATTCCATGGAAGCGAGCCGAAGTGCTAGCAGTGAAGCAGGCCTTGCCAGACCCGCGTAAAAATCCTGCCGGATACTATAAGGAATTAACACAGACAGTTGAGGCTTGCGTAATGAATCTGACGGACATTGACATGTTATTTGGTAATGTAGTTCCACAGCCAATTTGGGCTAAAATACGTAAAGAGAATCATCCAGTTGCCCTAGGTGGTGATTGGGCAGCTATCATTGCAGCAGATGGTCAGCAAATAGGTGGTTCCAAACCTGAACCTCTAATTGCTGATCTTCCAGGTAGAATAATCGACTTGATGAAGACTCTGATGCCCGCATTGCGTGTTAATTGGGACAAGTTGTCCGCATGCAGGCAGAAGAAAGACGAAAGTGTCTCCGACTTTTTCACGAGGTTCGAAGAGACTTTTGTAGACCACAGTGGTCAGGATATGAGTACAGAAGGAGGACAGAGATTGTTTGTCGATAAATTTGTGCACTATTTGTTACCTGAGTTATGGGTCGATCCTTCTGTTGGTTCTGGGAACTCCCAGGGTTGATAGAGGCATTTTCATCTACGTACACATCATCAGTGGTCGCGAGCGGATTGTAGAAGATGGAGCTTCCTGCGCTGCAACGAGAAAATGTGATTTATGTTCGCAGAAACAGACTTTACAGAATACTTCATAGTAAATGTTTCCTGATGCAATGTGCTATTACATTTCTAATTGTTTTGATAACGTTGGTGGGTGGATTCGTCTTTGGTATGAGTTTGATTTTTATGCCAGTAGCTACAGTACCTCCCCTTGATCCTGCTACTTCTACTATTTCTTCTATACACTCTTTTCACTCGTTTCCGGAACATGAACAAGCTCGACGCTCAGAATTCATCAACAACACTTTTGTACAGCTCTTACACCAACACCAACTGGTAGTTAACACTACAGACTGCTGGGTGTGTGGCTTGATACCCCACACTATGGATAAAGGTATTACCTATCTGGTTTTGCCTTTCAGCTATAATGGATCATTTCAGGCCCTTCAAACCATCTTTGCTTATGCCCTTGAAACCTATCCTCCGCGTCCACCACGTTCCACTAAATATAACTCTGCCAACAAAGCTTTAGTCCAGGGAATTATTGACATGATCAAGGACGTCAATAATACTCCATCTTACCCTAGAGACGAATTGCGAGTATATTTGAGTTGGAACTCTTCAGAGTATAGCCTTAGTTTGGGAGAAAGCAAGGGTAAAAGTCCAACTCCAATCTGGGTCGTACCTCACCGAGGTCAGGTCTGTTTGCAAGGTAATGGGAGAAATCCGAGAGCTCAGCTAGGGAGGAGTGAGTGCGTAGAGACTTACGTGTTTCCGGCTAACTTTTCCCCTGCTTTTCTTACTGCTAGAGGTACTTACTTCATCTGTCTAGACAGAGCGTATAGATGGTTGCCTGCCGACTTTTCAGGTTCATGTTATATTGCTCGGTTGTTGCCTCCAACATACACTGCTTCATCTGATTATCACAAAACCAGAGTAGCAAGAGGTGTCTTCAGCAAGGAAGATACTGCTGGTCAGGAAGCTGGAGACTTCTTCAAAGGTTTCCTTCCGTTCTGGGGGCCTATGGCCAATAGTAGAAACATACGTCAGCTAACACGGGTAGTTGAATCTACTATTACCGAAACTGCTGGTGCCCTTAGCAACTTGACAGCTGAGCTTCAGGCGGATAGACTCATGACGTTGCAGAACCGTATGGTTCTAGACGTAATACTTGCAGACCGAGGTGGGGTATGCAGAATGATCCAATCGAGCTGCTGTGTCTTTATTCCCAATAATGCTCCAACAGTTTATGAGGCGATCTCTAAGCTCCACAAGATTTCCGACTCTATTCATGTAGACAAGGGAAACTGGTCCTTCATGGAGTGGTTTTGGACTCTGATATCAGCGTGGGGATGGAAGGTTCTAATGGTCATTGGTGTCATCTTAATATTCCTATTCTCATGCTGCCTGATTATCCAGTGTGGCCCTGCTCTGTGTAGTCTTTGTGCTGCAACTTGTTTTAGAAAACCACCTGCGTTTGGAGAAAAGGCGCGAGAGAGGATGATGATACAACAACATGTCACTGACCTGATGAGCATAGAACTAGATTCTGACATAGACTAAGTAATTGCCTATGTAAGGGCAAAAGGAGGGACTGAGGTTCCGTGACAATTTGAACCAGTGTTTTCAATATTGTCGGAAATACATAATATTGGTATCAGCGAACCGCAAATGATCCATTTAGCATATCCTGGTGTTTTCGCTATGCTACGAGCAAGAGTACTCCTGTTACGAACACATTTCCGATCTACCCATGGCATCCATCTTAGATCATGGCAGCCATTTTGTGTTTCTTGCCCTCACATACGCAATAACCTCTGATCACTTCATTTCAATTAAGGACACGTAGGCTTAGCCGGCGATTCACCTCTCTAGCGACACGTGCACCTTGAAACGGAACACGCTGTAGCTGCATGACTCGACAAAAGCTGCCTCCTCTGCCCGAGGCTAGTCCTGCTATACTGGTTCTCATGGTCGTTGGCCTGATCATGATTAGGCGGCCGAAGCCGGTAGCCTTGCCCATTTACAACCCACAAACATCCCTTATCCCACTTTCCTATCTTCCACACCTGGCTCCGTTCCTTTCTTTCTGAATCTTTATTAGGGGGAGGTAACGAAATTTACGATGAGGCGGTCCGGCTCTTGAATACAATATTGACAGGGGATTGTGATGAACTAGTGGGAACCCCTCTTCGTAATGTTTGACATCAGATATTATCGACGGTTCCTATGTAACGCCAAATATTTATTGTTTAGGACACAAAGGTTTGAGAATGTACTAAAATGTGAAGAATTTGCCTGAAGCCCAATTTTTAGTATATAAGGAGCAACCCTCTTTGTACAAATCGAACAGGCTCCTAGACACTGCCCATGCGTGGTTTCTGTGACTTCTGTGTCCCTGCAGTAATAAACCTTTGGTCTTTGACGCCACCATCGAGAAGCCCGTGTTTCTGTTTATTTGTGCACCAAGGCAGGTGGAACTCCGGGGTCTTCGGGTGTTGTTCCCTGACACCTCTGGACGGAACCAAAAAGTCCAGAACTCCACACCCAACGGTGAACAAACAAAATTATGAACAGGCGGGTTCGCATAGGGTCCCGCCACCCGACCTCGGGCCACCTCCTTTGCAATCTTTGCCTGTACTACAACCGTATTCTGCTGAACCGACAATTGGTTTTTACACAGTGCTTCCCCCCGAAAATCCCCCGCCGATCGGGGTATTCGTTCAGCCAGGGGATCATTGCCATGATGTCGATGGGAGTAGGTAGCAGCGCCCCTCGGCCATTATTAGACCTGTTTGGCGCCGCCTCTGGCCCCTGTATCGCCACTCTTGGCTCGGCATGAACTCTCGGGGTGTGAAGACTGCCCGCACCCTGCACACTCATGCCTGAACTTGCACGTCCCCTGTGGCCTAGTGCACTTACCCCTGTTGAAGCTCCAACAGACCCCTTTCTTGCCAGAGTTCCCATTACTCTTTGTGTGCTGATCACTACCGGTGCCCGCTCGAAAGGGCACCGACGGGAAATGGCGGGAAGGTTCTGCCCCATTCCTGCCAAATGAAGACGGCTTTGCCGGGTTAGACCTAACCTGTTTCTGCCAGGAAATGGAGTCGAAACAATCCCACGTCAGGGATGAGTCGTGCTCTTTGGCCTTACGAAATTTGTTATCATAATCCAACCATTGATCCCCTTCGTATGATTCATAAAATTCCATTATCCGTGTCTGATAACAAGCCAGTTCAGTCAACACCTCGGGCCTACGCTCCCCCATGATTGCAGTGAACATCCCGAAAGCCCTGGCCCAATTAGCGATTGTCTCATCAACTCTGAAACCCGCCATCCTTGCTCGCCATACATTAGGATGCAACAGTTCCTTCTGATTTCTAACATGTTCTATTTCATAATGATCAGTCAATAGCGAAAATATGTTCACATATTTATCCGCCCATATCATTTCCTTTGTGGCCAACGGGATATGTTGGACCACCTTTTCCCTCCTTGAGGGTAACGACCCCTCCCCAGCCATTGGCAACGGCTTCTTACCCGAATCAGCTGAACTCGCTGCAGCCGCTGTTCCAACGCTCGAAGACGGTTGTTCCGCGGGAACCTGAGAGGGAACAAAAGGACAAGGTGCCTTTGCAGCGTCTCGCGATTGCCGCAACTGCTTCATTATTAGTTTGGCCTCTTCGGCCGTATCCCCAGGAGCAATGGCACCCTCATTATTCTTGCCCAACCACGCCGCCAACTGGGCGGCCAACTCAGGTGGCATATCCCCCTCGCTCACAGGTGTAACAACGACAGGGATCGGCTGACCTGCGTCCGGAATCGGAACTGGGGCCTCTACCGGCCTGACCGGGCTCGCCGGAGGAGACTCGGGAACCGGTGCCTCATCCCCAGCCACCCTGTTCCTGGCCCTTTTACCTCTCCCGGCAGGGACTACTCCCGGCAATGCTGGTCCGATGACTTTCTTAGGCCGGCCCGTACCGTTCATGGCCGCCATCTGCTTCTTCATGTTCGCCATGTCCTTTACCAGCATACGAAGGATTTGGTCGGTGCTAACCTTCTTTCCGACCCTTTTGCCCGGCATTTTCTCACGATAATCGACCGAAAGGTCCTGGAACCAAAGCTTGAAGCGCTAAAAGAGAAAACAGAAAAAATACAAATTTTCAAAATTGGCTCTTCGTTCCGTCTCGAGTTCACGTGCAACGGGGAGGTGCAGCTTCAGAGCACAGGAACAAGAGGATGCTTCCTTGGCTTGTTGCTCCTTTTATCCTTCTTCGGGCGGGCGTGGACCCTCCTCCAATCCGCCTCCAGGGCGTGGCCATCGGCGTAGGTGTCTAGGACAGCCCCCTCTTGGGCGGGAAAAGGCGCACCCCGGCTACGCCGCTTCGGGCATACCAGCCGAGACTCGCCTCCCGCCCAAAATGGCTTCCCGGGGGGATCGGGGTACTCCACCATACGTTCGGGGGGACCGAGCAGTCGCCCCTTTCCGCGGATTTTACCGCGATTTCGCGAGATTCGCGGATCGCGAAATCGCGGAAAATCCGCAAATTCGCCCGCGAAACTGATTTTACGCCCTGCTGATTCTCTGAGAGTGGTGCAAGCGGTTGCAACTTGAAAGTGTTGGCCGCAATTTTGTGATTCCGTCAAAGTGAGTAAGGGCAAAAAAAGGTGAATAAAAGTGGGAAAGAGAAGGATAGGAGCACTGTAACCTCTGTGGGGTGTTTAGGGTGTACTTTAGAGGGGGTGCGAAGCAAAGTGTTCACCCCTACAGGTGTGAAAGTGTTTGACTAAGGAAATTAAGTGAGATATTGCCTAGAGTCTGCTGCATGTTAAGGTGAGCTCGTGCAGGAATCGGGGATTAAAGCATGATCCCAAATTGTGTGTCTTATGCTGTGAAGTCATGTGCTGTGGCCACTGCACTATACTTGTGGAAGTAGTGTCAGCATGTGTTTATAACTACTAGGACGACCTACTGACCCCCACTGGTCTGAAAGTCATGCGGTACGGAAAATATTGGAGGTACAGTCTAGAGTCTTTTGGTGCTAAGCTGAGCTGCTGCTGGACTTGGGAATGAAAGCGTGAGACCAAACTGTGTGTCATGTGCTGTTAAGTCATGTGCTCTGGCCACTGTACCACATCTGTCCAATTAGTGTTAGCATGTATTTATAGCTACTTGGATGAACTTTAGTTTCGAAAATTGTAGCTTGTGTATGGTGCTTAGGGAGCGTTATAAAAGGAGCGCAAAGGTAAATTTGCATGTATAAAATCAATTCGATATTTGTGAAGTGCTAACTACTCAGTCCTACGGGTCTAATAGAGCTGTGGGCATAAGTTGAGATGCTGACGGACTCGGAACAAAGCCGTTGAACTACTGACCCCTACCGGTCTGAAAGTGCTGGGTACAGAAAATAAGTGAGGTATTGCCTAGAGTGTCATGCTGTTAAATTGAGCTTCTGCTGGATTTGGAGATGAAACTGTGAGCCTAAACTGTGTGTGCTATGCTGTGAAGTCATGTGCTCTAGGTGCTGTGCCACATGTGTTCAACTTGTATATGGTGCTTAGGTGGTGTTGTATAGGGAGTGCGATGGTAAATCAATACCGTATTTGTAAAGTGCCAACTACTCACCCTCATAGGTGAGTAGAGCCGGGGATCAAACCGAGAGGTCTGTGCAGTAAAGTGATATGGTCTGGCCGCTGCGCCACAACTGTGTGGAGAAAACATTTTGGCAAGGGTCCGGGAGTTGCAGTTATCTGGCCCTAAAATAGCAGGGTTAAGTTGTAAGTTATAGGGTGGCTCTATAAAGAGCCCTTGTGTTCATAAGTTGGAGCTACATATAAGTTCAAATGCACAGCTTCAAGTTATTCAGGCAAACTTGGTTACCCTGATCTGTGAAGTGTACTCCATCACTTCTGTATATATCAACCATATCAATACGTATGTTGTTGTAGATGGAGCCCATTTTGTGGTCTCTGAGGTATGCAGAGACAGCTTTGTTGACTTTCTTGTGAGATTTTTCAATCTGAAGACAAAATTGTTTGGACAATTTCCACTTTTGTCTTTGGCATATATTGGAATATACAAAGACAGTTTGAGGCCAAAATAACATCAATTGTGCAAAGGTGTCCTCCATAAGCATTTCCAAACCTACCCCAGTCAATGTGCCTAGGTCGTTTCCACTACAGTGCACAATCATGAGGTCAGGGTGTTGGAGATACAAACAGATTTTAACCAAAGGCATCAATTGGTGCAACTTCAATCCTCTCTGTCCAAACCATTTAATGTCCACATTTTGTGAATATGTCTCTGTTCTGCATACCTCTTGCACGTCAAAACATAACTATGTCCTACGATCCACACTAGCATTATGTAGGTATGGCTGGAAGGTATGGAAAGATGTTTGAGGAACATGCAGTTCTTTCGTAGAATAAGAGATATGTTTAAAGATGGGGAACTAGTTTCTTTTCGCATGTCAAATGGTACCTGATTGGGAGATGAAAAGCATCATTTTTTTAAAAGTAGGGTGCACATTCGTTTTGTGGAAAAGCATCTTTGTGATTGGTTAAGAAAAAGTAATGAGGAGTACATATGATAGGATAACATTGTCTCAACTCAACCAGACATGCTACTTGCATTTGGAACTTGAGAAAATGTTACCAGAATTTGAGAAACATGCCACCTCTTTTTGTAATTAGATGACAAAAAGAGGGTATCCTAAAAAACTGCTTAGACACTCAGTGAAAAGAGTGAGATTCACACCTCGAGAAACCCTCTTTAATGTTAAGGATAAGAAACCTCTAGACAGATTGGTTTGTATATCAACATTCGTCCCTAACACAAACAAGTTCAGACAAATAGTTTTGAAGAACTGACACCGTCTTGAAAACCTTGAATGTCCTTTTCCCAAACCACTATTTGCCATGAAAAAGAGCCAAAGTATTGGCCAGCAAATAGTGAGGGCTGACACCTCTTTATCCAAACAAAAAGGTAATTTATTAACACAATGGAAAATGAAGCCCATTGAAGGACATCACAAATGTATCAATTGTGTCGCTTGTAACACCACAATAGAAGACACGGAATGTATTCATAGCAATATCAGATGGAAACATCAGGATTTCACTAATTGCAGAACTAGGAACGTGGTATATGTCTTAGTTTGCCCATGTTCTAAAATATACATAAGCAAAAAAAACAACAAGTCAGTGCCAGGATTACGAACACACAGCACAAATAAAGAGAAAAGTGAACACCGCACCAATGGTTGAACATTTTGTTGAGAAATCGCATAGCTACAATTACTTTAAATGGACTATACTGGCAGTCATCAAGCCTTCAAAACATCAAATTGATATTGAGGAGGCGTTATTCAAAAAAGAGGCATACCTCATCCTTAGTATAACTGCATGTTGACAGGTCCAAACAGTATGTCAGAGTTATCAAAAACTTAGAAACTACGTCACCCAGAATGTACCACAGTGGAATTTTAAGACAACAGTGTCCTATTTGACAATACTTAGAAACTACAACACCCGAGCACCCACAACACCATATGAGTCTGAACATTGTGGATGATCTCCATTGCTGGCCAAACGAAGAATGAGTAGAAAGCAATTGCAGATCAGAGACTCAGAGATGAGGTAAGAGCAAAATGATAAGGCAGCAGCCGATCGTTAAACAGATATGGGATGACAACGAGTAACCGCGTTCTGCAAATTTTTTTGCAGAGTACGCGAGTCAAGTTAAAAAAGCCAGCGCCGCAACTGCAAGGAGACGTTGCAACAAAATGTTTGAGACGCCAAGTGCGCTGTAGATCGCTAACGCCTGGCTAAAAGGTGCAAAGAATAACTAGCTTATGAAGAGCCATAATGAAATAAGATAAACAATGTCTCTTCACTTTAAATGTATCACTAAGCCTGTCTATTGTTCACAGGGCTCTAACTGCCATTACACAACTTCGGTACACTGACCTTAAGACTAACAGAAAGGTAGGAGACAGCTAACATCACAATCATTTAAACAAAGCAATATAAATGTGCAATAATGACGGCATCTTCTGTTTCACACAGAACTACAGTCTACTGCGAATAAGCACCTGCTGGTTTAACATATGTAAAGAAGAAAAAGATCAATAAGAAGCTTAAGGTAAACAACTGTACCAAAAACATTGAGATTAATGAATAAGAGATAAATAGAAAGGAGCCCCTTGTAATAATTGTTTTATGTCACACACCCTTACGGAAATCGCCATTGCTAGTTAAATTCAATTGCCCTGATGAAATTCCTGGTACCACGCGCCCAGGAACAGAAACCCATTGGCAGATAAATATATAGAGGATTATTGAATAATTTAAATTTGTGATTAGAGAGAATATCTCCAGTTTTTCAGTTAAAACAACTTTCCCTGTATAAGATTGTATACTGGATATAGACATTAAAGAGTCTTAAGGATCATAATCAAAAGTATATTACTAATAGCGATATATGTATTGGATGTCTGTTTTCAATTTTCTTTATATTTTCATGTAAAATGTGTTTGTGATATAGGTTGTACTGCACATTTATGTCTTATTTATGTATGTTTGTTAATTTTTTTGAAAACAATGATGTATTGATATGACGGTACAAAGGTATAAAGGTACACAATTCTTTATTGCGTTATTAGTTAAAATCGTTGCAATGGGAAGCTCATTCAAGTTTGTCTATTGATTTGACAGAATATTTGTCTTTTTCATATCTAAAGAAACAACTAAGAAGAAGAAATTGTAAAAATAAAAAGGTGCAAATAAGTACACCTTTTCAAACTGAACTCAATGGGTTTGACCATTTAGCAAAGTCATTCAGCTTTTAAAGAACGCAAGGCAGAGGCTCATCCTCTTTTCTCAAGTTATAATACGGCCCTGATTGTGCCTTGCCCATTGGGTCTAACTCCTCTTTTTCCTGATTTGCATTTGGAAGGCACTGT
Source organism: Lissotriton vulgaris (assembly GCF_964263255.1). Classification (NCBI taxonomy): domain Eukaryota; kingdom Metazoa; phylum Chordata; class Amphibia; order Caudata; family Salamandridae; genus Lissotriton; species Lissotriton vulgaris. Next base: position 1,150,484,459 of record NC_141698.1, read on the forward strand.
TCGAACTTAAAACAATTGTGAACTTTTAACCTGCACTAGCCGTTAAATGTTCAAGAAAATGTTGCAAAAAAATATTCTTAGGTTTAAAAAAATTGTTGAACTTTTAACCTCTACGTGTTGTAGAATGTTTTAGAAAGTGTGTTGGTACAATACGTTCCATTTCTGACTTCTATGTTTACTTGAATATTAATAAAATTGTTTAAGTGGAAAATTAGAAAGACAGTAATAGAGAGAGGTTTTGAAAAGCTAAAAGAATCAAGGAACTATTCTAATTTGCTCTTTATTACCTACTGGCGGTTGCTGGTAGGTAGTTATAGAGTTAGGACCGAGTTTGTATAGGAAGAGCATTTTTTGTTTTGCTTATAACTTTGGCGTTGTTTCATGAGTATTCATGAAATTCTGAAAACTAATTCTTTTTTCATATCAGCTCCTATGTTGAGAGTTTGGGGGTGATTTGTCAAAGGGAGCCAAGATAAAAGGGGGGCCCCAAAACGTGTTTTCTCCATGTTAATTTCCATAGGAAAGTTTTGCCACAGCTACAGGTCGAACGGGTGAACGGAATTTCCCCAACTTTGGCAGGGAGAAGGGCCATGCTGTAGAAAGCACGCTTATCTTCATTTGGGGTAAATATGTTCAGTAGTTTTTGAGAAATATCAAAAATTATAGATATCGATATTTGGGAATTCTGCCATCTGATTGGCTGAGGCGTTACGAGCAGAAGCTTTCTGCTTATTGGCTGCGATGGTGTTGCAAATAGGAAGTGTAAGGGGAAAAAAGGGTGAAAAAAGTAGGAAAGGAGGGTAGAAGTACTGTAAGCTTTGTGGGGGAGTGTGAAGCGAAGTAGTCACTGTTACAGGTCTCAAAGTGTAGTGTTGCTCAGAATGACATGGTGCTGATATGATATGGTGCTACACTCGGGTATTAAACCAAGAGTCTATACCGTGAGGTCATTGCTGTAAAGTAATGTGGTGTGGTGTTTGTAGCATATGTGTGCAAGTAGAGTTAGTAGGCATTTATACATACAGGGGGTGGGAAGTAAACTACTGACCGCTACTGGTGTTGATAGTAAACCGGCAGCAGGGAGCAAAGTAGTCACGCCTACCGGTGTGAAGACTTGGGGATGAAATTGAGGTCATTGCTACAAAAGGATGGGCTCTGGGTGCTGTAGTATACATGTGAAAGTAGTGTTAGTAGGCGTTTATACCATACAGGGAGTGGGAAGCAAACTTCTGACCGGTATCGTACGTTTATACTATACCAGAAGTGGGAAGCGAAGTACTCACGCCTACTGATGTGAAAACTCGGGGATCAAACCGAGCTGATTGTTGGAAATTGATGGGCTTTGGGCGCTGTAGGATACTAGCCACTGTAGTATGAGTGTGTAAGTAGTGTTAGTATGCGTTTATAATATATAGGGAGAGGGAAGCGAACTACTCACCCCTACTGGTGTGAAGACTCAGTGATTAAAGGGTGAGCCTAAATTGTGAGGTCATTGCTGTAAAGTGATGTGCTCTGGGCGCTGTAGCATACCTGTGGACGAAGTATTAGTTTACGTTTATACAATATAGGGAGTGGGGAGCGAAATACTTACCTCTACCGGTCACAAAACTCGTGGAAGAAACCATGAGCTCATTGCTGTAAAGTCATGTGCTCTGTGTAGTATTACAATGGAAGTCAAAGTAGAATGTTAGTATGTCATTCTACTAGAATATAAGTTTATAATGTTAGAATGTAGGGCTGTCATGAGGGAAACCTTGCAGAGTTTGTACACGGTGCTGGAGAAGACGGATGCCTTGCTGTCTGCTCCTGTTAGTGGTTGTTTCAGGTGTCTTATTTTCTTGTAATAAATCTACTTCTTGGATCCTCTGCTGTCTGCCTCTTCACTACAAAAATTTGGCGACGCGCAGGAGAAGGTAAAAAGAAAACACCACTCACCAATATTTCAAAATTGGTTGCGTTGTGCTAAAGACCCGTTTTCTTTGTGTAGCTGTTTTTACTCATGCCAGGGTCGTCGGCTCATTGAACTGTCATCTGACTTCTAGTAGGATTTAGATTTTGCGCTACCTCTTCTTCTTCACTACATTCTGGTTGCTGTACTACACATGTGTAAGTGGTGCTAGTATACGTTTATACTAACAAATGGATCATGGTCCTAGGGAGGGCGTCATGTCAGACGCAGGTCATACAATGTCCTGGGGTGTGCATTCGCGGGACTTTTGTGTTTGCTATTAGAGCGCTGGTGCATGGCTTCCACCCTATGATAGCAAATACTTGTTTGACTACTTCAAGTGAGAGGAGGAAAACCTCATATTGCTTTAATAGAGGGGATGCGGATGGTAAAAATGGAGAGAAAAAAAGAAATAAACCAAAAAAAGTGGGGTCTCACCCATTCTTTTAAATGAGGCCACTGTTGGGTAATGTTCCATGGCCAATCCAATTAATATATTGCGGAGTCTCTGTAGAAATGGGGATCTTGATGTCACATGTAAATTAAGTGCAGAAGGTCACAAAGACGTTTTGCAGCCTAGGGAACTGCCACCTTCCCAGGTATTGTTTACTAATTGTTTGGGGGGAACGAGGCCAACTGAAGTCCGGGGATCGCCACACTCCTGGGCTTCATTTAAATATGGGGGGCGGGCCTTGGCAGTCCCTGAAGACTCGGTGGTCCTAGGCAGTGCCTTATTTGTTCGGTAATCACATGGGCAGTACTTATGGTGTTATAAAGTGATACACTCATAGAACTGTTGCAGTTGTACAATTACCCAGGCTTCATTTTTCTAATAGTCAGCTAGATTATGTTTGGTAGGTGCATTCTAATATTAGATAACTTTATCATTAAAACCTCTTATAAACAGATGATTTTCACAATAAATAATAGACAAGTGTTGTCAGAAAAAGAAGACCTGTACACTCAGTTATTTATTTGAAAAAAAAGTAACCTTTATTAAAAAAAAATATATAAACGCAACTTTAATAGAAGAAATAGTATAATTAAAAAAATGTGGGTTGGACTCCATTGGAAGCAGCGTCGGAAACCTGAAAAGACAAAAATGAAACATCAGTATGTGTGCTATGTGGAAGAGGTAAGGAAAGGAGGTCTGAATAAAAGGACGATAGTGACAATTGAAGGCAGGGGGAGTGGGTGGAAGGGAGAAGGGGAGGGAGAGTAAAAAGAAGAGAGGGGGAGGTGACCAACCCTTAGTGTTTACCCTCCCGTCACCCGTTTGTCTAGGATGCTGGAAAGAGTGAGGTTCAGCAAGTTCTTAAAATGAAACACATGAGGCCAGAGATTATGGGCCATATTATCAAGGAACAGCGATAACATTATAGCCACTTTAGCAGCAGGAAACTGCTACTAAAGCAGTGATAAGGGGTTGATAATAAGCCCTTGTGAATTTCCTTAGAAGCCCAGGTTCTGGTGTCTATGGGAATTCACAAGGGCATATTATCAAGACCATTATATCCGCTTTAGTGGCAGTTTCCTGCCACTAAAGTGGTGATAATGTTATTGCTGTTCTTTGATAATATAGTCCTACATTATTAGCTAAGGTAAAATCGCTTGCATGCACCTGTGCACCCAGGGTGCTGCACCCCAACCCCTTCCCCCGCACTGTGTTCAATTGTAGGTCTTGCACACCGAGGCTTCACTGCTCACCTGCTCACCTGCCAATACTGGTGTGTCCCACGTCGTGTTGGCGCCATCTCCGAGTCCAGGATACGTTTGTACGGTAGACCAGGTAACCGGTGGGTGACGGTGTCTTGATACCATGATGGAAGGTGTCAGAATGCCCAGGGAATCAATGTGGGGTCAACTCCTTCTAGAGGTAATCAATGGAATGTCTGAAAAGGGAGAAATAATTTAATGGTGGAAACGTCTGGAGGTAAATGAAGGTTTATTTCAAGCTTGTTAGAAAATAGGAGTTGAGTGCATCCTTCGTTTTTGAAGTACGGTCTACCAACTGTTAGTGGTAATCCTGGTTCAAAGATGAGATGGTAATCCTGGTTCAAAGATGAGATGCAGTGCTTGAGAATTCACAAGGTTAAAAAATTATACGTTATACGAATGTTTATATAGAATGGAACAGAGTGCATTCCAGAAGCATAATGTGCGTGCGTAATGCAGTGGCGGAAGCCTGCGTGCATGTACACTTACTAACAAGCTCACTACAGTGACCTAAAAGCCAACGCCACATGTCTGCAGGGCAGCGGTGCCCGCTGGCTCAGGCCTACAGTATGGTCCAGCAGGTCCTTAAAATGAGACAGATGTCACTAAATGAGGTCAGAGATCACATCATTATGCACGGCAACATCGCTTTTTCACACGTGCTCACTCAGGGTGATGCATCCCACCCCTCCTGCAGCACCGTGCTCAAGAGATGTCTTTAGGGCAGCGCTGCTTGTAGGCTCAGGTCTACAGTATGGTACAGCAGGTCTTTAAAATGAGACAGAGATTAAACTGAATGAGGTCACAGATCACATCATTACGCACTGCAACATCGTTTTTTCGGACCTGAGCAGCCAGGGTGATGCACCCCACCCGTCCTGCCGCACCGCACTCAATTGAAGGCCCTGTGCACCAAGGCCACTCTGCTTACCTACTGTCATTGTTGTATGAGCATCCACTATGGGCAGAAGTGCTCACAATTCAGGTGGAGTGGTGATTTCAGGATGGTGTACACCTCATGGATCCCATGAAGACAGCAGACAGTAGGGCTCACAACTTAGAGCCAGTGTTGATTCTCAGGATGGTGTACACCTCACGGATCCATTTTTTTTATTGTGCATTGTGATATGCGGCCATATTACCTGAGGCAGTGTGGAAGAACTGGGACATGTGGCCTTGTCGTTATCCCATTTATACGTAAGCAAAGTGGGCTGGACTTACGTACGCCAGGCTTGCGTAGAGGTGTAAATAATGGTTCAGGGGATCTGGGCGTTGTTCAGTTCCTGCCTGACCAGGAAGTGTACTTATGGGTGTTTCTTTTGTAGTTTTGACCGCGCAGAGTGTGCAATTTAGATTGGTGTAGCATGTGTCGGGAGGGCAGAAACTATTCTTAATGAGATGGTGTTTGAAAAGATTGAATGGTGAACATTAAATGTCGTTGTCAAGGTTGTGGATATGCACAGACATGCATGTCAATGGTGTGCGGTATTATTGAAAGTGTTGCTATTGCAAAGCGTACACATGTGAGTGTGCTCGGATGTAGGGAGGATCAGCAGTGAGGCTACGTCATACACAGTGATAACACTCATTACAGTCAAGCAATGCATGACAAATGTGAATCTGAAAGTCTAACATATAACACACTACTATATTGGTAAAGCCTGGCAACTGAGCGTACAGCAAAATAAATCTACACATTACTGTTCACTGTTTGTCACATGTGATATAGGATGTGCACTCTGCCCATGGCTCCTGATATTTCATAGAGCAACGAATACTCAGGCCAAAAGGGAGCACAATAATGTGCAAACACACACACCAGGGGCATTGTGTAACACATATTTGTTTTTTGATGGAACGTTTGAGATGCATGGCAATCACACGTGGAAGGCTAATGTACAGAGCATGAATATTGATCAAGATGATCGTTGCATGTTGTCTGTAGTATAATAAATGTGTATACATGAAAACACTTTTCAACAAAAGCTGTCTAAGCAGAAGAGGCGTCTCTCATCAAACACTGTAGAGAGAATGAGTAAAATGTTTGGGGTCATCCAACTGTTACAATGGGAAATGTAATGAACCAATCAAATGCTTTTTTTAAGGTCACATGGCAATCGCGCACAAAGTGCGCAAGGAGGCCGCACCCAACGCGATTTTGACAATATATATTTATCATAATATAAGTTTATTACAGTTAGAAATATATACATGTTTAAAATATTTTAGATTATCGCTTGCTTTCATATACTGTTTAAAGTTATTTAGATATACTTTTGAGACAAAAAAAGGGAATGGCGTACCCAACGCAATAATATACATCTGTGACATAACACAGGGCCTGGCAGTGTGTACTTGTCGCATACACAAAGAGCAGTGGCGGCGACCCCATACATACATGACTCTACGCATAGCTTGGAAGTACGAACCCATCGGATACCAAAGTAGCACCTAGGGTGCCATCATGTGTATATGATGTTATGTGGGACACGGTGACACGAAGTCGTCAGACACGAAATGCACATAATTTACGAGTTTAGAAATATGGTGGATAGGATTCATGTGGTGATGGAGCTTGGTACTCTACCAGTATGGGAGTGCAGTTTTCTCCCCCCCAAAAAATATATACATATTTTTGAGGGAAGATATAAAACATTAAATACTTTTTAAAGTAAAAAAAAAAAGAAGTATAATAGAGTTTCAAAATATTTTAACAAATATTTGAAAAAATATAGGTTTTAGAAACATTAGAATATGAAATTAACATTTGAAAAACCTTAGAAATTCACTGAAAAAACATAGGTTTCAGGGACGTTATAGTTAGTTTGAAATTTGACTCATATAAAACCAGAGAAATTTGCCAGTTATAATTAGTTGAGCTAACTATAACTCGCGCGCCCGCAAGGCACTGCTGATGACATCACATATTACATCACACATGAAATGGTCGTTGACATCACGGATGACATCACGGATGACATCGCAAATGATATCACTGATGACATCACTCATGACATCCTCCACGTGATAATCTGATGCACATACTGATGCTCTAATATAAACTTTGATAAACCCACTCTAAAATACAAACTACTACGTTTGAAACCATACATACAATAAAGCCAGATCCTGCATACCACCGACTATTCCATAGGTCTATAGTTACACACATCCATTGACTTATACATGTAGTTACTCATCAATACAGTACTGTAATATGTACTTATGCACTGATACATACAGTCACACTATACCACTCATCCATAGAGTTACTCACACACCTAGTCAGTCATCCAAAGAATGAATCACATACTCATTTACTCATGTATATAGTTATACACACCAACTGAGTTATTTATACACACACCACATCACTTATTTATGTAGATACTAACACATACTTACTGTCTTATACAGTCACTGATACAAGCAGACACTCATTTATACACCCACTCTTCAAATACCTTACTCTCACGTATAGTCATTTATATACTCCAACACTCACATATACATAAAATATACGTAGTTACTCACACATATAACACTGAGACATTTATTCACTCACCAACACACCCATACACACACTCCCACACCCATATAGCCCTTCACAGATGCACTCTTGAACCCCTACACCCAGTGAATCGCTCACACATCTTTGCACAAAGTCACACACCCCCATCCACCCACAGACACTCAGGCACCCATACAGATACTCAGACAACAAATCAATAACCCATATATACACTCATGTAGCTACTCACCAATCCATGCAGCTGCTTAAAAACCAACCGAGAGACTAATACAGACTTTAACACAGTTTAGTCACTAACCCATGCATTCAGTAAGACATATTCAATTACTCATTTATACAGTCAGTCACGCACCTACTAAATAATCCCTTCAGGTACTTGTAAATCCACTCATTCTTCAATACACCTTGGCATAGATATATATGAAAAATATTTAAACTTTACAGAAACTCACAATCACTGGATGATGTCATCAGTGATGTCATTTGAGTTGTCATCAGTAATGTCATCAGTGATGTCAGTGACCAGGTCATGAGTGATGTAATATGTGACGTCATCAGCAGTGCATTGTGTGCACGCAAGTTATAGTTAGCTCAACTAACTATAAATGGTGAATTTCTCTGGTTTCATATGAGTTAAATGTCCAACTAACTATAACGTCCCTGAATCCCATGGTTTCAGGGCTGTTATAGCTAGCTGGACATTTCACTCGTACAAAACCATTGAAATTCCTCCGTTATAATTAGTTCTGCTAACTATAGCTCGCGCGCCCGCAATCCAGTGCTGATGATGTCACATATTACATCATTCATGACATTGTCAGTGACATCACTGATGACATCTCAAATGACATCACTGATGACATCACTGATGACATCATCCAGAAAATGTGGTCTGGTTCTTTATTTAAATATGTATTATATTCACTGAAAAAAGCATAGGTTTCAGGCAGGTTATAGTTAGGAATTATCATTTAAAAAACCTTCGAATTTCATTAAAAAAAACATAGGTTTTGGGCGTATTATAGTTAGTTCGACATTTCACTAATACAAAACTATTGAAATTCCTGTGTTATAGTTAGTTGTACTAACTGTAACTCTCACGCCCGCAATCCACTGGTGATGATGTCACATATTGCATCATTCATGACATGTTCAGTGGCATCACTGATGACATCACTGATGACATCTCAAATGACATCACTGATGACATAATCCATGTAACAATCAGATACACCTCATCATACACTAGTATAACCTTTCATCACTCACTGAAAAATACAGAGTATCATATTTGAATCCATTGACACACCAATACAAGTATCTAAAAACCTACTAAGTGATTTCTAGATCACTTAGTAAGGCAGAGACAATTATACTGTATGAATTTACATTTTGTTTAAATAAGTCAAAAATGTGCTGACTAGTGGCTTTGCTGTACACTGCGGACAGTAGTATTCACAACTTGAATTCAGCTTTCTACTACACTATAGACAGTAGGGAATTTAGCCATCATTTATTTAAGGAACACACAAAAAATACTCCTGTGGCACTGCTAGTATGTGCTAACACCTTTAATCCCAGCTTCCGGTGAACTATGTTCACAAAGAATGTAGAACACAGCGCCAAAATTTACCTCCGCCACCGACAATACCAATTACCTCTGGGGCATCACTTCCAACATCGCCACCAGACATACGTCCCCATTTTGAGAAAGTTAGAATGCACTGCGTGAAGTGCAATTGTTTAATTTGTTATGGGGAGCAATCAGTAGACCTAGTTTGCAGAGCAATTCATAACCATTGATGGTAGTTTTTCTTCCCCTCAAAGTTCATGCAGTACAGTTTGCAAAAGTCAATGCTTTGAGTACAGACTGCTAGAACCGTGCATCATTGCAGTGTGAGTACACGCTGACCACCAGACGTGCCACTAACTCAGTGCACCATAAATAATAGCCAAGTGCCCCTATTAAGGCAAAATTCAGTAGTCAAAAAACATTACCCCAAGTGCGGCATGTCCGGACCACGCATCATCTCAGTTTACGTACACGCTCAGTCCCAAAGGTACTACTAACTCTGTGCACCATAATTCATCATCATGTGGCCGTATTCAGGCAGAATTCAACTGACTCTTCATTCAGTATTTGCAGAGTGCAGTACCAAACTACATAACAACTTCTATCAAACCCTATAAAATATCCCTTAAGTAGTCTTCCTTCAAAAACTTCTTTTATATCAGTTCTAGGTTTAGTTGAAAAAAAACTTGAACTATAATGTCCCTGAAACATACAATATCTTGACAATGTATTTTATACATGTTTCATCCTTTATTTCAATCATGATTACAGATTATACAGTCCAGTAGGCAACATGATGACTACCAGACGTACCCCTAACTCAGTGCACCATAAATAATCGCCACATGGCCTTTTTAAGGCAAAATTCAGTAGCCAAAAGACATTGTTAGCAGTGCGGTCTGCCTGAACCACACATCATCACAGGTTCCACACAAACCGACCCTACCTTAGTGCACCACAACTCATGAACCCTTTACGATAAAATCTTCTGTGTATTATTTGACATGTTGTGCTCCTACCTTTGTACAGCAGAAGTCATAAACCATTTACTGTTGAATATATATGTATGATATCATGATTACTATTCTACTTGTTACCAACAGTAAAGTAATAAAATGGAATCGAGCACACGTGCCCGTACACACTTCAACTATCTATTTATGTCTTTGTATTCATTGTGTTTGTAAAATGCTGCTCCTGCACCCTACCACATTATTTTGTGATATAAATAGCGTACACAACCATCTTTGCTCTAACAGTAAGTGTGGACTATTCCTCCTTTTTTTTAGCATATTTATATAGCACAAAATCAACCCAAAACTATATCAGCAATTTAGATGAGCACCGTATTTACAATACATTTTAAATTACATATGTTTTTTTTTTAAAACCTTTATTCTCTTGCAAAGTATTTTACACAGCGTGTAGCCTACAAACCTGGGGCTGGCAGCAAATTGTAGGCAATATGTCCACATTGTTCAGTCACAACTTACACAGCCAATTAGCCGACATCCCGGAGGCCTGGCGGCATTCAGTTAGAATGTAATGCAAGAACCTCCGCTTTTATCGTCAGTTCCAAGGTATAATACTTGTCTCGAGCTCCCTGCACAAATGCGTTCTCTCACATATGGACAATTATCACGCCAAGCCCAGGAGGCCAAAGGCCGAAAGCAGTTTCCTTATAAAACCTTAATCCTTAAGTCCTACCCCAACAACTCCCCCACCCTCAACGCGCCAGCTGTTCGCCCTCCCGACTTACGTACCCGGAAGAATGCAATCAAACAACCCCTCCTTCTGCCTATCAGGGGAAATCTTGCACCCCACCCGAATTCTAAACTTCCGCATCATTAGTACAGCGCCGCTCAGATCTCCCCTCCGTTCAGCTCCCCTGTCATTATAGCTAGGTAAATTAGTGCTCCCCGCCCCTGCTCTCCCTGCAGGCTAATATCATTCCCCTCCTGGTTCCTACATTACTCAGTATACTCCCTTACTTCAGTGAGGACCCCCGCTAATCATGCTCAGCATGCTCCTCAAGTGTTTCAAGCATATCAATTACCTCACCCTGTGCCATCTCCTCCTCCTCGCCTGCGCGTACATATGTCTGATATAGACCCCAGAAATTCTTGGGACGGCTTTTAGGTGGGAGTAATTTGCTGTATATTTCCGATTGAGTACAACAATATAACATGTCCCTGGCCCATCTCCTCTTAGTCGGCAACGGTCCCCTCATCCAACAAACAGCAACAACCCGCCTGGCTATTAGCAAAGCTATACCTGCCAGGCATCGCAGTGTCAGAGGGAGTGTCTTGGAATATCCCAGCAGAGCCAGTGCCGGGTTGGCCGGCATCTCTGTGTCTAATATCTGGCTCAGTTCCAAAAAAACCTCTTTCCAGTATTTATTAATGTCAGGACAGTTCCAAGCCATATGTCTAAAATCTGCTACTTGCGCATGACAGCGTTCACACTCCGCTGATTGTCTAAGCCCGTACCTATGTAGTCTCTCTGGTGTATAGTAAACACGTTGTGGATATTTGAAATGAACCAATCTGCGCCTTCCGTTTAGTGACAGTTTCCTAGTGCTAGTGCAATAATACTTCCACATCTCGTCATCTATTTGCATTTGCAGATCACGTTGCCATTCTGTCCTAGCTTTGAAGTATTGGTGCTGCTTATGTTGGACTCCTAGTTTATTGAGATTCGTAACCAATTTGCGAGCTGGCACCTTTTTAATAACGTATGTAAGCTCCAGAACATCCGGTGGCTCTGCCAGATCCGGGCCTAAGAGGTCTAGTAGCGCACTTCGGACCCTGTGAAACTGAAAGCGTAATAAGAGTGAGGCCTCTGTCTGCAAGGTGAGAACCTGTTCCCAGGTTTTCACCGCCCCGTCAATGAATAGGTCCTCCAACTTTGTGATTCCCAGTTTATTCAGTGCACTCGTGACTCCTTTCTCTTTCAGCGGGGAAAGCCATACTGCCCAGTCTATCTGCATTAGTGGGGAATACAGCAGTTCGCAGTTCTGTGCCTGTAACAACGAATGCCAGGCATGATTCGAAGTCTTGATTAAGTCCAGCCTACCAATGCCGCGGTCAACCGGAAAACAGACAGTGGCCGGTAAGGGGGAAGGGTCTGCGAATAATCGTTCAAGAATCACGTGAGGGATATCCGGATTTCCGCGTATCCACATATGCAGATGAGCTGTCTGTGCCACCCTGTAGTATCTTTCCATGTCCGGAGCGCCCAGTCCCCCCATCTCATAAGGAAGCATTAGAACCTTCCACTGGACTCTGGGTTGTTTGCCCTCCCAGGCAAGCTTAATGAGTACTTGAGTCAATTGTTTGAAAAAGGCCTTGGATAGGACCACGGGGATGTTATTAAACAAAAACAGGAATCTTGGTAAGACCACCGTCTTCATGATGGCTATCCTTCCCATTAAGGATAATGGGAGCTTGCACCATGTATTAACATCCTCCACTGGTTTTGTGTACGCAACCCCGTAATTTTCCCTTACCAGTATGTCTGGGTCTGTGTGGAGTTGTATTCCTAAGTACCTGACCGAGTCCGTAGTCCACTGCAATGGGTATTCCATCTCAAATGGCAGTGTTACAGGGGTTAATGGGAATGCAACTGATTTGGTCCAATTCACTTTCAGTCCTGAAAGGGCCCCAAATCTTACCACTTCTATTAGTACTGATGAGAGGTTCGTTTCCGGGTCGCGAACATACAGCAGAGTGTCATCAGCATACGTAGAGATACCAATTTTGTATGTTGGAAAGCTGATACCCTCCAGACTATGATATTCCCTAATCGCACATGCCAGAGGCTCTGCAACCAGCGCATATAGAAGGGGTGAGAGGGGACAAGCCTGTCTAGTTCCCCTGCCTATTTCAAAGGCATCTGTGACGCAATCCCCCATCCGTAGTCTCGCTGTGGGTTTGTAATACAATGCCCCCAACATCTGCAGGAAGGTTTCTCCCAGCCCCAGCTTTTGTAAGACTCTCAGCATGAACGGCCATTCCACGGAGTTGAAAGCCTTCTCCATGTCATGGAAAATTGCTAACGCTTTGTTTTCCTGACGCACATGCTGTATGGTCCCTAGCACCGTGCAAATATTATACGTGAGGGTTCTGTCTGGGATGAATCTGGCTTGCTCTGGTGCCACGAGCTCCGGTACCAGCAGTGCCAGGCGCGTAGCTAGCACCTTAGCATACAATTTGGCATCCACATTTATCAGGGAGAGTGGTCTATAAGAACTACATGCATTAGGAGGTTTCCCAGGTTTTAAAATAGCGACAAGCAGGGCCTCCCTCATAGAAGCAGGCATGCTGCCCTCCGCACAGATGTCATTAAAGAGAGTTATCAAATGTGGGACAAGTTTGTCTTTAAAAGCCTTATAAAAGCCCACTGTCAGCCCATCCGCCCCTGGGGCACTGCCAGATCGCATCCCTTTCAACGCCTCCAAGATCTCATCCTCTTGTATGGGCATCATCAAAAATTCCCTTTGAGAATCGGGTAAGAAGGGCATTTTAATGTAGCTAAGATAATCGTCTATTTTCTCCTCCACTTGTGAGGATCTGGACTTATATAGTCCAGCTTAATAATCTTTGAACTCTTCAAGGATCTCCGACTCGTCAGTGATTACATCTCCTGCGGTCTTTATCAGCTCATCAATCACCAGAGGTCGTCTGTCGTTATGCATTATTCTGGCCAACAAAGAACTAGGTCTCTCCCCCTCCTCGTACATGCGTGCCGTGGCATACTTGCCCATGTGCTGCACTTCCCTATCCGCCTCCTCATTATAGTCAGCGAGTAGTGTTTTGATTTGCGCTGCAGTGTCAGCATCGGAGTTGTTCTGTTGCCGTCCCTCCAGGTCCAACAGTTGGGCCTCAAGATGCTTCAGTCTTTGCCTTATAGTCTTAAGTACACTTGAGTGTTTGGTCATTGCCATACCCCTGACATACACCTTAAATGTGTCCCACACTGTCTGAAAACTATCAACAGACCCCAAATTTGTCTCGAAAAACCTGTCCATATCCTCTGCCAGTTCTCTTCTGAATACATCATCCAATAGGGAATAAGGGGGAAACCGCCATGTAAATGGGGGAATTCTCTTCACCGGCACCGCTAGAACCAAGGGTAAGAGGGAGTGGTCCGAGAGAGTATGCGGTAGTATTGTACACTTCTTAATACTATTGAGCATTGACTGAGAGGCCAGCCAGTAGTCAATTCTTGTGTGTACATCATGATAGGCTTAGTAGTGTGTATAACTGCCTTTTGTGGGGTGTTTATGTCTCCAGATGTCAACAAGATCTAATTTTACCAATTCCGCTTGCATGTGAAGGGCCGCAGCAGCTGGTCATCAGGGCAGCCCCGCCGATCTATCTAGGTCCGGATTGAACACAAAATAGAAGTCACCCCCTGTTGGACCTGCGATGGGCAAGCCCAGCACAAAGGGGGTAGCTTGGCTCAAGTGTCAAGGCAAGTGAAGGCTATCGTGTTAAGCCGGCTTTGACCCAATAATATCTCCTTGTACAACCACCCAAAAAGAAGGACACCACACCACTGTTGTAGAAAATTACGATTCCTTTATGTAAAAATTCTCTGTTGTGAATGGGGATCAATTAGGAAAGCACATACACATTTCTTTTGGCCACAATTTGCTGGGTTTCGGTTTTTGAATAAATACAATAAATAAGCTCAGGAATAAATATCATCAATAAATAGAATAATTATCACTTTTGTTTAGCAGAATAAATACTGGTTCATTTAAATAAACAACCACATGTTCATTCTGGTATCGCTGCCACCAATTAATTACTTCAGGAACATTACACTTGCAATGCACTTTAAGTTGGAAAGATAGATCTTACAGTTTATGATGGTTTCATCAATTCTATACACAGGCTTCTCAGGCCACAAAAGGGGTGTTGGGACTCTTTAAGTATCACACGGGGTTAAGCGCGTGTATCTAAAAGGCAAGGAAACACAGTGAACACTTCATTTACACTCGGCAGCCACCGGGTTGAGATCTCTATATGCCGGTAGGGTCTAAGCGCGCCTATGGCTTTACCACAGTTTGCACTCAGGTGGCACCAGTTCAAAGTCTTCAGACTGACGAAGGGGGATGCCGAAGAGGTCACACAATCTTCGCGCTCAGTCAGTTAAACGCCGGTTCACAGTTCCTTTATAACGCCGCTTCCCACCTAAAGAAACGGACCCACCTCACATCGGCTGCAATCGGGAAGCGATTCAGTCAGGGCTCAGCACTTCTTACGCCAGCGACGGGTTCTCAGGGCTCCACAGTCCTCCCTCCGACTTCCTCATACAGGGATGGTTCCCGCTCACAGCTACGGCTGCCGATTCACTGGGGAGGGCAGAGACAGTAGTCCCGCTCAACGAAGGCTGGCCTCTCCCCGCCCCGGCGCACCACCTCACCTCAGTCTGCGCAGGAAGCACTCTACGACGGTGGGGCTCGGAGACGTCCGAGCTCCTTGCTGGAGGCGCCTGTCACAAAGGAGGCACAGTAGACGCTCGCGGTC
Organism: Lissotriton vulgaris; assembly: GCF_964263255.1. Taxonomy (NCBI): domain Eukaryota; kingdom Metazoa; phylum Chordata; class Amphibia; order Caudata; family Salamandridae; genus Lissotriton; species Lissotriton vulgaris. Next base: position 1,150,499,764 of record NC_141698.1, read on the forward strand.
GCGGCAAACTTGCTCTCGCCTCACGACCCGAGTCTGTCGTAATTCACCACCGGGGGGGGCGGGGAGGCACACGAACACGGCCACAGTCTCTTGGGGATAACGAGGCAATTGCTGGGCAGGCGCTGTAGGCGCGAGGTCACAGCACACACACAGCTGACTGGAACGCCAGTCAGGATCCACGGCAGTGACCCTTGCTTGCTCTACTGCCCGCACTACCAGCCGCCTCAGGGGTCTACAGGGCAGGTGTCAATCTGGTGTCAAGTCTGGAATCTCTTTCTTCACCTAGATCTGTGAAATAGTGTGGCTCACTGGTTAGAGGCGGCAGACCCGAGAGCAGAGGACGGCCCGGGACCAGGGTTCGATTCCCGGCGCGGCAGGTTTCTGGACCAGGGTCAGGGGACTCGATAATTCTCTCGCCTCGGTGCCCACTCTGATCAGCGATCACACTCGGCAACTCTGGGCATTAGCTTGCCTCATCTTCACTAACGGCCCCACCAGACCGCCGGGGATGCCTGGTCTCACCCTGGAGATACCCATTAAGGGACCATCTCTCAGGGAAGCCAGGAAGGGTTTCGCAGCGGTCGAAGCGCCTTGGGACCCTACGGGTAAGTAGTGCGCTATATAAATGCCATTACATTTACATTTACATCTGGAACATCATTATCCTATCTAGTCTTCTGGTCATCTAAAATGGCCACCAGGGTCTGGACCTTATATAGCCAGTGCCATGAGGTGCTGGCTCGTGCCAGTAGGTTCTAGAACCTTCTCTGGGCTAGGCCAATGACATGGCACTTCTAAGATGTCTTTGGGACCCTAACAGCCACCATACTGGTGTTCTAGAGCAGCCATTTTGTGTACCTGAGGAAAAATAAAGAAATTCCTGTCAGGAATGCGCGCCAAGTAAAAGGGCGCCAAATCCTTGGAAGGTCAAGGTTCATGGAGGCTCCAAGGGGAGTCACTCACATGAGGAAAAGGGATGGCCACCATTTTGAGGCCTTTCATACAGGTTGCCAATCCCAGTCTATATTGTCACAGGTTTCGCCAGGTGTCTTGTAAATAGGTGCCTAAAACCTTGTGAACAACTGGGCGTCAAGGAACATCTAGCCCCATGAAACAGCACACAAAAGGTCCTGGTAGACAAAGAAAAGCGACAAATTTTGGGAGGTACAGGGGAACAAAAGAAATCATAGTGGTGAGGGGACTCTCAGAAGCAGACGGGTCTAACACCCCCCCACAGCATTCTGGAGCAAACACGGGATCTGCAATGCGTAGCCAGAGCAGCGTAAAACTCAGGGTTGTCATAATTGGGCCCATAGACATTAGCTACTATAAGATCGTGTCCTTTGCTGACACATCTGGCAATTAAGTAGCGGTCCTCTGGGTCTGCTTCAATCAGTGTTAACTTTAGTTTGGATCGAGGGCTGACCCAAGTGACCACCCCTCTGGAGTGTGTAGTGAACCCTGCTGCTACACTGTTACCCCCAAACCCCCTAGCCGAGAGCATCTTACTGTTAAGTGGGAGGTGGGTTTCTTGAATAAGGGCGAGGTCAATGTGATGCCTGTGTAGATAATTTAACACCATTCTAAGCTTGTGATAAACATTAAGCTCTCTCACATTCCAAGTCAATGCTCTCAGTGACTCAGGGTCGCCCACTGTGGTCATTTCACTTGTATATGTCATCCCAGCTGAGAGATTTGATAGTCAACAAACGGGGCTTTCTCGGACCTGTGCACCATTCTCTGTAAAGCCATAACTATCATAGCCAGTCTTCGATAAGTAAAACCGGGCAACACACTGCTTGGTGTAACTATGAGTTCCCCCCTCCCAGAACCAAAACTCCCCCCAAACTCGCTCCCCCCCACCCACAGCCGACAACCACCAACCTGGCCAGACAGTGAAATGAAATAAATGAAATTGGATTTGTAGAGCGCATGGCTGCCCGTAAGCGTCCCTTTTCTCTCCCCCCCTTGTCCCCTCCCTGCAAGTGTCCTTAACAATCCCCAAACCGGCCCCTCTTGGGAATATGTGAGCTAAAAGCACAAGGGCAGAGGTTACCAGAAAGAACAAATAACCATGCTTCAGCATTGTGCATTTCAAAAACCGCCCCCCCCCACCATTACCCCTTTAGTGTCTATCAACATGAGTCAAAATCTGTATTCTATGAGCCTTCAGAGGGCATCCCCCCATTATCTCTATATTCCACTCAGTATTATTAAAGTTTACCTGTTATTTGCATTAGGGTATACTCTGCAGCCAAGTCCGCTTACAGATAATCAGCTTAACATGTCTATTGGGAAAAACAAATAGAATGAAATGATCTCACCCAGCCGTAGCAGCACAATCTCTGTGCAGGCCCCCTTAGTTTCCATAATTCGATGCAGAACAGTTCTCAGGGTTCACTGCAGTGGGGGTCCCCTGTACACACCCCCACATTCAGCCTCAGCCGTCAAAAAGTGAGAAAGCCTGAGTAGTCATAGCCTTACTAGTCATGCTCATCCAATTGGGTGGCCTCGCCTTGTTCTCCATTTTGACCTCTTGGGTTTTTCCTCTGTTCCTTAGACCATTCCTTAAAAGATTTCTGGAGTTCTCTGGGGTCAGTGAAATAATGTGAGTGACCTTGCCTATTAATCCGCAGCTTTGCCGGGTACATCATCGCGTAGTCCAGCCCGAGTTCACAAAGTTGCTTCTTGTATGGGGCAAAGTGTTGTCTTTCCTCTTGTACTTTCGCAGTAAAGTCCAGACCTTCAAACTGCAGTTTCCCTTTGTCTCTAGCCACCCTCAACGCTGCATCTCTGTCCCTGTAGTTCAATAGTTTTGCTATTATCTGTCTTGGGAGTGCCCCTAGACATGGACGAGGTCCCAGCGTGCTGTGGGCTCTTTCCACAATAAACATTGGTGAGAAGACGTCCTCTCCCAAGAGAGAAATTAGGAGTTTCTCCACAAAGAGTTCCATTTTTCCAGTTTGCGTCATCTTCACGACCCCCTAATGCGAATGTTCGAGCGCCTCGAGTGGGCTTCCAAGGTCTCCGACTTATCCTGGATGACCTGGAGCAGTCTACCAAACTGTTTGCGGTATTTTTCCCATTCCGTTTGGGCTTCTTCCACTTTAGTGAGACGCCTCTCGGACATGTCGAGGCGTTTCGCATGCTTGTCCACCCGCTCTGACATACGATCCATACGGTACCTGAGAGCATCAATTTTGGAGCCAATTGACGCCATGCTGTCCGGGAGGCCCTTATCCATGGATTTCTCTGATGCCCGCACACAGTGAGCTCTCAGGGGTACTGCCCCGTGGTGATGATTCAGGTGCCTGGGATTCCTGCCCCTTCGCCCGCCGTTGGACGAATGCCAGCTTGGTCTGGGTCTTGTCACCCTTGCCCATGACGAACAGACAGGTCGTCAAGAAATGCACAAAACACTGGTCTCACCGCACTCGGACAAGGACCAATTCAGAGGGGATACGTCAGCCAACAATCCCGTGTCAGACCGCTCCCGCAAACCAGCGTGGACTCTACAGCTCCCTCCTGGCCTGGTGACTAGTGGATTGAAGGGCCTTGGCGCAATGGCGCTCGAGCTATGCCTCCTTCTGCCCTCCCGATCGCGCTGCTCAATGGGGTAGTTGTGGTTTCAGGCGCTGGTGTAATGGGCCCTGTCTGCGGCGGTCACAATCACAACTACTCTCCAAACCCCCTTGCCCGGTGCAGCCGCACTCTCTGAAGCAGCAAGGCTTAGCGTGCAAGCACAGTCCGATCAGGCATCCGTCGTTTGCCGTTGGGCTCAGCAGCACTCTGCGCCACCCCGCCGTAGAAGTCGTGTTGCTGTGAGGCCCAATATGTTGCTACTGCGTCGCAAGATGGCGGGGAGGGGGTGAGGGGGCAGGGCTAAACTGATTGCAAAATACACATTCTTTCCTCCCACCCGGGTCCTCGCCACCTGGCCGAGTAGTAGCCTATGCTCGTGTCAGCCCTTATGCATCAGGGGTTTCGCTGACTCTGGTCGTTGTGGAGGCGAGGGGCCGAGGGTACACGTCTGGGAGGGCCCACCTTCTGCAGTGGGAGCCACGTGCGTTTCCAACCAGTATACACAGGCGTGGTGCAGGATCTCCGTCGTGGGCAGTGTGATCGGATTCACGTCTGAGGACAATCCTGCCTATAGCACGGCAGCCCCGGGGAGTCGTCTAGTACAGTGAGCGGTGTGTTCTCAGCCTAGCGTACCGCCAAAAACTAGGCCCTCACCAGGTCTTCTGTAATTATTGGGCATCACAAGGGAGTATGCATCTAATCTCGCTCTGCGCTGCAGTAGTTCTCACCCCCTATGACCTCCGCCGGCGGCTCCTGTATGTATCTTCCTCTTCATTATTAGTGTACCGGCAGGACCGGGCCCGTCACTGCCCAGCCAGCCGCACGCAATGTTACACAGCCCGGGCAGCTCCCCAGGAGAGTCCGGGGATTGCGGCCTAGTACGCAATAAGGCAATGTCGGAGCAGATCTGCATCTCTGGCTATCGTTTGTCGCCGGGAGACACCTCAGCTCCTGTCGCCGAGCTTCATGGGGCGATAACTCCTTCGGGTATCGTCTGACTCCGTCAATAAAGGATATTTGACAGGATCGGAGTGGGTAATGGTGCGGAGCTCTGCACCTAGACGTCCGCCATTGACGCTGGCAAGCTCTGCCCCCCATTTACAATACATTTTCAGGCAGGCGTTGATTACATCATTACTTTATATTAACAGGATGTGGACGCAACTCCGAGCCTCGAACACTGATTTCCAGCACCAAGTTCCACAGTATACCTGAATTACCACATATGTATATATATTATTCGCCTTTCATGTGCCAAAAACTGCAACTTAAACCTTTAACAGCCCTCTATTACTACACCTACAACAATCCACTAAATGTGCAACAAACATTTATATTCGCAGAAATGCGTCATGTCCACCATCTTTTATGTATGCAACTATGAATGAATATAGAGTCAGTGTTACCCTGTACCTTTCATGTTGGCCATGTTGTGGAACTTTACAAATATAATGACACATTTGCGTTTAACACCATCGCTGCTAATGTTTTTCCCCTCCTGTGCTGATGCATGTGTAATCCCATTGTTCATGACGAGCTCAGCTCGTCATCAGTACAGCTCAACCGTGCCTCATGACGAGCTGAGCTCATCATGAGCATCGAAGGCGTTTAGACCCGGGTGATGTCAGCACTACAATACGGACAACCAAATCAATTGATTTCTCATATAGCTCATGACGGAACCACCTCCATAGCTCCAGAATCACAGTTCAGAGCCTCGCGCAGCACTGGCATACGTCAGGCCAGCCCACTCCGCATACGCTTCCAGGAAAAAACTAAAATGCAACATTGCCCAGATTTCCATTGTACTGATTTCTTAGTTCCAGGTCTAGTTGTCAAAACGGCACACACACATACTCCCTCAAGGTGGTATACACCCACACCGCACCCATCCAGCACATGCGTCACTACACACATGACCCTACCAATAAAAAAGATGGGGCACACGTGCTCCATGCCATTTTAGAGTTGCTCCCATCGCAAGCGCTGTGATGGCCCGTCCTAGTGGTTCAGATTCCTCATGTAGGCCTGAACCACCGAGTACAAGTGGAGAAGTGTGGCTCACTGGTTAGAAGCGCAGACCCTGAAGCAGAGGTCGGCCCGGGACCAGGGTTCAATTCCCGTCGCAGCAGGGTCTTGGGTCAATGTCCGCGGACTCAATAATTCTCGCCTAGGTGCCTAAGCTAACCATGGGTCCCACTCTGCAACTCTGGGCAATAACTTGCTTAATCTCCACAACGGCCCTATCAGCGCCGGGGATGCCTGGCTTCACCTTGGGGGTGCCCAGAAAGGACCATCTCACAGGGAAAGCCAGGACGGGTTCCCCAGCAGTATACAGCGCCAGGGCACTCCGAGATGGAGTAACAGTGCGCTTTACAAGTATACATTTACATTTACAAGGGCCCACCACTACATGTGTGGCCTCTTTGGTCATTGAGTTAGTTGTACCGCAAGGACTGAGTGGGTGAGGAACTTGGAATGAAGATAGGTGCACGAGTATGTCCTTTCCCATACCAATTTCAAGACTCTGCACCATATGTCAGACTTCTTGGTGGCAGAGCGGGACTGCATGATGTAGAAGGTGTCCTGTCCATGAAAAGGTGAGCAATGAGGCCTGGGTGCGCATCGGAGGGAGTCGATGGGGTGCAGCAGTCTAGATAGATAAAGGTGACGCAGTGATTTAGGTGTATGCAGTCCTATATAAACTGTACCTTATTGCATTTATATATTTTTATCCAATGGTAGGAACATTTTTATAATCGGTCAAATGTCCGACGCTCGTGATGATCGAAACCACGTATATCACTTCGCGTCACTTGGTTTCACAATAGAATATAAACAATACTACTATAGTAATTTTTAAAAAATCAAACCCTATTAAACAAGTTGGAACTGTACAAATAGTTCTTTTTAAATGCGAGAGGGAAGGTGTGTGAAAGGGTGATGTAATTCTACTCCACATTAAGATAGTAACAATTACCTATCATAACATCTTTCTTTTACTATTTTTTAGATGTAGAGCTTCAGGGTGTATTATGTCCCGGCACGTGGTGAAAAACATACCGGTGACAGAAAGGTGAGCTGTGAATATTCTTTTCAGTCTCTCTCTGTTCCTCTCTCCTTTAATGAAAAAATGACATACAATATTAACTTACTTTTTATCTTACATGTTGTGTTATACAAATTGGCGTCCTCCGAAACACCTCCAAAGCTCAACGTTTGTGCATTCTGCGATGATGCGTGGCCATCGTAACAACGTCTGAGAAGGTTGCTTCGACACGTGGTGCACCCTCTTTGAATCACACCAATGGCACAAGGTGAGCAAAGAAGTTTGTTTCAGAGGCAACGACAAGTTACCTGTGGGTGGAGGGAGTGGGTAGGGTCCAGCAGCTTGACTGCAAAGGAATGTACAATTACCTCCGGGCAGTGAGAATAGATAGGTTGCAACGGTCTGAGAGGCAGATTTACAAGCCCCTTGCGCCACTTTTGTGACACTTTTAACATGGGGAAAGTGGTGCAAGCAGCTTGTAAATCTGCCCCTGAGTGCGCAAGAAAAAGCACTCACCTCTGGACTCTTGGGAGTCAATGGGGTGCAACAGTCTGGGTACGCAGTATTGAGAACTCACCGCTATGCAGTGGGAGTGTATGGGATATAGTACTTTGGAAGAAAAACAGCCCACAGACACCTCCTTACAGTGGAAGTTGATGAAATACAGTAACCTGAGTGTACAAAGAAATAAAGCAAAAATATACTTGTGCAGATGTATGTACTATGATATTACTAACTCTATATACTATCTTTCCGATCACTAAACTAGAGGGTGCACTATGAACCGGCACGTGCTTGGACACACAAAGGAGGCAAAAAGGTGAGCTATGAAGATTTTTTCCAATATTAACTGCTCCATCTATAACTTTCTCTCTCTCACAGTTTAAATGTTGTTTTTTCTCTCTCTCTCTCTCACATCGTTTCTCTTTTAAAGATATGGACGATGCTATCCACTCTGCCAAGGCTGAATGTAAGACAGTCTGCAGTGTATAATGAAAGCTGAGTTCAATTTGTGAACTCTGTTGGCCACAGTGTTTACAGAAGGTAATCAGAGCGGCCTAGATACACAATGCCTCCGATTAAATGCATTAGAAGTAAAGGGCCCCTTGTGCCACTTTTACGTCACTTTCAACATGGGAAAAGTAACACAAAAGTGGAGCAAGGCGTTTGTAAATAAGCCCCAAAGAATATTGTCCTGCATAATGACTTGATCTCTCACCTAATTCTATCTCGTCTCTAAATCATTTTAAAGACCTGTTTGTCCATACTGTAAATCTGATGCAGTAGACACTTCCATACAGACACCTCTTGAACTCAGATCTATAAGGGAGGAGGAATGTATCAGGTACACTTCAGACGTTCAAATTTACAAATATTGCCAAGTATTACCTTAACTTGTAATCTTTGACCTCCTTCAGTCACATCGATCTAATTTTAAACATTTATTTTAATTTTTGTTTTGCAGATTTCCTACCCTACTTCGATTGGAGTCCATATCACCTTTTGTTTATTATATTGTTATGTTAAAGTTATGTTTCTAGTTATTTATTATATTGTTATCTTAAAGTTATGTTTCTAGTTATTTATTGTTGTTTTAATAAAAGTTAATTAAAACAAGTATATACGTCTTCTATTTCTGACAACATTTCACTATTATTTAGTGTGATAATCATATAATTAGAATTTTTTTTAAAATGGAAATGATATTTATAACTTGAAGTATAATACTGAGGCTAGCTCTTTACAAGAGTCTATAGCTATGAGTAATGGAAAACTTTTACAAATCCAGCATATAACTGTTTCGATTAGCAACATTCTGTGGTGAACTTCTAACCTATGTGGTCACGTAAATATTCCATGAACTGTTACTATGGTAACAGGCAATAAGACGTTTGGGGTTAGGGTTGAAAGGTACTGGCTGTACACAAACCGTTATATTTACCCAGGATCCTCTACATGACAGAAACGAAAGCAAAATAAGACAGAACACTGTGAAGCATATTTACAAGCCTCTTGCGCCTCGTTCGCGTCACGTTTCCCATCTTAAAAGTGATGCAATAGTAACGCAATGAACTTGTAAACCTGGCACTATGCATATTACGAGCAAAAGAAGTACACAACTCTTTCAATTCTTTATCGATCACAATTAGACAGTGTTGCTACACGATTCACAATGCACTTCAATAAATCCTTAGTGCCTATTTAAATGGGAGACAGATTGTCGATATTACAAAACTTAGGGGCATATTTACAAAAATGGCATTAAAATTGTTGTTGCTTTAATGACAGCAAACAACAACAAAAAAAGAGAAAATGGACTTCAAAATTCTTTGTTATCTTACCGGAAGATTTTTTCAACATTTTTGTTTGCTATGCAAGAGTGAGAGCCACCCCCCGGGCTAATTAGCATTCAGTGCGTGATCGAAAGGGTGCGCTTATGGTAAGCACATGGTGCGCTCAGAGTCCTCGGATCCACCCCGCCAATAGATATATATATGCTTTTAACTCTAATTTTCTCAGGAACTACAGAACAGATTGACATCATTTGAGAAAATGCACAAATCTGAACTGAGGACTACATCTCTCTCAAATTTGGCATAATTCCGTTCAGCAATTCGGGCTGTAGCTGTGGCTAAAGGTCCTAAGGGAAATTGCATGGGGAAAACACGTTTTGGGACCCCCCTTTTTTCTCGGCCCCCGCTTGACAAATCTCCACCAAATTTTCAGGAAGGGAGCGGAACGGAGATGGCCATTAGTTTTGAAAATTACGCAAAGATTCATCAACCCGCGCCAAAGTTTTTCCAAAGAGAATGTTGTGGATTTCCCAATGGAAAATAGGTCCAAACTATAACTACCTACTGGCGACCTCCAGTAGGTAATTTACAGCAATCAGCATGGAAGAATGAGTGGAAATATACAAATCTAGATGGAGGTTTTAGTAGCAGTGTGATTGACTGTTTCTTGACTAATTTATAGTGTCTCACTAAATATATTGGATAGTGACTAAACTGTGTGAATATCTGTATCACTTTGTCAGTTGCTGTGTAAACTGCTGCACAGCTGGTTACTAGCTACATAATAGTCTATATTAGTTATTGATTAGTTAACTGAGTATTTGTATGGGAGAGTGAATGTGTGTGTGTGGTTCGGTGGGGGGTGTGTGACTGCCCAACGATGTGTGAATAGTTGATTTAGTAGGTAAATGACATTAAGACTACATGCTATAACAGTTGTTTGGGTGAGAGAATATCTTTATGGGTGTGGTGATGAGCAAATATATCTCTCAATGGTACATGTCCATCAAACTAGAAAAATAAAAGGCAGTGTATGTGACAGTTGTTGTATATAAATAAGTATACATAAGACTCAGTGATTGTATGGGTTACTGTATGGATAACTGTATACTTGTAATAGCGATTTTATAACACCCTCATTATGAGTTACTACCTATATGAATAAATGAAGTGGTGTTTGTATAAGTGTGTAGCTGACTAAATGTAAGTATGATCCATAGTTTGCATAACTGAGAAGGATGACTGCATAAATGAATAGGATGTTTGCTGGTGTATAATGTTGATCTAGGTGTATAAGTATATTTGATAGTGTTCTATTTATTTATTGGTTTATATAGCACTAGAATCGACTCCCAGAGGAGTATCTCTGCTCTCAAAATGGACAGTTATGGAGGGATGATGGTCTTAGGATACTCACTGAGTTTGGAACAAAAAAGGTTTTAACAATTTTCTGAATATAATCTGTTCTGCACACAACCTATTGATCATTGACAGCATGTATGAGTGAATCTATAGGTAAGTGATTAGATGCATGTATAGATCTATGAATCCGAGTGGGTTTTTAGAAACATGTATTGGTGTGTTAATAGATTCAAATATGGTACTCTGTATTTTACAGCGAGTGATGAAAGGTTATACTAGTGTATGATGAGGTGTATCTGATTGTCACATGGATGATGTCATCAGTGATGTCATCAGTGATGTCATTTGAGGAGTCATCAGTGATATATTCAGCGATGTCACTGACCATGTCATGAATGATGTAATATGTGACATCATCAGTAGTGGATTGCGGCGCGCGAGTTATAGTTAGCAGCACTAACTATAACGGAGGAATTTCAATGGTTTTGTAGGAGTGAAATGTCCAGCTATTTATAACAGCCCTGAAACCTATGTTTTTTTCAGTGAATTTCTAAGCTTTTTTAAATGGTAATTCCTAACTATAACATGTCTGAAGACTATGGTTTTCCAGTGAATTGCAAAGATTTTTAAATGATAATTTTTAAATGTAATAATAGTTATATGTATTTTTTGATACTCATTTTCTACAGTTTTTTAACTGTTTATTTGTACATATTTTATTTTTTAAATTAAAAGATATATTTTAATATACATGGAAATAAAAATGTTTTTTAAAATATTGAAACTGAAATTTTGTTTTTTATGAGGGTCACTGCATGAATACTTGGGAACTGAATGAATGAGAAGTGTCCTGCAAGGAGAGTGCCTGGGTGAATTTATAAGTGTTTTGGTTTTGGCACAATGACTGGATTAGTACATGGTGCTGAATGGGTCAGTAGAGGAGTGCAAGGGGAGTGACAGGGTGTTTGTTGGAACTGTATGGATACTGACTGGGGAATTGAAGGTGTGAAAGGCAAGTGTGAAGGTGGTTAGAAAACTGCATGCATAGTGGATAGGCATTTGAAGCAGTCCATGTGCTAAGGCCTGGCTCACTGCATAAGTACTTGGGTACTGACTGAGTGATTAGAATACTGCAAGGAGAGTGCCTGGGTGAACTTATAAGTGGTTGGGTTTTGGCACAGGGAATGGATTAGTACATGGTGCTGAATTGGTCACTGGAGGAGTGACAGGGTGTTTACTGGAAGTGTATGTATACTGACTGGGAATTGAAGGTGTGAAAGACAAGTGTGTAGATGGTTAGTGGACTGCATGCATAGTGGATAGGCATTTGAAGCAGTCAATGTGCTAAGGCTGGCTCACTGCATGAGTACTTGGGTACTGACTGAATGATTAGAGTACTGCAAGGAGAGTGCCTGGGTGGATTTATAAGTGTTTGGGTTTTGGCATAGTGTTTGGATTAGTACATGGTGCTGAATGGGTCAATGTAAGAGTACAAGTGGAGTGACAGGGTGTTTGCTGGAGTGTATAGATAATGACTGGGTAATTGAAGGAGCGAAAGACAAGTGTGTAGATGGTTAGTGGACTGCATGCATAGTGGATAGGCATTTGAAGCAGTCCATGTGCTAAGGCTGGCTCACTGCATGAGTACTTGGGTACTGACTGAATGATTAGAGTACTGCAAGGAGAGTGCCTGGGTGAATTTTAAAGTCTGGGGTTTTTGAGCAGTGAATGGATTAGTACATGATGCTGAATTAATCACTAGAGGAGTGGAAGGGGAGTGACATGGTGTTTGCTGGAAGTGTATGAATACTGACTCGGGAATTGAAGGTGTGAAAGACAAAGTGTGTAGGTGTTGGGTTTTGGCGCAGTAAATTGATTAGTACATGGTGCTGAATGGATCAATAGAAGAGTGACAGGGTGTTTGCTGGAAGTGTATGGATACTGGAAAAGGAATTGAATGTGTGAAAGACAAGTGTGTAGGTGGTTAGAGGACTGCATGCATAGTGGATAGGGGTTTGAAGCAGTTTATTTGCTAAGGCCTGGCTCGCTGCATGAATACTTGGATTCTGGCTGAATGATTAGAGTACTGCAAGGAGAGTGCCTGGGTACATATATAAGTGTTTGGATTTTTGCGCAGTGAATGGATTAGTACATGGTGCTTAATGGGACACTAAAGGAGTGAAAGAGGAGTGACAGGGTGTTTTCAGGAAATGTTTGGATATTGACTAGGGAACTGAAGGTGTGAAAGACAAGTGTGTAGGTGTTTAGATGACTGCAAGCATAATGGATAGGGCACGCTGTCCATGTGTTTGAGAAGTTGGCCTGGCATATGATGTCCACTATTCTTGTGGCCACCTTGCACCTGTCCAAACGACCCTTACTTATGGTAGGTTTAGGATAACCTTTAGAGAAAGCTCTCCTAGTGGTAGCTGTGGAGAGCACCCTTGAAGGAATGTAAATCAGCTTGTTTTACCAGTCTATAATCTCTTGAATGATCAAATGAAAGAGCACCACACCATGTATATATCAAATAAATATGTATTTATTCTAAACACAGCCTCTCTGGTCTCTTTATGAGGCTAGAGGCAAAAGTACAATACAAGAATTTTAAATAGTACACAGTAAATAGCACAGTATATGTTTTGCCCTATGGGCCTCACAAACCATATACTAAAATAGTGGTATAAGAACCATGTGAGGGATTGAAGTGAGGCCTAGGGCCTGCAGAACCGCTGGGGCAACCAGGAACCACCCAAGGTAGGGATGCAGGAGACCCACGGGGGACGTGTGCAGTGTCAAAACACAGCCGTAAATCACCATAGACTTCTGTGAGGAAAGTTTGAGTTAGTCAGTCATTCAATCCACTTTATTCGATTACTTAAAATCATAAAAGTACAAAACAGAACACAGACAAGGACAATATTACAGTTCTTCAGACATAACACTTCAAATACATAGGCAATATTTCAATTCATTATAAAAACCCGTCACCTATTCAGATCCCTTGAGCTAAGATTAGCAGTAGGCCACAAGCGGTAACTTAAGATGAGCTCATCCTCAAATTTCTCATGTTCTTTATCCTCACTGCTGCTACCAAAAAGATGAAATATTGAACATTTTTCAAGGATTACACAAAGATTGAAGAAAAACTAGTGCTGGTCTAACCTGGGTGAAACCCCTTCCTCTCAGAATAGGTGACAGGTATCTTGTGCGAATATTGGAAAAAAGTCACAGAACATCATAAAATGTAGTGTGTCCAGGGGTGAGAAATTATCACATATGCAAGGTTCAGCATCTTCAGGATTACACCATCCATGATAATCTCCCAATGTTGGATGAATCAAATTAAAGCGGAGCCTCGTTAGAAGCCAACAATGGTACGACGTATTAACAATTTCCAAGTGAGGTTCAATGTTAATAGATGTTTTTAACAAGTAATGGGCCCTAACTAAGGGTTTACATAGCTCCACCGACAGGAGGTTCTTGAAATTCAGTTTCACCCACAGCACATTCTCCTTCCGAATCTTGTCAGGTTCCTCATAAAGCTCTGGCCGTCCTAGTTTAGATAACATACTTTTAACATAAACCAACCATTTGATTTTTAGAGACTTATCCAACGTTATACAGTCTCGTAAAATCAAGTGATTCAGGGTTAATTCGGGATTCAACCAAGTTTTTAGCAAGCAAAGCAACAGAGCTGTTCTCAAAATGTCGGTCCCATAACCTATCCCTACCTCCTGATATATAGCATACGATGGGGTTGATTGTGGGACAGACAAAAGACTCCTTAAAAAATTGTTTTCAGCTATCTATATGCCAGCCTGATCTTTGTAGCCACATATAGAGAATCGGTAGGCCGCAATAGCCAAACATTTGGCCTTATAGACCTTTAGGATAGCCTCTATCGGTCTGGCCCTCAGACGCTGTGCAAATACTAAAAGGGATGAGGAAGCTTGTGTAACTGCACACTTTTTGACTTTATTTTGTAGATCCTGTAGTGTAGTTCCTATTTTCCCTACAGGCCCTGCGCATTGGAATAACATAAACAGTAGTATCGACGTAGAAGTGCGGATCTTCCAGGCCTCTACTGTCTATGCTAAACTTAATTGGGTTTGTTACCAACTAGCTCAGAGGTCACTGGAAACTTTCTTGACTGAATAGGAAGTGATCAGCTTCCTTGGCACAGACAAGAAGGGATTCAGCTTTCCAACAACCGTGCAACATGACAACTTTGATCCTCAGATAAGAGTCTCTAGGGTCGTGTGAAACAATAGACAGTTATTTTACTCAGTCAGTTGTTGTGCAGATTACTTTCACAATATGTAGAGAATAGAGAGACGGGCGTTTTCAATAAAAGGTATTATTTATTGAACAGTCTTTCTTCTCATACAAGAGAAATGAATTGCCACAATAGCAAGACTAGTCATTAGATAAAGTGCGTGCAGTAAAATGAGTATTGCGAAATAATACTGTAAAAGCATTGATATAGTTTCTTAGCCATACAATGGTTAAAATGAATAAAACATATATACAGTCATATATACATTAGGCTAACATACTCAACTGGCATTTCTAACTAAGCCTACCCCAGTGTGCCTGACCTAAGCCTAACACGTGGAAGGGAGTAAGTAGCTTTAAGTTAAGTTGGTTTTGCCAAGGCTTGCTTCAAGAATTCTCTCTAAGGGTTTAGTCAACACCATACCTCTGGAGTAGAATGCTGGAGGTCTGGTATCTTCTTCCAGGGACTTGATATCCCAGTCACTCACAAGAGTAGGCTGGAAACGCCGGAGCTGGATTTCTCTGCAGGAGAAAAGACAGCGTCTCTCTCAGCGCGTCGAGGAGGAGGAGGGGCAGCGTCTGTGGGCAGCTTGCATTGCTGGACTCTGCCGGGGACAGCTGGTCTGCTCCTGTGTTCACCACACCATCGTTCGCTCGTTAGCAGCTAGCATCAGCGATGGTAACATCAGCAGCGATAGTGTCAGCCAGCACTTGCTTAAGGCAGCGTTGGTAGTATTTATACCTGAAAGGTGCCTTGTTTGACATAAGACGTCAATAAAGATGTCACTAGGAAGTGATCGTCTATCAGTGCTCATTAGAGTTCTATTACTAATCAAAACATAGCAAGCGGGGATTTCCCAGGTTGCTGAGTTTTTATCTTGTTGAAGAACTCGGAGTGTTAATCTAGGAATCTTAGATAGTGGCTTCTGCTGTGTCATTTACTAATGAGCTACAGAGGAAGCTGCTTAGGAATGTGATTCTGAAATGTGGCTCTGATCGTGTGAGGCAAGAGACGAGTTTCTGAAATATTACACTTGAACGTTTATGCCATTATAGGGGAATAAATGGATTATAGCCGTATAGGGGCAAAAAGGTCATAGGGTAGATCAGGGTCCTAGATTCGAACGCGACAATCCAGGATAACCTGTCATCAAAAAGGACTCCCAAATTAGTGAAGGAAGACACAGAAGAGACCTCCACACCATTTCAATAAAACATCTTTCCAGGTCTGTGGCCTACTGTCATGGAATGCGAATTTCAGTTATTCACAATCAGATCCAGTGAAAGCATGAATGCCCTAAAAGCATCGTAGAGCCATTGTAGACCTACTGCTGTATAGGCTAAAAGAACCACATCATCACACTGAAAAGATGCGCTACCCTAAACCCTGCCACTTTATTGTCGTATCCGGTTGCTGAGGGCCAAGAGGAAGAACACCATGACTGTGTTTTCCTGACCGAAGAACAAACAAAGGGTTGTGTTGACTTACAGGATATGCCACTTCCAGATGTGGATGGGGAACTGTGGGTTGATGGATCGTGTTTAAGGCTGCCAGATGGCACGACTTCTGCAGCATATGCGATCACGACACTTAAGACAGTGGTAGAAACAGCACGAATACCACAGAAATCGGCCCAAGCAGCGGAGCTAATAGCTTTGACAAGAGCCTGCGAATTGAGTGCTGGCTTATGTGTGAACATCTACACAGACAGCCGGTACGCCTTCGGAGTAGCGCCTGACTTCGGCCTACTCTGGAGAGAGCGTGGGTTTTTGACTTCACATGGAGTACACATTATGCACGGAGAGCTAGTGCGTGATCTCCTAAACGCGTTACTTTGTCCAAAGAAAGTGGCAATAATCAAATGCAGTGCACATAAAAAGGTCACTGACAAAGTGGGACAAGGTAATGCTTTTGCAGACAGTATAGCAAGACAAACGGCTATGTCACGAAATGACTCCCCCATGTATGTAGTGAAATCGCAGGCTGAGCGATGGCATGATGCTAGAGCGGAGATATTAGATATTCAAAAATCAGCGACTGAAGCAGAACTTGCAGCTTGGGCAGCAGAGGGAGTACTGGATGATGAGGGTTGTTGGAGAAGCAAAGATATGGAACGATGGAAATTGCCTGCAGCTTACTTGCAAGCGATGGTCCAGATGATACATGGGTTGGCACATGTTGGAGCTCTTGCAATTACTCGATTGCTAACGCGAGTTTGGGAGCATCCTGAGATTGCCAATGCGGCCAAGAGAGTAGTGCAGACCTGTTTGATATGTTTACAGCACAATCCTGCAAAAGGGACGCATACTCCGAAAGGAGGGTTCGTTCCACCTTTTGCACCATTCGAGGTACTACAAATGGATTACATTCAGCTTGAGCATTGCAATAACCTTAAGTATGTCAAAATGGGTTGAGGCCTTCCCCACGAAAGATAATACAGCTTTGACAACAGCTAAGGTTTTGCTCAAAGAGTACTTCCCTCGATATGGCGTTTGCAAATTTTTGTGGAGCGATAATGGTCCCCATTTTGTTGGGAAAATTGTGGAGTACGTGTTGAAGGGATTGGAGATCCAGCAAAAGTTTCATGCTGTGTTCCATCCTCAGTCCGCAGGTCTTGTTGAACGGTACAATGCTACTTTGAAACTAAAGTTGGCTAGGATTGTGGCATCCACGTCTTTGAAGTGGCTGGATGCCTTGCCTTTAGCATTAGTCTCTATCAGATCAGTGCCCCATTCCCGAACAGGCCTCACACCTTATGAAGTGGTGTTTGGAAGGCCGATGAATATATGGGGAGTTCCTAAGCCTCGATTGTTACATGATGTGCCTTGTATAATGATGAACGATTATTTGGCACGATTAACAAATGATTTACTTTCTATTCACCAACAGGTTCGAGAAGCGCTCCCTGACAACTCCATTGGAGAGGCTCACAATCTTCGTCCTGGTGATTACGTTATGGTCCGTTCGTTTGAGAGGACGAACAGCTTGGAACCGAGGTGGCGTGGCCCGAGCAGGTATTGCTTGCAACTCAAACGGCTGTACGAGTGACCAACAGGAAGCGGTGGGTGCACTCTACTCACTGCCGCCGTGTCTCTCCGGACCTGGTGAATCCTACTGTGCTATCTGACTACAGAGATATCTTGGACGAGGAAAAGAGCCCAGCTGTAACTTCTGTCGAATCGGAGGGAGCCTTCCCGGACCACACTGTTTCTGGACGACAAAGATATAATCTGCAACCACGATAAGAAGAATTTTTTTTTGGTGCGAGACTGGTTGAGTTACCGCTCCAGGTTTGTGAAACGGAAGCCGGGAATCTCAGGGGGGGGGTCAGTTCTGCCAAGTGTAGCGACACCTGTCTTGACCCCGGAGAAGAAAACAACGGCTACCTCGGAGCTCAGCACTCACATTTTTATTTTTTAGGTGTACATTTGAGACATTGTGAACTTTTGAACTATGGCGTCTTCTGCAGCACAAGACAAAATAATTCTTGGTGCTGTATTATTTGTATTGACAATTGTGGTAATAGCTGTGATAGCCTGGGTAGTAGAACTTGTGATACCTGTACGAGAACATTTGCTGCCGACTACCCCGGCTCCATCTGAACATTTTCATTTCACCTTACCATTCCATGAAGAACGGCACCGACAGACTTATTTGAACAATAGCTTCATTCAAATTTTGCATCACACTCATAATATGACGAACACTTCTAACTGTTGGGTATGTGGGATGTTGCCTGGGCATCAGAAGAAAGGAGGCACAGCGCTTATCCCACTTCCGTTTTCCCACAATGGGTCTTGCCATGCCTGGTACACTCTCCTGTTCACTTTGCGCTGGCCAACAAAAGGGGGGCTGCTTTTCCGTTTAAACAAAATATGCTTTAATGATCGAGATGGTTATCCACAAGCTGAAGGTACTAAGTTCGAATGGGAAGAGTACCGCCTGGACAATATATCTGCACCTTGAGTTTACAGCAATCAGCGAAATGTTAACATCTCAAATTCTCATGTTATTAATGTCATTGATACAAAGGCCGATCTCTGTATACATAATAAAGGTACCATCCCAGTTGGCAGAAGTGAATGTAACACCACAATTACATTTGATACCCCGAATGGCATTTCATTTGTGGCCTCCCGAAATACATACTTCATATGTGGCAATAAAGGTTATCATTGTCTCCCTTTAGGATGGTTAGGAACATGTTACATCTCTTTTGATGCAGAAGCTGGAACAAGATCACAGCAGACCAGCTCGCCACCTCCCTGAGCCAACACCCTCCTGCCAGCTCAGCGAACCCCAGCCAGGCCGCCGAGAACATCACGAAGTGGATCAGCGACTGCGCGGACGAACTCGCCCCGCTGAGGACTCCGCCTAGCAGACCCGGCAGCAAGAAGGCCCCATGGTTCACCGACGAACTCAAGAGCTCCAAGAAGAACTGCTGAGCCCTCGAGAAAGTCTGGAAAAGGGAACCGACACCGGACAACAGGACCTCCTACAAACTTGCCACCCGGAAACACCACCAGCTGATCCGCGCCGCCAAGAGAACAGCATACAAGGACCGGTTGGACAACAACGCACACAACAGCAAGGAACTCTTCAACATCGTGAAAGAGCTCTCCAACCCCAGCGCAGGAAACAACGACATCACCCCATCGCAAGACCTCTGCAACTCCCTCGCCTCATACTTCCACAACAAGATCACGGACATACACAGCAGTTTCAACAACCAACCAACGCACACCACGACCGACCAGCCACCCCCCCCCACCACCACCCTCCACGCCTGGACCCCGATCAGCACCGAAGACACCATCCGCACGATGAACTCCATCCACTCCGGATCACCGACCGACCCCTGCCCTCACCACGTCTTCAACAAGGCCGACACTGTCATCGCACCCCACCTGCGAGAAATCATCAACACATCCTTCGACACCGCCATCTTCCCCGAAAGCTGGAAACACGCCGAACTCAGCGCTCTACTCAAGAAACCAACAGCGGACCCCACCGACCTCAAGAATTACCGCCCCATCTCGCTGCTCCCGTTTCCAGCCAAAGTCATCGAGAAGACCGTCAACAAGCAGATGGCCGCCTTCCTCGAGACGAACGGATCCCTCGACCCCTCACAGTCCGGCTTCCGAGCCAAACACAGCACCGAGACCGCCCTCATCGCCGCCACCGATGACATCCGAGCCCTGATGGACAAGGGAGAAACAGCGGCCCTCATCCTCCTAGACCTCTCCGCGGCATTCGACACGGTCTGCCACCGCACCCTAATACAGCGCCTCAGCAACATCGGAATCCAGGACAAGGCGCTGGAATGGATCATCTCCTTCCTTGACGGAAGAACACAGCGAGTCCGCCTACCACCGTACAAGTCAGAGGCCTCCGAAGTCATCTGCGGCGTCCCCCAAGGATCATCCCTGAGCCCAACCCTCTTCAACGTCTACATGAGCCCCCTCGCGGCCATCGTACGCAAACACCACCTCAGCATCATCTCCTACGCCGACGACACCCAGCTGATCCTCTCCCTGACCAACGACCCCGCCGCCGCCAAAGCCAACCTGCACGAAGGGATGAGAGAGGTAGCCGAGTGGATGACGACCAGCCGCCTGAAACTGAACTTGGACAAGACGGAGGTCCTCATCCTGGGCTCCTCACCCTCCGCCTGGGACGACTCCTGGTGGCCTCCCGCCCTGGGCACCGCACCCAAACCGACAGACCATGCACGAAACCTGGGCTTCATCCTGGACTCCTCCCTCTCCATGACCAGGCAAGTCAACAGCGTCTCCTCGGCGTGCTTCAACATCCTACGCATGCTACGAAAGATCTTCTGGTGGATCCCCACAGAGACCAGGAAGACCGTCACCCAGGCCCTCGTCAACAGCCGACTGGACTACGGCAACGCCCTCTACGCCGGGACCACCCCCAAGCTCCAGAAGAGACTCCAGCGGATCCAAAACGCCTCAGCCAGACTCATCCTCGACATCCCACGATCCAGCCACATCTCCGGACATCTGAGAGACCTTCACTGGCTCCCTATCAACAAGAGAATCACCTTCCGCCTCCTCACCCACGCACACAAAGCCCTACACGACCAAGGCCCGAGCTACCTCAACAGCCGAGTCAACTTCTACGCTCCCAAACGCCACCTCCGATCAGCCAACCACGCCCTCGCCGCCGTCCCCCGCATCCGAAGAGCGACTACAGGAGGAAGGTCCTTCTCCTACCTGGCCGCCAAGACCTGGAACTCCCTCCCGTCCGACCTGCGCCTGACCCAAGACCACCTCTCCTTCAGGAAGAAGCTGAAGACCTGGCTGTTCGAGCAGTAGCGGCACCCCCCCCCCAAGCGCCTTGAGACCCTACGGGTATGTAGCGCGCTTTACAAGTGTCACTGATTGATTGATTGATTGATTTTGTATTGCCCCTGTATTTATTGCTCCACCCATGTATCATAATGATTATATATTGTATCATGATTTCATAATGAATAGAGTTCAGAGGGCAGTAGTTCTCGAGGATATCGATCAAACTGATACTGCACTGCAACAATATGTTGACTTTAATTTGGGTTTGTTCTCTTTAGTGGGAGCTGCTCTGAACAGTCGGAAAATACAACGACTAACTCGTGTTGTTGAAGCTGTTGCCAACGATACTGCTTTTGCCTTGGGAAATATAACTGAGGAGCTTCAGATCTCTAGAATTGTAACGCTTCAGAACCGAGTGTTAGCCGAGAGGGTTCAATAGTATGGACATGTGGCACAACCTGCACTTCAAAATTAGTCAGTCTTTCTTCAATCCGACCTA
The DNA here is from genome assembly GCF_964263255.1 of Lissotriton vulgaris. Classification (NCBI taxonomy): domain Eukaryota; kingdom Metazoa; phylum Chordata; class Amphibia; order Caudata; family Salamandridae; genus Lissotriton; species Lissotriton vulgaris. Next base: position 1,150,521,140 of record NC_141698.1, read on the forward strand.
AGCTATCAAGGATGGGTGCAAGAGCTGACTGAATAGTGTCCCCCATTTTCACGCATGGAGCTTCCAAAGCTTCTGGGAAAACACCCAACCATTCCTAGTTCAAAGTACCAATGCTAGGTGTCATAGGCTCAGGATCAGGGGTTAAGGGGGTTGTCATTGTTAGTGACCCACCATCTTATTCTGTATTTTAGCGCTTTTCTGCCTTTGCTGCCCCCACCTCTCTTCCTCTTTGTAGATGGCTCCATTCTCATTACCGTTGATTCCTTAGATTAAACTTTGGGTTTAGGCACAATCCTTGTAGCCGCTCGTGTTTTGGTACCAGCAGATACACCCTCATTCGCCTGATCATCGTAAGTGCAGGGTTTGTAACCTCCCCAATAACTGATAGGTCCAAAGAGGCATGTGAGCGCTGACTGACGCCCTCAGATAAGCCACCAAAGTCAGTTCCTGTGGCCATGCAGCGTTCAGGCGCACATGCAGAGGACAGACCACCCAGTGATGAACGTTTTGATTGTAGGGCATCTAGGGATAGACGGCGCTCAGTCAGAGCAATCTCATGAGTAAGGACAGAGCTGGCCCTGATTAGAAATTGGTCTAAGGTCCCTGCAACACTTCCGCCATAAGTGCAAGTCTGGACTTTCCTTCACGAGTATTCATCTTAAACTGGATGCCTCTAAACCACACAAAGCAAACAAAGTCCTTACGATTAATAACCAAGAGAGAATACAATTGAGATGTAACAAAGAAACAGACCTGCCATACCGCTGAAATCTTCGTAGTTTGAGGGGGGGCCTGGCCCAGCCTCTTTCAGGCTCCAACGGGCTCAAACTAGCCCTCCCTTGGCCCGGGCTTTGCCCGGTGTGGGTCTGTGCGCATTCCGCGAAGCGGAAGCGGCGAGGCGCTAAACAGGCAGGCAGGCAGTAATTGCGGTCAGGTGCGGGTGTGTCCTCGAGCCCCCTGGGCCTTGGAGTCTTTCAAACAAACAGCCACTGTGTCCGTGAGCTTTCCCAAAAACAAGCGCTGTGGCTCCCGCGAAGTCTTTCAAACAAACAGCCATCGTGTCCGTGAGCTTTCCAAAAAACAAGCGCTGCCGAAAGTTTGAGTTACAATTTTACAGTTTAAGGAAACTTAGGAGTGGACTACGGTGAACCCCTTTAGACTAGGACACTTCGAGAGTCAAGACCCACTGGAGCACTGGAGGACTCCCGTTACCTCACCCAGGGAAGCCGGGCGCATAGGTGTCTTTTCGTGTTGGGTTTCGTCGTCGATTCCAATGGAGAGCTGGGAAGAAGTGCTGCAGGCGACCAAAGGAAAAGTGTCAGGGTCAGTCCAAGGGTGGATCTGAGATCTGAAGAACCTGAAAGAAGATGGGACAGAGTCTGGGTTGCTAGCCAGTGACCAGGATGGCGACAAGAAGATGCCTGTCGATATCGGGTGCTTTCAAGTGAGGTAGGTGAATGTTGACTCTTCAGCCACGAGGACCAGGAGGTGTCAGTGACAACCAGGAGCTGGATTTGAGCTGTCCCACAGAGGATGTCGTGTGCTGCAGCTTCAGAATCTACATTAGACCCAACAAGCCTTGGCAACAGAAACCCATGCAAGATGCAAAGATTGACTACGGTGCAGACCAGCAAGGTCTGAGGGACTCACCCTTAAGAGGGGAGTAGGAACACGTGAGAAGCAATCAGGAAAGCTCAAGAAACAAAGGATTGTCCTTCGTGGGCACCCACTAGTCAACGGACTAGAGATCATGAAGGAGTCCTGAGCTGTGCTGAAGAAAGCAGGCCTACAGACCACTCGTGGAGTGTAGGCCTTTCAGCTTCAGTGCAAAAGGTGCCTGGGGCAAGAACAACAAGTAGCCCAATGCACATCTTTGGTAAACTTTGGGAACTAGGTGCACGTGCAAACCTGCAGGTTGTCCAGGAGATCTGGTCCCACGTCTCTCGTCTCGGCTGCTGGTCTCAGCTTTTCTGGGATCTCGTGTCGGCCTCAGAGATGTCTGGAAGTCTGTGTCCTGTTTCACAGATTCATCTGGATCCAGTGGGAGCCTCAAACATGCAGACCGGCAAAATGCTCTTAGGTGCCAGTTTGAACAGTGAGGTCACTCCTTGACCTCAAGGGAGATTTCTTCCATCTTCCAGTCGATATGAAATGTCAAAGGTCCAGGATTTAATCTTCAGAGTTTCGTCCAGGGTAATCTAAAGTCTCAGTAACTGGGTTCCTATACTTATACTAAGTTTAGGGGCTGGACTAATTCTGGGATCCCACCTAAAGAAGGAAATGTCGAGGGGGTGGTTACTCCCCTTCCCCTTTGTCCAGTTTCTCACCAGAGCTGGGGCTGAGTGCCCCAGCAACTTGTTTGCACTGGGAAATGCATGGAGCACCTTGTGTGCCCCAGGCAGTGTCTGAAAAGTATTCACTCAATGCAACCCACCCTGCTTCAATTCACTAAAGCCTGTCTGGGGAGGTGCTAGCACCTCCCTGGGCAGAAAACCTATTGTCCAGGCCTCCCCTGCCAGAGTTTCATCCAGCAGCAGGAGGTCAGACTTGTGTCTGTGGCAGCAGCATCCATTTTATGATGCTGGTGCTCTTTTAAACTCTTACCGGGAAAGTAAGTGTGTACATGTCTTCTCCCTCTAGAAGGGTGGAATGCTACCCCCGCCACCAGAACTGATGGAGGGGGTAGTATTCCAAAGTGTTTGACACCAAATACGACATGTTTTGATAAAGCCAAACCAAAGTTAGCAATAAACGGGATGATTATAATGCACTTAAGAGTATATGGTATCACAAAACGGCTATAAGGAAGGGGTTCCGAAAGCTGCAGAGGGGCTCAGCTCATGCTAGGGCACCATCTCACACAAAATTAAGCACTCTGCCTTCAGGATTGTCAAGGCCTGCCATAGGAGTGACTTATAGGCTAACATGTGTCCTTTTTAAATGGTGAATATAGGTATACTATATCAAAGTAAGGGGTGCTTACACCATCTTACCCAGGCTGCAAGTGCAGACCTGTGGTGTAAATTTAGAAGGCTTCCCAGGGGTGGCATAATACATGCTTCAGCCCTTGGTAGACCTCCGGGGTACCTATGCTCTCTGTACCTAAGGTACCATATACTAGGGGCTCAAAAGGTAACTCAGTACCTAAAGTGCATGCAATCAATTTATTGAGAGAACTGCTACGCTGTAGTCCTGATTAGCATGGCCATAGCCAGACTAAAAAACAGTGAAACTCAGCAAAAAGTGGGGGTAACCATAGGAAGCAGATATTACTCTCCTACCCCCCCCCCCCAATGCAGGGACATTAAACTAACCTTTACCAGTTGAGTCTTCATGTTCTAAGTGGATATATGTGGAGAGTCCATCTGCATTGGCATGGTTACTACCAGGTCTATGTTCCACTGTATAGTCCATCCCCTGTGGGGAAATGGACCACCTGAGCAGTTTGGAATTTTCACCCTTCATCTGTTTTAGCCATAAGAGGGGCTTATGGTCTGTCTGAAATGTGAAGTGAGTGCCAAACAAGTATGGCCTTAGCTTCTTCAGAGCCCAAACCACAGCAAAGGCCTCCTTCTCAATAGATGACCAACATTTCTCTCTAGAGGTCAGCCTTCTGCTAATAAAAGCTACTGGCTGTTCCTGACCTTCATCATTCAATTGTGAAAGCACAGCCCCTACCGCCAACTCGGATGCATCTGTTTGGACAATGAATTCTTTGCAGAATTGGTGAAGGGCACATGGCCTGTTTCAGGTCATCAAATGCCTTTTGACAGCTGACTGTCCACTGAACTTTCTTAGGCATTCTTTTAAATGTTAAGTCATTCAGGGGTGTCACAATGGAACCATACCCCTTGACAAATCTCCCATTGTACCCAGTCAGACCCAAGAAAGCTCTGACCTGAGTTTGGGTGGTTGGGACAACCCAGTCCATTAAGGTCTGGATTTTGCTCTGCAATGGTTGAACCTGGACTCTGCCCTATCTGGCACTTAGTAGCCTTGATAATTAGGCCTGCCTTCTGCAGGACCTCAAAAACATGTTTCAGGTAGATCAGGTGATCTTCCCAGGTGGAGATAAAAACACCAATATCTTCAAGATAAGCTGCACAATAGGCTTCCAGGCCTGTTAAAACTTTATTCGTCAACCTTTGAAATGTGACAGGTGCATTTTTCAGAACAAAGGGCATTACCACAAATTGAAAATGTCCACTAGGGGTTGCAAATGATGTGTTTGGCTTTGCATTATTAGCTAGTCTGATCTGTCAGTAGCCAGCTGTTAGATCAAATGTGTTCAGAAATTCGGCAGAGGCCAACATATCTATGAGTTGATCTGCTCCAGGAATTGGATGGGCATCAGTCCTAGTGACTGCATTGAGACCTCTGTACTCTACACAATACCACATCTCTCTCTTTTCATCCTGGGTGTGAGGTTTGGGTACTGGGACTACTGGACTAGCCCAAGGGCTATCTGAAGGTTCAATCACTCTCTGATCCAACATTCTCTGGACTTCTGTCCTGATACAGTCCCTGACATGATCAGATTGCTTGTAAATCTTATTTTTACGAGGCAGACTGTCCCCAGTGTCCAATTCATGAGTGCACCAGGTAGTCTGACTTGGAGTCAGTGAAAACATATGACTGAAGTGTTGGAGAACTTGTCTGGAATCAGTTTGCTGCTGGTCAGTGAGGCTGCCAGCCAAAGGCTACTCCATCAACTGACCCGTAATCAGGGTTCTGAGAGAGCAGGTCTGAAAGAGGGTCACTCTCTTACTCCTGTCCTTCACCAGTAGCCATGAGCAAACACCTGTCTGTGCTGTCAACATATGGTTTCAGTCTTTTGACATGAAGCACCCTATGGGGGCTCCTGGGAGTCCCCAGATCTACCAAATAGGTAACCTCTACCTTCTGTTCAACAATAGTGTGGGGCCCACTTCACATGTCTTGGAGAGCTGCTGAGGCCACAGACTCCAAGTCCAACACCCACACTTTCTGTCCTGACTGGTAAATAGTCAGTACAGCCTTTTGGTCATGCCAGGCTTTCTGTAATTCCTGGCTAGCCTCAAGGTTTTTCGATGCCTTTTTAATGTACTCACCCATCCTGGAGTGGAGACCAAGTACATGGTTCAGAATATCCTGTTTGGGGGGTTTGAGAGGTAACTCCCATTCCTTCTTTACCAGTCAAAGTGGTCCTCTAAAAGGGTGCCCAAACAGTAGTTCAAATGGGCTGTAGCCAACTCCCTTTTGAGGAACCTCCCTGCATGCAAATAAAAGGCAGGGTAGCAGGATATCCCATCTTCGCTCTGAGCTATTCTGCGAGACCCTTAACCATACCCTTTAAGGTCTTGGTGAACCTTTCAACTAGACCATTGCACTGTGGATGATAGGGTTTGGTGAACTTGTAGTTCACTCCACACTCCTGCCACTTTGCACTTTGTAGCTAGACATAAAGTTTGCATCTCTGTCAGATACTACCTCCTTAGGGAAACCCACTCCTGAGAACACTCCCCAGAGGGCTCCTGCCACAACAGTTGCTGTAGTGGTCCTAAGGGGAATTGCCTCTGGGAACCTGGTGGCATGATCCACTACCACCACGATAAACCTGTGCCCAGGTACAGTTTGGGGATCCATTGGTCCAACAATTTAAATCTCTACACATTCAAAGGGGACCCCCACCACAGGTAGTGGTATAAGGAGGGGCCTTTGTAGTGCCACCTGTTTTTCCATTGGCTTGGCAGGTTACACAGGGGTAACACAACTCTTATGTGTCTTCTGACATGTGGGGCCAGTGAAAGTGAGGGACAAGTCTTTTTTTGTCCCAGGTGTCCTGCTAAGGGAATATCATGGGCTAGTGTCAATTGGAAGCCCCTGAATGCCAAAGGTATGACCAACCTCCTGGCTGCACCAGGCTGGGGGTCTCTGCTCTCTGAATACAGGAGTCCATTGTCCTAATAGATTTTATGGGTGCCACTAGCATTCCCAGCAGCCTCAGAAGCAGCTTGCTGTCTGAGGGGTTCAAGAGTAGGGCAGGTCTACTGTGCCTGACTCAGATCTGCCCTGGAAGGGCCCCCTGTCCTCAGAAGCTCAACCTGATCAGGCTCAAGCTCTTCTGGGACAGTTCCTTTTTCATGCTCACAATCAGCTTCTTCAGAAGGCTGATTCTCACTCTGAGTCAGGGGGGAGGTACTGCCTTAAACCTACTGCTCCTTTTCTTGGTAGGCAACTGGTCCATTATTCCAGAATCCAGTGCCTGGCTAGTGTTAGACGTTCTGACCTGTGACCTAGTCACTGCAAGGACATGTGCTGAGATTCCTAACATTTCTGCATGGGTCCTAAACTCCACTTCAGACCAGGCTGAAGTATCTAGGTCATTTCCAAGCAAGCATTCAACAGGGAGTTCTGCACTTATCACAGCATTCTTAAGGCCAGTTACCCCTCCCCAGGAGAAATTACCAACTGCCAGACTATGAGTGGTCTTGACATTGCTAACATTGATCACTTGGTAAGTCTCTCCAAGTACGACTTGTCCAGGGTCCACAAAGTCTGGTATCACCTAAGCATGGGCGAATTTTGCGAATTCGCGATCCGCGAATTTGCGGATTTGCGAATTCGCGATCCACAAAATTCGCGAATTTGCGAATTTTTGTTTTTTTGCGTGTTCGCGGGGTTTTTTGCGTGTTCGCGGGGTTTTTTGCGTGTTCACTGGGCTTTTTGCGTTTTCGCGAACCGCTTGCATAGCGAAGTTACCCATGCAGTCGTTTATGGGAGAGGGAGAGATAGATAGATAGATAGATAGATAGATAGAGAGAGAAAGAGAGGGAAAGAGAGAGGTAGAGAGAGAACGAGAGAAAGAAAGAGAGGCCGGATCTCTGAAGGGCCAGATTCCTGAGTTGCCCCTACAGAACATACAGCTTTTTATTTTTAGCAAAATGCATATGAAAATTGTGCTTAAAGGTCTTTTTTAGTTTAACCCCTCCTGACAACTCAAAATGGGTGTATTTGCCATCCTCTACCTTCTTCCTGTTTTTTATATCTGTAAGTGCTTCCTGATGATGTTTAATTCCTTGGACAGGTGCCTCATTGCCTACTTGTAACTATTCTCTGACCCTGCTTCAAGGGTCAGAGCAGGGTCAGAGAATAGTTGCAAGTAGGCAACGAGGCGCCAGGAAGCAATTAGCAGCAGGTGTCCAAGTTGAAGTTAATTTGTTTGTAACCCTTTTGTAAAAGGTTACAAAGAAATTAGGTTCAACTTTTGCACCTGCTGCTGTAACCCTTGCTTGGCTGAAAATTCGTCCCCACTGATTCGCGGATTTTACCGCGATTTCGCGAGATTCGTGGATCGCGAAATCACGGAAAATCCGCAAAATCGCCCGCGAAACGGATTTTACGCCCACCCTTAGTATCACCCTTGTGACACTTGCCCCTATGTCCCTGTAGTCCTCAGCATTTTTCTCATTAAATAAAGGTGTTTGTCTGTAGTTGCCCAGATTACTGGGCCTCACAGAGGAGGTCATATCTATGCCTCCAACACAGACCAAAACAGCTTGAGTTGGCACTCTGACTAGACTAGAGTCCATCTCAGATCCCAGGGTTAACCCTACTACACCCTTCTGCTAGGAACCACCACCTCTAGCTATCCTAGGGAGAAGAGTTGCCTTAGGGGCAATGGTGGCTGGAGCTGTCTCCTTTTTGGTGCAATCACTAGTCCAGAAGCTATTATTCTTACAAACTTTGCACCATGGTTTCTTTGGGCATTGAATGAATGAATGAATGAATGAATGAATGAATGAATGAATGAATAAATGAATGCAAAAGACATTTGTACAGCGAACGTACACCAGCGGCTTCTTGGCGCTTTGAGACTAACTGATGCTGACAACCGAGTAGGAAGATGTTACTCAAATGCCTGTACAAACAGCCACGTCTTCAGGGCTCTTCTGAATACCTGGTAGGAGGTAATGTGGCGTAGGTCGGGCGGGAGGGAATTCCACAGGCGAGGGGCTTGTGAGGCAAAGCCTTTTACGCTTGAACGTACAGGTGGAGAGGAGGTTGAGGCCAGCCGACTGAAGTGTTCGGGAGGGGATTTATCGCTGGAGCAGGGCACCAATGAAAGAGGGACCTTGATTAGTGAGAGCTAGGTAGGTGGTACAGCCAACCTTGAAGAGAATAGGCTGGACTACCGGAAGCCAGTGCAAATTTTTCAGGAACGGTTTCACAGAACAAGACTTGGGCTGTCGAAAGATCAATCTGGCCGCCTGATTTTGGGTGAGTCGGAGTTGGTGAGACTGGTAGAGGGGAATCCCGATGTAGAGGGAGTTTGCGTAATCAATGCGGGACACTGCTAAGCCCAGTACGATGTGAACCAGGGCTAGGCATGAGCGGGAAATCCGTTACACCCGCGGATTTTGCGGATTTTTGGGAAATCCACAATCCGCGAGTTTTGCGGATTTCCGACAAAATCCGCAAAAAAAAATCCGCGGAAGTAATGAGTTCAAAAGTTGAACCCCCACTCATGTAACTATTTTACAATGGCGCCAGCAAGCTGCCAGCGCCGGTGTAAAATAGTTACAAAGTTAGCTTAGTGCTAGCTAACTTAGCTAGTGCTGCTTTATTTTATCTAAGTGCTTCCTGTGCAAACTAACTTTGTAACTATTTTACAACGGCGCTGGCAGCTTCCTGGCGCCATTGTAAAATAGTTACATGAGTAGGCTGGGCACAGGTCTGCTTTCTTCCCAAATCTACCGTGGAAAATCAGCTGTGCTGCTGGATAGAGGCTGTTTGGCCCCGCCCACACACTCGTCTTCCCGCCATTCACCCACTATGATGGACACTGCTCACTCAAGGGACCCCTGCGCCCTTCGGGGCGATTGCATAGTAACACACACATGGTCCCTCAAACTAGTTGATGCTCAAATTCAGTGACTCATTCATTAGCCCAAAAACAATTGTGAGCGTCGTCGAGGCTGGGCAGGTGTGCCTTCTTCCCAAATCTACCGTGGAAAATCAGCTGTAATGCTGGATAGAGGCCTTTGCATCCTTGACTTTCAAGAGCGCAATACCCGTGCTGTTCCTGTGACCAGGAGCTTCTTTCTCTTCATCTGCTGAACTGATCTTTCTCTGACCTTTTATACACACAAGAGGCACATGAACTCGCACAGAAGACCCCCCCCACCACAAAATCCGCAAATCCGCGGATTCGCAAAATCTGCGGATTTTGTGAATTCTAAAATCCGCAAATTCGCAAATCCGTGGATTGCGAATCCGCAAAATCCGCCCATGCCTAACCAGGGCATCAAGGTTAAGGAATCTGCTAATCTTCCTTATGCTGCACAGATGGAAGAAGCAAGCCAACATCACAGATTTGATTTGGTGTTTCATAGAAAGATCCTTACTCATGGTCACTCCAAGACTCTTGACTGAACTCGCTGGGCAGGGGGCTCCACTCAGCGTGAGTGGCCAGAAGGTGGGATTCCATGGATTCTTCGGGGGTCCAGTGAGCACCAGCAAAAGTCTTGTCTGGATTGAGCTTAAGCTGATTAGCGCTTATCCAGCTGCTGATGAACATCATTGTGCTCTGAAAGTTCTCTACTGAGGAAGGGGAGGAGTCAATATTGACGATGGACTGCATATCATCTGCATAATTAAAAATAACCACTGGTTTCTCTCTGAGTTTGGCAATCAGTGGGAGGATATAAAGATTAATTAATAAGGGGGAAAGGGAGGAGCCCTGGGGGACCCCACAAGCAAGGTCCTTCGCCTCGGACCTGAAGGAACCAAGACAAACTGCTTGCTTGCGGTCTTGCAAAAATGAGGCGAGCCACCTGAGCGGGGTGCCCCTGATGCCGGCATTCTCGATCCACTGAAGAAGGATGGAATGATCATTGGTATTGAATGCCGCCGACAATTCAAGGAGCACCAAGGCCTGGGAGATGTTCTGGTCCGCTCCCTTCCTGACTTCATCATGGACTGCTACCATTACCAACTCAGTAGAGTGCCAAGGTCTGAATCCTGCCTGGTGCTTGTCCAGAAACTCGGAGCTTTCAATGAAAGAGCCAAGACAGTTGGAGACATGGGCTTCCAGCAGTTTTCCCAGAAATGGGAGCAGAGATATCGGCCGAAAATTGCTGAGAGTGGCCGGATCGGTCCCTGATTTTTTCAGAATAGGTGTGACAATAGCAGATTTAAAAGGACTGGGAACAATACCCTGGCTGAGGGAATTATTAAGCAAGGAAAGGGGGACCTCAGGGAGGTCGAGAAAGACCTTCTGCGCAACATGAGCTGGAGGGAGAGCCGGAGCAGACTCTGCAAAGAAGCGGGGGGGGAAGTATCAGTGGTAACTGGGGGGAAATTCAACAGTGAAAGAGGGTTGATTGGGGGGTTGCCCAAGTCAAGTCCCGGATCAGGGCTAGGGATACTCGCTTTGATAAGATCTATCTTATCAACAAAGTAATTGCTGAGAGAGTCACTGAGAGACTGGGAAAGCAAGGGGGGCATCGTGACCGGGTCAGGTTTTGCAAGCTCGTTGACTATCATGAAAATCTCCCTCGATTTACTAGAGGAGTTGAGAATTTTCTGTGAGAAATATTCTGTTTTGGCAACGAGGATGGCGGCTTTGTAATCTTTCAGTGCCGCCAAAAAGATCAACCTCTTGTGAGGACAGTAATGAGCCCTCCACTTGCGCTCTGCTTGTCGTAGTGAAAGTTTCATGTTGGAGAGATCACTAGTGAACCAACGCTGAGCATCATGGGGGCGTTTGGTCCTAAGTTTCCTTAATGGGGCAAAAGTGTCCAGAGCATCTGCCAGCCAGTTATAAATGTTCTCTGCCTGAACATTGACGGACAGAGGAAGACCAGCCTCCCCAGTCAGGGGAGGGGTCGTAGTGGCAAGTGAGAGACAGAGCGAAGGGATATCGACTCGACCCCAATTACGAATTAATGGAGGGTTACCGGGGCGTGCTCTCATAGTTGAGGACTTGGGGACAGTAAAAGAGATGGAGAAGTGGTCTGACCAAGCACATGGGGAGATCTGTACGTCACAGATATCCTGATTCAGTGACCAGACTTGGTCAAGGATGTGTCCCTTAACATGGGTAGGTGTATGAATGAACTGAGAGAAGTTGAGACTGACTAACAGGTCAGTGAACTCCCTAGAGTGGGCACTTTCGTGCAGGGCATTGGGCCAGAAGTTAAAGTCCCCAATTACAAGGATGCTGGCATGATTTATTGCTAGTTCAGCTACCATGCTGCCGAAATGGTGCAGGAAGCTGGATGACTGACCAGGGGGGTGGTAGAATAGGGCAAAAGTAAGAGAGAGGGTGTCCAACTCCAATTTGAAAAGAACATAGTCAGCGGAGTGTATAGGAAGCATGGTGAGCGACTTGGATTTAAGGGAGTGAGAGATGATGGCTGTCAACCCCCACCCTGGGGGCGGTTAGCCTGGAGGACATAATAGCCATCAGGGACAGCTGCCAGGATATCGGGGGAGGATTCTGCTGTGAGCCAAGTTTCTGACAATAGAAGTATGTCAGGTCTGACTGTGTCGAGAAGATAGAAAATCTCGACCTGGTGTTTAACCAGCGATCTGGTATTGAGGTACCAGATAGACAAACAGTCACGTCAAACACTCGACCTGTCTGAGGGCAGAATGATTGGTGAAGGGTCCGAGTCAGAGTCCCCCAGAAGCAGCGTGGCAGCAACAGGAGTGTAAGGGGAGTGTTGCACTAAGCTGAGGAATGCAAGATTGTATGGACCCAGCATGGGCGTGGGAGGGGGTACTTTGCCACGTAACAAGAGCAGTTCTTCCGCCGAGTACACCCAGGTGGAGGGTTGTCGAGCAGGGCAACTGGCCCCCTGTCCCGGCCGTGTGCGGACGGGCGCAGACAGGCTTATCTTAGGCGCGCCTTCGGCATTCTTTCTTTTTAGACTGGGGACCCCCACCATTAGAAGCTTTTTGGGGACCTTGTGAAGATTTCTGGTCTTTACCCTTCTCCTGACCCTTTTGGTCTTGCTTCTTTTGGTCACCACCTTCGTCCTGTACCTTCTGCTTCACCCTGGTTCTGACCCATTTGTCTGCCTTCTTTCCCAATTCTTGGGGAGAGGTCAGATCAGAGTCTACCAGGTGCTGATGCAACAGCTGGTTTTGACAGCTATTAAGAATGTGTTCTCTCGTGATCAGATTATACAATCCTGTATAGTCACACACCTTACTGCCCAACAACCAGCCGTCCAGAGCCTTAGTAGCACAATCTATAAAGTCAACCAAGTTCTGAGTCTGTGACTTCTGGATTTCTGTGAACTGTATCCTGTACTGTTCAGGGGTTAAGCAAAACGCATCTATCAGAGCACTCTTCATGATTTTGTAATCATCAGCATCCTCTTCTCTTCCAGTAAGGAGCTTATCTCTACCTTTGTCTGCAAAGGAGAGCCTCAAGATTGCTGCCCATTGCTCCTGGGGTACCTTCTGCACTTTGTAGGCCCTCTCCAGTGCAGTAATCCATTTGTGGATGTCATCCCCATTCTGATAGGGAGGGACAATCTTGCTTAAGTTTCTGTGGTCATAAGACCAATCCGTACGACTAGGGAAATTGCTGCCACCATGGGGCTGTAGCCCCATCTTTTGTCTTGTTCTTCCAGAGCTAGGGTTTCCTTTTCTAAGGCTACTCATTGTCTCCTTATTCTCAGTTAGGCTTCTTCCATCCACACCAGATACTCCCTCTTCTCCTTGGAGGTAGCCCTCCTATAAGAAGAGGCAAAGGACCCTTTATTTATTTGCGGTATTTCTAGAGCGCAACACTCATCCCGAGAGATATCAAGGCGCTTATACCAGAGCTGATGATTCTGCAGAACTAACACTGAGACGAGGCATTAGGGTTTGAGAAAAAGGTACGTTTTTAGTTTCTTCCGGAACTGGAGATAGTTGACGGTGTGTCTTAGATCTTGAGGAAGCTCTGTCAAGTAGCTCCAAGCACTTCGCAGAGGCAGTATCGATGCTAGTCCCAATTGCCCTCCAACCAGTGTCTCCGCTTCAAGAGCAAAGAACACCAGCCAAAGGGAAAAGGGGAAGTAGAAGAAAAGAAGAGACACCTTGTATTCCTCTGCTACACACACTGCTGCTGGACGCTATTATCTTCGTTCCTCTGCCCAGTAGGAAAGCCTAATACACAGAATGGGGAAGAGAATAAACAACAACCCACCTTTTCTTACATCACTCTATGTGAAATAATTAAGCTTATCCTACCAGTGGTGCTCAAGGCAATAGCAACTTTTCATGTATATGTATTAATGTTGAACAGGAAGCTTTCTATCTGTAAGGTAAGGAGAGCTACATGAATATATATATGTATATATCTAATTTTCTATGGACTCCTGGTATCTGTTATTCTATTTATTATATACCTGAAGGACCTCCTGCTCTTGTCTTGAAGGGGTTCTTTATAGTTATCCAAATGTTCACAATGTAGCCAAGCAGTCTCTTAGTCCTTGAAATCCTTGTGGCGCGCAAAAAGATACAGGGTAGGAACAGGGGGGGAACAGGAAAGAATAGGGTAAGCGCAAATAGGAAAGTTCTAAAGGACAAGTACGCTGCTGGAAAAGACTATGCTGCTGTTTTATTCAAGCTCTCTCTGGATGCTGCCTTTTACAATAGTTCAGCTCTTAGACATGAAGCGCTTCTTCCTCTGACGCTGCTCAGGTAAAGAGTTCACTTACTGACTGAAGCACTATTGCTGCTGTTGCTTCTCTGGAGTTCACGCTCAGCTCCCAGAAATGCTGAACGGAGACTTCAAAGACTCCTAGTGAAAAGAGTTCACTTACTGCCGTTCGCTGAAACGTCTCCTCAGCTGTTTCAAACTCGAGTCTCCGAAGCACGGACTTCGAACCAAAACGGAAATGACTGAAAAGCAGAATTACTGCTCAAAACTCGAAGGCTAATAAGCCTTCGTGAATAAACTGGGAAAATACTTGGAAATATGACTCTGCAACTCCCTTCTGAATAATAACGGTGAGTTACAGAATTCCACTGTGGCTTCTTTGAATTCCTTCGATGAAGTGCGCAGTTACTTACTCGCGCGCTTCCCAGATACACTAGCCTGCACTACTCTTCTGAAAAACAAAGAGCCACCGTGGCGGCCATCTTAGAAGGGGGATGATGTACAGAAAACAAAGGGGCGGTATTTACAAGATTGCTAAGGTCAATTTTACATGTGACAAGTGTAGGAGAGTAGGGTCTGCTATCCTATGGTCACCCCAAATTTTTGCTTTTTGCTTCACTGGTTTATGACTTAATGTGGCTGTGGGCCTGCTAATCAGACCAAAAGCCTGCTGTTCTCTCTCTAAATTAATGCCAATGCACTCTAGGTGCATTACGAATTGGATACTGGGTCACCTTATAGGCCCCTGTAACAGTGTACCATAGGTACCCAGGGCATAGGTGCATCCAAGGCCTACAAGGCGCTGCAGCATGTTTTGTGCCACCCCTGGCCTGGCCTCCATATTTGACACAACTGGCTGATCACTCAGCTGGGGTAAGTTGGTGTAATCACCTCTTGCTTAGATATAGTATCCCTATATCTAACCTTAACTGGACAAATGTTAACCTGTAAGCCATTCCTATGGAAGGCCCCTGCAATCCTGGGGGCAGAGTGCCTGGTTACATATGAGATGGTGCTCTAGCATGAGCTGAGCCTGTCTGCAGCTGTTGGGAACCACTCCCTTAGCTGTTCTGGGATATTGCCATGCCATATACTCTTAAGTGCATTATAATCCTCGCGGTTACATACTAACTTTGGTTTGGCTTTATCAAAACATGTCGAGTAAGGTGTCAGACGATTTGGAATACTATCCCCTCGACAGTTCTGTCGACGGGGATAGCATTCCACCCTTCTAGAGGGACACAACATGTACATAGCCTTAACCCCGGTTAAAGTTAACCAGAGCCTCAGCATCACAAAATGGATGATGCCACCACAGACACAAGTCTGACCTCCTGCTGCTGGGAGTCCTTCCAGCGAGGTGTGGTATTCAAAAACCTGATTCTCCTGAAGTCCTTTAAAAGCAGTAAGAATGTGGACACAGAAATCTGGAATATCAAAGGACATATTTTATTACACTCATATGAGGTGAGGCTGCGTCGCCCAAAAGCCGTGGCAAATGAAGGAGGCAGTCTGAGGAATTCAGAAGGCTGGCGCCTTAAATACATTTCAGACTTACAGAGTAAGCATAAATGCAATGGGCAGTCCTGGCTCCTGTGAGCACACAAAATTACCTAATATGTACAAACAGATTTCTCTTTGTTTGACCAAGTGGGAGGAGCTAACAGTTTTCAGAACGTAGTGAACACATTCCTAAGTCAGACTAATCAGTAACAGCTGCAGACTCTGCCGGGCACTTCTGAGCATGCGTTAAAGTGGAGGAGGCTAAATATATCCTGTTACTGGGCAGACTTCAGGCGCAGCTGAAATGAAGGTAGGACAAGGCACATGGTGAGCACATGGCAGCACATGGTGGACAAGATGGCTGCCAGAAACATAAAATGGCTTCTAAAAGCAGATAAGATAACTTCTAAATGCAAGATGGCTTCTGCTAACGCTAACCCATTTCTGCCAATTTACAACAGAGGGAGGCTTGGACAAAGGGTTTCCTGCCTTGGGAGGTGCGAGCACCACCCCAGACAGAATTTTGTGTATTGGGTAGGACAGGGCTGAATAGATTGAGACATGCCCGGGGCAAACAAGGTGTACCCGTGCATAAGCCAGTCCAAACCGGTCCTGGGACTTTCCAGTCCCAGGCCTGGCAAGGAGCTGGACAAAGGAAAAGGGGTGTAACCGCCCCCCTTCCTGGTCCCACCCAAAGGAGGGACCTAGGAGGTGATCCACCACTCAGATTGGGAATAAGAGTGGGAGCAGTGCCATTTCACAGCAGATCATCCTGAATCAACTTGAAACTAAGAAGATGACTGGAGGTCGACATTCTGCTGCACAGAAGACTGAAGAGCATCTCCCTTGTGGCCTAGGAGTGGCCACCCTGTGAACACAGGCACCAACCAGCAACTCGACGTCTGCTTTGCCTCCGCCTCCTGCCGGAGCCCGAGCCCAGAGCCTGACAAGACCCAGACTCCCAGACTTCGCACCGCCCGATCTACAGTCCCTGCACAGAAGGGACCCGTGGAGGCACCGAGAGACGTGGGACCGGACCTCTTGGAAGACACCCGAAAATCTGACAGCACAGCATCCGAGGCACCCTCGATGTTGTGCTTTGGGGACTGAGAGCCCTTACCACCGAGCAGCCCTTGCACCGAAGATCAGCCCTCCAGCATCTCCACGATCTGCGTGGGGCCCTTTTGCATTGTGCCACTCGACGCAGCATCCTGGCCACTAGCCTTGTGGTCAGCGGCCATCTTGGCGATGAAACCGACAAACTACAGTTCGGGTCTGGTTGCGCCAGACTTGCCCTCGCTCATGTATAAGGGAGCACCCGCTCTGACCTTGCTGGTCCGAGTGATAAGCCTTTTTTGATTCCTGAGTGGCTTGCATTAGCCAAAGCCTGTTTGCTCCAATCAAGTTTCCGACACTGCCAACAGCGAGAAGTCTGCGTGGGACAGCTCGTGACCGACACTTGGATGACCTCAACCACTGGTGTCCACGTGGCTTCAGAGAGAAGCTACACCTCAACGCCTGTTTGCACCCGACATCGCCTGGTTCCAATCTGGTTCCACGGTAGTCACTGACTAGTGACTGTGAACATTGTCCCCTCTGCTTTCAGGTCTTCACAACTTCAGATCCACCCTTGGATCCACCGGAACTCTTCCCGTCGAGCCGCCTGCAGCATCTCCAGCTCTAAGCACCATCGACCAGCGTGACGAAACCCGACACTACTTCGACCCTGTGCACCCGCGTCCTGTGGGTGAGCTAACTCAACAACGCCGGTGTCCCCACACTGGTAAACACCTCTAGGGCCTGTGTCTTAAGTTTCAGCTTTCTAGGTCACTCGGAAGGTTCCGAAGTAACTAACTTTGTACTTTTTACACACTATAGACTTAACATTGGTTAATGCGTGCACTTTAAACACTGCACCCGAGTCCCGCGGGCCTTTCCCGACTTAGTCACTGCTAGTACCGATCAGCTCCAGCGATTCCCAAGGCCCTAGGCCTATTTCCTTTTCGATTGGTATCTCCTATACCACTTTCTTAGTATATGGTTTAGGTGGCCCCTATGGCTGATCCATATTGTGCAACGTTTGTGTATTTTAAACTGTCTTGTGTTTAACACTTGTGCTTCTGTGCTCATAAAGAGTCCAGGGGATATTTGTAGTTAATAAATCTATATTGTAGGAAGGTGGCTACCTGACTATGGTTACCCCAGATTTTTTGCCTTGTGTTTAGCTGGTTTTCGACTTAGTTGGCCTGGTTCCCTGCTAATCAGGGCCCCAGGCTATCTGCTCTCTCTGTAAAATGGATTCCATGTACCCTAGGTGCATAACTAGATTGGCTTGGGTCACCTTATCAGCCCCTGTACAGAGCACTATAGGTGCCCAGGGCATAGGTGCATCCAAGGCCTACCAGGGGCTGCAGCATATCTTTTGCCACCCCTGGCTGGCTATCTAAATTGACACAACTGGCTGATCACTCAGCTGGGGCAAGTGGGTGTAATCACCCCTTGCTTAGATATAGTATACCTATATCTAAACCTATATCTGGACACATATAAACCTGTGAGCCACTCCTATGGCAGGCCTTAACAATCCTGGAGGCAGAGTGCGTGGTTTAATGTGAGATGGTGCTCTAGCATGAGCTGAGCCTGTCTGCAGCTGTCGGGACCAATTCCCTTAGCTGTTCCGGGATAATGCCAAACCATATACTAATAAGTGCATTATAATCCTCGCGGTTATATGTCAACTTTGGTTTGGCTTTATCAAAACATGTCGTGTAAGGTGTCATACGATTTGGAATACTACCCCCTCGCCAGTCCTGGCGACGGGGGTAGCATTCCACCCCTCTAGAGGGGACGACATGTTACTTTTGCTAAAACGCGGTTGATTTTTAAAAGAGCCTCAGATCCACAAAATGGATGCTTCTGCCACAGACACATGTCTGACCTCCTGCTGCAGACCGAAACTCAGCAGAGGAGGCCTGGACAAAGGATTTCCTGTCACAGGGAGGTGTGACACCACCCCAGACAGGAGATAGTGGATTGTAGCAGGGAGGTTTGAATGAAACCAGACAGTGCCTGGGGAGCACAAGGCTTCCCCTTGCATAATCCGGTCAAACCGGTTCTGGGGCAGCCCAGCCCCAGCTCCAGTGAGACCTGGACAAAGGAAAGGGGGTGTAACCACCCCCCTTCCTGGTCCCACCCATAGGGGAGGGACCTAGCAGGAGATCCACCCCTCAGATTGGAATAAGAGGGGGAGCAGTGCCAATGCAACTCAGATCATCCTGAAGAAACATAAGAAACGAAATCTGGACCCTTCGACTTTCTACACGACGTGAGAAGACTGAAGAATCTCCCTTGTGGTCAAGGAGTGACCACCCTGTGCAAACAGGCACCATCCAGCCCTCGACCCTTGCTTTGTTGCAGTTCCCGCCGGAACTCGAGCGACAGAGATCGACGAGATCAAGCTTGCCTGCCTTCTACCTGCCCGATCCACAGTCCCTGCAGAGCTGAGACCCGTGGAGGCGACCGGAAGCGTGGGGCACGCCATCTTGAAAAGGCCACGAGACGCTGACCGTGCAGCCCACGAGTGACCCTCGAAGCTGTACACCGGGGTTTGAGAAGCCCCAGCCCCGAGCTCCACTTGCACCAAAGCTCACCCCTCCACACTCGACGAGTGCTGCGTGGGGCCCTTCTGCCTGTGTGTGCTCGACGCGTTGGCCCGGTCACTTGCCAGCTGGCTTGTGGCCCCTGTGCCGACGAAACTTGAAATCCGACCTGCTTTTCTGGTTGCTCCAGATCTGCACCAGCTCCCGTGAAAAGGAGCACCCACTCTGACCCTCCTGGTTCGAGTGATAAGCAATCTCCCGGTTCCGCGTGGATTGCTTTTGCCAAGTGCTGTTTGCTACAATCTTCAAGCCGACGGTGCTGACGGCGAGAGCCTACGTGGGACAGATCGTGACCTGCTCCTGGACGTCGCAGATGCCCCAGAGCCCACGTGACAGCAGAGAGAAGCCTATCGACAACCGCCTGATTGCGCCCGACATTGCCTGGTTCCGTCCTGGTTCCACCCTGGTCACTGCTGAGTGACCCAGACTCTGTCCCCTCTGCTTTCAGGTACTTTTCTACTTCGATCCACCCTTGGATCGCACCGGACACTTCTGCTTCACAGCGCCTGCAGCTGCAACAGCTCCAAGCACCAAGAACCTGCGTGACAGAACCCGACGCCACTTCGACCCTGTGCATCCACGGCCTGTGGGTGAGGTAACTTTGCAACGCCGGTGTCCTTACACTGGCACACACCACTAGGGTCTGTGTCTGAAGTTTTGTGTTCCTAGGTTCAGCGGAAGTATCATTTAATTCACTTTAACTAACTTTTACGCACCATTGACTTTACATTGGTGCGCGCCGCACTTTCCGTGCTGCACCCGTATCCTGTGGGCTACTCCCGACTTCTTCATTGCTTGTCCTGACTGCTCCCAGCGAATCTCTAGGCCCTAGGCCTAACCAATATTCGATAAGTGTTACTTATACCATTTTTTTAGTATATGGTCTGAGTGGCCCCCCGCCCTCAGCCATAATTGTGCCAACTTTATATGTTTAACAGTGCTTTTGATTTAACGCTTGTGCCCCTTTCCTCATAAAGAGTACTGGGGAGTAATTTAGAAATAAATACATATATTTTTACAATATATACTTGTGTGGTGTCCTTTCATTTGATTACAGGATTGTATGTGGTAAAACAGCTCGCTTAACACGACCTCTTAAGTTTAGCCTTTAGGCTGCTTAGTCCATGCTACCACTAGGATAGCTTGTCTAACAAGGTTGACTTACAACCAGACATCTTTGGGGTTTGTTTGGACTGATACCCAGTGGTTCCAGAATTGGAAACACTACATATCAGGCCAACTTCTCACATTGGTGTGCAGCGGTGCGGATTTGAGCTTGCTGTTTGTTTTACCATTGCAATCTTTATCAAATTGAAAGATCACATCAAGTACCTCTAGGTACATATAAATCAAAAGCTTAGCATATTAAGTTCTACTGAACTTAGTAGTTGTAGATTAAAGGGATTAGCACACCCTGACTACAACTCACTAGCAAGGTACAGTAGGAAACCACTTAGTGTAGGTAAGTGCATCACTTACACCTCACTAGCAGTCATGTCTGATACAGGTAGAGCCTCAGGCTCTGCTCCTGTAATAGTTGATCCTATAGGGACAACATCCAGATATGACAACCTTAGCCACAAAGACCTGAGTGCCTTGTGCACAGCCAGGGGGCTAAAAAAGGGCAGAGGCCCTACCATTCCTTCCCTAATAGCTATCCTAGAAAAGGATGACTTAGATAAGGTGAGTCAGGCTCCCTTAGATTCAGGTGAAGGGATACACTCCCCTGAGAATGAGAATCTTCCAGAAGAAGAAGAGGAAGAGGAAGGCTCTGATTTAGAAGAGCCTGAAGATAAGGATCAGAGGGGAAACCAGGTACAGGTTGCCAGGCTTAACCAGGCCAACCTGGACCTACATGAGAATGGAGAGGGCCAGCACCACTCTAGATCTCATAACCACATTCTCCCAGGTAACAGGAGGGTGAGATCTCAATCAAGGGACTCTCATCTTTCTAGTGCCTCAAGAGAATCTCAAAGAGGGATGACTCCCTCCCAGAGAAAAGAGCATAGGGCCAGGATGAGGGCTGTCCAACTCCAAATAGAAAGGGAAGAGGTAGCCTTGGCTCAAGCTAAACTTGCTTTAGCAAGAGAAAGAAAATTGTGTGGCTTAGATGCCACTGGTGGCAGCAAAATTCCTAAAGACAGGTCCTATGATAGTAGAAACCTGACAAAGATTGTGCCCCCCTACCAGGAAGGGGATGACATCCACAAATGGATGACTGCTCTGGAGAGAGCCTGCATGGTACAGCAGGTTCCTGAGGAACAGTGGGCAGCAATCTTATGGTACTCCTTTTCAGAGAAAGGGAGAGATAGGCTCCTCACTGTCAGACAGGAGGATGCCAGCAATTACAAAGTCCTGAAGAGTGTTCTAATAGATGGGTTTGGCTTAACCACTGAACAGTACAGGTTAAAGTTCAGAGATACCCAGAAGACACAGACTCAGGACTGGACTGATTTTGTTGATTGTGCAACTAAGGCTCTGGAGGGTTGGCTGAATGGCAGCAAAGTACATGACTTCACAGGATTGTATAATTTGATTATGAGGGAGCAGATCCTTAGTAATTGTCAGAACCAGCTCTTACACCAGCACCTGGTGGACTCAGATTTGACCTCTCCCCAAGAATTGGGAAAGAGGGCAGATAAGTGGGTCAGAACCAGGATTAGGCCTAAGAATCAGGACAATAACCAGAAGAAGGAGTCTACCAAGCCTCAAGATAAGGGTGGGGATAAAAGTAAAGAAAACACTTCCCCAGGGCCCCAAAACTCCAAGAAGGGGGGTGGGTCCCAAGACACTTCTTCAACAGAGAAAAAGCCTTATTGCCATGCCTGTAAACAGGTTGGGCATTACAAAACAGACAGCTGTTGTCCCAAGAATGGCAATAAAGAAAACATACCTCCAAAGCCAGCTCCAACACCTCCTGTTACTGTCAGCAGTAATCCCCCAGGAAGTGGGAGCACACCCAGGAATCTGGGTGGGTTTACTTTTGGAGCCCAAGGGGACCCTGGCCTATCCAGGTCCCCATCCCCAAATGATCTTGTTTATGAGACTGGCATGGGGTTTGCCAACTTCTCAGTTTGCCCAAATACCTTGAGCAAATATAGACAAGAACCCATCATCAATGGTTTGAAAGTTGAAGCTTTTAGAGACACAGGGGCTAGCATCACCATGGTGGCTGACTGTATAGTCCCCTCTAAGCAACTTTTACCTGGTGCCACATACCAGGTAACAAACATTGATGGCATCCAAACAAATCATCCCATGGCAGTAGTAAGTCTCAGCTGGGGAGGTGTCATTGGCCCAAAGAGAGTGGCAGTGTCACCAAACTTGCCTGTAGACTGTCTACTGGGTAATGATTTGGAAATCTCAGCCTGGGCTGAGGTTGAACAGGAAATCCATTCTAGAATGGTAAACTCCAATGGAAAGGTTAGTGGGGCTGTACTGGCTATAGCCCCAATTCAAGATGTCCTTCCTGAAAAGGTTGGTAGGGCTGAGCAACTCTCTGCCCCATCTTTACCAGAAGCTCTTCCAAGACAGAATAGCAAAGCTGTTATGATAACAGCAGAAACCCAAACTGAGTCTCCTCCTGAAAAGGTTGGTGGGGCTGTGATGGCCACAGCCCAAACTCAAACAGATATGTGTGTTGTGAAGCCTGAAATGATGGATCACTCCACCCAAACTGAGAGCATGGAGGAGGAAGAGAAATCTCCCCCTCACCAGACAGTAGGACAGGATCAGCCTCCTCAGGGAACTGATCTTACCCCTGATGAAGGAACTGCCCCAGAGGTTGTTAGGCCTGGCCTGACAGAGCCTCTGATGGCAGTGGACCCTTCTCAGGTGGGATCCAGTCTGGAGCAGGTAACCTGCCCCTCTCTACCTTGCCTCAGTCAGCCCAGGGCTGCAGAGGACAAGAAGGACAGTGAGACCCAGAGGGCCCCCTGTCAAATAAAGCACCCCCATCAACAGATTAGGGGCACCAAAACTAGTAGGCCTAGTAAGGTGAAAACTTTAAAAACTCCTGAGGGAGCCCCCTTAAAAACAGTTAGGGACCTCCCACAGATGGATTCTGTTGGGCACAGCCAAACCTGGGACCCAAAGGGCCCAAACCTGAACTGTCCCTCCAGCAAGCCAAACAGAGGGACCCAGCCTCCAGCTTTAGGTAGCCAGAGGTTGACCCTGAGAGCTCAGTGCAACTCAGTTGAAGAAAGAAAGGCACACATGGTGGAAGATAATTGGAGGAAGTTGAGCCCAAAAATAGTGGAGCCTCACTTCAGTACTCCATATCCAAACCAGCCTTTAACTTTGCATAAACACACCCAAGGTAGTGATTCCCTATGGTGGAGACCCTCTAATACCCCTAGGGTGAGGGACTGCTTAGTGGACCATGAGACAGGGGGTACCCATGCTAGTGCAGGTACTTCCTTATATGGCCACTCAGGCAATAAAGGCTTACCTGGCCAAGGATAGCCTTATCTCCTTTCGTTTGGGGGGGGGTTATGTAGGAAGGTGGCTACCTGACTATGGTTACCCCAGATTTTTTGCCTTGTGTTTAGCTGGTTTTCGACTTAGTTGGCCTGGTTCCCTGCTAATCAGGGCCCCAGGCTATCTGCTCTCTCTGTAAAATGGATTCCATGTACCCTAGGTGCATAACTAGATTGGCTTGGGTCACCTTATCAGCCCCTGTACAGAGCACTATAGGTGCCCAGGGCATAGGTGCATCCAAGGCCTACCAGGGGCTGCAGCATATCTTTTGCCACCCCTGGCTGGCTATCTAAATTGACACAACTGGCTGATCACTCAGCTGGGGCAAGTGGGTGTAATCACCCCTTGCTTAGATATAGTATACCTATATCTAAACCTATATCTGGACACATATAAACCTGTGAGCCACTCCTATGGCAGGCCTTAACAATCCTGGAGGCAGAGTGCGTGGTTTAATGTGAGATGGTGCTCTAGCATGAGCTGAGCCTGTCTGCAGCTGTCGGGACCAATTCCCTTAGCTGTTCCGGGATAATGCCAAACCATATACTAATAAGTGCATTATAATCCTCGCGGTTATATGTCAACTTTGGTTTGGCTTTATCAAAACATGTCGTGTAAGGTGTCATACGATTTGGAATACTACCCCCTCGCCAGCCCTGGCGACGGGGGTAGCATTCCACCCCTCTAGAGGGGACGACATGTTACTTTTGCTAAAACGCGGTTGATTTTTAAAAGAGCCTCAGATCCACAAAATGGATGCTTCTGCCACAGACACATGTCTGACCTCCTGCTGCAGACCGAAACTCAGCAGAGGAGGCCTGGACAAAGGATTTCCTGTCACAGGGAGGTGTGACACCACCCCAGACAGGAGATAGTGGATTGTAGCAGGGAGGTTTGAATGAAACCAGACAGTGCCTGGGGAGCACAAGGCTTCCCCTTGCATAATCCGGTCAAACCGGTTCTGGGGCAGCCCAGCCCCAGCTCCAGTGAGACCTGGACAAAGGAAAGGGGGTGTAACCACCCCCCTTCCTGGTCCCACCCATAGGGGAGGGACCTAGCAGGAGATCCACCCCTCAGATTGGAATAAGAGGGGGAGCAGTGCCAATGCAACTCAGATCATCCTGAAGAAACATAAGAAACGAAATCTGGACCCTTCGACTTTCTACACGACGTGAGAAGACTGAAGAATCTCCCTTGTGGTCAAGGAGTGACCACCCTGTGCAAACAGGCACCATCCAGCCCTCGACCCTTGCTTTGTTGCAGTTCCCGCCGGAACTCGAGCGACAGAGATCGACGAGATCAAGCTTGCCTGCCTTCTACCTGCCCGATCCACAGTCCCTGCAGAGCTGAGACCCGTGGAGGCGACCGGAAGCGTGGGGCACGCCATCTTGAAAAGGCCACGAGACGCTGACCGTGCAGCCCACGAGTGACCCTCGAAGCTGTACACCGGGGTTTGAGAAGCCCCAGCCCCGAGCTCCACTTGCACCAAAGCTCACCCCTCCACACTCGACGAGTGCTGCGTGGGGCCCTTCTGCCTGTGTGTGCTCGACGCGTTGGCCCGGTCACTTGCCAGCTGGCTTGTGGCCCCTGTGCCGACGAAACTTGAAATCCGACCTGCTTTTCTGGTTGCTCCAGATCTGCACCAGCTCCCGTGAAAAGGAGCACCCACTCTGACCCTCCTGGTTCGAGTGATAAGCAATCTCCCGGTTCCGCGTGGATTGCTTTTGCCAAGTGCTGTTTGCTACAATCTTCAAGCCGACGGTGCTGACGGCGAGAGCCTACGTGGGACAGATCGTGACCTGCTCCTGGACGTCGCAGATGCCCCAGAGCCCACGTGACAGCGGAGAGAAGCCTATCGACAACCGCCTGATTGCGCCCGACATTGCCTGGTTCCGTCCTGGTTCCACCCTGGTCACTGCTGAGTGACCCAGACTCTGTCCCCTCTGCTTTCAGGTACTTTTCTACTTCGATCCACCCTTGGATCGCACCGGACACTTCTGCTTCACAGCGCCTGCAGCTGCAACAGCTCCAAGCACCAAGAACCTGCGTGACAGAACCCGACGCCACTTCGACCCTGTGCATCCACGGCCTGTGGGTGAGGTAACTTTGCAACGCCGGTGTCCTTACACTGGCACACACCACTAGGGTCTGTGTCTGAAGTTTTGTGTTCCTAGGTTCAGCGGAAGTATCATTTAATTCACTTTAACTAACTTTTACGCACCATTGACTTTACATTGGTGCGCGCCGCACTTTCCGTGCTGCACCCGTATCCTGTGGGCTACTCCCGACTTCTTCATTGCTTGTCCTGACTACTCCCAGCGAATCTCTAGGCCCTAGGCCTAACCAATATTCGATAAGTGTTACTTATACCATTTTTTTAGTATATGGTCTGAGTGGCCCCCCGCCCTCAGCCATAATTGTGCCAACTTTATATGTTTAACAGTGCTTTTGATTTAACGCTTGTGCCCCTTTCCTCATAAAGAGTACTGGGGAGTAATTTAGAAATAAATACATATATTTTTACAATATATACTTGTGTGGTGTCCTTTCATTTGATTACAGGATTGTATGTGGTAAAACAGCTCGCTTAACACGACCTCTTAAGTTTAGCCTTTAGGCTGCTTAGTCCATGCTACCACTAGGATAGCTTGTCTAACAAGGTTGACTTACAACCAGACATCTTTGGGGTTTGTTTGGACTGATACCCAGTGGTTCCAGAATTGGAAACACTACATATCAGGCCAACTTCTCACATATATATATTTTCAATATATATCTGTGTGGTGTCCTTTCATTTGGTATTCAAGGGGGTTGTATATGGTAAAACAGCTTGCTTCACATGCCTTTCAGAGTTTAGCCTAAGACTGCTTTGTCCACGTTACCACTAGGATAACTGGTCTATAAGGTTGACTTACAACCAATCATCATAAGGGTTGCTTGGCATGATACAAGGTGGTCACTAGAACTAATCAACATCATATATCAGGCCAACTTCTCACATTGGTGAGCAGAGGATTGGGATCTGAGCTTGCTGTTGTTTTACCATTACAATCTTTGAGATTATCATTTGAAAGATCATACAGGTACCTGCTAGGTACATATAAAACAAGACTAGTATACTTAAGTTCTACTGAACTTAGTTGTTGCAGAGGATAGGGAGTAGCACACCCTGACTACAACTACTAGATAGGTTTAGTAGGTAAACACCAGTGTAGGTAGATTGCAACATATCCACCCACACTAGAGCAATGTCTGGAGCAGAAGGGTCCAATGGACTTTCTCCTGTTGAGAGTGACCTTCAAAAGGCACCATCCAAATTTGCTATCTTTTCCTTTAAGGAACTAAGGCAGCTTTGTGCCTTAAGGGGTCTGAAGACAGGGCCATCCCCTACTACAGACCACCTTAGAGAGATCTTAGATCAGTCTGAGACTCTAAAGACCTCTAAGGCAGACCCCACAGGGAATGCTGAAGGAGGCTCTCCTTCTGAAGATGACAATAATGATGCCCCTGTCCCCATTGTCCAAACAGATGCTTCTGAGTTGGGAGTGGGAGCAGTGCTTTCACAGCTTCATGTAGATGGCCAGGACCAGCCCATTGCTTTTATTAGCAGAAGGCTGACCCCCAGAGAGCAACGTTGGTCAGCTATTGAGAGGGAGGCCTTTGCTGTGGTGTGGGCCCTGAAGAAGCTGAGACCATACTTGTTTGGCACTCACTTCAAAATTCAGACCGACCATAAGCCCCTCTTATGGCTTAATCAGATGAAGGGTGAAAACCCCAAACTACTCAGGTGGTCCATTTCCCTACAGGGGATGGACTTTACAGTGGAGCACCGCCCAGGGTCTGACCATGGCAACGCAGATGGTCTCTCCAGGTACTTCCACTTAGAACATGAAGACACAACGGGTCAAGGTTAGTCTAATGTCCCTGCGTTTGGGGGGGGGGTTGTGTAGGAGAGTAGGGTCTGCTATCCTATGGTCACCCCAAATTTTTGCTTTTTGCTTCACTGGTTTATGACTTAATGTGGCTGTGGGCCTGCTAATCAGACCCACAGCCTGCTGTTCTCTCTCTAAATTAATGCCAATGCACTCTAGGTGCATTAGGAATTGGATACTGGGTCACCTTATAGACCCCTGTAACAGTGTACCGTAGGTACCCAGGGCATAGGTGCATCCAAGGCCTACCAGGGGCTGCAGCATGGATTGTGCCACCCCTGGCCTGGCCTGGCCTCCATATTTGACACAACTGGCTGATCAATCAGCTGGGGTAAGTTGGTGTAATCACCTCTTGCTTAGATATAGTATCCCTATATCTAACCTTAACTGGACACATGTTAACCTGTAAGGCATTCCTATGGAAGGCCCCTGCAATCCTGGGGGCAGAGTGCGAGGTTACATGTGAGATGGTGCTCTAGCATGAGCTGAGCCTGTCTGCAGCTGTCGGGAACCACTCCCTTAGCTGTTCTGGGATATTGCCATAACATATACTCTTAAGTGCATTATAATCCTCGCGGTTATATACTAACTTTGGTTTGGCTTTATCAAAACATGTCGAGTAAGGTGTCATATGATTTGGAATACTATCCCCTCGACAGTTCTGTCAACGGGGATAGTATTCCACCCTTCTAGAGGGACACGACATGTACATAGCCTCAACCCCGGTTAAAGTTAACCAGAGCTTCAGCATCACAAAATGGATGCTGCCACCACAGACACAAGTCTGACCTCCTGCTGCTGGGAGTCCTTCCAGCGAGGGAGGCTTAGACAAAGGGTTTCCTGCCTTGGGAGGTGCGAGCACCACCCCAGACAGGATTTTGTGTATTGGGTAGGACAGGGCTGAATAGATTGAGACATGCCCGGGGCACACAAGGTGTCCCCGTGCATAAGCCAGTCCAAACCGGTCCTGGGACTTTCCAGACCCAGGCCTGGCGAGGAGCTGGACAAAGGAAAGGGGGTGTAACCGCCCCCCTTCCTGGTCCCACCCAGAGGAGGGACCTAGTAGGTGATCCACCCCTCAGATTGGGAATAAGAGTGGGAGCAGTGCCATTGCACAGCAGATCATACAGAATCAACTTGAAACTAAGAAGACGACTGGACTTCGACATTCTGCTGCACAGAAGACTGAAGAGCATCTCCCTTGTGGCCTAGGAGTTGCCACCCTGTGAACACAGGCACCAACCAGCAACTCGATGTCTGCTTTGCCGTCGCCTCCCGTCGGAGCCCGAGCCCAGAGCCTGACAAGACCCAGACTCCCAGACTTCTCACCGCCCGATCCACAGTCCCTGCAAAGAAGGGACCCGTGGAGGCACCGAGAGACGTGGGACTGGATCTCTTGGAAAACACCTGAAAAGCTGACAGCGCAGCATCAGAGGCACCCTCGATGTTGTGCTTTGGGGACTGAGAGCCCCCACCAACGAGCAGCCCTTGCACCGAAGATCAGCCCTCCAGCATCTCCACGATCTGCGTGGGGCCCTTTTGCATTGTGCCACTCGACGCGCCATCCCGGCCACTAGCCATGTGGTCAGCGGCCATCTTGGCAACGAAACTGACAAACTTTAGTACGGGTCTGGATGCTCCAGACTTGCCCTCACTCCTGTAAAAGGGAGCACCCGCTCTGACCTTGCTGCTCTGAGTGATAAGCCTTTTTCGATTCCTGCATGGCTTGCATTAGTCAAGGCCTGTTTGCTCCAATCAAGTTGCCGACACTACCACCAGCGAGAAGCCTGCAAGGGACAGCTTGTGATCGACTCCTGCACGTTCTCGACCCCTGGTGTCCACGTGGCTGCAGAGAGAAGCTACACCTCAACCCCTGTTTGCACCCGACATCGCCTGGTTCCAATCTAGTTCCACGGTAGTCACTGGCTAGTGACTGTGAACATTGTCCCCTCTGCTTTCAGGTCTTCACAACTTCAGATCCACCCTTGGAACCACCGGAACTCTTCCCGTCGAGCCGCCTGCAGCATCTCCAGCTCCAAGCACCATCGACCAGCGTGACGAAACCCGACACTACTTCGACCCTGTGCACTCGCGTCCTGTGGGTGAGGTAAATCAACAACACCAGTGTCCCCACACTGGTACACACCTCTCGGGCCTGTGTCTTAACTTTCAGCTTTCTAGGTCACTCGGAAGGTTCCGAAATAACTAACTTTGTACTTTTTACGCACCATAGACTTAACATTGGTGAATGCGTGCACTTTAAACACTGGACCCTAGTCCCGCGGGCCTTTCCCGACTTAGTCACTGCTAGTCCCGATCAGCTCCAGCGATTCCCAAGGCCCTAGGCCTATTTCCTTTTCAATTGGTATCTCTTATACCACTTTCTTAGTATATGGTTTAGGTGGCCCCTAGGGCTCATCCATATTGTGCAACTTTTGTGTATTTTAAACTGTCTTGTGTTTAACACTTGTGCTTCTGTGCTCATAAAGAGTCCAGGGGATATTTGTAGTTAATAAATCTATATATATTTTCAATATATATCTGTGTGGTGTTCTTTCATTTGGTATTCAAGGGGGTTGTATATGGTAAAACAGCTTGCTTCACATGCCTTTCAGAGTTTAGCCTAAGACTGCTTTGTCCACGCTACCACTAGGATAGCTGGTCTATAAGGTTGACTTACAACCAATCATCATAAGGGTTGCTTGGCATGATACAAGGTGGTCACTAGAACTAGTGAACATCATATATCAGGCCAACTTCTCACAACAAGGAAACCAAACATTTACCTGATTGGTTTTAAAGGTTTTACAGGTCCTCTTGCTTGGTTTGGGAAATCCTATAGTGGCAATGCTAAGGTTCCTGACAGTACCCCCTCTCAATGACCGATTCATCGGTCCTGGTTTGAGTGGTTTCTGTGTGTGTAATCTCTTAATGAAATGTGGTGCATGAATGTTAGCAACAGGTTCCCAAGATCTATCTTCTGGGCCATAACCTTTCCAGTCCACCAAATAATGTAGTTTCCCTTTTTTAAATTTGGAATCTAGGATGTCTTTGACTTCATACTCAGACTGACCCTGAATGTCTAAAGGTTCCGGAGGTTTACTCAACCGCACTTGTGGCTTAACCTTTTTCAATAAGGATACATGAAACACTGGGTGAATGCCTATCTTAGCTGGCAATTTTAATCTTACATTCACTGGACCCAAAACCTTCTCAACAGTATAAGGACCCACAAACCTAGGTTGGAACTTCCTATTCCCTTTTAAATGAATATTCTTAGTGGAAAACCAAACCCGATCTCCCTTCTGATAGTGTGGAGCGGACTGTCTATGCCGGTCTGCAAATTTCTAATAAGAGAGTTTAGCCTTAATCAAATTTTGTTCTGCAGATTTATGAAGAGAAGAGATTTCGGAAATCAAATTCTTAACTGCAGGTACCACTAAATCTTCCTGAGTTACAAAGGGATTAGGGTGGCGACCAAAATTCAAGTAATACACTCTTAGCGTTGCTACAAGCAAACTCAGCCATCCACAACCGATCTGCCCATTCGCCACCCTGATCAATGAGAAACAAACGGAGATATTGCTCTAACTCCAGATTTATTCTCTCTGTCTGTCCGTCAGATTCAGGATGATAACTGGTAGATAATCTACTCTCAATTCCCAGACCTTTAAGAAAAGCCTTCCAAAAATGGGAGATAAACTGAGGGTCTCGATCTGACACCACAATCTTTGGGACTCCATGCATTTTGACTATGCGTTCACTGAAGACTCGGGCTAACTCAGGAGAGGTAGGGGTTCCAGACAGGGGAATAAAGTGACTCATCTTAGTGAAAGTATCCACTATCACTAAAATGGTGTTAAACCCCTTACTGACAGGCAAATCTACAATGAGATCCATGGAAATAGTGTGCCACGGATGGGTAGGAGTGGGAAGTGGTTGTAAAAATCCCTGTGGAACCTGCCTACTAGGTTTACTTTGTGCGCATAACTCACAAGACTACACATTTTGTTTGACTTGAGAGGATAGCCCAGGCCACCAAAAGTAACGCTGCACCAAATCAAGAGTCTTGGAAACTCCTTTATGACCAGCTAAAGGATGATCATGACAGCTTTGTAACGCCTTCTGTTGGAGAGTGGACGTGGGAAGGTATAAAGCCTCCTTGAAATAAGGTAGTTGCTGATGACAACGTCTTTCTCCTCCCAGGAAGACCCACTTCTGAATCTCTTCAAGAGTCAAACTTTTCCGGACTTCTTCTTGAAAATTGTCTATGGAAAGAGTACAAATAATCTTGCTCTCTGGAATGATTGGTTGTGGATCCACTGCATGTTCACATTCTTCTGTATTCAAACGGGACAATGCATCAGCTTTCCCATTCTTAGTGCCCGGACGATAAGTGATCACAAAATCAAAATCTGCAAAGTATAAGGACCAGAGTAATTGCCGCAGGGTTAAAGTTTTGGCCGTCTTTAGAAACTGCAGATTTTTATGATCCGTGAATACCGTCACAGTGTGTTTGGCCCCAACAAGTATTGTCTCTAATCTTCGAAAGCATCTTTCACAGCCAATAATTCTTTTTCCATAATTGTGTAATTCAATTCGTCCGGATTCAATTTCCTTGAACGGTAGGCTACCGGATGAAGTTGCCCAGTTTGCTGATGATGCTGAGAAAGGACTCCACCAATTGCTTGATCTGAAGCGTCAGCTTCCACGAAAAAGGGTTCTGCAGGGTCCGCATGTAACAGAATAGGAGCAGACACAAATTTCTTCTTCAAATCCAGAAAGGCCTTTTCCGCCTCCAGGTTCCACTCGAACTTGACTCCTTTCTTCAACAGACGAGTAATGGGAGCAATTAATGGAGAAAATCCTTGGATAAAATGTCTGTAAAAATTGGCGAACCCCAAAAATCTTTGAATCTCCTTGATATTATGAGGAGATGGCCAATTCTCCACAGCTAACACTTTTCCAGGATCCATAGTGATTCCCTGAGAAGAAATGACAAATCCCAAGAATTCCACTCTGCTCACATGGAAGACACATTTTACAGCTTGACGAACAAATGATGAGATCTTAGTCTCTCCAACTCCAATCGTACATGTTTGAGATGGTCCTGTGAGTTCTTGGAGAAAATCAAAATAACATCCAAATAAATTATGGCAATGTTATCAATCAAGTCTCCCATGATGTCATTTATGAAGTGTTGAAACACCGCAGGTGCATTGCACAAACCGAAAGGCATCACACAGTATTCAAAGAGGCCGAACTTGGTACGGAAAGCTGTTTTCCACTTGTGCCCTTCTTTCATGCGAATAAGGTGATAGGCACCCCGCAAATCAAGCTTGGTGAAAATCTGGGCCTCCTTAACTTGATCCAACAAAACCGAAATTAACTGTAAAGGGTATCTGTTCTTAACCCTTTCGATGCTGATGACGAGCTCAGCTCGTCATCACCCACGGGTGTCGTGTGCTGATGACGAGCTGAGCTCGTCATGGTGCCACTAAAATGGCATTTTCCAGCACAGGGGGGGAAAACGCCCAGCAGCCATGTGGTTAATAGTCACTTGATTCAAAGCACGGTAGTCAATACAAGTTCTTAAACTTCCCTCTTGCTTCTTTGGAATAAAAAATAAGGGGGAGGATACCGGCGATTGAGATGGTCTAATGAAACCGTTAGCAAGAAAACGATCCAAATACTCTTTAAGGTGCTCATTCTCTGCTTCCGACTGCACGGAAGAACTGCCCCAGGCACCAAGTCAATAGTGCAATCGTATAAACGATGCGGTGGTAACACCTCAGCTTCTTGTTCACTAAAGACAGCCTCTAGATCTCGGTACTCTGTAGGGATTTCTCCAGCAGTAATAACTCCAATAGACTGCCCTCCAAACGAAAGCAAGGTTGCTTGAGAAGGTCCTTCCAAAATTTCTTTGGGACCATAACAATGTTCCAAGCAAAATTTAGATTGCATGCTGACTGTTCGGTTCTCCCAATCGATGGTCGGATTGTGAGTGGTTAGCCACGGTAACCCTAAAATCAATTGAAATTGTGGTGAATCAATTAGATTGAATTGTAATATCTCCCAATGACCATCGGATTGAGTCAACATTAATTCCTCTGTATGACTGGTGATGGGGCCGGAAGTCAAATTCATTCCATCCACTGCACGTACTGGTTGGTTCCTGTCTTTCTTTTCGGATAGCACGAATTCCCATACTACGGGCGTATTTGATGTCGCAGAAATTGCCTGTGGCCCCAGAGTCCAACATTATGGCCACTCCAAAAAGTTGATGTTCACAAAACCTTAACTTCATATGAAGAATCACATGAGGAGACATTGTCTGACGAGTGTTTAAGATCAGATGAGATTCTGGAGCCGTTTTATCCTCCTTCACCACCAGAGCGACTCCGTCTACTGATGGCTTGTCTCGTTTCCCTTCAACGGTGTCTTGGGTCGCCTAGTGCATTCCTTCACAAAATGACCGGAGTCACCACAGTGTAAACACAACCTTTTCAATCGTCTCTGTTCCTTTTCCTTTTTACTCAAAGGACCTCTAACTGCTCCAATCTGCATTGGTTCGCTGTCATTGTTTCCAACAGTTCCTTTCTCAGATCGTGTTCGATCAAAATGGGGAAAATTGACTCTCCAATCTTTTCTCTTCTCTCCTTTGCGTTCAGAACTACGGAAATCCAATTCTAACACCAAATCCACCAATGCAATAGTTGTGTCGGACGATTCGGGACTTGGGATAGAGTGTCCTTTATTTCATCTCTCAAGCCTCGGTAAAACATTGCCGCTCTCTTTTCTTCAGGCCAGTTGGTTTCCAGAATGAGTTTATTGAATTGAGTGAGATAAGTGATGAGATCCTTAGAGCCTTGACGTAACTCTAGCAACTCATTATCGGTAGCCTGGGAAATCCTTCTCCTGTCAAGAATTCTAAGAAATTCCCTCTTAAATAGATGAAAATCACATAGAAGGGGATCATCTGCACTAATCAATGGCATAGCCCAATTAGCTGCATCGCCACCCAGAAAGGATAGAATAAAGGCCACCCTAGACTGAGCATTGGGAAAGAGCGTGGGACGGCACATAAAATGTAAGGAGCATTGAGTTAAGAAAAGTTGTGCTTTTTGGGGATCCACAGTAAATCTTTCTGGAGCTGCCAACGGAATCAAAGGAGAGACCGAATGTATAACCTGTGCAACTACCTTAGGATCAGGGCTTGGATTACTGGTACTAGGAACTGACGTACTTTGAACTGGATTCCCCATAGCCAGTCCATCAACCTTCTGAGCTAATGTCCTAGTCTCAAGACGAGATGCCACCAATTCTTGTTTCAAACCTTGATTCTCCTCTCAAACTGCCCCTATCTCTCTTTGGTTTCCCTCCAGGATGTCCCCCAAGGCTTTCAAATTCATTCCCTCAGCCATACTGCTGGGTGAAGTAAAATACGTGGGCACTTCAATCTGTCAAGTACCTCCAAGCACTTCGCAGAGGCAGTTTCAATGCTAGTCCCAATCGCCCTCCAACCAGTGTCTCCGCTTCAAGAGCAAAGAACACCAGCCAAAGGGAAAAGGGGAAGTGGAAGAAAAGAAGAGACAGCTTGTATTCCTCTGCTTCACACACTGGCTGCTGGACGCTATTAGCTTCGTTCCTCTGCCCAGTAGGAAAGCCTAATACACAGAATGGGGAAGAGAATAAACAACAACCCACCTTTTCTTACATCACTCTATGTGAAATAATTAAGCTTATCCTACCAGTGGTGCTCAAGGCAATAGCAACTCTTCATGTATATGTATTAATGTTGAACAGGAAGCTTTCTATCTGTACGGTAAGGAGAACTACGTTAATATATTACCGACTGGCGGTCGCCAGTAGGTATATATAGTTAGGATTTTTTCCCTATGGGATTTCTGAAAATTCTATGTCTAATAACTTTGGCGTTTGTGGACGGAATCGGCTGAAATTTTCAGGAAAATGGCACATTTTGTTTCTGAGCAGCCACAGAAAATTTGGGGGGTGTTCGGCAAGGGGGGGCCGAGAAAAAAGGGGGGTCCCAAAACGCGTTTTTCCCATGTTAATTTCCATAGGGCGGTTGGCCTCACTTTTAGCCCGAACGGCTGAATGGAATTGCACGAAACTTGGCAAAATTGTAGGGACTGTTAGCCCGATGTGCCTTTGCTAGGTCTCAATATATGTGCTCCAGTGGATTTTGAGAAATTAACGTTTAAAATAATATATATATCTGTAACAGCGGTCCGGGCAGCGATCCGGTTCGCGTACTTTTCGCGTAACGGAACTTTGGGCACGGAAAGCTGATTGGCTCTTCGGTGTCTGTCAACATTCTAAACAGTCCGGTGCAGCCGCCATCTTGTCTCTCTGTAGGATCGAGAGACAAGAGGAGGCCAAAACAAAGGGGGAAATTTCCATAAGGGGGCATAGTAGATCCTCCCTGACCCCCTAGGTTTTATGTGGAGGTTTTAAAAGGGCCCAGCAGGGTCAAAAAAATTTTTTTTTTTTTTTTTTGCGCGATGAGCGCCTAGTACGCGAACCGGAAAGCGTTCTGGGCAGCGTACTATAAGGATAATAGAATGATACACTTTTCAAAGACTGTATGTTAATTGTTTGTTGTTTTTGTTGTTTTTTTTTTGTTTTCGTCATTTTTAAAGTTTTTTTTTTATTTTGATTGTTTTTCATAATTTATTAAACTTTCTAACATTTCAGTGTCTGAAATGTCATTATTTACTTGAAATATTGTTTGCAATCTGTGAGGTTGTAAAATGTCCTCATTTGCAAGGAGGGCATCTACTGCTTGGACACATTGCAGCAGTTCATTATCCAAGCTTTCATCCATAAATTCCATGTCAATTTGTTCAATCAATTCCTGGCTGCACTCTTGCAGGTCCATTTCAAAAGAAACTTGGTTTTCGCCTTCCATTTTGCCTGAAATTTGGATTAAAAAAAGATATATTAGTAGAGATAGGGCACTGTTGGGATTAATTTTAGATAGGCAGTTTTTATCAGTGAATTTATCTTTTGGCAGTGTATAGTATCAGAGTGGAAATAGGACTATAAAAAAGTGTATGTGATTTAACCAAGACAAGCCTAACTCCATTCATAACTATAACAGAGAAGTCTATCTAAATACATTACTACTACAGAGGGATAGTGTATATCTAGCAGAACAAGTCTACTATATTAAGTTATAGTGCACAATATATTTCATTTTTAAAAATTATAACTTACCTTCACAAAGAAGTTGAAGTTTTTGGAAGCTATTGAAATGTGATGTACAATAAGAAGTAGTAGTCAAAATGGCTGTGTTTTCTTCTCTTCCTTTATATATATTCAAGTATATAACCAATCAAATGTCAGGTAATAAAAGTAGAAAATGAAAGTAACATTTTCATTGGTTGTCAATTCCAACAGTTCAGATGTGTTTTGTGAAGTAATTTACCTCACGGTACTTGGAGAGGTCTACAGGCTAAATGGCTAAATGAAATTTCAATCAAATTTGTGAGAATGAAAGGGATTGTTATGTAGTATGAGCTAATTTATATTTGGTGAGAGTGTCTCTAGTCGTTTTTCTGTAAATTACTTTCCCACCTTTTTTTTGGACCGCTTCCCGGAAAGCGGTCCGGTCCGCGAACTAGGAGCGTAACGGGAGTCCACCATTTTGTGTTTCGGTCGAATCAAGGTATAAAATGGAGGGTAAATAATGTTCTGAATGGGTAGAAGGGGGCATGGTACAAGTATTTTGCCCCCCTACGTTTTCTGAGGGTGGCTGAGGAGGATTATATGTGCGAAGAAAAAACTTTTTTTTAAAAATTTTGCACGGTTAGCTTCCAGTTCGCGTACCGGATAGCGCTCTTTGAGCGTAGTTTGTTAAAAATTACAGAAAAAAGTTAGAAAAAAAATAATAAAAGTGTGTGATCAGATGAAGGGTAGCTCTGAGAAGAGCTTTTGGGTTTATGGTACATTTAGGTACTTATAAGTAGGTACCAATGCACAGTCTTAAATTCAGAATGAAAATTCTGTTGCCCTCATCTGAGAAGTGAACTCCATCTCCTCTGTAGATATCTTGCATGTAGTAACGCAAGTTATTGTTGTACAGAGAGCCCATTCCATGGTCTCTCATGAAAGCTAAAACAGATTTGTTTACATGCTTCCTCGCTTTCTCAATTTGTGGAGAAAATTGGTTGGACCACCTCCATTTCTGTCTTTGGCATATATTGGAATATACCAAGGCAGTTTGAGGAAAAAGTGCCATTAATTGCTCAAAGGTGTCCTTTAAAAGCATTTCCAGACCTACCCCTGTCAAAGTGCCCAAATCATTACCTCCACAGTGCACTATTAACAGGTCAGGTTTTGGCAAATGCATAAAGGTTTTCACCAATGGTATCAATTGGTGACATTTTAATCCTCTTTGGCCCAACCACTTAATTTCCACATCCTGTAAATTGAGGTTAGGTAAATTTCTGTTCTCAGCATACCTTTGAGCCCAGTGGATGTAACTATGTCCAACAATCCAGACCTTAAACATGGTGGGAGAAGGTTGTGTAGTGATGATGTCCACGCTGATGAATGATTTAAAGATGTTTATTTATAATTAAGCAGTTAGGATGGTAACAAGGCCCCACCAGGAACATCTGACATGATGCTCACCCCATGGCTAACTGTCATCTCAAGCCCCACAGAGTCCCAACATTCTATAATACATCATCGCTGGAACATTCCACAAGCTGGGGTAGAGAAGGAGATACTATGCAATACATTAATAGGATACCAGAATACTACATTTCCCCTTTTGTCCGAATTGAAACCAAACAGAGAAAGAACAAGGATCAAAAAGAATCACGTTAAGAAAGAATCAAGGAAAGATAAAACAAACAGAAGAATAAAACACATCCTCCTATGAAATAGAAACCAGAAAACGTCACCCATCCTCCTATGAAATAGAAACAAGAAAACGTCAGGAAGACAAAAGGAAGTAAGCAAACTTATAAGAACCTATCCATTCTCCCTTCAATAACATAAGAAAGATAAGAAAACAGCAGAAAGGAAAATGAAGATTGAAAATACCAACGGCTAACCGGCATACACGCCTACTGGCCAGACAGGAATGCAGGACGGATAGACACAAGTATAAAAACCAAGATAGCGTTCAAACTCCAACCCTCAACAATATATGTTAACGAATTGCAACATGAGAGTAGGAAGAGTATAAATACAAGAGAAAACAGATAAAAACTGTAACATCAAAAGAGAACAGAATTACCTATTTTCTCACGAAAAAGTTAAATGTAATCATGTAGAAAAATAATCACAATGAAGAAAAACTTTCCCATATGAGGGATTTAGCATGTCATGCATATACAGGAATAACACGTAAAAATTAGAAACTTAGGTGGGACTAACACCCCCTAAGCATAGGTAAATCCCATAGCACTGAGAAAATGGGACTACAA
Source organism: Lissotriton vulgaris (assembly GCF_964263255.1). Classification (NCBI taxonomy): domain Eukaryota; kingdom Metazoa; phylum Chordata; class Amphibia; order Caudata; family Salamandridae; genus Lissotriton; species Lissotriton vulgaris. The sequence goes on from NC_141698.1 coordinate 1,150,559,817, forward strand.
CAAAAATTAGAAAAAATAAATAAGAGAGACTAATACTCCCTTGCCAGGTGGGATAGACACTCCCTAAACTTAGGTGGGACTGACACCCCCTAAAAATTGGATAACTAGGATACAATCCAATTTTTGTATAGGTGGGACTGAAAACCCCCTAAAAAAATTTTTTTTTTGAGATGAGTCAGAAATACAGAAAAATCGCAAAAATAGGATATGGGACTTAAAACCCACCCCTAAGGACTATGGGACTGTGACCCATTCCTACAGACTAAAATACAAGGCGCCAACACAAAACTTTGAAAATAGGATATGGGACTTGAAACCCACCCCTAAGGATCATGGGACTATAACCCATTCCTACAGACTGAAACACACAGTGTCAGGACAAAACTTGCAGATAAGGATATGGGACTGAAAACCCATTCCTAAGGATCATGGGACTATAACCCATTCCTACAGACTAAAACACACTGTGTCAGGACAAAACTTGCAGATAAGGATATGGGACTGAAAACCCATTCCTAAGGATCATGGGACAGCACCCCATTCCTTAAAAACGCAAAAATACAGAGATAGCAAATAGTAATTACTGCTGAAGGACACAAGATGGCAGTGTAACACAGAATTTTGAAAGAATAGGTGCTTCAAAAATAAGATTGTACAACATATTTCACATATAATTTTCTTAAGGCTATAGAAACAACACGAGTCGTTTACTGTGCGCTAATCTCTTTTCTTGCAATACAATGTTCACTTGCCCTTCACCGACCTCGTTTCCTGTGTGCTGCTAAAATCTGTGTTTCATTGTTCAAATCTCCTTCGGAAAACAGATGTTGGACCACGGTGCTGAACTCTGCTGAATTACTGCCCTCATTCAACCTTCGTTCCTTAAAAACAGCACCAACGTTCATATCAACGTTTAACCACCTCATTCTCACAAGGCAGCATTGACAGCAGAACTGACTAGAAAACCCATAATGGCGGCACGCACATAACGTAACACCGGGTGGCTCACGTTTCGGCAAGATTGAGAAAGCATGCTAACGTGCTGACGAGTCAGTGACGAGGATCATGACGCGTCACCTTCACCGAACCCTCCTGCAAGGTTCGATTACATCATCATATGAAGCAGGCAGAGGAGAAGAAAGGAGCTCCTCACCAACGGAAACACTTGCTCCAAGAAAACCGTTAGCCTCCTCATGTAGACAGGTACAGTCAAGTAACTGAATATTGAAAGTGTCATTTGTAGAGTTTAATACGTTTTCCAGCCACAGTGCAACAGAAAGAGATTCCGTATATCAAAAGTACTGCCATTGAGGGAGGCTGTAACTTATTTGAACCAAAAGAAATGCTTTTAACTTGATGCGCCATAAGTGAAGATTGATGCATGAAAAAAAAAAAAATAAGCAGGGACTTCCCAAACTGGCACATAGTCCAAATTGCTGCCACAGTCTACCAACATTAATCAAAACACACGAGCCGTTTTTATTTTTTCCTCGCAGGAGCATTGTACTCGGCAGGTTGCATTTTTGAATTGTAGTAAAAGGTGAAAAACATGAAATGACAATTCCCTTTCACAAAGACATTACTTTCATGCTTGACAGCTTGAGTTCACTTTCCGGTTTGCCTCTGATTTCTTTGAGGCTTGTTAAGTTTTAAATGACAGTTTCTCTTCCACTGAGCTTGCTCATACCTTTCACACTTGGCTGCTCGAGCATTTTTATTGTATTAAACTGTGATAATTCTTAACAGTATCATCCATGAAAAATCACTCGACTTGAATAAAGCTCAGATATGCAAATCGTCTCCCCGTAGTTTCCAAGCATTAAGAGTCAAGCTGTTTAGATACTAAATAATACGTTTCAGCCGAAGCAAAACATCCTTCCAACAATATCTCTGCGCAGCTTTCATTTGATTCATAGCAGAAATTAAAAAGGAGTAAATACTTGCTTATTGTTGTTGAGCGTCCATGTGAGCTATGTACAACACGCTTGGGCAGGGCTGTCCGACTTGAGGGACACTGGTGGGGCGTCAAAGCGTGTTGATTTCCTTTTTGTGGCTCCATGGTTCTTGGCTCTTTATGTTCCTTAGTTTCTTCTATAGTTTCATTTAACTCACGTTTGTTGTGGCTTCTTGCTGAACTCTGGGTCATGTCTAGTAGCTGAAAATTGCGCCAAAAACTGTTTAGACGTGGTGTAGAGGTTTCTTGCGTCACTTGTACTTTGATTTACACGTAGTTTCTTGTAGTCCTCGTCGCCATAAATTTTGTAGTGATGATGTCCACGCTGATGAATGATTTAAAGATGTTTATTTATAATTAAGAAGTTAGGATGGTAACAAGGCCCCACCAGGAACATCTGACATGATGCTCACCCCATGGCTAACTGTCATCTCAAGCCCCACAGAGTCCCAACATTCTATAATACATCATCGCTGGAACATTCCACAAGCTGGGGTAGAGAAGGAGATACTATGCAATACATTAATAGGATACCAGAATACTACAGGTTGTTCTGCAGTCAGATGAAGTGTGGTAATGAAAGGGCAGTTGAAACAGTAGGAGTTTGTAAAGAAAAAAAACTGTGGATTTCCAATGCTAATGAATCATTAGCAGTGATTGGTGCATTTCCATTTCTGAAAACAGAAAGTTAGGGTGCATGGATGTGTTCTTTGAAAGATGTAATTTGAATGGTCAAGGAAGAAACATTTAATGAAAGATTGCACTGGATACGCAGAGTTCAGAGTTCAATTGAAACATTGTTGTGTGAATTTGCAAACATGAGAGGTCTTCCAGGAGGTGGTTGCTATGGAAAAAAGGCAGAGAGGGCAGAGGGGGGAAGGGTTTTGATTTGAAAAAAGTGAGGGAAGAGTTATGATTGGCTAATATGAGAGATATGTGAAATGAATATCTGTATTTCTGTGCTTTCAATAGCTGCAGCCTCTGGAGTGCATCCTTTTTCTTCTGCTGAAGACAATTTGGTGTATTTCTGAGACTGTTTTCAAAACTCAAAACATATTTGCTAAGGTGAGAAAAGATTTATTTAATTTAGATAGAGAATAGTATGATTAAAGGAGAAAATGATGAAGAAAGCTGTGTTTTTAAAATGTGGTTTTGTCTCTAGTGATATACAAATAGCATTAGTTTCTTTGAGAAATTGTAATTGCATATTCGGTGTAGCATTCTGGCATGCAGTAACACAAGTTATTGTGGTACATGGAGCCCATTCCATGGTCTCTTATGTAAGCTGAAACAGATATGTTGTTTTTAAAAACGATTTTAGAAATCAATTACATTTCTGGATATGTACTGCTAGAGCTTCATAGGTTGTTTTGGGCCATATTTATAAGGCATTTGAGTGTCTTTGATGTTATGTTTTCCTTTTAAAATGGAAAGTGTTCCTCATGGGGCAAGTGTCTTGTAAATACGCTCCCACTTGTGCTTTGCAAATTTAGATTTTGATTATGGGAGTTACATAGCCATGTTAATAATGTCCAAACAATGGTGGTAGGGCATTCAAGAAAACGCTTTCCTGTGTCTCTAGGACATTTTCAGTCCTTTCCTCTTGAATACAGGTATACAATTGATTTATATGCTGTGTTTAAAAACGAATTTTGAAATCAATTACATTTCTGGATATGTACTGTTAGAGCTTCATAGGTTGTTTGGGGTCATATTTAGAAGGCATTTTAGTGTCTTTGATGTTATGTTTACCTTTTTAAATGGAAAGCGTTCCTCATGGGGCAAGTGTCTTGTAAATACGCTCCCACTTGCGCTTGGCAAATTTAGATTTTGATTATGGGAGTTACCTAGCCATGTTAATAGTGTCCCAAAAATGGTGCTAGGGCATTCCAGAAAACACTTTCATGTGTCTCAAGGACATTTTCAGTCATTTCTTTATGAATGCAGGTATACAATTGATTTATATGCTGTGTTTAAAAACGAATTTTGAAATCAATTAAATTTCTGGATATGTACTGTTAGAGCTTCATAGGTTGTTTGGGGTCATATTTAGAAGGCATTTTAGTGTATTTGATGTTATGTTTACCTTTTTAAATGGAAAGCGTTCCTCATGGGGCAAGTGTCTTGTAAATACGCTCCCACTTGCGCTTGGCAAATTTAGATTTTGATTATGGGAGTTACCTAGCCATGTTAATAGTGTCCCAAAAATGGTGCTAGGGCATTCCAGAAAACACTTTCATGTGTCTCAAGGACATTTTCAGTCATTTCTTCATGAATGCAGGTATACAATTGATTTATATGCTGTGTTTAAAAACGAATTTTGAAATCAATTAAATTTCTGGATATGTACTGTTAGAGCTTCATAGGTTGTTTGGGGTCATAATTAGAAGGCATTTTAGTGTCTTTGATGTTATGTTTACCTTTTTAAATGGAAAGCGTTCCTCATGGGGCCCTGAGCAGTTTTTAGCCATGTTATTTAATGGGAAGTGGATAACATGGCTAAGAGCATTTGCTGGAAAATGCATGAATATCGCTGACTTTTCAGCGATATTCATGCATTGCGGCCGTTTTTTTTCGCATTTGCGAGCAGTTCTTAGCCATGTTATCCAATGGGAGGTGGATAACATGGCTAAGAGCATTTGCTGGATAATGCATGAATATCGCTGACTTTTCAGCGATATTCATGCATTGCAGCCGTTTTTTATCGCATTTGCGATAAATCTTGCTAAGGAGAAAATGATGAAGAAAGCTGTGTTTTTAAACTGTGGCTTTGTCTGTAGTGATATAGAAATAGATTTTGTTTCTTAGAGAAATTGTAATTGCATATTCAGTGTACCATTCTGGCATGCAGTAACACAAGTTATTGTTGTATATGAAGCCCATTCCATGGTCTCTTATGTAAGCTGAAACAGATATGTTGTTTTTAAAAAGATTTTTGAAATCAATTACATTTCTGGATATGTACTGCTAGAGCTTCATAGGTTGTTTTGGGTCATATTTATAAGGCATTTGAGTGTCTTTGATGTTATTTTTCCTTTTTAAATGGCAAGCATTCCTCATGGGGCAAGTGTCTTGTAAATACGCTCCCACCTGCGCTTGGCAAATTTAGATTTTGATTATGGGAGTTACATAGCCATGTTAATAATGTCCAAAAAATGGTGCTAGGGCATTCCAGAAAACGCTTTCATGTGTCTCAAGGACATTTTCATTCATTCCCTCTTGAATGCAGGTATACAATTGATTTATATGCTGTGTTTAAAAACGAATTTTGAAATCAATTAAATTTCTGAATATGTACTACTAGAGCTTCATAGGTTGTTTGGGGTCATACACCATTTTTGGGAAATTATTAACATGCCTATGTAACTCCCATAATCAAAATCTAAATTTGCCAACCGCAGGTGGGAGCGTATTTACAAGAATTTTGCACCATGAAGACCGTAAAATAGCATAATAGACACTCAAATGCCTTATAAATATGACCCAAAACAACTTATGAAGCACTAGCAGTGCATATTTCCAGAAATGTAATGGTTTTCAAATAATGACTTACTTCATTGGTAGGCCTTCACATGTATTTTCTCCTTGGTTTTTTTCAGTGAAAATCTTATCTGCAACCATGTGTTGGCCTCACCTCAAATAAACAAAACAGGTGATGGACCGAATGTGGATCAATGACACACATTCACCCCAGTCCAAAGATCTGGGCCTAAACAAACCTTTAGATAGGCTACATCTTATTGTCATCCTGAATTAATCATTTAAAATATTAGGGAGTGATTTATGATTGTTCTATGCCTGTTTTGTACCATTGAGTGTCATTTTTGTGATGCAGTGCTGGTGCAAAAGATTTGCTATGTTAAATAATTAGTAGGGCATTAAGTTTTAGATGACTGTTATTCATTTACTGTTTGGTAATAGTGGTTAATAACATTTTTTATTATATTTTTCCACAGATTCAACTGCAGATTCTTTCATAGTTTGGAAAATGCCTACAAAAAATAGAATTAGGAAGGCTAGAAAACGTCAAAGACAGCAGGATGATGTTTTATTGCAGCAGTCCTCTTCCCCAAATACTTGTCAAAACACCAAGAAAGGTCCGGGTAAGAGCACGAAATTAATCTTAAGAAATATTTGTAGTAAAAAAAGTATTTCTCCAAAAAATGTTTCAGTCCACAAAAAGAAAAGCAATTTAAATGGAAAGGAGAGGCCCATCAAAAATGTTACTGGTAGAGGAAGAGATAACTCTGTGCATGATAGTAGAAGGAAACAACAGTTTAGGGACATTCGAAATCGAATGTTCCGTAACAGGATAATAGTTAATTTATTGAAAAATATTTTAAAAAAAGGCCAACAGAAAGCGGCATTTTATAAGAAGAAGAAAAATGTAGAGAAAATTATTGATCATGCTTTTGAAATTAAGCGAAAGTTGTTTATTTTGGTAATCAATAGACTTAGGAAACTAAGCAAGGTAATTTCTGATTTCAAAACAAAAAGTAGATGGAAGAGAGTAGTAAATCGTACTAACTTTTGTGAAGTTTTTTCCGGAGAATGGATGCATAGTTCAAGTTGTGAGGCATTTTTTAATGAGGAGATTTATTTTCAGGATAATGAATTGGTGTTTGCAGTTGACACCAGTGGTCGAGCTTATGAAGTGAAGGATGGTTGTCCAGTTGAAAAAGAACAACTTGTGACAACAGAGACAGAAGAGGCGCTAAGTGATGAGGTTTTAGGAAGACGTCCTAAGGGTCCTGTGTACATTTGGAAGTGTAGTTCTATTTGCAGTGTGCGACAGGTTTCCATCAATTTGCTTTGTGATTTTATACGGACATTTAATAAGAAAAGTTTGAAGCAGAAAATAAAGTTGTTGCAAGATTTAGATCCTTGCAGAGTGAGACAAATGACAGGTTTGCGTGGTCATTCACTGGCTTGTCTTTCCAGGAGAGTATGCCAGAGTGTTTTTCATCATTTCAGGATGCTAGCAGTGCATCATAATAAAGTGAGAAAATTAGTGAGAATGTTGTATTATGCTAAGAGTCCAGCAATTATGCTTAAACAATTATGCGCTGCTCTTTTGCATGGTTCTGAAATAGATGTGAAGAATATTTGTGAAGAAATTGAGTTTTGTTACTTTGGTAGTAGAGATGAGAATGTTCAAATTGACCCAGAAGTAGAGGGTTATGTTGAAGATAATATACAGGTTTCTAGTTCAGATAATTTTCAGAAGGAAATTGCCACGTTTCAGATGAAATCAAGTGAGAGGCCTAATTTCACTTGTGTATGTTGTCGACACACTTATTATAAGAATCAGACTAAGTTAGTGGATTTATATGCAAAAACTGAAAGGGAAAATAATAGTGAATGGAAGGATTTTGCCACATACTTGATGGTAGAAAATTGTTTTGATTTGGGAGTGGACCAACGTGTGTGTACTTATTGTTGTAATAAATTAAATCAAAACCAGATGCCTGCTAGGGCAGTTCATAATAATCTGGAATTGGTTGAGATTCCTTCAGAATTGAAGGATTTAAATACTTATGAATCTATTTTGATTCAAAGTATCCATCCCTTTCAGGCTATTGTAAGAATGGAGCCAAAGACAGGGAAGTTGCCTCCAACAGATTTACAGAGAGGATTAAAGGGAAGAGTTGTTTATTTGCCTCTAGATTTGAACAAAAACATTAACACAATTGGAGTTGAGAAAGTGGAAGAGGAACCTCTGGTTATCTTGGTTAATGGGGTTCCGACAAAGAATAAGAAAATATGGCAAGATTTAGTGGATGTTAGGAAAGTGAAAAATGCAACTTTGTATTTGAAGAAAAATAATAAGTACTATAAGAATGTATATGTTGCAGAAGAGGAAGTAAGTGATGAAGAGGATAGCGATTTGTGTGCTGGCCAAATTGAGAAAGTAGAGGTGTCTAATAGTGAAGAAATATATAAACATTATAGTGTTCATCCTTTGCATTCCAAGGAAGTCATGGGGAATGCTATTGAGTTGTTTCAAATGAAACAAGCCAAAGGGAGTCCCATTAGTGTTTGGGAGGAAAGTTTGGAAGCTCGGTGTTTCCCACAGCTATTTCCCACAGGTCAAGGAGGAAGATATGATGAGCGACCTCATCAAATTCCTGTGTCTGAATACCGGACTTTACGATTGTATGCAGAAGATCCTAGGTTTCGTCAATGCATTCCCTATTTGTTTCATCTCCTGTTTGAAAGCGATCTGTCAGGACTGTCATATGCAGTGAACCACATTTTAAAAAGTGGTATACAGATGCGAAACATCTCGGCAAGTGATTTTATGCATAAAATCAATGTCCAAGACAGTATTTTGGATTCTCACTTAATTAATCTCATGGCGTGTCAGCGTGGTACTAATGAGTACTGGTACCGTCGTCATGGTGATTTAAAATGTATGCTGAGGAACTTAGGAACTCCGACATGGTTCCTCACTCTGAGCTGTGCCGAGTATGGCTGGGAAGACTTACTTGAATTTCTATGAGAGGCAAATGGAAATATTGAAAACATTGAATTCAAGACACCTGGAGAACTGTGTTCTTTGGATCCAGTGAATGTATGCAGGTACTTCAATCATAGATTTGAAGCTATGATGTCTTTCATCACAAATAAGAAGAATCCACCTCTTGGAGCGGTTGTCAGAAGGCTCCAATCTTCGCAGAGGCAGTGATGCTGTACCCGATCACCCTTCCACCAGTGACTCCGCCACATGGGCGAACGCACTAGTGACAGGGAAAGGGGAAGTGGACAGAGAAGAGACACCTTGAGAGCTTCTGGCACCTTCACCGATTGGGTAGATCACTCTTGACCTGGACTTCGGTTACTGTAGATGCCTAATGCACAGAACAGGGGGGGAGAGAATAAACAACAACTTCCACCTACCAACCTTCTCACTCTATGTAAATAATGAATCTTATCCTACCAGTAGTTCCCAAAGGTATTGCTACTCTTCTTTAAGATGTGTAGGTACATTCAGAGAGCTTCATGTCTGCAGGACAAAGGCTAACATTACTGGATGATCCTTACTGAAAAATCTACAACCCAGGAACTAAACTCTCTCACTCCTTCTTTACCTGTAAGCTTTCTGTATTAGCCCCAACTGGGGTTCTGTTTGTATCTGTTAATGTCTTGCAGTGAACATGCGACTCCAAGGATTCCAATGCTGAATGGAATGAAGCGCGCAAAAAGGAACAAGGGAGGCAAAAGGGGGAGGAAAGAACAGGTTAAACGCAAGAAGGGAATAGCTGTTCAGCACAAGTTCGCCAAGAAAGGGGAAGCAGTCGCTGGCTTACTGTTCCTCTCGCAAGCTCCGCAAGAGGTCGATGGAGTCCGTTGAACCTTCTGTGAAGAAGTCCTCAGACGAGCTTCAGCAGGGTGAACTGGCTCCCACGACGATGACGGAAGGAGATGAACGAAGTCTCAGTCACTGCAGCAGACGGAAGAACGTTTCTTCACGAACTTCCAGGAATCCACTCAAAAGTATCATTTGGCATAAGTTACTCACTCTAGGCAAGTTTCTAGGTTAGCGGACTCAAGAATTTCACTAAACTACTCTATGAACTCCTGTCACGAATACTTGACACGGAGCGTCAGACTCTAGTTGTTTCCTCAGAAACCCGAACAGTTGAAGTGCGCAGTTTGGACGCTGCGCAAGACGCACATCAACTAGCCCTCACGTACTAAACTCTGAATGGCTTCAATGGCTATCGTGGCGGCCATCTTAGGGAGGAACTAAACCCACTATGACCTGAACCTATTTACATGATAACGAAAGGAATCTATTTGGAAATACACGGGTACCAAATATTTACCCGACAAGGCTTTACAATTGTCTTTCCACCATTCCCCACTTTAGGAACATAGGTAGATGCAATTTGTAAATTCCTGACAGCGGTGTTGGATTTCTTCTGGAGAAAGGAGTACCAAGCAAGAGGTGCCCCTCATATACATATGTTGTTGTGGATCAAGGATGCACCTAAATTTGGAACAGATCCGGATGACTTAGTGATGAATTTCATGGAACAGTATTCTCCGTGTGCTGTTCCAAACGCAACGGAGAAGAAAAGCCTAAGAGAACAAGTTCTACGTTTCCAAAGCCATCGTTGTGGAAAGTACTGTCGTCGTAAATTCAGAAACAAGGACAAGTTCTACACCAAATGTCGTTTCAACTTTCCACGACCGGTGATTTCTAAAGGAAGAGTGAACAGTTTGATGTCTTCGCTGCGACATAATGTGACGAGGAAATCACCCAAGAATACATACAATTTGAAAAGGAACGAAGAGTCCAAGTACATCAATGACTACAACCCAGTGATTTTGTCCATGTGGAATGCTAACATGGATATACAGTTTGTGGCTGACAACTGTATGGCTGTGGCTCGGTATGTGACATCTTACATCACCAAAAAAGAAAAGACAGAACTGAAGGATATGTGGGAGGACATTTCCCATGAAAAGAGCCTCAGCAAGAAGTTGTACAGTTTCAGTCTGAAGATGTTGTCGCATCGAGAAATCGGAGCTTACGAATGTTCTGATCGATTGTCTTCAGCAAGTCTCTATGCCAAATCCAGGAGTATCGTTTGGGCGAGTCTTGGTCTTGCTGTAACGCGAAATCGAGTTCTAAAACCTGTCCGGGAAATTGAGTATTTGGCAGAAAAGGAACAAAACAGTACCAACATTTTGAAGACCAACATGTTGGATACATATTATCCAAATCGAAGCAGTCACCTTGAGAATGTTTGTCTATATGAGGTTCTCCAAAATTATATATTCAAGAGGAACATCAAAGAAGATATTGAGAAAGGAGTTTATGCTGTAATTGGAAGTGAGGGATGCCTGGTCAAGCAAAGAAAATGCCAATTAGTAAACCATCGAAAATTGAGTGGTGAATCTCCAGAAAAAAAGGAGTTTTTCTATTTAGCACTTTTGCAACTTTTCAAGCCTTGGCGTGCAGAAGAGGAACTGCTTGGAGATTTCCTCTGTTACGAAGACTCTTTCAATGCAGCCAAGGAGTCCATAGAATGTCCTGCTTTTCCTAAATATCAAGAAATGCTAACTTTGGAAATTGCGCAGGAAGCAACGATTGCAGCCGAGATTGCCAGAGACAGTTCTCAGGACAGTCAGAGTTCTGTTTCATTGAGTCAAGATCCACTTGGAGGACCTATTATCGAAAATGAAGCTGCCATTGCTATGAATGAAGTGGAAAGAGCCATGGCACATGCTCAGGAGGATTCAGTTAACTTAGAAGACTTGGAAAAACAACTCAACGTTGAGCAGAGGAAAATATATGATGAAGTTACCAAGGAAATTGAGCACGGATTAAGTCATGAGAAGAAAGAGTGCTCATGTACATCGTTGAAGCCTGTCCGACTGTACGTGAGTGGAGAAGCGGGAACTGGAAAAAGTTTCCTCATTAAAGCAATTTCTTGTTATTTGCAGTAAAGGACTGAGTCATCGCTGTCTTGTGTTGTCACCGCTCCTACTGGACTGGCAGCACATAACATTAAAGGTATTACTTTGCATCATCTACTGATGCTGCCAGTGGAGCATGACAACAAATTACAATACCACAAGTTATCTGGGGATGCTTGCTGTGAAGTTTCAAGAGTCTTGAGGAAAATGAAACTACTTATCATTGACGAAGTAAGCATGGTTTCCAATGTCATGCTTGCCTTTGTGCATTTGAGAATGCAAGAAGTACTTAAAACTGAATATGATGTGTTATTTGGTGGCAAACACATCATTGTTTTCGGAGATCTTCTGCAGCTGACACCAGTAAAAGGTCAACCTGTGTTCAAAATACTCACGCATGAAGATACCAGGAAGTGCCTAGGGAGCATTGGCAATGTCAATATATGGTTAAACTTCAATTATGCTGAACTGCATGAAAATATGCGTCAGGCAAAGGATGAAGATTACAAGAATATTCTACAAGATATTAGAATTGGAAAAGTGACCGAGCATGGGAAAGAAGCTTTAAATGCACGATTACTGTCAAATTTATATCCCAAACAAGAGATTGTGCCTGAGAATATTTTTCAGAAAATTACTGAGAAGAAATCCGGGATATGTTTGATGCCAACTCTTGCAGAATGTGCCATCTTCAACAACAAAATGTTGAATTTAGAAAAGCAAGAGATTGTGAAACTTGAAGCTATCGACAAAATAGAGCATATGGGATCAACAATTATTTTGTCAGACAATTTGAAATCAAAATTGGATTCATTAGAGAAGACTATATCTAAAACAGCGGGTTTTGAAAAGACTTTGAATGTGTGTTTAAATTGCCGAATCATTTTGAGAAGGAATTTACATGTAGAAAGAGGTCTGGTAAATGGATCAATGGGTAATGTTGTTGATTTTGAGAAATACAGAAATAGAGATGGAATAGAATTTTTAAAAATTAAATTTGATGGCATTGAGGAAGTACAGCTAATTGGTCGTTGTTCTGCTAGGTTTTTGCTTGTTAAAGACTTATATGTTCGCCGTAAACAGTTTCCTGTTTGCTTGGCATATGCGGTGACAATCCATAAATCGCAAGGTTTAAGTGTAGACAGTGCATTGGTGAATATTGGCAGTTCTGTGTTCAAGGAGGGTATGGCATATGTGGCATTGTCATGAGTTAGAACTTTATCGGGATTGTACTTGATTGACTGTGATGTCACAAACATTTGTGCGGATCTAGATTGTGTTAAGGAATACAATAGGTTAAGAAGAGAGTATGCGCCACATTTGCCTCAATATCCTTTGTTTGAGAAACGTGTGGTAGGCCGGAAACGTAGAAATATCAGTAATAGTAGAGAGGTTGTTGCAAAAAGACTAAAAGTCAATGAACCGAAAATTGTTAGCAGAAAGAAAGTGGATTCTGTTGAAGATGTTGTCGGTTTTCAATTTGAAAACAGTTCTGGTGTCAACTGCTATGCAAATGTAGTGGTTAATGTTCTCTTTTCACTAGAGAGTTTAAAAGAACAGATTCTGTTGAATTCAGAACACATTTTATGCTGTTTGTTGAATTCTGTTTTCGAGAAATGTAGCACTGATCGAACAAAAGTAGAACGTGTGTCTGAAGTTCGTTATCTGTTAGATGAATGTTCAGGTCAAACAGACTTCTCTGAAAATAATCAGCAAGATTGTCAGGAGTTTTTAATGTATATGCTTGATGTATTGCAAGATGAGGGTGTAGATGTAGATCACCTGTTTGGGCTTTCTTATCAATGGCAGCATGACTGCCAGAACTGTATGGTATCAAGTACTACTAGTGTAGACTCAGAAAGATTTATATATTTAACTTTGCCAGACAGTAAATCAGTCTCCTTTAATAAGCTAGTAAATGCAGCGGATCACAACATGGAGTGTAGCCAATGTAAATGTGATATGATGTCAACATTATTTATACGTAGATATGGCCAGTATGTCATTTTAATGATCCAACGATGTAGGCCTGATGGATCAAAATTGTCAACTTTAATAAAAAAAATTGTGGCTTCTCAGCTGTCAATATCAGGGAGGACTTTTGTAACTGTAGCAATTATCTATCACGATGGTCCTTCAACAACATCAGGACATTATACAGCTTACTTAAAGTCTCGAAACGGCTGGTCATTCTGCAATGATTCTGTTGTAACTTTCAAAAAAAAATTGCCGTTTGACCTTAAAAATTCTTACCTGGTGTTTTTAAAACCAAAATTTTAAAGAAAGAATTTTGGGATTTCCTGTGAGGAATTGGAAATTGTTCATCAAGTAAAGGGAATGTAAGTCTGCAATGCTGTCTAGATTATTGGTCCAAAACTTTTAATTATAATTTCAATTTTAAAATCCAACTATATAAACCTGATGCAAGTAAGTCTGCTTCATAGTAAGCAGTATCAGTGTCATAGGAAAAGGAGAACATGAGTGACAAAGAAGAGTAAGATATTAGTAGTCCAGGATTGTGAAAATAATCTCAAATGTTTTCTTTTTGAAAGATGCGAAAATAGAAAATGACGGGATTTGATTGGAAGAATTACAAGAGTTGCGAATCGCTGCAACATGATTTGGCCTAGTGGAAACATGTGATAGAATGTGAGAAGTCTTTTCTTGTATGTAACATATTTTTCGAAATGATGGAGGTTTTCTTTCAGAAAGTGGCGGGCTGAAAATATTTATAGCACAACAGAGTGGATGCTGTTCATAGGAGATCCTTCGACGTTATTGAAAGTAAGTTAATTTTAAGGAGTTTTGAATTCAGATTTCTTAGGTTGTATGGGTTTTTTAAACACAATCATTTTGATTGTGTTTTTTTCCCCGCTGTTACATGATGAATACCTTCAAATCACTGATTTAAGTGAAATTTGATACATTCTGAGAACAGCAAAAATAAACCATTTAACATGTATAATTAATGTTCTGCTTTTTGTACTTATGATATACATTTAGAAATGTGAGGTAGATATGGAAAAACTGAGTCTTCTGTAAGTGTCAATTCTAATGCTTACAGTGCTGTACTTCTGGGTACTGTTTTTTTTTGAAAAAAAGAAATAGGCCTCACCTCTAAGAAAGCTCTTGAAAGCACACATCTTATTTGCATCCTGAAACAATCATTTAAAATGTTAGACACAATTTTATGATGGTTTTACATCTCTTTTGCGCTGTTATTGCATCACTATTGTGAGACATAAGCAATGCAAAAGAAGCATCATGTTTCAAAATAGGCCTCATTTCATCAGCATGAAGATACTGTTTGTTTAAAATAAATATCTTTAGGATTGTGTACGGGTCGTAGAGAAGTAGAGGTTTCTGTAAGTGTCAAAGTTGTTTAAAAACTGTTTCTTCTTGAACCTTTTCCCTTCTTTTTTCTAATTTTTAAATACATGTTTTAATATTTTTGGAAATGTTTGTTCTCTCTTTTACAGATTGAATGTATGAAAAATTTTCTTTAAAAGTTAACAAGAATTATAAGGTAAATGTTTTCTACTTTTTTAACCCGCATTCCACTGCTGATGATGTCACTGACTATGTTATGAATGATGTAATATGTGGGCATGTTTTACTACAATGGTAGGTCTTCACATCTATTATCTCCTCTGTATTCTTCAACAAGCATAAATTTGATATGCAACCCAGAGTACGGTTCACCTTAAACAAACTTTTAGAGAGGACACACCTTATCGTCACCCTCAATCAATCATTTAATCTATCACATTTAACATCTATTAGTTCTACTGCTTCATTTCTTTAATCTTTACTTTCCTGTGTTTGCTACTTCTCTCATTCCTTTCTCTATTACTTA
Organism: Lissotriton vulgaris; assembly: GCF_964263255.1. Lineage (NCBI taxonomy): Eukaryota > Metazoa > Chordata > Amphibia > Caudata > Salamandridae > Lissotriton > Lissotriton vulgaris. The sequence continues at coordinate 1,150,575,056 of NC_141698.1, forward strand.
ATTTTTCTACTCCTTCCAGTATTTTTCTCACTCCCTCTCTTCTCATACTTCTTCATTATTATTCACTAATTCTGTCTCTATTAATGTTACTGTTTCTGAATGATCTCCAAAAATTTTTAAAACAAGAACAGTAGGTATAAGGATAGGAAAAGACATTTATGTTACAAGAAAGACAGCTATAGGAAGTAAACAAAAAAAACTGTTACTCGCAATCCACTGCTGATGATGTCACTGACCATGTCAAAAATTATGTAATATATGACATGATCAGAAGTGAATTGCGGGTAACAGTATCTTTTCTTTACTCCCTATAGCTGTCTTTTTTGTAACATAACTGTCTGTTTCCTTTCCTTATACTTACTGTTCTTTTTTTAAAACATTTTTTTTTGGTTCGCTCAAAGTTCGCGTACCGGAGTGCGAACTGGGAGCGAACTAATAGAAATAGAGCTTGGCAGAGTTCAAAGAATTCTACCAATTTTTTTTAATAATGGGGAGGTAGTTCTGAAAAGAACTTTTTTTTTGTTTTTGTTGTTTTAAATTTTTTTTATTAGTTTTCTGAACATTTTTTATATTTATTTGTTTTTTTTTATTTTTTGGGGGGAGGGGGGAAACAAAAATGATTCATCGAAGAGGGCTCAACAGGAGCAACAAAAAAAAGAAGAATTTATTTTTGGGGGCGTTTTGGACATACATGATTTTTGATGGCTCTTATTATAAGAGTTATGCTACTTTCGCGGTAGCATAATATTTGATTGCACCTCACACAAACTTGTTTCACTTCCCCCATGTCCATTTGAATATTTGGGATCAACTCCCTTGCTTCAGGTCCCGAAACTTCTGGCACGACCGATCTTCTGGCTATTGCTGGGGAATTCTGTTGTTCGTCCCGAAGCTGAGCAGCACTATAATTATTTGGGTGCCACCTGCTCATGTGCCTGTGCATAGTGAAATTCCCATAACTATATTTTTTGTCCGTCCCTCTAGAAAGACGATCATCACAGATACGGCAAAAGACATACCTGGCGTTCACTTTCTTTTGCCCTGGTGGAAATTTAAAAAATTGCCAAATGAAATTTTCCTTCCTGTTGTACCTCCTTGGCTCCTCTGGCAAATATTCAGGCTCTTCCTCCTCTTCCTGATCTTCCTCTTCTTGAAAGATTGGTTGAGTTGGTGGTCCTTTCTTTCCATGAGGAGGTGGAGGTGGTGGTGGGGGAACAATACCAGAAGCAACAACAGAAGCCATTTCTCTGGATTGTACAAAGGTCTTTCTCTCACCAAGATGAAAGTCAGAGTGAGGAAAGAAGGAGGGGTTTTCATCATTTGGGAAAAGCCAAAGTTCTAAACCAATGAAAAGTGTTAATTTTAGATCACATGACCTAGTATTACATCATTAGGAAACCAAAAGTGAAATGAACCAATGAAAAGTGTTATTACCGAGTCACATGACCTGCTGTGTTTACGTTTCGCGCTTTGCGCCGCTTTCGGTCCGCTTCCGGGTCCGCTAACTTGGCGCGTCCGATGACGTATTACGCGACAACGCAAAACGTCATTCTAACGTAACAGTTACGCTTAAAGAACGTTTACCGGTTCGCGGACTAGGAGCGGCTTTAAAATGAGCTAACGGAAAGCTGACCGGTTCGCGAACTGGGAGCGGAACAAAAAAATATTTTTTAAAAACATGTATTAAAAACATGTAAAATATATTTAAAGATTTAAAAAAGAATAGATTTTACAGCTACAGATATTAGCTTTCAAAAAACCATTGAAATTCAATGAAAAAACCATTGGTTATAGAACATATATAGTTAGGAATTTGCATTTACAAAACCTTATTTTACTCGCATAAAACCATTGAAATTCCATATATAGTTAGATGCGCTAACTATATATCGCGCACCCGCAATCCACTGCTGATGATGTCACATATTACATCATTCATGACATGGTCAGTGACATCACTGATGACATCACTGATGACATCTCAAATGACATCACTGATGACATCACTGATGACATATCAAATGACATCACTGATGACATCACTGATGACATCTCAAATGACATCACTGGTGACATCACTCATGATATCATTCATGTGATAATACAATGAACCTCTTCAGACTCTAATATAACCTTAGATACAATCAGTGTAAACAGACACTCACAGACTGTCACTCATCCATGGAGTTACTCACACAACTAGTCAGTCATGCAAACAATCAATCACACCTCCATTTCCTGAACTATACAGTTATACAAACTTTACTTATTCAAATATGTACTAACACATATTTTCTCTCTTATACAATCCCTGATACAAGTTCACAATGATCCATACAGCCACTCACACATTTACTGGCTCTTATGCACAGTTATTTATATATGTCAACTCTCACATGTACTGTCTTTTACATATGTACTTACTTTGACATGTAGCACTGGGATATCCATTCACTCACCAATACACTCCTACACACAGTCAACCACCCATACAGTTGTTTCTACATGCAGTTTTGAACCCATACATCTAGTGAATCAGCTGTTCACACATCTATGCACAGAGTCACACACCTCCCAGCCACTCACACACATACTCAGTCTCCCATACAAATACTCGGGCAACCAATCAATAACCCATATAGTTACTCATATAGCTACTGATCAACACATGCAGCAGTTTACAGAACAACAGATATAATGATGCACAAATTAATACAGTTTAATCACTAACCCATGCACTCAGTGAGACACATTTAATCACTCCCTCATACAATCAGTCATGCACCTACTAAATCCTTCATCCAGACATTTATACATCCACTCATTCTTCAATATGTGAGACATATTTTAACTTTACAGAAACATACAGTCACTGGGTGTTGTCATCAGTGATGTCATCAGTGATGTCATTTGAGATGTCATCAGTGATGTCATCAGTGATGTCACTGACCATGTCATGAATGATGTAATATGTGACATCATCAGCAGTGGATTGCGGGTGCACGATATATAGTTAGCGCATCTAACTATATATGGAATTTCAATGGTTTTATGCGAGTAAAATAAGGTTTTGTAAATGCAAATTCCTAACTATATATGTTCTATAACCAATGGTTTTTTCATTGAATTTTCAAGGTTTTGTAAATGCAAATTCCTAACTATATATGGACTATAACCTATGGTTTTTTCATTGAATATATATATATATATATAATTTTCTATGGACTCCTGGTATCTGTTATTCTATTTATTATATACCTCAAGGACCTCCTGCTGTTGTCTTGAAGGGGTTCTTTATAGTTATCCAAATGTTCACAATGTAGCCAAGCAGTCTCTTAGTCCTTGAGATCCTTGTGGAGCGCAAAAAGGTACAGGGCAGGAACAGGGGGGGAACAGGAAAGAATAGGGTAAGCGCAAATAGGAAAGTTCTAAAGGACAAGTACGCTGCTGGAAAAGACTACGCTTCTGTTTTATTCAAGCTCTCTCTGGATGCTGCCTTTTACAATAGTTCAGCTCTTAGACATGAAGTGCTTCTTCCTCTGACGCTGCTCAGGTAAAGAGTTCACTTACTGACTGAAGCGCTATTGCTGCTGTTGCTTCTCTGGAGTTCATGCTCAGCTCCCAGAAATGCTGCACGGAGAATTCAAGGACTCCTAGTGAAAAGAGTTCACTTACTTCCGTTCGCTGAAACGTCTCCTCAGCTGTTTCAAACTCGAGACCCCGAAGCACGGACCTCGAACCAAAACGGAAATGACTGAAAAGCAGAATTACTGCTCAAAACTCGAAGGATAATAAGCCTTCGTGAATAAACTGGAAAAATACTTGGAAATAGGACTCTGCAAGCAGAGTTACAGAATTCCACTGTGGCTTCTGTGAATTCCTTCGATGAAGTGCGCAGTTACTTACTCGCATGCTTCCCAGATACACTAGCCTGCACTACTCTACTGAAAAACAAAGAGCCACCACGGCGGCCATCTTAGAAGGGCAATGATGTACAGAAAACAAAGGGGTGCTATTTACAAGATCGCTAAGGTCAATTTTACATGTGACAAGGAAACCAAACATTTACCTGATTGGTTTTAAAGGTTGTACAGGTCCTCTTGCTTCGTTTGGGAACTCCTATAGTGGCAATGCTAAGGTTCCTGACAAGCTCATTCCATTTTTTGGATGCTAGATAGGAGAATGAGCGACCACCTGTCCTTACTTTGTATATCCATTTTGTTCTAGCGAGGGCTGATTGGAGTGATCGTAGATTTCTTGTCGGGACGTAAAATTCAATCTTCTCCTGGAGTATAGAAGGGCCTATCTTATGGAGAGCTCTATGAGCATGACCAAGCAGTTTGAAGACTGCCCTTTGACGCATCGGCAGCCAGTGCAGTTTCTTCAGGCTCCCCTAGGCGGACTCAAGCTTTCCTTTATTGCAGGTAAGTTTAGCCGCTGCATTCTGTAGTACTTGTAGGGGTGTGAATAAATGCTCGTTCATACCTACAAATAAGGCGTTGCCGTAGTCCAAAAGACTGACCAGCAAGGCTTGTGTAACGGAGCATCTGCTGTCCAGTGGTATCCATGGGAATAGTCTGGCAAGTAGCTTCAGGATGGCGAAGCCTTTACCGCAGAGGGATTGCACATGATCCTTCATGGACAGGGCGTCATCCATAATGACGCCCAGGTTTTTGGCATATTGTTTCGGGGTGGGGGCCGTACCTAAAGTGGGTGGCCACCAAGTAGCGTCCCAAAAACGTTTGGCACCACCAAACAGAAGGATTTTGGATTTGCCAGCATTCAGCTTCAGGCAATGTGTGTGCATCCACTGTGCCATTTCAGAAAGACAGTTATGCAATTTAGATTTAGTGATGTCTGTTTTTTTTTCCAAGGCCACCATCAGTTGCGTATCATCCACATAGGAGCAGATGCCAATGCCCCACTTCTTGCCAATTTCAGCTAAAGATGACATATAGACATTGAAAAGGGTGGGGCTTAATGACGCCCCTTGAGGGACCCCACAACTGATGGGGCTGGGTTTGGAATGGAATTGTCCCATATGGACTGCTTAGGTACGGTTACCCAGAAATGATTGCAGCCAGCTTAGGGCAGTAGAGAGAACTCCTTTTCCATGGAGGATGTTCAGCAGACAATTGTGGGAGACAGTGTTGAATGCTGCAGACAGGTCAAGCAGCATCAGAGCCACCGCCCGCCTTGGTCGGTGGCTGATCTGACACTGTCTGTCACTGCCAGCAGCGTTGCCTCCGTGCTGTTATTGTCTCTGAAAACCATCTGGGAGGGGTCCAGGAGATGGTTCGTTTCCAGATACCTGGTCAACTGGCCATTCACCAATTTCACCAGGACTTTAGAAAGGTAGGGGAGCTGGGAAATGGTGCGATAGTTTTCAGGGTTGAGAATGTCTTTCCCCGCTTTTTTCAAAAGGGGGATCTCTGAGGCATGCTTCCATGAGCCCGGGAAGGTGGCGGTTCTGAGAGATTTGTTAAAGAGCTGGGTAATCAGGGGACACAGCGTGGGGGCAATTTTTGAGAAAACAAAATGGGGGCAGGGATCCAGTGGGGAACCAGATTTTACTGTGCTCATGGCTAACAGAACCTCATCCACTGTGAGAGGCTCGAAGCTGGCTAAGATAGGTGTGACTTTCAGATCGGGGGAGACTCCTGTGGTCTTTACTATGTTGGCTGTGTTAGAGGTCTTTACTACGTCCGTTGTACTAGGGGGGCTTTGGGAACTGAAGGTGGAGTAGATTTTCCTGATCTTCTCAGTGAAGAAGTCACTGATTTGTTCGCAAGCCACAACCGAGGAGGTTAGGGTTTGAGTGATGTTAGACGGTTTATTAAGCTCCTTAACTATTCTAAAGAGCTCTTTGGCTGAGTTGCAATTTTCATGAATGCACTGGGAGAAGTAATTTTTTTTGTATTTTTAATGGTAAGATTGTAAGACTTCCGCTTAAGTATATAGCTTAGTTTGATTGCGACGCCCTATAGATGTGCCAGAATGATTAAATTCTACTGAAGGTGATCTTGGTCTTCAGGGCACACCACCAACTCTTCCTGGGGGGACAAAGAGAGGGCCTCTTAGGCCTTCCTCATCTCCAGTAGGAGCTGGGTTCTCCAGGTCTAGTTCATTGTCAACTTCCTGGTCAGCATCAGAGTCTGAATCCTGTGGGATTTGTCCACTAGTGTCTTCCTAATCTGCTGGTCCCAGCCCACTGCCTGCCCTGCCAGGCTTTGAAGCCTTCTTCAGGTCATGTAACAGTTGTACCTCTCTGAGGCTTTGGGTGTTGGCACCTTTGCCAATCTTCATTTGCCTAGCTATACACAGAGCCCTTAACTCAGAGAAAAGGAATGTGTCACACTTATTAGGCCTGGGCGGTAAATTCCGTTCTTCTCACGGAATTTGCAGAATTTGGGTAATTTCGCGTTCCTCAGAGAACGCGAAATTGGCCTAAATTCTGCATTCCGCGACTTTGCACATTTTTTTTTTGCTTGTTCGCGTTCTCAAAATGCGTGGTTGTGAGATATTTCCCCCGGGCATGCAAGCAGAGATTGTGAACAGGAAAAAGCATAGTGAACAAGTAATTCCGCGTGTTCGCGGAATTTCTGCGTGTTCGCAGAGATTTTTTACCATTTCGCTGAGATTTGAATAACACAATTATGCTAATTCTGCCCACCCCTAGATGTCTGTAAATTACTGACATCTGGCAAGGACACACTAGGTCCTGAATCTGAAATCATAATTAGTGAGTTGTTGTGTATGCACTACCTAGTTTAGTTGGTTTCCTACTAAACTCTCTTGAGTTGTAGTGAGGGTGTGCTAGGTCCTCACCACTCACAACTCTAAGTTCAGCAGAACTTACTGTATTCTAAGCTTGGTTTATACGTACCTACTGGTACCTTTAGTGTTTTTTCAAATGATATTCTCAAGATTATCTGGTAAAATAATGCAAGCTGGAATCCCACCGCTGCCACCAATGTGAGAAGTTGGCCTAGCATATGATGTCCACTATTCTAGTGGGTACCTTGCACCAGTCCAAACGACCCTTATTGATGGTAGGCTTAAAACAACCTTTATAGAAAGCTATCCTAGTGGTAGCTGTTGAGAGCAGCCTTTAGACTAAGTCTTGAAGGAATGTAAAGCAGCTTGCTTTACCAGTCTATAACCTCTTGAATGATCAAATGAAAAAGCACCACACCAGGTATATATCAAATATATATGTATTTATTCCAAACACAACCCTCTAGTCTCTTTATGAGGCTAGAGGCAAAAGTAAAATACAAGAACTTTAAATAGCACACAATAAATAGCACAGTATACGTTTTGCCCTAGGGGCCTCACAAACCATATACTAAAATAGTGGTATAAGAATCACGTGAGGGAAAATAGTGAGGCCTAGGGCCTGTAGAACTGCTGGGGCAACCAGGAACCACCCAAACTAGGGATGTAGGATACCCACAGGGGAGGCATGCAGTGTCTAAACACAGCTGCAAATCACCATAGACTTCTATGAGGAAAGTTTGAGTTACAATTTTACAGTTTAAGGACACTTAGGAGTGGACTACGGTGAAACCTTTAGACTAGGACACTTTGAGGGTCAAGAACCACGGGAGCACCGGAGTACTCGTGTTACCTCACCCAGGGAAGCCGAGTGCATAGTTGTCTTTTCGTGTCGGGTTTTGTCGTCGATTCCAATGGAGAGATGCAAAGAATTGCTGCAAGCGACCAGAAGAAAAGTGTCAGGGTGGATTGGAGATCTGAAGAACCTGAAAGCAGAGGAGACAGAGTCTGGGTCACTAGCCAGTGACCAGGATGGTGACAAGAAGATGCCAGCCGATGTTAGGTGCTTTCAGGTGAAGTAGGTAAAGCTTGACTCTTCAGCCACGAGGACCAGGAAGCGTTGACGACAACCAGGAGCTGGATTTCAGCTGTCCCATGGAGAATGCCGAGTGCTGCAGTGTCCGAATTCAGATTAGACCCAACAAGCCTTGACAACAGCAACCCACGCAAGATGCAAAGATTGGCTTCGGTGCAGACCAGCAAGCATGAAATAATCGTATCTGCAAATTTTAATCGTTGAATTTTTTTACTGTATAACAATATACATTTATTTATAATGTGGGGCTGAAAACTTTTTATCTCTTTATGATAAATTTTATGTATTTTGCTTTTAAGACATTTGTCGAATAAAGCTTGCTTGACTGGCTGCTGTGTCGGAATCCAGATTGGACCCAACCAGCCTTGGCATCAGCAACCCACGCAAAATGCAAAGATTTGCTTTGGTGCAGACCAGCACGGTCTGAGGGACTCACCCTTTGGAGAGGAGTCAGAGCACATCTGTAACAACCAGGAAAGTTCAAGAAACAAAGGATTATCCTTCGTGGGGACCCACTAGTCAACGGACTAGAGATCGCAAAGGAGCCTTGACCTGCAGTGAAGAAAGCAGGCCCACGTAATACTCGTGGAGTGTACGCCTTTCAGCGTCTGTGCAAAAGGTCCTCAGGTAAACAGTTTCTCTTTAGATGGGTACAGACACTTTTGCATCCCAGCAATTAGTAGCGTTGCAGGTAGAGCTAAGGGAGGCTTACTAAGTCTATTTAAACTTGACCTAAATGGTACACTAACTCAGTGTAATTCAGGATGCGAGAATTGTTAAATTGTGGAACTATCCACTCCTGATAATCCTAAGATTTAATTCTTTAATTTTTATAATTCAAGCGCCCACGAGTGCACCAGTTATAATCTGGATTTACTGGAGACATTTCTAACAGTCTGTAGCTTAAATGTGAATACTTTTGAAATAATATTCCTTGGGGACTTTAACATTCATCCCTGTAACCTACCGTGTGCCAGCTTAGAAGAAGAAGGCCCCCCATATTCTTCACCCATGCACTTCGAACATTCTAAACGGGGGGAGGCCCTTGAAAACTTCCTGGCTAGATGGAACCTTTACGAGTCGGGATGTGGGGAAGGTGGAGGTAGGTCCCCCACATTTAAAGGAACAGACGATGGTACTATCATTGATTATATTTTTATGTCCTCTTTTTTGTTGTGTAAAGTTTTAATGTATAAAACTGAGGTTTCGGTGTTCAGTGACCACAATCCGGTGTTAATAGAAATAATGTCTGCGGACTTATCAACCATGAAAACTGTGACACATAAGGGTGGCCTAAACGTGGTCGTTAAAGACCAAGGATGTAGGCTAAAATGGTCAAATATAGTCCCTGAAACTATTTTGCAAGAAGTATTGGATAAAGTTGAGGACGAGGTGGACGTATGCCTAGAGAAACAGGCTCAAAACACACACGTGGTTATTGCTTTTGACAACATCTGTAGACAAATCAACCGAAAGTTTACTTGCCGGTTCAAGACAGAAGATACATTATGGTAAGAGATGGTTTAACAAAAGATGTTCTAGAGCACATGGTGATTTACTTAAGGCCTTGAAGGCCACTCCTAAAGATCAAGCCCAAATAGCCAGCCTAAGATCTGCCTACAAAAAGCTATCCTAGATAGGAAAAAACAGCTGAAAGATGAGGCTTGGTCACAACTACTTGCCCCTGATACCCTAAAAAATAGTGGCCAGTTTTGGAAAATTGTAAACCAACCGTTATTCTCGGGTGAGGAGAATTCCCCACTTTAGGCTAACATCCCAGATGAGGGCTGGATAACACACTTTGGTAAAATATATTCTGACCCAAGCAATGAAACACAAATGGGTGATATCCCTCCTAGACCCGAGGACTCTAATGTAACCTTTGAGGTCTTAGAAGTAGAAAGAGCGATTGAACTGACCCTAAAAAACAAGGCTCCTGGTCCTGACGGGGTCCACGCAGATGTCTTTAAATGTTCGCCAAAATTCTGGTCGAAGATCCTGTGTAATGTTTTTAATGTTTTAACTCAAAATAACATACCGGCCTCTTGGAAAAAATCTATCATCATTCCTGTCTTCAAGAATGGAGACAGGCAGGACCCCTCCTGTTACAGACCCATTTTCCTAATTGACTCCTCAGTCAAGATTCTGGGACGGGTTATCCTGTTTAAATTAAATGAATGGGTGAATGATAGAGAGGTCCTGTCCAATGTGCAATATGGGTTGAGACCGAAAAGAAGTACATTGGACCAATGTCTTAATTTGCAATTGCTACTGGATAAATATACCAAGGCCAAGGAGGGGTCCATGTACCTGGGGTTCATGGACCTCTCATCGGCTTTTGACCTTGAAAACCAGTCAAAGCTGTGGAAAATTTTACTTAACATGGGACTCGATAGGGCCTTAGTTAACCTTTTGGCGGACTTACATTCTGGCTTACTAACTTCCGTCAGGGTCACTACTGAGGGGCGCTGTTCTAGCCATTTTAAATCGGAAAGGGGGGTCAGGCAAGGGTGTATCCTGGCTCCCCTTCTTTTTACGATATACATTAATGCCTTAGAACCTGCACTAAAGGAGGCCACCCTTGACATCCCGTGTATAGGGGAACTTGGTATCCCAGTTCTCCTCTACGCGGAGGACGCTGTCCTTCTTTCACGGACCAAGGTTGGACTACAACGGCTGCTAGACGTCTTCGGGAATTTTATTGGTTCCCTGGACCTTAAAATAAACGCAAAGAAGTCTCAGATTATGATTATGGGGAGGTGCTCTAGGTAGAAGCAATCTAAAACTTTTTTTGCGGTAAAGAAGAACTTTGTAGAGTGCTTACATTCCCTTATCAGGGGATTACCTTTGATGAGAGAGGGAACTGGGGCCCGCAGCTAAAAAATAGAAACCTTTCCCACTTCTGCACTCCAGGGTTTTACAAAAAAATTGGGGGCTAGGCCTATAGTAGCATTAATGAAGATCTGTAAAGCGAAATGCCTTGCGGTGGCCACATACGGTAGCTCAATATGGGGCTACAGTGCCCCGGATTGTTTACAGATTACTGAAAATAAATTTTTGAGATCTGTCCTTTCAATGCCGCAGTCTATTCCCTCATATACTATTCACTCTGAACTTGGGGTAGGCTTTATCTCAGATATGATAAGAATGGCTCCTCTAATATGTTGGTTGAAGACATGGCTAAATCAGGAAATCCCCCTGAATCATATTATCCTGAAAGATTGTCTCCATTTAGATAAGAACAATAAGATTCAGTGGCTGACATATATTAAAAACAGTCTTTTTAAACTAGGGAGACCGGAGCTTTTTTCCTCACCAGAGTCAATAACATCAAAGGACATTGCACTAATTAAGGGAGCAATGGGACAAATGCTAAGCCTGGAGAGAGAACAACTGGAATTTAAAAAAAACACTGTAAGGACTAACCTCATTATATCCAGCCAACAAGGACCTGAAATCTATCTTAATGTGGTAAACCGCCTATACCACAGGTTTCTTTTAACTCGATTCCGTTTTAACATGATTCATCTGAACCTTGGTTACTTTCCCAACTGCAGTACCCCTGAAAATGCAATGCTGTGTTCATGTGACAACTTTTCCACCGAGAACCCAATGCGTTTTTTGATGTTCTGTGGTCATTACACAGAATTAAGGTTGAAATACTTGGTCCCAATATTAAAGGAGGCTGGGTTCTTGCAGGTTAAGCCTGCTCTCTTGTACTTGCAATTACTACAGACACCCAGGATCATTTCTATGTTGCTAGTTTTTTAGTGGGTGCAGTTAGGATGAGGAATATAAAAATGACTGATTGCTCCTAAATGAATTTGGATGTAATTCTGTATAATGTTTGCACTATGAAAAATGGTAGTCAGGGTAACTAAATTGACTGATGTTTTTATCCTTTTTATCATGATCTCATTCTATGAATTTTTATGGAAAATTGTTCATGGGTTTAATATTCTGCTTTTACTGTGTATAACTAATGTAATGTATTATATGCATGCTTTGTATAGTACTATTGTCTTTTTATATGATATTGATTTATCGAAATAAACTATTCTGATTGACTGACTGAATATAAATGTATTTATAATGTGCGGCTGAAAACTTTTTATCTCTTTATGATACATTTTTTGTATTTTGCTTTTTACACATTTGTTGAATAAAGCTTGCTTGACTGGCTGCTGTGTCAGAATCCAGATTGTACCCAACAAGCCTTGGCAACCGCAACCCACGCAAAATGCAAAGATTTGCTTTGGTGCAGACCAGCAAGGTCTGAGGGACTCACCCTTTGGTGGGGAGTCAGAGCACATCTGTAACAACCAGGAAAGTTCAAGAAACAAAGGATTATCCTTCGTGGGGACCCACTAGTCAACGGACTAGAGATCGCAAAGGAGCCTTGACCTGCAGTGAAGAAAGAAGGCCCACGGAATACTCATGGAGTGTACGCCTTTCAGCGTCTGTGCAAAAGGTCCTCAGGGCAGGTGCAACAAATAGCCCAATGCATAACTTCGGTAAACTTTGGGAAGTAGGTTCACTTGCAAACTTGCAGGTTGTTCAGGAGGTCAGGTCCCACGCCTCTCGTCTCGGCTGCAGGTCTCAGCTTTGCTAGGATTTTGTGTCAGCATCAGAGATGCCTGCAAGTCTGTGTCCTGTGTCACAGATTCTTCGGGATCTAGTGGGAGCCTTGAAAATAAAGACCAGCAAGATGCTCTGTTTGAACAGGGAGGTCACTCCTTGACCTCAAGGGAGATTTATTCCATCTTTCAGTTGATATGGAATGTTGACGGTCCAGGATTTCATTTTTAGAGATTCGTCCAGGGTAATCTAAAGTCTCAGTGACCGGGATCCTATACTTATTCTAAGTTTAGGGGTTGGATTAACTCTAGGGTCCCACCTATGGGAGGACCTGTGGAGGGGGTGATTACACCCCTTCCCCTTTGTCCAGTTTCGCCCCAGAGCTTGGCTGAGTGCACCAGCAACCGGTTTGAACTGGGAAATGCATGTAGCACCTTGTTTGCCCCAGGCAGCGTCTAAAAAGCATTCACTGAATGCAACCCACCCTGCCCCAATTCATTAAAGCCTGCCCAGACCCTAATCTCCCAACCCCCAACCCCCTTTCTGTTTAAAATGCTCCCTTGAGCCAGCAAGCTAGCACCTCCCTTGGCAGGAAACCTATTGTCCAGGCCTCCCGTGCAGGAGGTTCGTCCAGCAGCAGGAGGTAAAACTTGTGTCTGTGGCAGCAGCATTTATTTTGTGATACTGAGGCTCTTTGAAACTCTTACCGGGAAAGTAAGTGTGTACATGCCTTCTCCCTCTAGAAGGGTGGAATGCTACCCCTGCCGCCAGAACTGGCTTGGAGGTAGTATTTCAAAGTGTTTGACACCAAACACGAAATGTTTTGATAAAGCCAAACCAAAGTTAGCATTAACCGTGAGGATTATAATGCACTTAAGAGTATATGGTATGGCCATATCACAGAACAGCTATAAGAAAGGCATTCAGGAAGCTGCAGAGGGGCTCTGCTCCTGCTAGGTCACCCTTTCACACAAATCCAAGCACTCTGCCTTCAGGATTGTGAAGGCCTGCCATAGGAGTTACTTATAGGTTAACATGTGTCTGTTTTAAATGGCGGATATAGGTATACTATATCCCAGTAAGGGGTGCTTACACCACCATACCTTGGCTGCAAAGGCAGACCTGTGGTGTCATTTTAGAAGGCTTCTCAGGGGTGGCATAATACATGCTTCAGCCCCTGGTAGGCCTCTGGGATACCTATGCCCTGTGTAGCTAAGGTAACATATACTAGGGGCTCCAAAGTAACTCAATAACCAATATGGTATGTACCTAAAGTACATGCAATCAATTTAGAGAGAGAACAGCTAGGCTGTGGTCCTGATTAGCAGGGCCACAGACAGACTAAAGTCGAAAAACCAGTAAAACACAGGAAAAAGAGGGGGTAAACGAAGGAAGCAGACCGTAATCTCCCAACCCCCTTTCTGTTTAAAAGGCTCCCTTGAGCCAGCAAGCTGACGAGCTTTGGAGATGCACCTGTGTGCCTGTGAGTGGTACTGTGACCGGAGAGGAACTTGGCAGCATTTCCAGCAACCCCAGATTAATTTATGCATTTACCAGGATGCAAAGGGGTGAACTGTGCTGGGACAGTGAGGCAGTGTGCTCCCAACCCCCTTTCTGTTTAAAAGGCTCCCTTGAGCCAGCAAGGTGACGAGCTTTGGAGATGCACCTGTGTGCCTGTATTTGTACTGTGACCCGAGAAGAACTTGGCAGCATTTCCAACAACCCCATATGAATTTATGCATTTACCAGGATGCAAAGGGGCGAGCTGTGCTGGGACTATGAGCCAGTGTGCTCCCAACCCCCATTCTGTTTAAAACGCTCCCTTGATCCAGCAAGCTGACAAGCTTTGGAGATGCACCTGTGTGCCTGTGAGTGATACTGTGACCTGAGAGGAACTTGCCAGCATTTCCAGCAACCTTAGATGAATTTATGCATTTACCAGGATGCAAAGGGGCGAGCTGTACTGGGACTGTGAGGCAGGGTGCTCCCAACCCCCTTTCTGTTTAAAAGGCTCCCTTGGGCCAGCAAGGTGACGAGCTTTGTAGATGCGCCTGTGTGCCTGTGTTTGTAATGTGACCCGAGAGGAACTTGGCAGCCTTTCCAGCAACCCCATATGAATTTATGCATTTACCAGGATGCAAAGGGGCGAGCGGCGCTGGGACTGTGAGCCAGTGTGCTCCCAACCCCCTTTCTGTTTAAAAGGCTCCCTTGATCCAGCAAGCTGACGAGCTTTGGAGATGCACCTGTGTGTCTGTGAGTGGTACTGTGACCTGAGAGGAACTTGGTAGCATTTCCAGCAACGCCAGATGAATTTATGCATTTACCAGAATGCATAGGGATGAACGTGGCTGGGACTGTGAGGCAGTGTACTCCCAACCCCCTTTATGTTTAAAAGGCTCTGTTGAGCCAGCAGGCTGACGGGTTTTGAAGATGCATCTGTGTGACTGTGAGAGGTACTGTGACCTGAGAGGAACTTGGCAGCATTTCAAGCAAACCCAGATGAATTCATGCATTTACCATTATGCAAATGAGCGAACTGTGCTGGGACTGTGAGGCAGTGTGCTCCCAACTCCCTTTCTGTTTAAAAGGCTCCTTTGAGCCAGCAGGCTGACGGGTTTTGAAGATGCATTTGTGTGACTGTGAGTGATACTGTGACCTGAGAGGAACTTGGCAGCATTTCCAGCAACCCCAGATGAAATTATGCATTTACCATTATGCAAATGAGCGAACTGTGCTGGGACTGTGAGGCAGTGTGCTCCCAACTCCCTTTCTGTTTAAAAGGCTCCTTTGAGCCAGCAGGCTGACGGGTTTTGAAGATGCATCTGTGTGACTGTGAGTGGTACTGTGACCTGAGAGGAACTTGGCAGCATTTCCAGCAACCTCAGATGAAATTATGCATTTACCAGGATGCAAATGAGCGAATTGTGCTGGGACTGTGAGGCAGTGTGATCCCAACCCCTTTTCCGTTTAAAAAGCTCCCTTGAGCCAGCAATCTGATGAGCTTTGGAGATGCACCTGTGTGCTTGTGAGTTGTACAGTGACCTTAGAGGAACTTGGCAGCATTTCCAGCAATCCCAGATGAATTCCTGCATTTACCAGGATGCAAAGGGGTGAAATTTGCTGAGACTGTGAGGCAGTGTGCTCACAACCCCCTTTCTGCTTAAAAGTCTTCCTTGAGCCAGCAAGATGACGAGCTTTGGAGACGCACCTGTGTGCCTGTGAGTGGTATTGTGACCTGAGAGGAACTTGGCAGCATTTCCAGCAACCCCAGATGAATTCATGCATTTACCAGGATTCAAAGGGGTGAGCTGTACTGGGACTGTGAGGCAGTGTGCTCCCAACCCCCTTTCTGTTTAAAAGGCTCCCTTGAGCCAGCAAGCTGATGAGCATTGGAGACGCGCCTGTGTGCCTGTGAGTGGTACTGTGACCTGAGAGGAACTTGGCAGAATTTCCAGCAACCCCAGATGAATTCATGCATTTACTCGGATGCAAAGGGGCGAACTGTGCTGGGACTGTGAGGCAGTGTGATCCCAACCCCCTTTCTGTTTCAAAGGCTCCCTTGAGCCAGCAAGCTGACGAGTTTTGGGGCTGCTCCTTTGTGCCTGTAAGTGGTACTGTGACCCGAGAGGAACTTGGCAGCATTTCCAGCAACCCCAGATAAATGTGTGCATTTACCAGGATGCACAGGGTCGAACTGTGCTGGGACTGTGAGGCAGTGTGCTCCAAACCCCCTTTCTGTTCAAAAGGCTCCCTTGAACCAGCAAGCTGACGAGCTTTGGAGATGCATCTGTGTGCATGTGAGTGGTACTGTAATCTGAGACGAACTTGGAAGCATTTCCAGCAACCCCAGATGAACTCCTGCATTTACCAGGATGCAAAGGGGCAAACTTTGCTGGGGCTGTGAGGCAGTGTGCTCCCAACCCCCTTTCTGTTTAAAAGTCTCTCTTGAGCCAGCAAGATGACGAGCTTTGGAGACGCACCTGTGTGCCTGTGAGTGGTACTGAGACCTGAGAGGAACTTGGCAGCATTTCCAGCAACCCCAGATGAATTTATGCATTTACCAGGATACAAAGGGGTGAACTGTGCTGGGACTGTGAGTCAGTGTTCTCCCAAACTCCTTTTTATTTAACAGGTTCCCTTGAGCCAGCAAGCTGATGAGCTTTGGAGATGCACCTGTGTGCCTGCGAGTGGTAGTGTAACCTGAGAGGAACTTGGCAGCATTTCCAATAACCCCAGATGAATGTATGCATTTACCAGGATGCAAAGGGGCGAGCTGTGCTGGCACTGTGAGGCAGTGTGCTTCCAACCCCCTTTCTGTTTAAAAGGCTCCCTTGAGCCAGCAAGCTGACGAGCTTTGGAGATGCACCCATGTGCCTCTGAGTGGTACTGTGACCTGGGAGGAAGTTGGCAGCATTTCTAGCAACGCCAGATGAATTTATGCATTTACCAGGATGCATAGTGATGAACGTGACTTGAACTGTGAGGCAGTGTGCTCCCAACCCCCTTTTAGTTGAAAATGCTCCCTTGAGGCAGCAAGCTGACAAGCTTTGGGGCTGCACCTGTGTGCCTGTGAGTGGTACTGCGACCCGAGAGGAACTTGGCAGCATTTCCAGCAACCCTAGATAAATTAATGCATTTACCAGGATGCAAAGGGGCGAGTTGTGCAGGGACTGTGAGGCAGTGTGCTCCCAACCCCCTTTCTGTCTAAAAGAACCCTTGACCCAGCAAGATGACGAGCTTTGAAGATGCACCTGTGTGCCTGTGAGTAGTAATGTGACCTGAGAGGAACTTGGCAGCATTTCCAGCAACCCTAGATGAATTAATGCATTTACCAGGATGCAAAGGGGCGAACTGTGCTGGGACTGTGATGCAGTGTGCTCCCAACCCCCTTTCTGTTTAAAAGGCTCCCTTGAGCCAGCAAGATGACGAGCTTTGGTGATGCACACGAGTGCCTGTGAGTGGTAATGTGACCATAGAGGAACTTGGCTGCAGTTCCAGCAACCCCAGATTAATTTATGCATTTACCAGGATGCAAAGGGGCGAACTGTGCTAGGACTGTGAGACAGTGTGCTCCCAACCCCCTTTCTGTTTTAAGGCTCCCTTGAGCCAGCAAGCTGACGAGCTTTGGAGATGCACCTGTGTGCATGTGACTGGTGCTGCGACCTGAGAGGAACTTGGCAGCATTTCCAGCAACCCCAGATGAATTTATGCATTTCCCAGGATGCAAAGGGGCGAACTGTGTTGGGACTCTGAGGCAGTGTGCACCCAACCCCATTTCCATTTAAAAAGGCTCCCTTGAGCCAGGAAGCTGAAAAGCTTTGGAGATGCACCTTTATTCCTGTGAGTGATACTCTGACCTGAGAGGAAGTTGGCAGCATTTCCAGCAACCCCAAATGAATTTATGCATTTACCTGGATGCAAAGGGGCAAACTGTGCTGGGACTGTGAGGCAGTATGCTCTCAACCCCCTTTCTGTTTAGAAGGCTCCCTTGAGCAGGCAAGCTGACGAGCTTTGGAGATGCACCTGTGTGCCTGTGAGTAGTACTGTGACCTGAGAGGAACTTGGCACATTTCTAGCAACGCCAGATGAATTTATGCATTTACCAGGATGCATAGGGATGAACATGGCTGGGACTGTGAGGCAGTGTGCTCCCAACCCCCTTTCGGTTTAAAATGCTCCCTTGAGCCAGCAGGCTGACGTGTTTCGGAGATGCATCTGTGTGCCTGTGAGTGGTACTGTGACCCGGATGAACCTTGGCAGCATTTCAAGCAAACCCAGATGAATTCATGCATTTACCAGGATCCAAAGGAGCAAACTGTACTGGGACTGTGAGGCAGTGTGCTCCCAACTCCCTTTCTGTTTAAAAGGCTCCCTTGAGCCAGCAAGGTGACGAGCTTTGGGGCTGCACCTGTGTGTGCCTGTGAGTGGTACTGCGACCCGAGAGGAACTTGGCAGCATTTCCATTAACCCTAGATGAATTAATGCATTTACCAGGATGCAAAGGGGCGAACTGTTCAGGGACTGTGATGCAGTGTGCTTCCAACCCCCTTTCTGTCTAAAAGTCTCCCTTGACCCAGCAAGATGACGAGCTTTGGAGATGCACCTGTGTGCCTGTGAGTGGTACTGTGACCTGAGAGGAACTTGGCAGCATTTCCAGCAACCCTAGACGAATTAATGCATTTACCAGGATGCAAAGGGGAGAACTGTGCGGCGACTGTGAGGCAGTGTGCTCCAAACCCCCTTTCTGTTTAAAAGGCTCCCTTGAGCCAGCAAGCTGACGAGCTTTGGAGATGCACCTGTGTGCCTGTGAGTGGTACTGTGACCCGAGAGAAACTTGGCAGCATTTCCAGCAACCCCAGATTAATTTATGCATTTACCTGGATGCAAAGGGGCAAACTGTGCTGGGACTGTGAGGCAGTGTGCTCCCAACCCCCTTTCTGTTTAAAAGGCTCACTTGAGTCAGCAAGCTGACGAGCTTTGGAGATGCACCTGTGTGCCTGTGAGTAGTACTGTGACCTGAGAGGAACTTGGCACATTTCTAGCAACGCCAGATGAATTTATGCATTTACCAGGATGCATAGGGATGAACGTGGCTGGGACTGTGAGGCAGTGTGCTCCCAACCCCCTTTCGGTTTAAAATGCTCCCTTGAGCCAGCAGGCTGACGTGTTTCGGAGATGCATATGTGTGCCTGTGAGTGGTACTGTGACCCGGATGAACCTTGGCAGCATTTCAAGCAAACCCAGATGAATTCATGCATTTACCAGGATCCAAAGGAGCGAACTGTACTGGGAATGTGAGGCAGTGTGCTCCCAACTCCCTTTCTGTTTAAAAGGCTCCCTTGAGCCAGCAAGCTGACGAGCTTTGGGGCTGCACCTGTGTGTGCCTGTGAGTGGTACTGCGACCCGAGAGGAACTTGGCAGCATTTCCAGCAACCCTAGATGAATTAATGCATTTACCAGGATGCAAAGGGGCGAATTGTACAGGGACTGTGAGGCAGTGTGCTCCCAACCCCCTTTCTGTCTAAAAGTCTCCCTTGACCCAGCAAGATGACGAGCTTTGGAGATGCACCTGTGTGCCTGTGAGTGGTAATGTGACCTGAGAGGAACTTGGCAGCATTTCCAGCAACCCTAGATGAATTTATGCATTTGCCAGGATGCAAAGGGGCGAACTGTGCTGGGACTGTGAGGCAGTGTGCTCCAAACCCCCTTTCTGTTTAAAAGGCTCCCTTGAGCCAGCAAGCTGACGAGCTTTGGAGCTGCACCTGTGTGCCTGTGAGTATTACCGTGACCCGAGAGAAACGTGGCAGCATTTCCAGCAACCCCAGATGAATTTACGCATTTACCAGGATGCAAAGGGGCGAGCTGTGCTGGGACTGTGAGGCAGTGTGATCCCAACTCCCTTTCTATTTCAAAGGCTCCCTTGAGCCAGCAAGCTGCCAAGCCAGTGCCTGTGTGCCTGTGAGTGGTACTGTGACCATAGAGGAACTTGGCAGCATTTCCAGCAACCCCAGATGAATGTATGCATTTACCAGGATGCAAAGGGGCGAACTGTGCTGGGACTGTGAGACAGTGTGCTCCCAACCCCCTTTCTGTTTAAAGGCTCCCTTGAGCCAGCAAGCTGACGAGCTTTGGAGATGCACCTGTGTGCCTGTGACTGGTACTGTGACCTGAGTGGAACTTGGCAGCATTTCAAGCAACCCCAGATGAATTTATGCATTCCCCAGGATGCAAATTGCCGAACTGTGCTGGGACTCTGAGGCAGTGTGCACCCAACCCCATTTCCATTTAAAAAGGCTCCCTTGAGCCAGGAAGCTGACGAGCATTGGAGATGCACCTTTATGCCTGTGAGTGGTACTCTGACCTGAGAGGAACTTGGCAGCATTTCCAGCAACCCCAGATGAATTTATGCATTTACCTGGATGCAAAGGGGCAAACTGTGCTGGGACTGTGAGGCAGTGTGCTCCCAACCCCCTTTCTGTTTAAAAGGCTCCCTTGAGCAAGCAAGCTGACGAGCTTTGGAGATGCACCTCTGTGCCTGTGAGTGGTGCTGTGACCTGAGAGGAACTTGGCAGCATTTCTAGCAATGCCAGATGAATTTATGCATTTACCAGGATGCATAGGGATGAACATGGCTGGGACTGTGAAGCAGTGTGCTCCCAACCCCCTTTCGGTTAAAAATGCTCCCTTGAGCCAGCAGGCTGACGTGTTTCAGAGATGCATCTGTGTGCCTGTGAGTGGTGCTGTGAACTGGATGGAACTTGACAGCATTTCAAGCAAACCCAGATGAACTCATGCATTTACCAGGATGCAAAGGGGCGAACTGTGCTGGGACTGTGAGACAGTGTGCTCCCAACCCCCTTTCTGTTTAAAGGCTCTCTTGAGCCAGCAAGCTGATAAGCTTTGGGGCTGCACCTGTGTGCCTGCGAGTGGTACTGTAACCTGAGAGGAACTTGGCAGCATTTCCAACAACCCCAGATGAATGTTTGCATTTACCAGGATGCAAAGGGGCGAGCTGTGCTGGCACTGTGAGGCAGTGTGCTCCCAACCCCCTTTCTGTTTAAAGGCTCCCTTGAGCCAGCAAGCTGATGCGCTTTGGAGATGCACCTGTATGCCTGTGACTGGTACTGCGACCTGAGAGGAACTTGGCAGCATTTACAGCAACCCCAGATGAATTAATGCATTTACCAGGATGCAAAGAGGTGAACTGTGCTGGGACTGTGAGGCAGTGTGCACCCAACCCCATTTCCATTTAAAAAGGCTCCCTTGAGCCAGCAAGCTGACGAGCTTTGGAGATGCACCTGGGTGTCTGTGAGTGGTACTGTGACCTGAGAGGAACTTGGTAGCATTTCCAGCAACGCCAGATGAATTTATGTATTTACCAGAATGCATAGGGATGAACGTGGCTGGGACTGTGAGGCAGTGTACTCCCAACCCCCTTTCTGTTTAAAAGGCTCTGTTGAGCCAGCAGGCTGACGGGTTTTGAAGATGCATCTGTGTGACTGTGAGAGGTACTGTGACCTGAGAGGAACTTGGCAGCATTTCAAGCAAACCCAGATGAATTCATGCATTTACCATTATGCAAATGAGCAAACTGTGCTGGGACTGTGAGGCAGTGTGCTCCCAACTCCCTTTCTGTTTAAAAGGCTCCTTTGAGCCAGCAGGCTGACGGGTTTTGAAGATGCATCTGTGTGACTGTGAGTGGTACTGTGACCTGAGAGGAACTTGGCAGCATTTCCAGCAACCCCAGATGAAATTATGCATTTACCAGGATGCAAATGAGCGAATTGTGCTGGGACTGTGAGGCAGTGTGATCCCAACCCCTTTTCCGTTTAAAAAGCTCCCTTGAGCCAGCAATCTGATGAGCTTTGGAGATGCACCTGTGTGCTTGTGAGTGGTACTGTGACCTGAGAGGAACTTGGCAGCATTTCCAGCAATCCCAGATGAATTCCTGCATTTACCAGGATGCAAAGGGTTGAAATTTGCTGGGACTGTGAGGCAGTGTGCTCACAACCCCCTTTCTGCTTAAAAGTCTTCCTTGAGCCAGCAAGATGACGAGCTTTGGAGATGCACCTGGGTGTCTGTGAGTGGTACTGTGACCTGAGAGGAACTTGGCAGCATTTCCAGCAACCCCAGATGAATTCATGCATTTACCAGGATTCAAAGGGGTGAGCTGTACTGGGACTGTGAGGCAGTGTGCTCCAAACCCCCTTTCTGTTCAAAAGGCTCCCTTGAACCAGCAAGCTGACGAGCTTTGGAGATGCATCTGTGTGCATGTGAGTGGTACTGTAATCTGAGACGAACTTGTTATCATTTCCAGCAACCCCAGATGAACTTCTGCATTTACCAGGATGCAAAGGGGCAAACTTTGCTGGGGCTGTGAGGCAGTGTGCTCCCAACCCCCTTTCTGTTTAAAAGTCTCCCTTGAGCCAGCAAGATGACGAGCTTTGGAGACGCACCTGTGTGCCTGTGAGTGGTACTGAGACCTGAGAGGAACTTGGCAGCATTTCCAGCAACCCCAGATGAATTTATGCATTTACCAGGATACAAAGGGGTGAACTGTGCTCGGACTGTGAGTCAGTGTTCTCCCAAACTCCTTTTTATTTAACAGGTTCCCTTGAGCCAGCAAGCTGATGAGCTTTGGAGATGCACCTGTGTGCCTGCGAGTGGTAGTGTAACCTGAGAGGAACTTGGCAGCATTTCCAATAACCCCAGATGAATGTATGCATTTACCAGGATGCAAAGGGGCGAGCTGTGCTGGCACTGTGAGGCAGTGTGCTTCCAACCCCCTTTCTGTTTAAAAGGCTCCCTTGAGCCAGCAAGCTGACGAGCTTTGGAGAGAGTGGTACTGTGACCTGAGAGGAACTTGGCAGCATTTCTAGCAACGCCAGATGAATTTATGCATTTACCAGGATGCATAGTGATGAACGTGACTTGAACTGTGAGGCAGTGTGCTCCCAACCCCCTTTTAGTTGAAAATGCTCCCTTGAGGCAGCAAGCTGACAAGCTTTGGGGCTGCACCTGTGTGCCTGTGAGTGGTACTGCTACCCGAGAGGAACTTGGCAGCATTTCCAGCAACCCTAGATAAATTAATGCATTTACCAGGATGCAAAGGGGCGAGTTGTGCAGGGACTGTGAGGCAGTGTGCTCCCAACCCCCTTTCTGTCTAAAAGAACCCTTGACCCAGCAAGATGACGAGCTTTGAAGATGCACCTGTGTGCCTGTGAGTGGTAATGTGACCTGAGAGGAACTTGGCAGCATTTCCAGCAACCCTAGATGAATTAATGCATTTACCAGGATGCAAAGGGGCGAACTGTGCTGGGACTGTGATGCAGTGTGCTCCCAACCCCCTTTCTGTTTAAAAGGCTCCCTTGAGCCAGTAAGATGACGAGCTTTGGTGATGCACATGAGTGCCTGTGAGTGGTAATGTGACCATAGAGGAACTTGGCTGCAGTTCTAGCAACCAAAGATTAATTTATGCATTTACCGGGATGCAAAGGGGCGAACTGTGCTGGGACTGTGAGACAGTGTGCTCCCAACCCCCTTTCTGTTTAAAGGCCCCCTTGAGCCAGCAAGCTGACGAGCTTTGGAGATGCACCTGTGTGCATGTGACTGGTGCTGCGACCTGAGAGGAACTTGGCAGCATTTCCAGCAACCCCAGATGAATTTATGCATTTCCCAGGATGCAAAGGGGCGAACTGTGTTGGGACTCTGAGGCAGTGTGCACCCAACCCCATTTCCATTTAAAAAGGCTCCCTTGAGCCAGGAAGCTGACAAGCTTTGGAGATGCACCTTTATTCCTGTGAGTGGTACTCTGACCTGAGAGGAAGTTGGCAGCATTTCCAGCAACCCCAAATGAATTTATGCATTTACCTGGATGCAAAGGGGCAAACTGTGCTGGGACTGTGAGGCAGTATGCTCTCAACCCCCTTTCTGTTTAGAAGGCTCCCTTGAGCAGGCAAGCTGACGAGCTTTGGAGATGCATCTGTGTGCCTGTGAGTAGTACTGTGACCTGAGAGGAACTTGGCACATTTCTAGCAACGCCAGATGAATTTATGCATTTACCAGGATGCATAGGGATGAACATGGCTGGGACTGTGAGGCAGTGTGCTCCCAACCCCCTTTCGGTTTAAAATGCTCCCTTGAGCCAGCAGGCTGACGTGTTTCGGAGATGCATCTGTGTGCCTGTGAGTGGTACTGTGACCCGGATGAACCTTGGCAGCATTTCCATTAACCCTAGATGAATTAATGCATTTACCAGGATGCAAAGGGGCGAACTGTTCAGGGACTGTGATGCAGTGTGCTTCCAACCCCCTTTCTGTCTAAAAGTCTCCCTTGACCCAGCAAGATGACGAGCTTTGGAGATGCACCTGTGTGCCTGTGAGTGGTACTGTGACCTGAGAGGAACTTGGCAGCATTTCCAGCAACCCTAGACGAATTAATGCATTTACCAGGATGCAAAGGGGAGAACTGCGCGGCGACTGTGAGGCAGTGTGCTCCAAACCCCCTTTCTGTTTAAAAGGCTCCCTTGAGCCAGCAAGCTGACGAGCTTTGGAGATGCACCTGTGTGCCTGTGAGTGGTACTGTGACCCGAGAGAAACTTGGCAGCATTTCCAGCAACCCCAGATGAATTTATGCATTTACCTGGATGCAAAGGGGCAAACTGTGCTGGGACTGTGAGGCAGTGTGCTCCCAATCCCCTTTCTGTTTAAAAGGCTCACTTGAGTCAGCAAGCTGACGAGCTTTGGAGATGCACCTGTGTGCCTGTGAGTGGTACTGTGACCTGAGAGGAACTTGGCACATTTCTAGCAACGCCAGATGAATTTATGCATTTACCAGGATGCATAGGGATGAACGTGGCTGGGACTGTGAGGCAGTGTGCTCCCAACCCCCTTTCGGTTTAAAATGCTCCCTTGAGCCAGCAGGCTGACGTGTTTCGGAGATGCATCTGTGTGCCTGTGAGTGGTACTGTGACCCGGATGAACCTTGGCAGCATTTCAAGCAAACCCAGATGAATTCATGCATTTACCAGGATCCAAAGGAGCAAACTGTACTGGGACTGTGAGGCAGTGTGCTCCCACCTCCCTTTCTGTTTAAAAGGCTCCCTTGAGCCAGCAAGCTGACGAGCTCTGGGGCTGCACCTGTGTGTGCCTGTGAGTGGTACTGCGACCCGAGAGGAACTTGGCAGCATTTCCATTAACCCTAGATGAATTAATGCATTTACCAGGATGCAAAGAGGCGAACTGTTCAGGGACTGTGATGCAGTGTGCTTCCAACCCCCTTTCTGTCTAAAAGTCTCCCTTGACCCAGCAAGATGACGAGCTTTGGAGATGCACCTGTGTGCCTGTGAGTGGTACTGTGACCCGAGAGAAACTTGGCAGCATTTCCAGCAACCCCAGATGAATTTATGCATTTACCTGGATGCAAAGGGGCAAACTGTGCTGGGACTGTGAGGCAGTGTGCTCCCAACCCCCTTTCTGTTTAAAAGGCTCACTTGAGTCAGCAAGCTGACGAGCTTTGGAGATGCACCTGTGTGCCTGTGAGTGGTACTGTGACCTGAGAGGAACTTGGCAGCATTTCTAGCAACGCCAGATGAATTTATGCATTTACCAGGATGCATAGTGATGAACGTGGCTGGAACTGTGAGGCAGTGTGCTCCCAACCCCCTTTCGGTTTAAAATGCTCCCTTGAGCCAGCAGGCTGATGTGTTTCAGAGATGCATCTGTGTTTCTGTGAGTGGTACTGTGACCCGGATGGAACTTGGCAGCATTTCAAGCAAACCCAGATGAATTCATGCATTTACCAGGATCCAAAGGAGCGAACTGTACTGGGACTGTGAGGCAGTGTGCTCCCAACCCGCTTTCTGTCTAAAAGTCTCCCTTGACCCAGCAAGATGACGAGCTTTGGAGATGCACCTGTGTGCCTGCGAGTGGTACTGTAACCTGAGAGGAACTTGGCAGCATTTCCAACAACCCCAGATGAATGTTTGCATTTACCAGGATGCAAAGGGGCGAGCTGTGCTGGCACTGTGAGGCAGTGTGCTCCCAACCCCCTTTCTGTTTAAAGGCTCCCTTGAGCCAGCAAGCTGATGCGCTTTGGAGATGCACCTGTATGCCTGTGACTGGTACTGCGACCTGAGAGGAACTTGGTAGCATTTCCAGCAACGCCAGATGAATTTATGCATTTACCAGAATGCATAGGGATGAACGTGGCTGGGACTGTGAGTCAGTGTACTCCCAACCCCCTTTCTGTTTAAAAGGCTCCTTTGAGCCAGCAGGCTGACGGGTTTTGAAGATGCATCTGTGTGACTGTGAGTGGTACTGTGACCTGAGAGGAACTTGGCAGCATTTCCAGCAACCCCAGATGAAATTATGCATTTACCAGGATGCAAATGAGCAAACTGTGCTGGGACTGTGAGGCAGTGTGCTCCCAACTCCCTTTCTGTTTAAAAGGCTCATTTGAGCCAGCAGGCTGACGGGTTTTGAAGATGCATCTGTGTGACTGTGAGTGGTACTGTGACCTGAGAGGAACTTGGCAGCATTTCCAGCAACCCCAGATGAAATTATGCATTTACCAGGATGCAAATGAGCGAATTGTGCTGGGACTGTGAGGCAGTGTGATCCCAACCCCTTTTCCGTTTAAAAAGCTCCCTTGAGCCAGCAATCTGATGAGCTTTGGAGATGCACCTGTGTGCTTGTGAGTGGTACTGTGACCTGAGAGGAACTTGGCAGCATTTCCAGCAATCCCAGATGAATTCCTGCATTTACCAGGATGCAAAGGGTTGAAATTTGCTGGGACTGTGAGGCAGTGTGCTCACAACCCCCTTTCTGCTTAAAAGTCTTCCTTGAGCCAGCAAGATGACGAGCTTTGGAGATGCACCTGTGTGCCTGTGAGTGGTACTGTGACCTGAGAGGAACTTGGCAGCATTTCCAGCAACCCCAGATGAATTCATGCATTTACCAGGATTCAAAGGGGTGAGCTGTACTGGGACTGTGAGGCAGTGTGCTCCCAACCCCCTTTCTGTTTAAAAGGCTCCCTTGAGCCAGCAAGCTGAAGAGCATTGGAGATGCGCCTGTGTGCCTGTGAGTGGTACTGTGACCTGAGAGGAACTTGGCAGAATTTCCAGCAACCCCAGATGAATTCATGCATTTACCAGGATGCAAAGGGGCGAACTGTGCTGGGACTGTGAGGCAGTGTGCTCCCAACCCCCTTTCTGTTTCAAAGGCTCCCTTGAGCCAGCAAGCTGACGAGTTTTGGGGCTGCTCCTGTGTGCCTGTAAGTGGTACTGTGACCCGAGAGGAACTTGGCAGCATTTCCAGCAACCCCAGATAAATGTGTGCATTTACCAGGATGCACAGGGTCGAACTGTGCTGGGAATGTGAGGCAGTGTGCTCCAAACCCCCTTTCTGTTCAAAAGGCTCCCTTGAACCAGCAAGCTGACGAGCTTTGGAGATGCATCTGTGTGCATGTGAGTGGTACTGTAATCTGAGACGAACTTGTTAGCATTTCCAGCAACCCCAGATGAACTTCTGCATTTACCAGGATGCAAAGGGGCAAACTTTGCTGGGGCTGTGAGGCAGTGTGCTCCCAACCCCCTTTCTGTTTAAAAGTCTCCCTTGAGCCAGCAAGATGACGAGCTTTGGAGACGCACCTGTGTGCCTGTGAGTGGCACTGGTACCTGAGAGGAACTTGGCAGCATTTCCAGCAACCCCAGATGAATTTATGCATTTACCAGGATACAAAGGGGTGAACTGTGCTGGGACTGTGAGTCAGTGTTCTCCCAAACTCTTTTTTATTTAACAGGTTCCCTTGAGCCAGCAAGCTGATGAGCTTTGGAGATGCACCTGTGTGCCTGCGAGTGGTAGTGTAACCTGAGAGGAACTTGGCAGCATTTCCAATAACCCCAGATGAATGTATGCATTTACCAGGATGCAAAGGGGCGAGCTGTGCTGGCACTGTGAGGCAGTGTGCTTCCAACCCCCTTTCTGTTTAAAAGGCTCCCTTGAGCCAGCAAGCTGACGAGCTTTGGAGATGCACCCATGTGCCTCTGAGTGGTACTGTGACCTGAGAGGAACTTGGCAGCATTTCTAGCAACGCCAGATGAATTTATGCATTTACCAGGATGCATAGTGATGAACGTGACTTGAACTGTGAGGCAGTGTGCTCCCAACCCCCTTTTAGTTGAAAATGCTCCCTTGAGGCAGCAAGCTGACAAGCTTTGGGGCTGCACCTGTGTGCCTGTGAGTGGTACTGCGACCCGAGAGGAACTTGGCAGCATTTCCAGCAACCCTAGATAAATTAATGCATTTACCAGGATGCAAAGGGGCGAGTTGTGCAGGGACTGTGAGGCAGTGTGCTCCCAACCCCCTTTCTGTCTAAAAGAACCCTTGACCCAGCAAGATGACGAGCTTTGAAGATGCACCTGTGTGCCTGTGAGTGGTAATGTGACCTGAGAGGAACTTGGCAGCATTTCCAGCAACCCTAGATGAATTAATGCATTTACCAGGATGCAAAGGGGCGAACTGTGCTGGGACTGTGATGCAGTGTGCTCCCAACCCCCTTTCTGTTTAAAGGCTCCCTTGAGCCAGCAAGCTGACGAGCTTTGGAGATGCACCTGTGTGCATGTGACTGGTACTGCGACCTGAGAGGAACTTGGCAGCATTTCCAGCAACCCCAGATGAATTTATGCATTCCCCAGGATGCAAAGGGGCGAACTGTGTTGGGACTCTGAGGCAGTGTGCACCCAACCCCATTTCCATTTAAAAAGGCTCCCTTGAGCCAGGAAGCTGACAAGCTTTGGAGATGCACCTTTATTCCTGTGAATGGTACTCTGACCTGAGAGGAAGTTGGCAGCATTTCCAGCAACCCCAAATGAATTTATGCATTTACCTGGATGCAAAGGGGCAAACTGTGCTGGGACTGTGAGGCAGTATGCTCTCAACCCCCTTTCTGTTTAAAAGGCTCCCTTGATCAGGCAAGCTGACGAGCTTTGGAGATGCACCTGTGTGCCTGTGAGTGGTACTGTGACCCGGATGAACCTTGGCAGCATTTCAAGCAAACCCAGATGAATTCATGCATTTACCAGGATGCAAAGGAGCAAACTGTACTAGGACTGTGAGGCAGTGTGCTCCCAACTCCCTTTCTGTTTAAAAGGCTCCCTTGAGCCAGCAAGCTGACGAGCTTTGGGGCTGCACCTGTGTGCCTGTGAGTGGTACTGCGACCCGAGAGGAACTTGGCAGCATTTCCATTAACCCTAGATGAATTAATGCATTTACCAGGATGCAAAGGGGCGAACTGTTCAGGGACTGTGATGCAGTGTGCTTCCAACCCCCTTTCTGTCTAAAAGTCTCCCTTGACCCAGCAAGATGACGAGCTTTGGAGATGCACCTGTGTGCCTGTGAGTGGTACTGTGACCTGAGAGGAACTTGGCAGCATTTCCAGCAACCCTAGACGAATTAATGCATTTACCAGGATGCAAAGGGGAGAACTGTGCGGCTACTGTGAGGCAGTGTGCTCCAAACCCCCTTTCTGTTTAAAAGGCTCCCTTGAGCCAGCAAGCTGACGAGCTTTGGAGATGCACCTGTGTGCCTGTGAGTGGTACTGTGACCCGAGAGAAACTTGGCAGCATTTCCAGCAACCCCAGATGAATTTATGCATTTACCTGGATGCAAAGGGGCAAACTGTGCTGGGACTGTGAGGCAGTGTGCTCCCAACCCCCTTTCTGTTTAAAAGGCTCACTTGAGTCAGCAAGCTGACGAGCTTTGGAGATGCACCCATGTGCCTGTGAGTGGTACTGTGACCTGAGAGGAACTTTGCAGCATTTCTAGCAACGCCAGATGAATTTATGCATTTACCAGGATGCATAGTGATTAACGTGGCTGGAACTGTGAGGCAGTGTGCTCCCAACCCCCTTTCGGTTTAAAATGCTCCCTTGAGCCAGCAGGCTGATGTGTTTCAGAGATGCATCTGTGTGCCTGTGAGTGGTACTGTGACCCGGATGGAACTTGGCAGCATTTCAAGCAAACCCAGATGAATTCATGCATTTACCAGGATCCAAAGGAGCGAACTGTACTGGGACTGTGAGGCAGTGTGCTCCCAACTCCCTTTCTGTTAAAAAGGCTCCCTTGAGCCAGCAAGCTGACGAGCTTTGGGGCTGCACCTGTGTGCCTGTGAATGGTACTGCGACCCAAGAGGAACTTGGCAGCATTTCCAGCAACCCCAGATGAATTCATGCATTTGCCAGGATGCAAAGGGGCGAACTGTGCTGGGACTGTGAGGCAGTGTGCTCCAAACCCCCTTTCTGTCTAAAAGTCTCCCTTGACCCAGCAAGATGACGAGCTTTGGAGATGCACCTGTGTGCCTGTGAGTGGTAATGTGACCTGAGAGGAACTTGGCAGCATTTCCAGCAACCCTAGATGAATTCATGCATTTGCCAGGATGCAAAGGGGCGAACTGTGCTGGGACTGTGAGGCAGTGTGCTCCAAACCCCCTTTCTGTTTAAAAGGCTCCCTTGAGCCAGCAAGCTGACGAGCTTTGGAGCTGCACCTGTGTGCCTGTGAGTGGTACTGTGACCCGAGAGAAACGTGGCAGCATTTCCAGCAACCCCAGATGAATTTACGCATTTACCAGGATGCAAAGGGGCGAGCTGTGCTGGGACTGTGAGGCTGTGTGCTCCCAACCCCCTTTCTGTTTAAAAGGCTCCCTAGAGCCAGCAAGCTGACGAGCTTTGGTGATGCACCTAAGTGCCTGTGAGTGGTAGTGTGACCTGAGAGAAACTTGGCAGCATTTCCAACAACCCCAGATGAATTCATGCATTTACCAGGATGAAAAGGGGTTAGCTGTGCTGGGACTGTGAGGCAGTGTGATCCCAACCCCCTTTCTATTTCAAAGGCTCCCTTGAGCCAGCAAGCAGACAAGCCAGTGCCTGTGTGCCTGTGAGTGGTACTGTGACCATAGAGGAACTTGGCTGCATTTCAAGCAACCCCAGATGAATTTATGCATTTACCTGGATGCAAAGGGGCAAACTGTGCTGGGACTGTGAGGCAGTGTGCTCCCAACCTCCTTTCGGTTAAAAATGCTCCCTTGAGCCAGCAGGCTGACGTGTTTCAGAGATGCATCTGTGTGCCTGTGAGTGGTACTGTGACCCGGATGGAACTTGGCAGCATTTCAAGCAAACCCAGATGAACACATGCATTTACCAGGATGCAAAGGGGCGAACTGTGCTGGGACTGTGAGGCAGTGTGCTTCCAACCCCCTTTCTGTTTAAAGGCTCTCTTGAGCCAGCAAGCTGACGAGCTTTGGGGCTGCACCTGTGTGCCTGTGAGTGGTACTGCGACCCGAGAGGAACTTGGCAGCATTTCCATTAACCCTAGATGAATTAATGCATTTACCAGGATGCAAAGGGGCTAACTGTGCTGGGACTGGGAGGCAGTGTGCTCCCAACCCTCTTTCTGTTTAAAAGGCTCCCTTGAGCCAGCAAGCTGACGAGCTTTGGAGATGCACCTGTGTGCCTGTGAGTGGAACTGTGACCTGAGAGGAACTTGGCAGCATTTCCAATAACCCCAGATGAATTAATGCATTTACCAGGATGCAAAGGGGCGAACTGTGCAGGGACTGTGAGGCAGTGTGCTCCCAACCCCCTTTCTGTTTAAAAGGCTCCCTTGAGCCAGCAAGCTGACGAGCTTTGGAGATGCACCCATGTGCCTCTGAGTGGTACTATACCTGAGAGGAACTTGGCAGCATTTCTAGCAACCCCAGATGAATTCCTGCATTTACCAGGATGCATAGTGATGAACGTGACTGGAACTGTGAGGCAGTGTGCTCCCAACCCCCTTTCAGTTTAAAATGCTCCCTTGAGGCAGCCAGCTGACGAGCTTTGGAGATGCACCTGTGTGCCTGTGAGTGGTACTGTGACCCGGATGGAACTTGGCAGCATTTCAAGCAAACCCAGATGAATTTGTGCATTTACCAGGATGTAAAGGGGCGAGCTGTGCTGCGACTGTGAGGAAATGTGCTTCCAACCGCCTTTCTGTTTAAAAGGATCCCTTGAGCCAGCAAGCTGACGAGCTTTGGAGATGCACCTGTGTACCTGTGAGTGGTTCTGTGACCTGAGAGGAACTTGGCAGCATTTCCAGCAACCCCAGATGAATTCATGCATTTACCAGGATGCAAAGGGGCGAGCTGTGCTGGGACTGTGAGGCAGTGTGCTCCCAACCCCCTTTCTGTTTAAAAGGCTCCCTTGAGCTAGCAAGATGACGAGATTTGGAGATGCACCTGTGTGCATGTGAGTGGTACTGTGACCTGAGAGGAACTTGCCTGAATTTCCAGTAACCCTAGATGAATTTATGCATTTACCAGGATGCAAAGGGGCGAGCTGTGCTGGGACTGTGAGGCAGTGTGCTTCCAACTGCCTTTCTGTTTAAAATTCTCCCTTGAGCCAGCAAGCTGACGAGCTTTGGAGATGCACCTGTGTGCCTGTGAGTGGTACTGTGACCTGAGAGGAACTTGGCAGAATTCCAGCAACCCCGGATAAATTCCTGCATTTACAAGGATGCAAAGTGGCGAACTTTGATGGGACTGTGAAGCAGTGTGCTCCCAACCCCCTTTCTGTTTAAAAGGCTCCCTTGAGCCAGCAAGCTGACGAGCTTTGGAGCTGCACCTGTGTGCCTGTGAGAGGTACTGTGACCCGAGAGGAACTTACGTGGCAGAATTTCCAGTAACCCAGATGAATTTGTGCATTTACCAGGATGCAAAGGGGCAAGCTGTGCTGGTACTATGAGGTAGTGTGCTTCCAACCGCCTTTCTGTTTAAAAGGCTCCCCTGAGCCAGCAAGCTGACGAGCTTTGGAGATGCACCTGTGTGCCTATGAATGGTACTGTGAGCTGAGAGGAACTTGGCAGCATTTCCAGCAACCCCAGATGAATGTATGCATTTCCAGGATGCAAAGGGGCAAGCTGTGCTGGGACTGTGAGGCAGTGTGCTTCCAACCGCCTTTCTGTTTAAAAGGCTCCCTTGAGCCAGCAAGCTGACAAGCTTTGGAGATGCACCTGTGTGCCTGTGACTGGAACTGTGACCTGAGAGGAACTTGACAGCATTTCCAGCAACACCAGATGAATTTATTCATTTACCAGGATGTAAAGGGGCGAGCTGTGCTGCGACTGTGAGGCAATGTGCTTCCAACCGCCTTTCTGTTTAAAAGGCTCTCTTGAGCCAGCAAGCTGACGAGCTTTGGAGATGCACCTGTGTTCCTGTGAGTGGTACTGTGACCTGAGAGGAACTTGGCAGCATTTCCATCAACCCCAGATGAATGTATGCATTTACCAGGATGCAAAGGGGCGAGCTGTGCTGG
Organism: Lissotriton vulgaris; assembly: GCF_964263255.1. NCBI lineage: Eukaryota > Metazoa > Chordata > Amphibia > Caudata > Salamandridae > Lissotriton > Lissotriton vulgaris. Next base: position 1,150,608,352 of record NC_141698.1, read on the forward strand.
GACTGGGAGGCAGTGTGCTCCCAACCCTCCTTCTGTTTAAAAGGCTCCCTTGAGCCAGCAAGCTGACGAGCTTTGGAGATGCACCTGTGTGCCTGTGAGTGGTATTGTGACCTGTGAGGAACTTGGCAGCATTTCCAGCAACTCCAGATGAATTCATGCATTTAACAGGATGCAAAGGGGCGAGCTGTGCTGGGACTGTGAGGCGGCGTGCACCTAACCCACTTTCTGTTTAAAAGGCTCCCTTGAGCCATCATGCTGTCGAGCTTTGGGGATGCAACTTTGTGCCTGTGAGTGGAACTGTGACCTGAGATGAACTTGGCAGCATTTCCAGCAACCCCAGATGAATTTATGCATTTACCAGGATGCAAAGGGGTGAGCTGTGCTGCGACTGTGAGGCAGTGTGCTTCCAACCGCCTTTCTGTTTAAAAGGCTCCCTTGAGCCAGCAAGCTGACGAGCTTTGGAGATGCACCTCTGTGCCTGTGAGTGGCACTGTGACCTGAGAGGAACTTGGCAGTGTGAGAAGTTGGCCTGATATATGATGCCCACTAGTTCTAGTGATCACCTTGTATCATGCCAAGCAACCCTTATGATGATTGGTTGTAAGTCAACCTTATAGACCAGCTATCCTAGTGGTAGCGTGGATAAAGCAGTCTTAGGCTAAACTCTGAAAGGCATTTGAAGCAAGCTGTTTTACCATATACAACACCCTTGAATACCAAATGAAAGGACAACACACAGATATATATTGAAAATATATATAGATTTATTAACTACAAATATCCCCTGGACTCTTCATGAGCACAGAAGCACAAGCGTTAAACACAAGACAGTTTAAAATACACAAAAGTTGCACAATATTGATGAGCCCTAGGGGCCACCTAAACCATATACTAAGAAAGTGGTATAAGAGATACCAATTAGAAAGGAAACAGGCTTAGGGCCTTGGGAATCGCTGGAGCTGATCGGGACTAGCAGTGACTAAGTCGGGAAAGGCCCGCGGGACTCGGGTGCAGTGTTTAAAGTGCACGCGTTCACCAATGTTAAGTCTATGGTGCGTAAAAAGTACAAAGTTAGTTAGTTAGGAACCTTCCGTGTAATCTAGGAAGCTGAAACGTAAGACACAGGACCTAGAGGTGTGTACCAGTGTGGGAACACTGGCGTTGCTGAGTTACCTCACCCACAGGACGCGGGTGCATAGGGTCAAAGTAGTGTCGGGTTTCGTCACGCTGGTCGATGGTGCTTGGAGCTGAAGATGCTGCAGGCGGCTCGACGTGAAGAGTTCTGGTGGAGCCACAGGTGGATCTGAAGTGGTGATGACCTGAAAGCACAGGGGACAATGTTCAAAATCACTAGCCAGTGACTATTGTGGAACCAGATTGGAACCAGTCGATGTCGGGTGCAAACAGGCGTTGAAGTGTAGCTTCTCTCTGCAGCCACGTGGACACGAGGGGTTGAGGACGTCCAGGAGTCGATCACAAGCTGTCCCACGCGGACTTCTCACTGTTGGCGGTGTCGGCAACTTGATTTAAGCAAACAGGCCTTGGCTAATGCAAGCCATGCAGGAATCAAAAAAGGCTTATCACTCGGACCAGCAAGGTGAGAGCGGGTGCTCCTTTTTACAGGAGTGAGGGCAAGTCTGGACCAACCAGACCCGCAGTGTAAGTTGAAGGTTTCATCGCCAAGATGGCCGCTGACCACTTGGCTAGTGGCCAGGATGGCGCGTCGAGTGGCACAATGCAAAAGGACCCCACGCAGATTGTGGAGAAGCTGGGGGGCTGATCTTTGGTGCAAGGACTGCTCGGTGATGTGGTTTCTCAGTCCCCAAAGCACAACGTCGAGGGTGCCTCAGATGCTGCGCAGTCAGCTTTTCGGATGTCTTCAAAGAGGTCCGGTCCCACGTCTCTCGGTGCCTCACCGGGTCCCTTCTTTGCAGGGACTGTGGATCGGGCGGTGAGAAGTCTGGGAGTCTGGGTCTTGTCAGCCTCTGGGCTCGGGCTCTGGCGGGAGGCAGCTGCAAAGCAGATGTCGAGTTGCTGGTTGGTGCCTGTTTTCACAGGGTGGCCACTCCTAGGCCACAAGGGAGATGCTCTTCAGTCTTCTGTGCAGCAGAATGTCGAAGTCTGGTGTCTTCTTTGTTTAAAGTTGATTTCAGGATGATCTGAGGTGCTATGGCACTGCTCCCACTCTTATTCCCAATCTGAGGGGTGGATCACCTACTAGGTCGCTCCTCTGGGTGGGACCAGGAAGGGGGGCGGTTACACCCCCTTTCCTTTGTCCAGCTCCTCGCCACGCCTGGGTCTGGAAAGTCCCAGGACCGGTTTGGACTGGCTTATGCACGGGGACACCTTGTGTGCCCCGGGCATGTCTCAATCTATTCAGCCCTGTCCTACCCAAATACTCAAAATCCTGTCTGGGGTGGTGCTCGCACCTCCCAAGGCAGGAAACCCTTTGTCCAAGCCTCCCTCGCTGGAAGGACTCCCAGCAGCAGGAGGTCAGACTTGTGTCTGTGGTGGCAGCATCCATTTTCTGATGCTGAGGCTCTGGTTAACTTTAACCGGGGTTAAGGCTATGTACACGTCGTGTCCCTCTAGAAGGGTGGAATGCTATCCACGTCAACAGAACTGTTGAGGGGATAGTATTCCAAATCGTATGACACCTTACTCGACATGTTTTGATAAAGCCAAACCAAAGTTAGCATATAACCGCGAGGATTATAATGCACTAAAGAGTATATGGTATGGCAATATCCCAGAACAGCTAAGGGATATGTTGTTCCCGACAGCTGCAGACAGGCTCAGCTCATGCTAGAGCACCATCTCACATGTCACCACGCACAGGATTGCAGGGGCCTTCCATAGGAACGGCTTACAAGTTAACATGTGTCCAGTTTAGGTTAGGTATAGGGATACTGCACCTAAGCAAGAGGTGATTATACCAACTTGCCCCAGCTGAGTGATCAGCCAGTTGTGTCAAATATGGAGGCCAGGCCAGGGGTTGCACAATACATGCTGCAGCCCCTGGAAGGCCTTGGATGAACCTATGCCCTGGGTCCCTATGGTACACTGTTACAGGGGCCTATAAGGTGAACCAGTTCAAATTATGTTATGCACCTAGGGTACATGGAGTCCATTTTAAGGAGAGAGCAATCAGCCTGGGGCCCTGAATAGCAGGATCCCAGGCCAACTATGTCAAAACCAGCTAAACACCAGGCAAAAAGTTTGGGGGTAACCATAGTCAGATATCTACCTTCCTACAGGCAGCATTTCCAGCAACCCCAGATGAATTCATGCATTTGCCAGGATGCGAATGGGCGAACTGTGCTGGGACTGTGAGGCAGGGTGTTCCCAACCCCCTTTCTGTTTAAAAGGCTCCCTTGAGCCAGCAAGCTGATAAGCTTTTGAGATGCACCTGTGTGCCTGTTAGTGGTACTGTGACCTGAGAGGAACTTGGCAGCATTTCAAGCAACCCCAGATGAATTCCTGCATTTACCAGGATGCAAAGTGGCGAACTTTGATGGGACTGTGAGGCAGTGTGCTCCCAGCCCCCTTTCTGTTTAAAAGGCTCCCTTGAGCCAGCAAGATGACGAGATTTGGAGATGCACCTGTGTGCATGTGAGTGGTACTGTAACCTGAGAGGAACTTGGCAGCATTTCCAGGAACCTCAGATGAATTTATGCATTTGCCAGGATGCGAATGGGCGAACTGTGCTGGGACTGTGAGGCAGTGTGCTCCCAACCCCATTTCTCTTTAAAAGGCTCCCTTGAGCCAGCAAGCTGACGAGCTTTGGATCTGCACCTGTGTGCCAGTGAGTGGTACTGTGACCCGAGAGGAACTTACTTGGCAGCATTTCCAGCAACCCCAGATGAATTCATGCATTTACCAGGATGCAAAGGGGCGAGCTGTGCTGGGACTGTGAGGCGGTGTGCACCTAACCCATTTTCTGTTTAAAATGCTCCCTTGAGCCATCAAGCTGACGAGCTTTGGGGATGCACCTCTGTGCCTGTGAGTGGAACTGTGACCTGAGAGGAACTTGACAGCATTTCCAGTAACCCCAGATGAATATATGCATTTACCAGGATGTAAAGGGGCGAGCTGTGCTGGGACTGTGAGGCAGTGTGCTTCCAACCACATTTCTGTTTAAAAGGCTCCCTTGAGCCAGCAAGCTGACGAGCATTGGAGATGCACCGGTGTGCCTGTGAGTGGCACTGGTACCTGAGAGGAAGTATGCAGCATTTCCAGCAACCCCAGATGAATTTATGCATTTACCAGGATGCAAAAGGGTGAACGTGGCTGAGACTTTGAGGCATTGTGCTCCCAAACCCCTTTATGTTTAAAAGGCGCCCTTGAGCCAGCAAGCTGACACGCTTTGGAGATGCACCTGTGTGCGTGTGAGTGGTACTGTGACCTGAGAGGAACTTGGCAGCATTTCCAGCAACCACAGATTAATTTATACATTTTACCAGGATTCAAAGTTGCGAACAGCGCTAGGACTGTGAGGCTGTGTGCTCCCAACCCCCTTTCTGTTTAAAATGCTCCCTTGAGCCAGGAAGCTGACGAGCTTTGGAAATGCACCTGTGTGCCTCTGAGTGGAACTATGACCTGAGAGGAACTTGGCAGCATTTGCAGCAACTCCAGGTGAATGTATGCATTTACCAGGATGCAAAGGGGTGAGGTGTGCTGCGACTGTGATGCAGTGTGCTTCCAACCGCCTTTCTGTTTAAAAGGCTCCCTTGAGCCAGGAAGCTGACGAGCTTTGGAGATGCACCTGTGTGCCTATGAGTGGTATTGTGACTTGAGACGAACTTGGCAGCATTTCCAGCAACCCCAGATGAATTCATGCATTTACCAGGATGCAAAGGGGCGAGCTGTGCAGGGACTGTGAGGCAGTGTGCTTCCAACCGCCTTTCTGTTTAAAAGGCTCCCTTGAGCCAGCAAGCTTACAAGCTTAGAAGATGCACCTGTGTGCCTGTGAATGGTACTGTGACCTGAGAGGAACTTGGCAGCATTTCCAGCAATTCCAGATGAATTCATGCATGTACCAGGATGCAAAGGGGCGAGCTGTGCGGCGACTGTGAGGCAGTGTGCTCCCAACCGCCTTTCTGTTTAAAATGCTCCCTTGAGCCATCAAGCTGACGAGCTTTGGGGATGCACCTCTGTGCCTGTGAGTGGAACTGTGACCCGAGAGGAACTTGGCAGCATTTCCAGTAACCCCAGATGAATTTGTGCATTTACCAGGATGCAAAGGGGCGAGCTGTGCTGGTACTGTGAGGTAGTTTGCTTCCAACCGCCTTTCTGTTTAAAATGCTCCCTTGAGCCAGCCATCTGACAAGCTTTGGAGATGCACCTATGTGCCTGTGAGTGGAACTGTGACCTGAGAGGAACTTGACAGCATTTCCAGCAACCCCAGATGAATATATGCATTTACCAGGATGTAAAGGGGCGAGCTGTGCTGGGACTGTAAGGCAGTGTGCTTCCAACCACATTTCTGTTTAAAAGGCTCTCTTGAGCCAGCAAGCTGACGAGATTTGGAGATGTACCTGTGTGCGTGTGAGTGGTACTATGACCTGAGAGGTTCTTGGCAGCATTTCCTGCAACCCCAGATGAATTCATGCATTTACCAGGATGCAAAGGGGCGTACGTGGCTGGGAATGTGAGGCAGTGTGCTCCCAACCCCCTTTCTATTTAAAAGGCCTCCTTGAGCCAGCAAGCTGATGAGTTTTGGAGATGAACCTTTGTGCCTGTGAGTGGAACTGTGACCTGAGAAGAATTTGGCATCATTTCCAGCAACCCCAGATGAATTTATGCATTTACCAGGATGCAAAGGGGCGAACTGTGCTGGGACTGTGAGGCAGTGTGCTCCCAACCCCCTTTCTGTTTAAAAGGCTCCCTTGAGCCAGCAAGCTGATGAGCTTTGGAGATGCACATGTGTGCCTGTGAGTGGTACTGTGACCTGAGAGGAAATTGGCAGCATTTCCAGCAACCCCAGATTAATTTATGAATTTACCAGCATGCGAAGGAGCGAACTGTGCTAGGACTGTGAGGCTGTGTGCTCCCAACCCCCTTTCTGTTTAAAAGGCTCCCTTGAGCCAGCAAGCTGATGAGCTTTGGAGATGCACATGTGTGCCTGTGAGTGGTACTGTGACCTGAGAGGAAATTGGCAGCATTTCCAGCAACCCCAGATTAATTTATGAATTTACCAGCATGCGAAGGAGCGAACTGTGCTAGGACTGTGAGGCTGTGTGCTCCCAACCCCCTTTCTGTTTAAAAGGCTCCCTTGAGCCAGCAAGCTGACACGCTTTGGAGATGCACCTGTGTGCCTGTGAGTGGTACTGGGACCTGAGAGGAACTTGGCAGCATTTCCAGCAACCACAGATTAATTTATACATTTTACCAGGATTCAAAGTTGCGAACAGCGCTAGGACTGTGAGGCTGTGTGCTCCCAACCCCCTTTCTGTTTAAAAGGCTCCCTTGAGCCAGCAAGCTGACGAGCTTTGGAGATGCACCAGTGTGCCTATGAGTGGCACTGGTACCTGAGAGGAACTTGGCAGCATTTCCAGCAACCCCAGATTAATTTATGCATTTGCCAGGATGCAAAGGGGTGAACGTGGCTGGGACTTTGAGGCATTGTGCTCCCAAACCCCTTTATGTTTAAAATGCTCCCTTGAGCCAGGAAGCTGACAAGCTTTGGAAATGCACCTGTGTGCCTCTGAGTGGAACTATGACCTGAGAGTGTAGGAAGGTGGATATCTGACTATGGTTACCCCCAAACTTTTTGCCTGGTGTTTAGCTGGTTTTTGACTTAGTTGGCCTGGGATCCTGCTATTCAGGGCCCCAGGCTGATTGCTCTCTCCTTAAAATGGACTCCATGTACCTTAGGTGCATAACACAATTGGGACTGGTTCACCTTATGAGCCCCTGTAGTAGAGTACCATAGGTACCCAGGGCATAGGTGTAGCCAAGGCCTACCAGGGGCTGCAGCATGTATTGTGCCACCCCTGGCCTGGCCTCCATATTTGACACAACTGGCTGATCACTCAGCTGGGGTAAGTTGGTGTAATCACCTCTTACTTAGGTACAGTATGCCTGTGCCTAACCCTAAACTGGACACATATGTTCCTATCAGCCACTCCTATGGAAGGCCTCATCAATCCTGGAGGTAGAGTGCTTGGAAATATGTGAGATGGTGCTCTAGCATGAGCTGAGCCTGTCTGCAGCTGTCGGGAACCACTCCCTAAGCTGTTCCGGGATATTGCCATACCATATACTCTTAAGTGCATTATAATCCTCGCGGTTATTTGCTATCTTTTGTTTGGCTTTATCAAAACATGTCGAGTAAGGTGTCATACGAATTGGAATACTATCCCCTCGCCAATTCTGGCGACGGGGATAGCATTCCACCCTTCTAGAGGGACACAACATGTGTGTAGCCTTAACCCCGGTTAAAGTTAAACAGAGCCTCAGCATCACAAAATGGATGCTGCCACCACAGACACATGTCTGACCTCCTGCTGCTGGGAGTCCTTCCAGCGAGGAGGGCCTGGACAAAGGGTTTCCTGCCTGGGGAGGTGCGAGCACCACCCCACACAGGGTTTTGTGTATTGGGTAGGACAGGGCTGAATAGATTGAGACATGCCCGGGGCACACAAGGTGTCCCTGTGCATAAGCCAGCCCAAACCGGTTCTGGGGCTTTCCAGCCCCAGTCCTGGCGAGGAGCTGGACAAAGGAGAGGGGGTGTAACCACCCCCCTTCCTGGTCCCACCCATAGGGGAGGGACCTAGCAGGAGATCCACCCCTCAGATTGGAATAAGAGTGGGAGCAGTGCCATTGCACAGCAGATCATCCTGAATCAACTTTACACGAAGAAGAAGACTGGACTTCGACATTCTGCTGCACAGAAGACTGAAGAGAATCTCCCTTGTGGCCTAGGAGTGGCCACCCTGTGAACACAGGTACCAACCAGCAACTCAACATCTGCTTTGCCACCGCCTCCCGCCGGAGCCCGAGCCCAGAGCCCAACAAGAACCAGACTCCCAGACCTCTCCGAGCCCGATCCACAGTCCCTGCAAAGAAGGGACCCGTGGAGGCACCGAGTGACGTGGGACCGGACCTCTTGGAAGACACTCGAAAAGCTGCTTGCGCAGCTTCCGAGGCATCCTCGACGTTGTGCTTTGGGGACTGAGAACCCCCACCACCGAGCAGCCCTTGCACCGAAGATCAGCCCTCCAGCATCTCCACGATCTGCGTGGGGCCCTTTTGCATTGTGTCACTCGACGCGTCATCCCGGCCACTAGCCACGTGGTCAGCGGCCATCTTGGCGATGAACCCGAAGATTTACACAGCAGGTCTGGTTGCTCCAGACCTACCCAAGCTCCTGTGAAAAGGAGCACCCGCTCTGACCTTGCTGGTCCGAGTGTTAAGCATCTTTCAACTTCTGCCTGGCTTGCCTTTGCCAAGGCCTGTTTGCTCCGATCAAGGTGCCGACACCGCCAACAGCGAGAAGCCTGCGTGGGACAGCTCGTAACCGACTCCTGGACGTCCTCGACCCCGGGTATCCACGTGGCTGCAGAAAGAAGCTACCCGACAACGCCTGTTTGCACCCGACATCGCCTGGTTCCAATCTGGTTCCATGGTAGTCACTGGCTAGTGACTTTGAACACTGTCCCCTCTGCTTTTCAGGTCTTCACATCTTCAGATCCACCCTTGGATCCACCGGAACTCTTCTCATCGAGCCGCCTGCAGCATCTTCAGCTCCAAGCACCATCGACCAGCGTGACGAAACCCGACACTACTTCGACCCTGTGCACCCGCTTCCTGTGGGTGAGGTAACTCAGCTCCGCCGGTGCTCCTGCACTGGTACACATCCCAAGGGCCTGTGTGTAGGAGAGTAGGGTCTGCTATCCTATGGTCACCCCAAATTTTTGCTTTTTGCTTCACTGGTTTCTGACTTAATGTGGCTGTGGGCCTGCTAATCAGACCCACAGCCTGCTGTTCTCTCTCTAAATTACTGCCAATGCACTCTAGGTGCATTACGAATTGGAACTGGTTCACCTTATGAGCCCCTGTATAAGTGCACCCTAGGTGCCCAGGGCATAGGTGTATCCAAGGCCTACCAGGGGCTGCAGCATGTATTATGCCACCCCTGGCCTGGCCTCCATATTTGACACAACTGGCTGATCACTCAGCTGGGGTAAGTCGGTGTAACCACCTCTTACTTAGGTACAGTATGTCTGTGCCTAACCCTAAACTGGACACATATGTTCCTATCAGCCACTCCTATGGAAGGCCTCATCAATCCTGGAGGCAGAGTGCTTGGAAATATGTGAGATGGTGCTCTAGCATGAGCTGAGCCTGTCTGCAGCTGTCGGGAACAACTCCCTAAGCTGTTCCGGGATATTGCCATACCATATACTCTTAAGTGCATTATAATCCTCGCGGTTAAATGCTATCTTTGGTTTGGCTTTATCAAAACATGTCGAGTAAGGTGTCATACGAATTGGAATACTATCCCCTCGCCAATTCTGGCGACGGGGATAGCATTCCACCCTTCTAGAGGGACACGACATGTGTGTAGCCTTAACCCCGGTTAAAGTTAAACAGAGCCTCAGCTTCACAAAATGGACGCTGCCACCACAGACACAAGTCTGGCCTCCTGCTGCTGACCGAAACTCGGCAGATGGTGGCCTGGACAAAGGGTTTCCTGCCTTGGGAGGTGCGAGCACCACCCCAGACAGGATTTTGTGTATTGGGTAGGACAGGGCTGAATAGAATCAGACATGCCCGGGGCACACAAGGTGTCCCCGTGCATAGGCCAGCCCAAACCGGTTCTGGGGCCTCCCAGCCCCAGTCCTGGCGCGGAGCTGGACAAAGGAAAGGGGGTGTAACCGCCCCCCTTCCTGGTTCCTCCCAGAGGAGGGACCTAGTAGGTGATCCACCCCCTAGATTGGAATAAGAGGGGGAGCAGTGCCATTGCACAGCAGATCATCCCGAAATCAACTTAAAACTAAGAAGAAGACTGGACTTCGACATTCTGCTGCACAGAAGACTGAAGAAGAATCTCCCTTGTGGCCAAGGAGTGACCACCCTGTGAACACAGGTACCAACCAGCAACTCGACGTCTGCTTTGCCGCCGCCTCCCGCCGGAGCCCGAGCCCAGAGCCCGACAAGAACCAGATTCCCAGACCTCTCAGAGCCCGATCCACAGTCCCTGCAAAGAAGGGACCCGTGGAGGCACCGAGTGACGTGGGACCGGACCTCTTGAAAGACACCCGAAAAGCTGACTGCGCAGCTTCTGAGGCATCCTCGACGTTGTGCTTTGGGGATTGAGAACCCCCACCACCGAGCAGCCCTTGCACCGAAGATCAGCCCTCCAGCATCTCCACGATCTGCGTGGGGCCCTTTTGCATTGTGCCACTCGACGCGCCATCCCGGCCACTAGCCACGCGGCCAGCGGCCATCTTGGCGACGAACCCGAAGATTTAAACAGCAGGTCTGGTTGCTCCAGACCTACCCAAGCTCCTGTGAAAAGGAGCACCCGCTCTGACCTTGCTGGTCCGAGTGAACAGCATCTTTCAACTTCTGCGTGGCTTGCATTTGCCAAGGCCTGTTTGCTCCGATCAGGTCGCCGACACCGCCAACAGCGAGAAGCCTACGTGGGACAGCTCGTGACCGACTCCTGGACGTCCTCGACCCCGGGTATCCACGTGGCTGCAGAAAGAAGCTACCCGACAACGCCTGTTTGCACCCGACATCACCTGGTTCCACTCTGGTTCCACGGCAGTCACTGGCTAGTGACTTTGAACACTGTCCCCTCTGCTTTCAGGTCTTCACATCTTCAGATCCACCCTTGGATCCACCGGAACTCTTCTCATCGAGCCGCCTGCAGCATCTCCTGCTCCAAGCACCATCGACCAGCGTGACGAAACCCGACACATCTTCGACCCTGTGCACCCGCTTCCTGTGGGTGAGGTAACTCAGCTCCGCCGGTGCTCCTGCACTGGTACACATCCCAAGGGCCTGTGTTTTAAGTTTCAGCTCCGTAGGTCACTCGGAAGGTTCCTAACTTTCTAACTTTGTGCTTTTTACGCACCATAGACTTTGTATTGAGAAGTGCGTGCACTTTGGACACTGCACCCGAGTCCCGTGGGCCTTTCCCGACTTAGTTAGCTCCAGTCTCGAATAGCTCCAGCGATTCCCAAGGCCCTAGGCCTCTTCACTTTCCTCCTGGTATCCCTTATACCACTTATTTAGTATATGGTTTAGGTGGCCCCTAGGGCTCATCCATATTGTGCAACTTTTGTGTATTTTAAACTGTCTTGTGATTTAACGCTTGTGCTTCTGTGCTCATAAAGAGTCCAGGGGATTTTAATAGTTAATAAATCAATATATATTTTCAATATATATCTGTGTGGTGTCCCTTTCATTTGGTATTCAAGGGGGTTGTGTATGGTATAACAGCTGGCTTCACATGCCTTTCAGAGTTTAGCCTAAGACTGCTTTGTCCACGTTACCACTAGGATAACTGGTCTACAAGGTTGAATTACAACCATCATCATAAGGGTTGCTTGGCATGGTACAAAGTGATCACTAGAATTAGTGAGCATTATATACCAGGCCAACTTCTCACATTGGTGAGCAGCGGATTGGGATCTGAGCTTGCTGTTGTTTTACCATTACAATCTTTGAGATTATCATCTGAAAGATCACACAGGTACCTGCTAGGTACATATAAAACAAGACTAGTATACTTAAGTTCTACTGAACTTAGTTGTTGTAGAGCAAAGGGAGTAGCACACCCTAGCTACAACTACTAGATAGGTTTAGTAGGTAAACACCAGTGTAGGTAGATTGCAACACATCCACCCACACTAGAGCAATGTCTGGAACAGAGGGGTCCAGTGGACTTACTCCTGTTGAGAGTGACCCTCCAAGGGCACCATCCCAGTTTGCTATTTTTCCTTTTAAGGAATTAAGACAGCTTTGTGTCTTAAGGGGTCTGAAGACAGGGCCTTCCCCTACTACAGACCACCTAAGAGAGCTCTTGGATCAGTCTGAGGCTCTAAAGACCTCTAAAGCAAACCCCACAGGGAATGCTGAAGGAGGCCATCCTTCAGAGGATGACACTGTAGACACCCCTGCCCCTATCATCCTAGTAGATGAGGAAGCCTCCACCACTGGAGCTCCTCAAGTAGATGTAGAGGAAGAGGAAGAAGAAGAGGAGGAGGAGGTGGAAAGCAGTGAGTCAGATGATGACAGAGATAGTCAGGTGCTGGTCAGTAGACTGAACCAGGCTAACTTAAGTCAACTTGGGAATGAATCAGGTAACAACCCATTCAGACCCTCAGGTGGACTTAACCAGAGCCATAGGAGGAGGAGGCATCACTCAGGTGAATCCAATACCTCCCATGTCTCTAGAGGCTCTCATGGTCACTCCAGAAAGGAGATGACTAGCCCTCAGAGAAGGGAACATGAGGCCAAGATGAGAGAGGCTGAGCTTAGGATCCAGAGGCAAGAATTAGAGGTTGCCCTGGCTAAGGAGAAACTTGCTAGAGCAAGACAGCCTAGAGAGAGTGGGGTAATAGAACCCACTGGTGGCAGCAATATCCACAAGGATAAAGACAGGTCTTTTGATAATAGAAACCTGAGTAAGATTGTGCCCCCCTACAAAGCTGGGGATGACATCCATAAATGGATTACTGCAATGGAGAGAGCCTGCAGAGTACAGCAGATCCCTCAGGAGCAGTGGGCAGCAATCTTGTGGCTCTCCTTTGAAGGTAGAGGCCGAGACAGACTCCTCACAGTTAGTGATGGGGATTCTAGAAACTACCTGGTCCTGAAGAGTGCTCTGATTGATGGGTTAGGCTTAACCACTGAACAGTACAGGTTAATGTTCAGAGATACCCAGAAGACACAGACTCAGGACTGGTCTGAATTTGTTGAGTGTGCCACTAAGGCTCTGGAGGGATGGTTGCTGGGAAGCAAGGTTACAGACTATGAAGGATTGTACAATTTGCTGATGAGAGAACAAATTTTAAATAATTGTCAGAACCAGCAGTTGCATCAACATTTGGTTGACTCAGATTTGACCTCTCCCCAAGAATTGGGAAAGAGGGCAGATAAATGGGTAAGAACCAGAGTTAAGCAAAAGAACCAGAACCAGGGTGGTGACCAGAAGAAAACAGACCAGAAGGGTGGGGAGCAGAAAACTAAAGACCAGAAGTCTTCAACAGGGCCCCAAACTGAGACAGAGGGTGGGTCCCAAACTTCCAAGAAGAAGAAGAAAGAAGGTCAGAAGAAACCCTGGTGTAAAACTTGTAAGAACACCTCTCACTGGACAAGTGAGTGTAAAAAGGGTGGAGCCCCCAGCACTGCAGCCCCTAAGGCACCTGCACCCACTAGTACAGTTAGCAGTGCTGGTCCTCAAGCCAAGGGTTTAGTGGGAATCACTTTGGGAACTGGAGGAGATTCTGACCTAGTCAGAACTCTTACACAGGCTGTTCTGGTTTGTGAAGGGGACCTGGATGTGGTCCCTGACATAAGTCCCAGTAATCTGGGCAAATACAGACAGACGCCTTTGATTAACAACAAAGTGGCTCAAGCTTACAGGGACACATGTGCCAGTGTCACTATGGTGACACCTAACTTTGTGGACCCTGGACAATACATGCCAGGCGATGATTACCTGGTGACCAATGCCAGCAATGTCACTACTACACATAGTGTGGCACTTGTTAACTTTTCCTGGGGAGGGGTAACTGGCCTAAAGAAAGTTGTGGTTAGTGCTGATCTCCCAGTAGAATGTTTGTTGGGCAATGACCTGGAGAACTCTCTATGGTCAGAAGTTGAGTACAGGACTCATGCAGAGATGTTAGGGATATCATCACATGTCCTTGCTGTGACCAGGTCACAGGCCAAAAAGTGCCTCTCTGAACCTCAGGTCTTGGATCCTGGAACAATGGACCAAGTACCTCCCAAGAAGAAGAACAGGAGGGTTAAGGCTGTGCCTTCCCAACTGCCTACAAGTGAGGATCAGACTTCACAGGAAACTGATCTTGAGACCCCTGAAGGAACTGTCCCTGAAGAACTTGAACCTGATCAGGTTGAGTTTCTGGGGACAGGGGGACCTTCTAGGGCAGACTTGGGGCAGGCTCAGTTAACCTGTCCTTCTCTTGAACCCCTCAGACAGCAGGCTGCTGCTGAGGCTGCTGGGAATGCTCAAGGTGCCCATAAAGTATATTGGGACGATGGACTCCTTTATTCAGAGGCTAGAGACCCCAAGCCTGGTGCTACCAGGAGGTTGGTTATACCTCTGCAATTTAGGGGCTTCCTACTCACCTTGGCCCATGATATTCCTTTAGCAGGACACCTAGGCCAGAACAAGACTTGGGACAGGCTTGTCCCTCACTTTCACTGGCCTCACATGTCTGAAGACACCAAGGAGTTTTGTCGCTCCTGTGAAACCTGCCAAGCCAGTGGTAAAGCAGGTGGAACAACAAAGGCCCCCCTGATACCACTACCTGTGGTGGGGGTTCCCTTTGAGAGAGTGGGGATTGATATTGTTGGTCCAATGGATCCCCCTACAGCATCTGGGCACAGATTCATACTGGTGGTAGTGGATCATGCCACCAGGTACCCAGAGGCAATTCCCCTTAGGACCACAACAGCTCCTGTTGTGGCCAGGGCCCTACTTGGAGTTTTCTCCAGAGTGGGGTTTCCTAAGGAGGTAATATCAGATAGAGGTACCAACTTCATGTCTGGATATTTGACAGCTATGTGGAAGGAATGTGGTGTAAACTACAAGTTCACCACTCCTTATCACCCACAATGCAATGGGCTTGTTGAGAGATTTAACAAGACCCTAAAGGGCATGATTAAAGGATTACCTGAAAAGCTCAGGCGAAGATGGGACATCCTTCTGCCCTGCCTTTGGTTCGCTTACAGAGAGGTCCCTCAAAAGGGGGTTGGCTTCAGCCCCTTTGAATTGTTGTTTGGGCACCCTGTAAGAGGACCCCTGTGTCTTGTAAAGGAAGGATGGGAGTTACCTCTCAAAAAGCCTAAACAGGACATAGTGGACTATGTACTTGGTCTCCGCTCCAGGATGGCAGAGTACATGGAAAAGGCATCTAAAAACCTTGAGGCTAGCCAAGAATTACAAAAAGCTTGGCATGACCAAAAGGCTGTCCTTGTTGAATTTCAGCCTGGACAGAAGGTATGGGTGTTGGAGCCAGTGGCCCCAGCAGCACTCCAAGACAAATGGTCTGGACCCCATACAATTCTGGAAAAGAAGGGAGAGGTTACCTACTTGGTGGACCTAGGAACTCCCAGGAGCCCCCACAGGGTGCTCCATGTGAACAGATTGAAGGCATATGTCAGCAGGGCAGACATGGGCTTGCTCATGGCTACAGATGAGGGACAGGAGGAAGAGAGTGACCCTCTCCCAGACCTGCTCACTCAGAACCCTGAGGATGGCTCAGTTGAAGGTGTGGCCTTAGGTGGCAGCCTCACTGAACATCAGCAACATGACTGCAGACAAGTTCTACAGGCATACGGGCATATGTTCTCATTGACACCCAGTCAGACTAACTGGTGTACACATGTGGTGGACACTGGTGACAGTCTTCCTGTAAAGAGCAAAATTTACAGGCAACCTGACCACGTCAGGGACTGTATAAAGACTGAGGTGCAAAAGATGCTGGAATTAGGTGTCATTGAGCCTTCAGAGAGCCCCTGGGCTAGCCCAGTGGTCCTGGTCCCCAAACCTCACACCAAAGATGGCAAGAGAGAGATGAGGTTCTGTGTGGATTACAGAGGACTCAATGCTGTCACCAGGACAGATGCACACCCTATTCCAAGGGCAGATGAGCTCATTGACAAGTTGGCTTCTGCCAAATATTTGAGCACATTTGACTTGCCAGCTGGCTACTGGCAAATCAGGTTAGCTGAGGAGTCTAAAGCCAAAACAGCATTTTCTACCCCTAGTGGGCATTATCAGTTTGTGGTGATGCCCTTTGGTTTGAAAAATGCACCTGCCACCTTCCAAAGGTTGGTGAACCAAGTCCTCACTGGGTTGGATGACTTTTGTGCAGCTTATCTGGACGATATTGCTGTCTTTAGCTCCACCTGGGAGGATCACCTGATCCACCTGAAGGAAGTGCTTGAGGCTCTGCAGAAGGCAGGCCTCACTATCAAGGCAACAAAGTGCCAGATAGGGCAGAGCAAGGTTGTATACCTGGGCCACCTTGTAGGTGGAGGCCAAGTTCAACCACTGGAGAGTAAGATCCAGACCATCAAGGACTGGTCCCCTCCAACTACCCAGACTCAGGTCAGAGCTTTCTTGGGCCTGACTGGGTACTACAGGAAGTTTGTTAAGAACTATGGGTCCATTGTGACTCCTCTTAATGATCTGACATCCAAGAAGATGCCCAAAAAGGTTCAGTGGACAGAAATCTGTCAAAAGGCATTTGATGACCTGAAGAAGGCCATGTGCTCTGCACCTATCCTGAAGAGTCCTGACTACTCAAGAGAGTTCATTGTCCAAACAGATGCTTCTGAGTTGGGAGTGGGAGCAGTGCTTTCACAGCTTAATGTAGATGGCCAGGACCAGCCCATTGCTTTCATTAGCAGAAGGCTGACCCCCAGAGAGAAACGTTGGTCAGCTATAGAGAGGGAGGCCTTTGCTGTGGTGTGGGCCCTGAAGAAGTTGAGGCCATACTTATTTGGTACTCACTTCAAGATTCAGACCGACCATAAGCCCCTCCTATGGCTTAATCAGATGAAGGGTGAAAACCCCAAACTACTCAGGTGGTCCATTTCCCTACAGGGGATGGACTTTACAGTGGAGCACCGCCCAGGGACTGACCATGGCAACGCAGATGGTCTCTCCAGGTACTTCCACTTAGAACATGAAGACACAACTGGTCAAGGTTAGTCTAATGTCCCTGCGTTTGGGGGGGGGGTTATGTAGGAGAGTAGGGTCTGCTATCCTATGGTCACCCCAAATTTTTGCTTTTTGCTTCACTGGTTTCTGACTTAATGTGGCTGTGGGCCTGCTAATCAGACCCACAGCCTGCTGTTCTCTCTCTAAATTACTGCCAATGCACTCTAGGTGCATTACGAATTGGAACTGGTTCACCTTATGAGCCCCTGTATAAGTGCACCCTAGGTGCCCAGGGCATAGGTGTATCCAAGGCCTACCAGGGGCTGCAGCATGTATTATGCCACCCCTGGCCTGGCCTCCATATTTGACACAACTGGCTGATCACTCAGCTGGGGTAAGTCGGTGTAACCACCTCTTACTTAGGTACAGTATGTCTGTGCCTAACCCTAAACTGGACACATATGTTCCTATCAGCCACTCCTATGGAAGGCCTCATCAATCCTGGAGGCAGAGTGCTTGGAAATATGTGAGATGGTGCTCTAGCATGAGCTGAGCCTGTCTGCAGCTGTCGGGAACAACTCCCTAAGCTGTTCCGGGATATTGCCATACCATATACTCTTAAGTGCATTATAATCCTCGCGGTTAAATGCTATCTTTGGTTTGGCTTTATCAAAACATGTCGAGTAAGGTGTCATACGAATTGGAATACTATCCCCTCGCCAATTCTGGCGACGGGGATAGCATTCCACCCTTCTAGAGGGACACGACATGTGTGTAGCCTTAACCCCGGTTAAAGTTAAACAGAGCCTCAGCTTCACAAAATGGACGCTGCCACCACAGACACAAGTCTGGCCTCCTGCTGCTGACCGAAACTCGGCAGATGGTGGCCTGGACAAAGGGTTTCCTGCCTTGGGAGGTGCGAGCACCACCCCAGACAGGATTTTGTGTATTGGGTAGGACAGGGCTGAATAGAATCAGACATGCCCGGGGCACACAAGGTGTCCCCGTGCATAGGCCAGCCCAAACCGGTTCTGGGGCCTCCCAGCCCCAGTCCTGGCGCGGAGCTGGACAAAGGAAAGGGGGTGTAACCGCCCCCCTTCCTGGTTCCTCCCAGAGGAGGGACCTAGTAGGTGATCCACCCCCTAGATTGGAATAAGAGGGGGAGCAGTGCCATTGCACAGCAGATCATCCCGAAATCAACTTAAAACTAAGAAGAAGACTGGACTTCGACATTCTGCTGCACAGAAGACTGAAGAAGAATCTCCCTTGTGGCCAAGGAGTGACCACCCTGTGAACACAGGTACCAACCAGCAACTCGACGTCTGCTTTGCCGCCGCCTCCCGCCGGAGCCCGAGCCCAGAGCCCGACAAGAACCAGATTCCCAGACCTCTCAGAGCCCGATCCACAGTCCCTGCAAAGAAGGGACCCGTGGAGGCACCGAGTGACGTGGGACCGGACCTCTTGAAAGACACCCGAAAAGCTGACTGCGCAGCTTCTGAGGCATCCTCGACGTTGTGCTTTGGGGATTGAGAACCCCCACCACCGAGCAGCCCTTGCACCGAAGATCAGCCCTCCAGCATCTCCACGATCTGCGTGGGGCCCTTTTGCATTGTGCCACTCGACGCGCCATCCCGGCCACTAGCCACGTGGCCAGCGGCCATCTTGGCGACGAACCCGAAGATTTAAACAGCAGGTCTGGTTGCTCCAGACCTACCCAAGCTCCTGTGAAAAGGAGCACCCGCTCTGACCTTGCTGGTCCGAGTGAACAGCATCTTTCAACTTCTGCGTGGCTTGCATTTGCCAAGGCCTGTTTGCTCCGATCAGGTCGCCGACACCGCCAACAGCGAGAAGCCTACGTGGGACAGCTCGTGACCGACTCCTGGACGTCCTCGACCCCGGGTATCCACGTGGCTGCAGAAAGAAGCTACCCGACAACGCCTGTTTGCACCCGACATCACCTGGTTCCACTCTGGTTCCACGGCAGTCACTGGCTAGTGACTTTGAACACTGTCCCCTCTGCTTTCAGGTCTTCACATCTTCAGATCCACCCTTGGATCCACCGGAACTCTTCTCATCGAGCCGCCTGCAGCATCTCCTGCTCCAAGCACCATCGACCAGCGTGACGAAACCCGACACATCTTCGACCCTGTGCACCCGCTTCCTGTGGGTGAGGTAACTCAGCTCCGCCGGTGCTCCTGCACTGGTACACATCCCAAGGGCCTGTGTTTTAAGTTTCAGCTCCGTAGGTCACTCGGAAGGTTCCTAACTTTCTAACTTTGTGCTTTTTACGCACCATAGACTTTGTATTGAGAAGTGCGTGCACTTTGGACACTGCACCCGAGTCCCGTGGGCCTTTCCCGACTTAGTTAGCTCCAGTCTCGAATAGCTCCAGCGATTCCCAAGGCCCTAGGCCTCTTCACTTTCCTCCTGGTATCCCTTATACCACTTATTTAGTATATGGTTTAGGTGGCCCCTAGGGCTCATCCATATTGTGCAACTTTTGTGTATTTTAAACTGTCTTGTGATTTAACGCTTGTGCTTCTGTGCTCATAAAGAGTCCAGGGGATTTTAATAGTTAATAAATCAATATATATTTTCAATATATATCTGTGTGGTGTCCCTTTCATTTGGTATTCAAGGGGGTTGTGTATGGTATAACAGCTGGCTTCACATGCCTTTCAGAGTTTAGCCTAAGACTGCTTTGTCCACGTTACCACTAGGATAACTGGTCTACAAGGTTGAATTACAACCATCATCATAAGGGTTGCTTGGCATGGTACAAAGTGATCACTAGAATTAGTGAGCATTATATACCAGGCCAACTTCTCACACTGTGTTTTAAGTTTCAGCTCCGTAGGTCACTCGGAAGGTTCCTAACTTTCTAACTTTGTACTTTTTACGCACCATAGACTTTACATTGGAAAGTGCGTGCACTTTGAACACTGCACCCGAGTCCCGTGGGCCTCTCCCGACTTAGTCACTGCTAGTCTCGAATAGCTCCAGCGATTCCCAAGGCCCTAGGCCTCTTCACTTTCCCATTGGTATCTCTTATACCACTTTCTTAGTATATGGTTTAGGTGGCCCCTAGGGCTCATCCATATTGTGCAACTTTTGTGTATTTTAAACTGTCTTGTGATTTAACGCTTGTGCTTCTGTACTCATAAAGAGTCCAGGGGATTTTATAGTTAATAAATCAATATATATTTTCAATATATATCTGTGTGGTGTCCTTTCATTTGGTATTCAAGGGGGTTGTGTATGGTATAACAGCTGGCTTCACATGCCTTTCAGAGTTTAGCCTAAGACTGCTTTGTCCACGTTACCACTAGGATAACTGGTCTACAAGGTTGAATTACAACCATCATCATAAGTGTTGCTTGGCATGGTACAAAGTGATCACTAAGAATTAGTGAGCATTATATACCTGGCCAACTTCTCACAGAGAGGAACTTGGCAGCATTTCCAGCAACCCCAGGTGAATGTATGCATTTACCAGGATGCAAAGGGGCGAGGTGTGCTGCGACTGTGAGGCAGTGTGCTTCCAACTGCCTTTCTGTTTAAAAGGCTCCCTTGAGCCAGCAAGCTGACGAGCTTTGGAGATGCACCTGTGTGCCTGTGAGTGGTACTGTGACCCGAGAGGAACTAACTTGGCAGCATTTCCAGCAACGCCAGATGAATTCATGCATTTAGCAGGATGCAAAGGGGCAAACTGTGCTAGGACTGTGAGGCTGTGTGCTCCCAACCCTCTTTCTGTTTAAAAGGATCCCTTGAGCCAGCAATCTGACGAGCTTTGGAGATGGACCTCTGTGCTTGTGAGTGGAACTGTGACCTGAGAGGAACTTGGCAGCATTTCCAGCAACCCCAGATGAATGTATGCATTTACCAGGATGCAAAGGGGCGAGCTGGAGATGCAGCTGTGTGCCTGTGAGTGGAACTGTGACCTGAGAGGAACTTGGCAGCATTTCCAGCAACCCCAGATGAATTCCTGCATTTACCAGGATGCAAAGGGGCAAACTGTGCTGGGACTGTGAGGCAGTGTGCTCCCAACTCGCTTTCTGTTTAAAAGGCTCCCTTGAGCCTGCAAGCTGACAAGCTTTGGGGCTGCACCTGTGTGTCTGTTAGTGGTACTGTGACCGGAGAGGAACTTGGCAGCTTTTCCAGCAACCCCAGATGAATTCATGCATTTACCAGGATGCAAAGGGACGAAATGTGCTGGGACTGTGAGGCAGTGTGCTCCCAACTCCCTTTCTGTTTAAAGGCTTCCTTGAGCCAGCAAGATGACGAGATTTGGAGATCCACCTGTGTGCATGTGAGTGGTACTGTGACCTGAGAGGAACTTGCCAGCATTTCCAGTAACCCCAGATGAATTTATGCATTTACCAGGATGCAAAGGGGCGAGCTGTGCTGGGACTGTGAGGCAGTGTGCTTCCAACTGCCTTTCTGTTTAAAATTCTCCCTTGAGCCAGCAAGCTGACGAGCTTTGGAGATGCACCTGTGTGCCTTTGAGTGGCACTGTGACCTGAGAGGAACTTGGCAGCATTTCCAGCTACCCCGGATAAATTCCTGCATTTACAAGGATGCAAAGGGGCGAGCTGTGCTGGCACTGTGAGGCAGTGTGCTCCCAACCCCCTTTCTGTTTAAAAGGCTCCCTTGAGCCAGCAAGCTGACGAGCTTTGGAGCTGCACCTGTGTGCCTGTGAGAGGTACTGTGACCCGAGAGGAACTTACGTGGCAGAATTTCCAGTAACCCAGATGAATTTGTGCATTTACCAGGATGCAAAGGGGCAAGCTGTGCTGGTACTATGAGGTAGTGTGCTTCCAACCACCTTTCTGTTTAAAAGGCTCCCCTGAGCCAGCAAGCTGACGAGCTTTGGAGATGCACCTGTGTGCCTATGAATGGTACTGTGAGCTGAGAGGAACTTGGCAGCATTTCCAGCAACCTCAGATGAATGTATGCATTTCCAGGATGCAAAGGGACGAGCTGTGCTGGGACTGTGAGGCAGTGTGCTTCCAACCGCCTTTCTGTTTAAAAGGCTCCCCTGAGCCAGCAAGCTGACGAGCTTTGGAGATGCACCTGTGTGCCTGTGAGTGGAACTGTGACCTGAGAGGAACTTGACAGCATTTCCAGCAACACCAGATGAATTTATTTATTTACCAGGATGTAAAGGGGCGAGCTGTGCTGCGACTGTGAGGCAATGTGCTTCCAACCGCCTTTCTGTTTAAAAGGCTCCCTTGAGCCAGCAAGCTGACATGCTTTGGAGATGCAGCTGTGTGCCTGTGAGTGGAACTGTGACCTGAGAGGAACTTGACAGCATTTCCAGCAACACCAGGTGAATTTATTTATTTACCAGGATGTAAAGGGGCGAGCTGTGCTGCGACTGTGAGGCAATGTGCTTCCAACCGCCTTTCTGTTTAAAAGGCTCCCTTGAGCCAGCAAGCTGACGAGCTTTGGAGATGCACCTCTGTGCCTGTGAGTGGTACTGAGACCTGAGAGGAACTTGGCAGTGTGAGAAGTTGGCCTGATATATGATGCCCACTAGTTCTAGTGATCACCTTGTATCATAACAAGCAACCCTTATGATGATTGGTTGTAAGTCAACCTTATGGACCAGCTATCCTAGTGGTAGCGTGGATAAAGCAGTCTTAGGCTAAACTCTGAAAGGCATTTGAAGCAAGCTGTTTTACCATATACAACACCCTTGAATACCAAATGAAAGGACAACACACAGATATATATTGAAAATATATATAGATTTATTAACTACAAATATCCCCTGGACTCTTTATGAGCACAGAAGCACAAGCGTTAAACACAAGACAGTTTAAAATACACAAAAGTTGCACAATATGGATGAGCCCTAGGGGCCACCTAAACCATATACTAAGAAAGTGGTATAAGAGATACCAATTGGAAAGGAAACAGGCCTAGGGCCTTGGGAATCGCTGGAGCTGATCGGGACTAGCAGTGACTAAGTCGGGAAAGGCCCGCGGGACTCGGGTGCAGTGTTTAAAGTGCACGCATTCACCAATGTTAAGTCTATGGTGCGTAAAAAGTACAAAGTTAGTTAGGTAGGAACCTTCCGTGTGATCTAGGAAGCTGAAACGTAAGACACAGGACCTAGAGGTGTGTACCAGTGTGGGAACACCGGCGTTGCTGAGTTACCTCACCCACAGGACGCGGGTGCATAGGGTCGAAGTAGTGTCGGGTTTCGTCACGCTGGTCGATGGTGCTTGGAGCTGAAGATGCTGCAGGCGGCTCGACGTGAAGAGTTCCGGTGGATCCAAAGGTGGATCAGAAGTTGTGAAGACCTGAAAGCAGAGGGGACAATGTTCAAAGTCACTAGCCAGTGACTATCGTGGAACCAGATTGGAACCAGTCGATGTCGGGTGCAAACAGGCGTTGAAGTGTAGCTTCTCTCTGCAGCCACGTGGACACGAGGGGTTGAGGACGTCCAGGAGTCGATCACAAGCTGTCCCACGTGGACTTCTCACTGTTGGCGGTGTCGGCAACTTCATTTAAGCAAACAGGCCTTGGCTAATGCAAGCCATGCAGGAATCAAAAAAGGCTTATCACTCGGACCAGCAAGGTGAGAGCGGGTGCTCCTTTTTACAGGAGTGAGGGCAAGTCTGGACCAACCAGACCCGCAGTGTAAGTTGAAGGTTTCGTCGCCAAGATGGCCGCTGACCACGTGGCTAGTGGCCAGGATGGCGTGTCGCGTGGCACAATGCAAAATGACCCCACGCAGATTGTGGAGATGCTGGGGGGCTGATCTTTGGTGCAAGGACTGCTCGGTGATGGGGTTTCTCAGTCCCGAAAGCACAACGTCGAGGGTGCCTCAGATGCTGCGCAGTCAGCTTTTCGGGTGTCTTCAAAGAGGTCTGGTCCCACGTCTCTCGGTGCCTCACCAGGTCCCTTCTTTGCAGGGACTGTGGATCGGGCGGTGAGAAGTCTGGGAGTCTGGGTCTTGTCAGCCTCTGGGCTCGGGCTCTGGCGGGAGGCGGCTGCAAAGCAGATGTCGAGTTGCTGGTTGGTGCCTGTTTTCACAGGGTGGCCACTCCTAGGCCACAAGGGAGATGCTCTTCAGTCTTCTGTGCAGCAGAATGTTGAAGTCTGGTGTCTTCTTTGTTTAAAGTTGATTTCAGGATGATCTGAGGTGCAATGGCACTGCTCCCACTCTTATTCCCAATCTGAGGGGTGGATCACCTACTAGGTCCCTCCTCTGGGTGGGACCAGGAAGGGGGGTGGTTACACCTCCTTTCCTTTGTCCAGCTCCTCGCCAGGCCTGGGTCTGGAAAGTCCCAGGACCGGTTTGGACTGGCTTATGCACGGAGACACCTTGTGTGCCCCGGGCATGTCTCAATCTATTCAGCCCTGTCTTACCCAATACACAAAATCCTGTCTGGGGTGGTGCTCGCACCTCCCAAGGCAGGAAACCCTTTGTCCAAGCCTCCCTGGCTGGAAGGACTCCCAGCAGCAGGAGGTCAGACTTGTGTCTGTGGTGGCAGCATCCATTTTGTGATGCTGAGGCTCTGGTTAACTTTAACCGGGGTTAAGGCTATGTACATGTTGTGTCCCTCTAGAAGGGTGGAATGCTATCCCCGTCAACAGAACTGTTGAGGGGATAGTATTCCAAATCGTATGACACCTTACTCGACATGTTTTGATAAATCCAAACCAAAGTTAGCATATAACCGCGAGGATTATAATGCACTAAAGAGTATATGGTATGGCAATATCCCAGAACAGCTAAGGGAATTGTTGTTCCCGTCAGCTGCAGACAGGCTCAGCTCATGCTAGAGCACCATCTCACATGTTTTTTTTTTTAATTTGTTTTTATTGCAGAATTAGAAACCACAGAATACAATGGCTCAACCAGTCCACTCGTAATGACCCCCCGTTCAAGCATTAAAACGTATACCATACACAGCCATTCAGCCCGCATCCCGGAGGCCGGGCGGCGTAGTACCTTAAATAGCAGGAAGGCATCACGGTGAGTGTCCCTTTGGGACAATGGTCGAAAGATCATTTTACCATCCCCACCCACAACAAATAACATCGTCAGCCATCCCGCCTATGCAGGTCAGTGCTACCAGCCACTTCCCGCCCCACCCCGCGCACTGTAGGGCTCACCACACCTGGCCCGCGCCCCTTTACCACCTCCCGCTCATCACCCACGCCCCACAGGCCCTGCTCAGCTCTGTGTCGCCATCGCGGTCAACCAACCTCCTGGCTTCCGGCCCACCCCGAACTCCCACTAAACAACCCCCCAGTGTCCCCTCCCCGGCAACTGCTAATGGTGTGTGTCCCGTCCTTAAGTGTAGTATGGATCCCGCTACAGTGTCAATGTCAACTCTGAGTTAGTACGCCTCGCAGTGTCCACAGGTCCCATTCACTCAGTCCTCACCCTCTACTAAAGTGTCACGCAAGGCTTGCACCACCAATTCCCACGCACGCGCTGCATCCAAGGCTTTCTCATTACCGAGCTTGACAGCCTGTTTCATTCGGAGCACACTCTCACATTCAGACCACCACAACAATTCATTCTTCCACCTCCTCACTGACAGCCCGCTCCTGGACTTCCAATGCCATGAGATCTCTCTTTGTGCCAGTATCAGACCCAAGTCAATAAATTTGCTCGTCACCTTAGTGTGTTTGGTGTGCGGGAACCAGAGCAACAGACATGCCGCCATGTCGAAGTCCACCTCCCTGTCGGTCACATCATTAAGGAGGTCCCCCACCTCTGCCCAGTAGGCCTCCAAATGCAGACAACCCCAAAACAAATGATTCATGTCCGCTGCCGGAGACGAACACCTCGGGCACCGTGCGTCCTGCACCTGAAAGTACCGCCGTATTTTTTCCGGAGTTAGATAGGCCCTATGTAGCACAAAGAAATGCACTTGTTGGAAACTCGCGTTCCTCGTGCCTTTCCATGTGCGCCGTAGAATGTGGCTCCACACCGTGTCTGGAATGGGCCTGCCCACACTCTCCTCCCATTTAGCTTTGAGCCCCTGAAGCGGTTCCAGTCCCTCGTGCAACATCCTGTTATGGAGGCAGGTCACAGCCTTAAAGGTGCCCGCTGCCATCACCACATACTGGCACGCCATTGTTGTGTCCGGTTCTATGAGCCCTCCCTTCCAGTGCTTCTGTATAGCCGCTACCACCGCTGCATGCAATAGGAACCCCCCGTCAGACAGCCCGAACTGCTCCTGAAGTGCTCCGAAGGGCACCAAGGTCCCGTCGACATACAGGTCTCCCACCACCTGAAGTCCCGCCTCCTCCCATTCCAGCAAAGGGGACCAATCGCCCCCGTGTGGTAGGGCCGTCAGCATGCCAATCGGGATTTCCGGCGCATAAGGCCGAGTCGCCCTCGCTCTCCTAAGACTCCTCTGTCAGCACAGCCTGAGCGTCCGTTCCTCCATAGTGAGGCCCCGCAGCTCCAGCTTCTGCTGCATAACGATATAAGACAGTACATGGCGTTGTATCCCCAGCTCTCGGTCACCCTCCGGTCCTCTAAACACCCGGGCCACATGTTGCGTGAGGACCTGGAGCTGCGCCGCCAAGTAATACAGTTCAAAATCAGGAACAGCCACCCCCCCTCAACCTTGGGGCGCAGCAACGTGCTCAGAGCCACTCTTCGGCGGCCATGTCCCCACAGGGAACCAATAATCATCGACCTCAGATCCCTAAAGATCCTCTGAGGAATCCAAATGGGCAACGTCCGGAAGTAGTACAGGAGGCGGGGGAGCGCCACCATTTTCAAGAGAGCAATCCTACACCGTACCGTCAGCGGAAGGGTCGACCAAAAGGACATGCTGCCCCTCAGCGCCCGAACGCACCAACCAATGTTGCCTTCTAATAGGTCCGTGGTCGCATGGTAGATACGGACTCGCAGATAAGTGAAGCAAGATGGCTCCCAGACTACCCCCAAGTCACGAGCAGGGCCGGGCGTCTCTGCTCTCAGCGGAAACACACAGGTCTTCGCCCAGTTGACCTTAAGGCCCGACAACTGGCCAAATTCCGATAACAGGTCCATCGCTCCTTCCAGGGCCCGCTCCGTGTCGTCTAAGTACAGCAACAGGTCGTCCGCATATAGCGAGATGTGATGTAGCCGCCCGCCGCTATTTATCCCCGCGTATCTGTCACCCGACCTAGTGTGGACCGCCAAGGGTTCCATCGCCAGAGCGAACAGGAGGGGGGAAAGGGAGCACCCCTGTCTTGTGCCCCTACCCACCGGGTACGCCGCAGACACCAAACCACCCAAACGTACCCGCGCCGTCGCTGAGGAGTACAAGACCTTCGTCCACCGGCGGAACCCATCACCTATGCCAAACCTCTCCAGCACTCCATCCAGAAAGACCCATTCCAAACTATCGAACGCCTTCTCTATGTCCACGGATAAGACCGCTTGGGTCCCATCCTCGTCCAAAATGGCATCCACTATCCCAACCAGGCGACGGATATTCATCGCCGTGCTCCTCGTGGGGATAAACCCCGCCTGGTCCCTGTGTACCAGGCCCATCATGTGTGGGGCCAGCCTGGCGGCCAGAATCCGGCTCAGGATTTTGTAGTCCACCGTCAGCATGGACAACGGGCGATAGGACCTCACATCTGTTGCATCCCTGCCGGGCTTTAGGAGCGGCACAATCAAAGCCTCCCTCCTGGACCCAGGAAAACCCCCTGACTCATAAGCCTCAGTGTACACCACCAGCAGTCTGGGCGCCAAGCTGTCTACAAACTGCTGGTAGAATTCTACTGGCAACCCGTCCACCCCGGGTGTTTTATTCCGAGCCATATTTTTAATGGCCACCCGTATTTCAGTAAGCGTGATCGGACCGCCCAACTCTTTCACGTCCTCCTCATCAAGGACCGGAAGCTGCATCGCCTCTAGGTACTCCGCAATTTCCTGAGCCTCCACTCCCAACTGACTCTGGTACAATCCCTCATAATACACACAAAAGCATTCCAACACCGCTGCCTGAGAATATACCGTCTCCCCCAGCGCGTTGTTAATGCTAAGGACCGGGCAGCCTCTAAGTTCAGGGTTAGCAAGTCTGGCCAAGAGCGTGCCCACCTTATCCCGGTCAGCATGCGCTCTGATGGCGTATTGCCTGTAGTCGTAACACCTCAACCGTTCCGTTTCGGTGGCGACCACCTCCTTCGCTTCCAACAACCGGGCCTGTAAGTCTGGCCTGGCCGGCCTGCGCCGCTCCAAGTCTCGCAGATTCTCCTCCGCTTTCGCAATTGCATTCACCACAGTCGTACGAGCAGTCGAAAACCGACCCAGACATACCCCTCTCACCACCACTTTCATTGCATCCCATTCAGTGGACCTACACGTGGCCGTACCCTCGTTCTCACCGAAGTAATTATCGATGCCCTGTTGGACAGCGTCGCTAAACACCGAGTCCTCCAGGGTGTCTGGCCGGAGCCGCCATGTTGGAATCGCTGAGCGCTCCCGCTGCCACTGGATGTGTACCAATAGGGGATTATGATCCGAAATGGTTCTAGCCAAGTATTCTGTGTGTGAAATCAATGGGGCCAGGGATCCGCCACAGAGCATTGAATCTATCCTCACATGTAGTGCATGGAGAGCTGAGTAAAAAGAATAGTCCCTGGTGTCCCTGTGCTGTTCCCGCCACACATCCAGCAACCCCCACCTGTCCTGCCAGTCCTTCCTGTGCATGGCCAACTTACGTACCGGGGAATCAACAAGGGGGGGATGAGACCTATCCAAAACCACATCCGTAATCGAGTTAAAATCCCCCCCTAGTACCACCGGGCCCGCTAGGAAAGAGGCCAAGGACCCTGAAAGGCCATCGAAGAATCGGGCCTGATCAGTATTTGGCGCATACACACAACAGAGAACCACATCCCTACCATACAACCTCCCCTCCACCGCCACAAACCTGCCATCAGGGTCTACCACTTGGTTCAGCACCTGGAACGGTATCCCTGCTCTCACCCAAATCAATACCCCCCTGGCATATGCTGAGTAAGTGGTGCCGAACACCTGGCCCCACCATCTTTTTTGCAACGCAGCGCATTCCTTTTTTGTCAGATGGGTCTCGTGTAGCATAGCAATCTGGACCCCCCTTCGCACCAGATATGCGTGCACCTTGTGGCGCTTGACCATGGTTCGTAGCCCCCGGACATTCCACGTTAGGCATTTTAGACTAGGTAACGTCCCCATACCAGCAGCAATCAGTCCAGGTCAAATAACGCCAGTTCACATCCCCCCCAAAGCAGTTGCCCCCCCCAAAACAAACTCTGAAAAGAAAAACACCCCAAACCCCACTCCCCAGGACAGAGCCTACAAACCCAGTGTCAGCCCCGATCCAAACCTCAAACCAACCACACATTCTCCTAACCTGTGGTCTCCACCACAGAAGGCCTTAAGGGCCCTAGGGGGGTGAGTTATCGCCGATCCCAGCTAGCGGAGCCCACGCCCCGCGCTCCCATCCCGTCCTGCCTACATGGCACCCTATCCGGCAACCCACTCATCGCCAACAGGATACTGCCCTACCATCAGTTTTTATCCAAGTCCCAACACAGCCTCAACTGTGAAATATCCCATCAGAAGTCTGGGGGGGTCACCTCCGGCTCCTTCGAGCTTTCTGCTTCCGAAAGGTCCTCTCCTGTCCTGCTGCCTTCTCCGCCAGAGTCCGTCTCCACCAGTTCACTTTCCTGCTGCGATCCCGTGATGGCCGCCGTCGCTGCGAGCGCATCTCTCTTTTCCGCAGCCATTTGAGCCTCCCGTTTCTCCCGCTGGCGCCTATTGCGGGACCGGATGCGTTGCGGTTGTCTGATCTGAGGCTGTTTAGGCCGATCTCGCCTACTTTTGTGCGACCGATCCGTCCCTGCTCTGTACGACTCCAGCCACTGCTATGCCTCGTCCGGAGTGTGAAAGAAGTGCGTGGTCTCATCCAGGATGACCCGCAGCTTGGCCGGGAAGAGCAAGGAGTATTGAATGCCCTCTTCTCGCAGCTCCTTATTCACCGCCAGGAACGATGCTCTGTTTTTTTGGACCGCCTGGGTGTAGTCCGGGAAGATTGTAACCCTGCTGTTCTCCACCTCAAACGGGCCCGACATCCGAGCCCTCTGGATGAGGAGGTCCCGGTCCTTATAATGGAGGAGCCGCACCACCATCGGTCGGGGGGGGCGGCCAAGTCCTGGCGGGCGAGCAGGCACCCTGTGGGCACGTTCCAAGGTAAAGAAAGGAGTAAGCCCCTCCGGTGCCACCACAGTTCGGAACCATTCCTCCATGTAGGCCACCGCATCCTCCCCCTCAATTCGTTCCGGCAGGCCTACAACCCGCACGTTGTTCCTCCTATTGCGGCCTTCGGCATCCTCCGCACGCCGTTCCAGCGAGTCCAACCGGGCCAGGATGTCCGTGATCTTATGCTCCGCGGTCACTACCGACGGTTTCAGGTCCAATAGCAGCTGATCATGGTCCTTGACCTTATCCGCCAGCTTCGCATGGTCCGCTCGCAATAGCCCCAGCCCCGTGGCTACTTGCGCTATGTCCTGTTGCAACGCCTCCTTGGTCGAGGTAATTGCATCTAGTATGGCATCCAGGCGTCGATTCAGTCGCTGCTCCTGGTCCAACTCCTTCGGTGGGGTCTCGCCCATCTGCGACGGCGCCGCTAGGTCCCCCTGTCTGTGCTCCACGGCCACCGGCCCTCCCGTGGCCGCCATCTTAGGGTACTGCGTCACAGGCCAGGAAACCCGTCCAGTCCCGGCACTCGTGGTTCGGTGCGAACTTCCCAATATTGAACAGGATCGAGTGCCACCGCCGATGCCCGCAGTTCCAAGGGCCAACTGGGTGAGCACTGTCCGAGCCGCCCCCTCGTGAGCCCGGAGGAGGAAGGGAAAAAGGGAGGGATAACGGCCAGCAAGTGTCCCCAAAGTCCGAGCGGGGTCGGGTCCCCTGACCCCCGATCTTCAGGACTGTCGCCTCAGTCCCTACCGCTTCGATCTCTCAGCTGCAGAGCCTTCCACCAGTCGGCGCCAAGTCAGCTCAATGTCGATATCCGGAGCTGCCCGAACGCTCCGCTGCCATTTTCTTCTCACTCTCGGCGACACATCAGCCGTCGCCCAACTAGGTCTCCTCGGGGCCAGCAGTCCCCCGGCAACTTTCTATCAATGCCCAGTGGACCCCCTACACTTCGTGGGGCAGGAGCATCGACCACGGGTCGCCCAGGGTGCAGAAATCAGGAGAATTAGCGGGATTCCGCGTGGAGCTGCGAGCTCACGCCGCCATCCCGATCGGCGTCCAAGCCACGCCCCCCCCGAGCACCATCTCACATGTAACCACGCACTCTGCCCCCAGGATTGCAGGGACCTTCCATAGGAATGGCTTACAAGTTAACATGTGTCCAGTTTAGGTTAGGTATAGGGATACTGCACCTAAGCAAGAGGTGATTACACCACCTTGCCCCAGCTGAGTGATCATCCAGTTGTGTCAAATATGGAGGCAGGGCCAGGGGTTGCACAATACATGCTGCAGCCCCTGGAAGGCCTTGGATGAACCTATGCCCTGGGTACCTATGGTACACTGTTACAGGGGCCTATAAGGTGAACCAGTTCAAATTATGTTATGCACCTAGGGTACATGGAGTCCATTTTAAGGAGAGAGCAATCAGCCTGGGGCCCTGAATAGCAGGATCCCAGGCCAACTATGTCAAAACCAGCTAAACACCAGGCAAAAAGTTTGGGGGTAACCATAGTCAAATATCCACCTTCCTACAGGCAGCATTTCCAGCAACCCCAGATGAATTCATGCATTTGCCAGGATGCAAAGGGGCGAATTTCGATGGGACTGTGAGGCAGTGTGCTCCCAGCCCCCTTTCTGTTAAAAAGGCTCCCTTGAGCCAGCAAGCTGGCGAGCTTTCGAGATGCACCTGTGTGCCTCTGAGTGGAACTATGACCTGAGAGGAACTTGACAGCATTTCCAGCAACTCCAGATGAATTTATGCATTTACCAGGATGCAAAGGGGCGAACTGTGCTGGGACTGTGAGGCAGTGTGCTCCCAACCCCCTTTCTGTTTAAAAGGCGCCCTTGAGCCAGCAATCTGATGAGCTTTGGAGATGCACCTGTGTGCCTGTGAGAGGTACTGTGACCCGAGAGGAACTAACTTGGCAGCATTTCCAGCAACGCCAGATGAATTCATGCATTTACCAGGATGCAAAGGGGCAAACTGTGCCGGGACTGTGAGGCGGTGTGCTTCCAACCCCCTTTCAATTTAGGGAGAGAGCAGCTAGGCTGTGGTCCTGATTAGTAGGGTCACAGTCAGACTAAAGTCGAAAAAACAGTGAAACATAGCAAAAAGTGGGTGTGACCATAGGAAGCAGAACCTACTCTCCTACAATGTGCTAAGGCCTGGCTCACTGCATAAGTACTTGGGTACTGACTGAATGATTACAGTACTGTAATGATAGTGCCTAGGTGAATTTATAAGTGCTTGGGTTTTTGCGCAGTGACTGGATTAGTACATGGTGCTGAGTGGGTCACTAGAGGAGTGCAAGGGGAGTGACAGTGTGTTTGCTGGAGTGTATGTTTACTGACTGGAGATTTGAAGGTGTGAAAGACAAGTGTGTAGGTGGTTAGAGGACTGCATGCATAGTGAATAGGTATTCAAAGCAGTCCATGTGCTAAGGCCTGGCAGTGTATGAGTACTTGGGTACTGACTGAATGATTTGTGTACTGCAAGAAGAGAGCCTGGGTTAATTTATAAGTGGTTGGGTATTGGCCCAGGAAATGGATTAGTACATGATACTGAATGGGTCACTAGAGGAGTGCAAGGGTATTGACAGGGTTTTTCCTGTAAGTATATGACTGCTGACTGGGGAACTGAAGGTCTGAAAGACAAGTGTGTTGGTAGTTAGTGGACTGCATGCATAGTGGAAAGGCGTTCGAAGCAATCCATGTGCTAGGGCCTGGATCATTGGATGAGTACTTGGGTACTGACTGACTGATTAGAGTACTCCAGGGAGAGTGCCTGGGTGAATTTATAAGTGGTTGGGTTTTGGTGTAGTGAATAGATTAGTACATGGCGCTGAATGGCTGAATTGGTCACTAGAAGAGTGCAAGGGGAGTGACAGGGTGTTTGATAGTAGTGTATGAAGACTAACTGGGGAATTGAAGGTGTGAAAGACAAGTGTGTAGGTGGATAGAGGACAGCATGTATGGTGGAGAGGGGTTTGAAGCAGTCCATGTGCTAAGGCCGGGCTCACTGCATGAATACTTGGGTACTGACTGAATGAATAGAATACTGCAAGGAGAGTGCCTCGGTGAATTTATAAGTGGTTGGGGTTTGGAGCAGTGAATCGATTAGTACATGATGCTGAAAGGGTTACTAGAAGATTGCAAGGGGAGTGAAAAGGTTTTTGCTGGAAGTGTATAAATACTGAGTGGGGCAATGTAGGTGTGAAAGACAAGAGTGTAGATGGTTAGAGGACTGCATGCATAGTTGATAGGTGTTTGAAGCAATCCATGTGCTAAGGCCTGGCTTGCTGCATGAATAAGTGGATACTGATTGAATGAGTAGAGAACTGCAAGGAGAGTGTGTGGGTGAAATTATAAGTGGTTGACTTTTGGCACAGTTAACTGATTTGTACATGATGCTGAATGGGTCACTAGAGGAGTGCAAGAGGAGTGACAGGGAGTTTGCTGGACTGTATGTATACTGACTGGGGAATTGAAGGTGTGAAAGACAAGTGTGTAGGTGGTTACAGGACTGCATGAATAGTGGATAGGGGGTTGAAGCAGTCCATGTGCTAAGGCCTGGCTCACTGCATAACTACTTGGGTACTGACTGAATGATTAGAGTACTGCAAGGAGAGTGCCTCGGTGAATTTATAAGTGGTTGGGTTTTGGCGTAGTGAACATATTAGTGCATGGTGCTGAATGGGTCACTAGAGGAGTGCAAGGGGAGTGACAGGGAGTTTGCTGCTCTGTATGTATACTGACTGGGGAATTGAAGGTGTGAAAGACAAGTGTGTAGGTGGTTAGAGGACTGCATGCATAGTGGATAGGCGTTTGAAGCAGTCCATGTGCTAAGGCCTGGCTCGCTGCATGAGTACTTGAGTACTGACTGAATGATTAGCTCGCCTGAGGCGTCACTTTCAAGCTCCGGGCGGTGCTCAAAAGGACGCGGATACTTCTGTAGTGCAAGGGCGGGCCCTTCCGCGCCCGTCAGCGACCGGAGGAGGCCGGACTGGGCCACGCTATTTATCTTTTGGACAAGAACTCCCATATGGTTGGGTAATTGCTCGAGGATTGTTTTGTTATATGCTCACTGTTATTGAACTGGTATTGTATTCTCTAACTGGTTGCTATAGCTAGGCTGTTACCTGATATTACGTAAGTCCATTCTATCCTCCCATCATAGCTTTACTAACATGGTTAGAAAGAAGCTACAGACAGCACCATCAGGGGCATTAGCTACCACAAAATCAACAGTTACAACCATGGATACGTTTTTATCTAGGGCAGCCGCAGTCATTGATAAGGAGATCAAACTGGTGAATAGGCGCCTCTCTAGATCTCCGGTGGGCCCCCTTCAACGTCTTTGGGAGAGCCCTAATGTCGATGAGATCTCCAATGTCATGTTAGCTGGTCCACACCATGGGGGTAAACCTAGCGAAATGTTGGCCTCTGATTCATCTAATGTTATACCGACAGATATGGGGGAGGTGTCAACAAAGTCCATGTACCCAATAGTAACTATTGTAAACAGAGAAGGCACTGTAAATGCTGTCCATACGGGAAAAAGCGGGACAGGCGGGAAGACTTCAGCAGTGCTACCTGAGGACCTAAATGGCCTAAACCCTCCTCCACTCCCACCCCTAATGGTCGCCCTGCTGGTAGCCTTAAGAGGAAGTGTAAGGCCACTGTTAGACGGGACCTGGAGGGTCGGCCGAGGACAAGGGGAGAGTTCTCCGGGGAGAGCCGTCTCCAGCGATCGTACAGACGAGTAACTTCCCCCCCACAGATGTACACCACACAAAGATAATGTTCAACGTTCTTTATAGGCAATCTTTAAGTACGGTAGAATGGTACAAGGAGGTCAGGACTCAGGGGTCCCCTCAATTCTAGTCTCTTGGATGGGAAAGGGGGTAGCGGGACAGTCTTGTTACCAATCTGGTAGATGAGATGAAAAAGATGGGTAGCTCACAATCCTCGAGCTTGGCATTCTAGGAGGACGGGCCACGGCAGCGCCAGCAGGTCCCGAGATGATCGTAGGTAGCGACGGTCCGCGGCAGCGCCAGCAGGTCCCGATGACGGTGGTAGTTACAACAGTCCACGGCAGCGCCAGCAGGTCCCGAGGAGGATGAAGGTTGCAGAAGGCTGCGGCAGCGCCAGCAGGCAGGACGATAGTTCACAAGGCAGGGCTGCGGCAGTGCCAGCAGTCCGTCAAGGATGAGTTCTTCACTGTGTCTCTCGACTCCAAGATACAACTGCACTCCTGCTCTGGAGCTGCCCCAGTTCTAGGTCTGGCGCCCTTTGATGTCCGGACCCTCGCATTTGGAGGTCGGGAGGTCCGGGATGAGGGAGTCCAGACACCCAGCAGGGGGGTGGAGCCAGCGCCCGGGGAGGCTGGGGGCGATCGGCACCTGGCGGGGGAGA
Source organism: Lissotriton vulgaris (assembly GCF_964263255.1). Classification (NCBI taxonomy): domain Eukaryota; kingdom Metazoa; phylum Chordata; class Amphibia; order Caudata; family Salamandridae; genus Lissotriton; species Lissotriton vulgaris. The sequence goes on from NC_141698.1 coordinate 1,150,643,853, forward strand.
GCCATCGACACTTCTTTCTCCCATTGACCTGTCAAGTAGTCCGTTCACCTCCTGGGTGGATGGTGGTGCCGGGATGTCGGGGCCTGGCCTGGCCCAGGGTTAGGGTCGAGTTGAGGCCACGCGGCCTCGTGGTGCAGTGTCCAAGATGGCGGCCAGGCCTGGCAATGGTGCTGACAGTGGCCCGGGCCAGAGATACAGAGATGTCCGGGAGCAGGAGTCCCGTAGGGGACGGTTTGCGGGTTGCTTCTGTGGGTAGCACCTGGAGAGCCGGTGTCCGGGCCCTGTCATGCGGGGAGGGAGCAAGCCCTTCATGTGGCCTGTCCAACATGCGTCCCCCCCAGCTGAAGGCGGGGAGAGTCACCCATCCTCTTGGGGACTTTCCTCGTCGAGGCGGAAAAAGCGTGACAGGCCATCCGCGTTGGCGTGGTCCTGGCCAGGTCGGTGCTCCACAGTGAAGTCCATCCCCTGCAGGGAGATGGACCAACGCAATAGTTTGGGATTTTCCCCCCGCATCTGCATTAGCCATTGCAGGGGCCGATGATCTGTTTGCACCCGGAAGTGGGTACCGAAGAGGTAGGGCCGGAGCTTCTTGAGGGCCCACACTACTGCGAAGGCCTCCCTCTCGATGGTGCTCCAGCGCTGTTCCCGGGCCAGTAGGCGTCTGCTGATGAAGGCCACCGGTTGGTCAAGTCCATCGGGGTTCAGCTGGGAGAGGACAGCCCCGATGCCATGGTCGGAGGCATCAGTCTGTACGATGAATTCCCGGCTGTAGTCGGGAGCCTGGAGCACAGGGGCGGGGCACATGGCGGCCTTCAGTTTCTCGAAGGCCGCTTGACAGTCTGGAGTCCAGTTGACCTTTTTCGGGTGTTTTTTTTGATGTGAGCTCTGTGAGGGGCCCCACAATGCTGCCATAGTCCTTCACAAACCGCCGGTTGTATCCGGTGAGTCCCAAGAAGGCTCGGACCTCGGTTTGCGTGACGGGAGGCTGCCAGGACTGGATGGCAGCGATCTTGAGCTGAAGAGGGGCCACCAGACCACGCCCCACTTGGTGTCCGAGGTAGGTCACGGACCCCTGACCAATTTGGCACTTGCTGGCCTTGATTGTGAGGCCGGCCTGTTGGAGGGCCTGCAGGACCTCTCGGAGGTGGCGGAGGTGGTCTGACCAGTGGCGGCTGTACACAGTGATATCGTCCAGGTAGGCGGCGCTGAACTCTTCGAGACCCGCCAATACCTGGTTCACCAGTCGCTGAAAAGTAGCTGGAGCGTTCTTCATGCCGAATGGCATGACTTTGAAATGGTAGTGGCCATCGGGGGTGGAGAATGCGGATCGTTCTTGAGCCTGGGGGGTGAGGCCGATCTGCCAGTAGCCCGCTGTCAGGTCGAAGATGCTGAGGTAGCGGGCAGCCCCCATGCGGTCGATCAGTTCATCTGCTCGGGGGATAGGATGAGCGTCGGTTCTGGTGACAGCGTTCAGACCCCGATAGTCGACGCAGAATCGGAGCTCAGGAGTGGTGCCCGGGGCAGCAGCTTTGGGGACCAGCACGACTGGGCTGGCCCAGGGGCTGTCCGAGGGCTCGATGACCCAGAGCGTGAGCATTTTTGACACTTCTTCTTGGATGCTGGCACGTACCCGATCTGGTACGCGGTACGCCCGATGTCTGATAGGGGGACTGTCCCCAGTGTCCACGTCATGCAAGCACCAGTGGGTGACCCCTGGGGTGAGGGAAAACAGGGTTGCAAATTGCAGCAGGAGGCCCCGACAGTCTTGGCGCTGTTCCGGGGTTAGGGCATCTGAGAGTCGGACCCCGTCCACTGAACCATCTTTCTCACGGGTCCTTAGTAGGTCAGGGAGGGGCTCGGAGTCTTCTTCCGCTCCACTGTCTGTAGCCATCAGTAGGCTGAGCTCCGAGCTCACAAAGTGGGGTTTGAGTCTGTTGGTGTGGAGGACCCGGAGGGGGTTCCAGTGAGATTCCATATCGATGAGATAGGTGACGGGGCTCTTGCGCTCGACCACCTTGAAGGGCCCTGTCCACTTGTCCTGCAAGGCACAAGGTTCGGTGGGGGACATCACCCATACTTGTTGGCCAGGTTCGAATTCGATGGAGGAGGCATTTTGATCGTACCATTTCTTCATGTCCTCCTGACTGGCCTCAAGATTTGCTTTTGCTATTTCTCTGAATCGTCTGGTCTGATTGCGTAGGGTCAGGAGGTACTTGAAGACGTCTGGAGGGGTCTTCAGGGGGGCCATCTCCCAACCTTCTTTGACTAGGCTGAGGGGCCCTCGAACAGGGTGTCCGTATAAGAGTTCGAAAGGGCTGAAGCCGAGGGACTTCTGTGGGACTTCTCGGTAGGCGAAGAGGAGGCACGGGAGTAGCACATCCCACTGGCGACGGAGGGGCTCGTCCAACCCCCCAATCATTCCCTTGAGTGTGCGGTTGAACCGCTCGACCAGTCCGTTTCCTTGAGAGTGATAGGGGGTCGTGAATCGGTAGGTGACCCCGCACTGTTGCCAGAGGGATTTCATATATTTTGAAATAAAGTTCGTGCCTCTGTCGCTGACAACTTCCCGGGGGAAGCCCACCCGGGAGAAGATCCCCATTAAGGCCCGGCCGACCACCGGGGCTGTTACAGTTCGCAGGGGAACAGCCTCGGGATAGCGGGTGGCGTGGTCCACCAGTACCAGGATGAATCGATGTCCTTGTGCTGTTCGGGGGTCCAGGGGCCCCACAATGTCTATTCCCACCCTTTCGAATGGGGTGGTAACAACCGGGAATGGTTGTAGGGGTGCCTTGAGTTTGCGGCCACTCTTCCTGCTGGCCTGGCACGTGGGGCAGGACCGGCAGTGGTTGAGGACGTCATTTCTCATTCTTGGCCAGAAAAAGTGGGTCACCAGGCGGTTGTAGGTTTTGTCCTGTCCCAAGTGTCCAGCCAGGGGGACATTGTGGGCCAAATTCAACAGGAAGTCTCTAAAATGGAGGGGCACCACCAACACTCGACTGGCCCCTAACTCTGCGATTCTCTGTTCGCTATACAACAGGTCATTGTCCCAATAGATCCAATGGGCCCCGGCGGTGTCTCCCGCGCTCTGGGCGAGGGTTTGCTGTCGTAGTCCCTCAAGGGAGGGACAGGTCTTTTGCTCTTGACGGAACTGTTCCTGGGTGGGTCCCCCCTCTTGACGCCACTGAGCCAGGTCGGGAAGGCCCTGGAGCTGAGCGAGCCTTTCTGGGGTTTGTTCTGGGGGGTCGGTATGGTCGGTGTCCTCCACTGGAGCGATCGGGGGAGGAGGTGCTGGCCATTCGGGTTCTTCAGGTCGGGGGATGGCACGGGCGGCCATGGACCGGGTGGTTACGCACGCCCAGTCCGGGAGGCCCAACATCCCCAGGTGCTCTCTTCTTTCCACGGCGGCCCACGGAGAACTCTCTAGATCGTTCCCCAGGAGACAGTCCACGGGGGCATCATCGCGGACCGTCACCTTCAACATGCCGGAGACTCCTCCCCATTCGAAGGGGACACAGGCCATCCGACACAGGCTCTCCGAATTGTCTGCTGAACGGACGGGGCAGAGAATGTTCGGCAGGATTTGTTCTGGGGTCACCAGGTGACAGCGGACGGCCGTCACACTGGCCCCCGTGTCACGGAGGGCTTCAGCCCTGTGCCCAATAATGTTCACCCACTGACTGTATTTTCTGGTGTTGGCGGGTAGGGGAGGCCGCGGGATCATGTCTCTTCCCCCTAGGCACGCTAGCACCATGGCGGCCGGTTCCCACTCTTGTTGTTCTTGTTCGTATTCTTCCTGTTCTTCGGAGATTTGCTCCTCGTCTAGGGCGACGGCAGCTATCTGGCGGGACCCCGGAGTCTGGTTCTTTGGGCAGTTCGGATCATTGGCGTAGTGGCCGACTCGCTGGCATCGGTGACAAGTGACATTGGCTCGGAACGCCGGGCGCATCGGGGGGTTGCCCCGGCTGGCCGGGGGCGGGGTGCTGGTAGCGGGAGCGGCCGGGACGGTGTCTCTCCCCCGTCCCTGGCCTCCTCCTCCTCCTCGGGGACGGTGATGACCTTGGTTGTTCCTGTTCTGTTCGTTCGGCCCACTCCGGCCCACTCGGGTGCTTTCCCATCGGTCAGCCTCGGCGGCGAGCTGCCGTGGATCAGTCAATTTACTGTCGAGGAGGTGCTGCCTGAGCTCGACAAAGCAGTTGTTGGAGAGGTGCTCCCACACGATGAGGTTAAAAAGTTGCTCGTAGGTCGTTACGTGGCTCCCCTTGATCCATCCCTCGAAGGCTCGGCTGAAATAGTTCACATATTCCACCCACGTTGTACCCGGGATTCGGGTGCAGTCTCGGAACCTCTGGCGGTACATTTCGGGTGTAAGCCCATATCGAGTGAGGAGGGCGGCCTTCATGTGGTCATAGGACGTCATTAGATGGTCTGGGAGCTGTAACAGGGCATCGCGGCCTTCATTGACGAACCTCCCCCATAGACCGGCTCCCCAGTCACTTCGATCGATCCGGTGGGAGGTCATGGCGATCTCGTAGGCCTTGAACCACTGTTGTATGTCGTTGTTTCGGAAATACTCTTGGACGACATCCTTGGGGATGTGGACCTTTGGTTCTGTAGCTCCTGGGGTGCGCGGTTGCGCGGGCACCCCCAGGTCTTTGTTTTGCTTCCGTAGGTCTAACTCTGCCAGTTTGCGCTCGTGTTCGTACGCTAGTCTCTTTTCTTCGAGTTCTCTTTGTCTCTGCTTTTCTTCCCGCTCTTCTCGGAGCCGTAGATGTTCTAAGTTCAGTTTTTGTTCGGCTAGGTTTAGTTCACCGTCCATCTTGAGCCGTGCCATTTCTAATTCGTGTAGTCTGTTTCTTTCTCTCTCTTGGATCTCTTCCTGTGAGAGACCCGATCTTCGCTCTTCGGGAGCAGTGGTGTTCCTCTCTGATGCTGCAATGTTTTGGTCCGGGGGTCTGACGGCCCCGGTTTCTGCCCAAGATTCAATGGCGTGCTTGAAATCGTCTTTAGTGCTCAGACCGGTGGTAGCAATGCCTAGTTCGATGCAAAATTGTTTCAACTCACGATGGCTGTCCTCTTCCAATTTGTCCATCTGGAATTTTTCTATGCTCTCTTTGGTTGTCATTGTGGTTTAGACTTGGGGTGAGTCACTCTCTGTACGTATGCGTTGATTCGGATCGCGCCGCTGGCCACCAATGTTAGACGGGACCTGGAGGGTCGGCCGAGGACAAGGGGAGAGGTCTCCGGGGAGAGCCGTCTCCAGCGATCGTACAGACGAGTAACTTCCCCCCCACAGATGTACACCACACAAAGATAAGGTTCAACGTTCTTTATAGGCAATCTTTAAGTACGGTAGAATGGTACAAGGAGGTCAGGACTCAGGGGTCCCCTCGATTCTAGTCTCTTGGATGGGAAAGGGGGTAGCGGGACAGTCTTGTTACCAATCTGGTAAATGAGATGAAAAAGATGGGTAGCTCACAATCCTCGAGCTTGGCGTTCTAGGAGGACGGGCCGCGGCAGCGCCAGCAGGTCCCGAGATGATCGTAGGTAGCGATGGTCCGCGGCAGCGCCAGCAGGTCCCGATGACGGTGGTAGTTACAACGGTCCGCGGCAGCGCCAGCAGGTCCCGACGAGGATGAAGGTTACCGAAGGCTGCGGCAGCGCCAGCAGGCAGGACGATAGTTCACAAGGCAGGGCTGCGGCAGCGCTGCGGCAGCGCCAGCAGTCCGTCAAGGATGAGTTCTTCACGGTGTCTCTCGACTCCAGGATACAACTGCCTTCCTGCTCTGGAGCTGTCCCAGTTATAGGTCTGGCGCCCTTTGATGTCCGGACCCTCGCATTTGGAGGTCGGGAGGTCCGGGATGAGGGAGTCCAGACACCCAGCAGGGCGGTGGAGCCAGTGCCCGGGGAGGCTGGGGGCGATCGGCACCTGGCGGGGGAGAGCCATCGACACTTCTTTCTCCCATTGACCTGCCAAGTGGTCCGTTCACCTCCTGGGTGGATGGTGGTGCCGGGATGTTGGGGCCTGGCCAGGCCCAGGGTTAGGGTCGAGTTGAGGCCACGCGGCCTCGTGGTGCAGTGTCCAAGATGGCGGCCGGGCCGGGCAATGGTGCTGACAGTGGCCCGGGCCAGGGATACAGAGATGTCCGGGAGCAGGAGTCCCGTAGGAGACGGTTTGCGGGTTGCTTCTGTGGGTAGCACCTGGAGAGCCGGTGTCCGGGCCCTGTCATGCGGGGAGGGAGCAAGCCCTTCATGTGGCCTGTCCAACAGCCACCATGGGACAAGCAAAAAAATCAAAACCCAATGAAATGAATAACGCAGGCACCTATCACAGTATCGGGGGGAGTATCTCGTAGTGAGAAGTATTTACTGGAAAACCTTAAATTAGTACTGAGTGCCGTACTGGAGGAAAGGTTAGTATCCATCATGTCCAAGTTATCTGACATAGAGCACAGGCTTGAAGTTATGAAATAGTCCCCCTCTTGCCACCCTGTCGCCCAAAGTTATATGGCGACCCAACCAATCGAGCCAACCCAGCTGACTCCCCCATTAGGCCCAGCACAAGTACTCTTGTTCTCTGAAGAGCTCAGGAATCTAAAGAAAACAGCCAGGAAATTAGAAAAGATTTGGAGATCTACCCATCTTGTAACAGACAGGAAACATTATTGGGACGTTCTAAGTGTATATCACAAAGCTATTAGAACGGCGCGAAAAACCCATATTACCACCCTTATTACGGCTGCAGACAACTCCCCCAGAGTATTATACCAGGTCCTTCACTCTTTCACAAATCCTACAGCATGTGAGAGTGCATACACTTCGTCACAACTACTTTGCGACAATATATCTCAATTTTTCTCTAACAAAATCGATCTCATCTATGCGAAAATAGTCAACTCTAACAACAAGTTGACTACCAATGCAGTCCCTATCTTTCAGGATTCAGAACTTGATAGTGGCCCTCATACTTTAGACTTCTTCCCCCCTATCACTCCTAAAGAGGTGTCCCTGCTCACGACGCAGATTAAAAGTGGAAGTCCTGATGATATCATCCCGGCAAGACTCATGCCCACCTTGCTCGGAATTTTATCTCCCACCATCGAAAAACTTGTCAACTTATCCCTCTGTACAGGTTCTGTCCCCAAGCAGTGGAAACAGGCCTTAGTTAGGCCAATCAGGAAGAATACCACAACTCCATGGACTGATTTGTCAAATCTCAGACCTATCTCGTTGCTACCATTTCTGGAAAAGCTCACTGAGAAATATGTTAATCGTCATTTATCCAGCTACATTGAGAAAGCTGGCGGCCTAGACTACTCCCAATCTGGGTTTAGGCCGAAACACAGTACAGAGTCCACCCTCCTGTCTGTTACTGACGATCTGCATATGTTTCAGGACAAAGGCTACTCGGTAATTTTGGTGTTATTAGACCTTTCAGCAGCGTTCGACACCGTGTCACATAACATCCTTATTGACCGGTTGTCGAACGTAGGGGTTAAGAACAAGGCCCTTGCTTGGCTAAGGAGTTTTCTTACGGATCGCACCCAGACTGTCACCATGGGTGAATACCGATCAACTGAGGTAGAGATTACGAAAGGTGTTGGGCTCCTGTTTGAGCCCAACACTCTTTAACATCTACGTGGCACCCCTGGCAAGAGTGATGCGCAAATTTGGTTTCATCCCCGTGTCATATGCGGATGACACGCAGCTCCTCTTTCCCTTTCAAAATCTCACCACGGAAATAAGAAACTTCTTCTCCGCTGGCATGAAAGCCGTCGCACAGTGGATGTCCACCAACTTCCTACAGTGCAATGTCAACAAGACGGAAGTAATGCTGTTTGGAGATGCCAAATTACTGTGGACCCCTGACTGGTGGCCATCTGATCTTGGTACTGTTCCGGAGCCCAAACAGATTGTCAAAAATCTGGGGATACGCCTTGATCACGACCTTTCCCTCAAACAGCACAGTAACATGGTAGCTGGCTCATGCTTCCACACCATCAGCATGATGCGCAGAATTTTTCCCCTGCTACCGGATTCCTTCAGAAAAACCCTGGTGCAAGCCCTTATATTGAGTCGTATTGACTACTGTAACGGACTGCTCCTTTCTGCTAATGAAGGAGTTCTGGATAGGCTCCAGGTGGTCCAGAATACGGCAGCTCGCCTTGTCCTAAATGCTCCCCCCAGAACAGCATCAAAACCTCTACTACAGAAACTACACTGGTTGAGTATTCGACAAAGAGCCAAGTTTAAGATATGTTGCATTATCCATAAATGCTTAAACGGAAATGGCCCCACATACCTGGAGCAGAAATTTATCCCCTACACTCCATCCAGATCTTTGAGATCTAGTGAGAATTTTCTGTTGGCAGTACCTCGTGTAAAAAAAACCAGACACGGAGGGAAAGCTTTATCTGTTGCAGGGCCCACACTGTGGAACAAACTGCCTCTGGCCCTCAGGCTCTGCACAGACCATTTAAAATTCAGGAAGCAACTGAAAACTCTGCTGTTCACTGACAAAATCTAGACCCTGCCCCTCATCTGCATATATATTTAAACTGGTATCACAGCGCAGAGATACTCCGGTTGGAGTCGATTCCAGCGCTATAGAAACCCATAAATAAAATAAATAAATAAATAAATAAATAAAGTATTAGATGATTCCAATAATGATGCTGCCACAAGCAATAGGATTCATCCGGGGAGTTGTCAGGGTATTAGACTTCAGGAAAGTGGGCCGATGGGTACTGTTAAGGATATGTCAATGAATAGGCCTTTTATAAGATCAAGGGAAAATCACACATTTCAGGGACCAGGGCGTAACTGTAGAGGAAACCAGGAAGAGATAAATACCAGTGGGCAGAACTCGGGGGTAATAAATCTGCCTCCCCAATCTACACCACTGGTGGTTAGCCTGGGTAACGTGCCACCCCTTCAACATGGTTTTACAGAGGTTTTTTACCAGCTTAGGAATAAGGTGACTCACTGTTGATCCAATAATACCTTAGCAGGCCCTGAAATAGGTCATAACATCATTATGGCACGACGAGTGGGATGGGTGGGTTACACAAGAAAGTTAGGTGGGGGCGACTGTATAATTGTGAACTTTAATGACCGCCTGATCGTCGAGAGTCCCAAGCAAGAAAGTTTAACCCTAGTTCTAGGATACAGATGCTCCTGCTGGGTGTCTTCTATCAACCCACCCTACCAAATAGTATCAACCTTACCCCATATACAAACGGGCAGATGCTTAGATCTAGTCTCATTTTTAACAGCAACACACCTCAGACAGAATTGTATGGTGTTGTTGTAAGGTCTGATCTTCGCACTTTCCTAGACATAACATAAATGCAGCTGCTGCCAAATCTGTCTTTAGGCGCGTTTTATATTGCATTGCAAAAGAGCACACAAACACACTTGATGGTGCTTCGCATGCAGAGAGCTGGTGGAAGATGATATGATCCTCTGCCACTGAGAGATTGAGGTAATGGGTCGCCCTGCTAAAGCACAAAGAGACCTTCTAGATATAATATAATATGCTAGTTAGGGAGGGTGAGAATTAGTTGTTGTTAACTCCTATTCATTTCAACATTTTAGCATGTTGTCACCTTTTGCCTTTTATGGACTAGTAACCATGCTGATAACTTTGCTTCTTATAATATGTTTGCTTGTGTTATCTAAGATACTGCGTTTGAGAACCCTGCATTAGTAAATAAATATTTCAAATATGCACAAATCCTCATTTACTCCACGTTCTGGTTTGAAATGATTGTATAGCGAAAGAGTGTCTATGTGTTCCACGTGACCTGAGGTATTCTAAGATCATGTTCTGGTTTGTCTAAACATTGGGAGTTTATTATGACCAATGAGACACTGTAACTAGCTCGGTAAGGGGATTTTGGGTACTAAGGTGAGTTTGGGCCATCCTAATTCACTGAGTTTCCAAATCTCTATGCACAGTTCTGTAGGAGAACAGAATCCCTGCTACATGGCACCCAACGCGTTGGTGGTCTTATATCATGACACTTGAGTAGTATATCATTCATGCTTGTCCGTATGTGGTTGTTCTGACAGGGATTTCTGAGCTGCCAACATCCACTTCTGAGCCCTTTTGGGCGATTAAAAATAAAATATGCCACTGGCTTGACAAAAATTACCCTCCACCACCCGGCCTAAACAAAAACATACTTATGGTTGAACGGGCTCCTTGGGTAGGTGGGAAGAAGAAAAGTATAAAGGGCGACTGTGTCGTTATCACGTTTGAGGACCCACGACTCGTAGAATTTATATGCTCAACTCCTCCCTGTGATAGTAAGTCAGTGGTAGTAGCTAAACCTCTGTCTTTTTTTTATATGCAGGAGGGCCATGGGGATGTGAGATGGAGTTGGATGAGGCCATCTAGGAAAGGCTTGGGTAGAGGTGGTACATACCAGAATCCACAACAATGGGGAATGCCAGTAGAGGAAGGTTGGAACCAAGTCCATAGGAGGAGGGGGCACCAGTGGAAGGGGGATTCACACTTCAATGGAGAAGGGTGGGGCCCACAGCTCAATTACCCTTTATTTCCCTGCTATAATCGATTTGGGGGGTTGGAAGAAGTGGACTGACCATCACCCCAGTGTATTGAAGATGGCGGGGGTGGTGGGGCTCCTTCCACTGTAGATAGTGGTTCTATCGTTCCTACAATGGAAGAAGTACCGGAACAGTGTAGCACTATTCCAGAGCCCTTGTTAGGGGATGTTGACACTCAGGCCGCCACGAATACACCTATGTTGTCCCCTCCCCTTGTTAAAATCTTGTCTTGGAACATAGCCGGCCTAAAGAAAAACCTGCCTGACCCGAAATGGAACAATTTTGTTGATGATTTCCATATTCGCATGTTCCAAGAAACTTGGTGTGTAGAGCCACAACACAAACAGGGCTATTCCACGTTTTTTGTCCCTGCAATACAGCTTGGGAGGGGGCGCCCATCGGGAGGATTACTTATTTGGATCAGGATAGATCTGAATTGTAAAATTACTGTGAACTATGTCCCCTGTAATGATATTCTACATATAACTGTTAAAAGGCAGTCTGCCAGGAAGGCTTTTGAACTTTTTTGTATCTATGCCAGGGGGCTCCCAGGGGGCCAATTGTCTCCAACACTGGAGTTGTTAGATAACACGCTTTCTGCCCTCTCTCCAAAATCTTCAGTATTAGTGGGAGGCGATTTTAATTGTACATTCGAGCCTCCTGATGAGGATGAATTCTTGGGCTGTTATAATAAGCCAGGAAACCAGGTAATTCCATCCTTATCTCTGGCCCCAATTCAGAAATGGTCGGCTCGTTCCATACAGTTGAATGCTCTGGTGTCTGCACATGATCTATGTGCCTTAAATGGCCGCACCACATCCGATCGTATGGGCGCTATGACCTTCAATCGATTAGGTTCCCCGTCACGGATTGACTACATCCTTTTGGATGTAGGGTCATGGGTTAACCTGGTTGATATGGAGGTCAGACAGAGGATTGATAGCGACCATAATCCCCTTTGTATGGGTATGTTCTGGGGAGACAACAGCGGTGAGGAGGTTCACAATGAGCTGATTACCAAAGAACTAGTCCCCTCTAACTGTAATCGCAGGATTAAATGGAATGTGGTTAGGTGCAATGAGGGGACACTTGAGAATATTAGGGTTCTAGTGTTGGCTGCCTCATCTGCCTTGGCCCCAGTGAACCAAATTGCACTTCAGCTTCAGGGGTCGGTGCTGGCAACTAAGTATAAAGACTTAGTAGGGGAGATCAGTACGTTTTTCTCAAAAAAAACAAAGGGTTGTCATCTGTCTAATCGCACGCAAAAAAAGGGGAACTCTTGGTACACTGCCTCCTGTAGAGAGAAAAGGAAAGCAATTTTACTAGCTATTAAAAATAAGGATGCCCCAGCTGCTAGATTAGCTAGAAATGAGTACCGCACTAGTATTGTGAAAGCCAAAAAAGATTGGGAAGAGGAACATTGGCAGGCTCTAAAGGAAGCGGCTCAAGGGAAAAATGCCACTGCATTTTGGAAACTGATCAACGTCATGGATAGACGAGGTGCTGAGCCTATACCAAACCATATTACTGAGTCCCAATGGTATTCCCACTTCTCAAATTTATATGGCGTGGGCTCCCTAGAAGCTGCGCCAGTATCCCCTACACTAGGTACTGATTGTACGGTCCATGGGAATGATGGCTCTATTGATGTACTGTTTTCGCCCAGTGAGGTACAAGAGGCAATCCTTAAAATAAAACCGGGTAAGGCACCTGGCCCGGATGGAATACCGGGTGATTTATTGTTGTCTAACCCACTGGTTTGGGCTGATTTTATTGTAAATGTTTTGAACCTTATCCATTTAGGCCACCAGGTACCGGACTCATGGAAGGGTGCTGAAGTTGTTACCGTTTTTAAAAAGGGTGAGAGAGAGGACCCTGCCAACTACAGACCAATTAGTCTAATTGACGTTATTCAAAAAGTAGTTGGCAGGGTAATTGTAAATAGGATTGAGGGTTGGCTTATGGAAGGAAACATTCTGTCCCACTTCCAGGCTGGATTCAGAAACAATGTTGGGGCCATTGACCAAGTTTTCAGATTCTGTGCAGTTTTCTGGAAAACAGTATCAATAGCCAGAGGGAGCCTCTACTTGGCTTTTATTGACCTCAAAACGGCTTTTGATGTAATACCCCGTGCTAAACTTTGGAATGTCCTATTGGATATGGGTTTCCCATCTTACCTGCTAAATCTTATCATCAAACTCCATGAGGGAACATATGCAAAGATACGCTGGGGGGCGCAGGGGCAACTCACTAAGAGTATACCTGTCAACAGAGGGGTGCGGCAGGGGTGTGTGATGGCCCCTACTTTATTTTCCCTCTTTATAAATGGGGTTGTGAAGCATCTGCAAGGTACACCGGCCGATGCCCCCATTATAGCGGGAGAGAAAATACCATCCCTCCTCTTCGCCGACGATACCCTCCTCTTATCTAAAACCCCCACAGGTCTCCAAACTCTTCTTGATCAGTTTAGTGTTTTTTTGTCAGGAACGGGGACTCACAATAAACACGACTAAAACTAAACTAATGGTCATGACCGCTAAGAGAAAATATAGGAATATCCATGTTACCCTGAATGGATCTCCTTTAGAGGTGGTCGATGAGTTTGACTATCTTGGTGTTAAGATCAATAACCACTTGAAATGGGAACCCCATATATGTAAAATGAATTTAAATCTTAAAAGGGTCTCCGGCACTATTTTAAAAAACCAACGCCTCTCTATAAGTAGGCCAGTTGCCCCTGCCTTATCAGTTTACGAGGGGAAAGCAATTGCCTCAGCTGTTTATGGCTCGGAACTGTGGGGTAATGAGAACACCAACGACCTAGTCCGATCAGAGAATAAGTTTATGAGGGACTTGGTGTCGCTCCCATCCTCTACCCCACTTAAACCTTTATTCTTAGACCTGGGAAGAAAGTCTATTCGGGATATCCTCCAACTCCGTCCCCTCTTATATTGGGTTCGTTTGAGGAGGACCCCAGAACTAGCAAATTATGCCCTCGTGCTAGATGAATTACTAAAAACAAACACCTCAGGCAAAATCAGATGGCTAAATGAACTAAAAAAGCTTGTAGCAAGTGTGGGTTTAAGTGATGCTTGGGTATCCCAACCACCTCCACCAAAACAAGTGGTGAAAAAATTATATTGGGACTGGATAGAGACCAATGCGCTACAGAACCCACACTGGGGTCATCTGACTGAGACCTTTTTGACCCATAAATGCACCCTAAAACTGGAACTGTTTTTGGACTTTATTCAGGTTCCTCGGGAAAGGACTTTATACCTTAAACTTAGACATGGAACACTGCCCCTCAAAACTTTTACTTCTAGATGGAACAATAGGAGGGAAAAAGGTACAAGGTGTCCAGGGTGTACAAACCCCGAGGAATCATTGGGCCACTTTTTCTTTGCCTGTAAGGCATATATCTTACCTAGGAAGAAATGGCTAAAACCAGTACTAAAGATCCTTGGGGTTAGAGATTACAAATCAGCTTTGCGTATTCTTATCTCCGATACCTCTTCGATGGTTACTACTTGTGGGGTTGCAAAGTTCTTATCATGTGCCTGGATCATTAGGACTAAGATTTTAAAAAATGCCCATCAAGTCAATTTTTCCGCATAACTTTTAGATGTCTTTTTTAAAAATAATGAACTGTTTTGTAATTATGTATGTAAGGAACTGTTTTTATAATTATGTATGTATTTCATGTTTGTACTTTTTATGATACATGTGTCGAATAAAAGTATAATGACTTGACTATATCATTCAATCCTTAACCCCTTCACTGTTGTTTCCGGAAAACGGTGGTGTCGGATACAAACCTACCTATTTGTGAAATAGGTCTTTTCAAGCTTGAATCTTTCTAAAAAAGGTTTCCTTGAATTACTACCCAGTTGTGCTACAAAGTGTTCTTTGTCCTTCTACGTTCCTGTGCTGTCATGGCGGTTGCTGTGGACATTCCGCAACATAGTCGCATTGCGGTGCGCAATCATTTGCAGAATTACAATGTCCCAGTGGATGGCAAGGCCGTGATAATGGTGGTGAGTGCAGAAACAGCTTACCCGTACAAAATCTTCTATTCGTGGGTGACATTTCCGGCTGTGGACGCGAATTCTGGTGTGTTCCACACTTACACTCCCTCTCCTGTACCGAATGAATATACTCCGTACAGGGCACAAGAAGTATCTATTGATGTTTGGCAGCATAGAGTTTGGTTTGGTGGCTCCCTCCCCCATTCTTTTACAGCTCCGAGGTTAGGTCCTTTGTCCATTCCAGGCGCGAATTGGCCTGTTCTGGCTGGATTTACCCCTCATCCTCTACACAGTAATTGTTCCGTGGTTGAACTACGTAGATTACACGTAGTGTCCATTAGCGTTATTCGAGCTTTGGTGCAGTACATCACCCGTAATCACCCCGGGGGTGCAGCGTTACGGCTGGACAGGGCGGTATGAAGCTCAGTCCCGTAATGGTCATCGCTGTGATGGGCAAGCGTCCCCAGGATAAGGATGATTTTCCTTTCTGGCTTGCCAAGAAGTTTGACCAGCTGGAAGCAGTATTTCCTAATACGTCTCCTGGTGAAAAACACAGAATTATGACGATTAGTTTGCCCAAAGACTTGGCCCCTGAAATCGGTGACTGTGAATCCTGGGGTAAAACATTTGTGTCTGTCTATGCAAGCTGTTACGGCACTACAACTATGGCTGTCCTGCCTACGGTCCTTAAGCGTGTTCAAGATGAACATGGACCTGAGGCTGCGGTTGAATTGGGTATGCGCTTGTGTGGCACCTTTGATGTGGTTTGCGATCTCATTCCTGCTAATGTCAAGGGGGATGCAGTGAACTTTCAGGTAGCCAATGCTTTGGGGGTGCTTCCGGATGCCGAGAAACCCTGACAGTTAGCGAGGATTATTGTGGCAGCTTATAAAACCGTGGGTCGCAATAGTAGGGGACTAAAACCTTTTTTTACTAAAGAGAAAACGCAACCCCAAGGGCAGAAGTCTGAAACGGACGTTCAGCCAAAGTCCATAAAAACAAAATTGGCCTAAAAAACAAAAACAGGGAAAGCAACAGCAACAGAAACAGGAGTCTCGTCCTGCGTCTCCATTGCCTGCGCCCACAGAACGTGTTTATGACTTGCACAATCGCGGGACGATTGAATCACCTGATCGAGTTCAGGTTTCTGATCAACGCTCTCCTCGTTCCTTTCAGGACTCATCTGCCTCGGCGACCGGTGGAGAAGGAGGAGGAAGGGGTCGGGGTGGCCAGCAAGGACGTGATCAGCCCCGCCCGAAAGAAGGTGAAGGAAAGCAGGACAGCTCTACACCGAAAAGACCGCAGTTTCAAATGAAGAGAGTCGCCGCCTTAACAGAGAAATATGCCACAGATAGTGAGAACACGGCTTCGGAATCTGACATGGGCTCTGACCTTGCTGGACAGCGCGTCGGAGATTACCATAGTGCGGGAGGCCCTGCGTCCACTACTGAAGGTGACAGCGACTGATCGTTATGTTGTGATCGAAACAGCTGATACTAGAGTTGTTCCCCCTGACAGACTTTATGAAATAGTCCTGCTTATTGAAGGTGACATACAACGTACCATAAAAGGGGTATTTTGGGAAAATCTTTCG
This sequence comes from Lissotriton vulgaris, assembly GCF_964263255.1. Classification (NCBI taxonomy): domain Eukaryota; kingdom Metazoa; phylum Chordata; class Amphibia; order Caudata; family Salamandridae; genus Lissotriton; species Lissotriton vulgaris. The sequence goes on from NC_141698.1 coordinate 1,150,660,044, forward strand.
TCTACGTAGACATTTTGCTTTCGGAGGCTGACTCGCCCCCACCTTTTGTTCTCGCAGGTCCGCGAGGGGAGGAGGTGATCCTCCCCAGTTTCGCACACACAGTCTTGAAGGAGCATGCGCTGAATTTTGCAGAAGAGTGGGCTAAGGCATTGGTGCCCGCTCTGTACCGTACTTATTGTGGTTTGGATACATTTTCCCCAAGCAACGAGATTCCTTTACGGTCACAGCCGCAGCCTCAACCACAATATCCCATTCGACGTGAAGTGAAAGCTTCCGTCGTGGCAATCCTTGAACAATTGGAATATCAAGGTGTATTTGAAACATGTGTGTCACCTATGAATAACCCTCTTTTTACTGTAACCAAGCCAGACGGTTCATATTGGTTGGTATTGGATTACCGGCATTTAAACTCGCATTGCCGTACCTGTGTTGTACAGAATACTCACTGCTCTGCTTTAGTGGATAGTCTTGTGCGTAAGAATTTTAAGACCATGCTTGACATTTCCAACGGTTTTTATGCCCATCGTTTGGATGGTCTAAATTCCCAATGGACCTCCTTTACTTGCGGCGGTGTGCAAAAACAGTTTCGATGTTTGCCTATGGACTATAAGAATAGTCCTGGGATTTTTACTGCCCGCATAGTCTCTCTTCTAGAGAGAGTGGACCTGGATGCTTGCTCGTATGTGGATGACATTTATATCACAGATTACAAACTTTGGGAGCATCTGTGTCGCGTTGACCACTTAATTTGTAGCTTTGCAGACATGGGTTATAAATTCAATTTTGCAAAATCGCACATTGCAGAATATACAGTGTTGTTCTTGGGCTACGAGCTCAATGGTGAAGGTAGAGGTTTGGCTCTTCACTTCCTGGAGAAATGCGCACAACTGCACGCTCCAGCGTGTTGGAGTTCACGCTGTGGGTAACTCGCTTGCTGATGAAGCAGCGAAGTCAGCTGTGTCTACATATTTAGTTGCAGCGGTTACACGGTCCGAAAGTAAGATAGATGATGACATCTTGGCGGCAGTGGCTGCCACTGAGAAGGGAGGTAAATGTCCTATGGGTTTCCCTTAAAAGTACACATACCACTTAAGTCCAGATAAGGGTCCTTATGTGAAACTTCCTGGAGTCAGGGATCGGTTGATTCCCAACTCTGACCGCAGGAATACATTGATTACAGCGGCACATGAAGGTGTGGCGTCTGCGCATGCGAGCGTCTTGGCCACTGTTTCACAGTTAGAACAACTTTTTTGGTGGCGGGGACTGTACAAACAGACGCGCGATTATGTCCTTCAATGTGACATTTGCCAGCAGATCAAGCCTTCGACTGCTGCGCGTCGGCCACAGACACAGTTGTACATATCTAATAAGACGCTAGGTTGCATTTATTTAGATCACTGCGGTACTTTTTCTTCTGATACTGCATATAAGTACATCTTAGTAGCAGTTGATTTATGCACACGCTTTGTATGGGTCTGGCCCCATCGCAGCGCTGATTCACGGACTGTCATAAGAAATTTGCGTGTCTTTGTAGGGATGTTTGCCTGTGGTACCTTCCATTCGGATCAGGGTCCGGCTTTCGCCTCTAAGGCGTACAAGGATGCCATGATTTCGATGGGGGTCCAAGTTAAGTTTTCGTCTCCATACAGACCTGAGGGTAATAGTGTAGTGGAACGAATGAACCGTGACTCAAAGCAATCATTGACAGCTCGAGTTATAGGCACTGGCAGAAACTGGCTGGCCCATCTCAATGGCGTGCAGCGTGCTCTTGATAATCTCCCTAGAAGGTCTCTGGGTGGGCGGACCCCATACGAGATGATCTTTAGTATCAAGATGTATGTCCCGGACCTTGACGGTCTAGACTGCGTGGCCCAAGCCACAGCCTTTGACGTAGATGAACATTGCAATGTTTTACAGGATCTACAAAAGACGAGAGACAGTCTTGCAAAGGAACATTTGCCCTCCACATCAGATGATGCGTTGCAGATCCAGGTAGTTGGCTGGCTAACCCAAGTTGGAGAACTGGTTCGAGAAAAGATCGATGACAAGAAAGAATTTGGTCCTTCCTATCGAGCTCCGGTTCCTGTGCTTGGAGTGAAGGGCACAATAACAGTCACTTTACCACCACTTCCAGGTCGTAAGGAAAACAGGTACATCTCAATTGACAATGTCAAGATACACATAGTGACCGATTCTTCTTAGTATGACACCGGCGGTCTCCTGTCCTTCGATTGTGAGAAATTCTGTTTGGGCACTGCTTCTAATCCGGATGACTACCATTTCCACTAAAAGGGAAGGGGTCCCAGTTTCAAAGGAGTGATTAGATATACATACAATTAAGTCCAATCAAAAAAAATGCGTCTATAATGTTTTATTCACATTATAGGACGGACCAACAGAAATAGTATCAAACATTATGGTTATAATGGTGCCCCTGAAGGTAAGGAGGATGTGCAATAGTGAGGGTAGTGCAGGTAGGGAATAGTGACAATAAAAGCAAGTATTTATCAAAAATCGCAAAAAATTCAGTAGTCAATGTGTAACAGACGGTCATAGATCAATACAATATTTCATAGTACACATGCCCCACGTTCCATAATATGCAGAGGTAGTGGGTAGGGGGGGGGCTGTGTATTACAAGGGGTATTTGTCGACGTTTCGACCCCAGATTAGGCAGGAATCAGTGAAATCCTTGCGTCAGGGTCTTCATCAGGACGAAGGGGGGTGGGGCTAGCAACCTGAATTAATCAGTGCTTAATGGTCATAAAACGGGAAGAATCCACAGAGAAAGCGATACTTCATTCACTTCTAACTCGAGCATTCTGGCATAATAGGAAAGGTGGATCCGGGAGCGTTAAGCACTGGGGATCACTCAACATATCGAATAACGTGAGGAAATTCAAAGCGTCCCCGTTGAAGTTACGAACATCCGCGTGGGTCGGGAATAGTAAACGATGTTTGATTAGACCGACGTCTCTACGGGAGCCTACCATTTCTTGTCCTTTATTGAGTACTTTGCCTGGTACTAACGTTGACGAACTTGATTATGCTTACCCAACTGACTCATCTATGTCTGATTTGCAAACATGTTTGGCCACAGAATCCAGGTTTTCTTTTGACACTATATCGCATAACTCAAAAAAGACCTCACGTTTTTGCAATTTATGCCAGTTTATTTAAAAAACATTTTTTGATACCTCCTTGGATATATATTTGGCTGGTTCTTTTTTCAATTTACCTTTTTATGTCAATGGGTTTTGTGTTGTATTTTTTTCGAATTGTCAATGGACACTATGTCGAGGAGAGAACATGCGTTCGGCATCTAAATGGAACTTTGGCCCCCTTTCCTCATTGCATTCAGCACACAGACTGAAGAGAGACTTGACTTTTGTTAACATCACTGCTTGGCCTGTCCTTGATGGGTTTGTGAGGGATTCGGTTAAATTTCAAATCCATGGCCCAACTGAAGTCGTTAATGTTCCTAATGTGCTCAGAGTAAACATCGGGTATGTAGTTAAACAAAACATACGTTCTGATGATTGGGATATTCAGGCCGTAGAGGCATTGTTTTCTGATTTGAAATATTATGTTGCTTTTGACGCTGAAGATTTATACTTAGAATCTGCTAATTATGGTGATTTATTTTGCTTCCAACATTTTGGCAACCATTTTTTGCATAAAACGAGTTTCAAAAGAAGTTCTGTTAATTATACACAGTGGGAGCATTGCCCGGCTCCTTTACAAGGCAGTTCGGGTACTTTTCTTGAAAAAGTACACTTATTTTACTGACTTTAATCAGTCCAATCCCGAGTCTTTTTATTTTAAAATGACACAGAAGTCCATGTCCAAGGTTCGACTTACCGATACTAAATTATTATATTCAAAGTCCTTTCTAGACAAGTTGGCTGTAGAAGGCTACGAATTATGGAAGGAAAAAATTGACCTTAAATTCGTTTGGGGTTCTAGAAGTTGGCAGGTACAAGGCACTGAGGCTTTGCACCGTGCATGTCTCATCCCAAATCGTATGTTGTTTTTAAATTCTACCATTTTTCAAACCACATGCTTTGGATTGGCTACTTCTAAAAAATGTAATTCTCCTGCCATACCTGATTTGGAAGAATATTCTGGTTGGAATAATAATACTGATTTCTCTATTAGAGAGTTACAAACTTTTTTGCAAAATTTGTCATATAATATATCCAGTTTGGATCCAAAGGGTTGGCTAGTGTGGCACAGAAGTGCAGATTCCTGCCAACGTCGTTTTCTGGGTTTAGCTGATGGCTTTACCCAGATTAGGCCCGATCCTCGTTTTGAAACTGACCATTCTGTCACCACTTATTGAGTCGGCAAATTATGTCAGAATTGGCTCAAACATTCTGGCATCAGTTAAACTGCATCTATCCAAGCTGGCAGATGATGTGGATTTAAATGATTTCATAAAAGGCCCGGCTAGTGGTAGAACAAAAAGATGGATATATGCGATTTACAATGAAATCTGGAAAACATCACAGATTGAAGCAGCTAAACGCCTTAGGGCCATTGATCAGGCTAATCTAGAAAAAGTGCTTGCAGTTGTAGATAATAGCATTAACATGCTTTCTTCCCGCATTTGTACTTTGGATAATATTGTGCCTTCTGTTGTTGATATTGTGCAAGATGAATTATCTGTGTTATACCATGGTCAAAATCAATTGCGTTCCATTATGCAATTTGCATGGACCCTGCAGGCACTTAAGTCTGGAAAAGTGCCTTGGAATCACATGAACGTGTCCTCCCTCTTTGCCCCGTTTAATTTAACTGAAAAGCAACGCTTACTTTCAAAGAGGGATGCGTTGTTTTCTATGTTACACATTGAAAGGCTGGAGTCCTTACCGTTTTCTGTGGCAGAAGCCACTGCCGCAACGTGGCTTATCCACGGGTTAATCACACTGCCATTTACTTTATTTAAATTTACAAATTGTATGCAACATATTGCGATAGGCCGATACGAACCCCTTGGTAGTACATTTCTGCATGAGGCCTGGTCCCTTCCCTTTACATACAGATGTCTAAAAGATGGAAAAGAGGTTTATCTTAAGGGTGAGGAGTCCACAGAAACACCGGATCACTCGTTAATGTGTAGGCATATCCAATTACATGGTTCCTGTAACCAGGAACGTCCGAATTTAGCATGTGTTTTGAAAGGTACACCGGTTCCCGCAATCGTCCCTACATTCACATTACTGGCAAACGGTAGTTATTTACTTTTAAATAACGACGATTGTTGTGGGTTAATTCGAGGAATTGCTTATGTGGTGACTGTATCTGAATGTGTGGTCTGTTGCAAAAACGTTCTGTATCCTCCTCCGCATGGGAATTCAGATGTTTCCATCTGGCCGCGAATCCCAACCTTGACGGCAGAGTTCAATGGAATGAGTAGAATAAGAGCCCTTTTGTTTCAAAAACAAGTGGCCCTGAGTTCAGATTGTGAAACATTTGTCCTTCACATCGCCAACACCCGCACAGAGGTGCAGGCCCTATTAAATACTGACTTGCCATTGCATTTCAGCGAGTTCATTCATTCAATGTTTAATGCGTCCTCCACTTCTGGCCTTGCACACTTTTTTAAAATTGTTAGCATTGGTCTTGTGACTTCATTTGAGAAGATATTTGGAGTCATTCCTGCTTTCTTCCATTTAATATTCTCAAGCTTATTTATTGGATTTCCTGTTTTGCTGGCGCTGTCTGCAGGCGTTCTGGTTATATTTTGTTTTATTAAAAATGTATGCCCGTTCTGTGTTACACGCCGCACAGCCCCACCTGGCACTGTTCCGCGACAGGATGCTTGAATACTATGGCAAGCTGCCGCTTGCGACCTTAAGCACGGCATATGGATTGTCGTTTCGATTTTCGTATTTTACATGTGTCCAGCCTGTGTTTCATTGCCTGAGCTGCGATTTTGACTGGGCCCTTGATTTGTGTCTTTGCAAGACGGCTTCTCCTGACGTCGATTTTAATCATCTGATGAGTCCCATAGTTACTCACAAGCTGGTTTGTTCTGTCGGAAGGATTATGGCCTTCGCAGCTATACATGGACTAATGGGTCGCTGGGACATACTCGCAGCAGCGCAAGATTTCTTGGCACAGAGCTATATTGAGAACCCGCCGAGTTTTCCTCTGATGATGCTAGAGGCTCCGGTGATTGAAGAGCACGTATGTTCTCTTCCACTATTAAATTGGATGGCTGAACTATTTTCGGATGATGACAGTGACTTCATGCTGGAGGCTGTTGCTGCATATTTTGCATATTCAGTCCTGTCCTGAAGGCTTTTGACACTTTTGATAATAACCCGTTTTTGATTGCCAATATTTTTTGAATATTATGCATGAATTTTTCGTTACCCAGACCTATTGACTTGAATAAACATGAAAAATGGGTAAGCGAGTTGGATTTTTCAAAATTGAATTACAATTAAATTTTTTCGATCAATCTTTATAATTTGACCAGGCTCATTTTTCTTGAACTCTGTTTTCTTGATGTGCCCCGTGCTTTATTTTATATGATCTTATCCGTGCTCGGATCATGGGGGGATGTCATATAGTTACTGCTTACCTATATAGCGTGTTAAGTTAGCATGAGCTTATTAAATGTTTAAACGCCATTTTATCTTTTGCTGTTTCTGCACACAACACATAATTGTTGTTTTAGCTTTCAAACCAGAAGAGCGTTGTGATTTACACGAGAATAATATGTTATTGCTCTGATATCAACTTTGCTTCGTAAACGGTGTCTGTACAGTGAGTGCTGAAGCCTTCAAGGATAACTAAACACAGTGTTTTGTAAGGTCTGATCTTCGCACTTTCCTAGACAATACATAAATGCAGCTGCTGCCAAATCTGTCTTTAGGCGCGTTTTATATAGCTTTGCAAAAGAGCACACAAACACACTTGATGGTGCTTCGCATGCAGAGAGCTGGTGGAAGATGATATGATCCTCTGCCACTGAGAGATTGAGGTATGGGGTCGCCCTGCTAAAGCCCAAAGAGACCTTCTTAGATATAATATAATATGCTAGTTAGGGAGGGTGAGAATTAGGTGTTGTTAACTCCTATTCATTTCAACATTTTAGCATGTTGTCACCTTTTGCCTTTTATGGACTAGTAACTATGCTGATAACTTTGCTTCTTATAATATGTTTGCTTGTGTTATCTAAGATACTGCGTTTGAGACCCTGCATTAGTAAATAAATATTTCAAATATGCACGAGTCCTCATTTACTCCACCTTCTGTTTTGAAATGTTTGTATAACGAAAGAGTGTCTATGTGTTCCACGTGACCTGAGGTATTCTAAGATCATGTTCTGGTTAGTCTAAACATTGGGAGTTTATTATGACCAATGAGATACTGTAGCTAGCTTGGTAAGGGGATTTTGAGTACTAAGGTGAGGTTTGGGCCATCCTAATTCACTGAGGTTCCAAATCTCTATGCACAGTTCTGTAGGAGAACGGAATCCCTGCTACAATAACACCAAATCCTACATAATGCAGGTGGGGCTGCGCACCAAGAAAGTGTATCCATTTATGGTAAACACAGAGAAGGTTCCCATGACTAGAACATTCTCTTATCTGGGAGTTTTATTCGACGACTAGTTAAAATGGGGGCACTATACCAAAAGAAAAGGGGTGAGAGAACGCGGGCAAACTCTGCTATATATAATTTTGCTAGGAAAATGGGCAAACGGCCTATCGCTGCACTACTAAAGATCTATCAGGCAAAAGTGTTGCACTAGGTAGCTACGGTAGTGAACTTTGGGGGTATGTGGCAGCTGATGGTATTGCGGTGGTTGAGAACAATTTTTTGAAACAGCTCTTGGGGGTACCAAAAGGAACCTCCAATTTAACAGTGCATGAGGAAACTGGTACACCTTTTATTAGTGATACCCTAGCACTACGGCCACTAACTTTTTGGCTAAAGTGCTGTCTCAACAAAGATTTGGTCTTAAATCACCTCCTTTTAAAAGAAGTATTGTCCATTGATCACATGCTCAAAATCCCTTGGCTAAGATATTGTGCTTTTATGGGTTTTTTGCTCGAAAAACCAAATAAAGATTTTCTGATTCAGATTCTAATTGTATTCCTATTCGGGTGTTGGCGCAGTGAATGGATTAGTACATGATACTGAATGGGTCACTAGAGGAGTGAAAGGGGAGTGGCAGGGTGTTTGCTGGAAGTGTATGAATACTGAGTGGGGAATTGAAGGTGTGAAAGACAAGTATGTGGGTGGTTAGAGGACTGCATGCATAGTGGATAGGGGTTTGAAGCAGTCCATGTGCTAAGGCCTGGCTCACTGCATGAAGACTTGCAAACTGACTGAATACATATAATATTGCAAGGAGAGTTCCTGGTTGAATTTATAAGTGTTTGGGTTTTGGAACAGTGAATGGATTAGAACATGATGCTGAATGGGTCACTACAGGAGAGCAAGGGGAGTGACAGGGTGTTTCCTGTAAGTATAAAACTGAAGGTGTGAAAGACAAGTGTGTTGGTAGTTAGATTAATGCATGCATAGTGGATAGGCGTTCAAAGCAGTTCATGTGCTAAGGCCTGGGTCACTGGATGAGTACTTGGGAACTGACTGAATGATTAAAGTACTGCAGGGAGAGTGCCTGGGTGAATTTATATGTGGTTGGGGTTTGGTGTAGTCAATGGATTAGCTCATGGTGCTGAATGGGTCACTAGAGTAGTGCTAGGGGAGTGACAGGGTTTTTGTTCGAAGTGTATGGCTACTGACTGGGGAATTGTAAGCTTGAAAGACAAGTGTGTAGGTGGTTAGATGACTAAATGCATAGTGTATAGGGGTCTAAAGCAGTCCAAGTACTAAAGAATGGCTCACTGCATGAGTACTTGGGTACTGACTGAATCATTGGAATACTGCAAGGAGAGTGCCTGGGTGAATTTATAAGTGGTTGGGTTTTGGCGCAGTGAATGGATAAGTACATGGTGCTGATTGGTCACTGGAGGACTGCAAGGGGAGTGACAGGAAGTTTGCTGGAGCGTATGGATACTCACTTGGGAATTGAAGGTTAGAAATGCAAGTGTGTATTTGGTTAGAGGACTGCATGCATAGTGGTAAGGGGTTTGAAGTAGTCCATGTGCTAAGTCCTGGCTCGCTGCATTATTACTTGGATACTGACTGTTTAATTAGAGTACTGCAAGGAGAGTGCCTGGGTGAATTTATTAGTGTTTTGTGTTTGGCGCAGTGAGCGGATTAGTACATGGTGCTGAATGGGTCACTAGAGAAGAGCAAGAGGAGTGACAGGGTGTTTTCTGAAAGTGTATGGATACTGACTGGGAAATTGAAGGTGTAAAAGCCAAGTGTGAAGGTGGTTAGAGGACTGCATGCATAGTAGATAGGCATTTGAAGCACTCCAAGTGCTAAGGCCTGGCTCACTGCATAAGTACTTGGGTACTGACTGACTGATTAGAGTACTGCAGGGAGAGAGCCTGGGTGAATGTATAAGTGTTTGGGTTTGGGTGCAGTGAATGGATTTGTACCTGATGCTGAATGGGTCCCTTGAGGAGTGCTAGGGGAGTGACAGGGTTTTTATTGGAAGTATATGGATACTGACTGGGGAATTGAAGGTGTGAAAGACACGTGTGTAGGTTGTTAGAGGACTGAATGCAAAGTGGATAGGGGTCTGAAGCAGAACATTTGCTAAGAAATGGCTCACTGCATGAATAATTGGGTACTGACTGAATCATTATAATACTACAAGGAGAGTGCCTGGGTGATTTTATAGATGTTTGGGTTTTGGCGCAGTGAATGGATTAGTACACGATGCTGAATGGGTCATTAGAAGAGTGCAAGGGGAGCAACAGGGTCTTTGATGGTAGTGTATGAAAACTGACTCGGGAAATGAAGGTATGAAAGACAAGTGTATAGGTGGATAGAAGACAGCATGCATAGTGGATAGGCATTTGAAGCAGTCCATGTGCTAAGGCATGGCTCATGTAATACGTACTAGGGTACTGAATGAATGATAAGAATACAGCAAGGAGACTGTCTGGGTGAATTTTCAAGTGGTTGGGGTTTGGAGCAGTGAATCGATCAATACACGATGCTGAATGGGTCACTGGAGGAGTGCAAGAGGAGTGACAGGGTGTTTCCTAGAAGTATATGAATACGGTTTGGGGAATTGAAGGTGTTAAAGACAAGTGTGTAGGTGTTTAGAGGACTGCATGCAGTCCATGTGCTGAGTACTTGCTCACTGCATGAGTACTTTGGTACTGAATGAATGATTATAGTACTGCACGGAGAGTGCCTGGTTGAATTTAAAAGAGGTTGGCTTATGGCACTGTCAATGGATTAGTAAATGATGCTGAATAGGTCACCGGAGGATTGCAAGGGGAGGGACGCGGTGTTTGCTGGAGTGTATATATTCTGACTGGGAAATTGAAGGTGTGAAAGACAAGTGTGTAGGTGGTTAAAGGACTTCATGCATAGTGGATAGGGTTTTGTAGCAGTCCATGTGCTAAGGTCTGGCTCGGAACATGAATACTTGGATACTGATTGAATGATTAGAGTACTGCAAGGAGAGTGGCTGGCTGAATTTTTTAGTTTTTTAGTTTTGGCGCAGTTAAACGGATTGGTACATAATGCTGAATGGTTCCCTAGAGGAGTGCAAGCGGAGTGACAGTATGTTTCCTCGAAGTATATGAACACTGTTTGGGGAACTGAAGGTGTTAAAAAGAAGTGTGTAGGTGGTTAGAGGACTGCATGCATAATGAATAGGAGTTTGAAGTAGTCCATGTGCTGAGTACTGGCTCACTGCATTTTTTTTTTGTCCTCATATTTGCCACCAGATATAATGACTCCAGATGGAAACTCTCAACTCTGCCAACACAAAACCTAACTGTGCGCCCTGGAATATTTTGTTATATGTATGGCCTTCGAGAAGTCTCCCAGAGGTGGGTTTTCTACTAGTCCAACTCCCCTGTTCGATGTTCCTGTACCTTGTCCTGGGGAGGACCAGACCGCAAACCCCTGGCTTAATCATTGGACGTTTGGTGTCTAACTGTCCGACCATTTAAGCAACGGTGCCCAGACCTTTTCCGCCTCTTCTCCACCACATTGGAGATCTGTTTTACTAATAGCCATGATGTTCTTTAAGCAATCTGAAAACCTAGGAGGGGTTGGGGATTTCCATTCTTTGCATATCTCTCTTCTGGCGATGACAATCATGTAGAATATAAACTGAGTGGTGTTATCTGTCATATCGTATTCTTCTAACAGGCCCATTAGGATCAATCTAGGGCTACCTGTAATTGTTCTAACCAATGCCTCCCCCAGGAAGGTGCAGACCGATAACCAGTAATTTTTGATCTCACTACACTCTACAAAAATATGTATGTCATCTGCCTCTGCATGTTTACATCTGGGGCATACATGTGGTGATCCGGATATTTTTGAGAGCTTGGAGGGGGTCCAGTATACCCTGTATGCCGTGAAAAGATGGTTTCGCCTAAGATTAGCGGGTTTTATTGTTTTTTGAGATAATGCAAATGAATCTAACCACACCTCCAATTGTTTCTCCGGATCTTTTCCTATTATGTCTCCCCAGAGTTTCGAAATCTCTGCCTCTTGACTATCATGTGCCCTAATTAGTGCATTATACCAGGCTGAGACCTCTCCCTTCCAACCTAGTTGTCTGTTTGCTAGGTCTAAAAAATCACAACCTTCAGTTTCTGACATCCAGTTTTGGCTTCCTCACCATGATGCTAACTGATAATATTTAAACCTAGCGAGAAATCCTCCTGTTATATTAGATAAAGATGCCCAGTCTATTAGTTCTTGATTCATCAGGAGATCACCCCAACGATTTAAACCCACCTCTCTCAGGGGGAATGAGAGTCTATCTAATAAACATTCTGGTGTTCCGGGGGAGTCCCAGATTGGTGCCAAAGAATTGTAATATGGGATCTTCCATATTTTACATGCTATTTGCCAAACTTTTAGGGCTGTTAATAAAATTTTGAGGCGGACTTTTTTGTAGAATTTTTGGGCGCCAAATTTAAACAAGAAAAATTCGAAGCCCTGAGGTAAATCAGATAATAGAGCTTGAAACAAACGACCATGTGACGATGCGTCTAATTTATTGGCCAGGAGTCTAAATTTTTTTACGTGAAATGCATAGCAGTAAGTAAGCAAATCGGGGAGAGCCAGTCCTCCTATCTTTAGCCCTCTCCTCAACTTCTTCCAAGCAATTCTTGGAGACTTGGATGCCCAAATAAATGAACTTATTTTCCCCTGAAGTTTTGAAATATCTTTAGTATGGAACATTAGCGGAATACAGTTAAATAAAAATGTCACTTTTGGTAATACTACCATTTTAATTAAATTAACTCTTCCATAAATGCTAAGAGGAAGATTAGACCATCTTTGAAGGAGTTTAGTTATGTCTTTCACCACGACCTGCCAAGACGCTTTAGGTATGTCTCGTAGATCTAGAGTAATATGTATACCTAAGTATCTAATCTTGATCTTTACATCTGGAATGGGGATAGGACTATTCCAGTTCATTATGTCTGTTTTATTTTTGTTAATACCATATCCTGACACTGCTCCATATTCTTCTGCAAGAGTAAATAACTTTGGGATCGCTTCTAATGGGTTAGTAGTATATAACAACAAGTCATCGGCATATAACGCAGTTTTAAGTTCCAGCCCATCCATAATAAAAGGAAATATTGTTGGGTCAGATCTAATCACCGTTACAAAAGGCTCTATATATAAATCAAAGAGGAGAGGAGACAGGGGGCAGCCCTGCCTCGTCCCTCTCGATATCTCAAACCAATCTGACAGGGCCCCGTTAATTAAAACCTTTGCTCGTGGATGTCCATAGAGATTTTTAACAGCCTGAATAAAGAGTGGTGGAAAACCAAACCTTGTTATGGTATCCCACAGAAATACCCAGTTGACTTGATCGAAAGCCTTCGCCGCATCAATTGCAACGATGGTGAGTGGCAATCCCTTAGTTACAGCATAATCTATTGCACCTATGACCTGAAAGGTCAGCTCGTTAAGTTGTCGTCCTGGAATGAAGCCCCTTTGGTCTGGGTGAATAACAGTTTTAATAACTTTAGATAGTCTTTCGGCCAAAATTCCAGAGAATATTTTAAGGTCCGAATTTAAAGGGGATATAGGTCTATATGATTCTATATTCTTTGGATCTTTGTTTGGTTTTGCGATTAGGGTAATGGTGGCCTCAAACCAGGAAAGTGGGATATCCCCTTTTAACTGATAGATGTTATTAAAGAGGGACAATAAGTGTGGAGTGATCTCATCCTCATAGTCTTTATAAATCTCTGTTGGCAGACCGTCAGGGCCTGGAGCTTTATTCCTATTCATCTTCTTTAATTGAGCTCTTATTTCCCCCTCAGTAATATCTCTTGACAGGGTCCTCTTGTCTTCTTCGTTTAATTGGGGTAATGCCCTTTGGTTCCACCACTTCTCTAAGTCTTCTATGCCGACCTTGATGTTTTCTTGATATAACTCTTCCATAAATCCTCTGGCTTCCTCCCTAATTTCTTCCTCCTTAAATAACTGGTTTCCAGAGGCCCTTTGGATAAAAGTATCAATATTATTTCTGGTCCTGTCTGCTCTTGCTTTCCATGCCAGAAGTGCCCCACATCTCTCTCCGTATTCGAAGTTTTTTAATTTGCTAACTTCCCATCTGTCGTGGATCTGTTTGTCAGCACTGGCTTTAAGACTCAACTGTTGCTCAAAAAGTTCTTTTTCTAGTTCTGGAATCCTCTCCCTTTCCTCCAAAGCTGCATGTTGAAGCTCCAACTCTTTTTTTTTTAATAAAATCAAGATCTTTAATTTCTGTGTCTTTAATCTCTTTTCTTTTTAATCTCATGTGGGATCCCAACACACCTCTAAGAAAAGCCTTGAATGATTCCCAAACCGTCTGTTCTAGTGCTGAGCCCACATTGAATAAGAAATAATCCCTGATGCTATTTCTGATTTTAGCTTTAATATTGACATCTAAGAAGATTGTTCTGTCCAGGGTCCATCTGCGTTCATTGGTAGCATTTGAAAGGTTAATATTGAGTTGTACTACTGAGTGATCAGAAAGGCCTACTGGGATGTGAGTAACCGGGATCAGGACTGGTTCCAAAAGGTGATCTACCAGGAATAAATCAATTCTCGAAAATTGCTTATATTTTTTACTGTAGAAAGAGTATTCTCTGAGATTACCGTTTTTAATTCTCCATGCATCCAGCAAATAATGTTCTTTCATTATATTTTTAAGAGCAATGAGGGATTTCTTCTGCAAGGTATATTTTGCTCTTGAGGTACGATCTAATTGAGTGTCTAAGACAAGATTGAAGTCTCCCCCTATAATCAGAGGTGCCCTACTAGAAATTAAGACCCTCTCGAGTTTAACCAGGAAAGTTTCATTATCCTCATTAGGGCCATAATAAACTGCAACATTGTATAGTGTACCTACTACTAAGAGCTCAGCTACCAACCACCTCCCTGTCTGGTCCGTATCCCACCTCTGTACTTTGATGCTCCTGTTTGCTCTAATGATTATTGCTACTCCTTTATTTGTTCCCTTTTGCCTAGAGCATAAAATGTCCTGTACCCAATGCCTTTTCTCAAATACTTTCTTACACTCATTTTCCTCAATGTGGGTCTCCTGAAGTAGGTATATACTAGCTTCAAGCTTCTTTAAGAAATCACAGACCCTCTGCTGTTTCCTTCGACTTCCTATTCCGTTAAGATTCCAAGATAAAATTTTACTGCTTATATTGGGGTTAGTAGCCATAGCCTTATTTTACTCTCCCTGTTCAGCTCTATTATATTGCCTGATTAGCTAATTGTATGTTTATATTTCTGTGTTTGTTTATGTGTATTGATGGTAGTTTTAGAGTTTCTATATATAGATGAGGACTTTTTTTCTTTTATTCCCACCTTCCCACCTTCCCCCCTCCCTCTCCCCCCCACACCCTCCTCCCCAAGTAACCCTCCCTTCACCTTGGGCGTTTGTCCTGCCCTTGTGGAGCTCTCCACCTACCGAGCCCTCTCTATCTCTCTAGTCTCTTATCCCGTGACTACGTTTACAAATAGCAACACAAGTTAGTTAATCAATGTAGTTTAGTGCAATTTTAATGCTTCCCTAAGTTCAATCCTTTCCCACCTCATCTCCCTCCTTTTGCGTGAATTTAGTCATACCTAATGTGCAAACCCCCAAAAACCATGTGATGTATTTTTTTTTGTTTTTTATTAATCAACGCTTCATACAGTTTGGTATGTTATTTACGATCTTGTTTTAATAATTGTCTTACATCTCAAATTTATATCATGCCCTACAGGCACCATCTAAGTGCAGGAGTACAAGTATATGTATTTTTGATTATTACGAGTGAAGGCCTGGTTTTTAGATGTTCTATAATTTAGAGCAGGAAATCATCAAACTGACCTTGCCTACTCGCTCATTCTCTTTAACAGATCATCCACCTCTTCCGGCTGATTGCAAGTATATGTTTTATTGTTCCACATGACCTTGAGCAGGGCTGGGAATTTCATCTGCACTTTTGCTCCAAAAGATCTCAACTCCGGCATTCTTGACCCCAGTTCCCATTGCCTCTGAGCCGTTCTTCCTCCTATGTCAGACCTGATTTGGTATGGGTTGTCCCGGTAATGAAGAGAAGCACTAGCTAAGGCTTTACTCAGTATCAGCTCTTTAACAGAAAAAGTCTGAAAATAAACCAATATTTTCCTAGGCCCTTTACGATCTTGGTGTATCCTAAAGGGATCCTAAAGGTTATCCAACAGCGCCAACATCCTAGCACCACTGAAAAAACGACAAAACAAACTCGGCAGCAAGAAGGCCTCCTGGTTCAACGATGATCGTAAGAAATCCAAGAAACTCTGCCGCTCCCTTGAGAAGGCCTGGAAAAAAGATCCAACCACCAGCACCAAGGAAGCCTTCGAAAACGCCGCCCGCTTACACCACCAACTGATCCGAAAAGCCAAGAAAGCCGCTTTCAAGGACCGACTAGATAACAACGCCCACAACAGCAAAGAACTATTCAATATCGTCAAGGAATTCACCAATCCCACGGCCAACTCCAACGACATCACTCCCTCCCAAGCCCTCTGCGACTCCCTAGCCTCATTCTTCCACAACAAAATCGCAGACATCCACAACAGCTTCGACAACCAACCCGAAGACCAACCCACCCAACCCCTAGCAGGACCCCCACCTCCCTTGAACACCCTCAACGACTGGAACCCAATCTCCACTGAGGACACCATCCGCCTGATGAACTCCATCCACTCAGGATCCCCAACTGACCCATGCCCTCACCACATCTTCAACAAAGCAGACTCCATCATAGCACCACACCTCCGAGATGTCATCAACTGCTCCTTCAACTCCGCCACCTTCCCGGAAAGCTGGAAACATGCCGAACTCAGCGCCCTCCTGAAGAAACCCACAGCTGACCCCACCGAACTCAAAAACTACCGCCCCATCTCGAACCTACCATTCCCGGCCAAAGTCATCGAGAAAGCGGTCAACAACCAGCTCGCCGCCTTCCTTGAAACTAACAAATCCCTAGACTCCTCACAATCCGGCTTCCGAGCCAAACACAGCACTGAAGCCGCCCTCATCGTAGCAACAGACGACATCCGTACTCTCCTGGACAATGGAGACACAGTCGCCCTCATCCTCCTTGGCCTCTCAGCAGCCTTCGACACAGTCTGCCATAGCACCCTTCTACAGCGCCTCAAAAACATCGGAATACAAGGAAAAGCATTGGAATGGATCACCTCATTCCTCACCGGAAGAACCCAGAGAGTCCGCCTCCCACCATTCATCTCAGAGGCCACTGAAGTCATCTGCGGCGTACCCCAAGGATCCTCACTCAGTCCCACCATCTTCAACGTATACATGAGCCCCCTCGCGGCCATCGCACGCCAACAAAACCTCAACATCATCTCCTACGCGGATGACACTCAACTGATCCTTTCACTCACCAATGACCCTAGCACCGCCAAAACTAACCTACACGAAGGAATGAAAGAAGTAGCCGAATGGATGAAACACAGCCGTCTGAAAATGAACTCAGATAAAACAGAAGTCCTTATCTTAGGCACCTCCCCCTCTGCCTGGGACGACTCTTGGTGGCCAGAAGCCCTTGGAAAAGCACCCATCCCGACGGACCACGCACGGAACCTGGGCGTCATCCTGGATTCCTCACTTTCAATGAATAGACAAGTCAACGCCGTCTCTTCATCCTGCTTCAACATTTTTCGCATGCTCAAAAAAACATTCCGTTGGATCCCCACTGAAACTAGGAAAACGGTCACCCACGCTCTGGTCACGAGCCGACTGGACTACGGAAACACCCTCTACGCCGGTACTACCGCTAAACTCCAGAAAAAACTCCAACGAATCCAGAACGCTACAGCCAGGCTCATATTAGACATTCCGCGCAAAGAACACATCTCTGGTCACCTGAAAAACCTCCACTGGCTCCCCGTCAATAAGAGGATCACTTTCCGGCTCCTAACCCACGCACACAAAGCACTCTACGAAATGGGACCAGAATGCCTCAACACACGACTGTCCTTCTACACCCCCTCACACCAGCTACGATCATCCAACCAAGCCCTGGCCACTGTACCTCGCATCAACAAAACCACCATGGGAGGTAGATCCTTTTCCTACCTGGCAGCTAAAACCTGGAACTCACTTCCCACTCACCTTCGCCTTACTCAGAACCACCTAGCATTCAGAAAGGAACTTAAAACGTGGATATTTGACCAGTAATTCCCCACCCCTCTTCAAGCGCCTTGAGACCCTCTGGGTATGTAGCGCGCTATATAAATTTTCTGACTTGACTTGACTTGACATGCACTCTCTGTATCTCCGCTTCAAGATCTATATCTGCATGGTCCTTTAGTACCCCCTCTCTAAGGAGTCTGCAGACAAAAGCCTTTATATCCCCTACTTCCTCTCCTTCAGGAGTCGGTAGGGGGGTGGAGTCAAGGAACATGGCGGCGGCAGGCTAGCGGCTGTCGCGGAGCTCTTCACCTGAGCGCACGATAACGAAGACCCGATAGAGCTCAGCGGTAAGGAACTGATGGCCGGAGGCTCGTGAGCTTCCCTATGCCTTGAGAATGAGCGGCTTTGTTTTTCCCCTGTTTTGAGGAGAACCGAGGCGGTGAGGAGAAACGGAACGCAGCGGTCGGCACTAGGACCGCAGGTCTGGGAGATGGTCACAGCGAGCGTAAGCTGGGAGGACGTTGGCGGCGGAGGAAGTACGCGGGACCCGAAAAACAAGAATTTGCAAGCGGCGAGAGCGGATCTGGAAGCCACAACGAAGGAGCCTCTAACGAGTGCAGGAGCTAAGATAAGTGGCGAAATACGAGTGGGGGGTACTTGGAAGTGGGGTAGATGCCAGTATTTAAGAAGCATTTTCTCACTGCAGCAATACAGAGGTCCTGTATTTTGGGGGCATTTATCGATAAGCAGATATCCCTTCCCTGCCACATTAATCACCCTTGCTAGAGGTAGAGCTCGTATGGAGGCAGCCTCATCAGCGGCAACAGCAGCAGCACCAGCTTTACTTCACTGGAGGGAAGGGTGCCTAGAGACCGAGGCTGACTTTGGAGCTCCTACACCAATAGACTCTAAATTAGCTAAACCAGAGTATAAGGGGAAGGACAAGGTTAATAGTAAGCTGGTTAAAAACCGAGGAGAGCCACTTAAGAATAGATATCAGCTGAGGTCCAAACAAGAGCTCAAGCAGCGGGGGATACTAGATTCAACTGAACTTGGAGAGAAGTTGAGACCTTCACCTCTTATTCCACATAAAAGCAAGAGGAAACTTAGTTCCAAGAAATCTATTAATAGTAGGCCTCTTCAGCAGATTCCAACGCTATAAAATACCCCCTCCCTAAAAAGTTACTTTAAGGTGCTAGAGAATATGAATTTCGCAAAAGAGGGAGCGGGTGTGGAAGAGGTCCAGCAGACTATGCAGGAGCTGGTGCCCACCCCCGCACCTGGGCTAGTGCTCTCTAACAGGTATTCCCCATTGATTGAGATTAGATCTGAGGAGGTTTTAGTAGACCCAGAGAGTCCAGTGAACGCAGATAGTAATACTCTATTAAGCTGTGGTGGAACTAACAATACCTCTGATAACTTTTCACCCCATCATGAACTCTTGAGTCATAGTGAGTCGGCGGGTATTCACACAAGAGTATTGGCCTCAGATACTGGTCTTATAAATCAAGCCACATCAGAAAAAGAAAAACGAAAAAGAAAAGGGTATAGAGGAAGATACAGGCGTGTTTTCCACTTCCCCGCAAGAGATAGATAAGATTGGACTTTTGCTTGATTCCCTGGGAAGCGATCTATTGGAGAAGTTCGAAATCTCTGAGACTAACCAAAAAAGATTACACGATAGGTTTGACCTACTAGAAACTAGAATGGAAGGAATAGAAGCGCGAACAGTCACCCTGGAGAAAAAGGTCTCTACTCTGTCAGGGATCACAACAGAAACCAGCGAGGAACTAAGTGCCTTAAGGAAACAGAATAAGGCACTAATGATGGACATGGAGAGACTGGAGACGCACTCAAGACGGAATAACCTCCGTATTCTAAAAATACCTGAAGGAGAGGAAGTAGGGGATATAAAGGCTTTTGTCTGCAGACTCCTTAGAGAGGGGGTACTAAAAGAGTACTGGCTCACTGCATGAGTACTTGGGTACTGACTGAATGATTAGAGTACTGCAAGGAGAGTGCCTGGTTGAATTTAAAAGTGGTTGGCTTATGGCACAGTAAATGGATTAGTACATGATGCTGAATAGGTTAGCGGGGGAGTGGAAGGGGAGGGACACGGTGTTGGCTGGAGTGTATGTATACTGACTGGGAAATTGATGGTTTGAAAGACAAGTGTGTAGTGGTTAGAGGACTGCATGCATAGTGGATAGGCGTTTGAAGCAGTCCATGTGCTAAGGCCTGGCTCACTGCATGAATACTTGGGTACTGACTGAATGATTAGAGTACTGCAAGGAGAGTGGCTGGGTGATTTTATAAGTGTTTGGGTTTTGGTGCAGTGAATGGATTGGTACATGATGCTGAATGGGTCACTGGATGAATGCAAGGGGAGTGACAGTGTGTTTCCTGGAAGTATATGAATACTGTTTGGGGAACTGAAGGTGTTAAAGACAAGTCCTTATCTTAGGCACCTCCCCCTCTGCCTGGGACGACTCTTGGTGGCCAGAAGCCCTTGGAAAAGCACCCATCCCGACGGACCACGCACGGAACCTGGGCGTCATCCTGGATTCCTCACTTTCAATGAATAGACAAGTCAACGCCGTCTCTTCATCCTGCTTCAACATTTTTCGCATGCTCAAAAAAACATTCCGTTGGATCCCCACTGAAACTAGGAAAACGGTCACCCACGCTCTGGTCACGAGCCGACTGGACTACGGAAACACCCTCTACGCCGGTACTACCGCTAAACTCCAGAAAAAACTCCAACGAATCCAGAACGCTACAGCCAGGCTCATATTAGACATTCCGCGCAAAGAACACATCTCTGGTCACCTGAAAAACCTCCACTGGCTCCCCGTCAATAAGAGGATCACTTTCCGGCTCCTAACCCACGCACACAAAGCACTCTACGAAATGGGACCAGAATGCCTCAACACACGACTGTCCTTCTACACCCCCTCACACCAGCTACGATCATCCAACCAAGCCCTGGCCACTGTACCTCGCACCAACAAAACCACCATGGGAGGTAGATCCTTTTCCTACCTGGCAGCTAAAACCTGGAACTCACTTCCCACTCACCTTCGCCTTACTCAGAACCACCTAGCATTCAGAAAGGAACTTAAAACGTGGATATTTGACCAGTAATTCCCCACCCCTCTTCAAGCGCCTTGAGACCCTCTGGGTATGTAGCGCGCTATATAAATTTTCTGACTTGACTTGACTTGACATGCACTCTCTGTATCTCCGCTTCAAGATCTATATCTGCATGGTCTTTTAGTACCCCCTCTCTAAGGAGTCTGCAGACAAAAGCCTTTATATCCCCTACTTCCTCTACTTCAGGAGTCGGTTGGGGGGTGGAGTCAAGGAACATGGCGGCGGCAGGCTAGCGGCTGTCGCGGAGCTCTTCACCTGAGCGCACGATAACGAAGACCCGATAGAGCTCAGCGGTAAGGAACTGATGGCCGGAGGCTCGTGAGCTTCCCTATGCCTTGAGAATGAGCGGCTTTGTTTTTCCCCTGTTTTGAGGAGAACCGAGGCGGTGAGGAGAAACGGAACGCAGCGGTCGGTACTAGGACCGCGGGTCTGGGAGATGGTCACAGCGAGCGTAAGCTGGGAGGACGTTGGCGGCGGAGGAAGTACGCGGGACCCGAAAAACAAGACTTTGCAAGCGGCGAGAGCGGATCTGGAAGCCACAACGAAGGAGCCTCTAACGAGTGCAGGAGCTAAGATAAGTGGCGAAATACGAGTGGGGGGTACTTGGAAGTGGGGTAGATGCCAGTATTTAAGACGCATTTTCTCACTGCAGCAATACAGAGGTCCTGTATTTTGGGGGCATTTATCGATAAGCAGATATCCCTTCCCTGCCACATTAATCACCCTTGCTAGAGGTAGAGCTCGTATGGAGGCAGCCTCATCAGCGGCAACAGCAGTAGCACCAGCTTTACTTCACTGGAGGGAAGGGTGCCTAGAGACCGAGGCTGACTTTGGAGCTCCTACACCAATAGACTCTAAATTAGCTAAACCAGAGTATAAGGGGAAGGACAAGGTTAATAGTAAGCTGGTTAAAAACCGAGGAGAGCCACTTACGAATAGATATCAGCTGAGGTCCAAACAAGAGCTCAAGCAGCAGGGGATACTAGATTCAACTGAACTTGGAGAGAAGTTGAGACCTTCACCTCTTATTCCACATAAAAGCAAGAGGAAACTTAGTTCCAAGAAATCTATTAATAGTAGGCCTCTTCAGCAGATTCCAACGCTATAAAATACCCCCTCCCTAAAAAGTTACTTTAAGGTGCTAGAGAATATGAATTTCGCAAAAGAGGGAGCGGGTGTGGAAGAGGTCCAGCAGACTATGCAGGAGCTGGTGCCCACCCCCGCACCTGGGCTAGTGCTCTCTAACAGGTATTCCCCATTGATTGAGATTAGATCTGAGGAGGTTTTAGTAGACCCAGAGAGTCCAGTGAACGCAGATAGTAATACTCTATTAAGCTGTGGTGGAACTAACAATACCTCTGATAACTTTTCACCCCATCATGAACTCTTGAGTCATAGTGAGTCGGCGGGTATTCACACAAGAGTATTGGCCTCAGATACTGGTCTTATAAATCAAGCCACATCAGAAAAAGAAAAACGAAAAAGAAAAGGGTATAGAGGAAGATACAGGCGTGTTTTCCACTTCCCCGCAAGAGATAGATAAGATTGGACTTTTGCTTCATTCCCTGAGAAGCGATCTATTGGAGAAGTTCGAAATCTCTGAGACTAACCAAAAAAGATTACACGATAGGTTTGACCTACTAGAAACTAGAATGGAAGGAATAGAAGCACGAACAGTCACCCTGGAGAAAAAGGTCTCTACTCTGTCAGGGATCACAACAGAAACCAGCGAGGAACTAAGTGCCTTAAGGAAACAGAATAAGGCGCTAATGATGGACATGGAGAGACTGGAGACGCACTCAAGACGGAATAACCTCCGTATTCTAAAAATACCTGAAGGAGAGGAAGTAGGGGATATAAAGGCTTTTGTCTGCAGACTCCTTAGAGAGGGGGTACTAAAAGAGTACTGGCTCACTGCATGAGTACTTGGGTACTGACTGAATGATTAGAGTACTGCAAGGAGAGTGCCTGGTTGAATTTAAAAGTGGTTGGCTTATGGCACAGTAAATGGATTAGTACATGATGCTGAATAGGTTAGCGGGGGAGTGGAAGGTGAGGGACACGGTGTTGGCTGGAGTGTATGTATACTGACTGGGAAATTGATGGTTTGAAAGACAAGTGTGTAGTGGTTAGAGGACTGCATGCATAGTGGATAGGCGTTTGAAGCAGTCCATGTGCTAAGGCCTGGCTCACTGCATGAATACTTGGGTACTGACTGAATGATTAGAGTACTGCAAGGAGAGTGGCTGGGTGATTTTATAAGTGTTTGGGTTTTGGTGCAGTGAATGGATTGGTACATGATGCTGAATGGGTCACTGGATGAATGCAAGGGGAGTGACAGTGTGTTTCCTGGAAGTATATGAATACTGTTTGGGGAACTGAAGGTGTTAAAGACAAGTAAGTGTGTAGGTGGTTAGATGACTGCATGCATAATGAATAGGCGTTTAAAACAGTCCATGTGCTGAGTACTGGCTCACTGCATGAGTACTTGGGTACTGAATGAATGATTAAAGTACTGCAAGGAGAGTGCCTGCATGAATTAAAAAATTTTTGGCTTATGGCACAGTCAATGGATTAGCACATGATGCTGAATAGGTTACCAGAGGATTGCAAGGGGAGGGACACGGTGTTTGTAGGAGTGTATGCATACTGACTGGGAAATTGTAGGTGTGAAAGACAAGTGTGTAGGTGGTTGGAGGACTGAATGCATAGAAGAGAGGTGTTTGAAGCAGTCCATGTGCTAAGGCCTGGCTCACTGCATGAAGACTTTGACACTGAATCAATGATTAGAGAACTGCAAGGAGAGTGCCTGGGTGAATTTATAAGTGGTTGACTTTTGGCACAGTTGATGGATTATTACATGATGCTGAATGGGTCACTAGAGGAGTGCAAAAGGAGTGACAGGCTGTTTGCTGGAAGTGTATGGATACTGATTAGTTAATTGAAGGTGTGAAAGACAAGTGTGTAGGTGGTTAGAGGACTTCATGTATAGTGGATAGGGGTTTGAAGTAGTCCATGTGCTAAGGCCTGGGTCACTGCATAAGTACTTGGGTACTGACTGAATGATTAGAGTACTGCAAGGAGAGTGCCTGGGTGAATTTATAAGTGGTTGGGTTTTGGCGTAGTGAACAGATTAGTACATGGTGCTGAATGGGTCACTGGAGGAGTGCAAGGGGAGTGACAGAGTGTTTGCTGGACTGTATGTATACTGACTGGGGAATTAAAGGTGAGAAAGACAAGTGTGTAGGTGGCTAGAGGACTGCATGCATAGTGGATAGGCTTTTGTAGCTGTCCATGTGCTAACGCCTAGCTCACTGCATGAGAACTTGGGTACTGTATGAATAATTAGATACTGCAAGGAGAGTGCCTGGGTGAATTTATAAGTGGTTGGCTTTTGGTGCAGTGAATAGATTAGTACATGATGCTGAATGGGTCACTGGAGGAGTGCAAGGGGAGTGGCATGGTGTTTGAAGGATTGTATGTATACTGACTGGGGAATTTAAGGTGTGAAAGACAAGTATGTACGTGGTTAGAGGACTGCATGCATAGGGGATAGGTGTTTGTAGCTGTCCATGTGCTAAAGCCTGGCTCACTGCATGAGTACTTAGGTACTGTATGAATACTTAGATACTGCAAGGAGAGTGCCTGGGTGAATTTATAAGTGTTTGGGTTTTGGTGCAGCGAATGGATTAGTGCATGGTGCTGAATGGTCACTAGAGGAGTGCAAGGGGAGTGACAGGAAGTTTGCTGGCAGTGTATGAATAATGACTGGGGAAGTGAAGGTGTGAAAGACAAGTGTGTAGGTGGTTTGAGTACTGCATGCATAGTGGATAGCGGTTTGAAGCAGTCCAATGACTAAGGCCTAGCTCAGTGCATGAGTACTTGGGTACTGAATGATTAGCGTACTGCAAGGAGAGTGCCTGGGTAAATTTATAATGGTTGGGTTTTGGCGCAGTGAATGGATTTCTACATGGTAGTGAATGTGTCACTAGAGGAGTGCAAGGGGAGTAACAGGGTGTTTGATGAAGTGTATGAATACTGAGTGGGGAATTGAAGGTGTGAAAGACAAGTGTGTAGGTGGTTAGTGGACTGCATGCATAGTGGATAGGGGTTTGAAGCAGTTCTTATGCTAAGGACTGGCTCAGTGCATGAATACTTGGGTACTGAGTGAATGATTAGAGTACTGATAGGAGGGAGTCTGGATGAATGTATAAGTGTTTAGGTTTTGGCGCAGTGAATGGATTTTTACCTGATGCTGAATGGGTCCCTAGAGCAGCGCAATTGGAGTGGCAGGGTGTTTGCTAGAAGTGTATGAATAGTGACTGGGGAATTTGAAAGTGTGAAAGACAAGTGTGGATGTGGTTAGAGGACTGCATGGATAGTGATTAGGCATTTGAAGCACTCCATGTGCTAAGGCCTTCCTCGCTGCATGAGTAATTGGGTACTGACTGGATGATTAATTTACTGCAAGGAGAGTGCCTGGGTGAATTTATTAGTATTTGTGTTTTCATGGTGCTGAATAGGTCACTAGAGGAGTTCAAGATGAGTGACAGGGTGTTTGCTGTAGTGTTTGTATACTGACTGTGGAATTGAAGGTGTGATAGGCAAGTGTGTAGATGGTTAGAGGACAGCATGCATAGTGGATAGGCGCTTGCAGCAGTCTATGTGCTAAGGTCTGGATCAGTGCATGAGTACTTGGATTCTGAATGAATGATTAGAGTACTGCTAGGAGAGTACCTGCGTGAATTTATAAGTGGTTGAATTGTGGCGCAGTGAATGGCTTAGTACATGGGACTGAATGGGTCACTAGAGGAGTGCAAGGGGAGTGACAGGGTGGTTGCTGGAGTGTATGTATACTGACTAGGGAATTGAAGTTCTGAAAGACAAGTGTGTAAGTGGTTGCAGGACTGCATGCATAGTGGATAGGGGTTGGAAGCAGTCAATGTGCTAAGGCCTGGCTCACTGCATGAGCACTTGGAAACTGACTGAATTATTAGAGTACTGCAAGGAGAGTGCCTGTGTGAATTTATAAGTGGTTGGGTTTTGGCACAGTGAATGGACCAGTACATGGGACTGACTGGGTCACTAGAGGAGTGCCAGGTGAGTGACAGCGTGTTTGCTGGAGTGTATGGATACTCACTCAGGAATTGAAGTTGTGAAAGACAAGTGTGTAGGTGGTAACAGGACTGCATGCATACTGGATAGGGGTTTGAAGCAGTCGACGTGCTAAGGCCTGGCTCGCTGCATGAGTACTTGGAAACTGACTGAATGATTAAAGTACTGCAAGCAGAGTGCCTGGGTGAATTTATAGGTGTTTGGGTTTTGGCACAGTGAATGGATTGGTACATGGAGCTGAATGGGTCACTAGAAGAGTACAAGGGGAGTGATATGGTGTTTCCTGGAAGTATATGTATACTGACTCGGGAATTGAAGGTGTGAAAGACAAGTGTGTAGGTGGTTAGAGGACTGCATGCACAGTGGATAGAGGTTTGAAGCAGTCCATGTTCTAAGGCCTGGCTCGCTGCATGAATACTTTAATACTGACTGAATGATTAGAGTACTGCAAGGAGAGTTCCTGGGTAAACTGATAAGGGTTTGGGTTTTGGCGCAGTGAATGGATTAGTACATGGTGCTGAACGGGTCACTAGAGGAGTGCAAGACGAGTGACAGGGTGTTTGCTGGAAGTGTATGGATACTGACTAGGGATTTGTAGGTGTGAAAGACAAGTATGTAAGTGATTAGATTAATGCATGAATAGTGGATAGGGGTTTGAAGCAGTCCATGTGCTAAGG
Organism: Lissotriton vulgaris; assembly: GCF_964263255.1. Taxonomy (NCBI): domain Eukaryota; kingdom Metazoa; phylum Chordata; class Amphibia; order Caudata; family Salamandridae; genus Lissotriton; species Lissotriton vulgaris. The sequence goes on from NC_141698.1 coordinate 1,150,686,768, forward strand.
CCTGGCTCACTGAATAAGTGCTTGGGTACTGGCTGAATGATTAAAGTACTGCAATGAGAGTGCCTGGGTGAATTTATAAGCGGTTGGCTTTTGGTGCAGGTAATGGATTAGTACATGATGCTGAATAGGTCACTGGAGGAGTGCAAGGGGAGCGGCCCGGTATTTGCTGGAGTGTATGTGAAGGTGTGAAAGACAAGTGTGTAGGTGGTTAGAGGACTGCATGCATAGTGGATAGGCGTTTGAAGCAGTCCATGGGCTAAGGCCTGGCTCAGTGCAGGAGTACTTGGGTACTGACTGAATGATTAGAGTCCTGCAAGAAGAGTGCCTGGTTGAATTTATAGGTGTTTGGGTTTGGTGCAGTGAATGGATTAGTACATGGTACTGAATAGGTCACTAGAGGAGTGCAAGAGGAGTGACAGGGTGTTTTTCTGGACTGTATGTATACTGACTGGGAAATTGAAGGTGTGAAAGACAAGTGTATAGGTGGTTATAGGACTGTAAGCATAGTGGATAGGGGTTTGAAGAAGCCCATGTGCTAAGGCCTGTTTCAGTGCATGAATACGTGGGTACTGACTCAATGATTCGAGTACTGCAAGGAGAGAGCCTGGGTGAATGTATATGTGTTTGGGTTTTGGCTCAGTGAATGGATTTGTACCTGATGCTGAATGGGTAACTGGAGCTGTGCAAGGGGAGTGACAGTGTGTTTGATGGAGTGTATGAATACTGACTGGGAAATTGTAGGTGTGAAAGACAAGTGTGTAGGTGGTTAGAGGACTGCATGTATAGTGGATAGGGGTTTGAAGCAGTCCATGCGGTAAGGCCTGGCTCACTGAGTGAGTACTTGGTTACTGGCTGAATGATTAGAGTACTGCAAGAAGAGTGCCTGGGTGAATTAATAAGTGCTTGGGTTTTGGAGCAGAGAATGGATTAGTACATGATGCTGAATGGGTCACTAGAGGAGTGGAAGGGGAGTTACAGGGTGTTTGCTGAAAGTGTATGAATACTGACTGAGCAATTGAAGGTGTGAAAGACAAGTGAGTAGGTGGTTAGAGGACTGCATGCATAGTGGATAGGGGTTTGAAGCAGTCCATGTGCTAAGGCCTGGCTCACTGCTTGAATACTTGGATACTTACTGAATAATTAGAGTACTGAAGGAGAGTGCCTGGGTACATTTATAATTGTTTGGGTTTTGGCGCAGTGAATGGATTAGTACATGGTGCTGGATGGGTCACTAGAGGATTGAAAGAGGAGTGACAGGGTGTTTGCTGGAGGTATATGGATACTGATTAGGGAATTAAACGTGTGAAAGACAAGTGTGTCAGTGGTTAGATGACTGCATGCATAGTGGATAGGGGTTTGAAGCAGACCATGTATATGAGAAGGTGGCCCGGCATATGATATCCACTATTCTAGTGGCCACCTTACACCAGTCCAAACGACCCTTACTGAGAGAAGGTTTAAGACAACCTTTAGAGAAAGCTATCCTAGTGGTAGCTATGGAGAGCAGCCTTCAAGCTAAGTCTTGAAGGAATGTAAAGCAGCTTGTTTTCCAGTTTATAATCTCTTGAGTGATGAAATGAAAGAGCACCACACCAGGTATATATCAAATGTATATGTATTTATTCTAATCACAACCTCTCTATTCTCTTTATGAGCTAGAGGCAAAAGTACAATACAAGAACTTAAATAGCACAAAGTAAATAGCACAGTATATGTTTTGCCCTAAGGGCCTCACAAACCATATACTAAAATAGTGGTATAGGAACCATGTAAGGGATATAAGTGAGGCCAAGGTCCTGTAGAACCACTGGGGCAACCAGGAACCACACAAGGTGGGGATGCAGGAGACCCACGGGGGACACGTGCAATGTCTAAACACAGCCGCGAATCCCCATAGACTTCTATGAGGAAAGTTTGAGTTACTATTTTACAGTTTAAGGACACTTAGGAGTGGACTACAGTGAAACCCCTTTAGACTAGGACACTCCGAGAGTCAAGACCCACGGGAGCACTGGAGTACATGTGTTACCTCACCCAGGGAAGCCAGGTGCATTGGTGTCTTTTCGTGTCGTTTTTCGTCGTCGATTCCAATGGAGAGCCTCCAAGAAGTGCTGTAGGCAACCAGAGGAAAAGTGTCAAGGTGGATCCAAGGGTGGATCAGAGATCTGAAGAATCTGAAAGCAGAAGGGACAGAGTCAGGGTCACTAGCCAGTGACCAGGATGGCGACAAGAAGATGCCAGCCAATTTTGGGTGCTTTCAAGTGAAGTAGGTGAAGATTGACTCTTCAGCCATGAAGTCCGGAGGTCGACAACAACCAGGAGCTGGATTCGAGCTGTCCCACAGATTAACCTCATCTCTATCTTACCACCCTGAGGTTTGGCTACTAGGACTACTGGACTAGCCGAAGGGCTATCTGAAGGTTCAATCACTCCCAGATCCAACATTTTCTGGACTTCTGTCCTGATACAGTCGCTGACATGATCAGTTTGCCTGTTGATGTGTTTTATCTAGGACCCCTATCAATATCATGACCTTATGCCCCTATACGGCTATAATCGACTCATATCCCTATAATGGCATAATAATCAGAGCCATATTTCAGTAACTCGCCTCTGCAGTTCATGACAATCCATGACACAGCAGAAGCCACTTCCTTAGATTCCTAGATAGCACACCGAGTTCTTTCGACATACCAAACCCTCAGCAAACCTGGGAAAGCCCAGTTTGCTTTGTTTTGATTTGTAATAGAACTCCTGCGAGCACTGTAAGAATGACCAGTTCTTAGTGACATCTTTATTGACGTCTTATGTCCAACACCTACGTCAAACTTGGCAACTTTCAGGTATAAATATACCAACGTTGCATTAAGCAAATACACGGTAGTGGTGAATACTGGAGCAGAGCAGCTGTCCCCTTGCAGAAAGCCCAGCATATGCGAGAAGCCCACAGATGCTGCCCCTCCTCTTCGACGCGCTGAGAAAGACGCTGTCTTTTCTCCTGCCGAGAAAATCCGGCTCCGGCGTTTCCAGCCTACCCTTGCGGTGATATCGGGTCCTGAGAGGAGATACCAGACCTCCTACATTCTATTCCAGAGGTACGGTGCTGACTAAACCCTTAGAGAGAATTCTTGAACCAGACTCTTGGCAAACCAACTTAACTCAAACTGCTACTTACTTACTCTCTCCAAAGTATTAGGCTTAGGTCAGTTACACCGGGGTAGGCGTAGTTAGAAGCACCAGTTGAGCTCGTTAGCTAATGTATATATGAATGTATATATATTGTATATATTTTATTCATCTTAACAATCTTATGGCTAAGAAACCATATCAATGCTTTTACAGTATTAGTTTGTGATACTCATTTTACTGTACGCACTTTACATTATTACAAGTCTTGCAATTGTGGCAATTAATTTCTCTTGCATGAGAAGAAAGACTGCTCAATAAATAATATCTTTTATTGAAAACGCCCGTCTCTCTGTTCTCTGCACCCTTGTGAAATTAAAACTGCACAACTGACTGAGTGAAATAGCTGTCTATTGTTTCACACGACTCTAGAGATTGACTCTTATTCTGAGGAGCAAAGTTGTCATGTTTAAGTGGTTGTCGGAAGCTGAATCCCTTCTAGTCTGAGTCAGGGAAGCTGATCACTTCCTATTTCAGTCAAGAAAGTTTCCAATGACCTCTGAGCTAGCTGGCGCAAACCTAAATTAAGTCTAACATAGTCAGTAGAAACCTAGAAGACCTCAGTCCTACGTCGACACTGCTGTTTATTTTATTCCAATGCGCAGGGCCTATAGGGAAAATAGGAACTACACTACATGGCGCCCAACGTTTGGTAAGGCGATAAAACTAACGCAAGACGTTAGAGTATCTACGTCGTGCTTTTTCACACAGACCCTTTCTCCCGTAAATACTCCAATAGACGTCTGGAGTGGGTGAAAGGTTAAAATCCGCCGGAACTTAGTAGGAAGAGATTCCTATGTAGAGTTTCTGGTTTAGTCAACGTTGAAGGATACAGTGTTCCAAAATATTGTGCACCTAATCTTTGTTTTCGAGAAACCTGCTCTGCAAACTTTCATTAAATACAATGTCAGTAGAAAACAACGGAACCAATGGAGTCGCAGTAGACGCGAATCAACAGGGTCCCGATGATACAGGAATTAATGAACAGAATGCAATTATCATTCCGGTACATTTAAGAAAATCTATAACTTTAAAACTTATAGAAAACTCACTGACAGCACAAGGCGGTACAGTCATTTTCGTGATAAGGCACACGAATATCGACAGACAGAGGTATTCTATTCATGGATAAACTTTCCGGCGGCAACCGCTACAACACACAATTTCCACTATTACAAAATAGAGGATCCTCCAGAAGAATACGCTCCTTTCGAGGAGATTGAAATTCCATTAAAATACCAAGAGCACCTGCTCTGGTTTAAAGGCACCCTACAACATAATGATCACATTACCAGGCTCGGTCCACTAGGTAGACCAGGAGCAACGTGGCCGGTTCTAGCCAGCTACACACCACATCCAGACATTGATAAAATGTCAAAAGAAGAACTTTTAGCACAGCTAAAATTACTAATTAAAATATATGGACAGTAAGTCCAATATGTAATGCGGACTGCAACAGTCCAAAACAGCTGTTAGTATTCCACAGCTGACCCCTCATCAGGGGAACACAAATAAAATTACGCCACAGAACATACAATCATGTCTTGGTAAAACACCCATAAAACAGGAACAGATTCCTTTCTGGTTAGCACAGAAAATAACTCAAATAGAGGCAGTATTCCCGAATACTACCCCTATTGAGAAACACAGAATTCTGACTATCTGCCTTCCAATGGGGGTCGCACCACATGTGGAGGACTATGACACTTGGGGTACAGTCTTTGCTTCCATTTACACAAAAACACATGGAGTTCCGTCCATAGCGGTAATACCAGATGTGTTAAAACAGATTCAGAACGAATACGGTCCAGAACTTGCTTTAACTCTTGGTATGAAATTACAGGTCTCGGCTATATTACTAGCCAACATAAAAGGAGAAGCAGCATCTGTGGCGATCCGCCAGAAATTGAAAGAAACAGATATAACAGATCAACCAATTGAACTTGCTAGAATCATAGAAAAATGCTATGTCAAGTCAAGTCAAGTCAGGAGATTTGTATAGCGCGCTACATACCTGGAGGGTCTCAAGGCGCTTGAAGAAGGGAGAGGAATTACTTGTCAAATATCCAAGTTTTAAGTTGCTTTCTGAATGCTAGGTGGTTCTGAGTGAGACGAAGGTGAGTGGGGAGTGAGTTCCAGGTTTTAGCTGCGAGGTAGGAGAAGGATCTACCTCCCATGGTGGTTTTATTGATGCGAGGAACGGTAGCAAGGGCTTGGTTGGAAGATCGTAGCTGGCGAGAGGGGGTGTAGAAGGAAAGTCGTGTGTTGAGGCATTCGGGTCCAAGTTCGTAGAGTGCTTTGTGAGCGTGGGTTAGGAGGCGGAAAGTAATCCTCTTATTGACGGGGAGCCAGTGGAGGTTTTTCAGGTGGCTAGAGATGTGGTCTTTACGCGGAATGTCTAGTATGAGCCTGGCTGATGCGTTCTGGATGCGTTAGAGTTTTTTCTGGAGTTTTGCGGTGATACCGGCGTATAGGGTGTTTTCGTAGTCCAGGCGACTTGTAACCAGTGCATGGGTGACTGTTTTTCTGGTTTCGGTGGGGATCCAGCAAAATGTTTTTTTGAGCATGCGGAGAATGTTGAAGCATGATGATGAAACGGCGTTGTCTTGTCTGTTCATCGAGAGTGAGGAGTCCAGGATGACGCCCAGGTTCCGTGCGTGGTCCGTCGGGATGGGTGCTTTTCCAAGGGCCTCTGGCCACCAAGAGTCATCCCAAGCGGAGGGGGAGGTACCTAAGATAAGGACTTCTGTTTTGTCTGAGTTCAGTTTCAGATGGCTGTGCTTCATCCACTCGGCTACTTCTTTCATTCCTTCATGTAGGTTGGTTTTAGCGGTGTTAGGGTCTTTGGTGAGTGATAGGATCAGTTGGGTGTCATCCGCGTAGGAGATGATGTTGAGGTTGTGTTGGCATGCGATGGTCGCGAGGGGGCTCATGTATACGTTGAAGAGGGTGGGACTGAGTGAGGAACCTTGGGGTACGCCGCAGATGACTTCAGTGGCCTCAGACTTGAATGGTGGGAGGCGGACTCTCTGGGTTCTTCCGGTGAGGAACGAGGTGATCCATTCCAGTGCTTTTCCTTGGATTCTTATGTTTCTGTGGCGCTGTAGAAGGGTGCTATGGCAGACTGTGTCGAAGGCTGCGGAGAGGTCGAGGAGGATGAGGGCGACTGTGTCTGCATTGTCCAGTAGAGTTCGAATGTCGTCTGTTGCTGCGATGAGGGCGGTCTCCGTGCTGTGTTTGGCTCGGAAGCCAGACTGTGAGGAGTTGAGGGATTTGTTGCTTTCGAGGAAGGCGGCGAGCTGGTTGTTGACGGCTTTCTCGGTGACTTTGGCCGGGAATGGAAGGAGCGAGATGGGGCGGTAGCTTTTGAGTTCGGTGGGGTCCGCTGTGGGTTTTTTCAGAAGGGCGCTGAGTTCGGCGTGTTTCCAGCTTTCCGGGAAGATGGCGGAATTGAAGGAGCAATTGATGACATCTCGGAGGTATGGTTTAGGAAAAAACTTAAGACTTATCTCTTTCAGTAGACAGCTGGGTTAGGAGGAGGGGGGACAGTCATTTCACTTACCATAGCGCGGGGACACGCCAGTGGCGTAACCAGGCGCTTAATAAATGCCCAATAATAATAATAATAATAATAATAATGGTGCTATGATGGAGTCTGCTTTGTTGAAGATGTGGTGAGGGCATCGGTCTGTGGGGGATCCTGAGTGGATGGAGTTCATCAGGTGGATGGTGTCCTCAGTGGAGATTGGGTTCCAGTTATTAAGGATGTTCAAATGGGGTGGAGGTATGGCAGTAGGTTGGGTAGGATGGTCTCCGGGTTGGTTGTCGAAGCTGTTGTGGATGTCTGCGATTTTGTTGTGGAAGAACGAGGCTAGGGAGTCGCAGAGGGCTTGAGAGGGGGTGATATCATTGGAGTTGGCTGAGGGTTGGTGAATTCTTTGACGATGTTGAATAATTCCTTGCTGTTGTGGGCGTTGTTGTCTAGTCGGTCTTTGAAAGCGGCTTTCTTGGCAGACCGGATTAGTTGGTGGTGTATGCGGGTGGCGTTTTTGAAGGCGTCTCTGGTGCTGGTGTTTGGGTCTTTATTCCAGGCCTTCTCGAGGGAGCGACAGAGCTTCTTCGATTTCTTAAGATCATCGTTGAACCAGGAGGCGTTTTTGCTGCCTAGTTTGATTTGACTTTTTTTCAGCGGTGCTAGGATGTCGGCGCTGTTGGATAGCCATTGGGTGAAGTTAATGGCTGCTTGAACGGGGTTTGAGGAGAGGGCAGGGGGGTTTTGAAGAAGCGATGAGGAGATCTGGTCGATGGTGATTTTGTTCCAGATTCTTCGCAGAGTAGGTTGAGGATGGTTGTGAGTGGTGGTTTTATTGTAGAAAAAGTGTACGCAGCTGTGGTCCGTCCATTGAAGAGTAGTGGTGTGACTGAAGGAGACATGTTTGCTGGAGGTGAAGATAGTGTCGAGTGTGTGACCTGCGATGTGGGTGGGCGTAGTGACAAGTTGTTTGAGTCCGAGGTTGGCGAGATTGTCCCGAAGGGAGGTGGCGTTGTTGTCATTGCTCTTTTCCAGGTGAAAATTGAGGTCTCCCAGTAGAATGTATTCCTCGGAGGGGAGGGCGTGTGGGGTGTGAAAGTCAGTGATAACGTCGCTGAAATGTGCACGGGGTCCTGGAGGCCTGTAGAGGAGGGTGCCTCTGAGTGTGGTCTTGGGGTCGGTGTGGATCTGGAAGTGAAGGTGTTCGGCGCTAGCGAGGTTGACGTCTGAGCTGGTTGAGATGCGGATGGAGTTCTTATGGACGATAGCGATGCCTCCTCCTGTTTGGTCGATGCGGTCCTTACGGATGATCTTGTATCCTTCCGGGATGGCAATGGTGATGTCAGGGGCTGATGAGGCGTTCATCCATGTTTCTGTTAGGAAGGCGACGTTGGGAGAGATGGTGTCTAGTAGATTCCACAGTTCGATGGCGTGTCTGTGGACTGAGCGGGTGTTGAGCAGGATGCATTTTAGGTGGTTGGAGTCAGATATCTGTTTTGTGTTAGTGGATGAAGAGTTGTTCTTGGTGCCGTCGAACTTGCAGGATTTGCAGGAAAAGGGTCCATGGGTGTGTCCAGGAGTGGCTTGGGCGCAGGTGGGGAGTCAGCCGGGGTTAAGGGCTAGGAGGGTGGTGGCATCGTAAGTAAAGGGGGGGGGTGGGAGGGAAGGGGGCCAAGGGGGTCTGGCGCTGGGCGCGGTCCAGGCGCGGACGGGCGTAGACGGGCTTACCTGTGGCGCACCTTCGGCGCAGCCGTAGCGCGTGGACGCTGCGCGTTGGTTCATCTACTTCAAATGGAGAGTGGAGGGGGCGGAGTGTGGGAGGGTCAGCTGGGAGGCGGGATCTAGGTGCAGGGAGGGTCTGGGACGGGCCAAGGGGTCAATGCAAAATGGCTGCAGGGTAAACAAATGCACGAAGGTAAAATACTAAAGCGCTACACACCTCGAGGTGCACCACAATGAAGGCGCTAGCGGTGATTAATGTGTGCCAAGTAGCGTTATCGAGCGCTGCCCCCAGAACTATTTATTTCCAAGGTCTGTTGTCCAACAACACGAGCGCTGCACAAAGCTAATTACAAGATCCAAGCGCTGCACAATGCTAAAGAAATGAAACAGGCGCGTGGGTCACGAGCGCTTCACAAAGCTAATTAAAAGATCCAAGCGCTGCACAATGCTGAAGAAATGAAACAGGCGCGTGGGTCACGAGCGCTGAACAAAGCTAATTAAATATCCAGACGCTGCACAATGCTAGAGAAATGAAACGAGCGTGTGGGTCACGAGCGCTGCACAAAGCTAAACGAATGATATGGACAGTACAGCAAGATGATAGCAGTAGCAGTAAATTGTACGATACCACCAGGAGAGGGAGGTGATGGGAGCAACCGTTTCTGCGTGGAGCAGGACGGTCACAGCTCTCCACGAGGGCAAGCGCAGGCTCTACCTCTGTGGGTGGGAGGGTCAGCTGGGAGGCGGGATCTAGGTGCAGGGAGGGTCTGGGACGGGCCAAGGGGTCAATGCAAAATGGCTGCAGGGTAAACAAATGCACGAAGGTAAAATACTAAAGCGCTACACACCTCGAGGTGCACCACAATGAAGGCGCTAGCGGTGATTAATGTGTGCCAAGTAGCGTTATTTAGCATGCCCCACCCCCCCATTTGACCCTCCTCAACGATTCCCTTATTTATTTATTTATTTAATGCCATTTATAAAGCGCGTGCAATTACCCTTAGGCGTCTCGGCGCTGAAATTGCATAAAAGTCTCACCCTAGACAGAAAAAAGCGGAAAAGTGAATTACTGATTAAAAAGCCATGTCTTCAGTTTTTTTCTAAACTGGAGAAGAGTAGAACTAGTTCTTATGTGGATGGGTAGGATGTTCCAAAGTCTTACTCATGGTCATGTTCCCATCTCACACAAATCGGCGACTGTCATCCCAATCTTAAAAAAATTGGACGCCGATCCCTCCTCCGCTTCTAATTACCGCCCCATTTCACTTCTTCCCTACTTTGCAAAGGTTCTCGAAACCCACATCACTTCCACTCTGAGCACTCACATTGAGGCAAACCACTGCCTCTCCCCTTGCCAAGCTGGCTTCCGTCCCCTGCATTCTACCGAAAAAATGGTCATCTCAGTCATGGACAAGCTGCGTGAAGGCATCAACATCAACCTTCCGCAAGCCCTGATTCTCCTTGACCTATCCGCCGCTTTTGACACGGTGGACCATACCATCCTCCTTAACCGTGTCAAGGCGGCGGGTGTAGAGGGCCTAGCCTTTTCTTGGCTGGAGTCCTTTCTTGCTGGGAGAACACAAGGAGTCCATTTGGCTGGTTTTGCGGCGGCCTCTCGTAAGGTAGAATGCGGGGTCCCCCAGGGTTCATCACTTTCCCCTCTTTTGTTTAACCTTTACATCTCCCCCCTCATTTTTATGTTACAGCAACTGGAGGTCACCGTGTTCAATTACGCGGATGACCTCCAGTTAATCTTCAACCTGTCCCACTCACCTTCATCTGCCCTGAATGTCCAAACCATCATGACCCTCATTCAAGATTGGATGAACTGCAGCCACCTCAAACTCAATCCGGACAAGACCGAGCTGGTCCTGACCGGAGGTGGCTGCAGTCCCTGGTCTTCTTCCTTCTGGCCACCCTCCCTTGGTGCCCCTCCACTCCCGGTTCCCAAAGTGAAAACTCTGGGAATCTTTCTTAATCCCCAGCTCACTGTTCTCCCACAAGTTAACTCTGTGGTCTCTTCATCTTTCTTTTCTCTCAGAGTAATTAGGAAAGTTTCCCGTTTCTTTTCCCCCCCAGCTTTAAAAATCATCATGCTGGCCATGGTACTGTCCCGTATAGACTATGGTAACATAGTCTATAATGGAGCCCCTGCATACATGATCCATCGACTACAACTGGTGCAGAATCAGGCGGCCCGCCTGATCCACGGCCTTCCCAGATATCACCGGGTCACCCTATTACTCAAAACTCTGCATTGGCTCCCCGTAAGAGAGCGTGCCCTGTTTAAACTCGGCTGTCTTACTTATCAAGCCAGAGCGGGCACTGCTCCCGAGTTAATTTGCTCCCTCATCAAACCATACTGCCCAGGCAGAGAACTTCGCTCGGCCCATTTGGCCCTCCTTACCATCCCCCGCTTCAAAAAGCAGAGGGCGGGCGGAGCGAGATTCGCTGTCCTGGTTCCAACCTTTTGGAACTCCCTCCCGATTGCTCTGCGCACCTCACTTTCCTACCCCCTGTTCCGGAAAAACCTCAAAACTTTTTTGTTCACTCAAGCCTACCCTTAATCTCTCTGCTGCTGTCATCCACTGATCACCACTAGCGCCATGAAACCGCTGGGTATGCGAGCGCTGTACAAATGTTTTTAAATTCAAATTCAAATCGAGCGCTGCCCCCAGAACTATTTATTTCCAAGGTCTGTTGTCCAACAACACGAGCGCTGCACAAAGCTAATTACAAGATCCAAGCGCTGCACAATGCTAAAGAAATGAAACAGGCGCGTGGGTCACGAGCGCTTCACAAAGCTAATTAAAAGATCCAAGCGCTGCACAATGCTGAAGAAATGAAACAGGCGCGTGGGTCACGAGCGCTGCACAAAGCTAATTAAAAGATCCAAGCGCTGCACAATGCTGAAGAAATGAAACAGGCACGTGGGTCACAAGCGCTTCACAAAGCTAATTAAAAGATCCAAGCGCTGCACAATGCTGAAGAAATGAAACAGGCGCGTGGGTCACAAGCACTTCACAAAGCTAATTAAAGATCCAGGCGCTGCACAATGCTGAAGAAATGAAACAGGCGCGTGGGTCACAAGCGCTTCACAAAGCTAATTAAAAGATCCAAGCGCTGCACAATGCTGAAGAAATTAAACAGGCGCGTGGGTCACGAGCGCTGCACAAAGCTAATTAAAGATCCAGGCGCTGCACAATGCTAGAGAAATGAAACGAGCGCGTGGGTCACGAGCGCAGCACAAAGCTAAACGAATGATATGGACAGTACAGCAAGATGATAGCAGTAGCAGTAAATTGTACGATACCACCAGGAGAGGGAGGTGATGGGAGCGACCGTTTCTGAAGAATTAGGTAGAGATAGTTTGGGTGGGAAACCAGTAAAACCCCAATTACTTGAAAATCCTGAAAAATTATTTATTAAAAATAATCTAAACACTCCTAAAAAGAGATGGGATGTAAATCAACAATCCACTCCAAAAGAAAAAGTTTTCCAGTTCAGAGGAAGGTCTCCTCGACGAAGGGAAAGAACTCCGACTCGAGAACACCAGTCTCCCCAGAGGGAGAACTCTGAAAAAAGATATAACCTTAGAAATAGGGATAACTTGAAAAAACCTGAGAGATATCAAAGTATTGATACACGTCCCTCTCAATCTTTTTCGCAGAAATCGGAAAGAAGAGGACGGTCAGACCCAAGGGAAGAGCACGTCAAGTCCAAAGACAAGGAACCTGCTCAAAGTAAAAAATTACAATTCCCGAGGAAGAAGTTAGCCAGTATTAGAGTAATCGAACATGCCGAGAATACTGAGGACACAGCTGAAAAACGGAGAGTGGGCTCAGACAATGCTAGACAGTGCAGCAGAAATCGGCATAGCTCGCAAGATCCTGATGAATCATCTGGAGACAGTGGACACGAATGAATACATTCAAGTGGAAACTGCAGATACCAGAGTTAGCGAACCTCTTAAGATATACAAAATAACACTGCGTATAGAGGGAGATATGACTAGGAAAATAAGGGGTCTATTTTGGGATAACCTCTCAAAAGGCTATGATATCCTGTTAGCAGAAAAAGATTGGCCACCAGAGTTTGTCAGGGAGTGCCCTCATGGCAAAGAAATGATTATGCCTGCCTTCGCAAATCACATTCCAATTCACACTAAATATATATATATATGCAAGGAAATTGGCGGTAGCTCAAGCACCTGCATTATATAAGAATCATGTAGGATGGGATGAGGACTCTCCTCCTCACAAAATCCAGTTAAAAAGTCAACCTACTGCACAAAGGCAATATCCAATTAAGCAAGAAGCTAAGAAACAGGTCAGGGAAATTTTAGATCAACTTGAATACCAAGGGGTGATTGAAACATGCACCTCTCAAATGAACAATCCTTTGTTTCTTGTCTCCAAACCAGACAATTCATATCGTCTAGTCTTGGACTACAGACATCTTAACTCGTGTTGCAAACATTTGCGGTACAAAACTCGCACAGTGTAGCACTAATGAATAACATAGTTCGCAAAAAATACAAAACAACATTAGACATCTCTAATGGATTCTTTTGTCAAAACATCGCACCCGAAAGCAGATATTTGACCACTTTCTCAATTATGGGTACACAGGAATATTTCTGTCGTCTCCCACAGGGATTCAAGAACAGCCCAGGACTATTCTCAGCCAGAGTAACAGAGTTACTACAAATATATGATGATGAGGCATTATCTTATGTCGATAACATCTATCTCACAGACGACGACTTGGATACTCACTTGAAAGAGTGAACACCATAATACTTGGGTTCGCAGCTGAGGGTTACAAATTTAACTTTAAAAAATTTTGAATTGCCCATCTGACTGTCCTATTTTTAGGATACGAATTGTCAAGTGGAAGCAAAAGCCTACGGGACAACTTCTTAGAAAAGTGCGCTGTACTCCAGGCACCAAAAACGCTGAAGAACTTACAATCGGTACTAGGCTTTCTGAATTTCGGAAGAACTTATATTCTAAACTATGCAGAGAGGATTAAACCTCTCTACGAATTAATAAAACATGATTTTAAACCAATCAACTGGACTCAAAAACACACAGAAATTTTGAGATCGCTGCAAACAGACATGTTAGCTAAAACTAAATTAGAGACACGTGACAATACATGAAATCTTGTAATCCGAGTCATCCCCGGAAGATGCGGATTCACGTACCTGACCTCTAATGAGGGAGAAACGGTACCAATAGCTTACAAATCACACTTGTATACACAAGCAGGAAAAACATTCAGTCTTACAGAAAATACTGTAAAAGCAGTTCAGACTGCTGTAGCAAGAGAAACATCACAAGCACAAGGCAAAAGAATAACTGTTTTTACAGCAGAATCAGCCTTCGAGGTGCTATTCAGCCCAGGGAATCTAGAAACAGTGGCACTGGATCCAAAATGGATACAGTGGGAAAATTCTCTTGAAATACTACTATGTCCCGAACATGAAAAAACTGAATGACTTAACATATGAAAATGAATATCCTCTGCCAATCCAGATTCTGCCTCTCCAACAATACTCTTGTATAATCTATATAGACAGATTTGTACAGCATTACAATGTAGATGATAAATCCTACAATGCAGCCTACGCGATTGTTAAAGGTCGCTGGCTCTGCTGTAAATTCGGACAGAAAATAACAAAAACTGAATCACTGAGAAAATGTTCGGCTCAGCGAGCTGAAATCAGAGCTTTAAAGATGGCGCTTGAAAATGCCGAACGTGAATTCCCGACACTAATCGTGTGCGATTCGCATTTTTGCATCAATTCTTACAATAATGATTTAAAGAACTGGATTCAAAAAGATTACAAAGATGACACAGGTGCTACAATCAAGCATAAAATGCTTTGGAAACAAGTAGTTCTTTTACAAAAAGAACTACAAAAGACTCACGTGATACATGCACAGAGTCATCAATGTAATGGCGTTCACGTTGTAGGGAATTCATTGGCTAACACAGCCACAGCGGAAGCAACTAAACCGGCTTCCGTAGCCAGAAAAAAGCGTTCAGAAAAATACATAGACAGGGAAAACATGCTGGCAGTAAAAATGTCTTTAATAGGCAGCTGTGCAGCGCTACCTATGAACTATCCACTCAATTACAAATACGTAATAGATGCAAACTCCGTTCCGTTTGCTCAAATCCCTAGAGTGGGGGATAGGGTAATTCCAAACACGAATTGGAGAAAGTTATTAATAGCAGACGCACACATGGGTGAAAGTCCAAGGCACAAACAGATGAAGGATTCTCTGACTGAATTACAATCAGAATATTGGTGGCTGGGAATGAGCATACACCATTACAAATCTGTAAAGAACTGCCCAGACTGCGACAGAGATCGCAGCAGTGAATCTAGCGGAGTAATGCCATGGCCAGGCTTAATGGTAGCATGAATCTATCTATAAGTAAAATCCAGCATCCTATTAATTTCCTTTTAAGACTATACTCACTTTAAAAATGTGGCCCCAGCGCTCGGCTGACGCCAGAACGGTTATAAAAGATTTGCAAGTCTTTATCAGCACATACGCAATTGCCATGCTTCATTCTGACCAGGGTCCTGCTTTTAGCTCTCGAGCTTATAAGGAGGCCATGACCAGCATGGGCATTGGATTGCGATTCTCTTGTCCCTTCCATCCTGAGGGAAACGGGGTAGTGGAAAGAAAAAACCGAGATATAAAGCAATCTATAACGGCAAAGGTATTAGGTTCGGGTGATGAGTGGGTCCAGCATTTAATAAGTGTCCAACGTAGTCTTAACAACTTGCCAAGAAATTCTCTAAAAGGTTTCAGCCCGTATGAACTATTGTTCGGAACTAGAATGTATATTCAGGATCTAGATAGTCTAGCTTCAGTGGTAGAAGATAAGAATAAAGACTTTGACATCAAAGATCGCTTGGCTGTTTTACAGGACTTAAATGAAACAAGAAAAGCCCTGAGCAATGTAAAGTTAAAGCAACAGCCAACAACTACTGAAGACACACCACCTGTCAATCAATCAATCAATCAATCAATCAGCGCTGAGACAGGATTCCACAAACACACCGCCATCGCGGTTCGAAGGTGAGCCACGCCCCCTGCGAGGCCACGCCCACCCAGGATCCCTTATAAACGCTGATCGCAGCGCAACAAACATCACTTGGGAAACTCCTCTGAGGCGGAAAGCCGGAGGACGGTACTTTCGTTTATTTAAAAAAAAAATCACTTGTATTCTTGTGTTTTGGCCATTTTAACCTCACCTGCACTGAAAAGCGCCGCCCTCACGCGCCTAGCAGACCCTCTGAGGCACTCCTGAGACAGCGGCAACCAGCGCTGAGACAGGATTCCACAAACACACCGCCATCGCGGTTCGAAGGCGAGCCACGCCCCCTGCGAGGCCACGCCCACCCAGGATCCCTTATAAACGCTGATCGCAGCGCAACAAACATCACTTGGGAAACTCCTCTGAGGCGGAAAGCCGGAGGACGGTACTTTCGTTTATTTTAAAAAAAAATCACTTGTATTCTTGTGTTTTGGCCATTTTAACCTCACCTGCACTGAAGAACGCCGCCCTCACGCGCCTAGCAGACCCTCTGAGGCACTCCTGAGACAGCGGCAACCAGCGCTGAGACAGGATTCCACAAACACACCGCCATCGCGGTTCGAAGGCGAGCCACGCCCCCTGCGAGGCCACGCCCACCCAGGATCCCTTATAAACGCTGATCGCAGCGCAACAAACATCACTTGGGAAACTCCTCTGAGGCGGAAAGCCGGAGGACGGTACTTTTGTTTATTTTAAAAAAAAATCACTTGTATTCTTGTGTTTTGGCCATTTTAACCTCACCTGCACTGAAAAGCGCTGCCCTCACGCGCCTAGCAGACCCTCTGAGGCACTCCTGAGACAGCGGCAACCAGCGCTGAGACAGGATTCCACAAACACACCGCCATCGCGGTTCGAAGGCGAGCCACGCCCCCTGCGAGGCCACGCCCACCCAGGATCCCTTATAAACGCTGATCGCAGCGCAACAAACATCACTTGGGAAACTCCTCTGAGGCGGAAAGCCGGAGGGGGGTACTTTCGTTTATTTTAAAAAAAAATCACTTGTATTCTTGTGTTTTGGCCATTTTAACCTCACCTGCACTGAAAAGCGCCGCCCTCACGCGCCTAGCAGACCCTCTGAGGCACTCCTGAGACAGCGGCAACCAGCGCTGAGACAGGATTCCACAAACACACCGCCATCGCGGTTCGAAGGCGAGCCACGCCCCCTGCGAGGCCACGCCCACCCAGGATCCCTTATAAACGCTGATCGCAGCGCAACAAACATCACTTGGGAAACTCCTCTGAGGCGGAAAGCCGGAGGACGGTACTTTCGTTTATTTAAAAAAAAATCACTTGTATTCTTGTGTTTTGGCCATTTTAACCTCACCTGCACTGAAAAGCGCCGCCCTCACGCGCCTAGCAGACCCTCTGAGGCACTCCTGAGACAGCGGCAACCAGCGCTGAGACAGGATTCCACAAACACACCGCCATCGCGGTTCGAAGGCGAGCCACGCCCCCTGCGAGGCCACGCCCACCCAGGATCCCTTATAAACGCTGATCGCAGCGCAACAAACATCACTTGGGAAACTCCTCTGAGGCGGAAAGCCGGAGGACGGTATTTTCGTTTATTTTAAAAAAAAATCACTTGTATTCTTGTGTTTTGGCCATTTTAACCTCACCTGCACTGAAAAGCGCTGCCCTCACGCGCCTAGCAGACCCTCTGAGGCACTCCTGAGACAGCGGCAACCAGCGCTGAGACAGGATTCCACAAACACACCGCCATCGCGGTTCGAAGGCGAGCCACGCCCCCTGCGAGGCCACGCCCACCCAGGATCCCTTATAAACGCTGATCGCAGCGCAACAAACATCACTTGGGAAACTCCTCTGAGGCGGAAAGCCGGAGGACGGTACTTTCGTTTATTTTAAAAAAAAATCACTTGTATTCTTGTGTTTTGGCCATTTTAACCTCACCTGCACTGAAAAGCGCCGCCCTCACGCGCCTAGCAGACCCTCTGAGGCACTCCTGAGACAGCGGCAACCAGCGCTGAGACAGGATTCCACAAACACACCGCCATCGCGGTTCGAAGGCGAGCCACGCCCCCTGCGAGGCCACGCCCACCCAGGATCCCTTATAAACGCTGATCGCAGCGCAACAAACATCACTTGGGAAACTCCTCTGAGGCGAAAAGCCGGAGGACGGTACTTTCGTTTATTTTAAAAAAAAATCACTTGTATTCTTGTGTTTTGGCCATTTTAACCTCACCTGCACTGAAAAGCGCCGCCCTCACGCGCCTAGCAGACCCTCTGAGGCACTCCTGAGACAGCAGCAACCAGCGCTGAGACAGGATTCCACAAACACACCGCCATCGCGGTTCGAAGGCGAGCCACGCCCCCTGCGAGGCCACGCCCACCCAGGATCCCTTATAAACGCTGATCGCAGCGCAACAAACATCACTTGGGAAACTCCTCTGAGGCGGAAAGCCGGAGGACGGTATTTTCGTTTATTTTAAAAAAAATCACTTGTATTCTTGTGTTTTGGCCATTTTAACCTCACCTGCACTGAAAAGCGCTGCCCTCACGCGCCTAGCAGACCCTCTGAGGCACTCCTGAGACAGCGGCAACCAGCGCTGAGACAGGATTCCACAAACACACCGCCATCGCAGTTCGAAGGCGAGCCACGCCCCCTGCGAGGCCACGCCCACCCAGGATCCCTTATAAACGCTGATCGCAGCGCAACAAACATCACTTGGGAAACTCCTCTGAGGCGGAAAGCCGGAGGACGGTACTTTCGTTTATTTTAAAAAAAAATCACTTGTATTCTTGTGTTTTGGCCATTTTAACCTCACCTGCACTGAAAAGCGCCGCCCTCACGCGCCTAGCAGACCCTCTGAGGCACTCCTGAGACAGCGGCAACCAGCGCTGAGACAGGATTCCACAAACACACCGCCATCGCGGTTCGAAGGCGAGCCACGCCCCCTGCGAGGCCACGCCCACCCAGAATCCCTTATAAACGCTGATCGCAGCGCAACAAACATCACTTGGGAAACTCCTCTGAGGCGGAAAGCCGGAGGACGGTATTTTCGATTATTTAAAAAAAAATCACTTGTATTCTTGTGTTTTGGCCATTTTAACCTCACCTGCACTGAAAAGCGCTGCCCTCACGCGCCTAGCAGACCCTCTGAGGCACTCCTGAGACAGCGGCAACCAGCGCTGAGACAGGATTCCACAAACACACCGCCATCCCGGTTCGAAGGCGAGCCACGCCCCCTGCGAGGCCACGCCCACCCAGGATCCCTTATAAACGCTGATCGCAGCGCAACAAACATCACTTGGGAAACTCCTCTGAGGCGGAAAGCCGGAGGACGGTACTTTCGTTTATTTTAAAAAAAAAATAACTTGTATTCTTGTGTTTTGGCCATTTTAACCTCACCTGCACTGAAAAGCGCCGCCCTCACGCGCCTAGCAGACCCTCTGAGGCACTCCTGAGACAGCGGCAACCAGCGCTGAGACAGGATTCCACAAACACACCGCCATCGCGGTTCGAAGGCGAGCCACGCCCCCTGCGAGGCCACGCCCACCCAGGATCCCTTATAAACGCTGATCGCAGCGCAACAAACATCACTTGGGAAACTCCTCTGAGGCGGAAAGCAGGAGGACGGTATTTTCGTTTATTTAAAAAAAAAAAATCACTTGTATTCTTGTGTTTTGGCCATTTTAACCTCACCTGCACTGAAAAGCGCCGCCCTCACGCGCCTAGCAGACCCTCTGAGGCACTCCTGAGACAGCGGCAACCAGCGCTGAGACAGGATTCCACAAACACACCGCCATCGCGGTTCGAAGGCGAGCCACGCCCTCTGCGAGGCCACGCCCACCCAGGATCCCTTATAAACGCTGATCGCAGCGCAACAAACATCACTTGGGAAACTCCTCTGAGGCAGAAAGCCGGAGGACGGTACTTTTGTTTATTTTAAAAAAAAATCACTTGTATTCTTGTGTTTTGGCCATTTTAACCTCACCTGCACTGAAAAGCGCCGCCCTCACGCGCCTAGCAGACCCTCTGAGGCACTCCTGAGACAGCGGCAACCAGCGCTGAGACAGGATTCCACAAACACACCGCCATCGCGGTTCGAAGGCGAGCCACGCCCCCTGCGAGGCCACGCCCACCCAGGATCCCTTATAAACGCTGATCGCAGCGCAACAAACATCACTTGGGAAACTCCTCTGAGGCGGAAAGCCGGAGGACGGTACTTTCGTTTATTTTAAAAAAAAATCACTTGTATTCTTGTGTTTTGGCCATTTTAACCTCACCTGCACTGAAAAGCGCCGCCCTCACGCGCCTAGCAGACCCTCTGAGGCACTCCTGAGACAGCGGCAACCAGCGCTGAGACAGGATTCCACAAACACACCGCCATCGCGGTTCGAAGGCGAGCCACGCCCCCTGCGAGGCCACGCCCACCCAGGATCCCTTATAAACGCTGATCGCAGCGCAACAAACATCACTTGGGAAACTCCTCTGAGGCGGAAAGCCGGAGGACGGTATTTTCGTTTATTTTAAAAAAAAATCACTTGTATTCTTGTGTTTTGGCCATTTTAACCTCACCTGCACTGAAAAGCGCTGCCCTCACGCGCCTAGCAGACCCTCTGAGGCACTCCTGAGACAGCGGCAACCAGCGCTGAGACAGGATTCCACAAACACACCGCCATCGCGGTTCGAAGGCGAGCCACGCCCCCTGCGAGGCCACGCCCACCCAGGATCCCTTATAAACGCTGATCGCAGCGCAACAAACATCACTTGGGAAACTCCTCTGAGGCGGAAAGCCGGAGGACGGTACTTTCGTTTATTTTAAAAAAAAATCACTTGTATTCTTGTGTTTTGGCCATTTTAACCTCACCTGCACTGAAAAGCGCCGCCCTCACGCGCCTAGCAGACCCTCTGAGGCACTCCTGAGACAGCGGCAACCAGCGCTGAGACAGGATTCCACAAACACACCGCCATCGCGGTTCGAAGGCGAGCCACGCCCCCTGCGAGGCCACGCCCACCCAGGATCCCTTATAAACGCTGATCGCAGCGCAACAAACATCACTTGGGAAACTCCTCTGAGGCGGAAAGCCGGAGGACGGTACTTTCGTTTATTTTAAAAAAAAATCACTTGTATTCTTGTGTTTTGGCCATTTTAACCTCACCTGCACTGAAAAGCGCCGCCCTCACGCGCCTAGCAGACCCTCTGAGGCACTCCTGAGACAGCAGCAACCAGCGCTGAGACAGGATTCCACAAACACACCGCCATCGCGGTTCGAAGGCGAGCCACGCCCCCTGCGAGGCCACGCCCACCCAGGATCCCTTATAAACGCTGATCGCAGCGCAACAAACATCACTTGGGAAACTCCTCTGAGGCGGAAAGCCGGAGGACGGTATTTTCGTTTATTTTAAAAAAAATCACTTGTATTCTTGTGTTTTGGCCATTTTAACCTCACCTGCACTGAAAAGCGCTGCCCTCACGCGCCTAGCAGACCCTCTGAGGCACTCCTGAGACAGCGGCAACCAGCGCTGAGACAGGATTCCACAAACACACCGCCATCGCAGTTCGAAGGCGAGCCACGCCCCCTGCGAGGCCACGCCCACCCAGGATCCCTTATAAACGCTGATCGCAGCGCAACAAACATCACTTGGGAAACTCCTCTGAGGCGGAAAGCCGGAGGACGGTACTTTCGTTTATTTTAAAAAAAAATCACTTGTATTCTTGTGTTTTGGCCATTTTAACCTCACCTGCACTGAAAAGCGCCGCCCTCACGCGCCTAGCAGACCCTCTGAGGCACTCCTGAGACAGCGGCAACCAGCGCTGAGACAGGATTCCACAAACACACCGCCATCGCGGTTCGAAGGCGAGCCACGCCCCCTGCGAGGCCACGCCCACCCAGAATCCCTTATAAACGCTGATCGCAGCGCAACAAACATCACTTGGGAAACTCCTCTGAGGCGGAAAGCCGGAGGACGGTATTTTCGATTATTTAAAAAAAAATCACTTGTATTCTTGTGTTTTGGCCATTTTAACCTCACCTGCACTGAAAAGCGCTGCCCTCACGCGCCTAGCAGACCCTCTGAGGCACTCCTGAGACAGCGGCAACCAGCGCTGAGACAGGATTCCACAAACACACCGCCATCGCGGTTCGAAGGCGAGCCACGCCCCCTGCGAGGCCACGCCCACCCAGGATCCCTTATAAACGCTGATCGCAGCGCAACAAACATCACTTGGGAAACTCCTCTGAGGCGGAAAGCCGGAGGACGGTACTTTCGTTTATTTTAAAAAAAAAATCACTTGTATTCTTGTGTTTTGGCCATTTTAACCTCACCTGCACTGAAAAGCGCCGCCCTCACGCGCCTAGCAGACCCTCTGAGGCACTCCTGAGACAGCGGCAACCAGCGCTGAGACAGGATTCCACAAACACACCGCCATCGCGGTTCGAAGGCGAGCCACGCCCCCTGCGAGGCCACGCCCACCCAGGATCCCTTATAAACGCTGATCGCAGCGCAACAAACATCACTTGGGAAACTCCTCTGAGGCGGAAAGCAGGAGGACGGTATTTTCGTTTATTTAAAAAAAAAAAATCACTTGTATTCTTGTGTTTTGGCCATTTTAACCTCACCTGCACTGAAAAGCGCTGCCCTCACGCGCCTAGCAGTCCCTCTGAGGCACTCCTGAGACAGCGGCAACCAGCGCTGAGACAGGATTCCACAAACACACCGCCATCGCGGTTCGAATGCGAGCCACGCCCCCTGCGAGGCCACGCCCACCCAGGATCCCTTATAAACGCTGATCGCAGCGCAACAAACATCACTTGGGAAACTCCTCTGAGGCGGAAAGCCGGAGGACGGTACTTTCGTTTATTTAAAAAAAAAATCACTTGTATTCTTGTGTTTTGGCCATTTTAACCTCACCTGCACTGAAAAGCGCCGCCCTCACGCGCCTAGCAGACCCTCTGAGGCACTCCTGAGACAGCGGCAACCAGCGCTGAGACAGGATTCCACAAACACACCGCCATCGCGGTTCGAAGGCGAGCCACGCCCCCTGCGAGGCCACGCCCACCCAGGATCCCTTATAAACGCTGATCGCAGCGCAACAAACATCACTTGGGAAACTCCTCTGAGGCGGAAAGCCGGAGGACGGTACTTTCGTTTATTTTAAAAAAAAATCACTTGTATTCTTGTGTTTTGGCTATTTTAACCTCACCTGCACTGAAAAGCGCCGCCCTCACGCGCCTAGCAGACCCTCTGAGGCACTCCTGAGACAGCGGCAACCAGCGCTGAGACAGGATTCCACAAACACACCGCCATCGTGGTTCGAAGGCGAGCCACGCCCCCTGCGAGGCCACGCCCACCCAGGATCCCTTATAAACGCTGATCGCAGCGCAACAAACATCACTTGGGAAACTCCTCTGAGGCGGAAAGCCGGAGGACGGTATTTTCGTTTATTTAAAAAAAAAAACACTTGTATTCTTGTGTTTTGGCCATTTTAACCTCACCTGCACTGAAAAGCGTTGCCCTCACGCGCCTAGCAGACCCTCTGAGGCACTCCTGAGACAGCGGCAACCAGCGCTGAGACAGGATTCCACAAACACACCGCCATCGCGGTTCGAAGGCGAGCCACGCCCCCTGCGAGGCCACGCCCACCCAGGATCCCTTATAAACGCTGATCGCAGCGCAACAAACATCACTTGGGAAACTCCTCTGAGGCGGAAAGCCGGAGGACGGTATTTTCGTTTATTTTAAAAAAAATCACTTGTATTCTTGTGTTTTGGCCATTTTAACCTCACCTGCACTGAAAAGCGCTGCCCTCACGCGCCTAGCAGACCCTCTGAGGCACTCCTGAGACAGCGGCAACCAGCGCTGAGACAGGATTCCACAAACACACCGCCATCGCGGTTCGAAGGCGAGCCACGCCCCCTGCGAGGCCACGCCCACCCAGGATCCCTTATAAACGCTGATCGCAGCGCAACAAACATCACTTGGGAAACTCCTCTGAGGCGGAAAGCCGGAGGACGGCACTTTCGTTTATTTTAAAAAAAAATCACTTGTATTCTTGTGTTTTGGCCATTTTAACCTCACCTGCACTGAAAAGCGCCGCCTTCACGCGCCTAGCAGACCCTCTGAGGCACTCCTGAGACAGCGGCAACCAGCGCTGAGACAGGATTCCACAAACACACCGCCATCGCGGTTCGAAGGCGAGCCACGCCCCCTGCGAGGCCACGCCCACCCAGGATCCCTTATAAACGCTGATCGCAGTGCAACAAACATCACTTGGGAAACTCCTCTGAGGCGGAAAGCCGGAGGACGGTATTTTCGTTTATTTTAAAAAAAATCACTTGTATTCTTGTGTTTTGGCCATTTTAACCTCACCTGCACTGAAAAGCGCTGCCCTCACGCGCCTAGCAGACCCTCTGAGGCACTCCTGAGACAGCGGCAACCAGCGCTGAGACAGGATTCCACAAACACTCCGCCATCGCGGTTCGAAGGCGAGCCACGCCCCCTGCGAGGCCACGCCCACCCAGGATCCCTTATAAACGCTGATCGCAGCGCAACAAACATCACTTGGGAAACTCCTCTGAGGCGGAAAGCCGGAGGACGGTACTTTCGTTTATTTTAAAAAAAAATCACTTGTATTCTTGTGTTTTGGCCATTTTAACCTCACCTGCACTGAAAAGCGCCGCCCTCACGCGCCTAGCAGACCCTCTGAGGCACTCCTGAGACAGCGGCAACCAGCGCTGAGACAGGATTCCACAAACACACCGCCATCGCGGTTCGAAGGCGAGCCACGCCCCCTGCGAGGCCACGCCCACCCAGGATCCCTTATAAACGCTGATCGCAGCGCAACAAACATCACTTGGGAAACTCCTCTGAGGCGGAAAGCCGGAGGACGGTACTTTCGTTTATATTAAAAAAAAATCACTTGTATTCTTGTGTTTTGGCCATTTTAACCTCACCTGCACTGAAAAGCGCCGCCCTCACGCGCCTAGCAGACCCTCTGAGGCACTCCTGAGACAGCGGCAACCAGCGCTGAGACAGGATTCCACAAACACACCGCCATCGCGGTTCGAAGGCGAGCCACGCCCCCTGCGAGGCCACGCCCACCCAGGATCCCTTATAAACGCTGATCGCAGCGCAACAAACATCACTTGGGAAACTCCTCTGAGGCGGAAAGCCGGAGGACGGTATTTTCGTTTATTTTAAAAAAAATCACTTGTATTCTTGTGTTTTGGCCATTTTAACCTCACCTGCACTGAAAAGCGCTGCCCTCACGCGCCTAGCAGACCCTCTGAGGCACTCCTGAGACAGCGGCAACCAGCGCTGAGACAGGATTCCACAAACACACCGCCATCGCGGTTCGAAGGCGAGCCACGCCCCCTGCGAGGCCACGCCCACCCAGGATCCCTTATAAACGCTGATCGCAGCGCAACAAACATCACTTGGGAAACTCCTCTGAGGCGGAAAGCCGGAGGACGGTACTTTCGTTTATTTTAAAAAAAAATCACTTGTATTCTTGTGTTTTGGCCATTTTAACCTCACCTGCACTGAAAAGCGCCGCCCTCACGCGCCTAGCAGACCCTCTGAGGCACTCCTGAGACAGCGGCAACCAGCGCTGAGACAGGATTCCACAAACACACCGCCATCGCGGTTCGAAGGCGAGCCACGCCCCCTGCGAGGCCACGCCCACAACATTGCCATAAATGTGTCGGCCACACAAGCGCAGCGGACGAGCGCAGCGGGAGCGCCGTTTGCGCGCCGAAGGCGCGCTAAAGGCAAGCTCGTCTGCGCTCGTCCGTGCCTTGGCAGCGCCCGGTGCGCCACCCGCGGCCTCGATCCCCCCGTCCACCAGTAGCTCTCCACACTTGACGCGTGAGGCTCTACTCCTCCTTAGAGACTTCGCTCATAAAGGACAATTGTCCTTCCAAGACACCGCCTATCCTCTGCACGATTTTGCGCGCAAAGGCTTATTTACAGGTGGCTTGCTGAATGTCAGGTCCCTGCCCAAACACGCTCACGAAATCGCCCAGCTCATAGATAATCATCATCTTGATGCTTTATTCCTGACGGAAACATGGACCCACTCTGACTGCAATATAGAACTGGACTGGGCTTGCCCACAAGACTTCAAAATCCTGCATCTCCCACGACCTAAGGGGCGGGGCGGTGGTGTCGGTGTAATCTATAGAGCGTCCTGGTCAGCAAAAACTATTGCTATGGACCCAGTGGTCGGGACCGAAATACTTGGCCTCTCCATCGACTGTCACCTTGGTACTACCTTTACGGCGGTGATTTGCTACCGCCCGCCGGGAGCTTTTAATTCTACTCAGCAGCAGTCGCTCCTCACCACCCTCACCAATATGGCTACCTCTCACAACAACCTGATTGTTTTGGGCGATTTCAACCTTTGGCCCAACGGCAGCCTAGATTCTGCACTCAACAATCTCCTACTCTCCTGTGAAGGAATGGGACTTTCCCAGCTAGTGAACAAACCCACACACGCAGCAGGGCACCAGCTCGATTTAATCTTCTCCTCCCCCCAGCTAGCACTTCTGAGCGACATTCTGCCAATGTGCTGGACTGATCATGCACTCATCAAATTTCATATAGTAGGTAGCAGGTCTTGCAGACCGGCATTCCACGGCCATGTACCCCCGTACAGAGACTGGAAGGCTCTGGACAAACTCAGACTGAATGGCCCAGTATTTGAAGTAGAAGACAGTTTCTCCATTACTCAACCAGTTGAGGCCAATTACCTATCCCTTTGTACAAGGATTTCCAGCACCTCGGAACGCCTCGTCCCTCTGAAAAAGGGCAAACCACAGAGACGAGCGCCGGCCCCATGGTTTGATGACTCCTTAAGAGCTCTCAAACTAGCATGCAGACAAGCAGAGAGAAAATGGAGGCAGGGTTACTCTGACACTCACAAAACCCTCTGGAAAGAAAACCTCCGGGAGTATAAAACTGCCATCGCCCAAAATAAGGCCAAACATTATTGCTCCATCATAACCAACGCCACGAACAGCTCAAAAAGTATTTTTCAAATACTCAAAAACCTGACCAACCCGGACTGTGTCACCTCTACACAGCCTCCTACCCAAGCCCTCTGCGACAATCTTGTTGTGTTTTTTCATTAATAAAATAAACACCATTATTCACAACCTGAAAACACCTCCCTCTTCAGAAACTTCTAACACGCAGAGACCAGACACCAGCTCGCGAAACTTGTCGTCTCCAGGCTCTGTCCTTTTGGCTAGACTGTGGGAATTTCCTCCAATCCCGGCCTTCGAGTTTGAAAGACTTGCGCTTGGTATCACCTCGGGTTCTCCACTCGACCCCCTACCTCCAAAAGTCTGGAAAAATTTTGGTAATGAACTTTTTGACACCATGCGCCTAATATGCAACCAGTCTTTGCACAGTGGCTTTGTCCCAACCCCTTGGAAACAGGCACTAATCACCCCTCTCTTAAAGAAACCCTCCCTGAGCCCAGACTGTCTTTCCAACTACCGACCCATCTCTCTGCTGCCTTTCCCAGCGAAGGTTGCCGAACGTTGGGTCAGTTCGTGCCTGTCCGCCCACCTAGAACAAAACAACCTTCTTGACGATCACCAGTTCGGGTTCCGTCCTGCCCACGGCACCGAAACAGCAGTCTTAACTGCCATGGAGGATCTTCGCATGCGTGCAGACAGGAGCCAGCCAGTGGCATTGATACTGTTGGACCTGTCTGCCGCATTCGACACGGTCAACCATGGTAGGTTGCTGCAGAGACTTGGTGAAGTGGGAGTGGAAGGCACTGCATTGCTCTGGTTTCATTCCTATCTTCGGGACAGAAGACAGGCTGTCTCTCTTCCCCCTTTTCAATCCACTTTTGCACCAGTACCCCAGGGAGTCCCTCAGGGCTCCTCCATTAGCCCCATCCTTTTTAATGTGTACCTCATCCCGCTAATCAAACTGATCCAATCCTTTGGGGTCAAAACAATAAATTACGCGGATGACACACAGCTCATCCTCTCGTGGGAAGGTGAAGATGCTATTCCTTTCTCAACCTTCCACGACTGCCTAAGAGAGACGGCTGGATGGCTACACAGAAATTCCCTCCAGTTCAACTCCGCTAAAACGGAGGTCCTGTTTTGCTCAGGCACTAAGATACCCCGTCAGTTTCCGAATGAATTTTGGCCCCCGGAGTTTAGAGACAAACCTCTGCCAGTTCCTTCGGTGCGCAACCTGGGAGCCATGCTGAACAACAAATTAAGTATGGAAACCCAGGTGACGAAAACTGTGGGGATCTGCACAGCCCTGCTTCGATCACTGCGGAAAATCATGCCTCTTTTCCCGGCACAAGCCAGGGCATCGATAGTCAGGTGCACGATACTCAGTCGCCTTGACTATTGCAACGCCCTGCTCCTGGAGTCTCCAGTCACGATGATGGACCGACTACAGCGAATTCAATCTGCCGCCGCCAAGCTGGCTCTTGGCTGGACGAGGAGGGCCTCGGCCACAGCAGCTCTGGCTGAGCTACACTGGCTACCCTTAAAACAACGAGTGGCCTTCAAGTCCCTCTGCATTGTCTTTAAGGCTCTGCACGGACTTGGACCCAAACCTCTGCAAGCCCTGTTTCTGTGGTACACTCCTGCCAGAGACCTACGTTCATCCTCTGCCTGTCTGGTAAAGGTACCCAGATTCAACAGAACCAGAACAGGGGGCAGATCCTTCAGTGTTGCAGCGGCCAAGCTGTGGAACAGCCTGCCCACTGACATACGTCAGATATCACAGCTTCTTCCATTCAGGAGACTTATCAAGACCTGGCTCTTCCCCAAATAAATTGTCCGTCTGACTGTTCTCCCGGTTAACCGTCAACAGAGTAATTTCCAGCGCCAGGAAGCCTGCAAGGTGTCAGTCGCGCTTTACAAATTCTCAAAATAAATAAATAAATAAATAAATCATAGACATTTATAGAGGGGGGTGCTGCTACTGCTCGAACAGCCAGCAAGACCTGTCTAGATTCCAAAGATTGGGGATCTGGTCAGCGAAAGAATAGCGGTGAAGAAGGAATTTGGTACTTCTTACAGAAAAGCAGTAGCAATCAACGGAACAAGATCAGTAGTACGACCGCCCCTTGCTGGTAAAAAGGAAAACCGAGTTGTATCCATCGACCTGGTAAAACCACAATCATGTGGCCTATAATACACAGTAGGCCTAGTGGACTCCCAAGAAATAACAGAATACCCAAATTTGCTACAATCCAAGAGGTTCAAACTGAAAGACTAATCACATTTGATAAACCTGCAGTGAACAAAAAAGGACTATGCAACAATGCCATGGAACTTGTGCCTCTTGAAACTCAAACTGAAACAGTTCGTCAAGAAACACCAGTCTACAATGATGTAGTATCAGAATGTCCGGATGAAAGACAAAGTGGAAAGATAATCACAACAATTGACAGAACTGCATCTGGCTATTTCATCAATTTAGATTACTTTTCTGAAGATCCAAGTGAACTAGAAGAACAGCCAGCAACAAAGACTTTTAAAGACAAGGCAACAGAACTCTTTCATCAACTGAAACAAAGATATCTTATTTCTCCATGGTTCGAATTTTGGTTTGGACTAGGTGTATTTTTCCTCCTTCTTTGGCTCGTCATGGTACTTTGTTTGGGAAAATTCATTGAAGGAAAATACAGTACAATGGACACAGCAAGTCAGAACATCAACTTAGTTCTGAGGCCACACAAATCATCGCACGTCGAGAAAAGAGAACTTTAATCAGTAAATGTCACAGCCATTCTAATACCCAGTGGGGTAGTATGGGACAAAACAGACTACTAAATATATGATCCGGTAGAGATCTTGAAATATCCTCACCAATTTAAGGTTTCATTAAGTGACTTTGTAAAACCAAGCACATTCTCTGGTGATTTGGATTTTGGAAGTATAAATATTATGATGTCGGACTTAGTGTTATCAGCAAAATTTACAGATCACGATTATTTACAAGGTTCATCTAATTATGAGCAAATGTACTGTTTTTCACATTACGCAGACCACTATTTACATAAATCTGCTCAACCTAGAAATGTTTTTAAATATAACCAATGGGAACATTGTGCTACACCACCCAAAAGCAGTTCAAAAACATTCTATGAGAAATTCCAATACTTCTCAGGGTTTAATACAAGTGATGCTGAAACATTTTATTACAAACTGTTAGATAAAACAGGGACAAAAACAATGCTGACAAATACTAAATTGATATATTCGGAAGCATTTTAAGAAAAAATGATTACATTTGGTTTTGATTTCTGGAAAAATAACATTGAAACAAAAACTATCTGGGGTACTAAAGATTGCAGGTACAAGGCCTAGAAGCATTATTTCGAGCCTGCATGATCCCATAACAAATAATATTCTTGAATGACACAATTCAACAGACTTCCTTCCTTGGCCTAGCCAAGATAAAAGACTTAAACAAACCGTCTATTCCAAAACCAATACCTGATAATACAACCACAGATATTGAGATGGACGTAACCCAAATTTTACATGATAACAGAACACATCCTAATTGGAAAAAGTGGTTAATCTGGCCAATGGACCCTAATAACTGTCAAGATAGATTCCTGAATAAAATACAGGGGTTAAAAATGACCAGACCAGACCCTAGATACACCCAGAGACAACATCCAGGGAGAGTAACAACATACAGTGTAGGAAAACTATGCCTTGAATGGCTTCAAACATCCACACTGGTAGAAATTAAGCAACACCTTACTTTACTTAAAGATGGTGCTGACTTGCGTGATTTCATAATGGGACCACGCAAACAGCGTCAGAAACGTTTCATAGCGGCAAGTGTATATGTGGCATACAACGAGGCATGGAAAGTAATGCAAATTGAAACAGCAGAAAAAATACGAGAAATTGACCGTATTAATTTGGAAAAATCACTTTCTGTTGTAGACAATGGGTTAATGACTCTGTCTTCCAGAATATATTCACTGGACAGCATTGTATCATCTGCCATTGATATAAAAGACCAGGATTTGCTAATGTTACAACATGGCCAGTCCCAATTGCATTCTATTTTACAGCTAGGCTGGACGTTACAAAATCTACGTTTGGGCTATGTACCATGGCGTTTAATCAACACAACGTCATTGTTTTCTGTCTTTAACCTTACTGATAAACAAATCAGTTTGGCACAAAAAGGAGCAGACTATACAATTCTGAGCATTGAAAAACTTGAGAGATTACCATTGACAATGTCAGAAAGACCTGTCCTTGAATGGATAATACACGGGATTATCACAATTCCGATATCAACTTTCCAGTTTAAAAATTGCCTTGAGTATATACCAGCAGGCCAGTATGAAAGGTTGGTAAAAATTACATTAAGTCATCATGGAAATTACCTTATACGCACACATGTTATAGTGAGAAGGACAAAAACGTATTTCTCAGTGGTGAAAATTGCAGACATTCACTGAGCGGTATACTTTTGTGTCAGAGTATTAATTTACATGGGGCCTGTGAAGGGACTTCAAACAACCTTTCATGCCACCAGCATGTCACACCTGCAACACAGATAGAGCCTTTCTTTAGACAACTTTCAAATGGGAGTTACATTCTAATAACGAACCACAGCTGTTGTGGCTTGGGTCCAGGGAAAGCATATCTCTTAAGCGTGAGTTCCATGGTCACTTGCTGTATGCAAGCATTGTATCCAAATGGCCCTGGAGACTCAGCGACTCCGATTTGGCCTCCTTTGAATGTCTCTTCTATACGAATTGATACTTTAAGCAGAATAAAGTCTGTGCTTTTGCAGACAACAGTGCCCATCACGTCATCAAAAGAGACGTATGATCTCCAAGTTGCAAGGACGGCGGCAGAGATACATACACTTTTATCAACAAATTACCCCGTGCATTTCACAGAAATGCTCAGCCAAATCCTAAATATGTCGAATGCCAGTGGCATCTCGAATGTATTTAAGACAATTTTTTCGGGACTGTCAACACCCTTCAAAGCAGTCCTGGACATTATTCCCAATTTTGTCCATTCGGTCTTTGGCGGCTTACCACTAATTTTGGGACTCGTAGCAGGGATTTTATTTTTGACCCTTCTGCTCCGATATGGCAAGCCAAAACACAGACATGACTCCGGCAAGGATGGAAGAAACGATCCTAGCAATGCGCTATCGGGACCGCATAACTAGAGTCCTTGGATTAGCCCGGCTAAGAGATCTGAATATGACCTGGTTTCTTTCATTCAGACCTATATGGCAGACCTGCATCTTACCTGTGCTTCGATGTATGCTATGCGGAGAAGAATTCGTGTTAGACACCTGTCTTGCACTACAATCAGCAGTACCTATGGATGTCGATACTTTCCTAAGTCCAGTAACGGCTCATGCATCATGTTGTCCCCAGCGGTTACCAATCCTGATGATGGCATTCGTTGAGACTCCTGCACTACGATTAGGTGGTGGCAGTGATGTACGAGATGAGAGCAACATCACCCAGGTATGACCTTCTGTGAGCATTGCTGATCCTGAGATCGATGATAGCAATCATTCTCACAACTGCCAAGTTACAGCACTATCGAACTTGGTCCAACTGTCACCTGAATACGTAGACCAATTTTTTGCGAGTCTGTCTGAAATGATGTTCTCCCCCGAACAGAAAGAATAACTTTTTGGAAAAACAATCCGGCACACAGCGTTCCCATGAACTCTGAATTCGGCCTTCAGCTTTGATAAACAAAAGCAACTAAAAAACGTTTGGAACAATTTTTTCCTCTGCAGATGAAATTACTTTTTTCGAACTTCCAAAATATTTACCTTTTTTTTCTGGCACAAGTACTTTGCTGAAAGTAGAACTATTTGTAAAGAACAGAGCTTCTATTTTAGTTGATCTAGAGACAAAATATTACCTCAGCCTCTAGCACAATTTTGCAGCAACTGTATTTCTATGTGATGGAATAGTCTCGCCCTTCTTTTCTGTATTCAGAGACATTTCATGTGTTATTTCGCAAAAGATCGTTCAACTAGATATATATGCAAAACCTTTTTGAATGATTATTCTGCTTCCAGCGTACAGTACATATTATAAAAGAAAACGTTTTTTTTTTTTCTTGTGTAGTTTCATATACACCAATTCATATGCAAAATGTATTTTGGGGTGGGTAAGAATACACATGTGTCTTATTGCTTAAGTTTTAGTAATTGATGGACATAAATTCGTGGAGTGGGTGATGTGTTTTATCTAGGACCCCGATCAATATCATGACCGTATGCCCCCATACGGCTATAATCAAAACATATCCCTATAATGGCATAATAATCAGAGCCATATTTCAGTAACTCGCCTCTGCAGTTCATGACAATCCATGACACAGCAGAAGCCACTTCCTTAGATTCCTAGATAGCACACCGAGTTCTTTCGACAAACCAAACCCCCAGCAAACCTGGGAAAGCCCCGTTTGCTTTGTTTTGATTTGTAATAGAACTCCTGCGAGCACTCTAAAAACGACCAGCTCTTAGTGACATCTTTATTGACGTCTTATGTCCAACACCTACGTTAAACTCGGCACCTTTCAGGTATAAATATACCAACGTTGCCTTAAGCAAATACACGGTGGTGGTGAATACTGGAGCAGAGCAGCTGTCCCCTTGCAGAAAGCCCAGCAGATGGGAGAAGCCCCCAGACGCTGCCCCTCCTCTTCAACGAGCTGAGAAAGACGCTGTCTTTTCTCCTGCCGAGAAAATCCAGCTCCGGCGTTTCCAGCCTACCCTTGCGGGTGACTGGGATATCGGGTCCTGAGAGGAGATACCAGACCTCCTACATTCTATGCCAGAGGTACGGTGCTGACTAAACCCTTAGAGAGAATTCTTGAACCAGACTCTTGGCAAACCAACTAAACTCAAACTGCTACTTACTTACTCTCTCCAAAGTATTAGGCTTAGGTCAGTTACACCGGGGTAGGCGTAGTTAGAAGCACCAGTTGAGCTCGTTAGCTAATGTATATATGAATGTATATATATTGTATATATTTTATTCATCTTAACAATCTTATGGCTAAGAAACCATATCAATGCTTTTACATATTAGTTTGTGATACTCATTTTACTGTACGCAATTTACATTATTACAAGTCTTGCAATTGTGGCAATTCATTTCTCTTGCATGAGAAGAAAGACTGCTCAATAAATAATATATTTTATTGAAAACGCCCGTCTCTCTGTTCTCTGCACCCTTGTGAAATTAAAACTGCACAACTGACTGAGTGAAATAGCTGTCTATTGTTTCACACGACTCTCGAGATTGACTCTTATTCTGAGGAGCAAAGTTGTCATGTTTAAGTGGTTGTCGGAAGCTGAATCCCTTCTAGTCTGAGTCACGGAAGCTGATCACTTCCTATTTCAGTCAAGAAAGTTTCCAGTGACCTCTGAGCTAGCTGGTGCAAACCTAAATTAAGTCTAACATAGTCAGTAGAGACCTAGAAGACCTCAGTCCTACGTCTACACTGCTGTTTATGTTATTCCAATGCGCAGGGCCTATTGGGAAAATAGGAACTACACTACACTGTAAATCTTATTTTTAACAGGCAGACTGTCCCCAATGTCCACTTCATGGGTGCACCAGGTAGTCTGACTTAGAGTCAGTGAAAACATATGTCTGAACTGTTAGAGTACTTGTCTGCAATCAGTTTGCTGCTGGTCAGTGAGGCTGCCTGCCAAGGCTCCTCCATCAACTAACCTATCATCAAGGATTTGAGAGCAGGTCTGGGAGAGGGTCACTCTTTCCTCCTGTCCTTCATCATTAGCCATGAGCAAGCTCATGTCTGCCCTGTCAACATATGGTTTCAGTCTTTTGACATGAAGCATTCTATTGGGGCTCGGCTCCTGGGAGTTCCCAGATCTACCAAAACAGGTAACCTCTCCCTTCCGTTCAAAAAATAGTGTGCAGCCCACTCCACTTGTCTTGGAGAGGTCCTGGGGCCGCAGGCTCCAACACCCACACTTTCAGCCCTGGCTGGTAAACAGTCAGTACAGCATATTGGTCTTGCCAGGCTTTCTGTAATTCCTGGCTAGCCTCAAGGTTTTTTGATGCCTTTTTCATGTACTCAGCCATCCTGGAGTGGAGACCAAGTACATAGTCCACAATATCCTGTTTGGGGGGTTTGAGAGGGAAATCCCATCCCTCCTTCAACAGACAAAGTGGTCCTCTAACAGGGTACCCAAACAGAAGTTCAAATGGGCTGTAGCCAACCCCCTTCTGAGGAACCTCCCTGATTGCAATTAAAAGGCAAGGTAGCAGGATATCCATGCCCTTTAAGGTCTTGTTGAACCTTTCAACTAGACCATTGCACTGTGGATGATAGGATGTGGTGAGCTTGTAGTTCACTCCAGAAGCTAGACATAAAGTTTGCACCTCTGTCAGATACTACCTCCTTAGGGAAACTCACTCTTGAGAACACTCCCAAGAGGGCTCTTGCCACAACAGGTGCTGTAGTTTTTTTCCTATGGGAAATTGCCTCTGGTTACCTGGTTGCATGATCCACTACCACCAGGATAAACCTGTGCCCAGATTCAATTTGGGGATGCATTGTTGCAACAATTTCAATCCCAACATGTTCAAAGGGGACCCACACCAGACGTAGTGGTATAAGGGGGGCCTTTGTAGTGCCGCCTGCTTTGCCATTGGCTTGGCAGGTTACACAGGAACGACAAAACTCCTTTGTGTCTTCTGACATGTGGGGCCAGTGAAAGTGAGGGACTATTCTGTCACAAGTTCTGTTCTGGCCCATGTGTTCTGCTAAGGGAATATCAAGGGCTAGTGTCAATAGGAAGCCCCTGAATGCCAAAGGTATGACCAACCTCCTGGCTGCACCAGGCTGGGGGTCTCTACTCTCTGAGTACAGGAATCCATTGTCCCAATAGATTTTATGGGTGCCACTAGCATTGCCAGCAGCCTCAGCAGCAGCTTGCTGTCTGAGGGGTTCAAGAGAAGGGCAGGTCAAATGCGCCTGGCTCAGATCTGCCTTGGAAGTGCCCCCTGTCCCCAGAAACTCAACCTGATCAGGCTCAAGCTCTTCTGGGACAGTTCCTTCTTCAGGCTCACAATCAGCTTCCTCAGAAGGCTGAACGTCACTCTGATTCAGGGGGGAAGGCACTGCCTTAACCCTACTGCTCCTTTTCTTGGTAGGCAACTGGTCCATTATTCCAGAATCCAGTGCCTGTCCAATGTTAGACTTTCTGACCTGTAACCTAGTCACTGCAAGGACATGTGCTGAGATTCCTAACATTTCTGCATGGGTCCTAAACTCCCCTTCAGACCAGGCTGAAGTGTCTAAGTCATTTCCAAGCAAGCATTCCACAGCGAGGTCCGCACTTATCACAACATTCTTAAGGCCAGTTACCTCTTCCTAGGAGAAATTAACAACTGCCAGACTATGAGTGGTCTTGGCATTGCTAGCATTGATCACTTGGTAAGTCTCTCAAAATAGGACTCATCCAGGGTGCACAAAGTCTGGTATCACCATTGTGACACTTGCCCCTGTGTCCCTATAGGCCCCAGCCTTTTTCTCATTAATTAAAGGTGTTTGTCTATACTTTCCCAGATTACTGGGCCTCACAGAGGAGGTCATATCTATGCCTCCATCACAGACCAAAACAGCTTGGGTCAGCACTCTGACTAGACCAGAGTCCATCTCAGCTCCAAGGGTTAACCCTACTACACCCTTCTGCTGGGAACCACCACCTGTAGCTGTCCTAGTGGAAATAGTTGCCTTAGGGGCAATGGTGGCTGGACCTGTCTCCTTTTTGGTACAATCACTATTCCAGTGGCTATTATTCTTACAAACTTTGCACCATGGTTTCTTTGGGCCTTCTTTCTTCTTACACTGGGGACCCCCTCATTAGACGCTTTGTGGGGACCTTGTGAAGACTTCTCGTCTTTACCCTTCTCCCCACCCTTTTGGTCTTGCTTCTTTTGGTCACTACCTTGGTTCTGTACCTTCTGCTTCACCCTGTTTCTGACCCATGTGTCTGCCTTCCTTCCCAATTCTTGAGGAGAGATGAGATCAGAGTCTACCATTTGCTGATGCAACAGCTGATGTTGACAGTTTATAAGAATGTGTTCTCTCTTGATCAGATTATACAATCCTGTATAGTCACACACTTTACTTCCCATTAACCAGCCCTCCAGAGCCTTAGTAGCACAATCTATAAAGTCAACCCAGTCCTGAGTCTGTATCTTCTGGGTGTCTCTGTACTGTATCGTGTACTGTTCAGTGGTTAAGCCACAGCCATCTATCAGAGCACTCTTCAGGACTTTGTAATCATCAGCATCCTCTTCTCTTCCAGTAAGGAGCTTATCTCTACCTTAGTCTGCAAAGGAGAGCCACAAGATTGCTGCCCACTGCTCCTGGGGTACCTTCTGTACTTTGCAGGCCCTTTCCAGTACAGTAATCCATTTCTGGATGTCTTCACCATTCTGATAGGGAGGGACAATCTTGCATACGTTTCTATGGTCATAAGACCTATCCCTACCACTAGGGAAATTGCTGCCACCATGGGGCTCTAGCCCCATCTTTTGTCTTGTTCTTTCCAGAGCTAGGCTCTCCTTTTCTAAGGCTACTTTTTGTTTCCTTACTCTCAGTTGAGCTTCTTCCATCCACATCTGATACTCCCTCTTCTCCTTGGAGGTAGCCCTCCAAGATTTTACTGAAGGCTTGGTCTTCTGGGCACATCACCAACTCTTCCTGGAGGGACAAAGAGAGGGCCGCTTAGGCTTTCCTTGTAGGAGAGTAGGATCTGCTTCCTATGGTTACCCCCACTTTTTGCGGTGATTCTCTGTTTTTTTTTACTTTACTGTGGCTGTGGGCATGCCAATCAGACCCACAGCTCAGCTGTTCTCTCTCTAAATTGTTACCAGGTACATACAAGATTGGTTACTGGGTCACCTTTGTGAGCCCCTGTAAATAACCTTAAAGCTATTAAATAATTAATTTAAATTATAAAAAAACATACATATATATATATATTAACATAATATTAATAAAAAATATACAATGTTTTTACCGTAGGATAACGGGAGGGTAACATTTACTATTAGGAAAACTGCACTCACTAACACACAAATGTGTGTGACATGCTTCATCATCGGGTCTGATTACAAAACGCCCCTGCGTAGACACGCAAGGGGCAGAGCATAGGGAGGGAGGAACACAAAACACAAAAACAAAGACAAACACAAATGTGACTAACAGTGATCATGACAAGAGTGTTACCCTTAAGACTGGGTATCGTGATAGACCGAGGTGGTACTCTATTCCAAATTTAATCTAGGACGAACAATAAACTTTAAAAATTTTATTATGATCTTTTTTGACCATTCCTCCTCCAAAAACTGTAAAGATAACAATGCGGGACGGCATCTCCTAATTCTCATGTGATTTAATACTGGATTAAGCCAGGACTTTCTAGGTTCACTATAGAACTTACAGAATAGAATTGTGTGAATGGTAGCCTGGGTAGAGAGATCGTCACATGTACAAGGTGGTAAGACTGTTGACCAGCCGTTTATTTTCGGAAAGGTGACCAGTCGGTGAAAAAAATTTAATCTAAAGCGAGTCAACAGAAATCTCTCATAACTAGTGGTATTAAAAGTTAAATAGGGTTGAATAGAAAATGTGGTCTGTATAGCCAAATTGTTCACAGTTGATGGTTTGCTGGTCTCTTTGGACAATCGCAATTTGTCTAAGTGTGTTAAACACCACACCTGGAATGATTTTCTGGATATCTCAAGGATTGAGGTGGATGAATGGAAATATTGTCCCAAGCCTAGATCGTACAAAAAGGCTTTAGCGTTTTCCAGGGATATACAATCCATAATAAACCCTTGGGAAAAAGTGGTTATGTCTCCATATACGATGCCACAGGAGGAGTGGTTATATTTTGACAATATCAGCCAGATAAGAAAGGCCCAGTTCCAAGTGGCATGAATACATCGCAGTACCCCGAGGAACTGCAAGAAGATACCTCAAAAACCTGTTTTCAACCATTTGCAAGGCGTCTATATTTTCGTCGCCCCACACGCCTGCCCCATATGTCGCTACAGTTAGACATTTGGCCTTATATATCGCTACTAATTCAACAGGGGGCCTTGTTCCCAGCCTTAGTGCAAAGTTTACCAGAGCAGAGGTAGCTCTCATGAAGAGAAATTTTCTGGACTCTATAGCCGGTTTTTCATGTAATTTTATGGTCAATAGTAATCCCTAAGTATGGGTATTTTTCAGTACATTCAAGCTTTTCATTTTTCAGAAAGATACCCTTTGTTCTTTTCTTACTGGTTCCCGAGGACATAACAAAGATCTTTTTTGATGTTGATGTTTAAGTCCAGATTTGCCATAAAGGAAGCGTATCTGTCAAAGGTCCGTTGCAATTCAACAGGGGTGCAGGTCAATATCACTGTGCCGTCGGCGTAGAGTAGGGCCGGAATTGGGCGATTGTTTATGATCGGGAGGTCCTGGCACCCCTTGACCATGTCCCTCTCCAGGCCGTTAGTATAGAGCGTAAAGACAAAGGGTGCAACAGTAGGAAAAGCGTTGGATAGCGTAGGGGTAAAAATTACTATTCTCAATCCAGAGAGTGCAACAGTAGGGAAAGCGTTGGATAGCGTAGGGATAAATATTACTATTCCCACTCTAGTGAATTTAACAGTAGGGAAAGTAATGATTTAATATTAAGATGATTTGATATTAAGATAATTTCATACGCGGACGACACTCAGCTAGTGGTCTCTCTGGCACAGGAGGATGGCCAATCAGCACAAATGGGGTTAATGAAATGCTTGGAGGAAGTAAAAAGCTGGATGACGACATCCTCCCTTAAGCTTAACGGGGATAAAACTGAGCTGATGCTCCTGGGCCCCGCAGTTCCAACGCACTTGGACTCCTTCTGGCCTCCAAGCCCAGGTATTCCCCCTGTAAACAAGGACAACATAAAAAGCTTGGGGGAATGGCTGGATAAAGCCTTAATCTTTAACTCCCAGGCCACAAAGCTTTCCGCAACGTGTTTTGGCCTCCTTAGGATGCTGAAAAAAGTACTTCCTCTCCTACCTATGGAGGCCCAGCAAGTCGCTGTCCAAGGTCTAATCCAGTCTCGGCTGGACTTTAGCAATGTCTTGTACCTCGGTGCGCCCGACTACACATTGCGCAAGTTGCAGATTGTCCAAAACTGCGCGGCTCACACATTGCTCCAGTTGCCACGCAGACTGTCAGCCAAACCTGGGCTGAGCAGCCTGCATTGGCTCCTGGTCCGGCAAAGAATTGCCTTTAAGGCAATGTGCATATCCCACCAAGCCTTCTGGCCCAAAGGACCGGCAATTAGCCGCCAACTAATCACACAGTACCACCCCAGAAAACACCTCCGTTCTAGCCAGTCCTTTCTAGCCACAGTTCCCAGAATTAAAAGAACGAGAGCTGGTGGCAGGATGTTCTCCTATAATGCCGCCAAAATGTGGAACTCCCTTCTCTTCCAACTTAGGTCTAACCCTGATCTGCCCTCCTTTCGTAAACAACTAAAGACCTTTCTTTTTAACGCGCACAACTAATTCCCTGGCTGATCTCCTCTGACAAAGTGGCACACTCTCTAGTTAGCCCTTGGACGACTCAGGGCAGCAATCGAGCTTTATAAGTTTACGTTTCATTTCATTTTATTTCATATATTAATAAAAATAAATTAAATATCAATACCAATAAAACATTAATTAAAATTAAATGCCAATTTAATATGATGTAATAATTAATCAATTATACATACAAATAAATATTAGTTATTAAAATGAATTACCTATTCATAATTAATTAACAACTAATTAATTTTCAAAAACAAAAACTAATTAATAATAAAAAATTAATACTAATTAATAATTAATTAACAGTAAATTAATTATCAATACACAAAAAGTATTTTTAAGATCTAATTAATTACAAATAATTACCTTCCACCCATTTCCCCTATAAACCCTCAATCCACCACAGAAAATAAATTGATACACTTATCGTAATTATCAATTAATAAATTAATACAAATTAATTACGAATTAATAAAAATGAATTACCAATTAACAATTAATTAACAATAAATAAAAAATCTATACCAATAAATAAATACAAACTATTTACTTAATTACAATTAAATTACTTCCCACCCTATTACCCTATAAACCCACAACCCTCTACAGAAAATAAATTAATAAAATTAACATAATTATCAATTATTCAATTAATAAAAATTAATTACCAATTAAAAGTTAATTAATATTTAATTCAAAATGAATACCAAAAAATAAATACAAATATTTTATTAATTACAATTAAATTACTTCCTACCCAATTCCCCTATACACCTTCAACCAACTACAGAACTAAAACGCAAAATTAAATTAAAAATAATTAGTAATTTCTAAAAAATATTATTTAATTT
Organism: Lissotriton vulgaris; assembly: GCF_964263255.1. Lineage (NCBI taxonomy): Eukaryota > Metazoa > Chordata > Amphibia > Caudata > Salamandridae > Lissotriton > Lissotriton vulgaris. The sequence goes on from NC_141698.1 coordinate 1,150,727,774, forward strand.
AATATAATTAAATTACTTCCCACCCTATTCCCCTATAAACCCACATCCAGCTACAGAATTAAATAACGTAAAAATTAAATAACATAAAATACATTACTTAACATAAATTACAACTATAATATACGCTTTTCAGTTATATACTAACATACAAAACACTTTAAAAATGCAATACTATTAAATAGTCAATATATTTTAGTACCTATATTATATACTTTGATATTTTGACTTTATACATTTAAAAAAATGGATATTATATTCCTTACCTTCAATTCGATATTTTTCACCACTATATTCTGTCCATGCGATGTTTTGTCCATTCTATATTTTGACTTCGATATTTTGGTAATTCTATATTTTGAATTCGATATTTTGTCTTGTTACCAGCTATATATACATATAGACACGAAACAAAAGTCCTGACCCTCCAAATCCGAGGAGGGGTTACTCGCAGGCACAGACCACAACAGAATATTCTTCAAAAAAGTATGTTAGCTGGTTTTAAGGTTCCATCGTACAGTTTATTCCTCACCCAAAATGAACAGACAAGTGTCCGCTCAGACGCGTTTCGATCGCCTCCGCGATCTTGATCACCTGACGCGCTGAGACCGGACCACCATTTTAAAACTGTGTGTAACCAATGATACAAATGTGTAGAGATGTGCAATAAATATAGAAGACATACATGGTCAAAAAGGAAGCACTGACTTGAAAAACAATTGTTTGTTAATCGTGCAAATTGATTGTACATATTCTAAAGACAAGCTAAAGTATGCATATATAATACATATCGTCAACAGGTCCATATCATTTATAGTGGCGACATGTTTGAAGACATATGAATATTTGCAGGACACATCTATGGCTACAATTAAGGCAAGTGCCTAATAGTGCCTTGCAGTCATACTTGATAAGTGTCAAATAATGTGCAAAAGAGATATGTAAAACCACCATAGTAAAATATGTTAAAAAACACCTACAAACCGTGGGGCTAGAGCAAATGATGGCTAGATAATGTAAACACTTTGTGATAAAGTGCTAGTGCTGGCGAATGCCCTACCACATAAGAAGTCAGAGATAAATGCAAATTCGCCATATCAATAATAGCACAAATCAGAAACAAAGTCTAGGAAAATAAGTTTTTCTTTTTCTTTCATTGAATGTCTACACGTTGATTGCAAGTATAAACCACTATGGTTTTAAAACAATAGACAAATAATACAGTTTGGCAAAAGGATTAGACACAGATTTACAAATAATTATGGAGATCTTCGCTGGTGTTTAATCCATTAGGTATTCTAGTATCTAACAACAAAATAAAGAAAGACTCCAGCTGGTGTAACTTTTCTCCCGATTGTCTCCACGAGTGCATGGAGGGACATCTCATATTACAAAGTAATTGAGATCCCAGACTTTGTTGGAATGGACAGCTTTGAAGTGTCGAGCAACTGGGTAATTGGGATCTGAGTTAATAATCGCAAGGAGATGTTGTAATATGCAATTAAAAACTGGTAGTTTAGTGCTGCTAATGTATTTGAGATGTCAAGTGCACTCAAGAACGTACACTGCAAAGTCTGTACGACATGAAAAATGGATTTTGATGGAAACCGCAGTGTTACTAAAAGCTGTGCAATACCCAGAAACATTTCTCCGAAATTTATATGCTCAACAAGATGAGCATTTGAAGAAGCCATTTCTGGTTAACCATGTAGATTTACAGGTAAGCTCTGGGCTGGATCTCACTAGGGCGTCCCTCATGGAGGGTGCTCTCCTGAAAGTAATAGCAGGGACAGTAGGTAACAAAAATGTGAGAGTTAACTCAGTTAAAATGATTGGCCAATGTTTGTAAATAATCTTGTGAACAAGTTTATCCTGTTTACAGTACGTGGTGATAAGTCTAATGGGTTACATTTCTTCTGTTGGGGTCTCACAAGTACTGATTGTGTCACGTTGTGGTTTGGTCATAAGACAAGATTCACGAGAACAGATATTAGCCTTTTTCAATGCTGTCTCTAGATCACATATTTTGTAACCTCCGGCTGAGAAGCGATGGAATGCTTCTTTATGACAACTTTCAAGATCAGTCTCACGGCTGCAGACGCGCCGCAAACGGAGGAATTCACCATAAGGGATACTGCGAATCAAGTGGGGTGGGTGGACACTTTGGCATGCAGTAAAGAATTGCCAGCAGTGGACTTGCTATGTAATTTCGTTTCCATATTATCACCCAAGATGAACACTTCCACAGCCAAAAACTCTACCCTCTGGGAGCTAATGGTAGCAGTAAACTGCAAATTAATGGCGTTGTTGTTAAGCAAAGTTACAAATAGCAGTGCCTCTTGTTCAGTGCCCTCCCATATGATAAAAATATCATCTATGTACCTGCCACAGTATTTGATGTTGTGGTCCCAAACTGTCTTGTGCGCCACTTTGAGGATGTGCTCCTCCCACCATCCCACCAAAAAGCAGGCATAGGTAGGAGAAAAGCACGCCCCCATCGCGACTCCCCTTAGTTGCCGGTACAGAATTTCAACAAATAAAAATACATTGTTGTGCATTCCAAGGTCAATCATCTGGAGAAGCATCTCATTGTGGTCATGGAGGTAAATTGCACATGAATTTAGGAAGCGTTTGACAGCCTCCAAGCCTTGTGTGTGGATAATGCTAGTGTATAGGGACACTATGTCAAGAGTGATCCAAAGATAGTTGGCTCTCCACTTTACAGTTTTAATCTTGTTCAAAAAATCTCCTGTATCTTCAATAAAAGAAGGCAGGGACATCATATGGGGCTGGAGAAAGTAATCAATATATTTTTACATGGCCTCCAAAAGATTGTTTCTAGCTGATATCATAGGTATACCAGGTACTGGGGAGGTGCCCTTGTGGATCTTTGAAATGAAATACATGACAGTCGTCGTAGGAAAATCATTTTTAAGAAAGCAAAATTAATTTTTTGACAAAAGGCCCTTTCTTTTCCATTGAGACAGCTGACTCGTAACAGTGGATTTAACCTGGTTTAAATATTCACGGCAAACCTTACAGTAGCAGTTGGAATCAGTAAGATGGCGTTGTGCCTCTAAAGGTTATTCACATTTAGGCCACAAAACAATGTTTCCCCCTTTATCAGCACTCAACACAACAATATCATTTTTCTTACGTAGTTTTTTAATCAGTGCTCAATAGCTTCTCATTCTGTATGATTGTTTGCGACCTTGGGATCGTACTGATACATTGAGTTTCTTTAAGTCGTCAGTGACCATATCATTGAACTCATCCACAGAGTCTTTTGGCATCATGGGATAGAATGAAGAGGGGGACGAAATGGACTGGCAGCCGCCATACCCAAATGGATTTCTTCAGCGCCCCCTGAAATCATGTCTGATACACCACAGTCTAGACTCTCTTTTGCCAGTGAGTGTAAGGTTTGCAACCCAACAAGATCGCAAACTTGGAAACTCTCATGTGGAGTTTCCTCAACGTGGGTGACATTTTGTGGTTTTGTTCAGGTGGAAAAACTTTCTTAGCTTGATCTTTCATATAAATTTGTAAATGTCAATGCGTGACTGTTCATAGGAAAAGATAGACTCTGGACAAAAAGACAAACCGAAAGTTAACAGTGGGTTCTCTGCTATAGTCAATGTTGTATCTGTAAGGTTGATGATAGTGTTATCCTGTGTGTCTAGTGATTCCATCTTCGTCTCCTCTTTCCTCTTATTGATGGATTTGAGCCGTTGTCTACTCCTATCTCTCCGGCGCTGGCTGCTACTGTGCTCATTGGGTTTTGAGGGTTTCTGATGCGAAGAGTGGCACGCCTGTCCATGGTTAAAAAATTGAGCTCCTCCCCTAATATGTGTTTGATTGCTATCCTATTCAGGTTACTCATCGGGGAGCCCCTTCCATCATCAGATTCACCACTAGTTAATGAGATTGCGTCAGAGTCCTCTTGGACAGTGCTGGTGCTGGCACCATCAGTTGCGCCCTTGGGTGAGAGCTGACTGGTCAAAGCTATTCTTTTTACATTGTCATATTTGTGTGAAAAGGTGATTACCCTTCCTGCCGCATAATCATAATGATCTTTGGCGAATTTGAAAGCTTTGCGAGTCTTGATAGTTTCCTCGTACTGTTTTAGTCTAGTCAGAATATCCTCTCGCCCCTTGGCAAGCGAATCCTTTTGATCACTAGCATCAATAGTGCAATTCAATTCATCAATTCTGTGATGATTCTGTCTCTATCAATGATTGCATATTTGATGAGGATGTTAACCATGTTCATAGACGATTGAAGATTATTAGCGGCCCATTCGGAAAGCATGTCGGGTTCTGAGTTTTCGTATGAGGGTGCAATCATCACTCTTAAACCCCGAGGCACTCTACTCACATCGCAATATTTTTCAAGCGATTTGCTTTCCCACCATTTGCTAAGTTCATTTTTTGTAGTATTTCCAATTTTCTTAACAGACTTCTGATGTCATTAGTATTGCTGATGTTTGTTTGCTTCTCGACTTCTGTATTGGTGGTAGGCAAATGATCAAACAGCGCGTCAGCTGCAGCGTCCCGGTCATGCAGCGCATCATAGGCTGACATAGTTAAAGGGAATACTTGTGGAGTACGTAAAAACCAGCTTCTCAAACGAATTTGTGGAACAGTCCTGAAGTTAATTCAATCCCCCACCCGTACAAATTCTCCTTCAGTAACTGCGGGCAGTAGTCACTCCTTACCGGCGGCGGATGGCGAAATCAGGGGTCCTCCCACTCCAAATGCCAACAAGCTCCAGACAGATACTCGGAGAAACAGGAGCCCTCTGTTACGGAGAGACGGGGGCATGGCAAACAAAAACTCCTTCCATGTTAGTTTCACTTGCTTGTGCGATGTCCGGCTGAATTCATATAGACATATACACACTTATAAGTCACTCCTGTGGCAGGCCTTAACAATCCTGGAGACAGAGTGCTTGGTTTTATGTGAGAGGGTGCCCTAGCATGAGCTGAGCCCCTCTGCAGCTTTCGGAAGCATCTCCTTATAGCTGTTCAATGATATAGCCAAACCATATACTCTTAAGTGCATTATGATCCTCGCGGTTAATGATAATTTTGGTTTGGCTTTATCAAAACATGTTGTAAAAGGTGTCAAAAACTTTGGAAATCTACCCCCCACCAGTCCTGGCAGCGGGGGTAGCATTCCACCCTTCTAGAGGAAGAAGACATGTAGTTACTGGTTTACCAGGTTAAAGTTACACAGAGCCTCAGCATCACAAAATGGATGCTGCTGCCACAGACACGAGTCTGACCTCCTGTTGCTGGACGAAACTCTGGGAGGGGAGGCCTGTACAATAGGTTTCCTGTCCAGGGAGGTGCCAGCACCTCCCCAGACAGGCTTTTAGTGTATTGGGGCAGGGAGGGCTGCATTCAGTCATTGCTTTCCAGACACTACCTGGGGCACACAAGGTGCTCCATGCACAGCCCGGTTCAAACCAGTTGCTTGGGCACTCTGCCCCAGCTCTGGTGCAAAACTGGACAAAGGGAAGGGGGTGTAACCACCCCCTGCCCCAGGTCCACCCATAGGAGGGACCTTTCAGGTAGTCCAGCCCCCATCCTTAGTATAAGTATAGGAGCTGTGTCCCTAGGACTTTAGATTACCCTGGACGAATCTTTGAAAGACATATCCTGGACCTTCGACGTTCCATTCTGACTGAAATATGGAAAATATCTCCCTTGTGGTCAAGGAGTGACCACCCTGTTCAAACAGGCACCAACAGCAACTTTGCCAGTCTGCATTTTTGAGTCTCCAGCTGGATCCTGAAGAATCTGTGACACAGGACATGGACTTCCAGAGATCTCTGAACTCCTCCCATAACCACAGCAAAGCTGAGACACGTGGGGAACACGAGAGACGTGGTACCAGAACTCCTGGACATCCTGCATTTTGCTACTTGCACTCCTTTCCTGAAGCCTCAGTAAGTTGTGCATTGGGGTAAAAGAAGCACCAAACCCAGTCAACATTTTCCCTGAAGCTCAGGCCTCGACACTCCACAAGTGTCCCGTGGAGCCTGCGCCCGCATTTCAGCTTACCCGTCTTCCTGGTTCCTAGTCTGTTGGCTAGTGAGCCCCCTAAAGACTTCATTTTGCATCTAACTTGCTTTCCTGGTTGCTCCAGGCTTGCTCCAGCTTTCCTACAAAGGAGTAGCGCCACAGACCTTGCTGGTCTGCACCAAAGCCATTCTCGACATCCTGCGCGGGTTGCGTTTGCCAAGGCTCTTTGGGTCAAGTATGAATACCGCCACCGCCGTCAACTAGATCCTTCTTGGGACAGCTTACATCCAGCTCCTGGTTGTTGTCGACACCTCCTGGTCCTCGTGGCTGAAGAGACAAACTTCACTTCTTCACCTGAAATCACCCGACATCGCCTGGTTCCTTCCTGGTCACTGGCAAGTGACCCAGACTCTGTCCCTTCTGCTTTCAGGTTCTTCAGATCTTTGATCCACCCTTGGATCCACCCAGACAATTTTCCTCTGGTCGCCTGCAGCACTTCTTTGCAGCTCTCCTTTGAAAACAACGACAAAACCATTCTTGAAAATACACCTATGCACCCGGCTTCCCTGGGTGAGGTAACACGAGTACTCCAGTGCTCCATTGGGTCTTGACTGTCGAAGTGTCCTAGTTTAAAAGGGTTCCATTGTAGTCCATCCGGAAGTGTCCTTAAATTGTATATTTGTAACTTTTAAGTCTCCCATAGAAAGTCAAAGGTAACCCGCGGCTGTGTTTAGACACTGCACGCGTCTCCCGTGGGCCTCCTACTTCCTAACCTTTGGTTGTTTAGAGTAGCCCCAGTGATTCCACAGGCCCCAGGCCCGCTTTCTAATTCTCTTGTGGTTCTTATACCACTATTTTAGTATATGGTTTGTGAGGCCCCTAGGGCATAACCTATACTATGCAACTTATCGTATATTAACTAAGTGACTTGTATTGTATTTTTACCTCTCACCTCATAAAGAGTGCAAAGGGGTTGTGTTTAGATGAAATACATATATATTTGATATATACCTTGTGTGGTGTCCTTCAATTTGGTACTCAAGGGATTATAATTTGTAAAACAACTTGCTTAACTCGCCTACTGAAGTCTTAGCCTGATGACTGCTGGTCCATGCTACCACAAGGATAGCTTTCTATAAGGTTGACTTTACAACCACCATCAATAAGGGTCAAATAGAGTGGTGCAAGGTACCCACTAGAGCTAGTGGACATCACATGCCAGGCTAACTTCTCACATTCCTTATCTCCAGTAGGAGCTGGGTTCTCCAGGTCTAGTTCATTGTCAACTTCCGGGAAAGCATCAGAGTCTGAATCCTCTTGGGATTTGACCACTAGGATCTTCCTCATCTGCTGCTCCCAACCCACTTCCTACCCGTCCAGGCTCTGAAGCCTTTTTCAGGTAATCTAACAGTAGTACCTCTCTGAGGCATTGGGCATTGGCACCTTTGCCAGTCTTCCTTTGCCTAGCTGTACACAGAGCCCTTAACTCAGAGAAAGGGAATGTGTCATACTTCCATGTCTGTAAATTACTGACATCTTGGTCCTGCATCTGAAGTCATAACTAGTGAAGTGTGGTGTATGCACTACCTTCTATAGTTGGTTTTGTACTAAACTCTCTTGAGTTGTAGTGAGGGTGTGCTAGGCCCTTACCACTCACAACTCTAAGTTCAGTAGAACTTACTGTATTCTAAGTGTGGTTTATTTGTACCTACTGGTACCTTTAGTGGGTTTTCAAATGATATTCTCAAGATTATCAGTAAAACAATGCAAGGTCAAATCCCAACGCTGCCACCAATGTGAGAAGTTGGCCTGGCATATGATGTCCACTATTCTAGTGGGCACCTTGCACCAGTCCATCCTTAATCATTAACCATCCTTAATGACTGGAACCCAATCTCCACTGAGGACACCATTCGCCTGATGAACTCCATCCATTCAGGATCCCCCTCAGACCCTTGCCCTCACCACATCTTCAACAAAGCAGACTCCATCATAGCACCACACCTCCGAGACGTCATCAACTGCTCCCTCAAATCCGGCACCTTCCCAGAAAGCTGGAAACACGCCGAACTCAGCGCCCTTCTGAAAAAACCCACAGCTGACCCCACCGAACTCAAAAACTACCGCCCCATCTCGCTCCTCCCATTCCCGGCCAAAGTCATCGAGAAAGCTGTCAACAACCAGCTCGCCGCCTTCCTCGAAGCCAACAAATCCCTCGACTCCTCACAGTCCAGCTTCCGAGCCAAACACAGTACTGAGACCGCACTCATTGCAGCAACAGACGACATCCGAACTCTACTGGACAATGGAGACACAGTCGCCCTCATCCTCCTCGACCTCTCCGCAGCCTTCAACACAGTCTATCATAACACCCTGTTACAATGACTTAGAAACATCGGAATCCAAGGAAAAGCACTGGAATCACTGGGATCCTTCTTTCCTTGACGGAAGAACTCAGAGAGTACGCCTCCCACCATTCAAGTCAGAGGCCACTGAAGTCATCTGCGGCGTGCCACAAGGATCTTCACTCAGCCCCACCCTCTTCAACGTATACATGAGCCCCCTCGCGACCATCGCACGCCAACACAACCTCAACATCATCTCCTACGCTGATGACACTCAACTGATCCTCTCACTCACCAAAGACCCAAACATCGCCAAAACCAATCTACATGAAGGAATGAAAGAGGTAGCCGAATGGATGAAGCACAGCCGTCTGAAACTGAATTCAGACAAAACAGAAGTCCTTATCTTAGGTACCTCCCCCTCCGCCTAGGACGACTCTTGGTGGCCAGAAGCCCTTGGAAAAGCACCCATCCCAACGGATCACGCACGGAACCTAGGCGTCATCCTGGAATCCTCACTCTCGATGACCAGACAAGTCAACGCCGTCTCCTCATCTTGCTTCAACATTCTTCGCATGCTCAAAAAAACATTTCGCTGGATCCCCACCGAAACTAGAAAAACGGTCACCCACGCACTGGTTACAAGCCGCCTTGACTACAGAAACACCCTTTACGCCGGTACCACCGCAAAACTTCAGAAAAAACTCCAGCGCATCCAGAACGCATCAGCCAGACTCATATTAGACATCCCGCGTAAAGAACACATTTCTGGTCACCTGAAAAACCTCCACTGGCTCCCCGTCAATAAGAGAATAACTTTCCGCCTCTCTACGAACTTGGACCCGAATGCCTCAATTCACGTCTTTCCTTCTACACCCCCCCCCCCCCGCCGGCTGCGCTCTTCCAACCAAGCCCTCGCTACTGTTCCCCGCGTCAACAAAACCACCATGGGAGGAAGATCATTCTCCTACCTAGCGGCCAAAACCTGGAACTCACTTCCCATGCACCTTCGCCTCACTCAAAACCACCTAGCATTCAGAAAGCAGCTTAAAACCTGGATATTCGAGAAGTAATTCCCCACCCCTTTTCAAGCGCCTTGAGACCCTCTGGGTATGTAGCGCGCTATATAAATTTATTAACTTGACTTGACATCCTAGTGGTAGCTGTGGAGAGCAGCCTTCAGGCTAAGTCTTGAAGGAATGTAAAGCAGCTTGTTTTACCAGTCTATAATCTCTTGAATGATCAAATGAAAGAGCACCACACCAGGTACATATCGAATATATATGTATTTATTCTAAACCCAACCCCTCTAGTCTCTCTATGAGGCTAGAGGCTAAAGTAAAATGCAAGAACTTTAAATATAACACAATAAATAGCACAGTATACCTTTTGCCCTAGGGGCCTCACAAACCATATACTAAAACAGTAGTACAAGAACCACGTGAGGGATATAAGTGAGGCCTAAGGCCTGTAGAAACACTGGGGCAACCAGGAACCATCCAAGGTAGGGATGCAGGAGACCCACAGGGACGCGTGCAGTGTCTAAACACAGCCGCAAATCACCATAGACTTCTATGAGGAAAGTTTTCGTTACAATTTTACAGTTTAAGGACACTTAGGAGTGGACTACGGTGAAACCCCCTTTGACTAGGACACTTCGAGAGTCAAGACCCATAGGTGCCTTTTCGTGTCGGGTTTCGTTGTCGATTCCAATGGAGAGCGGCAAAGAAGTACTTCAGGCGACCAGAGGAAAAGTTTCAGGGTGGATCCAAGGGTGGATCAGAGATCTGAAGAACCTGAAAGCAGAGGGGACAGAGTCTGTGTCACTAGCCAGTGACCAAGATGGTGACAAGCAGATGCCAGCTGATGTTGGGTGCTTTCAAGTGAAGTAGGTGAAACTTGTCTCTTCAGCCACGAGGACCAAGAGGCGTCGACAACAACCAGGAGTTGGATTTGAGCTGTCCCATGAAGGATGTCGAGTGCTTCAGTGTCAGAATCCAGATTGGACCCAACAAGCCTTGGCAACAGCAACACATGCAAGATGCAAAGATTGGCTCTGGTGCAGACCAGCAAGGTCTGAGGGACTCACCCTTTGGATGGGAGTCAGAGATCAGGTAGCGCAACCAGGAAAGCTCAAGAAGGAAAGGCTTGTCCTTCATGTCCAATAGTTAATGGACCAGAGATCGCAAAGGACCCTCGAGCTGCAGTGAAGAAAGCGGGCCCATGGAACACTCGTGGAGTGTAGGGCTTTCAGCTTCAGAGCAAAAGGTGCTCAGGGCAAGGGCAACAAATAACCCAAGGCACAACTTCAGTAAACTTTGGGAAGTAGGTACACTTGCAAACTTGCAGGATGTCCAGGAGTTCCGGTCCCATTTCTCTCGTCTCGGCTGCGGGTCTCAGCTTTGCTGGGATCTCAAGTCGGACTGAAAGTCTGTGTCCTGTGTCGCAGATCCTTCGGGATCCAGCGGGAGCCTCGCAACTACGGCTGCCAGTCCATTTCGTCCCCCTCTTCATTCTAACCCCTTCCCCTATGTCCAGTTTTGCACCAGAGCTGGGCTGAGTGCCCCAGCAACCGGTTTGAATTGGGAAATGCATGGAGCACCTTGTTTGCCCCAGGAAGTGTCTAAAAAGCATACACTGAATGCAACACACCCTGCCCGAATACAGGAAAGCCTGTCTGGGGAGGTGCTTGCACCTCCCTGGGCAGGAAACATATTGTCCAGGCCTCCCCTGCCGGACTTTCATCCAGCAGCAGGAGGATAAACTTGTGTCCGTGGCAGCAGCATCCATTTTGTGATGCTGGGGCTCTTTTAAACTCTTACCGGGAAAGTATGTGTTTACATGTCTTCTCCCTCTAGAAGGGTGGAATGCTACCCCCGCCACCAGAACTGGTGGTGGGTTATATTCCAAAGTATTTGAGACCAAACACGACATCCATAGACTAATATTATAACCCCTTCCTCCCTGATGACGGAACCGCTCCGTCACCAGCCTCGGTTGAGCTGTGCTCATGACAGAGCGGTTCCGTCATGGCCCGTTCGACGCACCTGCGTGGCGTTGATTTTGTGCCTGCACGGCACGTTCTATTGAGCGGTCGGGGCCATGACGGAACCGCCCTGTCATGAGCACAGCTCAACCGAGGCTGGTGACGGAGCAGTTCAGTCACCAGCATGGGCGCGCCGCGAGGCCCCCAAGCCCCCTTATCGCTGCGGTGGAATAGCTGCCACAGCGAAGGTGATAAAGAAAGAGCCCAAACCTTTTAAGCGGGTAATCTCAGTAACCACAGCACCAATCACAACACCCAATACAGCGTTGGAAAGGGCAGTTGCAGCAGAAGTACATAGGCTATGCAGACGGCCCCCATATTTTTATTATTTGTTTGCAGAGTTTTACATAGCGCGAACTTGACCGGAACTGAATCAGGCATCAGAGCGCTTTACATAGCACCAGTTACGTTACATGAGGACGAACATTCATTTTTGTTAGGCACGGGGAGATTAAGTGATTTGCCCAGAATCACAGGATGTTTGGCGTCGTTACCAAGACTCGAACCCAGATCCCCAGGTCCGAGGTTGAGCGCCTTAGCCGTTAGGCCAACTTCTCTATACATCTAAAAGGAAAAAGAACGTGCCAGCAAAGTAGTCCCTTGTGGGTGTGTCTGCATTGTGCTGTGGGCGTGGGCTGGGGTCGTGACTAACGCTGGGGGCGTGTGGTACGGTCATCACATCGTGGGCTGTGGGCGTGTGCTGGGGCGTGACAAACTCTGGGGGCATGACAAAGGCTGGGGGCGTGTGTACGCACATCATGCCATGTGAACGCAATTGCGCCGCATCAAGGGGCACGCTGGGTGCGTGAGAATTGCTGGGGTCGTGTGCTACGTTCCGCCCTTCATGCCTTGTGGGTCGTACATTAATCAGAAGATTGTCTGCTGTGGCCGTGTGCTGGGGGCGTGACAAACACGTTCACCTGGAGGCCTGGTAAGTAACGTTACTGCAGCCTTTCCTGTGCGGTGTTACTGAACTCTGTCATTCAACGAAATTACACGTGCCTGCTACCATCAACCAGGGCTCTCACCGGGCTCAGGCGGCGGATCAGTACACTAATTACACGTGCCTGATAACATCAACCAGGGCTGCAGCTGGGCCTCAAGTGGGGGAACACGCGCCTGCCAACATCAAACAGGCCTGCATCTGGGCCTCAAGCGGGGAACACGCAAATGAGCGTGTCTGCGGGGACAATTACTGCAGCCTCTCCTACTCGCTGTCACTCAACTCTCATTAAACGGATTTATCCGCGGCTGATAACTCTCTCATTTAACGACATTAAACGCGCCTGCTAACATCAACCAGGGCTGTAGCCGGGCTCAGGCGGCGGATCACTACACCAATTACACGCGCCTGCTAACATCAACCAGGGCTGCAGCTGGGCCTTCTCCGTCCCCATTTAATGAAACAAAAAATGTTGTATACCGCAAGATTTTAAAATAAATTGACCTTGACAAATAACACATTAAACATATTCTATTCCATACTCGGACAACGTTGGGACGGGCTGCTAGTGTTTTGATAAAGGTAAATCAAAGTTAGCATTAACCGCGAGGATTGTAATGCACTTAAGAGTAAATGGTATGGCCATATCACAGAACAGCTCTAAGGAAGGGATTCCCAAAGCTGCAGAGAGGCTCAGCTCATGCTAGAGCACACTCTCACACAAAACCAAGCACTCTGCCTTCAGGATTGTCAAGGCCTGCCATCGGAGTGAATTATAGGTTAACATGTCTCTGTTTTAAATCGTGGATATAGGTATACTATATCCCAGTAATGCAGTAATGGGTGCTTACATTACCTTACCCAGGCTGCAAGTGCAGACCTGTGGTGTCATTTTAGAAGGCTTCCCATGGGTGGCATAATACATGCTTCAGCCACTGGTTGGTCACTGGGGTACCTATGCCCTTTGTACCTAAGGAACCCTAGACTAGGGGCTCACAAGGTAACTCAGTAACCAATATGGTGTGTACCTACAGTACATGCAATCAATTTAGAGAGAGATCCGCTAGGCTGTGGTCCTTATTAGGAGGGCCACAGTCAGACTAAAGTCGAAGAACCAGTGAAACACAGCAAATAGAGGGGGTAACCATAGGAAGTAGAACCTCTTCTCCTACAATGTGGTAAGGCCTGGCTCACTGCATAAGTCTAGGGTACTGACTGAATGATTAGTGTACTGTAAGGAGAGTGCCTGGGTGAATTTATAAGTGCTTGGGTTTTGGCGCAGTGAATGGATTAGTCCAATGTGCTGAATGGGTCACTAGAGCAGTGCAAGGGGAGTGACAGCATGTTTGCTGGAAGTGTATGAATTCTGAGTGGGGAATTGAAGGTGTGAAAGACAAGTGTGTAGGTGGTTAGAGGACTGCATGCATAGTGGAAAGGGGTTTGAAGCAGTCCATGTGCTAAGGCCTGGCTCACTGCATAAGTACTTGGGTACGGACTGAATGATTAGAGTACTGCAAGGAGAGTGCCTGGGTGAATTTATAAGTGATTGGGTTTTGGGCAGTGAATGGGTTAGTACTTGATGCTGAATGGGTCACTAGATGAGTGCAAGGGGAGTGACAGGATGTTTGCTGGAAGTGAATGAAAACTCACTGGGAAATTAATGGTGTGAAAGACAAGTGTGTAGGTGATTAGAGGTCAGCATTCGTAGTGGATAGGGGTTCGAAGCAGTCCATGTGCTAAGGCCTGGCTCACTGCATGAATACTTCGGTACTGACCGAATGATTAGAGTACTGCAAGGAGAATGCTTGTGTGAGTTTAAAAGTGTTTGGGTTTTGGCACAGTTAATTGATTGTGGAGAAGTGTGGCTCACTGGTTAGAGGAGGCAGACCCTGAAGCAGAGGTCAGCCCGGGACCAGGGTTCAATTCCCGACTTGGCGGGGTCTTGAGTCCATACGTCCATGGACTCGATAATTCTCGCTTTGGTGCCTACTTGAATCATGAGTTCACACTCTGCAACTCTGGGCAATAGCTTGCTTAATCTCCAAGACGGCCCCTCGCGGCGGGATGCCTGGCTTTCACCTTGCAGATGCCCTGTTGGGGTTATCTCACAGGGGAATACCAGGACGGGTTCCCTAAGCAAGCGCCGAGATGCCTACGGGTAGTCGTGCGCTATACAAGAGCGTAATCATCATCATCAATAGTGCATGATGCTGAATCGGTGACTAGAGGAGTGCATGGGGAGTGACAGGGTGTTTCCTCGAAGTGTATGAATACTGACTGGGGAATTGACGATGTGAATGACAAGTGTATATGTGGTTGGAGGACTGCATGCTTAGTGGGTAGGCATTTGAATGTGCTAATGCCTGGCTCGCTGCATGAGTACTTGGGTACTGACTGAATGAGTAGAGTACTGAAAGGAGAGTGCCTGGGTGAATTTATAAGTGGTTGGGTTTTGGCGCAGTGAATGGATTAGTACATGGTGCTGAATGGGTCACTACAGGAGAGCAAGGGGAGCAACACGGTGTTTGCTGGAGTGTATGAATACTTCCATGGGAATTGAAGGTGTGAAAGACAAGAGTGTAGGTGTTAGAGGACTGCATGCATAGTGGATAGGTTTTTGAAGCTGTCCATGTGCTAAGTCGTCGCTTGCTGCATTAATACATGGATACTGACTGAATGATTAGAGTAATGCAAAGAGGGTGCCTGGGTGAATTTATAAGTGGTTGGGTTTTGGCGCAGTGAATGGATTATTACATGGTGCTGAATGGGTCACTTGAGGAGTGCAAGGGGAGTGACAGCATGTTTGCTGGAGTGTATGTATACTGACTGGGCAATTGAAGGTGTGAAAAACAAGTGTGTAGGTGGTTAGAGGACTGCATGCATAGTGGAAAGGCGTTTGAAGCAGTCCATGTGGTAAGACCTGGCTCAGTGCATGAGTACTTGGATACTGACTGAATGATTAGAGTACTGCAAGGAGAGTGCCTGGGTGAATTTATAAGTGGTTGGCTTTTGGCGCAGTGAATGGATTAGTACATGATGCTGAATGGGTCACTAGAGGAGTGCAAGCAGAGTGACAGGGTGTTTGCTGGAAGTGTATGAATTCTGATTGGGGAATTAAATGTGCGACAGACAAGTGTGTAGGTGGTTAGAGGATTGTATGCATTCTTGCATTCTTCACCGGTGTTGCGATGGACTAGCTCCTTCCTGTCTGCACAGAGGCCCTGAACTGCTTGTTCTTGGGCAGTCACCCAAGTGTCACCATTAGGAATGCTTGTAGGCAGACTGGCAAGTGTTACATTAGAATGGGCACCTCTCATGCCAGATCACTCCCTTCATCCAGGGATCTCCTTACATCCAGCTCCGGCATCTATAAGGTGCCGCGAGGCAACTGCCTCAAGGCACCTCCTAGGGGTCTGCTGCAGGTGAAGGATTGTAACTGGAAGATGCAAACAGGTCTAGTCGTAAGGGTTTGGAGTGAAGGCAAAAATGCATTTAACCTGTATCATAAATGGCCCTTGCACCCTCTGCTTACTTATCAATAATTAAATGTAAGGTTGGCAGTGGGATATTACTGGACAGGAGGCTGTGGATCACAGGCTCTCCATCTCCTCAAGAAACTGCAAGTTTCAGCCACACACCATTATGAGTATAATCTGATATGTTTTGTTTCAATTCAACTGGAATGATTGCATAAGCAAACTGCTACCAGCATGTATTCATGGGGAGCACTCTGATACCCTCAGGTCATGCTAGCACTATACAAAACTCCAAACAAATAAACAGATAATGAATATATAAACCTCCCTACTATAGAGGCATCTTCTCCCTTTCCTCTCTTATAATCCATGCTGTTCCTACGAGAACCATCTCCTGGACACTCATGGGATATACTGAGAGCTGAGGGGGTGGACGAACAGAACACACCCTCTGTCCTGACTGATTTGTGACCAGACCATCTGAAAGTCTTTAAACAGACTTCATTCTCAGTGAAATTGCTCTCCCTCCCTCACATTTCCACCATCAAGGGAGGCCTTCCCCCGAGCCCCTGCACTCTTGAGTGTTCGAGTTCAAGGCCCTCCTCCACCCTCAGGTTTTACCTGAGCCTCATCCCTAGTGGTCCTGTGGACCTCTCGCTCCGCTCTTTTTCTCTGTTTTCACCCGCTTTTCATTGATTTCAATCGCCCCCTTTTAACTCTCCTTCTGTGTCCTTCCTCCGTTTTGACTCATTTTTTGCTGATTTCAATCTCCCACTTTCACTCCCCATCTGTGTCTTTCCTCTGTTTTCAATCATTTTTCACTAAATTCAATCTCCCCCTTTTACTCCCCCTCTGTGTCTTTCCTCTTTTCACTCATTTTTCACTGATTTAATCTCCCCCTCTCACTCTCCTTCTCTCTTTCCTCCAATTTTCTTGAACTTTTCATTGCCTTACTCCCACTCTTTACTCTTTTTTTGTCCATTTTTCCATGTAGCTGCTTCCCCTGTGGCCCGTCCCCCCAGTACAACCAACACAGCCGCCCAATCAGCTCATTGCTCCCGCCTCCTTGTTGTTCGGCCCTTCCCGACCCCTACTTAATGGCAGCAACTGCGCGGGCACACTGCTGGCACACCGAAGGCGCCCAAAAGGCAAGCCCATCTGCGCCCGTCGCGACCAGCGCCAGTAACCCTGGACCTCCACAATGCCAACATTACGACCCAGCTGCACTCCACACTCCCAACACAGCATGCAACAACAACTGCAAGCTAACATCACCAGCTGACACCCATGGACCCTTCAGCTGTCACCGCTCCCAGCACACCTGCAGCACTGCCAAGACCATGTGCTCAGGGCAACCTGCCCTCAAGACCACAACCGAACTGAAGACCCTGCAATACATCCTCCTCAAAGTCGGATCCCTCCACAAACACGCCACCGAAGTATGGGGCCTCCTGAACAGTACCGCCCTGGACATAACATTCTTCACTGAAACATGGAGCAACACCAGCTCAGAACCGGACATCGCCATCTCCATTCTCGAAGGATACAAGATCTCCAGGGAAGACCACCCCATCCGCCCAGGAGGAGGAATCACCATGATTCACAAATCCACCCTCCACCTGAGCACACTCCCCAACGAGCCCACAGACCTGATGGAACACCTTCACTTCAAGATACTGGCCAGCCCTACCATCACCCTCCGAGGAACCCTCGTCTACTGACCCCCTGGACTCCGCATACCTTTCACCAACTCCATCATGGACATCATCTCTCTGCATGCCATCGCATCCACCAACTACACCCTACTGGGAGACCTCAACATCCACCTTGACAACCACCCGGACACAGCACCACATCCCTCCTGGACATCCTCCTCAACATTGACGTCACCAGATCATGACCGAACCCATGCAGTCAGCAGGACAAACCCTTGACCCCCTCTTCACAACAGGAAACTCCATCACCTTCAGCCACACCACCAAACTCCCATGGACTGACCATTGATGTGTTCACTTCACCTTCAGAACTGCCACCATCCATAGACACCAGCACAATCTCCCATGAAGAAACTGGAACAGAATCACTGATGACCAGCTAACCTCACCACTCGGCAACTTCACCACAACCATTGCGGAAAAAGATGACCTCAACGCGACAGCACGAACCCTGCACCGATGGATCTCCGACTGCGCCAACACCATAGCCCCCCTAAAAAAACAACAACACCCCCGCCATGAAAACCAAATGGTTAACACCAAATCCACAGAAGCCCACAACAACTTCAGAGCCGCCACCAACTCATCAGAAAAATGAGGAGAAAAGACAGAATCTCCACTCACGCACACAACAGCAAAGAACTTTTCAACATCATCAAGGAGTTCGCACAACCCACCAGCGAGCCCACGGACATCCCTCACTCACAAGACCTCTGCAACAAACTCAGCACCTTTTTCCACCACAATATCAAGAGCATCTTAGACAATTTCGTTGAAATCAACCAACACACTGAACACTCACCTACCACCCTGACACCCTGAAGCCAGCAATCAACAACTTTACAGCCCTCAACACCGAAGACACACTGAAGACGATGAAGCAAATCTACTTCGGGACCCCACGGACCCCTGCCCCCGCCAGATTTTCAACAGAGCCTCCAACACCATTGCACCCATGCTCTGCCACACCATCTACCGCTCCTTGGCAACCGCCTCGTTCCCTGATGACTGGAAAGACGCTGAGGTCAAACCTCTCCTGTAGAAACCGTGAGCTGACCCCACCGACCTCAAAAACTACAGACGCATCTCCCTGCCCCTGTTATATAGATATACTTTACCTACACCCTGTGTTAAGTTAGCATGGGCTTATTAGGAGTTTAAACATCATTTTGCCTTTCTGCTGGTTCTGCACACAGCACATATTGTTATTATAACTTTGAGCCTAGTAGAATGTTTTACTTCACACGAGAATATTATGTTGTTGCTTCGGTATCAGCTTTGCTTGGTAAGCTATGTCTGTACAGTGAGTGCCGAGGCCTTCAAGGATACTTCAACACAGTGGTTGTTGTGAGGTCTGATCTTCGCACGTTCTAGACATAACATACATGCAGCTGCGGCCAAACTCTGGCTTTAGGCACGTTTAATATTGCACTGCACAGAGAATACTCACACACCTGATGATGCTTTGCATGCAGAGAGCTGGTGGAAGATGATGTGATCCCTTACCACTAGGGTCAGAGGTATGGGGCCGCCCCTCTAAAACCCAAAGAGACCTTTTAGATATAATATAATATACTAGCAAGGGAGGGTAAGATTTAGGTGCAATTTAGCCTTCTTCCCTCTAGCATTTTAACATGCTTTCTCCCTTTGTATTCTATGGACTAGTAACTATGCGGATTACTTTGTTTCTTATAATATGTTTGCTTGTATTAGCTGAGATACTGCACTTGAGAACACTGCATTAGAAAATAAACATTTCAAATGTGCACATGTCTTCATTTACTCCTCGTTCTGGATTGATATGATTGTATAACAAAAGAGTGTTCATGTGTTACACGTTACCTGAGGTGTTCTAAGTCCATGTTCTCGGTTGTCTAAACATTGGGAGTTTGTAAGTACCAATGAGACACTGATTGCTAGTCTGGTAGGGGATTTGGGGTGCTAAGGTGAGTTTTGGCACACCCTAATTCACTGAGGTTCCAAGTCTCTATGCACAGTTCTGTGTAGGAGCAGAATCCCTGGGACACCCCCATTCCCAGTGAAAGTCAACAAGGAAGCCATCAATAGCCAACACGCCACATTCATCGAAGAGCACAACATCCTCAACTTCTCCCAATCCTGCCCCAGAAAAAACTACAGTACAGAAACCGCCATCCTCACAGCAACAGGCAACATCTGCACCCTACTGGACAAAGGAGAAACAGTAGCCCTCATCCTCCTCGACTTCTCAGCGACATTCGACACAGTCTCTCACTACACCCTAATGCGCAGACTCCATGATGCAGGGATCCAGGACAAGGCCCTCAACTGGATCAGCTCCTTGCTCTCTGGCAGAACGCAGTAGGTCAGACTCCCCCCTTTCCTCTCAGTCCCCCAGGAGTCCTCCCTTAGCCCTACACTCTTCATCGTCTACATGGCTCCACTCAGCCCCATTGTCAGATCCTACGGACTCAACATTGTGACATACGCAGACAATCCCCAACTCATCCCCTCCCTATCCAACAAACGCAATACTGCCAGACACAACTTTTGAGAAGGCATGGAAGCAGTCACCAAATGGATGAATAACAGCTGCCTACAACTAAACACCAACAATAGAGAAGTACTCATCATAAGCCGAACCTCGAACGCCTGGAACGACACCTGGTGGCCCCCTACTCTCTGAAGCCCATCCACCCCCACGGACCACACAAGCAACCTAGGAATCATCGTGGACTCCAAGCTAAAAATGGACCACAAGATCCACTCTGTCTCGTCCTCCTGCTTCCACACACTCTGCCTATGATGTAAGACCTTCAAATTGATCCCCCTTGAACAAAAAAAGACAGTGACTCATGTCCTGGTCACCAGCAGACTCGACTACGGCAACGCACTCTACGCTGGAATAAACAAAAACTTCACTCACAAGCTACAGAACATCCAGAACACCGCCGCAAGACTGGTCCTCGACCTGCCAAGACACTGCCACATCTCCCAGCTTCTGCACACACTCCCCATCGGAACTAGAGTCACCTTCAAGATGCTCACCCATGCACAGAAGGCCCTCCACAACACCGGACCAGCATACCTGAACAGCTGAATCAAGTTCCACGAACTCCAGAAGAACTTACGATCATCCAATATCTCCTAAGTCGTGGTCCCCTGCATCAGAAAGACCAGACTGGGAGGCCGCTCCTTCTGCTTCCTCGTGGCCAGAGCCTGGAATTCCCTTCTGCTCCACCTCCGACAGACAACATCGCTCCCCATCTTCGCAAGGAATCTCAAAACCTGACTCTGTGACAGCCCCCTTGATGGACTGGAACCTGCTAACCCCTGCCCCCCCAGGCACCTTGAGACCCTTACGGGTGAGTAGTCATGCTTAATAAATGCCTGATTGATTGATTGGAGATTGAACCTCATACAATGTGCCTAAAAGGAAACATAAATGCACTTTGTATTGGTTTCAAAATAAAGACTGTCAAAGGCGTGTCATGTAAGTAATCTTCTTACCTGCAGGTGCCTGTAGAGCCCAGTGATGGTTGCCATAGCAGCAGATGTGGTTGATAACATGTCACCAATGACAGCAGCCAGGACCCCTTTCGACTGATATCTGTAGTTAGGGACTGGGGCCGAATCGTCTCTTCTTGATAATAACTCAATGGTGCTCAGGGTCACTTGAACCACACTGAGAAATGAATCAAAAGCCTCAAAGCCCAGGGTGATGTTGGGTAAAAGGTCAGGGTTCTTGTTAATCTCCTCAATGGCAAAAACAAAGGCGAAGAAATGTCGAAAGTAACGTTGGGTAAGGCTGCAAGGAAAATACATTACTTGAGTTACTTATTATGCAGGTGGCTTTTGAAGACAATGTTCTCTATTTTATAGAGGTGCCATTTTTGATATAACAATCAACCTCACACGTCACCATCCCTTTTATCCCCTTGTGATTAGGACTCTGTAAACACCCTTCGGAGTTCCACAAGGATCTACCCCCCATCTATTTTAAATTCTATCTGGAACCTCTTGTGGATTCCTTCAACTCATGGAGTCCCCCTTCCCATCAATATGCAGAAGATATGTAGATTTATACTTAAAAAACCAAGGGCCAGATGTAGGTAAATGAGATTTACCGATTTTTAATTACCGAATTTTACCGATTCGGTAATTAAAAATCGGTAAATCTGAGGGGTGGATATGTAGGAACATCCAGATGTTCCTTTTACCGAATCAGTAAATATCGGTATTTACCGATTCGGTAAATACCGACCGGTAATGCCCCATTCATTCCTATGGGCTTTGAAGCCCATAGGAATGAATGGGGCATTACCGGTCGGTATTTACCGAATCGGTAAATACCGATTCTGACAAGGGTGCAGGGGGTGTCACTTTGACACCCTGTAGCACCCCCAAAAAAGGTTCGGGGGCCATGTGGCAGGCATACCTGCCCTAAGGGAAGGTCTGCCTGTCATATGGCACAGGTGTGCATGCACACATGTGCATGCACACCAGAATCGGTGTTTTACCATCAAATAGTATTTGATGGTAAAATACCGATTCTGTAATGCTTGTGGGACTCAGAAGAGTCCCACCTACATATCATTTTTACCGAATCGGAAAAAATACCGATTCGGTATTTTACAGAATCGGTAAATTTACCGATCGGTAAATTTACCGATTCTGTAAAATACAGGGCCCTACATCCCAAATTGCATTTACCGGTCGGTAACGGCCGAATTCAGCCGTTACCGACCGGTAAATGCCTACCTACATCTGGCCCCAACTTCCTTAACCGGATGAAAGACTGCCACTCAAACATATAAAGCTGAGGGTTCTGAAAGTTTATGAAACTGAATTAAAATACAACCGACCTTTTGATTTCATTAGCTGGGACCCTGAAACAACACAACTAAACAGCGGAGGTTTGTCATCAAGGGCAGTAGAGTTCTGTCCCCTTTACTTTTGACTCCATTGCCAAAAAGCAAAGTTGTTGTTACATGCGTTAAAATTCCATGCAGCGCTTTTCCTTGCACAGGCCATGGATGCTGCACACCGCCATTTAAGCAATTGTATTTTCTTTCTTGTATGTGTTGTTAATTCTGGTATTTTGTACAGGAACCCTTTTATGCTTTGATATTCGAGCTAAGTAATGAAAACTGACTTAAACAGAAGAATAGGTCACTATATGAAGTGGTTAATTGATCTATCCTTTCATCAACAATCCAATGTAACTGAAGCATAGATCATGAGAATGATAGTATGAGTAAGTGAATCAAAGTATTTATACACCTATACCGAGAGTAAAGATGAGGTATATTAGTAAGTGTGGTGAGTATATGGTTCTCATTGGCATTGCTTTATTTTAGTAGTGTTGGATTCCAGCCCCCTATCTATGAAGAGGACTGAACCCAGTTTTGCACTGCACACTGCCAGTATGCTTCTCACCGTGAGTGACACTTCTATCCCAGGCAGACCCAACGTCATCAGCTCAGCAAACACATAGCCTTACGGACCAGTATCCACCACCGATTGACATAGGGATACAATTAGTCACAGGTGTTTAGACTGAAGCCTTGTAGTACTGGGGCTTCATGCCAATTAGGGAATGGAGACATGGTCATCCCACCCTTTCCAAACTTCTCATAGGGTCGGGTTTTCCCAACTTGTTCCAAGGGGTGGGGTCCGACCCGGTGATGAAGTGGTAAAGGAAGCGATAGAAGCTGCAGGCAGGCGGCAACCGGAGAAATCAAGCCTGTACTGTTTGTCGGTACAGAGCAGGAATATCGTCGTAAAAATATCGGCTTACCTAAATATCGCTGCAAAAATATCTACAGGAAGAAATATCGATGACAAAAATATCGTCTGACCAGAATATCGACAGACAGGTAAGTAATATCGTTAACATTAATATAGTTGTAATAAATATCGTTTACAAAAACATAGTTTACAATAATATCGTTTTTTAAATAATTATAAGTAATGTAGTGTTTTTAATGAATATTTGTAGTCAAAGTAGTATTTTTAGTAGTATATTATTATTTAATAATGTATTTTCAGTTGAATTTAGTATTAATAGTTCCGTAGCGGGTTGTGGGTTTATAAGGGAGTAGGGTGGGAAGTAATTTAAATATAATGAAATAATACATTAATTATTGTATTAAATGAATATAAATAGTGTAATAAATAATAGTTAATTAATTTCAATTAATTAATTGAATAATAATTATTAAAATTAATTATGTTAATTTTTTAATTAATTTTAGGTGTGTGTACAGGATTTTTTTAGTGAAAATGTTTTTGGGTAAAGGGGTATTTTTAGGGTTCAGGGTCAGTTTTCAGTTTTTGGGTAAAGGGGTATTTTTAGGGTTCAGGGTCAGTTTTCAGTTTTGGTGTAAAGGGGTATTTTTAGGGTTCAGGGTCAGTTTTCAGTTTTTGGGTAAAGGGGTATTTTTAGGGTTCAGGGTCAGTTTTCAGTTTTTGGGTAAAGGGGTATTTTCAGGGTTCAGGGTCAGTTTTCAGTTTTTGGGTAAAGGGGTATTTTTAGGGTTCAGGGCCAGTTTTCAATTTTGGGGTAAAGGGGTATTTTTAGGGTTCAGGGTCAGTTTTCAGTTTTTGGGTAAAGGGGTATTTTTAGGGTTCAGGGTCAGTTTTCAGTTTTTGGGTAAAGGGGTATTTTTAGGGTTCAGGGTCAGTTTTCAGTTCTTGGGTAAAGGGGTATTTTTTGGGTTCAGGGTCAGTTTTCAGTTTTTGGGTAAAGGGGTATTTAAATATAATGAAATAATAGATTAATTAATGTTTTAAATGAATATAAATAGTGTAATAAATAATAGATAATTAATTTCAATTAGTTAATTGAATAATAATTATGTAATTAATTATGTTTAATTTTTTAATTAATTTTAGGTGTGTGTACAGGATTTTTTTAGTGAAAATGTTTTTGGGTAAAGGGGTATTTTTAGGGTTCAGGGTCAGTTTTGGGTTTTTGGGTAAAGGGGTATTTTAATTATATGTATGTATTATTGTTGTTATATAAAGTAATGTGTAAAATCAATTTATATGTCCACATTTATTCAGTTTATAATTAAAAAGTGTAGTAAATTTTTTTGAAATAGTTAAAAAATAAAAGTAATGTAATGTATTTTGTTAATAGTACTTATATTTATTTATTATTTAATGTAATTTTAATTATTTTAAAAAGTCGATATTTTTTACATCTATATTAATTACTACGATATTTTGGAGTCGATATTTATGTACTTACCTGTTTAAGTATAGGGTGTCGATATTTTTGTAAACGATATTTTTACAACGATATTTATGTCAGCTATATTTTTGTAATCGATATTTTAACACCCTACCCTGTTTGTCATCAGGGCTTTGAAGACCCTGTGCAGATCAGGGTGTCTGCTTTAAGTGCTGTACTTTGTGGGGGACACTATCAGCTCTGGAGCACCATACATGTATGGTACTGCACAGTGACTGCCTATCTAGCAGCCAGGAGCAGGCATGTAGACCTTGTGGTGGTGTGGAACAGAGGTAGTGCTGGTACACTCTGCAGGTGTGTGTGACATGCTTGGAGTCTCCTGACAGTGCCCTGCAGCCATCAAACTTGTGAACTATGAGGTGAGAGGTTTATGCTTTATGGGTGCCCCTGTCCCTGAAAATGTCTAGATCACCAATTAGGTGTTTTTTGGTTTTGACTTCTTTGTGCATTTCTATGCAGTCTTCTAGTGAGTGCAAAAACTCTACCAGAAGGCAGGAGTAACGGTCTTCGTCCAAACTGCATTCGCAAACATATTTGAAAGTGCTTTCATATGCATAGGATAATAGTTTTTGTGCAGATTGTAGCCTGAACTCACATATTTTTTCTGTCAAATGTGCATTATTTTCATAATACACCAGAAAGTCATCCACACACATAATAATAAACATTTTTAATTTTTTTAAATATTTTACAAGTTGATTCTAAAAATTAATACATGTCAAAACAAATTCTTATCATTATTCTGCTGCATAGCACAAACAGTTGGTTGAGTACTTTAGAGAAACATCATGTGGTATTAGCAACAAGTTATTAGGGTACTCGAATGCTGTATTGGCGAGCTCAATTTGAAGCTCCTTTCTCATTGCAGTATCTTGAGCTATATGAGATTAAGGACAAAATACATCACATAAAACTCTCGTCTCTAAAAACATATATAGGAGTCCACTCAAAAATTTTATAGATTGCAGAGCAAAATGTATTATAATTGTGTCCATCCATTCATGATCATAGCCTGCTAGCCAATACAATATTACGAGATGGTTACTAGATTGTTATGGTGGTCACAGACTAACAAGTCAAAGAAGCCTCAGAAATATAAAAGGGACCCATATTTCGGAAGGAGAAACCCTCCTATCGAACAGCGTTTTGTTACATGCCCCTAAACAAAGTTTTTGCCTGAAAGGTGTAATACCCTATAATAAGGGCCTGGTGTCTGCTCACATATAATATCCCAAAAAACAAAAGAGGGAGTGAAGAGGGAAAAAAAAGGTAGAATCATCCTCCAAAATATTTAAAACAACTAAAAAGATTCTACCTTTTACTACTAACGTTAATATATCCTTCCTAATCGGAAACTCTTATAAATAGATGGATAGTGGGAACAAGTGTAACCCAATGAATTGACCAGGGAAACACTATGGGCCCTATTAGGAAGGCGGTCAAAAAACTACCCTGACCGCCATGGTAGCGGAAATCAACCGTCCGGTGGTACTGCGGCAAAATTCCGATTAGGATCAACCGCCACAAAATTCGACCACTCCAGAAAGAGGTCACGAAAGACCATCTTGTTGGGCTGGTGAAACTCCAACCGCGGCAGTTGGATTCGCAGCGGAGACCAAAAAACCCGCCGCGAGGCCAGTGGAGTGACAGCATGGAAAATTAAGATTCCATTGAGGTGACAGCAGGACGATCCACTGTTCAGACCGCCGCAATCGCAAACAGTGATGAATGGGAGAGCCGAAGGAAGGGCAGTTGCAAACCCAGCGCTACAGACGCTCCATGACAAATATAGCAGTCAACACTAAAAGCATTCATCAAGGCCACCAAGTGAACACATCAAACTAGCTCAGCCCCCAAAAACATCTAACACCCCATGGCAACCAACAAAATGCAAATCCCATGACAACCCACACAACACACTTGCCAGAAACACTCCATTTTAACACACCCACATAGCTGACTATCAAACCAGCCCCTTTCCTGACCAGAATCCTTTGCACTACTCCAGCCCTGAAGGAACTAAACCCTGCAGCACATTGGATAGGCAAAACACCACCCATCTCACACCTGCACCTAAAACCATTTGCACATCACACATCATGGCACAAAACAAAATACCAAAATTCACAGAGAAGGAGTTATCAGTCATGGTAGATGAGATAATCAGAGTAGAACCACAAGTGTTTGGTGCCCTGGTCCTACAGACACCATTATCCACCAGAGCTCAAATGTGGGAAAGGATAGTTGACAAGGTCAACCAGTAGGGACCACCCCGGGCTCCAAGCAGGAAATCATGAAGCAGTGGCATGACCTGAAAAGGATGGTGAAAGAGAAGAATAACAAGAACTGTCAGCTGGCTCAGATGACTGGCGGTGTATGTGTACAGGCAGCCATCACTACAACTCCCACTAGGCCTCATGTCCCACTCCTGAGCAAGATGGAGCACTCCCCCCATGCATGTTGCAGCCCTTGTATCTCACCAAATA
Organism: Lissotriton vulgaris; assembly: GCF_964263255.1. Lineage (NCBI taxonomy): Eukaryota > Metazoa > Chordata > Amphibia > Caudata > Salamandridae > Lissotriton > Lissotriton vulgaris. Next base: position 1,150,755,047 of record NC_141698.1, read on the forward strand.
AACGTACAGGTAGGTAGACATCTTCCCAGGAAAAGATGTGTGGTGGTGGGAGCCAAGCACCACAACTCCCAACAGGCTTCCATGTCCCACCCCTGAGCAGGATAAACCATCCTCCCACACCCAGAAGCATGTGGTAGCCAGTACATTGCCCTCATCAAACTTACTGGTAGGTAGTCATCTTCCCAGGGAGGGTTTTCTGTGGGTGGGCCTGCACTACAATTCCAACCAGGCACCCTGTCCCACCTCTGAGCAGGATGGAGCACTCCACCACCCCCCCCCCCCATGAATGGGGCAGCCATTGTATTTGTCACCTTCCCTTAACAGGTAGGTAGCTATCTTCCCAGGGAGGGATTTTTGGGGGTGTGCACCACAACTCCCAACAATCCCCCTTGTCCCACCCATGAGCAGGATGGAGCACTCTCCCACCCAGAAGCATGTGGGAGCCATTACATTGCCCTCATCAAACTTAGGTAGCCATATTAACAGGGAGGGGTGTCTGTGGGTGGTAAGCAAGCACCACAACTACCACAAGCCCCCCTGTCACACCATGAACAGGATGGAGCACACAAACACCCCCCCCAGAGAGATGTGTCAGAATATCTACCCCAATATGACAACAAGACAGGTAAGTAGGCAGTGCATGGACCCCAGCATTTCCCTCAAAAAGCATGGAACCATATGACCACAAAAAAACTCACATCCCACCAAAACTGGTACAGATCCAATATCCAATTACAGTGTGAAGACAGCCAAACGTATGTAACAGTCACAGAAACTAAAGTGTGACTCACCAAATCAGATGTTGAAGAAATTAAGGTCACAATTATGCACACCACTGAATGCTATCTGTAAGTTCCATGGGGGTAGAGCATGAAGGACCATATGAAGACAAAGCAAGCATGGTCTGTAGAACAAATAAAGGAAAGCTTAAAACATGACAAAGGTATGCATGAGACAGCAATGGCTAGTTCAGGTGCAGCTGTAACACCTGCCAGGCAGAGTAATCAGCAAAGATGCTTCACATCAAGTTGTAGTGCCGCTAGTCGTTTGAAGACAACATGTCCAGGTAATCACAAAATATGCACGTGGGGCATGGTATCCATGACATGTCACACCATGAACAAGTAATTTATGTACCTCCACATCATCTCATGAGGCACATCACTGTGCAGACAATGACATACAATGTGAGAACTAGGAAACTGTGTGGTGCATAACCTGCAAATAAGATACATTAAACACCAAGCTTGAGGTGTGCACGTCAATGACCATTTCCCCTCCGTCCCACAGGTGACCAAGAACTGACTGCAGAGGATGACAACACCAACCTGCAGATCCATTCTCCACCCCCGCAACATGCACTCTGATGATGACTCCCTGGATTTCGAGGATGCAGAGCATGAAGCCGGCCATTCTGGCATGCCAGGGCGCAACTGGTCCCAGGACCCCACTGTCCCCTCTGCCACCACCATCCCAGCAACAAAAACATCTATGCTGACCCCTGCTGTAATGACCAGTGCGGCCTCCACCACCACCAGTGCTGCCTGCAACACTCTCCCTGCCCCAGAGGATGACCGCCCCACCGCACCAGAGGAGGGCAGGGAGAGTCGGTGGGTGCGTACAGTGGTGAGACATCAGGTCCCTGACAGCAGGGCAGGTGGAAGGGCAAGGGGGAGTCACAGCCAACTGGACACTGAGACCGAAGCCCTAGACAACAACACCAGAGTCCTTGGGGCCTATGAACGGGCCCAAGGACAAACAGGCCAGACTCAGGAAGATTCCCATGACCTCCGCCTGCTGCTGAGGTCCATAGACACCCGCATGGGCAAAATCATGGACCTCCTGGGCGAGCTAGTGGCAGTCCTGAGGGACAGGCCTGTGGCCCAAACAACACCTCCACCTCTCTCTGGTGGCCCATAGGATGACAGTTCCACATCCTCCCCTACGGCCACAGAGAGGGGGGACTCCTCAGAATCCCCTGTAAAATGACCAAGGGGCCATCCTAAGAAATCCAAAGAAGGATCTTGTGGCAAAGCACCTGCCAAACGCCAGTCAAGGAGCCAGCGATGATTGCACACATCATCACCATTGCATTGAATTTGTTGACTATTCTTCCCCACACTGCCATGTTAATGGCATTTGTCTGTTGGACTGGGTCACCACATCAATGTGGTGACTACTCAATTGTCTCATCTTCCATCGCTGCCAACTCATTGATTCACGATTCACTTTATTGTAAAGATTCACTCCCCTGCCACATGTACCCATTGCAAATAAACACTCCTTACACACCTAGGTTGTTGTGTCTGCTCCACGTTTATTAAAGGCTGTACAATACTCACCATGATTACAATGTTCCAGGAGCACAGATTGTGTATAGGCAAAGAGAAGAGAACAATATTCACTAGGTAGGCAGGGCCGGTCATTGGATGCAATTGAAGATGCACGACCGCGGTAGCGACCGCCTGGGCCCTGCGGTGTGTAAACGCCAATGCCGAAGCCCTTACAGCCAATGGGAACCTCAATTGTGGTAGCCTAATGCAATTTATAAAAATGCGGTAGGCGTGCTCCGCCACCGCGGCGCCGGTCATTGGATGCAATTGTAAGATGCACGACTGCGGTAGCGACTGCCTGGTCCCTGCGGTGTGTCTCCGCCAATGTCTAAGCCCTTATAGCAAATGGGAACTGCAATCGCTGTAGCCTAATACAATTTTAAAAATTGAGGAGGTGTGCTCTTCCACTGCGGAGCCGGTCATTGGATGCATTTGAAAAAAGTGGACCTGGAACACCAATTGCAACAGGTTAAAACTACTGACACTCCAAGTAGGAGTGATTGCACTGAATAAAGGAAGTCACAGCGAGCACGGAGGAGCACATTGTCAGACCTAATTCAAAAATGGCACCATAGAAGAGCCGCCGACTCCAAGCGGAGGTTAGCGGTCTAGTTTATCAGCGAGAAGTTACTGTAGAATCCAGGTGAAGAGCGCGAGCAAGAGGAACTGCGCACTTCACCAGAGTCTTGACCGGAGGAAGAGCGTATCCAGTGAAGTTATAGAAAATCTTGGTTTGAGATTAAATCTGAGTAATTCTTTCACTAGTAAATGTAAAGAGAATTACTTAGTTTATACTTACAGTCGAGAAATGTAAAAATTCTGAGGTATACTCGACAAAGGTTACCGAGTGTTCCACTGAGTCGGGGCATTTGAATGTCAATGCTGGCTCAGTGAGATTCCGAACGACATTCTGAGGAGCGGCAGAGTAACGAGTCGGAAAAGGCCTTGACAACAACTCTCTGATATCAATACCAATTCCGAGAATCAGCACAGGTGCACCTGAAAGAAAAAGAGAAAAGCTAAGTGACAAGAAAATGTTAATTTAGAAAACACTAATCTAAGATTAGAAAGGCAGAACGCTTGACTGAAGAACCACAATGATATTTAAAACCAGCGCAAATCTGTAAAATAAATAGAAAGGATAAGAAACTGCAACAAAAGGAAGAAGCCAAATAGGAAAGGATTAAAGATAAAAATCACACAGATTAATGAGTAAGTGAAGTAAGATAAGAGTACATTATAGCTTAAGGAGTAAGAAAGTGTACAGAGTGAGGCTAACCAAAAGAGTAACTTCGGTGTATAGGAGAAAAGGGGATATACAGCAAGAAAATGGCGAGAGTACAGGAATTAAAGAAGTTAACACAAAGAGATTAGTGAAGTAAGTAAAATACTATAGGGAGAATGAGTAGGAAGGGTTATAACAGTAATTAAGATTTATCTTGTAATTCGCAGAAAAAAATAAAGAGAGCTAGCTGGAGCCAGATGTTACTCGTCCACCTAGTAAGAAAATACAAGAGAAGAAAGTTCTGGAAGGCCAATGGTAGGGAAGTAATACCCTGTTAAAAGATTAGTTAAGGACAAGAGTAGAATTATAGTTTTGTTTAACGTTGGCCTTTCTTTTCAGGTTGTCATCTGATAGAAGTCTGCGAGACTGACTGCTAGAGGAACCGACCAGAACTTTCTCTTCTCTCTTTTGTTATTTTATCAAATTTCCCCCTTCCCCCACAGGTAGCATATCAGGAGTCTTGTCCTTCCAAGCTCTGGGTTGCTGCCTAGGTGGATTTGGGATCAAGCATCTCTGTTCCTGTGTAGTTTAAAACAAAAGGTATTCTTAAGTCTGACAGAGAGCCTCACATTTCCACTGCTTCCAGACACTGCTGACTGACACCCCTCACCACCAACTGCTGCTGCTCCTGTCTCCAGACACTGCTTCCTGACACCCCTCATCACCAACTGCTGCTGCTCCTGTCTCCTGGACCTTGTGATGGCGAGGATAAAGAACATCAGGGCCCGTCCATTCACAACAGAGGAGCGGGAGGTCGTGGTGGACGAGGTTCACACACAGTATTGGACACTATATGGTGCTCCAGATGTCATGATAGGTGTTTCAGAGTGGGAGTGAGAGTGCAGGGAGTGTAAACATGAAGTTGATATGCTGCAGTATGTGCCTGAGAGTGTGGGGTTGTGTCATACACTGCATATCATGCTGACTTCATGGGAAAGGGGTGTCTAGACTATTTTACACGTTGCCCTGGCTGCAAATTAGAATGGGAGGGACATGCATTGTTTTGTGAGCCATACAATGACACAGAAAGTTTGTTAAGCAGGAACCCGGACAGAAATTGCCTGTGTGAATGGATTTGTGGATCCATACTGTTCTTCACAGACTCATCTGTGACGTTACCAAGGATTTTCATCCAGAGGGTAGTTCAAGTTCAATTTCAGGCATTTGTATAACGCACTACTCACCCAGAGGGTCTCAAGGCGCTTGGGGAGGAAGTTCATTATTAATCGAATAGCCAGGTTTTAAGTTCTTTTCTGAAGGAGATGTGGTTCTGTGTAAGGCGGAGGTGAGTAGGGAGTGAGTTCCAGGTTTTGGCCGCCAGGTAGGAGAAGGATCTACCTCCTATGGTGGATCTTTGGATACGCGGAACTGCGGCGAGGCCTTGATTGGATGATCTTAGATGGCGGGTGGGTGTGTAGAAGGAAAGTCGAGAGCTGAGGCATTCGGGCCCCAGTTTGTAGAGGGCCTTGTGTGCGTGAGTGAGGAGACGGAATGTTATTCTCTTGTTAACGGGAAGCCAGTGGAGGTCTTTCAGGTGGCCGGTAATGTGATCTTGTCGAGGGATGTTTAAGATGAGTCTCGCTGATGCGTTTTGTATGCGTTGGAGTTTTTTCTGTAATTTGACTGTAATTCCGGCGTAGAGGGTGTTTCCGTAGTCGATTCGACTCGTCACTAGTGCGTGGGTGACAGTCTTTCTTGTCTCGGCAGGAATCCAATGGAAGATTTTTTTGAGCATGCGAAGTACGTTGAAGCAGGAGGATGAGACGGCGTTGACTTGTTTGGTGATCGAGAGGGAGGAGTCTAGGATGAATCCGAGGTTACGTGCGGTGGTCCGTGGGTACGGGTGCTGAGCCCAGATCCGAGGGCCACCAGGAGTTGTCCCAGGCAGAGGGGGTTGGTACCATGATGAGCACTTCCGTTTTGTCTGAGTTAAGTTTAAGGCGGCTTTCTTTCATCCATGCGGCTACTTCTTTCATGCCCTCTAGAAGATTGGTTTTGGCGGTGTTGGGGTCTTTGGTGAGGGAAAGAATCAGTTGGGTGTCGTCAGCGTAGGAGATGATGTTAAGGTTGTGTTGGCGCGCAATGGAAGCGAGTGGACTCATGTAGACGTTGAAGAGGGTGGGACTGAGCGATGATCCTTGTGGTACACCGCAGATGACTTCAGTGGCTTCTGATTTGAATGGGGGAAGTCGGACTCTCTGAGTTCTCCCAGCTAGGAACTAGATAATCCAGTCCAGGGCTTTTCCTTTTATGCCGATGTCGCTGAGGCGTTGTATGAGTGTACTGTGGCAGACAGTGTCGAAAGCGGCCGAGAGGTCGAGTAGGATGAAGGCCGTTGTTTCTCCATTGTCCAGTAATGTTCGGATGTCATCTGTTGCTGCGATGAGGGCGGTTTCAGTGCTATGTTTGGCTCGAAAGCCAGACTGTGAGGGGTCGAGGGAGTTGTTGGATTCGAGGAAGGCGGCACGTTGGCTATTGACGGCTTTCTCAATGACTTTGGCCGGGAAAGGGAGGAGGGATATGGGGCGGTAGTTTTTGAGTTCTGATGGGTCTGCTGTGGGTTTCTTCAGGAGGGCGTTGACTTTGGCATGTTTCCAGCTTTCTGGGAAGGTGGCAGAGATGAAGGAGCAGTTGATGACATCACGGAGATGGGGTGCGATGATGGAGTCTGCTTTGTTGAAGATGTGGTGGGGACATGGGTCGGTTGGCGATCCAGAGTGTATGGAATTCATGAGACAGATGGTGTCTTCGTGGTGATTGGGTTCCAGGCGCTGAGGTTGTTAGAGGGCGGTTTAGGTTATGAGGGGGGTGGAGGGGATTGTTTGTTGGGACTGTTCTCGAAGCTGTTGTGTATGTCGGCAATTTTGTTGTAGAAGAAGGAGGATATTGAATTGCAGAGGTCTTGGGAGGGAGTGATGTCATTTGAGGCTGCGGTGGGGTTGGTGAATTCTTTGACGATGTTGAATAGTTCCTTGCTGTTATGGGCGTTGTTGTCGAGTCGATTCTTGAATGCTGATTTCTTAGTGGATCATATCAACTGGTGATGTTTGCGGATGGCTGTCTTGAGAGTGGTCATGTTGTCGGAGGTTGGGTTTTTTCTCCATGTCTTCTCAAGAGTGCTGCATAGCTTTTTGGATTTCTTAAGGTCATCGTTGAACCAGGGGGCCTTTTTTCTGTTTTGTTTGGTGAGATGGTTTTTCAAGGGTGCTAGTTCTTCAGCGCAGTGAGTGATCCATTGTTTGAATTTGATGGCAGCTAGGCTTGGGTCAGATGAGGGTGCGGGTGGGTTTTGGTTGAGCCATGTGAAGAGTTGGTCGGTGGTGATTTTGTTCCAATTTCTTCGGGGGATGGGTTGTGGGGGTCTGTGGGTCGAGGTGGTTTTGTAACTGAAATGGGCACAGCTGTGGTCCGTCCAGTGAAGAGCTGTGGTGCGATCGAAGGAGATGTGTTTGCTGGAGGTGAATATTGGGTCGAGCGTATGTCCGGCTAGATGGGTGGGGTGTCAACAAGTTGTTTGAGGCTGAGATTGGCCAGGTTGTCAAGGAGGGTGGTGGTGTTGCTGTCGTTTTTCTTTTCCAGGTGGAAGTTGAGGTCTCCTAGTAGAATGTAGTTTTCGGAGGCGAGGGCATGTGGACTGATGAAGTCAGTGATGTCTTCGTTAAATTGTTTACGGGTTCCTGGAGGTCTGTAGATGAGGGTGCCTCTAAGTGTGGTTCTAGGGTCGGTGTGGACCTGGAAGTGGAGGTGTTCGGCGGTTTTAAGGTTATCGTCGGAGCTGGTCGTGACTTTGATGGTGTTCTTATGGACGATGGCGATGCCTCCTCCTGTTTGGACGGTGCGGTCTTTCCGGATAATCTTGTAATTGTCCGACATGGCTTTGGCAATGTTGGGTGTTGATGATGCGTTCATCCATGTTTCAGTAAGGAAGGCGACGTCCGGAGATGTAGTGTCGAGTAGATCCCAAAGTTCGGTGGTGTGTCTGTGAACCGAGCGGGTGTTCAGCAGGATGCATTTCAGGTGGTTAGAGTCGGAGCTGTGTTTGGGGTAAGTGGAAGTGGTATGGCACTTGAAGCTGGTAAATTTGCAGGAGTGGCAGGCGAAGGGTCCGTGGGTGTGTCCTGGGGCAGCTACGCAACAGTGTGGGATGCGTCCAGGGTTGAGGGCAAGGAGGGTGGAGGCGTTATACATTATGCGGGCGGAATGCGGTTTGCGGGGGTCAGGGGGTCTGGTGCTGGGCGCGGTTCATCAGGGTACTGATGGAAGTGTGTCTGACTCAATATTGCCACCATGTATAGGTCAACACTATGCACAATTCTTAAAGGCCAGAGAGTGACACTCTTGGTGGTAATTCACCTATGCCACAGCAGATTGTGTACCTTTGCACATCACTGAATGTACAGAGTGGGACATATGGGTTTATTGCTAGACTATCCATAAAAGAGCTGTCTCAGCACTGTAGATTGCACATGACAGACCTTGTGAGAAGAGTGTGAGATTGTTAGATGATAACCCTAAATGTGAGCTCCATGACACAGTGAGCCATTCACAAGCAAGGACTTACTCCTGTCCACCTCACTTTTGTCTTGCCCATTTATTATCCTCCATTGCTGCTGCCATCAGGTATGTGCCTGTGTATCAGTGTGGGGTGTGTCTGGGTGAATTGACATGCATTGTGTACAGTTAGGGTATTGCTCTTATTCAGTGTTAGTGTTCATTTTTTGATTGAACTCAGTTTGCTTGGCATGAGTGGAGTATGGGTTGTGGGAGGAGGGTTGCCCTGGCCTTGAGCTTCTGCGTTGTGTGTTCCTCTCCAGCCCCACCTGCTGTGACGTGCTCCCTGGTTGTTTGGTGTGTGTGGTGCAGGGTTTGGGTTCACCTGGCTGGTTAATTGTGCAGGGGGGAGCACAGTAGGGGCAATCTGCATGTCCCCTCAATAGTGTGGGGGGGCCTAGTGTGTGAAGGGTGTAGTTGTGGCCCTTTGAACCTTTGTGGACTGCCCATGCCTAGCTCTGGCCCTGCCTTCTACATTGTGTGCATCTTTTCCCACGTATGCACCGTGGAAGTGATGTGACGGGGAGATTGCTGGGATTTCACAGTTAACGGGTGACCTGGATGCGGGCAGGGAGATTTTGTGACAGGTATGATATGTGTGAGTACACTTGTGGATGTATTCCTGTCCCCACTAGAGTCTCTGGTGTGGACAGGAACCATATATCAGCCCAGGAGTTGTGTTTTATGGTTGTATGCGCAGTTGTATCATTGCGTACCTGCAGCTTTCTCTGCAATGGTGCATTACTTGCTGGTAATGTATCAGGTAAAGCACCGGGAAGATGTGTAGAGCTAGATCGATTGTGGTCTGGACCGGGTGGAGGGGACCCGGGGTCTTGTTTTGCAGTCCACTGTCATGCTTCCGCTGTCTCCAGTTGGGTGGTTTCCCTGCAGCAGTGTGACGGGCAGTTTGGGGCATCCTGATTTGTACGGCGGTCGGGACGTCCTTCTGGGCTGCTCTATTGGCTTCCACCACCACAGTGGCAGGCACATTTTGATGGTGGTTCATGTTGCACCACGGCAGATGGAAATTGGGCTATGTTTGCCCATTATAATATGACGGGCGTGAGGACCGCTGCTGGCATGCGGAAAGTGACATTTCTCGCCACCGCCGGCACTGCGGTGGTGCCTCCACCCGCCATCCTAATGAGCCCTTATGTGTTTTTTTGATAACCCCCACACACCAAATGGTCACTCAGTGTCATGCTTCATCATCGGGTTCTTTCCGCCCGCTGCAGGATAGGGAATGCTGCGACCAACTGAGACACTGGAGCACTTTTTTGTGAAAAGATTATGTGTGATACAGATGTGAGAGTGCTAGGGTCAAGCTGATTAGTGGTGCTAGTTAAAGGTTATCTGGCTAGTAAAAAAAATATTTATTGCTTTCCCTAGCTGGTTCAGAAAAGGGGGTGGTGATGGACAGAGTATCTGAATTAAGCAGACTACTCCTACCCGGTCCAAAGATCAGGGCTTGATCCATAACCGTTTATTAGCTCACTGCACCATCCCAGCTCAGAACCTGGCTATATGCAAATTAGTCTGTCCCTGGCCCAGTGCATCATGGGAACAGGGCAGACCAAACTACCAAGCCAATTCTTATACTTGGATGGAAACAAGCTTCCGGGGACCGGTTTCTGGCATTACAGCCGTCTTCGGTCCAGCTTGCTTGAATCCTGATGGTGCAATGAGCAAGGGACTCACATCTGAGTATACCCTTCCACGCTTATGGTGGACAAAATGATTCAGAAAAGGGGGTGGTGATGGACAGAGTATCTGAATTAAGCAGACTACTCCTACCCAGTCCAAAGATCAGGGCTTGATCCATCACGTTTTTTAGCTCACTGCACCATCCCAGCTCAGAACCTGGCTATATGCAAATTAGTCTGTCCCTGGCCCAGTGCATGATGGGAACAGGGCAGACTAAACTACCAAGCCAATTCTTATACTGGGACTCTGTTCATCACCACCCCCTTTTCTGAATCGTTCCCTAGCTGGTAGCACTAAAAATGGGAATGAAGGTGATGTATTGTAATGGGATATCCCCTCGTAGGTCAGCATGTTTCGAAAGTCATCTCCTTTAAGGGTGGGCATAAAATCCGTTTTGCGGGTGAATTTGCAGATTTTCCGCGATTTCCCAATCCGTGAATCTCGCGAAATCGCGGTAAAATCCGCAAATCAGCGGGGACGAATTTTCAGCCAAGCAAGGGTTACAGCAGCAGGTGCAAAAGTTGAACCTAATTTCTTTGTAACCTTTTACAAAAGGGTTACAAACAAATTAACTTCAACTTGGACACCTGCTGCTAATTGCTTCCTGGCGCCTCGTTGCCTACTAGCAACTATTCTCTGACCCTGCTCTGACCCTTGAAGCAGGGTCAGAGAATAGTTACAAGTAGGCAACGAGGCACCTGTCCAAGGAATTAAACCTCATCAGGAAGCACTTACAGATATAAAAAACAGGAAGAAGGGAGAGGATGGCAAATACATCCATTTTGAGTTGTCAGGAGGAGTTAAACTAAAAGAGACCTTTACAGCACAATTTTCATATGCATTTTGCTAAAAATAAAAAGCTGTATGTTCTGTAGGGGCAACTCAGGAATCTGGCCCTTCAGAGATCCGGCCTCTCTTTCTTTCTCTCGTTCTCTCTCTCCCTCTCTCTTTTCCTCTCTTTCTCTCTCTTTCTATCTATCTATCTATCTATCTATCTATCTATCTATCTATCTATCTATCTATCTATCTATCTATCTATCTATCTATCTATCTATCTATCTATCTATCTATCTATCTCTCCCTCTCCCATAAACGACTGCATGGGTAACTTCGCTATGCAAGCGGCTCGCGAACAAGCAAAAAAACAAAAATCCGCAAATTCGCACAAATTTGCGAATTTTGCGGATCGCGAATTCGCAAATCCGCACATTCGCGGATCGCGAATTCGCAAAATTCGCCCATGCTTAATCTCCTTGGCTTTCTCGTCGGGACCGTGAAAGATCCCTAGTCCACTCATGCATAAATTATTAATAAATAATATGTGCCTATCAATGTAAGCTTTAATACATGCTAGTCAATTAAGCATGCAAAACCATACCTATTTGGTATTGTTTTCCAAACTACTAATATTACTCAAGAATAACTATAGCCTCATGAGCTATGCACGGCAGGCGAGGGCGCCTATAGTCAGACAGTCAGCAAGGCTGCACGCTCACCAGGGTAATACCTCTCTGCTCAGGAGAGGTATTACACCAAGATTGGTGTGAGTCGACTCCTCCCTGGGTGTGGGTAGCCCAGGCTGAAAAAGAAATGGTACAAAAGGAACTCACCTGCTTGTAGGCAGCTTAGGCATGCAGGGACACTGCTCGCAGCACCCTTCTATTCTGGACAATCATCAGCACAAGGAGAGTGCAAAAGTGGAATTCGATTAGTAATTTCCGAGCTGTCCTCGCTATTGGTGCAGAGATAAGATCCGACAATACTCCAGGCTTAGGGGCTTATTTACAAGCCACTTGCTTCTTTTGTGTCACCTTTCCCATGTTAAAGATGACACAAAATCGGCGCAAGGGCCTTGTAAATCTGCCCCTTACAGCTTACCTCGAGGTCCGTGACATCGATGGTGAGGCGGCTACACTTGTGTCACACACATCTGCTCCGCATAGACGAGCCCAATACAGATTTTTGTCAATGAAGCCTCAGTACCCCAAAAGTTTCAAGCATGAATGGCTTGACTTAAGAAAGGATAACCTCTGATCTTGCTACCCTTATCCCTTGGAAGACTTAAAAGTGGCTAATCAGAGCTGGAGCGGACCTCAGTCTATGCCTATGGGTGATAGGTCTAAACCTAGCCTCTAAGAGCCGCAGAAAGGATTTGGAGGAACAATCCATCCGCCCTCCATTGAGATCAACTCCAAGCAGCCCGCAGGTCTTACAAAAGCACATTAAGAACAAAAAGACAGCTTTATTCTGCTCTGCGCTAGACACCGTTAAAAATTGACCCAAATAGCTTTTTTAATATCATCAGGAATCAAACCTCCAAGCCCATGACATCATCAACACAGGCATCCAAAGAACGATTCAACAACTTTGCCAGCTGTTTCAATGAAAAAATCGCTAATATAGATCTCTCACTTGACTTAAATCTCATCCTTTCCATCGAGAACAAAGTGTCCGAAACTCAGGATAGCACCTCCTTGATCCCCCTAAACATTGGTCCTCCTTCATTCCCATCCAGGATGTAGATATAGTCAAATTAATCTCCGATTCTTAACCCTCATCACACACCCTGGATCAGCTACCCCGCACCTGGCCAAAGACCTGAAGCATGTCATGGCCCGCTATGGTGCAAGATTATTAACAGCTCACTGAGCTCTAGAACTGACTCAAAGTAGGCCATGTCACACCTCTGCTAAAAAAGCCAGGGCTAGACACCAAGGATCTAAACAACTTCAGACCTGTATCAAACCTACTTTTTTTGTCCAAAATCATGGAAAGATGTGTACTCCCTCAGACCCAACACTTGGATAACATCAATTTCCTAGATCCCCATCAATTGGGTTTCAGAAAAGGCTGCATACCGAATCCACAATCCTCAATGTCATAGACGACCTACTCAAGTCACTTGACTCGGATCAATGCTGCCTTCTTATCCTTCTAGACTTCTCGGCCGCATTCAAAACAGTTGACCACAAATAGCTCATCAAGGTGCTACAAGAAAGGGCTGGTCTTCAAGAGACGGTCCTCCACTGCTTCTCCTCCTTCTCCACAACCTCTCACAAAGAATAAAAATTAAAAACTTCGAGTCCGACCTCCAGCCCGTCATCAGAGGTGTTCCACAAAGATCAGGAGAGGAAGAAGAGGATTAAGTTCAAGTCCTTGTGCTTGGTATACAAGGCTTTACACAATGCTGGACCAGTGTTCTTCACTCAGAACCTAACCCCCTACTGCCCTTCCAGAACACTGCGCTCCTCCAGTTCCTTGGAACTGTTGATCCCCTGAACCAAATCTGTCAACTGGGGTGACAGAAGATTTCTCGTAGCCACACCGAAACTGTGGAACACACTGCCTTACGCACTCAAGACCAGTACTTCCCTCTGGTCTTTCCGCAAAAACCTCAAAACCTGGCTTTTTAATCAATGATCTTCAGCTCCCCTTGCTGGCTAAACATTGCAGTTCTCAGCGCCGAGATGCCCGCGGGCCTTCGTTCGCGCTTTACAAATGCTGTTATAAAATAAAAAATAAATCAGTGCTCTCCCCTCAGCTTTTCAACATCTACATTGAACCCCTTACCCCTCTAAATCCAACATCCGCTTTTACTTATATACTGACGACACGCAGATTTATCTAGAAACCACCTCCATTGATAACATCCAGACACTTAACACCATGCTCAAGAAGGTTCAACACTGGCTCTCAAGTAATCACTTTAAACTCAACCAACAGAAAACGGAAATACTCCAACCAGGACGAAAACCCCCAAATTGAATAATGGCTCAAAGGCATTGGCACCCTCAATTGTAACCTCATCCTGGTGGATTCTGTAAAATCCCTAGGGATCACCCTAGACCCGAAATTAGACATGAAAAAACACATTTCAAGATCCACTAAAAGTGCCTTTCTCAAACTGAAATTACTTTACAAAATAAAACCCTTACTCCAACCCAAAGACCTTCAACAAGCCACCCAAGCACTGGTGCTCTCCAGAATTGACTATGGGATTGCAGCACTGACTGGAACAGCAAAATCACACCTCACCCCCCTGAAGACAACCTTCAATGCAGCTGCTAGGATGGTCACTGGTACCAGAAAATTTGAACACATCTCTCCTGCTATCAGAAAATGATAATGGCTCCCAATTGAGCTGCGAGCCAGCTTCAGAACAGCCTGCCTCACGCACAAAGCTCTGCACACAGGCAAACCAGAATACTTGGCCAACAAACTCAGAAGGGCCGGCCAGTCCAGAAACCTCAGGAGCTTTAACACTCTGCTACTCATCCTGCTGAAAACTAGTAGGCAAAAAACAGCAGCCAAATCGTTTGCCAGAAACGCCCCCAAAATCTGAAATACCATACCCCCCACATCAGAATGACCCCCTCGTTTTCAAAATTCAAGAACCTACTCAAAGTCCTTTTCCTCGAGCGTTCTAGAATAAACCGATAAGAGACAAGGAAGTACATCTGCCTGTGCTCCACTGTACCTTTAACTGGGAGGCTGAAGACACTGACTCGGAACAAGAAATCTTTAACTTTTTTTTTGGACTCCCGTCCGGATTGAACAATGAATTTGCTTGGATGCTCATCTGGTTTGACCTGCACCCCCTCCCCTGTTTCCCCTTCCCTTGGGTGTTTGTTCATTTCCTGGCTAGAATCCTCTTGTTCTACCAACTACCTGTCTCGTCTATCTGCACATTATTGTATATGTTGTGAAGCGCTCTAATACCCTCGAGTCCAGCCAGCGCTATATAAAACTCCAAAAATAAATAAATAAATACTTCTATAGTTATGGAGAGTAGAATTTCCTATAAAGGAAGGACTTCCTTCAGATAATAGAGAGGGTGTTAATTAAATTAGGAAGTGTCTTTGAAGGAGGAGAACTTTGAGGTCAGTTTTGAAGGCCTGGAGAGATGGTGGTGGTCTGGACCTGAGGTGGAAGTGAGTTCCACATTCTCACTGCGTTGCCTGAAAAGGATTGGGCCATCAATCTTTTATTCTTGAAAGTGGGAGGTTCAAGCAATACATTTTCCGCATTACATGATGGTCTAGAGCCTCCAGAGAGTTTCGGTTTATTCGCCAGGTAGCGAAGACAGGATGTGTGCAAGGCTTTGTGGGTGATACAGGAAGTCTTGTAGATAGATCTTGCCTCGATGGGAAGCCAACGGAGGGTGGATAAAATGGGTGTGATGTGGTCGCTTCTTTTGGCTCCATATAAGAAACGAGCAGCTGAATGGAGAACATATTTAAGGGTGGAGAGGTGGGATTTGGGGAGGCCAGTAAGAAGCGAATTGCAGCAGTCCAGTCTGGAGAGAACCAGTGATTGCTCCGGGAAGGAGCAATGAATCCCCCAAAGAAGACGCAGTTGGTATCGAGCAGACTTTGCAATGGAATTGATGTGGGAGAGCAGACTGAGTTTTTTGTCGAGTATGACACCAAGGAACTTTGCGCTGTCGGCAAAGATGGGTTTATTGTTAACTAAATTCATCTGATCCATTCATGATTGAATCGGGAGAGGAGAAAGTGAGGAGGAGAGGAGGAGGAATTCAGTTTTGGAGGGATTCAGAATCAGTTGATCAGTTTTGAATGGAGTCCAGAGTAGAGCTTAGGACGGAGAGATCGTGAGTGGAGTCCACCTTAGGTAGATTTGAGTGTCGTCTGCATAGAGATGATAGTGGACCCTGGATTTACTTAGTAGATTTCGCAGTGGTTCTAAATAGAGATTGAACAATGTGGGTGCAAGTATAGAGCCTTGAAGAACACCTTGACCTACCGCCAAAGGAGATGAAAAACTGTTTGCTATTTTGATCATTTGGGATCTATCAGAGAGGAAGGAAGCAAACCATTTAAGCACAGTGCCCTCCATGCCCATTCTCTGCAGAAGAGTGTGGAGGAGAGTGTTGTGATTGACAGTGTCAAAGGCTACAGAAAGGTCTAGGAGAATCAGAAGACAAGACCTCCCCGAATCGAGTATCAGCAGCACGTCATCAATCACTTGCAGCAGGGCTGTTTCAGTGCTGTATTTCTGAATGAAGCTGTACTGGAATTTTCAAGATCATTTTTGGTCATTTATGACCTTGTATGTAGCGCATTCTACAATTTGTATGCCAAAGTAGCTCCTTCTTTAACTGAGTGCTCTTTTCAAAGGTTCTGAGTCAGTTAGTTGCGACCTGGGCTTGTCCCGAAGCGGTCGCTCAACCACGCTCCCACGCTTGGTACCACCCACGCTTGCTGCCTGACGGTGTACCTCTCTGCAGCCTGCTACCTCGCTGTTCTGATAATCAAGCTCCTCACCACGTTTGGTATCGTAGCCTCTTAGCGCTTTTGGAACACTCCTGCGCCGCATTGCATAGCTCATTTTGTCATATCGTGCCTGTTTGAATGTCGCTCCTGCGCAATTAGATTGCTTCACACACGTTGGCGCCGCATTGCTTGGACATACTTGGTGAAAGTAACCTGCATTAGTTTTTCATTGCCGGTCCTCGGCTGTGCTCCATTTGGCTTCCTGTTTACGTAGCCATTTTGTTGTTGTTGTTCCCCTCTCCTGGCCCGTGTCTCCTCCTCGATCCCTCCTCCCAGCTGAGACTCCCTCGCCCCCGCCCACTCCAACTTCTACATCTGACAGATGCTCCCGCGCGCAGCGTTCACGCGCAGCGGTCGCGCCGAAGGTGCGCCAAAGGTAAGCCCATCTACGCCCGTCCGCGCCTGGACCGCGCCCAGCGCCAAACCCCCTGGTCCTTGCAAAACCCACCCCACCCGCTTTACTTATGATGCCTCCACCCTCCTAGCCCTAAACCCCGGCAGACAGCCCAACTGCGCCCAAGCCGCTCCTGGACACACCCATGGAACCTTCTCTTGCAACTCCTGTAAGTATGACGGCACCAAGACCAACTCCTCATCCACGAACACCAAACAGAGATCTGACACCAACCACCTAAAATGCATCCTGCTCAACACCCGCTCGGTCCACAGACACACCATCGACCTTTGGAATCTACTAGACACCATCTCTCCGGACGTCGCCTTCCTTACAGAAACATGGATGAACGCCTCCTCAGCCCCAGACATCACCATTGCCATCCCGGAAGGCTACAAGATCATCCAAAAAGACCGCAACAAACAAACAGGAGGAGGCATCGCTATCGTCCATAAGAATTCCATTCGCATCTCAACCAGCTCAGACGTCGACTTCGCTAGCGCCGAACACCTTCACTTCCAGATCCACACCGACCCCAAGACCACACTCAGAGGCACACTCCTCTACAAGCCACCAGGACCCCGGGCACAATTCAGTGAAGACATCACTGACTTCATCACCCCACTCGCCCTCCCCTCTGAGGAATACATTCTTTTGGGAGACCTCAATTTTCACCTGGAAAAGAGCAACGACAGCAACGCCAACACCCTTCTAGACAATCTCGCCAACCTCGGACTCAAACAACTTGTCAATACCCCCACTCACAACGCAGGTCACACACTCGACCCTATCTTCACCTCCAGCAAACATATCTCCTTCAGTCATACCACAGCTCTCCATTGGACGGACCACAGCTGCGTTCACTTTGTCTACAAAAAGACCACAGCCCACAACCATCCTCAACCTACTCTGTGAAGAAACTGGAACAAAATCACCATCGACCAGATCTCCTCATCGCTGCTTCAAAACCCCCCTGCCTACTCTTTGAACCCCAACGAAGCAGCCATTAACCTCACTCAAAGGCTAACCAACAGCGCCGACAACCTAGCACCTTTGAAAAAACGTCAATTCAAACTAGGCAGCAAAAACGCCCCCTGGTTCAACGATGATCTTAAGAACTCCAAGAAACTCTGTCGCTCCTTTGAGAAGGCCTGGAAAAAAGACCCAAACACCAGCACAAGGGACGCCTTCAAAAACGCTACCCGCATATACCACCAACTGATCCGGACTGACAAGAAAGCCGCATTCAAGGACCGACTAGACAACAACGCCCACAACAGCAAGGAATTATTCAACATCGTCAAAGAGTTTACCAACCCCACTGCCAACTCCAATGACATCACCCCATCTCAAACCCTCTGCGACTCCCTAGCTTCGTTCTTCCACAACAAAATCGCAGACATCCACAACTGCTTCGACAACCAACCCGGAGTCCAACCCACACAAACTTCGGCTGCTCCTCCACCCCCCTTGAACACCCTTAATGACTGGAACCCAATCTCCACTGAGGACACCATCCGCCTGATGAACTCCATCCACTCTGGATCACCTACCGACCCATGCCCTCACCACATTTTCAACAAAGCGGACCTCATCATAGCACCACACCTCCGAGACGTCATCAACTGCTCCTTCAACTCCGCCACCTTCCCGGAAAGCTGGAAACACGCCGAACTCAGCGCCCTTCTGAAAAAACCCACAGCGGACCCCACCGAACTCAAAAACTACCGCCCCATCTCGCTCCTTCAATTCCCGGCCAAAGTCATCGAGAAAGCCGTCAAAAACCAGCTCGCCGCCTTCCTCGAAACAAACAAATCCCTCGACTCCTCACAGTCCGGCTTCCGAGCCAAACACAGTACTGAGACCGGCCTCATCGCAGCAACAGACGACATTCGAACTCTACTAGACAATGGAGACACAGTTGCCCTCATCCTCCTCGACCTCTCCGCAGCCTTCGACACAGTCTGTCATAGCACCCTCCTACAACGCCTCAGAAACATCAGAATCCAAGGAAAAGCATCGGAATGGATCACCTTGTTCCTTGCCGGAAGAACACAGAGAGTCCGCCTCCCACCATTCAAGTCAGAGGCCACTGAAGTCATTTGAGGCGTACCACAAGGATCTTCACTCAGCCCCACCCTCTTCAACGTATACATGAGCCCCCTCGCCAACACAACCTCAACATCATCTCCTACGCTGATGACACTGAACTTATCCTCTCACTCACCAAAGACCCCAACACCGCCAAAACCAACCTACATGAAGGAATGAAAGAAGTAGCTGAGTGGATGAAGCACAGCCGTCTGAAACTGAACTCAGACAAAACAGAAGTCCTTATCTTAGGTACCTCCCCCTCCGCCTGGGACGGCTCTTGGGGGCCAGAGGCCCTTGGAAAAGCACCCATCCCGACAGACCACGCGCGTAACCTGGGCGTCATCCTGGACTCCTCACTCTCGATGACCATTCAAGTCAACGCCGTTTCATCCTCTTGTTTTAACATTCTTCGAATGCTCAAAAAAACATTTCGCTGGATCCCCACCGAAACCAGAAAAACGGTCACCCACGCATTTGTTACTAGCCGCCTGGACTACGGTAACACCCTATACGCCGGAGCCACCGCAAAACTCCAGAAAAAACTCCAACACATCCAGTATGCATCAGCCAGACTCATACTAGACATCCCGCGTAAAGACCACATTTCTGGTCACCTGAAAAACCTTCACTGGCTTCTCGTCAATAAGAGGATAACATTCCGCCTCCTAACCCACGCACACAAAGCACTTTACGAACTTGGACCCGAATGCCTCAACACACGACTTTCATTCTACACTCCCTCCCGCCAGCTAAGCTCTTCCAACCAAGCCCTTGCTGCTGTCCCTCGCATTACCAAATCCACCATGGGAGGAAGATCCTTCTCATACCTGGCGGCTAAAACCTGGAACTCACTTCCCATTCACCTTCGCCTCACTCAGAACCACCTAGCATTCAGAAAGCTACTTAAAACCTGGATATTCGACAAATAATTCCCCACCCTTCCTTAAGCGCCTTGAGACCCTCTGGGTATGTAGAGCGCTATGTAAATTACCGACTTTACTTGACTGTATTGTTCTGTTTGCCTAAAGTATCTGGTACGAAGGCTGCCTGGGTTCCCCAGCACAGCGAGTCAGCCTTGTGGCACAGATTTGGGGTCTCAGAGGTTTGAGCCACTGAGGGCATGCTTTATGTAAAGGGTGCCCCTTCCAAAAACAAAACAGAAACCTTGTACTGCTGTCATGGATGGATTATGTGATATTGAGTGTGGAAAGCATTTACAAAATTATTTGCATAAGGCCAGAACACACAGTGTGTTTGCTGTATCATTCCCTTAGGTTAGGAAGCGTATACCGTATTTACATGTCGGTTCCCACAGAAATCAGCCAATCCACTCTGCATATGCAAGGCCATTGTAAAATGTCATAACACTTACCCTTTGTTTACAGATTTATTCTCAGTTTTGAGAAATAAAAGCTATATTTGAAGGTTCAGATTTACAGGTAGGAACGTGCGTACAGCATTTAGATGCTGATTCCTGCAGAGGTAAGGCAACTTCCTCCTCATTTACTGGTCCGTTTTCAGAGGTCAAAAGCTCATCCAGCATTTACAGATTCAAATCGGAGAAGGTAACAACATGCTTACTGTATTTACATGCTCAGCCCCGTAGGGGTCAGTCATGTACACTGCATTTACAGATTAATTCCAGAGTTCAGAAAAAAACTCTATTTACAGATTCAGGGGCATATTATCAAGGACCGGAGTTAAAATTATCGCCATTTTATCAGCAGGAGGGTGCCGATAAAACGGCGATAATGGGCTTGATAATTCACCCTTGTTAATTCCCATAGAAGCCCATGTTCTGATTTTAACCTGGGCTTCTATGGGAATTAACAAGGACGTATTATCAAGCCCATTATCGCCGTTTTATTAGCAGTTTCCTGCCGATAAAACAGCAATAATCTTAACACCGGTCCTTGATAATATGCCCCCTCAGTCCTGTAGGTTAGACATCGAATGGACACGCATTTTTCATGCTTTCCGCACTGCATGCACAGGCCCATCCTTTGAGGACAGAAAACTCTTCAAATATTTACGGTTTCATTCAAAAAATGGCCAGAAAGATAGACTACAATGACAGATTCATTCTGAGTTCAGAAAAATTGCACTGCGTTCACTAATTTAGTCTCACTTAGTTTACATGGCATTCTATGAGGCTAGGCAACTCATGTAGTATTTACGGACAGATTCAGTTTCTCCAAGTATAGAAAATGTATACTCCATGTACCTGGGCATTCCCATCAGGTGTTCGAAAACTCACCTTGCAAGTGTAGATTCGTTCGCAAAGTCATCCGAAAATAACCACGCATTCAATTGATTCAGACCCAGAGTTTAGGACAAACATTATCAGCCTATAGGTTGTTAACCCTGTTTCAAAATTCAGTCTCACGGAGGCAACACAACTTGTTCAGTTACAGCCTCCTTGCCAGTGAAGTGACATTATATTCATGGATTTACTCAGGTTAGTTTTGACACAATCTCTGCATTTTGTTACCTTTTGCTACCATTGGTTCATGAAAATGAGGGGAAGCCATGCTGCCTGACCCTGGCATGGCGAAGAGACTGGCCTGGTTTTCATCAGTATCTCCAGGAATGCCCAAGTGGACAAACTTGCAAGATCAAGCTTTTTTCCCCTTAAAAATGCTGCAAATTAAATTTTCCCTCATTTGGGATTTTCACACAAGGTCCAAGCTACAATTTCCCTTGTTCTGTCCAAACTTGATTACGCCAATAGCCTGTACCACAAATCACCTTTAATGATTATGAAAAGACTACAACAGATTCAGAACTCAGCTCAGACTACTCTTGCATATCAAACCGCAAGACCACATCTCACCTGCCTTGAAAGCCCTGCATTGGTTACCGGTTGCCAGAAGATCCACGTTCAAGTTTCTTTGTATCACCCACGAATCAATACATGGAATGGGACCGCTCTTCATCAGAAATAAAATTCACCAAACACATTCAACCAAAGAACCTCCACTCTAAAGGGGCATCTTGCCTCAAAATCCCATGATATAAGAAAAAAAAACATGGATGGCACATCCTTCTCTGTTCAAACAGCCAAACTATGGAACTATTTAACCCTAAACATAAGATCCACTGACAACCACCTTATCTTAAGAACACTACTCAAGAAATGGTATTTCCCCACATAAGCACCAGATGCAAACAGAAATTTACAGCATTTCCCTCTGTATACACGCAAGTTTTCATTATAGATATGTACCCTTCTTTGTGTATCGCTTTGTATAAACATGTAGAATAATTATGTTGGGAAAAAAATCATCTTTGATCTACCTACATGTACTTACTTCCATTGTGCATCTATGTATCTTGCATGTACTTGGATCTGTATGTCTGTTACTTTTCTCCTGATAAAGCATATCAATGCACTACCCTATTTCTCATCCTGTGCCTCTATCAATATCTTTTATATACTTACCTTCTTGATCTGTTTTCTTTCAATGTACTTATGGATCTATATATGTATCACCTATGGACTTGGCCCTTTTTGCAGGGTCATCCCTGAACTTTTTGCTTTCCTCCTGTATTTTATCTGACCTGTTTTTGTTGGATTTTTGACTCTGGGCACTTTATCACTGCTGATCAGGGGGACTCAAGCCACTCACCAGGGGTCCCGCTCGGAGTGACCACCACCACCAGCCAGCCTGACTACAGCCGCGGCGCTCTCTGACAACGAGCGCCGCCGCGGACCGGGCACCGGACCGGGCACCGGAGAACAGGGAGCGGGGAAGCAAGGACTTCAACCCCCAGCATCCCGAGCGGCCAGAAGCCGCACACTGTGAGTTGGCGCCAGGCGGCGCATTTAGTGCAGCACCTCCCCCGGCAGAGCGGGGGACTCAAGCCACTCACCAGGGGTCCCGCTTGGAGTGACCACCACCACCAGCCAGCCTGACTACAGCCGCGGCGCTCTCTGCCATCGAGCGCCGCCGCGGACCGGGCACCGGAGAACAGGGAGCGGGGAAGCAAGGACTTCAACCCCCAGCATCCCGAGCGGCCGGAAGCCGCACACCGCGAGTTGGCGCCAGGCGGCGCATTTAGTGCAGCACCTCCCCCGGCAGAGCGGGGGACTCAAGCCACTCACCAGGGGTCCCGCTTGGAGTGACCACCACCACCAGCCAGCCTGACTACAGCCGCGGCGCTCTCTGCCATCGAGCGCCGCCGCGGACCGGGCACCGGAGCACAGGGAGCGGGGAAGCAAGGACTTCAACCCCCAGCATCCCGAGCGGCCAGAAGCCGCACACTGCGAGTTGGCGCCAGGCGGCGCATTTAGTGCAGCACCTCCCCCGGCAGAGCGGGGGACTCAAGCCACTCACCAGGGGTCCCGCTTGGAGTGACCACCACCACCAGCCAGCCTGACTACAGCCGCGGCGCTCTCTGCCATCGAGTGCCGCCGCGGACCGGGCACCGGAGAACAGGGAGCGGGGAAGCAAGGACTTCAACCCCCAGCATCCCGAGCGGCCGGAAGCCGCACACCGCGAGTTGGCGCCAGGCGGCGCATTTAGTGCAGCACCTCCCCCGGCAGAGCGGGGGACTCAAGCCACTCACCAGGGGTCCCGCTTGGAGTGACCACCACCACCAGCCAGCCTGACTACAGCCGCGGCGCTCTCTGCCATCGAGCGCCGCCGCGGACCGGGCACCGGAGCACAGGGAGCGGGGAAGCAAGGACTTCAACCCCCAGCATCCCGAGCGGCCGGAAGCCGCACACCGCGAGTTGGCGCCAGGCGGCGCATTCAGTGCAGCACCTCCCCCCGCGATGCGGGAGTGCGCGGGAAGCGCCCGGGAGAAGCCCGGGACAAGGGCGGGACAGTCTTTGGCAGTCGTTGGCAGGCGGAGGCAGGGCAGGGCCAGTGACTCTGCCCCTCACAATGGGGAAACGCAAGCTGACTGTGAACACGGGCGAAAGTAAGAATGCCAAGGTACCCAGGAAAGCTGAGTCAATAATATCTTATCTCACATCTGCGGTGGGTGCTCTGAACGATGAAATAGCAAATGCCGAAAAAGAACTGGGTCTAGATCAGCCTATCACAGAGCCGGGGGACCTAAATAACACAGTTGCTCCCGAGCAAGCCTCACAGATTCCACTAGAACCCAGCATTGTTGTAAGGGCTCCTAACATTCTCCCAGCAACTGTGACCACTACCCATCCTCCTCCATCCAGTAGAGAAATTGTATATCATGAACAGGCTAATAATATACCAGCTAAAGCCAAACGCAAAAGAGGTAGGACAACCCGTAAAGGTGACTCGGGTGGTGTGGACAAATCGATCTCAGGGGATGCCCACGCCTACATGATCGAGGTAATTGAGGGCTTATTTGAATCCCGGGTGGAACCTTTGCTAGTAAATATAGCAAAATATATCGTGGACACTCTCAAAACATGCGTGAATAACATCATGAGTAAGTGCGACAAGATCGACAAACTCCTACATGAGCGCTATGTACACTGTGATACGCACGTTAAAAACAATCTTATACCTGACCAACAAGGGAGGATACCCCCAACAACTAATGACACTGCCACTGTGCTAGTTGGCCCACGCATGCTAACATCTAGCACTAACTGCACCGCCATGGATATAGCACATGACGACAAGACTGCCTCATTGAGGGGGGCTCAAACAGTGGCCAGTGTGATGGATGGGGCAACAAGTGCAGCACCAACTTCCTCAACACAGGGGCACAAACCCATTGACTCTTGTAAAAGACCGTCTCGGGCAGTGCATCTTCCTCCGGATGCTGCCCGTTTAGTTGTTATCTTGACTGGGATCCCGTGTCTCAAACCACAACAGATCGAAACTGAACCTGAGCTCTTAAATAAAAACTAGAAAATGGTGCTCACAGTTCAGCAGCGGGAGTGTGGATGTGGGCAAACACATCATAGCTGCGAGGAGGGTGGAATGGGTGGGAAGTAGGGCCAAATGTATTCCTGGGGATTGTGTTATTGTTAATTTTGACAGAGGTAACCTGGCAGACACTCTTTTATGGGATGGTTCTGAGCTAGTCGGTGACGGTATCAGACCACTCCCACTAGGGTACTTTTATCCCCCTCCCATACACCCCCAGATAAGATCTTCCCACCCCCCTATTCCACACCCAGATAAAGCCGGCTGGATAAGGGCCCCCCCATATATATCTTATCAAACTCAACAGGCCTTACTGCGGGTGAGCTCCAATTCTGTAGTAGCCCCACCCACCCAAGCACACCACAATGGCAGCCAGGGGGCAGGGATCTTACTTACTAACAGGTTCTCCCCTCTTTCTTCGGACTCCCCTCTGGATTCCAATGATTGACAACCACCCAATGTGCCCCCTTTCATGGAGGCTACCACTGTCCGTAGGAATTGCCACATCTCAATGGTAAGCTGGAACATCGCTGGGTTAGGGAAGAAAGTCATGGACGCTAGATGGTTAAAATTTGTGTCCCAATACGAGATTTTGGGTTTCCAAGAAACGTGGGACGTCAGAGACAACTTTTTCCTGGACGGGTTCCAGAGTTTCTCAGTCAAGGCAACCCCAGGGGAGGGCGGAAGGCATAAAGGAGGGTTGCTCATTCTCTTCTCCTTAAAATTGGCAGGGATTACCACTAAGATTGATTGCACCTCTGATAACATCCTCTGCATCGAGTGGGTCAGGACAAACTCCCCGCTAATTCTCATAATTAATTTCTATAATGCCCCCTCAAAGGATAGTAACTGTTCTCATTTGAAGTCCCTTTCTCTGTTTTTATCCTCATACAAGTCAAAGCAACGCGCTTCATTCGATATCCTGTTATTGGGAGATTTTAACATACATCCATGTGGCTGGGGTTGTTTGTCCAGGGAGGTATTGGGCCCTTTGGGAGCCGTTAGTACCCACTTTGAGCACACTGCGCATGGGGCGGACTTAGAAAACCTACTTGCCAATTTAAATTTATACGAGGCTGAAGGGTCATGGGGTGAAGTGAGGGCACCAACCTTTGTAGGCAGGGATGCCAGTACAATTATCGATTACATCTTCATTACTCCCGGCCTAATAAGCATGGCGGTAGCCTATGATGTGTGCACCTCCCCTTTTAGCAATCACAACCCTGTAGTCCTGACATTGGATATGGGCGACAATACTGCGACCCAGGTCGAGCGCCTGGGGGCCGGTGGAGACGCCCTCATCCCTAGGGAGCAGGGTCGTAGATTAAATTGGGCAAAGGTTGTCCCGGAGAACTTCATGGACAATCTTGTTCAGAATAGACAAGCTGACATCATAACCTGCATGGAGACTACAAGTGAGGGAATGGCCATTATTACCTCTTTCACCGCCATACGTACACAAATTAGCCATGACCTGACATCCACAAAAAATCAAGTGGTTTCTACTAGTCCTAGATGGTTCGATAGGGAGTGCTCCCAAAAACATAATGCTCTACTACAGGCTCTTAAACATCAGCCCAGAGATAGGGAGTTGGTGGGTCGGCTCAGAAAAGAATATAGGCAGGCTATCGAGACACGCAAAAAAACTATAAAAAGTGAGGCATGGGACAGTTTAACATCGGTCAGCGTGCTGAGAGATAGTTCCCAATTTTGGTCGATTTTAAATCATCCGTATTTTGCCTCTTCCAACAACACTGTGCTGCATTGTGTGATACCAGAGGATGACTGGGTGAACCACTTTAGTAAAATTTATAACAGTGCAGATCTTTTAACCACACCCCATCCCCATCACCCACCTACCGAACCCCCCCTTTTGTCCTTTTCTGAATTTGAGGTTATCAGGGCAATCGAAGAGATGACTAAACATAAGGCACCGGGCCCAGATGGGGTCCCTGCAGACTTATATAGCTCGCAGACACTATTCTGGGCCAAAATCCTCACAAATGTCTTTAATACAACTGTCACCGTGGGGTTTCCAAAAAGCTGGTCCACTTCAACCATTATCCCTATATTTAAGAAGGGCTCCAGATCGGACCTGGCATGCTACAGGCCGATCTCTTTAATCGACTCTGCCGTAAAGATTCTTGGCAGAGTCATTCTACACAGATTAGGCGACATTATTAAGGAGAAGGGGGTACTCTATGACCTGCAATATGGTTTCAGGGAGAAAAGAGGTACAATAGAGCAGTGCTTGAACCTCCACATGCTGATTAGTAAATACACCATGGCCAAGGAGGGTCACCTATATCTGGCCTTTATGGACCTTTCCTCGGCTTTTGACTTGGTCAATAGGGCCAAGCTATGGACCATACTGGCTGGTATTGGGATTGACCCCCCTTTAGTAGACTTCCTGGCCGCACTCCACGCAGATCTTTCAGCTAACATCAGAACTACCCGTGATGGTAAAACCACCAGACCATTTAGTTCCAGACGGGGTGTCAGGCAGGGCTGTATCTTAGCCCCACTCCTGTTTACCATCTATATCAACTCCCTTGATAAAGCCCTGGAGGGGTCCACACTAGGCGTGGGCGGAAAATCCGTTCCGCTCGCGGATTTTGCGGATTTTCGGGAAATCCGCAATCCGCGAGATTTGCGAATTTCCCGCAAAATCCGCAAATCCGCGAGCAGCGGATTTTGCTCGCACTGCTCGCACTGTTCGCGTGAGTTCGCGCCCCGCGAATAAGTGCAAAATTGCAGAAATACGATCTTGGCAAAACTGAAAGTAACTACTTACCAGGTTCAAAAGTTCAGGCACATCATTAGTAGCCATTTCCTGTAGTGCTTCCTGAGGGGGCCCTCCAGAGTTCAGTTGCCAGTTGAAACTATTATGTGACCCTGCTCTGAACCTCAGAATAGTTACACATATGCCACAAAGGTCCTGAATTACAGCTAAGGGAGACAAGCAGGAGCCAGGCTGGAAGTTAAAATCCATTAATCAGCCCCTAATTCATTATTGTCAGTTGGGGCAGGGCAGGTGTTGTAACTAATTTTGCAACAATGAAAGCACTTAGCAAGTGCAAAAGATCACTAATCAGGGCGCACTAAGGAAGCAGGTGCCAGCTAAAAAAATATTCTGTGACACATTAATCAGCCCCAAATTAATTCAGGTCACTTGAGGCAGGGAAGGTGTGCTTTGCTTTGCTGAAAATAATGTACACTGGACAACCAGAGGGTGTAGTGATGAAACAGAGGGTGGCATGGGTGGGCCAGAGGGTGGTATGAGTAGTCAGAGAGTGGCAGTGGTGACAGAGAGTGGCAGTGATGAAGAAGAGTGTCCCAAACAGGCTGGACACGTAGAAACAACAAGTTCGCAAAACTTGCGACCCGACAGGTAAGTTCGCAAATTGCGAAATTGTAAAAACCCTCGCGAACTGGCAGAAACACGGGCGAACACACAAAAAAAAAATCCGCAAATTCGCGGGAATTCGCGGATTTTGCGGATTGCGAATCCGCAAATCCGCAAAATTCGCGGATTGCAAATCCGCAAAATCCGCTCATGCTTAGTCCACACTTGATATTCCTTATGTGGGGGGATCTGCAGTTCCCGTACTCCTCTATGCGGACGATGCGGTGCTTCTAGCCCGCACAGGGGTGGGGTTACAGAGGCTCCTTAATGCATTTGGTCATTTTATGTCTTCGCTTGACCTGCTGGTCAATAACAAAAAATCTCATGTTATGCTGACAGGGAAGCGTCCAAGGCCAAAAAAGTTGAAATCTTTTAGTTGCTGTGGAGAGGGGATCTCGAGAGTACAAGTTTTCACCTTCCTGGGAGTGATATTTGAAGAGAAGGGTTCATGGTCCCCACAGGTGGATGCGAAATCCCTAGCCGTTATCAGATCCACCTCTGCACTTTTGAGTTTCGCCAAGCGTCTTGGGTCTCGACCGATGGAGGCATTATTGAAGGTTTACAAAACCAAATGCCTATCTATAGCCTCCTACGGAGCCCCATTGTGGGGCCACGCAAACTGTGGCAAACTACAATTAGCAGAAAATCACTTCCTCAGGTCCTTGTTGGGTGTCCCACAATCCACACCTGTCCTTTCAATACATACCGAATTAGGGCTGGGTTATCTTACTGACTCACTCCAACTAGCGCCCCTTATGTGTTGGACTAAAACGTGGCTGAACAAGGACATTGCTCTGAACCACAAAATCCTCAGGGATTGCATGACCTTGGACAATGCCTAAAAAATTCCATGGCTAGAATACATAAAGGGGGAGATGGGCAGACTCGGCAGACCAAATCTATACAGCCACCCAAACACTATACTCAAGGGAGATTTGAAATGGATCAAAGAAAACTTCATGAGGAGGGCAGTTCAAACACGGGAGGAGAAAGAACTAACTAAACCAAGAGTCAGAGCCAACTTCTTACTCCTGACCTCGCCCCAAATTGAACCTTATCTAAAAATCGTGAGCAGACCTTACCATCGTCACCTGCTTATTAGATTTAGGTTCAATTTAATCCAATACTCCTTGGGCGATCTTCCCGTGTGGGGTGTTCCTGATGAATCTACCCCGTGTAGCTGTGACAATTTCTCTGACCAAACCCTCATGCATTTCATCATGTTTTGTA
This sequence comes from Lissotriton vulgaris, assembly GCF_964263255.1. Lineage (NCBI taxonomy): Eukaryota > Metazoa > Chordata > Amphibia > Caudata > Salamandridae > Lissotriton > Lissotriton vulgaris. The sequence continues at coordinate 1,150,784,204 of NC_141698.1, forward strand.
GCCATTACAAAGCGAGTAGATTGAGGTTCTTGGCACCCATTTTAAGAGATGCAGGTTTTGTTCAGGTACGGCCTGCTCTACTTTACCTTCAGTTATTAGGCAGCATCAGGACAATTCTCCGGGTTGCTAGCTTCCTGGTCGCCGCTATGTGCACTAGGTCCAGGATGCTATCCCCGAGACAACTGGAAGGGTGATTTTATCATTATGATTCCCGGCTTGCTTTTTAACCTTTATGAATTTTACTGAATTGTTCTGCTTTTGTAACCCACATGAATTTATCAAATTGTAATGAATTTTATCAAATTGTAAATCAATTTTTAAATACATGTTGTTTGTTGCTTTTATGATTTTAAATGTAATCGAATAAAGCTTGTTTTGACTGACTGACTGACTGACAGTGCTAAATTGCATATGTTCTCCCTATTGTAAATGAATGTATGGATTAGTGATTCCAAGATTGGCTGATTTGGTTTACTTGTCATTACCCAGTACAGTGCACTGAGTGTGCCCAGGGCTTGAACACCAAATGTTGCTAGTGAACTTGCAGCACTGGTTGTGCTACCCACAGAAGCAACCTGTAAAAGTTTGTCTCTTTACTGCCATTGCAGAGCCTATGTGCAGTCTGGTACTGCCATGCTGACTGCGCAACTGCACCCACTTGCCATTCCCTAAACCTTCCCTCTTCTTCATATCAAACACCCCTATGGTAGGCCCAAGGGCAGGGTGCATTGTACGTATAAGGTAGGACATGCCCTGGTGTGTGTGGCATGTCCTAATAGTGAATTACAGCCTTTTTAATTTTTCACTAGTGCAAGGCTACTTGTTCTCCATAGGCCTGAATGGGCAGTTTGATTATTCCATCTTTTAATCCTAACTGACTCGGGGAACACGGTAGAAGTTCGAGTTTAATATACCTGAACTCAGAATGATAAAATACACCTTTTAGTGAAGTTGAATTTTAACATTCTGTGTTTGAAAATACCACTTTTAGAAAGTAGGTATTTTCTTGTCTAACTATCCAAACCTGCCTCTGCTAGGGTGTGTATTCCTTGTATGGAGTTTGAGTGACAGGGTCTGGGGATTCTGGGAGACAGAGTGAGTCAGCCCATTGGTGAATGGAGAGATCTTCATCTAGATGGGAGGGCGGAGTTGCACCGGGGACCTGAGTAGGGCTGTGACTTCCCTCCACAATGCTGGCTCGACCTGCTGTGGTGCTTTTGATGTCTCGGCCCTGCACTGTGAAAGGAGAGAAGTAGTCATGTCAACAGAGTGCTCCAGGGGTGTGACTTCCCTTCACAATGCTGGCTCTACCTCCTGTAGGGCGTATGATGTTTCTTCCCTGCACTGTGAAAGGAAAGAAGGAGTTATGTAAACAGAGTGCTCCAGGACTGACCAGAACTGGTTTGGACTAGGCAAAGGCCCCTCTGCACTCAGAGGACAAAGGGTATACATATCGGGACCCCGATCCCAAGAAATTAGATCACTTTTGGACAACAATAAGAGCCTTTGCTGAGGAGAGAAACCTGAAGAAACTTCTCGCATTAGCGGAGCAGCGTGCTGCATCAGGAAGAACTTGACGTCTTTATTTCTTTGCACCGGATCTTTGCCGCATCTCCATCTTTGCAACACTTTCATTGTAGAAGCGTGACGCATCGTAAGGTACATTGACTCAAAGAGTCCTATTTTAAGAACTACCGAGAACTAAGCTAGAACATGCCATTGTAAGTACAGTATTGTGGATTGTTGTTGTTTATGGTCTTGTGTTAAATCTATATAAAGAATACTTATTTTTAATATACAACTGGTGTGGTGTCCATTTGTAGTGTTGTCACTTGATTACTGTATGTGTTCACAAATGCTTAACACACTGCCTCTGAGATAAGCCTGTCTGCTCATGCCAAGCTACAAAGGGGGTGAGCATGGGTTATTTTAGGAGTATACCCCCTTTCCCAAACTAGAGGCAAGGGTCCCTATTTGTCACAAGTACCTACCTGTGGCAACTAGAGACCTCCAAATCTAACAATCACTTTCTCATAATTCATCATTTCCAATGCACTGCCCTATTTCTCAGGCTATACTTCTTTCAATATATATTCTAGCCCAACCTTCTGACTCATCTCAAACTTCTTTCTATTACTCTTACCAATGCACTACCCTATCTATCACCCTATACATCTATCAATATGACCTTTACATCCACTATCTCATTTATCCCAAACCCCAGACCACTACTATGATCCCCAATCTAACCCTTTCTAGGCTCTCTCTTACTCTACCCCTCCTTGCATCATCGGAAACCTTTGTACTACACTGATAACTCAAAACAAACCATTCTAAACTCTTCCCCCTGACTCCTCCCCTCCAAAACTCATTTTTACTCTTCCAAAAGCCTCCTCCTACTGCCATGACCTAAAAAAAATCCTTCACTCTTCTATCTCTCCACTATCCTTTTCAATCAAAATAACAGACTAACATGTTCACTTGTCAAATTCCATATTCCACTATACTAATTCACCACTAATCCTTTATGGGTTCCAGAGTAGCGGGCTACTTGCCAATAAAGCCTCTCAACACCTCATCAGGGTACAAGAACTATATGAATGCAAACCTTTTTCCCTTTTCTACCCCTCCCCAACAATTCTCAATCCAAACAACGGACTAACATATCCATCAATAAAATTAATTAAATTTTTTACCATACTAATTCAACACTAATCCTTGCGGGTTCCAGAGTAGCGTGCTACTCGCCCAAAAAATCAAAATAAATAAATAATTTAAAGGAAATGTTTAAAAAGCGCTGCAAAGCCCCATGAGGGGTAGCAAGCGCTGTATAAATATAAACCTCTTTACCTCTTCTATCCCGCCACCTACCCTTCTCAACCCAAATAACTGAATAACATATCCATCACTCTAATTACTTCATATTTCACTATACTATTTTTTAAAAAGAATCCTTTATGGGTCCCAGAGTAGCGTGCTACTCACTAGAAAAGCATTTCAACATCCATCAGGGGTAACAAGTGCTATATGAATGCAAACCTTTCTTCCCCTTTTATCCTTCTGCTATCCTTCTCACTCCAAAAAATTGACTAATATCCACCTCTGAAATTACTTTCATATTTCACCATACTAATTCACCACTAACCCTTTATGGGCTTCTAGAGTAGTGTGCTTCAACACCCCATCAGGGGTAACAAGCGTTATATAAATGCAAACCTTTTTCCTCCTCCATCCTTCTGTGGTCATTTCAAATCCAAATACCTGACTAACATGTCAACCACTTAACATGTACTTGCATATTTCTCTATACTAATTCAACAATAATCCTCTAGCGGTCCTGGAGTAGTGTGCTACTAGCCGAAAAAGCACTTTGACGCCTCGTCAGGGGTAGTAAGCGCTATAATAATGCAATTACAATACAATACAATACATGGGAGACAGTTTTCTGCAGCCAGACGTCATCACAAATATTAGTGGGAATAAAACAAGATATATCAGTGAATCATTAATGTACATTGTTTTCGAGATATTGAGATTCTGATCAATGTTTTTATAGAGGGTATTTATATAGTGAGTTATCTACTGTGATGGTTAGAATTATTAATATAGTTATCATTTTGGAATGCAGTGGTTATTGAATTCTGTTTTCACGACATGTTGGGGATCGCAATTACCAATGTCACTGTGATCGCCGGAGTCACCGCAAAAAGACAAAATAAGTTTTAGAGATGGTTCTCTTTTTTTTATATATATTTTATTGATTTTTAGTTATTCACTCACAGTATTTAACATCGGATGAAGCGGGGTGACACAATATGACATCTTGCAATCGTTCAATGGGATACAGAAAAAAAGGAAAGAAAACAATGAATTGCTACAGAGGATCTCACTTGTGTCACATCACATAAAGCAATTTGAAGAAACGAAAATATTAATAATAATAATAATAATAATTTGTACTCATGGGGACCATATCATAGCCAGGATGAGTCATGTGTCTCAGAAGAGATAACTCTATTGTAAATAGAAAGGGTGCTTTGTGAGCCCGGACTATGTGGTAAGGACCCTAGCATGATCCGTGCAAGTAGAAAATGTGTGTGTATAATAATTGGCTTTAGAGAGTGTACAGCCTTATAAGTATGCAACCTGCGCTGCTCAGTTTTAGTGAGCACCTGCCAGTGAGGTGTAATGACCCCACTGTGTGTTCCTCTCCGTCTATGCTGGGTAACGGGGGCGTGATCCAGCGTTGCAGCTAGTGCCTTTGGTGAGCGTTGTTATATAAAGGAGTAAGATTCGAATAAGTTGATCTTCATAACATCTTAACAACTAATAAGAACTATGAAAGAAATAATAAACTACTAGGTTATAACCTTGGAAGAGAGAGAAAAAAATAAAAGCAAAAACAAAGTGGGCGCGCATGTAGCATATGTGCTTGGTGGTGTAAACGTGTGTCTTCAGTCCTGGGGGGTGGCAAGTGCGGGGGCCTGGGAGATCAGGAAGCCGGCTACTATCTTGTGTCTCTTAGAGGAGATTAGGTTGGTGTCTGTGTCCCAGGCGTGTCAGCACCGCGGTCCCGCAGGGTTGGAGTGTTCAGTGAGTGGATCTTCCGCGCGGTTGCATGCTGTGAATGAGAAGGGCTGTGTGCAGATACTTGTTATGCACCTATCGTGGAAGCATATATGGCTCCCCTATCCCCCTGTCTGCCTGGCGAGGTCGGAAGCTGTTGTGTCTGGTCAATTCCTCTGCTGAGGCACACTCGGTGGAAGGACTTCAGGGTGTCGTCCCAGATTTGCGCAATTAGGTACTTTCATAATCCCGCAGTTTCCGCTCTATGAAGGATTACACTTTCCGCCCTTGCCCAGTTATCAAAGGAATTGCGCCAGTATATTGCCTGTGGGGGTTCTCTGCCTATCCAATGTTTAGTGATTAGCCTCTTCGCCGTGATCAGCCCAAGGTCCCAAAATCTAGACGGGACTTTATTCAATTTTGTTCTCCTGTACAGGCCTAGTATGCATGTCTCCCACGTGTGTCGCAGCTCATCTCCCACACCCTCCGATAGTACCTCCGTCACAGTGTGCCAGTAGGTCTGTAGTGTGGGGCACGACCACATCATGTGGAGGAAATCCGCACCTACGAGGGAGCATCTCGGGCACTCAGACATTGTGACCTCAAAGTATCTATTAATCTTGTCAGGCGACAGATATGCACGATGGATAATATAAAGTTGGATGAGCTTGAATCGGGAGGTGCGAGGGACATTGGTGGTGCCAGACAAGACTGCCGCCCACTCCCTATCTGTCCATATCCCTCCCATGTACTCTGCCCATTTATCCTGTAAGGCCTGGAGGGAGCATTGTGTGTGGGTCAGGAGAGCCTGTACTAGCCAATGTACCACGTGTGAACCGTGGCCCATGACATGTAGATATTGCACTAACATGTGTGTCGGCGGCTCCTTAGAAAGGTCTCCCCAGCCCTGCGATAGCGTAGGTAGAATTGCTGCATGTAGGAGGAACTGCCTGGCCGAAAGGCCCGTGTCTGCTGCTAGTGCCTCGAAAGGGACCAGGCCACCCTCGGTGTAGAGCTCCCCCACCGCGTCCACCCCCACTTGCGCCCAGCGCACCAGTGCCACCTCCGTTACCACCCCTCTGTCTCTGGGTGTGCCTGGCAGTGGAAGCACCGGGGCATATGGTGTCGTGGCACGGGTGAGTTTGAGACTCCTCACAAAACATTTGCGAGCCACCGCTAGGTGTAATTGTTTTGGACAGGTGGTTTTGGTCAGCGGGTGAAACATTGTGTGAATTTGTGTGGGGGTCCATATCGTATCTCCCGTGGCGGTGTCATTCAGGTTCTTCCCACTTAGCCATCCGGCTACCCATTGCAACTGCGCTGCCAAATAGTACAACTCCTGATTAGGGACCGCCAGGCCTCCAGCGTCCGAAGGTGCATAAAGTTTCTGTAGTGCCAGGCGTGGTCTCCCAGCATTCCATATTAGTCCTCTGATTGAGGTTTCTAGGTCTCGAAAAATGCAAGCAGGGACCTACACCGGTATGTTGGCATAATAGTATAGTAGTCTAGGTAGGGCGATCATCTTCGTCAATGTGACTCGAGCAGGGACATTCAGGGGCAGGGTTTTCCAGAAGGACATCTGCGCCCTCAGGGAGGATATGGCTCGTGTTATGTTGCCACCCAATACTTCTGGCAGGGATCTATAGATGTGTATTCCAAGATAACGGAACGTGGTGGCGTGCCAAGTGAGCTAATACAAATCTCACACTCCTGTTTGTCTGCGCTGAAGGAGTATACCCCAGATTTGGCCCAGTTAACCTTCAGTCCCGACATGGTTTCAAATACGTTGAAGGTGCTAGACCCGGTCGGTGGGAAGTGGGTCATGTTCCTGACATACAATAATAAATCGTCAGCATATAAAGATACTGTGTGTATGCCGTCCACTAGAGGAATCCCCCATTCCACGCCTTGGGCTCTAAATAGTGTTTCAAGGGGCTCCATCACAAGCGAGAAGGGCAGCAGGGACAAAGGGCACCCCTGTATTGTGCCCCTCCTGACGCAGATAGTATCTAATATCAGCTTAGCGGTGCGTACTTGCACCGTGGGCCTCTGATATAACAAGCCAACCATGTGAATATAATCATCGCCGAGTTCGTACTTCCTCAGCACTTCCACAAGGTAGGGCAACTCCACGGAGTCAAATGCTTTTTCTAGGTCAAGTACCAAGCACCCAGATCGGGGCCATTGCTGCACGGCAAATCTTTGAACCCTAAACAAGCGTTGGATGTTGTGCGAGATGTTCCTGGTGGGCAAAAAGCCATTTTGGTCGCTATGTATGAGGGTGGGGACCAAGGGGGCCAGCCGCTGTGCCAGCAAGGAAGCAAGTATCTTATAATCAGTGTTTAGAAGGGCCAGTGGGCGGTACGAGCCTAGTTGTGAACAGTCCCTGTTAGGCTTGGGGAGTGAAATGAGGTTGGCTTCATTCATCATGTGGGGGAGGGAAGAGTCTGTGGTTGCCGCCGCATATACCCACAAAAGCTCGGGGATCAGTAGATCTGAGTAGGCCTTAAAGAATTTGGCTGGTAGCCCATCTCGGCCTGGGGACTTTCCGTTAGAGAGCGAAAAAATAGCGGTGTGCAGTTCTTCAGGTGTGAGTATGGTTTCTAACTCATCACGCTGCACATCATCTAACCTCGGAAGCTCTATGTCAGAGAGGTATGCAGTTATGAGTTAGAGTCGCAGCCTAGAGCGATATAGTTCCGTGTAATGGTGGCCAAAAGCTGTATGTATGCCGAGCTGAAGTTTTAGAGATGGCTCTTATATAAACTCTCTAGAGAAACATGTCTTAAGAGAATACTGTTAGAATCCCCTAGTTTGTAAAACACTGTAATATGTGTGGATACATGTGTTTTAGAATGTATTGAAAAGGTGAAATTGTCGCAGTTACAGATGTCATTGCGACTTTCCGAATAACAGCAAAAATGGAAAATAGGTCTCAAAGATGAATTTCAAAGAAACTTAGGGGTCCATAAGCATGGCAGATGGATCATCACCGCCCGACCGGCAATGGTGATCCACCCGACAACACACCCCACAGGACAGCCTTCTACCCTCGCCACATTAGCATGGCGGACGGTACCGGGGCAGACGGAAAGACTGTCTGCCACATTTCCGCCGGTTGGCAATTGTCCCTATTGCCTACTGGGCGGAAAAGGCCCATAATATGGTGGCGGTGCCTTGCAGGCACCACCATCCATATTAGCATATGACATTTTCAATGCCTTTCCATGGCAGAGACTCCGCCATGGAAAGGCATGCAGTTTTTGCTTTGGGGGCCCATTGCAGGCACCCAGGGGGATGGGGGCTGCACTTGGGGGATACCATAGGTACCCCCAACATTGGCATGGACTAGATGGCAGGCACCGCGCGGTGCCTGTCACTTTGTGCATGCATATGCACAGCATGCATATATTGCATTGTGGCGGGTGGTGCTTATAGCATCACTTGCTGCAATGCAATATATGCAGGATGCCACCATGGTGATGGCATCCTAATTGCCATTGCGAGACCACCGCACCTCTTGTGGGCAGTCCCGTTTGCAGTTGGGGTGGTGGCGTACAAAGTCGCCCACCATTGTAATGGACCCCTTATTACAAAAACATGAGTTTAAACCCCATCCTGAGTTTGAGGCGTTCAAGGAGAAATTGATGGTTAACCGTGTCGAAGGTGGAGGAAAGGTCTAGGAGGATTAGGAGACAGGTTTTGCCTTGGTCGAGGGCTTGGAGAGCGTCATCTACAATGTGGAGCAGGGTGGTTTACGGGCTGTGTCCCGATCTGAACCCAGATTGGAAGTCATCTAACAGGTGAAATTTGTTGATGTATAGGCTCATTTGCTGTTGCACACATTTTTCCAGAATTTTGGCTAGGAGCGGTATGTTAGATATGGGTCTATAGTTCTCAGCGGAAGCAGGGTCCAGCGTGTTTTTTTTAAGATAGGTTCAACTTGGCCAGCCTTGAGCAAATCAGGAATTGAGCCCTGTAGGAGGGAGGTCCAGGAAGAGATGATATCTTGAGAGGCTGCAGCTAGGCAGTTAGATGTGAGAGGATCATTGAAGTGGCTGTTCGGGTTTAAGGAGGCAAGAATTTTTGAGATAGAGTGTTCGTCATAGATTTTGAAATTGGACCAGTGTGCTCGGTTTTTGGTTGAGGTTTGGGAGGACAACACGGGGGGGAAGAGGTAGAACAGGTAGATTTTGAATTTGGTGTTGAGTTGGGGATTTGAGTTCGTTACCTAGGGCAGAGATTTTATCGCAGAAGAAGGAAGAGAATTCCTCACTTGGTATTAGGGGTTTAGGAATTTCTTTGGATAATAATAATTAAGTATGAGCGTAAAATCCGATCCGCTCGCGGAATTTGCGGATTTTTGGCAAATTCGCGATCCGCGAATTCTCGCGAATTTGCCGAAAATTCGCAAATTCACGCGCAGCGGATTTTTTTGCTTGGTCGCGCTTGACAAATACAATATTGCGGCGCGCGGCGTTCACTTACCGCCATTCAGTGTTTGAAGAGTTCTTTTTCTCCATGTTTGCGTGTGCTGTGCCATTTTTGGATCTTGCTGAAATGAATGAAAAACAAGATGGCCGCGCCCGTTCACGACCGCATGGGTGAGTTCGCGCGAGATTTCCCCCACGATCACACGCGAACTTGTACTAGCGAGCCGCACACTTCGCGAGATTACACATAGCGCCCGGAAACAGAAATACATCCCGCAAACATGTATGACCGCTAGGGTAACTTTGCGTCGTTGCGCTACAAGCGGCTCACGAAAACGCAAAAAAACACGCAAACTAACATGCCGCAAAAAAACAAATCGCATATTCGCACAAATTCGCGGCTTCCGAATTTGATCTCGTGCAAATTCGCGCCCCGCAAATCCCGCAAAATTGCAGAAAACCGATTTTTGCAAAACTGAAATCACTCAGCAGGTGCAAACTTCAAGCTCATCATTAGTAACCATTCCCTGTGGTGCTTCCTGAGGGGCCCCTCCAGAGTTCAGTTGCCTACTTGCAACTATTCTATGACCCTGCTCTGACCCTCACAGCAGGCTCAGAGAATAGCTACAAGTATGCCACAAAGGTCCTGTTAAAAAAAATACACTGCAACAGAAAGCAATTACAGATAAGTAAGCAGGTGCCAGACTGGAAGTTCAAATTCAGTGACACATTAATCAGCCCCTAATTCATTCATGTCAGTTGAGGCAGGGCAGGTGTGCTAACGAATTTTGCAAAACTGAAAGCACTTAGCAGGTGCAAAAGTTCCAGCTCATCATTAATCAGGAAGCACTTACAGCTAAGGAAGCAGGTGCCAGCTCAAATTCAGTGACACATTATTCAGCCCCAAATTAATTCATGTCAGTTGAGGCAGGGCAGGTGTGCTTTTCCCCCATAATCTACAGTGATGAACCAGAGGGTGGCAGTGATGTACCAGAGGGTGGCATGGGTGAACCAGAGGGTGGCAGTGGTGAAACAGAGGGTGCTGTCATGAACCAGACTCCGAAACAACATGGTCGCGACCGTTGTGACCCGACAAGTTTGCGAACTGGTAAAAAACCCTTGAGAACTGGCAGAAACCCGTGTGAACACAAAAAATAAAAATCTGCGAATTTGCGAAAGTTCATGAATTTTGCGGATTGCGAATTCGTAAATACGCAAATTTGCGAATCACGAATTCGCAAAATTCGCCCATACTTAATAATAATTTATTTATTTATGATCTTGGAACTTCGAAGAGATCCACATAAAATTTGAAATAAACATATTTGAAACATTCAGCTATAATATACAAATGTTATAAATATAAAAAATCAGAGTAACACCAATTTTAACTAAAAAACCGAGCATATAACTGTTTCAATATATATCTAAAAAACACTTTAAAAAGTTAAAAATTCTATGACAAAATATTGTATTTGGTGGTACATAAATGGAATCTGTCAGAGCCCGGGCAGAGAGAATACATAAAGATAAACAGATAGGCCATATCCATTTACGACGACATGATAATAGCGCAGGACAAATAAACAGTACATGCATAATGTCCTGTACAGGATTATTGCACAAATTACAGGCTGGAGAGGAACCATACCATTTAGATAGTAAGTTGTTTAAAGGGAGAAGAACTTGCCTCATTAATAATCAAAAATGGCGCACTCCATGAAGCAGGTTCCAAGTAATATATGCCTGTGCTTTGTTTATATTCAAGTCAAAGATCTTTATTCAGATTAAAAAACATCCATAAAAGCACATGTACATTACATCAATCATCCATAAAACACAGTAAGACAGGCATTAAGAAAAACCTAAAAAAAAAACAATAAAGGATGACATAATTAACCATCATTGTACATTATATAAAATACAAAATCAGGCACAAGTGATGATTTCAAGAGGTATACAAGACATAAAAACAAGTACACAATGATTAAAAACAATGAGAAATCAGTGGCCATGGTATGTACAATAGAGCGACCACTAGTGCAAATAAGCAGTGTGCAAACTAGGCAAGAAATAGTGCAAAAACATATCAGGCCATATTTAATGATACTCGTGATCGGACAGCAGCTTTAAGGAAGCAACTGACTCTAAAGATTACTTCGTCAGAGCATAACATCAGTAAATCTCCAAAGGCTAAATTAAAATTCATCAAGGCATTCTTTTGAAAATATGGGATTAAATAATGCTTAGTGTATTTTACATAAAATCCATAAAAGAGCGTAAAATGTAAGAGGCTTTGTTTCCCCCCTAGGTGACAGGGAAAACTTAAATTTTCCAAATTTGTGTTGAAACCTATCGGGAAGCATAGTAGATTTGTGATGCTCCCATCCCTGAACCGGAACAGCAGGCTCCTGTCCCATTTGCCCATCTTTTTACACAGGTAGCCTTGTGGCATATCATATGGCCTGTTACATGGTGCCAAAAGGGGTATGTACCTTATAATGGCCGGTTTAACAAACTCGCTCTTTTCCCTCTCATTTCTGTAAAGGTCATACAAAGCCCTTTTTACTAAGTTCTTGTGCGAGCAATCGATGGTTTGGCAAGATGTAAATAAATGCCCCTGCTCCACACTTGCTAGGCTTTTCTCCACAGCCCTGAGCCAAGGTATATAATGGAAAGGGGCGACCAATCGGTCCCCCCGAAAGTATGGTGGAGTACCCCGATCCCTCCGGGAAGCCATTTTGGGTGGGAGGCGCGTCTCGGCTGGTATGCCCGAAGCGGCGTAGCCGGGGCGCGCTTTTTCCCGCCCAAGAGTGGGTTGTCCTAGACACCGAAGCCGTCCGCCACGCCCCGGGAGGCGGGAGGAGGCGGGTTCACGCCCGCCCAGAGAAGAATAAAAGGAGCCACAAGCCAAGGAAGCATCCTCTTGTTCCTGTGCTCTGAAGCTGCACCTCCTCGCTGCACGTGAGCTCGAGACGGAACGAAGAGCCATTTTTGAAATTTGTAATTTCTCTCTTTTTCTCTTCTAGCACTGCAAATCATGCCGGGCAAGAGAGTCGCAAAGAAGGTCAGCACCGACCAGATGCTCCGGATGTTGGTGAAGGACATGGCAGAGATGAAAAGGAAAATGGCGGCCAGGGACGGTGCGGGAAGGCCGAAAAGACCCAACCCAACGGAGGCCCCGGACGGCAGAAGGAAGAGGGCCAGGAATGGGTCAAACGAGGACGAGGTCCCAGTTCCGGAGGCTCCCCCGATGAGCCCTCCTAGGCCAGCGGAGATTCCCGCGCCGGCTCCTGCCGAGGGCCAGCCGATCCCCGTTGTGGTTACCCCAGTGGACGAAGGGGACATGCCCCCGGAATTGGCCGCACAGTTGGCGGCATGGCTGGGTAATAGCAGCGGGCGTTCCGTGGCTCCGGGGGACACGGCAGAGGAGGCCAAGCAATTAATGAGGCAGTTGCGGCAGTCTCGAGAGGCCGCGAAACCGCCTTGTCCGTTTGTTTCCCCGCAGGCTCCAGCAGAGCAACCCGCAGCTGGCTCAATTCCGGCAGCAACGGCGGTTACAGCTTCTAGCTCAGGTAAGCAGCTAATGCCAATTGCGGGGAAGGGGTCTGTACCCTCGAGAAGGGAAAAATTGGCTCAGCATATCCCGATAGAGGTCAAAGAACGGATATGGGCTGAGAAATACGTAAATATGTTCTCCTTACTAACCGACCATTATGAGATTGAACATGTGAAAGTCCAGAAGGAACTCATGCATCCGAGTGTTTGGCGCGCAAAATGGCCGCCTTTAGAGTCGATGAGACGATAGGTAACTGGGGTAGAGCATTTGGCACATTCACTTCGATTATGGGGGAGAGGAGACCGGATTTGTTGACCGAGTTACCTGTGTACCAATCTCGTATTATGGAATATTCTCAGACATATGTTGGCAATGAGTGGTTTTGTTATGATAATATTTTTCGTAAAGCTAAAGAGTTCGATTCGTGCCTGACGTGGGATTGTTACGACTCCATTTCGTGGCAAAAAATGGAACAATCAGGCATGTTAAAGGCGCCATTGTTGGGGGGGGGGCGGGGGGGGGAACTTTCCCGCCAACCGTCCGTGGCGCCCTTTCGGACAGGGGCAAGTAATGAGCACCACCAAAGCCGAACGGCAATACAGGTAAAAAAGGGGTATGCTGGAACTTTAACAGGGGAAAGTGTACGAGGCCCCACGGGTCATGCAAGTTTAGACACGAATGTGGGGGGTGTGGACAGTCATCACATCCCGAGACCATGTGCAGAGCCAAAACGGGTGATAACGGTAGTAGGGCAAGCGCCAAACAGGTCTGAGATAGTCCAAGGGGCGGCTTTACCTACACCGGTTGATACCATGGCAATGATTCCTTGGCTCAGCGAATACCCTGATCATGTCTCCGCTGGGGTGCTGCGAGACGGATTTTCTTACGGTTTCCGCATCCCGGTGGGGAATTTTCAGGGTAAAGCACAGTGTAAGAACCAACTTTCGGTCCTGCATAATACGGCAGTGGTGCAAGCAAAAATTGGGAAAGAAGTAGCCCGGGGTCGGGTGGCAGGACCATTCAACACGCCACCAGTTCATAATTTCGTTGGTTCGCCTTTGGGAGTGGTCCCCAAGAAGGACCCGGGTGAGTTTAGACTAATACATAATTTGTCAGCCCCGAGGGATGTGTCAGTTAATGATGCAATAGACCCTGGGCTTTGTTCGGTGCGGTACGCATCCTTCGATGATGCAGGCGCCATGTTGAATCGCCTGGGGCCCGGAGCGCTGATGGCCAAATCTGACATCGAGTCCGCTTTCCTGTTGCTCCCGGTGCACCCGGACGATCAGCGTCTCCTAGGCTTTATGTTTCAGGGGCGCTATTACATGGATAAATGTATGCCAATGGGCTGTTCCATTTCGTGTGCTTACTTTGAAAAATTTAGTTGTTTTCTGCAATGGGCATTCACAAGGATTACGGGTTTTCAGCATGTCATGCATTATCTAGACGATTTTCTGTTTCTGGGGACAGCCGGGGACACAGAATGTGCACAGGCTCTAAATGACTTTTGTGATTTGATGAGACAGTTTGGTGTGCCATTGGCGCCAGGTAAGACTGTGGGGCCCTCAACTTCGCTCGAGTTTCTTGGAATAGAGCTCGATTCCGAAGAAGGTTGCTTCCGCTTGCCAGGAGAAAAAGTGCGGAAATTCAGGGCTTCGCTTGAAGCATGTATTAGAGAAACTAAGGTGAACTTGCATCAATTGCAGCAGACTGTGGGGCAGTTGAATTTCGCCCTTAGAGTAATGCCAATGGCCCGCCCCTTTTCCCGCTCGATTGCACAAGCCATGGTCGGTCTTAAAGAGGGGCATCACCGCACGAGACTCTCGGCCGAGATTCGCCAGGACATGCGCATTTGGTTGGCATTCCTGGCGGACTTCAATGGTCGGGTTGTCTGGACGAAGCCGGCGGTGTCCTCCGAAGAGTTGGGGCTGTGGACAGATTCGGCGGGGAGTATAGGCTTCGGCGCCATCTTTGGCAATCACTGGTCGGCTCAAACGTGGCCGTCATGGTGGCATGAGTGTGGACTTACAAGTAACATTGCTTTTCTTGAACTTTTCCCTATTCTGGTGGCTTAGAAAACATGGCCTGAGGGGTTTAGGGATCACTCTGTGGTTTTCTGGTCTTATAACATGACCGTGGTGGAGTGTATCAATAGTCAGGCAGCACGATGCAAGTGGATCCTGAGGTTGCTCAAAGAAATTGTTTTACTATGTATGTAATTGAACGTGCTCTTTAGAGCGAGACATGTACCAGGGGTACTGAATCAGGCTGCTGATGCGCTTTCTCGTTTCCGTATGCAGGCCTTCTGGGGTTTTCTGCCCACAGCGGACCCGGTGGCGGCACCATTTCCCGAAGCTCTCTGGTCTCTCGGTGCCCCGAACTACAAAACCTCGTGGGAGAGAGTTTAGCACCCAGGACAAGGAAGGCATATGAAGGGGCGTTCCGTTCCTATTGGTCCTTTTTGGGTTCAGCTAGGGGAGAGCTTTGGGGTCATGAAGAATTTGTCATAAAGTTTTTACTGTCTCTACGCAGGGCAGGCAAATCGGTGGCCACGGCCCAGAGGCATCGGGCCGCCATTTCCTTCATGGCGCGGGCTCATGGTATCCAGGACCCTACAGCGTCTTTCGTAGTACAGAAAGCGCTGCGTGGGTGGCAACGCCTCGAGGGTCGCAGAGTAGATGAAAGGCACCCGATAGGTCTGGATAGGTTGGCCCTGTAACTGTCCGTACTCCCTGCTACATGTTCATCCCAGTCGGAAACAGTGTTATTCCGGGCCGCTTTTGCATTAGCATTTCATGGGGCTATGCGGGTAAGCGAACTGGTGGCAAAAAATAAGCAGGATACGGGGGGTGGACTGTGCCGAGAGCACATTCAAGTAAAGGGGGAGACGATGATTGTCTCGCTTGTCAGGTCCAAGACCGATCAAGGCGCGATCGGGGATAGTGTTATAGTCCAGCGGATTCCCGGATCTCCCATGTGCCCGGTTGCATGCGTTGAGGAGTATTTGGCGCAGAGGGCGGCATCATGGGGGGGGGACCTTGCTGAGGCATGCAGATGCCACCCCACTGACGATGTTTCAGTTCCAGCGGGTGCTTGCAATGGCAATTTCGGCCGCGGGCCTGAACCCGGGCGAGTTTGGGACTCATTCCTTCCGGATAGGGGCTGCTAGAGGCTACAGCCAGGGGTTTGAGTGTTGAAAAAGTGAAACAGTTGGGGCGTTGGTCCTCGAATTGTTACAAAAGGTATGTGCGGTTGCACATGTTATGAAGCCGATATCATGTACTCACGCTTCTTGTTTTTTGTTTGGTTACAGTTTCGCAAACCTACGAGGCGGGGCGGACTGTGCAGTCGGCCCGACACCTGGGAACCAGCGGTCAGAGATCACCGGCTGAGGAAAGAGTGGTGTGGGTCGTGGGCCACTCATACGTGAGGCGTGCCGGGGACGTATTCAAAGCAGGTGACATGATTCACACAGCTAGTCAAGTCAAGTCAAGTCATAAAAATTATATAGCGCACTACATACCCAGAGGGTTTCAAGGCACTTAGGAAGGGGAGGTGGATTATTTGTCAAATATCCACGTTTTAAGCTGCTTTCTGAACGCTAGGTGATTCTGGGTGAGGCGAAGGTAAGCGGGGAGTGAGTTCCATGTTTTGGCAGCCAGGTATGAGAAGGATCTGCCTCCCATGGTGGTCTTGTTGATGCGAGGTACAGTGGCGAAGGCTTGGCTGGAAGAGCGAAGTTGGCGGGAGGGGGTGTGGAAGGACAGTCGAGAGTTGAGGTAATCTGGTCCGATGTCGTAGAGTGATTTGTGTGCGTGGGTAAGCAGTCAGAAAGTAATCCTCTTATTGACGGGTAGCCAGTGGAGGTCTTTAAGGTGACCAGAGATGTGTTCGTTGCGTGGGATGTCTAATATGAGCCTGGCTGAGGCGTTTTGGATTCGTTGTAGTTTCTTCTGGAGTTTAGCGGTGGTACCTGCGTAGAGGGTGTTTCCGTAGTCCAGTCTGCTCGTGACTAGAGCGTGGGTGACTGTTTTCCTTGTTTCGGAGGGGATCCAGCGAAATGTTTTTCTGAGCATGCGAAGAATGTTAAAGCAGGAAGAGGATACGGCGCTGACTTGTCTGTTCATTGAGAGTGAAGAATCCAGGATGACGCCAAAGTTCCGTGCGTGGTCTGTCGGGATGGGTGCATTTCCGAGGGCTTCCGGCCACCAGGAGTCGTCCCATGCAGAGGGGGATTTACCTAAGATGAGGACTTCTGTTTTGTCTGAGTTCAGTTTCAGACGGCTTTGTTTCATCCATTCGGCGACTTCTTTCATTCCTTCGTGTAGGTTAGTTTTGGCGGTGCTGGGGTCCTTGGTGAGAGATAGGATCAGTTGAGTGTCATCCGCGTAAGAGATGATGTTGAGGTTGTGTTGGCGGGCGATGGCCGCCAGGGGGCTCATGTATACGTTGAAGAGGGTGGGACTGAGTGAGGATCCTTGTGGTACGCCGCAGATGATTTCAGAGGCCTCGGACTTGAATGGTGGGAGGCGGACTCTCTGGGTTCTTCCGGTGAGGAACGAGGTGATCCATTCCAGTGCCTTTCCTTGGATTCCGATGTTTCTGAGGCGTTGTAAAAGGGTGCTGTGGCAGACTGTGTCGAAGGCTGCAGAGAGGTCGAGGAGGATGAGGGCGACTGTGTCTCCATTGTCCAGTAGAGTTCGAATGTCGTCTGTTGCTGCAATGAGGGCGGTCTCAGTGCTGTGTTTGGCTCGGAAGCCAGATTGTGAGGGGTCGAGTGATTTGTTGGCTTCGAGGAAGGCGGCGAGCTGGTTGTTGACAGCTTTCTCGATGACTTTGGCCGGGAATGGAAGAAGCGAGATGGGGCGGTAGTTTTTGAGTTCGGTGGGGTCCGCTGTTGGTTTTTTCAGAAGGGCGGTGAGTTCAGCGTGTTTCCAGTCTTCTGGGAAGGTAGCGGAGTTGAAGGAGCAGTTGATGACGTCTCGGAGGTGCGGAGCTATGACGGAGTCTGCTTTGTTGAAGATGTGGTGAGGGCATGGGTCTGTGGGGGATCCAGAGTGGATAGAATTCATCAGGCGGATGGTGTCCTCAGTGGAGATTGGGTTCCAGGCGTTAAGGGTGTTAACGGGGGGAGGATGGTCAGCTGATGGTAGGGTGGGTTGGCTTCCGGGTTGGTTGTCAAAGCTGTTGTGGATGTCAGCAATCTTGTTGTGGAAAAAAGAGGCTAGGGAATCGCAGAGGGTTTGAGAGGGGGTGATGTCGTTGGAGTTGGCCAAGGGGTTGGAAAATTCCTTGACGACGTTGAAAAGTTCCTTGCTGTTGTGGGCGTTGTTGTCAAGTCGATCCTTGAATGCTGTTTTCTTGGCTTTTCGGATCAGTTGGTGGTGAGTACGGATGGCGCTTTTGAAGGCGTCCTTGTTGCTGGTGGATGGGTCTTTTTTCCAGGCCTTTTCAAGGGAGCGGCACAGTTTCTTGGACTTCTTGAGGTCATCGTTGAACCATGAGGCCTTCTTGATGCCACGTTTGTGTTGAAGTTTTTTCAGTTGTGCTAAGGTGTCGGCGGTGTTGGATAACCAAAGGGTGAGGTTGGAGGCGGCTTCGTTGGCGTTAGAAGAGAGGGCTGGGGAGGTTTGAAGGAGCGATGTGGAGATCTGCTCTGTGGTGATTTTGTTCCAGTTTCTTTGTAGAGTTGGTTGGAGGTGGATGATGGGTTTCGGCTTGTTGTAGGTGAAGTGAACGCAGCTGTGGTCAGTCCAGAGGAGATCCGTAGTGTGGCTGAAGGAGACATGGTTGCTGGAGGTGAAGATGGGGTCGAGAGTGTGACCTGCGATGTGGGTGGGGGAAGTGACCAGTTGTTTAAGTCCGAGGTTGGCGAGGTTGTCCAAGAGGGTGGCGGTGTTGCGGTCGTTGATCTTTTCAAGGTGGAAGTTGAGGTCTCCCAGAAGGATGTAGTCTTTGGAGGGGAGCGCGTGTGGGGTGATGAAGTCCGTGATGTCTTCACTTAATTTTGCGCGTGGTCCTGGTGGTCTGTAGAGGAGGGTGCCTCTGAGTGTGGTCTTGGGGTCGATGTGGATCTGGAAGTGAAGGTGTTCGGAGTTAGCGAGGTTGGCGTCAGAGATGGTTGAGATGCGGATTGATTTCTTATGGACGATAGCGATTCCACCTCCTGTATGGTCGGTGCGGTCCTTGCGTGTGATCTTATAGTCATCAGGGATAGCGATGGCGATGTCAGGGGCGGAGGAAGCGTTCATCCATGTGTCCGTTAGGAAGGCGGCGTCAGGAGAGATGGTGTCTAGTAGGTTCCAAAGGTCAATGGCATTCTAGGTGGTTGGGGTCGGGAATCTGTGTTGTGGTCGTAGCGGAGATGTTGTCGGTGCCGCTAAATTTGCAGGAGAAGCAGGAGAACGGACCATGGGTGCGTCCAGGAGCGGCTTGGACGCAGTTGGGGGCGCGACCGGGGTTAAGGGCTAGGAGGGTGGCGGCATCGTAGGTAACGCGGGGGGGCTGGGCAGCCCGAGGGGCAGGGGAACTGGCGCTGGGCGCGGTCCAGGCGCGGACGGGCGTAGACGGGCTTACCTTTGGCGCACCTTCGGCGCAGATTGGGCGCGGTCGCTGCGCGTGAACGCTGCGCGTTTGGGCTGCTGTCATATATGGATGGTGGGAAGGGGGAGGGGCGAGGGCGGCTCGGCTGGGAGGTGGGGCGGGCTCGGGTCAACACGAAGCACAACAACAACAGCTACAAAATGGAGGGGGGAGTCGAGCAGGGCGCTGGGGGGTATCGCGCTATGACTTTGGCAAGAAAACGATGGTGCAAGCAGGCGAGGATCACACAATGCGGTAAAGGCACAGTGAAGTAATGCAGCTCAGTTCAATGAAACCGGCAGGCAAGCGGCGAGGTTGAACAATTAATTACGTTAAATGGCAGTGCAAATAAGCTAGCGAGCATACAACCAGTAAATGAATGGCAGTACAGACAAATATGCCAGCGACGTTTAAAGCAGTTAATTAAAAGGCAGAAGCAGCGTGGGTCAAACAATTAAATAGATGGCACAAGCAGCGTGAGTCAAATAATTAAATAAAAGGCAGAAGCAGCGTGGGTCCAATAATTAAATAAAGGCAGAAGCAGCGTGGGTTAACGATACCGCTACACGGTGGAGAGGCAGAGGAGCGACCACTCGGGCAGAAGCACAGTCACCCTGTACCCGGAATACGGGTACAGGGTGACCTTCTACGGAAGGGGCGGGCTCTGTATTGACCAGTTTCAACATTTTCTTGAGGGTTTGTTAGGGCGGACAAGGTCACCGCCATCTATAATCATAGTACATCTTGGGGGCAAGGATTTGGTGACCACTGGTAGACGACTACTTCTCGAGGCGATACTATCCACAGTAAGTTGGTTGGCGAGGAGAGTTCCAGGGTGCACGATTGCATGGTCCCATATGATTCCACGAAAGGTGTGGCGGGGGGCTAATTCAGTGTCTGCGATAAATCATTCTGTGAAAAAGATTAATAACAAGCTGGGTAGACTGTTCCGTACCAGTACATTGCATTCGATTCCTCATGGTTGTATCAGGGGGGACAATATGTATCTAGAGGATGGGGTCCATTTGTCCCGGGTGGGGAATTCTTTACTCATAGGAGACCTCGTAGCCTGGTTAAGGAGTTTGCAACATGACCTTTAGGTAGGAGTTTTGTGGGGGGTCCGGATAGCCGGTCAACTATCCGGCCTGTGGCGGTAAGGTCATGATCGGTGAGCAGTCATTGGAAGATCCCTAGGGGGGGGTCACCCATTACGGATGGGAGCGCCCGGGGGGAGGTGGCCATTGGCCCCTCAACGGGGAGGCGGTCGCTTCTAAAGGATGGGACGCCTAAAGGAAAGGGAAGGCGGTCAAGGCCCCTCCCTGGATAGGAGGGGCTACGGGCCCCTCCTGGGAATTTCCCGGGGCCAGGACATCTGCGACGGCAGATGTGGTAAGTTGTTTAGGGTGGGGAGGGGGGTCTACGCTACCTTCTAGACACCTCACACGAGTCCTCGGACGACCACGTACATGGCGTCGAGTTAACAGGGGCCCCCGTCAAGACAAGGGAAATTGGTATGGCACACGAGGTGCAGTCCTCTGTGCGGCCGCCCCTCACAAGTGAGGGGGGAGTTCTGGTTTAGGGATCTGACACCGGTTACGACCTTGCCGTTGGCCCTTAACGTTAGGATGTACAATTTCAATTTGAAATGCATTTTTGTAAGGATGTTAGTATCGGCTAAGAGAACCTTTGTATTAGATATATGTTAAGGTTAGCCAAACATCGTAATGTGGATATGAAATTGTACTTGATATGAAACTGTTATTTTAATGTTTTGATTTTGTTTCATATTTTAATAAATACGGCCGGGAAGGGTAACTCCCTTCCCGCCTTCCAAAAGTTCAAGAACTGTTTCCGGTTTCCCAATTCTTGGGGATTGTGTTGAGAGGGGGTGGCGGGTATCTCAGCCATATGGAAAGGGGCGACCAATCGGTCCCCCCGAACGTATGGTGGAGTACCCCGATCCCTCCGGGAAGCCATTTTGGGCGGGAGGCGCGTCTCGGCTGGTATGCCCGAAGCGGCGTAGCCGGGGCGCGCTTTTTCCCACCCAAGAGTGGGTTGTCCTAGACACCGAAGCCGTCCTCCACGCCCCGGGAGGCGGGAGGAGGCGGGTTCACGCCCGCCCAGAGAAGAATAAAAGGAGCCACAAGCCAAGGAAGCATCCTCTTGTTCCTGTGCTCTGAAGCTGCACCTCCTCGCTGCACGTCAGCTCGAGACGGAACGAAGAGCCATTTTTGAACCCACCCACCATCCCCTGAAGACAGCAAGTTGTTGTGGTATAAAGTTCGTTTTTACGTAGTAGTTTTTTCTTGCAGGTTGTTTCTGAATAAAGTTTATGATTCGGTTGCAATAAAGTGGAAAACTCTGTGCAGTATGCTTTATTAAAGACTTTCATCAGAGTGATTAGTAATGTTTAGATGTTTTGGGTTGAGACGTGATCTGTTAAGTAGGAATGTCTCTTTCTTTTAGTCATTAATCTTGTCGTATTTATTGTTTGGTCGGGCGGTAAGGTCATGATCGGTGAGCAGTCATTGGAAGATCCCTGGGGGGGGCGTCACCCATTACGGATGGGAGCGCCCGGGGGGAGGTGGCCATTGGCCCCTCAACGGGGAGGCGGTCCCTTCTAAAGGACGGGACGCCTAAAGGAAAGGGAAGGCGGTCAAGGCCCCTCCCTGGATAGGAGGGGCTACGGGCCCCTCCTGGGAATTTCCCGGGGCCAGGACATCTGCGACGGCAGATGTGGTAAGTTGTGTAGGGTGGGGAGGGGGGTCTACGCTACCTTCTAGACACCTCACACGAGTCCTCGGACGACCACGTACATGGCGTCGAGTTAACAGGGGCCCCCGTCAAGACAAGGGAAATTGGTATGGCACACGAGGTGCAGTCCTCTGTGCGGCCGCCCCTCACAAGTGAGGGGGGAGTTCTGGTTTAGGGATCTGACACCGGTTACGACCTTGCCGTTGGCCCTTAACGTTAGGATGTACAATTTCAATTTGAAATGCATTTTTGTAAGGATGTTAGTATCGGCTAGGAGAACCTTTGTATTAGATATATGTTAAGGTTAGCCAAACATCGTAATGTGGATATGAAATTGTACTTGATATGAAACTGTTATTTTAATTTTGATTTTGTTTCATATTTTAATGAATACGGCCGGGAAGGGTAAATCCCTTCCCGCCTTCCAAAAGTTCAAGAACTGTTTCCGGTTTCCCAATTCTTGGGGATTGTGTTGAGAGGGGGTGGCGGGTATCTCAGCCATATTGGCCCGCTCACTTTTTAGACAGTCCAAAATGATATCACGGGTCAAAGTGGCCGCAGAATTCCGCCATATTTTCAGCCAGAAGAGGACAGGTCTAGATCTGATAAAGTCCTCTGTGTAGGGGAGATTCAGTTCCCTATGGCACACATAAGTTGGAGCAGAAATAACCAGCCCCAAGACCTTCCTACAAAATCTGTTCTCCTCGAGCTGGATATTAGTACAGTTCGAGTACCCCTACACCTCAGCACCATAGGTTCCTGTGGGTAAACATTGAGTCTTATAGATTTGTAGCAGAAGTATGACAATTTCCTCGTGTTTTGGTTGGCGGAGGGAGATTATAGAGTTAATGGCTTTGCCCAATTTCTTCCTCCCCAGGGCAACATGGGGTGGCCCTGATCCAGAGTCGGAGGACAACAAGCCTAAATATGGAAAAGTGCAAGTGCTTTTTAAAACATTATTCCCAGACAGAATTTCGTTAATTTTGTGTTTTTTGGGGCCACAACACATTATAAAGGATTTATTAAAATTAGTGCAGAGGCCAAGATCTGCCATGTACGTAACAAATCCTGATATTAAAGTGCGCAGTGCATTGGGTGTGCGGCCCAAAAGGACTGCATAATCCGCATAAAGAAGGGCGGGAAGTGGTTTGCCATTTACATGCGGAACATCCCTTGTTAGTTTACACACAAAACTACTTAAAAGCAAGGGGGCCAGGACGCAGCCCTGTCTGACCCCCCTCCCAATTCAAATGTCGCTGGAGACTTAGCCATCATTATTCAGACGTACACGTGCTCTCAAATACCTGTGTATGTGGGCCAAGAAATGAACCAATGACTCATCTAAACCATAATTCAACAAAACTGACCATAAACGAGAATAGTTAACAAAATCAAATGCAGAACTTAAATCCATAAAACCTAAATAGATGGGAGATTTTTTGGCGATGGTATATTTAGCCATTAATAGATTTAAATTTAGGCATTGCTCCACGGTTCCCACATTGCTTCTAAAACCTAACTGGCATGGCTGTAAAAAAGGATTATCCTCTGCCCAAGTTCTAATCCTGCTAAAGATGACCCTGCCTAAGATCTTCAGAGTGTTATCTATTAAAGATATAGGGCGATAGCAGCCAGGGTCCGATCTATCGCCTTTTTTAAAAATAGGCACAATAATGCTATTTGACCATGTTGCGGGAACTGGAGTATGTGATAGATTATTGAAGATATTACACAATAGCGGTGCCCAGAAGTCAGGTTCAGATTTAGTTTGGTCGATGGATAAGCCATCAGGCCCTGGAGCTTTATTCCCCGCACTTTCTGAAATAGCATCTTCCACCTCCATTATGGTGATGCTCAGTGGAGTTAATGGGGGGGCAGTACCCGTGGAGTTAAGTGGGACTTCGTAGATTTTTTAAAAATGGTCCACCCACACATCCCCTGATATTTTGCAATTTATGAGGGTGATATTTGATCCCATTGATCTCAGGTTCTTAACCTCGCTCCAGAACCCGGTGACATCTCTCAATGATGCTGTGCGCACGAGGGACTCCCAGTGATCTTTTACTAACTCCTCTGATCTTATTTTTAGAGTGCGCTTGTAGCTAGACCGCAGTCTCCTCACCGCAGGCTGGTCCCGAGGGTCCGCTGTTAGGGCGGCCCTTAGTTCCTGATTTGCTTTGGAACATGCAGTGTCGAACCACCTAGGGTTTGTGTGGTTGCTGAATATAGCTGGTTTAGAAATCTCCTTTTTTATGGCCTTACAAAGGCCCAAAAAGGCCTTAATATTGGCATGTTCAGGGGTATCAATGGATAGACAAACAGACACTAATAAGGGGTGCTTTTTGATGGTGCGAGTTAAAACCCCCTTATTATCTATCCCCTTCCAGACCACCCTCAGTTTGTCTGTGAAAGCCACCACATTTTTTGCCCCGATTTCTCTATGGTTCCCCTGTTTTTTAATAGATTTAAAACTAATTAAAATCTGATAATGGTCACTGTATGGGGCACTGATAACCTTAGCCTTTAGTAAGAGGTCCTCTAACAAAGAGGATATAAATACATAGTCTATTGTGGTTAAACTCCCACGCCCTACATAGGTGGCCTCAGGTCCTCTGTTCGTATTCGGGTTTGCCTTCTCCATGACATTAACTAGGTCTCGTGTGGCTAGATGGTTGAGCAATTCTTCTCCTCTTTTGCAGCTAGGGGTTCTTGGGTGAATGTGTGCATTAAAATCGCCTCCTATACAAATACCATCAAATTTACCATATTTATGACCATCAACAATTTCATCTATAAAATCAAATAATCTTATAAAATTAGCATTGGGATGAGTTGTGAAGTCATTATTACAAAAATTAATTAGGCATTGCTTTATCCTGCTAATATATATAAATGCCTGACAATTCTTATCATTAGTAACCAGTGATTCTGTTTTGATTCCTGCCATGATCCTAACCCAGATGGATAATCCCCCACTAGGTCAGCCCATGGCCGGAATGGATACAATTTTGTTACAACAGCTGTATCCTTCTAAGAGCAGGGTGCTGGTACACCAGGTTTCCTGAAGCAGTAGGACATCAAAGCTAGTACCCCAATCTATCCACCCCTTAATTTTCATTTTTACATTAAGACCGGCGATGTTCCAACTCAAAATGGTCAGGTCATCTGATGAGGTGGGAGTAATGGTGTCCTGGGGTGTTGGTAAAAATGGTAACACAGGCACTCTAGGCCCTTTAAGTACCAATACATTGGGACAAGTTGGCAATTCTTCCACAGGATCAGTTACATTCAGGTGATCACTAACTACTATATCAGGGAGAGTGGGTGATGGTCGTCAATCCAAGGTGCCCAGCTCAGATAGTACACTGTATCTATTGAATAATGGGAATGGTGGTGGAGCTTGGCTAAATGATCTCTGTGGGGGCCTGTAAAAATAACCCAATGGTAGAGGGGTTATAACAGTACATGGGCCAGAGTAAATGTTGTTGTTGCTAAGTATATATTTAGCTGTGCCTAAAATTGATTACGATGCAGTCACCGTTAATATCCTTCGATAGGGGACCAATCCAACTTACTCGACATGCTGACAAAATTTCGTTTGAGATGTCATGACCTACCCCTTTATGTTTACACAGCCAGTCAATACATTTGTTATTCAGTTGGACCCAGGACTCTCCTTGACCCTCCTTAAGTGATGGTACTACTGCTAAGATTAAAACATAAGGACATGCGTCCGGGGGTAAGTGAAGGGCAGGTCCTTGAAATTTTGTGGGCCTAATGGTAGCAGCAAGCCCCTAATCCGCACCGGTATTATTTCGCACTACTAAATGATTGGTGGCTTGGGTAGGGCCACCCTTAGGAGTGCCGCTAGCTGGACTGATGGAACGGGAAGATCCAGCTGCCACTACCGGGGTGTGCTGTGGTTTCGTGGCAGTTTGGATTTTCCCAGGGTTGTTGCTCCTGAGTGCAGCATTAGATGTTGGTATACTGCTGCCAATGGTGTTAGTACCGCCACCCAAGATAACCTTGCTGGCAGACTCCAGATCTTTCAATAGGCGATCTCCCCTCATTAGATCAAGACTAATCACCCCTTTCCTTTTTACATCTTCCTTTTTTACAAGGTTCTCCAGGCTATCTAGTCTTTTAAAAATAGTATTAAACTGTTTGATCATTTGACTTTCCATGTGTTTAAAAATTGTATCAACAATGATCTCAATAAGGTCCCCGTTAGTCTTTGGTTGGATCATATTTTCAAATAACGACTTAGTCTGTGTGCATGTGGAATTATGTCCTTCTTTTAGGAAAGTATTTGGGGATGCAACGGGAGCCACATCATCAGGTTGCGTAGACTCATTGATGTTAGTGCCACCCCCCGGTTGTTGATTGATCCCTCTAGACCACATACTCTGTGGGGTCGGTTGGCTCCTATTACGAGGTGGTTGCTTCCTCTTATTTACTGTTAGTTTGGAGGAGCCTCTTTTTCTTTTCTCTCTGCCAGACTTATTGGTCAGGTAGGGAGTCAATAATAGTTATGGAGCAGCTACCCCCAGGTAATGGTACTAGCGAATTAACAGGTGGAGTAGGTTTCATAACTGTAACAACGGGGGAAAGCGGCAAAGTGTTACTACTATTTGCTTGTGATGACTCTAGATGTGTAATTGTAAGGCCCATTGGCATTCTCCTCTCGGTATTGGCAATTTCATTAGTTACCATGTTGAATGCATTTTCCAGCAAGCTTTCGAAGGAAGGCGGGGGGGACAGAAGATCCCTCGGGTGCGTGTGTCACTGTCACTGTACTAACGTTACGTTTCCCCATTATGTTAAATAATGTTTCGCTCACCTTATGTGACAACTTAGGGGGGTGGCCCGCCCGGCCTCTGAGGGCCTAAGAGGGCCCGCCCTTTGCCCGGTCTTTGCCTGGCGTCCCGCGATGCGGGGTGTGTTGCTAATTTCTAGCACCTCCTAGCGCAAAAATCCCTGACGCGGCTTCCTGCCGCAAGGCAGCTTGGGGCTTGTGGTTCCGCCGCGACCGCGCTGTGGGCTTCTGTAGTAGCGGTGGCGGTGGGGAACCAACGAAGAAGGCAGCACAGTTGCAGCCTCCCGCCCGGCAAAGAAAGCACAGCCAGGTAGGGGATTGCGGGTTATGACTCCAGACACCCGCTCCGCCGGGTGTGTTGCCAATTTCTAGCGCCGCCTGGCGCGAAAATCCCTGTTGCGGCTTCCTGCGCAAGGCAGCTTGGGGCTTGTGGTTCTGCCGCGACCGCGCTGTGGGCTTCGGTAGTAGCAGTGGCGGTGGGGAACCAACGAAGAAGGCAGTAAAGTTGCAGCGTCCCGCCCGGCCAAGAAAACACAGCCAGGTCGGGGATTGTGGGTTATAACTCCAGACACCTGCTCCGCCGGGTGTGTTGCCAATTTGTAGCACCTCCTGGCGCAAAAATCCCTGACGCGGCTTCCTGCCGCAAGGCAGCTTGGGGCTTGTGGTTCCACTGCGACCGCGCTGACGTAAATAATTAATTTACTCTCTTAATTTCTATGCAGGTAAGTACTTAATCAATAATAACTCAAATCGGGTGAAAAAAGACAGAGTCCGTGGTGTTAGAGTTCTAAGGGTTTTATTCCTTAAAAAGGAATGGT
The DNA here is from genome assembly GCF_964263255.1 of Lissotriton vulgaris. NCBI lineage: Eukaryota > Metazoa > Chordata > Amphibia > Caudata > Salamandridae > Lissotriton > Lissotriton vulgaris. Next base: position 1,150,811,732 of record NC_141698.1, read on the forward strand.
CATGGCCAAGATATCATGTTCTGACCACCACACAGGGTGTCAGAAGGGATAGATGAGCGCGCTAACATTTTATTAACAGTACATAGCTTATATACTTATTGTACACCATTGAAACAGTATAGAAGGCGTAACAGCTGAGAGAAGACAAGATAACAATATACACGTGGTACATGTGCGTAATCAAGAGGCGTGAACTAGAGGTGTGTTCTGGAAACGTCACTGATAGGTGTCACAAAGGGGTGTCACTAACAGAAAATGTGGCAATGTCAGCAGAAATCGGAAGCTTGGATGCGCACGCAGCTGCATGACGTGTAATTGGAGGGGTGCAGGGGACTTGACATTTACACTGACGGAAAGAGACAAAAGTCTGGCATGTCAGATCAACTTGGGCTTCTATCATATCTGATATCTGATGTTTAGGAACTAAGCTATCTGGGCGGAAAGGTCTCTAGAGCAGAAGCTATTCTATACTTGCTGTGAGTGCGTGTATAAGCGCCTGAGTGTCTGTATGAGAAGCGTGGGGGCATGGGGCCTTCCATGGAAGCATGGCAACGAAGCTATGAATTACTTGCACAGAGACAGGTCGGCCCTTTAGCCCTGTAGCTGAGGAAGGATGTTTACTGAAGCTAGCAGGCAGGAATGTATTTCGGGGAGGGAAACAGATAACTCGAAGGTTATAGTCAATCTTGGCAGGCAGCAGGCTGAGCCGAGCGCGAGGGGCCGCGCTGAAAGTAAGTCAGAGTTCACGAGTACGGGGGCTGCCTGGGCAGAGATTTCTCGGAGTCAGAAGCCAGAAAAGAGGCTCGGTGGCAGCGATTCAGGGCCTACTTCAGCCAGAGCTGAAAAACGTAGGAGTACACTACAAAAAGACGTTGGCATAGCATACTTAGGAACGGACCATTCGACCCATTCATGGTGGATCTGAAAGAGGACATGTTAACGTTGGACGCAAATGTATTTGCGTCTTCATAGCTGACACAGGAGGGAAGTTACATGCACTTTAACTCGTACATGGAGTCGGTGGGGTACTCGCTAGGGAACACAACTTGACCATAAAATTTAGATTACCTCATTCCCTCCTTGTTCCCTACGGACCCTTCATGATATATCGATCCTCATAAATCGATCGGTTTGTTCTTGTAACATTATATGTTCATCTTTCTTTCTTTGACTGTTTGAGAGACAACTGGAATGTTCAATGCACGAGGTGGCACATAGTCCACATATCACTGGCCCACACTGTAGGCACAGGCAGCAGCTGAATACTATAACAAGGCCAATGCCTAGGAAGGATAAGATCTTCCATCCCCAAGCTGTTAACGTTGTCCAGAACCAACCGGACCAAGTCCAGGTGCCTGGATTCTGATGTATCTGATTCGCAATTTTATGCAGACGGGTAATAGCTTCATAAACAGATGGTGCATTTTGTGGGATGAAAACGCAGCAACTTGACCCGATGACCTTACAGGCTCCACCTCTATCTGCCAAGATGACGTCAATAACAAGACGATTTTGAAGGACAACAACCCGCATAGCAGATTGCTCCTCTGTTAAGTTACCTAAGGCGGAGGCAGTTTCATGTACTACTGCTTCAAGTGTTCTAGTTAATCTACGTATTAATTTACTATTTTGGACAGGTCCTAGAAAGAAAAAGAATCCTTTATTGAAATCAGTGTACTGTTCCCATGCCGTTTCTGTGTAGTCGACAAGTGGAATATCTCTTTTGGGTCTATTCGGTACTAGATTCGTATTTCTATGGTAATCTGGGGGAGCTAGAAAAACAGGTGGCAGAAGGAATGCAATGTAACAGGTACCATCCCAATCTGGAGGCAAACGTATGTAAGCGGTATGACCACAAACAAAATAGGAGTGACTGATAGCTTTGAAAGACGATTTACCATGATCACTGAATTCGACCACAGTAGTGCATTTACTATGACCTACGTGTACTGAACCTTTCTTGCTAACACATAATTCACCTGTGACTGGTAATACTAACATATGGGGCAGAACTGGAGCATCCTCGGATTCTACAGTAAGGATCATAAGGCTAATTGTGTAATTACCTAATCCATATACTTCATTTTCTAGATCAGTTCCTATTCGAGTGGGAAGTCCCTCTTTATCAGGATAACAGACGTTGAGCAGGACTAAGTTCAAGTTTCCCCAAACCCAGCCCCCATCGAAAACAGCAATATCAGGATCTAAGGAATTAATTATTTTAAACCATGCCCCACAGGAGCCATTGTGAGTGAACGGGTACGGAAAGAGGGGCAGAGCTCCCTTGTAATTCTGGTAGGGAGGGAGTCGGCCACATATCCAGCAGTCGGTAGCATTATTTGTCTGATGGGAGTGGTGTAACATACTAATGAATGTATTGTTGCGTAGCGCAAGTCTGTAAGAGAGTTCATGTGCAGGAAGTTCACTAAAAGTGTGTTCAGCAGAGACATTGTAAACAGATTGTTCACGCCTGAAAATAGGCCAATATATAGGTAGCAGAATGCTGGCAATAATAATTAGAATACTTAGAAAAAACATTATTAACAACGTCACTATACAGTGACTACGCAGTGATTTACAGTATGTACGTTTCTTTGCTTCTCTCTCTCTCTCTCTATCTCGATCTAGGGGATACATGTCAGAAACTATTTAACCGATTCACCTAGGGGAGGACTTAAACAATTAAACTGTCTGACTTGCTAGATCGGAGTTTCATACGATATAGTTCTTGGGGAGTTTTTTCTCGTTCAGACACTGTAACGTCTTTTCTTTCAACACAGTCTTTGGTGGGGGTGGACGAGTCAGAGTCCTGTTTTAGTCCGTTTTTTAGTTCATTGCAAAGTTTGATGTGACTCGTGTGGACCCACCCCTTTCTCCCCTCTATCTTCACGGCGGTCCTGGTTGTAAGGAGGACGGTCTTCGGGGATTTCCAGCGGGGCTCCAGCGGACTTTTCCGGTCGAAATTCCGGACGAGTACCAGGTCCCCAGGACGGACCTCATGCGCCTTTACATCGGTGTTGTCAGGGAAGGCTGCGGCAACCTGTGAACGACATGATTGGAGTGCAGACATCAAGGAGGCAAGGTAATCTGTCAACATATTGCAATCAACATCAGTTATTTTCTTCGGAATGGGCGTCCCCCACATATTCGGTGGTCTGCCAAAGACCACTTCGTACGGGGATAGCCCTGATCTTGAATGGGCGACCATTCTCATGTAGAATAGTGCCACGGGCAGGGCGACTATCCAGTCGACCCCCTTTTCCTGACAGATCTTTGCAAGGCGGATTTTTAGTGTCTGATTATGCCTTTCTACAAGGCCTGCTGCTTCGGGATGTCGGACACAGTGGAACCTCCACTGATATCCTAGCAAAAGGGAAACCTGTTTCATCAACTCGGACGAGAATGGCTGTCCGTTATCTGAATACACGACACGGGGCAAACCGTACCGTGGGAAGAATTCACGAACCAACTGTCGGGCAGTGGTCGGAGCAGTGTAGTCTGGAACTGGGTATGCTTCGGTCCAGCGGGACAGAGCACAAACAACTACAAGGACATATTTAAAACCTCGACAACTGTTCATCTGGATATAATCCATCTGGAGGACTTCAAAAGGGTGATCGGGAGGATGAAATCCGCCTTGTTCTACAGGGACGCTTTTACCTGGATTGAACTGACAACAGATCATGCAAGTACGCACTTTCTGTTTTGCTGCTGCTCGTAAGTGTTTGTTGTACCAGAGATTCTGTAAACTGTCTAACATCGCCTTCTCTCCTAGATGTGCCGGGCTATGTGCTGTGTTTATCATGACTTGAACCATTGAGTCAGGGAGAAACCATATAGATTTTTCCTTCGTTATCCAACCTTGATCTGTCTGGATCCCTCCTAGTTCAGTCCATTTCTTTATTTCATCTGGTGTAGCATGTGTCTGAATGTCAATTACGTCTAGGGCGGGATCTCTAACTGCCATACACTTTGTCGGTACTATTGTCTTTGTCACATCAGTAATCTGGATGTGAGTCAGTGCTGTATGTTTTGCTGTCTGGTCTGCCAGGTCGTTACCCTGGGAAACAGAATCTGTAACTTTAGTATGTGCCTTACACTTCATGACTGATATGCCCGAGGGCAAATGTATTGCTTCTAACAGTGCTTGAATGAGGGGACCGTGTTGAATCTTGGCCCCATGAGAGGTCAGGAAACCTCGTTCTTGCCAGAGGACTCCGAAGTCGTGTACAACTCCGAATGCATAACGTGAATCAGTGTATATGTTAACATTTCTGTTCTTTGCTAGAATACAAGCTCGGGTCAGAGCGATAAGCTCTGCTGCTTGAGCAGACAGTGTGTCAATACGATGTGTTTCTTTAACTTCAGTTTCAGTGGTCACGGCATACGCGGCCACTAATTCTCCTGTACTTGTTCTCATGCATGAACCGTCCACATAAAGTGTCAGGTCTGGATTTGTCAATGGAACATCTGTTAAATCTCGTCTAGGCTTTGTTACTGCATTAATGATTTCTATACAATCATGTGGGGCTGGATCTGTCATAACTGTTGGTAACAGTGTTGCGGGGTTCAGGATACTGCAGCGTCTGATTTCTATGTGTGGCTGGAATAACGTTAATTCATAACCTGTCAGTCGTGCTATAGTCAAGTGTTGAGTCTGGGTCCTGTTTAACAAAACCTCTACAGAATGTGGTACTTGAACTGTTAACTGATGACCTAAAACAATTGAGTCACTTTGTCTTATTGCTAACGCTGTTGCTGCTACTGATTTTAAGCACGCAGGGAGTGCTTGGGCTACTGAATCCAATGTACTAGAAAAATAAGCACAAGGCTTATGTGAACCTGCTTGATCTTGGGTGAGGACAGACAACGCTGTACCATCACGTTCTGTAACAAAAAGTGTAAACGGTTTGCTGTAACATGGTGTCGCTAAAACTGGTGCTTGACATAAAGCTTTCTTTAAGTCTTCAAAAGCTTGTGTATGTTCCTGAGTCCAAGGGAGGGCAGTCGAAGTCGCTGCCTCCTGTGTCGTTAACTGGATGAGTGGCTTGGCTAGAAATGCATACTGGGGAATCCATTGTCTGCAGTACGAGGTGAGGCCTATGAAGGCCCGCACTTCCTTTTGTGTCTGGGGTTGTGGCATATTTGCAATTAACTGAATGCGATCGGGAGTGAGCTGTCTCCCCACTTTGGAAAGCAAGTGACCCAAGTACACAACTTGCTGAACACAGAATTGTAGCTTCGAAGGAGACACCTTGTGTCCCTTGTCGGCCAGGAAGTGTAAAACTGTCAGTGATGCTTTTTCACATTCGGGCTCACTTCGTGCGGTGATCAGCAGATCATCGACGTATTGCAGTAAAGCGGTGTTAACTGGCATTTGAATACAATCTAGTTGTCTTTTCAGTGCTTGACTATAGATGCTGGGGCTTTCTGTGAATCCTTGAGGTGCGCGCGAAAATTTGAAGCTGCGTCCATTTAAACTGAATCCGAAGAGATATTGGCTCTCTGGACCAATAGGCACGCTGAAGAAGGCGTTCTTGAGATCAATTACAGTAAAGAACGTTGCTCCTGAATCAATAGCAGTCAATAGAGAGGAGATATCGGGGACCACAGGATACTGTGGAATAATGCATTTATTCAATTCTCGAAGATCAATCACCAGCCGATATACTGGCGGTGCATTGGGATCGGTACGTTTAAGAATCGGAATGATGGGTGAATTGCAGATATTGGAGTCGGTCTCGACGACCACTCCTTGGGCAATGAGCTCTTCAATGATTTTCAGTAAAGCCACTACAGCATCGGGTGGTAACTTGTATTGTCTGATTCTGGGTAATACAACACCTGCCTTGAGTGTAACGCGGTATGGTGTAATGTGCATACAGCCTACATCAGTTGGGCCTTTTGCCCACAAGTAATCTGGTACATTTTTCAATCTGACATCAAATTCACGCAGAACATAATGACCCTTGAAATCCCGCAGAAAGAGTCTAACTCCCTCCGGGGAACAGCATATTATAGCTCCTAGAGCCTTCAATGTTTTAATTCCTAACAGATTTTCTGGACATGATTTCGTGAGTAACAGGTCTGTAACACGTGATAATGGACCCACAGCCAGGGGAACTGGTTCTGATACCTCGTTTACAATAGGCTGTCCTGAAAAACCCAGGGAAACATTCTGTGAGCCTGAGAGGGGTGCCCCTGGAACTTCATCATGGCTGATTGTAGTGCGACTTGCCCCTGTGTCAATTAAAAACTTTCTGTCTTTTCCCAATACTTGACTGTGTACATAAGGACCTTCTTGATCTACAGGAATCTCAATAAGAGGCAAGCCACCTTCCCTCTCTAGGCTGTTTCATGTATATCGGGAATATTCGGGGTAAGCGGACTGGGCATACTGGTACATCTGCTGTGAAACTTGCTGAGTTGCGGCAATGGGCTGTGGCTGTGGTACTGCTACGGTCTGTGCTGGAGTCGAAGAAGCATGCATAAGCTGTGTACCCTGTGTATTCTGTGAAGACTGATGTTGGTTATGGTCTTGTCTAGGCGGATGCGGTCTTTCTTTAGTTTTACCTGTCGCTATGTTATGTTTCAGAACTGGGCATTCATGTACGTAGTGACCTGGCTGCTTGCAATAATTACATGTCCCTTTAACGGGAGCTGCAGTGTGACTTATCTGGGTCATACCCTTTCTGTGACCCTCGGATGGGACCGTCTGAGCTACTAACATTTTCATCTTTGTGTCTTTCATGCGTTTTTGTTCCTGATCTTGTTCTTCTCTGATTCTGTTCTGATGATATTGTAACATTTGTAACATCTGTGATGGCGTATTTGCTTGCCATGTACTCTCGACCTTGTACACTCGATTTTTAACTAACGGTAAGGAATTCTCGACTAACTTTGATACAAAAAGATGCGGGTACGACTCGCTACTTGGCTGGAGGCCACTATTAATAATAAAACATTTCTCGAATCTTGAATAGAAGTCACTAGTATCTTCATCATGTTTCTGTTTACAGGACGATATTGCATCCCAATCCTCCTTTCTTGTTGTCAATAATCTGGGCAGGACCTGTACTATCAAACCTGGTAATGCTTTAGTTTTGTCCCCAAGGCCTAACCCTGGGACCCGTTTCTTTTCTTCTTCCTCTATTTCTGCCCAGGCAATCTTTGTGTCTCCCACCTCCCATTCCTTTTCCTTTAATTTCTCGAATATACCCGTAGGCAATAATACTTTCAACATTTTCATGATATCATCATACGTGTAATCCCCCATTAATAACATGTCTTTAAGTTCTCTATGAAAACCTGCAGGGTCTTTATCATGGCATGGTACTAGTTTCTTCATTTCTAACAGTTCTAATTTAGTCAGAGGTGTGTGTACATACACGCGTTTCAAGGTTTTATCCTCACACATAACAGGGTGCACTTCTCGTAAGGGGTTCTGACTTTCAATACCACCCCCGCATTGCATGTGGTACATTTTCCTTTCTGGAGGTGGGGCGGGAACATATTCAGAGCTTACAAAGGTATCATATCTGTGTCGTTGTTCTAGAATTATTTGAATTAATTTAGTGCTTAGACCTCTCCATCTATCCATCAGTAGTGCTTCTAGTGTCTCGTGTAAGGGACCTGGATCAGAATAATGTTTTCTGTATTTGATGAGAAGGTGCTGAATCATGTATACACCTGCTAATTTCTGTTCGTCGGGGGAGAGGTTCAGAAATGTCTGCGCTACTGTGTCATCATTATATATGTCTGCATTTTCGGCCCATGATACAGCTGATCGGGCTAGTTTTGTTCATCCATAGAATTGAGTATATGGTACCCAACTCGATCTCGAAGCCTTTTATCAGTTTCCTGGAACTGATGCTCAGCAGAATTCGGATTTGTTAAGGCAGAGAAGAAAACTCTCTTGCTCTCTGGACGGATACCCTTCCTAAGGTAAGTTCCCTTACCTACATATGCTATTGTTCCTACATTTCTTTCGGATTCTTCCTGTTCTTCTTCCTCCTCGGAGGGAGCCTCTTCTTTCTCTTTCTGGTGTACGGCTATCACTGCTTTCCTAATTTTCTTGTACATAGAGTCTATGCAATTCTGTCTGTCATGTTTTCCATCAGCTATATTTTGACCCCACTTGTTCAATGCATCTAATTCACTCTGATCTGTTCCGGGCCTGTCTCGTTCTCTTATTAGACAATTTATGAAAAATCGTAGTATCAGCGCTTGCATGCCAACTTTCTGTTTCTCCATGGCATCCTTAATACTGTCAGGGTCCTTTCCTGTCTGAACAAACTCATATATTCTGTCTAGACGCTCCTTCATTCCTGCATAGCATAACAAGCTATCAGTGGCAGATCTTAACCGTAATGATGCCAATATCATTAAATCGTCCTTTCCGGGTACTGGATCATATCTGCAAACTGACATGTTTTCCTTTAATGCGTCAAGGCGGGATGAATTAGAGGAGTGGGGAGACCTGTACGTGAGAGGACTCTGCATATCTCTGAGATTGAATCTGTGAGTTGGTGGCGGGGTCTGAGGACCCGCGGTCGCACCTCCTGAAGCGGACGCTTGTGTATTACCTCCCTGTGGAGTCTGTATCTGAACTTGAACTTGTCGTTTAGGTGGATCAGGCAAACGTGGTTTCGGTAGGTCAGTTTTGAGTACGGGAAGCGGCGGGGCTGGCGGAACGGGGGAAGTCTGTTGCGGTACCGGCGGAACGTGACCTGGGGGTGGAGTGCCGCCCCCGTCCCTGTCAGTAGGCAGGGCACGAACAGGCAGATTGGTGTAAGCTGGTGCTACATCTTCTAAGTATGAATTTAGGAATATGTCTTTAGTAGTCTTGTGCATTACTTTAGTTGGAACTAATGGTGACGGCAAATTTTTCGGTATTTCTGAAATGGCGTCAGGTGTACCTTCGGCCAAAAGATACATGTTGTTCACTTGGCTATTTCGGATGCGATCTATTTGTTCTGATTTTACTCGAATTCCTTCAATAACTAATTCGTTTTCTTGGGCCTTTTCTGATTCTTTAAGTCTGTCTTCTCTACGAAGTGCTCTTTCAGCACGTTTATGTGATTCCTTACGCCAAAATTCTATGGCGTCTTTCTGAGATTGTCTGGCTTTCTTTTTCCGTAATGCCTCCTCTACCTTTATGATGCACTCGGCATCCCATGTTCCGTTAACCGGCCATCGGTATCTTTCCTCTAGGTGCTTTGTATAATCGGTCCATAACTCTAGATACAATATGGCGTCTATGCCATGTTTGTTATACATGAAATTACCTGGAGTGTCCCTAGGGGGGATCGGAATTTCTTCCTCTAACATCCCTTTCCTAGTTCCTATCTGCTTTAACTTGTTGAAAAACGGCATTGTGCCTACTTGATACTGAAATGCTCGATCCTTGATACTTAATTCTGACTGTAACTATTTATACAAAAAACACAATAATGCACAAGAAAACAATCACATTCATACCACGACATTAATCACAAAAAACATTTAAAACATAGATGACTACCCCACTATACTAGATGTACTGCTCAACAGTACAGATACACTGTTGTAACAGTGCAAAAATTCAGAAATTCGGAATACTAGATATACTGCTAGACAGTACAGATACACTGCCTAAAAACAGTGCAGACCGGACTTGCGTACCCAAACCCGTCTAGATACGACCCAGCAATGGTACTCACCGGGAAGCACGGAAACAGAAGGCCTCGGAAAACTCGACTGGACTCGACTCGATACTTCGGAAAACTTCGGAAAACTTCGGAAAACTTCGGGAATTTTCGGAAAACTTCGGAAAACTGGTGGGCCTCTTGACACCTCGGACCTTGCTTCTTTCGGCTAGGCTCTGGTCGGGATCCTCCGCACTCCTCACCGCCTCGTCTGGGCACTGATCGCAGTCTTCGTCACCTCCGTGGGTCAGAGGGGGAAATCCTGCCGGTACGCGTATGTTCCGGCTAACTGACGGCAGGGGACAGAGCTTGCAATGCGCCAACCGGCGCGTGAGGTGGGGGAGGGGTCCCTATTCGGGCGCCAAAATGACGTAAATAATTAATTTACTCTCTTAATTTCTATGCAGGTAAGTACTTAATCAATAATAACTCAAATCGGGTGAAAAAAGACAGAGTCCGTGGTGTTAGAGTTCTAAGGGTTTTATTCCTTAAAAAGGAATGGTCATGGCCAAGATATCATGTTCTGACCACCACACAGGGTGTCAGAAGGGATAGATGAGCGCGCTAACATTTTATTAACAGTACATAGCTTATATACTTATTGTACACCATTGAAACAGTATAGAAGGCGTAACAGCTGAGAGAAGACAAGATAACAATATACACGTGGTACATGTGCGTAATCAAGAGGCGTGAACTAGAGGTGTGTTCTGGAAACGTCACTGATAGGTGTCACAAAGGGGTGTCACTAACAGAAAATGTGGCAATGTCAGCAGAAATCGGAAGCTTGGATGCGCACGCATCTGCATGACGTGTAATTGGAGGGGTGCAGGGGACTTGACATTTACACTGACGGAAAGAGACAAAAGTCTGGCATGTCAGATCAACTTGGGCTTCTATCATATCTGATATCTGATGTTTAGGAACTAAGCTATCTGGGCGGAAAGGTCTCTAGAGCAGAAGCTATTCTATACTTGCTGTGAGTGCGTGTATAAGCGCCTGAGTGTCTGTATGAGAAGCGTGGGGGCATGGGGCCTTCCATGGAAGCATGGCAACGAAGCTATGAATTACTTGCACAGAGACAGGTCGGCCCTTTAGCCCTGTAGCTGAGGAAGGATGTTTACTGAAGCTAGCAGGCAGGAATGTATTTCGGGGAGGGAAACAGATAACTCGAAGGTTATAGTCAATCTTGGCAGGCAGCAGGCTGAGCCGAGCGCGAGGGGCCGCGCTGAAAGTAAGTCAGAGTTCACGAGTACGGGGGCTGCCTGGGCAGAGATTTCTCGGAGTCAGAAGCCAGAAAAGAGGCTCGGTGGCAGAGATTCAGGGCCTACTTCAGCCAGAGCTGAAAAACGTAGGAGTACACTACAAAAAGACGTTGGCATAGCATACTTAGGAACGGACCATTCGACCCATTCATGGTGGATCTGAAAGAGGACATGTTAACGTTGGACGCAAATGTATTTGCGTCTTCATAGCTGACACAGGAGGGAAGTTACATGCACTTTAACTCGTACATGGAGTCGGTGGGGTACTCGCTAGGGAACACAACTTGACCATAAAATTTAGATTACCTCAGCGCTGTGGGCTTCGGTAGTAGCGGTGGTGGTGGGGAACCAACGAAGAAGGCAGCACAGTTGCAGCGTCCCACCTGGCCAAGAAAGCACAGCCAGGTAGGGGATTGCGGGTTATGACTCCAGACACCTTTATGTCTTTATCATACAGGAGTCAATAGACGGGTCGGTGCCTCTCTTTAAGATACCGGCTTCCCTATCCCTTGAGAAACTCAGTTTCCAGGTAGCCTGTTTCAGAGTGGCTTTTAATTAATATGGTGCTAGGGTGAAAAGTACGGTTTCATCCAGTTGAAGTAAGTCTACCGCAGCTCTAACATTTTTAACAATTAAAGATTGCTCATTTAAACTTCCCAGTAGTTCTTTCCAGATAAAAGATCTTGTTGTCCCTACCTCACCCTTTACAAGACTTATAACCCAACGTACTATCCCCGCATGTCCCTGTCCCCAGGTACTTCTTAATCCAAATTCCAACCTTAAAGCGGCCACAGGACAAGCAGAGTTAACTGAGGCTAGGCTCCATAAAATTTTGCCTTCTGTTATATTTAGGAAACCCCATTTTTCTAGGTCAAGTAATTCCATACCATATAACAAAGAGGCAGGAATTTTAGCATGAAAGACCTCCAATAGCATTCCAAAGTGTCTCCTTCCAGTTGACCTATAGAGGGAACCGAAACTTTCCCCTATGTAATTGCTTTAAGAATATTATTTTCTATGTGTGCTTTATCACTTAAATTGCTACACACCGTTTTTCCCAGGAAGACATAAGATTTTACAAGTTCTAGTTTTTGCCAACCTACAGACCAAACAAAGTTTCCATACTTCACCTTTTTTCTACCATGCTTTCACATTACTTTGCTTTTATTTACATTTATCTTTAAAAAATGGGCCTCTGCATATTCATAAAGCACCTGAAGACGACTATTTAATCCCACTCAGCGTCAAATTCAATATTAGAATGCCGTCCGCATAGAGTAAACAAACAATTGATTTTCCTCCCAATAATGGAGCAATGCCTTCACTTTGAGACAGAACATAGGGAAGGTCAGAGATATAAAGGGAGAAAAGTAGAGGGGCCAATAAACATCCCTGTTTTAGGCCATTTACAGTGGGAATTATTTGGGAGAGACCTCTTTCCCCTCCCAATAAGACTCTACACCAGGTATCTGTATAAAGAGCACAGACTAACTTCAAGAGGATGGCTGGCATACCCAGGTTCGACAATTTTCCCCACAGCAATAATCAATCTACTTTATCAAATGCTCTGGAGAAGTCTATAAACGCTGTGTACACTCTTCCACCTCTGTATTTAACAAATGTGTCATTTATTACCTGTAGAGCCGTTAAATTGTCCATAGTTCCATGTTTTGACCTAAATCCTGTTTGTTCAAAAGGTAAAATTTCACCCCCCTTCACCCGATCATTTATTTGCATCAAGAGGCATTTAACAAAAACTTTACCTACTGCATCTAGGAGGGCAATTTGACGATAATTTTTTGAGGCATCTCGGTCTCCCTTCTTGAAAAGGGGGACCACTATACTCCATTTCCAAGATGGGTGGACCGTTTTGTTTGCATAGCAGTAGTCAAACACCGGATAAAGGATTTTACTCCACATTTTACTGTTTTGTTTTAAAAATGTAATCGGTAACTCATCCGGTCCCATCGCCTCGGAGGACCGCATCCCCTTGATCGCCATTTCAATATCTTTTTCAGATGGTGAGCCATATAATGATACATCTTCCTTCAATGCAGTGCATACCATTGTAGCTGCATTACTCGCATATAGGTCGTGTATATAACTAACCCATTTATGCTCCTCAATTGCAATTGGGAGAGGACACGATCCAGCTCCACATCCCTCCCCAATGATGGACCAATACTTTCTTACTTTGCACAAATGTATCCAAATGTTGTCTTCCCTCTCTTTTCTTAACTTTACCTTTGCCCTAGTCCTCCTCCTCTTTAATAACAATATTGTACGGTATCTATCAGAGAAGTAGTAAAGTTACTGTTCTCTAATCAGCTTATTTATTACAAGATTAAATAGATGTAAGGGTTTAGGGGCTACTTTAATGCTTCTTTTTTGGTTTGACTTCCTAGCAATAGCTACCAATTTCATCATAAAATCAGTAAAACTAGCAATTTCTGTACCATTCCAGTTAGCCAAGTTCTCTACAGTAGCCTCTAAAATACTATCCAAACCCAGAATAACCTTAGTATCCCAATAGCATTTCCCTGAATTCTTAGCAAAGCAAACTGCTTCCCCGTTTAGTGCCCATGGGTCACACCCGGGAAGATCTACATTTATAGTGAGAGTTAATATTTCATGGTCACTATAGAAAGAATTGGAAACCTCAAGATTCTTCAATAAGAAACAAGATGTACTTTCCACTGCCACATAATCTAAAATAGATTCTCTGTTATTAGATTTACAAGTAAAATTTGACGGTGTATCAGAGGAGAGTCTTCCATTCACTACAATGCCATCAGCTTTTGTTAACTCATCCAGAAGCATTTTCCCCCTCTTATTTGTTCTAATATTTTGTGGAACAAGTGCTTGTGGGATCTGTAAGGATTCTTCTTTTTCCTTTTTTCGGAATATATCCAGAGTGGAATTCGAGATTTTACAGTTCAGATCCCCTACCAAAACTATGTGGGGGAGAATTCTACTTCATGGAGTTTTTTAATATAAGAGAAAACCTTCCTCAAAAGTACATCATGGCAGGCGTCAGGAGGAATATAAGCATTTATCAACGTCAATTGTTTACATTTTACATAATTATCGGAGGTATACAGTGTTATTCCCATAAAAAGGTTACTAGGATCTGTATAGTAGTCATAGTTCCATTTTATCTTATTTGACAACATGCATGCCACTCCTCCCTTTGCATGTCCTCTCCTAGACGGAACAGCCATACAATCTAAAAGAAAATAATCCTTACATAGAAATTCCTCTGTACACCAGGTCTCTTGTAGACAAATCACGTTTGCACCAAGTGCACATATGTATTGTAACTTTTCCTTATTATTCTTTATTCCTGCAACATTCCAAGATATTATTTTTAATTCATTGCTAAGGGGATGGCTGTTGTGAAAGTTTATTATTAGATCTGCTCGATAGAACACCAGGAAGCCAGTTCCAGTTAGAACTCTCTTCTTTACAGTTCCCTTGAGAGTAAGCTGAAATAGATCCTTTAAAATTCACTCGTCTGACATTTTATGTAATACAGATTTTTAATTCCTCCGTATCATACGGACGGGCTCTACTACATAAAACTACATTTGTTAACATGGACTTATTATCGGAGGCTCTAATTCGAGGTTTGTCGGAGCAAGGGGTAACATCGATCCCCCTACTTTGTAGGTCTTCTGACCATTGAAATACAAGGTTAACAACAATTTTGGAATTAAATCTTACCCTCGATTTATAGCCAACCTCTGTTTTTAAAAGTGAGACTAAGCTTATATCACTACTTTGAATACGTTTTAAACTTTCAATCTCCTGGAAACATTTCAGAAGCAGAGACCTATTTTGTAATAAATAAACAGAGGTATAAAATCTAATTGGAATGTATCTATACTTTCCCTGATGTGATCAACCTCAGTTTTCTTCGATCTAACTTTACTTTTTACAATGTCGGAAAAGGGGATAGCCAAAAGATTAAGTGCTGAAGAGGAAAGGCTAACAGACTTCCGCTGCTCTGCTGTTATCACGGATGAAGACGCCTTTATAGTGAATTTATCAGATACTGTTGTAGGATATGCGATGTTTGAGATGGGAGCTTCATAGGCCACTATTGGCCCTAATGCTAGATCTCTAGTCTCTGGATTCAAAAAATTTGCTTCATTTTCCTGAGTCATATCTTGTGAAGCATTTTGCAGTGATTCTGCGCGAGATTCCTTACTAACAGGGGCTTCTATATTTTCTTTAAAACAAATTCTCCGCTGCTTCTTTTTTGAGATTCTTCGTATTGATTTAATGTTTTTCCCTCTATTCTTTCCATTTTTCCCATTTCTCTCTTTTTTTCCAGGTGTACTATTCCTAAAGCATCTTCTTTCTCATCGTCTTTCTCATCAGTTGACTGGGTTCTAAAAATGGGGAAAACTTCCCTATCTATCCTTTTCGCTGAGTCTACCGAGTCTTTTAAATCATAATTTAGCTGTATCGATTTATTAATTTGCTTATCAGCTTGAGAACTAACGTCATGCTTAATATAGGTTTGATGACTATTTTCATTCTCGAATATATTCGTCACAACCTCTTCTATTTTTACTTCTCCTTCTTTTTGTTTGAAATCAGTTTTTAAACTAACCTCCTTCTCCTGATTACTTTTTAACAATACCTTTAAGATTTGGGTTACAGTTTCCAACACGCAATCAGAACCTCCTACAAATTTTTCAAGTAACGTTAAAATCGAGGACAATAGATATTCTAGGGATAATAGTGAGTCTGAGACTAACATCTCCTTCCTAGGTATTTGACTGGGAGAGGAATCCTTGATATTTAAATCAGGGGTCATAGAGGTGAGGGAGCTATTTGATTTATTTGATGGAGTACTGCTGAATAATTTTAGACCTATAGGGACTGTTTTTGTAGGAGTATTTTCTAGTTCTAAGATCCTGCTGGAATCACAAGAAACATATTTCCTGCAGAGTGCTAAATCTAGATCTGGGAGAGTGAAATCACTACTTTGAACATCCTCGGCTGGATTGAGACCAAGGGGTTCTTCTATGGAACCATGGGGAGCGTGTGGCGTCCTATGTACAGTCACATCTACTGTTATTAGAGCAGGTCCCAAGGCTACCTGTGGAATTAAAGAACTAATTTGATCCCCAGGACTTTGCGCTGGATGTCTCTGGGGTTCTTGGGGTTCTTGGGGTTTCTAGGGGTTCTCGATATTCTCCTCCTCTAGAATTACTACCAGTAATATGGGACTCTTCAGCAGTATTTACCTTTTCACACTCTTTTCTAATCCCACTCGCAATTTTCCCCTCCGTCTCCAGGTATTACAGTATTTGATGTAACTTTGGAGTTTGTATCCTTTCCCCTTTCCCATAGACTAAATAGTTGATTTTTTCCTTTGGACAGTATGCCAGAGACATTCTTATTTCGTAGGGGGTTTGATTTTGTTTTTGCACAAGTACTTCCCACCAATAAATGCCGACCTTAATTTTATTGCTGTCATTATGTTTTAAAAGATATGCAAAAGGGAGTACTGAAAGACAAAGGTAAAGGTGGGCAAAAAACGCTGCAAAGAAACACTGTTGATATATATGTTTAAATATACACAAGGCTTATAATCCAAGACTACAGTTTTCCCTTTCCTTTCAGACTTTGATCCTTCAAGTTAATCAACGTTCAAACATGTACCTTCAGCGATAGTTTTTGTTTTTTTGTACATTTGTAGGTGGCAGCAGTCCACAGTATTTAGTATTGCAAACAACCTGCATTTTTGCCTAGTTCCGGATACTCTGATCTCCCGGACAGTCTGCAGTCGCCACCAACTGCTCGGCACCCCCGCCGCTCCCGGAGGCTCTCACAGCTCCTATCACTGCTAAAGAAGATTTCTCAGCCTCTCAGCTGCCGGGCTGATTCCGTGGCTTTTACGTGGCTTTTGTGGCTGCGGGACAATATATGACAGCACCTGCTGCTAAGGAAAGTTGAGGAAAGTTTTTCACGGCTCCGGCCGCTTGTGAAATGCCTTTCGCGGCTCCAGCTGTAGAATGGCTTTCGTGGCTCCGGCCGCTGCAGAATGGTTTTTGCTTCTCCGGCCGCTGGAAGATGGCTTTTCGCGGCTCTCACGACTCCAACCACTGTAGAAACAATTTCACAGCTCCGGCCACAACAGGATGGCTTTTTCGTGGCTCCTGACGCTTTTGGACGGCGTTCAGGGCGGCGTACAGGGCGTTCAGAGCCGGGGCGGCTCCCGCTGCGGAAACTGCCCCACAAACACAGCCACGTGGCAACAAACAGCAACCTCCCACTTCCTATTCAGCATTGGCTCAAACAACTCAAGCTCAGGTGGCTCAGGCAGCTCAGGCGGCTCAGGCAGCTCAGGCGGCTCTTGCGGGTTCAAGCAGGCCCAATAGCGCCGATGGAGGCGGAATTTCTTTGGAGGTTTTCGCTAGTTCGTTGGATTGGTGTTTGACCAAGTTGAACAGCTTGCAAGTTATGTTTTTGGCTTTCTCCAGTTCCATTCTGAAGAATTATTTTTTTGAGTTGAGGATTTTCTTGTTGTAGGCATTCCTGGCCTGGCAGAGAAGCTTTAGATGTGCTGCTGAAGGGTGTTTTTTCCAGTTACGTTCAGTCTGCCCATCCAGAAGCGGATTATGTTTAAAACTCTGACTTTGGTGCATACAGCACTTTTTGGCTTGGGAGCAAGGTATCTGCAGCGAAGGCTTGCCTTTTATCGCCCGGTTCGTTCACTTCGGTCGGAATCTCTGTTCACGGCCGTGGTCCCTCGAGTGAGGAAGGCCCGCACCGGGGGTCATTCCTTTAGTCTCAGGCCCCCCCCCAGCTGTGGAACTCCTTACCTTTGGCTTTACGTAGTAGTCCCAATTTGCTTCTGTTTAGGAAGAGCCTCAAGACCTGGCTTTTTAACCTGTAGGCTGTTTTTCTTTCCTTTTGTCTCTGTTTCATGCTGTTATGTTTGTTAACGTTGAGCTGCCTGTATAAAGCGCCGGGACACTCTCTCTGAGTAGCCGTGCGCTATGCAAATAAAAGTATAACATAACATAACATAACATAACGTCTGTCGAAGGGATATCCTCTCCTTGTTTAGGGATCCGCTGAACCAGGGATTTCGATCTTTGATATGGGTTCTTTTTAATTTTAGTGGTGCCAGGTCGTCTGGAATGTCGGATATGGTAGACGAGTAATGACCTGCTAGATTGTCAACTGTAGTGCACTGAGGGGGGCGGGAGGTCGGTCGTACAACGCGCTGCCAGTTTCTTGTGGTCAAGGTTCTTGGTGTCTCTATCCCATCGTTTGGGAATCACGGGTTGAGGTGTCCATATCTTGTGGGTGCTGGGCAGGAGGAAGGTGAGGGCCTGTGGTCAGACCAATCACAAAGGTCAATAAAGATAAGTTTGACCGCTGCTGCTTTAGCAATGATCCAGTCTAGGGTGGCACCTTTCGAATGAGTAGGGAGGGAGCAGGCTTGGGTAAGGGCTTGATCAGCCAATAAGTCTCTAATGGCAATGACCTGTGGATACTTAGGGTCATTCCAATGCAAGTTGAAGTCACTAAGGAAAATGTCATTAGAGTTTGGAGAATTCTTGCCTGTGATGATTTCCATGAGGAGGTCCGTCAATCAATCAATCAGGAGTTTGTTAAAGCGCAACTACTCACCCGTAGGGGTCTCAAGGCACTAGGGGTGGAGGGGGGTGCAGGTTCCATTCCATCAAGGAGGGGGTCTGTCGAAGAGCCAGGTTTTGAGGTTTCTTGCGAAGATGGGGAGCGATCTTGTCTGTCTGAGGTGGAGCGGAAGGGCGTTCCATGCTTTGGCTGCGAGGAAGGAGAAGGAGCAGCCTCCCGATCTGGTCTTTCTGGTGTGGGGGACCACGGCGTAGGAGAGCTGGGCTGATCGTAGGGTCCTTTGGGGTGCGTGGAATTTGAGCCGGCTGTTCAGGTATGCTGGTCCGGTGCCGTGGAGGGCCTTGTGTGCGTGGGTGAGCATCTTAAAGGTGATTCTCGCCTCGACGGGGAGCCAGTGGAGTGTGCGCAGGTGCTGGGAGATATGGCAGTGTTTTGGCAGGTTGAGGACCAGTCTTGCGGCGGCGCTCTGGATGTTCTGTAGCTTGCGGATGAGGTTTTTGTTTATTCCGGCGTAGAGTGCGTTTCCTTAGTCGAGTCTGCTGGTGACCAGGGCGTGAGTGACTGTCTTTCGGTGTTCGAGGGGGATCCATTTGAAGGTCTTACGAAGGAAGCAGAGGGTGTGGAAGCAGGAAGATGAGACAGAGTTGATCTGGCGGTCCATTTTGAGCTCGGAGTCCAGGATGATTCCCAGGTTGCATGAGTGGTCTGTATGGGTTGGCGGGTTTCCGAGGGCGGTGGGCCGCCAGGTGTCGTTCCAGGCGTCGGGGTTTATGGCCCATGAAGAGTACTTCTGTTTTGTTGGTGTTTAGTTGTAGGCAGCTGTTTTTCATCCATTTGGCGACGGCTTCCATGCCTTCTCCAAAGTTGCGTCTGGCGGTATTGGGCTCGTTGGATAGGGAGATGATGAGCTGGGTGTCGTCTGCGTATGACACGATGTTGAGTGCGTAGGTTCTGACGATGGGGGCAAGTGGAGCCATGTAGACGTTGAAGAGCGTCGGGCTGAGGGAGGAGCCCTGGGGGACTCCACAGGTGGTAGGTGTGGGGTCTGAGAGGAAAGGGGGGAGTCTGACCCACTGCGTCCTGCCAGAGAGGAAGGAGCAGATCCAGTCAAGGGCCTTGTCCTGGATTCCTGCGTCGTAGATTCTGCGTATTAGGGTGTGGTGGGAGACTGTGTTGAACGCCGCTGATAGGTCTAGGAGGATGAGGGCTACTGTTTCCCCTTTGTCCAGTTGGGTGCGGATGTCGTCTGTTGCGGCGAGGATGGCGGTTTCCGTACTGTGGTTTTTTCTGAAGCCGGATTGGGAGGAGCCGAGGATGTTGTGTTCTTCAAGGAATGTGGCGAGTTGGCTGTTGATGGCTTTCTCGATGACTTTTGCTGGGAAGGGGAGCAGGGAGATGGGTCTGTAGTTTTTGAGGTCGGTGGGGTCCGCTGGGGGTTTCTTTACGAGGGGGTTGACCTCGGCGTGTTTCCAGTCGTCGGGGACGAGGCGGTCGCCAGGGAGCGGTTGATGGTGTGGCGGAGCATGGGTACGATGGTGTCGGCGGCTCTGTTGAAGATGTGGTGGGGCCAGGGGTCCGTGGGGGCCCCTGAGTGGATTGACTTCATTGTCTTCAGTGTGTCTTCGGTGGTGAGGGCTGTCCAGTCATTAATCGCTGGTTTCCGGGTGTCGGGGGTGGTTGGTGAGGGTTCAGTGTGTTGATTGTCTTCGTCGAAGTTGTTGTAGATGCTCTTGATTTTGTGGTGGAAAAAGGTGCTGAGTTTGTCGCAGAGGTCTTGTGAGAGAGGGATGTCGGTAGACTCGCTGGTGGGTTGGGCGAACTCCTTGATGATGCTGAAGAGTTCCTAGCTGTTGTGTGCGTGGGTGGAGATTCTGTCTTCAATCGCTTTTTTCCTCGTTTCACTGATGAGTTGATGGTGGGCGTTGGTGACGCTCTGAAGTTGTTGTGGGCTTCTGTGGATTTGGTGTTTCTCCATGCCTTTTCAAGGCGGTGGCATGTGTGCCTGGACTCTCGAAGTTCGGTGGTAAACCATCTGGCTTCCTTGGCACGGGTATTGTTGTTTTTCTTGAGGGGGGCTATGGTGTTGGTGCTGTCCGAGATCCATTTATGCAGGGTTCGGGCTGTGGTGTTGGGGTCGTCGTTTTCCGCGATGGTTGGGGTGGAGTTGTTGAGTGAGGAGGTGAGCTGGTCGTCGGTGATTTTGGTCCAGTTTCTTTGTGGAAGCAGGTGCTGGTGCCTGTGGATGGTGGGTGTTCTGAAGGTGAAGTGGACGCAACGATAGTCGGTCCATGGTAGTTCGGTGGTGTGGCTGAAAGAGATGGAGTTTCCTGTAGTGAAGAGGGGGTCGAGGGTGTGTCCTTCTGAGTGCGTGGGCTCGGTCATGATCTGGCAGAGTCCAATGTTGTGGAGGTTGTCCAGGAGGCATGTGGTGTTGGGGTCCAGTTGATTGTCGAGGTGGAAGTTGAGGTCTCCCAGCAGGGTGTAGTTGGTGGATGCGATGGCCTGTGGGGAGATAATGTCCGTGATGGAGTTGGCGAAGGGTCCGTGGGGTCCAGGGGGTCGGTAGATGAGGGTTTCTCGGAGGGCGGCGGTGGGGCTGACCAGTATCTTGAAGTGAAGGTGATCCATCAGTTTTGTGGACTCGTCAGGGAGTGTGCTCAGGCGGAGGCTGGATTTGTGGACAATGGCGATTCCTCCTCCTGGGTGGGTGGGGCGGTCCTTCCTGGAGATCTTGTATCCTTGGGGGATGGCGATGGCGATGTCTGGTCCAGAGGTGGCGCTGGTCCAGATTTCGGTGAAGAATGCTATGTCCGGGGTGGTGCTGTCGAGGAGGTCCCAGATTTCTGTGGCGTGTTTGTGGAGGGACCGGACGTTGGGGAGGATGCATTGCAGGGTCTTCGGTTCGGTTGTGTTCTTGTGGGCGGGTTGTGCTGGATCCGTGTTTTGGTGGTGCTGCAGGTGTGCCGGCAGCGGTGGCAGCTGAAGGGTCCATGGGTGTCGGCTGGTGATGCTAGCTTGCAGTTGTTGTTGCAGCCTGGGTTGAGAGCGTGGAGTACTGCTGGGTCGTAGTAGCGTTAGCGGGCGGAGGTCCAGGGTTCCTGGTGCTGGTCGCGGACGGGAGCAGACGTGCTTGCCTTTGACGCGCCTTCGGTGCACCAGCGGCGCGCTCGCAGACAGAGGTCCACTGGACCACCAGCAATGAGGCGCAGGGAAACCTGCGGGTGGAGGAGGGCTTCGATCACTAACACTCAAGAGTGCACGGGCAGGGGCGCCTCACTTAATGGTGGAGCTGCGAGGGTTGGAGAGCAATTTCACTGACAATGAGTCAGTGGTCTTGCTCGCCTGTCCCCGCAGTGGCCGCCATTAAGTAGGGGTCGGGGAGGGCTGGACAGCTGGGAGGCGGGGAGAGGAGCTGGATTGGGCCAGTCCCTTGGGGGGGGGAGGGGCTGTGGGGGCAGCAGCGGCGGGGAAAGGTAAAGGGAGGAAAGAAGGGATAAAGAAAAAAGGGAAAATAAGCAGAAATAAGGCAAAAAAGAGCAGAGATGCAGAAAAGGGCAGAAAGATGGAAAGTGTAGAAAAACGAGTGAAAACGAGTGAAGGAGCAGAGGGAGAGGAAGGGAAAATGGGCAGAAATAAGGCACAAAAGAGCAGAGGTGCAGAAAGGTGAAAGATAGAAAGGGTAGAAAAACGAGTGAAAACGAGTGAAGGAGCAGAGGGAGAGAAAGGGAAAATGGGCAGAAATAAGGCACAAAAGAGCAGAGATGCAGAAAGGTGAAAGATAGAAAGGATAGAAAAATGAGTGAGGGGGCAGAGTGAGAGAAAGGAGACAGAGGTACACTGGACCACCAGGGATGAGGCGCAGGGAAACCTGCGGGTAGGAGAGGGCCTCGATCACTAACACTCAAGAGTGCACGGGCAGGGGCGCCTCACTTATTGGTGGAGCTGCGAGGGTGGGAGAGCAATTTCACTGACAATGAGTCAGTGGTCTTGCTCGCCTGTCCCCTCAGTGGCCGCCATTAAGTAGGGGTCGGGGAGGGCTGGACAGCTGGGAGGCGGGGAGAGGAGCTTGATTGGGCCGGTCGTACTGGGGGGGGAGGGGCCGCGGGGGCAGCAGCGGCGGGGAAAGATAAAGGGAGGAAAGAAGGGATAAAGAAAAAAGGGAAAATAAGCAGAAATAAGGCACAAAAGAGCAGAGATGCAGAAAAGGGCAGAAAGATGAAAGATGGAAAGTGTAGAATAATGAGTGAAAACGAGTGAAGGAGCAGAGGGAGAGAAAGGGAAAATGGGCAGAAATAAGGCACAAAAGAGCAGAGATGCAGAAAGGTGAAAGATAGAAAGGATAGAAAAACGAGTGAAGGGGCAGAGTGAGAGAAAGGAGACAGAGGTCCACTAAACCACCAGGGATGAGGCGCAAGGAAACCTGCGGGTGGAGGAGGGCCTCGATCACTAACAATTAAGAGTGCAGGGGCAGAGGCGCCTCACTTAATGGTGGAGCTGCGAGGGTGGGAGAGCAATTTCACTGACAATGAGTCAGTGGTCTTGTTCGGTAAAGGTGTTGTTCTTGCCTCGGGTGGTAAAAGATGTGCAGTTTGCACAGCTGTGAGGTGTTGTTGGAGATGGAGAGTGCAAGGTATGTGCAGGAGTCTGTAGGTTCTACCGGCAGTTCCGTAACCAGGAGTTTGGACCGGTAGATGCAGGCAATGCCACCCTTTTTTCTTTGAGTGCCTGTCCATCCCTATGATGTTGTAGTTGGGTGGGACTAGGAGGTCTAGGTAGGGCGATGAGGATCCCTTGAGCCAATATTCAGTCAAGATTGCTATGTCCAATTTATGTCTCAGGATGAGGTTGGCAACATCAGATGCATGTTTTACAGCTGATCGGCAATCTATTAGGAGGCTGGCTAGGGACGGGCCGGAGTGAGTCTCAAGGGTAGAAGCAGAGATGGGAACTCTAGCAAGATTGGTATTTACCACCCCTCAGGTGCGGAGGGTAGCAGATCTGTTAGGGTTAGGTGCTACTGTGATGATAGGGAGTATTTCCCTCAGGTCTGAGGGGCATGGGGTGGTCAAAGCAGAGTTGTAACCACTAAGGAGGTCAGCCACTTCTTTCTCCGAGAGTTCTGAGGAATTAGGCATGCCAGGGGTGGGATTGTAGGTATGGAGGAGAGCAAGAATTTCCTGCTCCGAGAGGTGGCAGGGTTGCTTGCGGGGGTGCAGGTGTCTAATGGAAAGTGGTTGGGGTTGAAGGAGGAGCTTTGTGACGGGGATGTGAGTCACGTTCTGCGTGAGCCAGAGATTGGAGAAGGAGAGTTTGGTGATGTGAAGAAGGTGCTTTAGGTCCAGAATGGACTTGTGGATGCTCTGGGTTAATTCTGTGGCTCTGCGGTGCAAATTATCAATGTCTCTAAAAGAGGTACGATCAGGCCGGCAAGGGGCCAGTAGCAAGGGAGTGGGCCTGATAGAGTGTGCTGGTAGCCTGGAGGTGGGTTTAGGCGGGCAGAAATCAACGCCCTCCTGAAGAAACCAACAGCGGACCCCAAAGACCTCAAGAACGTCCGCCCCATCTCTCTTCTCCCCTTCCCGGCTAAAGTCATCGAGAAGACCATCAATAAGCAGCTGACTGCATTCCTCGAAGAAAACTACTCACTCGACCCATCCCAGTCCGGATTCCGAGCCAACCCCAGCACCGAGACCACCCTCATCGCAGCCACCAATGACATCAGGCAGCCTTTGATACCGTCTGCCACCGCACCCTAATAACCCATCTCTACAACACCGGGATCCGAGGAAAGGCCCTGGACTGGATCACATTGTTCCTCTCCGACAGAAACCAGATAGTCCCCCTTCCTCCCTTCCGCTCGGAGGCAACCAAGATCATCTGCGGCGTACCCCAGGGCTCTTCACTTAGCCCAACCCTCTTCAATATCTACATGACCCCCCTCACCACCATCGCAAGCAAATACAGCATCAACATCATCTCCTATGCCAACGACACCCAACTGATACTCTGCCTCACAAAAGACCCTCTCACCGCCAAAGCCAACTTCCAGGACGGAATGAAAGATGTCGCAGAATGGATGAAGCACAGCCGTCTGAAGCTCAACTCGGACAAGACGGAGGTCCTCATCCTCGGACAATCCCCTTCCGCCTGGGACGACTCCTGGTGGCCCATGATGCTGGGCACCACACCGACACCCATGGACCACGCACGCAACCTGGGATTCATCCTGGACTCCTCCCTCACAATGACCAAGCAAGTCAACGCATTCTCGTCGTCATGTTTCAACACCCTACGCATGCTCCGAAAGACCTTACAGTGGATCCCCACCGAAACCAGACAGACGGTCACCCAGGCCCTCATCACCAGCCGATTGGACTACAGGAAAACCCTATACGCAGGAACCACAGCCAAACTTCAGAAACGCCTTCAACGCATACAGAACGCCTCTGCCCGACTCATCCTCAAAATCCCTCGCCACAGCCACATATCCACCCACCTGAGAAACCTGCACTGGCTCCCCATCTGCAACAGGATCACCTTCAGGCTGCTCACCCATGCACACAAAGCGCTCCACAACATGGGCCCCGAATACCTCAACAACAACCTCTCGTTCTACACCCCCACCCGCCAGCTCCACTCAACCAGCCTCGCCCTTGCCACCAACCCACAGATTTGTAGAACCACCACCGGAGGAAGATCGTTCTCCTACCTGGCAGCCAAGACATGGAACTTCCTCCCCGCACACCTATAACTGACCCTGGACCATCTCACCTTCAGGAAACACCTCAAGACCTGGTTATTTGAAAAGTAGCGCCCCCCCTCCCTTTGTAGTGTAGTTCCTATATTCCCAATAGGCTCTGCGCATTGGAATAACATAAACGGCAGTTTAGACGTAGGACTGATGTCGACTAGGTCTCTACTGAATATGTTAGACTTAAGTAGGTATGCCAGCTAGCTCAGAGGTCACTAGAAACTTTCTCGAATGAACAGGGAGGAGTTAACTTCCCTGATTAGAAAAGAAGGGATTAGCTTCTGACAACCGCATAAACATGACAACTTTGCTCCCTCCAGAATAAGGAGTATATCTCCAGAGTCATGTGAAAATAATAGATAACTATTTCACTCGGTCATTCGTGCATACTTAGTTTCAAAAGAGTGCAGAGAAATAGAGAGATGGGCGTTTTCAATAAAAGGAGTTATTTATTGAGCAGTCTTCTTTCTCATGCAAGAGAAGTGAATTGCCACAATTGCAATACTTGTCATAAAGTAAAGTGCGTATAGTAAAAGGAGTATTATGAAATAATACTGTAAAAGGATTGATATGGTTTCTGAGCCATATGATACTTAAAACGGATAAAATATATACAATTACATACAATGATAAAAGTTGAATAAACGTACTCAACTGGTGCTTCTAAATACGCCTACCCCAGTGTACCTAACCTAGGCCTAGTAGGTGGGAAGGAGTAAAGGAGTTGCAGTTTAATTAAGTTAGTTTTGCCAAGAATCTGAATGAAGAATTCTCTAAGGGTCTAATCAGCTCCGTACTTTGGTTTAAGAATGAAGGAGGTCTTGTATCTCGATCTCTCAGTAACCCGCAAGGGTGACTGGAAACACTGGAGCTGGATTTTCTCGGCAGGAGAAAAGACAGCGTCTTTCTCAGTGTGTCAAATGGGAGGGACGGCTTCCTTCGGCACTCGCATCAGCTGGGCTTTGGGTAAGTAGATAGCCGCTCTTCTCCAAACCACTGTGTGTTGCTGAAGGCAAATGCTGGTATATTTATACCTGGAAGGTGCCGTGTTTGACGTAAGGTTGGACATAAGACGTCAATAAGAACCGTCATTAGGAACTTGCAGTTCTTTCAGACTCGCAGGAGTTCTAGGACAAATCCAAACAAAAGTATGGGGAATTCCCAGGTTGCTGGAGGTTTGGTTTGTTTAAAGAACTCGTTGTACTTTCTAGGAGTCTTAGGAAGTAGCCTTGCCGTATTTGGACTGCATTGGCTATTACTAGCCAATGGGACAATCACTAGAAAAATATGAGTTTCAAAAGTACCCTACTAAAGCTCTACTGTTAAACATACTGCAGAATGTGTCTAAATATTTTTTGCATTTTTTACAAAGTACATGCTCTTCGCGACTACCAATGTCCTCATGAGGATCTCAGTAGTCGCAAATATTAAACCATAATGTAAGCGTGCTTTTCTCCTAAATTGATCACAGAAAGACACGTTAAAACAATATTTTACTAAATATCTACACTTAAACTTTATTTGAAAAATGCATTTAAGTGTATTTTTCAGTATATGAAATACATTTGCTGATCACACATTCTCCATAGTAAATGCAGCAATGTTGTGCCGACTCAAATTAAAAATAAAATAAACATATTTATCAATGTAATTTCTGATAAACACATACCAAATAAAAAAATCGTGGTATTTAATATATTTATAATGTACAATATCCAATTATAGAAAGAAAATATGAAAAATCTTAAGAAATGGACATTACAGTTAGAAAGGTTACAGGGATGTTATAGTTAGGATCAGATTACACATGCACAAGACCAGATACATTCAGCGTAACTCATGCCCCAGCAATGCACTGCTTATGACCTCCCACATTACATCAATCATGACTAGTACAACCGGTTTTATGGTATTTATTTTTTCACATTTCCGTCTGTATTATCAATATTTATTTTTTGCTAATTTCATCTGTATTTATCCATTTTTATTATTGCTTTTGTGGAAAAAGGAACCTGAAATTAGTATTTTTCCACATTTGTTTAACCGGTAAATATGCACTCATGCATGAATGCCTACCATGTTCCAATGCTGTAAACACCTGCAAAAGATAAACCAATGCACTTTACAGGAAATATGCTTATTTCATTATCAACTGTGTGCATATCTACTTCTGTTACAGTCTCTTTACTAAAATTCCTAACTTTTTTACCCCCTAACCTATCCATCCACACAGCTATTGGCCTGACGGTCATGGCAGACAGTATTTAGAATTACTCAAAAAGCAAACCAATTTCCTTTTTTATCCACATTAAAAATAAATACAGACAAGAAAATAAATGTTTTCTGTCTGTATTTATCTGTAAAAATGAGTAAAAACAGAAAACTGGGAGCCTTAATCATGACATGGTTAGTAAATTCACTCATGACATCACTGATGACATCACAAATGACATTCTAATGACATCATTCATAGAATCTCTGACACAATCATTCACACCCCCATATAACCTTTCATACACCCACTCCAACTTCACACTAGCATTCTGAAAACCATTGACACACACATACCAGTACTTACACATCACCTCACTGATGCATAGGCCTACACACACATATCCACTCAGGTACCCACACAGCCACTCATACACCAACTCAAACACTAATACAGCCGCTGATATATCTACTCATGCACCAATACAACCACTCACACCCTGTTAGTCTCCCTAAGAGCTACCTACTCACACACCTACTCAGTCACCAATAGAATCAATCACACAGCCATTTCCTCACCTATACAGTTATAAACAAACCCACTCACTTATTCATAAAGATACTAAAACATACTTGATCACCCATACAGTCACACAAACACTCACTCATACAGCTACTATCACAATCCCTCACACAAAGTCATTTATATACTCCAAAACTCACCTATACTGCCTTCCACATATACAGGTTCTCATCCATATACTACTGACACACCCATCCACTCACCAACAAAGCACTATTCACACTCAAACACTTATACAACCCTTCACTTATACAACCATTATCCCAAACAGCCACTGACTCTCCCATACACTCCATGCAGGCAGTCACACATCCCCTCACCCAACCATACAGCTCATATAACCATAGAGGTACTCAGACAACCAAACACTCACCTAGACAGCCACTCATATACCCAATCACCTACCCATACAGCCAATCAGACACCAACTGACAGAATAATACAGACATTCACACAACCTAATCACTTACCCATACATTCACTGAAACACCTCATCACTCACTTACACAGTCAGGCATGCACCCACTGACTCATCCATACACACACTCATACACCAATTGATTCATAAGTACAACTTTGTATATATATTTAACACTCATAAACATTTTAAAAACACTCACAGTCACTGGGTGATGCCATCAGTGATGTCATGAGTGATGTAATTTGAAGTGGCATGAGTGATGTCAGTGACCATGTCATGAGTGATGTAATATATTTGGTCATAAGCAGTGCATTGCGTGGAGCAAGTAATAGTTAGCACAGCTAACTATAACTACTGATTTTCTCAGGGTTTCTGGTTGTGAAATCTGAGCCTAACTATAATGTCCCTGTAACCTTTGGTTATATATATTAACTGAAAAAACAACGGTTACAGGGATGTTATAGTTTGGCTCAGATTTCCCTCATACAGAACAATGGAAAGTCAGCAGTTGTGGTTACCAGAGGTAACCATAATGTACGCCCCTGCAATGCACTGCTCATGACCACAAATATATTATAATGGCATAGAAACATCTAGAAATAAAAATAGATTTCCCTACCTATTTCCTCTTTAATATAATGGTAATAGGTAGAGAACAGCAATAAAACCTATAGTTACCTATGCCTGAGTTCCTTGACAAGAACACAGCAAAGGTTTGCAGAAACGTACATCACTGCATTTTTGATCTTGAAAAGATGGACAAAAGCCAAGTATGTACTGCCTATTCAATGCCATTTACTGGTGTATATCGCAAAATTATCGCTTCATACCTCAGAATACCATGGTCCAATACATAACTATGTATTTTGACATGTATAGCTTTAACACTTCTTAAACTATTTAAACCTTCTACAAAAATGAGCATTTGCACACCATAATATATATTCCTGCCACATTAGATCAAAATCCTTCACACAATTTCACGCTACATCTTTGTAAACATCCACACTCCACTCTATTCTACTCCACTCAATACCACTCCATTCAACATCACTCTACTATACGCCACACCACTTTAATCCAATCCCCTCTATGCCACTCCACGGCTCTG
This sequence comes from Lissotriton vulgaris, assembly GCF_964263255.1. Taxonomy (NCBI): domain Eukaryota; kingdom Metazoa; phylum Chordata; class Amphibia; order Caudata; family Salamandridae; genus Lissotriton; species Lissotriton vulgaris. The sequence continues at coordinate 1,150,841,383 of NC_141698.1, forward strand.
TATGTTGCTCGACTGTATAATACTCCACTCTACGCTAGTTCACAGTATGCCACTTTACTGTACACCATTCCACTCTTTGCCACCCCACTGTACAGTATTCCATTCCATGCCAAACCACCATATGCCATCCACTCTACATCACTCCACTGAATGCCAGTCCACTCTACAGCAATCTATTTAATGAAATGCCACTGTACGCCACTCCACTCTATGCTAATCTATTGTATGTCACTCTAGTTTATGCCTCTCTACTGTACACAACTTTACTCTATGTAGCTCACCTCTAAGCCCCTACAGTCTCCTCTATTCTATATGACTCAATTATTCACCACTCTATGCCATTCCACTGTATCCTTTTAAACTCTATGCCATTTGACTGTACACCACTGTACACCCCATCACTGTGTGCTATTCCACTCTGCACCACTTGAATGCCACTCCACTCTAATCTGGCATGTTCTACTGTATGCAGCGTCTTTCTAGTCCACTTTATTCTATGCTATTCTACTCTATGTCACAGCTCTCCAGTCCACTCCACTCTATGCCACTCAAGTCTACACCTCTCCATTCTGCCCAACCCCACTCTACTCAATGTCACTCCATCCGATGCTACTCCACTCCACTTTCACTCTAAACCACTCCAGCCTAAACTATTACTCTCTACACCATTTCACTCTAAGGCACTCCATGTTAAACCAGTCTATTCTATCCCACTCCACTGTATGCCACTCCACCCAATGCTATTCCACTGTAATCCACTCAATCTATGCCACTCAACTGTACTCTTTTCTTCTGTATGCCAATTCAGTTCATGCCACTTTTCCGCATGCCACTTAACTCTATGAGACTTCGTGCTATGCTATTTCACTGCACACCACTTCACTCTTTTCCATTCCACTTTATGCCACTTGAATCTATGACACTGTATGCCACTCTAATCTACTGTATTCTACCCTGCGCCACTCCACTGTGTGAGACATTGGCCTGATATATGATGTTCACTAGTTCTAGTGACCACCTTGTATCAGTCCAAACAACCCTTATGATGATTGGTTGTAAGTCAACCTTATAGACCAGCTATCCTAGGGATAGTGTGGACAAAGCAGTCTTAGGCTAAACTCTGTAAAGGCATGTGAAGCAAGCTATTTTACCATATACACTCTACTTGAATACCAAATGAAAGGACACCACACAGAAATATATTGAAAATATATATATATTTATTTACTACAAGTATCCCCTATACTCTTTATGAGCACAGAAGCAAATGCGTTAAAACAAAACAGTGTTTAAATATACAAAAGTTGCACAATATAGATAGGCCCTGGTGGCCAATCAAACCATATACTAAAATAGTGGTATAAGAACCACATATCTGAAAGGAAGAAGGCTTAGAGAATCGCTGGGACTGCAAGGAGCTAACAAAAGTTAGTGACCAGGAGGCCCACGGAATGTGTGTGCAGTGCTGAAAGTTACACGCGGGCGCCTATTGATTTCAATGGGTGCGTAAAAACACAGAGTTAAAGAAAGGGGAACCTTCCGGATGACCTAGAACCTAGCAACTTGGAACTTAGACACTAGAGGTGTATTTCTACACATGAGCACCGGAGTGCCAGAGTTACCTCACCAACAGGAAGCGGGTGCATATGTCTCAAAGTGTGTCGGGTTTCGTCGTGCTGTTCTCTGGAGCCTGGAGATGAAGATGCTGCAGGTGGGTCGTCGAGGAGAGTTCCGGTGGATCCAAGGGTGGATCTGAAGAAGAGAAGACCTTAAAGCAGAGGGCACAATGTTCAAAGTCACTAGCCAGTGACCGGCGAGGAACCAGGAAGGAACCAGGCTTTGTCGGGTGCAAACAGGTGAAGAGGTGTAGCTTGTCTCTGCAGCCACATGGACACGAAGAGGTCGAGGATGTCCAGAAGTCGATCATGAGCTGTCCCACATAGGCTCTAGCTGATGGCGGTGTCAGCAACTTGATTGAAGCAAACAAGCCTTGGCTAATGCAAGCCACACAGGAGTTAAAGAAAGCTTGTTACTCGGACCAGCAAGGTCAGAGCGGCTGCTCCTTATTACAGGAGCGAGGGCCAATCTGTAGCAACCAGACCAGTGGTGTTGATTGTAGATTTCGTCCCCAAGATGGCCTCTAGCCAACGGACCAGTGACTGGGATGACGCGTCAAGTGGCAAAATGCACAAGGGCCCCACACAGATCGTGGAAATGCTGGAGGGCTGCTTTTCGAAGCAGATGCTGCTCGGTAGTGTGGCTTCTCAAACCCCAAAGCACAGCATTGAGGATGCCTCGGGTGCTGTGCAGTCAGCTTCTCGTGGATCTTCCAAGATGGCCGGTCCCACGTCTCTCGGTGACTCCATGGGTCTCTTCTTTTCAGGGACTGTGGATCGGGCTCTGAGATGTCTGGGAATCTAGGTCTTGTCAGGCTCTGGGCTCTGGCTCTGGCAGGAGGTGGCAGCAATGCAGACATCGAGTTGCTGGATGGTGCCTGTATGAAAGAATGAATGAATTGGATTTCTTAAGCGCATGGCTGCCCGAGAGCGTCCCAGCGCTGATACACACAGCTAGCTTCCTAGATCCTCAGACAGCGGACTCATATTCCTCGCGGAAAAAGGAATGTCTTTAAAGATTTCCGAAACCTCTGGAAACAGGGTTCCAGACGGAGAGCAGCAGGAAGATCATTCCAGATCTTGGCTACATTCACAGAGAACCTCCTGCCTCCTGAACGAGCTCTCTTTACTCTGGGAATAGTCAGTAAATTGCTCCCGTCAGAGCGGAGGGGACGAGAGGACTTGTAGGGGCATATAAGGTCCCTGAGGATTGGGGGACCCATTCCCTGGAGAGACTTAAAGGCGATGGAAAGGGCCTTAAATTTAACTCTCTCCCGGATGGGGAGCCAATGGAGAGCTCTAAGAGCAGGCTTGGCCGAAGTTCTTTTTTCAGTGCCTGTCAAAACCCTGGCCGCCGCATTTTGTACTCGCTGGAGGGTGTTGATGGCTGATTCAGGGGCACCGAGCAGCAAGGCGTTACTGTAGTCCAGCCTTGACAGTATAAGCCCTTGAATCAGGAGTTTCCTTGAACTAAAAGGGAGGAGAGGCAGCACCTTTCGGACCGAGCGTAACAAACCATAGCAGATCCCTGCCACTTTCTTCGTATGTACTCTGAACGTCAGGTCGGGCTCTAACCATACTCCCTAGGGTATTCACAGGGTGGTCACTCATTGGCCACAAGGGAGATGCTCTTCAGTCTTCTGTGCAGCAGAACGTTGAAGTCCAGTATTCTTCTTGTTTTCAAGTCTAGTTCAGGATGATCTGCAGTCTTAGGACACAGCTCCTACTCTTAAACCAAATCTAGGGGGCCGATCACCTGCTAGGTCCCTCCTCTGGGTGGGACCAGGGAGAGGGGTGGTTATACCCCCTTTCCTTTGTCCAGTTTTGTGCCAGGACTGGGGCTGGAAAGCCCCAGCTTCGGTTTGAACTGGCATATGCACAGGGACACCTTGTGTGCCCCAGGCATGTCTCATTCTATTCGGCCCTCCCTAAGCCACTACACAAAATCCTGTCTGGGGTGGTGCAAGCACCTCCCGTGACAGGAAACCCTTTGTCCAGGCCTCCCAAGCTGGAAGGACTCCCAGCAGCAGGAGGTCAGACTTGTGTCTGTGGTGGCAGCATCCATTTTTATGATGCTGAGGTTCATGTTTAACTTTACCCGGGTTTCAGGTTAGGTACATGTCGTCTCCCTCTAGAAGGGTGGAATGCTACCCCCGTTGCCAGAACTGGCGAGGGGGTAGTATTCTAAGTTGTATGACACCTTACTCGACATGTTTTGATAAAGCCAAACCAAAGATAGCATTTAACCGCGAGGTTCATAATGCACTTAAGAGTATATGGTATGGCCATATCATGAACCAGCATAAGGATGTTGTTCCGAAAGCTGCAGACAGGCTCAGCTCATGTCAGAGCACCATCTCACATGAAACCAAGCACTCTGCCTCCAGGATTGCCGAGGCCTGCCATAGGAGTGACTTCCCGGTTACCATGTGTCCACATATGTTAGATATTGATATACTATATCTAAGTAAGAGGTAGTTACACCAACTTACCCCAGATGAGCGATCAGCCAGTTGTGTCAAATAGCTAGGCCAGGCCAGGGGTGGCACAATACATGCTGCAGCCCCTGGTAGGCCTTGGATACACCTATGCCCTGGGTACCTAAGGTACACTGTTACAGGGGCCTATAAGGTGAACCAGTTCCAATTGGTAATGCACCTAGGGTGCATTGGCATTAATTTAGAGAGAGAAAAGTGGGCTGTGGGTCTGATTAGCAGGCCCACAGCCACATTAAGTCAGAAACTAGTGAAGCAAAAAGCAAAAATTTGGGGTGACCATAGGATAGCAGACTCTACACTCCTACACACTGTATGCCTTTCCACTCCACTTTTCATAACTCCACTCTATGCCACTCATGTTTATGCCACTCAACTGTATACTTCTCCACTGCACACTATTGCACACTACATGACTCCAATGTAGGACACTCCACTATACACCATTTCAGTCTCTATCCCTCCATTCTAAGCCACTCAAATTGCCACTCCACTTATGCTACTCTACTCTCCACTAATGCACTCTATGCCACTTCACTCTAAAACTCTCCACTCTAATATACCCACTGTAAGCCACTCCACTCTATGCTGCACTATGCTATTCCATTTTACAAAACTTCTTTAAACAACACTCTATGACACTCCACTCTAACTAATTCTACTCTACGTCACTCCATTTTATACCACTCTAATGTACGTCACTCCTCTTTACACAACCCCATTCTATGCCACTCCTTTGTACCATATCCCAAACTATGCCATTCTACTCCATGACACTCTAGTCTACTCCACTCTACAATATTTCGCTTGATGCCATTGCACTCTATGCCACTCAACTTTATGACACTCCACTGAATGACCTTCATTCTACGGTCCTCAACATTATGTCACTCCATGTTACTCCAGCCCACTATTCGCTTTTCCACTCCATGCCCCTGGTTTATGGTACTCCACTCTATGGTACTCCGGTCTATGCCATTCCACCTTATGCCACATCACACTAAACAACTCCTATCTACGCTATTCCCCTGCATGATTGTAAATGTAAAAACCCTTAAAATTCAACGAATATAGCACAGGTGAACACTTAATTATAGTTAGGAAAAGGTTAGATATCATTTCTATACAATTCACCCTTAAAGAATTTGTGCCCTAAAGTAACTCACACCATGCACAATATTTTCATCAATGATGCCATTTCGGATGGTTCAATGATTTTATTAGTGATATAAAGATCATGTCATGACCGATGTAATATGTGGGGTAATTAGAAGTTCATGACAAGCCAATGAGTTATAATTACTTTAAGACACAAGTTATAGTTGCTTGAGATAACAACTGGTGAATTTCAGTGTTTTTTTTTCAGAGTAAAACATTGAGTTGTTGCTGAGAGTTTTAACTAACTATAGCTCTACTTTCACCTTTTTTCAGTGAGTGTGTATATATCTATTACCTACTGAGGTCGCCAGTAGGTATATATAGTTAGGATTTTTTTGAATAGGGATTTCTGAAAATTCTATGTTGAATAACTTTGGCGTTGATGGACGGAATTGGCTGAAATTTTCAGGAAAATGGCACATTTTGTTTCTGAGCATCCCCTGAAAGTTTTCTGGGGGTTTCGTCAAGCGGGGGCCGAGAAAAAAGGGGGGGTCCCAAAACGTGTTTTTAACATTGAGTTTTCCATAGGGCGGTTGGACTCACTTTTAGCTCGAACGGCTAAATGGATTTCCACAAAACTTGGCTAATTGTAGGGACTGGTAGCCCAATGTGCCTTTGCTATGTCTCAAGATATATGCTCCAGTGGTTTTTACAAATATTAACTTTGAAAAATATATATTGGGCTACATTGGGCTATATATATGTTAGAGCCCAAATGTAGCCCAATGTAGCCCAATGTAGCCCAAAGATGGCCACCAGAGACAAAAAAAATGTAGCCTAAATATCAGCCAGATGTAGCCCAACTATAGCCCAGTGACAGAATGTCCCAGAGTGTTCTAAAGAACAACTAGAGCGCTAACAGTCTTACTTATGACAAAAGTATGGCCCACCTGAAGTCATCTTGTTTGGAATAAAGTGTTAACACTTAAAACATTTAATTTGCAAAGGAACAAAATGATCGGGTTCATTGTGCCATAGAAATTATGATGAGTGCTGAAGAAAGAAAAATTAGGGCACATTTTGAGTGACTTCTCAAATCCTCTTATATCTCATTTAAACAATTCTGATATGCAGTCTCCCAAGATGGCCACCAGAGACAAAAGAGCCCAAATGTAGCCCAAATATCAGCCAGATGTAGCCCAACTATAGCCCAATGACAAAATGTCCCAGAGTGTTCTAAAGAACAACTAGAGCGCTAACAGTCTTACTTATGACAAAAGTATGGCACACCTGAAGTCATCTTGATTGGAATAAAGTGGTAACACTTAATACATTTAATTTGAAAAGGAACAAAATGAGGGGTTTAATTTTGCCATAGAAATGTTATATATATATATATATATATATATATATATATATATATATATATATATATATATATATATATATTACCTACTGGCGATAGCCAGTAGGTATATATAGTTAGGATTTTTTTCCTATGGGATTTTTGAAAATTCTATGTCGAATAACTTTGGCTTATGAGGACAGAATTGGCTGAAATTTTCAGGAAAATGGAACATTTTGTTTCTGAGCAGCCCCTGAAAATTTGGGGGGGTTTCGTCAAGGGGGGGCCGAGAAAAAAGGGGGGTCCCAAAACGTGTTTTTCCCATGCAATTTTCCATAGGGCGGTTGGCCTCACTTTTAGCCTGAACGGCTGAATGGATTTACACCAAACTTGGCAAAATTGTAGGGACTGGTAGCCCGATGTGCCTTTGCTATGTCTCAAGATATAGGCTCCAGTGGATTTTACGAAAATTTACTTTGAAAAATATAAATTGGGCTACATTGGGCTATATATATGTTGGAGCCCAAATGTAGCCCAATGTAGCCCAATGTAGCCCAATGTAGCCCAAAGATGGCCACCAGAGACAAAAAAAACAAATGTAGCCCAAATATCAGCCAGATGTAGCCCAACTATAGCCCAATGACAGATTGTCCCAGAGTGTTCTAAAGAACAACTAGAGTGCTAACAGTCCTACTTATTACAAAGGTATGGCACACCTGAAGCCATCTTGATTGGAATAAAGTGGTAACTCTTAAAACATTTAATTTAAAAAGGAACAAAATGAGGGGGTTCATTTTGCCATAGAAAGTATGATTAGCGAATATATGACGAAATCCCGCATACCATCAGTCCGCAAAAAAAATCCCGCATGTACTATTAGGCCGCAAATTAAAATAACGAAAACTTTTAGAACGAATATGCCTTTAGCATACACTAAACAACTAAACTACCCTAAACCCTAAAACACTACCCCCAGCATGACCCTACACTACACAAACACTACAACACTACCCTAAACCCTAAAACACTACCCCCAGCATGACCCTACACTACACAAACACTACAACACTACCCTAAACCCTAAAACACTACCCCCAGCATGACCCTACACTACACAAACACTACAACACTACCCTAAACCCTAAAACACTACCCCCAGCATGACCCTACACTACGCAAACACTACAACACTACCCAAAACCCTAAAACACTACACCCCAGCATGACCCTACACTACGCAAACACTACAACACTACCCTAAACCCTAAAACACTACCCCCAGCATGACCCTACACTACAACACAACCCTAAACCCTAAAACACTACCCCCAGCATGACCCTACACTACGCAAACACTACAAAACAACCCTAAACCCTAAAACACTACCCCCAGCATGACCCTACACTACGCAAACACTACAACACTAACCTAAATCCTAAAACACTACCCCCAGCATGACCCTACACTACGCAAACACTACAACACTACCCAAAACCCTAAAACACTACACCCCAGCATGACCCTACACTACGCAAACACTACAACACTACCCTAAACCCTAAAACACTACCCCCAGCATGACCCTACACTACGCAAACACTACAACACTACCCAAAACCCTAAAACACTACACCCCAGCATGACCCTACACTACGCAAACACTACAACACTACCCTAAACCCTAAAACACTACCCCCAGCATGACCCTACACTACGCAAACACTACAACACTACCCTAAACCCTAAAACACTACCCCCAGCATGACCCTACACTACGCAAACACTACAACACTACCCTAAACCCTAAAACACTACCCCCAGCATGACCCTACACTACGCAAACACTACAACACGACCCAAAACCCTAAAACACTACCCCCAGCATGACCCTACACTACGCAAACACTACCCAAAACCCTAAAACACTACCCCCCAGCATGACCCTACACTACGCAAACACTACAACACTACCCAAAACCCTAAAACACTACCCCCAGCATGACCCTACACTACGCAAACACTACAACACTACCCTAAATCCTAAAACACTACCCCCAGCATGACCCTACACTACGCAAACACTACAACACTACCCAAAACCCTAAAACACTACACCCCAGCATGACCCTACACTACGCAAACACTACAACACTACCCTAAACCCTAAAACACTACCCCCAGCATGACCCTACACTACGCAAACACTACAACACTACCCAAAACCCTAAAACACTACACCCCAGCATGACCCTACACTACGCAAACACTACAACACTACCCTAAACCCTAAAACACTACCCCCAGCATGACCCTACACTACGCAAACACTACAACACTACCCTAAACCCTAAAACACTACCCCCAGCATGACCCTACACTACGCAAACACTACAACACTACCCTAAACCCTAAAACACTACCCTCAGCATGACCCTACACTACGCAAACACTACAACACTACCCAAAACCCTAAAACACTACCCCCAGCATGACCCTACACTACGCAAACACTACAACACTACCCAAAACCCTAAAACACTACCCCCAGCATGACCCTACACTACGCAAACACTACAACACTACCCAAAACCCTAAAACACTACCCCCAGCATGACCCTACACTACGCCAACACTACAACACTACCCAAAACCCTAAAACACTACCCTCAGCATGACCCTACACTACGCCAACACTACAACACTACCCAAAACCCTAAAACACTACACCCCAGCATGACCCTACACTACGCAAACACTACAACACTACCCAAAACCCTAAAACACTACCCCCAGCATGACCCTACACTACGCAAACACTACAACACTACCCTAAACCCTAAAATACTACACCCCAGCATGACCCTACACTACGCAAACACTACAACACTACCCAAAACCCTAAAACACTACCCCCAGCATGACCCTACACTACGCAAACACTACAACACTATCCTAAACCCTAAAACACTACGCCCAGCATGACCCTACACTACGCAAACACTACAACACTACCCTAAACCTTAAAACACTAGCCCCAGCATGACCCTACACTACGCAAACACTACAACACAACCCTAAACCCTAAAACACTACCCCCAGCATGACCCTACACTACGCAAACACTACAACACTACCCTGAACCCTAAAACACTACCCCCAGCATGACCCTACACTACGCAAACACTACAACACAACCCTAAACCCTAAAACACTACCCCCAGCATGACCCTACACTAAACAACCACCACAACTCTACACTACACTAACACAACACTACACTACACAACACTACACTACACTACACAATCACTAACCCACGAAAAAATTAACACAAACCCACTTACCTCTCTCGTCATCGTGGTTTTCACAACGCAAATGCATTTACCATACATGCCTTTAAAACGTAATTCTTTGTAAAGGCATGCGCGATAAATGCACATGCGTTTTGAAAAAATGCGGGATAATGGTATGCGAGCTCAATGACCTTGCGGGATAATGGTATGCGGACTGAAAGTCTGCGGGATAAAAAATGCGGGAAAATGGCTGCAAACCATGATTAGCAGCAGACTTCCCTGGTGAGCACTAGCTTTACTACAGTGATCTAATGAGCAACTAGAGTGCTAACATTCAGAATTTATGGCAAATGTGTGACACATCTGAATGCCTTCTTGATAGAACCAAAGTAAACAAGCATTGAAAATGCAATAGATCTCGCCCTCGTTTAAGTTAAAGCCATTCTGTTTGTAATGAGGTGGCTTTTTAGCTTTGCTTTTATTAGTGTTTTTAAAACTTTCATGTAAATAACGGGCATATGTATGCATATATGTATATGTATGCATGCATTTATATTTATATAGATATGCAGATTACATATGTTTATATATGTATATTACCTACTGGCGATAGCCAGTGGGTATATATAGTTAGGATTTTTTCTCTATGGGATTTCTGAAAATTCTATGTCTAATAACTTTGGCGTTTGTGGACGGAATTGGCTGAAATTTTCAGGAAAATGGCACATTTGTTTTCTGAGAAGCCCCTGAAAATTTGGTGGGGTTTCGTCAAGGGGGGGCCGAGAACAAAGGGGGGTCCCAAAACGCGTTTTTCCCATTCATTTTTCCATAGGGCGGTTGGACTCACTTTTAGCTCGAACGGCTGAATAGATTTACATGAAACTTGGCAAAATTGTAGATATGGTTTGCCCGACGTGCCTTTGCTATGTCTCAATATATGTGCTCCAGTGGATTTTGAGAAATTAACGTTTAAAAAAATATAAATATCTGTGACAGCGCTCCGGTTAGCGCCCCGGTTCGCGTACCTGACGCGTAACGGAACTTCGCGAAGCGAATCTGATTGGCTCTCCGGTGTCTGTCAACATTCTAAACAAACCGGAGCGGCCGCCATCTTGTCTCTCGGTACGATCGTGAGACAAGATGTGGTGAAAAACGAAGGGGGAAATGAAGTAAAGGGGGCAAGGTAGACCACTCCTGAACCCCTAGGATTGATGAGGGGGATATTAAAGTGCCCCGCGGGGCAAAATATTTTGCGATTTTACGCCGTAGAGGCGCGTCCCGGTACGCGAACCGGGCAGCTCACCGGGCAGCTCACCGGGCAGCTAACCGGGCAGCTAACCGGCAGCGTAGCTGTCAACATTGTAAACAGTCCGGAGCGGCCGCCATCTTGTCTCTCGGTAGGTTCGAGAGACAAGATGTGGTGAAAAAAGAAGGGGGAAATGAAGGAAAGGGGGCAAGGTAAACCCCTCCTGACCCCCTAGGATTGATGAGGGGGATATTAAAGTCCCCCGCGATTTTTCGCGGTAGAGGCGCTTCCCGGTACGCGAACCGGGCAGCTAACCGGCAGCGTAACGGGAGTCCGCCATCTTGTGTTTTTGGAGCGTCCGGTTCGCGTACCGGGTAGCGTCCCGGTAAGCGTAACAAGGGGAAAACCAAGAGAAACAGTAAAAAAAAAATTAAGGGAATAGATTTCCAGCAAACTTGGCAAAATTGTAGGGACTGTTTTGTTTGATGTGCCTTTGCAAGGCCTCAAGATATGTGCACGTGTGGATTTTGTCTAATTAAGGTTAAAAAAAATATATATATCTGTAAGCGTGCTCCGGCATGCTTACGTTACGGGTTTTGTTTGCGCTGCAGAACCGATACGTCACGGTTATGCGACGCGTCATGAGGCGTCTCACGTGGCTACGTGATACGTCACGTAATAAAGAATATATTTTACAGCTATAGATATTAGCTTTTAAAAAACCAATGAAATTCACTGAAAAAACCATAGGTTATAGACCATATATAGTTAGGAATTTGCATTTACAAAACCTTGAAAATTCACTGAAAAAACCATAGGTTAGAGACCATATATAGTTAGCTGGACATTTTATTGACATAAAACCAATGAAATTCCATATATAGTTAGTTGCACTAACTATATATCGCGCACCCGCAATCCACTGCTGATGATGTCACATATTACATCATTCATGACATGGTCAGTGACATCACTGATGACATCACTGATGACATCTCAAATGACATCACTGATGACATCACTGATGACATCTCAAATGACATCAGTGATGACATCATGACACACCAATACCAGTTACTACATACGCACCCACTGATTCCTACGTCTACACACACATTCACTCATTCACCCATACAATCACTCATACATACAGTCACTCATTATTACAACACTATCATATGCACTCATACACCTATGCAGACACTCACACACTGCCACTCATCCATGGAGTTACTCACACACCTAGTCAGTCCTGTAAAGAATCAATCACACTTCCATTTCCTCATCTATACAGTTAAACACAGAACACCATACTTCAGTGACATCACAGATGACATCACTGATGACATCTCAAATGACATCACTGATGACATCTCAAATGACATCACTGATGACATCATGACACACCAATACCAGTTACTACATACGCACTCACTGATTCCTACGTCTACACACACATTCACTCATTCACCCATACAATCACTCATACATACAGTCACTCATTATTACAACACTATCATATGCACTCATACACCTATACAGACACTCACACACTGCCACTCATCCATGGAGTTACTCACACACCTAGTCAGTCCTGTGAAGAATCAATCACACTTCGATTTCCTCATCTATACAGTTAAACACAGAACACCATACTTTTCACACATATACTAACACATACTTACTCTCTTATACAATCACTGATACAAGTACACATTGATATGCACAGAGTCACACACCTCCCAGCCAGCCACACACACACTCAGTCTTCCATACATCCACTCATTCTTCAATATGTAAAACATATTTAAACTTTACAAAAACACACAGACACTAGATGATGTCATCAGTGATGTCATTTGAGATGTCATCAGTGATGTCATCAGTGATGTCATTTGAGATGTCATCAGTGATGTCATCAGTGATGTCACTGACCATGTCATGAATGATGTAATATGTGACATCATCAGCAGTGGATTGCGGGTGCGCGATATATAGTTAGTGCAACTAACTATATATGGAATTTCATTGGTTTTATGTCAATAAAATGTCCAGCTAACTATATATGGTCTCTAACCTATGGTTTTTTCAGTGAATATATATATATATATATATATATATATATATATATATATATATATTCACTGAAAAAACCATAGGTTATGGATCATATATAGTTAGGAATTAGCATTTACAAAACCTTAATTTACTCGCACAAAACTATAGAAATTCGCATATATAGTTAGTTGCAATAACTATATATCGCGCACCCGCAATCCACTGCTGATGATGTCACATATTACATCATTCATGACATGGTCAGTGACATCACTGATGACATCACTGATGACATCATCCAGTGTTTGTATGTTTCTGTAAAGTTAAAATATGTCTTACATATTGAAGAATGAGTGGATGTTTGTACTAACCCGAGTTAGGATGGGTATTGCACATCACCTTGTCGCTTTCCCAGTACAGAAATTAGGATCTGAGACTCTCTGCCCATGCGACAACACCTCACGCCAAAGCTGCTGTCATTTTTTACTTTTCTGTAAATTTTATCACTTTTTAAGAATAAGGTATCTAAAACCTATTTTTATAAAATACAATATTCAATCTTTTAAGAGTGCTTTAGAGTTATTATCTTCCCTAGAGAATGTGGATATTTGTTTCTTTGTTGCCACTTTTATCCTGAAATGTACAGCTGCCAGGAAGTGTATAGTGCTGCCATAATTATATACACTCCTGTCTGTACATATTTTCCTTTTTAATAGCATATTGTATTTAATTTCGTATTATGCCCATTGTCTGTAAATGTATGGTCCAACTACCTTTCTTTTTTGTACTGTATTTTGCTTTACCCCTATTGAAACAATGCTAAAATGTACAGCTGCCAGGAAAAGTATTTTGTGTGATAATTATCTTTATTCCTGTCTGTACATGCATGACCCTTTTTAGCTTTTAGCTTTTTACTCTTTATAATTTTTTTAATCATGTATTGTTGCCCAGTGTATGACTAGTAAATGTTTTCTCCCTTTATGTATTATCTCTGAGACCATTTGAGTCTCTATGCTTTTTAGACTAATCGTGTATGTAATGAACTTTTTTTATGTCTATGCTTGTGTGATTTGTATTCTCAAATCGAATAAAAGCCTATGACTTGACTTGACTTGAGTGGATGTATAAGTGTCTGGATGAAGGATTTAGTAGGTGCATGACTGACTGTATGAGAGAGTGATTAAATGTGTCTCACTGAGTGCATGGGTTAGTGACTAAACTGTCTTAATTTGTGCATCATTATGTCTGTTGTTCTGTAAACTGCTGCATGTGTTAATCAGTAGCTATATGAGTAACTATATGGGTTATTGATTGGTTGCCCTAGTATTTGTATGGGAGAGTGAGTGTGTGTGTGTGGGTGTCTGGGAGGTGTGTGACTCTGTGCATAGATGTGTGAACAGTTGATTCACTAGATGTATGGGTTCAAAAGTGCATGTGGAAACAGCTGTATGGGTGGTTGACTGTGTGCATGAGTGTATTGGTGAGTGAATGGATATCTCAGTGCTACATGTCAAAGTAAGTACATATGTAAAACACAGTACATGTGAGAGTTGACATATATAAATAACTGAGCATAAGAGCCAGTGAATGTGAGATTGGCTGTATGAATCATTGAGAACTTGTATCAGGGATTGTATAAGAGAGTAAATATGTGTTAGAATATGTTTGAATTAGTAAGGTGTGTATAACTGTATAGTTGAGGAAATGGAGGAGTGATTGATTCTTTTCATGACTGACTAGATGTGTGAGTAACTCCATGGATGAGTGACAATCTGTGAGTGTCTGTGAGTGTCTGTTTACACTGATTGTGTCTAAGGTTATATTAGAGTCTGAAGAGGTTCATCGTATTATCACATGAATGATATTATCAGTGATGTGATCAGTAATGTCAAATGAGATGTCATCAGTGATGTCATCAGTGATGTCATCAGTGATGTCACTGACCATGTCATGAATGATGTAATATGTAGGTTCATCAACAGGGAGGGATGAGGAATCACTTTGTCTGTTTCTTTCCCCGGGATAGGATTAAGGTTTATCAAAAAGAGAAAAGGGACACTTGTTACACCTTACAACCTTGGGTTCAAGGAAGAAGAGTACCCTCAAAAAACTCAATGCGAATCTGAGTGCGGTATATATGTTTCATCCGCCCCGCATTGACGTTGTGGCAGTTATCATTGGGATTTCTTCAGTGCTAAACTGCCCGCCTCAACCAGAGGCACCTCTGGGTCGTTTGGTGCAGTGTCCAGAGATTGAGGGTTTCCCCACTAACAATGTGAAAAAAGGAAAAAAGGAAATAGAAAAAGAAGCTTGGTGCGCAAAAAGTGGATTAAAAATGAGAAAATTACCCCTGGGATTTATTGGGGGGTAGATTCTCAGTTGGTTTAAAAATGGTGGTACTTACTGCAGACCGAGTTACTGGGTCTGTAAGTATTAGAGTTGTTGAGAATTCGTCGACATGTTTCAGCTTCTTAGGCCCGAGCGGTCTGTGAAGCTTTCGTCAGGACTTACAATATAACATAACAAAAAAGTATACTCACACTATTTGTGCAGTATCGGTATAGTCTTTTCAAGCTAGGAGCAATTATCCAATTTCTGAAAAAGAATTGTATGTTAGTACAAACAGATCTGTATGTATATACTCTTTTCCAAATTTTATTTCTGACACAATGGGGGAGGAAAAGCAATGTCCTTCTGTGGAACAAGGCTAAATTATACTCATATTTAAGAATCAAGGGGAGGAGGGTCTCAGGGTTCAGTAGTACAAGAGGCATGGTGAATTTATAGCAAATATCTGAATTGTGTTCCATATTATATCTTTTGATGCTATTTATTGGATGTCTCTGTGGCTGTTAGTCAGTAATAATTATATTGAGAGGCACCTACACAAATGATGTCGACTCAGAACTGGGTTAGCACCATTCGAAATTATTCAGAAAATCGGCATGTGCCAAATGCAAGGTAAATAGTTAGAGTTAGATCCTGTCTGACATCGTCCCGTAGCATCATACATTTTTAATTGTAACACTGGTGTCTTAAACTGTGCACAGTCATTGTAAACATGTTATTCCTCGTAAATGGAAAGCACTAAACGCTAACCGCTGACTAGTGCATCAGGCACACTGTGTAATAGATGAAAAAACGGGAGGGGGGTTTGGCTCGTTGTTGTACGAAATCTTTGTTATATAAAACAGTTACCTAGGTGGAACATGTGACATCATCAGCAGTGGATTGCGGGTGCGCGATATATAGTTATTGCAACTAACTATATATGCAAATTTCTATGGTTTTGTGCGAGTAAATTAAGGTTTTGTAAATGCTAATTCCTAACTATATATGGTCTATAACCTATGGTTTTTTCAGTGAATTTCAATGGTTTTTTAATAGCAAATATCAAAAGCTGTAAAATGTGGTAGGTAAAAACATTTTCGTATTAATGCACTCTGATGTGCTTTGAACGCTGCCCCCCCTCCCTCCTCTTTTCTTTTAGGAGTATTCTCTCTTTGCAATTAGTGAAGGATAGGTAACGTAAGCCTTTGACCCCGTTGTAACCCGTCGTGCCTGCTTCCCTCTACATTTGATTTATTGTTATCCAAGCATTTACTGTTTTAGAATTGGGTGCTCTCATGCTGACGCCAGCTTCAATCTGCAACATCCAGAAACACTGTAGACTACCAATTCAATCAGCTCCGGTGAAGCCCCAACGTGACCCAGTAGAGAAGAACTTGCCCCCCCCTTTGACTGATTGTTCTTGTTGCCTGTCCCTTCTCTTGTCATTTAACAGAACTTTTTGGACTGCTGAAAGGGGTTGTATTCCGACCGCTGGTTGGTGGAGACATTTTAACTATATTCTGGAACTGCGTTATTGCGTAATGCGTCATATGACGCGCCGCGTTAGCGCACCCGGAAGTGCTCCGGTGCGCAAGGCGCAGCTTCCCGGAAACGATCCAGACCGCGGCGCGCAGCGCGTAACGTAAGCATAACAGGTCATGTGGAAAGGGGCGACCATTCGGTCCCCCCGAACGTATGGTGGAGTACCTCGATCCCCCCGGGAAGCCATCTTGGGAGGGAGGCGAGTCTCGGCTGGTATGCCCGAAGCGGCGTAGCCGGGGCGCGCCTTTTTCCCGCCCTAGAGTGGGCTGGCCTAGACACCGACGCGGCCGGCCACACCCTCGGAGGCAGGCGGGGGCGGGTTCACGCCCACCCTGAAGACGGATAAAAGGAGCGGAAGCCCAAGAAAGCATCCTCTTGTTCCTGTGCTCTGAAGCTGCACCTCCCCGCTGCACGTGAGCTCGAGACGGAACGAAGAGCCGATTTTGAGCGTTGTAATCTTTCTTTTATCTTACAGATATCCCGTCTGAGAATGCCCAAGAAAGTCGGAAAGCGGGTCGGTACCGAGGAGATGCTCCGCATACTCATGAAGGAGATAGCCGATCTGAAGAAAAAGGTTGAGGCTAAGGACGGGGAGGGAGGATCGAAGCGGCCTTTGCAGGGAACAGTCCCCGGTGGAAAAAGCAAGAGGCCCAGAAGGGGAGCACTTGGGGGAGAGACCCCGGTTCCCGAAACTCTACGAGCGGAGCCAACCCCGGTGCCAAAAGAGGGGAATCCAATCCCTGTGGTGGTCACCCCCGTGAACAGGGAGGATATGCCCCCCGAGTTAGCGGCACAATTGGCAGCGTGGTTGGGAAACGATAGCGAGGGCGCCACGGCTGACGACGCCCGGGCAGTAATGAGGCTACTGCGTGAATCTAGGGAGGCGGCGAAGGCGCCATCTTCTATTCCCGCACAGGTCCCGGCGGCTGGAAGTACACCAGGCCCAAGTTCGGCGACAAGCGCGGGGTCTACTTCAGGTAAGAGGCCATTGCCGATTGCGGGGGAGGGGTCTGTACCTTCTCGAAAGGAGAAGATTGCCCAGCATGTCCCACAAGAAATCAAGGAATTGATCTGGGCGGATAAATATATAAACATGTTTTCATTGCTTACCGATCATTACGAGATCGAGCATGTGAAGAGTCAGAAGGAGCTCATGCATCCGAGTGTTTGGCGCGCAAAAATGGCCGCCTTTAAGGTCGACGAGACCATTGGTACTTGGGGCAGAGCGTGGGGTATTTTTACTTCCATCATGGGTGAGCGCAGGCCCGAGTTGTTGACCGAGTTACCCATTTATCAGTCACGTATTATGGAGTATTCTGTGGCATATGGGGGCAACCAGTGGTTCTGCTATGATAATCTGTTTAGAAAAGCTAAAGAGCACAACCCATTGTTGTCTTGGGATTGTTACGACTCCGTGTCTTGGCAGAAAATGGAGAGTACAGGGATGTTGAAGGTTCCATTGGTAGGGAGTAACGGGGGGGAATCCTCCCGCCAAAACTCTGGGACACCCTTTCGGACGGGGACAGGTAACGAGTACCACTCGAAGCCGAGTGGCAACACAGGTAAAAGGGGGATCTGTTGGAATTTTAACAGAGGCAAATGTACTAGGCCCCAGGGGTCATGCAAATTCAGACATGAGTGTGGGGGGTGCGGGCAGCCATCCCATCCTGAGTCCATGTGCAGAGCCAAAACGGGTGATAACGGTGGTAAGGGAGGCGCCAAACAGGTCTAATATAGTCCGAGGGGCGCCTCTACCGACCCCGATTGATACCATGGCAATGATTCCTTGGCTCAGCGAATACCCGGATCATGCTTCCGCTGGGGTGTTACGGAACGGGTTTTCATATGGTTTCCGCATCCCAGTGGGGGATTTTCAGGGGGTACCAAACTGTAAGAATCAAATGTCGGTCTTACAGCACTCGGCGGTGGTGCAGGTAAAGATTGAGAAAGAGGTGACTCGAGGTCGTGTCACCGGTCCATTCGATTTGCCACCGGTTGCTAACTTTGTGTGTTCTCCTCTAGGGGTGGTCCCCAAGAAGGACCCGGGTGAGTTTCGGCTGATACATAACTTGTCAGCCCCACGTGGTCTTTCCGTGAATGACGCGATAGACTCGGAAGTATGTTCGGTGCGGTACGCATCTTTCGATGAGGCCGTTGCCATGTTGAATCGCCTGGGGCCCGGGACGCTGATGGCCAAATCGGACATCGAGTCAGCGTTCCGGTTTCTCCCGGTACACCCAGACGATCAGCGTCTACTTGGTTTTCAGTTTCAGGGTCGCTATTACATGGATAGATGTATGCTAATGGGATGCTCGATTTCATGTGCCTATTTCGAGAAGTTCAGTTGTTTTCTGCAGTGGGTATTCACGAGGAAGACAGGTTTTCAACATGTTATGCACTATCTCGATGACTTTCTGTTTTTGGGGGCAGCCGGGGATTCTGAGTGTGGACAGGCTTTACATGAATTTTGTGTCCTAATGAATCAATTCAGTGTGCCTTTGGCGCCAGGTAAGACTGTGGGTCCCTCGACCTTGATCGAGTTTCTGGGGATCGAGCTCGACTCGGTGGAAGGTTGTTTTCGATTACCCAAGGAAAAAGTGTTAAAATTCAGGTTTTCCCTTGAGAAATGTATTCGTTCAACGAAAGTTAGCCTGCATCAATTGCAACAGGTGGTGGGTCAGTTGAATTTTGCCCTAAGAATAATGCCGATGGCGCGCCCTTTTTCCCGCTCGATTGCACAATCCATGGTCGGCTTGAGGGAAGGACATCATCGCACGAGACTCTCGGCAGAGGTTCGCCAGGACATGCGCATTTGGATTGCATTCCTGGCGGATTTCAATGGTCGAATTGTCTGGAACAAACCAGCGGTGTCTTCCGAGGAGTTGGGGCTTTGGACAGACTCGGCGGGGAGTATGGGTTTTGGCGCCATATTGGGTACACAATGGTCGGCTCAAAAATGGCCGTCATGGTGGCATGAGTGCGGGTTGACGAGCAACATTGCTTTTCTCGAACTATTCCCTATTCTGGTGGCTTTGAAAACATGGCCAGAAGGGTTTAGGGATCACTCTGTGGTGTTCTGGTCTGATAACATGACCGTGGTTGAGTGTATCAATAGTCAGGCAGCACGATGCAAATTGATTCTGAGATTGCTCAAAGAAATTGTGTTGTTATGCATGCAACTGAATGTACTGTTTAGGGCGCGACACGTGCCGGGGGTGATGAACCAAGCGGCTGATGCGCTTTCTCGTTTCCGTATGCAGGCCTTCTGGGGTTTCCTGCCCACAGCGGACCCGGTGGCGGCGCCCTTTCCCGAAGCTCTCTGGTCTCTCAGTGCCCCGAACTACAAAACCTCGTGGGAGAGAGTTTAGCACCCAGGACGAGGAAGGCATATGAAGGGGCGTTCCGTTCCTATTGGGCCTTTTTGGGTACTGCTGGGGGGGAGCTTTGGGGTCAGGAAGAGTTTGTAGTGAGTTTCCTGCTCTCTTTACATCAGGCAGGCAAGTCAGTAGCTACGGCCCAGAGGCATCGGGCCGCCATTTCTTTTATGGCAAGGGCTCATGGGATCCAGGACCCGACAGCGTCTTTCGTTGTGCAGAAAGCGCTACGTGGGTGGCAACGCCTTGAGGGTCGCAGAGTAGACGATAGGCACCCGATAGGTCTGGATAGGTTGTCCCTGTTATTATCTGTGCTACCGGTAACATGTTCATCCCAGTACGAAGCAGTGTTGTTCCGAGCCGCGTTCGCATTAGCATTCCATGGGGCTATGCGGGTAAGCGAATTAGTGGCAAAGAACAAGCGGGATACGATGGGGGGACTGTGCCGGGAACACATTCAGGTCAGAAAGGAGACGATGACGGTCTCGTTTGTCAGGTCCAAATCCGATCAGGGTGCAATCGGGGACTGTACAATCATTCAGAGGATCCCCAGGTCTTCCATGTGCCCTGTTGTGTGCGTAGAGGAATATTTAGCACAGAGGGTGGCAGCATGGGGGGGGACCTTGTTGAGACACGCTGACGCCACCCCACTGACGAGGTTTCAGTTTCAGCGGGTGCTTGCGATGTCGATTTCGCCCGCGGGCTTGAACCCCGGCGACTTTGGGACCCATTCCTTTCGGATAGGGGCTGCTACAGAGGCTACAGCCAGGGGTCTGAATGTTGAACAAGTAAAACGTGTGGGGCGTTGGTCCTCGAACTGTTATAAGAGGTATGTGCGGTTGCACATGTTGTGAAGCTGTAATGATGTACTCACGCTTCTTGTTTTTGTTTGGTTTTCAGTTGCGCAAGCCTACGAGGCGGGGCGGACTGTGCAGTCGACCCGACACCGGGGGGCCAGCGGTCAGACATCACCGGCTGTGAAAAAAGAGGTGTGGGTCGTGGGCCACTCATACGTGAGACGTGCCACGGACGTATTCAAAGCAGGTGACATGATTCACGTGGCTGGGGAATACGGGTACAGTGTGTCCTTCTACGGAAAGGGCGGGCTCTGTATTGACCAGTTTCGATCATTTATTGAGGGTTTGTTAGGGCGGAAGAGGTCACCGCCGTCTGTAGTCATAGTACATCTTGGGGGCAATGATTTGGTGACCACTGGTAGACGACTTCTTCTTGAGGCGATGCTTTCCACGGTAAGTTGGTTGGCGAGAAGAGTTCCAGGGTGCACAATTGCATGGTCCCATATGATCCCACGGAAAGTGTGGCGGGGGGCTATTTCTGTTTCTGCTCTGAATCATTCAGTAAGGAAGATTAATAATAAAGTGAGTAGATTGTTCCGTTCGAGTACACTGCATTCTATTTCGCATGGTTGTATTAAAGGGGACAGTATGTATTTGGGGGATGGTGTTCATTTGTCCCGGGTGGGGAACGAGTTACTCATAGGAGACCTGATAGCCTGGCTAAAGACTTTATGACATGACCTTTAGGCAGGAGTGTTGTGGGGGGGTCCGGATAGCCGGTCAACTATCCGGCCTGTGGCGGTAAGGTCATGATCGGTGAGCAGTAATTCGAAGATCCCTATGAGGGGGCGTCACCCATTACGGATGGGAGCGCGCGGGGGAGGTGGCCAATTGGCCCCTCAACGGGGAGGCGGTCCTGTCTAAGGAGAGGCCGCCGGAAGGAAAGGAAAGGTGGTCAAGGGCCCTTCCTGGATAGGAGGGGCTACGGCCCCTCCTGGGGAATTTCCCGGGGCCAGGACATCTGCGACGGCAGATGGGTAAGTTGTGTGGGGTGCGGGAGGGGGTTTACGCTACCTTTTAGACACCTCACACGAGCCCTCGAACGACCGTTAAATGGCGTCGAGTTTATTGGGGCCCCCGTCAAGTACAAAGGGAAATTGGTAGATGCACTTGAGGTACGCCTCTGTGCGGTCACTCCTCTCACAAGTGAGGGGGGTATTTCTGGTTTAGGGATCTGACACCGGTTACGACCTTGCCGTTGGCCCTTAACGTTAGGATGTACAATTTCAAGTTAAATGTTTTGTAGGATGTTAGTTCGGCTAGGAGAACCTTTGTATTAGAGATCTGTTAAGGTTAGCCAAACATCGTAATGTGGAAATGAAATTGTACATAATATGAAACTGTTATTTTAATGTTTTAATTTTGTTTCATATTTTAATAAATACGGCCGGGAAGGGTGACTCCCTTCCCGCCTTCCAAAAGTTCAAGAACGGTTTCCGGTTTCCCAATTCTTGGGGATTGTGTTGAGAGGGGGTGGCGGGTATCTCAGCCATATGGAAAGGGGCGACCATTCGGTCCCCCCGAACGTATGGTGGAGTACCTCGATCCCCCCGGGAAGCCATCTTGGGCGGGAGGCGAGTCTCGGCTGGTATGCCCGAAGCGGCGTAGCCGGGGCGCGCCTTTTTCCTGCCCTAGAGTGGGCTGGCCTAGACACCGACGCGGCCGGCCACACCCTCGGAGGCAGGCGGGGGCGGGTTCACGCCCACCCTGAAGACGGATAAAAGGAGCGGAAGCCCAAGAAAGCATCCTCTTGTTCCTGTGCTCTGAAGCTGCACCTCCCCGCTGCACGTGAGCTCGAGACGGAACGAAGAGCCGATTTTGACCCACCCACCAGCCCCTGAGGACAGCGATTCGTTGTGAATACAGTTGATATAGTATTGTGTTTGTTTTCTCTGTTTTCTTACAGGTGGTGATGATATCGTGAAATTTCTTAAATGCAATAAAGATTGGTTAATTTTAGTATGTTTTGCAAATAAAGTTTTGGAACAAGGATTGAACAGTATTCACGCTTGGTAATAGGTGATGTTTTCTTTATAATCTTAGTTACTTAGTTAGTCTTGTCGTATTTATTTTTGGTCGGGCGGTAAGGTCATGATCGGTGAGCAGTAATTCGAAGATCCCTATGAGGGGGCGTCACCCATTACGGATGGGAGCGCGCGGGGGAGGTGGCCAATTGGCCCCTCAACGGGGAGGCGGTCCTGTCTAAGGAGAGGCCGCCGGAAGGAAAGGAAAGGTGGTCAAGGCCCCTTCCTGGATAGGAGGGGCTACGGCCCCTCCTGGGGAATTTCCCGGGGCCAGGACATCTGCGACGGCAGATGGGTAAGTTGTGTGGGGTGCGGGAGGAGGTTTACGCTACCTTTTAGACACCTCACACGAGCCCTCGAACGACCGTTAAATGGCGTCGAGTTTATTGGGGCCCCCGTCAAGTACAAAGGGAAATTGGTAGATGCACTTGAGGTACGCCTCTGTGCGGTCACTCCTCTCACAAGTGAGGGGGGTATTTCTGGTTTAGGGATCTGACACCGGTTACGACCTTGCCGTTGGCCCTTAACGTTAGGATGTACAATTTCAAGTTAAATGTTTTGTAGGATGTTAGTTCGGCTAGGAGAACCTTTGTATTAGAGATCTGTTAAGGTTAGCCAAACATCGTAATGTGGAAATGAAATTGTACATAATATGAAACTGTTATTTTAATGTTTTAATTTTGTTTCATATTTTAATAAATACGGCCGGGAAGGGTGACTCCCTTCCCGCCTTCCAAAAGTTCAAGAACGGTTTCTGGTTTCCCAATTCTTGGGGATTGTGTTGAGAGGGGGTGGCGGGTATCTCAGCCATATGACTTGTTAATAAAACTTTTCATTGGTTCATTTTACTTTTGTTATTCTGATGATGAAAGGCTTGGTTATATGATCTAAAAATAACGCTTTTCATTGCTTTCAAACATTTTTTTTTCCCAAATGATGAAAGCCCCACCTTTTTTTCTCACTCTGACTTGTAAAGCAAAGGACCCAGATGCATTTACAGTTTATCACTAACAATGATCCAGGCTAATGTATTTTCCCGGGAAATTTAGAACTGTCCTGCAACTAAAATATTCCTTTTTCGAGAAAAAGGGCGTTTCTTCATCCCATGAGGGAGCCGTTGAGCAAAAGAGGCTCGGCCTGCTGTCTTAGTCGCTGATAGGCATGAATATCTGATTCTTATCGATCACTTTATGTTGCAGGAGTGGAAAACACAACAGCCCTTGACCATTTATCTTTACTGTGTTCCTGCGTATTATACCTTTTAACCGTCGTGTAATCGGACTGCTTTATTTCACTTGCCTTTTACTGATTCGAAAACAGTGGCTATTATTCAAAACTTTACCAATGTAGGTACTACTACATTTTTAAAAAACCTTTATTGTGAAAATGTCAGTATACAAATACGGGCCTATAACCACGTGGGCCGGCCACGGAGCAAACTGGAATCGTATATGATGAGGGCACATTTACACTGTAGAAGAACGTAACGGGCGAACCATTCGATTGCAAGAACTAAGGTGTCTACCATATACGGAATCAGTGGACGTACATTTTATAATTAAAGTACGACAGGGCCAGTTACAATAAAATTATCTAGATATACATTTGCGGGCAAGTACCATGGGTGACGTTAATTCGAACTTTCAATAGTACAGTAATCAATAACACATCAGAACTTAATATCAATAGGGATGTCAAAATGTTCAATCAATTCTCGTCCCTGCTCGCCATGTGCTTCAAAACTGCATACGTATCTCGTGATATCAAGGTTGGGCAACCAGTACACAACAAGGAGTTACGAGTCCCATTTATACCGGCGCCATTTTGGGCGCGGACGGGCAGGTCCAGGATATAGTCAAACATAACAAATGAGGCTGACGTCTCTGAAGCAGTTGACGCACAGCAGGACATAGCAAATAAACATGAAGTTTCTGAAGCTGTTAACTCACTGCAGGACAAAACAAGTGAACCTGAAACCTCTGGAACAATTGTCGCTCAGAAGAACAACACACAAAACTCTGTAGTGTCTGAGGAACTCAGCTGGTTACGCCGTCTTTTGGTGCAGCATTGTAGGATGGCCACACCGGTGCGGCAACTTGCTGGACACCACCTCGGTGCCATCCGGATCTCGTCGCGTTGTGCTGCCTTCGGCGTACTGTAGCAGCAAGAGTGACCGCAACTCAGCTGGATACGCCGTCTTTCGGCGCAGCATTGTAGGATGGCCACACCAGTGCGGCAACTTGCTGGACACCACCTCGGTGCCATCCGGATCTCGTCACGTTGTGCTGCCTTCGGTGTACTGTAGCAGCAAGAGTGACCGCAACTCAGCTGGACACGCCGTCTTTCGGCGCAGCATTGTAGGATGGCCACACTAGTGCGGCAACTTGCTGGACACCACCTCGGTGCTATCCGGATCTCGGCGCGTTGTGCTGCCTTCGGCCTACTAATTGTCGCTCAGAAGAACAACACACAAAACTCTGTAGTGTCTGAGGAACTCAGCTGGACACGCCGTCTTTGGGCTCAGCATTGTAGGATGGCCACACCAGTGCGGCAACTTGCTGGACACCACCTCGGTGCCATCCGTGTCTCGTCGTGTTGTGCTGCCTTCGGCGTACTGTAGCAGCAAGAGTGACCGCAACTCAGCTGGACACGCTGTCTTTCGGGGCAGCATTGTAGGATGGCCGCACCAGTGCGGCAACTTGCTGGACACCACCTCGGTGCCATCCGGATCTCGTCGCGTTGTGCTGCCTTCGGCCTACTGTAGCAGCAAGAGTGACCGCAACTCAGCTGGACACGCCGTCTTTCGGCGCAGCATTGTAGGATGGCCACACCAGTGTGGCAACTTGCTGGACACCACCTCGGTGCCATCCGGATCTCGGCGCGTTGTGCTGCCTTCGGCCTACTGTAGCAGCAAGTGCGGGCGCAACTCGGCTGGAAGGCGAGTGAAACGCTAAGGGGCGCCGCACTGCACATGAGGTGCCTCCACCTGGGGAGGCGGAAGAAGGCCGTTTGCGCCGCCTCCCCCCAGGCACCCCACGCCGTCTTTCGGCGCAGCATTGTAGGATGGCCACACCAGTGCAACTTGCTGGACACCACCTCGGTGCCATCCAGATCTCGGCGCGTTGTGCTGCCTTCGGCCTATTCGCACATCGGTCCACTACTGACGCCAACGGATTTTGTATACTTTTTATAACCCAAAGCCGCATATCAGGTCATGTGACTTGTTTATAAAACTTTTCATTGGTTCATTTTACTTTTCGTTTCCTAATGATGGAAGGCTTGATCATATGACCTAAAAATAACACTTTTCATTGGATTAAAACATTTTTTTTTCCCAAACGATGAAAGACCCACCTTTTTTTTTCTCACTCGGCAATCAAAAAAGGTTCCGTTAGATGACAACAGAGGGGACAGGCAACAAGAACCATCACTCAAAAAAGGGGAGGGCAAGTTCTTCCCTACCGGGTGACGTTGGGGCTCTAACGGAACTCATTGAATTGATAGTCTACAGTTTTTCTGGATGTTTCAGACTGAAGCTGGCATCAGCATGAGAGCACCACCATCTCGTAGCTCCGTGGTGGCCATTCTGCAAGCAATCATGGCAGCCGCTCCCCACCGGAAGCCTGCGGGAGTCGGGGGCCCCCAAGACTTTTATAGAATCTTCAAGGCTGAGGGGACGCTTTCGAGAATGGAGCCCAAGCCCTAGCAGACAAGCGTCAGAATTCCAAGGTGTCCCAGGGCCATTTTAGTGGACCAGGCCCAAATCCGAAGAGCCGGCCGCCATTTTAAGAGTCCTGTGGCAGCCACCTATCGCTGCACCACAAGAGTGGGAGAAACTCGAATACATGGTGAGCGAGACGCTGTAGCCGCAAGAGCGGGCGGTAAACAGCTGAATGGCAGATGAGGCACAGTGTAGCAAAAGCGGGCGGAATGGCAACTGAAACGGTAAAGGGGCGCCCCACTACAGCAGACGAGCCTCCACCTGGGGAGGCCCATTCACGCCGCCTCCCCCCCCCCCCGGGGCGCCCCACGCCATTTTTCGGAGCAGCATTGTAGGATATCAAAACCAGTGCGGCAACTTACTGGACATCACCTGGGTGCCGTCCAGATCTCAGCGCGTACTGCTGCCTTGGGACTATTCGCACAACAGACCGCTACTGACGAGGCACAGTGCAGCAAAAGCGGGCGGAAAACCGCTGAATGGCAACTGAAATGCTAAAGGGGCGCCCCACTACAACAGACGAGCCTCCACCTGGGGAGGCCCATTCACGCCGCCGCCCCATCCCCCCGGGCGCCCCACACCGTTTTTCGGAGCAGCATTGTAGGATACCAAAACCAGTGCGGCACCCAGGTGCCATCACCTAGGTGCAGTCTAGAACTCAGCACGTTGTGCTGCCTTGAGACTATTCGCACAACAGACCGCTACTGAGCATTGTTGCTTCTGTTTTAATAAAAAAAAATTTAAGGTGTTTACTGTTTTTGTTGCGATGTATATATTTATAAGTTATTAAAGTGTTATAATCCTACTACTTTGTTGGAGTGCTATATATTTTTGATGTGACATATAATTGTGAAGACTTTGATGTACAAAAAGGCATCCCTGGAATCTTCCGCTTCAGGCTCGGTCCCACACACCCTCACAGTGAGAATCCCCTCCCCAATCACAATACAGGATGGTTATCAGATAGTAGGAACGCGTGTGGTGTGACGGATCTCATCGGGTGGGGGCCTTGATCTACTGTAACTCCTTTGAAGAGGGGTGATTCTTTACAGTTGAGGCCATAAACTACATCTGCAGGGCTACGTGATAGCCTGGGACCGGCCTGGACAATCAGACACAAAGGAAGAGGAATGTCAGAGGGTGCGGTAGTAAATAGGGTGAAAGGGTGGTGTCGGGCGGGCACAGGGTGTGATTCTCAGGAAAGAGCAGCGCAGATGGGGAGGTTTATGGCCCATGCATAAGACAGAGAACGGGGGTGACCAGTGCATGGGGGAGCAGCAAATCCCCCCTCCCCAGTATGTCCTCCGCGCAAAAATGCGAGGATCTTGCGAAGTTCTTTGTCGACAAGGTACAGAAAATTTACACTTCCTTTCCTCAGCACTCCCCCAGCCCTTCCAACAGCCCTTCTCCTCCCTCCAACTATTCTACCTTGACCCACATTCCGGAAATTTCCGGCGATAACCTCATCAAACTATGCCAAAAAGTTAAAACTGGCTCACCGGCTGACCCCATGCGCCCGGCACAATTTCTAGAGTCACTCAACTTCTTTCTTCCTTCACTCACCTCTATTTTGAACCTCTCCTTCACCTCAGCGAGTGTGCCATCTGCCTGGAAGCAAGCATGGGTTTCACCTATCATCAAGAAGCCCACTCTAGATCCATCTAAACCGGAGAACTATCGACCTATCTCCTTGCTCCCATGGCTTTCCAAACTCGCTGAAGCACACGTGAACACTACTCTATCCCAGCACATGGTCAATAATAACATCCTGGACCCATCTCAAAATGGGTTCAGACCGGGCCATAGTACTGAGTCTGCTCTCTTGGCCACCACAGAGCATCTCCGAACGATTTTAGATGCCGGTCAAAGTGCTGCGCTGATTCTTCTTGACCTCAGCGCGGCCTTTGATACGGTATCCCATGACATCCTTCTTAATCGTTTAGAGACATTTGGAGTATCTGGTCATGCTTTGGACTGGTTTCGATCCTTTCTCAAAGAAAGATCCTTTCGGGTCTCTGCCCCCCCTTTTCTATCCAAATCCCACCCCATTGCACAGGGAGTTCCGCAGGGCTCTGCGTTGAGCCCATCCCTTTTTAATCTTTACGTTCAGCCCCTGGCGGCGTTGGCCAAAGAGTGGGGCCTGACATTAGTATCGTACGCCGACGATACACAGCTGGCCATCGCTCTTACAGAAGGTCCTTCCATTGCATCCTCCAGTTTTAAAAACGGTCTATTTGCGCTTGCCCAATGGATGACAACAAACTGTCTACAGCTCAATGCTGGTAAAACAGAGGTGCTACTTCTTGGCAAAAACACCTGCCTATGGAATGAGCATTGGTGGCCGTCCTCCCTAGGCACCACCCCATCTCCCAAATCCCCAGTGAAAAATCTAGGAGTTTGGATGGATGCCTCACTTAACTTTCAGGCCCACACTAAAAAAGTGTCTGGCACTTGCATCGGCCTGCTGAGGAGTCTTAGCCACATACTAGGCTTCTTCAATGCCAAAACTCGCCAACTTATTATTCAAGCCACCATTCTCTCGCGTCTTGACTACGCCAATGTACTCCTTCTTGGCGCTAACAAAAGTGAGGTATCACGACTCCAACGTGTGCAAAATTCCGCGGCTAGAACTCAAGTCGGCCTCCCCCGCAGATGTTCAGCTAGAGCGACCATCCAAAAACTACACTGGCTACCCGTCGACTCCAGAATCAAATTTAAGACCCTCATCATGACCTTCAAAATCATTAAACTCGATACCCCTCCACTGCTTCGACCTCTTCTTACCCCCTATGCGCCGTTACGCAACCTGCGATCTTCCAACCAAAACCTACTATGCGTCCCACGCATAAAACTTTGCCGCATGGGCGGCCGCTCCTTTAGGTTTCTTGGAGCCAAACTTTGCCGCAACATATTCGCTCCATAGAAAGCCTACCGGCGTTCCGGAAGGAAATAAAAACGTACCTATTCTCATAATTCCCTTCCCTTCCGCCCAGGCCTAGGTCTTGGTTCTTAGCGCCGGGACGCCTCATTGCTGAGGCAGCTGTTTGCGCTCTACCAAAACTATAGAATAGAATAGAATAGATGCTTGCGAGGGTGGGGAGCCATGCTGAGGATCGGCGGCATGCAGAGAGTGGGTCTGGTCAAGACATCTAAAATGGCTGCCGTGCACGACAAAAGTGTGGCATTGGAAAAAAAGCAAGATGGCGCAGACAATGTTTATCAATACGAATTAATTTATAACAATTATTTTTAACAATATATTTACTCGCAGTGACAAAATGGCGGTCAACACTTCCTGATTTCCTTCGAATCGAACGTTAACAGACGTCACGATCGGCGGCGTGCAGAGAGTGGGTCTGGTCAAGGCATCTAAAATGGCTGACGTGCACAACAAAAGTGTGGCATTGGAAAAAAAGCAAGATGGCGCAGACAATGTTTATCAATACGGATTAATTTTTAACAATTATTTTTAACAATATATTTACTCGCAGTGTCAAAATGGCGGTAAACACTTCCTGATTTCCTTCGAATCGAACGTTAACAGACGTCACGCATAAAAAAAAAAAATTAAAAAAAACGCTCACGCGCAGCCGCTGGAAGACAAATATCAACATATATGAGCCTCCTTAGCCACCCTCAGAAAACATAGGGGGTCAGGATACGTCTCCCGTACCCCCTTATACCCATTTCTCACATTGTTTTTCCTCCATCTTGTAATTTAATTAAATCGAAACACAAAATGGCGAATTCCCGTTTCGCGTCCCGGTTCACTACCCAGTTCGCGAACCGGAAAGCGCTTCTACCGCAAAAAAATCAATATTTTTTTATTTGCCCCACGGGACCCTTTAATAACCCCAACATCATTCCTAGGGGGTCAAGAAGGGTCTACCTTGCCCCCTTTCATTAAATTCCCCCTTCGTTTTTCTCCTCCTCTTGTCTCTTGATCCTACCGAGAGACAAGATGGCGGCCGCTCCGGACTGTTTAGAATGTTGACAGACACGGGAGAGCCAATCAGCTTCGCTTCGCAAAGCTCCGTTATGCGAAAAGTACACGAACTGGTGCGCTATCCGGGACGCTGTCACAGATATATCTGTTTTTTTAAACGTTAATTTCTCAAAATCCACTGGAGCACATATATTGAGACCCAGCAAAGGCACATCGGGCTAACAGTCCCTACAATTTTGCCAAGTTTCATGCAAATCCATTCAGCCGTTCGAGCTAAAAGTGAGGCCAAATGCCCTATGGAAAAATCAATGTTAAAAACGCGTTTTGGGACCCCCCTTTTTCTCGGCCCCCCCTTGACGAAACCCCGCCAAATTTTTGGAGGCTGCTCAGGAACAAAATGTGCCATTTTCCTGAAAATTTCAGCCGATTCCGTCCACAAACGACATAGAATTTTCAAAAGTTACATAGAGAAAAAATCGTAACTATATATACCTATATATATATTCAATGAAAAAACCATTGGTTTTAGGCCATATATAGTTAGGGATTTGCATTTACAAAACCTTATTTTACTCGCATAAAACCATTGAAATTCCATATATAGTTATAAGCGCTAACTATATATCGCGCACCCGCAATCCACTGCTGATGATGTCACATATTACATCATTCATGACATGGTTAGTGACATCACTGATGACATCACTGATGACATCTCAAATGACATCACTGATGACATCACTGATGACAACATCCAGTGACTGTATGTTTCCGTAAAGTTAAAATATGTTTTACATATTGAAGAATGAGTGGATGTATAAGTGTCTGGATGAAGGATTTACTAGGTGCATGACTGACTGATTGAGTGAGTGATTAAATGTGTCTCACTGAGTGCATGGGTTAGTGACTAAACTGTTTTAATTTGTGCATCATTATATCTGTTGTTCTACAAACTGCTGCATATGTTGATTCGTAGCTATATGAGTAACTGTATGGGTTATTGATTGGTTGTCCAAGTATTTGTATGGGAGACTGAGTGTGTGTGTATGGGTGGCTGGGAGGTGTGTGACTCTGTACATAGATGTGTGAGTAGTTAATTCACTATATGTATAGATTCAAAAGTGCATGTGCAAACAACTGTATGGGCGGTTGACTGTGTGCATGAGTGTATTGGTGAGTGAATGGATATCTCAGTGCTACTTGTCAAAGTAAGTACATATGTAAAACACAGTACATGTGAGAGTTGACATATATAAATAACTGTGCATAAGAGCCAGTGAATGTGTGAGTGGCTGTATGGATCATTGTGAACTTGTATCAGGGATTGTATAATAGAGTAAATATGTGTTAGTATATGTTTGAATAAGTAAAGTTTGTATAACTGTATAGTTGAGGAAATGGAGGTGTGATTGATTCTTTGCATGACTGACTAGGTGTGTGAGTAACTCCATGGATGAGTGACAGTCTGTGAGTGTCTGTTTACACTGATTGTATCTAAGGTTATATTAGAGTCTGAAGAGGTTCATCGTATTATCACATGAATGATATCATCAGTGATGTTATCAGTCATGTCAAATGAGATGTTTTCAGTGATGTCATCAGTGATGTCATTTGAGATGTCATCAGTGATGTCATCAGTGATGTCACTAACCATGTCATGAATGATGTAATATGTGACATCATCAGCAGTGGATTGCGGGTGCGCGATATATAGTTAGCGCTTATAACTATATATGGAATTTCAATGGTTTTATGCGAGTAAAATAAGGTTTTGTAAATGCAAATCCCTAACTATATATGGCCTAAACCCAATGGTTTTTTCATTGAATTTTCAAGGTTTTGTAAATGCAAATTCCTAACTATATATCCACTATAACCTATGGTTTTTTCTGTGAATTTCATTGGTTTTTTAGTAGCAAATATGAAAAGCTTTAAAATGTCAAGTACGTGATAGATAAAAACATTTTCGTATTTATGCACGCTGATGTGCTTTGAACGCTGCACCCCCCCCTCCCCTCTTTTGTCTTAGTAGTACTCTCTCTTTGCAGATAGTGAACGGTAGTTAACGCAAGCCTTTGCCCCCGTTGTAATCCGTCGTGCCTGCTTGTCTCTCCATTTGATTGATTGTTGTCCAAGCATTTACTGTTTTAGAATTGGTTCTCTTTGGATCACTCTCTATTTACAAACAAGCACAAAGTCGCAATACTCTGTTTAGTCTTTGCAGATAGTGAAAAATCGTGTAAAAAAAATAAAAGTAATCGAGCAAAATCAGTAGGCCACTAATTGGATCTCTTTTTGACCTCGCTAAAATAGAAATATTAGGAACAACCCTTCATGAGAAATACGAAAATAGTGAGATGAACTGAGCTCCACACCATGAGGGCTGCAAGACAGCTCGACTCCGTCACCCATCCCGCCCAAAATAACGACAAACCCTATGCAAATATTAAAAATATAGACAACACACCAGCAAAGAAACAGGGTAAAACATTTTATTAAAAAACTATTTACATAACGTTGGTTTATAAGATGATGTCAGTAGTGGACCGATGTGTGAATAGATCGAAAACAGCACAAGGCTCCAAGATCCGGATGGCAAGCTCCTGGATGTTGGGTGCCATAGTTTAGAGTTCTGAATTTCAGCCTTTTTCAATGCCTGTGCTTTGTTGAATCAAAATGGCGGCTTGACACAAAGCTGACTCAAGCGTTGCTACTGATGCTATGCAGACCAAAACTGGTTTTCAGTTTGTACATTTTTCTAGATTTTTCAATCCAAGTTTGGTTGACTTTGTAGAACGATGGCTTCAGATTTTCAACATACACTGTGCCTCTTCCGCCATTCAGCTGTTTACCGCCCGCTCTTGCGACTACAGCGTCTCGCTCACCATGTAGTTGAGTTGCGCCCGCTCTTGCGGTGCAGCGATAGGCGGCTGCCACAGGACTCTCAAAATGGCGGCCGGCTCTTCGGTTTTGGGCCTGGCCCACTAAAATGGCCCTGGGACACCTTGGAACTCGGACGCTTCCCTGATAGGGCTTGGGTCCCATTCTCGAAAAGCGTCCCCTCAGCCGTGAAGATTCTACAAAAGTCTTGGGGGCCTCCGACTCCCGCAGGCTTCTGGTGGGGAGCGACTGCCATGATTGCTCGTGGAATGGCCACGACGGAGCTACGAGATGGTAGTGGTCTCATGCTGACGCCAGCTTTAGTCTGAAACATCCAGAAACACTATAGACTACCAATTCGATCAGTTCCGGTAGCGCCCCAACATGACCCGGAAGAGAAGAACTTGCCCTCCCCTCTTTGACTGATGGTTCTTGTTGCCTGTCCCCTCTGTTGTCATTTAACAGAACTTTTTGGACTGCTGAAAGGGGTTGTGTTCTGAACGCTGGTTGGTGGAGACATTTAGACTATATTCTTGACCTACGTTGTCGCGTAATGCGTTTTATGACACGCTGCGTTAGCGCACCCGGAAGTGATCCGAGGCGCGGCGCGCAGCGCGTAACGTAAGCATAACAGGTCATGTGACTTGTTAATAAAACTTTTCATTGGTTCATTTTACTTTTGTTAATTTAATGATAAAAAGCTTGGTCATATGACCTAAAAATTACGCTTTTTATTGTTTTCGAACAATATTTTTTTTTCAAACATATGTTATAATATTCCAGGCTAATGTACTTTCCCGGAAAATTTACAACTGTCTTGCAAGTAAAATATATTCCTTTTTCGAGAAAAAGGCGTTTCTTCCTTCCATGACGGAGCCGTTGAGTAAAAGAGATTCGGCCTGCTGTCTTAGTCGCCGATACGCCTGATTATCAGATTCTTATCGATCACTTTATGTTGCAGACATGAAAAACACAACTGCCCTTGACCATTTATCTTTACTGCGTTCCTACATATTATACCTTTTATCCGTCATGTAATTGGACTGCTTTATTTCACTTGCCTTTTACTGATTCGAAAACAGTGACTAAAAGTAAAAACTTTACCAATGTAAATACTACTACCGTGTTTTGTTTTAAAAACCTTTATTGTGAAAATGTCAGTGTACAATACGGGCCTATAACCACGTGGGCCGGCCACGGAGCAAACTGAAATCGTATATGATGAGGAGACATTTACACTGTAGAGGAACGTAACGAGCGGGCCATTAGGTTGCAAGAACTAAGGTGTCTAACAGTTGCGGAATCGGTGGACATACATTTTGTAATTAAAATAGAACAGGGCCACTTACAATAACATTTTCTAGATATACATTTGCGGGCAAGGAGTTACGAGTCCCATTTATACCGGCGCCATTTTGGGCGAGGCCGGGCAGGTCCAAGATATAGTCAAAATGTCTCCACCAACCATCGGCCAGACCAGAACCCCTTTCGGCCCTTTATGCTACAAGATGGTGTCTTCCATTCAGAAAATATTGTTGGCAGCATTTTGAAAGGAAACAGAAACAGCCGTTCTCCTAGTGAGTTTCACATTGTTACATTTAGGAAGAATGTTGAAGAGTAGTATGTGGAAAATCTGAAGCCATTTTTCTACAAACTCTCAATCAGACTTGGATGGAAAAAAAAAACCTGAAGAATGTACAAACTGAAAACCAATTTTTGTCTGTATAGCATCAACAGCAACGCTTGAGTCAGCTTTGTGTCAAGCCGCCATTTTCATTCAATCAATAGCGTCCCCCTGCACACATTCAGGGACCTGGTCGTGTCTTCAGATGAAACGCATTGTAGGAAAAGAAGCAGAAAGGAAAACGCAAAAAGTTCCGCCGGACCTAGTGAAGCTGCAGCAGGTGCAAATAAGCTTCAGACAGTCTTGCAAGCACTGCTCAGAACTCTCAACTGAGGCACTCAACATCCAGGACTTGCCATTCAGATCTTGGCGCCTTGTGCTGGTTCCGACCTATTCACACATCGGTCCACTACTGACATCACCTCATAAGCCAACGGGGCACCCCACGCTGACTTTCGGCGCAGCATTGTAGGATGGCCACACCAGTGCGGCAACTTGCTGGACACAACATCGGGGCCATCCAGATCTCGACGCGTTCGACTCACTGTACCGCAACAGTGACCGCAACTCAGCTGGACACGCCGTCTTTCGGCGCAGCATTGTAGGATGGCCACACCAGTGCGGCAATTTGCTGGACACCACCTCGGTACCATCCGGATCTCGGCCCGTTGTGCTGCCTTCGGCCTATTCGCACATCGGTCCGCTACTGACGCCGCCTCACGTGCCAACGGATTTTCTACACTTTTTGTAGCCCTATGCCGCATAACAGGTCATGTGACTTGTTTATAAAACTTTTCATTGGTTCATTTTACTTTTGGTTTCCTAAAGATGGAAGGCTTGGTCATATGACCTAAAAATAACACTTTTCATTGGTTTAGAAATTTTTTTTTTTCCCAAACGATGAAAGCCCCACCTTGTTTCTGGATCATTCAGACTGAAGCTGGCGTCAGCATGAGAGCACCACCATCTCGTGGCTCCGTCGTGGTCATTCCGCGAGCAATCATGGCAGCCGCTCCCCACCGGAAGCCTGCGGGAGTCGGGGGCCCCCAAGACTTTTGTACAATCTTCACGGCTGAGGGGACGCTTTTCGAGAATGGAGCCCAAGCCCTAGCAGGCAAGCGTCCGAGTTCCAAAGTGTCCCAGGGCCATTTCAGTGGACCAGGCCTAAAACCGAGGAGCCGTCCGCCATTTTAAGAGCCATGTGGCAGCCGCCTATCGCTGCACTGCAAGAGTGGGAGCAACTCAACAACATGGTGAGCGAGACGCTGTAGCCGCAAGAGCGGGCGCAACTCAGCTAGATGGCCGCCACCTGGGGAGGCCCGTTCACGCCGCCTCCCCCACGCCCCCCCCCCCCGGGCCGCCGCACGCCAATTTTCGGAGCAGCATTGTAGGATACCAAAACCAGTGCGGCAGTTTACTGGACATCACCTGGGTGCCTGTCGTACATGTTGTGTCAGCCATGTGACACTGGACACAGACCGCTACTGATGAGGCCTCCCCCCGCACCACCCGGGACGCCCCACGCTGTTTTTCTGTGCTGCATTGTAGGATCCCTAAACCAGTGCGGCACCCAGGCGACATCACCTGGGTGCCGTCCAGAACTCTGCACGTTGTGCTGCCTTGGGACTATTCGCACAAAAGACAGCTTCTAACCATTGTTGCTTTTTGTGTTGAGAAATGTTTAAATGTTTTTAGTTTTTGTTCCGTTCGTTAAAGTTAATAGTTAATAAAGTTTTATAACCTTACTTTGTTGGAGTGTTATCTATTTTTTTAAAAACGGGTGAATGGGGCCTTGAATCGGGTTATTGTCATGTGTGGGCTTTGGAAGTGTGCTGCTGCAGGATCGGACATTTCAAACTCAAATGCACGTTCTTTTTCTTACCTTTCCGAAGCATGGAGCGCAATAGCAAGCAGAGAAAGGGTGATGCACGTGTTGAACACTACCTGACCTGGCAAGTTGCTGGCAGTGCCCCCCCGCCCGCTCCTGAAAGGGGGCACACACACACACCGCCGCTCCGAGTACTTCACAAATCTTTAAAAGACCATGCGCTTGTTCATGAGGCTTAAATGGTTTACCACCTCTTCTAGAACCCCTGCATCGACCCTCTGACGTTTCCTGGAAAAATTACCATGTAACACAATACCAAGCCCTGTCAGCTGAAACCCCCAAGGAATCGTGGGGCATATTATCAAGGGGGTTTATCTCCGCTTTTTTGGCTTTAAAAGCCTTGAAAGCGGAGATAAAATTATCTCCCTATTACCAAGCTGTCGCTAACACCAGTTAGTGACAGCTAAAAGGAGATAGCGACCATCTTGGGCCCCGCTTTGCATGTCAGTGATACTTATCACTAATGACATGCTAAGTGGCGTGCCAAGATGTTAGCGACTGGAAACAGTCCCTAACATCGCTACCTTCTATTACCAACTTTTGGAGATATTCGCGCTAAGCGCGAATATCTCCAAAATCTAACACCTGCCCTGAGCAGTTCTTAGCCATGTTATCCAATGGGAGGTGGATAACATGGCTAAGAGCATTTGCTCGATAATACATGAATATCGCTGACTTTTCTGCGATAATAGCAAGGTTTATCTGCGATAAAAATCGCCGATGTGCGGCGATAATTTTTGTCTCTAAACAAGTTAGAGACAAAAATTATCGCTAGTTGTTCGTAATATGCCCCCGTGTTTTTGCTTGCAGAAATCGGGAGGCGGGAGACTAGCACTGAAATCAGTAGTCACACGCCTGAATCGGGAGGGTTGGCATGTCTGAATTCTCTACAGCTGGGGCCATAAACTACATCCGCAGGGGTAGGTGATAGCCTGGGACCAGCCTGGCATCTAAAATGGCTGCCGTGCACGACAAAATTGTGGCATTGGAAAAAAGGCAAGATGGCGCAGCCGCTGGAAGAGATGTATCAACATATATCAGCCTCCTCAGCCACCCTCAGGAAACATAGGGGATTAGGATACGTCTCCCGCACCCACTTATACCTAGTAATTTAATTAACGAAGCACAAAATGGCGAATTCCCGTTTCGCTACCAGTTTGCGGCCCAGTTCGCGGCCCGTGAAGCGCTTCTACCGTGAAAAATCATTTTTTTTTTATTTTCCCCACGGGACCCTTTAATAACCCCAACAACATTCCTAGGGGGTCAAGAGGGGGATACCTTGCCCCCTTTCATTAAATTCCACTTTCGTTTTTCACCTCTTCTTCTCTCTCGATCCTACCGAGAGACAAGATGGCGGCCGCTCCGGACTGTTTAGAATGTTGACAGACACCGGAGAGCCAATCAGCTTTCTGCGCGCAAAGTTCCGATAAGCGAAAAGTAAGCGGACCGGATCGCTGCCCGGAGCGCTGTTACAGATATATATCTTGATTTAAACGTTAATTTCTCAAAATCCACTGAAGCACATATATTGAGACCTAGCAAAGGCACATCGGGCTAACAGTCCCTACAATTTTGCCAAGTTTCGTGCAAATCCATTCAGCCGTTCGAGCTAAAAGTGAGTCCAACCGCCCTATGGAAAACTCAATGCAAAAAACGCGTTTTGGGACCCCCCTTTTTTCTCAGCCCCCCCTTGACGAAACCCCACCAAATTTTCAGGGGCTGCTCAGAAACAAAATGTGCCATTTTCCTGAAAATTTCAGCCGTTTCCGTCCACAAACGCAAAAGTTATTAGACATAGAATTTTCAGAAATCCCATAGGGAATTAATCCTAACTATATATACCTACTGGCGATAGCCAGTAGGTAATATATATATATATATATATATTGCCACATATATTGCCACAGCTTCTTCTTTCCACATGGAGTAGATCAAAGGACACGGCACAGCAACAGATGGTTTTAGCGTTCTTTTATTTACACACCAGTGCAAAAATAACGTGTATCAAAAAAGGACGATCTATGCGTTTCGGCTCCTGCCTTCCACTGGACCATAGAGTCCCTAGGTCTAGAACATGTTTAAATAGTGTGAATAGTGTAAGTACCCTCTACCATTTCCATGGTCATCTAGACCAACCCACCCAGCAATGTATATACATGGCCAGTACATGTTTAAAGGTATATACACCAATATGTACAATCAACGTAAAGTACTCTAATACTAATCCAAAACCATGCATCCAAAATAAAGTATTTACAATCTTGTTCTATTATACATATTGGTGTTCAAAATTAATGTGAAGTACCAGTAATCAATCGAACCGATAATATTAAATAAAGTATTAACAACAATTATTTACAATCAGATCCATCCAAGTATTTATGGTATTAGTTCATGCCTATTCATGAATTACTCAAGAAGTGAGGACCAAATTAATTCAGGGTTAGTGATGGCCTGAAATCATATGACAATCCATTTGCAAAACTTAAGAGGAAACAAGTTTTCAAGTTTTTATAAAGGTTGGGAAACTGCTGCAATAGTCTAAATAAAGTATCATGTGGATATAGAAAAAAGAGACTAAGTAATGCATATTGTCATTCTCTAGGTATAACACAAACTCTCATCCGTAATTATATATATATATTTATTTATATATATATATATATTCACTGAAAAAAACATAGGTTATAGACCATATATAGTTAGGAATTAGCATTTACAAAACCTTGAAAATTCACTGAAAAAACCATAGGTTATAGACCATATATAGTTAGGGATTAGCATTTACAAAACCTTATTTTACTCGCACAAAACCATTGAAATTCCATATATAGTTAGTTGCACTAACTATATATCGCGCACCCGCAATCCACTGCTGATGATGTCACATATTACATCATTCATGACATGGTCAGTGACATCACTGATGACATCTCAAATGACATCACTGATGACATCACTGATGACAACATCCAATGACTGTATGTTTCTGTAAAGTTAAAATATGTCTTACATATTGAAGAATGAGTGGATGTATAAGTGTCTGGATGAAGGATTTAGTAGGTGCATGACTGACTGTATGAGTGAGTGATTAAATGTGTCTCACTGAGTGCATGAGTTAGTGACTAAACTGTCTTAATTTGTGCATCATTATGTCTGTTGTTCTGTAAACTGTTGCATGTGTTGATAAGTAGCTATATGAGTAACTATATGGGTTATTCATTGGTTGCCCAAGTATTTGTATGGGAGACTGAGTGTGTGTGTGGGTGGCTGGGAGGTGTATGACTCTGTGCATAGATGTGTGAGCAGTTGATTCACTAGATGTATGGTTTCAAAAGTGCATGTGGAAACAGCTGTATGGGCGGTTGACTGTGTGCATGAGTGTATTGGTGAGTGAATGGATATCTCAGTGCTACATGTCAAAGTAAGTACATATGTAAAACACAGTACATGTAAGAGTTGACATATATAAATAACTGTGCATAAGAGCCAGTGAATGTGTGAGTGGCTGTATGGATCATTGTGAACTTGTATCAGGGATTGTATAAGAGAGTAAATATGTGTTAGTATATGTTTGAATAAGTAAAGTTTGTATAACTGTATAGTTGAGGAAATGGAGGTGTGATTGATTCTTTGCATGACTGACTAGGTGTGTGAGTAACTCCATGGATGAGTGACAGTCTGTGAGTGTCTGTTTACACTGATTGTATCTAAGGTTAT
This sequence comes from Lissotriton vulgaris, assembly GCF_964263255.1. NCBI lineage: Eukaryota > Metazoa > Chordata > Amphibia > Caudata > Salamandridae > Lissotriton > Lissotriton vulgaris. Next base: position 1,150,882,442 of record NC_141698.1, read on the forward strand.
ATTAGAGTATGAAGAGGTTCATCGTATTATCACATGAATGATATCATCAGTGATGTGATCAGTAATGTCAAATGAGATGTCATCAGTGATGTCATTTGAGATGTCATCAGTGATGTCATTTGAGATGTCATCAGTGATGTCATCAGTGATGTCACTGACCATAAAGAACAAAAAGAGTCGGAAGGTCTGTTAAGCTACGTAGCTGAGTTTATAAGGTCCTACTAAAGTGACCCTTTTGGATTGCACTGAGCCAGACCAAGTGGTAACATGACACGAAAATGTGTTAGATATCCTATCAGCCCACCCATCTGGCGGAGCCTCGTCATGTAGGACGTCTGACCAGGGTGGTGAGTCCAAGCCCAGATGTATTGGCCAGACACCACACACTACTGGTTCATCATGTAAACGTGTCCGTGCCACAGAATGGTGCTGAGAAAATGCAGTGCAAAACAGGGAATAAAGAATAAGTGATCTTAAAATGACGGTCGAGGTAAAGAAAAACGTTTTTATTAAAGATATTCACCAAGACGCCAAATTAAAAAAGAGTGTAGAACAGTGTGAAATAATCACTATGATGCTTGGTTGTGTTAAGGATCAGGCCTGATCCTTAACACAACCAAGCATCACAGTGATTATTTCACACTGTTCTACACTCTTTTTTAATCTGGCGTCTTGGTGAATATCTTTAATAAAAACATTTTGGACTCACCACCCTGGTCAGACGTCCTACATGACGAGGCTCCGCCAGATGGGTGGGCTGATAGGATATCTAACACATTTTCGTGTCATGTTACCACTTGGTCTGGCTCAGTGCAATCCAAAAGGGTCACTTTAGTAGGACCTTATAAACTCAGCTACGTAGCTTAACAGACCTTCCGACTCTTTTTGTTCTTTGTAGTTTGATTAGGGGTATTGAGTCTGGTAGGTCTATAAACATAGTCCCCTTGACCCTCCTCAACCTTTGTTTTCCATGTCACTGACCATGTCATGAATGATGTAATATGTGACATCATCAGCAGTGGATTGCGGGTGCGCGATATATAGTTAGTGCAACTAACTATATATGGAATTTCAATGGTTTTGTGCGAGTAAAATAAGGTTTTGTAAATGCTAATCCCTAACTATATATGGTCTATAACCTATGGTTTTTTCAGTGAATTTTCAAGGTTTTGTAAATGCTAATTCCTAACTATATATGGTCTATAACCTATGGTTTTTTCAGTGAATTTTCAAGGTTTTGTAAATGCAAATTCCTAACTATATATGGCCTAAAACCTATGGTTTTTTCTGTGAATTTCAATGTTTTTTAATAGCAAATATCAAAAGCTGTCAAATGTCAAGTACGTGTGTTGAATAATCATGGAGAAGATAATAAAGTTGTAATGTATTTATTAGCAGCATGGCTATCCATCCACAGGTTACAGAGTACAGCTACAACTGATTTCTATAACAGCAACATGTAAGTTCCACTAGCATGTGGAATGTAGAGCTCTGTTGAAAGGAAACATGTCGCATGCAGTGGCATGCGACAATGACCAAGCTTCTTAAAGAAATACAACCTGAAATCAGGATACAACATCTTCCCTTTTCAAAACAAAAAGAAAAAGAGAAAAACAAATATGTACAATGTTGAATAACGAAGAAAGTAATATAACAAAAATACAGAATAACATTCAGTCAGAAAATCTTTTAGGTAAATTGACAACCCGTTTTCCACCCTTGACCCTATGGGCTATAGAGTCATCTGTTTCAGCATCAACATGTTTATCAGCCAAACTATTGGAAACATTATAAGGTTTAGTACACTTGGCTAACCTACACATATTCCAAATCCTGCCGTCTTGGGTCATGACACTGTTGGTAAACACTTTTTTAATTTTGATTGGATCGGTAAATTTGCTGGATCCTTTGGGCAAAAGACCAGGTTTAAGAATTCTGACCCATTCACCCTCTTGAAAAAATAAACGTTTGGTATTCCATTTCTTATCATACCATGATTTGGTTCTCAACTGTTTACATTCCACACGTTTAGCCACCTCAACAATATTCTCCTTATCATCCAAGGCACCCTTACTATACTTTTCTTTTAACCACCAAGGTAGAACAGTGGAAGCTGGATTTAGACCTTTAAACAGTTTAAAAGGGCTAACCTCTGTGGTAGAGTGGGGCGTGATACGATATGTCCACAACCTTTCTCGCAAAGCACTTACCCAATTTCTTCCAAATTTGACAGACTCTACAATGAAATTTTTTAACACTCGATTAAACCTCTCCACTTGCCCATTCTCGTGTGGTTCGTACAAAGATGTCAATCTGTGGACAACATTACATTCTTTAAGAAACGTGGACATATCTACAGAGGTCAATTGTACCCCATTATCAGACACCATTACTGATGGACAACCTTCTCTAGTAAAAATGTCCTTGAAAAACCCAATCACAGCTTCTGTGGAAGCTTTGGGTACAAATTTAACCTCCGGCCACTTAGAATGGTAGTCTATCATGACCAAGGCATATTTTGAACATTCTGGTAACATGTGAAAAGGCCCAGAAATATCAAATGCAACTTTTTCCCAGGGTTCCAATGGCCACTTAACCATCTTGAGGGGTGGAGTAATGGTTTTCATCATCTTATTACTGGATGCACAATCCTGACATTCTCTGACAATCTTATCAATGAAACGGTCAATTCCAGGCCACCAAAAATACGATCTAACTAGTCTTTTCATAGATGAGATTCCCGGATGGGTCCTGTGTGCCACCTTGAGTATAACATCCTGCATACCTTCTGGAGGGACACACTTGCCTGACTTAAAAATAAAACCAGACTCTAGTTCCAATTCTTCTTCCACATTATAGAAAGGCAAAAGTTCTGCTCTAATTTTGTCCTTGCTAGGCCAACCCCCATTGATATAATTTTTGAGTTCCTCCCATTTATCATCCTTCTGTACACACTCCAACCACAACGATTCAGAAATATCCTGAAAGGAATCTTGTAAAACATCCTGAACAGTAATCACAAAATCCCCTTCATGTAAAGTGCCCACTACATCTTGTTGACACGGTAAACGCGATAGACAGTCAGCCATAACATTCTTCTTCCCAGGTACATAGCAAGTGACAAAATTGTATTCTTGTAATCTAGAGGAAAGTCTGGCTATCCTGGCTGTTGAGTTCCATCCACCACCAACTGATAAAATGTTGACTAGTGGTTTGTGATCTGTCCTAAGGACAAACTTAGAACCCCAAACATACAATCTGAAGTGCTCAATCGCCCAAACACAAGCAAGAAGTTCCCTTTCTATCACTGCATATCTTCTCTCACACTCATTGAGAGTTCTGGATGCAAACGCTACAACCCACTCATTATCCCCCTCTTTCTGTGATAAAACACTGCCCAAACCATACAAACTCGCATCAACCGTAATTACACATTCCTTGTTTATGCGGAAAGGCTTAAGGGTAGGGGAACTTATAATATCATTTTTGATGGTATCAAAAGCTTGTTGTTGTGTAGTAGACCACTTGAATTCCTCACCTTGCCTTAATAATTTCCTCAGGGGTTCCATCTTAGTTGCAAAGTTTACTACAAATTTACTGTAATATTCACACATTCCAGCAAATGATAGCAACTGATCCTTATTTATTGGAGCAGGAGCCTTAATAATGGCATCTACATTTGATTTTTTAGGAACAACACCCTCACCGGACAACGTGTGTCCTAAGTACTCCACAGATTCTTGAAATAATTTACACTTATGTGCTTTAAGTGTTAGCCCATTAGACTCTAATCTTCTGCAAACTTCTTGCAAATGAGATTCGTGTTCATTCACATTTTTTGAAAATACTAGGATGTCGTCCTGAAAGCATTTGACGTACCCATCCAAATCTCTGAAAATATGGAACATTGTCCTTTGGAACACGGATGCAGCTGACGCTAACCCAAACGGCATACGTACATATTGGAATAAACCTTGAGGGGTAATGAAAGCTGTAAGTTTCCTAGATGTTTCTGTTAAAGGGATTTGGTGATAGGCCGACCTCAAATCTAATGTCGAAAAAATGTTTGCACCTTCTAACATAGACACTAGCTCGTTTATATTGGGTAAGGGATGACAGTCAATAACTATATTAGCATTTAGTGCTCTTAAATCTACACATAGCCTTAATTTTTGGTCCGGTTTTCTTAGTAGAACTATGGGCGAAACCCATTCGGAGGATTCAATTGGTTCAATAATGCCCTCATCTAGCAACTCTTTCAACATACCTTTAAGTTCCTCCCTGATGTTGATAGGTACACCTCTAAGCTTTTGTACAATTGGTGTATGGTTCCTCTTGAGAACAATATTATGTGAAAAATGTTTGAGCATTCCTAATTTCTCACAAAAAACTGAGCTAAAAGACTTTACTAGATTATCAGCTTTTTCAGCATAAGTAGTAGCAATATTGGATGGTTCAATCAATGAAACAGTACCCATGAGACTGTCATCACATAGAGAAATGGGATCTTTGGCACGTGGATTAATCAAAATTCCTAATTGCCACTGATCCCACCATCCTAAAACATTAACGCCCCTGAGAGAAATATATAATTTTATGTCAGCTTTCCTATTCCTAAATAGAATCGTCACATGAAAAAAACCAATAATATCAATTTTTGTACCAGAGAAATTTTTTGCAAAAATATCAGGTTCATTCATTTCATTCAACATTAAATACTTAGCTAGAATCTGGTTGAAATACTCTTTGGTGATAATAGTCCAAGGCGAACCTGAATCCACCATGAGGGACAACTCAATATTGCCGATGTTGAATATGCAATCAGGTGCTTTAAGGTGAAACAAAGCCTGTTCATCAATGATGGATACTACAAAACCAGAAGAATGTGATTCAAGGTTACAAATTTCATCAGCATTCACTTCTGCTACAGAAGAAACAGAACCCTTATTATGAGATTGAAATCTTCTGTCCCTACACATGTTCCCAAAATGACCAATTCTCTTACAAAAATTACATTCTTTTTTAAGTGCTGGACAACCTGGAAAGGAAGCATAATGAGATTTGTTTCCACATCTAAAACACATTCCTTGCATATTAGAATATTCATTGGACTTTTGTGTAAAATTAGTCTTAAATCTGGAAGGCACATATTTAGATAAGGATTGGTTAGTAACAAATTTGTTATCCTGTCTATTTTTGATTACGCAGACTTCTTCCTCAGGAACCTTCTTTTCCGAATCATTTCTAATAGTTTTCATCCATAAGTCAGATTGCTCTTGTGCTTTAGCAATTGCAATTGTTTCTGTGAGATTGGGATCACCCATGACCCAAAGTTTATCCTGTATCTTTTTGCATTTGACATGTACAATAATCTGGTCTCGAATCATTTCATCTGTCATCATGCCAAAATTGCAATGTAAACTTAACGATCTCAAAGAGGTTAAAAAGTCATCAAATGTTTCGTCTTCTTTTTGTTTCCTAGTATAAAATTTGAAACGATTTAGAGCAATGCTGACAGTTGGTTTAAACCTTTTCTCAAGTCTCGCTAAGGCTTCAGTATAGACATTCATGGAATCCCCACTACCATCACTTGAAGAAGTAATTTGTGGTAAAGATCTGAAAATAACTTGACCTTCTGAACCAAGGCAATGTAAAAGAATACTTTTTTTTCTTTCTGATCCCATTCTTTCACCATCAATGGCTTTCATATAAGTCATAAATTCTTCTTTCCACCTAGTCCATGGCATGGGTGGATCTCCTTTTAGTTGTAAAAATTTGGCAGGAGGATCAAACTGCATGTTGTAAGTAAGTAACTAGAAATATTATATTGTAAAAAGTAGATGGAATAAAAATAAATAAATAAAATATAGTTCAATGCTGAAATTCTGTAGTATAAAATGTAACTTGTATTTGTTTGTCTTTACTGTGTAGAACAGTTATGAATTTCCAATTGAGTAAAACATAGAAAGGAAAGTCATGTATTATCTATGTTGTATTTCAATACATCCAAGTTTCAAAATGAATATTTTTTAAAAAAAATTTTACTAACTGAATCAGAAATGGTATGGCACTTACTTGAACGCGTTGAGCGAAAACGCGTTGAAAAACGAAGCTTGTAAACCTGTGAAATCCCAAAAAGAAAGATTTCTCGGGTTGGTAGCGTTGCTATGGAAACGCCAAACAGAGTAACGATGTCAATAAGGAAAGACGCGTAAGAGCGTGGTGAACGTGACGCGTCACAGCACAAAGAGCGCATGCGCTAAGGAAATCAACAGCGCTCGAGCACCGACATCGGAAGATGTTTACATTCAAGATTCAACTTAAAAAAAACAGGTAAATAAATGGAAAAAATGCTCGAAAATGTTAAACGAGTGTCGCTTTCCATCCAGTTGACATTATGGCATCAGAAACGAGTTGACATTGAAACGATAAAAATTTGATAAAAACTGGTACTTGTAAAAATTGTATGACGCTTGTAATTAACACTGTATTCAGCCGCAGGTGCGATCATAGCACATAAATATATTAAATTTCAGCCGCAGGTACAATCAATGTACATTCAAATAAATGAAGAAAAGCACATACCAGAATTTCAGCAAAATAGAAGAAAATAGTGAGTTCAACACCACTGAAATCCATGCTGCTTAGTGGTGATTTCCCTCGTCGCCATATTTTGTTGAATAATCATGGAGAAGATAATAAAGTTGTAATGTATTTATTAGCAGCATGGCCATCCATCCACAGGTTACAGAGTACAGCTACAACTGATTTCTATAACAGCAACATGTAAGTTCCACTAGCATGTGGAATGTAGAGCTCTGTTGAAAGGAAACATGTCGCATGCAGTGGCATGCGACAATGACCAAGCTTCTTAAAGAAATACAACCTGAAATCAGGATACAACAACGTGGTAGGTAAAAACTTTTTCGTGTTTATGCACGCTGATGTGCTTTGAACGCTGCCCCCCCCCCCCTCCCCTCTTTTCTCTTAGTAGTACTCTCTCTTTGCAGATAGTGAAGGGTAGTTAACGCAGGCCTTTACCCCCGTTGTAATCCGTCGTGCCTGCTTGTCTCTCCATTTGATTGATTGTTATTCAAGCATTTACTGTTTTACAATTGATTCTCTTTGGTTCATTCTCTATTTTCAAACAAGCACAAAGTCGCAATACTCTGTTTAGTCTTTTCAGATAGTGAAAAATCGTATAAAAAAAAAAGGAATCAAGCAAAATCAGTAGGCCACTAATTGGATCTCTTTTTGACCTCGCTAAAATACAAATATTAGGAACAACCCTTCATGAGAAATACGAAAATAGTGAGATGAACTGAGCTCCACACCATCAGGGCTGCAAGACAGCTCGGCTCCGTCACCCACCCCGCCCAAAATAACGACAAACCCTATGCAAATATTAAAAATATATACAACACACCAGCAAAGTAACAGGGTAAAACATTTTATTAAATAACTATTTACATAACTATTTTATACTTTTTGTTGCCCGATCCGGCTAGCTCAATCGATCGAGCATGAAACTCATGCACTCTGATAGCAAGCGTTGCTACTGATGCTATGCAGACCAAAACTGGTTTTCAGTTTGTACATTTTTCTAGATTTTTCCATCCAAGGTTGGTTGAGTTTGTAGAACGATGGCTTCAGATTTTCAACATACGGTGTGGTGGCGCGGACTGGGAGGGGGCGCTTCGCTCCTGCCCCCTCCCCAAGTAAGATTTTCATACGTGAAAGTACGTTAATGGTTTTGGTCCCTGAGTTGCTTCGATGTCACTGCCATTCTCAAATGGCATAAGTTCTGGATGTTGGGTGCCATAGTTCAGAGTTCTGAGCAGCGCTTGTAACACTGTCTGAAGCTTATTTCCACCTACTGCAGCTTCACTATTCTCAAAGTAAGTGAGGGTCGTTTGTGGACCTGACTGCATTTGAAAACAATGTGATATGGTACCTCCCTAAACCGCTTGACGGAGGCCCCCGAGGGGCGGTGTGATGGCACTGACTCGGAGAAGACGCTTGGCTCCGACCCCCTCCCCAAGTCTTATAGCACTGGTGTAGCCTGAGATCGCCCCCGACATAGGCGGCGGGCTCCCGGGGTCCGGCGAAACTTTTTGCCTTTTGATGACTCTTCTATTCTGGACCTTGTCCCACAATCCGTTTGACCTGAAGACACGCTGTAGTGGGGCGCCCCTTTACCGTTTTAGTTGTCATTCCGCCCGCTTTTGCTACACTGTGCCTCTTCCGCCATTCAGCTGTTTACCACCCGCTCTTGTGACTACAGCGTCTCGCTCACCATGTAGTTGAGTTGCTCCCGCTCTTGCGATGCAACGATAGGCGACTGCCACAGGACTCTCAAAATGGCGGCCGGCTCTTCAGATTTGGGCGTGGTCCACTAAAATGGCCCTGGGACACCTTGGAACTCGGACGCTTCCCTGATAGGGCTTGGGTCCCATTCTCGAAAGAGTCCCCTCAGCCGTGAAGATTCTACAAAAGTCTTGGGGGCCCCCGACTCCCGCAGGCTTCTGGTGGGGAGCGGCTGCCATGTTTGCTCGTGGAATGGCCACGACGGAGCTACGAGATGGTGGATCTCTCATGCTGACGCCAGCTTCAGTCTGAAACATCCAGAAACACTGTAGACTACCAATTCGATCAGTTCCGGTAGCGCCCCAACATGACCCGGTAGAGAAGAACTTGCCCTCCCCTCTTTGACTGATGGTTCTTGTTGCCTGTCCCCTCTGTTTTCATTTAACAGAACTTTTTGGACTGCTGAAAGGGGTTGTGTTCCGAACGCTGGTTGGTGGAGACATTTTGACTATATTCTTGACCTACGTTGTCGCGTAATGCGTTATATGACACGCCGCGTTAGCGTACTCGGAAGTGATCCGGGGCGCGGCGCGTAGCGCGTAACGTAAGCATAACAGGTCATGTGACTTGTTAATAAAACTTTTTATTGGTTCATTTTACTTTTGTTATTTTAATAATGAAAAGCTTGGTCATATGACCTAAAAAATACGCTTTTTATTGATTTCGAACATTTTTTTTTTAAACATATATGTTATAATGTTCCAGGCTAATGTACTTTCCCGGCAAATTTACAACTGTCCTGCAAGTAAAATATATTCCTTTTTCGAGAAAAAGGGCGTTTCTTCGTCCCATGACGGAGCCGTTGAGTAAAAGAGGCTCGGCCTGCTGTCTTACTCGCCAATACGCCTGATTATCAGATTCTTATCGATCACTTTATGTTGCAGGAGTGGAAAACACAACTGCCCTTGACCATTTATCTTTACTGCGTTCCTACGTATTATACCTTTTATCCGTCATGTAATTGGACTGCTTTATTTCACTTGCCTTTTACTGATTCGAAATCAGTGACTAAAAGTAAAAACTTTACCAATGTAAATACTACTACCATGTTTTGTTTTAAAAACCTTTATTGTGAAAATGTCAGTATACAAATACGGGCCTATAACCATGTGGGCCGGCCACGGAGCAAACTGAAATCGTATATGATGAGGAGACATTTACACTGTAGAGGAACGTAACGAGCGGGCCATTAGGTTGCAAGAACTAAGGTGTCTAACAGTTGCGGAATCGGTGGACGTACATTTTGTAATTAAAATATGACAAAGCCACTTACAAAAAAATCATCTAGATATACATTTGTGGGCAAGTACCATGGGTGTCGTTAATTCGAACTTTCAATAGTACAGTAATCAATAACACATCAGAACTTAATATCAATAGGGATGTCGAAATATTCAATCAATTCTCGTCCCCACCCGCCATGAGCATCAAAACTGCATTCATATCTCGTGATATCAAGGTTGTTCAACCAGTACACAACAAGGAGTTACGAGTCCCATTTATACCGGCGCCATTTTGGGCGAGGCCGGGCAGGTCCAAGATATAGTCAAAATGTCTCCACCAACCATCGGCCAGACCAGAACCCCTTTCGGCCCTTTATGCTACAAGATGGTGTCTTCCATTCAGAAAATATTGTTGGCAGCATTTTGAAAGGAAAGATAAACAGCCGTTCTCCTAGTGAGTCTCACATTGTTACATTTAGGAAGAATGTTGAAGAGTAGTATGTTGAAAATCTGAAGCCATTTTTCTACAAACTCTCAATCAGCCTTGGATGGAAAAAAAAATCCTGAAGAATGTACAAACTGAAAACCAATTTTTGTCTGTATAGCATCAACAGCAACGCTTGAGTCAGCTTTGTGTGAAGCCGCCATTTTGATTCAATCAATAATGTCCCCCTGCACACATTCAGGGACCTGGTCGTGTCTTCAGGTCAAACGGATTGTGGGACAAGATGCAGAAAGGAAAAGGAAAAAAGTTCTGCCGGACCTCGGGAGCCGGCCGCCTATGTCATGGGCGATCTTTGGCCACACCAGGGCAATAGTGAAGCTGCAGCAGGTGCAAATAAGCTTCACACAGTCTTACAAGCACTGCTCAGAACTCTCAAATTTGGGACTCAACATCCAGGACTTGCCATCCGGATCTTGGCGCCTTGTGCTGGTTCCGACCTATTCACACATCGGTCCACATCAACTCATAAGCCAACGGGGCACCCCACGCAGACTTTCGGCGCAGCATTGTAGGATGGCCACACCAGTGCGGCAACTTGCTGGACACCACCTCGGTGCCATCCGGATCTCGGCGCGTTCGAGTCACTGTACCGCAAGAGTGACCGGAACTCAGCTGGACACGCCGTCTTTCGGCGCAGCATTGTAGGATGGCCACACCAGTGCGGCAACTTGCTGGACACTACCTCGGTGCCATCTGGATCTCGGCGCGCTGTGCTGCCTTCGGCCTACTGTAGCCGCAAGTGCGGACGCAACTCAGTTGGACGGCGAGTGAAAAGATAAGGGGTGCCGCACTGCAGCCGAGGAGCCTTCATCTTGGGAGAGACGCACAGCCCCCACTGACTGACGCGACCTTACAGGCCAACGGGGCGCCCCACGCCGACTTTCGGCGCAGCATTGTAGGATAGCCACACCAGTGCAGCAACTTGCTGGACAACAACTCGGTGCCATCCGGATCTCGGCGCATTGTGCTGCCTTCGGCCTATTCGCACATCGGTCCGCTACTGACGCCGCCTCACGTGCCAACGGATTTTCTACGCTTTTTGTAGCCCTATTGGAGTTCTGGACTTTTTGGTTCCATCCAGAGGTGTCAGGGAACAACACCCAAAGACCCCGGAGTTCCACCTGCCTTGGTGCGCAAATGAACAGAAACACGGGCTTCTCGATGGTGGCGTCAAAGACCAAAGGTTTATTACTGCAGGGACACAGAAGTCACAGAAACCACACATGGGCAGATTCTAGGAGCCTGTTAAATTTGTACAAAGAGGGTTGCTCCTTATATACTAAATTTTTAGCTGGGGGCGAATTCTTTACATGTAATACATTCTCAAAACCTTTGTGTCTAAAACAATAAGTATTTGGTGTTACACAGGAAACATTGATAATATCTGATGCCAAACATTACGAAGAGGGGTTCCCACTAGTTCATCACAATCCCTTGTCAATATTGCATTCAAGAGCTGGACCGCCTCATCGTAAATTTCGTTGCCTCCCCCTAATAAAGATTCGGAAAGAAAGGAACGGAGCCAGGTGTGGAAGATAGAAAAGTGGGAAAAGGGATGTTTGTGGGTTGTAAATGGGCAAGGCTACCGGCTTCGGCCGCCTAATCATGATCGGGACAATGGATGCGAAGACCAGTTTAGTAGGACTGGCCTCGGGCAGAGGAGGCAGCCCTTGTCGAGTCATGCAGCTACAGAGTGATCTGGTTTAAGGTGCACGTGTCATGAAAGAGTGAAGTAGTGTGGCTCACTGGTTAGAGGCGGCAGACCCGAGAGCAGAGGACGGCCCGGACCAGGGTTCGATTCCCGGCGCGGCAGGTTTCTGGACCAGGGTCAGCGGACTCGATAATTCTCTCGCCTCGGTGCCCACTCTGATCAGCGATCACACTCGGCAACTCTGGGCATTAGCTTGCCTCATCTTCACTAACGGCCCCACCAGACCGCCGGGGATGCCTGGTCTCACCCTGGAGATACCCATTAAGGGACCATCTCTCAGGGAAGCCAGGAAGGGTTTCGCAGCGGTCGAAGCGCCTTGGGACCCTACGGGTAAGTAGTGCGCTATATAAATGCCAATACATTTACATTTACAAGGCTACGTGTCCTTAATCGAAATGAAGTGATCAGAGGTTATTGCGTATGTGAGGGCAAGAAACACAAAATGGCTGCCATGATCTAAGATGGATGCTGTGGGTAGATCAGAAATGTGTTCATAACAGGAGTGCTCTTGCTCGTAGCGTAGCGAAAACACCAGGATATGCTAAATGGATCATTTGCGGTTCGCTGATACCAATATTATGTATTTCCGACAACATTGAAAACACGGGTTCAAATCGTCACGGAACCTCAGACCCTCCTTTTGCCCTTACATAGGCAATTACTCAGTCTATGTCAGAATCTAGTTCTATGCTCATCAGGTCAGTGACATGCTGTTGTATCATCATCCTTTCTCGTGCCTTTTCTCCAAACGCAGGTGGTTTCCTAAAACAGGTTGCAGCACAAAGGCTACACAGAGCCGGACCACACTGGATAATCAGGCAGCATGAGAAGAGGAATACTAAGATGACACCAATGACCATTAGAACCTTCCATCCCCACGCTGATATCAGAGTCCAAAACCACTCCATGAAGGACCAGTTTCCCTTGTCTACATGAATAGAGTCGGAAATCTTGTGGAGCTTAGAGATCGCCTCATACACTGTTGGAGCATTATTAGGAATAAAGACACAGCAGCTCGATTGGATCATTCTGCATACCCCACCTCGATCTGCAAGTATTACGTCTAGAACCATACGGTTCTGCAACGTCATGAGTCTATCCGCCTGAAGCTCAGCTGTCAAATTGCTAAGGGCACCAGCAGTTTCGGTAATAGTAGATTCAACTACCCGTGTTAGCTGACGTGTGTTTCTACTATTGGCCATAGGCCCCCAGAACGGAAGGAAGCCTTTGAAGAAGTCTCCAGCTTCCTGACCAGCGGTATCTTCCTTGCTGAAGACACCTCTCGCTACTCTGGTCCTGTGGTAGTCAGATGAAGCAGTGTATGTTGGAGGCAACAATCGAGCAATATAACATGACCCTGAAAAGTCGGCAGGCAACCATGTATATGCTCGGTCTTGACAGATGAAGTAGGTACCCCTAGCAGTAGGGAAGGCAGGGGAAGAGTTAGCCGGAAACACATAAGTCTCTACGCACTCACTCCTCCCTAGCCGAGCTCTCGGATTTCTCCCATTACCTTGCAAACAGACCTGACCTCGGTGAGGTACGACCCAGATTGGAGTTGAGCTTTTACGCTTGCTTTCTCCCAAACTAAGGCGATACTCTGAAGAATTCCAACTCAAATATACTCGCAATTCGTCTCTAGGGTAAGATGGAGTGTTATTGACGTCCTTGATCATGTCAATAATTCCCTGGACTAAGGCTTTGTTGGCAGAGTTATATCTAGTGGAACGTGGTGGACGCGGAGGATAGGTTTCAAGGGCATAAGCAAAGATGGTTTGAAGGGCCTGAAATGATCCATTGTAGCTGAAAGGCAAAACCAGATAGGGAATGCCTTTATCCATAGTGTGGGGTATCAAGCCACACACCCAGCAGTCTGTAGTGTTAACTACCAGTTGGTGTTGGTGCAAGAGCTGTATAAAAGTGTTGTTAATGAATTCTGAGCGTCGAGCTTGTTCGTGTTCAGGAAACGAGTGAAAAGAGTGTATAGAGGAAACAGTAGAAGTAGCAGGTTTAAGGGGAGGTACTGTAGTTACTGGCACAAAAATCAAACTCATACCGAAAACGATTCCACCCACCAACGTTATCAAAACAATTAAAAATGTAATGGCACATTGTATTAAAAAGCATTTGCTGTGAAGAATTCTGTAAAGTCTGTTTCTGCGAACATAAATCACATTTTCTCGTTGCAGCGCAGGAAGCTCCATCTTCTACAATCCGCTCGCGACCACTGATGATGTGTACGTAGATGAAAATGCCTCTATCAGCCCTGGGAGTTCCCAGAACCAACAGAAAGATCGACCTTATGTCAGACCCCCGCAGATTCAACTAAGCACACAGCCACGACCCTACGGCTACCCAGACGGCAAGGCAATTTTAAAAACAATAAAACAATAGCAAACTTCCTGGCTGAAGGCAAAAGTTCAATATTTCAAAATATCACAATAGGCAGTTGCCTGCTTTATTTGTCCATTTTACGAGGTCGTAAATTGTATCTTTGCTTAGCAGGTACTGTTTGATCGGCAAATAGCGTATCACTGGTAGCTGTTGCAGTGTTCAGGTTCGCAGGTGATAAAGGTTTTTCTGATGCAGGGGACAAATGTTCAGAGTTCAAAGGAGTCTTTTCAGGAGGAGAGTCAGATTTCGGAGTGTCAGTAATCAATTCGGCATCGCTGAAAGGGATGAACTTTGGTGTGCGTTCAAATTCGGAGGCACCAATTCCCTTCTTCACCCAGTCGTCGTAAGGAAGTGGCAAAGGTACACGCTTAACATGAGATGCGTGCACCCAATGCTTGCGACCAGCTACACGAACTGCTGTTCTCGTTGCAAGCAGGACCTGGAAAGGGCCGATGTATCTGGGCTGAAGATTCTTCGTCCTCGCGAAGTTCCGGATTACAATTTGGTCGCCGGGTTTCAGCTGATGCCCTGGACTCTCCGGAGGCTTTGGCAATGCATCGAAAACCTGTTGGTGAATAAGACTCAATTTAGCAGTCAAGTCGTAAAGGTAGTCGATCAACATAGGATATTCTAGAGAACAAAACTCTTTAGGTCTCGGCACACCCCAAATATTTGCCGGGCGGCCAAAAACGATCTCATACGGGCTAAGCCCCACTCTAGAATGTACAGTTGCTCTCGTTGATAATAAAGCCAAAGGAAGTGCGTCTGGCCAGGACAAACCTGTGGAAGCTTGAATTTTGGCTAGTTTTAGTTTGAGGGTGCCATTGTAACCCTCAACTAAACCAGCAGACTGGGGATGGTTTGCACTGTGAAACTTCTGTTTTATGTTCAGACCGGCACACACACTCTGCATAACTTTCCCTATGAACTCACTTCCGTTATCTGACCATACAATCCATGGCATACCATATCTAGGGAAATATTCTTTGAGAAGAATTTTGGCAGTTGATAGGGCAGTATTGTCCTTTAGTGGGTATGCTTCAATCCATCTGGAAAAAGCACAAACTACCACCAGGACATATTTCAGATTATTACAGCGATCCATGTGAATGAAGTCTAACTGAATCACTTCAAAAGGACAGGAAGGAGGAGCGAAGTGACCAGCAGGAGTTGGAGTTCCCTTGCCGGGATTATGCATCAGGCATACCATACAATTTTTCACCACTCTCTCTGCACACTTATTGATCCCATCATTCTTCCAGACTGGAGCCAACATCTTACAGATTCCTTTAGAACTTATATGCGCTACTCCATGCGCCATCGTCACCACTGCAAGCACATACACATCAGGCAACATCCAACGCTGCTGTTCTGTCAAATCAATCCAACACCCATTCGAATCCAACTTGCCCGTACTCTCTCTCCATACACGTTTTTCCTCCTCAGTTGCCTCTTTCTGAATCTCTTTCACACTTTCCATTGTATCCTCACACATTCCAGATTCAGCAATCCACCTTGCGGACGTAGCAACATACATTCTACTCATCATGTCTCTAGCTGTCTGTTTAGCGGTCTCATCAGCAAAAGCATTCCCACGACCAACATCATCCGTAATTGCTTTATGAGCACTGCACTTCACAATCGCAACTTCAGTCGGCAAGGTTAGAGATTCCAACAGGTCGTTAACTAGCTGACCATGTTGAATCTTAGTCCCATGGGACGTAATGAAACCTCTTTCTTTCCACAAACGGCCAAAACTATGGGCCACGCCAAATGCGTACTGACTATCTGTAAAAACATTCACTCTCTTTCCCTTAGCTAAAACACACGCTCTTGTTAAAGCTATTAATTCTGCAGCTTGGGCAGAATTCTGACTTACTCTTGCAGTCTCCACAATCGTCTTCAAAGTCGTTACTGCGTAAGCAGCAGTCACATCACCATTCTCCAATTTAAAACATGACCCATCCACCTACAACGTGCCATCTGGATCTGATAATGGAGTGTCCTTTAAGTCAATACGTCCTTTTGTCTCTTCCTCCGTTCTAAAACAACAATCATGTGGCTCGGAATCACTCGACTCTTGATTAGCCGGCAACAGCGTTGCTGGATTCAATACATTACATCTTTTGATCTGAATATGACTCGCTAGTAATGTCAGTTCATAACCAGATAGTCTCGCACTGGTAAGGTGTTGTGTCTTGGTTCGGTTCATGAGTGTATCCACAGCATGAGGAACCATAACCACTAGCATGTTATTCATCACCAGACCAGCAGATTGTCGAATGGAAGCCGCAGCTGCCGCTGTAGCTCTCAAACAACTAGGTAACGCTCTGGCTACCGGATCCAATGTTGATGAAAAATACGCACAAGGGCGTTGTTTATCACCAAATGTCTGTGTCAGAACACTCAACACGCAACCTTCTCTCTCGTGAACGTAGAGCGTGAATGGCTTACTGTAATCGGGTGTACCCAATACAGGAGCTGAACACAAAGCTTTTCGCAACTCAGAAAAACTCTCTTGACATTCATCAGACCATGGCACCGGACTCGGAACATTTTTCCCAGTCAAAGCTACCAATGGTTTCGCTAAAAGAGAAACGTTTGGGATCCACTGCCTACAGTAAGAGGTAATACCTAGAAAGGCACGTACTTCTCTCTGTGTGCGGGGAACACTCATCTGCGTAATTGCTTTTATTCTCTCTGGGGTCAACTTCCTTCCCTCCTTTGACAAGAGATGACCTAGGTAGGTCACTTCTTGGCAGCAGTATTGCATTTTTGAAGGTGATACCTTGTGATTCAAATTGGACAAATGATGCAATAACGAAACCGTAGCTGCTTTGCAAGTTTCCTTGTCATCGGCAGCCACTAGAAGATCATCTACATACTGCACTAGAGCAGAACCTGGAGGAAGGACAAAGGAATCTAACTGACTTTTTAGTGCTTGACTGTAAATAGACGGGCTCTCACAGTAGCCTTGTGGAGCGCGTTTATATCTGAAACTTCGACCTCCTAGACAGAAGCCAAAAATATCTCTGCTTTCTTCGGCTATCGGAATGCTGAAAAAGGCATTTTTCAGGTCGATGACTGAAAACCAAGTAGCTGTAGCAGGAATCAATGTTAATAAGGCAGTAATGTCTGGAACCACAGGAAACTGCGGGACCACAATCTTATTGACTTCTCTGAGGTCGATGACAAACCTATATACTGGAGGCTTTGTAGGATCAGTTTGTTTCAAAATCGGTAATACAGGACTGTTACAGACATTTCCTCTAGTTTCTTCAACCACACCTTTTTTAATCAAATCTTGCACAATCAATAAAAGTGCACGCTCACCTTCACTAGAAATTTTGTATTGAGGAATTCTTGGAAATTTCACATTTGCTTTCAAAGTTACTACATATGGTGGTATTTCTAAAAGGCCTACATCATTAGGACCAGTCGCCCAAAGAGAATCAGGGAGTGAACGCAGCTCTGGCGGGAGTGCATCCATTGACAAGTACATCGGAGAGGTCATTCTTTTACCCAATGTAAGCTGTACCCCTTCCGGAGAACAGTACAATGTCGCATATAGTCGTTTTAACAAGTCTAAACCATGCAGATTTTCATTACAACCTGTTGTCAAAATCAGTGGTGCTTTTAATTGGCACGGTCCAACAGAAATAGACAAAGGACCAGATATGGGGTTGTAAACAGGGGCGCCTGAAAAACCTACGGAAACATTTGTTGAGCCGGACAAAGGTGCGCCAGGGAGTTTTGCATGAATGATAGAACTTTTTGCGGCACCAGTATCCAACAGAAACGGTTCGACTACACCTGATGTTGCTACTGCGACATAAGGCCCACTCTGATCCACTGGAACTGATACTACTCCCTCTCTCTGTCCATGGCTGTCCTAGTACCCATTTTGCTGAAATCCCTCATCCGCTTCACAATAGTCTTCAACAAGATATTGTTGAGATCTATTTTGCTGGGCTGACTGTCCATTTCGTTGATCAAAGTGATTGGAAGGACGATCATTCGTCTGTGGAGGCATAGCACCTCGCCCTCGACCTCTAGAATTCTGCACAAACCCACCACGACCTCTCTGAGCTGCTGCTGCATTATTTTGCGCTAAGATTGGACACTCATTCTTGTAGTGACCCTCTTTCTTACAGTACGCACACTGGTTCCACTGATATTGAGGTCTAGGTGAACTATAATCAGTCCTTTGATACGAACCTTGCTGCGTGTTAGTCTGATTCATGCGAGGCGGATACGCCTGTTGCAAAAGAACTTTAGTTTTTAAATCTTTCGTTTTCTTGTCTGATTTCTCTTTTTCCTCTTTATCCCTATTTTCATAATACTGTGCAGTTGCAAGTATTTGCGCAGTTGTAGAAACAGCCCACGCACTCTCTGAATCCTTTAATTTATTGCATAACTCAGGTAACAAATTATGCACAAATTTATCGACAAACAGTCTCTGTCCTCCTTCTGTGCTCATATCTTGACCACTATGATCTACAAAAGTCTCTTCGAACCTCGTGAAGAAGTCGGAGACACTTTCGTCTTTCTTCTGTCTGCATGCGGATAACTTGTCCCAATTAACACGCAATGCGGGCATCAGAGTCTTCATTAAGTCTATTATTCTACCTGGAAGATTAGCAATTAGGGGTTCGGGTTTTGCACCACCTGTTTGCTGACCATCCGCTGCAATGATAGCTGCCCAATCACCACCTAGGGCAACTGGATGATTCTCTCTACGAATTTTAGCCCAAATTGGTTGCGGAACTACATTACCAAATAACATATCAATGTCCGCTAAGTTCATTATGCAAGCCTCAACTGTCTGTGTTAATTCCTTATAGTATCCAGCAGGATTCTTACGCGGGTCTGGCAAGGCCTGTTTCACTGCTAGCACTTCGGCTCGCTTCCACGGAATGTGTATCCATACTCTCTGGAATTGCGCCGGAGCAGCTACAACACCATTAAGAGCATCAGCTTGCACAGCTTCGCGCCAAATCGGAGGAACCTCCCTCATTGGATATTGGCGACTCAGCTTCGTCTTACCTTTCTCTAAATCTCTTGGTGAACGAAGAGATGGATCATTTCTAAAACTTAAGATCAGTTCCATCGCTTCTTCTATATTTTCACCTACTATCATTCCTGCAGCAAACTCTTTCTGAACCTTAATTAAGTCTTCTAAATTCGATTCAACATCATCTTCTTCTATCTCCTCACGTAACAGCGAGCACATCTCATCAAAGACATACCGCTGCGTTGGTTCCTTCCACTGCATAAATGTATCTAGCACATCTCTCGTACTATATCTCCTACTCTTCGAAATCCATCTGAGAGCCGTGGAATCTAAAATTCCCCGTTCCTCAGTGCTTGGATGCTGACTGCGTCTCTGAACAGAGTCAGAAGTAGGAGTCTTGATTAGAGTTTTATAGAAAGGAGACAGAATGTTAGAAACAGAATCAGTGATTCTTCGACGAACAGAAAGTGGAGTCAACACACTCGCAGACGTAGAGAACACAGTAGAGGTAGGAACGGATAGCGGAACAGTAGAAGTATCAAGAAAAATAGTTTGTGGAGCAGTAGGTGTAAGCGAGACAGATACTGGTATAGAAGTCGGCAACCCAGGAGGAGGAGGAGCCGTAGGAACATTCACATTAACCACAGGAGGTACTGGAACTTGATTCTGAGGGGCAGGAGCAGGAATACCAGGTTGTCCAGCAACCGGTAATTGAACATTCGGTAAAGGTGGAGCCGTAGCACCTTGTGCATACGGTGGAGGTGACCGTAACAGATAAGACAACAGAGGATCGTTTTCGGGGTCCTCTAGTATCTTAGCTGTTTTCGATGGCAAGGCAGGATAGCACTTGTCGATCGCTAAATTATGCTCTCTAATGGCCACCTCTATGGCCTTCTCACACTCATTATCTTGCAGCTGCTTAGCCGCTTGCTCCAGAGTCAACTCTTCTTGCTCTTTCTGTTCTTTCTTTAACCTCTTAATTTCTCTCTGTTTGGATTCTTTCCGCCAGTAACGGAAAGAATCAAACATTGCCGGCCGGGCTTTCTTCCTAAACAATTTCGCTTCTAAATTATCAAGAATTTCGGGTTCAAAACTACCATGCAGTGGCCAACTAAGGACACCATCTTTCTCAGTGTAGCGGACCCACACCTCATTATAAGATATAGGACCCACACCATGTTTACAGTACAAGTCATATAAGGGAGTCCCAATCGGAGGAACCAGACATGAGTCCTCCAATCGTGAGTCACTGTTGCAACCAAAGCACGACAACATACAATTTCTCCGACTTACCATTTTAGTCCGGAACACAAAACAAACAAAACACGAAACAGATATGTGCACCTGAACCGAGAACTTTTAGGCCTACCAAAACGAACTGATGTATCGATACCCAAACTGAACCAAATAGATTATCGTAACCAGAACAACCAATGATAATCTTACGAAACCAAACCAAACCAAAAACCAAAAAAGGATTTTAACAACCCTCACGAAGTAACTAACTAGCAACCACTAAATACTTAACTGAGGCACTGAAGACGTCACCAAGGAGAAACCCGTCACGTTTCGCTGTACTAAGGACTGCACCTCGGGTCCAAGACAGGGCGACGGTCAAGGCAACGGCCCACTGCAGCCGTCCTGAACGGGAACCCTCGTGGAAGAGAACTTCGGGCCACTTTTGCGATATGCCGGGATCGATGAAGTGGGGCGCCTCCCTCAGGAATCTTCACACGAAGCTTCTCGAACTCTTCAGGCTTTTGGACCGGTACCGAATGACGTCGCCCCACGTTGGGCGCCAATAGGAGTTCTGGACTTTTTGGTTCCGTCCAGAGGTGTCAGGGAACAACACCCAAAGACCCCGGAATTCCACCTGCCTTGGTGCGCAAATGAACAGAAACACGGGCTTCTCGATGGTGGCGTCAAAGACCAAAGGTTTATTACTGCAGGGACACAGAAGTCACAGAAACCACACATGGGCAGATTCTACGAGCCTGTTCAATTTGTACAAAGAGGGTTGCTCCTTATATACTAAATTTTTAGCTGGGGGCGAATTCTTTACATGTAATACATTCTCAAAACCTTTGTGTCTAAAACAATAAGTATTTGGTGTTACACAGGAAACATTGATAATATCTGATGCCAAACATTACGAAGAGGGGTTCCCACTAGTTCATCACAATCCCTTGTCAATATTGCATTCAAGAGCCGGACCGCCTCATCGTAAATTTCGTTGCCTCCCCCTAATAAAGATTCGGAAAGAAAGGAACGGAGCCAGGTGTGGAAGATAGAAAAGTGGGATAAGGGATGTTTGTGGGTTGTAAATGGGCAAGGCTACCGGCTTCGGCCGCCTAATCATGATCGGGACAATGGATGCGAAGACCAGTTTAGTAGGACTGGCCTCGGGCAGAGGAGGCAGCCCTTGTCGAGTCATGCAGCTACAGAGTGATCTGGTTTAAGGTGCACGTGTCGTGAAAGAGGTGAATCTCCGGCTAAGGCTACGTGTCCTTAATCGAAATGAAGTGATCAGAGGTTATTGCGTATGTGAGGGCAAGAAACACAAAATGGCTGCCATGATCTAAGATGGATGCCGTGGGTAGATCAGAAATGTGTTCATAACAGGAGTGCTCTTGCGTAGCGAAAACACCAGGATATGCTAAATGGATCATTTGCGGTTCGCTGATACCAATATTATGTATTTCCGACAACATTGAAAACACGGGTTCAAATCGTCACGGAACCTCACTATGCCGCATAACAGGTCATGTGACTTGTTTATAAAACGTTTCATTGGTTCATTTTACTTTTGGTTTCCTAATGATGGAAGGCTTGATCATATGACCTAAAAAAAACACTTTTCATTGGTTTAGAACATTTTTTTTTCCCAAACGATGAAAGCCCCACCTTGTTTCTGGATGTTTCAGACTGAAGCTGGCGTCAGCATGAGAGCACCACCATCTTGTGGCTCCGTCGTGGTCATTCCGCGAGCAATCATGGCAGCCGCTCCCCACCGGAAGCCTGCAGGAGTCGAGGGCCCCCAAGACTTTTGTAGAATCTTCACGGCTGAGGGGACGCTTTCGAGAATGGAGCCCAAGCCCTAGCAGGCAAGCGTCCGAGTTCCAAGGTGTCCCAGGGCCATTTTAGTGGACCAGGCCCAAATCCGTAGAGCCGTCCGCCATTTTAAGAATCCAATGGCAGCCGCCTATCGCTGCACCGCAAGAGTGGGCGCAACTCAACTACATGGTGAGCGAGACGCTGTAGCCGCAAGAGCGGGCGATAAACAGCTGAATGGAGGATGAGGCACAGTGTAGCAAAAGCGGGCGGAATGGCAACTGAAACGGTAAAGGGGCGCCCCAATACAGCAGACGAGCCTCCACCTGGGGAGGCCCATTCACGCCGCCTCCCCAACGCCCCCCCCGGGGCGCCCCATGCCGTTTTTCAGAGCAGCATTGTAGGATACCAAAACCAGTGCGGCAAGTTACTGGACATCACCTGGGTGCCATCCACATCTCAGCGCGTTCTGCTGCCTTGGGACTATTCGCACAACAGACCGCTACTGACGAGGCCTCCCCCCGCACCACCCGGGACGCCCCACGCTGTTTTTCTGAGCTGCATTGTAGGAAACCAAAAACCAGTGCGGCACCCAGGTAACATCACCTGGGTGCCGTCCAGAACTCAGCACGTTGTGCTGCCTTGGGACTATTCGCACAAAAGACAGCTACTGACCATTGTTGCTTCTTTTTGCCAAAAAATTTTAAATGTATTTACAGTTTTTGTTGCGTTCGATATATTTATAAGTTAATAAAGTTTTATAATCCTACTTTGTTGGAGTACTATATATTTTTAAAAAATCGGGTGAATGGGGCCTTGAATCGGGTTATTGTCATGTGTTTGCTTTGGAAGTGTGCTGCTACAGGATCGGACATTTCAAACTCAAATGCACGTTCTTTTTCTTACCTTTCCGAAGCATGGAGCGCAATAGCAGGCAGAGAAAGGGTGATGCAAGTGTTGAACACTGCCTGGCCTGGCAAGTTGCTGGCAGTGCCCCCCCCCCCCCCCCCCCGCCCGCTCCTGAAGGAGGGCACACACACACCGCCGCCCCGAGTACTTCACAGATCTTTAAAAGACCATGAGCTTGTTAATGAGGCTTAAATGGTTTATCACCCCTTCTAGAGCCCCTGCATCGGCCCTCTGACGTTTCCTGGAAGAATTAGCACGTAACACAATACCAAGCCCTGTCAGCTGAAACCCCCGAGGAATCGGGTTTTGCTTGCAGGAATCGGGAGGCGGGAGACTAGCACTGAAATCGGTAGTCTCACGCCTGAATCAGGAGAGTTGGCATGTCTGGATTCTCTACAGCTGGGGCCATAAACTACATCCGCAGGGCTAGGTGATAGCCTGGGACCGGCCTGGACAATCGGACACAGAGGAAGAGGAGTGTCAGAGGGTGCGGTAGTGAATAGGGTGAAAGGGAGGTTTCGGGCGGGCACAGGGTGTGATTCTCAGGGAAGAGCAGCGCAGATGGGGGGAAGTTTATGGCCCATGCATGAGAGAGAAAGCGGGGGTGACCAGTGCGTGGGGGAGATGCTTGCGAGGGTGGGGAGCCGTGCTGAGAATCGACGGCGTGCAGAGAGCGGGTCTGGTCAAGGCATCTAAAATGGCTGCCGTGCACGACAAAATTGTGGCATTGGAAAAAAGGCAAGATGGCGCAGACAATGTTTATCAATAAGGATTCATTTATAACAAAATATTTTATCGCAGTGACAAATTGGCGGTCAACACTTCCTGATTTCCATCGAATTGAACGTTAACAGACGTCACGCAGCAAAAAAAAAAAAAACGCTCACGCACAGCCGCTGGAAGACATGTATCAACATATATGAGCCTCCTCAGCCACCCTCAGAAAACATAAGGGATCAGGATACGTCTCCCGCACCCCCTTATACCTAGTAATTTAATTAAAACGAAACACAAAATGGCGAATTCCCGTTTCGCTACCAGTTTGCGGCCCAGTTCGCGGCCCGAGAAGCACTTCTACCGTGAAAAATCATTTTTTTTTTTATTTTCCCCACGGGACCCTTTAATAACCCCAACATCATTCCTAGGGGGTCAAGAGGGGTCTACCTTGCCCCCTTTCATTAAATTCCCCCTTCGTTTTTCACCTCTTCTTCTCTCTCGATCCTACCGAGAGATAAGATGGCGCACGCACAGCCGCTGGAAGACATATATCAACATATATGAGCCTCCTCAGCCACCCTCAGAAAACATAAGGGATCAGGATACGTCTCCCGCACCCTCTTATACCTAGTAATTTAATTAAAACGAAACACAAAATGGCGAATTCCCGTTTCGCTACCAGTTTGCGGCCAAGTTCGCGGCCCGAGAAGCGCTTCTACCGTGAAAAATCATTTTTTTTTTCTTTTCCCCACGGGACCCTTTAATAACCCCAACAACATTCCTAGGGGGTCAAGAGGGGGATACCTTGCCCCCTTTCATTAAATTCCCCTTTCGTTTTTCACCTCTTCTTCTCTCTCGATCCTACCGAGAGACAAGATGGCGGCCGCTCCGGACTGTTTAGAATGTTGACAGACACCGGAGAGCCAATCAGCTTTCTGCGCGCAAAGTTCCGAAACGCGAAAAGTAAGCGGACCGGATCGCTGCGATAAAAAACGGCCGCAATGCATGAATATCGTTGAAAAGTCAGCGATATTCATGCATTATCCAGCAAATGCTCTTAGCCATGTTATCCACTTCCCAATGGATAACATGGCTAAAACTGCTTAGGGCAGGTGTTAGGTTTTGGAGATATTCGCGCTTAGCGCGAATATCTCCAAAAGTTGGTAATAGGAGATAGCGATGGTTAGGGACTGTTTCCAGTCGCTAAAATCTTGGCACGCCCACTTTGCATGTCATTAGTGATAAATATCACTGATATGCAAAGCGGGGCCCAAGATGGTCGCTATCTCCTTTTAGCTGTCACTAACTGGTGTTAGCGACAGCTTGTTAATAGGGAGATAATTTTATCTCTTTTTTTTTTGGCTTTTAAAGCCCAAAAAGCGGAAATAAACCCCCTTGATAATATGCCCCATGATTTCTCGGGGTTTCAGCTGACAGGGCTTGGTATTGTGTTACGTGCTAATTTTTCCAAGAAACGTCAGAGGGTTGATGCAGGGGTTCTAGAAGGGGTGATAAACCATTTAAGCCTCATGAACAAGCGCATGGTCTTTTAAAGATTTGTGAAGTACTCGGGGCGGCGGTGTGTGTGTGCCCTCTTTCAGGAGCGGGCTGGGGGGGCACTGCCAGCAACTTGCCAGGCCAGGCAGTGTTCAACACGTGCATCACCCTTTCTCTGCCTGCTATTGCGCTCCATGCTTCGGAAAGGTAAGAAAAAGAGCGTGCATTTGAGTTTGAAATGTCCGATCTTGTAGCAGTACACTTGCAAAGCCCACACATGACAATAACCCGATTCAAGGCCCCATTCACCCGATTTTTTAAACATATATAGCACTCCAACAAAGTTAGATTTTAAAACTTTATTAACATTTAACTATAATGAACGGAACAAAAACTGTAAAAACATTTAAACATTTTTCACCCAAAAAAGCAACAATGGTCAGAAGCTGTCTTTTGTGCGAATAGTCCCAAGGCAGCACAACGTGCAGAGTTCTGGACGGCACCCAGGTGATGTCGCCTGGGTGCCGCACTGGTTTTGGGATCCTACAATGCTGCTCCGAAAATTGGCGTGGGGCGTCCCGGGTGGTGCGGGGGGAGGCCTCGTCAGTAGCGGTCTGTTGTGCGAATAGTCCCAAGGCAGCAGAACGCGCTGAGATGTTGATGGAACCCAGGTGATGTCCAGTAAACTGCCGCACTGGTTTTGGTATCCTACAATGCTGCTCCGAAAATTTGCGTGCGGCGGCCCGGGGGGTGGGGGGGTTTGGGGGAGGCGGCGTGAACGGGCCTCCCCAGGTGGCGGCCATCCAGCTGAGTTGCGCCCGCTCTTGCGGCTACAGCATCTCGCTCACCATGTTGTTGAGTTGCTCCCACTCTTGCAGTGCAGCGATAGGCGGCTGCCACATGACTCTTAAAATGGTGGACGGCTCTTCGGTTTTGGGCCTGGTCCACTGAAATGGCCCTGGGACACCTTGGAACTCGGACGCTTGCCTGCTAGGGCTTGGGCTCCATTCTCGAAAAGCGTCCCCTCAGCCGTGAAGATTCTACAAAAGTCTTGGGGGCCCCCGACTCCCGCAGGCTTCCGGTGGGGAGCGGCTGCCATGATTGCTCGTGGAATGACCACGACGGAGCCACGAGATGGTCCAGCAAAAAAATATTCCTTTTCCATACATACCATGGTGCGGCATGTCAAACAAGTGCACCCTGTGCAATTTGCAGAGGCAACGACAAGAGCCCTGACCACGCTATTACCATTAGAGGTGGCCAGCACATCTTCTGATCGACGACCTGTATCTCCATCGAGTGCAGAGATGAACTTCAGATATTTAACTATATGTGGTCTATAACCTATGGTTTTTTCAGTGATTTTTCAAGGTAAATATTATAAATATATACAACACACCAGCAAAGTAACAGGGTAAAACATTTTATTAAATAACTATTTACATAGCAGCCTGCTGCAACATGAAAACAAAACTTCTAATTGCTTCTTAGTAGTTTCAATTCTGAAATTGAACACCCAGTACATCCAGAGGTGATGTCCAACAAGTTGTGTGGGGGGATGCCTTGCTAATGCCGCCACCCCCACCACCTTCTATAGGAAGGACTCTGGATATGCTTGGTCCCTGAGAGGCTTCGATGTCCCTGCCTTGCACAAATGTCATAAGTTCTGGATGTTGAGTGCCATACTTCAGGGTCCGACAAGTTGTGTGGGGGGATGCCTTGCTAATGCCGCCACCCCCACCACCTTCTGTAGGAAGGACTTTGGATATGCTTGGTCCCTGAGAGGCTTCGATGTCCCTGCCTTGCACAAATGTCATAAGTTCTGGATGTTGAGTGCCATACTTCAGGGTCCGACAAGTTGTGTGGGGGGATGCCTTGCTAATGCCGCCACCCCCACCACCTTCTATAGGAAGGACTCTGGATATACTTGGTCCCTGAGAGGCTTCGATGTCCCTGCCTTGCACAAATGTCATAAGTTCTGGATGTTGAGTGCCATACTTCAGGGTCCAAGAAACGGCGTGGGGTGCACTAGAAAGGAGAGGCGGCGCGAACGAGCCTCTCCCACCTCCCCAGGTGGAGTTTTCCTAGCTACACCCCAGCGCTTCACTCGACAAGCTGAGTTGCGCCCGCTCCTGCAGCACATTGCCTCGCTCGGCCACCTGAATTGCACCCACTCTTGCTTGCCGGTGAGAACAACTGATCTGAAGAACGGCTGCCTGCGGTGCCTCCCTGAGCCGCTTGACGGAGGCCCCCGAGGGGCGGTGTGGTGGCACGGACTCGGAGGGGGCGCTTAGCTCCTGCCCCCTCCCCAAGTCTTGTTGCCCTGGTATGGCCTGAGATCGCCCACGACATAGGCGGCCGGCTCCCGGGGTCAGGCGGAACTTGTTGCCTTTTGATGCCTCTTCCATTCTGGACCTTGTCCCACAATCCGTTTGACCTAAAGACACGTCCTGCGGTGCCCTGGTCCAACCATCACATATACCTGCGCCAGGAGACGGCGTGGGGTGCACTGGAAGGGAGAGGCAGCGCGAACGAGCCTCCCCCACCTCCCAAGGTGGAGGTTTCTCAGCTACACCCCAGCGCTTCACTCCACAAGCTCAGTTGCGCCCGCTCCTGCAGCACATTGCCTCGCTCGGCCAGCTGAATTACCCCTGCTCTTGCTATTACAGCGTCTCACCCGCCATCCGGCTGAATTGCACCCACTCTTCCGATACAGCGACAGGCGGCTGCCACGGAGCTCAGGAAATGGCGGTCGGCTCCACAGACTTGGGCCTGGCCTGCAAGGATGGCTCTGGGCAACACTGGAACTCGGACGCTTGACTGCTAGGGCATGGGCCCCATTCCCAAAAGTGTCCCCTCAGCCTTGAAGATTCTACAAGAGTCACCGAGGCCCCCGACTCCTGCAGACTTCCGGTGGGGAGCGACTGCCATGATTGCTTGCGGAATGGCCACGACGTAGCCACGGGGTGCTCTCATGCTGACGCCAGCTTCAGTCTGAAACTCAGTTCCGGTGGAGCCCCAACGACGTATCGCGTTGTTGCGTAATGCGTCATATGACGGGCCGCGTTAGCGCACCCGGAAGTGCTCCGGTGCGCGAGGCGCGAAGCACAGCTTCCCGGAAGCAATCCGGGGCGCGGCACGGAGCGCGTAACGTAAGCATTTACATTTCAGTTGGTTCTCCCTCACAATATTTTCAATGTCACATAAAAGTCACCCATCACTCACTGCCATCTCTGGCTGTTTCCATGGTAACACCTCATTCTGCACCTGGCTGAAGGCACAGGTCAAAAGTTCATATCTCAACGTTCTACAGCAAAGTAACAACACTGTTTTCCCTCCAGAAACACCTGCCTATCCACAGCTCTATTACATGTCATTTTTTTCACACCCAATAGTACTTTTAGTTTTACATAACATTAACATGCAACGTAGTCTTCAATCTTCACGTATTAGAATCAACCAATCATTTTTTGTTTTTCAACCACACCAAGCCTCATCCATTTTTTTATCCTGACTTTCAGCTTCTAACTGCCATTCCACTTCCAGAACCCATCGGAGTACGAGTGCATCTGCCTTGAAAATGAAGGTTTGGCTTTTAGGACACAGCTATATTCACTGGACTGGAAAATATGCAGCAACCAGACGAATTTCCAACCTTGATTTACCAAATGTGCAAATAACGTGGATTGGCCAAAGAGGATTGAGATGTCACCAATAAATCCCATTGGTGAAAACTTTTATGCATCTCCCAGAACCAGACCTTATAATTGTGCACTGTGGTGGGAACGATCTAGGCACATTGACTGGGGTAGGTCTGGAAATGCTTCTAAAAGACACCTTTCAACAATTGATGACACTTTTTCCTCGAACTGCCTTGGTATATTCCAATATATGCTAAAGACAGAAATGGAATTGGTCCAATCAACATTGTGCACGAATTGAGAAACCAAGGAGACATGTAAATAAATCTGTTTCTGCATTCCTCAGAGATTATAGCATGGGTTCTATTTACCACAACGACTTGAGTTACAACATGCAAGACATCTATAGGAGAGATGGTGTTCATTTCACGGATGAGGGAAACAGAATCTTCCTCTGCAACATCAGGCTCTGCATCGGTACTTACTTATAAATGCAGAAAAAACTCAATTAACACAAGGGCTCTTTTCAGAGCCACCTTATATCAAAGCACTCAAACGTCTGATTTATCTCCATTTTCACACTCTTGTAAATAGGTGTGCGCGACCGATTGCGCGCACCACGCAACTTTAAAAAAAAAATATATATATATATTTTCGCCTTTAAGGGCCTTACTGCACACCCTGAGAAAACCTACGCAGCAAAACAATCTCTACCTTCTCCCCTTTCAATGTTCCAACGCTTTGAAATCAACAATATATTTACTCGCAATGACAAAATGGCGGTCAACACTTCCTGATTTCCTTCGAATCGAACGTTAACGGACGTCACGCTGCAAAATTCCGCTCGCGCGCACAGCCGCTTCAGTGCGCGCACCCGTCCGCGCGTATAGATATATAATTGACTTTAACTTTAATTTCCTCAGCAACTACTGAACGGATTTACACCATTCCAAAAAAAGCGTAATCTGCGAGTTGGACTGTACAGTTTTGCCAAATTTCTTATAAATCCATTCAGCCGTTCGACCTGTAGCCGAGTCTAAAGGTCCTATGGAAAATAACATGGAGAAAACACGTTTTGGGACCCCCTTTTATCTCAGCCCCCACTTGACCAATCCCCCCCAAACTTTTAGGGAAGGAGCGCAGCGGACCGAGCCATCTTCTTTGAGAAATTCGCTAAGATTCTTCAACCAGGGCCAAAGTTATTCCAAATAGAATGTTGAGGATTTCCTATGGAAACTAGGTCCTAACTATGACTACCTACTGGCGACCGCCAGTAAGTAATATATATATATATATATATATATATATATATATATATATATATATATATATATATATATATATATTCACTGAAAAAACCATAGGTTTCACACCAGTTATAGTTAGGAATTAGCATTTAAAAAACCTATGAAATTCACTGAAAAAACCATAGGTTTCACACCAGTTATAGTTAGGAATTAGCATTTAAAAAACCTATTAAATTCACTGAAAAAACCATAGGTTTCACACCAGTTATAGTTAGCTGGAAATTTTACTGATATAAAACCATTGAAATTCCCACGTTATAGTTAGTCGGACTCACTATAACTTGCGCGTACAATGCACTGCTGATGACGTCACATATTACATCACTCATGACATGGTCAGTGACATCACTCATGACATCACTGATGAGACCATCCAGTGAATGTGTGTCTTTCTGAAAAATAAATTTGTTTTATATATGTATTTGTAAAGGTCGATGGAAGAATAAATGTTTAAATAAGTGTGTAAATGGATGTTTTTTTAAAAAAAATTGGTTGGGTAACTGGCTTATTAAGTGTATCTTAGTGAATACATATATTAGCGAGTATTGTTTAAATATTTAAATGTTTGTATCAGTGTTTCTCTTTGTGTATAAGTGGCTGCATGGGGTTGGTGACTGACTCACTGTTTGTATGTGTTTTGAAGACAGCATATGTGCAGGACTGTATGGGTGGATGAGTGTATATATGTGTGTGTTAGTGAGTGAATGACTGTCTCACTAGTGTCTTCATTAGTAACGACATATGTTTTAATCTAGTATATGTGAGTATTGATGTATATAAGTGAGTATAGTATATATAGTGAGAGATTGTAGGAGTTCCTGTGTAAATAAGTATGTGTTTCTATAAGTGATTGTTTAAGAGAGTAAGTATGGGTAAGTTTCCTTAGAAGTAAGGTGGCAGTGTGTGTATAAATGTATATGCAAATAAATGGATGTTCAATAGTTTATTTGCATGTGTGAGTATGTGTGTGAGTAACTTTTGGATGATTGCTGATGTGTAACAGGATGTGTAGGTGTATCACTACATATGATGAGTGAGTATATATGAGTGACTATATAGAACTGTTGGTGAATGAGTGGATGTGTATATAGATGGTGGAATTACTGAATTGGTTGTTGTTACTGGTTTGGGTATCTCCATTTTTTTGAAAATGTTTGTTTCTATTTTTGAATATGTGTTTCAAGCGTTACATTACACTGAAATTAGGTCTGTCACTCTGTCACAAGGATGATCTCATCAGTGATGTCATGAGTGATGTCATCAGCAGTGCATTGTACGCGCAAGTTATAGTGAGTCCGACTAACTATAACGTGGGAATTTCAATGGTTTTATATCAGTAAAATTTCCAGCTAACTATAACTGGTGTGAAACCTATGGTTTTTTCAGTGAATTTAATAGGTTTTTTAAATGCTAATTCCTAACTATAACTGGTGTGAAACCTATGGTTTTTTCAGTGAATTTCATAGGTTTTTTAAATGCTAATTCCTAACTATAACTGGTGTGAAACCTATGGTTTTTTCAGTGAATTTCATAGGTTTTTTTAATGCTAATTCCTAACTTTCTATACAGACTCATACCTATGTGTTTTTTAGTGAATTGCTAAAGTATGTTTTTGTAAAAATGAACACTATAATGTATATTGAGATAATATTTTTAATTTAAAATATATTTTTTTTATATTTCACTTTGGTGCGCTTCCGGTGCGCGCACCCGTGCGCGTACCGTCAGCGCACTAACAAAAAAAAAAGAAAAAAAAAATGAAGGAGTGACTGTGTAATAGATAGTAAGACAGATAAAAAGTTTAAAAGGAAGTAACTGAGAAAAGAAAAATGAATAAGGGAGCAAAAGAAAGAAGAAATAGGAAGAACACTAAAGTAGAGGTTAAGGGAGAATATAAATGGATATTGAAAGTAAAAAGAAGGACAGATAAGTATGAGAATGACAGGTAGTGACGGAATCAGAGGAAAAGAATAGCAGTGATTGAGGGAAAGTAAATATCAGTGAATATAAGTAAAGAGGGGTGAAACAGGGTACATATAAGTGAATAAGGGCAACACATGGGGAGTAATAGAGAGAAAGAAGAGAGAGAGTAAAAGAAAGACAAAAGGAAGAACTAACTGAACTACAGTACAATGAGTGTGAAAGAAAAAAAAATGGAGAAAGAGAAAGAGGGTTAGGAAACTAAAGCAGTGGTACTAAGTGAATATAAAAAAGATAAAAAGTGGTGGAAGGAACTGAGGAAATGCAGATAGTTCTTATTACATTAAGAAGTTGTGAATGAAGTACAGTAAAGAAACAGCAATGAAAAAAGAGTGTAAATTAGTAAAGAGAGGTAAATAAGGGTGAAGAAGAAAATGAGTGCATAATAATGTGAACACAATATAAATTACATAAAGCAAACAACACAATAACTTCTACAATATGTTACATTATTTATTTTTGCTGTTCTCAGAATATATTGAATTCCACTTAAATTAGTGAGTTCAAAGTCTTCATCATATAACAGCGGGAAAAAAAAAACACAATCTAAAAGATTGTGTTTAAAAAAACCCATTCAAACATACATCTCATATATGTACACTAATCTTTGATTCACTTACTTTTCCATGAGGCCAAGTAGAAGATAGTGAAGGTCCTTTTGGTAGAAAAAAAGTCTGCTGTTCCTTATAAGTTCCATTTCATCGACTTCCTATGAAAAAAGATCTAAAAACATCATACCATACACAATCCTCACGGCCAATTTGTGTCAGATATATCGGTATTTTTTACTTTCAGATCCACTTAAAGTATCTACATGAGATTGCAGATAGTGAAGGTCCTTTTGGTGAAAAAAGTCTCCTGTGCTCTATAACTTCGATTTCATCAACTTCCTATGAAAAAAGATCTAACAACATCATATCTTACATTTTCCTCACGGCCAATTTGTGTCAGATATATCAGTATTTTTTACTTTGAGATCCACTTAAAGTATCTACATGAGATAAATAATTTCAAATATTAGATTAACTAACTAACTAACTAACTTTTATTAACTATTCCCGTCTTCAAAGGCCAATTCCCTTTACTAAAACTTTGGTTTTAAAAACACTAGATAAGAATTTGTAGAGTCATAAGGCAAACGTTGTTTATAAGTTAAATGACAATCATTGCAGTAACTCCATCCATTTTCAGATTTTAAGTAGCATGTATAATGTCCTGAGGTGGTCGAAGGTCCATCATGATAAATAATAGCTTCAGTTGTAAAGGTCCTTCCAGAAATTGATAACTGAGAAGCCACAAAATTTTTGATAGAAGTTGTCAATTTAGTTCCATCAGGTCTACATCGTTGGAAAACTAAAATGATATACTGCCCATACCTTTGTATAAATAATGTGGACAGCATTGTACAGTTACATTGGGTAC
Source organism: Lissotriton vulgaris (assembly GCF_964263255.1). NCBI lineage: Eukaryota > Metazoa > Chordata > Amphibia > Caudata > Salamandridae > Lissotriton > Lissotriton vulgaris. The sequence continues at coordinate 1,150,916,180 of NC_141698.1, forward strand.
ACACCATATTATGATCTGCTGCTTTAACTAGATTTTTAAAAGACACTGATTTACAGTCTGGTAAAGTCAAATATATAAATCTTTCAGTGTCTATTGTAGTAGTACTTGATAAACTACAATTGTGGCAGTCATGCTGCCATTGATAAGAAAGACTGAAAAGATTATCTACATCTACACCTTCATCTTCCAAAACACCAAACATATACATTAAAAATTCCTGACAATCCTGCTGAATGTTCTGTGAAAATTTATCTTGACCAGAACACAAATCTAAAATATTTCGAATTTCTGTTACACTTTCTATTTGTGCTGTAACACTGCTACATTTCTGAAACACAGAATTCAATAAACCACACAATCTTTGATCCCGATTTTCAACAATCTGTTCTTGTAAACTTTTAAGAAAAAAAACAACATTAACCACTACATTAGCATAGCAGTTGACACCAGAACTGTTTTCAAACTGAAATCCAACAACATTTTCTCCACAATTCTTTTTCTTCCTGTTTTCAATTACAGTTTTCTCTACTTTTTGTCTTTTTGCAACTACCTCACTACAATATGGCTGAGATACCCGCCACCCCCTCTCAACACAATCCCCAAAAGGAGGGAAACCGGAAACAGTTCTTAAAGTTTTTGGATGTGGGATGGAGTGACCATCCCGGCCGTATTTATTAAAACAAAATTAAAACATTAAACGTTTTCATGTTATGTACAATTTCATTATCACATTACGATGTTTGGCTAACCTTAACATAATCTCTAATACAGAGGTTCTCCTAGCCGAACTAGCATCCTACAAAACATTCTCTAAGAACACTGAAATTGTACATCCTAACGTTTAAGGGCCAACGGCAAGGTCATAACCGGTGTCAAGATCCCTAACCAGACTTACCCCTCCCACTTGGGAGGGGCGACAGCACAGAGGCTTACCTCAAGTGCAACTACTAACAATTTCCCTTGACTTGACGGGGGCCCTTAAGACTCGACGCCATTTAAAGGTCGTTCGAACACTTGTGTGTGGTATCTAGAAGGTATCGTTGACCTCTCCCCACCCCACACAACTTACCGCATCTGCCGTCGCAGATGACCCTGGCCCCGGGAAATTCCCCAGGAGGGGGCTGTAACCCCTCCTACAAAGGAAGGGGCCTTGACCGCCTTTCCTTTACTTCCGGCGACCCGCCCTTAGACGGGACCGCCTCCCCACTGAGGGGCCAATGGCCACCTCTCCCGAGCGCTCCCATCCGTGTTGGGTGACGCCCACTCATAGGGATCTACCAATTAGTGCTCACCGATCATGACCTTACCGCCTACCAAAAATAAATACGACAATTCTGAAACCTATGAAAACATTGGTCACTACGACCGAAAGAGCCTGCTAGAAATGCAACACTACATCAACTCATTTTAATCGTAACAACCTAGACTGTATTCACCATACTTTATTATGATTAACCACAAACTGATACTGTCACAGCCTGTAAACGAAATGGAAAAACCAACTTATAACTTCACTTTATTGCACAACAACTTGCTGTCCTCAGGGGCTGGTGGGTGGGTCAAAATTGGCTCTTCGTTCCGTCCCGAGCTCACGTGTAGCGAGGGGGTGCAGCTTCGGAGCACAAGAACAAGAGGACGTCTTCTGGTCTTGCGCCTTCTTTTATCCGTCTTCAGGGTGGGCGAAAACCCGCCCCTGCCCGCCCCGAGGGCGTGGCCGGCTGCGTCGGTGTCTAGGCCAGCCCACTCTAGGGCGGGAAAAAGCGTGCCCCGGCTACGCCGCTTCGGGCATACCAGCCGAGACGCGCCTCCCGCCCAAAAATGGCTTCCCGGGGGGATCGAGGCACTCAGCCATACGTTCGGGGGGACCGAGCGGTCGCCCCTTTCCATATGGCTGAGATACCCGCCACCCCCTCTCAACACAATCCCCAAAAGGAGGGAAACCGGAAACAGTTCTTAAAGTTTTTGGATGTGGGATGGAGTGACCATCCCGGCCGTATTTATTAAAACAAAATTAAAACATTAAACGTTTTCATGTTATGTACAATTTCATTATCACATTACGATGTTTGGCTAACCTTAACATAATCTCTAATACAGAGGTTCTCCTAGCCGAACTAGCATCCTACAAAACATTCTCTAAGAACACTGAAATTGTACATCCTAACGTTTAAGGGCCAACGGCAAGGTCATAACCGGTGTCAAGATCCCTAACCAGACTTACCCCTCCCACTTGGGAGGGGCGACAGCACAGAGGCTTACCTCAAGTGCAACTACTAACAATTTCCCTTGACTTGACGGGGGCCCTTAAGACTCGACGCCATTTAAAGGTCGTTCGAACACTTGTGTGTGGTATCTAGAAGGTATCGTTGACCTCTCCCCACCCCACACAACTTACCGCATCTGCCGTCGCAGATGACCCTGGCCCCGGGAAATTCCCCAGGAGGGGGCTGTAACCCCTCCTACAAAGGAAGGGGCCTTGACCGCCTTTCCTTTACTTCCGGCGACCCGCCCTTAGACGGGACCGCCTCCCCACTGAGGGGCCAATGGCCACCTCTCCCGAGCGCTCCCATCCGTGTTGGGTGACGCCCACTCATAGGGATCTACCAATTAGTGCTCACCGATCATGACCTTACCGCCACAGGTCCGGATAGTTGACCGGCTATCCGGACCCCCCACAAAACTCCTACCTAAAGGTCATGTTCCAAAGATTTTAACCAGGCTAGGAAGTCTCCTATGAGTAACTCATTCCCCGCCCTCGACAAATGCACACCATCCCCCAGATACATACTGTCATCATTAATACAATTATGCGAGATCGAATGCAATGCCTTGGAACGGAACAACCTACTCACTTTGTTATTCAATTTTCTAACCGAATGATTCAAAGCAGGGATCGAGATAGCCCCCCGCCACACTTTTCGTGGGATCATATGAGACCATGCGATTAGGCACCCCGGAACTCTCCTCGCTAACCAACTTACCGTGGAAAGCATAGCCTCCAGGAGAAGTCGTCTACCGGTGGTGACCAAATCATTGCCCCCCAAATGCACTATGACTATGGACGGCGGTGACCTCATCCGCTCTAACAAGCCCTCAAAAAATTCCTGAAACTGGTCAATACAGAGACCGCCCCTTCCGTAGAAGGACACTCTGTACCCGTATTCCTCAGGTACGTGAACCATGTCACCTGCTTTGAATACGTCTGCAGCCCGTCTCACGTATGAGTGGCCCACGACCCAAACCTCCTTCCTCACAGCCGGTGACGTGCGACCGCTGACCTGGTGTTGGGTCGACTGCTCAGTCTGCCCTGCCGCGTAGGCTTGCGCAACTGAAAACAAACAAAAACAAGAGGCGTGAGTACATGATTACAGTTTCACAACATGTGCAATCGCACGTACCTCTTATAACAATTGGAGGACCAGCGCCCCACACGTTTCACTTGTTCTACATTAAGACCTCTGGCTGTAGCTTCAGTGGCAGCCCCTATACGAAAGGAGTGGGTCCCAAATTCGCCCGGGTCCAAGCCCGCTGCGGCAATGGCCATTGCAAGCACCCGTTGAAACTGAAACCTCGTCAGCGGGGTGGCGTCTGCATGCCTCAACAATGTCCCTCCCCATGATGCCACCCTTCGTGCTAGGTAATCTTCTAAGCACTGTACCGGACACATGGATGAGTCGGGGTTCCTGCGGATGATCGTGCAGTCCCCTCTCCCATCTTGATCAGTCTTGGACCTGAGAAAGGAGACAATCATCGCATCACCCCTGATCTGGACATGCTCCCTGCACAAGCCCCCCGTCACGTCCCGTTTGTTCCTTGCAACCAGCTCACTAACTCTCATAGCCCCGTGAAATGCCAGCGTAAATGCAGTCCGGAACAAACAGGTCTCGAACGGGGACGAGCATGTGTTCGGGAGCGTGACCAGTAACTGGGACAACCTGTCTAGACCTATCGGTCGTCGTACATCTACTCTGCGACCCTCTAGACGTTGCCACCCACGTAGCGCTTTTTGTACCGTGAAAGACGCTGTTGGGTCCAGGATGCCATGGGCCCTGGCAACAAAGGAAATGGCGGCACGATGCCTTTGGGCCGTAGCCACCGATTTCCCAGCCCTACGTAAGGACATCAGAAAAAGTACTACCAACTCCTCCTGACCCCAAAGTCCTCCTCTCTCTGCCCCCAAAAAGGCTAAATAGGCCTGGAACGCCCCTTCATATGCCTTCCTTGTCCTGGGTGCTAGACTCTCTCCCACGAGGTGACGAAGTTCGGGGCACCGAGAGACCAGAGAGCTTCGGGGAAGGGTGCCGGCTCCGGGTCCGCTGAAGGAAGGAAACCCGAGAAAGCCTGCATGTGAAAACGAGACAGTGCATCAGCAGCCTGATTCATCACCCCTGGGACATGTTTTGCTCTGAATACTACGTTCAGTTGCATACACAGTAAGACAATTTCTTTGAGGAGCCTCAAAATCAACTTACAACGGGCTGCCTGACTATTGATGCATTCTACCACGGTCATATTGTCGGACCAGAACACAACAGAATGATCTCTGAACCCTTCTGGCCAGGTTCTCAGGGCCACCAGAATGGGAAATAGTTCGAGGAAAGCGATGTTACTTGTCAGCCCCTTCTCGTGCCACCATAGGGGCCACTTTTGTGCCGACCATTTTGTGCCGAAGATGGCGCCAAAACCTACGCTTCCTGCTGAATCTGTCCATAGCCCAAGCTCTTCAGAGGAGACGGCTGGCTTGTTCCAGACGACCCGGCCATTGAAGTCCGCCAAGAATGCTAACCAAATCCGCATGTCCTGGCGGACCTCGGCCGATAACCTTGTGCGATGATGACCCTCCTTTAAGCCAACCATCGCTTGGGCAATTGAGCGGGAAAAGGGGCGAGCCATTGGTATCACCCTCAAGGCAAAGTTCAACTTTCCCACTAACTGTTGCAACTGATGCAGTGTAACTTTGGATGCCTTTAAACATACTTGGAGGGCTGCCCTGAATTTCGACACTTTGCTAGCTGGTAAACGGAAGCACCCCTCCCTTGAGTCCAACTCGATCCCCAAAAACTCGAGGCAAGTCGTGGGACCCATAGTTTTACCTGGTGCCAATGGCACGCCAAGATGATCCATTAACACACAGAATTCAGCTAAGGCCCGGGCACATTCGGAAGTACCGGCGGGGCCAAGGAACAGAAAATCGTCAAGGTAGTGCATTACATTTCGGAAACCCGTTTTCTTAGTGAACACCCATTGCAGGAAAGTACTGAATTGCTCAAAGTAAGCACATGATATAGAGCATCCCATTGGCATACACCTATCCATGTAAAATGACCCCTGGAACCCGAATCCCAGAAGACGCTGATCGTCTGGGTGTACCGGAAGCAACCGGAACGCTGACTCGATATCAGATTTCGCCATCAACGTCCCGTGCCCCAGGCGATTCAAGATGGCTACCGCCTCATCAAAAGATGCGTATCGCACCGAACAAACTTCTGGCTCAATTGCGTCGTTCACCGAAAGACCATATGGAGAAGATAGATTATGAATCAAACGAAACTCACCCGGGTCCTTCTTGGGGACCACCCCTAACGGAGAACAAACGAAATCCGGTACCGGGGGCTCACTAAACGGGCCGGCGACCCGTCCCCGGCTAACCTCTTTCTGAATTTTTTCTTGCACTACAGATGCATGTTGTAAAACGGAAAGTTGATTTTTGCACATCCCTACACCCTGAAAGTCCCCTACCGGGATGCGGAAACCATGTGTAAAACCGTTCCGCAGCACCCCGGCAGAAGTACGATCCGGGTATTCGCTGAGCCAGGGAATCATTGCCAAGGTATCAATCGGGGTTGGTAAAGGCGCCCCTCGGCCTAGCTTAGGCCTGTTTGGCGCCTCCCTTACCCCCATTCTCACTCGTTCTGGCTCTGCACGATGACTCAGGATGGGACGACCCACACGTACTACACTCATGTTTGAATTTACACGATCCCGGAGGCCTGGTACACTTCCCCTTGTTAAAATTAAAACAGAAACCCTTTCTCCCTGTATTGCCTGCGGGCCTCGACTGGTCGTCGGTGCTCGTACTTGGTCGAAAGGGCGTCCCCACATTTTGGCGGGAGTAATCAACAACAGTGCTCCCGACCAATGGCATTCTTAACATTCCCGATTCTTTCATCTTATCCCATGTTAAAGAATCGTAACAATCCCAAGTCAAACTCTTGTTATGTTCCTTTTCTTTCCTGAACAAATTGTCATAACAAAACCAATGGTTACCTTGATACGCTGTCGAGTAACCCATAATTCGTGATTGATAAACGGGAAACTCAGGAAGCAACTCGGGCCTACGTTCCCCCAAAATTGATGTGAAAATACCCCATGCATTGCCCCAGTTGCCAATGTTCTCATTTACCTTAAAGGCGGCCATCTTTGCGCGCCAAACACTCGGATGCATTAAGTCCTTCTGACTTTTTACATGTTCCACATCATAATGATCAACAAGCAGGGAAAAAATATTCACGTACTCCCCCGCCCAGATCTTTTCCTTTATAGCTAAAGGCACATGTTGTCCTAATCTCTCTCTACGAGAGGGTGCTGACTCGTCCCTTGCAATCGGCAATGGCCGCTTACCTGCACCGGACGCAGCTTCTGCCGCTTGCGGCTTGTCTATCCCCGCCAACGGCGTAGCCACTCTAGCTGCCTCTTTCTTCTCACGAAGCCCTTTTATCAGCGCCTGTGCTTCGGCAGCCGTGGCGCCATCACTACTATCCCCCAACCATGCTGCTAGCTGTGCTGCCAGCTCGGGGGGCATGTCTTCCTTGGATGTCGGGGTGACGACAACGGGGATTGGATTCCCCTCCATCGGTACTGGGGTCGGCGCCTCGAGCGGGGCAGAGGGAACCGGGACGGCCCCCCCGGCTGGAACCTTTCTCGGCCTCTTAGGTCTCCCTCCAGCTGGCGGGGTGCCCGAACCCTCCTCCCCATCTCGCTCCGCCAACCGTTTCTTTATGTCGGACACTTCTTTGCAAAGGGCCCGCACCATCTGTTCGGTCGTCATTCTTTTTGCGCCTTTCTTGGGCATCTCTCCGAGGAAGTATCTAGAAGACAAAGAAAAAGATCAAAACGCTCAAAATTGGCTCTTCGTTCCGTCCCGAGCTCACGTGTAGCGAGGGGGTGCAGCTTCGGAGCACAAGAACAAGAGGACGTCTTCTGGTCTTGCGCCTTCTTTTATCCGTCTTCAGGGTGGGCGAAAACCCGCCCCTGCCCGCCCCGAGGGCGTGGCCGGCTGCGTCGGTGTCTAGGCCAGCCCACTCTAGGGCGGGAAAAAGCGTGCCCCGGCTACGCCGCTTCGGGCATACCAGCCGAGACGCGCCTCCCGCCCAAAAATGGCTTCCCGGGGGGATCGAGGCACTCAGCCATACGTTCGGGGGGACCGAGCGGTCGCCCCTTTCCATTATCCTCATTTCTTCTTTTTCGGCCTACCACACGTTTTTCAAACAGAGGATATTGAGGCAAATGTGGAGCATACTCTCTTCTTAACCTATTGTATTCTTTAACACAATCTAGATCTGCACAAATTTTTGTCTCATCACACGCAATCAAATACAATCCTGATAAAGTTCTGACTCGAGATAATGCCACATATGCCATACCCTCTTTAAACACAGATCTTCCAATGTTCACCAATGCACTATCTACACTTAAACCTTGAGATTTATGAATTGTCACTGCATACGCCAAACAAACAGGAAACTGTTTTCGGCGAACATATAAGTCTTTTACAAGTAAAAATCTAGCAGAACAACGACTTATTTGTTGTACTTGTTCAATGCCATCAAATTTTATTTTTAAAAATTCAATTCCATCTCTATTTCTGTAATTCACAAAATCAACAACATAACCCATTGCTCCATTTACCAGACCGCTTTCAACATTTAAATTCCTTCTCAAAATGATACGACAATTTAAACACACATTCAGAGTCTTTTCAAAACCAGCTGTTTTTGAAATACTTTTCTCCAATGAATGCAATTTAATTTTCAAATTTTCTGACAAAACAATTGTTGCACCCATATGCTCTATTTTATCTATTGCTTCTAATTTCACAATCTCTTCATTTTCTAAGTCTAACATTTTTTGGTTGAAGATGGAACATTCTTGCAGAGTTGGCATCAAACATATCCCAGATTTCTTCTCAGTCATTTTTTTAAAAATATTCTCTGGAAGAATGTTGTCATTTGGATACAAATTTGAAATTAATCGACTATGCAAAGCTTTTTTACCTTTCTCAGTCATTTTTCCAATTCTTACATCTTGTAGAATATTTTTATAATCTTCATCCTTGGCCTGTCGCATATTTTGAAGCAGTTCAGCATATTTAAAATTTAGCCATATATTAACATTTCCAATGCTTCCAAGGGACTTCCTGGTATCTTCATGCGTGAGCATTTTAAACACTGGTTGTCCTTTTACTGGAGTCAACTGCAATAGATCTCCAAAAACAATAATGTGTTTTCCTCCAAATAACACATCATAGTCTGTTTTAAGAATTTCTTGCATTCTCAAATGCACAAAAGCAAGCATTAGATTTGAGACCATGCTTACTTCATCTATGATAAGAAGTTTCATTTTCTTCAAGACTCTTGAAACTTCAGAACACGCATCTCCAGATAGCTTGTTGTAATGCAATTTATTATCATGTTCAACTGGCAGCATCAATAAACGATGTAGAGTAATCCCTTTAATGTTATGTGCTGCCAGACCAGTTGGAGCAGTTACAACACAAGACAGTGGTGAATCAGTCCTTTTCTGCAGATAACTTGCAACGGCTTTAATTAGAAAACTTTTTCCTGTCCCCGCTTCTCCACTTACATACAGTCGGACAGGGTCAAATAATATACATGAGCACTCTTTTTTCTCATGTCTGAATCCATGTTCAATCTGCTCTGTGACTTCATCATATATCTTTTTCTGCTCAATGTTTAGTTGCGTTACCAAATCTTCTAAGTTAACTCCATCCTCTTGAGCTTGTTCCATAGCTCTTTCCACCTCATCCATGGCAGTGGCAGCTTCATTTTGGATAATTGGTCCTCCTAGTGGATCCTGGCTCAATGAAGTAGAACTCTGACTATCTTGAGAACTGTTTCTAGCTATCTCTTCAGCAATTGTGGTTTCTTGCTCCATTTCTTCATTCAACATTTGCAGATAATTTAGAAAAATAGGACATTCTATGGTATCCTTAGTTGCATTAAAAGAGTCTTCATAACAGAGAAAATCTCCAAGTAGTTCCTCTTCTGTACGCCATGGCTTAAAGAGTTGCAAAAGAGCTAAGTAGTAAAATTCTCTTTTGTCTGGAACTTCACAACTCAATTTTCGATGATTAATCAAATGGCCTTTTTTCTGCTTCACTAGACATCCTTCATAGCCAATGAGTGCATATTTTCCATTATTGATATCTTCTGTGATGTTCCTCTTATAACTGTAGTTTTGAAGAACTTCATACAAACATATGTTCTCAAGGTGAGTACTTCTATTTGGATAGTATGTATCCAACATATTTGTCTTCAAAATATCTGTACTGTTTGGTTCTTTTTCCGCCAAATATTCAATTTCTTGTACAGATTTCAAAACTCGGTTTCGTGTGGCAGCAAGACCAAGACTCACCCAAATGATTGTTCTTGATTTGGCATAGAGACTTGCTGATGATAACCGATCAGAACATTCATATGCTCCAATTTCTCGATGTGACAACATCTTCAGACTGAAACTGTATAATTTCTTGCTTAGACTCTTTTCATGTGAAATGTCCTCCCACATTTCCTTCAGTTCTGTCTTTTCTTTTTTGGTGATGTAAGATGTCACATATCGAGCCACAGCAATAGAGTTGTCAGCAACGAACTGAATATCCATGTTAGCATTCCACATGGATAAAATCACTGGGTTGTAATCGTTGATGTACTTAGATTCTTCATTTCTTTTCAAATTATATGTGTTTTTGGGAGATTTTCTCGTCACAGTATGTCGTAGAGATGACATCAAATTATTTACTCTTCCCTTAGAAATCACTGGTCGAGGAAATGCAAAACGACATTTCGTGTAGTACTTTTCCTTGTTTTTAAATTTTCGACGACAGTACTTTCCACAACGATGAGATTGAAAACGTAAAACTTGTTGCCTTAAATTGTTTTCTTCAGTAGATTTTGGAACAGCACATGTTGAATACTCTTCAATGAAACTCATCACTGTTTCATCTGAATCTGATCCAAATTTGGGTGCATCTTTAATCCACAACAACATATGTATATGAGGAGCACCTCTCGCTTGATATTCCTTCCTCCAAAAGAAATCCAAAACCTCTCCAAGGGGAGGATTTTTTTTGTTGGTAATAAAAGACATCATAGCTTCAAATCTATGATTAAAATATCTGCAAACATTCACTGGATCTAAAGAACACAGTTCTCCTGGTGTTTTCAATTCTATATTTGGTATGTTTTCATTTGCCTCTCGTAGAAATTGAAGTAAATCGTCCCATGCATACTCAGCACAGCTAAGAGTGAGGAACCATGTAGGAGTTCCTAAGTTTCTTAGCATACATTTCAATTCTCCATGACGACGAAACCAATACTCATTGGTTCCACGTTGACATGCCATGAGATTGATTAGCTGAGATTCCAAAATACTGTCTTGCAGATTAACTTTCTCCATAAAGTCCCTTGCACATACATTTTGCAAATGAGGTCCACTTTTTAATATATGATTAACTGCATAAGAAAGCCCAGACAAATCACTTTCAAACAGTAGATGAAATAAATATGGAATGCATTGACGAAACCTTGGATCTTCTGCATATAATCTTAGAGTCCGGTATTCAGCTGCAGGAATTTGAACTGGTCGATCATCATATCGTCCACCACAACCTGTTGGAAATAATTGTGGAAAACAACGAGCTTCCAAACTTTCTTCCCATACACTAATGGGACTTCCTTTTGCTGCCTTCATTTGAAACAAGTCAATTGCATTTCCCATTACTTCTTTGGAATGTAAAGGATGAACAGTATAATGTTCATATATTTCTTCAGTTCTAGACACATCAACTTTTTCAATTTGACCAACTGAAGAATCACTATCTTCTTCTGTAGCTGTTTCCTCAACTCCAACACTTACATGTTTGTAGTACTCATTGTTTTTAACTAAATACAACGTTGCCTTCTTGACTTTTTTAACATCCACTAAATCTTGCCAAATTTTCTTACTCTTTGTTGGAACCCCATTAACTAGAATAACTAAAGGATCTTCTTCTACTCTTTCTACACCAATTGTATTAATATTTTTCTTTACATCTAGAGGCAAATAAACAACTCTTCCCTTTAATCCTCTCAGTAAATCTGATGGAGGCAATTTCCCTGTCTTAGGCTCCATGCGTACAATAGCCTGAAAAGGATGGACACATTGAATCAAAATAGATTCATAAGTATTTAGATCCATCAATTCAGAAGGAATATCTATCAACTGAAGATTATTATAAACTGCTCTTGCAGGCATTCTATTTTCATTTAATTTTTTCAAACAATAAGTGCAAATACGCTGATCCAAACTCAAATCAAAAGAATTCTCCACCAACAAATAACTTACAAAATCCTCCCATTCACTATTATTTTCCAATTCACTTTTTGCATATAAATCAACTAACCTAGTCTGAATTTTATAATGAGTCCGTCGACAACACACACAAGTTACATTAGGCCTCTCACTTGATTTCACCTTAAACTTGATAATTTCCTCATCAAACTTTTCAATACTTGAAATTTGTCCATTATCTTCTACATTACCATCCATTACTATATCTATTTCTACACTGTCCTCTTTGTTCCCAAAATAACAAAACTCAATTTCTTCACAAATAGTCTTCACATCCACTTCAGATCCATGCAAAAGAGCACTATTTAACTGTTTAAGCTTAAGTGCAGGACTTTTTGCATAATACAACTTCCTCACTAATTTCCTTACGTTATTATGATGCACTGCTAACATCCTAAAATGATGAAAAACACTCCGACAAACTTTTCTAGAAAGACATGCTAGTGAATGCCCTTGCAAACCTGTGCTTTCTCTCACTCTGCAAGGATCTAACTCTTGCAGGATCTTCATTTTTTGTTTGAGACTTTTTTTACTATATGTACGTAAGAAATTTCGAAGCAAATCAATTGATTCCTGTCGCACACTACAAATACTACTGCATTTCCATGTGTACACTGGACCCTTAGTACGTCTCCCTAAAACTTCATCAGCTAACACCTCTTCTGCATCTCTAGGTACAAGTTTCTCTTTTTCCATCACACAACTATCTTTCACCTCATAGGCACGACCACTGGTGTCAACCGCATGCACCAAATCATTTTCCTGAAAGTAACTCTCCTCATTAAAAAAAGGCTCAGAACTTGAACTATGCATCCATTCACCAGAAAATACTTCACAAAAATTACTCCGATTAATAATTCTTTTCCATCTACTGTTCGATTTGAAAACATCCATTGCCTTATTAAGTATCCTAATTCTATTGATTATTAAAATAAATAATTTTTTCTTAACTTCAAAAGCCTGATCAACAATCTTTTCTACACTTTTCTTTTTCTTGTAAAAAGCAGCTTTTAGTTTACTTTTCTTTTCATTTTTTAGCAAATTTAAAACTACCCTATTGCGAAACATTCGCCTACGAATGTCCCTAAAAACATTTACTCTTCTATTGCTAACCATTCTCTTCTCTCCTGGTCCAATGGAAACATTTTTTGTGGGCTTCTCTTTCCTTTTTAGATTTGTTGACTTTTTCTGTATATTCACATTAGCAATTTCATTTTTTTTCCTACGACATATGTTACGAAGAAAAGACTTAATTGGCTTACCAGAAGCTTTTCTGGTGTTTTTTGAAGTAGTTGTTGAAGAGGATTCCATAAACTCTGTTGTTGATGTTCTCCTTTTCCGTATGGTATTTTTGATATTTCTTTGCCTTGAAGGCATTTTTGCTTGCTTTTCAGAAGTTGATTTGAATCTGTTGTTCTGTTAAAAAAACACATGAAAGACCACTATTAGCAAACAACAAAGTAATGTTAAAAAGCAAACAATATAAACAATAAATTGCAACATATTTAAGTTTATACAATAGCAACTCATGGCTTTATTTTTAAAGGCCTTGCGCCACCAGTGCGTCACTTATTACCCATGTTTAAAGTCAAGCATCAGCTGCACATGGCATTCATAAATAAGGGCCAAATGCAAATACCAATCAATTGCACCCAAAAATCGATTTTTCAATAACATGTAAGAAACACTGCGCAAAACCTAAGTACAACCACTCAATATCATCAAACAAAGTCAGGGCCTTATTTATGAAAGCCTTGCGCCACCAGTGCGTCACGTATTACCCATGTTGAAAGTCATGCATCGGCTGCACATGGCAATCATAAATAAGGACCAAATACATATACCAATCAATTGCACCCAAAAATCGATTTTTCAATAACATGTAAGGAACACGGCGCAGAACCTAAGTACAACCAATCAATATCATCAAACAAAGTCAGGGCCTTATTTATGAAAGCCTTGCGCCACCAGTGCGTCACTTATTACCCATGTTTAAAGTCATGCATCAGTTGCACATGGCAATCATAAATTAGGGCAAAATACATATACTAATCAATTGCACCCAAAAATCGATTTTTCAATAACATGTAAGAAACACGGCGCAGAACCTAAGTACAACCAATCAATATCATCAAACAAAGTCAGGGCCTTATTTATGAAAGCCTTGCGCCACCAGTGCGTCACTTATTACCCATGTTTAAAGTCATGCATCAGCTGCACATGGCATTCATAAATAAGGGCCAAATACATATACCAATCAATTGCACCCAAAAATCGATTTTTGTTTAACATGTAAGAAGCACTGTGCAGAACCTATGTACAACCAATCAATATCATCAAACAAAGTCAGAGCCTTATTTATGAAAGCCTTGCACCACCAGTGCGTCACTTATTACCCATGTTTAAAGTCATGCATCAGCTGCACATGGCAATCATAAATAAGGGCCAAATACATATACCAATCAATTGCACCCAAAAATCGATTTTTGAATAACATGTAAGGAACACTGCACAGAACCTAAGTACAACCACTCAATATCATCAAACAAAGTCAGGGCCTTATTTATGAAAGCCTTGCGCCACCAGTGCGTCACTTATTACCCATGTTTAAAGTCATGCATCAGTTGCACATGGCAATCATAAATAAGGGCCAAATACATATACCAATCAATTGCACCCCAAAATCGATTTTTCAATAACATGTAAGAAACACTGCGCAAAACCTAAGTACAACCACTCAATATCATCAAACAAAGTCAGGGCCTTATTTATGAAAGCCTTGCGCCACCAGTGCGTCACGTATTACCCATGTTGAAAGTCATGCATCAGCTGCACATGGCAATCATAAATAAGGACCAAATACATATACCAATCAATTGCACCCAAAAATCGATTTTTCAATAACATGTAAGAAGCACTGTGCAGAACCTAAGTACAACCAATCAATATCATCAAACAAAGTCAGGGCCTTATTTATGAAAGCCTTGCGCCACCAGTGCGTCACTTATTACCCATGTTTAAAGTCATGCATCAGCTGCACATGGCATTCATAAATAAGAGCCAAATACATATACCAATCAATTGCACCCAAAAATCGATTTTTGTTTAACATGTAAGAAGCACTGTGCAGAACCTATATACAACCAATCAATATCATCAAACAAAGTCAGAGCCTTATTTATGAAAGCCTTGCACCACCAGTGCGTCACTTATTACCCATGTTTAAAGTCATGCATCAGCTGCACATGGCAATCATAAATAAGGGCCAAATACATATACCAATCAATTGCACCCAAAAATCGATTTTTGTTTAACATGTAAGAAGCACTGTGCAGAACCTAAGTACAACCACTCAATATCATCAAACAAAGTCAGGCCTTATTTATGAAAGCCTTGCGCCACCAGTGCGTCACTTATTACCCATGTTTAAAGTCATGCATCAGCTGCACATGGCATTCATAAATAAGGGCCAAATACATATACCAATCAATTGCACCCAAAAATCGATTTTTGTTTAACATGTAAGAAGCACTGTGCAGAACCTATATACAACCAATCAATATCATCAAACAAAGTCAGAGCCTTATTTATGAAAGCCTTGCACCACCAGTGCGTCACTTATTACCCATGTTTAAAGTCATGCATCAGCTGCACATGGCAATCATAAATAAGGGCCAAATACATATACCAATCAATTGCACCCAAAAATCGATTTTTGAATAACATGTAAGGAACACTGCACAGAACCTAAGTACAACCACTCAATATCATCAAACAAAGTCAGGCCTTATTTATGAAAGCCTTGCGCCACCAGTGCGTCACTTATTACCCATGTTTAAAGTCATGCATCAGTTGCACATGGCAATCATAAATTAGGGCAAAATACATATACTAATCAATTGCACCCAAAAATCGATTTTTCAATAACATGTAAGGAACACGGCGCAGAACCTATGTACAACCAATCAATATCATCAAACAAAGTCAGGGCCTTATTTATGAAAGCCTTGCGCCACCAGTGCGTCACTTATTACCCATGTTTAAAGTCATGCATCAGCTGCACATGGCATTCATAAATAAGGGCCAAATACATATACCAATCAATTGCACCCAAAAATCGATTTTTGAATAACATGTAAGGAACACGGCACAGAACCTAAGTACAACCACTCAATATCATCAAACAAAGTCAGGGCCTTATTTATGAAAGCCTTGCGCCACCAGTGCGTCACTTATTACCCATGTTTAAAGTCATGCATCAGCTGCACATGGCATTCATAAATAAGGGCCAAATACATATACCAATCAATTGCACCCAAAAATCGATTTTTGAATAACATGTAAGGAACACTGCACAGAACCTAAGTACAACCACTCAATATCATCAAACAAAGTCAGGCCTTATTTATGAAAGCCTTGCGCCACCAGTGCGTCACTTATTACCCATGTTTAAAGTCATGCATCAGTTGCACATGGCAATCATAAATTAGGGCAAAATACATATACTAATCAATTGCACCCAAAAATCGATTTTTCAATAACATGTAAGAAACACGGCGCAGAACCTAAGTACAACCAATCAATATCATCAAACAAAGTCAGGGCCTTATTTATGAAAGCCTTGCGCCACCAGTGCGTCACTTATTACCCATGTTTAAAGTCATGCATCAGCTGCACATGGCATTCATAAATAAGGGCCAAATACATATACCAATCAATTGCACCCAAAAATCGATTTTTGTTTAACATGTAAGAAGCACTGTGCAGAACCTATGTACAACCAATCAATATCATCAAACAAAGTCAGAGCCTTATTTATGAAAGCCTTGCACCACCAGTGCATCACTTATTACCCATGTTTAAAGTCATGCATCAGCTGCACATGGCAATCATAAATAAGGGCCAAATACATATACCAATCAATTGCACCCAAAAATCGATTTTTGAATAACATGTAAGGAACACTGCACAGAACCTAAGTACAACCACTCAATATCATCAAACAAAGTCAGGCCTTATTTATGAAAGCCTTGCGCCACCAGTGCGTCACTTATTACCCATGTTTAAAGTCATGCATCAGTTGCACATGGCAATCATAAATTAGGGCAAAATACATATACTAATCAATTGCACCCAAAAATCGATTTTTCAATAACATGTAAGGAACACGGCGCAGAACCTAAGTACAACCAATCAATATCATCAAACAAAGTCAGGGCCTTATTTATGAAAGCCTTGCGCCACCAGTGCGTCACTTATTACCCATGTTTAAAGTCATGCATCAGCTGCACATGGCAATCATAAATAAGGGCCAAATACATATACCAATCAATTGCACCCAAAAATCGATTTTTGAATAACATGTAAGGAACACTGCACAGAACCTAAGTACAACCACTCAATATCATCAAACAAAGTCAGGCCTTATTTATGAAAGCCTTGCGCCACCAGTGCGTCACTTATTACCCATGTTTAAAGTCATGCATCAGTTGCACATGGCAATCATAAATTAGGGCAAAATACATATACTAATCAATTGCACCCAAAAATCGATTTTTCAATAACATGTAAGCAACACAGCGCAGAACCTATGTACAACCAATCAAAATCATCAAACAAAGTCAGGGCCTTATTTATGAAAGCCTTGCGCCACCAGTGCGTCACTTATTACCCATGTTTAAAGTCATGCATCAGCTGCACATGGCATTCATAAATAAGGGCCAAATACATATACCAATCAATTGCACCCAAAAATCGATTTTTGAATAACATGTAAGGAACACTGCACAGAACCTAAGTACAACCACTCAATATCATCAAACAAAGTCAGGGCCTTATTTATGAAAGCCTTGCGCCACCAGTGCGTCACTTATTACCCATGTTTAAAGTCATGCATCAGCTGCACATGGCATTCATAAATAAGGGCCAAATACATATACCAATCAATTGTACCCAAAAATCGATTTTTCAATAACATGTAAGGAACACTGCACAGAACCTAACTAAAACCACTCAATATCATCAAACAAAATCAGAGCCTCATTTATAAAAGCCTGGCGCCACCAGTGCATCACTTATTACCCATGTTTAAAGTCATGCATCAACTGCACATGGCAATCATAAAAAAAGCCAAATAAAAATACCATTCATTTGCACCCAAAATCGATTTTTAAATAACATGTAAAAAACACTGCGCAGGACTTATATACTAACATACAATTTCACTTCTAAAACATAACTATCTGCTTCCAAATATTCTCCATAGAGAAAATAAATCTCTATCTAAATTAAATGAATCATTACTTACCTTTAGAAATGCTTTTGGAGATTGAAAACAGTGTCAGACACACACACCAATTTTTCTTTAGCAGAGGAAAAGGTGTGCTCTCAATACACTGAAACCAAGACTGGCATAGAAAATCTCTATCTTTGTACACATATGCCTTAATTCAACCAATGAAAACTCTTCCCTCACTATTTTCAAACCAACACCCATCCCCCTCTCAAACCTTTCTATCTGTTACCATAGCAACTCCCTCCTAACTGAACTCTAAGGTTCAAAAGTTTATCTTACAATGTTGCAAATTAACTCAGCAAGGATGTTTGACCTGTCAATACAGCAGCCTATACAGGGTATTTTTGCTTTTGGTGACTTTTTTTAAACCATTCAAATTGCTTCTTTCACACAACATAACCATACACCCTAACTTTCAGTTTTCAACTATCTGAATCCACCAATCATTGCTAGTGATTCAAGAGCACAGAAACTCCACAATTATTTTTTTGTGAACTCCTACTGTTCCAACTGCCATTTCATTCCCACACTTCATCTGACTGGACCAGAACCTTCTCACATCATGTACTCTGTTTGGGTTATTGGACATAGCTACATCCACTGGGCTCAAAGGTATGCAGCTAGCAGAAATTTTCATAACCTTGATTTATCAAATGTGGAAATCAAGTGGATTGGCCACAGAGGATTAAAATGTCACCAATTGATACCATTGGTGAAAACCTTTTTGCATCTGCCAGAACCTGACCTTATAATTGTGCACTGTGGTGGAAACGATCTAGGCACATTAACTGGAGTAGGTCTGGAAATGCTATTAAAGGACACCTTTCATCAATTGATGATACTTTTTCCCCACACTGCCTTGGTATATTCCAATATATGCCAAAGACAGAAATGGAACTGGTCCAACCAATTTTGTCCACAATTTGAGAAAGCATGGAAACATGTAAATAAATCTGTTTCTGCTTACATGAGAGACTATGGAATGGGTTCATTATACAATAATAACTTGCGTTACAACATGCAAGACATCTACAGAGGAGATGGAGTGCACTTCTCAGATGAGGGGAATAGAATATTCCTTCTGAATTTAAGAATGTGTATTGGAACCTACTTGTAGGTACCTAAATCAACCACAGAACCCAAAAGCTCTTTTCAGAGCTACCCTAACTCTGATCATTCAAAGCGTTTATTTTTTTCTAACTTTTTTCACTATTTTTCACCAAAGTACGCGTACGAGTACGCTTAAAGGTGCGCGCACCAGGCGCTTCCCCCGCGAAAAATTTAAGAATTTTTATTTTTTTTTTTACGTTTATGAGCCTCCTAAGCCCCCCTCAGAAAACCTAGAGGGTCAAGAAGTCTCTACAGTTCCCCCTTCTATCCATTCCGAACATTGTTTACCCTCCATCTTGTGTCTCGATTGTTCCGAAACACAAAATGGATGACTCCCGTTACGCTGCCCGTGCGCGTACTGGAGCGCGCACTAGTAAGCGCAAAATAAAAAAAGGTGGGAAAGTAATTTACGGAAAACCCAATGGAGACACTTTCATCAAATATAGAATACGCCCTACTACATAGCAGTCCCTACCATTTGCCCAAATTTGGTGAAATTCCATTGAGACATTTAGGCTACAGGCCTCTCTAAATATCCTGAGGTAAATTACATGACAAAAACACACTTGTAATGTTAGAATTTACAACCAATTAAAAAGTATCTCTCATTTTCTACGATTTTTTCCTGTCGTTTGATTGGTTAAGTACAACAATATATATAAAAGAAGAGAGGGAAACACAGCCATTTTGACTACTGCTTCCTGAAGTACACTTGAAAACAAATTTCACTGTCAACTTCAACTAATTTCTCTAAGGTAACTTCTAATTATGGAAGTATATTGTACACGTTAAGTTTATTTCTTAAAAAATATTCTGTTAGTGATATGCTATCCCTCTTTAATAGTTAGAGATAGACATAGACTTCTCTGTAATAGTTATGGATTGAGTTAGGCTTCTCTGGTATACAGTACCCTAACTCTACTAATATAGTTAATTTATATGCAATTTTCAGAAAGAAAATGGAAGGAGAAAATAAGGCAAATGATACTTCTATCAAAGTAAAGGTGGAAAAACCAGAAGATGAAAAAAAAGAAGTTGATTTCATGGATGACTCTTTGGATGAACAGTTTATAGAATGTTTGGAAGAAATTGATTCATGTACATATAATTATGAGGAAATTCCGGACAATATTATGTTAGAAATTTTATTAAATTATGAAAAAGAATCAGAGGAATAAATTTATCTTTAATAATATCAATTGTATCAGACAATATTCTTTTTTATATGTAATTCATGAAGTATTACCAAAAATGTTTAAAATATAAAGTGAGACTTATAGTATACTGTTCAACTATTTTTCTGTTACATAGTAAGTTTACTCATAGTTACTACCTTTCTCCCACTATATTATCTCATATGAATATTTTACACCTCATTTTCATAAGTGAACAGGACAGACTACTCATGATCCCCTAGAAATTCTCAGGGAGTGCTTAAAAGATCTGTTTCTCCTTTCCAGACAGACTATATTATGAATTCCTTATACCACAAAAAATACAATAACAACATGCAAGATGTCTACAAAGAAGATGGTGAACATTAAATTTAAGTCTCTTCATTAGTACCTACATGTAGGTACTTACATAAAATAAACAAATAAAAAAAAAAACAATTCATAAACATACAATTTTTGAAGTGATTATTTTTCCATAGTACGCTCCCCAATACGCTCCCCCGTGCGCGCACCAGGCGCTTCCCCCGCGAAAATCGAAAAAAAAAAAAAATTTTTTGAGGCCCCGCGGGGCCCTTTAATGGCCCCCATATCAAACCTAGGGGGTCAGGGGGGGTCTACCCTGCCCCCTTATGGTCAATTCCACCCTTTGTTTTTGCCACCTCTTATGACTAGATTTTACCGATAGACAAGATGGCGGCCTCTCCGGACTGTTTAGAATGTTTACAGACAACTGAGAGCCAACCAGCTTTCTGCGCGCAAGTCGCGTGTCGCGCCGGGAGCGCTCACGGGTGCGCGCACCCGAGAGCGCCTATAGATATATATATTTTTTTGAACGTTAATTTCTCAAAATCCACTGAAGCACATATCTTGAGACATAGCAAAGGCACATCGGGCTACCAGTCCCTAAAATTTTGCCAAGTTTGGTGGAAATCCATTCAGCCGTTCGGGCTAAAAGTGAAATCGACCGCCCTATGGAAATTAACATGGGGAAAACGCGTTTTGGGACCCCCCTTTTATCTCAGCCCCCGCTTGACGAATCCCCCCCAAACTTTCAGGGAAGGACCGGACCGCCATGAGACCATTTTCCTGAAAATTTCAGGCAGATTCGTCAACCGGCGCCAAAGTTATTCAAAATAGAATGTTGAGATTTAACATTGAAAATTATCCTAACTATAACTACCTACTGGCGACCGCCAGTAGGTAATATATATATTCAATGAAAAAACCATTTGTTTTAGGCCATATATAGTTAGGGATTTGCATTTAGAAAACCTTATTTTACTCGCATAAAACCATTGAAATTCCATATATAGTTAGAAGCGCTAACTATATATCGCGCACCCGCAATCCACTGCTGATGATGTCACATATTACATCATTCATGACATGGTTAGTGACATCACTGATGACATCACTGATGACATCTCAAATGACATCACTGATGACATCACTGAAAACATCTCATTTGACATGACTGATAACATCACTGATGATATCATTCATGTGATAATACGATGAACCTCTTCAGACTCTAATATAACCTTAGATACAATCAGTGTAAACAGACACTCACAGACTGTCTCTCATCCATGGAGTTACTCACACACCTAGTCAGTCATGCAAAGAATCAATCACACCTCCATTTCCTCAACTATACAGTTATACAAACTTTACTTATTCAAACATATACTAACACATATTTACTCTATTATACAATCCCTGATACAAGTTCACAATGATCCATACAGCCACTCACACATTCACTGGCTCTTATGCACAGTTATTTATATATGTCAACTCTCACATGTACTGTGTTTTACATATGTACTTACTTTGACATGTAGCACTGAGATATCCATTCACTCACCAATACACTCATGCACACAGTCAACCGCCCATACAGCTGTTTCCACATGCACTTTTGAAACCATACATCTAGTGAATCAACTGCTCACACATCTATGCACAGAGTCATACACCTCCCAGCCACCCACACACACACTCAGTATCCCATACAAATACTTGGGCAACCAATGAATAACCCATATAGTTACTCATATAGCTACTTATCAACACATGCAACAGTTTACAGAACAACAGACATAATGATGCACACATTAAGACAGTTTAGTCACTAACCCATGCACTCAGTGAGACACATTTAATCACTCACTCATACAGTCAGTCATGCACCTACTAAATCCTTCATCCAGACACTTATACATCCACTCATTCTTCAATATGTAAGACATATTTTAACTTTACAGAAACATACAGTCACTGGATGTTGTAATCAGTGATGTCATCAGTGATGTCATTTGAGATGTCATCAGTGATGTCATCAGTGATGTCACTAACCATGTCATGAATGATGTAATATGTGACATCATCAGCAGTGGATTGCGGGTGCGCGATATATAGTTAGCGCTTCTAACTATATATGGAATTTCAATGGTTTTATGCGAGTAAAATAAGGTTTTCTAAATGCAAATCCCTAACTATATATGGCCTAAAACCAATGGTTTTTTCATTGAATTTTCAAGGTTTTGTAAATGCAAATTCCTAACTATATATCGACTATAACCTATGGTTTTTTCTGTGAATTTCAATGGTTTTTTAATAGCAAATATCAAAAGCTGTCAAATGTCAAGTACGTGATAGATAAAAACGTTTTCGTGTTTATGCACGCTGATGTGCTTTGAACGCTGCCCCTCCCCCCCCACTCCCCTCTTTTCTCTTAGTAGTACTCTCTCTTTGCAGATAGTGAACGGTAGTTAACGCAGACCTTTACCCCTGTTGTAATCCGTCGTACCTGCTTGTCTCTCCATTTGATTGATTATTATCCAAGCATTTACTGTTTTACAATTGGTTCTCTTTGGATCATTCTCTATTTACAAACAAGCACAAAGTCGCAATACTCTGTTTAGTCTTTGCAGATAGTGAAAAATCGTGTAAAAAAATAAAAGTAATAGAGCAAAATCAGTAGACCACTAATTCGATCTCTTTTTGACCTCGGTAAAATACAAACATTAGGAACAACCCTTCATGAGAAATACGAAAATAGTGAAATGAACTGAGCTCCACACCATGAGGGCTGCAAGACAGCTCGACTCCGCCACCCACACCGCCCAAAATAACGACAAACCCTATGCAAATATTATAAATATACACAACACACCAGCAAAGAAACAGAGTAAAACATTTTATTAAATAACTATTTACATAACTATTTTATACTTTTTATTGCCCGATCCGGCTAGCTCAATCGATCGAGCATGAAACTCATGCACTGATAGCAAGCGTTGAGAGTTTGTAGAACGATGGCTTCAGATTTTCCACATACGGTGTAGTGGCGCGAACTGGCAGGGGGCGTTTGGATTCTACGCCTTCCCCAAATAAGATTTTCATACGTGAATGTTCGTTCATGCTTTTTGTCCCCGAGTTGCTTCCATGTCACTGCCTTACACAAATGGCATAAGTCCTGGTTGTTGAGTGCTATACTTCAGAGTTCTAAGCAGCTCTTGTAACACTGTTTAAACCTTATTTGCACCTGCTGCAGCTTCACTATTCAAAGTAAGTGGGGTCCATTTGTGGACCTGACTGCATTGGAAAACAATGTGATACGGTGCCTCCCTAAACCGCTTGACGGAGGCCCCCGAGGGGCGGTGAGATGGCGCGGACTGAGAGGGGGCGCTTGGCTCCTGCCCCCTCCCCAAGTCGTGTTGCCCTGGTGAGGCCTGAGATCGCCCCCGGCATAGGCGGCCGGCTCCCGGGGTCCGGCGGAATTTTTTCCCTTTTGAAGAATCTTCCATTCTGGACCTTGTCCCACAATCCGTTTGACCTGAAGACACACTGTCGTGGGGCGCCCCTTTACCGTTTTAGTTGCCATTCCGCCCGCTTTTGGTACTCTGTGCCTCTTCCGCCATTCAGCTGTTTACCGCCCGCTCTTGCGACTACAACGCCTCGCTCACCATGTAGTTGAGTTGCTCCCGCTCTTAAGATTTAACCAAACTTTTTGGACTGCTGAAAGCGGTTGTATTCCGACCGCTGGTTGGTGGAGACATTTTGACTATATTCTGGACCTGCATTGTCGCGTAATGCGTCATATGACGCGACGCGTTAGCGCACCCGGAAATGCTCCGGTGCGCAAGGCGCAGCTTCCCGGAAACGATCCAGAGCGCGCCGCGCAGCGCGTAACGTAAGCATAACAGGTCATGTGACTTGTTAATAAAACTTTTCATTGGTTCATTTTACTTTTCTTTTCCTAATGATGTAAGACTAGGTCATGTGACCTAAAAATAACACTTTTCACTGGATTAAAACATGTTTTTCCCAATCGATGAAAGCCCCACCTTGTTTCTGGATGTTTCAGACTGAAGCTGGCGTCACCATGAGAGCACCACCATCTCGTAGCTCCGTCGTGGCCATTCCGCAAGCAATCATGGCAGCCGCTCCCCACTGGAAGCCTGCGGGAGTCGACGGCCCCCAAGACTTTTGTACAATCTTCAAGGCTGAGGGGACGCTTTCGAGAATGGAACCCAAGCCCTGGCAGACAAGCGTCCGAGTTCCAAGGTGTCCCATGGCCATTTTACTGGACCAGGCTCAAATCCAAAGAGCCGGCCGCCATTTTAAGAGTCCTGTGGAAGCCGCCTATCGCTGCACCGCAAGAGTGGGAGCAACTCAACTACATGGTGAGCGAGACGCTGTAGCTGTAAGAGCGGGCGCTAAACAGCTGAATGGCGGAAAAGGCACAGTGTAGCAAAAGCGGGCGGAATGGCGACTGAAACGATAAAGGGGCACCGCACTACAGCAGACAAGCCTCCGCCATGTGCTTCAAAACTGCATATGTATCTCGTGATATCAAGGTTGGGCAACCAGTACACAACAAGCAGTTACGAGTCCCATTTACACCGGCGCCATTTTGGGCGCGGCCGGGCAGGTCCAGGATCTACTGAAACATAACAAATGAGGCTGACGTCTCTGAAGCAGTTGACGAACAGCAGGACATAGCAAATAAACATGAACTCTCTAAAGCTGTTAACTCACTGCAGGACAAAACAAGTAAACCTGAAACCTCTGGAATAATTGTCGCACAAAAGAACAACACACAAAACTCTGTAGAGCCTGAAGAAAAAAAACAGAAGGGCACTGTAGTTTCAGACACACTTAACACTAATGACTAAACAAAGATATCGTCTGTTTATGAAGCAGTTATCATCTTCACAGAATTGACAAAGAAGTGTACAGACACCAATGCTATTAAGAAACACAAGGAAATCCTAACGCATCAGCATTCTCGGAAGAGGTTGACACAGATAACATCTTAAGGAACAAAGAAAGACCTGTTCACTCTTGACACCCCAGGTGCTGTGTATGTTGCACTATAGTGCTGCATCGAGAAAACGGACAACCCTATTGATGTGGATTTTTCATTATTGATTATTGTAAAGAAATGGCGACTCCCCCCTTTAGCAGATTAGCTAAATGTTTGCGTAATTTAGGCATAAAAGTTATATTATTGTTGTTGTTGTTGTTATCGTTATAGTTCTGGTTAATTTCAAAAAATGGTTAAATATATT
Source organism: Lissotriton vulgaris (assembly GCF_964263255.1). Taxonomy (NCBI): domain Eukaryota; kingdom Metazoa; phylum Chordata; class Amphibia; order Caudata; family Salamandridae; genus Lissotriton; species Lissotriton vulgaris. Next base: position 1,150,941,967 of record NC_141698.1, read on the forward strand.
TACAGTTTTTGTTGCGTTCGTTATATTTAAAAGTTAATAAAGTTATATTATTGTTGTTGTTATCGTTATAGTAATAGTTTTCTTTGTAGATGTTTTTCCATCACCCACCCAGGATATCACCACTGTTCCCCATGTCATAAAACTTTAGGATGTTCAATAACTGAAACAGCTAATATGGGTTTACTTACAGGGGACATCTTTTGTTCTGTTTTATAAAGTAAAACTATTGTGAACGCAAGTATTATACATAGTAAGTGTTTAATATAGCATTTGTCAGTCATTGGTTAAGCAGGTAGGACCTGTTCACTCTTGACACCCCAGGTGCTGTGTATGTTGCACTATAGTGCTGCATCGAGAAAACGGACAACCCTATTGATGTTGATTTTTCATTATTGATTATTGTAAAGAAATGGCGACTCCCCCCTTTAGCAGATTAGCTAAATATTTGCGTAATTTAGGAATAAAAGTTATATTATTTTTGTTGTTGTTCTTATCGTTATAGTTATGGTTAATTTCAAATTTTTTTTAAATATATTTACAGTTTTTGTTGCGTTCCTTATATTTAAAAGTTAATAAAGTTTTAAAATCCAACTTTGTTGGAGTGCTATATATTTTTAAAAAATCGGGTGAATGGGGCCTTGAATCGGGTTATTGTCATGTGTGGGCTTTGCAAGTGTACTGCTACAGGATCGGACATTTCAAACTCAAATGCACGTTCTTTTTCTTACCTTTCCGAAGCATGGAGCGCAATAGCAGGCAGAGAAAGGGTGATATACGTGTTGAACACTGCCTGGCCTGGCAAGTTGCTGGCAGTGCCCCCCCGCCCGCTCCTGAAAGAGGGCACACACACACCGCCGCCCCGAGTACTTCACAAATCTTTAAAAGAGCATGCGCTTGTTCATGAGGCTTAAATGGTTTATCACCCCTTCTAGAACCCCTGCATCGACCCTCTGACGTTTCCTGGAAGAATTAGCACGTAACACAATACCAAGCCCTGTCAGCTGAAACCCCCGAGAAATCATGGGGCATATTATCAAGGGGGTTTATTTCCGCTTTTTTGGCTTTAAAAGCCAAAAAAAAAGAGATAAAATTATCTCCCTATTACCAAGCTGTCGCTAACACCAGTTAGTGACAGCTAAAAGGAGATAGCGACCATCTTGGGCCCCGCTTTGCATGTCAGTGATATTTATCACTAATGACATGCAAAGTGGGCGTGCCAAGATGTTAGCGACTGCAAACAGTCCCTAACCATCGCTATCTCCTATTACCAACTTTTGGAGATATTCGCGCTAAGCGCGAATATCTCCAAAACCTAACACCTACCCTGAGCAGTTTTAGCCATGTTATCCAATGAGAAGTGGATAACATGGCTAAGAGCATTTGCTCGATAATGCATGAATATCGCTGACTTTTCAACGATATTCATGCATTGCGACCGTTTTTTATCGCATTTGCGATAAACCTTACTAATAGCAAGGTTTATGTGCGATAAAATTCGCCGATGTGCGGCGATAATTTTTGTCTCTAAACAAGTTAGAGACAAAAATTATCGCTAGTTGTTCGTAATATGCCCCCGGGTTTTTCCTTGCAGGAATCGAGAGGCGGAAGACTAGCACTGAAATCAGTAGTCTCACTCGTGAATCGGGAGGATTGGTATATCTGGATTCTCTACAGCTGGGGCCATAAACTACATCCGCAGGGCTAGGTGATAGCCTAGGTCCGGCCTGGACAATCTGACACAGAGGAAGAGGAGTGTCAGAGGGTGCGGTAGTGAATAGGGTAAAAGGGAGGTGTCGGGCGGGCACAGGGTGTGATTCTCAGAGAAGAGCAGCGCAGATGGGGGGAAGTATATGGCCCATGCATGAGAGAGAGAGCGGGGGTGACCAGTGCGTGGGGGAGATGCTTGCGAGGGTGGGGAGCCATGCTGAGGATCGGCGGCGTGCAGAGAGTGGCCCTGGTCAAGGCATCTAAAATGGCTGCCGTGCATGACAAAATTGTGGCATTGGACAAAAACGCAAGATGGCGCAGACAATGTTTATCAATAAGGATTCATTTATAACAAAATATTTACTCGCAGTGACAAAATGGTGGTCAACACTTCCTGATTTCCATCGAATTGAACGTTAACAAACGTCACGCAGCAAAAAAAAAAAAAAAAGCTCACGCACAGAGCAGTTTTTAGCCATGTTATCCAATGGAAGGTGGATAACATGGCTAAGAGCATTTGCTGGATAATGCATGAATATCGCTGACTTTTCAGCGATATTCATGCATTGTGGCCGATGTGCGGCGATACACCTACCCTGAGCAGTTTTAGCCATGTTATCCAATGGGAAGTGGATAACATGGCTAAGAGCATTTGCTGGATAATGCATGAATATCGCTGACTTTTCAACGATATTCATGCATTGCGACCGTTTTTTATCGCATTTGCGATAAACCTTGCTAATAGCAAGGTTTATGTGCGATAAAATTCGCCGATGTGCGGCGATAATTTTTGTCTCTAAACAAGTTAGAGACAAAAATTATCGCTAGTTGTTGGTAATATGCCTCCGGGTTTTTCCTTGCAGGAATCGGGAAGCGAAAGACTAGCACTGAAATCAGTAGTCTCACGCCTGAATCGGGAGGGTTGGCATGTCTGGATCCTCTACAGCTGGGGCCATAAACTACATCCGCAGGGCTAGGTGATAGCCTAGGTCCGGCCTGGACAATCTGACACAGAGGAAGAGGAGTGTCAGAGGGTGCGGTAGTGAATAGGGTAAAAGGGAGGTGTCGGGCGGGCACAGGGTGTGATTCTCAGAGAAGAGCAGCGCAGATGGGGGGAAGTATATGGCCCATGCATGAGAGAGAGAGCGGGGGTGACCAGTGCGTGGGGGAGATGCTTGCGAGGGTGGGGAGCCATGCTGAGGATCGGCGGCGTGCAGAGAGTGGCCCTGGTCAAGGCATCTAAAATGGCTGCCGTGCACGACAAAATTGTGGCATTGGACAAAAACGCAAGATGGCGCAGACAATGTTCATCAATAAGGATTCATTTATAACAAAATATTTACTCGCAGTGACAAAATGGTGGTCAACACTTCCTGATTTCCATCGAATCGAACATTAACAAACGTCACGCAGCAAAAAAAAAAAAAAAGCTCACTCACAGAGCAGTTTTTAGCCATGTTATCCAATGGAAGGTGGATAACATGGCTAAGAGCATTTGCTGGATAATGCATGAATATCGCTGACTTTTCAGCGATATTCATGCATTGTGGCCGATGTGCGGCGATAATTTTTGTCTCTAAACAATTAAAACGAAGCACAAAATGGCGAATTCCCGTTTCGCTACCAGTTTGCGGCCCAGTTCGCGGCCTGTGAAGCGCTTCTACCGTGAAAAATCATTTTTTTTTTATTTTCCCCACGGGACCCTTTAATAACCCCAACAACATTCCTAGGGGGTCAAGAGGGGTATACCTTGCCCCCTTTCAATAAATTCCCCCTTCGTTTTTCACCTCTTCTTCTCTCTCGATCCTACCGAGAGATAAGATGGTGGCCGCTCCGGACTGTTTAGAATGTTGACAGACACCGGAGAGCCAATCAGCTTTCTGCGCGCAAAGTTCCGTTTCGCGAAAAGTAAGCGGACCGGATCGCTGCCCGGAGCGCTGTTACAGATATATATCTTGTTTTGAACGTTAATTTCTCAAAAACTACTGGAGCACATATATTGAGACCTAGCAAAGGCACATCGGGCTAACAGTCCCTATAATTTTGCCAAGTTTCGTGCAAATCCATTCAGCCGTTCGAGCTAAAAGTGAGTCCAACCGCCCTATGGAAAAATGAATGGGAAAAACGCGTTTTGGGACCCCCCTTTTTTCTCAGCCCCCCCTTGACAAAACCCCACCAAATTTTCAGGGGCTGCTCAGAAACAAAATGTGCCATTTTCCTGAAAATTTCAGCCGATTCCGTCCACAAACGCCAAAGTTATCAGACATAGAATTTTCAAAAATCCCATAGGGAAAAAATCCTAACTATATATACCTACTGGCGATAGCCAGTAGGTAATATATATATATATATATATATATATATATATATATATATTCACTGAAAAAACCATAGGTTATAGTCGATATATAGTTAGGAATTTGCATTTACAAAACCTTGAAAATTCTATGAAAAAACCATTGGTTTTAGGCCATATATAGTTAGGGATTTGCATTTACAAAACCTTATTTTACTCGCATAAAACCATTGAAATTCCATATATAGTTAGATGCGCTAACTATATATCGCGCACCCGCAATCCACTGCTGATGATGTCACATATTACATCATTCATGACATGGTCAGTGACATCACTGATGACATCACTGATGACAACTCAAATGACATCACCGATGACAACATCCAGTGACTGTATGTTTCTGTAAAGTTAAAATATGTCTTACATATTGAAGAATGAGTGGATGTATAAATGTCTGGATGAAGGATTTAGTAGGTGCATGACTGATTGTATGAGGGAGTGATTAAATGTGTCTCACTGAGTGCATGGGTTAGTGATTAAACTGTATTAATTTGTGCATCATTATATCTGTTGTTCTGTAAACTGCTGCATGTGTTGATCAGTAGCTATATGAATAACTATATGGGTTATTTATTGGTTGCTCAAGTATTTGTATGGGAGACTGACTATGTGTGTGGGTGGCTGGGAGGTGTGTGACTCTGTGCATAGATGTGTAAGCAGTTGATTCACTAGGTGTATGAGTTCAAGAGTGCATGTGGAAACAGCTATATGGGCGGTTGACTGTGTGCATGAGTGTATTGGTGAGTGAATGGATATCTCAGTGCTACATGTCAAAGTAAGTACATATGTAAAACACAGTACATGTGAGAGTTAACATATATAAATAACTGTGCATAAGAGCCAGTGAATGTGTGAATGGCTGTATGGATCATTGTGAACATGTATCAAGGATTGTATAAGAGAGTAAATATGTGTTAGAATATGTTTCAATAAGTAAGGTGTGTATAACTGTATAGTTGAGGAATTGGAGGTGTGTTTGATTCTTTGCATGACTGTCTAGGTGTATGAGTAACTCCATGGATGAGTGACAGTCTGTGAGTGTCTGTTTTCACTGAGTGTATCTAAGGATATATCAGAGTCTGTAGAGGTTCATCGTATTAACACATGAATGATGTCATCTGTGATGTTGTCAGTGATGTCATTTGAGTTGTCATCAGTGATGTCATCAGTGATGTCATTTGAGATGTCATCAGTGATGTCATTTGAGTTGTCATCAGTGATGTCATCAGTGATGTCACTGACCATGTCATGAATGATGTAATATGTGACAACATCAGCAGTGGATTGCGGGTGCGCGATATATAGTTAGCGCACCTAACTATATATGGAATTTCAATGGTTTTATGCGAGTAAAATAAGGCTTTGTAAATGCAAATCCCTAACTATATATGGCCTAAAACCAATGGTTTTTTCATTGAATTTTCAAGGTTCTGTAAATGCAAATTCCTAACTATATATCGACTATAACCTATGGTTTTTTCAGTGAATTTCAATGGTTTTTTAATAGCAAATATGAAAAGCTTTAAAATGTCAAGTACGTGATAGATAAAAACATTTTCGTATTTATGCACGCTGATGTGCTTTGAACGCTGCACCCCCCCTCTTTTCTCTTAGTAGTACTCTCTCTTTGCAGATAGTGAACGGTAGTTAACGCAGACCTTTACCCCCGTTGTAATCCGTCGTACCTGCTTGTCTCTCCATTTGATTGATTGTTATCCAAGCATTTATTGTTTAAGAATTGGTTCTCTTTGGATCATTCTCTATTTACAAACAAGCACAAAGTCGCAATACTCTGTTTAGTCTTTGCAGATAGTGAAAAATCGTGTAAAAAAATAAAAGTAATCGAGCAAAATCAGTAGGCCACTAATTGGATCTCTTTTTGACCTCGCTAAAATAGAAATATTAGGAACAACCCTTCATGAGAAATACGAAAATAGTGAGATGAACTGAGCTCCACACCATGACGGCTGCAAGACAGCTCGACTCCGTCACCCACCCCGCCCAAAATAACGACAAACCCTATGCAAATATTAAAAATATAGACAACACACCAGCAAAGAAACAGGGTAAAACATTTTATTAAATAACTATTTACATAACTATTTTATACTTTTTATTGCACGATCCGGCTAGCTCAATCGATCGAGCATGAAACTCATGCACTCTGATAGCAAGCGTTGCTACTGATGCTATGCAGACCAAAACTGGTTTTCAGTTTGTACATTTTTCTAGATTTTTCAATCCAAGGTTGGTTGACTTTGTAGAACGATGGCTTCAGATTTTCAACATACGGTGTGGTGGCGCGGACTGGGAGGGGGCGCTTCGCTCCTGCCCCCTCCCCAAGTAAGATTTTCATACGTGAAAGTACGTTAATGGTTTTGGTCCCTGAGTTGCTTCAATGTCACTGCCATTCTCAAATGGCATAAGTTCTGGATGTTGGGTGCCATAGTTCAGAGTTCTGAGCAGCGCTTGTAACACTGTCTGAAGCTTATTTCCACCTACTGCAGCTTCACTATTCTCAAAGTAAGTGTGTGTCGTTTGTGGACCTGACTGCATTTGAAAACAATGTGATATGAAACCTTCCTAAACAGCTTGACGGAGGCCCCCGAGGGGCAGTGTGATGGCCATGGACTCGGAGAAGACACTTGGCTCCGACCCCCTCCCCAAGTCTTATAGCAGCGGTGTAGCCTGAGATCGCACCCGACATAGGCGGCCGGCTCTCGGGGTCCGGCGGAACTTTTTGCCTTTTGATGACTCTTCTATTCTGGACCTTGTCCCACAATCTGTTTGACCTGAAGACACGCTGTAGTGGGGCGCCCCTTTACAGTTTCAGTTGCCATTCTGCCCGCTTTTGCTACACTGTGCCTCTTCCGCCATTCAGCTGTTTACCGCCCGCTCTTGCGACTACAGCGTCTCGCTCACCATGTAGTTGAGTTGCTCCCGCTCTTGCGGTGCAGCGATAGGCGGCTGCCACAGGACTCTCAAAATGGCGGCCGGCTCTTCGGTTTTGGGCCTGGTCCACTAAAATGGCCCTGGGACACCTTTGAACTCGGACGCTTCCCTGATAGGGCTTGGGTCCCATTCTCGAAAGCGTCCCTTCAGCCGTGAAGATTCTACAAAAGTCTTGGGGGCCCCCGACTCCCGCAAGCTTCTGGTGGGGAGCGGCTGCCATGTCTGCTCGTGGAATGGCCACGACGGAGCTACGAGATGGTAGTGCTCTCATGCTGACGCCAGCTTTAGTCTGAAACATCCAGAAACACTGTAGACTACCAATTCGATCAGTTCCGGTAGCGCCCCAACATGACCCGGAAGAGAAGAACTTGCCCTCCCCTCTTTGACTGATGGTTCTTGTTGCCTGTCCCCTCTGTTGTCATTTAACAGAACTTTTTGAACTGTTGAAAGGGGTTGTGTTCCGAACGCTGGTTGGTGGAGACATTTTGACTATATTCTTGACCTACGTTGTCGCGTAATGCGTTATATGACACGCCGCGTTAGCGCACCCGGAAGTGATCCGAGGCGCGGCGCGCAGCGCATAACGTAAGCATAACAGGTCATGTGACTTGTTAATAAAACTTTTCATTGGTTCATTTTACTTTTGTTATTTTAATGATGAAAAGCTTGGTCATATGACCTAAAAATTACGCTTTTTATTGTTTTCGAACATTATTTTTTTTTAAACATATGTTATAATATTCCAGGCTAATGTACTTTCCCGGAAAATTTACAACTGTCCTGCAAGTAAAATATATTCCTTTTTCGAGAAAAAGGGCGTTTCTTCGTTCCATGACGGAGCCGTTGAGTAAAACAGACTCGGCCTGCTGTCTTAGTCGCCGATACGCCTGATTATCAGATTCTTATCGATCACTTTATGTTGCAGAAATGAAAAACACAACTGCCCTAGACCATTTATCTTTACTGCGTTCCTACATATTATACCTTTTATCCGTCATGTAATTGGACTACTTTATTTCACTTGCCTTTTACTGATTCGAAAACAGTGACTAAAAGTAAAAACTTTACCAACGTAAATACTACTACCATGTTTTGTTTTAAAAACCTTTATTGTGAAAATGTCAGTATACAAATACAGGCCTATAACCACGTGGGCCGGCCACGGAGCAAACTGGAATCGTATATGATGAGGAGACATTTACATTATGGAGGAACGTAACAAACGAGCCATTAGGTTGCAAGAACTAAGGTGTCTAACAGTCGCGGAATCGGTGGACGTACATTTTGTAATTAAAATACGACAGGGCCACTTACAAAAAAGTTATCTAGATATACATTTGCGTGCAAGTACCATGGGTGACGTTAATTCGAACTTTCAATAGTACAGTAATCAATAACACATCAGAACTTAATATCAATAGGGATGTCGAAATATTCAATCAATTCTCGTCCCCGCCCGCCATGAGCATCAAAACTGCATTCATATCTCGTGATATCAAGGTTGTTCAACCAGTACACAACAAGGAGTTACGAGTCCCATTTATACCGGCGCCATTTTGGGCGAGGCCGGGCAGGTCCAAGATATAGTCAAAATGTCTCCACCAACCATCGGCCAGACCAGAACCCCTTTCGGCCCTTTATGCTACAAGATGGTGTCTTCCATTCAGAAAATATTATTGGCAGCATTTTGAAAGGAAACATAAACAGCCGTTCTCCTAGTGAGTTTCACATTGTTACATTTAGGAAGAATGTTGAAGAGTAGTATGTGGAAAATCTGAAGCCATTTTTCTACAAACTCTCAATCAGCCTTGGATGGAAAAAAATCCTGAAGAATGTACAAACTGAAAACCAATTTTTGTCTGTATAGCATCAACAGCAACGCTTGAGTCAGCTTTGTGTCAAGCCGCCATTTTAATTCACTCAATAGCGTCCCCCTGCACACATTCAGGGACCTGGTCGTGTTTTCAGATGAAACGGATTGTAGGACAAGAAGCAGAAAAGAAAAGGAAAAAAGTTCCGCCGGACCTCGGGAGCCGGCCGCCTTAGTCATGTGCGACCTTTGGCCACACCAGGGCAATAGTGAAGCTGCAGCAGGTGCAAATAAGCTTCAGACAGTCTTACAAGCACTGCTCAGAACTCTCAACTATGGCACTCAACATCCAGGACTTGCCATTCGGATCTTGGCGCCTTGTGCTGGTTCCGACCTATTCACACATCGGTCCACTACTGACATCACCTCATAAGCCAACGGGGCACCCCACGCCGACTTTCGGCGCAGCATTGTAGGATGGCCACACCAGTGCGGCAACTTGCTGGACACCACCTCGGTGCCATCCGGATCTCGGCGCGTTCGAGTCACTGTACCGCAAGAGTGACCGCAACTCAGCTGGACACGCCGTCTTTCGGCGCAGCATTGTAGGATGGCCACACCAGTGCGGCAATTTGCTGGACACCACCTCGGTGCCATCCGGATCTCGGTGCGTTGTGCTTTCTTCGGCCTACTGTAGCCGCAAGTGCGGACGCAACTCAGTTGGACGGCGAGTGAAACGCTAAGGGGCGCCGCACTGCAGCCGAGGAGCCTCCATCTTGGGGGAGACGCACAGCCCCCACTGACTGACGCGACCTCACAGGCCAACGGGGCGCCCCACGCCGACTTTCGGCGCAGCATTGTAGGATGGCCACACCAGTGCGGCAATTTGCTGGACACCACTTCGTTGCCATCCGGATCTCAGCGCGTTGTGCTGCCTTCGGCCTATTCGCACATCGGTCCGCTACTGACGCCGCCTCACGTGCCAACGGATTTTCTACGCTTTTTGTAGCCCTATGCCGCATAACAGGTCATGTGACTTGTTTATAAAACTTTTCATTGGTTCATTTTACTTTTGGTTTCCTAAAGATGGAAGGCTTGGTCATATGACCTAAAAATAACACTTTTCATTGGTTTAGAACATTTTTTTTTCCCAAACGATGAAAGCCCCACCTTGTTTCTGGATGTTTCAGACTGAAGCTGGCGTCAGCATGAGAGCACCACCATCTCGTGGCTCCGTCGTGGTCATTCCGTGAGCAATCATGGCAGCCGCTCCCCACCGGAAGCCTGCGGGAGTCGAGGGCCCCCAAGACTTTTGTAGAATCTTCACGGCTGAGGGGACGCTTTTCGAGAATGGAGCCCAAGCCCTAGCAGGCAAGCGTCCGAGTTCCAAGGTGTCCCAGGGCCATTTTAGTGGACTAGGCCCAAAACCGAAGAGCCGTCCGCCATTTTAAGAGTCATGTGGCAGCCGCCTATCGCTGCACTGCAAGAGTGGGAGCAACTCAACAACATGGTGAGCGAGACGCTGTAGCCGCAAGAGCGGGCGCAACTCAGCTGGATGGCCGCCACCTGGGGAGGCCCGTTCACGCCGCCTCCCCCACGCCCCCCCCCCGGGCCGCCCCACGCCAATTTTCGGAGCAGCATTGTAGGATACCAAAACTAGTGCGACAGTTTACTGGACATCACCTGGGTGCCATCAACATCTCAGCGCGTTCTGCTGCCTTGGGACTATTCGCACACAGACCGCTACTGACGAGGCCTCCCCCCGCACCACTCGGGACGCCCCACGCCAATTTTCGGAGCAGCATTGTAGGATACCAAAACCAGTGCGGCACCCAGGCGACATCACCTGGGTGCCGTCCAGAATTCAGCACGTTGTGCTGCCTTGGGACTATTCGCACAAAAGACAGCTTCTGACAATTGTTGCTTTTTTTGGTGAAAAATGTTTAAATGTTTTTACAGTTTTTGTTCCGTTCATTATATTTAAAAGTTAATAAAGTTTTATAATCTTACTTTGTTGGAGTGTTATATATTTTTTTTTAAACGGGTGAATGGGGCCTTGAATCGGGTTATTGTCATGTGTGGGCTTTGCAAGTGTACTGCTACAGGATCGGACATTTTAAACTCAAATGCACGTTCTTTTTCTTACCTTTCCGAAGCATGGAGCGCAATAGCAGGCAGAGAAAGGGTGATGCAAGTGTTGAACACTGCCTAGCCTGGAAGTTGCTGGCATTCCCCCCCCCCGCCCGCTCCTGAAAGAGGACACACACACACCGCCGCCCCGAGTACTTCACAGATCTTTAAAAGACCATGCGCTTGTTTATGAGGCTTAAATGGTTTATCACCCCTTCTAGAACCCCTGCATCCACCCTCTGACGTTTCCTGGAAGAATTACCACGTAACACAATACCAAGCCCTGTCAGCTGAAACCCCCGAGGAATCATGGGGCATATTATCAAGGGGGTTTATCTCCGCTTTTTTGGCTTTAAAAGCCAAGAAAGCGGAGATAAAATTATCTCCCTATTACCAAGCTGTCGCTAACACCAGTTAGTGACAGCTAAAAGGAGATAGCGACCATCGTGGGCCCCGCTTTGCATGTCAGTGATAGTGCCCTGAGCAGTTCTTAGCCATGTTATCCAATGGGAGGTGGATAACATGGCTAAGAGCATTTGCTCGCTAATACATGAATATCGCTGACTTTTCTGCGATATTCATGCATTGCGGCCGTTTTTTATCGCATTTGCGATAAACCTTGCTAATAGCAAGGTTTATCTGCGATAAACAAGTTAGAGACAAAAATTATCGCTAGTTGTTGGTAATATGCCCCCGGGTTTTTGCTTGCAGAAATCGCGAGGCGGGAGACTAGCACTGAAATCAGTAGTCTCACGCCTGAATCGGGAGGGTTGGCATGTCTGGATTCTCTACAGCTGGGGCCATAAACTACATCCGCAGGGGTAGGTGATAGCCTGGGACCAGCCTGGCATCTAAAATGGCTGCCGTGCACGACAAAATTGTGGCATTGGAAAAAAGGCAAGATGGCGCAGACAATGTTTATCAATAAGGATTCATTTATAACAAAATATTTTATCGCAGTGACAAATTGGCGGTCAACACTTCCTGATTTCCATCGAATCGAACGTTAACAGACGTCACGCAGCAAAAAAAATAAAAAGCTCACGCACAGCCACTGGAAGAGATGTATCAACATATATGAGCCTCCTCAGCCACCCTCATGAAACATAGGGGATTAGGATACGTCTCCCGCACCCCCTTATACCTAGTAATTTAATTAAAACGAAGCACAAAATGGCAAATTCCCGTTTCGCTACCAGTTTGCGGCCCAGTTCGCGGCCCATGAAGCACTTCTACCGTGAAAAATCATTTTTTTTTTATTTTCCTCACGGGACCCTTTAATAACCCCAACAACATTCCTAGGGGGTCAAGAGGGGTATACCTTGCCCCCTTTCATTAAATTCCCCCTTCGTTTTTCACCTCTTCTTCTCTCTCGATCCTACCGAGAGATAAGATGGCGGCTGCTCCGGACTGTTTAGAATGTTGACAGACACCGGGGAGCCAATCAGCTTCGCATCGCAAAGTTCCGTTTCGCGAAAAGTAAGCGGACCGGAGCGCAGCCCGGAGCGCTGTTACAGATATATATCTTGTTTTGAACGTTAATTTCTCAAAATCCACTGGAGCACATATATTGAGACCTAGCAAAGGCACATCGGGCTAACAGTCCCTACAATTTTGCCAAGTTTCGTGCAAATCCATTCAGCCGTTTGAGCTAAAAGTGAGGCCAAAGGCCCTATAAAAATTAACATGGGAAAAAGGCGTTTTGGGACCCCCCTTTTTTCTCGGCCCCCCCTTAACGAAACCCCCCCAAATTATCGGGGGCTGCTCAGAAACAAAATGTGCCATTTTCCTGAAAATTTCAGCCGATTCCGTCCACAAACGCCAAAGTTATTAGACGTAGAATTTTCAAAAGTTCCATAGACAAATAATCCTAACTATATATACCTACTGGCGACACGCCAGTAGGTAATATATATATATATTCAATGAAAAAACCATAGGTTATAGACCATATATAGTTAGGAATTTGCATTTACAAAACCTTTAAAATTCAATGAAAAAACCATTGGTTAAAGAACATATATAGTTAGGGATTTGCATTTACAAAACCGTATTTTACTCGCATAAAACCATTGAAATTCCATATATAGTTATAAGCGCTAACTATATATCGCGCACCCGCAATCCACTGCTGATGATGTCACATATTACATCATTCATGACATGGTTAGTGACATCACTGATGACATCACTGATGACATCTCAAATGACATCACTGATGACATCAGTGATTACAACATCCAGTGACTGTATGTTTCTGTAAAGTTAAAATATGTTTTACATATTGAAGAATGAGTGGATATATAAGTGTCTGGATGAAGGATTTACTAGGTGCATGACTGACTGATTGAGTGAGTGATTAAATGTGTCTCACTGAGTGCATGGGTTAGTGACTAAACTGTTTTAATTTGTGCATCATTATATCTGTTGTTCTACAAACTGCTGCATATGTTGATCAGTAGCTATATGAGTAACTGTATGGGTTATTGATTGGTTGTCCAAGTATTTGTATGGGAAACTGAGTGTGTGTGTATGGGTGGCTGGGAGGTGTGTGACTCTGTACATAGATGTGTGAGTAGTTGATTCACCATATGTATAGATTCAAAAGTGCATGTGCAAACAGCTGTATGGGCGGTTGACTGTGCATGAGTGTATTAGTGAGTGAATGGATATCTCAGTGCTACATGTCAAATTAAGTACATATGTAAAACACAGTACATGTGAGAGTTGACATCTATAAATAACTGTGCATAAGAGCCAGTGAATGTGTGAGTGGCTGTATGGATCATTGTGAACATGTATCAGAGATTGTATAAGAGAGTAAAGTAAATATGTGTTAGTATATGTTTGAATAAGTAAGGTGTGTATAGCTGTATAGTTGAGAAAATGGAGGTGTGATTGATTTTTGGCATAACTGACTAGGTGTGTGAGTAACTCCATGGATGAGTGACAGTCTGTGACTGTCTGTTTACACTGATTGTATCTAAGGTTATATTAGAGTCTGAAGAGGTTCATGGTATTATCACATGAATGATATCATCAGTGATGTTATCAGTCATGTCAAATGAGATGTTTTCAGTGATGTCATCAGTGATGTCATTTGAGATGTCATCAGTGATGTCATCAGTGATGTCACTAACCATGTCATGAATGATGTAATATGTGACATCATCAGCAGTGGATTGCGGGTGCGCGATATATAGTTGGCGCTTATAACTATATATGGAATTTCAATGGTTTTATGCGAGTAAAATAAGGTTTTGTAAATGCAAATCCCTAACTATATATGTTCTTTAACCAATGGTTTTTTCATTGAATTTTAAAGGTTTTGTAAATGCAAATTCCTAACTATATATGGTCTAAAACCTATGGTTTTTTCATTGAATTTCAATGGTTTTTTAAAAGCTAATATCTGTAGCTGTAAAATGTATTCTCCTTTAAATCTTGAAATATATTTTTCATGTACTTTAGACAATTTTTTTAAAACATTTTTTTTTGTTTCGCTCCCAGTCCGCGAACCGGTCTGCTTCCCGTTAGCTCAATTTAAAGCCGCGGCTTAGTACGCGAACCGGTAAACGTTCCTTTAGCGTAACTGTTACGTTCGCATGACGTTTTGCGTTATCGCGTAATACGTCATTGGACGCGCCAAGTTAGCGGACCCGGAAGTGGACCGGAAAGCGGAGCAAAGCGCGAAACGTAAATACAACAGGTCATGTGACTCGATAATAACACTTTTCATTGGTTCATTTCACTTTTGGTTTCCTAATGATGTAATACTTGGTCATGTGATGTAAAATTAACACTTTACATTGGTTTAGAATTTTTCCTTCTCCCAAATGATGAAAACCCCTCCTTCTTTCCTCACTCTGACTTGGTGAGAGAAAGACCCTTTTTGATTCTTCAGCAATGGCTTCAATGGTTGCTTCAGCCAGTGTGCCACCACCACCTCCTCCACCTCCTCATGGGAAGAAAGGACCACCTGCTTCAGTAATTATGGAAGAGGTGGAAAATCAAGAAGAGGAAGAAGAGGAAGAACATTCTGAGTTTTTGCCAGAAGAGCCCAGGAGATATAACAGGAAAGAAAATTACATCTGGCAATTTTTTTAATTTCCAGCTGACCAAAAAAAAGTCAATGCAAGATACATCTTTTGCCGTATTTGCGGCGAACGTCTTTCAAGGGGCACTGACAAAAAGTACAGCTATGGGAATTATACAATGCACAGGCACATGAGTCGGTGGCACCCTAACAATTACAGTAATGCCCAGCTTCGCGACCAACAACAAAATCCCCCAGAAATGGCAAGAAGATCTGTTGTTCAGGAGGTATCGGGACCGGAGGCGAGGGAGGTGATCCCGAACATCCAAATCAACATGGGGGAAGTGAAGCAAGTCTGTGTGTGGTGCAACCAGACACTTTGCTACCGCGAAAGTAGCATTACCCTTATAATGAGAGCCATCAACAATCATGTGTGCCCAAAACGACCCAAGAAATAAATTCTTCTTTTTTTCGTTGTTCCTGTTGAGCCCTTTTCACTGAATCATTTTTGTTTCCCCCCTACCCCCCAAAAAATAAAAAAAAATACAAAATGTTCAGAAAAAAACAAAAAAATATAAAAAATGTTTAAAAAAAAATAAAAAAAATAAAACAACAAAAACAAAAAAAAAGTTCTTTTCAGAACTACCTCCCCATTATTAAAAAAAATTGGTTGAATTCTTTGAACTCTGCCAAGCTCTATTTCTATTAGTTCGCTCCCAGTTCGCACTCCGGGACGCGAACTTTGAGCGAACCAAAAAATTTTTTTTTTAAAAAAGAACAGTAAGTATAAGGAAAGGAAACAGACAGTTATATTACAAAAAAGACAGCTATAGGGAGTAAAGAAAAGATACTGTTACCCGCAATTCACTTCTGATCATGTCATATATTACATAATTTTTGACATGGTCAGTGACATCATCAGCAGTGGATTGCGAGTAACAGTTTTTTTTGTTTACTTCCTATAGCTGTCTTTCTTGTAACATAAATGTCTTTTCCTATCCTTATACTTACTGTTCTTGTTTTAAAAATTTTTGGAGATCATTCAGAAACAGTAACATTAATAGAGACAGAATGGAAAGGGGCGACCACTCGGTCCCCCCGAACGTATGGCAGAGTACCTCGATCCCCCCGGGAAGCCATTTTGGGCGGGAGGCGCGTCTCGGCTGGTATGCCCGAAGCGGCGTAGCCGGGGCGCGCTCTTTCCCGCCCTGGAGTGGGCTGGCCTAGACACTGACGCGGCTGGCTACGCCCTCGGGGCAGGCAGGGGCGGGTTTACGCCCGCCCTGAAGACGGATAAAAAGGGACGCAAGTCCGGAAGACATCCTCTTGTTCCTGTGCTCTGAAGCTGCACCTCCTCGCTGCACGTGAGCTCGAGACGGAACGAAGAGCCAATTTTGAGCGTTTTGATCTTTCTTTTTGTCTTCTAGATACTTGGTCGGAAAGATGCCCAAAAAAGGCGCGAAGAGAATGACGACGGAACAGATGGTTCGGGTCCTCATGAAGGAGATGTCCGAACTGAAAAAACGGGTGGCGGAGCGAGATGGGGAGGGGGGATCGGGGCGTCCATCGGCTGGAGCAGCTCCTGGAGGGAAAGCCAAGAGGCCTAGAAGGGGACCAGCCGGGGGAGACGTCCCGGTTCCCTGTACCCCGCTCGAGGCGCCAACCCCGGTACCGGCGGAGGGGAATCCGATTCCCGTCGTGGTCACCCCGACATCCACTGAGGATATGCCCGCCGAGTTGGCGGCACAGCTAGCAGCGTGGTTGGGCGACAGTAGCGAGGGCGCCACGGCTGCCGAGGCACAAGCGCTGATGAAACAGTTGCGCGAGAAACGAGATGCAGCCAAGGTGCCCGCGCCGGCTGCAGTGATAGACAAGCCGCAGGCCCCGGTTGCGACCGCAGAAGCAGCGTCCGGTGCAGGTAAGCGGCCATTGCCGATCGCGAGGGATGAGTCAGCACCCTCTCGTAGAGAAAAATTGGGGCAACATGTTCCTTTGGCAATAAAGGAAAAGATTTGGGCGGGGGAGTATGTGAACATGTTCTTCTTGCTTGTCGATCATTATGAGGTGGAGCATGTTAAGAGTCAGAAGGATCTGATGCATCCGAGTGTTTGGCGCGCAAAAATGGCCGCCTTTAAAGTGAATGAGAATATTGGCAATTGGGGCAATGCATGGGGAATTTTTACGTCGATCCTAGGAGAACGTAGGCCCGAATTGCTTTCCGAGTTACCGATCTATCAGTCGCGAATCATGGGGTACTCGACGTCTCACCAGGGTAACCATTGGTTCTGTTATTATAATCTCTTCAGGAAGGCGAAGGAGCATAACAAAAGTTTAACCTGGGACTGTTATGATTCTTTGACATGGGATAAAATGAAAGAGTCAGGAATGTTGAAAATGCCGTTGGTGGGGAGCAATGTTGGCGAGTCCTCCCGCCAATATGCGGGGACGCCCTTTCGGTCAGGTACGAGTACCGACGATTACTCGAGACCTGCCAGCAATACAGGGAAAAGGGGTTTCTGCTTCAATTTCAACAAAGGTAAATGTACTAGGCCCCAGGGATCGTGTAAGTTCAAGCACGAATGTAGTGGTTGCGGTTCGTCCCATCCTGAGTCCTCGTGCAGAGCCAGAACGGGTGAGAATGGGGGTAGGGGAGGCGCCAAACAGGTCTAATATAGTCCGAGGGGCGCCTTTACCAACCCCGATTGATACCTTGGCGATGATTCCCTGGCTCAGTGAATACCCAGATCGTACTTCTGCTGGATTGCTGCGAAACGGTTTTTCATATGGTTTCCGCATTCCGGTAGGGGACTTTCAGGGTGTCGGGACGTGCAAAAATCAACTTTCCGTCCTGCAGCATACGACTGTAGTGCAGGATAAGATCCGGAAAGAGGTTATCCGAGGTCGTGTCGCCGGCCCGTTTAGTGTACCCCCGGTACAGAATTTTGTTTGTTCTCCTTTAGGGGTGGTCCCCAAGAAGGACCCGGGTGAGTTTCGATTGATTCATAATTTGTCAGCTCCACGTGGTCTTTCTGTAAACGATGCAATAGACCCAGAAGTGTGTTCGGTGCGGTACGCATCCTTCGATGAGGCCGTAGCCATTTTGAATAGCCTGGGGCCCGGGGCGCTGATGGCGAAATCAGATATCGAGTCAGCGTTCCGGTTGCTCCCGGTACACCCGGACGATCAGCGTCTCCTAGGTTTTATCTTTCAGGGTTATTATTACATGGATAAGTGTATGCCGATGGGGTGCTCTATATCTTGTGCCTATTTCGAGAAATTCAGTAGTTTTCTACAATGGGTCTTCACAAAGAAGACGGGTTTCCAACATGTAATGCATTACCTTGATGATTTTCTGTTCCTTGGGGCAGCCGGGGATCTCGAATGTGGCCGGGCCTTGGCCGAATTTTGTGTATTAATGAAACAGTTTGGTGTGCCATTGGCACCGGGTAAGACGGTGGGTCCTGCGACTTGCCTCGAGTTTCTGGGGATCGAGTTAGACTCCAGAGAAGGTTGTTTTCGTTTGCCAGCTGATAAAGTGTTGAAGTTCAGGGCAACCCTGCAAGAGTGTCTAAATGGATCTAAAGTTACGCTGCATCAGTTACAGCAGTTGGTGGGACAGTTGAATTTTGCCCTTAGAGTTATACCGATGGCCCGCCCCTTTTCTCGTTCAATTGCCCAAGCTATGGTCGGCCTAAAGGAGGGCCATCATCGCACGAGACTATCGGCTGAGGTCCGCCAGGACGTGCGTATTTGGTTAGCATTTCTGGCGGACTTTAACGGTCGAGTCATATGGACCAAACCAGCCGTATCCTCTGAAGAGCTGGGGCTATGGACAGATTCTGCAGGTAGCATAGGTTTTGGTGCCATCTTCGGCACAAAATGGTCGGCACAAAGGTGGCCGACATGGTGGCACGACAATGGTCTGACAAGTAATATTGCTTTCCTGGAACTTTTTCCCATTTTGGTGGCCCTGAGAACCTGGCCAGAAGGGTTCAAGGATCACTCTGTGATATTTTGGTCTGACAATATGACTGTGGTCGAGTGCATCAATAGTCAGGCAGCACGATGTAAACTGATTTTAAGACTGCTCAAAGAGATTGTTTTACTGTGTATGCAACTGAATGTGCTGTTCAGAGCAAAACATGTCCCAGGGGTACTGAATCAGGCGGCTGATGCACTGTCTCGTTTTCATATGCAGGCTTTCTCGGGCTTCCTTCCCTCAGCGGACCCAGAGCCGGCACCCTTCCCCGAAGCTCTCTGGTCTCTCGGTGCCCCGAACTTCGTCACCTCGTGGGAGAGAGTCTAGCACCACGGACGAGAAAGGCATATGAAGGGGCGTTTAGGTCCTATTTAGCCTTTTTGGGGACTGATAGAGAGAAGCTTTGGGGCCACGAGGAATGGGTAGTGAATTTCCTGATGTCCTTACGTAGGGCTGGGAAATCTGTGGCTACGGCTCAGAGGCATCGTGCTGCTATTTCCTTTGTTGCCAGGGCTCATAGTATCCAGGACCCGACAGCGTCTTTCGTTGTGCAGAAAGCGCTGCGTGGGTGGCAACGCCTTGAGGGTCGCAGAGTAGATGAGAGGCGCCCGATAGGTTTGGATAGGTTGGCCCAGTTGTTGGCTACACTCCCTGCCACATGTTCATCTCCGTTTGAGGCGGTGTTGTTCCGAGCCGCTTTTACGCTAGCATTTCACGGGGCGATGCGAGTAAGCAAACTGGTGGCAAGGAACAAACAGGATGTGGCGGGGGGTTTGTGCCAAGAACACGTTCAGATCAGAGGAGAGGCAATGACGGTCTCCTTTGTCAGGTCCAAGACCGATCAGGACGGGATGGGTGACTGCATAATCATACGCAGGATTCCCGGGTCCTCCATATGCCCGGTAAAGTGTCTAGAAGATTACCTAGCACGAAGGGTGGCATTATGGGGGGGGACCTTGTTGAGGCACGCGGACGCCACCCCACTGACGAAGTTTCAGTTTCAGCGGGTGCTTGCGATGTCAATTGCCGCTGCGGGCTTGAACCCGGGCGAATTTGGGACCCATTCCTTTCGGATAGGGGCTGCTACGGAGGCTACAGCTAGGGGTCTTAATGTCGAACAAGTGAAACGAGTGGGGCGTTGGTCCTCCAATTGTTATAAGAGGTATGTGCGGTTGCACATGTTGTAAAGCTGTAATGACGTACTCACGCCTCTTGTTTTTGTTTGGTTTTCAGTTGCGCAAGCCTACGAGGCGGGGCGGACTATGCAGTCGACCCAACACCGGGCCAGCGGTCAGACATCACCGGCTGTGAAAAAGGAGGTGTGGGTCATGGGCCACTCATACGTGAGGCGTGCCGCGGACGTATTCAAAGCAGGTGACATGATTCACGTAGCTGGGGAATACGGGTACAGGGTGTCCTTCTACGGAAAAGGCGGTCTCTGTATTGACCAGTTTCAAGCATATTTTGAGGATTTGTTAGGGCGGACGAGGTCACCGCCGTCTATAGTCATAGTGCATTTAGGGGGCAATGATTTGGTCACCACCGGTAGACGACTTCTCCTGGAGGCAATGCTTTCCACTGTAAGTTGGTTGGCGAGGAGAGTTCCGGGGTGCACAATTGCATGGTCCCATATGATCCCACGAAAGGTGTGGCGGGGGGCTATTTCTATTCCTGCTTTGAATCAGTCTGTTAGAAAGCTTAATAACAAAGTGAATAGGTTGTTCCGTTCCGGGACATTGCATTCTATTTCGCATGGCTGTATTAATGATGACAGTATGTATTCTGGGGATGGTGTGCATTTGTCTCGGGTGGGGAATGAGTTACTCATAGGAGACTTCTTAGCATGGTTAAAAACGTTAAAGCATGACCTTTAGGTAGGAGCTTTGTGGGGGGTCCGGATAGCCGGTCAACTATCCGGACCTGTGGCGGTAAGGTCATGATCGGTGAGCAGTAATTGGAAGATCCCTATGAGTGGGCGTCACCCAACACGGATGGGAGCGCTCGGGAGAGGTGGCCATTGGCCCCTCAACGGGGAGGCGGTCCTGTCTAAGGAGAGGCCGCTGGAAGGAAAGGAAAGGCGGTCAAGGCCCCTTCCTGTGTAGGAGGGGTTACAGCCCCCTCCTGGGGAATTTCCCGGGGCCAGTGACGTCTGCGACGGCAGATGTGGTAAGTTGTGTGGGGTTTGGGGGGAGGTCTACGCTACCTTCTAGATACTCACACGAGTCCTCGAACGACCTTTAAGTGGCGTCGAGTTTATTGGGGCCCCCGACAAGTCAAGGGAAATTGGTAGTTGCACTTGGGGTACGCCTCAGTGCTGTCGCCCCTCCCAAGTGGGGGGGGTATTTCTGGTTAGGGATCTTGACACCGGTTACGACCTTGCCGTTGGCCCTTAAACGTTAGGATGTACAATTTCATTATTTCAAGAAAATGTTCTGCAGGTTGGTAGTTCGGCTAGGAGAACCTCTGTATTAGAGAATCTGTTAAGGTTAGCCAAACATCGCAATGTGGTTATGAAATTGTACATTAATATGAACTGTTTAACGTTTAATTTTGTTTTAATAAATACGGCCGGGGAGGGTCACTCCCTCCCTCTTCCAAAAACTTCAAGAACTGTTTCCAGTTTCCCTCCTTTGGGGATTGTGTTGAGAGGGGGTGGCGGGTATCTCAGCCATATGGAAAGGGGCGACCACTCGGTCCCCCCCGAACGTATGGCAGAGTACCTCGATCCCCCCGGGAAGCCATTTTGGGTGGGAGGCGCGTCTCGGCTGGTATGCCCGAAGCGGCGTAGCCGGGGCGCGCTCTTTCCCGCCCTGGAGTGGGCTGGCCTAGACACTGACGCGGCTGGCCACGCCCTCGGGGCAGGCAGGGGCGGGTTTACGCCCGCCCTGAAGACGGATAAAAAGGGATGCAAGTCCGGAAGACATCCTCTTGTTCCTGTGCTCTGAAGCTGCACCTCCTCGCTGCACGTGAGCTCGAGACGGAACGAAGAGCCAATTTTGACCCACCCACCAGCCCCTGAGGACAGCCAGTTGTTTTAAGATGGTTCGATAATTCTATTTTTGTTTACAGGTTGTGGTATTATCATGTTGATATTGAGTGTGTAATAAAGTTGGTCGATTTTATGTATGTTCTGTGATTAAAGATATTCGGTTTGTTGTGTCCGTTATAAGCATGCTTATTCGGGTCATAGTGGCCAATGTATTGTTGGTTTAGGTAGCATTGTCGTATTTATTTGGTAGGCGGTAAGGTCATGATCGGTGAGCAGTAATTGGAAGATCCCTATGAGTGGGCGTCACCCAACACGGATGGGAGCGCTCGGGAGAGGTGGCCATTGGCCCCTCAACGGGGAGGCGGTCCTGTCTAAGGAGAGGCCGCCGGAAGGAAAGGAAAGGCGGTCAAGGCCCCTTCCTGTGTAGGAGGGGTTACAGCCCCCTCCTGGGGAATTTCCCGGGGCCAGTGACGTCTGCGACGGCAGATGTGGTAAGTTGTGTGGGGTTTGGGGGGAGGTCTACGCTACCTTCTAGATACTCACACGAGTCCTCGAACGACCTTTAAGTGGCGTCGAGTTTATTGGGGCCCCCGACAAGTCAAGGGAAATTGGTAGTTGCACTTGGGGTACGCCTCAGTGCTGTCGCCCCTCCCAAGTGGGGGGGGTATTTCTGGTTAGGGATCTTGACACCGGTTACGACCTTGCCGTTGGCCCTTAAACGTTAGGATGTACAATTTCATTTTTTCAAGAAAATGTTCTGCAGGTTGGTAGTTCGGCTAGGAGAACCTCTGTATTAGAGAATCTGTTAAGGTTAGCCAAACATCGCAATGTGGTTATGAAATTGTACATTAATATGAACTGTTTAACGTTTAATTTTGTTTTAATAAATACGGCCGGGGAGGGTCACTCCCTCCCTCTTCCAAAAACTTCAAGAACTGTTTCCGGTTTCCCTCCTTTGGGGATTGTGTTGAGAGGGGGTGGCGGGTATCTCAGCCATATGGAAAGGGGCGACCACTCGGTCCCCCCGAACGTATGGCAGAGTACCTCGATCCCCCCGGGAAGCCATTTTGGGCGGGAGGCGCGTCTCGGCTGGTATGCCCGAAGCGGCGTAGCCGGGGCGCGCTCTTTCCCGCCCTGGAGTGGGCTGGCCTAGACACTGACTCGGCTGGCCACGCCCTCGGGGCAGGCAGGGGCGGGTTTACGCCCGCCCTGAAGACGGATAAAAAGGGACGCAAGTCGGGAAGACATCCTCTTGTTCCTGTGCTCTGAAGCTGCACCTCCTCGCTGCACGTGAGCTCGAGACGGAACGAAGAGCCAATTTTGACCCACCCACCAGCCCCTGAGGACAGCCAGTTGTTTTAAGATGGTTCGATAATTCTATTTTTGTTTACAGGTTGTGGTATTATCATGTTGATATTGAGTGTGTAATAAAGTTGGTCGATTTTATGTATGTTCTGTGATTAAAGATATTCGGTTTGTTGTGTCCGTTATAAGCATGCTTATTCGGGTCATAGTGGCCAATGTATTGTTGGTTTAGGTAGCACTGTCGTATTTATTTGGTAGGCGGTAAGGTCATGATCGGTGAGCAGTAATTGGAAGATCCCTATGAGTGGGCGTCACCCAACACGGATGGGAGCGCTCGGGAGAGGTGGCCATTGGCCCCTCAACGGGGAGGCGGTCCTGTCTAAGGAGAGGCCGCCGGAAGGAAAGGAAAGGCGGTCAAGGCCCCTTCCTGTGTAGGAGGGGTTACAGCCCCCTCCTGGGGAATTTCCCGGGGCCAGTGACGTCTGCGACGGCAGATGTGGTAAGTTGTGTGGGGTTTGGGGGGAGGTCTACGCTACCTTCTAGATACTCACACGAGTCCTCGAACGACCTTTAAGTGGCGTCGAGTTTATTGGGGCCCCCGACAAGTCAAGGGAAATTGGTAGTTGCACTTGGGGTACGCCTCAGTGCTGTCGCCCCTCCCAAGTGGGGGGGTATTTCTGGTTAGGGATCTTGACACCGGTTACGACCTTGCCGTTGGCCCTTAAACGTTAGGATGTACAATTTCATTATTTCAAGAAAATGTTCTGCAGGTTGGTAGTTCGGCTAGGAGAACCTCTGTATTAGAGAATCTGTTAAGGTTAGCCAAACATCGCAATGTGGTTATGAAATTGTACATTAATATGAACTGTTTAACGTTTAATTTTGTTTTAATAAATACGGCCGGGGAGGGTCACTCCCTCCCTCTTCCAAAAACTTCAAGAACTGTTTCCGGTTTCCCTTCTTTGGGGATTGTGTTGAGAGGGGGTGGCGGGTATCTCAGCCATATTAGTGAATAATAATGACGAAGTATGAGAAGAGAGGGAGTGAGAAAAATACTGGAAGGAGTAGAAAAATTAAGTAATAGAGAAAGGAATGAGAGAAGTAGCAAACACAGGAAAGTAAAGATTAAAGAAATGAAGCAGTAGAACTAATAGATGTTAAATGTGATAGATTAAATGATTGATTGAGGGTGACGATAAGGTATGTCCTCTCTAAAAGTTTGTTTAAGGTGAACCGTACTCTGGGTTGCATATCAAATTTATGCTTGTTGAAGAATACAGAGGAGATAATAGATGTGAAGACCTACCATTGTAGTAAAACATGCCCACTTATTACATCATTCATAACATAGTCAGTGACATCATCAGCAGTGGAATGCGGGTTATAAAAGTAGAAAACATTTACCTTATAATTCTTGATAACTTTTAAAGAAAATTTTTCATATATTCAATCTGTAATTGAGAGAACAAACATTTCCAAAAATATTAAAACATGTATTTAAAAATTAGAAAAAAGAAGGGAAAAGGTTCAAGAAGAAACAGTTTTTAAACAACTTTGACACTTACAGAAACCTCTACTTCTCTATGACCCGTACACAATCCTAAAGATATTTATTTTAAACAAACAGTATCTTCATGCTGATGAAATGAGGCCTATTTAGAAACATGATGCTTCTTTTGCATTGCTTATGTCTCACAATAGTGATACAATAACAGCGCAAAAGAGATGTAAAACCATCATAAAATTGTGTCTAACATTTTAAATGATTGTTTCAGGATGCAAATAAGATGTGTGCTTTCAAGAGCTTTCTTAGAGGTGAGGCCTATTTCTTTTTTTTAAAAAAAAACAGTACCCAGAAGTACAGCACTGTAAGCATTAGAATTGACACTTACAGAAGACTCACTTTTTCCATATCTACCTCACATTTCTAAATGTATATCATAAGTACAAAAAGCAGAACATTAATTATACATGTTAAATGGTTTATTTTTGCTGTTCTCAGAATGTATCAAATTTCACTTAAATCAGTGATTTGAAGGTATTCATCATGTAACAGCGGGGAAAAAAAAACACAATCAAAATGATTGTGTTTAAAAAACCCATACAACATAAGAATTCTGAATTCAAAACTCCTTAAAATTAACTTACTTTCAATAACGTCAAAGGATCTCCTATGAACAGCATCCACTCTGTTGTGCTATAAATATTTTCAGCCCGGCACTTTCTGAAAGAAAACCTCCATCATTTTGAAAAACATGTTACATACAAAAAAAGACTTCTCACATTCTATCACATGTTTCCACTAGGCCAAATCATGTTGCAGCGATTCGCAAATCTTGTAATTCTTCAAATCAAATCCCGTCATTTTCTATTTTCGCATCTTTCAAAAAGAAAACATTTGAGAATATTTTCACAATCCTGGACTACTAATATCTTACTCTTCTTTGTCACTCATATTCTCCTTTTCCTATGACACTGATACTGCTTACTATGAAGCAGACTTACTTGCATCAGGTTTATATAGTTGGATTTTAAAATTGACATTATAATTAAAAGTTTTGGACCAATAATCTAGACAGCATTGCAGACTTACATTCCCTCTACTTGATGAACAATTTCCAATTCCTCACAGGAAATCCCAAAAAACTTTCTTTACAATTTTGGTTTGAAAAACACCAGGTAAGAATTTTTAAGGTCAAACGGCAATTTTTTTTTTAAAGTTACAACAGAATCATTGCAGAATGACCAGCCGTTTCGAGACTTTAAGTAAGCTGTATAATGTCCTGATGTTGTTGAAGGACCATCATGATAGATAATTGCTACAGTTACAAAAGTCCTCCCTGATATTGACAGCTGAGAAGCCACAACATTTTTTATTAAAGTTGACAATTTTGATCCATCAGGCTTACATCGTTGGATCATTAAAATGACATACTGGCCATATCTACGTATAAATAATGTTGACATCATATCACATTTACATTGGCTACACTCCATGTTGTGATCCGCTGCATTTACTAGCTTATTAAAGGACACTGATTTACTGTCTGGCAAAGTTAAATATATAAATCTTTCTGAGTCTACACTAGTAGTACTTGATACCATACAGTTCTTGCAGTCATGCTGCCATTGATAAGAAAGCCCAAACAGGTGATCTACATCTACACCCTCATCTTGCAATATATCAAGCATATACATTAAAAACTCCTGACATTCTTGCTGATTATTTTCAGAGAAGTCTGTTTGACCTGAACATTCATCTAACAGATAACGAACTTCAGACACACTTTCTACTTTTGTTCGATCAGTGCTACATTTCTCGAAAACAGAATTCAACAAACAGCATAAAATTTGTTCTGAATTCAACAGAATCTGTTCTTTTAAACTCTCTAATGAAAAGAGAACATTAACCACTACATTTGCATAGCAGTTGACACCAGAACTGTTTTCAAATTGAAAACCGACAACATCTTCAACAGAATCCACTTTCTTTCTGCTAATAATTTTCGGTTCATTGACTTTTAGTCTTTTTGCAACAACCTCCCTACTATTACTGATATTTCTACGTTTCCGGCCTACCACACGTTTCTCAAACAAAGGATATTGAGGCAAATGTGGCGCATACTCTCTTCTTAACCTATTGTATTCCTTAACACAATCTAGATCCGCACAAATGTTTGTGACATCACAGTCAATCAAGTACAATCCCGATAAAGTTCTAACTCGTGACAATGCCACATATGCCATACCCTCCTTGAACACAGAACTGCCAATATTCACCAATGCACTGTCTACACTTAAACCTTGCGATTTATGGATTGTCACCGCATATGCCAAGCAAACAGGAAACTGTTTATGGCGAACATATAAGTCTTTAACAAGCAAAAACCTAGCAGAACAACGACCAATTTGCTGTACTTCCTCAATGCCATCAAATTTAATTCTTAAAAATTCTATTCCACCTCTATTTCTGTATTTCTCAAAATCAACAACATTACCCATTGATCCATTTACCAGACCTCTTTCTACATGTAAATTCCTTCTGAAAATGATTCGGCAATTTAAACACACATTCAAAGTCTTTTCAAAACCCGCTGTTTTAGATATAGTCTTCTCTAATGAATCCAATTTTGATTTCAAATTGTCTGACAAAATAATTGTTGATCCCATATGCTCTAATTTGTCGATAGCTTCAAGTTTCACAATCTCTTGCTTTTCTAAATTCAACATTTTGTTGTTGAAGATGGCACATTCTGCAAGAGTTGGCATCAAACATATCCCGGATTTCTTCTCAGTAATTTTCTTAAAAATATTCTCAGGCACAATCTCTTGTTTGGGATATAAATTTGACAGTAATCGTGCATTTAAAGCTTCTTTCCCATGCTCGGTCACTTTTCCAATTCTAATATCTTGTAGAATATTCTTGTAATCTTCATCCTTTGCTTGACGCATATTTTCATGCAGTTCAGCATAATTGAAGTTTAACCATATATTGACGTTGCCAATGCTCCCTAGGCACTTCCTGGTATCTTCATGCGTGAGTATTTTGAACACAGGTTGACCTTTTACTGGTGTCAGCTGCAGAAGATCTCCGAAAACAATGATGTGTTTGCCACCAAATAACACATCATATTCAGTTTTAAGTACTTCTTGCATTCTCAAATGCACAAAGGCAAGCATGACATTGGAAACCATGCTTACTTCGTCAATGATAAGTAGTTTCATTTTCCTCAAGACTCTTGAAACTTCACAGCAAGCATCCCCAGATAACTTGTTGTATTGTAATTTGTTGTCATGCTCCACCGGCAGCATCAGTAGACGATGCAAAGTAATACCTTTAATGTTATGTGCTGCCAGTCCAGTAGGAGCGGTGACAACACAAGACAGCGATGACTCAGTCCTTTCCTGCAAATAACAAGAGATTGCTTTAATGAGGAAACTTTTTCCAGTTCCCGCTTCTCCACTCACGTACAGTCGGACAGGCTTCAACGATGTACATGAGCACTCGTTCTTCTCATGACTTAATCCGTGCTCAATTTCATTGGTAACTTCATCATATATTTTCCTCTGCTCAACGTTGAGTTGTTTTTCCAAGTCTTCTAAGTTAACTGAATCCTCCTGAGCATGTGCCATGGCTCTTTCTACTTCATTCATAGCAGTGGCAGCTTCATTTTCGATAATAGGTCCTCCAAGTGGATCTTGACTCAATGAAACAGAACTCTGACTGTCCTGAGAACTGTCTCTGGCAATCTCGGCTGCAATCGTTGCTTCCTGCTCAATTTCCAAAGTTAGCATTTCTTGATATTTAGAAAAAGCAGGACATTCTATGGACTCCTTGGCTGCATTGAAAGAGTCTTCGTAACAGAGGAAATCTCCAAGCAGTTCCTCTTCTGCACGCCAAGGCTTGAAAAGTTGCAAAAGTGCTAAATAAAAAAACTCCTTTTTTTCTGGAGATTCACCACTCAATTTTCGATGGTTTACTAATTGGCATTTTCTTTGCTTGACCAGGCATCCCTCACTTCCAATTACAGCATACACTCCTTTCTCAATATCTTCTTTGATGTTCTTCTTGAATATATAATTTTGGAGAACCTCATATAGACAAACATTTTCAAGGTGACTGCTTCGATTTGGATAATATGTATCCAACATGTTGGTCTTCAAAATGTCGGTACTGTTTGGTTCCTTTTCTGCCAAATACTCAATTTCCCGGACAGGTTTTAGAACTCGATTTCGCGTTGCAGCAAGACCAAGACTCGCCCAAACGAGACTCCTGGATTTGGCATGGAGACTTGCTGAAGACAATCGATCAGAACATTCGTAAGCTCCGATTTCTCGATGCGACAACATCTTCAGACTGAAACTGTACAACTTCTTGCTGAGGCTCTTTTCATGGGAAATGTCCTCCCACATATCCTTCAGTTCGGTCTTTTCTTTTTTGGTGATGTAAGATGTCACATACCGAGCCACAGCCATACAGTTGTCAGCCACAAACTGTATATCCATGTTAGCATTCCACATGGACAAAATCACTGGGTTGTAGTCATTGATGTACTTGGACTCTTCGTTCCTTTTCAAAATGTATGTATTCTTGGGTGATTTCCTCGTCACATTATGTCGCAGCGAAGACATCAAACTGTTCACTCTTCCTTTAGAAATCACCGGTCGTGGAAAGTTGAAACGACATTTGGTGTAGAACTTGTCCTTGTTTCTGAATTTACGACGACAGTACTTTCCACAACGATGGCTTTGGAAACGTAGAACTTGTTCTCTTAGGCTTTTCTTCTCCGTTGCGTTTGGAACAGCACACGTAGAATACTGTTCTATGAAATTCATCACTAAGTCATCCGGATCTGTTCCAAATTTAGGTGCATCCTTGATCTACAACAACATATGTATATGAGGGGCACCTCTTGCTTGGTACTCCTTTCTCCAGAAGAAATCCAACACCTCTCCAAGAGGTGGATTCTTTTTATTTGTGATGAAAGACATCATAGCTTCAAATCTATGATTGAAGTACCTGCATACATTCACTGGATCCAAAGAACACAGTTCTCCAGGTGTCTTGAATTCAATGTTTTCAATATTTCCATTTGCCTCTCGTAGAAATTCAAGTAAGTCTTCCCAGCCATACTCGGCACAGCTCAGAGTGAGGAACCATGTTGGAGTTCCTAAGTTCCTCAGCATACATTTTAAATCACCATGACGACGGTACCAGTACTCATTAGTACCACGCTGACACGCCATGAGATTAATTAAGTGAGAATCCAAAATACTGTCTTGGACATTGACTTTATGCATAAAGTCACTTGCCGAGATGTTTCGCATCTGTATACCACTTTTTAAAATGTGGTTCACTGCATATGACAGTCCTGACAGATCGCTTTCAAACAAGAGATGAAACAAATAGGGAATGCATTGACGAAACCTAGGATCTTCTGCATACAATCGTAAAGTCCGGTATTCAGACGCAGGAATTTGATGAGGTCGCTCATCATATCTTCCTCCTTGACCTGTGGGAAATAGCTGTGGGAAACACCGAGCTTCCAAACTTTCCTCCCAAACACTAATGGGACTCCCTTTGGCTTGTTTCATTTGAAACAACTCAATTGCATTCCCCATGACTTCCTTGGAATGCAAAGGATGAACACTATAATGTTCATATATTTCTTCACTATTAGACACCTCTACTTTCTCAATTTGGCCAGCACACAAAACGCTATCCTCTTCATCACTTACTTCCTCTTCTGCAACATATACATTCTTATAGTACTTATTATTTTTTTTCAAATACAAAGTTGCATTTTTCACTTTCCTAACATCCACTAAATCTTGCCATATTTTCTTATTCTTTGTCGGAACCCCATTAACCAAGATAACCAGAGGTTCCTCTTCCACTTTCTCAACTCCAATTGTGTTAATGTTGTTGTTCAAATATAGAGGCAAATAAACAACTCTTCCCTTTAATCCTCTCTGTAAATCTGCTGGAGGCAACTTCCCTGTCTTTGGCTCCATTCTTACAATAGCCTGAAAGGGATGGATACTTTGAATCAAAATAGATTCATAAGTATTTAAATCCTTCAATTCAGAAGGAATCTCAACCAATTCCAGATTATTATGAACCGCCCTAGCAGGCATCTGGTTTTGATTTAATTTATTACAACAATAAGTACACACACGTTGGTCCACTCCCAAATCAAAACAATTTTCTACCATCAAGTATGTGGCAAAATCCTTCCATTCACTATTATTTTCCCTTTCACTTTTTGCATATAAATCCACTAACTTAGTCTGATTCTTATAATAAGTGCATCGACAACATACACAAGTGAAATTAGGCCTCTCACTTGATTTCGTCTGAAACGTGGCAATTTCCTTCTGAAAATAATCTGTACTGGAAACCTGTACATTATCTTCAACATTACCCTCTACTTCAGGGTCAATTTGAACATTCTCATCTTTACTACCAAAGTAACAAAACTCAATTTCTTCACAAATATTCTTCACATCTATTTCAGAACCATGCAAAAGAGCAGCACATAATTGTTTAAGCATAATTGCTGGACTCTTATCATAATACAACATTCTCACTAATTTTCTCACTTTATTATGATGCACTGCTAGCATCCTGAAATGATGAAAAACACTCTGGCATACTCTCCTGGAAAGACAAGCCAGTGAATGACCACACAAACCTGTCATTTGTCTCACTCTGCAAGGATCTAAATCTTGCAACAACTTAATTTTCTGCTTCAAACTTTTCTTATTAAATGTCCGTATAAAATCACAAAGCAAATTGATGGAAACCTGTCGCACACTGCAAATAGAACTACACTTCCAAATGTACACAGGACCCTTAGGACGTCTTCCTAAAACCTCATCACTTAGCGCCTCTTCTGTCTCTGTTGTCACAAGTTGTTCTTTTTCAACTGGACAACCATCCTTCACTTCATAAGCTCGACCACTGGTGTCAACTGCAAACACCAAATCATTATCCTGAAAATAACTCTCCTCATTAAAAAATGCCTCACAACTTGAACTATGCATCCATTCTCCGGAAAAAACTTCACAAAAGTTAGTACGATTTACTAATCTCTTCCATCTACTTTTTGTTTTGAAATCAGAAATTACCTTGCTTAGTTTCCTAATTCTATTGATTACCAAAATAAACAACTTTCGCTTAATTTCAAAAGCATGATCAATAATTTTCTCTACATTTTTCTTCTTCTTATAAAATGCCGCTTTCTGTTGGCCTTTTTTTTTAATACTTTTCAATAAATTAACTATTATCCTGTTACGGAACATTCGATTTCGAATGTCCCTAAACTGTTGTTTCCTTCTACTATCATGCACAGAGTTATCTCTTCCTCTACCAGTAACATTTGTGATGGGTCTCTCCTTTCCATTTAAATTGCTTTTTCTTTTTGTGGACTGAAACATTTTTTGGAGAAAAACTTTTTTTACTACAAATATTTCTTAAGAATGATTTTGTGCTCTTACCCGGACCTTTCTTGGTGTTTTGACAAGTATTTGGGGAAGAGGACTGCTGCAATAAAACATCATCCTGCTGTCTTTGACGTTTTCTAGCCTTTCTAATTCTATTTTTTGTAGGCATTTTCCAAACTATGAAAGAATCTGCAGTTGAATCTGTGGAAAAATATAATAAAAAATGTTATTAACCACTATTACCAAACAGTAAATGAATAACAGTCATCTAAAACTTAATGCCCTACTAATTATTTAACATAGCAAATGTTTTCCACCAGCACTGCATCACAAAAATGACACTCAATGGTACAAAACAGGCATAGAACAATCATAAATCACTCCCTAATATTTTAAATGATTAATTCAGGATGACGATAAGATGTAGCCTATCTAAAGGTTTGTTTAGGCCCAGATCTTTAGACTGGGGTGAATGTGTGTCATTGATCCACATTCAGTCCATCACCTGTTTTGTTTATTTGAGGTGAGGCCAACACATGGTTGCAGATAAGATTTTCACTGAAAAAAACCAAGGTAAAAAAACATGTGAAGGCCTACCAATGAAGTAAGTCATTAAATGAAAACCAATACATTTCTGGAAATATGCACTGCTAGTGCTTCATAAGTTGTTTTGGGTCATATTTATAAGGCATTTGAGTGTCTATTATGCTATTTTACGTTCTTCACGGTGCAAATTTCTTGTAAATACGCTCCCACTTGCGGTTGGCAAATTTAGATTT
This sequence comes from Lissotriton vulgaris, assembly GCF_964263255.1. Classification (NCBI taxonomy): domain Eukaryota; kingdom Metazoa; phylum Chordata; class Amphibia; order Caudata; family Salamandridae; genus Lissotriton; species Lissotriton vulgaris. The sequence continues at coordinate 1,150,974,959 of NC_141698.1, forward strand.
TGATTATGGGAGTTACATAGGCATGTTAATAATTTCCCAAAAATGGTGTATGACCCCAAACAACCTTTGAAGCAAATGCTCTTAGCCATGTTATCCACCTCCCATTGGATAACATGGCTAAGAACTGCTCGCAAATGCGAAAATAAATGGCCGCAATGCATGAATATCGCTGAAAAGTCAGCGATATTCATGCATTTTCCAGCAAATGCTCTTAGCCATGTTATCCACTTCCTATTAAATAACATGGCTAAGAACTGCTTAGGGCCCCATGAGGAACGCTTTCCATTTAAAAAGGTAAACATAACATCAAAGACACTAAAATGCCTTCTAAATATGACCCCAAACAACCTATGAAGCTCTAACAGTACATATCCAGAAATTTAATTGATTTCAAAATTTGTTTTTAAACACAGCATATAAATCAATTGTATACTTGCATTCATGAAGAAATGACTAAAAATGTCCTTGAGACACAAGAAAGTGTTTTCTGGAATGCCCTAGCACCATTTTTGGGACACTATTAACATGGCTAGGTAACTCCCATAATCAAAATCTAAATTTGCCAAGCGCAAGTGGGAGCGTATTTACAAGACACTTGCCCCATGAGGAACGCTTTCCATTTAAAAAGGTAAACATAACATCAAAGACACTAAAATGCCTTCTAAATATGACCCCAAACAACCTATGAAGCTCTAACAGTACATATCAAGAAATGTAATTGTTTATCGCAAATGCGATTAAAAACGGCCGCAATGCATGAATATCGCTGAAAAGTCAACGATATTCATGCATTATCCAGCAAATGCTCTTAGCCATGTTATCCACCTCCCATTGGATAACATGGCTAAGAACTGCTCGCAAATGCGAAAAAAACGGCCGCAATGCATGAATATCGCTAAAAAGTCAGCGATATTCATGCATTTTCCAGCAAATGCTCTTAGCCATGTTATCCACTTCCCATTAAATAACATGGCTAAGAACTGCTCAGGGCCCCATGAGGAACGCTTTCCATTTAAAAAGGTAAACATAACATCAAAGACACTAAAATGCCTTCTAAATATGACCCCAAACAACCTATGAAGCTCTAACAGTACATATCCAGAAATTTTATTGATTTCAAAATTCGTTTTTAAACACAGCATATAAATCAATTGTATACCTGCATTCATGAAGAAATGACTAAAAATGTCCTTGAGACACATGAAAGTGTTTTCTGGAATGCCCTAGCACCATTTTTGGGACACTATTGACATGGCTAGGTAACTCCCATAATAAAAATCTAAATTTGCCAAGCGCAAGTGGGAGCGTATTTACAAGACACTTGCCCCATGAGGAACGCTTTCCATTTAAAAAGGTAAACATAACATCAAAGACACTAAAATGCCTTCTAAATATGACCCCAAACAACCTATGAAGCTCTAACAGTACATATCAAGAAATGTAATTGATTTGAAAATTCGTTTTTAAACACAGCATATAAATCAATTGTATACCTGCATTCAAGAGGAAAGGACTGAAAATGTCCTAGAGACACAGAAAAGCGTTTTCTTCAATGCCCTACCACCATTGTTTGGACATTATTAACATGGCTATGTAACTCCCATAATCAAAATCTAAATTTGCAAAGCACAAGTGGGAGCGTATTTACAAGACACTTGCCCCATGAGGAACACTTTCCATTTTAAAAGGAAAACATAACATCAAAGACACTCAAATGCCTTATAAATATGGCCCAAAACAACCTATGAAGCTCTAGCAGTACATATCCAGAAATGTAATTGATTTCTAAAATCGTTTTTAAAAACAACATATCTGTTTCAGCTTACATAACAGACCATGGAATGGGCTCCATGTACCACAATAACTTGTGTTACTGCATGCCAGAATGCTACACAGAATATGCAATTACAATTTCTCAAAGAAACTAATTCTATTAGTATATCACTAGAGACAAAACCACATTTTAAAAACACAGCTTTCTTCATCATTTTCTCCTTAAATCATACTATTCTCTATCTAAATTAAATAAATCTTTTCTCACCTTAGCAAATATTTTTTGAGTTTTGAAAAGTCTCAGAAATACACCAAATTGTCTTCAGCAGAAGAAAAAGGATGCACTCCAAAGGCTGCAGCTATTGAAAGCACAGAAATACAGATATTCATTTCACATATCTCTCATATTAGCCAATCATAACTCTTCCCTCACTTTTTTCAAATCAAAACCCTTCCCCCCTCTGCCCTCTCTGCCTTTTTTCCATAGCAACCACCTCCTGGAAGACCTCTCATGTTTGCAAATTCACACAACAATGTTTCAATTGAACTCTGAACTCTCAGTGCACCTGCGTATCCAGTGCAATCTTTCATTAAATGTTTCTTCCTTGACCATTCAAATTACATGTTTCAAAGAACACATCCATGCACCCTAACTTTCTGTTTTCAGAAATGGAAATGCACCAATCACTGCTAATGATTCATTAGCATTGCAAATCCACATTTTTTTTTCTTTAGAAAATCCTACTGTTTCAACTGCCCTTTCATTACCACACTTCATCTGACTGCAGAACAACCTTCTCCCACCATGTTTAAGGTCTGGATTGTTGGACATAGTTACATCCACTGGGCTCAAAGGTATGCTGAGAACAGAAATGTACCTAACCTCAATTTACAAGATGTGGAAATTAAGTGGTTGGGCCAAAGAGGATTAAAATGTCACCAATTGATACCATTGGTGAAAACCTTTATGCATTTGCCAAAACCTGACCTGTTAATAGTGCACTGTGGAGGTAATGATTTGGGCACTTTGACAGGGGTAGGTCTGGAAATGCTTTTAAAGGACACCTTTGAGCAATTAATGGCACTTTTTCCTCAAACTGCCTTGGTATATTCCAATATATGCCAAAGACAGAAATGGAGGTGGTCCAACCAATTTTCTCCACAAATTGAGAAAGCGAGGAAGCATGTAAACAAATCTGTTTCAGCTTTCATGAGAGACCATGGAATGGGCTCTCTGTACAACAATAACTTGCGTTACTACATGCAAGATATCTACAGAGGAGATGGAGTTCACTTCTCAGATGAGGGCAACAGAATTTTCATTCTGAATTTAAGACTGTGCATTGGTACCTACTTATAAGTACCTAAATGTACCATAAACCCAAAAGCTCTTCTCAGAGCTACCCTTCATCTGATCACACACTTTTATTATTTTTTTTCTAACTTTTTTTCTGTAATTTTCAACAAACTACGCTCAAAGAGCGCTATCCGGTACGCGAACTGGAAGCTAACCGCGCAAAATTTCAAAAAAAAAGTTTTTTCTTCGCACATATAGTCCTCCTCAGCCACCCTCAGAAAACGTAGGGGGGCAAAATACTTGTACCATGCCCCCTTCTACCCATTCAGAACATTATTTACCCTCCATTTTATACCTTGATTCGACCGAAACACAAAATGGTGGACTCCCGTTACGCTCCTAGTTCGCGGACCGGACCGCTTCCCGGGAAGCGGTCCAAAAAAAAGGTGGGAAAGTAATTTACAGAAAAACGACTAGAGACACTCTCACCAAATATAAATTAGCTCATACTACATAACAATCCCTTTCATTCTCACAAATTTGATTGAAATTTCATTTAGCCATTTAGCCTGTAGACCTCTCAAAGTACCGTGAGGTAAATTACTTCACAAAACACATCTGAACTGTTGGAATTGACAACCAATGAAAATGTTACTTTCATTTTCTACTTTTATTACCTGACATTTGATTGGTTATATACCTGTATATATATAAAGGAAGAGAAGGAAACACAGCCATTTTGACTACTACTTCTTGTTGTACCTCACATTTCAATAGCTTCAAAAAACTTCAACTTCTTTGTGAAGGTAAGTTATAATTTTTAAAAATGAAATATATTGTGCACTATAACTTAATATAGTAGACTTTTTCTGCTAGATATACACTATCCCTCTGTAGTAGTAATGTATTTAGATAGACTTCTCTGTTATAGTTATGAATGGAGTTAGGCTTGTCTTGGTTAAATCACATACACTTTTTTATAGTCCTATTTCCACTCTGATACTATACACTGCCAAAAGATAAATTCACTGATAAAAACTGCCTATCTAAAATAATCCCAACAGTGCCCTATCTCTACTAATATATATTTTTTTAATCCAAATTTCAGGCAAAATGGAAGGCGAGCAGCAAGTTTCTTTTGAGATGGACCTGCAAGAGAGCAGCCAAGAATTGATTGAACAAATTGACATGGAATTTATGGATGAAAGCTTGGATAATGAACTGCTGCAATGTGTCCAAGCAGTAGATGCCCTCCTTGCAAATGAGGACATTTTACAACCTCACAGATTGCAAACAATATTTCAAGAAAATAATGACATTTCAGACACTGAAATGTTAGAAAGTTTAATAAATTATGAAAAACAATCAAAATAAAAAAAAACTTTAAAAAAAAAGAAAACAACAAAAAAACAACAAAAACAACAAACAATTAACATACAGTCTTTGAAAAGTGTATCATTCTATTATCCTTATAGTACGCTGCCTAGAATGCTTTCCGGTTCGCGTACTAGGCGCTAACCACGCAAAAAAAAAAAAAATCTTTTTTTTTGACCCTCCTGGGCCCTTTTAAAACCTCCACATAAAACCTAGGGGGTCAATGAGGATCTACTATGCCCCCTTATGGTAATTTCCCCCTTTGTTTTGGCCTTCTCTTGTCTCTCGATCCTACCGAGAGACAAGATGGCGGCTGCACCGGACTGTTTAGAATGTTGACAGACACCGAAGAGCCAATCAGCTTTCCGTGCGCAAAGTTCCGTAACGCGAAAAGTACGCGAACCGGATCGCTGCCCGGAGCGCTGTTACAGATATATATCTTGATTTAAACGTTAATTTCTCAAAATCCACTGAAGCACATATATTGAGACCTAGCAAAGGCACATCGGGCTAACAGTCCCTACAATTTTGCCAAGTTTCGTGGAAATCTATTCAGCCGTTTGGGCTAAAAGTGAGTCCAACCGCCTTATGGAAATTAACATGGGAAAAACGCGTTTTGGGATCCCCTTTTTTCTCGGCCCCCCCTTGACGACCCCCCCCCCCAAATTTTCAGGGGCTGCTCAGAAACAAAATGTGCTATTTTCCTGAAAATTTCAGCCAATTCCGTCCACAAACACCAAAGTTATTAGACATAGAATTTTCAGAAATCCCATAGGGAAAAAATCCTAACTATATATACCTACTGGCGACCGCCAGTAGGTAATATATATATATATATATATATATATATATATTCACTGAAAAAACCATAGGTTATAGGCCATATATGGTTAGGAATTTGCATTTACAAAACCTTGAAAATTCACTGAAAAAACCATTGGTTATAGACCATATATAGTTAGGGATTAGCCTTTACAAAACCTTATTTTACTCACACAAAACCATTGAAATTTCATATATAGTTAGTTCCACTAACTATATATCGCGCACCCGCAATCCACTGCTGATGATGTCACATATTACATCATTCATGACATGGTTAGTGACATCACTGATGACATCACTGATGACATCTCAAATGACATCACTGATGACATCACTGATGACAACATCCAGTGACTGTATGTTTCTGTAAAGTTAAAATATGTCTTACATATCGAAGAATGAGTGGATGTATAAGTGTCTGGATGAAGGCTTTAGTAGGTGCATGACTGACTGTATGAGTGAGTGATTAAATGTGTCTCACTGAGTGCATGGGTTAGTGACTAAACTGTTTTAATTTGTGCATCATTATATCTGTTGTTCTACAAACTGCTGCATATGTTGATCAGTAGCTATATGAGTAACTGTATGGGTTATTCATTGGTTGTCCAAGTATTTGTATGGGAAACTGAGTGTGTGTGTATGGGTGGCTTGGAGGTAAGTGACTCTGTACATAGATGTGTGAGTAGTTGATTCACTATATGTATGGGTTCAAAAGTGCATGTGGAAACAGCTGTATGGGCGGTTGACTGTGCATGAGTGTATTAGTGAGTGAATGGATATCTCAGTGCTACATGTCAAAGTAAGTACATATGTAAAACACAGTACATGTGAGAGTTGACATATATAAATAACTGTGCATAAGAGCCAGTGAATGTGTGAGTGGCTGTATGGATCATTGTGAACATGTATCAGGGATTGTATAAGAGAGTAAAGTAAATATGTGTTAGTATATGTTTGAATAAGTAAGGTGTGTATAACTGTATAGTTGAGAAAATGGAGGTGTGATTTATTTTTTGCATAACTGACTAGGTGTGTGAGTAACTCCATGGATGAGTGACAGTCCGTGACTGTCTGTTTACACTGATTGTATCTAAGGTTATATTAGAGTCTGAAGAGGTTCATGGTATTATCACATGAATGATATCATCAGTGATGTGATCAGTCATGTCAAATGAGATGTTATCAGTGATTTTATCAGTGATGTCATTTGAGATGTCATCAGTGATGTCATTTGAGATGTCATCAGTGATGTCATTTGAGATGTCATCAGTGATGTCATCAGTGATGTCACTAACCATGTCATGAATGATGTAATATGTGACATCATCAGCAGTGGATTGCGGGTGCGCGATATATAGTTAGTGGAACTAACTATATATGAAATTTCAATGGTTTTGTGTGAGTAAAATAAGGTTTTGAAAAGGCTAATCCCTAACTATATATGGTCTATAACCAATGGTTTTTTCAGTGAATTTTCAAGGTTTTGTAAATGCAAATTCCTAACTATATATGGCCTATAACCTATGGTTTTTTCAGTGAATTTCATTGTTTTTTTAATAGCAAATATCAAAAGCTGTAAAATGTCAAGTAAGTGATAGGTAAAAACATTTTCGTGTTTATGCACGCTGATGTGCTTTGAACGCTGCCCCCCTCCCCTCTTTTCTCTTAGTAGTACTCTCTCTTTGCAGATAGTGAAGAGTAGTTAACGCAGGCCTTTACCCCCATTGTAATCCGTCGTGCCTGCTTGTCTCTCCATTTGATTGATTGTTATCCAAGCATTTACTGTTTTACAATTGATTCTCTTTGGTTCATTCTCTATTTACAAACAAGCTCAAAGTCGCAATACTCTGTTTAGTCTTTGCAGATAGTGAAAAATCGTGAAAAATCGTGTAAAAAAATAAAAGTAATCGAGCAAAATCAGTAGGCCACTAATTGGATCTCTTTTTGACCTCGCTAAAATAGAAATATTAGGAACAACCCTTCATGAGAAATACGAAAATAGTGAGATGAACTGAGCTCCACACCATGAGGGCTGCAAGACAGCTCGGCTCCGTCACCCACCCCGCCCAAAATAACGACAAACCCTATGCAAATATTAAAAATATACACAACACACCAGCAAAGTAATAGGTAAAACATTTTATTAAATAACTATTTACATTACGTTGGTTTATGAGATGATGTCAGTAGTGGACCGATGTGTGAATAGGTCGGAAGCAGCACAAGGCGCCAAGATCCGGATGGCAAGTCCTGGATGTTGGGTGCCATAGTTCAGAGTTCTGAGCAGCGCTTGTAACACTGTCTGAAGCTTATTTCCACCTACTGCAGCTTCACTATTCTCAAAGTAAGTGAGGGTCGTTTGTGGACCTGACTGCATTTGAAAACAATGTTATATGGTACCTCCCTAAACCGCTTGACGGAGGCCCCCCAGGGGCGGTGTGATGGCACGGACTCGGAGAAGACGCTTGGCTCTGACCCCCTCCCCAAGTCTTATAGCACTGGTGTAGCCTGAGATCGCCCCCGACATAGGCGGCCGGCTCCCGGGGTCCGGCGGAACTTTTTGCCTTTTGATGACTCTTCTATTCTGGACTTTGTCCCACAATCCGTTTGACCTGAAGACACGCTGTAGTGGGGCGCCCCTTTACCGTTTTAGTTGCCATTCCGCCCGCTTTTGCTACACTGTGCCTCTTCCGCCATTCAGCTGTTTACCGCCCGCTCTTGCGACTACAGCGTCTCGCTCACCATGTAGTTGAGTTGCGCCCACTCTTGCGGTGCAGCGATAGGCGACTGCCACAGGACTCTCAAAATGGCGGCCGGCTCTTCAGATTTGGGCGTGGTCCACTAAAATGGCCCTGGGACACCTTGGAACTCGGACGCTTCCCTGATAGGGCTTGGGTCCGATTCTCGAAAGCGTCCCCTCAGCCGTGAAGATTCTACAAAAGTCTTGGGGGCCCCCGACACCCGCAGGCTTCTGGTGGGGAGCGGCTGCTATGTCTGCTCGTGGAATGGCCACGACGGAGCTACGAGATGGTAGTGCTCTCATGCTGACGCCAGCTTTAGTCTGAAACATCCAGAAACACTGTAGACTACCAATTTGATCAGTTCCGGTAGCGCCCCAACATGACCCGGTAGAGAAGAACTTGCCCTCCCCTCTTTGACTGATGGTTCTTGTTGCCTGTCCCCTCTGTTGTCATTTAACAGAACTTTTTGGACTGCTGAAAGGGGTTGTGTTCCGAACGCTGGTTGGTGGAGACATTTTGACTATATTCTTGACCTACGTTGTCGCGTAATGCGTTATATGACACGCCGCGTTAGCGCACCCGGAAGTGATCCGGGGCGCGGCGCGCAGCGCGTAACGTAAGCATAACAGGTCATGTGACTTGTTAATAAAACTTTTTATTGGTTCATTTTACTTTTGTTATTTTAATAATGAAAAGCTTGGTCATATGACCTAAAAAATACGCTTTTTATTGATTTCGAACTTTTTTTTAAAAAACATATATGTTATAATATTCCAGGCTAATGTACTTTCCCAGAAAATTTACAACTGTCCTGCAAGTAAAATATATTCCTTTTTCGAGAAAAAGGGCGTTTCTTCGTTCCATGACGGAGCCGTTGAGTAAAAGAGACTCGGCCTGCTGTCTTAGTCGCCGATACGCCTGATTATCAGATTGTTATCGATCACTTTATGTTGCAGGAGTGGAAAACACAACTGCCCTTGACCATTTATCTTTACCGCGTTCCTACATATCATACCTTTTATCCGTCATGTAATTGGACTGCTTTATTTCACTTGCCTTTTACTGATTCGAAAACAGTGACTAAAAGTAAAAACTTTACCAATGTAAATACTACTACCATGTTTTGTTTTAAAAACCTTTATTGTGAAAATGTCAGTATACAAATACGGGCCTATAACCACGTGGGCCGGCCACGGAGCAAACTGAAATCGTATATGATGAGGAGACATTTACATTATAGAGGAACGTAACGAGCGAGCCATTAGGTTGCAAGTACTAAGGTGTCTAACAGTTGCGGAATCGGTGGACGTACATTTTGTAATTAAAATACGACAGGGCCACTTACAAAAAAGTTATCTAGATATACATTTGCGTGCAAGTACCATGGGTGACGTTAATTCGAACTTTCAATAGTACAGTAATCAATAACACATCAGAACTTAATATCAATAGGGATGTCAAAATATTCAATCAATTCTCGTCCCCGCCCGCCATGAGCATCAAAACTGCATTCATATCTCGTGATATCAAGGTTGTTCAACCAGTACACAACAAGGAGTTACGAGTCCCATTTATACCGGCGCCATTTTGGGCGAGGCTGGGCAGGTCCAAGATATAGTCAAAATGTCTCCACCAACCATCGGCCAGACCAGAAACCCTTTCGGCCCTTTATGCTACAAGATGGTGTCTTCCATTCAGAAAATATTGTTGGCAGCATTTTGAAAGGAAAGATAAACAGCCGTTCTCCTAGTGAGTCTCACATTGTTACATTTAGGAAGAATGTTGAAGAGTAATATGTGGAAAATCTGAAGCCATTTTTCTACAAACTCTCAATCAGCCTTGGATGGAAAAAAAAATCCTGAAGAATGTACAAACTGAAAACCAATTTTTGTCTGTATAGCATCAACAGCAACGCTTGAGTCAGCTTTGTGTCAAGCCGCCATTTTCATTCACTCAATAGCGTCCCCCTGCACACATTCAGGGACCTGGTCGTGTTTTCAGATGAAACGAATTGTAGGACAAGAAGCAGAAAAGAAAAGGAAAAAAGTTCCGCCGGACCTCGGGAGCCGGCCGCCTATGTCATGGGCGATCTTTGGCCACACCAGGGCAATAGTGAAGCTGCAGCAGTTGCAAATAAGCTTCAGACAGTCTTACAAGCACTGCTTTTCTAAACATTTTTTGATTTTTTTGTATTTTTGCACAGTTTTATATTTTTTTTTTGTTTTTGATGGAGGGGAAACAACAAAAAACAGGCATTGAAAAAGGCTCAACAGTGCAGGGCGCCTTGTGCTGGTTCCGACCTATTCACACATCGGTCCACTACTGACATCACCTCATAAGCCAACGGGGCGCCCCACGCCGACTTTCGGCGCAGCATTGTAGGATAGCCACACCAGTGCGGCAACTTGCTGGACACCACCTCGGTGCCATCCGGATCTCGGCGCGTTCGAGTCACTGTACCGCAAGAGTGACCGGAACTCAGCTGGACACGCCGTCTTTCGGCGCAGCATTGTAGGATGGCCACACCAGTGCGGCAATTTGCTGGACACCACCTCGGTGCCATCCGGATCTCGGCGCGTTGTGCTGCCTTCGGCCTACTGTAGCCGCAAGTGCGGACGCAACTCAGTTGGACGGCGAGTGAAACGCTAAGGGGCACTCCACTGCAGCCGAGGAGCCTCCATCTTGGGGGAGACGCACAGCCCCCACTGACTGACGCGACCAAACACGCCAATGGGGCGCCCCACGCCGACTTTCGGCGCAGCATTGTAGGATAGCCACACCAGTGCAGCAACTTGCTGGACACTAACTCGGTGCCATCCGGATCTCGGCGCGTTGTGCTGCCTTCGGCCTATTCGCACATCGGTCCACTACTGACGCCGCCTCACGTGCCAACGGATTTTCTACGCTTTTTGTAGCCCTATGCCGCATAACAGGTCATGTGACTTGTTTATAAAACTTTTCATTGGTTCATTTTACTTTTGGTTTCCTAAAGATGGAAGGCTTGGTCATATGACCTAAAAATAACACTTTTCATTGGTTAAGAAATTTTTTTTTTCCCAAACGATGAAAGCCCCACCTTGTTTCTGGATGATTCAGACTGAAGCTGGTGTCAGCATGAGAGCACCACCATCTCGTGGCTCCGTCGTGGTCATTCCGCGAGCAATCATGGCAGCCGCTCCCCACCGGAAGCTTGCAGGAGTCGAGGGCCCCCAAGACTTTTGTAGAATCTTCACGGCTGAGTGGACGCTTTCAAGAATGGAGCCCAAGCCCTAGCAGGCAAGCGTCCGAGTTCCAAGGTGTCCCAGGGCCATTTTAGTGGACCAGGCCCAAAACCGAAGAGGCGTCCGCCATTTTAAGAGTCCTGTAGCAGCCACCTATCGCTGCACTGCAAGAGTGGGAGCAACTCAACTACATGGTGAGAGAGACGCTGTAGCCACAAGAGCGGGTGCAACTCAGCTGGATGGCCGCCACCTGGGGAGGCCCGTTCACGCAGCCTCCCCCACGCCCCCCCCGGGCCGCCCCACGCCAATTTTCGGAGCAGCATTGTAGGATACCAAAACCAGTGCGGCAGTTTACTGGACATCACCTGGGTGCCATCCACATCTCAGCGCGTTCTGCTGCCTTGGGACTATTCGCACAACAGACCGCTACTGACGAGGCCTCCCCCCGCACCACCCGGGACGCCCCACGCTGTTTTTCTGAGCTGCATTGTAGGATCCCAAAAACCAGTGCGGCACCTAGGTGACATCACCTGGGTGCCGTCCAGAACTCAGCACGTTGTGCTGCCTTGGGACTATTCGCACAAAAGACAGCTTCTGACCATTGTTGCTTTTTTTTTTTTCAAAAATGTTTAAATGTTTTTACAGTTTTTGTACCGTTCGTTATATTTAAAAGTTAATAAAGTTTTATAATCCTACTTTGTTGGAGTGCTATATATTTTTAAAAAATCGGGTTAATGGGGCCTTGAATCGGGTTATTGTCATGTGTAGGCTTTGCAAGTGTACTGCTACAGGATCGGACATTTCAAACTCAAATGCACGTTCTTTTTCTTACCTTTCCGAAGCATGGAGCGCAATAGCAGGCAGAGAAAGGGTGATGCAAGTGTTGAACACTGCCTGGCCTGGCAAGTTGCTGGCAGTGCCCCCCCCCGCCCGCTCCTGAAAGAGGACACACACACACCGCCGCCCCGAGTACTTCACAGATCTTTAAAAGACCATGCGCTTGTTCATGAGGCTTAAATGGTTTATCACCCCTTCTAGAACCCCTGCATTGACCCTCTGACGTTTCCTGGAAGAATTACCACGTAACACAATACCAAGCCTTGTCAGCTGAAACCCCCGAGGAATCGTGGGGCATATTATCAAGGGGGTTTATCTCCGCTTTTTTGGCTTTAAAAGCCAAGAAAGCGGCGATAAAATTATCTCCCTATTACCAAGCTGTCGCTAACACCAGTTAGTGACAGCTAAAAGGAGATAGCGACCATCTTGGGCCCCGCTTTGCATGTCAGTGATATTTATCACTAATGACATGCAAAGTGGGCGTGCCAAGATGTTAGCGACTGGAAACAGTCCCTAATATCGCTATCTTCTATTACCAACTTTTGGAGATATTCGCGCTAAGCGCGAATATCTCCAAAAGCTAACACCTGCCCTGAGCAGTTCTTAGCCATGTTATCCAATGGGAGGTGGATAACATGGCTAAGAGCATTTGCTCGATAATGCATGAATATCGCTGACTTTTCAGCGATATACATGCATTGCGGCCGTTTTTTATCGCATTTGCGATAAACCTTGCTAATAGCAAGGTTTATCTGCGATAAAAATCGCCGATGTGCGGCGATAATTTTTGTCTCTAAACAAGTTAGAGACAAAAATTATCGCTAGTTGTTGGTAATATGCCCCTGGGTTTTTGCTTGCAGAAATCGGGAGGCGGGAGACTAGCACTGAAATCAGTAGTCTCACGCCTGAATCGGGAGGGTTGGCATGTCTGGATTCTCTACAGCTGGGGCCATAAACTACATCCGCAGGGCTAGGTGATAGCCTGGGACCGGCCTGGCATCTAAAATGGCTGCCGTGCACGACAAAATTGTGGCATTGGAAAAAAGGCAAGATGGCGCAGACAATGTTTATCAATAAGGATTCATTTATAACAAAATATTTTATCGCACTGACAAATTGGCGGTCAACACTTCCTGATTTCCATCGAATCGAACGTTAACAGACGTCACGCAGCAAAAAAAAAAAAAAGCTCATGCACAGCCGCTGGAAGACATGTATCAACATATATGAGCCTCCTCAGCCACCCTCAGAAAACATAAGGGATTAGGATACGTCTCATGCACCCCCTTATACCTAGTAATTTAATTAAAACGAAGCACAAAAGGCCGAATTTCGCGTTTTGCTACCAGTTTGCCGCCCAGTTCGCGGCCCGGGAAGCGCTTCTACCGTGAAAAATATATATTTTTTTATTTTCCCCACGGGACCCTTTAATAACCCCAACAACATTCCTAGGGGGTCAAGAGGGGTATACCTTGCCCCCTTTCATTAAATTCCCCCTTCGTTTTTCACCTCTTCTTCTCTCTCGATCCTACCGAGAGATAAGATGGCGGCCGCTCAGGACTGTTTAGAATGTTGACAGACACCGGGGAGCCAATCAGCTTCGCATCGCAAAGTTCCGTTTCGCGAAAAGTAAGCGGACCGGAGCGCAGCCCGGAGCGCTGTTACAGATATATATTTTGTTTTGAACGTTAATTTCTCAAAATCCACTGGAGCAGATATATTGAGACCTAGCAAAGGCACATCGGGCTAACAGTCCCTACAATTTTGCCGAGTTTCGTGCAAATCCATTCAGCCGTTCGAGCTAAAAGTGAGGCCAACCGCCCTATGGAAATTAACATGGGGAAAACGCGTTTTGGAACCCCCCTTTTTTCCCGCCCCCCCTTGATGAAACCCCCCCGAATTTTCAGGGGCTGCTCAGAAAACAAAATGTGCCATTTTCCTGAAAATTTCAGCCGATTCCGTCCACAAACGCCAAAGTTATTAGACATAGAATTTTCAAAAGTTCCATAGACAAAAAATCCTAACTATATATACCTACTGGCGACACGCCAGTAGGTAATATATATATATATATTCTCTGAAAAAACCATAGGTTTCACACCAGTTATAGTTAGGAATTAGCATTTAAAAAACCTAAGAAATTCACTGAAAAAACCATAGGTTTCACACCAGTTATAGTTAGGAATTAGCATTTAAAAAACCTATTAAATTCACTGAAAAAACCATAGGTTTCACACCAGTTATAGTTAACTGGAAATGTTACTGACATAAAGCCATTGAAATTCCACGTTATAGTTAGTTGGACTCACTATAACTTGCGCGCCTGCAATGCACTGCTGATGACGTCACATATTACATCACTCATGACATGGTCAGTGACATCATTCATGTCACATGTCATGACAAAAAATTTTTTTGGCCCCGCAGGGCCCTTTTATGGCCCCCACATCAAACCTAGGGGGTCAGGGGGGTCTACTCTGCCCCCTTATGGTCATTTCCCCCTTTGTTTTTGCCACCTCTTGTGTCTCGATTTTACTGAGACACAAGATGGCGGCCTCTCCAGACTGTTTCGAATGTTTACAGACACCCGAGAGCCAATCAGCTTTCCGTGCACAAGTCGCGTGGCGCACCCGGTGCGCTCCCCGGTGCGCGTACCGGGGAGCGGCCATAGATATATATATTTTTTTGAACCTAAATTACTCAAAAACCACTGGAGCACATATCTTGAGACATAGCAAAGGCACATCGGACTACCAGTCCCTACAATTTTGCCAAGTTTGGTGGAAATCCATTCAGCCGTTCAGGCTAAAAGTGAGTTTGACCGCCCTATGGAAATTAACATGGGGAAAACACGTTTTGGGACCCCCCTTTTATCTTGACGAATCCCCTCTCCCTCGATTTGCGCGGGGAGAGCACCCGGTACGCGCACCCGGGAGCGGACCGGGGAGCGTACCATGGGTAAAACCCAGTGAAACAGTAAAATAATAATTTAAAGTGCTTAGAGGTAGGGTAGCTCTGAATAGAGTTGTTGTGTTGTACACCGTCTCCTCTGTAGATACTCCTCTATAGATATCTTGCATGTTCTTACATATGTTATTGTGGTATATGGAATCCATACCATAGTCTGTCAGGAAAGAAGAAATAGATCCTTTAAGCCCTCCCTGAGAAGGCCTAGGGAATGATAGGTAGTCTACCCTGCTCCCTTATGATGTTTTCAAGTATTACATTTTACTCTCTTCTGAATCTACACAAAATTGGCGGTGATATGGTGCATTAGAGACAGACAGTGAGAAAAAGGAGGCAGGAGATGAAAAAGAGATGTCAAATACAGATTGAAGATAATATAGAGGGAGAAAGGAAGTAACTATGAGCAAACTTATTATGTAACACAAAAAAGTTGTACAGTATACTATATGTCTCACTTTATATTATAACTAGCAGCCCGCCCCAGCGTTGCCCCGGGCAGAAGGGGGCTGGGGGCAGCATTGTAAGGCTCTGTGCACTCCCGCCCGCCCCTACATTGCCCAGACCGCATCCCTCCAGCCTCTCGCCGCCCGCCCCGACATTGCCCAGCCCACCTCCCGCCTGCCTCGCGCCTCGATCCTCAATCTTCCCGCCTCCCGCCCGCCGCTCGCCGCCCGCCTGCCTTTGCCTTACCTGGGCCGCCCGCAACAGACTTTACCGCCACTCCTCGCCGCTCTTTGCCTTACCTGAGCCGCCCGCTCCGGACTTCTCCGCCACTCCTCGCCGCACGTCACCGCTCCTCCCCGCATGTCGTCATCACGTCTAGGTCGCGGTCAGCACTACGTCGCGGCCGGCGCTAGTTTTCGGGGACTACTTTGTTTTGAAATTTAAATTTTTTCATTTACGTTTTATTTTTATTTTATGTTGCCTATGTCCATCTACACACCCTGAGGATTCCAACAATGTATTGGGTGTGTGGATTGGCGCTGTGGTTCCCGTGTTTACCTTGCCAAAAGGTTTCTGTTCTCTCTTTATACTAGTAGTATAGATCATTTTGGTACTATTTCATGAATTACATATAATAATGAATAATGTCTCAAACAATTTTTAATTATTAAATATACATTTATTGTTCTGATTTTTCAAAATTTAAAAGCATTTCTAACATTAGATCATCTGGAATGTCCTCATTTTGATTCAATGATTCTATTGATTCAACACTGTCAAGTAATTGTTGGTCCAGAGACTGATCCATGAAGTCCAAGTCATCCATATCTTCCTCAGGGTTGTTGTCAACAAGAACTTCGAAAGAAATATTAATTTTGTCTTGTTTTCCTTCCATTTTCTTGCTGTAAATTGCATAAAAAATAACTATGTCAGTAGAGTTAGGGCACTGTTGGGTTTAAGTTCAGACAGGTACTTTTGAGTTTTTAACAGTGAAGTTATCTTTGGGTAGTGTATCGTTTCAGGCAGGAAGTAGAATTATTAAAAAGTGCCTGTGATGAAGCCTACGTAAATTCATAATTATACCAGAGAAGCCTAACTCAATCCATAATTATAACAGAGAAGTCTATCTCAATCTCTAACTCTTACAGAGGGACAGTATATAACTATCAGAAAACGTTTTCCCAAATTAACTTAAAGTGCACAACATAGTTCCCTTTCCAAATTAACAACTTAACTTTGTGAAAGGAGTTGTAGTTTTCTGTGAAAATCCTTTTCAAATGTACCTCAGGTAGTATTAGTCAAAATGGCTGTGTTTCCCTCTAATTTTTCATATATATTCACGTACTTAACCAATCAAATGTCAGCACATAAAAGTACAAAAAATAAGTAACATTTTAATTGGTTGCAAATTCGAACACTTTCATATGTGTTTTTGTCATGTAATTTACCTCAAGATAATTTTACAGGGCTACAGCCTAAATGGCTGAATGGAATACCACCAAATTTGGGAATATGGTAGGGACTACTATGAAGTAGGGCCTATTCTATATTTGGTGAAAGTGTCTCCAGTGTTTTTTATGTAAATTACCTTCCCACATTTTTTGGGGAGCGCTTACCGGTGCGCGCTCCGGTACGCGCACCGGTAGCGCTACGGGAGTCCGCCATTTTGTGTTTTGGTAGAATTGAGACACAAGATGGAGGACAAACAACGTTGGGAATGGGTAAAAGGGGGCACAGTAGACACCCCCTGACCCTCTAGGTTTTCTGAGGGGGGTTTAGGAGGCTCATATAGGCCCAAAAAAAAAATTGCGGTGGGAGTGCCTGGGACGCGCACCGGGGACCATACCGGGGAGCGTACTTTGGTGAAAAATAGTGAAAAAAGTTAGAGTAAAATAATCATTTTAAGTGATCAGAGGTAGGGTAGCCCTGAAAAGAGATTTTGGGTTCTGTGTGTGAATTAGGTACCTACAAGTAGGTTCCAATGCACAGTCTTAAATTCAGGAGGAATATTCTATTCCCCTCATCTGAGAAGTGCACACCATCTCCTCTGTAGATATCTTGCATGTTGTAACGCAAGTTATTGTTGTATATTGTTGTATGTTGGTTTGAAAATAGTAAGGGAAGAGTTTTGATTGGTTGAAATGAGGCATATGTGTGTAGAATTAGAGGTTTTCTGTGCCAGTCATGGTTGCAGTGTCTTGAGTGCATACCTTTTGCTCTGCTAAAGAAAAATTGGTGTGTGTGTCTGACACTGTTCTCTATCTCCCAAAGTATTTGTAAAGGTAAGAAATGATTCATTTAATTTAGATAGAGACTTGTATGCTCTATGGAGAAGATTTGGAAGCAGATTGTGTTTTTTTAATGTTGCTTTGTGTCATGTTTTTTGATAATGCCTGGTGAAAACATTTTGCTGCATAGAGGAATTGTCTTTTGTGAAATAGTGAGGTTTCAGTAGTGAAAATGAATGCTTGTACATTGGACCTGTGTTGTGTTTCTAAAATGTTATTTAAAAAACGATTTTGGTGAAAATGAATGGCTTTTATATTTTTGAGAAGGAATATATAGTGTCTGGCTCATTAAATACATATATTTGAAGCTTTCACAATGATGTTACCTGCGTTACCTCAGATTAGGATGCAGATTGAGCTTCTTTCTTGTTGGTTTGTGTCATGTTTTTTGATAATGCTTGGTTAAAACATTTTGCTGCATAGAGGAATTGTCTTTTGTGAAATAGTGAAGTTTCTGTAGTGAATTTGAATGCTTGTACATAGGACCTGTGCTGTGTTTCTAAAATGTTATTAAAAAAACGATTTTGGGGGAAATGAATGGCTTTTATATTTTTGAGAAGGAATATATAGTGTTTGCCTCATTAAATAAATATATTTGAGCGTTTCAGAATGATGTCACCTGCGTTACCTCGGATTAGGAAGCAGTTTGAGGTTCTTTCTTGTTGGTTTGTGTCATGTTTTTTGATAATGCTTGGTCAATAGATTTTGCAGCATAGAGGAATTGCATTATGTAAAATTGAGAAGTTTCACTAGTGACATGGAATGCTTGTACATAGGACCTGTGCTGTGTTTCTAAAATGTTCTTTAAAAAACGATTTTGGGGTAAATGAATGGCTTTTATATTTTTGAGAAGGAATTAATAGTGTTTGCCTCATTAAATAAATATATTTGAGCGTTTCAGAATGATGTCACCTGCGTTACCTCGGATTAGGAAGCAGTTTGAGGTAGTGAGGTTTCAGTAGTGAAATTGTCTGCTTGTACATAGGACCTGTGCTGTGTTTCTTAAATGTGATGCGAAAAATGATTTTGGGGCAAATGAATGGTTTTTACATTCTTGAGAAGGAATAAATATTGTAGGTGAGGTGAGGCCTGTCCAGGGGTGTAGATGAGGTGAGGCCTGTCCAGGGGTGCAGATGAGCTGAAGCCTGTTCAGGGTTGTAGATGAGGTGAGGCTTGCACAGGGGTGCAGAGGAGGTGAGGCCTGTGTTCAAGAGTGTAGTGGGAGAGAAGCCTGTCCAGGGGTGCAAAGGAGGTGAGGCCTGTGTCTACGAATGCAGTGGGGGAGAGGCTTCATGAAGTCCAGTCCACTGCACTCTTAGACACAGGCCTCACCACCTCTGCTCCCCTGGACAGGCCTCACCTCCTCTGCGCTTCTGGACAGGCCTCACTTCATCAGCACAATCTGCTTCCTAATCTGAGGAAACACAGGTGAAACGTGCAATCATGTACACAGTATCTAAACCTTGTGAATAATGTAAAACCAATTCATGTGCTGTAAATCAATTTTTACAATACATTTAAAAAACAGAGCACAGGTCATATGTACAAGCATTTCATTACACTTCTGAAACCTCACTTTTTTACAAAATACAATTCCTCTATGCACTAACATTTTTTTACCAAGTATTATCAAGAAATATGACACAAAGGAAGAATAAAAAAGCTTAATGTGCTTCCTAATCTGGTAAATAGATTTTGCAGCATAGAGGAATTGCATTATGTAAAAATGAGAAGTTTCACTGGTGACATGGAATGCTTGTACATAGGACCTGTGCTGTGTTTCTAAAATGTTTTTTAAAAAACGATTTTGGGGTAAATGAATGGATTTAATATTTTTGAGAAGGAATTAATATTGTTTGCCTCATTAAAAAAATATATTTGAACCTTTCAGAATGATTTCACCTGCGTTACCTCAGATTAGGATGTAGATGAGCTTCTTTCTGGTTGGTTTGTGGCATGTTGTTTGCAAATGCTTGATATAAACATATGTAAGATAGAGGAATTGTCTTTTGTAAAATAGTGAGGTTTCAGTAGTGAAATTGTATGCTTGTATATAGGACCTGGTCTGTGTTTCTTAAGTGTGATGCGAAAAACGATTTTGGGGCAAATGAATGGTTTTTACATTTTTGAGAAGGAATAAATAGTGTAGATGAGGTGAGGACTGTCCAGGGGTGTAGATGAGGTGAAACCTGTCCAGGGATGCAGATGAGGTGAAGCCTGTTCAGTGTTGTAGATGAGGTGAGGCTTGTACAGGGGTGCAGAGGAGGTGAGGCCTGTATTCAAGAGTGTAGTGGGAGAGAAGTCTGTCCAGGGGTGCAAAGGAGGTGAGGCCTGTGTCGTAGTATGCAGTGGGGGAGAGGCTTTATGAAGTCCTGTCCATTGCACTCTTGGACACAGGCCTCACCTTCTCTGTTCTCCTGGACAGGCATAACCTCATCTGCACTCCTGTTCAGGCCTCACCTCATCTGCATCCTGTCACCATCAACTATTCCCAATACATTGAGGCTTGTCAAGGGGGCACAGAGGAGGTGAGGCTTACCCAAGGGTCAGAGGAGGTGAGTCTTGTCCATTGCACTATTGGACATAGTCCTCACCTCCTTTGCACCCCTGGATAGGCCTCATGTCATCTGCTCAATCTGTTTACTAATCTGAGGAAACACAGGTGACAGTTTTTTTTAATCATGCAGAGACTATCTAATCAACCTTTTTCTTTGTAACATTCTCTCCTTGAGTTACTCCCTATAACACCTTTTGTTTGTTGTACACCCTCTCTTCCTCTTTCTGACTTTTTTCTCTCTTCCTGTAACACCCTCTGTCTGACCTACTTCTTGTTACATCCTCTCTCTGATTTACTTCCTCTTACACTCTCTCTCAAACTTACTCTCTGTCTCTCCCTTTTACAGGCTCTCTCTGTTTTAGTCTCTTTTACAACCTATTCCCTTCTAACACACTCTCTCTGTCTTACATCCTCTGACACCCTTTCTCTGTTTTACACCGTGTTACACCCTTTTTTCTGACTTACTCTTTTTCTCCCTTTCTTTGACTTACTCCCGCTCCCTATTACATCCTTTCTCTGTCTTACAGCATTTTATACACTCTCTCTGTCTTACTCCATCTCTATGTTTTCCTCCCTATACCTTTTTCTTTGTCTGACTCTCTCTGTCTCTTTGTGTTACTCCCTCTAGCTGTTTTTCTCTGTCTTACTCCTAGTTATATAGTTGCTGTGATATAAACTTAGATATGTTGTAAACTAGTGTTTATATTGTTTGCTTACTGTCATTCCTTTGTTGTTTGCTAATAGTGGTCTATAATGTGTTATTATGTTCTTTACCACAGATTGACATCAACAATTCAAAACTAAGGAAATATGCCTTCAAGGCAGAGGAGTAGGAAAAATGCCATACAGGAAAAAAACAAAAACAGCAACGGAATTAAAGCACTCCCCTACAACAAGTACTTCAAAAAACACAAAAAAAGCTCCTGTTAAGACAACTTTCGGAACATATTTAGAGCAAAAAAAAAATGTTAATGGGAATGTAAAGAAACAGAAGGAGAGAGCAAATTTGAAAAGGAAGGAGAGGCCCCCCAAAAATGTTACTACTGGAGCAGGAGAGAACAGTATGTATAGCAATAGAAGGCAAAATCAATTTAGGGACATTCGTAGACGAATGTTTCGCAATAGGGTAGTTTTAAATTTGTTAAGAAATGTAAAGAAAGGTAAACAGAGAGCTGCTTTTTACAAGAAAAAGAAAAGTGTAGAGAAGATTGTTGATCAGGCTTTTGAAGTTAAGAAAAAATTATTTATTTTAGTAATCAATAGAATTAGGATACTTAACAAGGCAATTGATGTTTTTAAATCGAACAGTAGATGGAAAAGAATAATTAATCGGACTCATTTTTGTGAAGTATTTTCTGGAGAATGGATGCATAGTTCAAGTTCTGAGCCATTTTTTAATGAGGAGAGTTACTTCCAGGAGAATGATTTGGTGCATGCAGTTGACACCAGTGGTCGAGCATATGAGGTGAAAGACGGTTGTCTGATGGAAAAAGAGAAACTTGTGTATAGAGATGTAGAAGAGGTGTTAGCTGATGAAGTTTTAGGGAGACGTACTAAGGGTACAGTGCACACATGGAAGTGAAGTAGTATTTTGGAAAGGGGCGACCACTCGGTCCCCCCGAACGTATGGTAGGGGGCCCGGATCCCCCCGGGAAACCATTTTGGGCGGGAGGCGTGTCTCGGCTGGTATGCCCGAAGCGGCGTAGCCGGGGCGCGCCTTTTTCCCGCCCAAGAGGGGTTGTCCTAGACACCTACACAGTTGGCCACGCCCTGTAGGCAGACCGGAGGAGGGTACACGCCCTCCCGAAGAACAATAAAAGGAGCAACAATCCAGAGAAGCATCCTCTTGTTCCTGTGCTTGGAAGCTGCACCCCTCGTTGCACGTGAGCCCTCGACGGAACAAGGAGCCAATTTTGAGAACTTGTAATTTTTGTCTTTCTCTTTCAGCGACTCTGTACCTTTGTATCCAGGACCTCGTAGAGCATCAAGGATCGAATACCTGACAACGATGCCTGGCAGGAAGGTCAGAAAGAAGGCTGGGACTGAGCAGATGCTTCGCATGTTGATAAAGGATATGGCGAGCATGAAAAAACAGACGGCGGCAATGAACAATAGACCGAAGAAAGTCATAGGACCAGCATTGCCGGGAGTAGTCCCCGCTGGGAGAGGTAAAAGGGCCAGGA
This sequence comes from Lissotriton vulgaris, assembly GCF_964263255.1. Taxonomy (NCBI): domain Eukaryota; kingdom Metazoa; phylum Chordata; class Amphibia; order Caudata; family Salamandridae; genus Lissotriton; species Lissotriton vulgaris. Next base: position 1,150,997,466 of record NC_141698.1, read on the forward strand.
ATAGGGCGGCAGGGGGAGAGGCCCCAGTTCGCGAGTCACCCCCGGCAAGACCGGTTAGTCCAGTGGAGGCCCCGGTTCCGATCCCGGACGCAGGCCAACCGATTCCGGTAGTGGTTTCGCCCACTAACAAGGAGGATATGCCTCCGGAGTTGGCCGCCCAGTTGGCCGCATGGCTCGGCAAAGATACTGAGGGTACTACGACACCAGGAGACACGGCCGAAAAGGCCAGGTTACTAATGAAGCAGTTGCGGCAATCGAGAGATGCTGCGAAGGCGACTCTCCCTCTTGTTTCCCCTCAGGTTCCCTCTGAACGACCGGCGTCTGGCGTTGGAGCAGTAGCAGGAACAGCTACCGATTCGGGTAAGCAGCCATTGCCAATGGCAAGGGAGGGAGCGTTACCCTCAAGAAGGGAAAGGGTGGTTCAACATATCCCGCTGGCCACGAAAGAATTGATTTGGGCTGATAAATATGTAAATATGTTCTCTCTCTTGACTGACCACCACGAGGTGGAGCATGTTAAAAGTCAGAAGGATCTGTTGCACCCGAGTGTATTGCGTGCAAAAATGGCGGGATTCAGGGTGGATGAGACGGTCTCCAATTGGGCCAGGGCATTTGCAATGTTCACTGCGATCATGGGGGAGCGTAAGCCCTAAGTGTTGACCGAATTGGCTTGCTACCAGACACGTATAATGGATTTCTATGAAACATATGAAGGCAATCAATGGTTGGGTTATGATAGTAAGTTTCGTAAGGCCAAGGAGCACGACTCATCTCTGACGTGGGATTGTTTCGACTCCATCTCTTGGCAGAAGCAGCTCATGCCGGGCAGGACGAAGTCGTCTTTGCTCGGCGGAAGTGGGTCGGAGCCCTCCCGTCATTATGCGGCGGCGCCCTTTCGAGCAGGCGCCACTAGTGACCACCAACCAAGAAGTGGTGGGAACGGGGGTAGAAAAGGGGTCTGTTGGAGCTTTAACAGAGGCAAGTGCACGAGGCCACAAGGGACATGCAAGTTCAGGCATGAGTGTGCGGGGTGCGGAAACTCTTCACACCCTGAGAGTTCATGCAGAGCCAAGAATGGTGATACAGGGGGTAGAGGAGGGGCCAAACAGGTCTAATGTCGACCAAGGGGCACCGCTACCTACCCCCGTAGACATCATGGCAATGATCCCCTGGCTGAATGAATACCCTGATCATGTCTCCGCTGGGGTGTTGCGAGACGGCTTCTCGTATGGTTTCCACATCCCGGCGGGGGATTTTCGGGGGGAATCACTGTGTAAGAACCAACTGTCGGTGCAGCAGCATACGGCGGTGGTAGAGAGTAAGATTGCAAAAGAAGTTGCCCGTGGCCGGGTTGCCGGCCCATATAGGCACCCGCCAGTCGATAATTTTGTTTGTTCACCACTGGGTGTAGTCCCCAAGAAGGACCCAGGTGAGTTTAGGTTAATTCATAACTTTTCGGCCCCTAGGGGTCTTTCGGTAAAAGATGCAAATGATCCAGGACTATATTCGGTGCGGTACGCATCATTCGATGAGGCCGTTGCCATGTTGAATCGCCTGGGGCCCGGAGCGCTGATAGCTAAATCGGATATTGAGTCAGCGTTCCGGTTGCTCCCGGTACACCCACAGGATCAGCGTCTGTTAGGTTTTGTTTTTCAGGGACGCTATTACATGGATAGGTGTATGCCAATGGGTTGCTCCATATCTTGTGCCTATTTTGAAAAATTCAGTTGTTTTTTGCAATGGGCATTCACCAGGGCCACGGGCTATGCCCAGGTTATGCACTACCTAGATGATTTTTTGTTCTTGGGGCCGGCCGGTGACACGGAATGTGCACAGGCTTTACGGGAATTTTGCACTCTTATGGAGCAGTTTGGTGTGCCATTGGCACCAGGGAAGACGGTGGGGCCATCGACTTCACTCGAGTTTCTTGGAATTGAGCTCGATTCTGTGAAGGGATGCTTCCGTTTGCCCAAGGAAAAAGTAGTGAAGTTCAGGGCCTCCCTAGAACTGTGTATTAGCGGAGAGAAAGTAACCCTCCATCAGTTACAGCATCCGGTGGGACAACTTAACTTTGCCCTTAGAGTGATTCCAATGGCTCGTACTTTTTCCCGCTCTATTGCACAAGCCATGGTCGGTCTCAAGGAAGGGCACCACCACACGAAACTGTCTGCAGAGGTTCGCCAGGACATGCGCATATGGTTGGCATTTCTGGCGGACTTTAACGGTCGAATTGTGTGGAGCAAGCCACCAGCTTCCTCAGAGGAGCTGGGTTTGTGGACCGACTCGGCGGGGAGTTTGGGGTTCGGTGCCATCTTCGGTGACCGATGGTCGGCACAAACATGGCCGACATGGTGGCACACCAGTGGGCTCACAGGTAACATTGGGTTTCTTGAGCTGTTCCCCATTTTTGTGGCCCTGAAGACATGGCCTGATGGGTTTCGTGATCGCACAGTGGTGTTTTGGTCCGACAACATGACCGTGGTCGATTGTATAAATAATCAGGCAGCACGCTGCAAGTGGATATTGAGATTAATTAAGGAAATTGTACTACTGTGTATGAGACTGAACGTTCAGTTTAGGGCAAAACACGTGCCGGGTGTACTGAACCAGGCGGCTGATGCACTCTCTCGTTCCCACATGCAGGCCTTCAGGGGTTATCTACCTTCTGCGGACTTGGTGGCGGCACCATTTCCCGAAGCTCTCTGGTTACTCGGTGCCCCGGATTACAGGACCTCGTGGGAGCAAGTCTAGCCCCCAGGACAAGGAAGGCATACGAAGGAGCGTTTCGTTCCTATTGGGAATTTTTGGGTCCAGCAGGAGGGGATCATTGGGGGCAGGAGGAGTATGTCCTAAAGTTTCTAGTGTCACTCCACAAGGCAGGCCGATCAGCGGCAACGGCCAATAGGCACCGGGCCGCCATTGCATTCATGGCGCAGGCGCATGGCATCAAGGACCCCACATCGTCCTTTCTGGTGAAGAAGGCGCTGCGAGGGTGGCAACGCCTCGAGGGTCGTAGAGTAGACGAGAGGCACCCAATTGGGCTTGAAAGGTTGTCCCTGTTGATGTCCGTACTCCCTGCGACATGTTCATCCCAGTCAGAGGCAGTGCTGTTCCGGGCCGCTTTCGCATTAGCATTCCATGGGGCTATGCGGGTGAGCGAGCTGGTGGCAAAGAATAAGCAGGATACGGGGGGAGGTCTGTGTCGAGAACACATTCTCATCAAGGGTGATTCAATGGTAGTCACAATAGCCAGGTCCAAAACCGATCAGGGAGCTATCGGGGACAGTGTTGTTGTCCAGCGTATACGAGGGTCCCCCATGTGCCCAGTGAAATGCGTTGCGGAATATTTAGCGCAAAGGGCGGTGTCATGGGGGGGAAGCTTGCTGAGACACACCGACGCCACCCCACTGACTAGGTTTCAGTTTCAGCGGGTGCTAACAATGGCAATCGCGGCAGCGGGCTTGGACCCGAGCGATTTTGGGACCTATTCCTTTCGGATAGGGGCTGCTACAGAGGCTACAGTCAGGGGTCTGAGTGTTGAAACAGTGAAACAATTGGGACGTTGGTCCTCGAACTGTTATAAAAGGTATGTGCGGTTGCACATGTTGTGAAGCCAATGTCATGCACTCACGCTTCTTGTTTTCTGTTTGGTTTACAGTTTCGCGGCCATGCTATGCGGGGCGGACTGTGCAGTTGACCCAACACCTGGGGACCAGCGGTCAAAGATCACCGGCTGAGGGAAGAGTGGTGTGGGTCGTTGGCCACTCATACGTGAGGCGTGCCGGGGACGTATTCAAAGAAGGTGACATGATTCACGTGGCTGGGGAATACGGATACAGGGTGACCTTCCACGGAAGGGGCGGGCTCTGTATTGACCAGTTTCAATGTTTTATTGAGGGACTGTTAGGGCGGACAAGGTCACCGCCGTCTGTAATCATAGTACACCTGGGAGGCAATGATTTGTTAACAATTGGTCGTCGAGTACTGCTCGAGCGAATTCTATCCACTGTTAGTTGGTTGGCGAGAAGGGTTCCGGGGTGCACGATAGCATGGTCACACATGATCCCCAGGAAGGTGTGGCGGGGGGCCCTCTCTGTGGCAGCTTTGAATCATTCAGTAAAGAAAGTCAATAACAAACTTAGTAGGTTGTTTCGCTCAGGACAGTTGCATTGTATTCCACATGGATGTATTCGGGGGGACCACATGTATCTCGAAGATGGGGTCCATTTGTCCCGGGAGGGGAATGTATTACTCATAGGAGACTTCATAGCATGGTTAAGGGGTTTGTAAATCCATGACCTTTAGTAGGAGTTTTGTGGGGGGTCCGGATAGCCGGTCAACTATCCGGCCTGTGGCGGTAAGGTCAAGATCGGTGAGCAGTAATTTCAAGATCCCTAGAGGGGGGCGCCACCCATTATGGATGGGAGCGCCCGGGGGGAGGCGGCCATTGGCCCCTCACACGGGGAGGCGGCACCCACTAAGTATGGGGTTACCTAAAGGGAAGGCGGTCATAGGCCCCTCCCAGGGGAGGAGGCGGCTACGTGCCCCTCCTACGAATTTCCCGGGGCCAGGACATCCGCGACGGCGGATGTGGTAAGCAGTGTGGGGTTGGGGGGGGTCTACGCTACCTTCTAGACACCTCACACGAGTCCTCGGATGACCACTAAGATGGCGTTGAGTTAAATAAGGGGCCCCCGCTAAGACAAGGGAAATTGGAAGTTGGCACAGAGGTACAGTCATCTGTGCGCCCGCCCCTCACAAGTGAGGGGGGAGTTCTGGTATTAGGGATCTGACACCGGTTACGACCTTGCCGTTGGCCCGTAATGTTAGGATGTACAATTTTTATTTAGAAAGTATGCATTTGCAGGATGTCTAGACTCGGCTAGGAGAACCTTTGTATTAGAGTTTTGTTAAGGTTAGCCAATAAAAGTGTCTGCATCGTAATGTCATAAATGAAAAATTTTACATGATATGAAACTGTTATTTTAATGTTTTAATTTTGTTTCATATTTTAATAAATACGGCCGGGAGGGTAACTCCCTCCTGCCTTCCAAAAGTTCAAGAACTGTGTCCGTCTTCCCATCCTTGGGGATTGTGTTGGGAGGGGGTGACAGGCATCCCGGCCATATGGAAAGGGGCGACCACTCGGTCCCCCCGAACGTATGGTAGGGGGCCCGGATCCCCCCCGGGAAACCATTTTGGGCGGGAGGCGTGTCTCGGCTGGTATGCCCGAAGCGGTGTAGCCGGGGCGCGCCTTTTTCCCGCCCAAGAGGGGTTGTCCTAGACACCTACACCGTTGGCCACGCCCTGTAGGCAGACCAGAGGAGGGTACACTCCCTTCCAAAGAAGAATAAAAGGAGCAACAATCCAGAGAAGCATCCTCTTGTTCCTGTGCTTGGAAGCTGCACCCCTCGTTGCATGTGAGCCCTCGACGGAACAAGGAGCCAATTTTGACCCACCCGCCAGCCCCTTATGGCAATGATCAGTACTGCAATAAAGTTAATTTTGTTTTGATAAGTATCTTTTTTCTCCCAGTTTAGTGGTTAATAAAAATGTCAATGTTGGTAATGCAATAAAATTATTTGCCTCAGATCATTTTCTCAGTTGAACAGAGTTTTCAGTCTAAGGGAAGATGTGTTGAATGTTTAGTAAGTGTTGCAATGTAAAGTTTATTTTCTTTCTTCAATAGGTAGTTAAACGTCGTATTTATTCTTTGGTCGGGCGGTAAGGTCATGATCGGTGAGCAGTAATTTCAACATCCCTAGAGGGGGGTGCCACCCATTATGGATGGGAGCGCCCGGGGGGAGGCGGCCATTGGCCCCTCACACGGGGAGGCGGCACCCACTAAGTATGGGGTTGCCTAAAGGGAAGGCGGTCATAGGCCCCTCCCAGGGGAGGAGGTGGCTATGTGCCCCTCCTACGAATTTCCCGGGGCCAGGACATCGGCGACGGCGGATGTGGTAAGCAGTGTGGGGTGGGAGGGGGGTCTACTCTACCTTCTAGACACCTCACACGAGTCCTCGGATAACCACTAAGATGGCGTCAAGTTAAATAAGGGGCCCCCGCTAAGACAAGGGAAATTGGAAGTTGGCACAGAGGTACAGTCCTCTGTGCGCCCGCCCCTCACAAGTGAGGGGGGAGTTCTGGTATTAGGGATCTGACTCCGGTTACGACCTTGCCGTTGGCCCGTAATGTTAGGATGTACAATTTTTATTTAGAAAGTATGCATTTGCAGGATGTCTAGACTCGGCTAGGAGAACCTTTGTATTAGAGTTTTGTTAAGGTTAGCCAATAAAAGTGTCTGCATCGTAATGTCATCAATGAAAAATTGTACATGATATGAAACTGTTATTTTAATGTTTTAATTTTGTTTCATATTTTAATAAATACGGCCGGGAGGGTAACTCCCTCCCACCTTCCAAAAGTTCAAGAACTGTGTCCGTCTTCCCATGCTTGGGGATTGTGTTGGGAGGGGGTGACAGGCATCCCGGCCATAGTAGTGTGCGACAGGATTCAATCGATTTGCTTCATAATTTCTTACGTACATATAGTAAGAAAAGTGTAAAACAGAAAATGAAGATGTTGCAAGAGTTAGATCCTTGCAGAGTGGGAGAAAATACAGGTTTACATGGGCATTCACTGGCTTGTCTTTCTAGAAAAGTATGACAGAGTGTTTTTTTCATCATTTTAGGATGTTAGCAGTGCATCATAATAAAGTGGGGAAATTAGTGAGAAGGTTGTATCATGCAAAAAGTCCAGCACTTAAGCTTAAACAGTTAAACAGTGCTCTTTTGCATTGATCTGAATTAGATGTGAAGAGCATTTGTGAAGAAGTTGAGTTTTGTTATTTTGGGGACAAAGAGGACAGTGTAGAAATGGATATAGTCATAGATGGTAATGTGGAAGACAATGTACAGATTTTAAGTACAGAAAAGTTTGACGAGGAAATTACCAAGTTTAAGGTGAAATCAAGTGAAAGGCCTAATTTAACTTGTGTGTGTTGTCGACGGACTCATTATAAGATTCAGACTAGGTTAGTTTATTTATATGCAAAAAGTGAAATGGAAAATAATAGTGAATGGAAGGATTTTGTAACTTGTTGGTTGAGAATTCTTTTGATTTGAGTTTGATCAGCATCTTTGTAATTATTGTTTTAAAAAATTAAATGAAAACAGAATGCCTGCTAGAGTTGTTCATAATAATCTTTAGTTGGTAGATATTCCTTCTGAATTGATGGATTTAAATACTTATGAATCTATTTTGATTCAATGTGTCCATCCTTTTCAGGCTATTGTTCGCATGGAGCCTAAGATAGGGAAATTGCCTCCTTCAGATTTACAAAGAGGATTAAAGGGAAGAGTTGTTTATTTGACTCTAGATGTCATGAAAAATATTGATACAATTGGTGTAGAAAGAGTAGAAGAGGATCCTCTAGTTATTCTAGTTAATGGGGTTCCGACAAAGAGTGAGAAAATCTGGCAAGATTTAGTGGATGTTAGGAAAGTCAAAAAGGCAACTTTGTATTTGGTCAAAAACAATGAGTGCTACAAACATGCATGTGTTGGAGCAGAGGAAACAGCTACAGAAGAAGACAGTGATTGTTCAGTCGGCCAAATTGAAAAAGTTGATGCGTCTCGAATTGAAGAAATATATGAACATTATACTGTTCATCCTTTGCATTCCAAAGAAGTAATGGGGAATGTAATTGACTTGTTTCAAATGACAGCAGCAAAAGGAAGTCCTATTAGTGTATGGGAAGAAAGTTTGGAAGCTCGTTGTTTTCCACAGTTATTTCCAACAGGTCGAGGTGAACGATATGATGATCGACCAGTTCAAATTCCTGCAGCTGAATACCGGACTTTAAGATTATATGCTGAAGATCCAATGTTTTGTCAATGCATTCCGTATTTTGTTTCATCTACTGTATGAAAGTGACTTGTCTGGGCTTTCTTATGCAGTTAATCATATATTGAAAAGTGGAGCACATCTGCAAAATGTTTCGGCGAGGGACTTTATGGAGAAAGTCAATCTGCAAGACAGTATTTTGGAATCTCAGCTAATCAATCTCATGACATGTCAGCGTGGTACAAACGAGTATTGGTTAAGTCGTCATGGGGTATTGAAATGTATGCTAAGAAACATAGGAACTCCTACATGGTTCCTCACTCTTAGCTGTGCTGAGTATGCATGGGACGACTTACTTCAATTTCTACGAGAGGCAAATGGAAACATACAAAATATAGAATTCAAAACACCTGGAGAACTGTGTTCTTTGGATCCAGTGAATGTATGCAGATATTTCAGTTATAGATTTGAAGCTATGATGTCTTTTATTACCAACAAAAAACCCTCCCCTTGGACAGGTTTTGGATTTCTTTTGGATTTCTTTTGGAGGAAGGAGTATCAAGCGAGCGGTGCTCCTCACATACATATGTTGTTATGGATTAAAGATGCACCCACATTTGGAACTGATTCGGATGACACAGTGATGAGTTTCATTGAAGAGTATTCAACATGTGCTGTTCCGAAAACTACTGAAGAAAACAATTTAAGGCAAGAAGTTTTATGCTTTCAATCCCATCGTTGTGGAAAGTACTGTCGTCAAAAATTTAGAAACAAGGACAAGTTCTACATAAAATGTTGTTTCGCGTTTCCACGACCAGTGATTTCTAAAGGAAGAGTAAATAATTTGATGTCTTCTCTGCGACATACTGTGACGAGGAAATCACCAAAAAATACATACATATTTAGAAAGAAACGAAGAGTCCAAGTATATTAACGACTACAACCCAGTGATTTTGTCCATGTGGAATGATAACATGGACATTCAGTTCGTTGCTGACAACTCTATTGCTGTGGCTCGATATGTGACGTCTTACATCACACAAAAAGAAAAGACAGACCTGACGGAAATATGGGGGGACATTTCACATGAAAAGAGTATAAGTAAAAAATTATACAGTTTCAGTCTGAAGATGTTGTCGCATCGAGAAATTCGAGCATATGAATGTTCTGACCGGTTATCATCAGCAAGTCTCTATGCCAAATCAAGAACAATCATTTGGGTCAGTCTAGGTCTTGCTGCAACACGAAACCGAGTTTTGAAATCTGTACAAGAAATTGAGTATTTGGCGGAGAAAGAACCAAACAGTACAGATATTTTGAAGACAAACATGTTGGATACATACTATCCAAATAGAAGTACTCACCTTGAGAACACTTGTTTATATGAAGTTCTGCAAAACTATAGTTATAAGAAGAACATCACAGAAGATATCAATAATGGAAAATATGCTGTCATTGGGTATGAAGGATGTCTAGTGAAGCAGAGAAAAGACGATTTGATTAATCATCGAAACTTGAGTTGCGAATCTCCAGACAAAAGAGTATTTTATATTTAGCTCTTTTGCAACTGTTTAAGCCATGGCGTACAGAAGAGGAACTACTTGGAGATTTTCTCTGTTACGAAGATTCTTTTAATGCAACCAAGGATACCATAGAATCTCCTGTTTTTCCAAATTGTCTGCAAATGTTGAATGAAGAAATAGAGCAAGAAGCCACAATTGCTGAAGAGATATCTAGAGACAGTTCTCAAGACAGTCAGAGTTCTTCTTCATTGAGTCAGGATCCACTAGGAGGACCAATTATCCAAAATGAAGCAGCCACTGCCATGGATGAGGTGGAAAGAACTATAGAACAAGCTCAAGAGGATGAAGTTAACTTAGAAGATTTGGTAAAGCAACTAAACATTGAGCAGAAAAAGATATATGACGAAGTCACAGAACAGATTGAACATGGATTGAGACATGAGGAAAAAGAGTGCTCATGTATATTATTTGACCCTGTCCGATTGTACGTAAGTGGACAAGCGGGGACAGGAAAAAGTTTTCTAATTAAAGCCGTTGCAAGTTATCTGCAGAAAAGGACTGATTCACCACTGTCTTGTGTTGTAACTGCTCCAACTGGTCTGGCAGCACATAACATTAAAGGGATTACTCTACATCATTTACTGATGCTGCCAGTTGAGCATGATAATAACAACAAGCTATCTGGAGATGCGTGTTCTGAAGTTTCCAGAGTCCTGAAGAAAATGAAACTTCTTATCAATGATGAAGTAAGCACGGTCTCAAATCTAATGCTTGCTTTTGTGCATTTGAGAATGCAAGAAATTCTTAGAACAGAGTATGATGTGTTATTTGGAGGAAAACACATTATTGTTTTTGGAGATCTACTGCAGTTCACTCCAGTAAAAGGACAACCAGTGTTTAAAATGCTCACACATGAAGATACCAGGAAGTCCCTTGGAAGCATTGGAAACGTTAAGATATGGTTAAATTTCAAATATGCAGAACTGCTTCAAAATATGCGACAGGCTAAGGATGAAGATTATAAAAATATTCTACAAGATGTAAGAATCGGAAAAGTAAGTGAGCATGGGAAAGAAGCTTTACATGCACGATTAATTTCAAATTTGTATCCAAATGAAAACATTCTTCCAGAGAATATTTTTAAGAAAATTACTGAGAGCAAATCTGGGATATGTTTGATGCCAACTCTGCAAGAATGTTCCATCTTCAACAACAAAATGTTAAAGTTAGAAAATAAAGAGATTGTGAAACTGGAAGCAATAGATAAAATTGAGCATATGGGAGCAACAATTATTTTGTCAGAAAATTTGAAATCAAAATTGGATTCATTAGAGAAGAGGATATCTAAAACAGCTGGTTTTGAAAAGACTCTGAATGTGAGTTTAAATTGTCGTATTATTTTGAGAAGGAATTTAAATGTTAAAAGAGGTCTGGTAAATGGAGCAATGGGTCATGTTGTTGATTTTGTGAATTATAGAAATAGAGATGAAATTGAATTTTTAAAAATTAAATTTGATGGCATTGAGCAAGTACAACAAATCAGTCATTGTTCTGCTAGATTTTTGCTTGTAAAAGACTAATATGTTCGCCGAAAACAGTTTCCTGTTTGTATGGCATATGCAGTGACAATTCATAAATCTCAAGGTTTAAGTGTAGAAAGTGCTTTGGTGAATATTGGAAGTTCTGTGTTTAAAGAGGGTATGGCATATGTGGCATTATCACGAGTCAGAACTTTATCAGGATTGTACTTGATTAAGTGTGATGAGACAAAGATTTGTGCAGATCTAGATTGTGTTAAAGAATACAATAGGTTAAGAAGAGAGTATGCTCCACATTTGCCTCAATATCCTCTGTTTGAAAAACGTGTGGTAGGCCGAAAAAGAAGAAATGAGAATAATTGCAGTGAGTTAGTAGCAAATAGACAAAAAGTAGATGAAAATATAATTGTAAACAGAAATAAAAAGGATTCTGATGAAGATGTTGTTGGATTTCAGTTTGAAAACAGCTCTGGTGTCAACTGCTATGCTAATGTAGTGGTTAATGTTGATTTTGTCCTTCAAACTTTACAAGAACAGATTGTTGAAAATCGGGATCAAAGATTGTGCGGTTTATTGAATTCTGTGTTTTAGAAATGTAGCAGTGATAGAGCAAAAATAGAAAGTGTTACAGTAATTCAAAATATTTTAGACATATGTTCTGGTCAAGAAAAATTTTCACAGAACATTCAGCAGGATTGTCAGGAATTTTTAATATATATGTTTGGTGTTTTGGAAGATGAAGGTGTAGATGTAGAAAATCTTTTTAGCCTTTATTATCGATGGCAGCTTGACTGCGACAATTTTAATTTATCAAGTACTACTAGAATAGACACTGAAAGATTTATATATTTGACTTTACCAGACTGTAAATCAGTGTCATTTAATAATCTAGTTAAAGCAGCTGATCATAATACGGTATGTACCCAATGTAAGTGTACAATGCTGTCTACATTATTTATACAAACTTATGGTCAGTATGTCATTTTAGTGGTCCAACGATGTAGACCTGATGGAACTAAATTGACAACTTGTATCAAAAATTTCGTAGCTGCTCAGTTATCAATTTCAGGAAGAATCTTTGCAACTGTAGCTATTATTTATCATGACGGTCCTTCGACAACATCAGGGCATTATACAGCTTATTTAAAATGTCAAAAAGATTGGACTTACTGCAATGATACTCATTTGACTTAGAAACAACATATGCCTTTTGACTTAAAAAATTCTTACCTAGTGTTTTTAGAACCAAAGTTTAAGTAAAGTTAATTGGCCTATGAAGATGGGAGCAGTTAATAAAAGTTAGTCTACTGTTTACAATTATATTGTGAGTAAAAGTGATCAACATAATATAAAAAATCGAGTTCTCATATAGGTACTGTAAGTGGATCTCATAGTCAGTGATATCAGTATTATAGGAAATGTTGAACATGAGTGAAAGGTGAAGGAATGATCAAAGAGTCATGACTTAACACAAGGAAGAAATGAAATGTTGAGAATTATTTCAGATGTTCTTAGAGCTTTTTTATATAAAGTCGATAAAATGGAAATTTAAAAGAACAGCAGAGTATTTTCCAACGAAAAGGACCTTCACGATCTACTATTTGGCCTCAAGGAAAAGTAAGTGAATCAAAGATTAGTGTACATATATGATTTGTAAGTGTATATGGGTTTTTTAAAACACAATCTTTTAGATTGTGTTTTTTTTTCTCGCTGTCATATGATGAATAGTTTGAACTCACTGTTTTCAGTGAAATTCAATATATTCCGAGAACAGCAAAAATAAACTATCTAACATGTTGTACAAGTTATTCTATAGTTTGTATTGTGTAATTTATATTGTATTCCCATTGTCTCACACTCACTTTCCTTTTTCTATCCTTTTTTCAGCTCTCTTTACTCACTCACACTGCCTTTCTCTCACTCTGTTTCATCGCTGTTCCTTTACTCCACTTCTTTCACAATCCCTCAATCCCATTTCAACTGTCTGCATCCCCTCTCTCCCTTGCACCACTTTTCAGCTTTCAGTCTGTCTACTTCACTGCCTTTTTCTGTCTTTTCCTCCTTCGATCTTTTACTAATTCCTCTTTACTCACTCACCTCTTTTGTCGCACTCTGTCACTATAACTCACCCATTCTCCCTCACTTATCTTTCTTTGCTTCTTTCTTTTGTCCTCTTTTTTCGTTCTCTACCTCTATGTCCTCAGTCCCTCACTCTCCTTGTGTTATGCTCACTTGTGTTTATCTACCTTCTATCATTTCTCTTACAAGAACTTCACTGCTCCTCTCTCATCATTCTTCACCCCAGTTCTTTTACTCCGGTTCCATTACTACCCCGCATTTCCTATCTTTCAGTGTCCTTCTCTTTACTTTCATCACCGAATCACATTCTCTCAGTACCACTGCTTTAGTCCTCTTCCCCTCTCTTTCCTTCTTTTGCTCCTTTACTCATTTTCCTTTCCTCACTCATTGTACTCCACTTCACTCAGTCCTTCCCTTAGTCCCTCTGTGTAATTACTTCCTCACTCCTTTTCCCTCAATCCATCTATATTATCCTCACTTCCTTCATCCCTTCATTCTGTGACTCCCCTTGACTCACTCTCAGTCATCTTCCATTCCTCTTTCTTGTAAATGGATGCTCAATCATACTCCTTTTCCTCTCACTCATTCCCCTTTTACTTACTCCTCTTTCCTGATTTAGTATTGCTAACTCACATTCTTTTAGTATCTTACTTACCTTCAGTTCATTTCTCTCTTCTTCTCTTCCTCTCTGTCACTGAATTTATCTGCCTTACTCTTAGTAATTTGCTCTCCTTCTATTTCTTTTTCTCTCTTTTTGTCCTTACACATTACTTTATTTCTCTTCCTGTATCCTTCACTCTTGCTTTATTTTTTAGTACACTTTTATGATTTTTAACCTCTTGACCTGTCTCTTCCATTTTAAAATATATATTTTACTAATTATAACTTATTTTTTCTTCTCTCTTTCACAGATACAAAGTGAAGAAAAAATATGTAATTAAGCTTACATTAATTATATGGTAAGTGTGACTAAAAAAATGTAGTTTGACATCACCCTTTGCTTTAACCTCACTACTTTTCTCTCACCCTACCTCACCCCTGTTTCCTTACTCTGCTTCCCTCACTTATACTTATCCTCCATGTTTACTTCTCTTTTCCTTACTTTCCAACCACATTCAACTTCTTTCAGTCCCCCTGCTCACCTACACTCCCTCACTTACCTTTTTTTTCCTGGTTCCCTCAGTCCCTTTCTGTCACTCCTTCCTTTACTCCTTCTGTCCTTTCTCTCTGTCACTCCCCATGTCTTTCCTTTTCTCAGTTACTTCCTCTAACACCTTTTCTCGTCTTACTATCTATAACACAGTCCCTCTGTGTTCCTCCCTCTAGCTCTCTTTCTCTTAACACCACTCTCTCTGTCCCTTTTCTTCATGCTCACTCCTCCATGAATTCTTTTTCTTTTTTTTGGTGCGCTAATGGGACGCGCCAGGGTACACGCACTGGGGCACACCGGAATACTGAGCTTACCGGTGAGCGCCCCGGTACGCACACCGGGAGCGCTCCAGGGCAAAAAAAACAAAAAATATGAATATACATAAAAAAAATAGTATTACATAAATATACAATATAGGATTTATTTTAAAACATATTACATTTCATAGCTATATAAATTTGCTAATAAAAAAACTTTCACTGAAAAAACCATAGGTTTCACACCAGTTATAGTTAGGAATTAGCATTTAAAAAACCTTTGAAATTCACTGAAAAAAACATAGGTTTCACACTAGTTATAGTTAGGAATTAACATTTAAAAATCCTATTAAATTCACTGAAAAAACCATAGGTTTCACACTAGTTATAGTTAGCTGGAAATTTTACTGACATAAAACCATTGAAATTCCCACGTTATAGTTAGTTGGACTCACTATAACATGCGCGCCTGCAATGCACTGCTGATGACGTCACATATTACATCACTCATGACACGGTCAGTGACATCACTCATGACATCACTGATGACACCATCCTTGTGACAGAGTGACAGACCTCATTTCAGTGTAATGTAACCCTTGAAACACATATTCAAAAATAAAAACTAACATTTTCAAAAAAATAGAGATACCCATACCAGTTACAACCACCAATTCAGTAATTCCACCATCTATATACACATCCACTCATTCTCCAACAGTTCTATATAGTCATTCATACATATACTCACTCATCATATGTAGTGATACACCTATACATCCTGTTACACAACAACAGTCATCCAAAAGTTACTCACACACATACTCACACATGTAAATAAACTAGTGAACATCCGTTTATTTGCAGGCGCGCAAGTTATAGTGAGTCCATATTCACTGAAAAAACCATAGGTTTCACACCAGTTATAGTTACCTGGAAATTTTACTGACATAAAACCATTGAAATTCCCACGTTATAGTTAGTTGGACTCACTATAACTTGCGCGTGTAATGCACTGCTGATGACATCACATATTACATCACTCATGACATGGTCAGTGACATCACTCATGACATCACTGATGACACCATCCAGTGAATGTGTGCCTTTCTGAAAAATAAACATGTTTTATATATGTATATGTAAAGGTCGATGGAAGAATAAATGTTTAAATAAGTGTCTTAATGGATGTTTTTTTTTTTAAATGATTGGTAAACTGGATTATTAAGTGTATCATAGGGAATACATATGTTAGCGAGTATTGTTTAAATATTTGAATGTTTGTATCAGTGTTTCACTTTGTGTATAAGTGGCTGCATGGGTTGTTGAGTAGCTACATGTGTGTGTATATAGGTTATTAGATGTTTTTTTTAGTATCAGTATAAGTGTCTGTATGATTTGGTGGGGGTGTTACTTAGCACACAGATGCATCAATGACTGACTCACTGTTTGTATGTGTTTTGAAGACAGCATATGTGCCGGACTGTATGGGTGAATGAGTGTGTATATGTATGTGTTAGTAAGTGAATGACTGTCTTACTAGTGTCTTTATCAGTAACTACATATGTTTTAATCTAGTATATGTGAGTATTGGTGTATATAAGTGAGTATATGTGAGAGTGAGAGATTGAAAGAGGTCTTGCTTAAATAAGTATGTGTTTCTATAAGTGATTGTTTAAGAGAGTAAGTATGTGTAAGTTTCCTTAGAAGTAAGGTGGTAGTGTGTGTATAGCTGTATATGCAAAAAAATGGATGTTCAATATTTTATTTGCATGTGTGAATATGTGTGTGATCAACTTTTAGAAGACTGTCGGTGTGTTAACGGATGTATAGGTGTCTCACTACATATGATGAGTGAGTATATGTATGACTGACTATATAGAACTGTTGGTGAATGAGTGGATGTATATGTAAATGGTGGAATTACTGAATTGGTTGTTCTAACTGGTATAGGTATCTCCACTTTTTTGAAAATGTTAGTTTCTATTTTTGAATATGTGTTTCACGGGTTACTTTACAGTGAAAGGAGGTCAGTCTCTCTGTCACAAGGATGGTGTCATCAGTGATGTCATGAGTGATGTCACTGACCATGTCATGAGTGATGTAATATGTGATGTCATCAGCAGTGCATTACACGCACAAGTTATAGTGACTCCAACTAACTATAACGTGGGAATTTCAATGGTTTTATGTCAGTAAAATTTCCAGGTAACTATAACTGGTGTGAAACCTATGGTTTTTTCAGTGAATTTAATAGGTTTTTTTAAATGCTAATTCCTAACTATAACTGGTGTGAAAACTATGGTTTTTTCAGTGAATTTCAAAGGTTTTTTTAATGCTAATTCCTAACTAAAAGTCTCACTTTATAAGTAGGACTGTTAGCACTCTAAATGTTGTTTAGAACACTCTGGTACATACTATCATTGGGCTATAGTTGTGCTACATCTGGCTGATATTTGGGCTACATTTGTATTTGTTTGTCTCTGGTGGCCATCTTTGGGCTACATTGGGCTACATTGGGCTACATTTGGGCTACATTTGGGCTCTAACATATATATAGCCCAATGTAGCCCAATATATATTTTTTAAAAGTTAATTTTCTTAAAAACAACTGGAGCATATATCTTGAGACATAGCAAACGCACATCGGGCTACCAGTCCTTACAATATTTCATTTTTTTTAATTGTATTTTTTTTTGCCCTGGAGCGCTCCCGGTGCGCGCCCTGGTAAGCGCAGTATTTTGAAGCGCCCCGGTGCGCGAACCGGGAAGCGTCCCGTTAGCGCCAATGTCGCGATCGAAAACAATATCGTGACGCGTCGCGTAAGCGTGACGTATCGCGTAGCCGCGCAATGTGTCTTATGACGCGCTGCATAAATGCACCTGGAAGCGCTCCAGGACGCGGCCCGGAGCGCGTAACGTAAGCGCGCCGGAGCGCGTAACGTAAGCCCATCGGGTCATGAGACTTGAAAATAACACTTTTCATTGATTCCTAATATTTTTTTTTCCAAATGAGGAAAGCCCCCACCTTTTTTCCTCATTCTTACTTTCTTCTTTGAGAGAGCAAGAGCTATTTGTTTGTGAGAGACCAATAATGGCTACTCTACTTGCTGCTGCTGGTGCTCCAACACCACCACCACCACCAAAAGGACCACCACCACCTCTGCTTTTTAGTGGTGAGCCAGACGAAGAGGAGAAAGAGGAGCAGGAGGAGCAGGAGAGACAGTTCCTACAAGAGGGACCCCACCCATCTCATGTAAAGGAGCACTACATTTGGCAATTCTTTACGTTTCCTGCAGGACTGAAGAAAGTTAATGCCCCAAAAGTAACATGTCTAATTTGCAAGAACATCCTTTCACGTGGCAATCCTGCTAAAAAATATAGTTTTGGCAACCACACCATGATTCGCCACATGGAGAGGTGGCACCCAAATAGTTTGTCCCAAGCACAGGTGAGAGCTATGCGGAATCATCTTTTGCAGCACCTGAAGGGCGTCAAATGGTGCCCAACATCCAAAGCAAATTCTCAAACTACAAAATAGCTTGTATTTATTGTGGGGCTACTATTGCTTATGGTGAAAAAAGTATCACCTTAATTAACAGAGCAGATGAAAACCATAAGTGCTCTCACAAACGAAAGCAATGATTCTTTATTGGGTTTTTTTGCTCCTGTTGAGCCATTTTCTAATCCTTCTGTTTTTTTCGAAGTACTAAAAAAACTAAAAAAAATATAAAATTGTTTTGAAAAACCAAAAAAATTAAAAAATGTTCACAAAAAAATAAATATATAAAACAACAAAAACAATTTCAGAACTACCTCCCATTTATATATGACTTAAAATTTTAAACTCTGCCATTCTCTTTTCTCCCTGGTGCGCTCCCCAGTGCGCATACCGGGCGCTCCCCCCACCAAATCGAAAAAAATAATAATAATTTTTTTGCCCCGCGGGCCCTTTTAAAGCCCCCACATCAAACGTAGGGGGTCAGGGAGGTTCTACTCTGCCCCCTTATGGTCAATTCTCCTTTTGTTTTTGTCACCTCTTGTGTCTCGATCCTACCGAGACACAAGATGGCGGCCACTCCGGACTGTTTGGAATGTTTACAGACACCCGAGAGCCAATCAGCTTTCCGTGCGCAAGTCGCGTGGCGCGCCCGGTGCGCTCCAAGGTGCGCGTACCGGGGCGCGCTTACAGATATATACACTTTTTTGAACCTAAATAACTCAAAATCCACTGGAGCACATATCTTGAGACATAGCAAATGCACATCGGGCTACCAGTCCCTACAATTTTGCCAAGTTTGGTGCAAATCCATTCAGCCGTTCGGGCTAAACGTGAGGTTGACCGCCCTATGGAAATTAACATGGGGAAAACATGTTTTGGGACCCTCCTTTTATCTCGGCCCCCACTTCACAAATCCCCCCCAAACTTTCAGGGAAGGACCGGGGCGTCGCAAGGCCATTTTGAGGAAATGTTCAGGCAGATTCATCAACCGGTGCCAAAGTTATTCTAAATAGAATTTTGAGATTTAACATTGAAAAAAATCCTAACTATAACTAACTACTGGCGACCGCCAGTAGGTAATATATATATTTTTATATTACCTACTGGCGGTCCCCAGTAGGTAGTTATAGTTAGGACCTAGTTTCCATAGGAAATCCTCAACATTCTATTTGGAATAACTTTGGCCCTGGTGGATGAGTCTTTACGAATTTCTCAAAGGAGATGGCTCGGTCCGCTGCGCTCCTTCCCTGAAAGTTTGGGGGGGATTGGTCAAGTGGGGGCTGAGATATAAGGGGGGTCCCAAAACGTGTTTTCTCCATGTTATTTTCCATAGGACCTTTAGACTCGGATACAGTTCGAACGGCTGAATGGATTTATAAGAAATTTGCCAAAACTGTAGAGTCTTGTTCGCAGATTACGCTTTTTTTGGAATGGTGTAAATCCGTTCAGTAGTTGTTGAGAAAATTAAAGTTAAAGTCAATTATATATCTATAGGCGCGCACACGTGCGCGCACCCGAGCGGCTGCGCGTGAGCGGAATTTTTTTTGGCTGCGTGACGTCTGTTAACGTTCGATTCGAAGGAAATCAGGAAGTTTTGTCCGCCATTTTGTCACTGCGAGTAAATATAGTGTTCATTTCAAAGCGTTGAAACATGGAAAGGGGAGAAGGTAGAGATTGTCTTGCTGCATAGGTTTTCTCGGGGTGTGTAGTAAGGCCCTTAAACGCGAAAAGATATATTTTTTTCGGGAAAAAAAAACGGGGTGTGCGCACCCGGTCGCGCACACCTATTCACAAGAGTGTGAAAATGGAGATAAATCAGAAGTTTGAGTGCTTAGATATAAGGTGGCTCTGAAAAGAGCCCTTGTGTTAATTGAGTGTTTTCTGCATTTATAAGTAAGTACCGATGCAGAGTGTGATATTTAACACTGCAGCTTTAATAGAATCTCAAGGACATCACTAGCCATGTCACCGCATGTGTCATAGAAATGTTCTATTGGATGTCAGTTGATGTCTGCTGGCATTGTACGTGGATGGGATCTTTATTCCTGGATTAAACTTCATCTTTTGAACTACAACCTCTCTTGGATTTATTGAGAATACTTCACTGGCGTAGTCGGCTTGGAACTCTTTTGAACCATCAGGAGGAGAAGATCCCAACACCAATCTTTGTGAGAAGGAGAATTAATTTTATTCTATCTTGGCAAGCATGTCAACTCTCACTTATCTGCCTAATATTTAACATCAATTCAGTCCAAAGGCTCTTACTGTTCTCACCAATGAATTGTGAGTAATATTTGATTTATTTGACTCATCTCTGTCTTATTTTTCTGCATCGTGTGCTCTCCGCAAAGCGAACTTCGTTAATTTATTTACATTTGGCTACTTCTTTGAACTGACTTTATTGTTATGGCATTCCGCCTACACTTGCTCTAAATTTAATCCTTGTTTAGTCAAGCGCGACCAGCTCCGCATGAAAGAGCTCAATTAAAGCCTAGCGCGAGCAGCCGGCGTGTAAATCCTCAATTGAAAACAAACGAGCTCAATTAAAGCCTAGCGCGAGCAGCCGGCGTGTAAATCCTCAATTGAAAACAAACGAGTGTAAAGTAGCTGTCAATGTATGCTGAAATACTTTTACTTCTATTATATCCCAGCGCTTGCAGTTAAACGTCAAGCACCCAAGCTACGCAGCCACTTTGCCTCGAGAGCCGATTGACATTTTAAAGTAATCTTCACGCAGGTTATTAAAGCGCTCAAGCTATGGAAACAATTGTGCGCTAGTTCTCTGTAAATTAATTTGGCAAAGTGTGTTCAGCTGTATTAAATCAACTACTGTGTGCAAGAGGCGCGTGGAGCTTCGACCAGCCATAACGGAGTCTCTAATTGAATATAAACAAGCAGCCAAACACGAGCTGCCGAACGCAAAGAAGCCCTCTTCACGTTTCTATAATTAAATGTAAACAAGTTTGTTTAACACGAGCAGTCAAGCATAATAGAAACCCTCATCACGTGGTTTCTAATTCTATGTAAACAAGCCTGTTGAACACGAGCGGCAAAGTCTAAAGAAGCTGTCATCGCGTCATCAAAGATAAACAAGTTTCCGAGTGTTAAGCTCTTGTCGTCTGTCATTTTATTATACAAATTACCGAGTGAAATGAGCGTGAGCAGCCAAGCTTAAAAGGAGCTGTTTTGGCGCATTTCGTCACATCGCTTTTATCACATCGCTTTGAAATTTGAAGTGATTACTTTTACATGAAATAAACTGGTTATTATTTAAGGAATTATCCACAACAGCATTTTAAAAGGGATTTTTGGAACTCACTTTCTTCCTGTGTTACAGTCTTCTCATCTTCAGTCAAGTATCATACGTTATACAAGAAGAGTTTCAATTGGCTTATACATTTTTCTTCTCTGACTTTCTAAGTTGATCCTGATTGGTTGTTTCATTTCCTGTTTTTTTTTTTTTTTTTTTTTTAAACAAGGCCAATTGTTTGTTAAAAAAAAAAAAATCAATTCAGTATGACTTCATAATATCAACTTATTCTGTTGTTTTACTACATTTTAGCGTATATAAATTGTATTATTTTAGAAATTATCAACATGCAAAATGTTACAGCTGCCCCGTTCTTCTTATCTAGTCCGGGTGAACCTCCAATAAGATGGAAAAAATGGAAAGTTGTTTTTGAACATTATGCTAAGGTATGTGGGCCTTCTCTTAGTGTTGAAAGAACATGTTCTTTATTACTTCACTGTCTAGGGTCTGAAGGCCAAGATATTTTTGATGATTTGCCTGACCTTTCTCCTTCAGACGCAAATGGTTTAAATGAATATGAAATTAGCATAAAGAAGTTAGATATACATTTTTTGCCTAAAGTTAGTACTATTCTTGAAAGGTACCAATTCACTAAATGTATGCAAAATGATGAAGAAACTATTGAATCTTATGTGACTCGTTTAAGAAAGCTTGCATCCTCATGCAAATTTGGAGCTTTAATTGATGAACGTATTCGTGATCAATTTATGTTTGGTTGTGGCATAGAAAAAGTTCGAGATGAGTTATGGCTAAAGGATGAACCATCCCTTGATGAAGTATTAACTATTGCCAAGCGTATTGAACATTCTCTTAAATGTGTGGCTATAATCAAAAAGAATGCTGAAAAAGAAAATAAAGTCCAGGTGGTAAGAACTAAAAATGATAAATATGTTAAAGATGCCACTAGACCAGAGTTCAAAAAATCTGGTTCTGAACTCAAATGTTTCAGATGCGGCAAGCCAGGTCATCTAGCAAATGACAAGAAATGTCCTGCTCTAAAACAAACATGTTCCAAATGTAAGTTAAAAGGTCATGTTTCTTCTTTGTGCAAAACTAAAATTAGATCTAAGGTAAAGGAGGTAGATATTTTTGAAAAAACTTCTTCAGGATCTGATTGTGATATCGAAGTGGTTCAAGCCATTGGCGATGGTGGGGTCTCACGTAAAAAACCTGATCCTATTGATGAAATATTAGTTGAGGGTGAAAAAACGAAAGTTTTGTTTGATTCTGGTGCCAAAATTACCATCGTTTCTGATGAATTTTTCACCAAAAAGTTGAAAGGTAAGGTTTCTCTTATGAAACCTGACATCATTCCATTGGGATATGACAAAAAACCAATAAAACTACATGGTTATTTTATGGGTCTTATAGAGTATAAGTCTAGGTATGTAGCTGGTAAAGTGTATGTCTCAAAGAAAGGTGACAGTTTAATCAGCTGGTTTCATTTAGGTGATATGGGTGTATATTTAGATCCTAATGCCACTCCTTGCATACAATTAAGAGACAGGGTTCTCAATGTTACAAATGAAGAAGAAAAACTGATTGAAGACAAGAGATCAATTGAAGGGAAGTTATTAGATGACAAACATGTTACAAATGATGAAGAAAAACTAATTGATGGCAAGAAACCAATTGATGGGAAGCCATTAGAAGATAAATTCACATGTGAGTTAAAAAAGAAATTTCCCAATGTTTTTAAAGAAACTCTAGGGTGTCTTAAAGGTTATCAACATAAGATAAGGGTTAGAGATGACTCTGTTCCTGTAAGCTGTAAGGTCCGGAGTGTACCTTTAGCTGTAAAAGAAGATATGAAAGTAGAAATTGGGAAACTCATTGAAAATGGCATAATTGAAGAAATAGAGGGCTGTGAATGGATGGCTCCAGTTGTCGCAGCGCGAAAACCGAATGGAGATTTGCGTTTATGCATTGATCTCAGGCAATTAAACAAATGTGTAATTGTTGATAGATATCCTTTACCTAATATTGCAGAGTTATTAGTTTTATTAGGAAATGCCAAAGTCTTTAGTACAATAGATCTTACCTCTGCCTATCATCAAATTGAATTGGAGGAGTCTTGCAGAGATCTTACTTCTTTCATTACGCCTTTTGGAACCTATAGATTCAAAAGGATGCCATTTGGCTTAGTTTCTGCTTCTTCTGTGTTTCAGCGGGTTATGGAAAAAGTGTTAAAAGATGTTACTGGTGTTTGTATATATCAAGATGATGTGTTAATTTTTGCAGATAATATTTCTGATCATGATGCAACATTGAATATGGTATTAGAAAAATTCAGTAAACACAATCTCACTGTAAAAGCAAGTAAATGTAGGTTTAGGTCTGATTCTATTAATTACTTAGGACATAATATTTCAGGTGATGGTGTAAAACCTAAATCCGAATTGGTAGACACCATAAACAAAATGGTGGCACCGGAAAATAAATCTGAACTCATGAAGCTGTTAGGCATGATAGAATATTATGCAAAATTTGTCAAAGGCTTTGCTGAATTAACAGTAAACATGAGGTGTTTGTTGAGGAAAGGTGTGGAATTTGAGTGGTCTGAGGAATGTGAGAACGAGTTTGTTAAAATCAAACAAAGATTAAACAGTGCCCCTGCGTTAAAAAGCTTTAACCCTAAATTCAAGTCTATTCTAGTCACTGATGCGAGTGAAAAAGGGTTGGGTGCCGTGTTGAAGCAGAATGGTCCAGAAGGCATGCAAACCATAATGTTTCTGTCTAGGAGTTTGAGGGATGCTGAGACTCGTTATTCTGTTGTAGAGAGGGAAGCATTGGCTGTGTTTTGGGCAATAAGGAAGCTAAAGAAATTTCTTTGGGGTTTGGTCTCCGATGTTTATACTGATCATAAACCCTTAGTGGAAATTTTTAGCAAGAAAGGTTTGGATCTGGTATCTGGGAGGATATCAAAGTGGGTTATTGGCCTACAGGAGTATAGTTTTGGTATTCAATACATTCCAGGTGTTGACAATGGAATAGCAGATGTTCTCTCTCGTTTGGTTCCTAGTGGAGAGTTGGAAGACGATTGTTTGGATTTAGATGATGAATTGGTGTGTGCTGTGGATCATGAATTTCTATCTGAGAAAAAATGGTCTGAAGAGTTAGCAAAAGACGTTACTCTATGTGAGATTATATCTTTATTAAGAACTGGTTGGGTCAGCTGCAAAGTTGGTTCTGCTCTGACTAAGCCTTTTTGGACGGTACGCAGTGAATTATCTGTTGATAATGATCTACTGTTTCGTGGGACGAGGTTGATCCCTCCATCTAGTCTCAGAAAGGACTTGATAGATTTGGTCCATGTTGCTCATTCAGGTTTATCCAAAAGTAAGGAGAGGCTTCGCATGTCTTATTGGTGGCCGGGTATGGATAAAATGGTTGAAAGGGTAATTAGGGATTGTATTCATTGTAATGTCAGTGACAAGTCTTACAGTACGCACACACAACCTATGTTCTTAAGAAGAAGACCAAATGGTCCTTGGCAGGACATAGCTCTAGATCTTGTGGGTCCCATACAACATAGAGATTCTCAGGTTTTCATACTAGTGGTTATAGATATGTACTCAAGATGGCCAGAGGTGTTTTTTTTGTCAGGAATCGATTCGAGTAAAATTATTCAATGTTTGAGTGAGCTATTCTGTAGAGAAGGTCTTCCGGCAACCATTTTATCAGATAATGGTGTTCAATTTGTTTCCAAAGAAATGGAACATTATTTATCTTCTAAGGGTATTACACACAAGACCTGTTCTCTTTACCACCCCGAGGCCAACGGTATGGTTGAGAGATTTAATAAAGTAATCAAGGACACTATTAGTTTGGCCAAAAACTTGTCATCTGACTGGAAGAAATGTGTTTTGGAAAAAATAGAAGAATATCGTTATACTCCTCATGCCACAACTGGTAAGACTCCTTTTTTGTTGTTTCGTGGGAGAATTCCAAACACGCAGGTTGAACCTTTCTGGGTTAATAAGTATGAAGTGTCTAAGGGTAAAGAATGTGTGTGCAACAAAGATGAAATTCTTGAAAATGAGAAGGATAAAGCAGTACGTAGAAAAGCATATTTTGATGTTAAAAAAAATGTAAAAAAAACTGTTGTTTGTGTTGGAGATATGGTCATGGTGAGACGACCTGGCATGGTGGGTTGTTCTAAAACAAAGTTCATGAAGCCTATCAAAGTAATCAAAATTTTCAACAATGCAGTGCAAACTCAAGACCATCGTATTTGGAACTTAAATAGAGTTGTCATTGTTAGAAGGAAATTGCAAGATGGACTAATTTTTGATTCAACGGAAAAGGATTTGGAGAAAAGTAGAGCAAATGTTTCTGGTAATATTAGGTCTTCTACACGTGTGTCCAAAAGGCCTAGTTATCTTACTGATTTTGTATGATATGCGTATCTTGTTAACATTGTGTATTTAGCATAATTTATTTATTTATTTATTTTTTTACTCTTTATTTGTTTTGAGGGAAGAGGATGTGTGATATTTAACACTGCAGCTTTAATAGAATCTCAAGGACATCACTAGCCATGTCACCGCATGTGTCATAGAAATGTTCTATTGGATGTCAGTTGATGTCTGCTGGCATTGTACGTGGATGGGATCTTTATTCCTGGATTAAACTTCATCTTTTGAACTACAACCTCTCTTGGATTTATTGAGAATACTTCACAGAGCCTGATGTTGCAGAGGAAGATTCTGTTTCCCTCATTCGTGAAATGAACACCGTCTCTCCTATAGACGTCTTGCATGTGGTATCGCAAGTTGTTGTGGTAAATAGAACCCATGCTATAATCTCTGAGGAATGCAGAAACAGATTTATTTACATGTCTCCTTGCTTTCTCAAATTGTGCACAATGTTGATTGGACCAATTCCATTTCTGTCTTTGGCATATATTGGAATATACCAAGGCAGATCGAGGAAAAAGTGAAAGTAATTGTCGAAAGGTGTCTTTTAGAAGCATTTCCAGACCTACCCCAGTGATTGTGCCTAGATCGTTCCCACCACAGTGCACAATTATAAGGTCTGGTTCTGGGAGATGCATAAAAGCTTTCACCAATAAAAACAATTGGTGACATTTCAATCCTCTTTTGGAAATCCATGTTATGTGTACATTTGGTAAGCTGAGGTTGCAAATTCGTCTGCTTACTGCATATTTTTCACTCCAGTGAATATAACTGTGTCCTATTAGCCAGACCTTCATTTTCAAGGGATTTGTAGTCGTCCTCCGAAATAAAGAAAAAGGAAGAGGCTGGGTGTGGTTTAAAAAATAAAAATGATTGGTTGATTGTAAGAAGTGGAGATTGAACAGGTTAATGTTTATGTTAAACGAAAAGTACTATTGGGTGTGAAAAAACAAGATATGTAACAGAGCTGTGTATTGGCAGGTGTTTCTGGAGGGAAAATAGTGTTCTTAGTTTGTTGTAGAACGTTAAGACATGAACTTTTGACCTGTGCCTTCAGCAAGGTGCAGAATGAGATGTAACCATGGAAACAGCCGGAGATGGCAGTTGGTGATGGGTTCACTCTTTGGTGCCTCTGCATCTGAGTCTGTTCTCTGGTGGCAGGCGGACAACTGTTTGTTATTGTGGAGATGAAAGGGTGATAAGGAGAGAAATGCAACATAGCGTCTGGCCTGTAGAAGCGTGGGAGCAGTGATTAACTCTGAGTGAAGCGGAACTGTGTCGGTGCTTAGTAACAGTAAAAAAAAAATGTTAACAGTGGTATAACTGTCTTTCCGGTGCGCCACCTACTAAGAAAGAGTTCACGGGCCGTAATTGGCTTGCAGGTTCTAGTATCAGTAAGTGAGGTCGAGAAAAGAAAACATTCAGGACTTTATTTATGAAGGCCTTGCGCCACCGGTGCGTTACTTTTTCCCATTTTAAAAAATGAGGCACTGGCGGCGGAATGTCTTCATAAATAAGGTCCTCAGTGACTACAGTTAAGGTTATGTGGAACCCATGAATATTTTTTCAATATGAAATCATTTCAGTTGAGATTATGGATTAAAAGAGAAACCGTGAATATTTGAAATGTTTATTTAGAAATGTACTGTTTTAAAGGCAAATCATTATGTAATATGAGTACAGAAATTGCAAAAAACACAGTAATTGGTATTGTCAGTAGTACATGGAATACAAACGCTATAGTTGTAGAAAAATGAATATAGTTGGAAAAAAACATTGTACACTCTTATAAGAAAGTATATTATATTTTAATAAATGGAAGAAGGTCTCTGGCCTTTCAGTTTAGGAACGATATATGAAAATGCAAGTGGTTATACATCATTACTTTATGAATCAGCTGTCAAACAACACGAAATCATAATGTCCACTGTTAGTAAAGCAAATAGGTCTGTTCTTCAAAAGAAAATATGGAAAAGAACGTGAAGAATATAGAAAACCAAAAGGAAATGAGGACGTCAATGGCTTGTTTGAGAGTTATTAAAGCATTGTTTAGGCAAAATAGGTAGCTTCTGCTTGTAACAGGAAATCAGTTTTATCATTTGAAAGTATGTCAGCTATCCAATGGAAAAGAGTAAAGCAGTACTCATGATCTGTTATAATCTGAGCCTCTTTTACCATCAGAGTGCAGGTCGGTGGGTTTTCAATGTAGCTCGCTGTTAGGAAAGAGTTAACCGTCCATTGTATAGGCAAAGTATGCAGCAAGTGCCTCTAACATGAAATCATTGTTATCATCTGAAAACATGTCAGCCATCCAATTGAGAAGATGAAAGGAGCATTCATGATCTGTCATTATTGGAGCGTCTTTTACCATCATAGGGCAGCTCGGTGGGTTTTCGATGTAGCTCTCTGTTAGGAAATCTTGCGCCGCTGCGAATATATTCCAATGACCCAGAACTCCTTGTATCGCTGCAAAGGCCATAAACCCTCCGTTGTAACAAAGCTGTTCATGATCAAGTAACGGATTCATGAGGTGATTGTAATTCGGTTCAGGAGGTACCAAATTGCAGAGACATAAATCCAGGGCCCACGTGAAATCACAGCTCAGGCAATGAAATACAGGCTGCACACAGGTGAAATACGAATATCGAAATGATAATCGATATGAAGTATTCAAAGTTGAGAGTGGTAAGGTGCCGTAGTACAGAAGCATTATCTGTCGAAATAGTTCTAAGTGGCCCGGTTCGTTTGCGAAGGCAGGAGGGACATCCATTTTGAATTTACCAAGATGGTAAAGGAAACTGCGCAGCACCGCTGGTTGTATAGCAACTCCACAGAATTAGGTCGCCGGCTATGCAGTCGAGAGGAGCAGAATGACTTGATACATTTTCTAGGAGTCTAGTCACTTATATATTGCTTAGTGGTTATCAAAAAAGTAGCCTTTTTTGAACTGGAGGATGCGTTAAAAAATAAGGGAGTGATTTGAGGGAGTTGTAAAGCGAGGTCATTTTTTTTTTACATCAATGCTGTTTTCTGTGAATGTTAGCTTAGTGAAAGATATGTGTGTGAGCAGATGCAACGTTCAGTTTTAAATGTGACAATGGCGGTCTTGTTCATGTCTTCCGATTCAAGGTCGGTATTCGCTGCCAAATACAAAGATCAAGAAACGCATGCGTGGGGTACATAGTGTGCATTCTTAAAGGAAAGCAAATGAAGGGTTATTTTTACCGCGTTAGCATTGTCGTTTAAAAAGTTATAGTGATTTCTATTATATGTGAAGAAAGTGTCACTGATGAAGACTGAAAATAAATCCTTATAAATGATAGGGACTTGTGTATTTTAGAAAAGGTGTGTAACATTACATGAATTGTGGGAAAAAAAATAATGTAATTGAAAGTGTATGGTTTGAAAATGAAAAGTAGAGGTTTATAGTTCACGTTTTGAAAGCAGTTCTAGAGGGTCAGATGAAAGTGTATGGTTTGGAAATGAAAAGTAGAGGTTTATAGTTCACGTTTTGAAAGCAGTTCTAGAGGGTCAGATGCATGATAGATTTATAAAAAATAGAACATGTTTTTAAATAGTATTTTGAAAAAAATATGTGCCTTTATGTACTATTTACATTATCTGCCTGTTGCGTATTCTTTGAGTTTTAGTAATCCTGTGTCTTATAAGTTTTCTAGGGGCGGTTTGAGGTTCATGGTGGGTTTGGGCAGGGAGGGTAGGTTGGGGGTTTGTAATAGGGCGTTCGGGTGGGGTGGAGTGCGGATTTTAGTGAAAAGTGAGGAGGGCGGGGAGTTACGGTGTTTGGTAATGGAGCAGAGTCAGAGGACGCCACATTTGTGTTATGGGGTGCCACGGAAATATGTATTTATTCTCAGAGGTTTATTATATTAAGGATATATATCAACATGGTGGCTCTTGTCATTTTGTGGTTCTGTGCATGTTTATAATGCTGGCCCTGTAGTTTTTGTTTATGGACCTTATTACGACACACAGGGGAGCTACGTTGCACAGTTGGAGATCAGAGACTTAGGAAATAAAACTTTATAATTGTAAGGGCTCTAAGGGATAGAAATCGCCCGTTCTCGGTGTAAAAAATATCACCGCTATTGGTGGTATTTTCTACTGTGTTAGTGCTCGAAGGAGAATAGTAACATATATGTGAAATAAAATTATGTAATAGGCTCAGCATTTCACATTATCGCGTGAAAACAAAAGTTGCTTTTACATAGCAATAAGTCTCTTATAATTAAGGGACGGAGTGTATATAGTGCTATTTAGTACTCTGCCATGTGATTGATGTCGAATATTTCATATGGCTGAGATACCCGCCACCCCTTCTCAACACAATCCCCAAGAATGGGAATACGGAAACGGTACTGAACTTTTGGAAGGCGGGAGGGAGTTACCCTCCCGGCCGTATTTATTAAAATATGAAACAAAATTAAAACATTAAAATAACAGTTTCATATCATGTACAATTTCATTTCCACATTACGATGTTCTTGGCTGACCTTAACACATCTCTAATACAAAGGTTCTCCTAGCCGATACTAAACATCCTGCAAATGCATTTCTCAAAATTGAAATTGTACATCCTAACATTACGGGCCAACGGCAAGGTCGTAACCGGTGTCAGATCCCTAAACCAGAACTCCCCCCTCACTTGTGAGGGGCGGTCGCACAGAGGACTGCACCTTTGTGCCTATTTCCAATTTCCCTTGTCTTGACGGGGGCCCCATGTTAACTCGACGCCATCTTAGTGGTCGTCCGAGGACTCGTGTGAGGTGTCTAGAAGGTAGCGTAGACCCCCCTCCCACCCCACACAACTTACCACATCTGCCGTCGCAGATGTCCTGGCCCCGGGAAATTCCCAGGAGGGGCCCTGCAGCCCCTCCTCCCCAGGGAGGGGCCTATGGCCGCCTTCCCTTTCGGCGTCCCCATCCTTAGAGGGGACCGCCTCCCCGTTGAGGGGCCAATGGCCGCCTCCCCCCGGGCGCTCCCATCCGTAATGGGTGACGCCCCACCTCTAGGGATCTTCCAATTACTGCTCACCGATCATGACCTTACCGCCACAGGCCGGATAGTTGACCGGCTATCCGGACCCCCCACAAAAACTCCTACTTAAAGGTCATGGCTGCAAACTCTTTAACCAGGCTACGAGGTCTCCTATGAGTAAAGAATTCCCCACCCGGGACAAATGGACCCCATCTTCTAGATACATATGGTCCCCCCTGATACATCCATGAGGAATCGAATGCAATGTACTTGTACGGAACAGTCTACAAGCTTGTTATTCACTTTCTTCACTGAATGATTTATAGCAGACACAGAATTAGCCCCCCGCCACACCTTCCGTGGAATCATATGGGACCATGCAATTGTGCACCCCGGAACCCTTCTCGCCAACCAACTTACAGTGGATAGTATCAACTCGAGAAGTACTCGTCGACCAGTGGTCACCAAATCATTGCCCCCAAGATGCACTATGATTATAGATGGCGGTGACCTTGTCCGCCCTAACAAACCCTCCATAAAAGTTTGAAACTGGTCAATACAGAGCCCGCCCCTTCCGTAGAAGGTCACCCTGTACCCGTATTCCCCAGCCATGTGAATCATGTCACCTGCTTTGAATACGTCTGCGGCACGCCTCACGTATGAGTGGCCCACGACCCACACCACTCTCTCCTCAGCCGGTGGTCTTTGACCGCTGGTTTCCAGGTGTCGGGTCGACTGCACAGTCCGCCCCGCCTTGTAAGCTTGCGAAACTGTAAACCAAACAAAAACAAGAAGCGTCACAACATGTGCAACCGCACATACCTTTTGCAACAATTCGAGGACCAACGCCCCAACTGTTTCACTTTTTCCACACTCAGACCCCTGGCTGTAGCCTCTGTAGCAGCCCCTATCCGGAAGGAATGGGTCCCAAACTCGCACGGGTTCAAGCCCGCGGCTGTAATTGCCATTGCAAGCACCCGCTGGAACTGAAACCTAGTCAGTGGGCTGGCGTCGGCGTGCCTCAGCAAGGTCCCCCCCCCCTGATGCCGCCCTTTGCGCCAAATACTCCTCAACGCATGCAACCGGGCACATGGGAGATCCGGGAATCCGCTGGACTACTACACTGTCCCCGATCGCTCCCTGATCGGTCTTGGACTTGGCAAACGAGACTACCATCGTCTCCCCCTTAATTTGTATGTGCTCTCGGCACAGACCTCCCCCCGTATCCTGCTTGTTCTTTGCTACCAGTTCGCTAACGCGCATAGCCCCATGGAATGCTAATGCAAAAGCGGCCCGGAATAGCACTGTCTCTGATTGAGATGAACATGTTGCAGGCAGTACGGACAGCAACAGGCCCAACCTTTCCAGACCTATCGGGTGCCTTTCATCCACTCTGCGACCCTCAAGGCGTTGCCACCCACGCAGCGCTTTCTGTACCACAAAAGACGCTGTGGGGTCCTGGATACCATGAGCCCGCGCCATGAAAGAAATGGCGGCCCGGTGCCTATGGGCGGTAGCTACTGATTTGCCTGCCTGATGTAACGATAACAAAAATTTCAGGACATACTCTTCTTGGCCCCAAAGCTCCCCCCCAGCAGAACCCAAAAAGGACCAGTAGGAACGGAACGCCCCTTCGTATGCCTTCCTTGTCCTGGGTGCTAGACTCTCTCCCACGAGGTCTTGTAGTCCGGGGCACCGAGAGACCAGAGAGCTTCGGGAAATTGTGCCGCCACCGGGTCCGCTGTGGGCAGAAAACCCCAGAAGGCCTGCATACGGGAACGAGAAAGCGCATCAGCTGCCTGATTCAGCACCCCTGGCACATGTTTTGCCCTAAAATGGATGTTTAGTCTCATACATAGCAGGACAATTTCCTTAAGCAATCTCAAAATCCATTTGCATCGAGCTGCCTGACTATTGATACACTCAACCACGGTCATGTTATCAGACCAGAACACCACAGAGTGATCACGAAACCCCTCCGGCCATGTTTTCAAGGCCACCAGAATAGGGAACAATTCGAGAAACCCAATGTTACCTGTAAGCCCACTCTCATGCCACCATGACAGCCATGTTCGGGCTGACCAGTGATTACCAAATATGGCGCCAAAGCCCATACTCCCTGCCGAGTCTGTCCACAACCCCAGCTCCTCGGAGGACACCGCCGGTTTGTTCCACACGACACGACCATTGAAATCCGCCAGGAATGCCAACCATATGCGCATGTCCAGGCGAACCTCTGCCGAGAGCCTTGTGCGGTGGTGCCCTTCTTTAAGGCCGACCATGGCTTGTGCAATCGAGCGGGAAAAAGGGCGAGCCATTGGTATCACTCTAAGGGCAAAATTCAGCTGACCCACAGTCTGTTGCAATTGATGCAAATTTACCTTTGTCTCGCTAATACATGTTTCCAGCGAGGCCTTGAATTTTATTACCTTTTCCTTGGGCAACCGGAAGCACCCCTCTTCGGAATCGAGCTCTATTCCAAGAAACTCGAGCGAAGTAGATGGTCCCACCGTCTTACCTGGTGCCAATGGCACGCCAAAATGTCTCATGAGATCACAAAATTCATCCAAAGCCCGTGCACATTCCGAGTCCCAGCTGCCCCCAGGAACAGAAAATCATCAAGATAGTGCATAACATGCGTAAACCCCGTTATTCTTGTGAACGCCCATTGGAGAAAACAACTGAATTTCTCAAAATACGCACAAGATATGGAGCAACCCATCGGCATACATTTATCCATGTAATAGTGTCCCTGAAACATGAAACCAAGGAGACGCTGATCATCTGGGTGTACCGGGAGCAACCGGAACGCTGACTCGATATCTGATTTGGCCATCAGCGCTCCGGGCCCCAGGCGATTCAACATGGCGACAGCCTCATCAAACGATGCGTATCGCACCGAACAGACTCCCGGGTCAATCGCATCGTTCACCGAGAGACCCCTCGGAGCTGACAAGTTATGTATCAACCTGAATTCCCCTGGGTCCTTCTTGGGGACCACTCCCAGAGGCGAGCAAACAAAATTAGCAACCGGCGGCATGTCATATGGTCCGGCGACCCGACCCCGGGCCACCTCTTTCCCAATCTTTGCTTGTACCACCGCCGTATTCTGCAGAACCGACAGTTGGTTCCTACATTGTGATTTACCCTGAAATTCCCCCGCCGGGATGCGAAAACCATACGAAAAACCATTTCGCAACACCCCAGCGGAGCTATGATCCGGGTATTCGTTGAGCCAAGGAATCATTGCCATGGTATCGACGGGAGTCGGAAGATGCGCCCCTCGGACTATTTCAGACCTGTTTGGCGCCCCCTCTACTTCCCGTGTCACCCGTTTTGGTTCTGCACATGGTCTCGGGATGCGAGGACTGCCCGGACCCTGTACATTCATGCCTAAACTTGCATGACCCCTGGGGCCTTGTACATTTGCCTCTGTTAAAACTCCAGCATGCCCCTCTTTTACCTGAGTTGCCATTAGTCCTTGAGTGCTGATCATTGCCTGATCCCGCCCGAAAGGGCGCCCCAGACGAGTGGCGGGAAAATTCGCCCCCGCTCCCCCCCAATAATGGCGACTTCGTCATGCCTGATTTCTCCATTTTTTGCCAGGAAATGGAGTCGAAACAATCCCACGTCAGAGATGTGTCGAACTCCTTGGACTTACGAAATATGCTATCGTAACAAAACCATTGATTGCCATCATGTGTCTGATAAAATTCCATAATGAACATTCCAAACGCTCTGCCCCAATTACCTATCGTTTCATCAACTCTGAAAGCGGCCATCTTGGCGCACCAAACACTAGGGTGCAGAAACTCCTTTTGATTTTTTACATGCTCAATCTCATAATGATCGGTTAGTAAGGAAAACATGTTTATATATTTATCAGCCCATATCCTTTCTTTGACTTCCATCGGGATATGCTGAACAAATTTTTCCCTTCTTGAAGGTACCGATCCCTCCCCCGCCATTGGCAATAGCTGCTTACCTGAACCGGTAGCCGTGACCGTAGTCGCTGCCGAACTCACGCCCGCTACTGGTTGTTCCACGGGAGCCTGTGGGGGAACAAGAGGACATGGTGCCTTCGCAGCATCTTTCGATTGCCGCAACTGCTTCATCACTGCCCTGGCATCATCAGCTGTGGCCCCCTCGTTATCTTTACCCAACCATGCTGCCAACTGTGCAGTCAGTTCGGGAGGCATATCCTCTCTGTTCGCGGGAGTGACTACAACCGGGATTGGTTGCCCCTCGTTCGGGACCGGGGTCGGGGCCTCGGTCGGTGTATCCGGGTGAGCCGGGGGAGTCTCGGGAACTGGGGCCTCCCCCCCCGACGCTCCCTTCTTGGCCCTTCTACCTCTCCCGTTAGGGACCACTCCCGGCAATGCTGGTCCGACGACTCGCTTGGGTCCCCCCACACCATTCATTGCCGCCATCTGCTTCTTCATCTCGGCCATGTCTTTCACCAGCATGCGGAGCATCTGATCAGTACAGACCCTCTTTCCGACCTTCTTGGCCGGCATCGCCCAACTCTGACTCACTGAAAGAACAAAGACAAAATTAAATCCTTCAAAATTGGCTCTTCGTTCCGTCTCGAGCTCACGTGCAACGGGGAGGTGCAGCTTCAGAGCACAGGAACAAGAGGATGCTTTCTTGGCTTGTCGCTCCTTTTATCCTTCTTCGGGCGGGCGTGGACCCACCTCCAATCTGCCTCCGGGGCGTGGCTAGCGGTTTCGGTGTCTAGGACAACCCACTCTTGGGCGGGAAAAGGCGCGCCCCGGCTACGCCGCTTCGGGCATACCAGCCAAGACTCGCCTCCCGCCCAAAATGGCTTCCCGGGGGGATCGGGGCACTCCACCATACGTTCGGGGGGACCGAGTGGTCGCCCCTTTCCATAAGAGGAGGCTTTAAAAGTTTTTCGATAAACTGGTTTTCTAGGGAAGTGGGTGGAGTGTTCCGTGTAAATTGCAAAATAGAAACTAGTAAGAACCAATTGGAAGTGTTGTTTTAAAGTCACATGACTGCACATGCGTGTGTCGACGCCTGTACGCCATAGGTGGGTGCGCGCACCCGGTCGCGCACTATAAGAAAGCGGCGAAAAAACATCTCATAATATGCTCTTGGAGCATGTTTTGGTAGAAAGAGTTAGTTCTGAAAAGAACTTTTTTTTTTTTTTTTTTTTTTGGGAAACAAGTGTTATGATGCTTTTGATTTCTTAAAGTTGCTACGACATTTTTCAGTATGTTATACTATCCAAATAAAGTGAAGAAATTTAACTTTTCTTGGAGCATTTATGACTCTCAATTGTGTGTTTAATTAGAGTAAAGCTTTGCTCTCCGTATACAAGAAGTTCTCCACAGTTCGTGCATTTCATGTGCACGTTCGCAAGATATGGTCTGAAGTCCATTTCAGCACTCAATGGAGATACAGGTCGTCCACCGGAAGATGTGCTGATTACTTCTGATGGTAATAGCGTGGCCTCCGTTTTTCTTGTCAAAGGTGGTCGCTCATTTCCTTCAGATTCGGAAGATGAATGCGGAACGGTAGCCATTGTAGCGAAGTCTTCGGGAAGATGTTCGACGTTGTTCTCTCTTGAGAGTAGAAAAGAAAGTGATGGAAGTGGGTGGAGTGCTGCGTGTAAATTCCAGAATAGAAACTACCAAGAACCAATTAGAAGTGTTGTTTAGAAGTCACATGACTTCACATGTAAGTGTCAGGTCCTGTACACGATAGGAGGGTGCGCGCACCCGGTCTCGCACTAAAATAAAGCGGCGAAAAAACATCTCATAATATGCTCTTGGAGCACGTTTTGGTAGAAAGAGGTAGTTCTGAAAAGAACTTTTTTTTCTTTTTTTTTTGGAAACAAGTGTTATGATGCTTTCGATTTTTTAAAGTTGCTACTACATTTTTCAGTATGTAATACTATGAAAATGAAGTAAAGAAATTTATCTTTTCTTGGGGCATTTATGACTTTCAATTTTGAGTTGAATAAGGCTCTGCTCTCCGTACAAAAGAATTTCTCCACACTCGTTGCATTTCATGTGCACCTTCGCAAGATATGGTCTCAAGTCCATCTCAGCACTCGATGGAGATACAGGTCGTCCACCAGAAGATGTGCTGGCCACCTCTGATGGTAATAGCGTGGCCAGGGCTCTTGTCGATGCTTTTGCATAATGCTCAGGATGCCTTTGTTTAACATGCCGCTGCATGGTGTGTATAGAAAAGGAATATTTTTTATTTGGATTTCCCCTTGAGAGCTCCGTATTGCATATCGTGCAGGTTACTTTTGGCGCATTCACTTTCTTTTGATCTTCAGGATAAGTAAAAAATTGCCAAATGAAAGATTCCTTTTTTCTTCTTAACGGTGGTCGCTCATTTCCTTCAGATTCGGAAGATGAATGCGGAAGGGCAGCCATTTCAGCAAAGTTTTCCGGAAGATGCTCGACGTTGTTGTCTCTTGAGAGTAGAAAAGATTCTGAGGAAAGTGGGTGGTGTGCTTCGTGTAAATTCCAGAACAGAAACTACTAAGAACCAATTGGAAGTCTTGTTTTGAAGTCACATGACTTTACATGCGCTTCTCAGGACGTGTAGGCGGTGACACTATCTAGTTACGAACGTGATTACATACTTAGGAACTAGCATTCAAAAAAACTATGAAATTCACTGAAAAAAACATATGTTTTACACACGTTATAGTTAGGAAGTAGCATTTGAAAAACCTATGAAATTCACTGAAAAAACCATAGGTTTGACACCAGTTATAGATAGCTGGAAATTTTACTGACATAAAACCAATGAAATTCCACGTTATAGTTAGTTGGACTCACTATAACTTGCGCGTGTAATGCACTGCTGATGACATCACATATTACATCACTCATGAGATCACTGATAACACCATCTAGTGAATGTCTGTCTTTTTAAAAAATAA
The DNA here is from genome assembly GCF_964263255.1 of Lissotriton vulgaris. Classification (NCBI taxonomy): domain Eukaryota; kingdom Metazoa; phylum Chordata; class Amphibia; order Caudata; family Salamandridae; genus Lissotriton; species Lissotriton vulgaris. The sequence continues at coordinate 1,151,035,007 of NC_141698.1, forward strand.
ATATGTTTTATATATGTATATGTAGAGGTCGATGTAAAAATAAATGTTTAAATAAGTGTCTTAATGGATGTGGAGGACTGTATGGATGGCTGAGTGTGTATATGTGTGTGTTAGTGAGTGAATGTCTGCCTCACTAGTGTGTTTATCAGTAACGATATATGTTTTAATCTAGTTTAGGTAAGTATTGATATATATAAGTGAGTATATGTGACAGTGAGAGATTGAAAGAGTTCCTCTTTAAATAAGTATGTGTTTCTATAAGTGATTGTTTAAAAGAGTAAGTAAGTGTAAGTTTACTTAGAAGTAAGGTGCTACTGTGTGTATATCTGTCTATGTAAATAAATGGATGTTTATTAGTTTATTTGCAAGTGTGAATATGTGTGTGATTTACTTTTGGATGTCTGTCGGTATATAACAGGATGTATAGCTGTATCACTATATATAATCAGTGAGTATATATACGAGTGACTATATAGAACTGTTAGTGAATTATTGGATGTGTATATAAATGTTGGAATTACTGAATTGGTTGTTGTAAATGGTATAGGTATGTCCACTTTTTTTTATATGTTAGTTTTTTTTTTCAAAATGTGTTTTAAGGGTTACTTTAGAGTGCAAGTAGGTTAGTCTCTCTGTCACAAGGATGGTGTCATCAGTGATCTCATTAGTGACGTCACTGACCATGTCATGAGTGATATAATATGTGACGTCATCAGCAGTGCATTGCACGTGCAAGTTATAGTGAGTCCAACTAACTATAACGTGGAATTTCATTGGTTTTATGTCAGTAAAATTTCCAGCTAACTATAACTGGTGTCAAACCTATGGTTTTTTCAGTGAATATATATATATATATATATATATATATATATATATATATATATATATATATATATATATATATATATATATATATACCATAGGTTTGACACCAGTTATAATTAGCTGGAAATTTTACTGACATAAAACCAATGAAATTCCACGTTATAGTTAGTTGGACTCACTATAACTTGCGCGTGCAATGCACTGCTGATGACGTCACATATTACATCACTCATGACATGGTCAGTGACATCACTCATGACATCACTGATGACACCATCCTTGTGACATAGTGACAGACCTCCTTTCACTGTAATGTAACCCTTGAAACACATATTCAAAAATAGAAACTGAAATTTAAAAAAAAATAGAGATACCCATATCAGTTACAACAAGTAATTCAGTAATTCCACCATCTATATACACATCCACTCATTCACCAACAGTTCTATATAGTCACTCATACATATACTCACTCATCATATGAAGTGATACACCTATACATCCTGTTACACACCGACAGTCATCGAAAAGTTACTCACACACATACTAACACGTGCAAATAAACTATTTAACATCCATTTATTTGAATATAGAGTTATACACACACTTCCACCTTACTTCTATTGAAAATTACACATATTTATTCTCTTAAACAATCACTTATAGAAACACATACTTATTTAAACAGGAACTCTTACAATCTCTTACTCTCACATATACTCACTTATATACATCAATATTCACATATACTAGATTAAAACATATGTCGTTACTGATAAAGACACTAGTGAGACAGTCATTCACTCACTAACAAACACATATACACACTCATCCACCCATACAGTCCTGCACATATGCTGTCTTCAAAACACATACAAACAGAGAGTCAGTCACTCATGCATCTATGTGCTAAGTAATACCCCCACCAAACCATATAGACACTCATACTGATACTAAGAGAAACATCTAATAACCCATATACATACGCATGTAGCTACTTACCAACACATGTAGCCACTTATACACAAAGTGAAACACTAATATATATATTTAAATATTTAAACATTACTCACTAATATTTATTTTTCAGAAAGACACATATTCACTGGATGGTGTCATCAGTGATGTCATGAGTGATGTCACTGACCATGTCATGAGTGATGTAATATGTGACGTCATCAGCAGTGCATTGCACGCGCAAGTTATAGTGAGTCCAACTAACTATAACGTGGAATTTCATTGGTTTTATGTCAGTAAAATTTCCAGCTAACTATAACATGTGTCAAACCTATGGTTTTTTCAGTGAATTTCATAGGTTTTTTAAATGCTACTTCCTAACTATAACGTGTGTAAAACCTATGGTTTTTTCTGTGAATTTCATTGGTTTTTAAAATGCTAATTCAGAAAAATGTCGTGTATGCAACCTATACTTTTGGCAATAAAGTTCTGGCAATATTTTTTTCGAAAACAAGCCGTTTTCTTCACTGTTCAAGTTGCATAGAGACTCCTTGTAAAGCAATAAAGAATTCGAAAGTCTGTACCTTGCCTTTTTTTAAACACAATAAAATTTGTCTGTAAATAAAAATAGCCTTACTAATTTTTTGTGCGCGACCCGGTGTGCGCACTCTCGGCAACAGTTGTCAATAAAATGGATATCGCATTTCCAGGCTTTCGTGCGCGACCGAGTGCGCGCACCTGCCTATATATTTCGTAAAAACCTTGCGATTTGAACTTATTGAATTTCTTTATACACCCCTCAAAGAACTTATAGTACGTCAAAGAGACTGTACCTAGACTTCTTTTTATTCTTATGAAACTTTTCAGTAAATGGAGCCGAATGTCTTTTTAAACTTTCGTGCGTTACCGGATGTACACACCTTGGTATTTTTTTTAGAAATATAAAACGTTTCATACTTTAACAATTGTGTGCTTAAATCCAGCTCAGAAGATATACAAAATCAGGATGGTAGTTGGTTCAACCCGGACCGTTTATTAGAGGTAGATCGTCCGACTCCACCGGAGGACACCCCTAATAAAAAGGACATATATATATAAAATGCGGACTAGCCGCTGTATCGTGCTAGCAAACTATAACATATAAATCGTTAGAAAAAACAAAAGGAATCGAGCAAAATCAGTAGGCCACTGATGAGATCTTTTTTTGACCTCGCTAAAATAGAAAAATTACGAACAACCCTGTATTCTTCTATACGCACAGATCACAGTCCCTTGGTCTCAATTTTGTCTGGTGAAAAGATTAAAGAGCACACCCCTAGAATTGCAAGGTTGTCGACCAAGCTTCTACAGTATGATTTTGACATAACCTATTTGCCTGGAGCAAAAAATGTCAGGGCAGACTATTTCTCACGTTTTCCTATCTCTGGCAATGACTCCGAGGTTGAGAGGGAAGATGATCAAGAGGATTGTTTTGTAGCGGCATTAGACTTAGAAGGCATGTGTGCTGTGAATGAAACTGAATGGAGAGGAGAATTGGCAAAAGACGTCATCCTTGCTCGTGTCATTGAATTTTTGAAGTCTGGTTGGCCGAGGGAGAAGTATGTCTCTGGACCTTTTCAGACGTATGTTAAGGTTGCTGAAGAACTCACCGTAGAGGATGGTATTCTTTTGCGTTGTGGTAGGATGATTCCTCCGGAGAGTTTGAGGGCACGTCTTATGGATGGTGCACATGAGGGTCACTTAGGGAAAACTTTCACCAAACGCAGGTTGCGAGATGTTTTTTGGTGGCCTCAAATGGATGCGTGTGTTGATTCAATGATTGATGGTTGTGTTATATGCAACAATTCTGACAAAAGTCTAAAAGTGAGGACGCCCCCCCTGGAACCGGTTCAACTTCCAGAAAGAGCTTGGGAAAAGATTGGAGTTGACCTGGTCGGACCCTTTAACCTCTTACCACCCACCTTACGATATGCTATCGTGGCCATTGATTACTATTCCAAGTGGCCAGAGGTTCGGTTCATCAATGAGCCCTCCTCCGGAAATGTCATTCTGTTCCTGAAGGATATCTTTCTTAGAGAGGGTTTTCCTTCATGTATCATGACCGACAATGGGGTACAGTTTGTTAGTTCTGATTTCGAGTCTTTTCTTACCCAAAGTGGAGTCTCTCACAAGAAGAGTTCCTTGTACCATCCCCAGTCCAATGGCCTTGTCGAGAGAATGAACTGTGTGTTAAATAACTGTGTGGAATGGGCTATTGCCAGTAAGTGTGTGTTGGAGAACGCTGTTCGCTCCATGCTATGGTTTTACCGTACTACCGCACATTCTTCCACTGGTTTCTCCCCTTTTGAGCTTCTAAGAGGGAGGAAACCGTCGACTAAGATTTGTCCAGGTTGGATGTCCAAGTGGGTCAAGATGAATGTCATAGATGGCATTGATGGTCTTGTGAGAGAAAATGTTAACAAAGCCCAGGCTAGGCAGAAAAGCCATTTTGATGAGAGGAAAAGGGTGGTGTCTCATGGTTTCTGTGTTGGTGATGTTGTTCGCATTAAGAATCCTGCTCACGTCACCAAAGGCAGGAGTAAATTCTCTGAACCGTTTGTTGTCAACAAGGTTTGTGGCAATGCTGTGCAAGTTAACAACAACCATTGGTGGAATGTCTGTAAGGTTGTCAAAGTTAAAGTTGCCTCCTCTGGATCCACCAATTCTGGCAACAAATCTTGTAATGAAGATTTGTCGCCCGCACTTCGCAGGAGTTTGAGAGTACCCAGGATTCCCGTCAGGTTCAGATAGTTCTGTTTTTTTCTCTGTCCTGCTATGTGAGGTACTTACTCTGTTTTGTGTTTTGTCAGGGTTTCCTTCCTTTCCTCTTACTCTCCTTTTCTTTCCTTCATGCCTTTCTTTTAGTTTTCTGTTTCTTTCTGTCTATCTCTTCACTCTTTTCTTTTCTTCCTTTTGTTTGCAGAAATGAGGATAATGTAGTATTCTGTGTTTGTGCCCTTATGGCACTGGTAGTTGGAACCCTGAGTGTTGGGAGTTCCGAGGTTCGGAGTGGAATGTTGACAGCTTTGTCAGTTGGATGCTGTACCTTGAGGCTGTCGCTGTGCTGCTCTTGAGCCGAATAAACTTATTCACAGCAAGCTGCGCCTGTGACTCTTCATTCATACTACAAACCCCTCATGAGAAATATGAAACTAGTGAGAGGAACCGAGCTCAACGCCATGATGGCTGCAAGACAGCTCGGCTCCGCCGCCCACCCCACCCAAAATAACGACAAATATTATAAAGATACACAACACACCAGCAAAGTAACAGGGTAAAACGTTTTATTAAATAACTATTTACATGGCAGCCTGCTGCAACATGAAAACAACACTTTCAATTGGTTCTTAATAGTTTCAATTCTGGAATTTACACGCAGCACTCCACCCACTTCCCTCACTATCTTTTCTACTCTCAAGAGAGAACAACGTCCTACATCTTTCGGAAGACTTTGGTGAAATGGCTACCGTATCTCATTCATCTTCCGAATCTGACCAAAATGATCGACTACCTTTAATAAGAAAACATAAATCTTTCATCTGGCAATTTTTCACTTATCCTGAAGATCAAAAGAAAGTGAATGAACCAAAACTAACCTGCACGATATGTGACTTGGTTCTCTCAAGAAAAAATCCAGCAAAAAAATATTCCTTTTCAATACATACCATGGTGCGGCATGTCAAACAAGTGCACCCTCTGCAATTTGCAGAGGCAACAACAAGAGCCCTGGCCACGCTATTACCATTAGAGGTGGCCAGCACATCTTCTGATCGACGACCTGTATCTCCATCGAGTGCAGAGATGGACTTCAGATATTTAACTATATATGGTCTATAACCTATGGTTTTTTCAGTGATTTTCTTTGGTTTTTTAATAGCAAATATCAAAAGCTTTTTTGTGGAAAATGACTAAAATTAGGTATACATAAGCGGCGTTCATTTATGTTCACCACAGCCATTGTTAAAAGTAAAGTGAAAGTCGCGAAACAGTGGCCACGCCATCTAGTCCCTTCAAGGCCCCATCATGCACGTAAGTAAAAGCCATTTTATGTGTCATGGCCTCTCTGCCCACTGCCAATAGCCTATGATTGTTCGAAATTGGTTCTCTTTGGGTCGTTCTCTGTTCACAAATAAGCATAAAGTCGCAATACTCTGTTTAGTTTTTGCAGATAGTGAAGGATAGGTAGTGCACACTTTTGTCCCCTTTGTAACCCGTCATGCCTATCTCTGCCCCGTTTGTTGGTAGTTGGTTCAACCCGGACCGTTTATTAGAGGTAGATCGTCCGACTCTACCGGAGGACCCCCCTAATAAAAAGGACATATATATAAAATGCGGACTATCCGCTGTATCGTGCTAGCAAACTATAACATATAAATCGTTAGAAAAAACATGAAACTAGAGAGAGGAACCGAGCTCGACGCCATGATGGCTGCAAGACAGCTCGGCTCCGCCGCCCACCCCGCCCAAAATAACGACAAACACTATGCAAATATTATAAATATATACAACACACCAGCAAAGTAACAGGATAAAACGTTTTATTAAATAACTATTTACATGGCAGCCTACTGCAACATGAAAACAACACTTCTAATTGCTTCTTAGTAGTTTCAATTCTGAAATTGAACACCCAGTACATCCAGAGGTCATGTCTGACAAGTTGTGTGGGGGGATGCCTTGCTAATGCTGCCACCCCCACCACCTTCTGTAGGAAGGACTCTGGATATGCTTGGTCCCTGAGAGGCTTCGATGTCCCTGCCTTGCACAAATGTCATAAGTTCTGGATGTTGAGTGCCATACTTCAGGGTCCGACAAGTTGTGTGGGGGGATGCCTTGCTAATGCCACCACCCCCACCACCTTCTGTAGGAAGGACTCTGGATATACTTGGTCCCTGAGAGGCTTCGATGTCCCTGCCTTGCACAAATGTCATAAGTTCTGGATGTTGAGTGCCATACTTCAGGGTCCAAGAAATGCGGACTCAGAGGGGGCGCTTGGCTCCTGCCCCCTCCCCAAGTCTTGTTCCCCTGGTATGGCCTGAGATCGCCCCCGACATAGGCGGCCGGCTCCCGGGGGTCAGGCGGAACTTCTTGCCTTTTGATGCCTCTTCCATTCTGGACCTTGTCCCACAATCCGTTTGACCTGAAGACACGTCCTGCGGTGCCCTGGTCCGACCATCACATATACCTGCGCCAGGAGACGGCGTGGGGTGCACTGGAGGGAGAGGCGGCGGGAACGAGCCTTTCCCACCTCACCAGGTGGAGGTTTCTTAGCTACACCCCAGCGCTTCACTCGGCCAGCTGAGTTCCGCCTGCTCCTGCGGCACAGTGCCTCGCTCGGCCAGCTGAATTACGCCTGCTCTTGCTATTACACCGATTTACAAAAGGGGGTGGTGGTGATGAACAGAGTGTCTGAATTGAGCAGACCACTCTTACCCAGTCCAAAGATCAGGGCTTGATCCATCACCGTTATTTATCTCACTGCCCCATCCCGGCTCAGAACCTGGCTATATGCAAATCAGTCTGTCCCTGGCCCAGTGCATCATGGGAACAGGGCAGACTAAACTACCAAGCCAATTCTTTACCAGAAAGGAGACAAGCTACCGGGGACCGGTTTCTGGCATTTCAGCCTCTTCGGCCCGGCTTGCTTGAATCCTGATGGAGCAGTGAGAAAGGGACTCATGTCTGAGTATACCCTGCCACACCTATAGTGGCCAAAATCGATTTACAAAAGGGGGTGGTGATGAACAGAGTGTCTGAATTGAGCAGACCACTCTTACCCAGTCCAAAGATCAGGGCTTGATCCATCACCGTTATTTATCTCACTGCCCCATCCCGGCTCAGAACCTGGCTATATGCAAATCAGTCTGTCCCTGGCCCAGTGCATCATGGGAACAGGGCAGACTAAACTACCAAGCCAATTCTTTACCAGAAAGGAGACAAGCTACCGGGGACCGGTTTCTGGCATTTCAGCCTCTTCGGCCCGGCTTGCTTGAATCCTGATGGAGCAGTGAGAAAGGGACTCATGTCTGAGTATACCCTGCCACACCTATAGTGGCCAAAATCGATTTACAAAAGGGGGTGGTGATGAACAGAGTGTCTGAATTGAGCAGACCACTCTTACCCAGTCCAAAGATCAGGGCTTGATCCATCACCGTTATTTATCTCACTGCCCCATCCCGGCTCAGAACCTGGCTATATGCAAATCAGTCTGTCCCTGGCCCAGTGCATCATGGGAACAGGGCAGACTAAACTACCAAGCCAATTCTTTACCAGAAAGGAGACAAGCTACCGGGGACCGGTTTCTGGCATTTCAGCCTCTTCGGCCCGGCTTGCTTGAATCCTGATGGAGCAGTGAGAAAGGGACTCATGTCTGAGTATACCCTGCCACACCTATAGTGGCCAAAATCGATTTACAAAAGGGGGGTGGTGATGAACAGAGTGTCTGAATTGAGCAGACCACTCTTACCCAGTCCAAAGATCAGGGCTTGATCCATCACCGTTATTTATCTCACTGCCCCATCCCGGCTCAGAACCTGGCTATATGCAAATCAGTCTGTCCCTGGCCCAGTGCATCATGGGAACAGGGCAGACTAAACTACCAAGCCAATTCTTTACCAGAAAGGAGACAAGCTACCGGGGACCGGTTTCTGGCATTTCAGCCTCTTCGGCCCGGCTTGCTTGAATCCTGATGGAGCAGTGAGAAAGGGACTCATGTCTGAGTATACCCTGCCACACCTATAGTGGCCAAAATCGATTTACAAAAGGGGGTGGTGATGAACAGAGTGTCTGAATTGAGCAGACCACTCTTGCTATTACACCGTCTCACCCGCCATCCGGCTGAATTGCACCCACTCTTCCGATACAGCGACAGGCGGCTGCCACGGAGCTCAGGAAATGGCGGTCGGCTCCACAGACTTGGGCCTGGCCTGCAAGGATGGCTCTGGGCAACCCTGGAACTCGGATGCTTGACTGCTAGGGCATGAGCCCCATTCCCAAAAGCGTCCCCTCAGCCTTGAAGATTCTACAAGAGTCACCGAGGCCCCCGACTCCTGCAGACTTCCGGTGGGGAGCGACTGTCATGATTGCTCGCGGAATGGCCACAACGTAGCCACGGGGTGCTCTCATGCTGACGCCAGCTTCAGTCTGAAACATCCAGAAACACTGTAGACTACCAATTCGATCAGTTCCGGTGGAGCCCCAACGACGTATCGCTTTGTTGCGTAATCCGTCATATGACGCGCCGCGTTAGCGCACCCGGAAGTGCTCTGGTGAGCGAGGCGCGAAGCGCAGCTTCCCGGAAGCAATCCGGGGCACGGCGCAGAGCGCGTAACGTAAGCATTTACATTTCAGTTGGTTCTCCCTCACAATATTTTCAATGTCACATAAAAGTCACCCATCACCCACTGCCATCTCTGGCTGTTTCCATGGTAACACCTCATTCTGCACCTGGCTGAAGGCACAGGTCAAAAGTTCATATCTCAACGTTCTACAGCAAAGTAACAACACTGTTTTCCCTCCAGAAACACCTGCCAATCCACTGCTCTGTTACATGTCTTTTTTTCACACCCAATAGTACTTTTCGTTTAACATAAACATTAACATGCAACGTACTGTTCAATCTCCACTTCTTACAATCAACCAATCATTTTTATTTTTTAAACCACACCCAGCCTCTTCCTTTTTCTTTATTTAGAATTTCAACTTCTAACTACCATTCCACTTCCAGAACCGATCGGAGGACGACTACAAATCCCTTGAAAATGAAGGTCTGGCTAATAGGACACAGTTATATTCACTGGAGTGAAAAATATGCAGTAAGCAGACGAATTTGCAACCTCGGCTTACCAAATGTACACATAACATGGATTGGCAAAAGAGGATTGAAATGTCACCAATTGATTCCATTGGTGAAAACTTTTATGCATCTCCCAGAACCAGACCTTATAATTGTGCACTGTGGTGGGAACGATCTAGGCACAATCACTGGGGTAGGTCTGGAAATGCTTCTAAAAGACACCTTTCGACAATTGATGACACTTTTTCCTCGATCTGCCTTGGTATATTCCAATATATGCCAAAGACAGAAATGGAATTGGTCCAATCAACATTGTGCACAATTTGAGAAAGCAAGGAGACATGTAAATAAATCTGTTTCTGCTTTCCTCAGAGATTATAGCATGGGTTCTATTTACCACAACAACTTGCGATACCACATGCAAGACATCTATAGGAGAGACGGTGTTCATTTCATGAATGAGGGAAACAGAATCTTCCTCTGCAACATCAGGCTCTGCATCGGTACTTACTTATAAATGCAGAAAACACTCAATTAACACAATGGCTCTTTTCAGAGCCACCTTATATCTAAGCACTCAAACTTCTGATTTATCTCCATTTTCACACTCTTGTAAAAAGGTGTGCGCGACCGAGTGCGCGCACCACGCAACTTTAAAAAAATATATATATATATATTTTCGCCTTTAAGGGCCTTACTGCACACCCTGAGAAAACCTACGCAGCAAAACAATCTCTACCTTCTCCCCTTTCCATATTCCAACGCTTTGAAATCAACAATATATTTACTTGCAATGACAAAATGGCGGTCAACACTTCCTGATTTCCTTCGAATCGAACGTTAACAGACGTCACGCAGCAAAATTCCGCTCGTGCGCGCAGCCGTTGGGGTGCGCGCACGTGTGCGCGTGTATAGATATATAATTGACTTTAACTTTAATTTCCTCAGCAACTACTGAACGGATTTACACCATTCCAAAAAAAGCGTAATCTGCGAGCCGGACTGTACAGTTTTGCCAAATTTCTTATAAATCCATTCACCCGTTCGACCTGTAGCCGAGTCTAAAGGTCCTATGGAAAATAACATGGAGAAAACACGTTTTGGGACCCCCCTTTTATCTCAGCCCCCACTTGACCAATCCCCCCCAAACTTTTAGGGAAGGAGCGCAGCGGAACGAGCCATCTTCTTTGAGAAATTCGCTAAGATTCTTCAACCAGGGCCAAAGTTATTCCAAATAGAATGTTGAGGATTTCCTATGGAAACTAGGTCCTAACTATAACTACCTACTGGCGACCGCCAGTAGGTAATATATATATATATATTCAATGAAAAAACCATTGGTTTTAGGCCATATATAGTTAGGGATTTGCATTTACAAAACCTTATTTTACTCGCATAAAACCATTGAAATTCCATATATAGTTAGATGCGCTAACTATATATCGCGCACCCGCAATCCACTGCTGATGATGTCACATATTACATCATTCATGACATGGTCAGTGACATCACTGATGACATCACTGATGACAACTCAAATGACATCACTGATGACAACATCCAGTGACTGTATGTTTCTGTAAAGTTAAAATATGTCTTACATATTGAAGAATGAGTGGATGTATAAATGTCTGGATGAAGGATTTAGTAGGTGCATGACTGATTGTATGAGGGAGTGATTAAATGTGTCTCACTGAGTGCATGGGTTAGTGATTAAACTGTATTAATTTGTGCATCATTATATCTGTTGTTCTGTAAACTGCTGCATGTGTTGATCAGTAGCTATATGAATAACTATATGGGTTATTGATTGGTTGCTCAAGTATTTGTATGGGAGACTGAGTATGTGTGTGGGTGGCTGGGAGGTGTGTGACTCTGTGCATAGATGTGTAAGCAGTTGATTCACTAGGTGTATGAGTTCAAGAGTGCATGTGGAAACAGCTATATGGGCGGTTGACTGTGTGAATGAGTGTTTTGGTGAGTGAATGGATATCTCAGTGCTACATGTCAAAGTAAGTACATATGTAAAACACAGTACATGTGAGAGTTAACATATATAAATAACTGTGCATAAGAGCCAGTGATTGTGTGAGTGGCTGTATGGATCATTGTGAACATGTATCAAGGATTGTATAAGAGAGTAAATATGTGTTAGAATATGTTTCAATAAGTAAGGTGTGTATAACTGTATAGTTGAGGAATTGGAGGTGTGTTTGATTCTTTGCATGACTGTCTAGGTGTATGAGTAACTCCATGGATGAGTGACAGTCTGTGAGTGTCTGTTTTCACTGAGTGTATCTAAGGATATATCAGAATCTGTAGAGGTTCATCGTATTAACACATGAATGATGTCATCTGTGATGTTGTCAGTGATGTCATTTGAGTTGTCATCAGTGATGTCATCAGTGATGTCATTTGAGTTGTCATCAGTGATGTCATCAGTGATGTCACTGACCATGTCATGAATGATTTAATATGTGACATCATCAGCAGTGGATTGCGGGTGCTCGATATATAGTTAGCGCATCTAACTATATATGGAATTTCAATGGTTTTATGCGAGTAAAATAAGGTTTTGTAAATGCAAATCCCTAACTATATATGGCCTAAAACCAATGGCTTTTTCATTGAATTTTGAAGGTTTTGTAAATGCAAATTCCTAACTATATATCGACTATAACCTATGGTTTTTTCAGTGAATTTCAATGGTTTTTTAATAGCAAATATGAAAAGCTTTAAAATGTCGAGTACGTGAGAGATAAAAACATTTTCGTATTTATGCACGCTGATGTGCTTTGAACGCTGCACCCCCCCCTCCCCTCTTTTCTCTTAGTAGTACTCTCTCTTTGCAGATAGTGAACGGTAGTTAACGCAGACCTTTACCCCCGTTGTAATCCGTCGTACCTGCTTGTCTCTCCATTTGATTGATTGTTATCCAAGCATTTACTGTTTTAGAATTGGTTCTCTTTGGATCATTCTCTATTTACAAACAAGCACAATGTCGCAATACTCTGTTTAGTCTTTGCAGATAGTGAAAAATCGTGTAAAAAAATAAAAGTAATCGAGCAAAATCAGTAGGCCACTAATTGGATCTCTTTTTGACCTCGCTAAAATAGAAATATTAGGAACAACCCTTCATGAGAAATACGAAAATAGTGAGATGAACTGAGCTCCACACCATGAGGGCTGCAAGACAGCTCGACTCCGTCACCCACCCCGCCCAAAATAACGACAAACCCTATGCAAATATTAAAAATATAGACAACACACCAGCAAAGAAACAGGGTAAAACATTTTATTAAATAACTATTTACATAACTATTTTAAACTTTTTATTGCCCGATCCGGCTAGCTCAATCGATCGAGCATGAAACTCATGCACTCTGATAGCAAGCGTTGCTACTGATGCTATGCAGACCAAAACTGGTTTTCAGTTTGTACATTTTTCTAGATTTTTCAATCCAAGGTTGGTTGACTTTGTAGAACGATGGCTTCAGATTTTCAACATACGGTGTGGTGGCGCGGACTGGGAGGGGGCGCTTCGCTCCTGCCCCCTCCCCAAGTAAGATTTTCATACGTGAAAGTACGTTAATGGTTTTGGTCCCTGAGTTGCTTCAATGTCACTGCCATTCTCAAATGGCATAAGTTCTGGATGTTGGGTGCCATAGTTCAGAGTTCTGAGCAGCGCTTGTAACACTGTCTGAAGCTTATTTCCACCTACTGCAGCTTCACTATTCTCAAAGTAAGTGAGTGTCGTTTGTGGACCTGACTGCATTTGAAAACAATGTGATATGAAACCTTCCTAAACAACTTGACGGAGGCCCCCGAGGGGCGGTGTGATGGCCATGGACTCGGAGAAGACACTTGGCTCTGACCCCCTCCCCAAGTCTTATAGCACTGGTGTAGCCTGAGATCGCCCCCGACATAGGCGGCCGGCTCTCAGGGTCCGGCGGAACTTTTTGCCTTTTGATGACTCTTCTATTCTGGACCTTGTCCCACAATCCGTTTGACCTGAAGACACGCTGTAGTGGGGCGCCCCTTTACCGTTTCAGTTGCCATTCCGCCCGCTTTTGCTACACTGTGCCTCTTCCGCCATTCAGCTGTTTACCGCCCGCTCTTGCGACTACAGCGTCTCGCTCACCATGTAGTTGAGTTGCTCCCGCTCTTGCGGTGCAGCGATAGGCGGCTGCCACAGGACTCTCAAAATGGCGGCCGGCTCTTCGGTTTTGGGCCTGGTCCACTAAAATGGCCCTGGAACACCTTTGAACTCGGACGCTTCCCTGATAGGGCTTGGGTCCCATTCTCAAAAGCGTCCCCTCAGGCGTGAAGATTCTACAAAAGTCTTGGGGGCCCCCGACTCCCGCAAGCTTCTGGTGGGGAGTGGCTGCCATGTCTGCTCGTGGAATGGCCACGACGGAGCTACGAGATGGTAGTGCTCTCATGCTGACGCCAGCTTTAGTCTGAAACATCCAGAAACACTGTAGACTACCAATTCGATCAGTTCCGGTAGCGCCCCAACATGACCCGGAAGAGAAGAACTTGCCCTCCCCTCTTTGACTGATGGTTCTTGTTGCCTGTCCCCTCTGTTGTCATTTAACAGAACTTTTTGGACTGCTGAAAGGGGTTGTGTTCCGAACGCTGGTTGGTGGAGACATTTTGACTATATTCTTGACCTACGTTGTCGCGTAATGCGTTATATGACACGCCGCGTTAGCGCACCCGGAAGTGATCCGAGGCGCGGCGCGCAGCGCGTAACGTAAGCATAACAGGTCATGTGACTTGTTAATAAAACTTTTCATTGGTTCATTTTACTTTTGTTATTTTAATGATGAAAAGCTTGGTCATATGACCTAAAAATTACGCTTTTTATTGTTTTCGAACATTATTTTTTTTTAAACATATGTTATAATATTCCAGGCTAATGTACTTTCCCGGAAAATTTACAACTGTCCTGCAAGTAAAATATATTCCTTTTTCGAGAAAAAGGGCGTTTCTTCGTTCCATGACGGAGCCGTTGAGTAAAAGAGACTCGGCCTGCTGTCTTAGTCGCCAATACGCCTGATTATCAGATTCTTATCGATCACTTTATGTTGCAGAAATGAAAAACACAACTGCCCTTGACCATTTATCTTTACTGCGTTCCTACATATTATACCTTTTATCCGTCATGTAATTGGACTACTTTATTTTACTTGCCTTTTACTGATTCGAAAACAGTGACTAAAAGTAAAAACTTTACCAATGTAAATACTACTACCATGTTTTGTTTTAAAAACCTTTATTGTGAAAATGTCAGTATACAAATACGGGCCTATAACCACGTGGGCCGGCCACGGAGCAAACTGGAATCGTATATGATGAGGAGACATTTACATTATGGAGGAACGTAACGAATGAGCCATTAGGTTGCAAGAACTAAGGTGTCTAACAGTTGCGGAATCGGTGGACCTACATTTTGTAATTAAAATAAGACAGGACCACTTACAATAACATTTTCTAGATATACATTTGCGGGCAAGGAGTTACGAGTCCCATTTATACCGGCGCCATTTTGGGCGAGGCCGGGCAGGTCCAAGATATAGTCAAAATGTCTCCACCAACAATCGACCAGACCAGAACCCCTTTCGGCCCTTTATGCTACAAGATGGTGTCTTCCATTCAGAAAATATTATTGGCAGCATTTTGAAAGGAAAGATAAACAGCCGTTCTCCTAGTGAGTCTCACATTGTTACATTTAGGAAGAATGTTGAAGAGTAATATGTGGAAAATCTGAAGCCATTTTTCTACAAACTCTCAATCAGCCTTGGATGGAAAAAAAAATCCTGAAGAATGTACAAACTGAAAACCAATTTTTGTCTGTATAGCATCAACAGCAACGCGTGAGTCAGCTTTGTGTCAAGCCGCCATTTTCATTCACTCAATAGCGTCCCCCTGCACACATTCAGGGACCTGGTCGTGTTTTCAGATGAAACGGATTGTAGGACAAGAAGCAGAAAAGAAAAGGAAAAAAGTTCCGCCGGACCTCGGGAGCCGGCCGCCTATGTCATGTGCGACCTTTGGCCACACCGGGGCAATAGTGAAGCTGCAGCAGGTGCAAATAGGCTTCAGACAGTCTTACAAGCACTGCTCAGAACTCTCAACTATGGCACTCAACATCCAGGACTTGCCATTCGGATCTTGGCGCCTTGTGCTGGTTCCGACCTATTCACACATCGGTCCACTACTGACATCACCTCATAAGCCAATGGGGCACCCCACGCCGACTTTCGGCGCAGCATTGTAGGATGGCCACACCAGTGCGGCAACTTGCTGGACACTACCTCGGTGCCATCCGGATCTCGCCGCGTTCGAGTCACTGTACCGCAAGAGTGACCGCAACTCAGCTGGACACGCCGTCTTTCGGCGCAGCATTGTAGGATGGCCACACCAGTGCGGCAATTTGCTGGACACCACCTCGGTGCCTTCCGGATCTCGGTGCATTGTGCTGCCTTCGGCCTACTGTAGCCGCAAGTGCGGACGCAACTCAGTTGGACGGCGAGTGAAACGCTAAGGGGCGCCGCACTGCAGCCGAGGAGCCTCCATCTTGGGGGAGATGCACAGCCCCCACTGACTGACGCGACCTCACAGGCCAACGGGGCGCCCGACGCCGACTTTCGGCGCAGCATTGTAGGATGGCCACACCAGTGCGGCAATTTGCTGGACACCACCTCGTTGCCATCCGGATCTCAGCGCGTTGTGCTGCCTTCGGCCTATTCGCACATCGGTCCGCTACTGACGCCGCCTCACGTGCCAACGGATTTTCTACGCTTTTTGTAGCCCTATGCCACATAACAGGTCATGTGACTTGTTTATAAAACTTTTCATTGGTTCATTTTACTTTTGGTTTCCTAAAGATGGAAGGCTTGGTCATATGACCTAAAAATAACACTTTTCATTGGTTTAGAACATTTTTTTTTCCCAAACGATGAAAGCCCCACCTTGTTTCTGGATGTTTCAGACTGAAGCTGGCGTCAGCATGAGAGCACCACCATCTCGTGGCTCCGTCGTGGTCATTCCGCGAGCAATCATGGCAGCCGCTCCCCACCGGAAGCCTGCGGGAGTCGAGGGCCCCCAAGACTTTTGTAGAATCTTCACGGCTGAGGGGACGCTTTTCGAGAATGGAGCCCAAGCCCTAGCAGGCAAGCGTCCGAGTTCCAAGGTGTCCCAGGGCCATTTTAGTGGACCAGGCCCAAAACCGAAGAGCCGTCCGCCATTTTAAGAGTCATGTGGCAGCCGCCTATCGCTGCACTGCAAGAGTGGGAGCAACTCAACAACATGGTGAGCGAGACGCTGTAGCCACAAGAGCGGGCGCAACTCAGCTGGATGGCCGACACCTGGGGAGGCCCGTTCACGCCGCCTCCCCCATGCCCCCCCACCCCCCGGGCCGCCCCACGCCAATTTTCGGAGCAGCATTGTAGGATACCAAAACCAGTGCGGCAGTTTACTGGACATCACCTGGGTGCCATCAACATCTCAGCACGTTCTGCTGCCTTGGGACTATTCACACAACAGACCGCTACTGACGAGGCCTCCCCCCGCACCACCCGGGACACCCCACGCCAATTTTTGGAGCAGCATTGTAGGATACCAAAACCAGTGCGGCACCCAGGCGACATCACCTGGGTGCCATCCAGAACTCAGCACGTTGTGCTGCCTTGGGACTATTCGCACAAAAGACAGCTTCTGACAATTGTTGCTTTTTTTGGTGAAAAATGTTTAAATGTTTTCACAGTTTTTGTTCCGTTCATTATATTTAAAAGTTAATAAAGTTTTGTAATGTTACTTTGTTGGAGTGTTATATATTTTTTTTTAAACGGGTGAATGGGGCCTTGAATCGGGTTATTGTCATGTGTGGGCTTTGCAAGTGTACTGCTACAGGTTCGGACATTTCAAACTCAAATGCACGTTCTTTTTCTTACCTTTCCGAAGCATGGAGCGCAATAGCAGGCAGAGAAAGGGTGATGCAAGTGTTGAACACTGCCTAGCCTGGAAGTTGCTGGCATTCCCCCCCCGCCCGCTCCTGAAAGAGGACACACACACACCGCCGCCCGAGTACTTCACAGATCTTTAAAAGACCATGCGCTTGTTTATGAGGCTTAAAAGGTTTATCACCCCTTCTAGAACCCCTGCATCGACCCTCTGACGTTTCCTGGAAGAATTACCACGTAACACAATACCAAGCCCTGTCAGCTGAAACCCCCGAGGAATCATGGAGCATATTATCAAGGGGGTTTATCTCCGCTTTTTTGGCTTTAAAAGCCAAGAAAGCGGAGATAAAATTATCTCCCTATTACCAAGCTGTCGCTAACACCAGTTAGTGACAGCTAAAAGGAGATAGCGACCATCGTGGGCCCCGCTTTGCATGTCAGTGATAGTGCCCTGAGCAGTTCTTAGCCATGTTATCCAATGGGAGGTGGATAACATGGCTAAGAGCATTTGCTCGATAATACATGAATATAGCTGACTTTTCAGCGATATTCATGCATTGCGGCCGTTTTTTATCGCATTTGCGATAAACCTTGCTAATAGCAAGGTTTATCTGCGATAAAAATCGCCGATGTGCGGTGATAATTTTTGTCTCTAAACAAGTTAGAGACAAAAATTATCGCTAGTTGTTGGTAATATGCCCCCGGGTTTTTGCTTGCAGAAATCGGGAGGCGGGAGACTAGCACTGAAATCAGTAGTCTCACGCCTGAATCGGGAGGGTTGGCATGTCTGGATTCTCTACAGCTGGGGCCATAAACTACATCCGCAGGGGTAGGTGATAGCCTGGGACCGGCCTGGCATCTAAAATGGCTGCCGTGCACGACAAAATTGTGGCATTGGAAAAAAGGCAAGATGGCGCAGACAATGTTTATCAATAACAAAATATTTTATCGCAGTGACAAATTGGCGGTCAACACTTCCTGATTTCCATCGAATCAAACGTTAACAGACGTCACGCAGCAAAAAAAATAAAAAGCTCACGCACAGCCGCTGGAAGAGATGTATCAACATATATGAGCCTCCTCAGCCGCCCTCATGAAACATAGGGGATTAGGATACGTCTCCCGCACCCCCTTATACCTAGTAATTTAATTAAAACGAAGCACAAAATGGCGAATTCCCGTTTCGCTACCAGTTTGCGGCCCAGTTCGCGGCCCGTGAAGCGCTTCTACCGTGAAAAATCATTTTTTTTTTATTTTCCTCAAGGGACCCTTTAATAACCCCAACAACATTCCTAGGGGGTCAAGAGGGGTATACCTTGCCCCCTTTCATTAATTTCCCCCTTCGTTTTTCACCTCTTCTTCTCTCTCGATCCTACCGAGAGATAAGATGGCGGCCGCTCCGGACTGTTTAGAATGTTGACAGACACCGGAGAGCCAATCAGCTTTCTGCGCTCAAAGTTCCGTTTCGCGAAAAATAAGCGATCCGGAGCGCAGCCTGGAGCGCTGTTACAGATATATATCTTGTTTTAAACGTTAATTTCTCAAAAACTACTGGAGCACATATATTGAGACCTAGCAAAGGCACATCGGGCTAACAGTCCCTACAATTTTGCCAAGTTTCGTGCAAATCCATTCAGCCGTTCGAGCTAAAAGTGAGTCCAACCGCCCTATGGAAATTAACATGGGAAAAATGCGTTTTGGGACCCCCCTTTTTTCTCGGCCCCCCCAAATTTTCAAGGGCTGCTCAGAAACAAAATGTGCCATTTTCCTGAAAATTTCAGCCTATTCCGTCCACAAACGCCAAAGTTATTAGACATATAATTTTCAAAAATCCCATAGGGAATAAATCCTAACTATATACACCTACTGGCGATAGCCAGTAGGTAATATATATATATATATTCACAGAAAAAACCATAGGTTATACTCCATATATAGTTAGGAATTTGCATTTACAAAACCTTGAAAATTCAATGAAAAAACCATTGGTTGTAGGCCATATATAGTTAGGGATTTGCATTTAGAAAACCTTATTTTACTCGCATAAAACCATTGAAATTCCATATATAGTTATAAGCGCTAACTATATATCGCGCACCCGCAATCCACTGCTGATGATGTCACATATTACATCATTCATGACATGGTTAGTGACATCACTGATGACATCACTGATGACATCTCAAATGACATCACTGATGACATCACTGATAACAACATCCAGTGACCGTATGTTTCTGTAAAGTTAAAACATGTTTTACATATTGAAGAATGAGTGCATGTATAAGTGTCTGGATGAAGGATTTACTAGGTGCATGACTGACTGATTGAGTGAGTGATTAAATGTGTCTCACTGAGTGCATGGGTTAGTGACTAAACTGTTTTAATTTGTGCATCATTATATCTGTTGTTCTACAAACTGCTGCATATGTTGATCAGTAGCTATATGAGTAACTGTATGGGTTATTGATTGGTTGTCCAAGTATTTGTATGGGAAACTGAGTGTGTGTGTATGGGTGGCTGGGAGGTGTGTGACTCTGTACATATATGTGTGAGTAGTTGATTCACTATATGTATAGATTCAAAACTGCATGTGGAAACAGCTGTATGGGCGGTTGACTGTGCATGAGTGTATTAGTGAGTGAATGGATATCTCAGTGCTACATGTCAAATTAAGTACATATGTAAAACACAGTACATGTGAGAGTTGACATCTATAAATAACTGTGCATAAGAGCTAGTGAATGTGTGAGTGGCTGTATGGATCATTGTGAACATGTATCAGAGATTGTATAAGAGAGTAAAGTAAATATGTGTTAGTATATGTTTGAATAAGTAAGGTGTGTATAACTGTATAGTTGAGAAAATGGAGGTGTGATTAATTTTTGGCATAACTGACTAGGTGTGTGAATAACTCCATGGATGAGTGACTGTCTGTTTACACTGATTGTATCTAAGGTTATATTAGAGTCTGAAGAGGTTCATGGTATTATCACATGAATGATATCATCAGTGATGTGATCAGTCATGTCAAATGAGATGTTATCAGTGATGTCATCAGTGATGTCATTTGAGATGTCATCAGTGATGTCATCAGTGATGTCACTAACCATGTCATGAATGATGTAATATGTGACATCATCAGCAGTGGATTGCGGGTGCGCGATATATAGTTAGCGCTTATAACTATATATGGAATTTCAATGGTTTTATGCGAGTAAAATAAGGTTTTCTAAATGCAAATCCCTAACTATATATGGCCTACAACCAATGGTTTTTTCATTGAATTTTCAAGGTTTTGTAAATGCAAATTCCTAACTATATATGGAGTATAACCTATGTTTTTTTCTGTGAATTTCAATGGTTTTTTAATAGCAAATATCAAAAGCTGTCAAATGTCAAGTACGTGATAGGTAAAAACGTTTTCGTGTTCATGCACGCTGATGTGCTTTGAACGCTGCCCCCCCCCCACTCCCCTCTTTTCTCTTAGTAGTACTCTCTCTTTGCAGATAGTGAACGGTAGTTAACTCAGACCTTTACCCCTGTTGTAATCCGTCGTACCTGCTTGTCTCTCCATTTGATTGATTATTATCCAAGCATTTACTGTTTTACAATTGGTTCTCTTTGGATCATTCTCTATTTACAAACAAGCACAAAGTCGCAATACTCTGTTTAGTCTTTGCAGATAGTGAAAAATCGTGTAAAAAAATAAAAGTAATCAAGCAAAATCAGTAGACCACTAATTCGATCTCTTTTTGACCTCGGTAAAATACAAACATTAGGAATAACCCTTCATGAGAAATACGAAAATAGTGAAATGAACTGAGCTCCACACCATGAGGGCTGCAAAACAGCTCGACTCCGCCACCCACACCGCCCAAAATAACGGCAAACCCTATGCAAATATTATAAATATACACAACACACCAGCAAAGAAACAGAGTAAAACATTTTATTAAATAACTATTTACATAACTATTTTATACTTTTTATTGCCCGATCCGGCTAGCTCAATCGATCGAGCATGAAACTCATGCACTGATAACAAGCGTTGAGAGTTTGTAGAATGATGGCTTCAGATTTTCCACATACGGTGTAGTGGCGCGAACTGGCAGGGGGCGTTTGGATTCTACCCCTTCTCCAAATAAGATTTTCATACGTGAATGTTCGTTCATGCTTTTTGTCCCTGACTTGCTTCCATATCACTGCCTTACATACATGGCATAAGTCCTGGTTGTTGAGTGCCATACTTCAGAGTTCTAAGCAGCTCTTGTAACACTGTTTAAACCTTATTTGCACCTGCTGCAGCTTCACTATTCAAAGTAAGTGGGGTCCATTTGTGGACCTGACTGCATTGGAAAACAATGTGATACGGTGCCTCCCTAAACCGCTTGACGGAGGCCCCCGAGGGGCGGTGAGATGGCGCGGACTGAGAGGGGGCGCTTGGCTCCTGCCCCCTCCCCAAGTCGTGTTGCCCTGGTGAGGCCTGAGATCGCCCCCGGCATAGGCGGCCGGCTCCCGGGGTCCGGCGGAATTTTTTCCCTTTTGAAGAATCTTTCATTCTGGACCTTGTCCCACAATCCGTTTCACCTGAAGACACGCTGTCGTAGGGCGCCCCTTTACCGTTTTCGTTGCCATTCCGCCCGCTTTTGGTACTCTGTGCCTCTTCCGCCATTCAGCTGTTTACCGCTCGCTCTTGCGACTACAACGTCTCGCTCACCATGTAGTTGAGTTGCTCCCGCTCTTAAGATTTGACCGAACTTTTTGGACTGCTGAAAGCGGTTGTATTCCGACCGCTGGTTGGTGGAGACATTTTGACTATATTCTGCACCTGCATTGTCGCGTAATGAGTCATATGACGCGACGCGTTAGCGCACCCGGAAGTGCTCCGGTGCGCAAGGCGCAGCTTCCCGGAAACGATCCAGAGCGCGCCGCGCAGCGCGTAACGTAAGCATAACAGGTCATGTGACTTGTTAATAAAACTTTTCATTGGTTCATTTTACTTTTCTTTTCCTAATTATGTAAGACTAGGTCATGTGACCTAAAAATAACACTTTTCATTGGATTAAAACATTTTTTTTCCCCAAACGATGAAAGCCCCACCTTGTTTCTGGATGTTTCAGACTGAAGCTGGCGTCACCATGAGAGCACCACCATCTCGTAGCTCCGTCATGGCCATTCCGCAAGCAATCATGGCAGCCGCTCCCCACCGGAAGCCTGCGGGAGTCGAGGGCCGCCAAGACTTTTGTACAATCTTCAAGGCTGTGGGGACGCTTTCGAGAATGGAACCCAAGCCCTGGCAGACAAGCGTCCGAGTTCCAAGGTGTCCCAGGGCCATTTTACTGGACCAGGCCCAAATCCGAAGAGCCGGCCGCCATTTTAAGAGTCCTGTGGCAGCCGCCTATCGCTGCACCGCAAGAGTGGGAGCAACTCAACTACATGGTGAGCGAGACGCTGTAGCCGTAACAGCGGGCGCTAAACAGCTGAATGGCGGAAAAGGCACAGTGTAGCAAAAGCGGGCGGAATGGCGACTGAAACGATAAAGGGGCGCCCCACTACAGCAGACAAGCCTCCGCCATGTGCTTCAAAACTGCATATGTATCTCGTGATATCAAGGTTGGGCAACCAGTACAGAACAAGCAGTTACGAGTCCCATTTACACCGGCGCCATTTTGGGCGCGGCCGGGCAGGTCCAGGATCTACTGAAAAATAAAAAATGAGGCTGACGTCTCTGAAGCAGTTGACGAACAGCAGGACATAGCAAATAAACATGAACTCTCTAAAGCTGTTAACTCACTGCAGGACAAAACAAGTGAACCTGAAACCACTGGAATAATTGTCGCTCAAAAGAACAACACACAAAGCTCTGTAGAGCCTGAAGAAAAAAAAACAGAAGGGCACTGTAGTTTCAGACACACTTAACACTAATGACTAAACAAAGATATCGTCTGTTTATAAAGCAGTTATCATCTTGACAGAATTGACAAAGAAGTGTACAGACACCAATGCATCAGCATTCTCGGAGATAACATCTTAAGGAACAAAGAAAGACCTGTTCACTCTTGACACCCCAGGTGCTGTGTATATTGCACTATAGTGCTGCATTGAGAAAACGGGCAACCCTATTGATGTGGATTTTTCATTATTGATTATTGTAAAAAAATTGCGACTCCCCCCTTTAGCAGATTAGCTAAATGTTTGCGTAATTTAGGCATTAAAGTTATATTATTGTTGTTGTTATCGTTATAGTTCTGGTTAATTTCAAAAAATGGTTAAATATATTTACAGTTTTTGTTGCGTTCGTTATATTTAAATGTTAATAAAGTTTTAAAATGTAACTGTCTTGGAGTACTATATTTTTTTAAAAAATCGGGTGAATGGGGCCTTGAATCGGGTTATTGTGTGGGCTTTGCAAGTGTACTGCTACAAGATCGGACATTTCAAACTCAAATACACGTTCTTTTTCTTACCTTTCCGAAGCATGGAGCGCAATAGCAGGCAGAGAAAGGGTGATGCACGTGTTGAACACTGCCTGGCCTGCAAATTGCTGGCAGTGCACCCCCGCCCGCTCCTGAAAGAGGGCACACACACACCGCCGCCCCGAGTACTTCACAAATCTTTAAAAGACCATGCGCTTGTTCAATGGGAAGTGGATAACATGGCTAAGAGCATTTGCTGGATAATGCATGAATATCGCTGACTTTTCAACGATATTCATGCATTGCGGCCGTTTTTTATCGCATTTGCGATAAACATTGCTAATAGCAAGGTTTATGTGCGATAAAATGCGCCGATGTGCGGCGATAATTTTTGTCTCTAAACAAGTTAGAGACAAAAATTACCGCTAGTTGTTGGTAATATGCCCCCGGGTTTTTCCTTGCAGGAATCGGGAAGCGAAAGACTAGCACTGAAATCAGTAGTCTCACGCCTGAATCGGGAGGGTTGGCATGTCTGGATACTCTACAGCTGGGGCCATAAACTACATTCGCAGGGCTAGGTGATAGCCTGGGTCCGGCCTGGACAATCGGACACAGAGGAAGAGGAGTGTCAGAGGGTGCGGTAGTGAATAGGGTGAAAGGGAGGTGTCGGCGGGCACAGGGTGTGATTCTCAGAGAAGAGCAGCGCAGATGGGGGGAAGTATATAGCCCATGCATGAGAGAGAGAGCGGGGGTGACCATTGCGTGGGGGAGATGCGTGCGAGGGTGGGGAGCCATGCTGAGAATCGGCGGCGTGCAGAGAGTGGCCCTGGTCAAGGCATCTAAAATGGCTGCCGTGCACGACAAAATTGTGGCATTGGACAAAACGCAAGATGGCGCAGACAATGTTTATCAATAAGGATTCATTTATAACAAAATATTTACTCGCAGTGACAAAATGGTGGTCAACACATCCTCATTTCCATCGAATCGAACGTTAACAAACGTCACGCAGCAAAAAAAAAAAAAAAAAAAAAAAAAGCTCACGCACAGAGCAGTTTTTAGCCATGTTATCCAATGGAAGGTGGATAACACGGCTAAGAGCATTTGCTGGATAATGCATGAATATCGCTGACTTTTCAACGATATTCATGCATTGTGGCCGATGTGCGGCGATAATTTTTATCTCTAAACAATTAAAACGAAGCACAAAATGGCGAATTCCCGTTTCGCTACCAGTTTGCGGCCCAGTTCGCGGCCCGGGAAACGCTTCTACCGTGAAAAATAATTTTTTTTTATTTTCCCCACGGGACCCTTTAATAACCCCAACAACAATCCTAGGGGGTCAAGAGGGGTATACCTTGCACCCTTTCAATAAATTCCCCCTTCGTTTTTCACCTCTTCTCTCTCGATCCTACCGAGAGATAAGATGGCGGCCGCTCCGGACTGTTTAGAATGTTGACAGACACCGGAGAGCCAATCAGCTTTCTGCGCGCAAAGTTCCGAAACGCGAAAAGTAAGCGGACCGGATCGCTGCCCGGAGCGCTGTTACAGATATATATCTTGATTTGAACGTTAATTTCTCAAAAACTACTGGAGCACATATATTGAGACCTAGCAAAGGCATATCGGGCTAACAGTCCCTACAATTTTGCCAAGTTTCGTGCAAATCCATTCAGCCGTTCGAGCTAAAAGTGAGTCCAACCGCCCTATGGAAAACTCAATGTAAAAAACGCGTTTTGGGACCCCCCTTTTTTCTCAGCTCCCCCTTGACGAACCCCCACCAAATTTTCAGGGGCTGCTCAGAAACAAAATGTGCCATTTTCCTGAAAATTTCAGCCGATTCCGTCCACAAACGCCAAAGTTATTAGACATAGAATTTTCAAAAATCCCATAGGGAATTAATCCTAACTATATATACCTACTGGCGATAGCCAGTAGGTAATATATATATATATATATATATATATATATATATATATATATATATTAGTTGCACTAACTATATATCGCGCACCCGCAATCCACTGCTGATGATGTCACATATTACATCATTCATGACATGGTCAGTGACATCACTGATGACATCGCTGATGACATCTCAAATGACATCACTGATGACATCACTGATGACAACATCCAGTGACTGTATGTTTCTGTAAAGTTAAAATATGTCTTACATATTGAAGAATGAGTGGATGTATAAGTGTCTGGATGAAGGATTTAGTAGGTGCATGACTGACTGTATGATTGAGTGATTAAATGTGTCTCACTGAGTGCATGGGTTAGTGACTAAACTGTCTTAATTTGTGCATCATTATGTCTGTTGTTCTGTAAACTGTTGCATGTGTTGATAAGTAGCTATATGAGTAACTATATGGGTTATTGATTGGTTGCCCAAGTATTTGTATGGGAGACTGAGTGTGTGTGTGGGTGGCTGTGAGGTGTATGACTCTGTGCATAGATGTGTGAGCAGTTGAATCACTAGATGTATGGTTTCAAAAGTGCATGTGGAAACATCTGTATGGGCGGTTGACTGTGTGCATGAGTGTATTGGTGAGTGAATGGATATCTCAGTGCTACATGTCAAAGTAAGTACATATGTAAAACACAGTACATGTGAGAGTTGACATATATAAATAACTGTGCATAAGAGCCAGTGAATGGAAAGGGGCGACCATTCAGTCCCCCCGAACGTATGGTGGAGTACCTCGATCCCCCCGGGAAGCCATCTTGGGCGGGAGGCGAGTCTCGGCTGGTATGCCCGAAGCGGCGTAGCCGGGGCGCGCCTTTTTCCCGCCCTAGTGTGGGCTGGCCTAGACACCGACGCGGCCGGCCACGCCCTCAGAGGCAGGCGGGGGCGGGTTCACGCCCACCCTGAAGACGGATAAAAGGAGCGGAAGCCAAGAAAGCATCCTCTTGTTCCTGTGCTCTGAAGCTGCACCTCCACGCTGCACGTGAGCTCGAGACGGAACGAAGAGCCAATTTTGAGCGTTGTAATCTCTCTTTTGTCTTACAGATATCCCGTCTGAGAATGCCCAAGAAAGTCGGAAAGCGGGTCGGTACCGAGGAGATGCTCCGCATACTCATGAAGGAGATAGCCGATCTGAAGAGAAAGGTTGAGGCTAAGGACGGGGAGGGAGGACCGAAACGGCCTTTATAGGGAACAATCCCAGGTGGAAAAAGCAAGAGGCCCAGAAGGGGAGCACTTGGGGGAGAGACCCCGGTTCCCGAAACCCTACGAGAGGAGCCAACCCCGGTGCCGAAAGAGGGGAATCCAATCCCGGTGGTGGTCACCCCCGTGAACAGGGAGGATATGCCCCCCGAGTTAGCGGCACAATTGGCAGCGTGGTTGGGAAACGATAGCGAGGGCGCCACGGCTGACGACGCCCGGGCAGTAATGAGGCAACTGCTGGAATCTAGGGTGGCTGCGAAGGCGCCATCTTCTGTTCCCCCACAGGTTCCAGCGGCTGGAAGTACAGCAGGCCCAAGTTCGGCGACAAGCGTGGGGTCTACTTCAGGTAAGCGGCCATTGCCGATTGCGGGGGAGGGGTCTGTACCTTCTCGAAAGGAGAAGATTGCCCAGCACGTCCCACAAGAAATCAAGGAATTAATTTGGGCGGATAAATATGTAAACATGTTTTCATTGCTTACCGACCATTACGAGATCGAGCATGTGAAGAGTCAAAAGGAGCTCATGCATCCGAGTGTGTGGCGCGCAAAAATGGCCGCCTTCAAGGTCGACAAGACCATTGGTACTTGGGGCAGAGCGTGGGGCATTTTTACTTCCATTATGGGTGAGCGCAGGCCTGAGTTGTTGACCGAGTTACCCATTTATCAGTCACGTATTATGGAGTATTCTGTGGCATATGGGGGCAACCAGTGGTTCTGCTATGATAATCTGTTTAGAAAGGCTAAAGAACACAACCCATTGTTGTCTTGGGATTGTTACGACTCCGTGTCTTGGCAAAAAATGGAGAGTACAGGGATGTTGAAGGTGCCATTGGTAGGGAGTAACGGGGGGGAATCCTCCCGCCAAAACCCTGGGACACCCTTTCGGACGGGTGCAGGTAACGAGTACCACTCGAAGCCGAGTGGCAACACAGGTAAAAGGGGGATCTGTTGGAATTTTAACAGAGGCAAATGTACCAGGCCCCAGGGGTCATGCAAATTCAGACATGAGTGTGGGGGGTGCGGGCAGCCATCCCATCCTGAGTCCATGTGCAGAGCCAAAACGGGTGATAACGGTGGTAAGGGAGGCGCCAAACAGGTCTAATATAGTCCGAGGGGCGCCTTTACCAACCCCAATTGATACCATGGCAATGATTCCTTGGCTCAGCGAATACCCGGATCATGCTTCCGCTGGGGTGTTACGGAACGGGTTTTCATATGGTTTCCGCATCCCAGTGGGGGATTTTCAGGGGGTACCAAACTGTAAGAATCAAATGTCGGTCTTACAGCACACGGCGGTGGTGCAGGTAAAGATTGGAAAAGAGGTGACTCGAGGTCGTGTCGCCGGTCCATTCGATTTGCCACCGGTTGCTAACTTTGTGTGTTCTCCTCTAGGGGTGGTCCCCAAGAAGGACCCGGGTGAGTTTCGGCTGATACATAATTTGTCAGCCCCACGTGGTCTTTCCGTAAATGACGCGATAGACCCGGAAGTATGTTCGGTGCGGTACGCATCTTTCGATGAGGCCGTTGCCATGTTGAATCGCCTGGGGCCCGGGACGCTGATGACCAAATCGGACATCGAGTCAGCGTTCCGGTTGCTCCCGGTACACCCAGACGATCAGCGTCTACTTGGTTTTCAGTTTCAGGGTCGCTATTACATGGATAGATGTATGCCAATGGGATGCTCCATTTCATGTGCCTATTTCGAGAAGTTCAGTTGTTTTCTGCAGTGGGTATTCACGAGGAAGACAGGTTTTCAACATGTTATGCACTATCTCGATGACTTTCTGTTTTTGGGGGCAGCCGGGGATTCTGAGTGTGGACAGGCTTTACATGAATTTTGTGTCCTAATAAATCAATTCGGTGTGCCTTTGGCGCCAGGTAAGACTGTGGGTCCCTCGACCTTGATCGAGTTTCTGGGGATCGAGCTCGACTCGGTGGAAGGTTGTTTTCGATTACCCAAGGAAAAAGTGTTAAAATTCAGGTTATCCCTTGAGACATGTATTCGTGCAACGAAAGTAAACCTGCATCAATTGCAACAGGTGGTGGGTCAGTTGAATTTTGCCCTAAGAGTAGTGCCGATGGCGCGCCCTTTTTCCCGCTCGATTGCACAATCCATGGTCGGCTTGAAGGAAGGACATCATCGCACGAGACTCTCGGCAGAGGTTCGCCAGGACATGCGCATTTGGATTGCATCCCTGGCGGATTTCAATGGTCGAATTGTCTGGAACAAACCAGCTGTGTCTTCCGAGGAGTTGGGGCTTTGGACAGACTCGGCGGGGAGTATGGGTTTTGGCGCCATATTGGGTACACAATGGTCGGCTCAAAAATGGCCGTCATGGTGGCATGAGTACGGGTTGACGAGTAACATTGCTTTTCTCGAACTGTTCCCTATTCTGGTGGCTTTGAAAACATGGCCAGAAGGGTTTAGGGATCACTCTGTGGTGTTCTGGTCTGATAACATGACCGTGGTTGAGTGTATCAATAGTCAGGCAGCACGATGCAAATTGATTCTGAGACTGCTCAAGGAAATTGTGTTGTTGTGCATGCAACTGAATGTACTGTTTAGGGCGCGACACGTGCCGGGGGTGATGAACCAAGCGGCTGATGCGCTTTCTCGTTTCCGTATGCAGGCCTTCTGGGGTTTTCTGCCCACAGCGGACCCGGTGGCGGCACCCTTCCCCGAAGCTCTCTGGTCTCTCGGTGCCCCGAACTACAAAACCTCGTGGGAGAGAGTTTAGCACCCAGGACGAGGAAGGCATATGAAGGGGCGTTCCGTTCCTATTGGGCCTTTTTGGGTACTGCCGGGGGGGAACTTTGGGGTCAGGAAGAGTTTGTAGTGAGATTCCTGCTCTCTTTACATAAGGCAGGCAAGTCAGTAGCTACGGCCCAGAGGCATCGGGCCGCCATTTCCTTTATGGCAAGGGCTCATGGGATCCAGGACCCGACAGCGTCTTTCGTTGTGCAGAAAGCGCTACGTGGGTGGCAACGCCTTGAGGGTCGCAGAGTAGACGATAGGCACCCGATAGGTCTGGATAGGTTGGCCCTGTTATTGTCCGTGCTACCGGTAACATGTTCATCCCAGTACGAAGCAGTGTTGTTCCGAGCCGCATTTGCATTAGCATTCCATGGGGCTATGCGGGTAAGCGAATTAGTGGCAAAGAACAAGCAGGATACGATGGGGGGACTGTGCCGGGAACACATTCGGGTCAGGGAGGAGACAATGACGGTCTCGTTTGTCAGGTCGAAATCCGATCAGGGTGCAATCGGGGACTGTGTAATTATCCAGAGGATCCCCGGGTCTCCCATGTGCCCTGTTGTGTGCGTAGAAGAATATTTAGTGCAGAGGGTGGCAGCATGGGGGGGGACCTTGTTAAGACACGCTGACGCCACCCCACTGACGAGGTTTCAGTTTCAGCGGGTGCTTGCGATGTCGATTTCGGCCGCGGGCTTGAACCCCGGCGACTTTGGGACCCATTCCTTTCGGATAGGGGCTGCTACGGAGGCTACAGCCAGGGGTCTGAATGTTGAACAAGTAAAACGTGTGGGGCGTTGGTCCTCGAACTGTTATAAGAGGTATGTGCGGTTGCACATGTCGTGAAGCTGTAATGATGTACTCACGCTTCTTGTTTTTGTTTGATTTTCAGTTGCGCAAGCCTACGAGGCGGGGCGGACTGTGCAGTCGACCCGACACCGGGGGGCCAGCGGTCAGACATTACCGGCTGTGAAAAAGGAGGTGTGGGTCGCGGGCCACTCATACGTGAGGCGTGCCGCGGACGTATTCAAAGCAGGTGACATGATTCACGTGGCTGGGGAATACGGGTACAGTGTGTCCTTCTACGGAAAGAGCGGGCTCTGTATTGACCAGTTTCGATCATTTTTCGAGGGTTTGTTAGGGCGGACGAGGTCACCGCCGTCTGTAGTCATAGTACATCTTGGGGGCAATGATTTGGTGACCACTGGTAGACGATTTCTTCTTGAGGCGATGCTTTCCACGGTAAGTTGGTTGGCGAGAAGAGTTCCAGGGTGCACAATTGCATGGTCCCATATGATCCCACGAAAAGTGTGGCGGGGGGCTATTTCTATTTCTGCTCTGAATCATTCAGTAAGGAAAATTAATAATAAAGTGAGTAGATTGTTCCGTTCAAGTACACTGCATTCTATTTCGCATGGTTGTATTAAAGGGGACAGTATGTATTTGGGGGATGGTGTTCATTTGTCCCGGATGGGGAACAAGTTACTCATAGGAGACCTGATAGCCTGGCTAAAGACTTTATGACATGACCTTTAGGCAGGAGTATTGTGGGGGGTCCGGATAGCCGGTCAACTATCCGGCCTGTGGCGGTAAGGTCATGATCGGTGAGCAGTAATTCGAAGATCCCTATGAGGGGGCGTCACCCATTACGGATGGGAGCGCGCGGGGGAGGTGGCCAATTGGCCCCTCAATGGGGAGGCGGTCCTGTCTAAGGAGAGGCCGCCGGAAGGAAAGGAAAGGTGGTCAAGGCCCCTTCCTGGATAGGAGGGGCTACGGCCCCTCCTGGGGAATTTCCCGGGGCCAGGACATCTGCGACGGCAGATGGGTAAGTTGTGTGGGGTGCGGGAGGGGGTTTACGCTACCTTTTAGACACCTCACACGAGTCCTCGAACGACCGTTAAATGGCGTCGAGTTTATTGGGGCCCCCGTCAAGTACAAAGGGAAATTGGTAGATGCACTTGAGGTACGCCTCTGTGCGGTCACTCCTCTCACAAGTGAGGGGGGTATTTCTGGTTTAGGGATCTGACACCGGTTACGACCTTGCCGTTGGCCCTTAACGTTAGGATGTACAATTTCAAGTCAAATGTTTTGTAGGATGTTAGTTCGGCTAGGAGAACCTGTGTATTAGAGATCTGTTAAGGTTAGCCAAACATCGTAATGTGGAAATGAAATTGTACATAATATGAAACTGTTATTTTAATGTTTTAATTTTGTTTCATATTTTAAATAAATACAGCCGGGAAGGGTGACTCCCTTCCCGCCTTCCAAAAGTTCAAGAACGGTTTCCGGTTTCCCAATTCTTGGGGATTGTGTTGAGAGGGGGTGGCGGGTATCTCAGCCATATGGAAAGGGGCGACCATTCGGTCCCCCCGAACGTATGGTGGAGTACCTCGATCCCCCCGGGAAGCCATCTTGGGCGGGAGGCGAGTCTCGGCTGGTATGCCCGAAGCGGCGTAGCCGGGGCGCGCCTTTTTCCCACCCTAGTGTGGGCTGGCCTAGACACCGACGCGGCCGGCCACGCCCTCAGAGACAGGCGGGGGCGGGTTCACGCCCACCCTGAAGACGGATAAAAGGAGCGGAAGCCAAGAAAGCATCCTCTTGTTCCTGTGCTCTGAACCTGCACCTCCCCGCTGCACGTGAGCTCGAGATGGAACGAAGAGCCAATTTTGACCCACCCACCAGCCCCTGAGGACAGCGATTCCTTGTGAATACAGTTGATATAGTATCTTTTTGTTTTCTCTGTTTTCTTACAGGTTGTGATGATATCGTGAAATTTCTTAAAATGCAATAAAGATTGGTTATTTTCAGTATATTTTGCAAATAAAGTTTTGGAGCAAGGATTGAGCAGTATTCACGCTTGGTAATAAGTGATGTTTGCTTTGTAATCTCAGTAACTTAGTTAGACTTGTCGTATTTATTTTGGTCGGGCGGTAAGGTCATGATCGGTGAGCAGTAATTCGAAGATCCCTATGAGGGGGCGTCACCCATTACGGATGGGAGCGCGCGGGGGAGGTGGCCAATTGGCCCCTCAACGGGGAGGCGGTCCTGTCTAAGGAGAGGCCGCCGGAAGGAAAGGAAAGGTGGTCAAGGCCCCTTCCTGGATAGGAGGGGCTACGGCCCCTCCTGGGGAATTTCCCGGGGCCAGGACATCTGCGACGGCAGATGGGTAAGTTGTGTGGGGTGCGGGAGGGGGTTTACGCTACCTTTTAGACACCTCACACGAGTCCTCGAACGACCGTTAAATGGCGTCGAGTTTATTGGGGCCCCCGTCAAGTACAAAGGGAAATTGGTAGATGCACTTGAGGTACGCCTCTGTGCGGTCACTCCTCTCACAAGTGAGGGGGGTATTTCTGGTTTAGGGATCTGACAAACAGTTACGACCTTGCCGTTGGCCCTTAACGTTAGGATGTACAATTTCAAGTCAAATGTTTTGTAGGATGTTAGTTCGGCTAGGAGAACCTGTGTATTAGAGATCTGTTAAGGTTAGCCAAACATCGTAATGTGGAAATGAAATTGTACATAATATGAAACTGTTATTTTAATGTTTTAATTTTGTTTCATATTTTAAATAAATACGGCCGGGAAGGGTGACTCCCTTCCCGCCTTCCAAAAGTTCAAGAACGGTTTCCGGTTTCCCAATTCTTGGGGATTGTGTTGAGAGGGGGTGGCGGGTATCTCAGCCATATGTGTGAGTGGCTGTATGGATCATTGTGAACTTGTATCAGGGATTGTATAAGAGAGTAAATATGTGTTAGTATATGTTTGAATAAGTAAAGTTTGTATAACTGTATAGTTGAGGAAATGGAGGTGTGATTGATTATTTGCATGACTGACTAGGTGTGTGAGTAACTCCATGGATGAGTGACAGTCTGTGAGTGTCTGTTTACACTGATTGTATCTAAGGTTATATTAGAGTCTGAAGAGGTTCATCGTATTATCACATGAATGATATCATCAGTGATGTGATCAGTAATGTCAAATGAGATGTCATCAGTGATGTCATAAGTGATGTAATTTGAGATGTCATCAGTGATGTCATTTGAGATGTCATCAGTGATGTCATCAGTGATGTCACTGACCATGTCATGAATGATGTAATATGTGACATCATCAGCAGTGGATTGCGGGTGCGCGATATATAGTTAGTGCAACTAACTATATATGGAATTTTAATGGTTTTGTGTGAGTAAAATAAGGTTTTGTAAATGCGAATTCCTAACTATATATGGTCTATAACCTATGGTTTTTTCAGTGAATTTTCAAGGTTTTGTAAATGCTAATTCCTAACTATATATGGTCTATAACCTATGGTTTTTTCAGTGAATTTTCAAGGTTTTGTAAATGCTAATTCCTAACTATATATGGTCTATAGCCTATGTTTTTTTCAGTGAATATATATATATATACCTACATATATAAACATATATCATCTGTATATCTATATAAATACAAACATAAATGCATGCATACATATACTTATATGCATACAGATGCATGTTATTTACATGAAAGTTGAAAAAACACTAATAAAAGCAAAGCTAAAAAGCCACCTCATTACAATCAGAATGGCTTTAACTTAAACGAGGGCGAGATCTATTGCATTTTCAATGCTTGTTTACTTTGGTTCCATCAAGAAGGCATTCAGATGTGTCACACATTTGCCATAAATTCTGAATGTTAGCACTCTAGTTGCACATTAGATCACTGTAGTAAAGCTACCACCAGGGACGTCTGCTGCTGGTATTCAAAGTGCATGTTTCAGTCTGCATGTCAGAATTTTTTTTAATGAAATAGAAGAGGATTTGAGAAGTCACTCAAAATGATCCCTAATTTTTCTTTCTGAAGCACTAATCATACTTTCTATGGCAAAATTAACTCCCTCATGTTGTTCCTTTTTAAATTGAGTGTTTTCAGACTTACCACTTCATTCCAATCAAGATGGCTTCTGGTGTGCCATACTTTTGTCATAAGTAAGACTGTTAGCGCTCTAGTTACTAGAACACTCTGGGACATTCTGTCATTGGGCTATACTTCGGGTACATCTGGGTGATATTTGGGCTACATTTAGGCTCTTTTGTCTCTGGTGGCCATCTTGGGAGACTGTATGTCAGAATTTTTTAATGAAATTGAAGAGGGTTTGAGAAGTCACTCAAAATGTGCCCTAATTTTTCTTTCTGCAGCACTAATCATAATTCATATGGCAAAATATACCCCCTCATTTTGTTCCTTTTCAAATTAAATGTTTTAAGAGTTACCACTTTATTCCAATCAAGATGGCTTCAGGTGTGCCATACCTTTGTAATAAGTAGGACTGTTAGCGCTCTAGTTGTTCTTTAGAACACTCTGGGACATTCTGTCATTGGGCTATACTTGGGCTACATCTGGGTGATATTTGGGCTATATTTGGGCTCTTTTGTCTCTGGTGGCCATTTTGGGAGACTGCATGTCAGAATTTTTTAATGAAATAGAAGAGGATTTGAAAAGTCACTCAAAATATGCCCTAATTTTTTTTCCTGCAGCACTAATAATACCTTCTATTGCATAATATACCCCCTCATTTTGTTCCTTTTTAAATTAAATGTTTTAAGAGTTACCACTTTATTCCCATCACGATGGCTCCCGGTGTGCTATACCTTTGTAATAAGTAGGACTGTTAGCGCTCTAGTTGTTCTTTAGAACACTCTGGGACATTCTGTCATTGGGCTATACTTGGGCTACATCTGGGTGATATTTGGGCTACATTTAGGCTCTTTTGTCTCTGGTGGCCATTTTGGGAGACTGCATGTCAGAATGTTTTAATGAAATAGAAAAGGATTTGAGAAGTCACTCAAAATGTGCCATAATTTTTCATTCTGCAGCACTAATCATACTTTCTATGGCAAAATATACCCCCTCATGTTGTTTCTTTTTAAATTAAATGTTTTAAGAGTTACCACTTTATTCCAATCAAGATGGCTTCAGGTGTGCCATACCTTTGTAATAAGTAGGACTGTTAGCGCTCTAGTTTTCTTTAGAACACTCTGGGACATTCTGTCATTGGGCTATACTTGGGCTACATCTGGGTGATATTTGGGCTACATTTGGGCTCTTTTGTCTCTGGTGGCCATTTTGGGAGACTGCATGTCAGAATGTTTTAATGAAATAGAAAAGGATTTGAGAAGTCACTCAAAATGTGCCCTCATTTTTCATTCTGAAGCACTAATCATAATTCATATGGCAAAATATACCCCCTCATTTTGTTCCTTTTCAAATTAAATGTTTTAAGAGTTACCACTTTATTCCAATCAAGATGGCTTCAGGTGTGCCATACCTTTGTAATAAGTAGGACTGTTAGCGCTCTAGTTGTTCTTTAGAACACTCTAGGAGGCTGCAGTAGAACACAAAGGAATCAACTGACAGTCTTGGTCATTGTTGGATGTACATTTTTTACTGAGAATGTCAGACTTCATTTTCACTTGACTGAGAAAGATAATGTGAATTTACAGAAAATATGCTTTCAGTTTAGCTTATAGATCCCCTTCCAAACCACTGTGGGAAAATCATGAGATATTAGTTTTCTTTCAAACAATATTCATGATATCACAGCCGAAGGTTTTTTCACATGGTAAAATCACCTTAGAACCCACCACAATTCCTAAAACGAGTATGGTACCATCAACAAATGATTTACAATGTAACTAAAGTCCTAAAACCCTCTATTAACTGCAATGCTTTTTAATGAGGTGCTATCATGTATATTGGTCCCAAGATGGCTGCCAACACTTCTTGGATGAAGTGCTGACAGCCAATCAGATCAGATGTGTGGTTAGGCTCCGCCCAGATATATATCTTTTTTTGAACCTAAATTACTCAAAATCCACTGGAGCACATATATTGAGACCTAGCAAAGGCACATCGGGCTAACAGTCCCTACAATTTTGCCAAGTTTCGTACAAATCCATTCAGCCGTTCGAGCTAAAAGTGAGGCCAACCGCCCTATGGAAATTAACATGGGAAAAACGCGTTTTGGGACCCCCCTTTTTTCTCGGCCCCCCCTTGATGAAACCCCCCCAAATTGTCAAGGGCTGCTCAGAAACAAAATGTTCAATTTTCCTGAAAATTTCAGCCAATTCTGTCTACAAACGCCAAAGTTATTAGAAATAGAATTTTCAAAAATCCCATAGAGAAAAAATCCTAACTATATATACCTACTGGCGACCGCCAGTAGGTAATATATATATTACCTACTGGCGGTCGCCAGTAGGTAGTTATAGTTAGGATAATTTTCAATGTTAAATCTCAACATTCTATTTTGAATAACTTTGGCGCCGGTTGTCGAATCTGCCTGAAATTTTCAGGAAAATGGTCTCATGGCGGTCCGGTCCTTCCCTGAAAGTTTGGGGGGGATTCGTCAAGCGGGGGCCGAGATAAAAGGGGGGTCCCAAAACGCGTTTTCCCCATGTTAATTTCCATAGGGCGGTCGATTTCACTTTTAGCCCGAACGGCTGAATGGATTTCCACCAAACTTGGCAAAATTGTAGGGACTGGTAGCCCGATGTGCCTTTGCTATGTCTCAAGATATGTGCTCCAGTGGATTTTGAGTAATTTAGGTTCAAAAAAATATATATATCTATAGGCGCTCTCCCGTGCGCGCACGGGAGAGCGCTCCAGGCGCGACACGCGACTTGCGCGCAGGAAGCTGATTGGATCTCAGTTGTCTGTAAACATTCTAAACAGTGCGGAGCGGCCGCCATCTTGTGTCTCGGTAAAATCGAGACACAAGGGGTTTGAAAAAAAAAGGGGCAAATGACCATAAGGGGGAAGAGTAGACCCCCTCTGACCCCCTAGGTTTGATGTAGGGACTAAAATAGGGTCCTGCAGGGCATTAAAAATTTTTTTTCGTTTTGCGCGGGGATAGGCGCTCTCCCGTGCGCGCACGGGAGAGCGCTCCAGGCGCGACACGCGACTTGCGCACAGGAAGCTGATTGGATCTCAGTTGTCTGTAAACATTCTAAACAGTGCGGAGCGGCCGCCATCTTGTGTCTCGGTAAAATCGAGACACAAGGGGTTTGAAAAAAAAAGGGGCAAATGACCATAAGGGGGAAGAGTAGACCCCCTCTGACCCCCTAGGTTTGATGTAGGGACTAAAATAGGGTCCTGCAGGGCAATAAAATTTTTTTTTCGTTTTGCGCGGGGGAAGCGCATGGTACGCGCACCGGAAGCACGGGGAAAATCCAGGACTATATTTATGAAGGCCTTGCGCTGTTAGTTTTGCGCTTCCTGTGCGTCAATTTTTGTGACGCACCAGCGGTGTAAAAAAATGCGCATTGTTATGCAATATTTAAAAAGTGACGCATCTATCTAGATGCGTCACTTTTTAAATATAGTGCAACGAGGTACATTTTATTACACTGCTGGTGTTATGCGTCACTTTTCTGTGCGCACTCCTTATGACGTTCCAGATGTGTCATATTTAATGTATGACGAATCATGTTGCAGATACAATATGGCGCAGAGTTTTAAAAAGTGACCCATGTACCTAGATGCGTCACTTTTTAAAAATAGCGTCAGGTATAATGTATGCAGAGGGGGTGTTCTCCCGCAAAAAGCTTTGTAATAGCGACGCAGTGAAATCTTTGAGATTTCACTGCGTCAGTTTTAGGATGCTGTTGCGTCAAAATCTTGTGCCTGCTTTACAGCAGGTGTTAGACTGAGGCAAGACCTTTCATATGCTGCTTTCCCCATTTGAAAGGACACATTACTGGAGTTGCGTCACTTTTGTGACGCACTCCAGCAATGCGTTACTTGGAATGTCATAAGGAGTGCGCACAGAAAAGTGACGCATTGCACCAGTAGTGTAAAAAAATGTGTTGCGTTGCGTTATATTTAAAAGGTGAGGTATCTAGGTAGATGGGTCACTTTTTAAAATCAAGCGCCACATTATATCTGCGTGAGGTATAATGCATGCAGAGGGGGTGTTCCCCCACAAAAAGCTTTGTAATAGCGACGCAGTGAAATGTTTGAGATTTCACTGCGTCACTTTTAGGATGCTGTTGCATCCTTTAAATATAGTGCA
Organism: Lissotriton vulgaris; assembly: GCF_964263255.1. NCBI lineage: Eukaryota > Metazoa > Chordata > Amphibia > Caudata > Salamandridae > Lissotriton > Lissotriton vulgaris. Next base: position 1,151,073,987 of record NC_141698.1, read on the forward strand.
ACGAGGCACATTTTATTACACTGCTGGTGTGATGCGTCACTTTTCTGTACACAGTCCTTATGACATTCCAGATGTGTCATATTTAATGTATGACGAATCATGTTGCAAGGAGTTACAGATACGTCAGTATTTCTGACATATGTGTAAACATAAAAGTGATGCGAGGCCGGCGCAAAATTTTGACGCAATAGCATCCTAAAAGTGACGCAGGGAAATCTCATAGATTTCAGTACGTTGTTATTACCAAGCTTTTTGCGAGGGATTGCCCCCTCTGCATACATTATACCTGATGCAGATACAATATGGCGCAGAGTTTTAAAAAGTGACCCATGTACCTAGATGCGTCACTTTTTAAAAAATAGTGTCAGGTATAATGCATGCAGAGGGGGTGTTCCTTGCAAAAAGCTTGGTAATAATGACGCAGTGAGTCACTTTTAGGATGCAGTTGCGCCAAAATCTTGCGCCTGCTTCACAGCAAACCTTTCACATGGTGCTTTTTCCATGTGAAAGGAGACATTACTGGAGTTGCGTCACTTTTGTGACGCACTCCTGCAATGCGTTACTTTTGTGTTTAGAGATATGTCAGAAATACTGACATATCTGTAACTCCTTGCGAATTGATTAGTCATATATTAAATATGACATATGTGGAATGTCATAAGGAGTGCGTCCAGATAAGTGACGCATCGCTATGACGCACTCCAGCAATGCGTTACTTGGAATGTCATAAGGAGTGCGCACAGAAAAGTGACGCATTGCACCAGTAGTGTAAAAAAATGTGTTGCGTTGCGTTATATTTAAAAAGTGAGGTATCTAGGTAGATGGGTCACTTTTTAAAATCAAGCGCCACATTATATCTGCGTGAGGTATAATGCATGCAGAGGGGGTGTTCCCCCACAAAAAGCTTTGTAATAGCGACGCAGTGAAATGTTTGAGATTTCACTGCGTCACTTTTAGGATGCTGTTGCATCCTTTAAATATAGTGCAACGAGGCACATTTTATTACACTGCTGGTGTGATGCGTCACTTTTCTGTACACAGTCCTTATGACATTCCAGATGTGTCATATTTAATGTATGACGAATCATGTTGCAAGGAGTTACAGATACGTCAGTATTTCTGACATATGTGTAAACATAAAAGTGATGCGAGGCCGGCGCAAAATTTTGACGCAATAGCATCCTAAAAGTGACGCAGGGAAATCTCATAGATTTCAGTACGTTGTTATTACCAAGCTTTTTGCGAGGGATTGCCCCCTCTGCATACATTATACCTGATGCAGATACAATATGGCGCAGAGTTTTAAAAAGTGACCCATGTACCTAGATGCGTCACTTTTTAAAAAATAGTGTCAGGTATAATGCATGCAGAGGGGGTGTTCCTTGCAAAAAGCTTGGTAATAATGACGCAGTGAGTCACTTTTAGGATGCAGTTGCGCCAAAATCTTGCGCCTGCTTCATAGCAAACCTTTCACATGGTGCTTTTTCCATGTGAAAGGACACATTACTGGAGTTGCGTCACTTTTGTGACGCACTCCTGCAATGCGTTACTTTTGTGTTTAGAGATATGTCAGAAATACTGACATATCTGTAACTCCTTGCGAATTGATTAGTCATATATTAAATATGACATATGTGGAATGTCATAAGGAGTGCGTCCAGATAAGTGACGCATCGCTATTTTCACGTAGCGATGCGTCACTTTTCAGAAATGAGGCCTCCAGTTTATTCACTGTGTCATAAATTTCTTTTCTAACACTCACCTTCTTTCAGTCCTCCTACTTCACTTCCTTTCACCTCTCATACCTTTCTGTTCTTTCTTACTCATTCTCCTTTCAATTATCAATGCACTATATTTCACTTACTCTTCATTTTTTAAGATTATAGCTCTTTGATGAGAATTGGAGGTAGTTCTGAAAAGAACTTTTGGTTTTCTTCTTTTAACTGAAGAGGAACAAAAACAGGGAATAGAAACTGCTCAACAGGAGCAAAAAGAAAAGAAAAAAATTAGGGGTGGGAAGGGCAGTGATGGTTCTCTAATGCCCGAACCATGAGCAGGACACTTTGCTCCCCATAGGTGAGGAGTTGATTGCAGTATCTGCATCTGACGACCCCATGGTTGAATGCAGGTTGGATGTTTGCTACCTGCCCCTGAGCTTGTTCTCTTCCAGAAGAAGTTGCTCCTCCGGTTGATGTAGAGGCCCCATCTCTAGGAACCTCCTGTGCCAGAGCCCTGACACTTTCCCGGGCAAAATTCTGGGGGTGCTTGGTCTCCACATGGCGAATCATGGTGAAGTTGCCAAAAGAGTATTTTTTTAGGGGGTTACCCCGTGACAGGACCTTTTTGCAGATCCTGCACTCTACTTTTGGTGCATTCACCTTTTTCTGGTCTGCAGGAAACTTAAAAAATTTCCAGATGAAATGTCCCTTCTTCTTTGGGGTAGGTGGCTCTTCATCAATGAAGTCATCTTCACTGCTGGATGATCTGGCAGCCATGATTATCCAAGAAATATGCAAGAGCAAAACAGGCAGGTCTTTCAGTCACAAAAGTGAAAGAAGAAGTGAAGGAAATGGGTGGGGATTTCATTCATTGTAAAAAAAAACTGTTAGCAACCAATGAAAAGTGTTATTTTAGGGTCACATGACCCGACGCGCTTACGCTGCGCGCTCAGGTGCACTTCCGGGTGCGTTTACGCAGCGCGATCGTAGGCGCTTCCGGGGCGCAAACGTGGCGCGATCGTAGGCGCTTCCGGGGCGCAAACGTGGCGCGATCGTAGGCGCTTCCGGGGCGCAAACGTGGCGCGATCGTAGGCGCTTTTGCGTGCGTTTAGGAGCCGCGCACGTAGGCGCTTCCGAGGGCACGTACGTTGCGCGCCGAAGTGACGTCATCAATCTTTCATAGAAATGCATAATCATTTTCCATATTAAAAAAAAAAAATTTTATTTGTATGGTACGAAATGTTTTGCATTATTATTAACTTTTCATTCATATTTTTTTTTCACGAACGACAGTTGCGCTCTGGGTGCGCTTTCAGATGAGCGCACGGAGAAGCTTACAGGAGAGCTTAGCTGAAAGCTTCCCCGAGCGCGCACCCAGAGCGCAAAAGAAAAAAATTATAAAAAAAATGAATACTTAAAAAAAAACAGCAAATTGTAAAAAAAAAAAAGGTAAGAAACTCGATATACAAAGGAATTAGCATTTAAAAAACCTATGAAATTCACTGAAAAAACCATAGGTTTCACACCAGTTATAGTTAGGAATTAGCATTTAAAAAACCTATTAAATTCACTGAAAAAACCATAGGTTTCACACCAGTTATAGTTAGCTGGAAATTTTACTGATATAAAACCATTGAAATTCCCACGTTATAGTTAGTCGGACTCACTATAACTTGCGCGTGCAATGCACTGCTGATGACATCACATATTACATCACTCATGACATGGTCAGTGACATCACTCATGACATCACTGATGACACCATCCAGTGAATATGTGTCTTTCTGAAAAATAAATATTAGTGAGTTATGTTTAAATATTTAAATATATATATTAGTGTTTCACTTTGTGTATAAGTGGCTACATGTGTTGATAAGTAGCTACATGCGTATGTATATGGGTTATTAGATATTTTTATTAGTATCAGTATGAGTGTCTATATGGTTTGGTGGGGGTATTACTTAGCACATAGATGCATGAGTGACTGACTCTTTCTTTGTATGTGTTTTGAAGACAGCATATGTACAGGACTGTATGGGTGGATGAGTGTCTATATGTGTTTGTTAGTGAGTAAATGACTGTCTCACTAGTGTCTTTATCAGTAACTACATATGTTTTAATCTAGTATATATGAATATTGATGTATATAAGTGAGTATATGTGAGAGTAAGAGATTGTAAGAGTTCCTGTTTAAATAAGTATGTGTTTCTATAAGTGATTGTTTAAGAGAATAAATATGTGTAATTTTCAATAGAAGTAAGGTGGAAGTGTGTGTATAACTCTATATTCAAATAAATGGTTGTTCAATAGTTTATTTGCACGTGTGAATATGTGTGTGAGTAACTTTTGGATGAATGTCGGTGTGTAACAGGATGTATAGGTGTATCTCTTCATATGATGAGTGAGTATATGTATGAGTGACTATATAGAACTGTTGGTGAATGAGTGGATGTGTATATAGATAGTGGAATTACTGAATTGCTTGTTGTAACTGATATAGGTATCTCCATTTTTTTAAAAATTTCAGTTTCTATTTTTGAATATGTGTCTCAAGGGTTACATTATAGTGAAAGGAGGTCTGTCAATATGTCACAAGGATGGTGTCATGAGTGATGTCACTGACCATGTCATGAGTGATGTAATATGTGATGTCATCAGCAGTGCATTGCACGCGCAAGTTATAGTGAGTCCGACTAACTATAACGTGGGAATTTCAATGGTTTTATATCAGTAAAATTTCCAGCTAACTATAACTGGTGTGAAACCTATGGTTTTTTCAGTGAATTTAATAGGTTTTTTAAATGCTAATTCCTAACTATAACTGGTGTGAAACCTATGGTTTTTTCAGTGAATGTATATATAGTTAGGATTTTTTCTCTATGGAACTTTTGAAAATTCTATGACTAATAACTTTGGCGTTTGTGGACGGAATCGGCTGAAATTTTCAGGAAAATGGCACATTTTGTTTCTGAGCAGCCCCTGAAAATTTGGGGGGGTTTCGCTAGGGGGGGGCCGAGAAAAAAGGGGGTCCCAAAACACGTTTTTCCCATGTTAATTTTTATAGGGCGTTTGGCCTCACTTTTAGCTCGAACGGTTGAATGGATTTACACGAAACTTGGCAAAATTGTAGGGACTGTTAGCCCGATGTGCCTTTGCTGGGTCTCAATATATGTGCTCCAGTGGATTTTGAGAAATTAACGTTTAAAAAAACAGATATATCTGTGACAGCGTCCTGGTTAGCGCTCCAGATCGCGTACTTTTCGCGTAACGGAGCTTTGCGAAGCGAAGCTGATTGGCTCTCCAGTGTCTGTCAACATTCTAAACAGTCCGGTGCGGCCGCCATCTTGTCTCTCGGTAGGATCGAGAGACAAGAGGTGGTGAAACACGAAGGGGGAAATGAAGAAAAGGGGGCAAGGTAGACCCCTCCTGACCCCCTAGGATTGATGAGGGGGATATTAAAGTATTTACAACAAGGGGTGGTGAGGGACAGAGTCTCTGAATTAAGCAGAAAGCTCTCACCCAGTCAAAAGATCAGGGCTAGATCCAACACCGTTTTTTAGCTCACTGCACCATCCCAGTTTCAGAACCTGGCTGTATGCAAATTAGTCTGTTCCTGTCCCAGTGCATGATGGGAACAGGGCAAACCAAACTACAAAAGCCAATTCTTACACTGGGAAGGAAACAAGCTCCCGGGGACCGGTTTCTAGCATTACAGCCGTCTTCGGCCCGGTTTGCTTGAATCCTGATGGTGCAACGAGCAAGTGTCTCACATCTGAGAATACCCTTCCACGCTTAGGGTGGACAAAAATATTTACAACAAGGGGTGGTGAGGGACAGAGTCTCTGAATTAAGCAGAAAGCTCTCACCCAGTCAAAAGATCAGGGCTAGATCCAACACCGTTTTTTAGCTCACTGCACCATCCCAGTTTCAGAACCTGGCTGTATGCAAATTAGTCTGTTCCTGTCCCAGTGCATGATGGGAACAGGGCAAACCAAACTACAAAAGCCAATTCTTACACTGGGAAGGAAACAAGCTCCCGGGGACCGGTTTCTAGCATTACAGCCGTCTTCGGCCCGGTTTGCTTGAATCCTGATGGTGCAATGAGCAAGGGCCTCACATCTGAGAATACCCTTCCACGCTTAGGGTGGACAAAAATATTTACAACAAGGGGTGGTGAGGGACAGAGTCTCTGAATTAAGCAGAAAGCTCTCACCCAGTCAAAAGATCAGGGCTAGATCCAACACCGTTTTTTAGCTCACTGCACCATCCCAGTTTCAGAACCTGGCTGTATGCAAATTAGTCTGTTCCTGTCCCAGTGCATGATGGGAACAGGGCAAACCAAACTACAAAAGCCAATTCTTACACTGGGAAGGAAACAAGCTCCCGGGGACCGGTTTCTAGCATTACAGCCGTCTTCGGCCCGGTTTGCTTGAATCCTGATGGTGCAAAGAGCAAGGGTCTCACATCTGAGAATACCCTTCCACGCTTGGTAGTTTAGTCTGCCCTGTTCCCATGATGCACTGGGCCAGGGACAGACTGATTTGCATATAGCCAGGTTCTGAGCTGGGATGGGGCAGTGAGATAAATAACGGTGATGGATCAAGCCCTGATCTTTGGACTGGGTAAGAGTGGTCTGCTCAATTCAGACACTCTGTTCATCACCACCCCCTTTTCTGAATCGTTTTTGGCCACTATAGGTGTGGTAGGGTATACTCAGACATGAGTCCCTTTCTCACTGCTCCATCAGGATTCAAGCAAGCCGAGCCGAAGACGGCTGAAATGCCAGAAACCGGTCCCCGGTAGCTTGTCTCCTTTCTGGTAAAGAATTGGCTTGGTAGTTTAGTCTGCCCTGTTCCCATGATGCACTGGGCCAGGGACAGACTGATTTGCATATAGCCAGGTTCTGAGCTGGGATGGGGCAGTGAGATAAATAACGGTGATGGATCAAGCCCTGATCTTTGGACTGGGTAAGAGTGGTCTGCTCAATTCAGACACTCTGTTCATCACCACCCCCTTTTCTGAATCGTTTTTGGCCACTATAGGTGTGGCAGGGTATACTCAGACATGAGTCCCTTTCTCACTGCTCCATCAGGATTCAAGCAAGCCGGGCCGAAGACGGCTGAAATGCCTGAAACCGGTCCCCGGTAGCTTGTCTCCTTTCTGGTAAAGAATTGGCTTGGTAGTTTAGTCTGCCCTGTTCCCATGATGCACTGGGCCAGGGACAGGCTGATTTGCATATAGCCAGGTTCTGAGCTGGGATGGGGCAGTGAGATAAATAACGGTGAAGGATCAAGCCCTGATCTTTGGACTGGGTAAGAGTGGTCTGCTCAATTCAGACACTCTGTTCATCACCACCCCCTTTTCTGAATCGTTTTTGGCCACTATAGGTGTGGCAGGGTATACTCAGACATGAGTCCCTTTCTCACTGCTCCATCAGTATTCAAGCAAGCCGGGCCGAAGATGGCTGAAATGCCAGAAACCGGTCCCCGGTAGCTTGTCTCCTTTCTGGTAAAGAATTGGCTTGGTAGTTTAGTCTGCCCTGTTCCCATGATGCACTGGGCCAGGGACAGACGGATTTGCATATAGCCAGGTTCTGAGCTGGGATGGGGCAGTGAGATAAATAACGGTGATGGATCAAGCCCTGATCTTTGGACTGGGTAAGAGTGGTCTGCTCAATTCAGACACTCTGTTCATCACCACCCCCTTTTCTGAATTGTTTTTGGCCACTATAGGTGTGGCAGGGTATACTCAGACATGAGTCCCTTTCTCACTGCTCCATCAGGATTCAAGCAAGCTGGGCCGAAGACGGCTGAAATGCCAGAAACCGGTCCCTGGTAGCTTGTCTCCTTTCTGGTAAAGAATTGGCTTGGTAGTTTAGTCTGCCCTGTTCCCATGATGCACTGGGCCAGGGACAGACTGATTTGCATATAGCCAGGTTCTGAGCTGGGATGGGGCAGTGAGATAAATAACAGTGATGGATCAAGCCCTGATCTTTGGACTGGGTAAGAGTGGTCTGCTCAATTCAGGCACTCTGTTCATCACCACCCCCTTTTCTGAATCGTTTTTGGCCACTATAGGTGTGGCAGGGTATACTCAGACATGAGTCCCTTTCTCACTGCTCCATCAGGATTCAAGCAAGCCGGGCCGAAGACGGCTGAAATGCCAGAAACCGGTCCCTGGTAGCTTGTCTCCTTTCTGGTAAAGAATTGGCTTGGTAGTTTCGTCTGCCCTGTTCCCATGATGCACTGGGCCAGGGACAGACTGATTTGCATATAGCCAGGTTCTGAGCTGGGATGGGGCAGTGAGATAAATAACGGTGATGGATCAAGCCCTGATCTTTGGACTGGGTAAGAGTGGTCTGCTCAATTCAGACACTCTGTTCATCACCACCCCCTTTTCTGAATCGTTTTTGGCCACTATAGGTGTGGCAGGGTATACTCAGACATGAGTCCCTTTCTCACTGCTCCATCAGGATTCAAGCAAGCCGGGCCGAAGACGGCTGAAATGCCAGAAACCGGTCCCCGGTAGCTTGTCTCCTTTCTGGTAAAGAATTGGCTTGGTAGTTTAGTCTGCCCTGTTCCCATGATGCACCTGGCCAGGGACAGACTGATTTGCATATAGCCAGGTTCTGAGCTGGGATGGGGCAGTGAGATAAATAACGGTGATGGATCAAGCCCTGATCTTTGGACTGGGTAAGAGAGGTCTGCTCAATTCAGACACTCTGTTCATCACCACCCCCTTTTCTGAATCGTTTTTGGCCACTATAGGTGTGGCAGGGTATACTCAGACATGAGTCCCTTTCTCACTGCTCCATCAGGATTCAAGCAAGCCGGGCCGAAGACAGCTGAAATGCCAGAAACCGGTCCCCGGTAGCTTGTCTCCTTTCTGGTAAAGAATTGGCTTGGTAGTTTAGTCTGCCCTGTTCCCATGATGCACTGGGCCAGGGACAGACTATTTTGCATATAGCCAGGTTCTGAGCTGGGATGGGGCAGTGAGATAAATAACGGTGATGGATCAAGCCCTGATCTTTGGACTGGGTAAGAGTGGTCTGCTCAATTCAGACACTCTGTTCATCACCACCCCCTTTTCTGAATCGGGGATATTAGAGTGGCCCGCGGGGCAAAAAAAAAAATTTAAAAAAAATTGTGATTTTTCGCTGTAGAGGCGCTTCCCGGTACGCGAACCGGGCAGCTAACTGGGCAGCCAACCGGCAGCGTAACGGGAGTCTGAGGAGAAGCTGATTGGCTGTCAACATTGTAAACAGTCCGGAGCGGCCGCCATCTTGTCTCTCGGTAGGATCGAGAGACAAGAGGTGGTGAAAAACGAAGGGGGAAATGAAGGAAAGGGGGCAAGGTAGACCCCTCCTGACCCCATAGGATTGATGAGGGGGATATTAAAGTGCCCCGCGGGGCAAAAGAAAAAAAAAGGAAAATTGCGATTTTTCGCGGTAGAGGCGCTTCCCGGTACGCCAACCGGGCAGCTAACCATCAGCGTAACGGGAGTCCGACATCTTGTGTTTTTGGAGCGTCCGGTTTGTGTACCGGGTAGCGTTCCGGTAAGCGTAACAAGGGGAAAACCAAGAGAAACAGTAAAATAAAATTTAAAGGAATAGATTTCCACCAAACTTGGCAAAATTGTAGGGACTGTTTGTTTGATGTGCCTTTGCAAGGCCTCAAGATATGTGCACGTGTGGATTTTGTCTAATTAAGGTAAAAAAAATATATATATATCTGTAAGCGTGCTCTGGCGCGCTTACGTTACGGGTTTTGTTTGCGCTGCAGAGACGATACGTCACGTTTATGCGACGTGTCATGAGGCGTCTCACGTGGCTAAGTGATACGTCACTTAATAAAGAATATATTTTACAGCTATAGATATTAGCTTTTAAAAAACCAATGAAATTCACTGAAAAAACCATAGGTTATAGACCATATATAGTTAGGAATTTGCATTTACAAAACCATGAAAATTCACTGAAAAAACCATTGGTTATAGACCATATATAGTTAGGGATTAGCATTTACAAAACCTTAATTTACTCGCACAAAACCATAGAAATTCGCATATCTAGTTAGTTGCAATAACTATATATCGCGCACCCGCAATCCACTGCTGATGATGTCACATATTACATCATTCATGACATGGTCAGTGACATCACTGATGACATCACTGATGACATCTCAAATGACATCACTGATGACATCTCAAATGACATCACTGATGACATCACTGATGACAACATCCAGTGACTGTATGTTTCTGTAAAGTTAAAATATGGCTTACATATTGAAGAATGAGTGGATGTATAAGTGTTTTGATGAAGGATTTAGTAGGTGCATGACTGACTGTATAAGAGAATGATTAAATGTGTCTCACTGAGTGCATGGGTTAGTAACTAAACTGTCTTAATTTGTGCATCATTATTTCTGTAGTTCTGTAAACTGCTGCATGTGTTGATCAGTAGCTATATGAGTAACTATATGGGTTATTGATTGGTTGCCCAAATATTTGTATGGGAGAGTGAGTGTGTGTGTGGGGGTGGCTGGGAGGTATGTGACTCTGTGCATAGATGTGAGAGCAGTTGATTCACTAGATGTATGTGTTCAAAAGTGCATGTGGAAACAGCTGTATGGGCGGTTGACTGTCTGCATGAGTGTATTGGTGAGTGATTGGATTTCTCAGTGCTACATGTCAAAGTAAGTACATATGTAAAACACAGTCCATGTAAGAGTTGGCATATATAAATAACTGTGCATAAGAGCCAGTGAATGTGTGAGTGGCTGTATGGATCATTGTGAACTTGTATCAGTGATTGTATAAGAGAGTAAATATGTGTTAGTATATGTTTGATTAAGTAAGGTGTGTATAACTGTATAGTTGAGGAAATGGAGGTGTGATTGATTCTTTGCATGACTGACTAGGTGTGTGAGTAACTCCATGGATGAGTGACAGTCTGTGAGTGTCTGTTTTCACTGATTGTATCTAAGGTTATATTAGAGTCTGAAGAGGTTAATTGTATTATCACATGAATGATATCATCAGTGATGTGATCAGTAATGTCAAATGAGATGTTATCAGTGATTTCAACAGTGATGTCATTTGAGATGTCATCAGTGATGTCATCAGTGATGTCATTTGAGATGTCATCAGTGATGTCATTTGAGATGTCATCAGTGATGTCATCAGTGATGTCACTTACCATGTCATGAATGATGTAATATGTGACATCATCAGCAGTGGATTGCGGGTGCGCGATATATAGTTATTGCAACTAACTATATATGCGAATTTCTATGGTTTTGTGCGAGTAAATTAAGGTTTTGTAAATGCTAATCCCTAAATATATATGGTCTATAACCAATGGCTTTTTAAGTGAATTTTCATGGTTTTGTAAATGCAAATTCCTAACTATATATGGTCTATAACCTATGGTTTTTTCAGTGAATATATATATATATATATATATATATATATATATATATATATATATATATGCACGAAAATTCGTCACGAGCCAAAGCAGCCGCCTCAGCCCAACACTCCAACACTGACGAAGGAACAGACCCAGATTTAGGTGCTTTAATCGTGGTGTTTTATTTCCAGCAAGCCCGCCGCCGCCATAACGCGTTTCGCCTTTCACAGCTTGATCACATGGCCAGTTGCTTACAGCCAATGCCATACATTTAAAGTGCAAGTGCGCGCGCAATTCCTACAAAGTATTCAACAACATAGAAAAAATACTTCATTTCCAAGTGCTAACATTTGTATGTAAAATTATATACATACTATGTTAAATGTACAAGTGGCTTAATTTATAAAATATATAAATATATATTTACACCTTAAAAACCACAGAAATTTAAATAACTGTATAAATACAGGTTATTCACAACGTGAACGTGAACCAACAAGAATTAATCAGAGATTCACAAGGTTTAGTTGTTCACATAATTACTCACTCCCCAAATGTACAAGGCACTAAGCAGCATATATATATATATATATATATATATATATATATATATATTCACTGAAAAAACCATAGGTTATAGACCATATATAGTTAGGAATTTGCATTTACAAAACCTTATTTTACTCACACAAAACCATTGAAATTCGCATATATAGTTAGTTGCAATAACTATATATCGCGCACCCGCAATCCACTGCTGATCATGTCACATATTACATCATTCATGACATGGTCCTAAGAAAACCTAGATCCTAAGGTCCTAATTCCTAACTATATATGGTCTATAACCTATGGTTTTTTCAGTGAATTTCAATGGTTTTTTAATAGCAAATATCAAAAGCTGTAAAATGTATTATTCTTTTAAAGGAAAAATATATTTTATATGTTTTTAATAAAATAAAATGTATGCATCTGCCAAACCCTGACCTCTTAATAGTGCACTGTGGTGGAAATGATTTGGGCACTATGACTGGGGTTGGTCTGGAAATGCTTTTAAAGAACACCTTTCTTCAATTGATGACACTTTTTCCCCAAACTGCCTTGGTATATTCCAATATATGTCAAAGACAGAAATGTGAGTGGTCCAACCAATTTTTTCCACAATTTGAGAAAGATTTCTTTCCTATGGGATTTCTGAAAATTCTATGTCGAATAACTTTAGCGTTTGTGGACGGAATTGGCTGAAATGTTCAGGAAAATGGCACATTTTGTTTCTGAGCAGCCCCCGAAAATTTGATGGTGTTTCGTCAAGGGGGGGTCGAGAAAAAAGGGGGGTCCCAAAACGCATTTTTCCCATTCATTTTTCCATAGGGCGGTTGGAATCACTTTTAGCTCGAACGGCTGAATGGATTTACACGAAACTTGGCAAAATTGTAGATATGGTTTGCCCGACGTGCCTTTGCTATGTCTCAATATATGTGCTCCAGTGGATTTTGAGAAATTAACGTTTTAAAAAACAGATATATCTGTGACAGCGCTCCGGTTAGCGCTCCGGTTTGCGTACCTGACGCGTAACGGAACTTCGTGAAGCGAAGCGGATTGGTCTCATGTGTCTGTCAACATTCTAAACAGTCCCGACCGGCCGCCATCTTGTCTCTCGGTAGGATCGAGAGACAAGAGGTGGAGAAAAACGAAGGGGGAATTTAATGAAAGGGGTCAAGGTAGACCCCTCTTGACCGCCTAAGATTGATGAGGGGGATATTAAAGTGCCCCGTGGGGCAAAAAATAAAAGAACATTTTTTTTTGCGATTTTTCGCCGTAGAGGCGCGTCCCGGTACGCGAACCGGGTAGCTTACCGGCAGCATAACGGGAGTTCGCCATTTTGTGTTTTGGATAAATTTTATCACAAGATGGAGGAATAACAAATGGGTGTAAGGGGGCACGGGAGAGGTATCTTGGCCCCCTAGGTTTTCTGAGGGTAGCTGAGAAGGCTCATATATGTCGGAAAAAAAAATTTGCTTTTTTCGCGCGGTTAGCTGCCGGTACGCAAACCGGGTAGCGAACCGGGAAGCGAACATAAGTGAAAATTAGTGAAAAAAGGTACATTTGACATTTTAAAAAAAATATTATAGTTAAGGTAGGTCTGAAAAGAGCTTTTGGTTTCTGTGTAAGTTCTAGGTACTTATAAGTAGGTACCGATACACAGTCTTAAATTTTGTATGAAAACTCTGTTTCCCTCATCTGAGAAGTGCACACCATCTCCTCTGTAGATATCTTGCATCTAATAACGCAAGTTATTGTTGTAGATGGCACCCATTCCATGGTCTCTCATATAAGCTGAAACAGACTTATTTACATGCTTCCTCGCTTTGTCAATTTGTGGACAAAATGGCAAGGGGCGACCAATCGGTCCCCCCGAACGTATGGCAGAGTACCACGATCCCCCCGGGAAGCCATCTTGGGCGGGAGGCGAGTCTCGGCTGGTATGCCCGAAGCGGCGTAGCCGGGGCGCGCCTTTTCCCGCCCTAGAGTGGGTTGGCCTAGACACTGACGCGGCTGGCCACGCCCTTGGGGCAGGCAGGGGCGGGTTTACGCCCGCCCTGAAGATGGATAAAAGGAGGAACAAGACCGGAAAGCATCCTCTTGTTCCTGTGCTCTGAAGCTGCACCTCCTCGCTGCACGTGAGCTCGAGACGGAACGAAGAGCCATTTTTGAGCGTTGTAATCTTTCTCGTTTGTTTTACAGATACTCTGTCGGAGAATGCCGAAGAAGGCGGGAAAGCGTATGACTACCGAACAGATGCTGCGGGTTCTCATGAAAGAGATGACCGACCTAAAGAGGCGGATGGATAAAAATGAGGAAGGGGGCCCGAAACGTCCTTTGGAGGGAACGGCCCCGGGAGGAAAAGGCAAGAGGCCCAGGAGAGGAGCAGCTGGGGGAGATACCCCGGGTCCCAGTGCCCCGCTCGAAGCATCCACTCCTGTGCCGGAGGAAGGGAATCCGATTCCCGTGGTGGTCACCCCCGTGTCCGGGGAAGACATGCCGCCCGAGCTGGCAGCACAAGTAGCAGCGTGGTTGGGTAAAAGTAGCAAGGGCGCCACGGCTGTCGACGCGCAGGTGTTAATGAAGCAACTGCGGGAAACTCGTGAAGCAGCGAAGGTATCCACGCCGGCTGCGGCCGTAGAGAAGCCACAGGGGACGGTTTTAGTCGCAGAGACAGCGTCCAGTTCAGGTAAGCGGCCATTGCCGATTGCGAGGGAAGAGTCGGCTCCCTCTCGGAGGGAGAGGTTGGGTCAGCATGTTCCTTTAGCTATTAAAGAAAAGATATGGGCAGGGGAATATGTAAACATCTTCTCGTTGCTTACTGATCATTATGAGATGGAGCATGTTAAAGGTCAGAAGGATCTCATGCATCCGAGTGTTTGGCGCGCAAAGATGGCCGCCTTTAAGGTTAATGAAAACGTTGGCAATTGGGGCAAGGCATGGGGAATTTTCACGTCGATCTTGGGAGAACGGAGGCCCGAATTGCTACCCGAGTTGCCGAGTTATCAGTCAAGGATCATGGGGTACTCGGTATCACACGAGGGTAATCATTGGTTTTGCTATGATAATCTTTTCAGAAAAGCAAAAGAACATGATAAAAACTTAACTTGGGATTGTTATGATTCTGTGTCCTGGTCCAAAATGAAGGAGACTGGTATGTTGAAAGTGCCATTAGTAGGGAGTAATGTTGGCGAATCCTCCCGTCAGTATGCGGGGACGCCTTTTCGATCAGGTACGGGTACCGACAATCACTCGAGGCCTACCGGTAATACAGGTAAAAAGGGGGTTTGTTGGAATTTTAACAGGAGTAAATGTACTAGGCCCCAGGGATCGTGCAAATTTAAACACGAATGTAGTGGGTGTGGGCAATCATCCCATCCTGAGTCCACGTGCAGAGCCAAAACGGGTGATAACGGGGGTAGAGGAGGTGCCAAACAGGTCTAACATAGTCCGAGGGGCGCCTTTACCTACCCCGATTGATACCTTGGCAATGATTCCCTGGCTCAGTGAATACCCGGATCGTGCTTCCGCTGGGGTGTTGCGGAACGGGTTTTCATATGGTTTCCGCATCCCAGTGGGGGACTTTCAGGGTGTGGAAAAATGTAAAAATCAGATATCGGCCTTGCAGCATACGACCGTGGTACAGGAAAAGATCCGGAAGGAGGTTACTCGAGGTCGAGTCGCCGGTCCGTTTAGTGTACCCCCGGTGGCTAACTTTGTCTGTTCGCCTTTAGGAGTGGTCCCCAAGAAGGACCCGGGTGAGTTTCGGCTGATACATAATTTGTCAGCCCCACAAGGTCTTTCCGTAAACGAAGCGATAGACCCGGAAATGTGTTCGGTACGGTACGCATCTTTCGATGAGGCCGTGGCCATTTTGAATCGCCTGGGGCCCGGGACGCTGATGGCAAAATCTGATATCGAGTCAGCGTTCCGGTTGCTCCCGGTACATCCAGACGATCAGCGTCTACTGGGTTTTATGTTTCAGGGTCAGTATTATATGGATAGATGTATGCCGATGGGATGCTCAATTTCTTGTGCCTATTTCGAGAAATTCAGTAGTTTTCTACAATGGGTCTTCACAAGGAAGACGGGTTTTCAACATGTGATGCATTATCTCGATGATTTTTTGTTCCTGGGGGCAGCCGGGGATCCGGAATGTGGGCAAGCTTTGGCTGCATTTTGTGTTTTAATGAATCAGTTTGGCGTGCCATTGGCACCAGGTAAGACGGTGGGTCCTTCGACTTGCCTCGAGTTTCTGGGGATCGAGTTAGACTCCGGAGAAGGTTGTTTCCGTCTACCAAGTGATAAAGTGTTAAAGTTCAGAGCATCCCTGCAAATGTGTTTGAGTGAAGCTAAGGTTAAGCTGCATCAGTTACAGCAGTTAGTGGGCCAGTTGAATTTTGCCCTGAGAGTTATACCTATGGCCCGCCCCTTTTCCCGTTCGATCGCTCAAGCCATGGTCGGATTGAAGGAGGGCCATCATCGCACGAGGCTCTCGGCTGAGGTCCGCCAGGACATGCGCATTTGGTTGGCATTTCTGGCGGATTTCAATGGTCGAGTCGTCTGGAATAAACCAGCCGTGTCCTCTGAGGAGCTGGGGCTGTGGACAGATTCTGCAGGGAGTGTAGGTTTTGGTGCCATTTTCGGTGCTCGATGGTCTGCACAAAAATGGCCGGCATGGTGGCATAACAGTGGACTGACAAGTAACATTGCTTTCCTGGAACTTTTCCCCATTTTCGTGGCCCTGAGAACGTGGCCCGAAGGGTTCAGAGATCACTCTGTGGTATTTTGGTCTGACAATATGACCGTGGTTGAGTGTATCAATAGTCAGGCAGCACGATGCAAATGGGTTTTGAGGCTGCTCAAGGAAATCGTATTACTGTGTATGCAACTGAATGTGTTGTTCAAAGCAAGACATGTCCCTGGGGTAATGAACCAGGCGGCTGATGCCCTTTCTCGTTTTCGTATGCAGGCCTTCTGGGGTTTTCTGCCCACAGCGGACCCGGAGCCGGCACCCTTTCCCGAAGCTCTTTGGTCTCTCGGTGCCACGAACTTCGTAACCTCATGGGAGAGAGTTTAGCACCCAGGACGAGGAAGGCATATGAAGGGGCGTTCCGGTCCTATTTAGCCTTTTTGGGGACTGCTAGAGAGGAGCTTTGGGGCCAGGAGGAAGGGGTTGTGAACTTTCTGATGTCATTACATCTGGCAGGGAAAACGGTGGCCACGGCCCAGAGGCATCGGGCTGCCATTTCCTTTGTTGCTAGGGCTCATGGGATCCAGGACCCTACAGCGTCTTTCGTTGTGCAAAAAGCGCTACGTGGGTGGCAATGCCTTGAGGGTCGCAGAGTAGATGAGAGGCGCCCGATAGGTTTGGATAGGTTGGCCCAGTTATTATCCAGACTCCCTACAACATGTTCGTCTCAGTTTGAGACAGTGTTATTCCGAGCCGCTTTTACGCTGGCATTTCATGGGGCTATGCGGGTAAGCGAATTAGTGGCAAGGAACAAGCAGGATGTGACGGGAGGACTGTGCACAGAGCACGTTCAGATCAGAGGGGAGACGATGACTGTCTCGTTTGTGAGGTCCAAAACCGACCAGAGTGGGATGGGTGAATGCATAATTATACGCAGGATTCCCGGGTCGTCCATGTGCCCAGTGAAGTGTTTAGAGGATTATTTAACACAAAGGGTGGCATCATGGGGGGGGACCTTGTTGAGACACGCGGACGCCACCCCACTGACAAGGTTTCAGTTTCAGCGGGTGCTTGCGATGTCGATTATAGCTGCGGGCTTGAACCCGGGTGAATTTGGGACCCATTCCTTTCGGATAGGGGCTGCTACAGAGGCTACAGCCAGGGGTCTGAATGTGGAACAAGTTAAACGTGTGGGGCGTTGGTCCTCCAATTGTTATAAAAGGTATGTGCGTTTGCACATGTTGTGAAGCCGTAATGATGTACTCACGCTTCTTGTTTTTGTTTGGTTTTCAGTTACGCAAGCCTACGAGGCGGGGCAGACTATGCAGTCGACCCAACACCGGGCCAGCGGTCAGACATCACCGGCTGTTAAAAAGGAGGTGTGGGTCGTGGGCCACTCATACGTGAGGCGTGCCGCGGACGTATTCAAGGCAGGTGACATGGTGCACGTGGCTGGGGAATACGGGTACAGGGTGTCCTTCTACGGAAAGGGCGGTCTATGTATTGACCAGTTCGAATCATTTTTCGAGGGTTTGCTAGGGCGGACGAGGTCACCGCCGTCTGTAGTCATAGTACATCTTGGGGGCAATGATTTGGTCACCACTGGTAGACGACTTCTCCTGGAAGCGATGCTTTCCACTGTAAGTTGGTTAGCGAGGAGAGTTCCAGGGTGCACGATTGCATGGTCCCATATGATCCCACGGAAAGTGTGGCGGGGGGCCTTTTCGGTTTCTGCTTTAAATCACTCGGTGAGAAAAATTAATAACAAAGTAAGTAGGTTGTTCCGTTCCAATGCACTGCATTCTATCGCGCATGGATGTATTCATGATGACAGTATGTACTTGGGGGATGGTGTTCATTTGTCTCGGATGGGGAATGAGTTACTCATAGGAGACTTCATAGCTTGGCTGAAGACGTTAAACATGACCTTTAGGTAGGAGTGTGGTGGGGGGTCCGGATAGCCGGTCAACTATCCGGACCTGTGGCGGTAAGGTCATGATCGGTGAGCACTAATTGGAAGATCCCTATGAGTGGGCGTCACCCATTACGGATGGGGGCGCTCGGGGGAGGTGGCCATTGGCCCCTCAACGGGGAGGCGGTCCCTTCTAAGGATGGGTCGCCGAAAGGAAAGGGAAGGCGGTCAAGGCCCCTTCATGGGTAGGAGGGGTTACAGCCCCCTCCTGGGGAATTTCCCGGGGCCAGTACGTCTGCGACGGCAGATGTGGTAAGTTGTGTGGGGTTTGGGGGGGGGTCTACGCTACCTTCTAGATACCTCACACGAGTCCTCGTACGACCTTTAAGTGGCGTCGAGTTTTATTGGGGCCCCCGTCAAGTCAAGGGAAATTGGTAGTTGCACTTGAGGTAAGCCTCCGTGCCGCCCCTCACAAGTGAGGGGGATATGTCGGGGTTAGGGATCTTGACACCGGTTACGACCTTGCCGTTGGCCCTTAAACGTTAGGATGTACAATTTCAAAAGTTAAGTAAATGTTTGGTAGGATGTTAGTTCGGCTAGGAGAACCTTTGTACTAGAGGATATGTTAAGGTTAGCCAAACATCGCAATGTGGTAATGAAATTGTACATAATATGAAACTGTTTATTTTAATGTTTTAATTTTGTTTCATATTTTAATAAATACGGCCCGGGAGGGTCACTCCCTCCCGTCTCCAAAAACTTCAGAACTGTTTCCGGTTTCCCATCCTTGGGGATTGTGTTGAGAGGGGGTGGCGGGTATCTCAGCCATATGGCAAGGGGCGACCAATCGGTCCCCCGAACGTATGGCAGAGTACCACGGTCCCCCCGGGAAGCCATCTTGGGCGGGAGGCGAGTCTCGGCTGGTATGCCCGAAGCGGCATAGCCGGGGCGCGCCTTTTCCCGCCCTAGAGTGGGTTGGCCTAGACACTGACGCGGCTGGCCACGCCCTTGGGGCAGGCAGGGGCGGGTTTACGCCCGCCCTGAAGACGGATAAAAGGAGGAACAAGACCGGAAAGCATCCTCTTGTTCCTGTGCTCTGAAGCTGCACCTCCTCGCTGCACGTGAGCTCGAGACGGAACGAAGAGCCATTTTTGACCCACCCACCAGCCCCTGAAGACAGCGAGTGGTTTTAAATAAAGTTTGATTGATAATTCTGATTTTCGTTTACAGGTTGCGGTATTATCGTGAAGATTTTGAGTATGCAATAAAGAATGATCGTTTTGTGTTATGTTTTGCAAATAAAGTAATTCTGCTTTAGTGTTCATCAGTAGGCATGCTTTGAATAAAGTTGTTGTTGCTACTGTCTGTTATATTTAGTCTTTAGTTATTTAGTTATCATTGTCGTATTTATTTTGGTCGGGCGGTAAGGTCATGATCGGTGAGCACTAATTGGAAGATCCCTATGAGTGGGCGTCACCCATTACGGATGGGGGCGCTCGGGGGAGGTGGCCATTGGCCCCTCAACGGGGAGGCGGTCCCTTCTAAGGATGGGTCGCCGAAAGGAAAGGGAAGGCGGTCAAGGCCCCTTCATGGGTAGGAGGGGTTACAGCCCCCTCCTGGGGAATTTCCCGGGGCCAGTACGTCTGCGACGGCAGATGTGGTAAGTTGTGTGGGGTTTGGGGGGGGGTCTACGCTACCTTCTAGATACCTCACACGAGTCCTCGTACGACCTTTAAGTGGCGTCGAGTTTTATTGGGGCCCCCGTCAAGTCAAGGGAAATTGGTAGTTGCACTTGAGGTAAGCCTCCGTGCCGCCCCTCACAAGTGAGGGGGATATGTCTGGGTTAGGGATCTTGACACCGGTTACGACCTTGCCGTTGGCCCTTAAACGTTAGGATGTACAATTTCAAAAGTTAAGTAAATGTTTGGTAGGATGTTAGTTCGGCTAGGAGAACCTTTATACTAGAGGATATGTTAAGGTTAGCCAAACATCGCAATGTGGTAATGAAATTGTACATAATATGAAACTGTTTATTTTAATGTTTTAATTTTGTTTCATTGTGAGAAGTTGGCCTGATATATAATGCTCACTAATTCTTAGTGATCACTTTGTATCATGCCAAGCAACCCTTATGATGATGGTTGTAATTCAACCTTGTAGACCAGTTATCCTAGTGGTAACGTGGACAAAGCAGTCTTAGGCTAAACTCTGAAAGGCATGTGAAGCCAGCTGTTATACCATACACAACCCCCTTGAATACCAAATGAAAGGGACACCACACAGATATATATTGAAAATATATATTGATTTATTAACTATAAAATCCCCTGGACTCTTTATGAGCACAGAAGCACAAGCGTTAAATCACAAGACAGTTTAAAATACACAAAAGTTGCACAATATGGATGAGCCCTAGGGGCCACCTAAACCATATACTAAGAAAGTGGTATAAGAGATACCAGGAGGAAAGTGAAGAGGCCTAGGGCCTTGGGAATCGCTGGAGCTATTCAAGACTGGAGTTAACTAGGTCGGGAAAGGCCCACGGGACTCGGGTGCAGTGTTCAAAGTGCACGCACTTCTCAATGCAAAGTCTATGGTGCGTAAAAAGCACAAAGTTAAAAAGTTAGGAACCTTCCGAGTGACCTACGGAGCTGAAACTTAAAACACAGGCCCTTGGGATGTGTACCAGTGCAGGAGCACCGGCGGAGCTGAGTTACCTCACCCACAGGAAGCGGGTGCACAGGGTCGAAGATGTGTCGGGTTTCGTCACGCTGGTCGATGGTGCTTGGAGCTGAAGATGCTGCAGGCGGCTCGATGAGAAGAGTTCCGGTGGATCCAAGGGTGGATCTGAAGATGTGAAGACCTGAAAGCAGAGGGGACAGTGTTCAAAGTCACTAGCCAGTGACTGCCGTGGAACCAGAGTGGAACCAGGTGATGTCGGGTGCAAACAGGCGTTGTCGGGTAGCTTCTTTCTGCAGCCACGTGGATACCCGGGGTCGAGGACGTCCAGGAGTCGGTCACGAGCTGTCCCACGTAGGCTTCTCGCTGTTGGCGGTGTCGGCGACCTGATCGGAGCAAACAGGCCTTGGCAAATGCAAGCCACGCAGAAGTTGAAAGATGCTGTTCACTCGGACCAGCAAGGTCAGAGCGGGTGCTCCTTTTCACAGGAGCTTGGGTAGGTCTAGAGCAACCAGACCTGCTGTTTAACTCTTCGGGTTCGTCGCCAAGATGGCCGCTGGCCGCGTGGCTAGTGGCCGGGATGGCGCGTCGAGTGGCACAATGCAAAAGGGCCCCACGCAGATCGTGGAGATGCTGGAGGGCTGATCTTCGGTGCAAGGGCTGCTCGGTGGTGGGGGTTCTCAATCCCCAAAGCACAACGTCGAGGATGCCTCAGAAGCTGCGCAGTCAGCTTTTTGGGTGTCTTTCAAGAGGTCCGGTCCCACGTCACTCGGTGCCTCCACGGGTCCCTTCTTCGCAGGGACTGTGGATCGGGCTCTGAGAGGTCTGGGAGTCTGGTTCTTGTCGGGCTCTGGGCTCGGGCTCCGGCGGGAGGCGGCGGCAAAGCAGACGTCGAGTTGCTGGTTGGTACCTGTGTTCACAGGGTGGTCACTCCTTGGCCACAAGGGAGATTCTCTTCAGTCTTCTGTGCAGCAGAATGTCGAAGTCCAGTCTTCTTCTTGTTTAAAGTTGATTTCGGGATGATCTGCTGTGCAATGGCACTGCTCCCTCTCTTATTCCAATCTGAGGGGTGGATCTCCTGCTAGGTCCCTCCCCTATGGGTGGGACCAGGAAGGGGGGTGGTTACACCCCCTCTCCTTTGTCCAGCTCCTCGCCAGGACTGGGGCTGGAAAGCCCCAGAACCGGTTTGGGCTGGCTTATGCACAGGGACACCTTGTGTGCCCCAGGCATGTCTCAATCTATTCAGCCCTGTCCTACCCAATACACAAAACCCTGTCTGGGGTGGTGCTCGCACCTCCCCAGGCAGGAAACCCTTTGTCCAGGCCCTCCTCGCTGGAAGGACTCCCAGCAGCAGGAAGTCAGACATGTGTCTGTGGTGGCAGCATCCATTTTGTGATGCTGAGGCTCTGTTTAACTTTAACCGGGGTTAAGGCTACACACATGTCGTGTCCCTCTAGAAGGGTGGAATGCTATCCCCGTCGCCAGAATTGGCGAGGGGATAGTATTCCAATTCGTATGACACCTTACTCGACATGTTTTGATAAAGCCAAACCAAAGATAGCAAATAACCGCGAGGATTATAATGCACTTAAGAGTATATGGTATGGCAATATCCCGGAACAGCTTAGGGAGTGGTTCCCGACAGCTGCAGACAGGCTCAGCTCATGCTAGAGCACCATCTCACATATTTCCAAGCACTCTGCCTCCAGGATTGATGAGGCCTTCCATAGGAGTGGCTGATAGGAACATATGTGTCCAGTTTAGGGTTAGGCACAGGCATACTGTACCTAAGTAAGAGGTGATTACACCAACTTACCCCAGCTGAGTGATCAGCCAGTTGTGTCAAATATGGAGGCCAGGCCAGGGGTGGCACAATACATGCTGCAGCCCCTGGTAGGCCTTGGCTACACCTATGCCCTGGGTACCTATGGTACTCTACTACAGGGGCTCATAAGGTGAACCAGTCCCAATTGTGTTATGCACCTAAGGTACATGGAGTCCATTTTAAGGAGAGAGCAATCAGCCTGGGGCCCTGAATAGCAGGATCCCAGGCCAACTAAGTCAAAAACCAGCTAAACACCAGGCAAAAAGTTTGGGGGTAACCATAGTCAGATATCCACCTTCCTACATTCATATTTTAATAAATACGGCCCGGGAGGGTCACTCCCTCCCGTCTCCAAAAACTTCAGAACTGTTTCCGGTTTCCCATCCTTTCGGATTGTGTTGAGAGGGGGTGGCGGGTATCTCAGCCATATTGATTGGACCACCTCCATTTCTGTCTTTGGCATATATTGGAATATACCAAGGCAGTTTGAGGAAAAAGTGCCATCAATTGCTCAAAGGTGTCCTTTAAAAGCATTTCCAGACCTACCCCAGTCAAAGTGACCAAATCAACTCCTCCACAGTGCACTATTATGAGGTCAGGGTTTGGCAAATGTAAAAAGGTTTTCACCAATGGTATCAATTGGTGACATCTCAATCCTCTTTGGCCAATCCATTGATTTCCACATTTTGTAAATTGAGGTTGTGTAAATTTCTGTTTTCAGCATACCTGTGAGCCCAGTGGATGTAACTATGTCCAACAATCCAGACAGAAAACATGGCGAGAGGAGGTTCTGCTGCAGTCAGATGAAGTGTAGGAATGAAATGGCAGTTGAAACAGTAGGAGTTTGTATAGGGTAAAAAATGTTGAGTTTGTGTGCTAATGATTCATTAGCAGTGATTTGTGGATTTCCATTGCTGAAAACAGAAAGTTAGGGTGCATGGATGTGTTCTTTTAAAGATGTAATTTGAATGGTTAAGAAAAAATGATTTTAAGAAAGATTGTAGTGGATTTGCAGGTGTACTGAGAGTTCAGAGTTCATTTGAAACATTGTTGTGTGAACTTGTAAACATGAGAGGTCTGTCAGGAGGTAGTTGCTATGGAAAAAGGGCAGAAAGGGCAGAGGGGGGAAGGGTGTTGATTTGAAAAAAGTGAGGGAAGAGTTTTGATTGGGTCACATGAGAGATTTGTGTGATGAATTTCAGCATTTCAGTGCCTTTGTTGGTTGCAGCCTCTGGAGTGCATACCTTTTGCTCTGCTAAAGAAAATTTTGTGTGTTTCTGAGACTGTTTTGAAATTCAAAAAGCATTTGCTAAGGTAAGAAAAACATCATTTAATTTAGATAGAGAGTAGTATAGTATATTCAGAAAATAAGGAAGTTAGCTGTACATTTAAAATGTTGTTTTGTGTCAAGTGTTTTCATTATTTTTTCCAAAAAGATTTTGCTTCTTTGAGAAATTAAAATAATAGTTAATGTGAAGTATTAGTACTGACAGGGTGTGCTTGTACATAGGAGGTGTGCTGTGTTTTCAAATTATGACTAAAAAATCGTTTTTAAAGAAAAAGACATGCTTTTTACATTTGTGAGAACGATAACATGGGGTGTGCTTTTTAAAATAAATATTTCACTTCCCAACATGAATATGGGAGAATTATTTGCTTGTTTCTTGGATTAAAAACTCGTCAGGGTGTGCTTGTACATAGGAGGTGTGCTCTGTTTTCAAATTATGACCAGAAAATCGTTTTTTTAAGAAAAAGACATGCTTTTTACATTTATGAGAACGATAACATGGGGTGTGCTTTTTTAAATAAATATTTCACTTCCCAACATGAATATGGGAGAATTTATTTGCTTTTTTCTTGGATTAAAAACTTGTTTCTTGAAGTCATTTAGGTTTCACAATATGTTTTGCAAGGGTTACATAGTCAACATGGGGGCATATTTACAAGGCTTATGAGACACATTCACGTCATTTTCCCCATTTTAAAAGTGACTTTAAAGGTGGTGCAAGGATAGAAAATAAGGAAGCCAGTTAGGGTGTGCTTGTACATAGGAGCTGTTTTGTGTTTTGAAATTATGACCAGAAAATCGTTTTTTAAAAAAAAGAAATACTTTTCCCATTTATGAGAAGGACAACAAGGGGTTTGCTTTTTTAAATAACTATTTTATTTCTCAACATGAATATGGGAGAATAATTTGCTTGTTTGATGGTTTAAAAAGTCGTTTCTTGAAGTAATTTAGGTTTCACAATAAGTACTGGTAGAGTTTCATAGTCACCATGATAATTATGATATACATTTAGGACTGTTTAGGGGGCATGGATATGCTAAGACTTCTGTAATTGTCATTGGAGGAGAATTATGTACATTGCACTGCTGCATACAGTCTTCACCTTCTGCGTACTCTTGGATATGCTAGACTATATCTGCTCAATGAGATACCTAAGCTGAGGAAACACAGGTGATGTGATTGTGAAATGAGTAGAAATATTTGCATGTTTTTAAATTACATCACCTAACATTACTAATCACATTGTGCTGATGAGGTTTAGGCCTGTCCAGGGAGACAGAGGAGGTCTCGTCTTTGTTGAAGTGTGCACTGGACATGACTCACTTCATCTGTTGGCCTGCACATGTATTATGTCTTCTGTACTCTTCAATAAGCCAAAGTTTCATCTGCAACACTGAGTAGGCCTCACCTCAAACAAACTTTTGTGACTGCCAGACCTGCTTTTTTGCTCCTAGATATTTCTTGGTTTTACCAAGGCAGACAGACAATCCAGCATACTTCTGCCTAGGCCACACCTTATGGTGGTGCAAGGGCCTTGTAAATACGCCCTCATGTGTGCTTGGTAATTTTAACTCACTTCACCCTGATGCAAGGGTCTTGTAAATATGGATGTGGTAAATACGCTGTTATGTCTGCTTGGCAATTTTAAGTCACTTTCTGCTGGTGCAAAGGCCTTTTAAATACGCCCTCATGTGTGCTTGGCAATTTTAATTCACTTCCTCCTGGTGCATGGGTGTGGTAAATATGCCCTCATGTTTGTTAGGTAATTTTAAGTCATTTCCTCCTGGTGCAAGGGTGCACGTTTTTCAATTACATCACCTGAGTTTCCTAACATTACTAATCACATTGTATTATGTCTTCTGTACTCTTCAATAAGCCAAAATTTCATCTGCAACACTGAGTAGGCCTCACCTCAAACAAACTTTTGTGACTGCCAGACCTGCCTTTTTGCTCCTAGATAATTCTGGGTTTTATCATGGCAGACAGACAATTGAGCATACTTCTGCATAGGCCACACCTTATGGTGGTGCAAGGGCCTTGTAAATATGCTCTCATGTGTGCTTGATAATTTTAAGTCATTTCCCCCTGATGCAAGGGTTTTGTAAATACACCCTCATGTGTGCTTGGCCATTTCAAGTCACTTCTTTCTGGTGCAAGGGCCTTGCAAAAATGACCCTATGTGTTCTTGGAATTTTAACTTATTTCCCCCATGGTGCAAGTGCCTTGTAAATTTGCCCCCTTTGTCTATGTTGTTAAATTATTGTAGATGGAATTGACATCTAGTGTGTTAATTGTTTGCCTTCTGTTATTGGTTAACTGTTTGGTAATAGTGGTTAATATCAATTTTTTAAATATTTTTCCACAGATTTAACTGAAGATCTTTAGAAAACTTTAAAAATGCCCTCAAGGCAGCGAAAACTAAAAGAAGCAAAGCACTTACACCCCACCTTGGTAAAGATTTGGAACAGTCCTGTAATATGCAATTGTTTCAAGTTGCCAAAAAAGCTTCGGGTAAGAAAATGAAATCATTTTTAAAAAGAATTTGTAGACAAAAAAATACCAGTGTTGAACATGTTTTAGTGCAGAAGAACAGAGACAATTTAAAGGAAAAGGAAAGGCCTGTTAAAAAAGTTTCTGCTAGAGCAGGAGATAACTCTGTGCACGGCAGTAGAAGGGAAAATACATTCAGGGACATTCGTAGGCGAATGTTCCGCAACAGGATAATTGTCAATTTGTTAAAACAATTTAAGAAAGGCCAACAGAAAGTGGCATTTTATAAGAAAAAGAAAAATGTAGAGAAAATTATTGGAAAGGGGCGATCACTCGGTCCCCCCGAACGTATGGTTGGGGGCCCGGATCCCCCGGGAAACCATTTTGGCCGGGGGGCGTGTCACGGCTGGTATGCCCAAAGCGGCGTAGCCGGGGGCGCGCCTTTTCCCGCCCAAGAGGGGTTGTCCTAGCCACCTACATCGATGACCACGCCCAGTAGGCGTACGGGAGGATGGAACACGCCCTCCCGAAGAGGAATAAAGAGAGCGGGAATCCGAAGAAGCATCCTCTTGTTCCCGTGCTTGGAAGCTGCACCCACTCGTTGCACGTGAGCCCTCGACGGAACAAGGAGCAATTTTGAGAACTCGTAATTCTTGTGTTTCTCTTTCAGCGACTTCGAGGCTAAAGGACCCAGGACCGTGTTGATCGACTTGGAGCGAATATTCGACAACAATGTCTGGCAAAAAGGCAGGAAAGAGGTCCGAGACTGACCAAGTTCTTTGCATGTTGGTAAGCAGAATGGCGAAGATCGAACGAAACGTTGGTATGGTTCCGGCGCTTGGCCGAGATATGGCGAACATGAAGAAGCAGATGGCTCCGATGAACGATCCGGGTAAACCATAGAAGGTAATAGGCCCGGCATTGCCGGGAGTCGCCCCTGAGGGTAGGGGGAAGCGGGCCAGGAAAAGGGTGGCAGGGGGGGAGGTTCCGGTCCCCGAGGTACCCCCGGCGAGCCCTGCCATTCCAGTAGAGGCCCCGGTTCCAATCCCAGACGCGGGTCAGCCGATTCCGGTTGTGATTACGCCCGCCAACGAGGGGGACATGCCTCCTGAATTGGCCGCTCAGCTGGCCGCATGGCTCGGCAGTAAAACAGTGGGTGCTACGGCACCGGGAGACACGGCCGAAGAGGCCAGGTTACTAATTCAGCAGTTGCGGCAGTCGCAAGATGCCGCAAAGGCGAATCTCCCTCTTGTCCCCCCACAGGTGACCCCGGAAGGACCGACAGCTGGAGTCGAAAAAACAGCGGGAACGGCGACAGGACCGGGTAAGCAGGCACTGCCAATTGCGGGGGAGGGCTCATTGCCCTCAAGACGGGAGAGAGTGGTTCAACATATCCCGTTGGCCACGAAAGAACTAATATGGCTGATAAGTATGTTAATATGTTTTCTCTGTTGGTTGACCATCACAAGATGGAGTATGCTAAAACACAGAAAGATTTGTGGCACCCGAGTGTTTGGCGAGCCAAGATGGAGGGATTCAGGGTGGATTAGACAATAACAAATTGGGCCAAGGCCTTTGTGATGTTTACGGCGATTATTGGGGAACGTAAGTCCGAGGTTTTGTCTGAATTATCTTGCTATCAGGCACGAATAATGAATTTTTATGAAACATATGAGGGGAATGAATGGATGGGTTATGACATGAAGTTCCGTAAGGCCAAAGAGTACGATTCATCTCTGACGTGGGATTGTCTCGACTCGATTTCTTGGCAGAAGCAGCTCCTGCCGGGCGCGACAAGAGCGTCCTCGCCAGGCGGGAATGGGCCTGGGTTTTCCCGCCAACAGCCCGTGGTGCCCTTTCGAGCGGGCGCCGGTGGCGACCACCAAGCAAGGACCGGGGGCAATGGGGGAAAGCGGGGGGTCTGTTGGAGCTTTAACAGGGGTAACTGCACCAGACCACAGGGGACATGTAAGTTCAGACATGCGTGCGCGGGTTGTGGGAATTCCTCACACCCGGAGAGTTCGTGCAGATCCAAGAATGGCGGGTCGGGAGGTAGAGGAGGGTCCAAACAAGATTGAGGGGGACCATTGTTTACCGTTACCTACCCCCGTTGATATCATGGCAATGATCCCCTGGCTAAACAAATACCCTGATCATGTCTCCGCTGGGGTGCTGAGGGATGGATTCTTATATGGTTTCCACATTCCAGCGGGGGATTTTCGGGGGGAACCACTTTGTAGAAACCAACTGTCGGCACAGCATAATTCAACGGTGGTAGAGAGGTAGATTGCAAAAGAGGTTACCCTGGGCTGGGTGGTGGGCCCATATCGGCACCCGCCATTGACAAATTTCATCTGTTCCCCATTAGGAGTGGTCTCCAAAAAAGACCTGGGGGCATTTAGGCTGATCCATAACCTGTCAGCCCTGAAGGGTCTCTCGATAAACGATGCGATTGACCCGGGAGTTTGTTCGGTGCGGTACGCGTCCTTCGATAATGCCGTCACCATGTTGAATCGCCTGGGGCCCGGAGCGCTGAAGGCAAAGTCAGATATCGAGTCAGCGTTTCGTTTGCTCCCGGTACACCCACAGGATCAGCGTCTGTTAGGCTTTGTGTTCCAAGGATGTTACTACATGGATAGATGTCTGCCAATGGGTTGCTCCATCTCTTGTGCTTATTTTTAGAAATTTAGCTGTTTTCTGGAATGGGCATTCTCCGAGGCCAATGGGCATAGCAATGTTATGCATTACTTAGATGATTTCCTATGCTTGGGGGCAGCCGGCGACACAAAGTGTGCGCAGGTGCTACAGGAATTTTGCATTCTCATGAAGGAATTCGGAGTGCCATTGGCACCAGGTAAGACGGTGGGACCATCTACTTCACTCGAGTTTCTGGGAATTGAGCTCGATTCTGTGGAGGGATGTTTCCGTTTACCGGTAGGAAAAGTAATGAAATGCAGAGCTTCCCTGGAACTGTGCCTTAGTAAGGAGAAGGTGACCCTGCATCAGTTACAACAGGCAGTGGGTCAGCTTAACTTTGCCCTTAGTGTGATACCAATGGCCCGCCCCTTTTCACACTCTATTGCACAAGCTATGGTCGGTCTCAAGGAAGGACACCACCGCACGAGACTGTCTGCAGAGGTCCACCAGGACATGCGCATCTGGTTGGCATTTCTAGCGGACTTCAACGGTCGAGTGGTATGGAACAAGCCACCAGCGTCTTCGGGCGAGCTAGGTTTGTGGACTGACTCGGCGGGGAGCGTGGGATTTGGCGCCATTTTTGGTAATGTTAATGTTATGTTAATGTTAATAGGCTTTTATAGAGCGCACTTACACTCCAAGGAGCATCTTGGCGCTAGACATCACTGTCCTGAAAAGAAGGGGGGGGTGCAGCTCAAGGCTGGTCATGTTAATAGGTCCTGGTCGATGAATACAGAGAGGGTTAGATTAGTGCTAGGCAGAGTGAGTCTTCAGCTTTAAAGATCCATGTTTTAAGCGTTTTGCGAATGCGATGGTCGGCGCAAACATGGCCGACATGGTGGCACACCAGCGGTCTCACAAGTAACATTGGGTTCCTCGAGCTTTTCCCTATTTTTGTGGCTCTGATGGCATGGCCGGACGAGTTCAGAGATCGCTCTGTAGTATTTTGGTCCGACAATATGACTGTTGTTGAATGTATTAATAATCAGGCAGCACGCTGCAAGTGGATATTGAGATTGTTGAAGGAAATTGTACTACTTTGCATGAGACTGAATGTACAGTTCAGGGCAAAACATGTGCCGGGTGTACTGAATCATGCGGCTGATGCACTCTCTCGTTCACATATGCAGGCGTTCAGGGGTTATCTACCTACTGCGGACCTAGCGGCGGCACCATTCCCCGAGGTACTCTGGCTACTCGGTTCCCCCGGATTACAAGACCTTGTGGCAGCAAGCTTAGCCCCCAGGACGAGGAAGGCATACGAAGGAGCGTTTCGTTCCTATTGTGCATTTTTGGGTCCGGCAGGGGGTCAGAGATGGGGTCAAGAGGATAGCTTCCTGAGGTTTCTGGTAGCATTACTCAGGGAGGGCCGATCAGTGGCAACGGCCAATAGACACCGGGCGGCCATTTCATTCATGGCGCAGGTGTATGGCATCAAGGACCCAACATCTTCCTTTTTGGCAAAGAAAGCCCTTCGTGGCTGGCAGCGCCTAGAGGGTCGTAGAGTAGACGCGAGGTGCCCGATTGGGTTTGAAAGGTTGTCCCTGCTTATGGCAATCCTACCCACGACATGTTCCTCCCAGTTCGAAGCAATTCTGTTCAGGGCCGCTTTCGCATTAGCTTTCCATGGGGCTATGCGGGTGAGCGAACTGGTCGCAAAGAATAAGAAAGATGTGGAGGGAGGTCTGTGTCGGGATCACATCCTGATTAAGGGGGATTCAATGGTGGTCACGATAGCTAAGTCCAAGACTGACCAGAAAGCTATGGGAGACAGTGTAGTTGTCCAGCGCATGCGAGGGTCTCCCATGTGCCCCGTAAAGTGCATTGAGGAATATTTGGCGCTGAGGGCGGGTACATGGGCTGGGAGTCTGCTGAGACACATCGATGCCACCCCACTGACGAGGTTTCAGTTTCAGAGGGTGCTAACTTTGGCAATCGCAGCGGCGGGCTTGGACCCGCGCGATTTTGGGACCCACTCCTTTAGGATAGGGGCTGCTACCGAGGCTACAGCCAGGTGTCAGAGTGCCGAAGAGGTGAAACTGTTAGGACGATGGTTCTTCAATTGTTTTAAAAGGTATGTGCGGTTGCACATGTTGTGAAGTCAAGTTATATGCACTCACGCTTCTTGTCTCTGTTTGATTTACAGTTTCGCAAGCATGTTATGCGGGGCGGAATTTGCAGTCGACCCGGCACCAGGGGACCTGCGGTCAGAGATCACCGACTGAGGAGAGAGTGGTGTGGGTCGTGGGCCACTCATACGTGAGGCGGGCCGGGGACGTATTCAAAGCAGGTGACGCGACTCACGCAGCTGGGGAATACGGGTACAGAGTGACCTTCCACGGAAGGGGCGGGCTCTGTATTGACCAGTTCGAATCCTTTTTCGAGGGACTCATAGGGCGGCAGAGGTCACCGCCATCTGTAATCATAGTACACCTGGGGGGCAATGACATGTTGACACTCAGTAGGCGAGTATTACTCGAGCGTGTTTTATCCACCGTTAGCTGGCTGGCGAAGAGAATCCCGGGGTGCACGATTGCATGGTCTCACATGATTCCCAGGAAGGTATGGCGGGGGGGCCTTTCGGTATCAGCACTGAACCATTCAGTGAAGAAGGTCAACAACAAAATTGGTAGGTTGTTTCGCTCTGCGCAGTTGCACAGTATTCCGCATGGGTGTATTCGGGGTGATTGCATGTATCTAGATGATGGGGTTCACTTGTCCCGGGAGGGGAATGTCTTACTCATAGGAGACTTCATAGCTTGGCTAAGGTGTTTGAGGAAGCATGACCTTTAGGAGGAGTTTGTGGGGGGGCCGGATAGCCGGTCAACTATCCGGCCTGTGGCGGTAAGGTCATGATCGGTGAGCAGTAATTTCAAGGTCCCTAGAGGGGGGCGCCACCCACTATGGATGGGAGCGCCCGGGGGGAGGCAGCCATTGGCCCCTCCCACGGGGAGGCGGCACCCACTAAGTATGGGTCGCCTAGGGGAAGACGGCCACAGGCCCCTTCCAGGGGAGGAGGCGGTTAGATGCCCCTCCTACGAATTTCCCGGGGCCCGGATATCCGCGACGGCAGATGTGATAGACAGTGTGGGGTGGGGGGGGAGTCCACGCTGCCTTCTTACAGACACCTCGCACGGGTCCTCGGACGGCTTTTAAGATGGCATCGAGTTGAAATGGGGGGCCCCCAACAAGACAAGGGAAATTGGAGTTGGCACAGAGGGTACAGTCCTCTGCGCGGCCGGCCACTCACACCATGAGGGCGGGTGTTTTGGTAGTAGGGATCTGACACCGGTTGCGACCTTGCCGTTGGCCCGTAATGCTAGGATGTACAATTTTAATTTAGAAAGTATGCATTGCAGGATGTTAGACTCGGCTAGGAAAACCTTTGTATTAGAGATTTGTTAAGGTTAGCCAATGGAAATGTCTTCATCGGATGTAATAAATGAAAATTGTACCTGATATGAAACTTTTATTTAATGTTTTCATTTTGTTTCATATTTTAATAAATACGGCCGGGAGGGTAACTCCCTCCCGCCTTCCAAAAGTTCAGAACTGCGTCCGTCTTCCCATCCTTGGGGATTGTGTTGGGAGGGGGTGACAGGCATCCCGGCCATATGGAAAGGGGCGACCACTCGGTCCCCCCGAACGTATGGTTGGGGGCCCGGATCCCTCCGGGAAACCATTTTGGGCGGGGGGCGTGTCACGGCTGGTATGCCCAAAGCGGCGTAGCCGGGGACGCGCCTTTTCCCGCCCAAGAGGGGTTGTCCTAGACACCTACACCGATGACCACGCCCAGTAGGCGTACCGGAGGAGGGTACACGCCCTCCTGAAGAGGAATAAAGAGAGCGGGAATCCGAAGAAGCATCCTCTTGTTCCCGTGCTTGGAAGCTGCACCCACTCGTTGCACGTGAGCCCTCGACGGAACAAGGAGCAATTTTGACACACCCACCAGCCCCTTATGGCAATGTTAGTTATGCAATAAAGTCTTTTTTCTCTGATTAACATCTTCTTCCCCCTGTGTTGCGGTATATGAGGTCTAGTCTATTAGATGATGTCTGTCCGAAGGGACTGTATTCTCTTGTAGTAGGGACAACTATTGCAAGTAGACAATATGTTTTTTCCCAAGTAGGTAATCAAATGTCGTATTTATTTTGGTCGGGCGGTAAGGTCATGATCGGTGAGCAGTAATTTCAAGGTCCCTAGAGGGGGGCGCCACCCACTATGGATGGAAGCGCCCGGGGGGAGGCGGCCATTGGCCCCTCCCACGGGGAGGCGGCACCCACTAAGTATGGGACGCCTAGGGGAAGACGGCCATAGGCCCCTTCCAGGGGAGGAGGCGGTTAGATGCCCCTCCTTTGAATTTCCCAGGGCCCGGATATCCGCGACGGCGAATGTGATAGACAGTGTGGGGTGGGGGGGGGGCCACGCTGCCTTCTTACAGACACCTCGCACGGGTCCTCGGACGGCCTTTAAGATGGCGTCGAGTTGAAATGGGGGGCCCCCAACAAGACAAGGGAAATTGGAGTTGGCACAGAGGGTACAGTCCTCTGCGCGGCCGGCCACTCACACCGTGAGGGCGGGAGTTTTGGTAGTAGGGATCTGACACCGGTTGCGACCTTGCCGTTGGCCCGTAATGCTAGGATGTACAATTTTAATTTAGAAAGTATGCATTGCAGGATGTTAGACTCGGCTACGAAAACCTTTGTATTAGAGATTTGTTAAGGTTAGCCAATGGACATGTCTTCATCAAATGTAATAAATGAAAATTGTACCTGATATGAAACTTTTATTTAATGTTTTCATTTTGTTTCATATTTTAATAAATACGGCCGGGAGGGTAACTCCCTCCCGCCTTCCAAAAGTTCAGAACTGCGTCCGTCTTCCCATCCTTGGGGATTGTGTTGGGAGGGGGTGACAGGCATCCCGGCCATATGATCAGGCTTTCGAAATTAAGCGAAAGTTATTCATTTTGTAATCAATAGAATTAGGAAACTAAACAAGGTAATTTATGATTTCAAATCAAATATTAGATGGAAGAGAGTAGTTAATCGTAGTAATTGTTGTGAAGTTTTCGCAGGAGAATGGATGCATAGTTAAAGTTGTGAGGCATTTTTTAATGAGGAGAGTTATTTTCAGGACAATGATTTGGTGCATGCAGTTGACACCAGTGGTCGAGCATATGAGGTAAAAGATGGTCGTCCGGTTGAAAAAGAAAAACTTGTGTCTGCAGATGCAGAAGAGGTGTTAAGTGATGAGGTTTTAGGGAGACGTCCTAAGGGACCAGTGTACACCTGGAAGTGTAGTTCTATTTGCAGTGTGCGACAGGATTCCATCAATTTGCTTTGTGATTTTGTACGGACATTTAATAAGAAATGTTTTAAACAAAAAATAAAGTTGTTGCAAGAATTAGATCCTTGCAGAGTGAGAGAAGTGACAGGTTTGCATCGTCATTCACTGGCTTGTCTTTCCAGGAGAGTATGCCAGAGTGTTTTTCATCATTTCAGGATGCTAGCAGTGCATCATAATAAAGTGAGGAAATTAGTGAGAATGTTGTATTATGCTAAGAGTCCAGCATTTATGCTTAAACAATTAAGCACTGCTCTTTTGCATGGTTCTGAAGTAGATGTGAAGAATATTTGTCAAGAAATTGAGCTCTGTTACTTTGCTGGTAAAGAGAACAATGTTGAAATTGACCCACTAGAAGAAGGTAATGTGGAAGAGAGTGTACTGATTTCTAATATAGATAAGTTTCACAAGTAAATTTTCAACTTTCAGGTGAAATCAAGTGAGAGGCCTAATTTCACTTGTGTGTGTTGTCGGCGGACTTATTATAAGAATCAGACTAAGTTAGTGGATTTATATGCAAAAAGTGAAATGGAAAACAATAGTGAATGGAAGGATTTTGCCACATACTTGATGGTAGAAAATTGTTTTGATTTGGGATCGGACCAACGTATGTGTACTTATTGTTTTAACCAATTAAACCAAAACCGGATGCCCTCCTAGAGCGGTTCATAATAATCTGGAATTGGTTGACATTCCTTCTGAATTGAAGGATTTAAATACTTATGAATCTATTTTGATTCAAAGTGTCCATCCCTTTCAGGCTATTGTAAGAATGGAGCCAAAGACAGGGAAATTGCCTCCATCAGATTTACAGAGAGGATTAAAGGGAAGAGTTGTTTATTTGCCTTTAGATTTGAAGAAAAACATTAATACAATTGGAGTAGAGAAAGTGGAAGAGGAACCTCTGGTTATCCTAGTTAATGGGGTTCCGACAAAGAGTAAGAAAATCTGGCAAGATTTAGTGGATGTTAGGAAAGTCAAAAAGGCAACATTGTATTTGATAAAAATTAATAAGTACTACAAGAATGTATGTGTTGCAGAAGAGGAAGCAAGTGAAGAAGAGGACAGCGATTTGTGTGCTTGTCAAATTGAGAAAGTAGAAGCCTCTAAAAGTGAAGAAATATATGAACATTATAGTGTTAATCCAAGAGGTGTGGCGCCACGGCTAGGGCCACTGACTCCGGAATCTGGGGATCACGGTTCGATCCCCGGGGCCGGCGGCAGATTAGCCCAGCACCTTGTGACTCTGGGCAATAGCTTGCTTAATCTTCCCGACGGCCCCCAGCGCCTAGAGAACCTTACGGGTGATCGTGCGCTATACAAATGTGGATTATTATTATTATTTATTATCCTTTGCATTCCAAGGAAGTCATGGGGAATGCTATTGAGTTGTTTCAAATGAAACAAGCCAAAGGGAGTCCCATTAGTGTTTGGGAGGAAAGTTTGGAAGCTCGGTGTTTCCCACAGTTATTTCCAACAGGTCGAGGAGGACGATATGATGAGCGACCTGATCAAATTCCTGCTTCAGAATACCGGACTTTACAATTGTATTCAGAAGATCCTAGGTTTCGTCAATGCATTCCCTATTTATTTCATCTAATGTTTGAAAGTGATCTGTCTGAACTGTCTTATGCAGTGAACCACATCTTGGAAAGTGGTGTACAACTGCGAAATATCTCGGCAAGGGACTTTATGGATAAAGTCAATGTGCAAGACAGTATTTTGGATTCTCACCTGATTAATCT
Organism: Lissotriton vulgaris; assembly: GCF_964263255.1. Taxonomy (NCBI): domain Eukaryota; kingdom Metazoa; phylum Chordata; class Amphibia; order Caudata; family Salamandridae; genus Lissotriton; species Lissotriton vulgaris. Next base: position 1,151,110,338 of record NC_141698.1, read on the forward strand.
GATGGCATGTCAGCGTGGTACTAATGAGTATTGGTACCGTCGTCATGTTGACTTAAAATGTATGCTGAGGAACTTAGGAACTCCCACATGGTTCCTCACTCTCAGCTGTGCCGAGTATGGCTGGGAAGACTTACTTGAATTTTTTACGAGAGGCAAATGGAAACATTGAAAATATCGAATTAAAGACACCCGGAGAACTGTGCTCTTTGGATCCAGTGAATGTATGCAGGTACTTCAATCATAGATTTGAAGCTATGATGTCTTTCATCACGAACAAGAAAAATCCACCTCTTGGAGAGGTGTTGGATTTCTTCCGGAGAAAGGAGTATCAAGCAAGAGGTGCACCTCATATACAAATGCTGCTAAGGATCAAAGATGCACCCAAATTTGGAACAGATCCGGATGACTTAGTGATGAGTTTCATAGAACAGTATTCTACATGTGCTGTTCCAAAGACAAGGGAAGATAAAAGTCTAAGAGAACAAGTTTTACGGTTTCAAAGCCATCGTTGTGGAAAGTACTGTCGTCGTAAATTCAGAAACAAGGAGAAGTACTACACCAAATGTCGTTTTGGATTTCCACGATCGGTGATATCTAAAGGAAGAGTGAACACTTTAATGTCTTCGCTGCGACATAATGTGACGAGAAAATCACCCAAAAACACATACAATTTGAAAAGAAACGAAGAGTCCAAGTACATTTAACAACTACAACCCAGTGATTTTGTCCATGTGGAATGCTAACATGGATATACAGTTTGTGGCTGACAACTGTATGGCTGTGGCTCGGTATGTGACGTCTTACATCACAAAAAAAGAAAAGACAGAACTGAAGGATATGTGGGAGGATATTTCCCATGAAAAGAGCCTCAGTAAGAAGTTGTACAGTTTCAGTCTGAAGATGTTGTCGCATCGAGAAATCGGAGCTTACGAATGTTCTGACCAGTTATCTTCAGTAAGTCTCTATGCCAAATCTAGGAGTATCATTTGGGCGAGTCTTGGTCTTGCTGCAACGCGTAATCGAGTTCTGAAACCTGTACGGGAAATTGAGTATTTGGCGGAGAAGGAGCCAAGCAGTACAGATATTTTGAAGACCAACATGTTGGATACATATTATCCAAATAGAAGCAGTCACCTGGAGAATGTTTGTCTGTATGAGGTTCTACAAAATTACATTTTCAAGAGGAACATCAAAGAAGATATTGATAAAGGAGTGTATGCTGTAATTGGAAGTGAGGGATGTCTGGTCAAGCAAAGAAAATGTCAATTGGTAAATCATCAAAAATTGAATTGCGAATCTCAAGAAAGAAAAGAGTTTTTCTATTTAGCAATTTTGCAACTTTTCAAGCCTTGGCGTGCAGAAGAGGAACTGCTTGGGAATTTCCTCTGTTACGAAGACTCTTTCAATGCAGCCAAGGAGTCCATAGAATGTCCTGTTTTTCCAAAATATCTAGAAATGTTGAATTCAGAAATCGAGCAGGAAGCAACAATTGCAGCTGAGATTGCTAGAGACAGTTCTCAGGACAGTCAGAGTTCTGTTTCATTGAGTCAGGATCCACTAGGAGAACCAGTTATCGAAAATGAAGCTGCCACTGCCATGATTGAAGTGGAAAGAGCCATGGCACATGCGCAGGAGGATGCGGTTAACTTAGAAGATTTGGAAAGACAACTCAACGTTGAGCAAAGGAAAATATATGACGAAGTTACCAAACAAATTAATCATGGATTCATTCATGAGAAGAAAGAGTGCTCATGTACGTCGTTGAAGCCTGTCAGACTGTACGTGAGTGGAGAAGCAGGAACTGGAAAAAGCTTCCTCATTAAAACAATTTCATGTTATCTGCAGAAAAGGACTGAGTCATCGCTGTCTTGTGTTGTCACCGCTCCAACTGGACTGGCAGCACATAACATTAAAGGTATTACTTTGCATCGGCTACTGATGCTGCCAGTGGAGCATGATAACAAATTACAATACCACAAGTTATCTGGAGATGCTTGTTGGGAAGTATCTAGAGTCCTGAAGAAGATGAAACTTCTTATCATTGACGAAGTAAGCATGGTTTCCAATGTCATGCTTGCCTTTGTGCATTTGAGAATGCAGGAAGTTCTTAAAACAGAGTATGATGTGTTATTTGGTAGCAAACACATCATTGTTTTCGGTGATCTTCTGCAGCTGACACCAGTGAAAGCACAACCAGTGTTTAAACTGCTTACGCATGACGACACCAGGAAGTGCCTAGGGAGCATAGGCAACGTTAACATATGGTTAAACTTCAATTATGCTGAGCTGCGTGAAAATATGCGTCAGGCGAAGGACGAAGATTACAAGAATATTCTACAAGATGTTAGAATCGGAAAAGTTACTGAGCGTGGAAAAGAAGCTTTACATGCACGATTACTGTCAAATTTGTATCCAGAAGAAGACGTTCTGCCAGAGGATATTTTTCAGAAAATTACTGAGAATAAATCTGGAATATGTTTGATGCCAACTCTTGCAGAATGTTACATCTTCAACAACAAAATGTTGAATTTAGAAAACCAAGAGATTGTGAAACTGGAAGCTATTGACAGAATATAGCATATGGGAGCAACAATTATTTTGTCAGAGAATTTGAAATCTAAATTGGATTCATTAGAGAAGACAATATCTAAAACAGCGGGTTTTGAAAAGACTTTGAATGTGTGCTTAAATTGCCGTATCATTTTGAGAAGGAATTTACATGTTGAAAGAGGTCTGGTAAATGGATCAATGGGTAATGTTGTTGATTTTGAGAAATACAGAAATAGAGATAAAATTGAATTTTTAAAAATTAAATTTGATGGTATTGAGGAAGTACAGCTAATGGGTCATTGCTCTGTTAGGTTTTTGCTTGTAAAAGGCTTATATGTTCGCCGTAAGCAGTTTCCTGTTTGCTTGGCATATGCGGTGACAATCCATAAATCACAAGGTTTAAGTGTAGACAGTCCTTTGGTGAATATTGGCAGTTCTGTGTTCAAAGAGGGTATGGCTTATGTAGCATTGTCACGAGTCAGAACTTTATCGGGATTGTACTTGATTGAGTGTTATGTCACAAACATTTGTGCAGATCTAGGTTGTGTTAAGGAATACAATAGGTTGAGAAGAGAGTATGCACCACATTTGCCTCAATATCCTTTGTTTGAGAAACGTGTGGTAAGCCGGAAACGAAGAAATATCAGTAATAGTAGGGAGGTTGTAGCAAAAATACCAAAAGTCGATGAACCGAAAATTGTAAGCAGAAAGAAAATGAATTCTGTTGAAGATGTTGTTGATTTTCAATTTGAAAATAGTTCTGGTGTCAACTGCTATGCTAATGTAGTGGTTAATGTTGTCTTTTCACTAGACACTTTAAAAGAACAGATTGTGATCAATTCGGAACAAAGTTTATGCTGTTTGTTGAATTCTGTGTTAGAGAAATGTAGCGCTGATAGAACAAGAGTAGAAAGTGTGTCTGAAATTCGTAATCTGTTAGATAAATGTTCAGGTCAAACGCAATTCTCTCAAAATATTCAGCAGGATTGTCAGGAGTTATTAATTTATATGCTTGATGTATTGCAAGATGAAGGTGTAGAAGTAGATTATCTGTTTGGCCTTTCTTATCAATGGCAGAATGATTGCGAGAACTGTAGGCTATCAAGTACTACTAGTGTAGACTCAAAAAGATTTATATATTTAACTTTGCCTGACAGTAAATCAGTATCCTTCAATAAGCTAGTAAAAGCAGCCGATCAAAACATGGAGTGTAGCCAATGTAAGTCTGCAATGCTGTCCACGTTAATTATACGAAGTTATGGCCAGTATGTCATTTTAATGTTCCAACGATGTAGGTCTGATGGAACTAAATTGACAACTTTAATTAAAAATTTAGTGGCTTTGCAGTTGTCAATATCAGGAAGGACTTTTCTAACTACAGCAATTATATATCATGACGGTCCTTCAACAACTTCAGGACATTACACAGCTTATTTAAAATCTGGAAACGGCTGGTCATTCTGCAATGATTCTGTTTTAACTTTCAAAAAAAGATTGCCTTTCCACCTTCAAAATTCTTACCTGTTGTTCTTACAACCAAAATTTTAGGAAAGGAATCTCGGGATTTGTTCAGAGGAATTTCAAGAGGTTCGAATGGCTCCTACTCTATATGGCCTTGTGGATAAGTGTAGTACAGAGCGAAAATTGTTTTTTTAAATACAAGCAGCAGATCAAAAGAAGGAGTAGAGGTGATGTAAGTCTGCAATGCTGTCCACATTATTTATAGAAACTTATCCGTGAAATGTCATTTTACAATTCCAACTATATAAACCGGATGTAAATAAGTTGTCAAGTCTAATTAAAAATGTTTTGGCGGCACAGTCGTCGATTTCAGGAAGAACATTTGTATCTGCAGCTATTATTTGACATGATGGTCCTTTGACAACTTCAAGATTTTACACAGCTTATTCGAAATTTAAAAAAGGCAGGTCTTTCGGCATTGATTAGAATTTCACTATGAAGCAATGTTGCCTTTTGACTTGTTTTCAGAAGTGAGAATTTAGGGTAGGTAACTGGATTATAATGATTCTAGGTGTTGCTGTAATTTAGTGTGCTGATTTAAATTGCTTTGTATGTCTCATTTTTCTTAAAACGATGGAGCTTATCTTTCAGAAAGTGGCGGGCAGAAAATAATAACAGCACAACAGAGTATAAGCTGTTTATAGGACATCCTTTGATGTCATGGAAAGTAAGTTACTTTTGAGGAGTTCCCTTTTCTGATTGATTATATTATATGGTTTTTTTTAAACACAATCATTTTGATTGTGTTTTTTTTTCCCGCTGTTTTATGATGAATACTTTCAACTCACTGTTTTCAGTGAAATTTGATATATTCTGAGAACAGCAAAAATAAACCATTTAATATGTATAATTAATTCTGTACTTTGAATTGTGATTTTTAATATATACTCATCTTGTCTCATGCTCACTCATCTTTTACTACTTTCTATCAATTTAAAAATGTTTGTTCTCTCATTCACAGATTGAAAGTATAAAAATAACACGTGACTAAATTAACGATAATTATAAGGTAAGTGTTTAGTACTCATTCTGTTACATCTCTTTTACATTTAACTTTTATTAGTTCCACTGCTTCATTTCTTTAACCCTCAGTTTCCTGCCTTTGCTACTTCCCTCATTCCTTTTTCTATTACTTTTTTACTCTACTCTTTCCACTCCTGTTCTCAGTCCCTCTTTAAACAGTATCTCAGTGTTACTCCCTCTAACTGTGTTTCTTTTAACATAACTCTCAATTTACTTACTCTTCTTTTTTAAAAAAAAAAAAACATTTTGAGTTCGCTGCCGGTTCGTGTACCGGCGCGCGAACCGGGAAGCAAACCAAAGGAAATAGAGGTTGTCAGAGTGCTAAACATTCTATCAAATTCTTATAAAGGGGAGGTAGTTCTGAAAAGAATTTTTTTTTATTATTTTTGTTGTTTTATATTTTTTTAATTAATTTTCTGAACATTTTTTTTTTATTTTTTGAATGGTTTTATATTTTTTTTGTTTTTTTGATGGGGGGAGAAACAAAAATGATTCATTATGAAGGGCTCAACAGGAGCAACAAAAAAAAAAGATAATTTATTTTTTGGGGCGTTTTGCACATTTGTGATTGTCGATTGCTTCATTAATTAAATTAATGCTGCTCTCTCTGAAGCAAATGAGTTGCCCACAAAAAATGCAGACGTGCTTGACATTGCCAAATTTCATTTGAATATTTGGGACCATCTCCCTCACCTCTGGTCCCGTCACTGCCTCTTCATTGGTGGATGTACTGGCCACAGGTCGAGGGTTATCCACCAGATCACGAACTTGTGCAGCACTGTAATTTATCGGGTGCCACCTTTCCATATGGCGATGCATGGTATAATTACCATAACTGTATTTCTTGTCTGTTCCTCTGGACAGTTCATCTTTACAGATCAAGCAGGTAACATACCGGGCATTTACCTTCTTTTGTCCTGCGGGAAATGAAAAAAATTGCCATATATAATTTTCTTTTATATGGGACTTCCTTGGCTGTTCAGGCAAAAATCTCACTGTCCCATGCTCCTCTTCCTCTTCTTCCTCTTCTTCCTCCTCTTGTTGTAGGATGACCTGAGGAGGTGGTCCTCTCTTCCTAGGAGGTGGTGGTGGTGGTGGGGGTCCACCAGCTGCAGCAATCATTGAAGCCATTTCAAGAGGAATAGAAAATAGGTCTTTCTCTCATAAAAATGAAAGTCAGAGTGAGGAAAAAAGGTGGAGCTTTCATCATTTGGGAAAAAAAAATGTTCTAAACCAATGAAAAGTGTTATTTTTAGGTCATACGACCAAGCCTTCCATCATTAGGAAACCAAAAGTAAAATGAACCAAAGAAAAGTTTTATAAACAAGTCACATGACCTGTTATGCTTACGTTACATGCTCCGCGCCGCGCCCCGGATCGCTTCCGGGGCGCTGAGCTTCGCGCCTCGGTTCGCGCCTCGGTTCGCGTTCTGGAGCGCTTCCGGGTGCGCTAACGCGACGCGTCATAAGACGCATTACGCGGTAACGTGATACGTTGCGCTTATGCAACGCGTCACGATGTTGCTTTCTAATGCGGTACTTGCGCTAACAGAACGTTTACCGGTTCGCGGACCGGGTCGCGGAACAAATTGAAGCTAACGGGAAGCTGCCCGGTTCGCGGACCAGCAGCGAAACAAAAAAAAATAATTAAAAAAAATATATAAATAAAATAATTATATTACAAAAATATAAAATATATTTTTGAATTAGAATAAGAATACATTTTACAGCTTTTAATATTTGCCATTAAAAAACCATTGAAATTCACTGAAAAAACTATAGGTTATAGACTATATTTAGTTAGGAATTAGCATTTACAAAACCTTGAAAATTCACTGAAAAAACCATAGGTTATAGACCATATATAGTTAGGGATTAGCATTTACAAAACCATATTTTACTCGCACAAAACCATTGAAATTCGCATATATAGTTAGTTGCACTAACTATAAATCGCGCACCCGCAATCCACTGCTGACCATGTCACATATTACATCATTCATGACATGGTCAGTGACATCACGGATGACATCATCCAGTGATTGTATGTTTCTGTAAAGTTAAAATATGTCTTACATATTGAAGAATGAGTGGATGTATAAGTGTCTAGATGGAGGATTTAGTAGGTGCATGACTGACTGTATGAGAGAGTGATTAAATGTGTCTCACTGAGTGCATGGGTTAATGACTAAACTGTCTTAATTTGTGCATCATTATGTCTGTTGTTCTGTAAACTGCTGCATGTGTTAATCAGTACCTATATGAGTAACTATATGGGTTATTGATTGGTTGCCCAAGTATTTGTATGGGAGACTGAGTATGTGTGTGTGGGTGGCTGGGAGGTGTGTGACTCTGTGCAAAGATGTGTGAACAGTTGATTCACTAGATGTATGGGTTCAAAACTGCATGTGGAAACAGCTGTATGAGTGGTTGACTGTGTGCATGAGTGTATTGGTGAGTGAATGGATATTTTAGTGCTACATATCAAAGTAAGTACATATGTAAAACACAGTACATGTGAAAGTTGACATATATAAATTACTGTGTATAAGAGCCAGTGAATGTGTGACTGGCTGCATGGATCATTGAAAAATTGTATCAGCGATTGTATAAGAGAGTAAATATGTGTTAGAATATGTTTGAATAAGTAAGGTGTGTATAACTGTATAGTTGAGGAAATGGATGTGTGATTGATTCTTTGCATGACTGACTGGGTGTATGAGTAACACCACGGATGAGTGACACTGAGTGTATCCAAGGTTATATTAGAGTCTGAAGAGGTTCATCGTATTATCACATGAATGATGTCATCAGTGATGTTGTCAGTGATGTCATTTGAGTTGTCATCAGTGATGTCATCAGTGATGTCATTTGAGATGTCATCAGTGATGTCATCAGTGATGTTATTTGAGATGTCATTAGTGATGTCATCAGTGATGTCATTTGAGATGTCATCAGTGATGTCATCAGTGATGTCATCAGTGGTGTCATTTGAGATGTCATCAGTGATGTCATCAGTGATGTCACTGACCATGTCATGAATGATGTAATATGTGACATGATCAGCAGTGGATTGCAGGTGCGCGATATATAGTTAGTGCAACTAACTATATATATGCGAATTTCAATGGTTTTGTGCGAGTAAAATAAGGTTTTGTAAATGCTAATCCCTAACTATATATGGTCTATAACCTATGGTTTTTTCAGTGAATTTTCAAGGTTTTTTAAATGCTAATTCCTAACTATTTATGGTCTATAACCTATGTTTTTTTCAGTGAATATATATATATATATATCTATACTACTATTATTAAGAGAGAACTGTCTCCTTTGAGCCAGGTAAACTCGAAAAGTACACCACCAATCCAAACACCCAAGACATCTTTGAAAACCTCAGGAAAAGCATAAGGACATAGGCTATATAAAAATAACAAATATACTCTCTTTAAAAAATGTAGGAATAAAAAAAAGTAGTCCCTTGCAAGTAGCGCCGGCCGCGACCTGCGTGATGACATCGGGAGCGCGGGGAGGAGCGGCGTTCAGGAGCAAGAGGAAGAGCGGCGCACATGAGCGTGGGGAGAAGCTGCAAACAGGCGGGGAGGAGCGGCGAGCGGCGGACAAGCAGTGAGGAGCGGCGAGAAGCCGAGGAGCAGTGGAGCGGTAAACTCAGCAGCGCGGGGAGGAGCGGCGGCTGAGGTAAGTGAAGCAGCTTCGGGTACGCACCAAGGGACGGGCGGGGGCGATGAGTGCTCACAAGCCGTTTACTCAAAGTTGGGACATTGGGGGAAACAGCGGACAAGAGCCGCGGGTGTGCACCGAGGGACGGGCGTGGGCCATGAGTGCTTGGAAGCCTTTTCCTCAAAGAACGGGATGTCGAGGGAAACAGCGGACACAAGCCTGGGCAGAAGCGGCCAGGACCAACAAAACCGGAGCAAGGAAACACTGTAAGTACGTTCTGCTGCTCCCGGCCGCTATGCTGCACCTCTCCTGCTGCGATGATGCCCCCAGCCCCCTTCTACCCCGGGCAACACCAGGGTGGGCTCGCAGTATCTATATAGTTACAAGCAGCCCGTCCTGACGTTGTCTGGGAGCAAAAGGCTGCTTCTAGGCCCCCGCCCGCCCCGACGTTAAGGCTGCTTCTCGGCCCCCACCCACCCTGATGTTAAGGCTGCTTCAGGGCCCCCCCCCCGACGTTAAGCCTGCTTCAGGGCCCCTGAGCAGTGGGAGTCTTTCTTACCTGCCCTTGAGTACCCCGCTCTGCCGCTCCTCACCGGTCATCACCGCTCCTCCCCGCTTGTCCGCCAGTCCTCTCCGCTCCTCCCCGCGCTCACGTCCCCCGCTATTCCTCTTGCTCCTGTACGCCGCTCCTCCCCGCGCTCGTGATGTCAGCACACACGTGGCGGCTGGCGCTTCTTCCTAGGGACTACTTTTTTTTTATATACATTTTTTTATATAGCCTATGTCCAACTCCCTGCACTGACGTTTTCAAAGATGTTTTGGGTGTTTGGATTGGTGGTGTAATTTTCGAGTTTACCTGGCTCAAAGGACATACTTCTCTCTTTATAATAGTAGTATAGATAATCCCCCCTAGAAGTTATACACTGTGGTCACTACAGTCGCTGAAATTTCATTGCTTTCTCAGTGGTGAAGGGAAGATCAAATATTTCTTACAAACACCTATGGGTATTGTCTTGGGAGAGCAGTGTGGATGAGGGAAGTGTTATGTTTTGAATTTATGAAATCCTGGTCTGAGGGTTTTTTCGTATGAGGCTTTACAGAAAGATGTTAACAGGATATTATAACACGTCCTAGCTTTCTTTTCTGTGTACATTTTTTATTTGATTAAGAACATCGAAACATGGCTTATGCCTCAGTGATATGTAGTCATCATGTTCCGTTCCGTTGCTTTATTTTGTTCTGCTGTTTACATGGCTGCTGAGAATGCAAAATAAAGAAATCAGAGCTGTGTGAATAATAACTGCGTCAGCCCCGTTCTGAGGTGCATCATCAGAGATGTGTGAATAATAACTGCGTCAGCCCCGTGCTGAGGTGCATCATCAGAGCTGTGTGAATAATAACAGCTGTGAGCCGTGCCTGAGGTGCATCATCAGAGCTTTGTGAATAATAACTCTGTCAGCCCCGTGCGTGAGGTGCATCATCAGAGCTGTGTGAATAATAACAGCTGTGAGCCCGTGCCTGAGGTGCATCATCAGAGCTGTGTGAAAAATAAGTGCGTCAGCCCCGTTCTGAGGTGCATCATCAGAGCTGTGTGAATAATAACTGCGTCAGCCCCGTGCTGAGGTGCATCATCAGAGCTGAGTGAATAATAACAGCTGTGAGCCCGTGCCTGAGGTGCATCATCAGAGCTGTGTGAATAATAAGTGCGTCAGCCCCGTGCGTGAGGTGCATCATCAGAGCTGTGTGAATAATAGCTGCGTCAGCCCCGTGCTGAGGTGCATCATCAGAGCTGTGTGAATAATAACAGCTGTGAGCCGTGCCTGAGGTGCATCATCAGAGCTTTGTGAATAATAACAGCTGTGAGCCCGTGCCTAAGGTGCATCATCAGAGCTTTGTGAATAATAACAGCTGTGAGCCCGTGCCTAAGGTGCATCATCAGAGCTTTGTGAATAATAACTCCGTCAGCCCCGTGCGTGAGGTGCATCATCAGAACTGTGTGAATAATAACAGCTGTGAGCCGTGCCTGAGGTGCATCATCAGAGCTTTGTGAATAATAACAGCTGTGAGCCCGTGCCTAAGGTGCATCATCAGAGCTTTGTGAATAATAACTCCGTCAGCCCCGTGCGCGAGGTGCATCATCAGAGCTGTGTGAATAATAACAGCTGTGAGCCCGTGCCTGCGGTGCATCATCAGAGCTGTGTGAATAATAACTGCGTCTGCCCCGTGCGTGAGGTGCATCATCAGAGCTGTGTGAATAATAACAGCTGTGAGCCCGTGCCTAAGGTGCATCATCAGAGCTATGTGAATAATAACAGCTGTGAGAAACAGCATATTCTTGCACACACTCTCGCTGCTCACCAATTCAAAGTTTGCTAAAACAATTATGCAACGCATTGTCATACACAATGCCAATAACTCAAACTTTTAATGCTGCGAGACCAATTGCATTGTAAATGCTTGTTTTGTTTTTGTTATTCTGCTTCAAAGTACTGTCACTGTTGTACTGGGAACGCAGAGTTCAATAGCTATTTTGTGAAAGTGTGTTAGAGTTTCAAAACCGGCAAATGCGACCTGTTTAATGAAGATGCTATTTTCTGGAATGGTCTTTCCTTCTTTTACGTTTTGTATCCCTTGAATAATGTTTCTGTTTCGTTTTTTTAATTCTGTGCGCAAGTACAGAGACTGTTACAGTGATTAGGGCCAGTTGTGTTAACTGTGGAAATCGTATTTTTTTGGTTGAGCTTTTAATATTGTCCGCAACATCCGTAATTAGTCGTAGTTTTGGGAGGAAAGTCTCGTGAATGTTCACTCGATTGCCTTTCTCCGGTAAGAAATGGCCGCTTCTTTTGTTCTGGTTCATCCCCCTGGAACGTCGTTGGCGAATGGTTAAAGAGTTGTTATTTATTTTCACTGAAGTCGTGTGTGTGTTAATTATTGTGGGTTGTGATTGGTGTACTGTGTGAAGCAAAGCGATGATAGGTGGTTCTCATTAATAACCCTGCCCCCAGTGTCACGTCATTGTTATTAAATCCGCGACGATGGAAGGCACGGCCATTTTTTCATGTGTGTTAATTATTCTGCGTTGTGATTGGTGTACTGTGTGAAGCAAAGCAATGATAGGTGGTTGTCATTTGTAATCCTGCCCCCTGTGTCACGTCATTGTTATTGAATCCGCGAGCACGGAAGGCACGCTCATTTTTTCATGAAATCCGACAAATGCGTCAATGTTGTCAGGGTAACGCTGACCAATGTGCGTATGTTGATGTTAGTATATTTGTGATACCGCACAAGTCAAGTCAAGTCATAGGATTTGTATAGCGCACTACATACCCAGAGGGTTTCAAGGCGCTTAGGAAGGGAAGGATGATTACTTGTCAAATATCCACGTTTTAAGTTGCTTTCTGAACGCTAGGTGGTTTTGGGTAAGGCGAAGGTAAGCGGGGAGTGAGTTCCATGTTTTAGCAGCCAGGTATGAAAAGGATCTGCCTCCCATGGTGGTCTTGTTGATGCGAGGTACAATGGCGAGGGCTTGGTTGGAAGAACGTAGTTGGCGGGAGGGGGTGTAGAAGGACAGTCGTGAGTTGAGGCAGTCTGGTCCGATGTCGTAGAGTGATTTGTGTGCGTGGGTAAGCAGTCGGAAAGTGATCCTCTTATTGACGGGTAGCCAGTGGAGGTCTTTAAGGTGACCAGAGATGTGTTCGTTGCGTGGGAGGTCTAATATGAGCCTGGCTGAGGCGTTTTGGATTCGTTGGAGTTTCTTCTGGAGTTTTGCGGTAGTACCCGCGTAGAGGGTGTTTCCGTAGTCCAGTCGGCTCGTGACCAGAGCGTGGGTGACTGTTTTCCTTGTATCGGAGGGAATCCAGCGAAATGTTTTTCTGAGCATGCGAAGAATGTTGAAGCAGGAAGAAGATACGGCGCTGACTTGTCTGTTCATTGAGAGTGAAGAATCCAGGATGACGCCTAGGTTCCGTGCGTGGTCTGTCGGGATGGGTGCTTTTCCGAGGGCTTCCGGCCACCAGGAGTCGTCCCATGCCGAGGGGGATGTACCTAAGATGAGGACTTCTGTTTTGTCTGAGTTCAGTTTCAGACAGCTTTGTTTCATCCATTCGGCAACTTCTTTCATTCCTTCGTGTAGGTTAGTTTTGGCGGTGCTGGGGTCATTGGTGAGAGAGAGGATCAGTTGAGTGTCGTGCGCGTAAGAGATGATGTTGAGGTTGTGTTGGCGTGCGATGGCCGCGAGGGGGCTCATATATACGTTGAAGAGGGTGGGACTGAGTGAGGATCCTTGTGGTATGCCGCAGATGACTTCAGAGGCCTCGGACTTGAATGGAGGAAGGCGGACTCTCTGGGTTCTTCCGGTGAGGAACGAGGTGATCCATTCAAGTGCTTTTCCTTGGATTCCGATGTTATAGAGGCGTTGTAGGAGGGTGCTGTGGCAGACTGTGTCAAAGGCTGCGGAGAGGTCGAGGAGGATGAGGGCGACTGTGTCTCCATTGTCTAGTAGCGTTCAAATGTCGTCTGTTGCTGCGATGAGGGCGGTCTCAGTGCTGTGTTTTGCTCGGAAGCCAGATTGTGAGGGGTCGAGGGATTTGTTAGCTTCGAGGAAGGCGGCGAGCTGGTTGTTGACAGCTTTCTCGATTACTTTGGCCGGGAATGGGAGAAGCGAGATGGGGCGGTAATTTTTGAGTTCGGTGGGGTCCGCTGTTGGTTTTTTCAGAAGGGCGGTGAGTTCAGCGTGTTTCCAGTCTTCCGGGAAGGTGGCGGAGTTGAAGGAGCAGTTGATGACGTCTCTGAGGTCTGCTTTGTTGAAGATGTGGTGAGGGCATGGGTCTGTGGGGGATCCTGAGTGGATTGAATTCATAAGGCGGATGGTGTCCTCAGTGGAGATTGGGTTCCAGTCGTTGAGAATGTTCACGGGGGGAAGATTATCAGCAAATGGTAGGGTGGGTTGATTTCCGGGTTGGTTGTCAAAGCTGTGAAGATGGGGTCGAGTGTGTGACCTGCGATGTGGGTGGGGGAAGTGACCAGTTGTTTAAGTCCGAGGTTGGCGAGGTTGTCCACGAGGGTGGCGGTGTTGCGGTCGTTGATATTTTCAAGGTGAAAGTTGAGGTCTCCCAGAAGGATGTACTCTTTGGAGGGGAGCGCGTGTGGAGTGATGAAGTCCGTGATGTCTTCACTGAATTTTGCGCGGGGTCCTGGTGGTCTGTAGAGGAGAGTGCCTCGGAGTGTGGTTTTGGGGTCGATGTGGATCTGGAAGTGAAGGTGTTCAGAGTTGGCGAGGTTGGCGTCAGAGCTGGTTGAGATGCGGATGGATTTCTTATGGACGATAGCGATTCCTCCTCCTGTGTGGCTGGTGCGGTCTTTGCGAGTGATCTTATAGTCTTCAGGGATGGCAATGGTGATGTCTGGTGCGGAGGAAGTGTTCATCCATGTTTCCGTAAGGAAGGCGATGTTCGGAGAAATGGTGTCTAGTAGATTCCATAGGTCAATGGCGTGCCTGTGGTTTGAAAAGCATGTTATAAACTCATTGAAAGCACATTCCCGCTATGTATGTAGTTGTAAGTGTGTGGTGAAGTGTGTAGCTTGCACAGTGAAATGTGGTAACGCCGACGAATGTGCGTATGTTGATGTTAATATATTTGTGATCCCGCGCACCTCTGTTGTCGAATTTGCAAATGCGCGTTATAAATCCAGTGAAAGCGCAATTCAGTGAAAGCGCATTCCCGCTATCTGTGCAGATCGTATTGTGTGGTGAAGTTGCTTTGCCTTTGTTTGTTCTTCGCCCTGTAAACGCCAACATTTGTTCTTTGACACGCCCATGTCCACATTCTTCTTACACACGACCACGCCCACGCTAACGCCCACAAGGGAATACTTTTCCACTTTTGGTGTTTTTGCTTTTTTAATGTATATGGTGTAGACATCTATAGAATATGTCTTTCTGCTACGTCTCCCCTTTCAAATGATGTATTCAGTGTAGTGATTGGTGCAGTACTTTTTGAGATTACCTGGCTCAAAGGTTTGTGTTCTCTCTTTATAATAGTAGTATATATATATATATATATATATATATATATATATATATATATATATATATATATATATATATATACATATATATATATACATATATATATATATATATATATATTCAATGAAAAAACCATAGGTTATAGTCCATATATAGTTAGGAATTTGCATTTACAAAACCTTATTTTACTCGCATAAAACCATTGAAATTCCATATATAGTTAGATGCGCTAACTATATATCGCGCACCCGAAATCCACTGATGATGATGTCACATATTACATCATTCATGACATGGTCAGTGACATCACTGATGACAACTCAAATGACAACTCAAATGACATCACTGATGACATCTCATTTGACATCACTGATCACATCACTGATGACATCACTCATGTGATAATACAATGAACCTCTTCAGACTCTAATATAACCTTACATACACTCAGTATAAACAGACACTCACAGACTGTCACTCATCCATGGAGTTACTCACACACCTAGTCAGTCATGCAAAGAATCAATCACATCTCCATTTCCTCAACTATACAGTTATACACACCTTACTCATTCAAACATATTCGAACACATATTTACTCTCTTATACAATCCCTGATACACGCTCACAGTGATCCATACAGCCACTCACACATTCACTGGCTCTTATCCACAGTTATTTATATATGTCAACTCTCACATGTATTGTGTTTTACATACTTACTTACTTGCACATGTAGCACTGAGATATCCATTCACTCACCAACACACCCATGCACAGTCAACCGCCCATATAGCTGTTTCCACATGCACTCTTGAACTCATACACCTAGTGAATCAACTGCTTACACAACTATGCACAGAGTCACACACCTCCCAGCCACCCACACACACACTCAGCCTCCCATTCAAATACTTGGACAACCAATCAATAACCCATATAGCCACTCTTATAGCTACTGATCAACACATGCAGCAGCTTACACAACAACAGACATACTGATGCACAAATTAAGACAGTTTAGTCACTAACCCATGCACTCAGTGAGACACATTTAATCACTCTTTCATACAGTCAGTCATGCACCTACTAAATTCTTCATCCAGACACTTATACATCCACTCATTCTTCAATATGTAAAACATATTTAAACTTTACAGAAACATACAGTCACTGGATGTTGTCATCAGTGATGTCATCAGTGATGTCACTGACCATGTCATGAATGATGTAATATGTGACATCATCAGCAGTGGATTGCGGGTGCGCGATATATAGTTAGCGCATCTAACTATATATGGAATTTCAATGGTTTTATGCGAGTAAAATAAGGTTTTGTAAATGCAAATTCCTAACTATATATGGACTATAACCTATGGTTTTTTCATTGAATTTCAATGGTTTTTTGAAAGCTAATATTTGTATCTGTAAAATGTATTCTTCTTTAAATCTTAAAATATATTGTACATGTTTTTTATACATTTTTTAAAAAAAAAAAATGTTGTTCCGCTCCTAGTCCGCGAACCGGTCAGCTTCCCGTTAGCTCAATTCAAAGCCGCGACTTGGTGCGGGAGCCGGTAATCGTTCCTTAAGCGTAACTGTTACGTTATCATGACGTTTTGCGTTGTCGCGTAATACGTTATCCGACGCGCCAAGTTAGCGGACCCGGAAGCGGATTGGATAGCGGCGCAAAGCGCGAAACGTAAAGACAGCAGGTCATGTGACTCGGTAATAACACTTTTCATTAGTTCATTTCATTTTTGTTTTCCTAATGATGTAATACTAGGTCATGTGATCTAAAATTAACACTTTTCATTGGTTTAGAACTTTGGCTTTTCCCAAATGATGAACACCCCTCCTTCTTTCCTCACTCTGACTTTCATCTTGGTGAGAGAAAGACCCTTTTACATTCCAGAGAAATGGCTTCAGTTGTTGCTTCTGGTGGTGTTCCCCCACCACCACCCCCACCTCCTCATGGAAAAAAAGGACCACCTACTCAACCAATCTTTCAAGAAGAGGAAGATCAGGAAGAGGAGGAAGAGCCTGAATATTTGCCAGAGGAGCCCAGGAGGTACAACAGGAAGGAAAATTTCATCTGGCAATTTTTTAAAATTCCACCAGGGCAAAAGAAAGTGAACGCCAGATATGTCTTCTGCCGTATCTGTGATGATCGCCTTTCAAGGGGGACGGACAAAAAATATAGTTTTGGGAATTTTACAATGCACAGGCACATGAGTAGGTGGCACCCAAATAATTATAGTGCTGCTCAGCTTCGGGACGAACAACAAAATTCCCCAGCAATAGCCAGAAGATCAGTCGTGCCAGAAGTTTCGGGACCATAAGCAAGGGAGTTGATCCCGAATATTCAAATGGACATGGGGGAAGTGAAACAACTGTGCGTGTGGTGCAATCAAATATTATGCTACCGAGAAAGTAGCATAACTCTTATAATAAGAGCAATCAAAAATCATGTATGTCCAAAACGCCCCCAAAAATAAATTCTTCTTTTTTTTGTTGCTCCTGTTGAGCCCTCTTCAATGAATCATTTTTGTTTCCCCCCTCCCCCCAAAAAAAAAAAAAAAAAAAAATGTTCTGAAAAAATCAAAAAAATATAATAAATGTTCAGAAAAATAATAAAAAAAATTTAAAATAACAAAAAGCCAAAAAAAAGTTCTTTTCAGAACTACCTTCCCATTATAAAAAAAAATTGGTAGAAGTCTTTGAACTCTGCCAAGCTCTATTTCTTTTAGTTCGCTCCTAGTTCGCACTCCGGTACGCGAACTAGGAGCGAACCAAAAAAAAATGTTTAAAAAAAAGAACAGTAAGTATAAGGAAAGGAAACAGACAGTTATGTTACAAAAAAGACAGCTATAGGGAGTAAAGAAAACATACTGTTACCCGCAATTCACTTCTGATCATGTCATATATTACATAATTTTTGACATAGTCAGTGACATCATCAGCAGTGGATTGCGAGTAACAGTATCTTTTGTTTACTTCCTATAGCTGTCTTTCTTGTAACATAAATGTCTGTTTCCTATCCTTATACTTACTGTTCTTGTTTTAAAATTTTTTGGAGATCATTCAGAAACAGTAACATTAATAGAGACAGAATTAGTGAATAATAATGAAGAAGTATGAGAAGAGAGGGAGTGAAAAAAAT
Organism: Lissotriton vulgaris; assembly: GCF_964263255.1. NCBI lineage: Eukaryota > Metazoa > Chordata > Amphibia > Caudata > Salamandridae > Lissotriton > Lissotriton vulgaris. Next base: position 1,151,128,303 of record NC_141698.1, read on the forward strand.
ACTGGAAGGAGTAGAATAATTAAGTAATAGAGAAAGGAATGAGAGAAGTAGCAAACACAGGAAAGTAAAGATTAAAGAAATGAAGCAGGAGAACTGATAGATGTTAAATGTGATAGACTAAATGATTGATTGAGGGTCACGATAAGGTGTGTCCTCTCTAAAAGTTTTTTTAAAGTGAACCGTACTCAGGGTTGCATATCAAAATTAATGCTTGTTGAAGAATACAGAGGAGATAATAGATGTCAAGACCTACCATTGTAGTAAAACATGCCCACTTCTTACATCATTCATAACATAGTCAGTGACATCATCAGCAGTGGAATGCGGGTTAAAAAAGTACAAAACATTTACCTTATAATTCTTGTTAACTTTTAAAGAAAATTTTTCATACTTTCAATCTGTAAAAGAGAGAACAAACATTTCCAAAAATATTAGAACATGTATTTAAAAATTAGAAAAAAGAAGGGAAAAGGATCAAGAAGAAACAGTTTTTAAACAACTTTGACACAGACAGAAGCCTCTGCTTCTCTACGCCCCGTACACAATCCTAAAGATATATATTTTAAAGTAACAGTATCTTCATGCTGATGAAATGAGGCCTATTTTGGAACATGGTGCTTCTTTTGCATTGCTGATGTCTCACAATAGTGATGCAATAGCAGCACAAAAGAGATGTAAAGCTATCATAAAATTGTGTCTAACATTTTAAATGATTGTTTCAGGATGCAAATAAGATGTGTCCTTTCAAGAGGTTTCTTTAAGGTGAGGCCTATTCAGTTTTAAAAAAAAAACAGTACACAGAAGTACAGCACTGTAAGCATTAAAATTGACACTTACAGAAGACTCAGTTTCTCCATATCTACCTCACATTTCTAAATGTATTTCATAAGTACAAAAAACAGAACATTAATTATACATGTTAAATGGTTTATTTTTGCTGTTCTCAGAATGTATCAAATTTCACTTAAATCAGTGACTTGAAGGTATTCATCATGTAACAGCGGGGAAAAAAAAACACAATCAAAATGATTGTGTTTAAAAACCCCATACAACCTAAGAAATCTGAATTCAAAACTCCTTAAAATTAACTTACTTTCAATGACGTCGAAGGATCTCCTATGAACAGCTTCCACTCTGTTGTGCTATAAATATTTTCAGCCCGCCACTTTCTGAAAGAAAACCTCGATCGATTCGAAAAATATGTTACATACAAGAAAAGACTTCTCTCATTCTATCACATGTTTCCACTAGGCCAAATCATGTTGCCGCGATTCGCAAGTCTTGTAATTCTTCCAATCAAATCCCGACATTTTCTATTTTCGCAACTTTCAAAAAGAATACATTTAAGATTATTTTCACAATCCTGGACTACTAATATCTTACCCTTCTTTGTCACTCATGTTATCCTTTTCCTATGACACTGATACTGCTTACTATGAAGCAGACTTACTTGCATCAGGTTTATATAGTTGGATTTTTAATTTGACATTATAATTAAAAGTTTTGCACCAATAATCTAGACAGCATTGCAGACTTACATTCCCTCTACTTCATGAACCTTTTGCAATTCTTCACAGGAAATCCCGAGATTCTTTCATTAAAATTTTGGTTTTAAAAACAGCAGGTAAGAATTTTTAAGGTCAAACGGCAATTTATTTTTGAAAGTTACAACGGAATCATTGCAGAATGACCAGCCGTTTCGAGCCTTTAAATAAGCTGTATAATGTCCTGATGTTGTTGAAGGACCATCGTGATAGATAATTGCTACAGTTACAAAAGTCCTTCCTGATATTGAAAGCTGAGAAGCCACAAATTTTTTTATTAAAGTTGACAATTTTGATCCATCAGGCCTACATCGTTGGATCATTAAAATGACATACTGTCCATTTCTACGTATAAATAATGTTGACATCATTTTAGATTTACATTGGCTACACTCCATGTTGTGATCCGCTGCATTTACTAGCTTATTAAAGGAGACTGATTTACTGTCTGGCAAAGTTAAATATATAAATCTTTCTGAGTCTACACTAGTAGTACTTGATACCATACAGTTCTCGCAGTCATGCTGCCATTGATAAGAAAGCCCAAACAGGTGATCTACATCTACACCCTCATCTTGCAATACATCAAGCATATACATTAAAAACTCCTGACAATCTTGCTGATTATTTTCAGAGAAGTCTGTTTGACCTGAACATTCATCTAACAGATAACGAACTTCAGACACACTTTCTACTTTTGTACGATCAGTGCTACATTTCTCGAAAACAGAATTCAACAAACAGCATAAAATTTGTTCTGAATTCAACAGAATCTGTTCTTTTAAACTCTCTAGTGAAAAGAGAACATTAACCACTACATTTGCATAGCAGTTGACACCAGAACTGTTTTCAAATTGAAAACCGACAACATCTTCAACAGAATCCACTTTCTTTCTGCTAACAATTTTCGGTTCATCGACTTTTGGTCTTTTTGCTACAACCTCCCTACTATTACTGATATTTCTACGTTTCCGGCCTACCACACGTTTCTCAAACAAAGGATATTGAGGCAAATGTGGCGCATACTCTCTTCTTAACCTATTGTATTCCTTAACACAATCTAGATCCGCACAAATGTTTGTGACATCACAGTCAATCAAGTACAATCCCGATAAAGTTCTAACTCGTGACAATGCCACATATGCCATACCCTCCTTGAACACAGAACTGCCAATATTCACCAATGCACTGTCTACACTTAAACCTTGCGATTTATGGATTGTTACCGCATATGCCAAGCAAACAGGAAACTGTTTACGGCGAACATATAAGTCTTTCACAAGCAAAAACCTAGCAGAACAACGACCAATTACCTGTACTTCCTCAATGCCATCAAATTTAATTTTTAAAAATTCAATTCCATCTCTACTTTTGTATTTCTCAAAATCAACAACATTACCCATTGATCCATTTACCAGACCTCTTTCAACATGTAAATTCCTTCTCAAAATGATTCGGCAATTTAAACACACATTCAGAGTCTTTTCAAAACCCGCTGTTTTAGATATAGTCTTCTCTAATGAATCCAATTTTGATTTCAAATTCTCTGACAAAATAATTCTTGATCCCATATGCTCTATTTTGTCAATAGCTTCAAGTTTCACAATCTCTTGCTTTTCTAAAATCAACATTTTGTTGTTGAAGATGGCACATTCTGCAAGAGTTGGCATCAAACATATTCTGGATTTCTTCTCAGTAATTTTCTGAAAAATATTCTCAGCCACAATCTCTTGTTCGGGATATAAATTTGAAAGCAATCGTGCTTTTAAAGCTTCTTTCCCAGGCTCGGTCACTTTTCCAATTCTAATATCTTGTAGAATATTCTTGTAATCTTCATCTTTTGCCTGACGCATATTTTCATGCAGTTCAGCATAATTGAAGTTTAACCATATATTGACGTTGCCAATGCTCCCTAGGCACTTCCTGGTATCTTCATGCGTGAGTATTTTGAACACAGGTTGTCCTTTTACTGGTGTCAGCTGCAGAAGATCTCCGAAAACAATGATGTGTTTGCCACCAAATAACACATCATATTCAGTTTTAAGTACTTCTTGCATTCTCAAATGCACAAAGGCAAGCATGACATTGGAAACCATGCTTACTTCGTCAATGATAAGTAGTTTCATTTTCCTCAAGACTCTTGAAACTTCACAGCAAGCATCCCCAGATAACTTGTGGTATTGTAATTTGTTGTCATGCTCAACCGGCAGCATCAGTAGACGATGCAAAGTAATACCTTTAATGTTATGTGCTGCAAGTCCAGTAGGAGCGGTGACAACACAAGACAGCGATGACTCAGTCCTTTCCTGCAGATAGCATGAAATTGCTTTAATGAGGAAACTTTTTCCTGTTCCCGCTTCTCCACTCACATACAGTCGGACAGGCTTCAACGATGTACATGAGCACTCTTTCTTCTCATGACTTAATCCATGCTCAATTTGCTTGGTTATTTCATCATATATTTTCCTCTGCTCAACGTTGAGTTGTTTTTCCAAGTCTTCTAAGTTAACTGAATCCTCATGAGCATGTGCCATGGCTCTTTCAACTTCATTCATAGCAGTGGCAGCTTCATTTTCGATAATAGGTCCTCCAAGTGGATCTTGACTCAATGAAACAGAACTCTGACTGTCCCGAGAACTGTCTCTGGCAATCTCGGCTGCAATTGTTGCTTCCTGCTCAATTTCCAAAGTTAGCATTTCTTGATATTTGGGAAAAGCAGGACATTCTATGGTCTCCTTAGCAGCAGTGAAAGAGTCTTCGTAACAGAGGAAATCTCCAAGCAGTTCCTCTTCTGCATGCCAAGGCTTGAAAAGTTGCAAAAGTGCTAAATAGAAAAACTCCTTTTTTTCTGGAGATTCGCCACTCAATTTTCGATGGTTTACTAATTGGCATTTTCTTTGCTTGACCAGGCATCCCTCACTTCCAATTACAGCATACACTCCTTTCTCAATATCTTCTTTGATGTTCCTCTTGAATATATAATTTTGTAGAACCTCATATAGACAAACATTCTCAAGGTGACTGCTTCGATTTGGATAATATGTATCCAACATGTTGGTCTTCAAAATGTCGGTACTGTTTGGTTCCTTTTCTGCCAAATATTCAATTTCCAGGACAGGTTTTAGAACCCGATTTCGCGTTGCAGCAAGACCAAGACTCGCCCAAACAATACTACTGGATTTGGCATAGAGACTTGCTGAAGACAATCGATCTGAACATTCGTAAGCTCCGATTTCTCGATGCGACAACATCTTCAGACTGAAACTGTACAACTTCTTGCTGAGGCTCTTTTCATGGGAAATGTCCTCCCACATATCCTTCAGTTCTGTCTTTTCTTTTTTGGTGATGTAAGATGTCACATACCGAGCCACAGCCATACAGTTGTCACCCACAAACTGTATATCCATGTTAGCATTCCACATGGACAAAATCACTGGGTTGTAGTCGTTGATGTACTTGGACTCTTCGTTCCTTTTCAAATTGTATGTATTTTTGGGTGATTTCCTCGTCACATTATGTCGTAGTGAAGACATCAAACTGTTCACTTTTCCTTTAGAAATCACCGGTCGTGGAAAGTTGAAACGACATTTGGTGTAGAACTTGTCCTTGTTTCTGAATTTACGACGACAGTACTTTCCACAACGATGGCTTTGGAAACGTAGAACTTGTCCTCTTAGGCTTTTCTTCTCCGTTGCGTTTGGAACAGCACACGTAGAATACTGTTCTATGAAATTCATCACTAAGTGATCCGGATCTGTTCCAAATTTAGGTGCATCCTTGATCCACAACAACATATGTATATGAGGAGCACCTCTTGTTTGGTACTCCTTTCTCCAGAAGAAATCCAACACCTCTCCAAGAGGTGGATTCTTCTTATTTGTGATGAAAGACATCATAGCTTCAAATTTATGATTGAAGTACCTGCATACATTCACAGGATCCAAAGAACACAGTTCTCCAGGTGTCTTGAATTCAATGTTTTCAATATTTCCATTTGCTTCTCGTAGAAATTCAAGTAAGTCTTCCCAGCCATACTCGGCACAGCTCAGAGTGAGGAACCATGTCGGAGTTCCTAAGTTCCTCAGCATACATTTTAAATCACCATGACGACGGTACCAGTACTCATTAGTACCACGCTGACACGCCATGAGATTAATTAAGTGAGAATCCAAAATACTGTCTTGGACATTGACTTTATGCATAAAGTCCCTTGCCGAGATATTTCGCATCTGTATACCACTTTTTAAGATGTGGTTCACTGCATATGACAGTCCAGACAGATCGCTTTCAAACAGGAGATGAAACAAATAGGGAATGCATTGACGAAACCTAGGATCTTCTGCATACAATCGTAAAGTTCGGTATTCAGACGCAGGATTTTGATGAGATCGCTCATCATATCTTCCTCCTCGACCTGTGGGAAATAGCTGTGGGAAACACCGAGCTTCCAAACTTTCCTCCCAAACACTAATGGGACTCCCTTTGGCTTGTTTCATTTGAAACAACTCAATAGCATTCCCCATGACTTCCTTGGAATGCAAAGGATGAACACTATAATGTTCATATATTTCTTCACTTTTAGAGGCCTCTACTTTCTCAATTTGGCCAGCACACAAATCGCTATCCTCTTCATCACTTACTTCCTCTTCTGCAACATACACATTCTTATAATACTTATTATTTTTCTTCAAATACACTGTTGCCTTCTTGACTTTCCTAACATCCACTAAATCTTGCCATATTTTCTTATTCTTTGTCGGAACCCCATTAACCAAGATAACCAGAGGTTCCTCTTCCACTTCTTCTACTCCAATTGTGTTAATGTTTTTGTTCAAATCTAGAGGCAAATAAACAACTCTTCCCTTTAATCCTCTCTGTAAATCTGCTGGAGGCAACTTCCCTGTCTTTGGCTCCATTCTTACAATAGCCTGAAAGGGATGGATACTTTGAATCAAAATAGATTCATAAGTATTTAAATCCTTCAATTCAGAAGGAATCTCAACCAATTCCAGATTATTATGAACTGCCCTAGCAGGCATCTGGTTTTGGTTTAATTTATTACAACAATAAGTACACACACGTTGATCCGATCCCAAATCAAAATAATTTTCTACCATCAAGTATGTGGCAAAATCCTTCCATTCACTATTATTTTCCCTTTCACTTTTTGCATATAAATCCACTACCTTAGTCTGATTCTTATAATAAGTGCGTCGACAACATACACAAGTGAAATTAGGCCTCTCACTTGATTTCATCTGAAACGTGGCAATTTCTTTCTGAAAATTATCTGTACTGTAAACCTGTACATTATCTTCAACATTACTCTCTACTTCAGGGTCAATTTGAACATTCTCATCTTTACTACTAAAGTAACAAAACTCAATTTCTTCACAAATATTCTTCACATCTATTTCAGAACCATGCAAAAGAGCAGCACATAATTGTTTAAGCATAATTGCTGGACTCTTTGCATAATACAACATTCTCACTAATTTTCTCACTTTATTATGATGCACTGCTAGCATCCTGAAATGATGAAAAATGGCAAGGGGCGACCAATCGGTCCCCCCGAACGTATGGCAGAGTACCACGATCCCCCCGGGAAGCCATCTTGGGCGGGAGGCGAGTCTCGGCTGGTATGCCCGAAGCGGCGTAGCCGGGGCGCGCCTTTTCCCGCCCTCGAGTGGGTTGGCCTAGACACTAACGCGGCTGGCCACGCCCTTGGGGCAGGCAGGGGCGGGTTTACGCCCGCCCTGAAGACGGATAAAAGGAGAAACAAGACCAGAAGGCATCCTCTTGTTCCTGTGCTCTGAAGCTGCACCTCCTCGCTGCACGTGAGCTCGAGACGGAACGAAGAGCCAATTTTGAGCGTTGTAATCCTCTTGTTTGTTTTCTAGATAATCTGCTGGAGAATGCCGAAGAAGGAGGGAAAGCAAATGACTACCGACCAGATGCTGCGTGTTCTCATGAAAGAGGTGACCGACCTGAAGAGGCGAATGGATAAAAATGAGGAAGGGGGCCCGAAACGTCCTTTGGAGGGAACGGCCCCGGAAGGAAAAGGCAAGAGGCCCAGGAGGGGAGCAGCTGGGGGAGATATCCCGGGTCCCAGTGTCCCGCTCGAAGCACCCACTCCTGTGCCGGAGGAAGGGAATCCGATTCCCGTGGTGGTCACCCCCGTGTCCGGGGAAGATATGCCGCCCGAGCTGGCAGCACAATTAGCAGCGTGGTTGGGTAAAGGTAGCGAGGGCGCCACGGCTGTCGACGCGCAGGTGTTGATGAAGCAACTGCGGGAAAATCGAGAAGCAGCGAGGGTATCCGCGCCGGCCGCGGCTGTAGAGAAGTCACAGGGGACGGTTTTAGTCGCAGAGACAGCGTCCGGTTCAGGTAAGCGGCCATTGCCGATTGCGAGGGAAGAGTCGGCACCCTCTCGAAGGGAGAGGTTGGGTCAGCATGTCCCTTTAGCTATTAAAGAAAAGATATGGGCAGGGGAATATGTAAACATCTTCTCGTTGCTTACTGATCATTATGAGATGGAGCATGTTAAAAGTCAAAAGGACCTCATGCATCCGAGTGTTTGGCGCGCAAAGATGGCCGCCTTTAAGGTTAATGAAAACATTGGCAATTGGGGCAAGGCGTGGGGGATTTTCACATCGATTTTGGGAGAACGGAGGCCTGAATTGCTACCCGAATTGCCGAGTTATCAGTCACGGATCATGGGGTACTCGGTATCACACGAGGGTAATCATTGGTTTTGCTATGATAATCTTTTCAGAAAAGTGAAAGAACATGATAAAAACTTAACGTGGGATTGTTATGATTCCGTGTCCTGGTCCAAAATGAAGGATACTGGTATGTTGAAAGTGCCATTAGTAGGGAGTACCGTGGGCGAATCTTCCCGTCAGTATGCGGGGACGCCCTTTCGATCAGGCACGGGTACCGACAATCACTCGAGGCCTACCGGTAATGCAGGTAAAAAGGGGGTTTGTTGGAACTTTAACAGGGGTAAATGTACTAGGCCCCAGGGATCGTGCAAATTTAGACACGAATGTAGTGGGTGTGGGCAATCATCCCATCCTGAGTCCACGTGCAGAGCCAAAACGGGTGATAACGGGGGTAGAGGAGGTGCCAAACAGGTCTAACATAGTCCGAGGGGCGCCTTTACCTACCCCGATTGATACCTTGGCAATGATTCCCTGGCTCAGTGAATACCCGGATCGTGCTTCTGCTGGGGTGTTGCGGAATGGGTTTTCGTATGGTTTCCGCATCCCAGTGGGGGACTTTCAGGGTGTGGAAAAATGCAAAAATCAGATGTCGGTCTTGCAGCATACGACCGTGGTACAGGAAAAGATCCGGAAGGAGGTTACTCGAGGTCGAGTCGCCGGTCCGTTTAGTGTACCCCCGGTGGCTAACTTTGTTTGTTCGCCTTTAGGAGTGGTCCCCAAGAAGGACCCGGGTGAGTTTCGGCTGATACATAATTTGTCAGCACCACGTGGTCTTTCCGTTAACGAAGCGATAGACCCGGAAATGTGTTCGGTACGGTACACATCTTTCGATGAGGCCGTAGCCATTTTGAATCGCCTGGGGCCCGGGGCGCTGATGGCAAAATCTGATATCGAGTCAGCGTTCCGGTTGCTCCCGGTACATCCAGACGATCAGCGTCTACTGGGTTTCATGTTTCAGGGTCAGTATTATATGGATAGATGTATGCCGATGGGATGCTCAATTTCTTGTGCCTATTTCGAGAAATTCAGTAGTTTCCTACAATGGGTCTTCACAAAGAAGACGGGTTTTCAACATGTGATGCATTATCTCGATGATTTTTTGTTCCTGGGGGCAGCCGGGGATCCGGAATGTGTGCAAGCTTTGGCTGCATTTTGTGTTTTAATGAATCAGTTTGGCGTGCCATTGGCACCAGGTAAGACGGTGGGTCCTTCGACTTGCCTCGAGTTTCTGGGGATCGAGTTAGACTCCGGAGAAGGTTGTTTCCGTTTACCAAGTGATAAAGTGTTAAAGTTCAGGGCATCCCTGCAAATGTGTTTGAGTGAAGCTAAGGTTAAGCTGCATCAGTTACAGCAGTTAGTGGGCCAGTTGAATTTTGCCCTGAGAGTTATACCTATGGCCCGCCCCTTTTCCCGTTCGATCGCTCAAGCCATGGTCGGATTGAAGGAGGGCCATCATCGCACGAGGCTCTCGGCCGAGGTCCGCCAGGACATGCGCATTTGGTTGGCATTTCTGGCGGATTTCAATGGTCGAGTCATCTGGAATAAACCAGCCGTGTCCTCTGAGGAGCTGGGGCTGTGGACAGATTCGGCAGGGAGTATAGGTTTTGGTGCCATTTTCGGTACTCGATGGTCTGCACAAAAATGGCCGGCATGGTGGCGCGACAGTGGACTGACAAGTAACATTGCCTTCCTGGAACTCTTCCCCATTTTGGTGGCCCTGAGAACGTGGCCTGAAGGGTTCAGAGATCACTCTGTGGTATTCTGGTCTGACAATATGACCGTGGTTGAGTGTATCAATAGCCAGGCAGCACGATGCAAATGGATTTTGAGACTGCTCAAAGAAATCGTATTATTGTGTATGCAATTGAATGTGCTATTCAAAGCAAGACATGTCCCGGGGATAATGAATCAGGCGGCTGATGCCCTTTCTCGTTTTCGTATGCAGGCCTTCTGGGGTTTTCTTCCCACAGCGGACCCGGAGCCAGCACCCTTTCCCGAAGCTCTCTGGTCTCTCGGTGCCCCGAACTTCGTAACCTCGTGGGAGAGAGTTTAGCACCCAGGACGAGGAAGGCATATGAAGGGGCGTTCCAATCCTATTTAGCCTTTTTGGGGACTACTAGAGAGGAGCTTTGGGGTCAGGAGGAATGGGTAGTGAACTTTCTGATGTCTTTACACCTGGCAGGGAAATCGGTGGCCACGGCCCAGAGGCATCGGGCTGCCATTTCCTTTGTTGCTAGGGCTCATGGGATACAGGACCCGACAGCGTCTTTCGTTGTGCAAAAAGCGCTACGAGGGTGGCAACGCCTTGAGGGTCGCAGAGTAGACGAGAGGCGCCCGATAGGTTTGGATAGGTTGGCCCAGTTATTATCCAGACTCCCTACAACATGTTCATCTCACTTTGAGACAGTATTATTCCGAGCCGCTTTTACGCTGGCATTTTATGGAGCTATGCGGGTAAGCGAATTAGTGGCAAGGAACAAGCAGGATGTTACGGGAGGGCTGTGCGCAGAGCACGTTCAAATCAGAGGGGAGACGATGACTGTCTCGTTTGTAAGGTCCAAGACCGATCAAAGCGGGATGGGCGACTGCATAATTATACACAGGATTCCCGGGTCGTCCATGTGCCCAGTGAAGTGTTTAGAGGATTATTAACATGAAGGGTGGCATCATGGGGGGGGACCTTGTTGAGACACGCGGACGCCACCCCACTGACAAGGTTTCAGTTTCAGCGGGTGCTTGCGATGTCAATTACAGCTGCGGGCTTGAACCCGGGCGAGTTTGGGACCCATTCCTTTCAGATAGGGGCTGCTACAGAGGCTACAGCCAGGGGTCTGAATGTAGAACAAGTTAAACGTGTGGGGCGTTGGTCCTCCAATTGTTATAAAAGGTATGTGCGTTTGCACATGTTGTGAAGCTGTAATGATGTACTCACGCTTCTTGTTTTGTTTGGTTTTCAGTTACGCAAGCCTACGAGGCGGGGCGGACTATGCAGTCGACCCAACACCGGGACAGCGGTCAGACATCACCGGCTGTGAAAACGGAGGTGTGGGTCGTGGGCCACTCATACGTGAGGCGTGCCGCGGACGTATTCAAGGCAGGTGACATGGTGCACATGGCTGGGGAATACGGGTACAATGTGTCCTTCTACGGAAAGGGCGGTCTCTGTATTGACCAGTTTCAATCATTTTTCGAGGGTTTGCTAGGGCGGACAAGGTCACCGCCGTCTGTAGTCATAGTACATCTTGGGGGCAATGATTTGGTCACCACTGGTAGACGACTTCTCCTGGAGGCGATGCTTTCCACTGTAAGTTGGTTAGCGAGGAGAGTTCCAGGGTGCACAATTGCGTGGTCCCATATGATCCCACGAAAAGTGTGGCGGGGGGCTATTTCTGTTTCTGCTTTAAATCACTCGGTGAGAAAAATTAATAACAAAGTGAGTAGGTTGTTCCGGTCCAATGCACTGCATTCTATTTCGCATGGGTGTATTAATGATGACAGTATGTATTTGGGGGACGGTGTTCATTTGTCTCGGGTGGGGAATGAGTTACTCATAGGAGACTTCGTAGCGTGGCTAAAGATGTTGAAACATGACCTTTAGATAGGAGTTTGGTGGGGGGTCCGGATAGCCGGTCAACTATCCGGACCTGTGGCGGTAAGGTCATGATCGGTGAGCACTAATTGGAAGATCCCTATGAGTGGGCGTTACCCATTACGGATGGGGGTTTACGCCCGCCCTGAAGACGGATAAAAGGAGAAACAAGACCAGAAGGCATCCTCTTGTTCCTGTGCTCTGAAGCTGCACCTCCTCGCTGCACGTGAGCTCGAGACGGAACGAAGAGCCAATTTTGACCCACCCACCAGCCCCTCAAGACAGCGAGTGGTTTTAATAAAGTTTGAGGGATAACTGTGATTTTCGTTTACAGGTTGTGGTGTTATCGTGAAGATTTTGAGTATGCAATAAAGAATGGTCGATTTGTGTTATGTTTTGCAAATAAGGTAATTCTGCGTTAGTGTTCATCAGTACGCATGTGTTTGAATAAAGTTGTTGTTGCTACTGTTGGTTAGATATAGTCATTTAGTATTTAGTTAGCTTGTCGTATTTATTTTGGTCGGGCGGTAAGGTCATGATCGGTGAGCACTAATTGGAAGATCCCTATGAGTGGGCGTTACCCATTACGGATGGGGGCGCTCGGGGGAGGTGGCCATTGGCCCCTCAACGGGGAGGCGGTCCCTTCTAAGGATGGGTCGCTGAAAGGAAAGGGAAGGCGGTCAAGGCCCCTTCATGGGTAGGAGGGGTTACAGCCCCCTCCTGGGGAATTTCCCGGGGCCAGGACGTCTGCGACGGCAGATGTGGTAAGTTGTGTGGGGTGTGGGGGGGGGTCTATGCTACCTTCTAGATACCTCACACGAGCCTCGTACGACCTTTAAGTGGCGTCGAGTTTTACTGAGGCCCCCGTCAAGTCAAGGGAAATTGGTATTTGCACTTGAGGTATGCCTCCGTGCCGCCCCTCACAAGGGAGGGGGATATGTCTGGGTTAGGGATCTTGACACCGGTTACGACCTTGCCGTTGGCCCTTAAACGTTAGGATGTACAATTTCAAAATTTCAAGTAAATGTTTTGTAGGATGTTAGTTCGGCTAGGAGAACCTTTGTATTAGAGGATATGTTAAGGTTAGCCAAACATCGCAATGTGGTAATGAAATTGTACATATTATGAAACTGTTATTTTAATGTTTTAATTTTGTTTCATATTTTAATAAATACGGCCGGGAAGGGTAACTCCCTTCCCGACTTCCAAAAGTTCAAGAACGGTTTCCAGTTTCCCATCCTTGGGGAGTGTGTTGAGAGGGGGTGGCGGGTATCTCAGCCATATGGCAAGGGGCGACCAATCGGTCCCCCCGAACGTATGGCAGAGTACCACGATCCCCCCGGGAAGCCATCTTGGGCGGGAGGCGAGTCTCGGCTGGTATGCCCGAAGCGGCGTAGCCGGGGCGCGCCTTTTCCCGCCCTCGAGTGGGTTGGCCTAGACACTAACGCGGCTGGCCACGCCCTTGGGGCAGGCAGGGGCGGGTTTACGCCCGCCCTGAAGACGGATAAAAGGAGAAACAAGACCAGAAGGCATCCTCTTGTTCCTGTGCTCTGAAGCTGCACCTCCTCGCTGCACGTGAGCTCGAGACGGAACGAAGAGCCAATTTTGACCCACCCACCAGCCCCTCAAGACAGCGAGTGGTTTTAATAAAGTTTGAGGGATAACTGTGATTTTCGTTTACAGGTTGTGGTGTTATCGTGAAGATTTTGAGTATGCAATAAAGAATGGTCGATTTGTGTTATGTTTTGCAAATAAGGTAATTCTGCGTTAGTGTTCATCAGTACGCATGTGTTTGAATAAAGTTGTTGTTGCTACTGTTGGTTAGATATAGTCATTTAGTATTTAGTTAGCTTGTCGTATTTATTTTGGTCGGGCGGTAAGGTCATGATCGGTGAGCACTAATTGGAAGATCCCTATGAGTGGGCGTTACCCATTACGGATGGGGGCGCTCGGGGGAGGTGGCCATTGGCCCCTCAACGGGGAGGCGGTCCCTTCTAAGGATGGGTCGCCGAAAGGAAAGGGAAGGCGGTCAAGGCCCCTTCATGGGTAGGAGGGGTTACAGCCCCCTCCTGGGGAATTTCCCGGGGCCAGGACGTCTGCGACGGCAGATGTGGTAAGTTGTGTGGGGTGTGGGGGGGGGTCTACGCTACCTTCTAGATACCTCACACGAGCCTCGTACGACCTTTAAGTGGCGTCGAGTTTTACTGGGGCCCCCGTCAAGTCAAGGGAAATTGGTATTTGCACTTGAGGTATGCCTCCGTGCCACCCCTCACAAGGGAGGGGGATATGTCTGGGTTAGGGATCTTGACACCGGTTACGACCTTGCCGTTGGCCCTTAAACGTTAGGATGTACAATTTCAAAATTTCAAGTAAATGTTTTGTAGGATGTTAGTTCGGCTAGGAGAACCTTTGTATTAGAGGATATGTTAAGGTTAGCCAAACATCGCAATGTGGTAATGAAATTGTACATATTATGAAACTGTTATTTTAATGTTTTAATTTTGTTTCATATTTTAATAAATACGGCCGGGAAGGGTAACTCCCTTCCCGACTTCCAAAAGTTCAAGAACGGTTTCCAGTTTCCCATCCTTGGGGAGTGTGTTGAGAGGGGGTGGCGGGTATCTCAGCCATACACTCTGGCATACTCTCCTGGAAAGACAAGCCAGTGAATGACCACGCAAACCTGTCATTTGTCTCACTCTGCAAGGATCTAAATCTTGCAACAACTTCATTTTCTGCTTCAAACTTTTCTTATTAAATGTCCGTATAAAATCACAAAGCAAATTGATGGAAACCTGTCGCACACTGCAAATAGAACTACACTTCCAAATGTACACAGGACCCTTAGGACGTCTTCCTAAAACCTCATCACTTAGCGCCTCTTTTGTCTCTGTTGTCACAAGTTTTTCTTTTTCAACTGGACAACCATCCTTCACTTCATAAGCTCGACCACTGGTGTCAACTGCATGCACCAAATCATTATCCTGAAAATAACTCTCCTCATTAAAAAATGCCTCAGAACTTGAACTATGCATCCATTCTCCGGAAAAAACTTCACAAAAGTTGCTACGATTTACTACTCTCTTCCATCTACTGTTTGTTTTGAAATCAGAAATTACCTTGCTTAGTTTCCTAATTCTATTGATTACCAAAATAAACAACTTTCGCTTAATTTCAAAAGCATGATCAATAATTTTCTCTACATTTTTCTTCTTCTTATAAAATGCCACTTTCTGTTTGCATTTCTTAATATTTTTTATTAAATTAACTATTATCCTATTACGGAACATTCGTTTTCGAATGTCCGTAAACTGTTCTTTCCTTCTACTATCATGCACAGAGTTATCTCTTCCTCTACCAGTAACATTTTTCATGGGTCTTTCCTTTCCATTTAAATTACTCTTCTTTTTCTGAACTGAAACATTTTGGCGATAAATACTTTTTTTACTACAAATATTTTTTAAGAAAGATTTTGTGCTCTTACCCGGAGCTTTCTTGGTGTTTTGATAAGTATTTAGGGAAGAGGACTGCTGCAATAAAACGTGCTGTCTTTGACATTTTCTAGCCTTTCTAATTCTATTTTTTGTAGGCATTTTCCAAACTATGAAGGAATCTGCAGTTGAATCTGTTGAAAAATATAATAAAAAATGTTAATAACCACTATTACCAAACAGTAAATGAATAACAGTCATCAAAAACTTAATGCCCTACTTATTATTTAACATAGCAAATCTTTTGCACCAGCACTGCATCACAAAAATGACACACAGTGCTACAAAACAGGCATACAACAGTCATAAATCTCTCCCTAATATTTTAAATGATTAATTCAGAATAACGATAAGGTGTGGCCTATCTACAGATTTATTTAGGCCCAGATCTTTTGACTGGGGTGAAAGTGTATCATTGATCCTCATTCAGTCCATCGCCTGTTTTGTTTATTTGAGGTGAGGCCAACACATGGTTGCAGATAAGATTTTCACTTAAGAAAACAAAGGAAATAATACATGTGAAGGCCTACCAATGAAGTAAGTCATTATTTGAAATCAATTACATTTCTGGATATGTACTGCTAAAGCTTCTTAGGTTGTTTTTGGTCATATTTATAAGACATATGAGTGTGTATGATGTTATTTTTCTTTTTTAAATGGAAAGCGTTCTCCATGGTGCAAGTTTCTTGTAAATACGCTCCCACCTGCGAAACGGAACTTTGCAATGCGAAGCTGATTGGGTCCCCGGTGTCTGTCAACATTCTGAACAGTCCGGAGCGGCCGCCATCTTATCTCTCGGTAGGATCGAGAGAGAAGAAGAGGTGAAAAACAAAGGGGGAATTTAATGAAAGGGGGCAAGGTATACCCCTGTTGACCCCCTAGGAATGTTGTTGGGATTTTTAAAGGGTCCCCTGGGGAAAATAAAAAAAATATATTTTTCACGGTAGAAGCGCTTCCCAAACACCGAACTGGGCCGCAAACTGCACGGGAATACGCCCATTTGTGCTTCGTTTTAATTAAATTACTAGGTATAAGGGGGTGCGGGAGACCATTTTGTGCTTCGTTTTAATTAAATTACTATGTATAAGGGGGTGCGGGAGACGTATCCTAATCCCTTATATTTTCTGAGGGTGGCTGAGGAGTCTCATATATGTTGATACATGTGTTCCAGCGGCTGTGCATGAGCTTTTTTTTTTTTTTTGCTGCGTGACGTCTGTTAACGTTCGATTCGAAGGAAATCAGGAAGTGTTGACCACCAATTTCTCAGTGCGATAAAATATTTTGGGGCATATTATCAAGCCTGTGCGCTAAAATTATCGCCGCTTTATATTGTCTTCACATCTAACATGCGCTTCGATTGGAATTCCATAGAGCATATTATCAAGCCCATTATCGCCGCTTTATCGGCCGTTTTCGGTCGATAAAGCGGCGATAATTTTAGCGCACAGGCTTGATAATATGCCCCGTAGTTTATAGCCCTAGCTGTAGAGAATCAAGACATGCCAACCCTCCCGATTCAGGCGTCAGACTACAGATTTCAGTGCTACTCTCCCGCATCCCGATTCCTGCAAACAAAAACCCGGGGGCATATTACCAACAACTAGCGATAACTTGTTTAGAGACAAAATTTATCGCCGCACATCTGCGATTTTTATCGTAGATAAACATTGCTATTAGCAAGGTTTATCGCAAATGCGATAAAAAACGGCCACAATGCATGAATATCGCTGAAAAGTCAGCGATATTCATGCATTATCCAGCAAATGCTCTTAACCATGTTATCCACCTCCCATTGGATAACATGGCTAAGAACTGCTCAGCACCATTTTTTGGACATTATTAACATGGCTATGTAACTCCCATAATCAAAATCTAAATTTGCCAAGCACACTTGTGTTACTGCATGCCAGAATGCTACACCGAATATGCAATTACAATTTCGCAAAGTAACAAAATCTATTTCTATATCACTACAGACAAAGCCACAGTTTAAAAACACAGCTTTCTTCATCATTTTCTCCTTAGCAAGGTTTATCGCAAATGCGATAAAAAACAGCCGCAATGCATGAATATCACGCTGAAAAGTCAGCGATATTCATGCATTATCCAGCAAATGCTCTTAGCCATGTTATCCACCTCCCATTGGATAACATAGCTAAGAACTGCTCGCAAATGCGAAAAAAAACGGCCGCAATGCATGAATATCGCTGAAAAGTCAGCGATATTCATGCATTATCCAGCAAATGCTCTTAGCCATGTTATCCACCTCCCATTAAATAACATGACTAAGAACTGCTCAGGGCCCCATGAGGAACGCTTTCCATTTAAAAAGGAAAAAATAACATCATAGAAAAGAATCGATTTTAAACACAGCATATAAATCAATTGTATACCTGCATTCAAGAGGAAATGACTGAAAATGTCCTTGAGACACATGAAAGCGTTTTCTGGAATGCCCTAGCACCATTTTTTCGACATTATTAACATGGCTATGTAACTCCCATAATCAAAATCTAAAATTGCCAAGCGCAGGTGGGAGCGTATTTACAAGACACTTGCCCCATGAGGAATGCTTTCCATTTAAAAAGGAAAAAATAACATCAAAGACACTCAAATGCCTTATAAATATGACCCAAAACAACCTATGAAGCTCTAGCAGTACATATCCAGAAATGTAATTGATTTCAAAAATGGTTTTTAAAAACAACATATCTGTTTCAGCTTACATAACAGACCATGGAATGCTACACCGAATATGCAATTACAATTTCTCAAAGTAACAAAATCTATTTCTATATCACTACAGACAAAGCCACAGTTTTAAAACACAGCTTTCTTCATCATTTTCTCCTTAAATCATACAATTCTCTATCTAAAATAAATAAATCTTTTCTCACCTTAGCAAATACTTTTTGAGTTTTGAAAACAGTCTCAGAAATACACCAAATTGTCTTCAGCAGAAGAAAAAGGATGCACTCCAGAGGCTGCAGCTATTGAAAGCACAGAAATACAGATATTCATTTCACATATCTCTCATATTAGCCAATCATAACTCTTCCCTCACTTTTTTCAAATCAAAACCCTTCCCCCCTCTGCCCTCTCTGCCTTTTTTCCATAGCAACGACCTCCTGGAAGACCTCTCATGTTTGCAAATTCACACAACAATGTTTCAATTGAACTCTGAACTCTCAGTGCACCTGCGTATCCAGTGCAATCTTTCATTAAAAGTTTCTTCCTTGACCATTCAAATTACATCTTTCAAAGAACACATCCATGCACCCTAACTTTCTGTTTTCAGAAATGGAAATGCACCAATCACTGCTAATTAATCATTAGCATTGGAAATCCACAGTTTTTTTTCTTTACAAACTCCTACTGTTTCAACTGCCCTTTCATTACCACACTTCATCTGACTGCAGCCCAACCTTCTCCCACCATGTTTAAGGTCTGGATTGTTGGACATAGTTACATCCACTGGGCTCAAAGGTATGCTGACAACAGAAATTTACACAACCTCAATTTACAAGATGTGGAAATTAAATGGTTGGGCCAAAGAGGATTAAATTTCACCAATTGATACCATTGGTGAAAACCTTTATGCATTTGCCAAAACCTGACCTGTTAATAGTGCATTGTGGAGGTAATGATTTGGGCACTTTAACAGGAGTTGGTCTGGAAATGCTTTTAAAGGACACCTTTGAGCAATTAATGGCACTTTTTCCTCAAACTGCCTTGGTATATTCCAATATATGCCAAAGACAGAAATGGAGGTGGTCCAACCAATTTGGTCCACAAATTGAAAAAGCGAGGAAGCATGTAAACAAATCTGTTTCAGCTTTCATGAGAGACCATGGAATGGGCTCCCTGTACAATAATAACTTGCGTTACTACATGCAAGATATCTACAGAGGAGATGGAGTTCACTTCTCAGATGAGGGCAACAGAATTTTCATTCTGAATTTAAGACTGTGCATTGGTACCTACTTATAAGTACCTAAATGTACCATAAACCCAAAAGCTCTTCTCAGAGCTACCCTTCATCTGATCACTCACAATTAATACTTTTCTCCAACTTATTTCTGTAATTTTCAACAAACTACGCTCAAAGAGCGCTACCCGGTACGCGAACTGGAAGCTAACCACCCAAAATTATTTAAAAAATGTTTTTTCTCCGCACATATGGTCCTCCTCAGCCACCCTCAGAAAACCTGGGGGGTCAAAATACTTGTACCGTGTCCCCTTCTACCCTTTCTGAACATTATTTACCCTCCATTTTATATCTTAATTCGACCGAAACACAAAATGGTGGACTCCTGTTACGCTTCTAGTTCGCGGACTAAACCGCTTCCCGGGAAGCGGTCCAAAAAAAAGGTGGGAAAGTAATTCACAGAAAAAGGACTGGAGACACTCTCACCAAATATAGATTAGCTTATACTACATAACAATCCCTTTCATTTTCACAAATTTGATTGAAATTCCATTTAGCCATTAAGCCTGTAGACCTCTCTAAATACCTTGAGGTAAATTACTTCACAAAACACATCTGAAGTGTTGGAATTGACAACCAATGAAAATGTTACTTTCATTTTCTACTTTTATTACCTGATATTTGATTGGTTATATACCTGAATATATATAAAGGAAGAGAAGAAAACACAGCCATTTTGACTACTACTTCTTGTTGTACATCACATTTCAATACTTACCTAACACTTCAACTTGTTTCTGAAGGTAAGTTGTTATTTTTAAAACTGAAGTATATTGTGCACTATAACTTGATATGGTAGACTTTTTCTGATAGATATACACTATCCCTCTGTAGTAGTTATGGATTTAGATAGACTTCTCTGTTATAGTTATGAATGGAGTTAGGCTTCTCTTCGTTAAATCACATACACTTTTTTATAGTCCTATTTCCACTCTGATACTATACACTGCCAAAAGATAAATTCACTGATAAAAACTGCCTATCTAAAATTAATCCCAACAGTGCCCTATCTCTACTAATATATATTTTTTTATTCAAAATTTCAGGCAAAATGGAAGGCGAGCAACAAGTTACATTTTCAATTGAACTGAAGGAGAGCAGCCAAGACAAAATTGATGACTTTATGGATGAAAGTAGAGACCACGAACTTCTACAATGTGTTGAAGCAGTGGACAACCTGCTTCAAAATGAAAAAAAGTTACACCCTATATTCAATTTTGACATTTCTGACAATGAAATGTTAGAAAGTTTAATAAAGTATGAAACACAATCATAATAAAAAAAAAATTAAAAATAAAGAAAACAAAAAAAACCCAACAAAAACAACAAATAATTAACATACAGTATTAGAAAAGTCTATCATTCTTTTATCCTTATAGTACGCTGCCCAGAACGCTTCCCGGTTCGCGTACTAGGCGCTCACCACGCAAAAATATATATATATTTTTTTTTTTTTTGCCCTGCAGGGACCTTTTACAACCTCCACATAAAACCTAGGGGGTCAGGGAGGATCTACTATGCCCCCTTATCGAAATGTCCCCCTTTGTTTTGGCCTCCTCTTGTCTCTCGATCCTACCGAGAGAAAAGATGGCGGCCGCACCGGACTGTTTAGAATGTTGACAGACACCGAAAAGCCAATCAGCTTTCCGTGCGCAAAGTTCCGAAACGCGAAAAGTACGCGAACGGGATCGCTGCCCGGAGCGCTGTTACAGATATATATCTTGATTTAAACGTTAATTTCTCAAAATCCACTGAAGCACATATATTGAGACCTAGCAAAGGCACATCGGGCTAACAGTCCCTACAATTTTGCCAAGTTTCGTGGAAATCCATTCAGCCGTTCGGGCTAAAAGTGAGTCCAACCGCCCTATGGAAATTAACATGAGAAAAACGCGTTTTGGGACCCCCCTTTTTTCTCGGCCCCCCCTTGACGAACCCCCCCCCAAATTTCCAGGAGCTGCTCAGAAACAAAATGTGCCATTTTCCTGAAAATTTCAGCCGATTCCGTCCACAAACGCCAAAGTTATTAGACATAGAATTTTCAGAAATCCCATAGGGAAAAAATCCTAACTATATATACCTACTGGCGACCGCCAGTAGGTAATATATATATATATTACCTACTGGCGATCGCCAGTAGGTATATATAGTTAGGATTTTTTTCCTATGGGATTTTTGAAAATTCTATGTCGAATAACTTTGGCGTTTGAGGACAGGATTGGCTGAAATTTTCAGGAAAATGGAACATTTTGTTTCTGAGCAGCCCCTGAAAATTTGGGGGGGTTTCGTCAAGGGGAGGCCGAGAAAAAAGGGGGGTCCCAAAACGTGTTTTTTCCATGCAATTTTCCATAGGGCGGTTGGCCTCACTTTTAGCCTGAACGGCTGAATGGATTTACACCAAACTTGGCAAAATTGTAGGGACTGGTAGCCCGATGTGCCTTTGCTATGTCTCAAGATATAGGATCCAGTGGTTTTTACGAAAATTAACTTTGAAAAATATATATTGGGCTACATTGGGCTATATATATGTTGGAGCCCAAATGTAGCCCAATGTAGCCCAATGTAGCCCAATGTAGCCCAAAGATGGCCACCAGAGACAAAAAAAACAAATGTAGCCCAAATATCAGCCAGATGTAGCCCAACTATAGCCCAATGACAGAATGTCCCAGAGTGTTCTAAAGAACAACTAGAGTGCTAACAGTCCTACTTATTACAAAGGTATGGCACACCTGAAGCCATCTTGATTGGAATAAAGTGGTAACTCTTAAAACATTTAATTTAAAAAGGAACAAAATGAGGGGGT
The DNA here is from genome assembly GCF_964263255.1 of Lissotriton vulgaris. Lineage (NCBI taxonomy): Eukaryota > Metazoa > Chordata > Amphibia > Caudata > Salamandridae > Lissotriton > Lissotriton vulgaris. The sequence continues at coordinate 1,151,150,443 of NC_141698.1, forward strand.
TAATTTTGCCATAGAAAGTATGATTAGCGAATATATGACGAAATCCCGCATACCATCAGTCCGCAAAAAAAATCCCGCATGTACTATTAGGCCGCAAATTAAAATAACGAAAACTTTTAGAACGAATATGCCTTTAGCATACACTAAACAACTAAACTACCCTAAACCCTAAAACACTACCCCCAGCATGACCCTACACTACACAAACAGTACAACACTACCCTAAACCCTAAAACACTATCCCCAGCATGACCCTACACTACACAAACACTACAACACTACCCTAAACCCTAAAACACTACCCCCAGCATGACCCTACACTACGCAAACACTACAACACTTCCCAAAACCCTAAAACACTACACCCCAGCATGACCCTACACTACGCAAACACTACAACACTACCCTAAACCCTAAAACACTACCCCCAGCATGACCCTACACTACACAAACACTACAACACAACCCTAAACCCTAAAACACTACCCCCAGCATGACCCTACACTACGCAAACACTACAACACAACCCTAAACCCTAAAACACTACCCCTAGCATGACCCTACACTACGCAAACAATACAACACTACCCTAAACCCTAAAACACTACCCCCAGCATGACCCTACACTACGCAAACACTACAACACTACCCAAAACCCTAAAACACTACACCCCAGCATGACCTTACACTACGCAAACACTACAACACTACCCTAAACCCTGAAACACTACCACCAGCATGACCCTACACTACGCAAACACTACAACACTACCCAAAACCCTAAAACACTACACCCCAGCATGACCCTACACTACGCAAACACTACAACACTACCCTAAACCCTAAAACACTACCCCAGCATGACCCTACACTACACAAACACTACAACACAACCCTAAACCCTAAAACACTACCCCCAGCATGACCCTACACTACGCAAACACTACAACACAACCCTAGACCCTAAAACACTACCCCTAGCATGACCCTACACTATGCAAACACTACAACACTACCCTAAACCCTAAAACACTACACCCAGCATGACCCTACACTACGCAAACACTACAACACTACCCAAAACCCTAAAACACTACACCCCAGCATGACCTTACACTACGCAAACACTACAACACTACCCTAAACCCTGAAACACTACCACCAGCATGACCCTACACTACGCAAACACTACAACACTACCCAAAACCCTAAAACACTACACCCCAGCATGACCCTACACTACGCAAACACTACAACACTACCCTAAACCCTAAAACACTACCCCCAGCATGACCCTACACTACGCAAACACTACAACACTACCCTAAACCCTAAAACACTACCCCCAGCATGACCCTACACTACGCAAACACTACAACACTACCCAAAACACTACCCCCAGCATGACCCTACACTACGCAAACACTACAACACTACCCAAAACCCTAAAACACTACCCCCCAGCATGACCCTACACTACGCAAACACTACAACACTACCCAAAACCCTAAAACACTACCCCCAGCATGACCCTACACTACGCAAACACTAAAACACTACCCAAAACCCTAAAACACTACCCCCAGCATGACCCTACACTACGCAAACACTACAACACTACCCAAAACCCTAAAACACTACACCCCAGCATGACCCTACACTAAGCAAACACTACAACACTACCCAAAACCCTAAAACACTACACCCCAGCATGACCCTACACTACACAAACACTACAACACTACCCAAAACCCTAAAACACTACCCCCAGCATGACCCTACACTACGCAAACACTACAACACTACCCAAAACCCTAAAACACTACACCCCAGCATGACCCTACACTACGCAAACACTACAACACTACCCAAAACCCTAAAACACTACCCCCAGCATGACCCTACACTAAGCAAACACTACAACACTATCCTAAACCCTAAAACACTACGCCCAGCATGACCCTACACTACGCAAACACTACAACACTACCCTAAACCCTAAAACACTAGCCCCAGCATGACCCTACACTACGCAAACACTACAACACAACCCTAAACCCTAAAACACTACCCCCAGCATGACCGTACACTAAACAACCACCACAACTCTACACTACACTAACACAACACTACACTACACAACACTACACTACACTACACAAACACTAAACCACGAAAAAATTAACACAAACCCACTTACCTCTCTCGTCATCGTGGTTTTCACAACGCAAATGCATTTACCATACATGCCTTTAAGACGTAATTCTTTGTAAAGGCATGCGCGATAAATGCACATGCGTTTTGAAAAATTTTCAGGAAAATGGCACATTTTGTTTCTGAAATAGAAATATTTCCCTATGCCTCCGAGCTTGTTAGAGTACACACTGGTTCATGTACAAGTAAACCACAACTTATTAGTTTACCCAAAACAGTTTATGTTTTCAATTTATACTCAATTTACAAAAAAGAAATTCAGAAAAAACAGAACTAAGACCACTATCAACCTCATGTCTTAGCCATATACAATTTCAAAAACACTTTATACATATATACAGTGAACCAAACATATATTTGACATTTTGACAAAAAGTGACTTTTTACCATAAATAAATATCACCATGAATACATATATAGAACATGGACCGCATGACCTTGCACATTTGGACGCGTTTCGAATCCTGATTAGTGACTTGCAGGATTCTCGTCAGGGCAGTGTGAATCTAGTCCATGGGAACTTGTGTTAATCCTGCCCACAGTCAGTCCTGTTTACATGGGAATGTCGTCTAGGCTTTATGGTTTACGCTGCGTTATTCTTGGAATCTTTGCCACTCTGTGCGATGTCTTAACCCACTTGAGGTTCTGCTCGTATAATTTTTGGACACCGGTCCGCGGTGACCGCAGTAGGGGTTCTGATCTGTAACCGTGTTTATCCAGACAGTGAGCCGCTTAGTGAATCGCAAATGTTCATAAACCTCCGCTTAGTGTACTTGCTCCAGACCGGCAGACAAAGGGATGTGAATGTCCCTGGCAATGTTCAGGAAAATGGCACATTTTGTTTCTGAGCAGCCCCTGAAAATTTGGGGGGGTTTCGCCAAGGGGGGGCCAAGAAAAAAGGGGGGGTCCCAAAACACGTTTTTCCCATTCATTTTTCCATAGGGCGGTTGGACTCACTTTTAGCTCGAACGGCTGAATAGATTTACATGAAACTTGGCAAAATAGTAGATTTGGTTGGCCCGACGTGCCTTTGCTATGTCTCAATATATGTGCTCCAGTGGATTTTGAGAAATTAACGTTTAAAAAAATATATATATCGGTGACAGCGCTCCAGTTAGCGCCCCGGTTCGCATACCTGATGCGTAACGGAACTTCGCGAAGCGAAGCTGATTGGCTCTCCGGTGTCTGTCAACATTCTAAACAGTCCGGAGCGGCCGCCATCTTGTCTCTCGGTACGATCGAGAGACAAGATGTGGTGAAAAACGAAGGGGGAAATGAAGGAAAGGGGGCAAGGTAGACCACTCCTGACCCCCTAGGATTGATGAGGGGGATATTAAAGTCCCCCGCGATTTTTCGCGGTAGAGGCGCTTCCCGGTACGCGAACCGGGCAGCTAACCGGCAGCGTAACGGGAGTCCGCCATCTTGTGTTTTTGGAGCGTCCGGTTCGCGTACCGGGTAGCGTCCCGGTAAGCGTAACAAGGGGAAAACCAAGAGAAACAGTAAAAAAAAAAAGTAAGGCAATAGATTTCCAGCAAACTTGGCAAAATTGTAGGGACTGTTTGTTTGATGTGCCTTTGCAAAGCCTCAAGATATGTGCACGTGTGGATTTTGTCTAATTAAGGTTAAAAAAAAATATATATCTGTAAGCGTGCTCCGGCACGCTTACGTTACGGGTTTTGTTTGCGCTGCAGAGCCGATACGTCGCGGTTATGCGACGCGTCATGAGGCGTCTCACGTGGCTACGTGATACGTCACGTAATAAAGAATATATTTTACAGCTATAGATATTAGCTTTTAAAAAACCAATGAAATTCACTGAAAAAATCATAGGTTATAGACCATATATAGTTAGGAATTTGCATTTACAAAACCTTGAAAATTCACTGAAAAAACCATAGGTTAGAGACCATATATAGTTAGCTGGACATTTTATTGACATAAAACCAATGAAATTCCATATATAGTTAATTGCACTAACTATATATCGCGCACCCGCAATCCACTGCTGATGATGTCACATATTACATCATTCATGACATGGTCAGTGACATCACTGATGACATCACTGATGACATCTCAAATGACATCACTGATGACATCACTGATGACATCTCAAATGACATCACTGATGACATCATGACACACCAATACCAGTTACTACATACGCACTCACTGATTCCTACGTCTACACACACATTCACTCATTCACCCATACAATCACTCATACATACAGTCACTCATTATTACAACACTATCATATGCACTCATACACCTATGCAGACTCTCACACACTGCCACTCATCCATGGAGTTACTCACACACCTAGTCAGTCCTGTAAAGAATCAATCACACTTCCATTTCCTCATCTATACAGTTAAACACAGAACACCATACTTCAGTGACATCACTGATGACATCACTGATGACATCTCAAATGACATCACTGATGACATCTCAAATGACATCACTGATGACATCATGACACACCAATACCAGTTACTACATACGCACTCACTGATTCCTACGTCTACACACACATTCACTCATTCACCCATACAATCACTCATACATACAGTTACTCATTATTACAACACTATCATATGCACTCATACACCTAGTCAGTCCTGTGAAGAATCAATCACACTTCGATTTCCTCATCTATACAGTTAAACACAGAACACCATACTTTTCACACATATACTAACACATACTTACTCTCTTATACAATCACTGATACAAGTACACATTGTTATGCACAGAGTCACACACCTCCCAGCCAGCCACACACACACTCAGTCTTCCATACATCCACTCATTCTTCAATATGTAAAACATATTTAAACTTTACAAAAACACACAGACACTAGATGATGTCATCAGTGATGTCATTTGAGATGTCATCAGTGATGTCATTTGAGATGTCATCAGTGATGTCATCAGTGATGTCACTGACCATGTCATGAATGATGTAATATGTGACATCATCAGCAGTGGATTGCGGGTGCGCGATATATAGTTAGTGCAATTAACTATATATGGAATTTCATTGGTTTTATGTCAATAAAATGTCCAGCTAACTATATATGGTCTCTAACCTATGGTTTTTTCAGTGAATATATATATATATATATATATATTCACAGAAAAAACCATAGGTTAGAGACCATATATAGTTAGGAATTTGCATTTACAAAACCTTGAAAATTCACTGAAAAAACCATAGGTTATAGACCATATATAGTTAGGGATTAGCATTTAAAAAACCTTATTTTATTTGCACAAAACCATTGAAATTCCATATATAGTTAGTTGCACTAACTATATATCGCGGACCCGCAATCCACTGCTAATGATGTCGCATATTACATCATTCATGACATGGTCAGTGACATCACTGATGACATCACTGATGACATCTCAAATGACATCACTGATGACATCACTGATGACAACACCCAGTGACTGTATGTTTCTGTAAAGTTAAAATATGTCTTACATATTGAAGAATGAGTGGATGTATAAGTGTCTGGATGAAGGATTTAGTAGGTGCATGACTGACTGTATGAGAGAATGATTAAATGTGTCTCACTGAGTGCATGGGTTAGTGATTAAAGTGTCTTAATTTGGCAATCATTATTTATGTTCTTCTGTAAACTGCTGCATGTTTAAATCAGTAGCTATATCAGTAACTATATGGGTTATTGAATGGTTGCCCAAGTATTTGTATGGGAGACTGAGTATGTGTGTGGGTGGCTGGGAGGTGTATAACTCTGTGCATAGATGTGTGAGCAGTTGATTCCCTAGGTGTATGGGTTCAAAAGTGCATGTAGAAACAGCTGTATGGACAGTTGACTGTGTGCATGAGTATATTGGTGAGTGAATGGATATCTCAGTTCTACATGTCAAAGTAAGTACATATGTAAAACACACTCCATGTGAGAGTTGACATATATAAATAACTGAACATAAGAGCCAGTGAATGTGAGAGTGGCTGTATGAATCATTGTGAACTTGTATCAAGGATTGTATAAGAGAGTAAATATGTGTTAGTATATGTTTGAATAAGTAAAGTGTGTATAACTGTATAGTTGAGGAAATGGAGATGTGATTGATTCTTTGCATGACTGACTAGGTGTGTGAGTAACTCCATGGATGTGTGACAGTCTGTGAGTGCCTGTTTACACTGAGTGTATCTAAGGTTATATTAGAGTCTGAAGATGTATTATCACATAAATGATATCATCAGTGATGTAATCAGTAATGTCAAATGAGATGTCAGTAATGTCATCAGTGATGTCATTTGAGATGTCATCAGTGATGTCATCAGTGATGTCATTTGAGATGTCATCAGTGATGTCATCAGTGATGTCACTGACCATGTCATGAATGATGTAATATGTGACATCATTAGCAGTGGATTGCGGGTCCGCGATATATAGTTAGTGCAACTAACTATATATGGAATTTCAATGGTTTTGTGCAAATAAAATAAGGTTTTTTAAATGCTAATCCCTAACTATATATGGTCTATAACCTATGGTTTTTTCAGTGAATTTTCAAGGTTTTGTAAATGCAAATTCCTAACTATATATGGTCTATAACCTATGGTTTTTTCTGTGAATTTCATTGGTTTTTTAAAAGCTAATATCTATAGCTGTAAAATATATTCTTTATTAAGTGACGTATCACGTAGCCCGTGAGACGCCTCATGATGCATCGCATAACCGTGACGTATCGTCTCTGCAGCGCAAACCAAACCCAAAACATAAGCGCGCCAGAACACGCTTAAAGATATATATATATTTTTTTAACCTTAATTAGACAGAATCCACACATGCACATATCACAAACGTTCAAAAAACACAATATGTCGGACTCCCGTTACGCTGCCGGTTAGCTGCCCGGTTAACGTACCAGGAAGCACCTTTACCGCGAAAAATCGCAAATTTTTTTTTTCACCCCCCAGGGAACTTTAATAGCCCCCTCATCAATCCTAGGGGTTCAGGAGGGGTCTGGCTTACCCCTTTCATTCATTTACACCTTTTTTTTTCCACCTCTTGTCTCTCGATCCCACAGAGAGACAAGATGGCGGCCGCTCCAGACTGTTTACAATGATAACAGCCAATCAGCTTCTCCTCAGACTCCCGTTACACTGCCGGTTAGCTTCCCGGTTAGCTGCCCGGTTAGCTGCCCGGTTCGCGTACCAAGACGCGTCTCTACGGCGAAAAAATTGGATTTTTTTTTGGCCCCGCGTGGCTTTATAATATCCCCATCATCAATCCTAGGGGGTCGGAAGGGGTCTACCTTGCCCTCTTTCCTTCATTTCCCCCTTTGTTTTGGCCTCCTCTTGTCTCTCGATCCTACCGAGAGACAAGATGGCGGCCGCTCCGGACTGTTTAGAATGTTGACAGACACCGGAGAGCCAATCAGCTTCGCTTCGCAAAGTTCCGATACGCGAAAAGTTTGCCAACCGGAGCGCTGCCCGGAGCGCTGTTTACAATGTTGACAGCCAATCAGCTACTCCTCAGACTCCCGTTACACTGCCGGTTAGCTTCCCGGTTAGCTGCCCGGTTAGCTGCCCGGTTCGCGTACCAAGACGCGTCTCTACGGCGAAAAAATCGGAATTTTTTTTTTTTTTGGGGGCCCGGCGTGGCTCTATAATATCCACATCATCAATCCTAGGGGGTCAGAAGGGGTCTACCTTGCCCCCTTTCCTTCATTTCCCCCTTTGTTTTGGCCTCCTCTTGTCTCTCGATCCTACCGAGAGACAAGATGGCGGCCGCACCGGACTGTTTAGAATGTTGACAGACACCGGAGAGCCAATCAGCTTCGCTTCGCATAGTTCCGATAAGCGAAAAGTAAGCAGACCGGATCGCTGCCCGGAGCGCTGTTACAGATATATATCTTGATTTAAACGTTAATTTCTCAAAATCCACTAAAGCACATATATTGAGACCTAGCAAAGGCACATCGGGCTAACAGTCCCTACAATTTTGCCAAGTTTCGTGCAAATCCATTCAGCCGTTCGAGCTAAAAGTGAGGCCAACCGCCCTATGGAAAACTCAATGTTAAAAACGCGTTTTGGGACCCCCCTTTTTTCTCGGCCCCCCCTTGACGAACCCCCCCCAAATTTCCAGGAGCTGCTCAGAAACAAAATGTGCCATTTTCCTGAAAATTTCAGCCGATTCCGTCCACAAACGCCAAAGTTATTCGACATAGAATTTTCAGAAATCCCATAGGGAAAAAATCCTAACTATATATACCTACTGGCGACCGCCAGTAGGTAATATATCTCTATATATATATATATATATATATATATATATATATATATATATATATATATATATATATATATATATAGAGATATATTACCTACTGGCGATAGCCAGTAGGTATATATAGTTAGGATTTTTTCTCTATGGAACTTTTGAAAATTCTATGCCTAATAACTTTGGCGTTTGTGGACGGAATTGGCTGAAATTTTCAGGAAAATGGCACATTTTGTTTCTGAGCAGCTCCTGGAAATTTGGGGGGGTTCGTCAAGGGGGGGCTGAGAAAAAAGGGGGGTCCCAAAACACGTTTTTCCCATGTTAATTTCCATAGGGCGGTTGGCCTCACTTTTAGCCCGAACGGCTGAATGGATTTCCACGAAACTTGGCAAAATTGTAGGGACTGTTAGCCCGATGTGCCTTTGCTAGGTCTCAATATATGTGCTTCAGTGGATTTTGAGAAATTAACGTTTAAAATAAGATATATATCTGTAACAGCGCTCCGGGCAGCGCTCCGGTTCGCGAACTTTTCGCGTATCGGAACTTTGCGAAGCGAAGCTGATTGGCTCTCCGGTGTCTGTCAACATTCTAAACAGTCCGGAGCGGCCGCCATCTTGTCTCTCGGTAGGATCGAGAGACAAGAGGAGGCCAAAACACAGGGGGAAATGAAGGAAAGGGGGCAAGGTAGACCCATTCTGACCCCCTAGGATTGATGAGGGGGATATTACAGAGCCACGCCGGGCCCCAAAAAAAAAAAAAAAAAATCCGATTTTTTTCGCCGTAGAGACGCGTCTTGGTTCGCGAACCGGGCAGCTAACCGGGCAGCTAACCAGGAAGCTAACCGGCAGTGTAACCCAAAAAAAAAAAAAAAAAAATACGATTTTTTTCGCCGTAGAGACGCGTCTTGGTACGCGAACCGGGCAGCTAACCGGGCAGCTAACCGGGAAGCTAACCGGCAGTGTAACCCAAAAAAAAAAAAAAAATCCGATTTTTTCGCCGTAGAGACGCGTCTTGGTACGCGAACCGGGCAGCTAACCGGGCAGCTAACCGGGAAGCTAACCGTCAGTGTAACGGGAGTCTGAGGAGTAGCTGATTGGCTGTCAATATTGTAAACAGTCCGGAGCGGCCGCCATCTTGTCTCTCGGTAGGATCGAGAGACAAGAGGAGGCCAAAACAAAGGGGGAAATGAAGGAAAGAGGGCAAGGTAGACTCCTTCTGACCCCCTAGGATTGATGAGGGGGATATTATAAAGCCACGCGGGGCCAAAAAAAAAACAAAAAAAAAATCCGATTTTTTCGCCGTAGAGACGCGTCTTGGTACACGAACTGGGCAGCTAACCGGGCAGCTAACCGGGAAGCTAACCGGCAGTGTAACGGGAGTCTGAGGAGAAGCTGATTGGCTGTTATCATTGTAAACAGTCTGGAGCGGCCGCCATCTTGTCTCTCTGTGGGATCGAGAGACAAGAGGTGGAAAAAAAAAGGTATAAATGAATGAAAGGGGTAAGGCAGACCCCTCCTGAACCCCTAGGATTGATGAGGGGGCTATTAAAGTTCCCTGGGGGGTGAAAAAAAAAAATTTGCGATTTTTAGCGGTAAAGGTGCTTCCTGGTACGTTAACCAGGCAGCTAACCGGCAGCGTAACGGGAGTCCGACATATTGTGTTTTTTGAACGTTTGTGATATGTGCACGTGTGGATTTTGTCTAATTAAGGTTAAAAAAATATATATATATCTTTAAGCGTGTTCTGGCGCGCTTACGTTTTGGGTTTGGTTTGCGCTGCAGAGACGATACGTCACGGTTATGCGATGCATCATGAGGCGTCTCACGGGCTACGTGATACGTCACTTAATAAAGAATATATTTTACAGCTATAGATATTAGCTTTTAAAAAAACAATGAAATTCACAGAAAAAACCATAGGTTATAGACCATATATAGTTAGGAATTTGCATTTACAAAACCTTGAAAATTCACTGAAAAAACCATAGGTTATAGACCATATATAGTTAGGGATTAGCATTTAAAAAACCTTATTTTATTTGCACAAAACCATTGAAATTCCATATATAGTTAGTTGCACTAACTATATATCGCGGACCCGCAATCCACTGCTAATGATGTCACATATTACATCATTCATGACATGGTCAGTGACATCACTGATGACATCACTGATGACATCTCAAATGACATCACTGATGACATCACTGATGACAACACCCAGTGACTGTATGTTTCTGTAAAGTTAAAATATGTCTTACATATTGAAGAATGAGTGGATGTATAAGTGTCTGGATGAAGGATTTAGTAGGTGCATGACTGACTGTATGAGAGAATGATTAAATGTGTCTCACTGAGTGCATGGGTTAGTGATTAAAGTGTCTTAATTTGGCAATCATTATTTATGTTCTTCTGTAAACTGCTGCATGTTTAAATCAGTAGCTATATCAGTAACTATATGGGTTATTGAATGGTTGCCCAAGTATTTGTATGGGAGACTGAGTATGTGTGTGGGTGGCTGGGAGGTGTATAACTCTGTGCATAGATGTGTGAGCAGTTGATTCTCTAGGTGTATGGGTTCAAAAGTGCATGTAGAAACAGCTGTATGGACAGTTGACTGTGTGCATGAGTATATTGGTGAGTGAATGGATATCTCAGTTCTACATGTCAAAGTAAGTACATATGTAAAACACACTCCATGTGAGAGTTGACATATATAAATAACTGAACATAAGAGCCAGTGAATGTGAGAGTGGCTGTATGAATCATTGTGAACTTGTATCAAGGATTGTATACGAGAGTAAATATGTGTTAGTATATGTTTGAATAAGTAAGGTGTGTATAACTGTATAGTTAAGGAAATGGAGATGTGATTGATTCTTTGCATGACTGACTAGGTGTGTGAGTAACTCCATGGATGTGTGACAGTCTGTGAATGCCTGTTTACACTGAGTGTATCTAAGGTTATATTAGAGTCTGAAGATGTATTATCACATAAATGATATCATCAGTGATGTAATCAGTAATGTCAAATGAGATGTCAGTGATGTCATCAGTGATGTCATTTGAGATGTCATCAGTGATGTCATCAGTGATGTCATTTGAGATGTCATCAGTGATGTCATCAGTGATGTCACTGACCATGTCATGAATGATGTAATATGTGACATCATTAGCAGTGGATTGCGGGTCCGCGATATATAGTTAGTGCAACTAACTATATATGGAATTTCAATGGTTTTGTGCAAATAAAATAAGGTTTTTTAAATGCTAATCCCTAACTATATATGGTCTATAACCTATGGTTTTTTCAGTGAATTTTCAAGGTTTTGTAAATGCAAATTCCTAACTATATATGGTCTATAACCTATGGTTTTTTCTGTGAATATATATATATATAGATATATATATAGATATATATATATTAATATATATATTACCTACTGGCGATAGCCAGTAGGTATATATAGTTAGGATTTTTTTCCTATGGGATTTCCGAAAATTCTATGTCGAATAACTTTGGCGTTTGTGGACGGAATTAGCTGAAATTTCCAGGAAAATGGCACAGTTTGTTTATGAGCAGCCCCTGAAAATTTGGGGGGGTTTTGTCAAGGGGGGGCTGAGAAAAAAGGGGGGTCCCAAAACGCGTTTTTCCTATTCATTTTTCCATAAGGCGGTTGGACTCACTTTTAGCTCGAACGGCTGAATGGATTTACACGAAACTTGGCAAAATTGTAGATGTGGTTTGCCCAACGTGCCTTTGCTATGTCTCAATATATGTGCTCCAGTGGATTTTGAGAAACTAACATTTTAAAAAACAGATATAACTGTGACAGCGCTCCGGTTAGCACCCCGGTTCGCGTACCGGAAGCGTAACGGAACTTCACGAAGCGAAGCTGATTGGCTCTCCGGTGTCTGTCAACATTCTAAACAGTCCGGAGCGGCCGCCATCTTGTCTCTCGGTAGGATAGAGAGACAAGAGGTGGTGAAAAACGAAGGGGGAAATGAAGGAAAGGGGGCAAGGTAGACCCCACCTGACCCCCTAGGATTGATGAAGGGGATATTAAAGTGCCCCGCGGATTGATGAGGCGCGTCCCGGTACGCGAACCAGGCAGCTAACCGGCAGCGTAACGGGAGTCCGCCATCTTGTGTTTTTGGAGCATCCGGTTCGCGTACCGGGTAGCGTTCCGGTAAGCGTAACAAGGGGAAAACCAAGAGAAACAGTAAAATTAAATTTAAGGGAATAGATTTCCACCAAACTTGGCAAAATTGTAGGGACTGTTTGTTTGATGTGCCTTTGCAAGGCCTCAAGATATGTGCTCATGTGGATTTTGTCTAATTAAGGTAAAAAAAATATATATATCTGTAAGCGTGGTCCGGCGCGCTTACGTTACGGGTTTGGTTTGCGCTGCAGAGCCGATACGTCACGGTCATGCGACGCGTCACGAGGCGTCTCACGTGGCTACGTGATACGTCACGTAATAAAGAATATATTTTACAGCTATAGATATTAGCTTTTAAAAAACCAATGAAATTCACTGAAAAAACCATAGGTTATAGACCATATATAGTTAGGAATTTGCATTTACAAAACCTTGAAAATTCACTGAACAAACCATAGGTTAGAGACCATATATAGTTAGCTGGACATTTTATTGATATAAAACCAATGAAATTCCATATATAGTTAGTTGCACTAACTATATATTTCGCGCATTCGCAATCCAATGCTGATGATGTCACATATTACATCATTCATGACATGGTCAGTGACATCACTGATGACATCACTGATGACATCACAAATGACATCACTAACTATATATAGAATTTCATTGGTTTTATATCAGTAAAATGTCCAGCTAACTATATATGGTCTCTAACCTATGGTTTTTTCAGTGAATATATATATATATGTGGCGCGCTTGTAGTAAATAAACTACTGTGTGAGCTTAGGTACCCCCCCGAGTGCTGTCTTTTCTTCCTTGGGATTGCAAGGTTGTTTGAGCGCAATATATATATATATATATATATATATTCACTGACAAAACCAGTTATAGTTAGCAGGAAATTTTACTGACATAAAACAATTGAAATTCCCACGTTATAGTTAGTTGGACTCACTATTACTTGCGCGCCTGCAATGCACTGCTGATGACATCACATATTACATCACTCATGACATGGTCAGTGACATCACTCATGACATCACTGATGACACCATCCAGTGAATGTGTGTCTTTCTGAAAAATAAATTTGTTTTATATATGTATTTGTAAAGGTCGATGGAAGAATAAATGTTTAAATAAGTATGTAAATGGATGATTTTTAAAAAAAAATTGGTTGGTTAACTGGCTTATTAAGTGTATCTTAGTGAATACATATATTAGCGAGTATTGTTTAAATATTTAAATGTTTGTATCAGTGTTTCTCTTTGTGTATAAGTGGCTGCAGGGGTTGGTGACTGACTCACTGTTTGTATGTGTTTTGACGACAGCATATGTGCAGGACTGTATGGGTGGATGAGTGTGTATATGTGTGTGTTAGTGAGTGAATGACTGTCTCACTAGTGTCTTCATTAGTAACGACATATGTTTTAATCTAGTATATGTGAGTATTGATGTATATAAGTGAGTATAGTATATATAGTGAGAGATTGTAGGAGTTCCTGTTTAAATAAGTATGTGTTTCTATAAGTGATTGTTTAAGAGAGTAAGTATGTGTAAGTTTCCTTAGAAGTAAGGTGGTAGTGTGTGTATAAATGTATATGCAAATAAATGGATGTTCAATAGTTTATTTGCATGTGTGAGTATGTGTGTGAGTAACTTTTGGATGACTGCTGATGTGTAACAGGATGTATAGGTGTATCACTACATATGATGAGTGAGTATATATATGAGTGACTATATAGAACTGTTGGTGAATGAGTGGATGTGTATATAGATGGTGGAATTACTGAATTGGTTGTTGTTACTGGTTTGGGTACCTCCATTTTTTTGAAAATGTTTGTTTCTATTTATGAATATGTGTTTCAAGCGTTACATTACACTGAAATTAGGTCTGTCACTCTGTCACAAGGATGGTGTCATCAGTGATGTCATGAGTGATGTCACTGACCATGTCATGAGTGATGTAATATGTGATGTCATCAGCAGTGCATTGCAGGCGCGCAAGTTATAGTGAGTCCAACTAACTATAACGTGGGAATTTCAATGGTTTTATGTCAGTAAAATTTCCTGCTAACTATAACTGGTTTTGTCAGTGAATTTAATAGGTTTTTTAAATGCTAATTCCTAACTATAACTGGTGTGAAACCTATGGTTTTTTCAGTGAATTTCAAAGGTTTTTTAAATGCTAATTCCTAACTATAACTGGTGTGAAACCTATGGTTTTTTCAGTGAATTTCAAAGGTTTTTTTAATGCTAATTCCTAACTATATAAGACCTGAAAGCCCACCAGGAATCTCCAGTATGCGCCACGGGACTGCATTGCAGAGAGGTGTAATGAAGCCAGAACCCTTTTTACACCTCTCTGCAACGCAGCCCCAGTGCATGTTTGAAGAGGGGGAACTAATTCCCCTTGCATACTGGGGGCCCCTGGGGGCCAACTAGCCCACCTGGAACCTCCAGTATGCGCCAGGGGCTGCATTGCAGAGGTGTGATGAGACTATGCCCCTTGTTACACCTCTCTGCAACGCAGCCCACTGCCGCGTTTGCAGAGGGGGAACTAATTCCCCTTGCATACTGGGGGTCCCTGGGGTCAACTAGTCCACCAGGAGCCTCCAGTATGCGCGAGGGAGCTGCATTGCAGAGAAGTGTAATGAGGCCACACCCTTGTTACACCTCTCTGCAATGCAGGCCACTGGCGCGTTTGCAGAGGGGGGACTAATTCCCCTTGCATACTGGGGGTCCCTGGATCATATCTGCCCAAACACCGATATTCCGAACGATTGTAAATGACTTTTCTTGAGAAACATTTGGATTTGGATTATCATGTCCTATACTTTGGAATTTTTGAAAGACTGACTTTGAGGATGCTATAAATTACTCAAGTCTGCCCGAATTGTGTGGGTAAAATTGATACCTAGTCACTTTGAATAAGAATATACTTATGTCTCGTCTAACATTTGGAAGAAATATCTAGTTATATGACAACTGGATACCGACATAACTTGAAGGAAATAAGAACGCCCTGAAGAAGTTCTGTTGTACAGAACGAAACCTTTCGGCTGGCTGTGGTACATAAACTTAAGGAAAATAAAAGCATTTGAATATACACCAAGATTCAGCGCTTCAATAAGGACTCTAAGTGATATGATTTGATTGGACTCATTGTGAAAGTGGTGCTGTGCCAAACTTTGGAATATTCTCCACTACTCTCTACTACTTACTCTCTCCGACTCCACTACTCTCAAATACTCACTGTCTACTACTCATTCTCTACTACTCTACTACTCTCTACTACTCTCTCTCTACTACTCACTCCCTACTACTCGCTACTCGCTACTCCCTACTACTCACTATCTACTACTCACTCTCTACTACTCTCTCCCTACTACTCACTCTTTACTACTCACTACTACTCTCTACTACTCACTCTCTACTTCTCACTCTCTACTACTCTCTACTACTCACTCTCTACTACTCTCTCTCTACTAGTCTCTACTACTCACTCTACTACTCACTCTCTACTACTCACTACTATTCTCTCTGCTACTCATTCTCTACTACTCTCTACTACTCACTCTCTACTACTCACTCTCTACTACTCACTCTTTACTACTCTCTACTACTCACTTTCTACTGCTCTCTACTACTCACTCTACTACTTACTCTCTACTACTCTCTACTACTCACTCTCTACTACTCACTCTCTACTACTCTCTACTACTCACTCTACTATTCACTCTACTACTCTCTACTACTCACTCTCTGCTACTCTCTCTACTGCTCTCTACTACTCTCTACTACTCACTCTCTACTCTCTATTACTCACTCTCTACTCTCTACCTCTCTACCTCTCTCTTCTTCTCTCTCTACTAATCTCTACCTCTCTACTGCTACCTCTCTACCTCTCTACCTCTACACCTCTACCTCTCTACCTCTCTCTACACGCACACATATACACATATATGCATATATATATGCATATGCATTTATATATGTATGTGTATGTATAAAAAAACAACAAAACATTTTTTTTTTAAACAGCTACTTATAAAACTGTCATTCTTTTTCCCCATGGTACACTCCCCGGTGCGCGCACCGGTGCGCGTACCGGGCGCTCCCCCCGCGAAAATAAAAAAAAAAATATTTTTTTTTTTGCCCCGCGGGGCCCTTTTATGGCCCCCACATCAAACCTAGGGGGTCAAGGGGGGGTCTACTCTGCCCCCTTATGGTCATTTCCCTCTTTGTTTTGGCCACCTCTTGTGTCTCGATTTTACCGAGACACAAGATGGCGGCCGCTCCGGACTGTTTAGAATGTTTACAGACACCCGAGAGCCAATCAGCTTTCCTCACGCAAGTCGCGTGGCGCGCACGGTACGCGCACCGGTGCGCGTACCGGTGCGCTGCTATAGATATATATATTTTTTTTAACCTAAATTACTCAAAATCCAGTGGAGCACATATCTTGAGACATAGCAAAGGCACATCGGGCTACCAGTCCCTACAATTTTGCCAAGTTTGGTGGAAATCCAATCAGCCGTTCGGGCTAAAAGTGAAATCGACCGCCCTATGGAAATTAACATGGGGAAAACGCGTTTTGGGACCCCCTTTTATCTTGGCCCCCGCTTGACGAATCCCCCCCAAACTTTCAGGGAAGGACCGGGGCGCCGCGAGGCCATTTTCAGGAAATTTTCAGGCAGATTCGTCAACCGGTGCCAAAGTTATTCCAAATAGAATTTTGAGATTTAACATTGAAAAAAATCCGAACTATAACTACCTACTGGCGACCGCCAGTAGGTAATATATATATATATATATATATATATATATATATATATATATATATATATATATATATATATATATTACCTACTGGCTATCGCCAGTAGGTATATATAGTTAGAATTTTTTCTCTATGGGACTTTTGAAAATTCTATGTCTAATAACTTTGGCGTTTGTGGACGGAATCGGCTGAAATTTTCAGGGAAATGGCACATTTTGATTCTGAGCAGCCCCTGAAAATTTGGGGGGGTTTCGTCAAGGGGGGGCCGAGAAAAAAGGGGGGTCCCAAAACGCGTTTTTTGCATTGAGTTTTCCATAGGGCGGTTGGACTCACTTTTAGCTCGAACGGCTGAATGGATTTGCACGAAACTTGGCAAAATTGTAGGGACTGTTAGCCCGATGTGCCTTTGCTAGGTCTCAATATATGTGCTCCAGTAGTTTTTGAGAAATTAACGTTCAAACCAAGATATATATCTGTAACAGCGCTCTGGGCAGCGATCCGGTCCGCTTACTTTTCGCTTATCGGAACTTTGCGCGCAGAAAGCTGATTGGCTCTCCGGTGTCTGTCAACATTCTAAACAGTCCGGAGCGGACGCCATCTTGTCTCTCGGTAGGATCGAGAGAGAAGAAGAGGTGGAAAACGAAAGGGGAATTTAATGAAAGGGGGCAAGGTATCCCCCTCTTGACCCCCTAGGAATGTTGTTGGGGTTATTAAAGGGTCCCGTGGGGAAAATAAAAAAAAAAATGATTTTTCACGGTAGAAGCGCTTCACGGGCCGCGAACTGGGCCGCAAACTGGTAGCGAAACGGGAATTCGCCATTTTGTGCTTCGTTAATTAAATTACTAGGTATAAGGGGGTGCGGGAGACGTATCCTAATCCCCTTACTAGTTATAAGTGGGTGCGGGAGACGTATCCTAATCCCCTATGTTTCCTGAGGGTGGCTGAGGAGGCTGATATATGTTGATACATCTCTTCCAGCGGCTGTGCGTGAGCTTTTTTTTTTTTTTTGCTGCGTGACAGTCCGGAGCGGCCGCCATCTTGTCTCTCGGTAGGATCGAGAGAGAAGAAAAGGTGAAAAACTAAGGGGGAATTTAATGAAAGGGGGCAAGGTATCCCCCTCTTCACCCCCTAGGAATGTTGTTGGGGTTATTAAAGGGTCCCGTGGGGAACATAAAAAAAAAATGATTTTTCACGGTAGAAGCGCTTCACGGGCCGCGAACTGGGCCGCAAACTGGTAGCGAAACGGGAATTCGCCATTTTGTGCTTCGTTAATTAAATTACTAGGTATAAGGGGGTGCGGGAGACGTATCCTAATCCCCTATGTTTCCTGAGGGTGGCTGAGGAGGCTGATATATGTTGATATATCTCTTCCAGCGGCTGCGCCATCTTGCCTTTTTTTCGAATGGCACAATTTTGTCGTGCACGGCAGCCATTTTAGATGCCAGGCTGGTCCCAGGATATCACCTAACCCTGCGGATGTAGTTTATGGCCCCAGCTGTAGAGAATTCAGACATGCCAATCCTCCTGATTTAGGCGTGTGACTACTGATTTCAGTGCTAGTCTCCCGCCTCCCGATTTCTGCAAGCAAAAACCCGGGGGCATATTACGAACAACTAGCGATAATTTTTGTCTCTAACTTGTTTAGAGACAAAAATTATCGCCGCACATCGGCGATTTTTATCGCAGATAAACCTTGCTATTATCGCAGAAAAGTCAGCGATATTCATGTATTATTGACCTAATGCTCTTAGCCATGTTATCCACCTCCCATTGGATAACATGGCTAAGAACTGCTCAGGGCAGGTGTTAGATTTTGGAGATATTCGCGCTTAGCGCGAATATCTCCAAAAGTTGGTAATAGAAGGTAGCGATGTTAGGGACTGTTTCCAGTCGCTAACATCTTGGCACGCCACTTTGCATGTCATTAGTGATAAATATCACTGACATGCAAAGCGGGGCCCAAGATGGTCGCTATCTCCTTTTAGCTGTCACTAACTGGTGTTAGCGACAGCTTGGTAATAGGGAGATAATTTTATCTCCGCTTTCATGGCTTTTAAAGCCAAAAAAGCGGAGATAAACCCCCTTGATAATATGCCCCACGATTCCTTGGGGGTTTCAGCCGACAGGGCTTGCTATTGTGTTACATGGTAATTTTTCCATGAAACGTCAGAGGGTCGATGCAGGGGTTCTAGAAGAGGTGATAAACCATTTAAGCCTCATGAACAAGCGCATGGTCTTTTAAAGATTTGTGAAGTACTCGGGGCGGCGGTGTCTGTGTGCCCTCTTTCAGGAGCGGGCGGGGGGGCACTGCCAGCAACTTGCCAGGTCAGGTAGTGTTCAACACGTGCATCACCCTTTCTCTGCCTGCTATTGCGCTCCATGCTTCGGAAAGGTAAGAAAAAGAACGTGCATTTGAGTTTGAAATGTCCGATCCTGCAGCAGCACACTTCCAAAGCCCACACATGACAATAACCTGATTCAAGGCCCCATTCACCCGTTTTTCAAAAAATAGATAACACTCCAACAAATTAAGGTTATAAAACTTTATTAACTTTTAACGATAATGAACAGAACAAAAACTAAAAACATTTAAACATTTCTTAACACAAAAAGCAACAATGGTTAGAAGCTGTCTTTTGTGCGAATAGTCCCAAGGCAGCACAACGTGCAGAGTTCTGGACGGCACCCAGGTGATGTCGCCTGGGTGCCGCACTGGTTTAGGGATCCTACAATGCTGCTCCGAAAATTGGCGTGGGGCGTCCCGGGTGGGGCGGGGGGAGGCCTCGTCAGTAGCGGTCTGTTGTGCGAATAGTCCCAAGGCAGCACAACGTGCAGAGTTCTGGACGGCACCCAGGTGATGTCGCCTGGGTGCCGCACTGGTTTAGGGATCCTACAATGCAGCACAGAAAAACAGCGTGGGGCGTCCCGGGTGGTGCGGGGGGAGGCCTCGTCAGTAGCGGTCTGTGTCCAGTGTCACATGGCTGACACAACATGTACGACAGGCACCCAGGTGATGTCCAGTAAACTGCCGCACTGGTTTTGGTATCCTACAATGCTGCTCCGAAAATTGGCGTGCGGCGGCCCGGGGGGGGGGGGGAACGGGCCTCCCCAGGTGGCGGCCATCTAGCTGAGTTGCGCTCGCTCTTGCGGCCACAGCGTCTCGCTCACCATGTTGTGGAGTTGCTCCCACTCTTGCAGTGCAGTGATAGGCGGCTGCCACATGGCTGTCAAAATGGCGGACGGCTCCTCGGTTTTGGGCCTGGTCCACTGAAATGGCCCTGGGACACCTTGGAACTCGGACGCTTGCCTGCTAGGGCTTGGGCTCCATTCTCGAAAAGCGTCCCCTCAGCCGTGAAGATTGTATAAAAGTCTTGGGGGCCCCCGACTTCGCAGTCTTCCGGTGGGGAGCGGCTGCCATGATTGCTCGCGGAATGACCACGACGGAGCCACGAGATGGTGGTGCTCTCATGCTGACGCCAGCTTCAGTCTGAATGATCCAGAAACAAGGTGGGGCTTTCATCGTTTGGGAAAAAAAATGTTCTAAACCAATGAAAAGTGTTATTTTTAGGTCATATGACCAAGCCTTCCATCTTTAGGAAACCAAAAGTAAAATGAACCAATGAAAAGTTTTATAAACAAGTCACATGACCTGTTCTGCGGCATAGGGCTACAAAAAGCGTAGAAAATCCGTTGGCACGTGAGGCGGCGTCAGTAGCGGACCGATGTGCGAATAGGCCGAAGGCAGCACAACGCGTCGAGATCCGGATGGCACCGAGGTGGTGTCCAGCAAATTGCCGCACTGGTGTGGCCATCCTACAATGCTGCGCCGAAAGACGGCGTGTCCAGCTGAGTTGCGGTCACTGTCAGTAGCGGACCGATGTGCGAATAGGCCGAAGGCAGCACAACGCGTCGAGATCCGGATGGCACCGAGGTGGTGTCCAGCAAATTGCCGCACTGGTGTGGCCATCCTACAATGCTGCGCCGAAAGACGGCGTGTCCAGCTGAGTTGCGGTCACTGTTGCGGTACAGTGACTCGAACGCGCCGAGATCCGGATGGCACCGAGGTGGTGTCCAGCAAATTGCCGCACTGGTGTGGCCATCCTACAATGCTGCGCCGAAAGACGGCGTGTCCAGCTGAGTTGCGGTCACTGTTGCGGTACAATGACTCGAACGCGCCGAGATCCGGATGGCACCGAGGTGGTGTCCAGCAAATTGCCGCACTGGTGTGGCCATCCTACAATGCTGCGCCGAAAGACGGCGTGTCCAGCTGAGTTGCGGTCACTGTCAGTAGCGGACCGATGTGCGAATAGGCCGAAGGCAGCACAACGCGTCGAGATCCGGATGGCACCGAGGTGGTGTCCAGCAAATTGCCGCACTGGTGTGGCCATCCTACAATGCTGCGCCGAAAGACGGCGTGTCCAGCTGAGTTGCGGTCACTGTTGCGGTACAGTGACTCGAACGCGCCGAGATCCGGATGGCACCGAGGTGGTGTCCAGCAAATTGCCGCACTGGTGTGGCCATCCTACAATGCTGCGCCGAAAGACGGCGTGTCCAGCTGAGTTGCGGTCACTGTTGCGGTACAATGACTCGAACGCGCCGAGATCCGGATGGCACCGAGGTGGTGTCCAGCAAATTGCCGCACTGGTGTGGCCATCCTACAATGCTGCGCCGAAAGACGGCGTGTCCAGCTGAATTGCGGTCACTGTTGCGGTACAGTGACTCGAACGCGCCGAGATCCGGATGGCACCGAGGTGGTGTCTAGCAAATTGCCGCACTGGTGTGGCCATCCTACAATGCTGCGCCGAAAGACGGCGTGTCCAGCTGAGTTGCGGTCACTGTTGCGGTACAGTGAGTCGAACGCGCCGAGATCTGGATGGCCAAGTTTCAAGTTTCATCTGGCAGTTTTTCTCCATCCCTCCTGGATCAAAGAAGGTGAATGCTATGCTGTCCTATGGCAACATGAGCATCAACCTGATGAATACGGCATTCGAAAATCATAAATGCCCTAATGCACCCAAGAAGTAAATTTTTTTTTGCTCCAGTTGAGCCGTTTTCAATGCCTGTTTTTTGTTGTTTCCCCTCCATCAAGAACAAAACAAAAATACAAGGCGCTAAGATCCGAATGGCAAGTCCTGGATGTTGAGTGCCTCAGTTGAGAGTTCTGAGCAGTGCTTGTAAGACTATCTGAAGTTTATTATAAGAATCAGAGTAAGTTGAAGACTGTCTGAAGCTTATTTGCACCTGCTGCAGCTTCACTAGGTCCGGCGGAACTTTTTGCCTTTTCTTTTCTGCTTCTTTTCCTACAATGCGTTTCATCTGAAGACACGACCAGGTCCCTGAATGTGTGCAGGGGGACGCTATTGATTGAATGAAAATGGCGGCTTGACACAAAGCTGACTCAAGCGTTACTGTTGGTGCTATACAGACAAAAATTGGTTTTCAGTTTGTACATTCTTCAGGTTTTTTTTTTCCATTCAAGTCTGATTGAGAGTTTGTAGAAAAATGGCTTCAGATTTACCACATACTACTCTTCAACATTCTTCCTAAATGTAACAATGTGAAACTCGAGAACGGCTGTTTCTGTTTCCTTTCAAAATGCTGCCACCAATATTTTCTGAATGGAAGACACCATCTTGTAGCATAAAGGGCCGAAAGGGGTTCTGGTCTGGCCGATGGTTGGTGGAGACATTTTGACTATATCTTGGACCTGCCCGGCCTCGCCCAAAATGGCGCCGGTATAAATGGGACTCGTAACTCCTTGCCCGCAAATGTATATCTAGAAAATGTTATTGTAAGGGGCCCTGTCGTATTTTAATTACAAAATGTACGTCCACCGATTCCGCAACTGTTAGACACCTTTGTTCTTGTCACCTAATGGCCCGCTCGTTAAGTTCTTCTACAGTGTAAATGTCTCCTCATCATATACGATTTCAGTTTGCTCCGTGGCCGGCCCACGTGGTTATAGGCCCGTATTTGTATACTGACATTTTCACAATAAAGGTTTTTAAAACAAAACTCGGTAGTAGTATTTACATTTGTAAAGTTTTTACTTTTAGTGACTGTTTTCGAATCAGTAAAAGGCAAGTGAAATAAAGCAGTCCAATTACATGACGTATAAAAGGTATAATATGTAGGAACGCAGTAAAGATAAATGGTCAAGGGCAGTTGTGTTTTCCACTCCTGCAACATAAAGTGATCGATAAGAATCTGATAATCAGGCGTATCGGCGACTAAGATAGCAGGCCGAATCTCTTTTACTCAACGGCTCCGTCATGGAAGGAAGAAACGCCCTTTTTCTCGAAAAAGGAATATATTTTACTTGCAAGACAGTTGTAAATTTTCCGGGAAAGTACATTAGCCTGGAATATTATAACATATGTTTGAAAAAAAAATATTGTTCGAAAATAATAAAAAGCGTAATTTTTAGGTCATATGACCAAGCTTTTCATCATTAAATTAACAAAAGTAAAATGAACCAATGAAAAGTTTTATTAACAAGTCACATGACCTGTTATGCTTACGTTACGCGCTGCGCGCCGCGCCTCGGATCACTTCCGGGTGCGCTAACGCGGCGTGTCATAAAACGCATTACGCGACAACGTAGGTCAAGAATATAGTCAAAATGTCTCCACCAACCAGCGTTCACAACACAACCCCTTTCAGCAGTCCAAAAAGTTCTGTTAAATGACAACAGAGGGGACAGGCAACAAGAACCATCAGTCAAAGAGGGGAGGGCAAGTTCTTCTCTTCCGGGTCATGTTGGGGCGCTACCGGAACTGATCGAATTGGTAGTCTACAGTGTTTCTGGATGTTTCAGACTAAAGCTGGCGTCAGCATGAGACCACTACCATCTCGTAGCTCCGTCGTGGCCATTCCACGAGCAATCATGGCAGCCGCTCCCCACCAGAAGCCTGCGGGAGTCGGAGGCCCCCAAGACTTTTGTAGAATCTTCACGGCTGAGGGGACGCTTTTCGAGAATGGGACCCAAGCCCTAGCAGACAAGCGTCCGAGTTCCAAGGTGTCCCAGGGTCATTTTAGTGGACCAGGCCCAAAACCGAAGAGCCGGCCGCCATTTTGAGAGTCCTGTGGCAGCCGCCTATCGCTGCACCGCAAGAGCGGGCGCATCTAAACTACACGGTGAGCGAGACGCTGTAGTCGCAAGAGCGGGCGGTAAACAGCTGAATGGCGGAAGAGGCACAGTGTAGCAAAAGCGGGCGGAATGGCAACTAAAACGATAAAGGGGCGCCCCACTACAGCTTGTCTTCAGGTCAAACGGATTGTGGGACAAGGTCCAGAATTGAAGAGTCATCAAAAGGCAAAAAGTTCCGCCGGACCCCGGGAGCCGGTCGCCTATGTCGGGGGCGATCTCAGGCTACACCAGTGCTATAAGACTTGGGGAGGGTGTCGGAGCCAAGCGTCTTCTCCGAGTCCATGGCCATCACACCGCCCCTCAGGGGCCTCCGTCAAGCTGTTTAGGAAGGTAACATATCACATTGTTTTCTAATGCAGTCAGGTCCACAAACGACACTCACTTACTTTGAGAATAGTGAAGCTGCAGTAGGTGGAAATAAGCTTCAGACAGTGTTACAAGCAGTGCTCAGAACTCTTAACTATGGCACCCAACATCCAGAACTTATGCTATTTGAGAATGGTAGTGACATCGAAGCATCTCAGGGACCAAAACCATTAACGTACTTTCACGTATGAAAATCTTACTTGGGGAGGGGGCAGGAGCGAAGCGCCCCCTCCCAGTCAGCGCCACCACACCGTATGTTGAAAATCTGAAGCCATCGTTCTACAAAGTCAACCAAACTTGGATTGAAAAATCTAGAAAAATGTACAAACTGAAAACCAGTTTTGGTCTGCATAGCATCAGTAGCAACGCTTGAGTCAGCTTTGTGTCAAGCCGCCATTTTGATTCAACAAAGCACAGGCATTGAAAAAGGCTGAAATTCAGAACTCTAAACTATGGCACCCAACATCCAGGAGCTTGCCATCTGAATCTTGGAGCCTTGTGCTGTTTTCGATCTATTCACACATCGGTCCACTACTGACATCATCTTATAAAACAACGTTATGTAAATAGTTTTTTAATAAAATGTTTTACCCTGTTTCTTTGCTGGTGTGTTGTCTATATTTTTAATATTTGCATAGGGTTTGTCGTTATTTTGTGCGGTATGGGTGATGGAGCCGAGCTGTCTTGCAGCCCTCATGGTGTGGAGCTCAGTTCATCTCACTATTTTCGTATTTCTCATGAAGGGTTGTTCCTAATATTTCTATTTTAGCGAGGTCAAAAAGAGATCTAATTAGTGGCCTACTGATTTTGCTCGATTACTTTTATTATTTTACACGATTTTTCACTATCTGCAAAGACTAAACAGAGTATTGCGACTTTGTGCTTGTTTGTAAATAGAGAATGATCCAAAGAGAACCAATTCTAAAACAGTAAATGCTTGGACAACAATCAATCAAATGGAGAGACAAGGAGGCACGACGGATTACAACGGGGGTAAAGGCCTGCGTTAACTACCCTTCAGTATCTGCAAAGAGAGAGTACTACTAAGACAAAAGAGGGGGGGGGGGGTGCAGCGTTCAAAGCACATCAGCGTGCATAAATACGAAAATGTTTTTATCTATCACGTACTTGACATTTTAAAGCTTTTCATATTTGCTATTAAAAAACCAATGAAATTCACAGAAAAAACCATAGGTTATAGTGGATATATAGTTAGAAATTTGCATTTACAAAACCTTGAAAATTCAATGAAAAAACCATAGGTTATAGGCCATATATAGTTAGGAATTAGCATTTACAAAACCTTATTTTACTCGCATAAAACCATTGAAATTCCATATATAGTTAGAAGCGCTAACTATATATCGCGCACCCGCAATCCACTGCTGATGATGTCACATATTACATCATTCATGACATGGTCAGTGACATCACTGATGACATCACTGATGACATCTCAAATGACATCACTGATGACAACTCAAATGACATCACTGATGACATCTCAAATGACATCACTGATGACATCACTGATGACAACTCAAATGACATCACTGATGACATCTCATTTTTCATCACTGATCACATCACTTATGTGATAATACAATGAACCTCTTCAGACTCTAATATAACCTTACATACACTCAGTATAAACAGACACTCACAGACTGTCACTCATCCATGGAGTTACTCACACACCTACTCAGTCATGCAAAGAATCAATCACACCTCCATTTCCTCAACTATAAAGTTATACACATCTTACTTATTCAAACATATAATAACACATATTTATTCTCTTATATAATCCCTGATACAAGCTCACAGTGATCGATACAGCCACTCACACATTCACTGGCTCTTATGTTCAGTTATTTATATATCTCAACTCTCACATGTATTGTGTTTTACATACGTACTTACTTGCTCATGTAGCAATGAGAAATCCATTCACTCACCAACACACCCATGCATAGTCAACCGCCCATATAGCTGTTTCCACATGCACTCTTGAACTCATACTCCTAGTGAATCAACTGCTTACACATCTATGCACAGAGTCACGCACCTCCCAGCCACCCACACACACACTCAGCCTCCCATTCAAATACTTGGGCAACCAATCAATAACCCATATGGCCACTCTTATAGCTACTGATCAACACATGCAGCAGCTTACACAACAACAAACATACTGATGCACAAATTAAGACAGTTTAGTCACTAACCCATGCACTCAGTGAGACACATTTAATCACTCACTCATACAGTCAGTCATGCACCTACTAAATTCTTCATCCAGACACTTATACATCCACTCATTCTTCAATATGTGAAACATATTTTAACTTTACAGAAACATACAGTCACTGGGTGTTGTCATCAGTGATGTCATCAGTGATGTCATTTGAGATGTCATCAGTGATGTCATCAGTGATGTCACTGACCATGTCATGAATGATGTAATATGTGACATCATCAGCAGTGGATTGCGGGTGCGCGATATATAGTTAGCGCTTCTAACTATATATGGAATTTCAATGGTTTTATGCGAGTAAAATAAGGTTTTGTAAATGCTAATTCCTAACTATATATGGCCTATAACCTATGGTTTTTTCATTGAATTTTCAAGGTTTTGTAAATGCAAATTTCTAACTATATATCCACTATAACCTATGGTTTTTTCTGTGAATATATATATATATATATATATATGTATATATATATATATTCACTAATAGTTAGGAATTAGCATTTAAAAAACCTAGGAAATTCACTGAAAAAAACATAGGTTTCACCAATGTTATAGTTAGCTGGACATATCTCTCATACAGAACTATTGAAATTCCCTCGTTATAGTTAATTCAGCTAACTATAACTTGCGCGCCTGCAATGCACTGCTGATGACGTCACATATTACATCACTCATGACATGGTCAGTGACATCACTCATGGCATCACTGATGACATTTCAAATGACATGACATTGCAAGTACATAGAAGACTGCATATATCTTCTGTAAGGGTTTGAAGCAGTCTATTCCCTAACGCCTATTTTAATGCATGAGTACTTAGATAGTGAGTGGATGATTACAAGACTGCAAGGAAAGAACCTGATTGAATGTATAACAGCCTCAGTTGTACCACGGTATACAGATAAACACATACTTCTGAATGACTCACTACAATATTGAAACAGTAGTGTGAGAATGTTTGCTGGAAGTATTAGGATACACATTGAGGAATTGAACGTACAAAACATAAGTTTGCTGGTGCATAGAACAGTGCATGCACAGTCTATAGAGGTTTGAAACAACCTATGCACTAATGCCTCTTTTAATCCATGAGTATCTAGATACTGACTGCATCATTACACTTCTGCAAAGAAAGTTCTTCACTAAATTTATTACAGCTTCAGTTTTACCACGGTACAATGGAAAAGAACATACTGCTGACTGGCTCAATACAATACTAAAACAGCAGTGTCACAATGTTTGCAGGAAGTCTAAGGATACAGACTGGGCAATTGAAGGCATAAAACACAAGTTTGCAGATGCATACAAGACTGCATGTATATTCCATACGGATTTAAAGCAATCGATACCCTCAAACCCACTTTGCATATTTTAAATCAATACAAACATTTAAAGAATATATAACTGAATCTATAACTGCTTCACTTTTAGTACAATAAATACATTAGTAGATAGTGCTCAAGCCTTTATTATTTTTCAACAATAAATGTATTCTTGTAACATCTCATAATTTAACAGAGATTCCAATACAACTTCATCAGATATGTCATTGAGATCAATTTCCTCATCAGCAGGTTCTGATTTAATTTGTACTAAAATTTTAACATAATTTAAAACTTCCAGAAAATCTCCATCATGGCTTTCATCCTCAAAATCACAATTCATGTCTGCAGCACTAATTTTCCCTTCTTCACTCTCATTGCCTGTGACAGATATGATTCGTTCTTCAATTATATACAAAGTAATATCCAAAATTCAAAAGTATGAGGCTGTTCTCTTTCCATAATTTTTCCTTTATGTTCTTGTTCCTTGTATAAAAATATATTCAGTTACTTTTATCACTTTTCGTAATATATAATACAAAACTACCATTTTCACATATTTTGGCCTTCAAAAAATACGATATAAATACTATTATCTAATAACGTTCCATTAGTAGAGTTTTAGGGGCAGATTTATGAGGCCGTTGCGTCTCTTTGCGCCGCAATTGCGTCACTTTTTTTGACGCAACTGCAGCGCAAACAATGCGCCCTATTTACAACGTGACGCATCTAGGAGATGCGTCACGTTGTAAAGCACTGCGCCATAAGGAGGCGTTCCTGCGCAGGGGGGGGCGTTCCTGCGCAGGAACGCCTCCTGAAAGTGGCTGAGTGAAATCTATGAGATTTCACTCAGTCACTTTCAGGGCAATGCTGCGTCAAAGCCCTGCGCCTGCTTAAAGCAGGCATAGGTCTTGACGCAGCATTGTGTAGATGGGGCACCCCCGAGCCTTGCTGGAGCTGCGCCACGCTTGCAACGCAACTCCAGCAATGCATCACATTTCCGGCACAGATGTGTCACGCATCTGTGTCGTTTTTGCACCATGGTGCACCGCATTATAAATGCGGCGCACCATGGATGGCGGAGCTGTGGCGCACTGTGGCGCACGTTAACTGGCGCATCCCTGGGGATGCGCCAGTTAACATAAATCTGCCCCTTAGTCCTTTGCAAAATAATACAACTATAATT
Organism: Lissotriton vulgaris; assembly: GCF_964263255.1. NCBI lineage: Eukaryota > Metazoa > Chordata > Amphibia > Caudata > Salamandridae > Lissotriton > Lissotriton vulgaris. The sequence continues at coordinate 1,151,180,156 of NC_141698.1, forward strand.
ACTTATAAGGATACTTATAAGGATATCCTGTTCTTAGCTTTTCTTAAATTTTGAAAGCAGTCACTCCTTATGACTATAGGAAAAGACTCAGGCTGGTATAGTAAAATACACCTCTAAAAAATGTAGAATATGTCTATTCACCTTACCCATTCCAAAATGGTAAATGTGTTTTACTAAAATAGAAAAGATAGTATTCATTGTCCAGAATAACAGTGTGCATCTGTGTATATGTAGACATCATTATCACACTACTTTTTGAATACTTCATGTCTTTACTCTATCTCTATTCCTCATCTATAACTTAGTCTAACCCTACTAATTACCTACCCCTTCCAATATCGAACTAGCCTCTCCTCTAGTATTTATCTGCAACCTTGTAGCTTACGGTTCTTTTTTTTCTCACTGCTTATAACTTATAATTACGTAACATTCATTAACCTAGGCCTCTCAGTTTATTGTCTAATTTTTATATTATTACTTTCCTTGTTTTCTTCTACTAACTTTTACTTATGCAGTTGCTTGTTATCTATTCTGTCAATCCTTCAATATCTTGTGTTTTTCATTAATGTTCCTTGTTAATTCAAAAGTCTTTCTACTATTCCTTACTCAATGTGTTCTTTTCCCTTAAGATCTTGCTTAACACAAATGCTATCGTTTCTTGTTTTAAGTTACAGAAAATACATCGACTGAGTACATTCAATATCTTCTATAATGTCAGGTAAGTTTACTTACTCACTAACTTGTCAAACAACGTTCTTTAACTCTCACAGAAATATTTCCACTGTCTCTTCAAGAATGTCTAAGGAGGAATTGAAAATGGGTCTGAACTCCGGCACATCTTTGGTGAAGTGCACTCTCGTTAGTGAGCTCGTGCCTCACCAAGGATTCCCTACAACTCTGTTGTAAATGACTAGATCGCAACCGCTTCTTTCAGCCGCGGCCCGTGGGGGGAGTTGCGATGGGGCAGGCAGGGGGAGCATGGGAGGGGCAGTGTGAGGGGTGATAAACAACGGAATCTGGATGATTGCAGGTATGTAAACGATGATATTAATAAAACGAATTTCAGGCCATATTATCAACAAAACGCGATAGATTAGCGCTGCTTTTATCGGCCGGAAAACTGCTGATAAAGCGGAGATAAAGGGCTTCATAATGGGCACTTGTGAATTGCCATAACAGCCCAAGTTAACACCAGATTCAGAAAAGGGGGTGGTGATGAACAGAGTGTATGAATTAAGCAGACCACTCTTACCCAGTCCAAAGATCAGGGCTTGATCCATCACCGTTATTTAGCTCACTGCCCCATCCCACCTCAGAACCTGGCTATATGCAAATCAGTCTGTCCCTGGCCCAGTGCATCATGGGAACAGGGCAGACCAAACTACCAAGCCAATTCTTCACCAGAAAGGAGACAAGCTTCCGGGGACCGGTTTCTGGCATTTCAGCCGTCGTCGGCCCGGCTTGCTTGAATCCTGATGGAGTAGTGAGCAAGGGACTCATGTCTGAGTATACCCTGCCACACCTATAGTGGCCAAAAACGATTCAGAAAAGGGGGTGGTGATGAACAGAGTGTCTGAATTGAGCAGACCACTCTTACCCAGTCCAAAGATCAGGGCTTTATCCATCACCGTTATTTAGCTCACTGCCCCATCCCAGCTCAGAACCTGGCTATATGCAAATCAGTCTGTCCCTGGCCCAGTGCATCATGGGAACAGGGCAGACCAAACTACCAAGCCAATTCTTCACCAGAAAGGAGACAAGCTTCCGGGGACCGGTTTCTGGCATTTCAGCCGTTGTCGGCCCGGCTTGCTTGAATCCTGATGGAGCAGTGAGCAAGGGACTGATGTCTGAGTATACCCTGCCACACCTATAGTGGCCAAAAACGATTCAGAAAAGGGGGTGGTGATGAACAGAGTTTCTGAATTAAGCAGACCACTCTTATCCAGTCCAAAGATCAGGGCTTGATCCATCACCATTATTTAGCTCACTGCCCCATCCCAGCTCAGAACCTGGCTATATGCATATTTTGATCTTAAATTTTGCCTTTAAAAATATTAGGTAAGAATTTGTTAACTCTTTGGGCAAACGTTGTTTAAAAACTAATTGAGCATCATTACAATGTATCCAACCTTTCAGACATTTTAAATACACAATGTGATGTCCAAATGTGGTAGAAGGTCCATCATGATAAATATTAGCAATAGCTACAAAGGTTCTTCCTGATATTGAACATTGATCAGCTACAACATTTTTTATTAAAGTTTTCACTTTTCTTCAATCAGCTCTACAACGTTGCAGCATTAAAATACCATACTGTCCATATATTTGTATAAGTAATGTTGATGACATTTCTGATTTACATTGGCTACACTCCATGTTTTGACTTTCTCCTCTAATTAGATTGTTAAAAGACACTGATTCACAGTCAGGTAAAGCCAAATATATAAATCTCTCAGTGTCTATGTCAGTGCTCCATGTAAACAAACAATTTCGACAGTCATGATGCCATTAATGGGAAAGGCCAAAAAGGTTTTCAACATCTATACCTTTATCTTCCAGTACACCAAGCATAAACATTAAAAATTCCTGACAATCTTGATGAATATTCTGCGTAAATTGAGTAGAACGAGAACATATGTACAAAACATTTCGAATATCAGAAACAGTGCCTACAGTGAAGGGTTGGGATAGCAGGTGCAGTGGCACTCTAGCAGGTAGCTGGTAATGATAACTTGACTACAGCAATTAGGAAGTGTAAGGTGCCTCCAGGACAGGGTAAAACCCAAAACCCTGAATGAGTGAGGAGCTAGAAGCCCATCCCTCAGTACGAGCAAACAGAATCCTGGGCACACAAATAAATATCAACAGTTGATACAGTAATTAGTGAATAAATGATGTCGACACCGGTAGTTCCTTTTGAAGGTTTTTTAATACATGCAGATGTTCTCTAGTAAAAACAACAACGCCAGCCGACACGTGTTTCGTCAACAGGTCAATGCCTGTGACTCTTCAGGGCTGAGAAGGCGTATTGAAGGTATCGAGGTTCCGGTGATAATTCCAACCCGAAGTGCGGTAAAGCAGAACTCTCCTAGTGCTCGTCTCATTGGAAGAGTGAATTACTCGGATTTACTCTTCCGACGAGACGAGCACTAGGAAAGTTCTGCTTTACCAGGCTCTTCCATTGTCCAGGACGCAACCGCCCTTTGGACAACTATCTTCGCTAATGTAGCTTTCATCTCCTGTTATACCCGCACTCCGGGTTGGAATTATCACCGGTGTCAACATCATTCATCCACCAATTACTGGATCAACTGTTGATATTTATTTGTGTGCCCAGGATTCTGTTTGTGAATATCAGAAACATGTTGTATTTTCCTTTTATCACTACTACATTTCTCATAAACAGAATTCAACAATGAACAGAATCTTTTGTCCCTATTTTCTACAATTTGCTGTTGCAAATTTTCAAGAAAAAAAACAACATTAACAACTACATTAGCATAGCAGTTGACACCACAACTATTTTCAAACCGATAACCAACATTCTCTTCAACACTATCCTTTTTCTTTTTGCTTGCAAGCACAAATTCATCTTGTTTTTTTTCTTTCTCTACAGTTTCACAACAGATATTCTCAAATCTTCTTTTTCTACCTACCCAACGCTTTTCAACTACTGGATATTGACCTAAATTGGGTGCATATTCTCTTCTTAACCTATTATACTCTTTCACACAATTTGCATCTGCACAAACCTTTGTCTCATCAAAATCAATCAAGTACAATCCAGATAAAGTTCTGACTCTAAACAAAGCAACATATGCCATACCCTCTTTAAACACGGTACTTCCAATATTCACTAAAGCACAATCTACACATAAACCTTGAGATTTATGAATGGTCACCGCATATGCCAAACAAACAGGAAACTGTTTTTTGCAGACATACAAATCTTTTACAAGCAAAAAACGAGCTGCACAATGACTAACTTGTTGTACTTCAGCAATTTCATCGAATTTGATTTTCAAAAATTCAATCCCACCTCTATTAACATAATTAACAAAATCAACAATTTTACCCATTGCTCCATTTACTAAACCTTTTTCCACATTCAAATTACGTCGCACAATTACCCTATAATATACACATGCATACAAATTCTTTTCTAAACCTGCAGTTTTACTTTTCGATTTCTCTAAACAATCCACTTTCCTCTTCAACTTTTCACTAAAATAATACTGATTCCTTCATGTTCTATTTTATCAATTGCTTCCAATTTTATAATTTCTTCATTTTCCAACTTTAACATTTCTTCATTGAATATAGAACATTCACGCAGTGTTGGCATTAAGCAGATTCCAGATTTGTTTTCTGCAAATCTCATGTATTTTTTCTCTGGGACAATATTTGCATTTGGAAACAAACTGGAAAGTAATCGTCTCTGTAAAGCTTGTTTGCCATGTTCGGTCAATTTTCCAATTCTTATATCTTGAAGAATAGTTCCATAATCAACATCATTTGCCTGTCGCATATTTGCAGTAACTTCCTTATACTAAAAACTTGACCAAACGTTACATTGCCAATACTCCCTAGAGACTTTCTGGTATCTTCATGCATCTTCATGCACCAGTGTTTTAAACACTGGCTGTCCTTTTACAGGAGTATGTTGTAGAAGATCTCCAAAAACTATGACGTCTTTTCCTCCGAATAATACGTCATACTCTGTTTTAAGAATTTGCTGCATTCTTAAATGCACAAAGGCAAGCATTAAGTTTGAGACCATGCTTACCTCATCAATAATGAGAAGCTTCATTTTCCTCAACACTCCTGAAACTTCACAAGAAGCTTCTCCAGATAGCTTGTGGTATTCTAATTTGTTGTCATGCTCTACTGGTAGCATTAATAAACTATGTAAATTAATTCCTTTAATATTGTAGGCTGCTAATCCAGTTGGAGCAGTGACAACAGAAGACAAATGCGACTTAGTTCTTTTCTGTAGAAAACTTGTGATTACTTTAATCAAAAAACTGCAATACCTAAGGAGAAAGAACCCAGCTGTAGCATTAATTCAGGAGACCTATTCGCAGGGTAGAACTGTCAAGGCATTGAATAGATGGGGTTTCCATATGGCCGCGCATGCGGAATTCTCCTCCGGATCCAGAAGGGTAGGTGTTCTAGTAAATAAGCGGTTTCCCATGGTGGTGTTGAAAACCTTCAATGACGAACAGAGTCGATTCGTGGCCATGTCCAAGCAGTGGGACGGCAAGGTGTACAATATTGTTTCTGTTTATGTACCACCAACATTGCATAATTCGGCATTCACAGACCAGGGGAAGTTCCTTTTAGCCCTCCCTGAAGGGGAACTGAATGTAGGAGGAGACTTCAATGCAGTCATGAACCCTGAACTCAATAAGCAACCTGTCAGAACCACAGGGGGGGAACCTCGCCACTTACAGGAATTCGTGGAGGTGCTGGGATTTTTCGATTTTTCGATTTCCATAAATCCCCCCTACTGACAGGCAATTCATTATCACCGCTTTACCGGCAGTTTCCTGCCGATAATAGCGGCGATAATGTATCGCCTTTTACTGATAATATGGCACTGACTGGCATATTATTAAGGACCGGTGTTAAAATTATTGACGTTTTATCGCCAGGAAACTGCCGATAAAAGCGGCGATAATGTATTGCCCTTTATTGATAATATGGCTCATAATCCCTTAATGTACAGAAACGCACAAAATGATATTAAACAAAAAACCATAACAGCATGCATTATAGCAAAAAACGTTTACTACTATAAAATGTTTAACGACGGACGAATATAGGAGCATATTATCAATACAGGCGATAACATTATCAACACTTTATCAGCAGTTTCCGGCCGATAAAGTGGTGATAATTGTATCGCCGAGTCTTGATAATATACCCCATATTTCCTTAATGTACAAAGATACACCGCACATACATACATATAATTAACCAATTAAAATCCTGTACACAATAATTCAAAAGAAAACACACATTTCTATTGGTTTAACATTCCAAACTTTTCCAACTAACAAAACTTTCAACCATTCCCCCATTCCACTGTCGTAATTTGACAGTGATCGGGTTAGCGTTAAGCTTTGCTACACGCATTTCCCCTTAACTTGACTATGGTAGTTGGAAGCCATTTTAGCACGCTGGTGGCCATCTTTATGAATGCGTCGCCTCGTGGTCAGCATACCCTTTTGTCCTTTCTTTGTACCGCTGACCACTTGAATTTGCCCAGCAACAGGCTATTTTTAGTACTGGTCAAGCTTGCACATGCGCAGTTAAAGCCTTCTGCACTAGTGGACAGTCATCACTTAGGAATGTCCCTCCAAACTGACCAGTGGTGTTGTAACTCCTCCCATGAGTTGGCTGTGTTCCAAAAATGACCATATATGTACCTAAAACTCTGTAAATGTGTTCTGCCTACTTTTTATTGCTGTAAACTGTATAAAAGATGTCTCGCACCGATGTTCGGTGTGATACTTCTTGCATTACCGAAGGGTGCTGTAGGAATGTACCACCACCCCATGGGGTCTTAATAAACTTGTTCTTTGTACTTTTCCAGTTTCCGTGCCAACATCTTTTTATGGTGTAGCGGGTTTTGCGGAATATGTAGGCCTGGAGAACCCAATACCACACCACAATCTGCCAGTTACCATAGAAACACTTCAGGGAACACCTAACTCATTCATGTCATGGTCAGTGACATCACTGATGACATCTCAAATGACATAACTGATGACATCACTGATTACATCATCCAGTGAATGTGCTTTAGTTTGAAATTTAAATATGTATTATATATATATATACAAGCCTCGGCTGAGATGAAACGCGTCATGGCGACTGGTGGGCTGTTATTTATCACGAATAAAAAGCACTGAGAACGAGAGCACGGAGTCTGTGGCTTTACTCAAATTTCCGTTTTGCTGCGTGGCGTGGCATGGGCTATGCTGTGTTGTGCTGCTTTGGACCGAACGCAATATATATATATATATATATATATATCCAGCTCGAGTCCGATCCACGGCGAAATGTCTTTTTATTCGGCACTGTTTGTGGTTAAGTACATTGATTTGTAATTTGTTGACTATGTGATCTAATTATGACGACGTCATACCACTTCAATATGGCTGATGGGTTGCCATGCCGATTCACGGCAAAATACTACAAAAAGCGGAAAGAGGGGTTTGCGCGTTAACAAAACTTTATTTAAATCACATATGTTGGCAATATGCTTGTAATTAATGTAAGCATTTACTGGGGCTTTAACAAGTAAGATAGCCCTTAAAATGTACAGCAATTCACAACTTGCCGTTTACTGCCAACACTTTCCAATATGGTGTAATGATTGGATGTCCCTTGTTTGTTTCGTCCACTGATCACGTGTGAACGCTATCAAAAACATGGCGCCCGCCATCAATGTTTGTAACATTGAGGAAGGCGGAGCGCCGAAACGCGTCTGTTGCAAACCAAAGAATAAACTAACTGAAAACGACCCCCGGAGTGCGTGGTTTCTTTCCTTCGTGCAAGTCTGGTGGAAACCGTGAGCTGGATATATATATATATATATATATATTACCTACTGGCGGTCGCCAGTAGGTAGTTATAGTTAGGATTTTTTTCAATGTTAAATCTCAAAATTCTATTTGGAATAACTTAGGCGCCAGTTGACGAATATGCCTGAAAATGTCCTCAAAATGGCCTTGGGGTGCCCCGGTCCTTCCCTGAAAGTTTGGGAGGGATTCGTCAAGCGGGGGCCGAGATAAAAGGGGGGTCCCAAAACACGTTTTCCCCATGTTAATTTCCATAGGGCGGTCGATTTCACTTTTAGCCCGAACGGCTGAATGGATTTCCACCAAATTTGGCAAAATTATAGGGACTGGTAGCCCGATGTGCCTTTGCTATGTCTCGAGATATGTGCTCCAGTGGGTTTTGAGTAATTTAAAAAATATATATATCTATGGCAACGCCCCGGTACGTGCCCCAGGGAGCGCTCCGGGGCGCCACGTGAGGTGCACACGGAAAGCTGTTTGGCTCTCAGGTGTCTGTAAACATTCGAAACAGTCCGGAGCGGCCGCCATCTTGTGTCTCGGTAAAAACGAGACACAAGAGGTGGCTAAAACAAAGGGGGAAATGACCATAAGGCGTCAGGGATAGACCCCCTTTGACCCCCTAGGTTTGATGTGGGGGCAATAAAAGGGTCCAGCGGGGCATTTAAAATATATTTTTTTTCGTTTTGCGCGGGGAGAGCGCCCTGTGCGCTCCCCGGTGCGCGTACCAGGGAGCGTAATATGAGGAAAAAAGAATGACAGAGTTTTTAAAAAAGGAAGCCTTTTTTTAGAAATTGAAGGTAGTTCTAAAAAGAACTTTTTTTTTCTTCTTTTTGTTGTTTTATATTTTTTTGTGTTTTTTGAACATTTTGTACTTTTTTTGGCTTTTCAAAACAGTTTTATATTTTTTTTGTATTTTTTTAGGGGGAGAAACAAAAAAAAGGGAATTGAAACTGGCTCAACTGGAGCAAAAAAACAAAAAAACCCAAAAATGTGTTCTTTTTGGGGCACTTGTGATTGTCACCTGCAAGGACGATGAGCTTTATGCTCTCTTCACCATAGGCGATAAGCTTGCCACATGCAGTACAAGTGATTTTAAAATCAGCAAATCTTGGCTGAATACAAGGCATCATCTCTGATGTTTCTGGTCCCGATGAAGTGAGTTCGTTTCTTTGGGAGGTGGTCCTTGAAGACTGGGGGAGGTTACTGGCCAGTTCCCTGAGCTCTGCACGAGAATAGTTGTTGGGGTGCTTACGGGTCATATGTCGAATCATGGTATAGTTACCAAAGGAATATTTTTTGTTTGGGTTGCCCCTTGAGAGTTCTTCCTTACAGATTAGGCAAGTTACCTTGGCTGCATTCACTTTTTTCTTGCCATCTGGGAGTGAAAAAAACTCCCATACAATGTGTGGCTTGGGCTTGTATGGGGTATTTTGTTTAGGCAGCCATCTTTTACTCCCCTCCTCCTCTTTCTTTCCTCCTCCTCCTCTTGTTGACCACCAATATAATCTTGAGCTGGTCCTCGTGGTGGTGGTGGTGGTGGTGGTGGGGCAGATGCACCAGCTGATGCTGCTACTGAAGCCATTATAAAAATCAAAAAGGTACAGAGAGGTACAAACAGGTCTTCCTCAGCCAAAGGACAAAGTCAGAATAAGGAAAAAAGGTGGGGTCTTTCATCATTTGGAAAAAAAACTGTCCTGAACCAATGAGAAGTGTTATTTTCAGGTCACAAGACCAGGGGCTTCATCATTATGAAACCAAAACTGTTATGAACCAATAAAAAGTATTATTTTCAGGTCACTTGACCCTGGGACGCGTCGCATAAGCGCGTCGGATGATTACGTTGCGCGATCGTATTTGCTCGAGTACTTCCGGGTGCGCTTACGCCGTGCGTATCACGCGGACACGGCTACGCGATACGTCACGATCATGTTTTCGTTTGTGATATTGGCGCTCACGGGACGCTCCCCGGAGCGCGCCCCGGGGCGCTTTATAGAAATACGCTTTTCGGGGCGCTCCCCGGGGCGCGCACCGGTAGCGCTCCAAAAAAAAAAAAAAATGGGAAAATTGTAGGGACACGTAGTCCTATTCTGAAGTAACTTTGAAAAAATATGTATTGTGCTACATTGGGCTTTATATATGTTAGAGCCAAAATGTAGCCCAAATATAGCCCAATGTAGCCCAATGTAGCCCAAAGATTGCCACCAGAGACAAAAAAAAATATAGCCCAAATATCAGCCAGATGTAGCCAAACTGTAGCCCATTGACAGAATGTACCAGAGTGTTCTAAACAACTAGAGCGCTAACAGTCTTACTTATAAAGTGAGACTTATAGTTAGGAGTTAGCAATAAAAAAACCTATGAAATTCACTGAAAAAACCATAGGTTTCACACCAGTTATATTTAGGAATTAGCATTTAAAAAACCTATGAAATTCACTGAAAAAACCATAGGTTTCACACCAGTTATAGTTAGGAATTAGCATTTAAAAAACCTATTAAATTCACTAAAAAAACTGATGTCATTTGAGATGTCATCAGTGATGTCATCAGTGATGTCACTGACCATGTCATGAATGATGTAATATGTGACATCATCATCAGTGGATTGCGGGTGCGCGATATATAGTTATTGCAACTAACTATATATGCGAATTTCTATGGTTTTGTGCGAGTAAAATAAGGTTTTGTAAATGCTAATTCCTAACTATATATAGTCTATAACCTATGGTTTTTTCAGTGAATTTCAATGGTTTTTTAATAGCAAATATCAAAAGCTGTCAAATGTCAAGTACGTGGTAGGTAAAAACATTTTCGTGTTTATGCACGCTGATGTGCTTTGAACGCTGCCCCCCCTCCCCCCCCCTCTTTTCTCTTAGGAGTACTCTCTCTTTGCAAATAGTGAAGGGTAGTTAACGCAGGCCTTTGCCCCCGTTGTAATCCGTCGTGCCTGCTTTTCTCTCTATTTGATTGATTGTTATCCAAGCATTTACTGTTTTAGAATTGGTTCTCTTTGGTTCATTCTCTATTTACAAACAAGCACGAAGTCGCAATACTCTGTTTAGTCTTTGCAGATAGTGAAAAATCGTTTAAAAAAACAAAAGGAATCGAGCAAAATCAGTAGGCCACTAATGGGATCTCTTTTTGACCTCGCTAAAATAGAAACATTAAGAACAACCCCTCATGAGAAATACGAAACTAGTGAGATGAACTTAGCTCCACACCATGATGGCTGCAAGACAGCTCGGCTCCGCCACCCACCCCACCCAAAATAACGACAAACCCTATGCAAATATTATAAATATATACAACACACCAGCAAAGTAACAGGGTAAAACATTTTATTAAATAACTATATACATGGCAGCCTGCTGCAACATCGATCCAAATGCCTTTTGGTGACTCTTCCATTGTGAACATTGTCCCACAATCCGTTTGACCTGAAACGATTACACAAATAAAACATTTGTGAGTTTTAAATTTCCGGAGAAGTATAATTCACCAATAGCTTTCTCTGTAGATCTTTTTCCATTAACAATCCCAGTTCCATCACCCGCCCAGGATATCACTACTGTTAGTAGGCCACTGATGAGTTTTTGACTTCGCTAGAAATAAGAAACATGAAAGTGGTGAGAGAAGCCAAGCTTGACGTTACGGCAGCCACGAAGTAGCTAGGCTCCGCCACCCCCCCACTGCTCCAAGCATGTCTGTCCCACCGCCCGCCACGCCCAATAACGGTAACATGAAATAAATACAAATCAACAGATACCTACCCCCATTCCGGAAACTCCCAAAGTGCAACAGGGCCACGGTTACGCCCATCCGGAAGTTGTCGCCTCGACACGTGCAGGGCGAGGCCCGGCTAACCGCCATCAGCCGTGGGGTGGATGGCCCGAAATGTTATGGTCTTCCGATTCTCTTCTTCTGCCGCCTTCAAGGCCACGGGGGGATGTCTTGCCTCTGCCTCCGACTCCCCCCCCTCTTATCGCCTGGTCCGGACATCACGGATATCAACGCCAGGTGTCGGCGTGGGGTGCGCTGGGAGGGAGAGGCGGCGCGAACGAGCCTCTCCCACCCCCCCAGGTGGGGGCTCCTCAGCTGCACCCCCAACGCTCCACTCACCCAACAAAAGGTCTCATCCATTGTTGCGAGGCAATGATGCTCCGCTCACCCAGCGGGGGTCTCGTCCACTGTTGCGGTGCAACAACGCTTCTGCGTCCAGAAACGTTCTCCTCAACTTTGAAGATTCTATAAGAGCCACGGGGTGCCCCGACCCCGGCAGACACCCCCGATGGGGAATGACTGCCATGATCACCCACGGAACGACCATGACGTAGCCGCGGGACGTTGGGGCACTCATGCCGGAGCCGGCCTCAGTCTTGAAATGACCAAAATCCTGCAAGACTACCAACTTGATCAGTTCCGGTGGGACACCAGTATGACCCGGTAGGAGAGATTGTTGCCTCCCACCCCACTTTGACTGATGGTTCATGTCGGCAGTCCCCTCTGCTACCCTTCAACGAAAACTTTTGGACTGCCGAAAGAAGTCCCGGTCCAACCACGAGTTGGTGGAGACATTTTGACTATATTTGGACCTTACTGACCTCACCCAAAATAGCGCCGGTACAAATGAAACTCTCAACTCCTTGTTGTGCCCCGATTGCTCAGCCTTGATACCATGAGATATGTATGCAGTTTTTAGCACATGAATTGATATGGGATAAGACTGATTATATTTTCGGACAATGAATTGACATGGGACGGGTACTGATTACACGTTCAAACAATGAATTGATATTAAGTTCTAATGCATCATTGATTACTGTATTTATTATTGAAGGTTCGAATTGTCGACACTTTTGGTACTTGCTCACAATGAATTATCGATATGATTTTGTTGCACTTGTCGCACTTTTTACTATGAAATCAACGACCACTGACTCTCTGTTATGTTTTCCACAAATAAATACCCCCCCCGCCCCCCTTTACAGTTCCAGCCTGCTCCGTGGCCGGCCCACGGGGTTGTAGGCCCGTATTTGGGCACTAACATTTTTATTAAAGGTTTTTGAAAAAGCAAACGTAGTTGTAACGCGTAGATTGGTAAGTTTCGAATAAATGGCCACTGTTTCCGATTTTTTTTTTTTTTAAAAAAAGCAGGTGAAATGAAGCAGCTCAATTAGTTAAGGGTTAAAAAGTATAGTACGCAGAAACATTGAAAATATGAATGGTCCAGGTTTGTTGTATGTGTTTTTCATTTTTGTACAGCATAAAGCAATCGATAAAGATCCTGGTTTTTAGCCTCTACTTTATATGCTACCTGTATCAAGGAAGTTGTTTTAAATGCCCCTAAACCACCCCGAACAAATGTCACCTGGCCCCCCTAGTACAAACGAAAACGACCCCATACCACTGTAGGTTATCTCTCTTCCTCAAAAATGACAAAAATTACTTTCTAGGACGTTTTGAACATTGATGATTTTCATATGATCTATTTATTAAAGTAATACTCATCTCTCCGCATGAAATTAATTTCCCACATGCTACACAAGTCAATCTCATCTGCCTAAAGTTCTTTTACAGATTTGGGACCGTTTCCCTTGCCTCTGACTCACTTATTGCTAAGTCATTGGTGGATGTTTATGCCGGTCGGGGATTATCCACCAAATCTCGAAGTTGTGCTTTAGAATAATTAAGAGGGTGCCACCTCTCCATGTGCCGATGCATGGTATGATTACCATAGCTATATTTTTTTTCGGTCCCTCTCGAGAGTTTTTTTTTTGCAGATGAGGCAGGTAACAAACCTGGCATTAACTTTCTTTTCATGAGGAGGAAAAGAAAAAAAATTCCAGAAAAAATTCACTTTCACATGGGACGTTCTTGGCATTTCTTTCAGAAACTTTTACATCACTGTGTCATTTCTTTGTCTATCCTGGTTAAAGCAATGTCATGTAAATAGTTGTTTAAAAAGTTTCTTTTGACGTGTTTACTTTGTTGGAGCGTTGTATATATTTATAAGTTATTAAAGTGTTATAATCCTAATACTTTGTTGGAGTGCTATATATTTTTAATGTGACACATAATTGTGAAGACTTTGATGTACAAAAAGGCATCCCTGGAATCTTCCGCTTCAGGCTCGGTCCCACACACCCTTACAGTGAGAATCCCCTCCCCAATCACAATACAGGATCGTTATCAGATAGTAGGAACGCGTGTGGTGTGACGGATCTCATGAGGTGGGGGCCTTGATCTACTGTAACTCTTTTGAACAGGGGTGATTCTTTACAGTTGGGTCCATAAACTACATCCGCAGGGCTAGGTGATAGCCTGGGACCGGCCTGGACAATCAGACACAGAGGAAGAGGAGTGTCAGAGGGTGCGGTAGTGAATAGGGTGAAAGGGAGGTGTCGGGCGGGCACAGGGTGTGATACTCAGGGAAGAGCAGCGCAGATGGGAGAAGGTTTATGGCCCATGCATGAAAGAGAGAGCGGGGGTGACCAGTGTGTGGGGGAGATGCTTGCGAGGGTGGGGAGCCATGCTGAGGATCCGCGACGTGCAGAGAGTGGGTCTGGTCAAGGCATCTAAAATGTCTGCCGTGCACGACAAAATTGTGGCATTGGAAAAAAGGCAAGATGGCGCAGAAAATGTTTATCAATACTGATTAATTTATTACAATTATTTTTAAGAATATATTTACTCGCAGTGTCAAAATGGCGGTCAACACTTCCTGATTTCCTTCGAATCAAACGTTAACAGACGTCACGCAGCAAAAAAAAAAAACGCTCACACGCAGCCGCTTGAAGACAAGTATCAACATACATGAACCTCCTCAACCACCCTCCAAAAACATAGGGGGTCAGGATACGTCTCCCGTACCCCCTTATACCCATTTCTCACATTGTTTTTCCTCCATCTTTTAATTTAATTAAATCGAAACACAAAATGGCGAATTCCCGTTTCGCTACCAGTTTGCGGCCCGGTTCGCGAACCGGGAAGCGCTTCTACCGCAAATTTTTTTTTTTTTATTTGCCCCACGGGACCCTTCAATAACCCCAACATCATTCCTAGGGGGTCAAGAGGGGTCTACCTTGCCCCCTTTCATTAAATTCCCCCTTCCTTTTTCTCCTCCTCTTGTCTCTCGATCCTACCGAGAGACAAGATGGCGGCCGCACCGGACTGTTTAGAATGTTGACAGACACCGGAGAGCCAATCAGCTTCGCTTCGCAAAGCTCCGTTACGCAAAAAGTACGCGATCTGGAGCGCTACCCGGGACGCTGTCACAGATATATAATTTTTTTTAAACGTTAATTTCTCAAAATCCGCAGGAGCACATATATTGAGACCCAGCAAAGGCACATCGGGCTACCAGTCCCTACAATTTTGCCAAGTTTCGTGCAAATCCATTCAGCCGTTCGAGCTAAAAGTGAAGCCAAACGCCCTATGGAAAAATGAATGGGAAAAACACGTTTTGGGACCCCCTTTTTTCTCGGCCCCCCCTTGACGAAACACCCCCAAATTTCCAGGGGCTGCTCAGAAACAAAATGTGCCATTTTCCTGAAAATTTCAGCCGATTCCGTCCACAAACGCCAAAGTTAATAGACATAGAATTTTCAAAAGTCCCATAGAGAAAAAATCCTAACTATATATTACCTACTGGCGATAGCCAGTAGGTATATATAGTTAGGATTGTTTTCCATCGGAAATCCGCAACATTCTATTGGGAATACTTTGGCGCCGGTAGAGGAATCTGCCTGTAATATTCCTTAAATTTGCCGGGCTGCGCTCTGCTCCTTCCCTGAAAGTTTGGGGGGTATTCGTCAAGAGGAGGCCGAGATAAAAGGGGGGTCCCAAAACGTGTTTTCCCCATGTTAATTTCCATAGGGCGGTTGGACGCACTTTTAGCCCGAACGGCTAAACGGAATTACACCAAACTTGGCAAAATTGTAGGGACTGGTACGCAGGTGTACTTTTGCTACGTTTGGTGAAAATTGCTCCAGTGGTTTTTATGAAAATTGACTTTAAAAAAACATATATATATCTGGGCGGAGCTTAACCACACATCTTATCATGAGATCTGATTGGCTGTCAGCACTTCATCCAAGAAGTGTTGGCAGCCATCTTGGGACCAATATACATGATAGCACCTCATTATTAAAGCATTGTAGTTAATAGTGGGTTTTAGGGCTTTAGTTACATTTTAAATCATTTGTTGATGGTACCGTACTCATTTTAGGAATTGTGGTGTGTTCTAAGGTGATTTTACCATGTGAAAAAGCCTTCTGCTGGGATATAATGAATCATGTTTGAAAGAAAACTATTATCTCATGCTTTTCCCACAGTGGTTTGGAACGGGATCTATATGACCATGTCATGAGTTATGTAATATGTGACGTCATCAGCAGTGCATTGCACGCACAAGTTATAGTGATTCCATCTAACTATAGTGTGAGAATTTCAATGGTTTTATGCGAGTAAAACTTCCAGCTAACTATAATTGGTTTGAAACCTATGGTTTTTTCAGTGAATTTAATAGGTTTTTTAAATGCTAATTCCTAACTATAACTGGTGTGAAACCTATGGTTTTTTCAGTGAATTTCATAGGTTTTTTAAATGCCAATTCCTAACTATAACTGGTGTGAAACCTATGGTTTTTTCAGTGAATTTTATAGGTTTTTTAAATGCTAATTCCTAACTATAATTGGTGTGAAACCTATGGTTTCTTCAGTGAATTTCAAAGGTTTTTTAAATGCTAATTCCTAACTATAAGTCTCACTTTATAAGTAAGACTGTTAGCGCTCTAGTTGTTCTTTAGAACACTCTGGTACATTCTGTCATTGGGCTACAGTTGGGCTACATCTGGCTGATATTTGGGCTACATTTGCTTTTTTTGTCTCTGGTGGCCATCTTTGGGCTACATTGGGCTACATTGGGCTACATTGGGCTTCATTTGGGCTACATTTCGGCTCTAACATATATATAGCCCAATGTAGCACAATATATATTTTTTTCAGAGTTAATTTTTCGTAAAAACCACTTGAGAATAGCAAAGGCACATTGGGCTACCAGTCCCTACTATTTTTCCCTATTTTTTATTTTTTTTTGCTATTGAGCGCTCCCAAGAGCGTTCTTTCATAAAGCGCCCCGGGGCGTGCTCCAGGGAGTGTCCCGTAAGCGCTAATATCGCGAGCGAAAACATGATCGTGACGTATCGCGTAGCCGCGTCCGCGTGATACGCATGGTGTAAGCGCACCCGGAAGCACTCGAGCGAATACGATCGCGCAATGTAAACATCCGACGCGCTTACGCGACGCGCCCCGGGCGCGTAGCGTAAGCGCGTCGGGTCATGTGACCTGAAAATAACACTTTTTATTGGTTCATAATAGTTTTGGTTTCATAATGATGAAGCCCCTGGTCATGTGACCTGAAAATAACACTTTTCATTGGTTCAATATTTTTTTTTTCTAAATTTTGAGAAACCCACCCATTTCTCTCACTATTGATTTGCACTTGGAGAGAGCAAGAGGTGTTTTGTGAATTATCTACTCATAATTTTCCTGATCTACAGCAATGGCTGCAAGGGAGTCATCCAGCAGTGATTCAGATGTTTTTTTGCAAGAGGACCCTCCTCACCAGAAAAAAAAGAACCACTTCATCTGGAAATTTTATGACATCCCTGAAGGACAAAAAAAAGTTAATGCTAGTAAAGTAACTTGCAAAATATGTGGCAGTATTTTATCCAGAGACAATCCTCAAAAAATATATAGCTTTGGAAATGCCAATTTAATTAGGCATGTCAAAAGAAGACACCCCAAAAATTATTCCAGGGAGAGAGTCAGGGAGCTGGCACGGAATTTACCAAGAGATGGCGGCAGCACCTCCACTGGTGGAGCAACACCTTCAGGAACAACACATGCAAGAATGGTCCCTAACATGCAGCCGGTCTTTGCAGGCATAAAATTTCTATGCGTGGACTGTGACGAACTACTCTGTTATGGGGAGCAGAGCGTTGAACTCATTCCAATAAAGAGACAGGAACACCAATGCTCTCCCCGTCCCTAAATTTTCTCTTTTTTTTGCTCCTGTTGAGCAGTTTTTTAATCCCTGTTTTTGTTTTTCCCCTGAAAAAAATCCCAAAAAAATATAAATCGTTTTAAAAAGTATAAAAAAAATATAAAACAACAAAAACAAAAAAAAACTTCTTTTCAGAACTACCTCCAATTCATAAAAAAATGCTATTTTTTTTTTAAAAAGTGTCATTCTTTTTTCTCCTTGTTACGCTCCCCGGTCCGCTCCCCGGTGCGCGTACCGGGCGCTCCCCCCACACAAATAAAAAAAAAATTTTTTTTGCCCTGTGGGGCCCTTTTAAGGCCCCCACAACAAACCTAGGGCGTCAGGGGGGTGTACCCTGCCCCCTTTTGCTCATTTCCCCCTTTGATTTTTACCACCTCAATCCTACCGAGGCACAAGATAGAATGTTTACAGACACCTGAGAGCCAATCAGCTTTCCGAACGCAAGTCGCGTGGCGCGCTTGTTGCGCTCCCCGGTGCGCGTACCGGGGCGCGGCTGTAGATATATATATTTTTTTAAACCTAAATTACTCAAAATCCACTGGAGCACATATCTTGAGACATAGCAAAGGCACATCGGGCTACCAGTCCCTACAATGTTCCTAAGTTTGGTGGAAATCCATTCAGCCGTTCGGGCTAAAAGTGAAATCGACCGCCCTATGGAAATTAACATGGGGAAAACGCGTTTTGGGACCCCCCTTTTATCTCGGCCCCCACTTGACGCATCCCACCCAAACTTTTAGGGAAGGACCGGAACGCCGCAAGGCCATTTTGAGGAAATTTTCAGGCAGATTCGTCAACCGGCGCCAAAGTTATTCCAAATAGAATTTTGAGATTTAACATTGAAAAAAATCCTAACTATAACTACCTACTGGCGACCGCCAGTAGGTAATATATATATATACACATACATATATATATAAATGCATTTGCTTATATATGCATATATATATATGTGTATATGTGTGCGTGTAGAGAGAGGTAGAGTGGTAGAGGTAGAGAGGTAGAGGTAGAGAGGTAGAGGTAGAGAGGTAGAGACTAGTAGAGAGAGAAGTAGAGAGAGGTAGAGAGGTATAGAGTAGAAAGTGAGTAATAGAGAGTTGAGAGTGAGTAGTAGAGAGTAGTAGAGAGCAGTAGAGAGAGTAGCAGAGAGTGAGTAGTAGAGAGTAGTAGAGTGAATATTAGAGTGAGTAGTAAAGAGTAGTAGAGAATGAGTAGTAGAGAGTGAGTAGAGAGTAAGTAGTAGAGTGAGTAGTAGAGAGCAGTAGAGAGTGAGTAGTAGAGAGTAGTAAAGAGTGAGTAGTAGAGAGTAGTAGAGAGTGAGTAGTAGAGAGTGAGTAGTAGAGAGTGAGTAGTAGAGAGTAAGTATCAGAGAGAGAGAATAGTAGAGAGTAGTAGAGAGTGAGTAGTAGAGAGTAGTAGAGAGTGAGTAGTAGAGTGAGTAGTAGAGAGTGAGTAGTAGAGAGTAGTAGAGAGTGAGTAGTAGAGAGTAGTAGAGAGTGAGAAGTAGAGAGTAAGTAGTAGAGAGTAGTAGAGAGTGAGTAGTAAAGAGTGAGTAGTAGAGAGAGAGTAGTAGAGAGTGAGTAGTAGAGAGTAGAGAATAGTAGAGACTGAGTAGTAGGGAGTAGTAGATAGTGAGTAGTAGGGACTGAGTAGTAGGGAGAGAGTAGTAGAGAGTAGTAGAGAATGAGTAGTAGAGAGTGAGTATTAGAGAGTATTGGAGTAGTAGAGAGTATGTGGTAGAGAGTAGTAGAGAATATTCCAAAATTTGGCACAGCACCACTTGCACAATAAGTCCAATCAAATCATATCACTTAGAGTCCTTATTAAAGCGCTGAATCTTGGTGTATATTCAAATGCTTTTATTTTCCTAAAACGATATGATAAGATATGACCCAGGGACCCCCAGTATGCAAGGGGAATTAGTCCCCCCTCTGCAAACGTGCCAGTGGCCTGCGTTGCAGAGAGGTGTAAAAAGGGGCATAGCCTCATTACACCTCTGTGCAATGCAGCCCCCTGGGGCATACTGGAGGTTCCAGGTGGGCTAGTTGGCCCCCCGGGACCCCTAGTATGAGAGGGGAATTAGTTCCCCCTCTTCAAACATGCACGGGATCTGCATTGCAGAGAGGTGTAAAAAACGGTGTGGCCTCATTACACCTCTCTGCAATGCAGCCCCCTGGCACACACTGGAGGCTCCTGGTGGGCTAGTTGGCCCCCAGGGACCCCTAGTATGCAAGGGGAATTAGTTCCCCCTCTAGAAACGCGCCAGGGGGCTGCATTGCAGAGAGGTGTAAAAAGGGGCATAGCCTCATTACACCTCTGCAATAGAGCCCCGTGGCGCATACTGGAGGTTCTAGGTGGGCTAGTTGGCCCCCAGGGGCCCCCAGTATGCAAGGGGAATTAGTTCTCCCTCTTCAAACATGCACGGGGGCTGTGTTGCAGAGAGGTGTAAAAAGGGGCGTGGCTTCATTACACCTCTCTGCAATGCAGTCCCCTGGCGCATACTGGAGATTCCTGGTGGGCTTTCAGGTCTTATATAGTTAGGAATTAGCATTAAAAAAAACTTTGAAATTCACTGAAAAAAACATAGGTTTCAGGCCTTATATAGTTAGGAATTAGCATTTAAAAAACCTTGCAAATTCACTGAAAAAAACATAGGTTTCAGGCCTTATATAGTTAGGAATTAGCATTTAAAAAACCTTTGAAATTCACTGAAAAAACCATAGGTTTCAGGCCTTATATAGTTAGGAATTAGCATTTAAAAAACTTTTAAAATTCACTCAAAAAACGATACATTTAAGGGGTGTTATAGTTAGCTGGACATTTCACTCATACAAAACCATTGAAATTGCTCCTATATAGTTAGTTGTACTAACTATATAACGCGCACCCGCAATCCACTGCTGATGATGTCACATATTACATCATTCATGACAAGGTCAGTGACATCACTGATGACATCTCAAATGACATCACTGATGACATCACTGATGACATCATCCTGTGAATGTGGTTTGCTTCGTTATTTAAATATTCATTATATATAGCAATTTGCATTGAAGAATGAGTGTATATTTTAAAATAAATATTTGGATGGAGGATTTAGTAGCAGTGTAATTGACTGTTTACTTGACCAATTTATAGTGTCTCACTAAATATAGTGGATAGTGACTAAACTGTTTGAATATCTGTATCTCTTTGTCAGTTGTCAGGTACTCCAGTTGGTTACTAGCTATGTGAAAGTCTGTATTAGTTATTGATTAGTTAACTGAGTATTTGTATGGGAGAGTGAACATGTGTGTGGTTCGGTGGGTGGGGGAATTGTGACTGCCCAAAGATGTGTGAATCATTGAATCACTAGATATATGAAGTTAAAACTACATGTTCTAACAGTTGTTTGGGTGAGTGAATATCTTTATGGGTGTGGTGATGAGCAAATATATTTCTCAATGGTACATGTCCAACAAACTAGAAAAATAAAAGGCAGTGCATGTGTCAGTTGTTGTATATAAATAAGTATACATAGGACTCAATGATTGTGTAAGTGACTGTATGGATAACTTTATACTTGTAATAATGATTTTATAATTCAGTAAGTGTGACTTACTATCTAAATGAATAGATGAAGTTGTGTTTATATAAGTGTGTAGCTAAGTAAATATGTAAGTATGATCCATTGTTTGCATAAGTGAGTAGGATGACTTCATATGTGAATAGGATGTGTGCTGGTGTGTAATGTCGATTTAGATGTATAAGTATTTTTGATAGTGTTCTATTATTCATTGACAGCATGTATGAGTGAACGTACAGGTAAGTGATAAATGTGTGTATACATCTATGAATCACTCAGTGGGTTTTTAGATACTTGTATTGCTGTAACAATGGATTCAAATATCATACTCTTTATTTTACAAAGAGTGATGAAAGATTTTACGAGTGTATGAAAAGATAAATGTGATTGTCACGTGGATGAACAGCAGCGCAAACTCACCCCCACCAACCCATTCCACGCATCGATTAGATGGTGGAAACGCTACATCGATGATGTGCTGGTGTTATGGAGAGGGAACTTTGACTCTTTTAATGAATTCCATCTATGGCTAAACAGCAGGACCGATA
The DNA here is from genome assembly GCF_964263255.1 of Lissotriton vulgaris. Classification (NCBI taxonomy): domain Eukaryota; kingdom Metazoa; phylum Chordata; class Amphibia; order Caudata; family Salamandridae; genus Lissotriton; species Lissotriton vulgaris. The sequence goes on from NC_141698.1 coordinate 1,151,201,925, forward strand.
TCTTAAGTTCATGGTGGAGGCACAGAAAGAGAGACTAGCCTTCCTAGATTTGTCTATATATGTCACACCTGCAGGCTTGCAAAGTGAGCTATACAGAAAACCGATGGCGAGAAACTCATTACTACTTCTAGTCATCACCCCAAGTCCTTACGGGTTCGAAGGAACTGCTCCAACAAGGAGGATTTCAACCACAATGCCAACAACCTGTCTGCACAATTAAAAGAAGGACACTATCCTAAAGCACTGATCAAGAAGCCCTGTTAGAGAGCTATCAATAACAACCGGGATGCGCTCCTAGAACCTCCGATTCCCAAACCCCTTATTGGAAGACTTACATTTGTGAGTAATTTCAACAGCAAGAGTAGTAACATCCAGAGAATAATAAGAAATCACTGGCGGATTCTCAACCACAATAACAATAAGATCGCCTTGCCGCTTTTTGCCTTTAAAAGGGCAAGCAGTATTCTAGACCGCCTGGTGCATACTCGTCCTAAGGAGGGTCCCAAAAGAACACTAGGTACCCTTTGGAATTTACCTCCTGTGGTAGGACACCACCCTTGTGGCATTTGTTCAGTTTGGCTCCAGACCAAGCATTCTACAGAAATAGACATGGGTACAAACAGACCTTAGTCACAGTTACATTTCAGTAATTGTAATAGCAATAATTTGATCTATTTTCTAACATGTTCCTGCTCCAGCAGGTATGTGGGAATGACTACCCATAAGGTACGCACACGCATGTTGGAGCATAAGAGCTCTTTTCGTTGTAAAAAATCTATGACAAAGCTCACAAGACACTTCCTAGAGAAACAACACATTGAAACGTACTTCGAGTGGACTGTCTTAGAAAAGCCATTTATACCCATGCATACAAGTGATGTGTCCAGGTATTTGTTTCAAAAAGAACAGAAATGGATCTATTAACTCCGTACAGACTCAGAGCGATTAAATGATGATATTCCGTGAACCTCCTTATGGTTCTGGGTCCACATTTGGATAACACAAGGAGGTTACATCATCACTATAATTTTCCACGGCTCGGTCCTTTGGTTGTAAATACACAACATTGCATGACAAGACATTGTACATATGACTAATAACTGGAGTGATTTCAGTGCTGCACAGAGAGTGCATGTTCAATTTATAAGTGCTTAGGTATTGGTGGAGTGATAGGATACGTAGATAGTGCTGGATGGATGAATGGAGAACTGCATGGGACAGACATAAGGATTCCTATACTGTGTAGATACTAACTGAGTATTTAAAAGACTGGATCAATGCTATGAAGCTATGAAGCTGATTAGAGGTCTGCATGCATAGTGCACAGAATATTGTAACTGTATTAGTTTTTCTGGCTAGGCCATTCCTTAGGTACATGACCAGTAACTATTCCAGCACTGCACAAAACTACAATGTTATAAGTTATATTCTGAGTCAATCAAATTCAAACAAAGATAACAATATCTTTCCTGCACCCTGAAACACGGTGCCCGGCGTTGTATGATTTTACTCCGGTTTAGGATCCTTCTTCTCAAATCTTTTACCTGTAAATGGACAAATAACAATAATGCCACTAGCTTATGTGACCTCTGCAAAGGAGGAGTTCAAGACCTGATGCATATTTTGTTTGTTTGTGCTAACGCCAGAAAGCGATTTTTAAAACCAGTTCAAAGTGTAACTCTACAAATGTACAGAGTCTGATTTCAATTTTTAAATTTACTCTGGTGAAAGTTTCTTCTCCTACCTTGCCACCAAGACCTGGAACACACTCTCTACCCACCTACAACAGACCCAAGACCTACCCGCCTTCAGAAGAATCCTCAAGACCTGGCTCTTCAAGCAGTAGCGGCACCCCCCCTCCCCTCAGCGCCTTGGGACCCTCATGGGTAAGTATTGTGCTTTATAAATACTCTGATTGATTGATTGATTGATTGACTACTGATCCTGAAAAGTAATTCTAATTGTAGTTACAGTAATTTGAATTTCCTTCTTTAGGCTAACATTGACTGCTTTCACTTGGAATTTCTTCTGAGTGTGGAGTTTTGGAAGTTTAAAAAATTCCTCAAAAATCAGCCGAACTACGAATTCCAATTTACTCACCTGTTATGAGGAGAGACCTCAGTGCTGCATCTTTGAGCACACTACTGATCCTGAAAAGGAATTCTAACCATACTTACAGTAACTTGAATGTCCTTCCTTAGGCTAACATTGACTGGTTTCACTTGGAAATTTTTCTAAGTGTGGAGTTTTGGAACCTTAAAAATTTCCTAAAAAATCAGCCGAACTATAAATTCCGATTTACGCACCTGTTATCAGGAGAGACCTCAGTGCTGCATCTTTCAGCCCACTACTGATCCTTTTTTTAATTTTTTTTTATTGTTTTCTTTTTCATTGCAAGCAGGTCAGGTTACATACATATTCAAAAAAAAAAACGAAGAAATAGAGCAAAGAGAATTAGTACATTACATACATAAAAATTCCAAATAAATTATACATAGAGAAGAGAGAATAACCCAAAAAAAGAATACAAAATATAACAAATAAACCTCTAGCCCAATTCCCCCTCCATCCACCGCTCGACAGGCGCCCAAATTTTTATACCTAATGCCCTTCTTTTGTACCCTTTCGTTAGATAAATTGCGCGTTCTAAGGTAAACATAGCCAACAGACGCGCCCTCCATGAGAAAAAAGATGGCGGGTCTGGGCTGATCCAGTCTTGAGGAACACATGAGCGCAGAATTCCCATGGAGATAAATATCAGCATTTTATTATCATCAGCAATAGCTGCCAAGGAAACTCAAACAATACGAGATCCGGAGTAAGTACTACTGAGATGCCAAGTATCATAGAAAGAAATGTTTGAATTTCAGATAATATGGGGGATAGATGCAGACATGAAAAAAACATATGCACTGCATCCGCAGCATGCAGACCGCTTCTACTGCATGAGGTACCGACCGATGATCCCCATTTAGAGATTTTAGCTGGAGTGTAGTATAGGTCGAACAACGCCATATAATACTGTGTCTGACTTTTGCCCGAGAGCAGTATAGAGTTGGCCAGATGAATGGACTCCTCGATCTTCATACAGTCAACTCCTAATTTCTCGACCCACCTCTGCTGTCTAAACAATAAATCATCTGGGAAAAAAGACAACAATAAATTATAGAAAAAAAACAATCTTTCTTTTGTGATACATAGAATCAATCAGAGGAATCCGCTGTAGTGCTACGCGTTCCTGATCAGTTAACGAATTAAGAAAACTATGCCAGTGAAAATATTTAAAATAGTCAACATTCGTAAGCTTAAATTTAGTTTGGAGTTCAGCAAAAGATATCGTATGATTGTTCTGCCAGAGGTCACTAAGATATATAATACCCAGATTATGCCATCTTTTCATGATATAATCTCTACCAGCAAATGAAAAGATATGTTGGGACATCAGGGGAGTATATCTCGTAATTTTAGGAATATCAACAATGCGCCTAATAGATTTCCAAGCCCTAAATGCTGCTTTTAAGATCTTAAATTTTGTTTTATTTTAATCGCTGGGATCAACAATTTTTAGCAGACACCCCCTAGCCTCTACCCCTAGCACCAACTCGTAAATAGACGGGGAATGTGCGTCCAAAATCGGTGCCTTGTCTCCAATTATTAAAGGAATGATAAATTGCAGCACCAAGGCAAGATAATAATAGGAAAAATGTGGGATACCCCATCCCCCCCTGGCCTTCGGAAGAATCATTTTTTGATAGGTTCTACGATGGCGTTTATATCCCCATAGAAATCTCCCTGTCATTCTCTCCAGTGTTTGAAAATTGAGAGAGGAAACTCTAGAGGTATAGATCTGAATAAATATAAAAATGTCAGCATTATTATCATTTTCAATACATTGTTTCTACCATATAATGACAAATGTAAGTGATTAATACGCTCGAGTATAGCATCAGACTTTTTAATAGTAGGAGTGACATTTAGTTCTGGAATCTTTGACACTGGGGATGCGATCTTGATACCCAAGTAGGTTGCTATGGGTACTATATTAGGCAGTGCTGGGAGGTTCTGGCCGGTAAATAATATTTGTGTCTTTCACAAGTTCAACTTGTAGCCAGAGAAGGCACCAAAATGAGCAGCCAATTTTGCTATCTTCGGAACCGCTTTTACAATATCCGTGGTATGAATCACCACGTCATCCGCATCTGCCAGTGCTCTGTACGGTGTGCCCGCCACCACCACTGGTGTTATATCCTCCGCATGGTTTAATTCATTAAGAAATACATCAATATATATTGCGAACAGTAGCGGGGAGGACGGGCACCCTTGCCTTGCCTTGTTCCTTGGTGAATGGAGAACTGGGTAGATTTATATAATCCGATGTTGGTGTTCTATACAAAGCTATCAAAGCCCTAATCATGCCTGGTCCAAACCCCTTAAAAGACAGAATGTCCCAGAGGTACTGCCAAGCCACCCGGTCAAATGCCTTCTTGGCATCTAACAGGGTGACCCCTACCGATGTATTTGTGCACTCTGCCCAGTCCAGCAAAGCAATTACTCTCCGGACATGATCCGTGGTATCACGATTGGGGATGAACCCATGTTGCCAACAAGAGACTATGCTGGAGATTACCGATGATAGCCGTACAGCTAATATTTTAGAGAACACTTTGCTATCGGCATTGATGAGTGAGATCGGCCTATAAGATGCCGGGTTAAGAGGAGGTTCATGCTTTTTAATAAATGCCATGATGGCTGATTGACCCCACAGAGGTGGGGTGGCCCCTTTCTGTGCCTCCAAAAAAGTGACCAACAGATCTTGTTTTAGCACATTCCTGAACATTTGATAAAACTCTAAGGGAATCCCATCTGGTCCCATGGCTTTACCCATAGCGAGAGATAGTACCACAGAGTCTATCTCTTCCCATGTGATATCCGCATCTAGAATCTGAACCTGCTCAGGAGAAAGCTTTGAGACATTATCACATGAGATGAAGTTCAGAAATAACTCATTAGAATAATCCAGGGTATCCTGTTCATAAAGCTTACTATAAAATTGCTGAAAAACCTCTAGAATCTCCTCCGCTTTAGTATGAATCTGTCCTGCCTCGTCCTTAATTGAGCCTATAAAATTTGATGCCTCTCTTTGCCTAATCTTTTTTGCCAGGATTTTCCCAGACTGCTCCCCCATTTCATAAATCTTTGCCCTCAAAACTGCCACCTGTTCAGCCACTTTATATGCAAAAACTTCACAAAGTTTTGCTTTATAAATTACTAGAGTAATTTGAAAACGTCAGTGTCCTAGTTTAATGTAATGGCTGACACTAACTTCTCTTCCCACTCCTGTACTGATTTGTAGAGAAGATCCATTTTGTTCCATAAACATTTCTGTTTATTGTTCGAGTATGCTAAGGTCTCCCCCCTCACCCAGCTTTGAAAGCATCCCACACTATTTGAGGGGAAGCAGTCCCTCTATTAAATTCAAGAAATTCTGTTATCCATATTCCCATATGTTCTAAATATGTTGGATCCGCCAACAACTTCCGATCAAAAGACCACGGTATAAAATTGGTAGCAGCCCCAGCCTCGATTTTTATCTCAATCAAAATTGGGTTGTGATCCGAGATTATTCATGGAAATATCTCAAATACAGTATGAGTTAAGAGTGAAGTATTTATAAAAACAAATCCAACTGCACCATCTTCTGATGCGGTGCAGAAAAAAAAGTATAATCAGGTGAGGTGGGATTTTTTGCGTATGCCACATCGGACAGCCCATAATCTTTAATTAAGCCTTTTAATGCCTTATAAGTCTTTTTCTTTAAGCCAGAATACACAGCAATACTACGAATATCTAGACCCCCATGCAAATGTATATTGAAGTCACCACAAAAAATTAAAGAGGATGGCCTTTGCGCTAACTCTAGACTTAAAAAATTCAACATTCTGGATCAGATATATTGGAGGCGTAAATTGAACATATAGTCCATGCTTTATTATCGATAATAATCTCCAAAATCACCCACCTGCCATATTGATCAACCTTAATGCGCTTAAGAGACCCTAGCCCTCGTCTAATGAGAATTGCCACCCCTTTTGTTGTCATAACTTGATGGGTACACCCCAATAAATACATACCCAAATCATTAAAAAAATGCCTGTCATTCCAGGTAAGATGCGTTTCTTGCATACAAAGTTAATCTATACGCATAATTTTAACCTCTTGGCTGCTAATGACAAGGGTAACTCGTCATGCACTTTTCATTGATTTCAATGGAAATTAGAGGAGAATAGTAAAATGGCCTTAGCAGTAAAGGGGTTAATCATTTGTGCACACACCCCCCTCTTCTTTTTGTTATTGAGTCCACATATATTCAATGAACAAATCCTCAGTTTTCCCACCATAGTAATTTATTCAAATATACCCGGGCAGACCCCACATAACATTTAGTACGAGATATTCCTTGTATAGTCCCAACATGAATTTAACTATTCAGTGCTGCAAACATCATCCATTTGATATTCATCTTCATATTCAAATGAGCAGCCTCACCAGAGAAAAATGTACTCTCTGCTTTACCTGTACTCAAATTTCCTTTTGCCTGACCTTGCTTGCCCCTTTCCCTCCACCCTACCCCCCCTCCTCCCTCCTCCACACCCCCCTCCCGCCCCCTCCCACTGAAGGGCAAAGGGACTAAAGAGTCCCTAGTGGTGATGATGTGAGGCGCAACTGGTGTGTCTTACCATTCAATCTCCTATAAGATACTCAGCTAGACAGCCTATCCAACGCCCATAAATGAATATTGAAATCAAGAGAATAGAAAAATAGCTAGCAGATGACCCAAGCGAAGCAGTACTGCCAACATCAATTTTACCAACTTAAATCCGAAAATTACAGTCCTTGATATCCCGAACACAAACAAAGGAGTATCTCCCCACCAGCAAAATCTGAAACAGAATCAAAATGAGCTTAGTAATTCTTTCCCAGCCCTCTCTGATGTAAAAAAATATGATCTTTCTTTAAATATGACTTTCAATTTAGAGAGGTTAAGAAGGAAAGCCTGGGCCCCCTTCGCCTGAAAATATGGAATTAACTGGCAAAATTGTCAGCGCTGATTATTGCCAGTGGCACGGCAATAATCGGGACGGACAAAGAAATCCAAGCCTTTCCCCCTGCGTTTCCTATCTGGCCTAGCTAAATCATAAAGAGCTTCCCTGGCAAGAAAATTGTTTAGGCAAATCAATATTCCCCTAGGCTTAGCATTCTAATCATTTCTAGCATTCTTTTGGAATGGGAACCTATGAGCCCGTTGAAGTTCCATGTCCCATTTCCATTGGGTAAGTTCTGGAAAAGCCTCTGAGAAGAGATCAATTACAAATTGTCTGACGTTCCCCCCTTCGCTCCCTTCAGGAACCCCTAAAATTGTTCCTGCGTGATATATTTTCCAGGTCCACCAATTTCCAATTAATCTCCTCTTTTAGCCCCTCCAGCGATGATAACTAATTTTTTTGCTGAGTCATTGAGTCCTCTATTGCCGAGATCCGAGCTTCAGCTTCTACCACTTTGGCCGAAACCTCATTACAAGTTTTGCCAACCCGTCGTAAGTTGTTTTGGAGGCGACGAATCGCACCCTGAGTGTGCAAGTTCTCTGTCCTAGTCTCTTCCCGGTGCTGGAGCATTTACTGGTATAATGTGTTTAAAGTTACTTCAGGAATCGATGAGTCCTCGAGAGTTGAAGATGATTCTATATTAGCACCCTGGATCGTAAGTACCGTATGTTCCTCAGCACCCCAGTCTGGCCTATCCTGAGATCCATCTAGATCGGACTCTGAATCCTGTGGGGAGCTGTGCACGCTCTTACCGCTCCCGTCATCGCCCCATTCTCCACCTCCGTTGCCGTCTCTGTTGAAGCTACCAGTTTCCAAGGAAGTAGATAAATCCGACATTGAATAGAATTGTCCTGCAGAATCAGTTGAATCCACATCCTCTCGCAGGTTAAATGACTCAGGCACCTCTTGCAAATAATTAGCAGGAGGTGGGATCACCTCAGGCTGCCATTGCCCCGCCAGCGATATGACATTGTTTCTCAGCACATCCGACTCTAACTGTGCTTGTGCCTCTAATCCCAAACTCTCGTCGCTGTCTTGTAAAGGTGCCATCAGGGGACACTCTTCTCCAGTCCCGATCTCCCCCAGAATGGCAAGGGAGACAGGCCGCTCCGTACTAGCGTGAGCATTAGATGATATAGAACTGTTAGACATTACTGAGTCATTACCCGCCAGAGTCGCTTGTTGTTGGATTTGGGATTGCTCAGCTTTCCCTTGTAGGAAGGTGGATATCTGACTATGGTTACCCCCAAACTTTTTGCCTGGTGTTTAGCTGGTTTTTGACTTAGTTGGCCTGGGATCCTGCTATTCAGGGCCCCAGGCTGATTGTTCTCTCCTTAAAATGGACTCCATGTACCTTAGGTGCATAACACAATTGGAATTGGTTCACCTTATAGGCCCCTGTAACAGTGTACCATAGGTACCTAGGGCATAGGTGTAGCCAAGGCCTACCAGGGGCTGCAGCATGTATTGTGCCACCCCTGGCCTGGCCTCCATATTTGACACAACTGGCTGATCACTCAGCTGGGGTAAGTTGGTGTAATCACCTCTTACTTAGGTATAGTATGTCTGTGCCTAACCCTAAACTGGACACATATGTTCCTATCAGCCACTCCTATGGAAGGCCTCATCAATCCTGGAGGCAGAGTGCTTGGAAATATGTGAGATGCTGCTCTAGCATGAGCTGAGCCTGTCTGCAGCTGTCGGGAACCACTCCCTAAGCTGTTCCGGGATATTGCCATACCATATACTCTTAAGTGCATTATAATCCTCGCGGTTAAATGCTATCTTTGGTTTGGCTTTATCAAAACATGTCGAGTAAGGTGTCATACGAATTGGAATACTATCCCCTCGCCAGTTCTGGCGACGGGGATAGCATTCCACCCTTCTAGAGGGACACGACATGTGTGTAGCCTTAACCCCGGTTAAAGTTAAACAGAGCCTCAGTGTGAGAAGTTGGCCTGGTATATAATGCTCACTAGTTCTAGTGATCACTTTGTACCATGCCAAGCAACCCTTATGATGATGGTTGTAATTCAACCTTGTAGACCAGTTATCCTAGTGGTAACGTGGACAAAGCAGTCTTAGGCTAAACTCTGAAAGGCATGTGAAGCCAGCTGTTATACCATACACAACCCCCTTGAATACCAAATGAAAGGGACACCACACAGATATATATTGAAAATATATATTGATTTATTAACTATTAAAATCCCCTGGACTCTTTATGAGCACAGAAGCACAAGCGTAAAATCACAAGACAGTTTAAAATACACAAAAGTTGCACAATATGGATGAGCCCTAGGGGCCACCTAAACCATATACTAAATAAGTGGTATAAGGGATACCAGGAGGAAAGTGAAGAGGCCTAGGGCCTTGGGAATCGCTGGAGCTATTCGAGACTGGAGTTAACTAAGTCGGGAAAGGCCCACGGGACTCGGGTGCAGTGTTCAAAGTGCACGCACTTTCCAATACAAAGTCTATGGTGCGTAAAAAGCACAAAGTTAGAAAGTTAGGAACCTTCCGAGTGACCTACGGAGCTGAAACTTAAAACACAGGCCCTTGGGATGTGTACCAGTGCAGGAGCACCGGCGGAGCTGAGTTACCTCACCCACAGGAAGCGGGTGCACAGGGTCGAAGATGTGTCGGGTTTCGTCACGCTGGTCGATGGTGCTTGGAGCAGGAGATGCTGCAGGCGGCTCGATGAGAAGAGTTCCGGTGGATCCAAGGGTGGATCTGTAGATGTGAAGACCTGAAAGCAGAGGGGACAGTGTTCAAAGTCACTAGCCAGTGACTGCCGTGGAACCAGAGTGGAACCAGGTGATGTCGGGTGCAAACAGGCGTTGTCGGGTAGCTTCTTTCTGCAGCCACGTGGATACCCGGGGTCGAGGACGTCCAGGAGTCGGTCACGAGCTGTCCCACGTAGGCTTCTCGCTGTTGGCGGTGTCGGCGACCTGATCGGAGCAAACAGGCCTTGGCAAATGCAAGCCACGCAGAAGTTGAAAGATGCTGTTCACTCGGACCAGCAAGGTCAGAGCGGGTGCTCCTTTTCACAGGAGCTTGGGTAGGTCTGGAGCAACCAGACCTGCTGTTTAAATCTTCGGGTTCGTCGCCAAGATGGCCGCTGGCCGCGTGGCTAGTGGCCGGGATGGCGCGTCGAGTGGCACAGTGCAAAAGGGCCCCACGCAGATCGTGGAGATGCTGGGGGGCTGATCTTCGGTGCAAGGGCTGCTCGGTGGTGGGGGTTCTCAGTCCCCAAAGCACAACGTCGAGGATGCCTCAGAAGCTGCGCAGTCAGCTTTACGAGTGTCTTCCAAGAGGTCCGGTCCCACGTCACTCGGTGCCTCCACGGGTCCCTTCTTTGCAGGGACTGTGGATCGGGCTCTGAGAGGTCTGGGAATCTGGTTCTTGTCGGGCTCTGGGCTCGGGCTCCGGCGGGAGGCGGCGGCAAAGCAGACGTCGAGTCGCTGGTTGGTACCTGTGTTCACAGGGTGGTCACTCCTTGGCCACAAGGGAGATTCTTCTTCAGTCTTCTGTGCAGCAGAATGTCGAAGTCCAGTCTTCTTCTTAGTTTTAAGTTGATTTCGGGATGATCTGCTGTGCAATGGCACTGCTCCCCCTCTTATTCCAATCTAGGGGGTGGATCACCTACTAGGTCCCTCCTCTGGGAGGAACCAGGAAGGGGGGCGGTTACACCCCCTTTCCTTTGTCCAGCTCCGCGCCAGGACTGGGGCTGGAAGGCCCCAGAACCGGTTTGGACTGGCCTATGCACGGGGACACCTTGTGTGCCCCGGGCATGTCTGATTCTTTTCAGCCCTGTCCTACCTAATACACAAAATCCTGTCTGGGGTGGTGCTCGCACCTCCCAAGGCAGGAAACCCTTTGTCCAGGCCACCATCTGCCGAGTTTCGGTCAGCAGCAGGAGGCCAGACTTGTGTCTGTGGTGGCAGCATCCATTTTGTGATGCTGAGGCTCTGTTTAACTTTAACCGGGGTTAAGGCTACACACATGTCGTGTCCCTCTAGAAGGGTGGAATGCTATCCCCGTCGCCAGAACTGGCGAGGGGATAGTATTCCAATTCGTATGACACCTTACTCGACATGTTTTGATAAAGCCAAACCAAAGATAGCATTTAACCGCGAGGATTATAATGCACTTAAGAGTATATGGTATGGCAATATCCCGGAACAGCTTAGGGAGTGGTTCCCGACAGCTGCAGACAGGCTCAGCTCATGCTAGAGCACCATCTCACATATTTCCAAGCACTCTGCCTCCAGGATTGATGAGGCCTTCCATAGGAGTGGCTGATAGGAACATATGTGTCCAGTTTAGGGTTAGGCACAGGCATACTGTACCTAAGTAAGAGGTGATTACACCAACTTACCCCAGCTGAGTGATCAGCCAGTTGTGTCAAATATGGAGGCCAGGCCAGGGGTGGCACAATACATGCTGCAGCCCCTGGTAGGCCTTGGCTACACCTATGCCCTGGGTACCTATGGTACACTGTTACAGGGGCCTATAAGGTGAACCAATTCCAATTGTGTTATGCACCTAAGGTACATGGAGTCCATTTTAAGGAGAGAGCAATCAGCCTGGGGTCCTGAATAGCAGGAACCCAGGCCAACTAAGTCAAAAACCAGCTAAACACCAGGCAAAAAGTTTGGGGGTAACCATAGTCAGATATCCACCTTCCTACATAACCCCCCCCCAAACGAAAGGAGATAAGGCTATCCTTGACCAGGTAAGCCTATATTGCCTAAGTGGCCATATAAGGAAGTACCAGCTCTGGCTTGGTAACCCCCTGTCTCATGGTCCACTAAGCAATCCCTCACCCTAAGGGTATCTGAGGGTCTCCACCATAGGGAATCTCTACCTGTGGTGTGTCTTTGCAAAGTCAAAGGCTGGTGTTGAGATGGAGTACTGAAGTGAGTTTCCTCTGTAGGGCTCAGCTTCCTCCAATCACTCTCCACCATGTGTGCCTTTCTTTCTCTGACTGAGTTGCACTGTGCTCTCAGGGTCAACCTCTGGCTACCCAAAGCTGGAGGCTGGGTCCCTCTGTTTGGCTTACTGGAGGGACAGGTCAGGTTTGGGCCCTTAGGGTCCCAGGTTTGGCTGTGCCCAACAATATCCATCTGGGGGAGGTCCCTAACTACTTTTAAGGGGGATCCCTCAGGAGTTTTTAAAGCTTGCACCTCACTAGGGCTACTAGTTTCGGTGCCCCTAATCTGCTGATGGGGGTGCTTTATTTGACAGGGGGCCCTTTGGGTCTCACTGTCCTTCTTGTCCTCTGCAGCCCTGGGCTGAGTAAGGCAAGGTAGAGAGGGGCAGGTTACCTGCTCCAGACTGGGTCCCTCCTGAGAAGGGTCCACTGCCATCAGAGGCTCTGTCAGGCCAGGCCTAACAACCTCTGGGTCAGTTCCTTCATCAGGGGTAAGATCAGTTCCCTGAGGAGGCTGATCCTTTCCTAAAGTCTGGTGGGAGGGAGATTTCTCTTCCTCCTCAATGCTCTCTGTTTGGGTGGAGTGATCCATCATTTCAGGCTTCACTACCCAGGTATCAGTTTGAGTTTGGGCTGTGGCCATCACAGCCCCACCAACCTTTTCAGGAGGAGACTCAGTTTGGGTATGGGCTGTTACTAGTACAGCCCTGCTACTCTTTCTAGGAGGGAAGTTATCTAAAGATGGGGCTGAGGTTTGCTCAGCCCTCCCAACCTTTTCAGGAAGGACATCTTGAATTGGGGCTGTAGCCATTACAGCCCCACTAACCTTTCCATGGAGATTTACCATTCTAGAATGGGTTTGCTGTTCAACCTCAGCCCAGGCTGAGATTTCCAAATCATTACCCAGTAGGCAATCTACAGGCAAGTTTGCTGACACTGCCACTCTCTTTGGGCCAGTGACACCTCCCCAGCTAAGATTGACTACTGCCATGGGATGATTGGTTTCTATGCCATCAATGTTTGTCACCTGATATCTGGCATCAGGTAAAAGTTGCCTTGAGGGGACTAGACATTCAGCCACCATGGTGATGCTAGCCCCTGTGTCTCTGAAGGCCTCAACTTTCAAGCCATTGATGAGGGGCTCCTGTCTATACTTGCTCAAAGTGTTTGGGCAAGCAGTGAAATTGGCAAACCCCATGCCAGTCTCATAGACAAGAGTATCTGTGTTAGGGGACCTGGATAGGCCAGAGTCCCCCTGTCCTCCAAAAGTAAACCCACCCAAATTCTTGGGGGTGCTCCCACCACCTGGGGGACCACTGCTAACAGTGACAGGAGGTGTTGGAGTCTTACCTGGAGGTATATTCTCCTTATTGCCATTCTTGGGACAACAGCTATCTGTTTTGTAATGCCCCACCTGTTTACAGGTATGACAATAAGGCTTTTTCTGGGATGTAGAAGTGTCTTGGGACCCACCCCCATTCTTGGAGTTTTGGGGCCCTGGGGAAGTCTTTTCCTTACTTTTATCCCCACCCTTCTCTTGAGGCTTGGTAGTCTCTTTCTTTTGGTCACCACCCTGGTTCTTAGGCCTGATCCTGGTTCTGACCCATTTGTCTGCCCTCCTACCCAATTCTTGTGGGGAGGTCAGATCAGAGTCAACCAGATGCTGATGTAGAAGCTGATTTTGACAATTACTTAAGATTTGCTCTCTCATAATTAAATTATACAATCCTGTATAGTCAGTAACCTTACTTCCCAGCAACCAGCCCTCCAGAGCCTTAGTGGCACACTCAACAAATTCAGACCAGTCCTGAGTCTGTGTCTTCTGGGTATCTCTGAACATTAACCTGTACTGTTCAGTGGTTAAGCCTAACCCATCAATCAGAGCACTCTTCAGGACCAGGTAGTTTCTAGAATCCCCATCACTAACTGTGAGGAGTCTGTCTCGGCCTCTACCTTCAAAGGAGAGCCACAAGATTGCTGCCCACTGCTCCTGAGGGATCTGCTGTACTCTGCAGGCTCTCTCCATTGCAGTAATCCATTTATGGATGTCATCCCCAGCTTTGTAGGGGGGCACAATCTTACTCAGGTTTCTATTATCAAAAGACCTGTCTTTATCCTTGTGGATATTGCTGCCACCAGTGGGTTCTATTACCCCACTCTCTCTAGGCTGTCTTGCTCTAGCAAGTTTCTCCTTAGCCAGGGCAACCTCTAACTCTTGCCTCTGGATCCTAAGCTCAGCCTCTCTCATCTTGGCCTCATGTTCCCTTCTCTGAGGGCTAGTCATCTCCTTTCTGGAGTGACCATGAGAGCCTCTAGAGACATGGGAGGTGTTGGATTCACCTGAGTGATGCCTTCTCCTCCTATGGCCCTGGTTAAGTCCACCTGGGGGTCTGAATGGGTTGTTACCTGATTCATTCCCAAGTTGACTTAAGTTAGCCTGGTTCAGTCTACTGACCAGCACCTGACTATCTCTGTCATCATCTGACTCACTGCTTTCCACCTCCTCCTCCTCTTCTTCTTCTTCCTCTTCATCTACCTGAGGAGCTCCAGTGGTGGAGGCTTCCTCATCTACTAGGATGATAGGGGTAGGGGTGTCTACAGTGTCATCCTCTGAAGGATGGCCTCCTTCAGCATTCCCTGTGGGGTTTGCTTTAGAGGTCTTTAGAGCCTCAGACTGATCCAAGAGCTCTCTTAGGTGGTCTGTAGTAGGGGTAGGCCCTGTCTTCAGACCCCTTAAGACACAAAGCTGTCTTAATTCCTTAAAGGGAAAAATAGCAAACTGGGATGGTGCCCTTGGAGGGTCACTCTCAACAGGAGTAAGTCCACTGGACCCCTCTGTTCCAGACATTGCTCTAGTGTGGGTGGATGTGTTGCAATCTACCTACACTGGTGTTTACCTACTAAACCTATCTAGTAGTTGTAGCTAGGGTGTGCTACTCCCTTTGCTCTACAACAACTAAGTTCAGTAGAACTTAAGTATACTAGTCTTGTTTTATATGTACCTAGCAGGTACCTGTATGATCTTTCAAATGATAATCTCAAAGATTGTAATGGTAAAACAACAGCAAGCTCAGATCCCAATCCGCTGCTCACCAATGTGAGAAGTTGGCCTGGTATATAATGCTCACTAGTTCTAGTGATCACTTTGTACCATGCCAAGCAACCCTTATGATGATGGTTGTAATTCAACCTTGTAGACCAGTTATCCTAGTGGTAACGTGGACAAAGCAGTCTTAGGCTAAACTCTGAAAGGCATGTGAAGCCAGCTGTTATACCATACACAACCCCCTTGAATACCAAATGAAAGGGACACCACACAGATATATATTGAAAATATATATTGATTTATTAACTATTAAAATCCCCTGGACTCTTTATGAGCACAGAAGCACAAGCGTAAAATCACAAGACAGTTTAAAATACACAAAAGTTGCACAATATGGATGAGCCCTAGGGGCCACCTAAACCATATACTAAATAAGTGGTATAAGGGATACCAGGAGGAAAGTGAAGAGGCCTAGGGCCTTGGGAATCGCTGGAGCTATTCGAGACTGGAGTTAACTAAGTCGGGAAAGGCCCACGGGACTCGGGTGCAGTGTTCAAAGTGCACGCACTTTCCAATACAAAGTCTATGGTGCGTAAAAAGCACAAAGTTAGAAAGTTAGGAACCTTCCGAGTGACCTACGGAGCTGAAACTTAAAACACAGGCCCTTGGGATGTGTACCAGTGCAGGAGCACCGGCGGAGCTGAGTTACCTCACCCACAGGAAGCGGGTGCACAGGGTCGAAGATGTGTCGGGTTTCGTCACGCTGGTCGATGGTGCTTGGAGCAGGAGATGCTGCAGGCGGCTCGATGAGAAGAGTTCCGGTGGATCCAAGGGTGGATCTGTAGATGTGAAGACCTGAAAGCAGAGGGGACAGTGTTCAAAGTCACTAGCCAGTGACTGCCGTGGAACCAGAGTGGAACCAGGTGATGTCGGGTGCAAACAGGCGTTGTCGGGTAGCTTCTTTCTGCAGCCACGTGGATACCCGGGGTCGAGGACGTCCAGGAGTCGGTCACGAGCTGTCCCACGTAGGCTTCTCGCTGTTGGCGGTGTCGGCGACCTGATCGGAGCAAACAGGCCTTGGCAAATGCAAGCCACGCAGAAGTTGAAAGATGCTGTTCACTCGGACCAGCAAGGTCAGAGCGGGTGCTCCTTTTCACAGGAGCTTGGGTAGGTCTGGAGCAACCAGACCTGCTGTTTAAATCTTCGGGTTCGTCGCCAAGATGGCCGCTGGCCGCGTGGCTAGTGGCCGGGATGGCGCGTCGAGTGGCACAGTGCAAAAGGGCCCCACGCAGATCGTGGAGATGCTGGGGGGCTGATCTTCGGTGCAAGGGCTGCTCGGTGGTGGGGGTTCTCAGTCCCCAAAGCACAACGTCGAGGATGCCTCAGAAGCTGCGCAGTCAGCTTTACGAGTGTCTTCCAAGAGGTCCGGTCCCACGTCACTCGGTGCCTCCACGGGTCCCTTCTTTGCAGGGACTGTGGATCGGGCTCTGAGAGGTCTGGGAATCTGGTTCTTGTCGGGCTCTGGGCTCGGGCTCCGGCGGGAGGCGGCGGCAAAGCAGACGTCGAGTCGCTGGTTGGTACCTGTGTTCACAGGGTGGTCACTCCTTGGCCACAAGGGAGATTCTTCTTCAGTCTTCTGTGCAGCAGAATGTCGAAGTCCAGTCTTCTTCTTAGTTTTAAGTTGATTTCGGGATGATCTGCTGTGCAATGGCACTGCTCCCCCTCTTATTCCAATCTAGGGGGTGGATCACCTACTAGGTCCCTCCTCTGGGAGGAACCAGGAAGGGGGGCGGTTACACCCCCTTTCCTTTGTCCAGCTCCGCGCCAGGACTGGGGCTGGAAGGCCCCAGAACCGGTTTGGACTGGCCTATGCACGGGGACACCTTGTGTGCCCCGGGCATGTCTGATTCTTTTCAGCCCTGTCCTACCTAATACACAAAATCCTGTCTGGGGTGGTGCTCGCACCTCCCAAGGCAGGAAACCCTTTGTCCAGGCCACCATCTGCCGAGTTTCGGTCAGCAGCAGGAGGCCAGACTTGTGTCTGTGGTGGCAGCATCCATTTTGTGATGCTGAGGCTCTGTTTAACTTTAACCGGGGTTAAGGCTACACACATGTCGTGTCCCTCTAGAAGGGTGGAATGCTATCCCCGTCGCCAGAACTGGCGAGGGGATAGTATTCCAATTCGTATGACACCTTACTCGACATGTTTTGATAAAGCCAAACCAAAGATAGCATTTAACCGCGAGGATTATAATGCACTTAAGAGTATATGGTATGGCAATATCCCGGAACAGCTTAGGGAGTGGTTCCCGACAGCTGCAGACAGGCTCAGCTCATGCTAGAGCACCATCTCACATATTTCCAAGCACTCTGCCTCCAGGATTGATGAGGCCTTCCATAGGAGTGGCTGATAGGAACATATGTGTCCAGTTTAGGGTTAGGCACAGGCATACTGTACCTAAGTAAGAGGTGATTACACCAACTTACCCCAGCTGAGTGATCAGCCAGTTGTGTCAAATATGGAGGCCAGGCCAGGGGTGGCACAATACATGCTGCAGCCCCTGGTAGGCCTTGGCTACACCTATGCCCTGGGTACCTATGGTACACTGTTACAGGGGCCTATAAGGTGAACCAATTCCAATTGTGTTATGCACCTAAGGTACATGGAGTCCATTTTAAGGAGAGAGCAATCAGCCTGGGGTCCTGAATAGCAGGAACCCAGGCCAACTAAGTCAAAAACCAGCTAAACACCAGGCAAAAAGTTTGGGGGTAACCATAGTCAGATATCCACCTTCCTACACTCAGCATCACAAAATGGATGCTGCCACCACAGACACGAGTCTGGCCTCCTGATGCTGACCGAAACTCGGCAGATGGTGGCCTGGACAATGGGTTTCCTGCCTTGGGAGGTGCGAGCACCACCCCAGACAGGGTTTTGTGTATTGGGTAGGACAGGGCTGAATAGAATCAGACATGCCCGGGGCACACAAGGTGTCCCCGTGCATAGGCCAGTCCAAACCGGTCCTGGGACTTTCCAGACCCAGGCTTGGCGCAGAACTGGACAAAGGAAAGGGGGTGTAACCGCCCCCCTTCCTGGTTCCTCCCAGAGGAGGGACCTAGTAGGTGATCCACCCCTCAGATTGGGAATAAGAGTGGGAGCAGTGCCATTGCACAGCAGATCATCCTGAATCAACTTTACACGAAGAAGAAGACTGGACTTCGACATTCTGCTGCACAGAAGACTGAAGAGAATCTCCCTTGTGGCCTAGGAGTGGCCACCCTGTGAACAGGTACCAACCAGCAACTCGACGTCTGCTTTGCCGCCGCCTCCCGCCGGAGCCAGAGCCCAACAATAACCAGACTCCCAGACCTCTCAGAGCCTGATCCACAGTCCCAGCAAAGAAGGGACCCGTGGAGGCACCGAGTGATGTGGGACTGGACCTCTTGGAAGACACTCGAAAAGCTGACTGCGCAGCTTCTGAGGCATCCTCGCCATTGTGCTTTGGGGACTGAGAACCCCCACTACCGAGCAGCCCTTGCACTGAAGATCAGCCCTCCAGCATCTCCACGATCTGCGTGGGGCCCTTTTGCATTGTGCCACTCAACGCGCCATCCCGGCCACTAGCCACGTGGTCAGCGGCCATCTTGGCGACGAAACCGACGATTTACACAGCAGCTCTGGTTGCTCCTGACCTAACCCAGCTCCTGTAAAAAGGAGCACCCGCTCTGACCTTGCTGGTCCGAGTGATAAGCATCTTTCAACTTCTGTGTGGCTTGCATTTGCCAAGGCCTGTTTGCTCCGATCAGGTCGCCGACACCGCCAACAGCGAGAAGCCTACGTGGGACAGCTTGTGACCGACTCCTGGACGTCCTCGACCCCGGGTATCCACGTGGCTGCAGAAAGAAGGTACCCGACAATGCCTGTTTGCACCCGACATCGCCTGGTTCCAATCTGGTTCCACGGTAGTCACTGGCTAGTGACTTTGAACACTGTCCCCTCTGCTTTCAGGTCTTCACATCTTCAGATCCACCCTTGGATCCACCAGAACTCTTCACATCGAGCCGCCTGCAGCATCTTCAGCTCCAAGCACCATCGACCAGCATGACGAAACCCGACACTACTTCGACCCTGTGCACCCGCTTCCTGTGGGTGAGGTTACTCAGCTCCGCCGGTGCTCCTGCACTGGTACACATCCCAAGGGCCTGTGTCTTAAGTTTCAGCTCCGTAGGTCACTCGGAAGGTTCCTAACTTTCTAACTTTGTACTTTTTACGCACCATAGACTTTGCATTGGAAAGTGTGTGCACTTTGAACACTGCACCCGAGTCCCGTGGGCCTTTCCCGACTTAATCATTGCTAGTCTCGAATAGCTCCAGCGATTCCCAAGGCCCTAGGCCTGTTCCCTTTCCTATTGGTATCTCTTATACCACTTTCTTAGTATATGGTTTAGGTCCATATTGTGCAACTTTTGTGTATTTTAAACTGTCTTGTGATTTAACGCTTGTGCTTCTGTGCTCATAAAGAGTCCAGGGGATTTTATAGTTAATAAATCAATATATATTTTCAATATATATCTGTGTGGTGTCCCTTTCATTTGGTATTCAAGGGGGTTGTGTGTGGTAATACAGCTGGGTTCACATGCCTTTCAGAGTTTAGCCTAAGACTGCTTTGTCCACGTTACCACTAGGATAACTGGTCTACAAGGTTGAATTACAACCATCATCATAAGGGTTGCTTGGCATTGTACAAAGTGATCACTAAGAATTAGTGAGCATTATATACCAGGCCAACTTCTCACATCCCTCATTTGTCATTGGTGGAATTCTTATGTTTTTTCATAAAAATCCCATGAATTTCGGGATAGCACCCGTGCTAGCACTACAAGTCGCAGAATGGAATGGTGATGCCGGTAATACTGGTTCTGCTTGTCCAAAATCAGGTCCCAAAACTCCCACTGCAGAATTCCCTATTTCATCTGCAGCTAAAGTTTTATTTTGAGCGGCATCTTTTCTATTTTGGCTTGCTGTCGGTGTAACGCTGCCCCCCTTCTGACTCTGTTCCTGAGCTGCTGCTGTTACTGCACGAGTCTTCGGCTTTAAGATCTTCGGCACCATCCTATCTCGAGCGCACCACACCCGTCGACTCGGCTGTAAACAGAGAAGCCGGTGTGCTGTGAGTCTGCTCGCCTCTGCCCTATGAGAGCTTCCACTGTAACCGCACTGCTCCGGAGTCCCGTAGCGCCAGAGGATGCCGCCACCACCAGCGGACCTCCGCCACTCTACCTGAAGTGAACGCTGAAAGTTCTGCCAGAGATCACGCCGCATCATGTCATGAGTGACGTCATCAGCAGTGCATTGCGGGCGCACGAGTTATAGTTAGCTGAACTAACTATAACGGGGGCATTTCAATGGTTTTGTATGAGTGAAATGTCCAGCTAAGTATAACATGTGTGAAACCTATGGTTTTTTTCAGTGAATTTTGAAGGTTTTTTAAATGCTAATTCCTAACTGTAACGTGGCTGAAACCGATGGTTTTTTTCAGTGAATATATATATATATATATATATATATATATATATATATATATATATATATATATATATATATATATATATAAAGGCTTTTCCGGCAATTCCCTGTGTGGCCTCTTCCTACAGTTCGTCTGGAGGGTGTGTGGACATTTGCAGCGTCAGCCAGAGACGCTTTAAGAGGCTCCATCTGCAACGCGGCTGTGATTTTACTGGCGAAACAAATCTGCGTCTGCAGGTTTTATTGTGCACCGAGGTATCGGATCATCACAGCTCACCTTCCCAGCACAGGTCAATTGGAGTTTGCTGCCATGCGGCAGCCCGTGACTTCACGGTCAGGTTTGGACATTGTGCCGGCCCCGAATTCCATGGACTCGTGCTGTGGCAGGTTAAGATGTATTCAGGGACCCAGGGAAGCCCGAGGACTGAATTTACAATTGCAACAGCACTCTCCGCTCTGCAGCGCGCCACAGCCACACGGACTTTCACCATCCATTTTCCCTCGCAGCACCTGCCCAGAGATGATGTATTCTGGGTGCTGTAGTTCCACCATCACTACAGCAGGTGAGCTTAACAACGGAAGGGGAGGCGCTTCCCATTACCTGTGGGAGGTCTGCAGAGGCACTCAAGGCGGAGAGATGGGACTGCTTTGTACAGCAACAGGGGCATCTGAGGAAGACGAGTGCGTCGAAATGCATTATGCCTTACCTGCTTGTTGGTCCAATTAAAGGCTTTTCCGGCAATTCCCTGTGTGGCCTCTTCCTACAGTTCGTCTGGAGGGTGTGTGGACATTTCCAGCGTCAGCCAGAGACGCTTTAAGAGGCTCCATCTGCAACGCGGCTGTGATTTTACTGGCGAAACAAATCTGCGTCTGCAGGTTTTATTGTGCACCGAGGTATCGGATCATCACAGCTCACCTTCCCAGCACAGATCAATTGGAGTTTGCTGCCATGCGGCAGCCCGTGACTTCACGGTCAGGTTTGGACATTGTGCCGGCCCCGAATTCCATGGACTCGTGCTGTGGCAGGTTAAGATGTATTCAGGGACCCAGGGAAGCCCGAGGACTGAATTTACAATTGCAACAGCACTCTCCGCTCTGCAGCGCGCCACAGCCACACGGACTTTCACCATCCATTTTCCCTCGCAGCACCTGCCCAGAGATGATGTATTCTGGGTGCTGTAGTTCCACCATCACTACAGCAGGTGAGCTTAACAACGGAAGGGGAGGCGCTTCCCATTACCTGTGGGAGGTCTGCAGAGGCACTCAAGGCGGAGAGATGGGACTGCTTTGTACAGCAACAGGGGCATCTGAGGAAGACGAGTGCGTCGAAATGCATTATGCCTTACCTGCTTGTTGGTCCAATTAAAGGCTTTTCCGGCAATTCCCTGTGTGGCCTCTTCCTACAGTTCGTCTGGAGGGTGTGTGGATATATATATATATATATATATATATATATATATATATATATATATATATATATTCACTGAAAAAACCATAGGTTTCACACCAGTTATAGTTAGGAATTAGCATTTAAAAAACCTATTAAATTCACTGAAAAAACCATAGGTTTCACACCAGTTATAGTTAGCTGGAAATTTTACTGACATAAAACCAATGAAATTCCACATTATTGTTAGTTGGACTCACTATAACTTTCGCGTGTAATGCACTGCTGATGACATCACATATTACATCACTCATGACATGGTCAGTGACATCACTCATGACATCACTGATGACACCATCCAGTGAATGTGTGTCTTTTTGTAAAATAAATATGTTTTACAAATGTATTTGTAAAGGTCGATGAAAGAATACATTTTTAAATAAGTGTCTAAATGGATGTTTTTTAAAAACAAAATTGATTGGTTAACTGGCTTATTAAGTGTATCTTAGTGAATACATATATTAGCGAGTAATTTTAAAATATTTAAATATATGTATCAGTGTTTCACTTTGTGTATATGTGGCTGCATGGGTTGGTGACTGACTCACTGTTTGTATGTGTTTTGAAGACAGCATTTGTGCAGGACTGTATGGGTGGATGAGTGTGTATATGTGTGCGTTAGTGAGTGAATGCCTGCCTCACTAGTGTCTTTATGAGTAACTACATATGTTTGTATCTAGTATATGTGAGTATTGATGTATATAAGTGAGTATATGTGAGAGTGAGAGATTGAAATAGTTCCTGTTTAAATAAGTATGTGTTTCTATAAGTGATTGTTTAAGAGAGTAAGTATGTGTAAGTTTCCTTAAAAGTAATGTGCTAGTGTGTGTATAGTTGTATATGCAAATAAAAGGATGTTCAATAGTTTATTTGCATGTGTGAGTATGTGTGTGAGTAACTTTTGGATGACTGTCTGGTTTTTTCAGTGAATTTCAAAGGTTTTTTAAATGCTAATTCCTAACTATAACTGGTCTGAAACCTATGTTTTTTTCAGTGAATTGCATAGGTTTTTTAAATGCTAACTCCTAACTATATATAAGGCCCCAAACCTATGTTTTTTTCAGCGAATTTCAAAGTTTTTTTAATAGCAAATGTCTATAGCTATGAAATGTAATATTTTTGAAAATGAATCCTATATTATATTTCTATTTAAAACAATTTTTTAAATGTATATTGTTTTTTTTTTTTTGCACTGGAGCGCTCCCGGTGCGCGCCCCAGTGAGCGCCCCGGAAAGCGTAGTATTTTGAAGTGCCCCGGTGCGCGAACTGTGAAGCGTCCCGTTTGCGCCAATGTCATGAACGAAAACATGATCGTGACGTATCGCGTAGCCGCGTCCACGTGATACGCACGGTGTAAGCGCACCCGGAAGCACTCGAGCGAATACGATCGCGCAACGTAAGCATCTGACACGCTTACGCGACGCGCCCCGTGGCGCACCCCGTGGCGCTCCCGCGGGCGCGTAGCATAAGCACGTCGGGTCATGTGACCTGAAAATAAAGTTTTTTATTGTTTCATAACAGTTTTGGTTTCATAATGATGAAACCCCTGGTCTTGTGACCTGAAAATAACACTTTTCATTGTTTCAGGACATTTTTTTTTTCAAATGATGAAAGCCCCTTTATTCTGACTTTGTCCTTTGACTGAGGAAGACCTGTTTGTACCTCTCTGTACCTTTTTGTACTTTAAAATGGCTTCAGTATCAGCAGCAGCAGCAGCATCTCAGCCACCACCACCACCACCACCACCACCTAGAGGCCCACCACAACACTACAGTGGTGGAAATGAAGAAGAGGAGAAAGAGGAGGAGGAAGAAGAGGAGGGGAGAAGGAGGAGGTGGCTGGAAGAAAGCAATACCCCATACCAACCCAAGCCACATATTGTATGGGAGTTTTTTTCTATCCCTGAGGGAATGAAAAAAGTCAATGCGGCAAAGGTGACTTGCCTTATCTGTGACCAGGAACTTTCAAGGAGGAACCCTAATAAAAAATATTCTTTTGGTAATAATACCATGATAAGGCACATGCAGCGCAAGCATCTGAACAACTATGCTGCCGCAGAGATGAGAGAACTGGCCAGCAACCTTCCCCAATCTACACCCAACACCTCCAAACGAAAACAACCCACTCCATCGGGACCAGAAACAAGAGAGACGATCCCTTGCATACAACAACGGTTTGGGGAATTCAGGTTCACATGAATTTTTTGTGGGAAGACCATCTCCTATGGTGAACAAAGCCTAAAGCTGATCCTCCTTGCTGGTGACAACCACAATTGCCCCCAAAAAACCCTCATTTTTTCCTGATTTTTTTTTGCTCCTGTTGAGCCATTTTGAATTCCCTGTTTTTTGTTTCTCCCCATAAAAAAAAACAAAAAAAATACACATTTCATGAAAGCCAAAAAAAGTACAAAATGTTCAAAAAACATTAAAGAAATATAAAACAACAACAATAAGAAAAAAAACAGTTCTTTTTAGAACTACCTCCAATTTCTATGAAAAAGTCTACATTTTTTAAAAACTCTATCATTCATTTTTCCCCATGGTACGCTCCCCGGTGCGCGTACCGGGCGCTCCCCCCGCGCCAATCAAAATAAAAAAAAATGATTTGGAAATTGCCTCTTGGACAACACAGAGGAGCTCTGCCAGTTGTTGGACACAGCGCGCTCACTAGGAGCATTTAGCACCTTTTTAAAAAAAAAACGTTTTTGTCTGTTGTGTTAAATTGATTTCGACACTTTGACCCTTGTTTTTAAAATTGAAAATTTCACTGCCGCATACCTGCACCTAAATTGGTCTATCACCGCATTTTGAGCGGGTCCCTGCCCATTTAAAGCACACCACACCGCCAGAACGGAAGACATCTTAGGTGACGGCTAGGATCGGGGCGGTCTAGTCGTCAGAAGGACGCTAGACCAGTACTTAAGGCTGACAAATTAGGCGGCCAAACACTTGGAAATTGCCTCTTGGACAACACAGAGGAGCTCTGCCAGTTGTTGGAAACAGCGCGCTCACTAGGAGCATTTAGCACCTTTTTAAAAAAAAACAGTTTTTGTCTGTTGTGTTAAATTGATTTCGACACTTTGACCCTTGTTTTTAAAATTGAAAATTTCACTGCTGCATACCTGCACCTAAATTGGTCTATCACCGCGTTTTGAGCGGGTCCCTGCCCATTGAAAGCACACCACACCGCCAGAACGGCGGACATCTTAGGTGAGGGCTAGGATCGGGCTGTCTAGTCGTCAGAAGGACGCTAGACCAGTACTTAAGGCTGACAAATTAGGCGGCCAAACACTTGGAAATTGCCTCTTGGACAACACAGAGGAGCTCTGCCAGTTGTTGGACACAGCGCGCTCACTAGGAGCATTTAGCACCTTTTTAAAAAAAAAACGTTTTTGTCTGTTGTGTTAAATTGATTTCGACACTTTGACCCTTGTTTTTAAAATTGAAAATTTCACTGCCGCATACCTGCACCTAAATTGGTCTATCACCACGTTTTGAGCAGGTCCCTGCCCATTGAAAGCACACCACACTGCCAGAACGGCGGACATCTTAGGTGAGGGCTAGGATCGGGGCGGTCTAGTCATCAGAAGGACGCTAGACCAGTACTTAAGGCTGACAAATTAGGCGGCCAAACACTTGGAAATTGCCTCTTGGACAACACAGAGGAGCTCTGCCAGTTGTTGGACACAGCGTGCTCACTAGGAGCATTTAGCACCTTTTTAAAAAAAAAAACATTTTTGTCTGTTGTGTTAAATTGATTTCAACACTTTGACCCTTGTTTTAAAAATTGAAAATTTCACTGCCTCATACCTGCACCTAAATTGGTCTATCACCGCGTTTTGAGCGGGTCCCTGCCCATTGAAAGCACACCACACCGCCAGAACGGCGGACATCTTAGGTGAGGGCTAGGATCGGGGCGGTCTAGTCGTCAGAAGGACGCTAGACCAGTACTTAAGGCTGACAAATTAGGCGGCCAAACACTTGGAAATTGCCTCTTGGACAACACAGAGGAGCTCTGCCAGTTGTTGGACACAGCGCGCTCACTAGGAGCATTTAGCACCTTTTTAAAAAAAAACGTTTTTATCTGATGTGTTAAATTGCTTTCGACACTTTGACCCTTGTTTTTAAAATTGAAAATTTCACTGCCGCATACCTGCACCTAAATTGGTCTATCACCGCGTTTTGAGCGGGTCCCTGCCCATTGAAAGCACACCACACCGCCAGAATGGCGGACATCTTAGGTGAGGGCTAGGATCGGGGCGGTCTAGTCGTCAGAAGGACGCTAGACCAGTACTTAAGGCAGCCATGCCAACGCGCAGCGGGCACGCGCAGCGGGCTCGCCGAAGCATCCCCGGAGTCACGCCAGAGTCCAACCCGTCTGCGCCCGTCCGCGCACAGACGGGCCCGGGGGCACGGACTTCTGACCAATCACGCTCCTACTCCTCGGAGGAATTGCGCAAACTGGACAAAGGTGAGGCACGCCTGGATAGTGATACCCTGCTGACACTCAAAAAATACGCGATATGTAGCTCACATAATGCGCCACCTTCAGAAGCGTACTCCGCACTGAAAATAGCGAGCCTAAACACCCGCTCACTCCATTGCCACTACGCTGAGGTCTATAACTTGCTGCAAGATAACGACACAGATATAGTGACCTTAACAGAGACCTGGATGGGCGAGAGCTCGACGCCAGACATCATTGCCGCTCTCCCCAGCGGCTATGACGCCTTATGGCACAACCACCCAGGAAACACACGGGGGAGGAGTAGCTGTGATATTTAAAAAGGCTCTGTCAGTGGATATACTGTTATCAGAGACAGTCGACTTGGCTGATCTACTCGGGGTGAAAGTCACAGTTAATAACTCATGTTGGGTGGTGCTAGCGGTCTATCGCCCACCCAATGCAACCCCAACGTTCCAGGACCTATTTGGTCCCATTATGTCAGACCTATGCACTCGCTACACAAAAATCCTAGTCACAGGAGACTTTAACTTGCATTGGGACAAACCCCACTGGGATCTACCTATGCGCCACTTGGACACCCTGATGTCAGCGCTAAGCTTTAAACAACTTGTGAAGGTTCCCACACACATCAAAGGTCACACCCTCGACCTGGTGTGGACTACAGACCCATATGTGACACTGAAAGAGGTAGCCCCATGTATTTGGTCTGATCATCATTTAGTATCCTGTGAAATACGTATTAACGGCCAAATAATTTATCCACCACCGGAAGTCAGGATAATCCGTAAATGGGCAGAGGTTGATTTAAGAACCCTGACCAAGGCGCTTCCGCCTAGGGACTGTCTTCCGAGCTCAGACCATGGTCTGGACCAGCAATACGCGGATCTAACGTGAAGCTTGACTCTAGCTATTGATCAGATAGCACCTAAGAGAACGAAGCTGATAAAAGGACCTGTTAAGGAAGCCCCATGGTTTACGCCTTCGCTGAGGGACCACAAAAGGAAACTCAGAGCCCTGGAAAGAGGTTGGAGGAAAACTAAACAGGATTCAGCCAGGAACCTCTACCGAACCTCCCTGAATGCATATAAAAAGCATATTACTCTTGCCAAAGCCAAATATTATGAATCCCGCCTAAGTAAGGCAGCCAACGTGCTGAAAGAGACCTTCAAGATCCTGTTGGAGTTGACTAAAAAACTGGACAGTGTCCAGTCCCCCATAAACTGTAATTCCTTTCAGGGATACTTTCTGGAGAAAGTAAGAACCATTATCCAGGAGATAAAAAGTAGTATGTCAAATGGGATGGTTATACCTACAATCCCTCATAAATCAGTTGACTGCTCCATCACACTGTTTCCAGAGATTGACACTCTGAGTCTGCAACAGCTGATGGATAGAATCAAGTCTGGATCTCCAGCGGACCCGTGTCCACCTAAAGTCTTTCAGGCAGCCCGTCCCTTATTAGAGGAGTGTGTCATCTCCCTCCTAAATAGGTCCTTGGAGACAGGACAATTACCAGCAGAACTTAAAGAAGCGCGTGTGAGACCTTTTCTGAAAAAGCCAGGCACAGACCCCGCAGTACTAAAAAACTACAGGCCAATCTTTCAGCTACCATTCCTCTCTAAAGTACTGGAACAACACGTACTAAAATCCCTGTCCATGTATCTGGAGTCTCATCATCTACTTCATGAACGACAGGCAGGGTTCCGAGCGCATCATAGCACCGAGTTGGTGATGCTCTCGGTGCTGGATGAACTGAGAGGCCTGGCTGACGGTTAGAAACCGAGCGCCCTGATTTTGTTAGACCTTTCAGCTGCGTTCGATACCGTCAGCCATGCGCTGCTGCTGGAAAGACTGAGTGACTTTGGCATTAAAGGCCTGCCTTTCAGATGGTTGGTCATTTCTGTCTGGAAGGACCCAAAGAATACAACTTGGGGAAGAAACCTCCGCAGTGGGAAAATTAGAATGTGGGGTGCCCCAGGGCTCGGCCCTGTCCCCACTGCTATTTAACCTATACCTGCAGCCTCTGATTGCCTCCCTGGCGCGCATGGGCTGCACAGTATTTAACTATGCGGACGACACGCAGCTGTTGCTGAGTGTCGATAACACAAGTACCGCTCAACTCCACACTCAGAACATCTTGAGATACACGGTCCAATGGATGACAGGAAACCTTCTAAAAATCAACCCAGATAAGACTGAGGTACTGGTGATTCCATCCGCCACCTCACCATGGTGTGATCTCTACTGGCCCGCAGAGTTAGGCCCGGCTCCAAAACCCAGCCTGAACGTGAAGAGCCTGGGGATTAAATTAGATAGCGACCTATCTATGGTCAACCAGATCTCTTCAGTGGTGGGTAGCTGCACCAACATTATCCGACAGCTACGGAAGCTAGTACCCGTCATCTCCCAATCCATGTTACGCTCCATTGTCGCAGCCACTGTGCTTTCAAGGATAGACTACGGAAATGCCCTCTACCTTGGTCTGCCAAAAATCCTGATAAATAGGCTACAGGTGGTGATGAACGATGCTACCCGTCTCATTTTTAGACTGCCAAAGCATCCCCCCTGTTACAGAGCCTCCATTGGCTCCCCATTAAGGAGCGAGTGGAATTTAAAAGTTTGTGTATAGCTCACAAAGCCATCTATGGCATGGCGCCCGCATACATCAAAGACCGTGTGACGGTGTACAGCCCAAGGAGAAATCTCAGATCTTCAGACTCTCAATTATTGGTTTGCCCTCGATACAAACTAGTCACCAAGGGTGGAAGAGCCTTCTCGGTGTTGGTTCCTCAGCTATGGAACACACTACCTGAGCCGCTGCGCAGAGAAGAGAACCTCCTACGCTTTAGAAAGGGGTTGAAAACGCTGCTGTTTAGGAGGTCCTTGAGTGCCATCTAGACTAGTGGATGCCTCTCTGTATTGCTAAAGTTGTTGTTTGTACCATCGATTTCCGAGCGCTTAGAGGCCTGCAGGTGATTGAGCGCGTTACAAATCAAAAATAACAATAACAATAACAATCACCCGCGGGGCCCTTTTATAGCCCCCACATCAAACCTAGGGGGTCAAGGGGGGTCTACCCTGCCCCTTATGGTCATTTCCCCCTTTGTTTGTCCCACCTCTTGTGTCTCGATCCAACCGAGACACAAGATGGCGGCCGCTCCGTACTGTTTTGCATGTTTACAGACACCCAAGAGCCAATCAGCTTTCCGTGCGCACCTTGCGTGGTGCGCCCAGAGCGCTACCCGGTGCGCGTACCGGGGCGCTGCCATAGATGTATATATTTTTTTGAACCTAAATTACTCAAAGTCCACTGGAGCACATACCTTGAGACATAGCAAAGGCACATCGGGCTACCAGTCCCTACAATTTTGCCAAGTTTGGTGGAAATCCATTCAGCCGTTCGGGGTAAAAGTGAGTTTGACCGCCCTATAGAAATGAACATGGGGAAAACACATTTTGGGACCCCCCTTTTATCTCAGCCCCCGCTTGACGAATCCCCCCCAAAAATTTAAGGGAAGGAGCGGAGCGTAGTTTAGCAAATTTGAGGAAATTTTCAGGCAGATTCCTCAACCGGCGCCAAAGTTATTCACAATAGAATGTTGAGATTTTGCATTGAGAATAATCCTAACTATAACTACCTACTGGCGACCGCCAGTAGGTAATATATATATATATATATATATATATATATATATATATATATGTTGCATGTTAAATACGTTATGTAATTGTGCACAAGTCAACAATGAGATTATGTATTTATTTAATGATCATCTGAGTTTAGGGTTGTTGAGTTGGTGTGCCGTAGCCAGTATCAAGTTGCATAGTTTTTCCTTTCCCTTTCATACGGACATTAATGGAAGACCTGACTAAAATTTTACATTTTATTATGCGAGATTGAGTGAAATGGAGGTGCCTCTTGCACTTAATCTCAACAAGACAAGGTGTTAGAATGCACTTTCTTTTACAAATCGGAAATGTATTTATAAATATATGCTTCTATACATAGTGCATGGATTCAAAGCTTTCATCACTCAGCTACACCAAACATGTAATGAAAGTTCAAGTCATCTTAGGAAATCAGTAGTCAGGGCTAGCCAGTTTTGGGAAACAGGTTGATAAGAAACCCACTCTGTACTGCTTATTTGTAGTGGTGCCAGGGCTACAGGGTTGCACTCATTTATTCGCTGGTGTCCCATACTAATGAAGTGTCTTGGTCTCTGTGTCTGGGTTAAGTGTACAGGCCCCCTTCAAAACTCATCTCCGACCCGCTACTGGATGTAACATTTGAAATAAGGGTCCGGGTAACAACAATGTCTTAACAACTTTGTTGGAAAATGTTTGGGGTATTTTAGAAATTAAAGGGCAGCTGGTTTGAGGGATGGAAGTTCTCCAACGTGGTGAGCAGGGTAAAAGTTAAAGAGGTCACTTGCCAGGGGGAGGAGAGATGTCTCCATCTGTCCCCTGAGAAGAATGAAGATTCAGGTGGGCTGTTTGTATGTCAGAGTGGGGCAGTGGAGGTGGTTCCCTCTGGGAAGTGGCACAACTAGACCTGACTTTTGAGGGGGTCCTTTCAGTATGTTGTGCGACAAGCATTTTTGAGCAATGTAAAAAGAGACATCCTTGCAGCCAATATGAGGGAAAGAAGTGCCAAACTGCAGTTTAAATGTATTAGACAATAAATGTTTATCCATAGATTCCTCACTTAGATTGAGTTGTTGGTTGCAGGCCTACTTGCTGAGGCTTTATTGTTGATGAGTGATGTTTGATCGATGTATGGCATATGGGTTTTTTGAGGCGGCATGTGTTTGTTTTGGTGTGATTAGATATCATCCATTATTTGACTTTGAGATATTGTCTGATGAGTCAAAGTCAGATGAGTTTTCATACTTAAGTTTGATTTGTAAATTATCTGCTTAACAATAACACGTGAAATGAAGGAGCAGGCTTGGTTCAATACAGAGCAAAGGTAAATGTAAATGAGGGGATACAAATGTTTGCTACATCTTCTGAACTATATTAATGGAGCTGACATGAAGGGAGCCATGAGATGATGATCTGTCTGATAGAAAAGATGCAATCTGACTCAGTCATGCGCACTGCACTCTGATGTTGTCTAATCTGTGTAGAAGCTAGTGATGATGAACGATTTTAAATGCAAGAGAGAGTTCTAGTAAATGATGTGCCTCCAGTTTTAATCCACTGTTATTTTATAATCATATCCTGTGGAAATCACGGCTGCTTCTGTGCCTCAGCCATACTAGAATCTCTCTTGGAATTCTTAACCTCATGCACGCTAGCGTTATTTTGCTTCCACGCTGAGATTTTTAAAAACGCACTTTACATGACGAGCTGGGCTCGTCATCAGCGTGCGAGGAGGCTACGCCATGACGAGCCCAGCTCGTCAT
The DNA here is from genome assembly GCF_964263255.1 of Lissotriton vulgaris. Lineage (NCBI taxonomy): Eukaryota > Metazoa > Chordata > Amphibia > Caudata > Salamandridae > Lissotriton > Lissotriton vulgaris. The sequence goes on from NC_141698.1 coordinate 1,151,233,859, forward strand.
GAGCGTGGAAGGGGTTAAAGCAGGTCGTTTTCTTTGAATGTAGGTATGTTTTTTGAGGAAGTTTGGTCTAGAAAAGCTTGTATGTAAGGCACACAGACTGAGCCTGGGCAGAGTTCATGGAGTCCTGCAATGTGGAATCATCCCGAACCTGACCATGCACAGCACAAGTGGGTGCTGCTTCTTTTCTGCTGCTTGAGTAGATGTTTACGCAAGCAGCAGCTTCCTCAAAGCAAACAGACAGTTTCTCAATGTTAGCGGTTGCTCACATGCCCCTTGGTGGGTGAGACGCAATACAGGCTTTTCCCTCCATAGAGCATGGGGTAGTGTTGCAGTTGTACTGCCAAGGAATCAGGATGTTATAAGGTACTACAACCTCAGATGTTATGTCTGGCAGACTCTTTTTCCTCTGAAATCTTCTAGTGGGCCTGTCATTTATGACCTTGAGGCCTTTCATCGGGTCTGCATGCCCCTAACCTTCTCTCTCTATTCAAATTTTCTGCCCTATGTTAAAGGTTTGGGGCTACTCTCAGCTCTGCAGCCTGTAGGTAAGTTCTCCAAGACATATGGCAGGTTCTCCTTGAGGAAAGTAGGTACCAGGTCACAAGGAGCGCTAACTTTACTGGCTACAGTCAGCTTTCCTTGCTACCAACTCATCATTTTTGTGAAAAAAACAAGACATTTAGAGAATGCGGAAGAGCTATTCCTGAATGTGTGCACTATGTATAGATGGATAATGATAGGAAATAACGTATATTTACACCAATGATTATACACAAATATGCACCTGTTTAGTACCCACAATATAGCATATTTATAGGAGTCAAGTAAACATATATCTACGGAGAAGACGTTAGTATAGCCATATTAATCCCTGAGCATGTTCTGGGACTGAGAATGTTCCCTGTGGGGTGTGCAGTTATGTTGTCATGTTCTGAGTGCTTGACTCTGATTTATATCTAAATGTTTGATATTGGCTCTAGGCTCACACTGATATCACGTGTGCATAGGCCTACTACTGTCCCTGACACAAATGAAGTCTTGCAACCATCCTGTGATCTGGAGGGGTGCACAAATTGTGTTCTTATTTTGCTGACAGTGGATTACCGCCACAGTCATGGGTTTAGCATGTACATTGGTGGTGGCAACATAACATGTTTCGTGAATTCACAATTGTGATCAGACCTTCTATCTGTGCAGACTCTCCCAGTTCTGTAAAGTTCTGCATCAATGTGTAACCTACATCCTAGTTTTAACATTCAAGCAGGTTGAATGTGTTTGTGGCTAGTGTAGTGCATGCAGTATGTGCATGAGTGAACCAGTGTAATGGAGGCCTTCAGATCCTATTATAGAAGGCCCTAGCCTTTGAACAAGATCAGTGAGGTTGTTTTCACAGACAGTGGAAGAGTAGTGCTATCATTACTGAAAATGGAGGTAGGTGACATGGCTCCTTTAAAAATTACTTAAGCAACTCTTGCCGAGTGGAGCTGCTGATTTTTTTTCCTGCGGTACTGGTCTTTGGTAGGTATTCTGGATGGGACTCTCATCTTTGTTGTTCAGGATGGGAGAGATCTTTCAGGTTTAACCAGCTTTTTGTCACCAACCTGATCACTGTTTAGTGTGGCTCGTGAAAAGCCAGTTTCAGAAACAGGAGGACTCTTTGGACTTCTGTTGTGATTACTCCAGGCTGGAGACTATCCTACTCTGAAGAGCGTCACTCTCCATAAAGGCTCTGCCTGGCAAATAGCCCATAGAGGACACTTGACAGAAGAACCAGCCCAAACCTGTCTGGAGATTGCAGACTTATAATCCATGTTCATTATCTGCTTTGACTTCATATAAGCGAGAGCTACCTACATAGTTGTTGCTCCAGTTCCCAGTCCTTTCAGCAAGGAAGGGAGCATTCTTCATCATATTTTGAGGACTTCTGTAAAACAGCCAGAAGTGATGTCTGTGAGACAGCCAACTTCCCAGAGTGAGGGGTACATCAAATGCAGTATTTACGTGCTGGAGGAGCTTTACTCCTGACCTGAAGCACCTGGTAGCCAGCTTGCTTGCTAAGAGACTGAAAGAGCCTGTCAAGCCGCAGGATGTGTGACTGTCCAGGTAGTGCCAGAAACTGCCAGACATGTGTGGAGGGTCTACCAGGAGAAAGAAGACTGCAGAAATGTATCTGCAAGTCCAAACAGGATGGTTTAAGTCTCTCTAGAAGTGCAGTCCCCAGAGGGAATCACAAGCAGGCAGCCAACATTGCAATAGGAACAATCATGGTTGACCTTGTTGCTTAAATGAAGAGCTGCGCCCATGGTGAATGTAGCCACTGAAACCCAGATCTATTCCTGTGGCTGTTGTTACCACAGAAGTCAAAACCCATGTCCATGGTGGACGTCTCTATTGTAGCCAAGACTTGTACACATGAAGGTCACCGCTACATTATTTACAAAGTGCATTCCATGGCTGCTGGGGTGCTCTTGTGACACTTGCATAAACGATGGCCCATCTGTTAGCCAGTGATTTATTTATTAATTTGCGAGTTTGTATCGCGCTGGCTTCACTCCCGAAGGAGTATCTCCGCCCTTTTGGCTTCTACGTGCCTATTGAGAGGGGAGGGTGCCATGAAAATTATGTGCGCTACTGTTTGAACAGGAAGGTTTTTAGCATTTTCCTAAAAGGAAGATGATCTGCACATAGCCATAGGGATATCGGGAGACTGTTCCAAAGAGAGGGTCCAGCTATGGATAGTGCTCTCGTTCCGTGTCTTGTCTTCTTTGCTCTAGGAACACACAGGAAGCCCTGTTCACTAGATCTGAGTGTCCGAGATGGTATATAGGGTATAAATTTAGTATTCAGGTATGCAGGACCCATTCCATTCAGGCTTTTGTGGATGGTACAGCATACCTTGAACTTTGCTCTCTGTTTGACCGACAGCCAATGGAGTTTTGTCAGCAGAGGTTTCGATGGCGTACGGGGAGGGGCATTCAGAACCAGATGGGCAGCCGTGTTCTGTGCCACCTGAAGTCTGTTCATAACTCCCTCGTTGGCTGACAGGAGCAAGCCATTACAATAGTCCAGGCGACTTAAAACAAGCGCCTGGACTAGTGTCTTCCTGGTATTGTCAGGTAAAAGTGGGAAGATTTTCCGCATCATGCCGATTACGTGAAAGCAGGCTCCTGCTACCTGGTTGCCATGTTGTTTGAGATTAAGCTCATGGTCTAACCGGACCCCTAGGTTTTTAACAGTTTGTTTGGGGTTGGGTACTAGTCCGAGATCTTGTGGCCACCAGTCTGGGGTCCAGAGCAGTTTTGCCTCCCCAAACAGCATTACTTCAGTCTTCCCAACGTTACATTGCAGATAGTTTGAAGACATCCATCGTGCCACTGCTTTCATGCCCTGGCCGAAGGAGTCTCTGACCTCAGGAGTAAAGATCTTAAAAGGAAAGAGGAGCTGCGTGTCATCCGCATAAGATATGAGGGTAAATCCATATCTTCTCATGATGTTGGCCAGGGGTGCCACATATATGCTGAAAAGGGTGGGGCTCAGGCAAGAGCCCTGTGGCACCCCTTTAGAGATTCCGACCTCCTCTGACCTGTAGGGGCCCATAGCAACTTGCTGGGTACAGTCAGTCAGAAAACTCTCTAGCCATGCTAGGGCTTCCTGCTTCAGGCCAATTTTGACTAGCCTGGCTATCAAGGTGGAGTGGGAGACGGTGTCGATAGCCGCAGACAGATCCAACAGTACCAGGATAACAGAAAAACCCCTATCTTGGTACATGTGAAGATCGTCTGCGACTGACATCAGAGCGGTCTCCGTGCTATGTCTGGGCCTGAAACCAGACTGAGATGGATCTAACACTCCAGCTGACTCGATGTATTTGGACAATTTGTTATTTACATGTTTTTCTGCAATTTTGCCCAGAAACGGGAGCAGGGATATGGGTCTAAGGTTGGCTAGCTCTTCCCAAGGAATACCAGTGTTTTTCCTAAGAGGTTTTACCAGAGCCTTTTTCCATTCTTTTGGGACCTGGCCTGTGCTCAGTGAGAGATTAATTAGTTTTTGGATCATAGGTCCCAGGACCGTGGCTAGAATAGGCATAATTCTAGCAGGAATGGTATCAGTCGGGGAGCCACTCTTTATCTGAGAGATGCTTTCCACTACCTCCTCGATAGAGACAGGAGGGAAGACTGAAAGGGAGAGCGTACTCGGGCTTTCGATGTCCTGTTCTAGAATGAGGTCATTGTCATTTAGATTGTTTTGGTTAGAAAGTGTTATTTTGTTATAGATAGCGTCTATTTTTTGATTAAAAAAACTGAGAAATGTTATCAAAAAGTAGTTGGGAGGCTACTTCTGCGCTTTCACAAGCTGTAGGTTTGATAAAGGACTGTAAAATCTGGTAAAGTATCCGGGGATTATTACCGGCTGCCAGTAATTGAGAAGCAATATGATTTTTCCTTGCAGCTCATATAGATTTACGGTATATTTTCATGGAATTTTTAAAAAGTTGTCTGTCCTTATCTTGGCGGGATGCCCTCCATTTCTTCTCCAATTTTCGGGTGGCCTAATTCAGTAGTCTAAGCTCCTCTGAAAACCAGATTTCTTGTTTTTGTGCAGGTCTTACTTTAAAAGACTTTAGTGGAATAATGCTATCTATGGTTAGGAGTAGGGATTCTTCATATTTGTGTAGGGCATCGTCAATGCTCTCATTAGTATTCAATATGGGTGCTACAAATTTTTTGTTAAAGTTTTGTTGAGTCAGTTTGTGCCAAGGTCTCCTTTTATGTGCTAGGGTAGTGTTTCCGATTACATATGAGGAGGACTCAGGGGTATAAAATGTGATTATAAAATGGTCCGTCCATTCTACTTGGTACGGGGGTCTGCAATCAATCTGTAGGGAATTAGTTAAAATAAGGTCTAGCGTATGGCCTGCTTGATGGGTGGGTTCGCTGTTTATTAGCCTTAGCCCCAGGGTGCCAAGGTCTGACAGAATGGTCTGTGCTTCATTATTGCGATCTAGTTCACTGTGAATGTTAAAATCACCTAACAGGAGGAAGTCAGAGTTGTCTTGTATGTGGGGTGCTAGTGCTTCCCTTAGGGTAATAGATATGTTTGAACATAGTCCCGGGGGGCTGTATACTAATCCTCCCTTTCTACTTTTTTTGTTTGAAGTCTGGATTTTAAAAATCAGGAGCTCTAGATGAGGGGTGCATATTTCGTCTAACACCGTAACATTGATTTCTTGTTTGTGGACGATTGGTAATCCACCGCCGACTTTAATGAGGCGGTCCAGTCTAACAATTTTATACCCTTTGGGGATTCCCAATGTTATAGCAGGGACAGAGTGAGGTTTAAGCCATGTTTCCGTCAGGAAACATAGATCAGGCTCTTCAGATGTGATCAGATCCCATACTTCCACAGTATGTTTGGGTAGAGATCTGATATTGCATAACAGATTTTTTGTTGTCAGAGGAATGGAGTTTTCATTGTTTTTAGTAGTTTGAGGGTAGTGGTCCGTTATAATATTGTTAGGAAGACAGATTTTAGAAGTGGTAGGCGGGCTGTTACTAACCACAGAGCTCGTCTCAAACTGATCTTTACAGTGGAGGCATGAGAAAGGGCGTTCTAGGTTGGAATCAACGTTGTTTAGACATATCTTAGGTAGAAGCGTTTGAATTCTTATTAATGCCTGAGAGGTATATGTCAGTGGAGTACCTGTGTGTCCTGTCATAGCCTCCGGCCCCTGGCCCCGTCCTGCCGCGGACGGGCGCAGACGGGCAGGTCTTTGGCTTGTCTTCGGCGCCGACTAAGGCTCCCCGCTGCGCGCAACCGCTGCGCGCTAGATCCGACGAGGGGCTAAATAGCCCTCAGAAGTGAGCAGCTAGAACGCTAACTGCTCGACTTCCTGTGGGTGTCTGGCTCTTGCCTGCCCCGCCCTCCGCACTACGGTATTGGCTACCGAGTCGGACCGGGGCGGGCAGGCTGGATTATCGAGCACAGACGACTGACAGATGCAATGTGACCCTTAGCAGCCCCGGCAGAGTGCAAATGGCAACACAGGTAAATACAGTTTAAAATTTGTTATCAATTTCAACAGCTATCCGCCGCTAGTGCAAAGTGCAAAGTGCTGAGTAAATTAAAAGATCGTTTTTCAAATTATTAATCATTGTAAAAGATGTGCATTTTTTTAAAACCAGTAAACAATTCAGCAGTAATTCATCAGAGCATCCGCTCTAAATAGTTTGTAGGCGCCAAGCGGGGTCAGGAGAAGCTGCCACCGTCGTCCCTTACCGCAATGTTTAGTGCCTCCTCGCCGCCTAAATAGCCCTCAGAAGTGAGCAGCTAGAACGCTAACTGCTCGACTTCCTGTGGGTGTCTGGCTCTTGCCTACCCCACCCTCCGCACTACGGTATTGGCTACCGAGTCGGACCGGGGCGGGTAGGCTGGATTATCGAGCACAGATGACTGACAGATGCAATGTCAAGTGATGTAGAAGTAGATCTTATGCCTTCCTTGATTCCTAACTGGCTTCCATTTCCTGCATTCAATGTAGAACTCACATCTGCAGCCTTGGCTGCCTCATCCTCCAGCAGCCTATGCAAACCCAGGGATACTCCTGCAACCATGCCGTCCCATCCTGGAAGTGGGCGAGATCGGAGACGCAAGATGGTGAAATGCATACAGATCTGCATTGTGGTGTGGCTGTATCTAGGAGACTGTACTGAACTGAGCACAACCATAATTATATTGGGGTACCTGCACCTGCGCCTTGAATAATGTTTCCCACAAATAACCAAACGGGGACCTGCCTAGACTCACAAGAGGAGCAACTCATGTGAAAGAGAGTAGAGGAAGACAGTAAAGACAGCATCCCAACATGCAGTCGCCTAAGTGGCGGTGCATATTGGGAGGAAGATCCTTCTCATACCTGGCAGCTAAAACCTGGAACTCCATCCCCACACACCTCCGCCTCACTCAAAACCACTTAGCCTTCAGAAAGCAACTTAATACCTGGATATTCGACAAGTAAGTCCACACCCTTCCTCAGCGCCTTGAGACCCTCTGGGTATGTAGCGCGCTATACAAATTATTTGACTTGACTTGAATTGACATATTATTGTAACTGCGGCAGTATACCATTTAAACCGTGTCTATTAAAGTACATTCCTTATCAAAATAGAGCACTGGATTGGACAAACAGATATTGCTTTGCTGGGTGATCTGGGTTCTGAGTTTGCATACCCGTACACTAATTCCATGAGAACAGTGTGACTGCTCTATTGTGCTTCCACTGAGAGACATGTGCTGAGAGTTTGTATATGGCCAAGTTTATGAAACCACCATAATAGGACAGACTCTGTGTAATCTGAGGTGAACCACCCCTGCCCTGATGGCTGATGCCCAGTAGCCCCCACTTGCTCAGGGCACCCCCTAAACTGGATCTGACACCTTCCTTCTGCCAGAAAAGGATATGTATTCGGAGTGACCAACTATACACTGTATGGCATCTAAGTCTAGTGTCCTTCCCTTAATGCTAAGTTTCCAATGGGAGTCAAGGGCAGAATGGGCTCAGTTAGAAATGGAGCAAAAGTCACTAAAAGCATTGAAGGATAAGAATGAAAACAAAGATTACTTTTAATAGAACAAATACTGTTTTCAAAAACACCTTTGGATAATCACCAGTACTCCACAACAAATGACATAACTCCTTGTCTTATTCATGAAGTGTTAATGCACATAAGTTAATGTATAGTGTTATAATGTGATTTAGTAAGCACCATATTTAATGTGTTTCATGACTTCTGAGATGTACTTTTTAGGTACGGCCATCTCAGACCTTATGTGGTCAACAGAAAAAAGATTTAAGAAATGCAACTGTCAGAGAGACTTTGGGTTCTCCCATATATTTACCTTATTACAGCATTTGATTGGCCAGAACTTGTTTGGTGCTGCTGAGAAAGAGTGCAGTGCTTCTTCCACTTCTATTGACTCCTGAGTGATGTCCCCTCACCTAACATGGCTACCCCATTAAAACACAGTAACATGGCACTGTGCAAGAAGAAGACCTCTCCTCAATGATGTGATAGTTTTGGCTCAGAATATTACTCTGTGAGCCGACAGCAGTATAACTGGTACAAGTATTGGTGCACAGAGGTTCACAACAAGGGATTTCTCTCATCCATAATGGTTGCTATGTCCAGCGTGATGACGCAGTAGCATCCGAGCCTGGTTTCTTTTTCTTCTCCATTTCCGTTAGTGACATTCAAAACAAAAAAAGTTGTTTTGCTCACCCTTCCTTTCACTCCAGAAGTTCTTCTCACTGCAACCTTTGCCTGCACTCATTTGTCACAGAAGAATCATCCCAGTCCTTCGTCCTACATCAACCTACAACCTTAATTCACTCTTCTCAACTTCACTGCCCCGCCATGGACTCTCCCACCTCACACATCAGCTGGAGCCTCAGCACACTCTCCCTTGCAATACCAGCCCCCGCAGAGCACTATTTTATATGCAGACCAACAGGGCCCAGATGGTGGTCCACATATTTTTTTCAGTAGCAGCAAAAACAGTACGTCTGGTCATAGATGACCCTCCAACTTTCTTCACAGTGGATTTTATTAAGGCAGATGGGGCTCATCAAGGCCAATGAGTACCTCTTGATCTGTAAATTCTTCCCCAACCTGCACCACAGACCACCCCCTTAGCCTGCAGGACCAGTCACACTGCCACACTATATCACAACAACAGTTGCAGGGCTTCATCCTTAGCCTGTTGTGCTGCTGCCTTTGCCTGCTTTCACCACTCTCTCTTGTCTGATGCCTACAGCCTAAGACTGATCTGGGTTCCCACACCAGCCCCCACAGCCCAATCTCAATCTCCTTTCCTGTACCATCCCACAGTCTTAGTACACTCTCCCCTCTTGCATTGCACCTGTGTTAAGGATGGAACTGACTAAGCATCTAGCACTGCAGGAAGGATAGATATATTTATTTGTAGACATACATGTTCAGTAGTTTAGTGTGTAATGTGAGCAATAGCAGCAGCCATCAGTTCAGGACACATGGGTCAGCAAGAGAGGACAACGGCCTCTCATCAAATGCAGTTACTGGTCCAGCTCTGTCCCTGCACCCCGTTCACAAGCGGAGGTATCATTAGATATTCTCTAGTGAAGACTTGGAACAGACAGATGAAGCTCAGCCTGCCTCCCGCCGGTCCTCCTCACACTCAACCTACAACTGGTGTCTGGCTGTGCAGGTCCCTTTTGTAGTGAATCCACCTCTATGCTTTAAGTTCCATTGTTTTTTCCAAGCAGATTATCTCTCTTTCTTTATTAGGTGCCTCTTTGTGGGTAAAGATGCTAGGTGTCCCCTAGATTTGCCAAGCATAGTTTTCCTGCACGGAACTTAAATCAGCTTATTGGAGCATCCCAAGGAAAAGAAATGGCCTACCTGGGTGGCATCAAATGGCAAACATCAGGCAAATCATTTCCACAATAAGAAGCATGCATTTTTAGTTTTATCAGTTTTTTATCACATCTTCTGGAGACACACAGGTCAAGAAATAGAGAGAGCAACGTGGATCCGGGGATAGAGAAGCACCTGAGAGCGAGTGCTTTACTGACCAGGGCAGATCGTTTATCCCCTGCCTAAGGGCCATACCAGTGCGAAATACACTGGGATGGGATAAGAAACTGAAAGTGCATGCTTCTTATTCTGGAAATTTGTTTTTACAAATGTGGTGGTTTGAAGAACACCTGATACCACCGCTGAAAATAAATTCATATTGAACTCATCTACGACTACAGTCATGAACTTGATACAAGACCTTCTATTGGGACACAAGGCAGTAAAACAGGAGATGTTCCACAGTTGGGCACACTACTTCACTGTGATTTTGGACCCAGGAGGGCTCCCTCCAGGACTACCACACCAGGCCTAAGGGGCTCAGAGATTAAGTGGTGGAGGAGACTATTGAGAAAAGTAGAAGTGAAGCAAGAACAGTGAGGAGGACCAAGGCAGCACAGAGGAGGAGAGGAAGCAAGGAGTGTAGAGGACCAGGAATCTAACAGGTTGTGATGTGGTGAGGAGTGACGTGTGGATGATATGTTGAGGGAGGATGGAGAGGGAGTGAAGGGATCATAGGATAGCAGAGGGTGATATGTGTGGAGGAAACCGTGAAGGGCAGAAGTCAAACGAGAATAATGGGGTCAGCAGCGCTGCACGGCAGCCATATGGGAGGTACTGAGGGTCACACAGTGAGGGAATGAAAGAGGGACCTGAGGGAGTAAGAGGATAAAGAAATGCAGGAGTTGTGAGTACACAGGAGGCCATGAGAAACAGAGGAGAAAATGAGAGCAGACAGTGAGAGAGGGTGAGGAGGAGAGAGAGGGCATTGAGAGAAGAATGTGACTCGGAAATGGGAGAGGAAGGTAAAAGAGGGCTGAGGAGTGTTCACAGCACAATTGTTGCTAACGGAATATGTCTACATGGAGGTTGACAAATTCTTCTCAGCAGCCGTAAGACTAACTAATGTGGTGGACCAGTAATGTTTTAACTGTGATTTATCTATTTAACTTGCTTTTAGTCTTTCTGATGAGTTTTAAATAGTGAGTATTGAAGAAGGGGCTGCACAATGTTTCTGTAATTTTAATACTCTGACTTCCTTTTACTCTTAGTCCCTTTCTGAGTACCGTTTTCAATAGCGCAATAGTAGTTTACGCTTCTAACTAACATTTTCACCGCACATCCCTTCATGAATTAATTCATACAATTTTCAAATTTACAACTGTTATGATGCAATGTTTGTATATTATTTTTTTATGTTATGCACTGTTTATGGTTTTTGAGCCGAATAAAGATTACATTGAATTGAAGAGATGGGTGTAAGGAAGGCAATAATAGGAAAGAAAATATTATAGTATTGCAGGAGTTGAGGAAGCCGATTTTTTATCATTGTGAAATGTGCGCCAAAAACAACCAAGTGAAAATATTTTGCACAGAAAGAAGTATCAATTCATTAACCTCAGGTGCTTAATATATGTTGTTAAGCAGGGGATCACTAAAACCTTGACACTTGCACTTTTCCTTACCCATCCTGACTTTGGAAACAGAAAAGGGCTGGTGTACCTCAGATCTTCCCCCTAGCTTCAAGGTATAACTTCTTGGTTTCCATCTAATAAATACAACTACCCATTATCAGTGCTCTTAGAAATCCACTGTTTTCCCCCCAAGTAAAGATTATATTTAAAATCAGAATCATAACTTACTACTCTGCTCTCTTAACATGTCTTACGTTTTAACATATGTGGCCGCTAAAGAGCTCTCTATTCTTTGACACTTCTAATTTTAAGATCTCACAGGAGCTAAACTGTGTGGGTCCTGCTGAATCCTTCAGGATACTCCCTCACTGCAACCTATGAACTGCACCAAGTCTGCAAACACTAAGAAATCAACAGTGACTGAATCTCACCTTGTCTAGTTGCACCTGAGCAGCCGTGCCACCCACAAAAACTGGAAGACATTCCAGAACACAATTGTTCTAACTTGGCTTCAGTGCTCTGTTTTTCTTTTTCATTAATGTTCACTACGGTTGTACATTCTCACAGGTTGCAAAGTGCACCAATTTGTTATGGTACAGGAGCACTACATACAACATTAAAATGCATAAAAAACAAATGCATGAAAATCTTCAGAAATAGGAGAGGTAAGGAGGAAAGAGGACAGTGAGGGATAGACGGAGGTGAGAGAATAACAGACTTTAAAGAGGAAGGGTGGAGCATGAAGATAAAGGGAGCAAGAGGAAATTATTAGCTAAATGGTGTAATGAAGAGGGAGGAGAGGATAACCTGCTAAAGAAAGTGGAAAGTGAGTGATAGCGGGAACAGAGGATAACATGAGACAAAACTGTAGAGAGGAGAGAGAGTGATACAAGATGAGGAGGCCAACATTAGCTAAAAGATTGTGGAGGTAAATGTAAATGTAAATGTAAATGTAGTATACTTGTAAAGCGCACAGCTGCCTCAGCAAAGGGGCGTTCCGGCGCTGTATAACGCTGTGGAACCCTTCCTGGCTCTCCATGTGAGATGCCCCTCCTGGGCACCCCACAAGGTGAAGCCAGGCATCCCAGTGTTGTTGGGGCCGTTGTGAAGATTAAGCAAGCTATTGCCCAGAGTTGCAGCGTGGGACCCATTATTAGAGTAGACGCTGAGGCAAAAATTATCGAGTCCGCGGACATTGAGCCCAAGACCCTGACGCATCGGGACTTGAACCCTGGTCCTGGGCCTGATCTCTGCTTCAGAGTCTGCTGCTCTAAACAGTGAGCCACACTTCTCCTCTCATCCCTGGTGTATGAACGCTCACCCCTCTGTACCTGTGCATCACTGCTCTCACTCCCAAGTGTACGAACACTCACCCCTCTGTACCTGTGCATCACTGCTCTCACCCCAGGTGGATGAGGTGAATGAGTGATGGATGAAGCAGAGGATAAAACAAACTAAAATGTGTAAAGAGGAGTGTAGGTGCTAGAGGGAAGACATGATAAACAAAGCTAACATTTTTGAAGTGGAGAGTGAGGGAGAGGGAGAAGAGGTAACATGAGCTAAAAGGCATAGAGAGGAGAGTGAGTGAGGGGGTGGAAGAATAACATCAGCTAGAAGGTGTAGAAAGGGGAGTAAGTGAAAGAGATGGCGAGAGCACAACATAAACAAAGGAGTAGGGAGAGAGTGACTGATAAAGAGAATGAGAGGATAACATGAGGCAAAATATATAGAGAGAGGAGTGAGTGATAGGGGATGGAGTGAATGACAGGAACTAAATGTTGTGGAGAGAAGAGTGAGCTATAGAGGGAAGGGAGCATAATCCAAACTAAAAGGTTCAGAGAGGACAGTTTGAAATAGAGGGAGGGTAAAACAGGTTGAAGGTTTAGAGAGGAAATTGAGTGATAGAGGGGGTCAGTGGATAACAGGAACTAAAAGATGAGAAGAGGATATTGAGTGACAACGAGAGGGTGAGGACAACATGAGTTAAAAGTTAGAAAGGAGAGTGACTGACAGAGGGGGTGAGAATAACGTAAACTAAAAGTTGTAAAGAGGGGAGTGAGTGATAAAGGAGGTGAGAGGATAGCATGAATTAAAATGTATAGAGAGAAGAGTGAGTAAAAAAGTGAGTAAGAAGATGACATGAACTTAAAGGTTTAGCAAGGAGAGTGATTGATAAAGGTGTGAGAGGATAACATGCACTAAAAGCTGTGTAGAGATTGATGGAGAAAAGGTTAACATGAGCTGTAGGGTATATAGGAAAGTGAGAGAGAGGGGGGAATAGTATAGCATGAGCTAAAATATGTTGAGGCTGAATGAGTGAAGGAGGAGAGGGAAATATGAGATAAAAGCTATAGAAGAGAGTGAGTGATAAAAGGGGGAAAGGAAAGCACAAACTAAAAATGGTAGAGGAGATTGAATGATAGAGAAAGGAGAGGTTAACACAAACTAAGGGGTATAGAAAGGAGAGTGAATGATAGAGGAAGCAGTGAATGATAGAGGGGGGAGGTGATAAAATGAATTAAAATATGTGTAGTGTAGAGTAAGTGATAGAGGGAGCAGAGGGTAACATGAGCTAAAAGGTGTCGAGCGAAGAGTCAGTGACAGAGATAGAGAGAGAATAACATGAACTAAAATATGTAGGCATGAGAGTGAGTGAAAAGGTGAGCAAAAATATAACATGAGCTAAAAGGTAAAGCAAGAGTGAGTGATGGAATAAGTGAGTGGATAACTTAGCACAGTGCAAAGGTCAGGTAAGAGGGCAGGTGCCAAGCGAAACAGTTTTCAACTGTATCACAAATTATCTTATGAGGAAGAGTAAATATATTTTGGAGAAAAATATAAAATTTGGAAATGCAATATTGGCTTATGGTTGTCTACTAAAGCAGGAAGGAGGGTGTATGTGTCTGGTAGCACATATCACCATCTTTTAGTTTATTTTCTGTGTACAACAATTTGTAGCACGTTCTGGATTGTTCATGTACACTTTTAATGTATTCCTCCACCTCACTAATCCTTCAGAAGAAGTTTCCTTTTGTTAATAAAATGTTTCCCATTATTCATCTAGTATTCAAACACATAAACACTTTTCAAAGTGATGCTGTAGTGACAGACACCCATATAAACAGCAAGCAGACATCAGTCTGAGATACAATACATACATGGACCTCTGAATGATGTAAGGTTTTGTTTCAAAGTCGACTATTGAACCTTCAATATCATTTCCAAACTGCATCACTGCACCCAGGATCAGGGTCCCATCTCTTCTTGATGCTGGAATATCGGTTGTTTCTAAGACACAGTTGTGGCTTACTGTTTCCCCAGCTTCACCTGCATCAATAAACGTGATCAGCAGCACTGGAGTGAGGTATATCAAATATAAGTCACTGAGCACCAACAAGGTCCAACTGTACATTGTTCTTAGACAGGACTTCATGAAAATAAACTGTAATCTGGCTTAAAATCAATGTATCATTCTTTGAGGAATCAAGCAACCGTCTGAGGGCATTAACACACAGTGAGAAAGGTATATTAAAAGTTTGAAGACTTGAAATTAATGTTTCAGTTTGATTTGTTCCTTCTTTCTCCTCATAGACCTTGTGTTGTTGTCGTTTTCTAAAATGATTTTTTATTAGAATCTGCACACTGTGGCTCTGGTGCTTATTTATGAAGTGATTCAGTGCTGTCTCACCCCCTCCCAATCAAGACACTCTGTATGCACATAAACCCCTAAGGACTTTCATGTGCTGATTTAAGGGCCACTTGTTTGGTTGCTCAGTCTCTTATTTTTAACAAACCACAGGAGACAAATAGTAAGTGTAATGTTTATTATTAAATGGTTTGGCCATCAACTGAAAGCCGAAAGGCTCCAGTGGATACAGAGATGATCACTTCTAAATGTGGACGTCTCAAGAGGATCCAGGACAAGAACACAGATTCACAACACATGCATGGGTTATTGTTTGCAAGGCAGCGATTCTGAACCAAATTAGACTGTGTAAGATGACCAAATGCAAGCAGGATGTCCTTGTGGCAGGACAGTAGTATTGGGGTCCATGGGGTATGGATCACCCCAGGGTCAGATTCATAGTTGCACTCACCATACAACAGGCCACAATGACAATTGACGAAGGGGTCAGCAAGCACAGAGACCGACATCTTCTCAGAAATGCTCTGTTCACTACTGTAGTCAATTAAGCACCTAGGGTTTAATGTATGGGTCAAGGATAATGGCCAGACAGAAAGCAGAATCAAGTACAGAATGTTCATCACACATGTCTTAGTTAACAACTCCAGCAGAAAACACTACACGGTAGTTCCTCTGAGTGACCTGTGCTGGTTATATGTGATCTCACAGGATTAATGGAAGCCATCCATAATGTTTCAACTTTATTATCTGTGAAACAAGTCACAATACTTGTTTTAGTATGATATCAGGCAGAGGCACCATTAGTAAAGTCCACAACTGGATCCACTAATAATAGTAGGGTTAGACCACACTACAATATCATCCCAACTAACAACTTTAAGGACTCCCTAATCATGGCAGTTTAACCGATTTGAATTACTAACTGTGTTTGTTGCAGTGTCAAGGTACTCGCTGCACTACAGTTCCTAACAACTGGTTCCTTCACAGGGAAAAGTGTTATTACTTTAGACATATACCAACCCATCCTGCTCGGATGCCTGAGTCTATGTTCTGCAAAGTCTAAACTAAGCATGGGCGAATTTTGCGAATTCGAGATCCGCAAATTTGTGGATTCGCTAACTCGCGAATTCGTGCAAATTTGCTGTTTTTGCCAGTTCGCGAGGGTTTTGTACAAGTTCGGGAACGCGAACTTACTTGTGTGGTCGCAATGGTCGCGACCATGTTGCTTCTACATGTCCAGCCTGTTAGCGACCCTGTGGTTCATCACGGCCACCCTCCGGTTCATCACTGCCACCCTCTGGTTTTCCAATGCCACCCTCTGGTTTATCACAGCACCCTCTGGTTCATCCCTGGCACCCTCTGGTTCAAGGCTGCCACCCTCTGGTTTATCACAGTACCCTCTGGTTCATCCCTGCCACCCTCTGGTTCATCACTGCCACCCTCTGGTTCATCCCTGCCACCCTCTGGTTCATCACTGCCACCCTATGGTTTGCCACTGCCACCCTCTGGATCATCACTGTCCCCCTCTGGTTCAAGGCTGCCACCCTCTGGTTCATCACTGCCATCCTCTGGTTCATCCCTGCCACCCACTGGTGCATCACTGCCACCCTCTCGTTTGCCACTGCCATCCTCTGGTTCATCCCTGCCACCCTCTGGTTCAAGGCTGCCACCCTCTGGTTTATCACAGCACCCTCTGGTTCATCCCTGCTGTGAGAAGTTGGCCTGGTATTTAATGCTCACTAATTCTAGTGATCACTTTGTACCATGCCAAGCAACCCTTATGATGATTGGTTGTAATTCACCCTTGTAGACCAGTTATCCTAGTGGTAACGTGGACAAAGCAGTCTTAGGCTAAACTCTGAAAGGCATGTGAAGCCAGCTGTAATACCATACACAACCCCCTTGAATACCAAATGAAAGGGACACCACACAGATATATATTGAAAATATATATTGATTTATTAACTATAAAATCCCCTGGACTCTTTATGAGCACAAAAGCACAAGCGTTAAATCACAAGACAGTTTAAAATACACAAAAGTTGCACAATATGGATGAGCCCTAGGGGCCACCTAAACCCTATACTAAGAAAGTGGTATAAGAGATACCAATCAGAACGGGAACAGGCCTAGGGCCTTGGGAATCGCTGGAGCTATTTGAGACTAGCAATAATTAAGTCAGGAAAGGCCCGTGGGACTCGGGTGCAGTGTCTAAAGTGCACGCACTTCTCAATGTAAAGTCTATGGTGCGTAAAAAGTACAAAGTTAGTTAGTTCGGAACCTTCCGAGTGACCTAGAACGCTGAAACTTAAGACACAGGCCCTTGAGATGTGTACCAGTGTAGGAACACCGGCAGAGCTGAGTTACCTCACCCACAGGAAGCGGGTGCACAGGGTCGGATTAGTGTTGGGTTTCGTCACGCTGGTCGATGGTGCTTGGAGCTGAAGATGCTGCAGGCGGCTCGAGGTGAAGAGTTCTGGTGGATCCAAGGGTGGATCTGAAGTTGTGAAGACCTGAAAGCAGAGGGTACAATGTTCAAAGTCACTAGCCAGTGACTACCGTGAAACCAGATTGGAACCAGGCGAAGTCGGGTGCAAACAGGCATTGAGGTGTAGCTTCTCTCTGCAGCCACGTGGACACCGGGGGTCGAGGACGTCCAGGAGTCGGTCACGAGCTATCCCGTGCAGGTTTCTCGCTGTTTGCGGTGTCAGCGACCTGATCGGAGCAAACAGGCCTTGGCTAATGAAAGCCATGCAGGAATCAAAAGATGCTTGTTACTCGGACCAGTAAGGTCAGAGCAGGGGCTCCTTTTCACAGGAGCTAGGGCAAGTCTGGAGAAACCAGAGCCGCAGTGTAAGTTGTCGGTTTCGTTACCAAGATGGCCGCTGACCACGTGACTAGTGGCCAGGATGGCACGTCGAGTGGCACAATGCAAAAGGGCCCCACGCAAATCGTGGAGATGCTGGAGGGCTCTTCTTCGGTGCAAGGGCTGCTCGGTGGTGAGGGGTTCTTAGTCCCTAAAGCACAACGTCGAGGATGCCTCGGTTGTTGCGCTGTCAGCTTTTCGGGTGTCTTCCAAGATGGCTGGTCCCACGTCTCTCGGTGCCTCCACGGGTCCCTTCTTTGCAGGGACTGTGGACCGGGCTTGGAGAAGTCTGGGAGTCTGGGTCTTGTCAGGCTCTGGGCTCGGGAGGCGGCGGCAAAGCAGACGTTGATGCGCTGGTTGGTGCTGCTTTCACAGGGTGGCCACTCCTAGGCTACAAGGGAGATTCTCTTCAGTCTTCTGAGCAGCAGAATGTCGAAGTCCAGTCTTCTTCTTTATTTCAAGTTGATTCAGGATGATCTGCTGTGCAATGGCACTGCTCCCACTCTTATTCCCAATCTGAGGGGTGGATCACCTACTAGGTCCCTCCTCTGGGAGGAACCAGGAAGGGGGGCGGTTACACCCCCTTTCCTTTGTCCAGCTCCTCGCCAGGCCTAGGTCTGGAAAGTCCCAGGACCGGTTTGGGCTGGCTTATGCACGGGGGCACCTTGTGTGCCCCGGGCATGTCTGATTCTATTCAGCCCTGTCCTACCCAATACACAAATCACTGTCTAGGGTGGTGCTCGCACCTCCCAAGGCAGGAAACCCTTTGTCCAAGCCTCCCTCGCTGGAAGGACTCCCAGCAGCAGGAGGTCAGACTCGTGTCTGTGGTGGCAGCATCCATTTTGTGATGCTGAGGCTCTGGTTAACTTTAACCGGGGTTAAGGCTACACACATGTCGTGTCCCTCTAGAAGGGTGGAATGCTATCCCCGTCGACAGAACTGTCGAGGGGATAGTATTCCAATTCGTATGACACCTTACTCGACATGTTTTGATAAATCCAAACCAAAGATAGCATTTAACCGCGAGGATTATAATGCACTTAAGAGTATATGGTATGGCAATATCTCGGAACAGCTTAGGGAGTGGTTCCCGACAGCTGCAAACAGGCTCAGCTCATGCTAGAGCACCATCTCACATATTTCCAAGCACTCTGCCTCCAGGATTGATGAGGCCTTCCATAGGAGTGGCTGATAGGAACATATGTGTCCAGTTTAAGGTCAGGCATAGGGATACTATACCTAAGTAAGAGGTGATTACACCGACTTACCCCAGCTGAGTGTTCAGCCAGTTGTGTCAAATATGGAGGCCAGGCCAGGGGTGGCACAATACATGCTGCAGCCCTGGTAGGCCTTGGATGCACCTATGCCCTGGGTACCTATGGTACACTGTAACAGGGGCCTATAAGGTGAACCAGTTCCAATTGTGTTATGCACCTAGGGTACATGGAGTCCATTTTAAGGAGAGAGCAATTAGCCTGGGGCCCCGAATAGCAGGATCCCAGGCCAACTATGTCAAAAACCAGCTAAACACCAGGCAAAAAGTTTGGGGGTAACTAAAGTCAGATATCCACCTTCCTACATAACCCCCCCCCAAACGAAAGGAGATAAGGCTATCCTTGACCAGGTAAGCCTATATTGCCTAAGTGGCCATATAAGGAAGTACCAGCTCTGGCTTGGTAACCCCCTGTCTCATGGTCCACTAAGCAATCCCTCACCCTAAGGGTGTCTGAGGGTCTCCACCATAGGGAATCTCTACCTGTGGTGTGTCTTTGCAAAGTCAAAGGCTGGTGTTGAGATGGAGTACTGAAGTGAGATTCCCCTGTAGGACTCAGCTTCCTCCAATCACTCTCCACCATGTGTGCCTTTCTTTCTTTGACTGAGTTGCACTGTGCTCTCAGGGTCAACCTCTGGCTACCTAAAGCTGGAGGCTGGGTCCCTCTGTTTGGCTTACTGGAGGGACAGGTCAGGTTTAGGGCCTTTTGGTCCCAGGTTTGGCTGTGCCCAACAATATCCATCTGGGGGAGGTCCCTAACTACTTTTAAGGGGGATCCCTCAGGAGTTTTTAAAGTTTTCACCTCACTAGGGCTACTAGTTTTGGTGCCCCTAATCTGTTGAGGGGGGTGCTTTATTTGACAGGGGGCCCTTTGGGGCTCACTGTCCTTCTTGACCTCTGAAGCCCTGGGCTGACTAAGGCAAGGTAGAGAGGGGCAGGTTACCTGCTCCAGACTGGGTCCAACCTGAGAAGGGTCCACTGCCATCAGAGGCTCTGTCAGGCCAGGCCTAACAACCTCTGGGACAGTTCCTTCATCAGGGGTAAGATCTGTTCCCTGAGGAGGCTGATCCTTTCCTAAAGTCTGGTGGGAGGGAGATTTATCTTCCTCCTCAATGCTCTCTGTTTGGGTTGAGTGATCCATCATTTCAGGCTTCACTACCCATGTATCAGTTTGAGTTTGGGCTGTGGCCATCACAGCCCCACCAACCTTTTCAGGAGGAGACTCAGTTTGGGTATGGGCTGTTACCATCACAGCCCTGCTACTCTTTTCAGGAGGGAAGTTATCTAAAGATGGGGATGAGGTTTGCTCAGCCCTAACAACCTTTTCAGGAAGGACATCTTGGATTGGGGCTGTAGCCATCACAGCCCCACTAACCTTTCCATGGAGATTTACCATTCTAGAATGGGTTTGCTGTTCAACCTCAGCCCAGGCTGAGATTTCCAAATCATTACCCAGTAGGCAATCTACAGGCAAGTTTGCTGACACTGCCACTCTCTTTGGGCCAGTGACACCTTCCCAGCTAAGATTGACTACTGCCATGGGATGATTGGTTTCTATGCCATCAATGTTTGTCACCTGATATTTGGCATCAGGTAAAAGTTGCCTTGAGGGGACTAGACATTCAGCCACCATGGTAATGCTAGCCCCCGTATCTCTGAAGGCCTCAACTTTCAAACCATTGATGAGGGGCTCCTGTCTATACTTGCTCAAAGTGTTTGGGCAAGCAGTGAAATTGGCAAACCCCATGCCAGTCTCATAGACAAGAGTATCTGAGTTAGGGGACCTGGATAGGCCAGAGTCCACCTGTCCCCCAAAAGTAAACGCACCCAAATTCTTGGGGGTGCTCCCACCACCTGGGGGACCACTGCTAACAGTGACAGGAGGTGTTGGAGCCTTACCTGGAGGTATATTCTCCGTATTGCCATTCTTGGGACAACAGTTGTCTGTTTTGTAACGCCCAACCTGTTTACAGGCATGACAATAAGGCTTTTTCTGGGTTGAAGAAGTGTCTTGGGACCCACCCCCATTCTTGGAGTTTTGGGGCCCTGGGGAAGTCTTTTCCTTACTTGTATCCCCACCCTTCTCTGGAGGCTTGGTAGTCTCTTTCTTGTGGTCACCACCCTGGTTCTTAGGCCTGATCCTGGTTCTGACCCATTTGTCTGCCCTCCTACCCAATTCTTGTGGAGAGGTAAGATCAGAGTCAACCAGGTGCTGATGTAGAAGCTGATTTTGACAATTACTTAAGATTTGCTCTCTCATAATTAAATTATACAATCCTGTATAGTCAGTAACCTTACTTCCCAGCAACCAGCCCTCCAGAGCCTTAGTGGCACACTCAACAAATTCAGACCAGTCCTGAGTCTGTGTCTTCTGGGTATCTCTGAACATTAAATTGTACTGTTCAGTGGTTAAGCCTAACCCATCAATCAGAGCACTCTTCAGGACCAGGTAGTTTCTAGAATCCCCATCACTAACTGTGAGGAGTCTGTCTCGGCTTCTACCTTCAAAGGAGAGCCACAAGATTGCTGCCCACTGCTCCTGAGGGATCTGCTGTACTCTGCAGGCTCTCTCCATTGCAGTTATCCATTCATGGATATCATCCCCAGCTTTGTAGGGGGGCACAATCTTACTCAGATTTCTGTTATCAAAAGACCTGTCTTTATCCTTGTGGATATTGCTGCCACCAGTGGGTTCTATTACCCCACTCTCTCTAGGCTGTCTTGCTCTAGCAAGTTTCTCTTGGGCCAGGGCAACCTCTAACTCTTGTCTCTGGATCCTCAATTCAGCCTCTCTCATTTTGGCCTCATGTTCCCTTCTCTGAGGGCTAGTCATCTCCCTTCTGGAGTGACCATGAGATCCTCTAGAAGCATGGGAGTTGTTAGAGTCACCTGAGTGAGTCCTTCTCCTCCTAGGCTTCTGGTTAAGTCCACCTGGGGGTCCTGAATGGGTTGTTACCAGATTCAGTCCCAAATAGGCTTAAGTTAGCCTGGTTCAGTCTACTGACCAGCACCTGACTATTTCTGTCATCATCTGACTCACTGCTCCCCCCTTCTGTCTCATCTATCTCTTTCTCTTCCTCCTCTGGGTCTACCTGAGGAGCTCCAGTGATGGGGGCTTCCTCATCTACTAGGACGATAGGGACAGGGGTGTCTACAGTGTCATCCTCAGAAGGATGGCCTCCTTCATCATCCCCTGTGGGGTCTGCCTTAGAGGTCTTTAGAGTCTCAGACTGGTCCAAGATCTCTCTAAGGTGGTCTGTGGTAGGGGAAGGCCCTGTCCTCAGACCCCTTAAGACACAAAGCTGTCTTAATTCCTTAAAGGAAAAAATAGCAAATTTGGATGGTGCCCTTGGAGGGTCACTCTCAACAGGGATGTTCCCAGTGGAACCCTCTGCTCCAGACATTGCTCTAGTGTGGGTGGATGTGTTGCAATCTACCTACACTGGTGTTTACCTACTAAACCTATCTAGTAGTTGTAGTCAGGGTGTGCTACTCCCTTTGCTCTACAACAACTAAGTTCAATAGAACTTAAGTATACTAGTCTTGTTTTATATGTACCTAGCAGGTACCTGTGTGATCTTTCAAATGATAATCTCAAAGATTGTAATGGTAAAACAACAGCAAGCTCAGATCCCAATCCGCTGTTCACCAATGTGAGAAGTTGGCCTGGTATATAATGCTCACTAATTCTAGTGATCACTTTGTACCATGCCAAGCAACCCTTATGATGATTGGTTGTAATTCAACCTTTTGGGCCAGTTATCCTCGTGGTAACATGGACAAAGCAGTCTTAGGCTGAACTCTGAAAGGCATGTGAAGCCAGCTGTAATACCATACACAACCCCCTAGAATACCAAATGAAAGGGACACCACACAGATATATATTGAAAATATATATTGCTTTATTAACTATAAAATCCCCTGGATTCTTTATGAGCACAGAAGCACAAGCGTTAAATCAGAAGACAGTTTAAAATACACAAAAGTTGTACAATATGGATGAGCTCTAGGGACCACCTAAACCATATACTAAGAAAGTGGTATAAGAGATACCAATCAGAACGGGAACAAGCCTAGGGCCTTGGGAATCGCTGGAGCTATTCGAGACTAGCAATGATTAAGTCGGGAAAGGCCCGCGGGACTCGGGTGCAGTGTCTAAAGTGCACGCACTTCTCAATGTAAAGTCTATGGTATGTAAAAAGTACAAAGTTAGTTAGTTCGGAACCTTCCGAGTGACCTAGAACGCTGAAACTTAAGACACAGGCCCTTGAGATGTGTACCAGTGTAGGAACACCGGCGGAGCTGAGTTACCTCACCCACAGGAAGCGGGTGCACAGGGTCGAAGTAGTGTTGGGTTTCGTCACGCTGGTCGATGGTGCATGGAGCTGAAGATGCTGCAGGCGGCTCGAGGTGAAGAGTTCCGGTGGATCCAAGGGTGGATCTGAAGTTGTGAAGACCTGAAAGCAGAGGGGACAATGTTCAAAGTCACTAGCCAGTGACTACCGTGGAACCAGATTGGAACCAGGCGATGTCGGGTGCAAACAGGCATTGAGGTGTTGCTTCTCTCTGCAGCCACGTGGACACCGGGGGTTGAGGACGTCCAGGAGTCAGTCAGGAGCTGTCCCACGCAGGCTTCTCGCTGTTGGTGGTGATGGCGACCTTATCGGAGCAAACAGGCCTTGGCTAATGCAAGTCACGCAGGAATGAAAAGATGCTTGTTACTCTGACCAGTAGAGTCAGAGCAAGGGCTCCTTTTCACAGGAGCTAGGGCAAGTCTGGAGCAACCAGACCGGCAGTATAAGTTGTCGGTTTTGTCGCCAAGATGGCCGCTGACCACGTGGCTAGTGGCCAGGATGGCGCGTCGAGTGGCACAATGCAAAAGGGCCCCACGCAGATCGTGGAGATGCTGGAGGGCTCTTCTTCGGTGCAAGGGCTGCTTGGTGGAGGGGGTTCTCAGTCCCCAAAGCACAATGTCGAGGATGCCTCGGTTGCTGCGCTGTCAGCTTTTCGGGTGTCTTCCAAGATGGCCGGTCCCACGTCTCTCGGTGCCTCCACGGGTCCCTTCTTTGCAGGGACTGTGGATCGGGCTTGGAGAAGTCTGGGAGTCTGGGTCTTGTCAGGCTCTGGGCTCGGGCTCCAGCGGGAGGCGGCAGCAAAGCAGACATTGATGCGCTGGTTGGTGCCTGCTTTCACAGGGTGGCTACTCCTAGGCCACAAGGGAGATTCTCTTCAGTCTTCTGAGCAGCAGAATGTCGAAGTCCAGTCTTCTTCTTTATTTCAAGTTGATTCAGGATGATCTGCTGTGCAATGGCACTGCTCCCACTCGTATTCCCAATCTGAGGGGTGGATCACCTACTAGGTCCCTCCTCTGGGAGGAACCAGGAAGGGGGGCGGTTACACCCCCTTTCCTTTGTCCAGCTCCTCGCCAGGCCTGGGTCTGGAAAGTCCCAGGACTGGTTTGGACTGGCTTATGCACGGGGACACCTTGTGTGCCCCGGGCATGTCTGATTCTATTCAGCCCTGTCCTACCCAATACACAAATCCCTGTCTGGGGTGTTGCTCGCACCTCCCAAGGCAGGAAACCCTTTGCCCAAGCCTCCCTCGCTGGAAGGACTCCCAGCAGCAGGAGGTCAGACTCGTGTCTGTGGTGGCAGCATCCATTTTGTGATGCTGAGGCTCTGGTTAACTTTAACCGGGGTTAAGGCTACACACATGTTGTGTCCCTGTAGAAGGGTGGAATGCTATCCCTGTCGACAGAACTGTCGAGGGGATAGTATTCCAATTCGTATGACACCTTACTCAACATGTTTTGATAAAGCCAAACCAAAGATAGCATTTAACCGCGAGGATTATAATGCACTTAAGAGTATATGGTATGGCAATATCCCGGAACAGCTTAGGGAGTGGTTCCCGACAGCTGCAGACAGGCTCAGCTCATGCTAGAGCACCATCTCACATATTTCCAAGCACTCTGCCTCCAGGATTGATGAGGCCTTCCATAGGAGTGGCTGATAGGAACATATGTGTCCAGTTTAAGGTCAGGCATAGGGATACTATACCTAAGTAAGAGGTGATTACACTGACTTACCCCAGCTCAGTGCTCAGCCAGTTGTGTCAAATATGGAGGCCAGGCCAGGGGTGGCACAATACATGCGGTAGCCCCTGGTAGGCCTTGGATGCACCTATGCCCTGGGTACCTATGGTAAACTGTTACAGGAGCCTATAAGGTAAACCAGTTCCAATTGTGTTATGCACCTAGGGTACATGGAGTCCATTTTAAGGAGAGAGCAATTAGCCTGGGGCCCTGAATAGCAGGATCCCAGGCCAACTATGTCAAAAACCAGCTAAACACCAGGCAAACAGTTTGGGGGTAACCATAGTCAGATATCCACCTTCCTACATAACCCCCCCCCAAACGAAAGGAGATAAGGCTATCCTTGACCAGGTAAGCCTATATTGCCTAAGTGGCCATATAAGGAAGTACCAGCTCTGGCTTGGTAACCCCCTGTCTCATGGTCCACTAAGCAATCCCTCACCCTAAGGGTGTCTGAGGGTCTCCACCATAGGGAATCTCTACCTGTGGTGTGTCTTTGCAAAGTCAAAGGCTGGTGTTGAGATGGAGTACTGAAGTGAGATTCCCCTGTAGGACTCAGCTTCCTCCAATCACTCGCCACCATGTGTGCCTTTCTTTCTTTGATTGAGTTGCACTGTGCTCTCAGGGTCAACCTCTGGCTACCTAAAGCTGGAGGCTGGGTCCCACTCTTTGGCTTACTGGAGGGACAGGTCGGGTTTGGGGCCTTTTGGTCACAGGTTTGGCTGTGCCCAACAATATCCATCTGGGGGAGGTCCCTAACTACTTTTAAGGGGGATCCCTCAGGAGTTTTTAAAGTTTTCACCTCACTAGGGCTACTAGTTTTGGTGCCCCTAATCTGTTGAGGGGGTGCTTTATTTGACAGGGGGCCCTTTGGGGCTCACTGTCCTTCTTGACCTCTGAAGCCCTGGGCTGACTAAGGCAAGGTAGAGAGGGGCAGGTTACCTGCTCCAGACTGGGTCCCACCTGAGAAGGGTCCACTGCCATCAGAGGCTCTGTCAGGCCAGGCCTAACAACCTCTGGGACAGTTCCTTCATCAGGGGTAAGATCAGTTCCCTGAGGAGGCTGATCCTTTCCTAAAGTCTGGTGGGAGGGAGATTTCTCTTCCTCCTCAATGCTCTTTGTTTGGGTTGAGTGATCCATCATTTCAGGCTTCACTACCCATGTATCAGTTTGAGTTTGGGCTGTGGCCATCACAGCCCACCAACCTTTTCAGGAGGAGACTCAGTTTGGGTATGGGCTGTTACCATCACAGCCCTGCTACTCTTTTCAGGAGGGAAGTTATCTAAAGATGGGGCTGAGGTTTGCTCAGCCCTACCAACCTTTTCAGGAAGGACATCTTGGATTGGGGCTGTAGCCATCACAGCCCCACTAACCTTTCCATGGAGATTTAATATTCTAGAATGGGTTTGCTGTTCAACCTCAGCCCAGTCTGAGATTTCCAAATCATTACCCAGTAGGCAATCTACAGGCAAAATTGCTGACACTGCCACTCTCTTTGGGCCAGTGACACCTCCCAGCTAAGATTGACTACTGCCATGGGATGATTGGTTTCTATGCCATCAATGTTTGTCACCTGATATTTGGCATCAGGTAAAAGTTGCCTTGAGGGGACTAGACATTCAGCCACCATGGTGATGCTAGCCCCTGTGTCTCTGAAGGCCTCAACTTTCAAACCATTGATGAGGGGCTCCTGTCTATGCTTGCTCAAAGTGTTTTGGCAAGCAGTGAAATTGGCATACCCCATGCCAGTCTCATAGACAAGAGTATCTGAGTTAGGGTACCTGGATAGGCCAGAGTCCACCTGTCCTCCAAAAGTAAACCCACCCAAATTCTTGGGGGTGCTCCCACCACCTGGGGGACCACTGCTAACAGTGACAGGAGGTGTTGGGGCCTTACCTGGAGGTATATTCTCCTTATTGCCATTCTTGGGACAACAGCTGTCTGTTTTGTAATGCCCAACCTGTTTACAGGCATGACAATAAGGCTTTTTCTGGGTTGAAGAAGTGTCTTGGGACCCACCCCCATTCTTGGAGTTTTGGGGCCCTGGGGAAGTCTTTTCCTTACTTTTATCCCCACCCTTCTCTTGAGGCTTGGTAGTCTCTTTCTTTTGGTCACCACCCTGGTTCTTAGGCCTGATCCTGTTTGTGACCCATTTGTCTGCCCTCCTACCCAATTCTTGTGGAGAGGTCAGATCAGAGTCAACCAGGTGCTGATGTAGAAGCTGATTTTGACAATGACTTAAGATTTGCTCTCTCATAATTAAATTATACAATCCTGTATAGTCAGTAACCTTACTTCCCAGCAACCAGCCCTCCAGAGCCTTAGTGGCACACTCAACTAATTCAGACCAGTCCTGAGTCTGTGTCTTCTGGGTATCTCTGAACATTAAATTGTACTGTTCAGTGGTTAAGCCTAACCCATCAATCAGAGCACTCTTCAGGACCAGGTAGTTTCTAGAATCCCCATCACTAACTGTGAGGAGTCTGTCTCGGCTTCTACCTTCAAAGGAGGGCCACAAGATTGCTGCCCACTGCTCCTGAGGGATCTGCTGTACTCTGCAGGCTCTCTCCATTGCAGTTATCCATTCATGGATATCATCCCCAGCTTTGTAGGGGGGCACAATCTTCTCAGGTTTCTGTTATCAAAAGACCTGTCTTTATCCTTGTGGATATTGCTGCCACCAGTGGGTTCTATTACCCCACTCTCTCTAGGCTGTCTTGCTCTAGCAAGTTTCTCTTTTGCCAGGGCAACCTCTAACTCTTGTCTCTGGATCCTCAATTCAGCCTCTCTCAATTTGGCCTCATGTTCCCTTCTCTGAGGGCTAGTCATCTCCCTTCTGGAGTGACCATGAGAACCTCTAGAAGCATGGGAGTTGTTAGAGTCACCTGAGTGAGTCCTTCTCCTCCTAGGCTTCTGGTTAAGTCCACCTGGAGGTCTGAATGGGTTGTTACCAGATTCAGTCCCAAATAGGCTTAAGTTAGCCTGGTTCAGTCTACTGACCAGCACCTGACTATTTCTGTCATCATCTGACTCACTGCTCCCCCCTTCTGTCTCATCTTCCTCTTCCTCTTCCTCCTCTGGGTCTACCTGAGGAGCTCCAGTGATGGGGGCTTCCTCATCTACTAGGACGATAGGGACAGGGGTGTCTACAGTGTCATCCTCAGAAGGATGGCCTCCTTCAGCATCCCCTGTGGGGTCTGCCTTAGAGGTCTTTAGAGTCTCAGACTGGTCCAAGATCTCTTTAAGGTGGTCTGTGGTAGGGGAAGGCCCTGTCCTCAGACCCCTTAAGACACAAAGCTGTCTTAATTCCTTAAAGGAAAAAATAGCAAATTTGGATGGTGCCCTTGGAGGGTCACTCTCAACAGGGATGTTCCCAGTGGGGGTAACCATAGTCAGATATCTACCTTCCTACACCTGCCACCCTCTGGTTCATCACTGACACCCTCTGGTTTGCCACTGCCACCCTCTGGATCATCACTGTCCCCCTCTGGTTCAAGGCTGCCACCCGCTGGTTCATCACTGCGATCCTCTGGTTCATCCCTGCTACCCTCTGGTTCATCACTGCCACCCTCTGGTTTGCCACTGCCATCCTCTGGTTCATCCCTGCCACCCTCTGGTTCAAGGCTGCCACCCTCTGGATCCTCACTGTCCCCCTCTGGTTTATCACAGCACCCTCTTGTTCACCACTACCACCCTCTTGATCACCACTGTAGATTATGGGTTTAAAGCACACCTTCCCAGCCTCAACTGAGATCCATTAATTTGGGGCTGGTTAATGTGTCACTGAATGTGTGCTTCAAGTGACAGTCTGGCACCTGCTTCCTTAGCTGTAAGACCTTCCTGTTGCAGGTATTGTTTTTACAGGAGCATTGTGCCATACTTGTAACTATTCTCTGACCCTGCTTTGAGGGTCAGAGCAGGGTCAGAGAATAGTTGAAAGTAGGCAACTGAACTCTGGAGGGGCCCCTCGGGAAGCACTACAGGGAATGGTTACAAATTAGTTTGAACTTTTGCACCTGCTAAGTGCTTTCAGTTTTCCAAAATTTGTTTTTCGTCCATTTTGCGAGATTTGCGGGACGCGAAATCGAACTTGCAATCCGCAAATCCGTGCGAATTTGCTGATTTCTCTTTTTTTTGCATGTTCGGGCGGATTTTCTTTTTTTTTGCGTGTTCGGGCGGTTTTTTGCTTATTCGTGGGCCGGGAGGTTGCCCATGAGGTCGTGTACGGGCGTGGCCATCTTGTTTGCTCGACGTGTTTCCGTTTCCAGGCGCTCGTTGCAAGTTTGCGTCGTATGCGGCGAGCGAGTACGTATTCGTGGGCGTTTTTGCGTGCTTACCCACGCGGTCCTCAATGGGCGCGGCCATCTTGTTTTTCATTCACTGCTATGGTTTTGGGCATGCTACCTTTCTATCCACCTTACATCTTTGCAATCCTATGTTTTTCTGAACTTTTTGGTTTTTTTTTTGCTTATTATCTCTCTCTTCAATTTCCTACATCTATATTTTGTGTTTTTTTTAACTTTTTGTTACTTTATTACCTACATTATTTCTTTTGCTCTCTCTCTTATTTTTTTCACACCTATTCTTCTTTCCTTCTTCTTGTGCCCAGGACCATGGCTAAGGGAGGCGACAAGGGCAAGGGGAAGGGCCCAGCCCCACGTACCCGGCTCCCTTGCGGGCGTTGGAGGGGGGAGGAAGTGCAGTCCAGGGAGATCTTTTCTGCGGTGGAGGTGGCCGCCTTGCTGGTTTTTATCCAGGTCAACCTCCCTAAGACCGTGGCAGCAGGTGGGCGGATTGCTTCCGGTTACGGCCTCCGGGAGCGTCGCCAGCTGTGGGACAAGGTGTGCCGGCGCATGTGTAAGGAGTCTGGGGTCCGGGGCACCTTCCAGCAAGTGACGCACTGGTGGACTGACATCTTGGACCGGGAGCATGACATGCTCGAGCTGCTTGGTGTGGAGATCCCTGGTCTTGGTAAGTAGCTATTTAATAACTACTTTTTTTTCCTTCTGCTCTATTATATTGCTAATCTATTTTTTTCCTGAAGAGTACCAATGCTGCTGATTAGATTACATTGCAGGTAAATTAATGATAAAAAAGCTTCTGTAATTGCAGGTGCTCGCCTGGTTATTGGCGTTGCTACTATGCTTACTTGTTTGCAACTTTTTAGTCATTTGAGAGCATTACTACGTAATGCTAGAGACTGTAGACTCAAGTCTAGTCCTTCTTTGTACTCCTGCTGCTGCCACTTTGAAGAGATAGTGGTGGATTGATACGTTGAGTATACTAAATATTACTTGTTCTGGGACATTTGTTAGTGGTCTACTCTGCAATCATGATGATGGACTGTGTCTGTCACGCGAAGTCTCGTGCTGCTGAGTGATGGCAGTCGTAGTAGAACATTTTTGTTGTTGATGCAGTTAGTGAATTACATACCTTTCCTATTAGACGGTCTGCGAATCCTGCAATACTGTACTACTATCCTATTAGTTGACCAGATCAGATGCAATTGATGTTAATTTGTTTCCCCGACATCATTTTAGATTGAGTACAAAGAAATCAAATATTTCCCAAAAAACAATCATCCATGTTGTGTTTATTTATTTCATGATCACCAGCAGCAACTCCCAGGGACAAGGCGACTGCGGCGACAGAGACTCCGGTGGCAGAAGTTGGACAGGAGCAGTCCCTTCCAGGCTCTTCTGCTGGCCCCAGTAAGATGTTCTATTGTTATATTAATACTTATACTTCCCTAACTTTTACAGCTCCTACTTATTATAAACTGGTTCCTAATAATTCTATGTTTTACAAAATAGTCTTGGATCTTCTTCTAATGTAGACTACTTTCTACATTCTTATCCTGCCTCTACCATCACTCTCTGTGCTACTACTATTTACAATTATGAGTCGGTCTGTGTAGGTAGCTAAGCTTGCCCATTCGGCAAACGGTGTGAAACAAAACTTTGATACAGCAATAGCTCTAGGCACTGAGTGCAGTCCTCTGGGTTGCACTTGCTGTCTATTCCAGTCTTCTTAATGTAAGTGCTTTGACAGTTTGCAACAACTAAATGTAATTGTTTACACCAAGTAAAAGGTAGCAGTGTCCTTTTTGATTTGAGAGGAGCACATCCCATACCGCTAGTGTTTCAGGGACTATTCTGCACACAACGAAGTATGGACAAGATGATAGGTGCAGTTCGTCTTTCGACATACCTCAGTCCGAACAGAAGTTGAACCCCCAATCCCCTGACCGACTATCTAGAATATCTGACCAATGATTTTTACAACCCAGAAGAACAGAAGAAGAACACCTCCGAGTCCCGGCCTATCTGAGTCACTGAAACATGACTGCCAACTGCCAAGTGCAGTAGTTCAAACCTTTCCGCTCACTCACTCGTAAACAAAAACCACACAGTGTTTGTTAGTTTTAAAGTTTTATTTTCAATTAAGAAATGAAAACACAGTACTGCTGGTGATGACTTACTATTAGTTGGAGAATTGTCTGGCAGAAGGGCAATGGAATCTTCTTTCTGTAATGAGAAAAATGGTGCCCGTTAAGCAAGCATTCATCAGTTGTTATAAGAACAAGTGTAGCATTTAATTGAATAAGCATATAAAAGGTTAACACGCTCCCCAAAATCATAACTTTTTTTCAATCCGAGTAATAAAAAAAATGTGTTATGTAACATTTTCTTCCGTTACGAGACAAAATAGGTGGTTGTGTATGGCATCTGAAAATATGACATGTTTTTCCTAGACGTCACAACATCTGACGCGGCACAGATGACAACCAGTGCCGGGGCCAGCAGTGTGGAGGGGTCTACTCTGGATGTGGCGGCGCCAACAGGAGGAGCTGGGGGGGAAGACTCAGCGGCGGCGGACGGTGGTAAGTTATTATACTCCTTACTTATTGAAATGTTTTTGAGTAGCCTCCCAAAGGAGTGTATGATGTACTGTACAGTAGTACACAGTACACTAGTATAAGTACACTGTTCTGTCAAGAACATTTACTAATTTAGAACTACTTTTTGGGCTATCACGTAGAAGACAGTCAACCTTGACTTTTAACCAATGGCCCCCTCCATTTCACTTCAACTCAGCTGGCAAATTTTTCTTGTGATTTGTGAAGCAAATGGTTGTCGTGTAGTTCCTCATGAAAGAGAGAAATACAGTCTACAATGTTAGTGGATTAGTACAGGGTAGCCTGATGGTCACCCTGGGAATCCATTTTGTTGGATTTAATGCCCTCACACACCCTTTCAGGTGTCATGCTTCATCATTTGGGCCTGCTCCTCGTTGGGTCGGCGTTGCAATACCCAACGGGCAACACCTCATAGAGGGGCTCTTTAGCGGAGATCTTTTTCCAACTGTCGTATGGATGAAGTGCGGGTATGGGGCCAGAATTTAGGGTAGACATGATTTTGTAAGTTAAAATAAAGCTAGTGGTACCGGGAATACTTTATTCAGAAGGGCCACTGCTTTAGTTAAAAAGGTTTCCTAGAGGAGAGTAGTGGAAAGTGATGTGTCCCACTCTCATCTGGATTTTATAGCAGTCCGGACTGCAATAAAATTCAGACCTCGAAATAAAATAAAACCTCCACAGTACCCGGTAGCCGGGTCGGAATTAGAACCGGCTGAGAGCACCTAGCCATTGTGGCAATAGCTTTGGAACCGCTGCCCGCGGGAGCCCTGATGAAGTCGCGGGCTACTAGCCCTGACGAAACTCGTGTTGGCTGGGCGTGGTAGATAAAATCTGAATTGAAGAAAAACTTCTATCAAGACTACTTCCACATTGTTTGTCTATTGGTTGTGTTGTTTGATTACCAACAGCATTTACTCTGTAAAAGGCGACGTGTGCACAGACACCTGCTGTATCAATTATGTTTGGATATTGGTCCTAATTGGAGGTTTAGGTTCTTCCTCCTATCTGGGGCACCCTCAAAATAGTAGTTAGAAATGAAAAATAACCTCACATACGGGAGGCGCCAGTTGTGGATCGACAATCAAAAAAAACCTGGTCCGTTATCTTAAAAATGTTATACTGTGTTTGCTACTTGCTGGTGTTACCGATGCTGGTGTTACTGAGTGTCAACTTTCTGTTGAATTATTTTGACTTTATGTTAAAGACTATTGGCTACAGTATTTTTCTTTCTTTTTTATAGATGCTACTCCCAAAAATCTCACACGTAAGGAGATGGCTGTCCGGGCCAGGGCCCGTAAGCTTGAGGCTATTTGTGCCGAGTATCGGCGGTTGTGGGCTCGTGAGCATGAGGAGACATCAACATCTACATCCTCCTCCACTGCCCTCGGGTCCACCAGCTAGAAGCCTCCAGCGAAACAGAGTCGTGGCCCGACAGCCTCCCGCCGCTGCTGCACAGCAGCAACAACATCAGCGGCCTCCCTAGATCCTGGATGGTTCGTGTGCGCCGGCTACGCAGTAGAGAGCACTACCTGGAGCGGGTTGCCCAAAAACATCAGCGCCAGCTCCGGGACCTCCACAAAGAGCTGCGGGATGTGCAGCACCAGCTGTCCAAACGCCACCAGAGGAAGTGACTGTCCCTTGCCCCTTTTTTAAAGACTGTTGGGGGGGTGGGTATTGGGTGTTTGGGAAAGGGGACTTTTAGACTTTTTGAGATTGGTTGGGTTCGGGAGGGGGGTGAGTTCAGGGAATTAATTTTATTATTGTTGTGCTGAAAACAACACTAATATATATTTTCTAATAATTACTTTTCTTTAAAAAATACAGTATACGCGTTCATATATTATTTTGTGTGGGGGTTGGCGGTGGTTATGGACGTTTGTTTCTTCAAACTTACCAGCATGAATGAAACATCTAGTCCTGAAATCTACCAAAATGCAAGTAACCGAGTTAGTAAATTTAGTTGCCATACTACAGTACTTTATGTACTTTACTAGTAGTACTGTCAGTCTCTGCTCTCCTAGTCTCCTCCCTATTTAGTCCTCCTAGCCCATTATTCTACTACCTCTCCAATAATATGCTTATCTTAACTGTGATTTGTGTTTGACAATCGGGGTAGCCCCAGGGCTGGCTGCATTGCAAATGGTGATTAAGGTTGATTGTTGACTTGAATCCTCGACGGATGCAATATCATTGTTGTGCTGGTAGCAGTAGTGGTACACACTGGCAGTATCACCATATGAAAAAAAGAGAAAATTAAACATTGAGTGGCCTGAGCGTAGCATTAAGAACAGTACAATAGATAGTATGGTACAGAACAGTGCCTCAAATTGTAACCTAAGCAGTGCCAATGTAAGGTAAGAGCATGAAACATTTGATTGGTCACGTCGTGTAGGAGGAGGATGTTCTTATCAATCCACGATGGCGCACACAAACGTCTGGTAGCTTTGACCTTATCCTCCCCAGCAAGTGTGTGGCATTTATTGTTGTTGTCAGTCACACCTCAATGAAATACCACACAGCCCGGGGGAAGAGGGTTAGGGTTTGAAAATTGGATGGGAATGGGGTTTTTGGGAAAGTTTGGTAGAGAGGAAAAAAAACACAGCATGGACAGTCAAACAGCAAATGAAGAGAAACAAATCTTTGGATTAGAAGATATTGATACATCTTGAAAGGGACATAAAGGAAGTGCACTACTGCATGCCATAAGTAGTTGGATGGTTAGGTTACTGAAAAGTAGTACTACTACTTACTGCAACTTCGTAGTAACTACGAAGAAACAAGTTGACAGTACAGGGATGCAGTCATTATGCAATTTCACTTGCCTCTCTGCCCTCAGAGAGAATAAACACTTAGAACATTAAATTAGTGTTAAACATAGCAAAGATGTATCTTATTGCTGGAGGGAGGGATGAATTTGAAGCAGAGATCAAACAAACGCACAGAGTCACACTCGTAGAAGTAAGTTCAAGTTCACAACAATATCATTTAAAAGATAAGGAGAATTTTAGATACTGTTACTGTTTTTTGTAGTTGTCCCATTGAATTTGTGAAGTCGATGCATCCAGCCATTCCTCTTATTCGCGGTACTCCGTCGATCAATCTTGGTGACCAGACACACAGTCCACTGCCTGCCTGATGTGGATTTGCGGATCGCTAATTGTAAGCCTGAGTAGTACATCGATGGCACAGGGTAAAAGCCTGCCAGTAATTGATGATGGAAAAATACAACCGTAAGTGTTAAAGACACCTTGGAGAAAAAAATATGTAAGGCACGCTGTGTAGTGCAAAAATTATACTGTCACTTTCAGAGATGACAATCCCCAAAATCTAGAACACCCCACATTACCCTCCCAAAAACGTGCAGAATACTGCTGGTACCTCACAGAGGCCTAATTTCAAATCGTGTCAAAACGCACTAAGAAAGTATGCCCAAAACCCCCCTTTCCCACCATGGATTATGTTCAAACGACTTGCAATCAAAATTAGACATTACAACAAGTTTTCGAAGACCCCACCCAGTCGTAAAAATCTATTACCCCCGCCCAAACACATGCAATACAATACTGCTAACCCTAACGAGCCCTAAGTTAAGAATAGTGGCAAACGCTTTCTTTAACTAGACCAAATCCACCCTTTCCCACCATGGATTTTCTTCAAACCACTTGCAACCAAGGTTACACATTCCCACGAGTGCTGTAAGACCCCAGAACTCAGTTGCAAAAATCTAGAACACCCCCAAACACATGGAATACTGCTGCTAGTGCTAACCCTAACGAACCCTAAGTTACAAAAAATGCCACCATGGATTTTCTTCAAACCACTTGCAACCAAGATTACACATTCCCACGAGTGCTGTAAGACCCCAGAAGAACCCAGTTGCAAAAATCTAGAACACCCATAAACACATGGAATACTGCTGCTAGTGCTAACCCTAACGAACCCTAAGTTACAAAAAATGCCACCATGGATTTTCTTCAAACCACTTGCAACCAAGATTACACATTCCCACGAGTGCTGTAAGACCCCAGAACCCAGTTGCAAAAATCTAGAACACCCCCAAACACATGGAATACTGCTGCTAGTGCTAACCCTAATGAACCCTAAGTTACAAAAAATGCCAAAAGGCTTTCCAGCATGGATTTTGTCCAAAACACTTCTATCCGGTATTAGAGCTTCCCAGCAATGCCCCAAGACCCGCCAACCCACCCGCAAAAAAGCACAACACCCCCAAACAGCCAAAAAGCAAAAATGGAAAATCTCATACTTACAATATTTTTTGGCCTTCTTTCAATTCTGTCCAAACGCGCTGTGCAGCTAGGCCATAACTCCCGTTTTACACCATGGATTTCCTGAAAAACAAATGCAATCAAAATTAGGCTGTTCCAGCAGTGCTCCCAGATCCCAAAACCCACCCACAAACACCCGGAACACCCCCAAAGAGCACCTCAAAAACAAGCAAGTCAGCAAAAACGCAAAACAAATTTGCCTCCGATTTGGTCCAAAACACTTTTATCCGGTATTAGAGCTTCCCAGCAATGGCCCCAGACCCGCCAACCCAGGCGAAAACTAGTAGAAGACCCCCAAACAGCCAAAAAGCAAAAGTACAAAAATGGGGACTTTGTCATTTTCCGGGAAATGTCCAGAATCACTCCGCCCGTGCTCTGCAGTTAGGCCCTAACTCCCCTCTGCCACCATGGATTTGCTTCAAACCTCTTGCAATCAAAAGAATCCATACCCAGCAGTGCTGCCAGACCCCGGAAGCCACCCACAAACACCAGGAAGCCCCGCAAATAGGCCCCCGAAAACGCTACATTGAGCAAAATGTCAGAAATAGCAAAAACTTTTTTCTTATGGATTTGGTCCAAACCAGTTTTATCCGGTATTAGACCTTCCCAGCAATGGCCACAGAGCCGTCAACCCAGGCGGAAACTAGAAGAATACCCCCAAACAGCCAAAAAGCAGAAGTACAAAAATGGGGACTTTTTCGTTTTCCGGGAAATTTCCAGAATCACTCCGCGCGCACTCTGCAGCTAGGCCCTAACTCCCCTCTGCCACCATGCATTTGCTTCAAACCTCTTGCAATCAAAAGTATCCATACCCAGCAGTTCTGCCAGACCCCGGAAGCCACCCACAAACACCAGGAAACCCCCCAAACAGGCACCCGAAAACATGATAGTGAGCAAAAAGTCAAAAACGTTTTCAAGTCTGATTTGGTCAAAACCAGTTTTATCCGGTATTAGACCTTCCCAGCAATTCCCCAAGACCCGAACAACCCACCCGCAAAAAATCACAACACCCCCAAACAGCCAAAAAGCAAAAATGGAAAATCTCATACTTACAATATTTTTTGGCATTCTTTCAACTCTGTCCAAACGTGCTGCGCAGCTAGGTTATAACTCCCGTTTTCCACCATGGATTTCCTGAAAAGCAAATGCAATCAAAATTAGGCTGTTCCAGCAGTGCTCCCAGACCCCAAATCCCACCCACAAACACCTGGAACCCCCCCAAAGAGCACATCAAAGACAAGCAAGTCAGCAAAAACGCAAAAAATATTTCGCCTCCGATTTG
Source organism: Lissotriton vulgaris (assembly GCF_964263255.1). Classification (NCBI taxonomy): domain Eukaryota; kingdom Metazoa; phylum Chordata; class Amphibia; order Caudata; family Salamandridae; genus Lissotriton; species Lissotriton vulgaris. The sequence goes on from NC_141698.1 coordinate 1,151,271,251, forward strand.
GTCCAAACCACTTTTATCCGGTATTAGAGCTTCCCAGCAATGGCCCCAGACCTGCCAACCCAGGCGAAAAATAGTAGAAGACCCCCAAACAGCCAAAAAGCAAAAGTACAAAAATGGGGACTTAGTCATTTTCATGGCAATTTCCAAAATCACTCTGCACGTGCTCTGCAGCTATGCCCTAACTCCCCTCTGCCACCATGGATTTGCTTCAAACCTCTTTCAATCAAAAATATCCATACCCAGCAGTGCTGCCAGACCCCAGAAGCCATCCACAAACACTAGGAAGCCCCCCAAACAGGCCCCCGAAAACGCTACATTGAACAAAATGTCAGAAATAGCAAAAACTTTTTTCTCATGGATTTGGTCCAAACCAGTTTTATCCGGTATTAGACCTTCCCAGCAATGGCCACAGAGCCGTCAACCCAGGCGAAAACTAGTAGAAGACCCCCAATTAGCCAAAAAGCAAAAGTACAAAAATGGGAACTTTGTCATTTTCCGGGAAATTTCCAGAATCACTCCGCGCACGCTCTGCAGCTAGGCCCTAACTCTCCTCTGCCACCATGGATTTGCTTCAAACCTCTTGCAATCAAAAGTATCCATACCCAGCAGTGCTGCCAGACCCCGGAAGCCACCCACAAACACCATGAAGCCCCCCAAACAGGCCCCCAAAAACATGATAGTGAGCAAAAAGTCAAAAACGTTTTCAAGTCTGATTTGGTCAAAACCAGTTTTATCCGGTATTAGACCTTCCCAGCAATTCCCCAAGACCCGCCAACCCACCCGCAAAAAAACACAACACCCCCAAACAGACAAAAAGCAAAAATGGAAAATCTCATACTTACAATATTTTTCAGCCATCTGTCCAAACGCGCTGTGCAGCTAGGTCATAACTCCCGTTTTCCAGCATGGATTTCCTGAAAAGCAAATGCAATCAAAATTAGACTGTGCCAGCAGTGCTCCCAGACCCCAAAACCCACCCACAACACCCGGAACCCCCCCAAAGAACACCTTAAAGACAAGCAAGTCAGCAAAAACGCAAAAAAAATTCTCCTCCGATTTGGTCCAAACCACTTTTATCCGGTATTAGAGCTTCCCAGCAATGGCCCCAGACCCTCCAACCCAGGCAAAAACTAGTAGAAGACCCCCAAACAGCCAAAAAGCAAAAGTACAAAAATGGGGACTTAGTCGTTTTCATGGCAATTTCCAAAATCACTCCGCACGCGCTCTGCAGCTAGGACCTAACTCCCCTCTGCCACCATGGATTTGCTTCAAACCTCTTGCAATCAAAAGTATCCATACCCAGCAGTGCTCCCAGACCCCAAAACCCACCCACAAACACCAGTAAGCCCCCCAAACAGGCCCCCGAAAACATGATAGTGAGCAAAAAGTCAAAAACGTTTTCAAGTCTGATTTGGTTAAATCCAATTTTATCCAGTATTAGACCTTCCCAGCAATGCCCCAAGACCCGCCAACTCACCCGCAAAGAAGTAGAACACCCCCACAAATGCAGAGTCTTTCTTCATTGGGCGTTATCCAGCCCTCTGCTTTGAAGGAAATAGGAGTCTGGAGGAGGAGGATAGAGGAGCTTGTTGTTGTGAACTTGTGAACCTGAGGAATGCAGACTGCGGCACCTTCAAATCAATAAGCAAATAAGTGAAGACAGTTCTGCTGATGGGCTTGTTTTTGTGATTAGGTGATTAAAGTTTTAATTATATTAACTGTGCAAAACAAAGAAAGACAGACACACAGGAATAAAAGTGAATAAGGACGAAAAATAAAGTTATTGATTCATTGGCTCATTTTCAGGGCTCAGTGTCAGGGAATAAGAGTTCGTCCTCATACTCTGCGAATTCAGGCAGGAGTAGGTCAGCGCCACCTAACAGAGAAGAAATTCCCTCATCTAAGTTGCTGTCCTCCTCGTCTTCATCAGGCGAGTGTTCTCGTACTTTGTAATCTGGTGGTATGAGGTGCTGATTCATCTTGGTCATTGTTAACCTTTCCACATTTTTGGGCAAGAAGTGGGTCCGTTTGCAAGTTACAATGCCACCAGCAACACTGAAAACATGTTCAGAAGACACACTTGCGAGTGGGCAAGACAAGAAGTTTATAGCCAGGTTGGAGATCTGTGCCCACAATTATTTTTTCCCATGCCAATACGCCAATGGGTCAGCATTAACATAGACCTCTGTTGAGTCATTCAGATAGTCCTGCACCATCGACTCAAGGTTCTCCACGGTTCCTCCACTTTGCTTACTTTTTGCTGGGACCTTTTGAGAAGCAAACCCAAGCTGAGTTAGCCAATCCTCTTCTTCACACAATGTTACTGTTGTGTCTGGTGCAGATGATCCAGTTGCCGGTGTCTTTAACGGCTGAGAGGTCACTTGTGCCACAGCCACAGGTGCAGAAGTGGATTTTTTGACTGGGGATGGCCTGCTGATGCTGATGTACTGCCTTTTCCTTCAATGTTCTCCCATTCTCTTTCAAACCTCATGGCTGACAAGGCTAGCCATTGTTTGTACTTTGTAACATCTTCGTCACCAAAAGGAAAGAATGCTCTGCCTGCCAGCGCCTTTTTGTAGCGTGGATCCAGAAAAGTAGCACAAATGTAATGCTGTTCTGAGTGGATCATTTGAAGACGTTCATCGCCAAGTAGGCGCTCTAATAATTTCCCTGCCAAAACAAAAGCTTCTTGCTTTTCTTCATCTTTTTGAAACATAGAAAACACCGCCTTCAGTTGGTGCTCCAGCATGCGCAACAATGGGATAGCTTTTCCCAAATTACAGTCCTCCCTGCTGACTGCACGCGTGAAGACCTCAAAAGGACGAAGCATGTCTGTCAGGCTTTTAACTAGCTTCCATTGCGCCGCATATAGCCTCAGGTCCTTCTGAGCTGTACCCATTGTTAAGAAATACTGATCGAGTACCGTAAACTGCTCATACAGACGCTCAAGCATGTTGAAGGTTGAGTTCCAACGTGTTGGCACCTCCTGGATGAGTGATTTCATTGGCATTCGACGTTCATGTAGCAGGCCCCTCAGATGCTTCCGGGCCTTAAAAGAATGGCTGAAATGGTTGCACATTCTTCGGCAGGTGGTCACTAACTCGCACACTGGACTGTCTTCTTCACTCAAGAATTTTTTAACAACCAGGTTTATACAGTGGCCAAAAACACGGCACTCTGAAATGCCTACCCAGATCCATGGCCTTAACTACATTGGCGCGATTATCCGTGGAAACATAACCAATCTTGCGTTTTTTTGGGGACAGCCAGTAAAAAACCTTTGTATTAAACTCATTCAAAATGTTTTCTGCTGTATGACGTTTTTCCAAGCCAAACATGGCTAGTGTTGCATGTTTCCGAGCAGCTTTAAAAACTTGGTCCGGGTCAACACCTGCATTTAGCTTTGCTTTAACCCCTGAAAAAGAGACCCAGTGTACAGTGATGCACATGTAATCAGTGCCTGCGCCACTGGTCCACATGTCTGTTGTCAGATGTATAGTGTGAACAGCACTCTTCTGCAAAGCTGCCCCAATCACCTCCAGTAATGTGTAGATATCAAGGACCCCCTGATTATATAGAATTCAAGATTCCTAGGTCAGGGAAAATAACTGATCGGTAAAAAACAACCTAGGCAATCATAATTAAAGTACAACAATGAACAGATATTTAAGGAAAGAGAGCTACCAGTAAAATCAGTTTCTATGTTAAGCTGTCGATGCACTGATTCCTCTTATTAATTGGAAAGTACGTGTGAAGAACGAACTCTTTTAAGTCCAGTTCCAAATATAACGACTTTATATAATACACGTGGCTCCTCCAGAAGAAGGCGCTGGTCGCCGAAACGTGCGTCGAGAATTATTATGCCACTTTCCCTTTTTATGTAGTAAACGAATGAATAATTGTGTGTTATATTGATTTGTATACTTTTTTATTGAATTTCTGATATGTGATGATGATTTGTTATATGAAATTTGTGTCCTTTTTTAAAATATATGTCAATAAATAATAGAAAACTGATTTCACTGGTAGCTCTCTTTCCTTAAATATCTGTTCATTGTTGTAATTTTATTATGATTGCCTAGGTTGTTTTTTACCGACCAATCACCTCCAGCACACCTTCATGTAGTGCTGGAACTGCAACTTTGGCAAAATAGAACCGGCTAGGAACCTTCCATTTAGGGCTGAGCACTGCCACTAATTCTAGAAAACCAACCCCTTCTACAAAAGAAAAAGGGAGAAGGTCCAGAGCTAGCATTTTAGCCAGCTTAGTGTTACACAGACGCGTCAGTGGGTGGTTGTGTTCATATGGCGCTTCTGAAAACAACATGGTTCTAATGTTGGCCTGGACCATTTTACGGGATGATGATGATGACTTCTTCGACCCAGTTACGCTCGCTGATGAACTTTTTCGCATTGGTGTCTCACTCTCCCACACTCTTAGTGTGGCTCACAGGGGGTGTGCTGACAGGGGTACTGGGTGTAAGTGAAGTGTTTGACCCTTCTTCCTCCTCGTCATCATCAGATGAAACATCAACGTTTTGTTGACTTGCAATTCAGGCTTCCTTGATCTCCTTTAGGTGCGCAAACCATTGGACAGCGTGCTGTTTCTCAAGATGACCTCTCTGGCCTCCGGTACCATAGTTGGTACCAAACTTACCACGACTAACTGCAAACTTACAAATGCTACAAATAGCTATGTTTTCCTTTTTTGGGCAAACACTAATGAAAGTCCCAAACTGCGGACTTGAAATGTCTGCGGGGGCCGGAGGAGGCGATACTGGTGGTGGTCATGCTGCTAATGCCAGATGAAGTGGAGGATGTGTGTTGCCGAACTTTACTACATTGTTCACTTGCACCACCACTAATTGAGGTCGAGGTGGATGGAGGTCCCGTCTGGCGAGGAAGAAATATGGAAGCGGTAGGTGGTGGTGTACTAGTTAACTCCAATGATGGTGGTGTTCCCCCCATTGCCTCCTCGTCGACAACATCATCACGCTCAGCAGCTTTTCGGGCTAGAGTCAAAATGTCTGTTTGCTGCATGCCCGCTGAGGCTGGAGTGATGTGTATGATGACTGCGTCGTCGTCGTGAGAGTCTCATCAGCAGGAGTATACGCCATTTCTTGTTGAGCGTCATCACACTCCATAACTTTGAGAGTTTCGGGGACCTTCCTTTTACGCTTAGCTACCTTTGTCAGATCATGGTGTGCCTCACTCTCAGACGGCAGTGGTGGTTCCCAATTTTGATCCGTATCATCAGAAGGAGGTGGGCTTGAAAAAGATGTAGACACCACCCTTGATCTTTTCCTTGATAAGGATGTGGAAGACAATGAATGATCAGGAGTGGCTTCCTCAAATGATACCTTGGCTTGAATGTCGATTTCCTGATTTGCCCCTACTTCGGGAGGAACAACTATTGTGTGCACTTGTGCCCCTCCAATCACCTCTACTTGCACATCTCCTTGCGCTGCCTCTCCTTCCACATGTACTTGGGCTTGTACTTGCACATGTGGTTGTTGTTGCGGCTGTGGTTGTTGAACACTCGTCAGATGAGTTACAACAACCTGTGTTGATTGAGGGACATTGCTGCTACTTTCTTGCGATGAGCCAACATCACTGGTCGATGGTGATTGAACAACTAGACTGGCTGCGTTTAAAGCACTCAAGGGCTTGGACTTAAGTTGGCGTGGTGGTGGTGGCACTGAGCGCAATGGAGCGGGGGTGCTGCTCCCAGCTTGGTCCCCAGCAGACCCCCGCTGCTGCTGCAGGCGTACTTTTTTTTTATTCCCCAAAAATGTGGCGGGCGGCACACCAGTCTCCTTGGTAACTTGCTTCTTCTGCTCCTTACTGGCAACTTTCTTGCTGGAGGAGCTACGGGGAACTTTTTTGGGGGCCATCTTCTTCAGAGGTCAGAACAGCAGGCCGCAGTTGCACGAGTTGCAGAGTTGTCTGTGGCCAGACGTGACGTCGCGTGACGGTATGCTGCACACACACACCGCTGCAAGACTTCTTCCTGGCACTGGTGGTTCTCTTGAGTCTTGTGCACCTAAAAGCAATGGAAGACAGAGGAACATCAGTTCAGTTATACACCCCAAAAACTAGAAAACCACATAAAAATCAGCACAATCCCATGCCATCCAAGCCCTCAATGATGTTTACATTCAAGACACCCCACAGAAAGACTAGGCCCATACACCACTCACTAGCCCTGGGCATAATGGATGAAAGCTAGGCAAAATGGGTGCAGGCCTGCGAACACTGCCTGCATTCAAAATGGCCCCTTGCCACCTGGCACATGGCCTGGGCCTGCCAATACCAGCACTCAAAATGGCCCCCACCCACATGGCCAGTCCCCATCAACAGCCCAAAAAGTCAAAAAACACATAAAAAGCAGCACAATCCCATGCTATCCATGCCCTCAATGATGTTTAAATTCAAGACACCCCACAGAAAGACTAGGCCCATGCACAACTCACTAGCCCTGGGCAAAAGGCCCCAACAGCAGCCAAAAAAATCAAAAAACACATAAATATCAGCACAATCCCATGCCATCCATGCCCTCGATGATGTTTAAATTCAAGACACCCCACAGAAAGACTAGGCCCATGCACCACTCACTAGCCCTGGGCATAATGGATGAAAGCTGGGCAAAATGGGTGCAGGCCTGAGAACACTGCCTGCATTCAAAATGGCCCTTTGCCTCCCAGCACATGGTCTGGGCCTGCCTGTACCGCCACTCAAAATGGCCCCCACCCACATGGTCAGTCCCCATCAACAGCCCAAAAAGTCGAAAAACACATAAAAATCAGAACAATCCCATGCCATCCATGCCCTCAATGATGTTTAAATTCAAGACACCCCACAGAAAGACTTGGCCCATGCACCACTCACTAGCCTTGGGCATAATAGATGAAAGCTAGGCAAAATGGGTGCAGGCCTGAGAACACTGCCTGCATTCAAAATTTCCCCTTGCCCCCAGGCACATGGCCTGGGCCTGCCTGTACCAGCACTCAAAATGGCCCCCACCCACATGGCCATTCCCCATCAACAGCCCAAAAAGTCAAAAAACCCATAAAAATCAGCACAATCCCATGCCATCCATGCCCTCAATGATGTTTACATTCAAGACACCCCACAGAAAGACTAGGCCCATGCACCACTCACTAGCCCTGGGCAAAAGGCCCCAACAGCAGCCAAAAAAATCGAAAAACACATAAAAATCAGCACAATCCCATGCCATCCATGCCCTCAATGATGTTTAAATTCAAGACACCCCACAGAAAGACTAGGCCCATGCACCACTCACTAGCCCTGGGCAAAAGGCCCCAACAGCAGCCAAATAAATCGAAAAACACCCAAACATCAGCACAATCCCATGCCATCCATGATGTTTACATTAAAGAGACCCCGCAGAAAGACTCAGTCCATGCACCACTCACTACCCCTGGGCAAAAGGCCCCAACAACAGCCCAAAAATCGAAAATTCCAAAATTGTAGTTGCAGCAACTGTAATGCCCCCAACAAACTTACTTGTGAAATTTCTAATCCAAAAGTGATCCAAAGAAAGTCAAAAAGGCCTCAAATCCAAATATCTAGCAGCATCCACAAAACGTAATCCTTCCAGGTCAAGATCCAAATCAAAGTGACCAGGACATGGACAAAGCACTGGGAGGAGCCTGCTGGACAGGAACAGGAAGTTGGAGACTGTGGGGCACTTCCTTCCTCCCACCCCCCAGCCCCCAAAATGGACTCCGTGCAAAAAAAGTGCAGGCAAATGTCAACCTGAGGAGTTATTCTGATAAAAATCATAATTTTCAGAAGGTTTATGCTGCTTGCTGGTGGATTTCCTGTGCAGAATTGCAAATTTTTTAATTTCTCGAGTGCTAGATTGTTGCTGCCCGCCGCATCTACGTGTTCGCAATTGTGAACTCCCACGATACGTGATCACTGCGTACTCGCGTTGACAAACTCTCGCTGTGCAAGGTGGCAAGCCGCGATGACGTAATCGCAGTCGCCAAACTCCCGCGGGATCCCGCAGCAAGATCCAAAATGGCGCAGCACTCGCAAAACATCGAGAAAAACAACTCTGCAAACGCTGAATGACAGTAAGTGAACGCCGCGTGCCGCAATATTGTATCACCAAGCAAAAAAATCCACCGCGTGCGAATTTGCGGATTTTTGGTAATTTCGCGAGAGTTCGCGGATTGCGAATTTACCAAAAATCAGCCAATTCCGCGAGCGGAACGGATTTTACGCCCATGCTTAGTCTATACAACTGTGTGCAGTAACATGTCAATGTGTCATTTTTCAGAAGGGAGCAATTTGTTATTGATTGTTCTAACTATGAAGACAAGAACCGATCTTCAATGGTGGTTGGACTACAGGATTGCCTGGAAGGGCGGAGCCATATTCAGTTTCCAGCCATACGTTATTCTAGAATCAGAAACTAGTCTGTATGGGTAGGGAGTAGGCCTGGGGGTACAACTAAGCTCATGGATTTTGCAGAATGTGGGCACTCTGTGGAGGAAATCAGCCTTTCATGTATGATGCAGAGTTTTTTTCCTGTTTGCGAGCTTGAGTTTTGTTTTGCACTTACTCACAAGTGCCAAGATACTCTCAGGCTGCTTGAGAGTGCATGCAAGACTTCTGGCACTACTAATGCCCTCTTGCAAGACTTCACGCTCCCTTGCATAGCTTCCTGCTGTGACAGCGCCAATATAGTGCCGATCGTGATTGCAAACGGAGAGCTTTAATAGCTTTTGTGCTTGAGATGCAGCTGAGAGGCTTTTGAAGTGGATTTTCTTCTCAAAAAGGCCTTTTGGAGTTGTTTATTTTTGTGTGAAAAGCATTTTCTTTTTCCTTTTTTCAAACAGGAAGGAAGTGCCCAAAAGACTCAGCTTCCTGTTCTTGCCCAGCATGCCCCGCCCAGTTATTTGTCCCTCTCATGGTCACTTTTATGTGGAATTTGGAGCCGGAAGAATCACTCTCCTTGTGTGGTGCATGAATACCATTGGATTTAAGGGCATTATTTTTGAGATATCACAAGTAAGTTGAAAAACTGGTGTTTAAGACTGTTTGTTGTTAGACTGGGGGCATGCACCTGGATTTTTTTGTACTTTTATTCAATTTTTAAAATGTATTGTTGTGGGTGGACGGCTGTTTTAGTAGGGGCCTAGTTTATTTGTGCATGAAATTATCTTGCTTTGTAAATGAAAATTTTTGCACAGTTCAGTACATTGTCTTCTCCATGTTTTTTAATAAGTTTGCAATATTGATGTAATTCACTATATGGCCTAGTCTGCCAATAGATGAATGTGGCCTGGTGTCATGAGTCACCTGGACTCCAGTACGCACTACTTCAATGCAATTAGTTGTTAGTACATTCAATTTATTTAATCAAAACATATAATTCCTGTCATCACTACTTCATTTTTTCACTTTTTTTTCAACATTGTTGTTTATATCATCACATGAATCAAATGCAAACAAATTCATTGATTTGTAAAACATAAAACGTAAGAATGAATCAACACCCAATGCATTTCGGGGCTGAAGCCTCTTCGTCAGGGGTCTGTTTAGAACAAAGAGAAACAAACAAAAAAAAAAAAGAGAAACAAAAAAAAGGGGAGGGGGAAAAAGGATGAAAAAAGAAGAAATCTTATTACTCCTGATGCCAAGATAAGACTAAACTCATTAACAAGAGGTTTCTGTAATGAAACAGCTTCTTAACAAAGACGTAAGGGAATTATGAGTTCCCATTTAGAATCATCATGTCCAGTATATTTATGTTTTCTAAAAAAGAAAGCGATGCTTATATTGGTATGTGAAATCTATCTAAACTAAGATATACACTGCGCGTGCCATGCTTTTATAGACGTTTACCTGCAGTCTTTTTGTGAATAATCTGTAGAGAAAACAAGAAGCGAAACGAAAGGAAATTTATGCAAAAAATATGAAAAAAACTGCATATTCGAACGTCATGAGCGCTCATTTAAAGAGCTCACCTGCGTTGTATTCCGATCTCTTGAGAACCTAAATGAAACAAGGATCGCAATCAGTGCACTGAATTGAGCTTCGTAATGCGAGGCCACTTAACAGTTATATGGAAGGTGCTTTACCTGCGAGCCTTTGCGCTTTAAATACGGTCTCGCCGAAGTCTCAGTGAAAGTATCCTGTCAATGTAAATTGACGTCCCATTAGAATTGCGGTGATCTAATGACTGAATAGTATGTTAATAAACGACCGTAGTCGTTGGACCGCTCCCCGTTCTTACCGAAAGTTGAAAGGGCTGCCGCGCGTAGTGGCGTCCTGCTCGAGTTACCCAGACTGGTCCTTTCTCTAATATAGAACCATAAGGCAGCGGGTAGATACAAACGATGGACTAGAACACGCTGTGTGCTGCAATACTTCTGACAGTATCGCAGCTTGTCACCCTTAGCAACGTCGCGTTTGGAATAATCTTTGTCCAAAACTAGGTCATTAGAAAAACAACCCCTGGGTATTATCTAAACTCAAACAAACTAACGTGCTAGTCAATCGAAGATGCCTTTGAAGATGCTAATCAAGCCAAAATAGGCCGCCATTTGTGAGTGGTGTAACTCATGAATAAACAAAACGAATTGTGGAAGATGTGCATAGTTAAAGAAAAGCAAGACAGGAGTAAAGAAAAGAAAATAGCTGAATTTGACAGAAAAATAAAAATGTCAACATACGAACTATTTACAGAAAATAATTGCAACTTCAGGTCATACAAAAATCCTGCCTATATCCATTCTCAAAAAAGCATGTTGCGCAATTTCTATAGAACAAACTAACTATAATCATCATTATAGTCAGTTTGTTCTGTGAATTGCGGTGATCTAATGACTGAATAGGATGTTAATAAACGACCGTAGTCGTTGGAACGCTCCCCGTTCTTACCGAAAGTTGAAAGGGCTGCCGCGCGTAGTGGCGTCCTGCTCGAGTTACCCAGACTGGTCCTTTCTCTAATATAGAACCATAAGACAGCAGGTAGATACAAACGATGGACTAGAACACTTTGTGTGCTGCAATACTTCTGACAGTATCGCAGCTTGTCACCCTTAGCAACGTCGCGTTTGGAATAATCTTTGTCCAAAACTAGGTCATTAGAAAAACAACCCCTGGGTATTATCTAACCTCAAACAAACTAACGTGCTAGTCAATCGAAGATGCCTTTGAAGACGCTAATCAAGCCAAAATAGGCCGCCATTTGTGACTGGCACAGATGCAACTCCCTTTTGCAGTTTTCACATAGGAAGTTAACAAGCAGTACAGTACGATAGGCCAAGCTATCCCATTGTTTCATCTCTTAGTGGACCAGGTAAAGAAGGTGCCTGGAAGGTTAGCCCCCGCAGGTGTGAATGAAAACACAGAAGCAAATGCCTTGATTGAGACCTTATTCCTTCACAAGGATTGTAATACATGGCTGCAACATCACATCATCAGATCCAAAGAGTACATCTGTGCCAGACAACGTGATTCACGGTACAAATAAATTCTGCCAATTTGCATTCCTTTTTCTGAAGGGGATGCTTTACAATACAAGAGGTGGATTGTAGAGCAAGCTGTAGAATTGGAAGAACAACAGCTGGAACTTCATGTTCCACTGGCAGTTCTGGGGTGCAACCTTCATCTTCGAGAGAGGGTGGTCTTGTCTCACGGTAGTCAACAATACCATCAACCAGAACACCAGCAACAACAACAACAACAACAAGAGAATGACTGGACCCAACTTCTACATTTTATTGGTTTCAATTGGCAGGTATCAAGTCCAGTAGCGATGGCAAAACAGTTTGAGCCTGAAAGATTGGCTGGTTCCCCCGGTTCCACATCACAGCAGACCAAAGAAGAAGCCCTCTGTCCCATGGTACTCACCAACCCTGAAAAAATTGCAAAGCCATGTCAGGTCACTAGAACGTGGATGGTGCCGAAATTATGATGAGATAGAGCTAATCAATTTTAAAGCAGCCCTCAGGAAATATCATGCCCTGATTAAAACCATCAAGTTACAAACCCTAAAAGTTTACAAAAAGAGATTCCCCCTCTCAGAATCTTTGTAATGATATTGCAGAATTCTTTGAAGAGAAAGTTCTTATACTACAAAACGATTTCCCCCTCCTATTCTTTCCTTCATTAATAATGATGTGTGTGCAGATCTGGGCAGATTCTGTATGCAAATTTTTGAAAAATTTCCTTGGAAGAATCGTGCCAGGCAATTCTGGCTATTAAATCTGGCTCCCCTTTTGATCCCTGTCACACAATATTATTATACGCTCTCATTGAAATTGTGAATATAATAAATTCCTCTCTTCCTACAGCCAAGATTCCGACAGACTGAAAACTTGCAGCTGTAAAGCCTCTCCAAAAGAAACAAATTGCGGAACCTGCCGCTCTGTCCAATCTGCGCCCCATCTCCCTCCTACCAAGTCTGTGTAAGATGACAGAAACATTTTTAAATAAGCAACTTACAACATATTTGAAGAAAGCAAATCTACTTCACTCCAATCAATCTGGCATTAGAGCCCAACACTTCACAGAATCTGCATTATTGTATACGGCTGAAACCCTTAAAGCAGCTATGGATCAGGGAAAAGGAGCAGTACTGGTACTGTTAGACCTGTCTAGTCCTTTCGACACAGTCTCACATGCCATCCTTTTAGACCGCCTGGCATCCTTTGGCATCTCTGGTATTGTTCTGGTGTGGATAAAGAACTTCCTGCAGGATCGCAAGCAAGTGATCACACTTGGTCAATAAAAGTCACAAGAAAAGGCACTTCTCTCATGAATACCTCAGGAATCGATTCTTAGTCCGACCCTTTTTAATGTTTATATGGCCCCACTGATCAAGCTGATATTGTCCTTTAATATAACAACTCATATGCGGATGATATGCAGCTAAGCTTGGTGCTGGAGAATAACACCAGCCAGGCAGAAGAAAACCTCTGCAAATGCCTTCCTGCAACTTTCAGTTGGATGACTACTAACCACCTGAAGTGTAATTCCGAATAAATGGAAATGTTACCCTTGGGCCAAGAACACATTTTCTCACCCAAACTCTGGTGGCCAGCAAACACCACTCCTCCTCCAAATACAGTAAATGTGGTCCGAAATTTGGGAATAAAATTTGACACCACTCTGTCATTTAAACAGCAATCTTTGGCAGTGGCTGGAACCTGCTTCCATATTATATAAAGCCTAAATACATTTTCCAACCTGATTCCCTTTTCAGCATGGCAAACAGTGGCTATAGCCCTTATTACATCTAGGCAAGATTATTGTAATAGCCTCTATGCAGGCAATAATAAGTCAGTCCTACATAGGCTACAAATGGTCCAGCATGCTGCAGCCCGACTAGTACTGAAGTGTCAGAGAACGTCATCTGTACTCCACTGGCTGCCAATCCATAAAAGTGTCCTTTTTAAGGTTCTTCTCATCACTTTTAGGGCCTTCCACTCTTTGGGCCCTCAATACCTTCATACACGTTTTAAGCGTGACATTCCTTCCTGAAGTTTAAGATCAGCAAATGACAATCTGTTAAAAATACCAGCTCTCAGAGAGACATCGAAGGGAGGAAAATCACTGACAGTGATAGGCTCAAAGGCATGGAACAAGCTTCCTCCACAGCTATGCCAGATTACATCTGAGTCCCAGTTCAGGAAGGTCTTAAAAACCTGGTTTTTCAGTGCATCCGACACTCTCTGCAAAACTCTGATCTGAGTCCCTTCTCCTACTGTCAGCAGTCAACCAGACTTTTGGTATCTCACCCCAAGGTTCAGTTTAGGGCCATGATGCTCCCCGGAGTGACAGTTTGTGCTCTACAAACGTGCTAATACATTATATTACATTGAGCAAGTGACAGTACCAATGACCATTCACAGGATGTTTCAGGAGTTTGTAGATCTATGTAGATCGAAATTCATTGATGTATAGGTCTGTGAAGATGTGCCAATAGCCAGAGCTCAATAAAGTATCTGGCTTGTCCTGTCACCAGCGTGTATTCTGAGCGTTTTTTCAGTGTAGCTGGTGTGGCTGTTACAGAAGGAAGGGCTAGTCTCTTCCCTTAAAATGTAGAGAGATTGACGATGATCAAACTAAACCAAAATTTTAATGTTGTCCTTGTGCAGTGTTTGTCTTTAACAAAACTTTGCGCATCTTCCACTTCCCATCCATTCATCAAACCCCTAACCTTCGTCCCCTAGGCTGTGATTTATTGAGGTGTGGCTTGATTTACACCATCAATTGATGCCACACTTGGTGGGGCAAATGGGTTGGAAGCAAAATCAACTTACTTCAGGATCTTCTAAGAAATAGCCCACACTGGCCCCATGAACCCACCCACACACGGCCAATGTTTGTATTCAATCAATCAATCAATCAATCAAAACATTTGTAAAGCGTACTACTCACCCCCGGGGTCTCAAGGCTCAGGGGGGATGCTACAACTGCTCAAATAGCTAGGTCTTGAGCAGTCTTCTGAAGGTTAACAGGTCCTAGGTCTGCCGTAGGAGGATGGGCAGGGTGTTCCACATCTTGGCTGCGAGGTGTGAGAACAATCTGCCACCGGAGTTTGCTCTTCGGATGCAGGGGACGGTGGCGAGGGTGAGGTTGGAGGAGCGGAGCTGGTGGTTGGGGGTATAGAAGGTGAGTTGTCTGTTGAGGTATGCTGGTCCGGTGTTGTGGAGTGCCTTGTGTGCGCAGTTGAGGAGCTTGAATATGATCCTCTTGTTGACGGGGAGCCAGTTCAGGTCCCTCAGTTGGGGTGTGATGTGGCTGCGGTAAGAGATGTCAAGGATCAGGCGTGCAGAGGCGTTCTGAATGCGTTTAAGTCCTTTCTGCAGTTTTGCCGAGGCCCCTGCGTAGAGGTCGTTTCCGTAGTCCAACCTGCTGCTAATGAGGGCCTGGGTGACTGTTCTTCTTGTTTCAGTGGGGATCGACTTGTAGATGTTGTGGAGAATGCGGAGGGTATTGAAGTATGAGGATGAGATGGCGTTGACCTGCTTTGTCATGGAGAGAGTAGAGTTGAGGATGAACCCCCGGATGCTTGCGTGATCTGTAGGTGTTGGTGCTGTTCCCAGTGTGGTCGGCCACCAGGAGTCATCCCAGGCCGAAAGGGTAGAGCCCAGGAGGAGGACTTCTGTCTTGTCCGAGTTTAGCTTCAGGTGGCTGTTCTTCATCCACTCAGCGATGGCTTTCATTCCTTCGTGGAGGTTGGTTTTGGCGGTGAGGGGGTCCTTGGTGAGGGATAGGATCAGCTGGGTATTGTCGGCATAGGAGATGATGTTGAGATCATACAGTCGGGCGACATGGCCGAGCGGTGCCATGTAGATGTTGAACAATGTTGGGCTGAGTGATGAGCCCTGGGGTACGCCGCAGATGATCTCGGTGGCTTCAGAGCAGAAAGGGGAGAGGCAGACGCTCTGGGTTCTGCCGGAGAGGAAGGAGGTAGTCCAGTCCAGAGCCTTGTCTCGGATCCCAGCAGCATGGAAGCATCGGCGTAGAGTTTGTGTGCTCAAATTGCAGGGAAGGTCTGTGTGGTGTATTTGTGGGTCAACACATTGGAGCCCTGAAGAAGTCCATGTAGGATGAAACTCGTTGGCTACTATAACCACTATACAATGGTGTTTTTTAAATGAAGAAAATTAATAAAGAATAATTGAACTGAGTAACTTTCGTCAGATGCAGTGATTTAATCGTGAATCATACTTTCAGATGTACCTTCTGTGTAAATCATTGGTGAACATATACCAAACTGTTATTTACTGGACATATTGTTTATAATTAACCCTGGATGGTGACCTACGCTCCACTGGCAGAGTTTGCGAAGTTTCGGCAACTTTGCGCTTCACAGTGAACGCGAAGTTGTCAAATACTTCACAATCTATAGCGTAGCGTAGTTGTTTTCTTCCTCACGTGCTCAATATGCGTTCTCGCGTGCGCGGTAACGACTTACTGTAGTTCTGCGTTTGCCGGCTCGATTTTCTCTCCCGTAGCATGCGCCACGAGGTTTGGAACTCGCCCGCACTATCCCGCGAGACTGTGCAAACGCGATCATGTCATTTGGACATCCGAACCCGTCATCTTCCTTCCGGCGCAGTGTTGGTAAGATCGCGTTTCTGAACACGCAGAAACTACAATCTGGCAAAGAATATCTCTCGAGCATGATAAAACCTTCTCGAAAATGATCATTTTGCTTATTTTGGGTGGGCTGACCATGTGGATGGTGGCCATTTTGTGAAGCCAAGCATTGTGCTTTTGCCATAGGCATGCATTGTCTGTCTTCTCTTTCTTTTCATGTTGTTGCTGGTGGCCAGCATGTGGTGGCGGACATTTTGTGTGACCTTCCACTGCGATTTTGCCAAAGGCCTCCAAACTTGTGGCCTATTCTGCCAGTAGGCCTAGTCTCCCAGAGATACTCATCGGGGGTGCTTGATGTAGCTGTTTCTATGTTGTCTGTTGAATTTAAACATCATTTAGGGCATGGATGGCATTGGATTGAATTCCCAAATGTTGTTTTTTGGGGTGTAGTTAACTTTTTGGATGTGTGTTAATAAATGCCTTTATTTTATGTGTTGTTGTTGTGTAACTTTCCAACCTTTTTAGCCATGCAAATTTTCTTTTTTGCATTAAATCTGTGATGTGTAACAGGCATCCTCCTTTGTCTGGCCATATAGGAATATAGGCCTGCTTGAGTTCATTGTTTTCTTGGCCTTACCCTTGTGCCTGTGATGAGTGACCAGGTGGCTGGGGCCGTGGTGGTGGTAGTAGTAGTGTGCTGTTTTGTTTTTGCCACATAGGCCTGTCGGTCTTTCCATAGTACCTGTTGGCTTACTGTTTCCATCCCCATTGCAGCTGCAGGTCCATCCGACATGAAGCACACATTAAAGACAAACAGGTTCAACTTCCACTACAATTGTATTTTAGTTCTTTGCTATTCTTACTCTTACTGAGTGTACTAACACTAATAGTAATTAAAATTAAAGTACAACAAATTCCACATTTGACTGATGTTCTTCTGCCTTCTTTGCTTGTAGGTGCAAAAAAGATTGAGGAGGAGGTGTCTGTCATCATCAATCGCCCGTTGTACTGCCAGACAGATGTCCTGCTGTTGTACGTGTCGTGTGGTGTGACCTGACTAAACATCTTTTCAACTTGTGCAACTGAGTGCTGCTGACATCTGAGGAAGATGGGCCCAAATAAAGCAGGTACCATGTCCTCCAAGGCCAAGAAAGTTGCTGAGAAGAAGAAGGAAGAACAGAAGAAGGAATTGACACTTAAGTCTGGTGTTGACCCAAAAACCTTTTTTGGGAAACCAAAAAGTATGCCTGCAGCAGCAGTGTCCGGGGGGCAATCTGGGGGCAGCACTTCTGCATCAGTGGGCCCAACCCACCATTCCAGGCCCAAGCAGATGAGTGTGGAAGAGGTAGCCAACCTAGTGGTGGAAAGCAGTGATGCTGAGCTTGAGATAAAGTTATCACTATCTCAAAGTAGTACACAATCAGAGCAAGAGGGAACACAGCAGAAAAGTGATGAACAACAACAACTGCAACCACCGCCCGCAATTGTAGTTGTTGTTCCTCCCAAAGTAGGGGCAGTTCAGGAAATTGAGCCTCATGCAGAGGAAGAAGATCAGGAAGCCACTCATGCAAGAGATCTATTGTCTTCAAAATCCCTACCAAGGAAAAGGAGGGTTAGTTCATCGAGCTCTTCGCCAAGTATCCCTTCTGATGATCTAGCTCTCACTTGGGAGCGACAACAACCTGAGCATGAGAGGGAGACACATCCCAAGACCAGGCTAGGGAAAAGGAAGGTTCCAGAAAGCCTTACACTTATGGAGGTCGACCCTCCAGTTCATCCGGCATTGGAAGTGGCACCTCTAGCAAGAGACAAAAGTTAAGCTCCCCAGTGTGGGACTTCTTTACGGTTAGCGTAAAGGAGGCGAACATTGCTATATGCTCCATTTGTCATACCTCTGTTAGTCGTGGTAAGCTTGGTACAAACTATGGTACCGGAGGTCAAATGACCCATTTGAAAAAAAAAACACAATCTAGTCCGAGGACCACCTTCGAAGCATAAAAATTGGAACAATTGATGTTAGTGTGGCTAAACGAGTAGAAGGTCCACTCATGGTCGAACAGGAAGACGAAGAAGAGGGAGACATTCTATCTGGTAGTGGTACACAAAGTAGCCCTGTCCCCAGCACTGCAGTGGTACAGCCCACATCCTCAACATCAGCAACATCTCAGTGGCACAAGAGTAAGAGTCAGCCGGGGACACCAAGGAGTACAGCAATGCAAAGTGCTGCGTCAAGCCGAACAGAAAGGAATACAGAGCAGCGTACCATTCTTAGCATGTTTACTAGGCAGGAGGGACAGTACGAACGCAACCACCCTTTAGCCCGTTTGTACAATGTGAAGCTGGCTAAAATGTTAGTATTGGACCTTCTCATTTTTCTTTTGTTGAAGGGGTGGGTTTTCTTGAATTTGTGACAACCATCTGCCCAAAATGGAAGGGTCCCAGCCGCTACTATTTTGCCAGAGTTGCTGTTCCAGCAATACATCATGACTTGCTGAAATTGCTTGGAAAAGCCTTAAAACAGAGTGCTGTTCAGAGTATCCACCTGACAACAGACACGTGGACCAGTTGCCAAGCCACAGATTACATGTGCATCACTGCACACTGGATCTCTTTTTCGGGTGTTAGAGAAAGCTATCTGCAGGTGTTGACACTGCTGAGATTTTTAATGACACTCGCACACATGCAACTGTAGCCATTTTTGCTAAGGAGAAATCTCGTACTGCTGCAAACATTTTGGCTGAGTTTAACAGCAAGGTCTTTGAAAGGCTGCGACCAAGAAGGCTTAACATTGGTTTTGTTGCCACGGACAATGGCAGTAATATAGTTAAGGCCATGAAAGATGGTGGCTATTTCAGGGTCCCGTGTTTGGCACACTGAATTAACATTGTTGTTTAAGACTTTCTGAAAAATGAAAGCAAAGTCAGCAACTTACTGACCACCTGCAGAAGAATATGCACACATTTCAACCATTCTTTTAAAGCCCGGAAGCAGCTAAGGATCACTCAATGTGAGCATAAAATGCCACTCAAAGCACTCATCCAGGAGGTGCCAACACGTTGGAACTCAATTTATTATATGCCTGATCATCTGTTTGAGAAGTACATACCACTTAAAGCTTATGTCATGACAAGAAGATTAGGAGATCCTACTGTGAAAGCCATGACCGTTGAGATGCGGCAATGGGACCTCATTAAATGCCTGACAGAGATGCTACTTCCTTTTGAGGTCTTCACACATGCAGTCAGCAGGGAAGACTGTACTATGGGCCAAGCTATCCCATTGTTGTACATGCTAGAGCAACAGCTGAAGAAGGTGTCTGAAGCATACGAAGGTGTGGAAGACAAAGTAGACGCATGTTATTTGGCGAACCAATTATTTCTGAACAGTAATGCAGTAATTCCTTTTTTAGAAGTGGATGCTGCCAAGTACAAAACTTTAATAGCTGAGGAAGCCACTGATTTAGAAAACAAACGGCTCCCAATTAGAGGCCTGCTAGTGCCAGCCCAGAACAGAGCAAGTATTACAGGGCATCCAGAGTCAAGTTCTTCTTCAGGGCATGAGAGCAGTGCGTTTGATTCCCAGCAGTCACCACCACTACCAATAATGTCAATACCAGCACCAACAGGATCAGATTAGTCAGACACAGCAAAAAAAATAACTGCTTGATTTCTACGAAAAGGGATGGGTAAGTCCGTTACTGATGAAAAGTCAAAAGAAACCAAGCAAATCGGAGCACCCCTGAACATTGAGCAGAAGGCCCAGGCCTATCTGGATGACACAATAGAGGTCTTCATGGAGCAAATCCCATTGGTATATTGGTATGGGAAAAGAAGCCAATGGCCAGTGTTCAGCAGGCTGGCGAAAAAGTATCTGGTTTGCCCTGTCGCAAGTGTCACTTCAGAGAGTGTTTTCAGTGCTGTTGGTGCCATTGTAACTGTGAAAAGGACCAGTCTCTCGCCCAAAAGCGTGAGAGGTTAACCATGATCAAAATGAATCAGCACTTCATACCACCAGACTACAAAATACGTGAATCACAGTAGGAAGAGGAGAACGGCTCCGGGTTACATGACCTACTTCTTTCTGAACCACCAGAGTTTGAGGACGAGTTCCTCTTCTTAGGCTTTCAAATTGTTACTTTCTCCCTTCCTTTATTTTGTGTATATCTATCTTTCTGGTTCAAATCAAACCACAACACATCCATCACCACCGTCTCTTATTTTATTTACCTATTGGAGTTGCATGTCTGTGCATTTAACTGTCCAATCCACTCCTCAGAGTCCTGCTCCATCTTCCTGACTCACCCTAAATACATATCCATCTTGCCAGACATTGGATGGAGATGGAGAATAGTACAATAATGTAGCATCTAACAGTCCCTCCACAACAAGTTAAACGTACATGACTATAGCCATCTTCTGTTTTGTTTCCAATCCGAAACTCATCACTGTCTTAAAGCTACCACCTCTGTCTGCAGGCATCCTTAACTCTTCACTGTCAGACCTTGAGCAGGCATCCAAAACTAAAGTAAACTTGTCATCACTTTCAGAAGGAGATCTGACAGCCAAAGAGAAGAGCTAAGACAGGTATATGATTAATGAATGATGATTAATGAATGATGCCATGCATTGCATTGGATGCTTGCTGACTCTGAGCAAATGTGCATGAAGTCAAACTATACTACTAGTTAATAATAACAAAGGAAAAGTGACTCAAGTGATCGTCAATGTTTCCTTGTTGTTTAATAATAACCAATTGCACTCTTACTACTGCAGGTGCAGTCTGGACTTACTACAGACTGACTTGGTGTTGGTCTTTTGGACAACACATACACATACCACACCATGATGAAGACCATACTATCTTTGCACACAGCCTGTCAGTTGGATCTGGGATGATTGATGCAATAACTGCGTTTCATGAACTGGTATAGAAGGTAAACACAACCATTCAACAAGAACCACAGCAGACCTAGGCTACATGTCCATGCAGTGGTGGAGTCGAATAGTGGTATGATGACTGACAGTGGCACATTGATTTAGTAACTTGATTTGGAAAATGTAAGGTTGCTGTATATGACTTTTGTCTGGCTCTGTCAAAAATTAAGGTAAATGGAGCTTGGGTCATGACCTGGTGCCATGGGCCTGTTCTGTGCTGGCTCCTGTCCTGTTGTTCTTGAATATTAATGCTGTGTAAATACTAGAATAGACACAATATATCCAAGCTTCAGTTTGAAAGTGTTCTCGCTCAAGAGTCTTGTCTTTTTGAACTACACCGTAATTGATGCTTTTTTTTATTCATTTATTTTTCAATACCCCTTTTGTTTTTCCATCAACACTTACAGGCCGGCCTTTTACGCAGTGCTAGTATACTTGGAGCTACAACTCACACTTACCTTACCAATCCTCATCAGCCAGCCAGTGGCATCCAAGAATGATGTGCAGAGTGTCCATGGAAGGGAGGACCAAGATGAATGACGAGATACAACTACACAATTGGACCTGGATACTACAGTTAATTTTGTATTGTATTCATCATTCGTCTTTTAAATAATTTGATTCTCTTCATTCATTTTACAACTGTGTGACTTTGTTTGCTAATTGCTCCCTACAACTATTTTTTAATTTTCTTTGCTAGCTTTCAGTCCGGTACAGCAGGTAATTAGAGTTTCTATGAGGGCATACAGGCAAGGAAAATTTCATCTAAAACCACTTCCCTGTACTGTGTAATTATGTATTAGTATTTAAGTACTACTCATTAACCATCAAGTTATCTTCATCATGCATGCATTTCCTTTTTCTCCTTTTATAGATTTATTGGATAGTGGATCATCATCGTCTTCAATGATTGTTTTACTTTTGTTGTGTCCATGCGTACTGTTTTTTCTTTGTCAAACCTTTCCCCAAACCCCCCATCCCATCCATTCATCAAATCCTAACCCTCTTCCCCGGGCTGTGTGATTTTATATTGAGGTGTAAAATGCCTACATTTAATGTACCCCATCAATTGATCACACGGTTGCTGGGGCAGATGTGGTGAAAGCAACACTAATTCAATTTCAAGGCAGGGCGAGGATCTTCATCTGCTTGCCCAACCATGCTCAGTTTATGTACAAGCCAATTGGTTTTCCAAAGGGACCCACCTAATACATCATAATTAATTGCCAGCATTGATTGGATTCACAACAGTAAAGTTTACAAGTTACGATTGTGTTAAGTCACTCCTTCGACACAACTACAGTTTAACTTCTTAACTTCTTGTACTAGGGTGTCCCTGCCACCATTATGTTTGCTTTTACTTTAGCAGTTTCAATATTGTTTGTTTGCCAGTCTTCTTCTGTACTGCACTTTTCTACTACTTACACAGTCTCTCTCAGGCAAGTGACTGTCTCTTTTTTTTTTTGTTTGCAAATGCTAGCGCCAGTGTCTACTGCTACCACCACAAGCATAACATCTTCTCCATTCTCTTGTGAAATCATGCAGTCATTGCTGTGCCGAACTTAATCCTCATCAAGGGTAAGATAAGTTTGCTGGGAGGTATAATGGACTAGGAGGAGCGCCTGACAGTACTAGTAGGACAAATATAACTCTGTGAGGGGTACCGCATCTATCTGTTTGCATGTTACAACATTTGCAGAATTTTTAAATCCAATTCTGACTGCTGCCCTGCATCAGCAAGGAAACCTTATGACGTACATAAATTTGTGAAACAGTAACAACCCCACAAAACATTAACATCGTATGTGTAAGTATAAATAAAATGTATTTCCCTAACAAAAATAAACTATCCCACACCTCACCCACCCTTCTCCCTAACCTCAACCAATGTCCAAGTTAAGTTAAGTTAAGTTAACTTGGAATTTATATAGCGCACTACATACCCAGAGGGTCTCAAGGCGCTTGAGGAAGGGGGGGAAGTTTACTTATCGAATATCCAGGTTTTAATCTGTTTTCTGAAGGCTAGGTGGTTTGGAGTAAAGCGGAGGTGGATGGGAAGGGAATTCCAGGTTTTGGCCGCTAAGTAAGAGAAGGATCTTCCCACCATGGTGGCTTTGTGGGTGCGTGGAACAGCAGCGAGGGCTTGGTTGGACGAACGCAGCTGGCGGGTGGGGGTGTAAAAGGAAAGGCGCGTTTTGAGACAATCAGGTCCAAGTTCGTATAGGGCTTTGTGTGCGTGGGTGAGGAGACGGAACGTTATTCTCTTGTTGAAGGGGAGCCAGTGAAGGTCTTTCAGGTGAACAGAAATGTGGTCTGTACGGGGGATGTCTAGTATGAGTCTGGCTGAAGCATTTTGGATGCGTTGGAGTTTTTTCTGCAGTTTTGCGGTGGTACCGGCATAAAGGGTGTTTCCGTAGTCCAGCCGGCTTGTGACCAGTGCGTGGGTGACCGTTTTTCTTGTTTCGGTGGGGATCCAGCTAAATGTTTTTTTGAACATGCGTAGGATGTTGAAGCATGATGATGAGACGGCGTTGACTTGTCTGGTCATCGAGAGTGAGGAGTCCAGGATGATGTGATATGTAACAGAAGGGACCCCCTGATACTGCTAGATAGTTCCTAGGTCAGGGCACAAATATTATAAAAATAACTTATCCTAGGCAACTAATAAGTCCTGGGGGAATAACAGGTACTGTGGAACATTAATTGTTGTAGCCAAACAAAAAATCACCTAATGTAGTGCACATCAAATTATTAACAATAAGAAAAAGTATTGTTCATGATTAATTTATTAAAATTACAAAAGATATTTAATCAAATCATTGACATACTTAAAAAAGCATACAATTACTTTCATATAAATTTTACAAATGACAATATTACAAGTGACAATGGTTTCAATTTATACATATATTTATAAAAACAGTTAAAAAAGACCAAACAAGTGGAGTAAATGATTTGTCTCTACGCGCGTTTCGGCGTATTCACGCCTTCTTCTGGAGAACCACTTGATATTTCTAAAAAAAGATAAAATATATTTACATCCGTGTATGATACATATTATTACAGTTAATGTGCACTACATTTACAAACTTCAGGCTACATTCATTTAACTAAGTGAGGCTCTGGCATGCATTATTCAGAATGCTGGCTGTAAGGTAGAAAAATACAAAATCTATTCTATTTAGAGGCATTGAAAGTGTCGGCTATATCTGTCCTAGCAGAGAGATGTATATATCTATAAGTGGGAGGGTGTTTAGTTATTCTCCATAGAGTCCTAACATGTGTAGTTCAAAGAACAAAGGAACATGCAATTGGATATAGCTCTGAATCTCAGCTTACACATCTCTACATATTAAGTTCTTACCCCAAATGATAGTGCTTGCAGCTAGGCCTGGGTCTGAATTCTATCTCTGTATGGAGATGTTTTTAGAATAGTTTTGGGTCCTTGGATAGAAGAGAAACAGGAAGATGGACATAAGCTCTTAATACTTAAGTAGTGTGTGCTTTACTGAAAAAGAGACATACATATTTTTTCTGATTACCTTAAGAGTAGCGATGTGAACCTTTTATATATTCCTCTTTTTACTATTTGGATTATTTGGATTATTGTTCAAGGTCTATTAATCCGCAAGGTTTCATCTTATGGTATTGATTTCAAAAAGGCACACACTGCAGAAAATAATATATTGTTATAAGGCTATATAATT
Source organism: Lissotriton vulgaris (assembly GCF_964263255.1). NCBI lineage: Eukaryota > Metazoa > Chordata > Amphibia > Caudata > Salamandridae > Lissotriton > Lissotriton vulgaris. Next base: position 1,151,295,984 of record NC_141698.1, read on the forward strand.
GATTTTCTGAAGTCTTTGATATAATCTAACACTGTAGTGGTAAATACCTCAATAGATGCTGACCGTGGTTGGAGTGGTAATTTAGCACTGAATATATAGCGTCTGTCGCCAACCGTGATTAAAGGATGTCAAATAGCACTTAGCGTTGCTTGGGGCTGAACCTATAAAAATAAGGCATAGTAGGGCTAAAGTCATGATGTTAATACCGCCTTCACAGACCTAATCAGGTTTTTTTAAAAACAAATGTACTATCCACTTGGGAGGCTGTCCTCAAATGTTACCTTATGATTTGATGGTTCTAGTTTCCCACTTTAGGTAGATAGGGGCATGGATGACCTCCTATTCTCTTTTGATTGTTGTCTAGAAAGAACAGGGAAAACCAAAAAATCGTTTTATTAAGTTGCAAGTATATTAATGTTCTCTACATTTTCATATGTTATGCCTTTTATTAACATACTAATGAATTACTTTTTATGTAAAAAAGGGAGTTTGACATGACAAAAGATTCATAGCGCTTTACATAGAGTATGGTTATTTATCGAGTTTATTTATAAAATTTAATGTCATTTTGTTACAGGGTTCATAATCTTCTATCACCTTCGCTGATATTATGTAGCGGTGATCTTTTATAAACGAGTGTTGTGCAGTCTAACTCCGGCAAAATAACATGCTAAGTAACGATCTTCTATCACCTCCGCTGATATTTTGTGGCGGTAGTTTCTTGTATATATGGGTCTTATCTGAAATACATCCGTCAAGACGCCACATGCAATAGTTACCAATTATCATTCAGATTCACATTTACTTTATATTTTCATTCGTATTCATGGTGTATCTTACTGCATTAATACTCGCAAAGAGTTTGTGCTAAAACAAAAGCCCCTTTCCTATTTTGCGCAGCTATTTCTATCTAAATGGCCTCTCAGTTACAAGCTATGCGAACACTTACCCGGTAGCATCCGTACGCGTGGCCTCAAATGGGGGTCTGTTGCGGTGTATTGCTTACTCTGGTTTACTCCCTTTTTATATTTTGTAAAAAAGGCGCGAGTCTTTAGTTAATTGATCCTCTCGTCTCTTTACTCTGACGTGCTGCATGTACGGTGGCTCATTAGTCTCAAAAGGGAACCAATCCCTGCTAGTAAAAATAAATAATGCACTACTGACCATAGCCATGTTAGGGGAAGTGTCCTGCCTCATTAGTCGCGAGAAGGGACCGATCTCTGCTGATAAAAATAGATGATGTACTACTGTCAGTAGCCATATTAAGGGAAGTATCAATACGTTCCATTGAAACTGTGATTACTATCAATTCTATATTTTATATACATTTTATGACTAGATTATTAAAATATTTTAGGCATATGGTTGCAACTTAGAACAGTTTATGTTTTATTCTCATCTGGTATTAAGCAAAAGGCCGTGCATTCTATTTCTATGACGGGGCCTTGCCTAGGTTCACAACATTTTATATATACAGTGTTCCCGTCCGATTTTCAAGAGCCCTATATGTATTTTATTTTGTGTTATATTATTGCCTATTCTATTCATTTAATTTAATTATATACGAGTTCACTATTTTTTAGGCGGTATTATCTACGGGTATATAGTTTACTTGGGTAAACATTTTTTAATTATTATATTTAATGGCGTTTTCCCACGGTATTTCATTGTTCAAACCTTTGGAATATGTCGCCAAGCGGAATATCCAGTAAACTTCGCGTTTTTTGCGAAATTGCTCTGTATTAGCAATATTTGTGTGGTTGCAATTTTTTATAATGTACCACCGTATGTCTGTATGTTTATGTTGGAGATCTGAGTAATGCTTTACTAGGGGTGCATTCATTTTTAGCGTTCGGATTGCCGAACGGTGTTCGGTCAATCTTGTTGCCAAGGTTCTGGATGTCTCTCCTACATATCCTAGCCCACATGGGCATAGGAGTAGATAGATTATGTTTTTGCTCTTGCGGTTAGACATTTTTGTCGGTTTGATGGTGAATCCCTGATATTCGATGTTAGGTCCCACTATGGCCAAGTTGCACGCTACACACAAATTGCATGTGTAGGTGCATGTTACTGGGGTACTTCCATCTATGGTTCTCTGGCATGATGGATGACTTTCTATAAATCTAGAGTGAGTTACTATGTCTTTGATATTTTTATTTCTTCTCTGCGCAAAAATGGGTTTCGGCAATCTAGTATTGTTTTCTGAGCTATTATTTAGGATATGCCAATTTGTCATTATTATATGCCTCACTTTGTTATTCAAGGTGGAGTGTCTGGTAATACATATCAATTGGTTTTTATTTTTTTTGACTTTTGGTGTTAATAGGGAGTCCCTATCATAAAAGCGCGCCCGTTTGTATGAAGTACGGACCAACCTGTGAGGGTAACCTCGTGCTAAGAACTTAGCCTTGAGGGCAGCAGCTTGTATGTCATAATCGGTGATATTTGAGCAATTCCGCCTCAAACGGAGAAATTGGCTGAAGGGAATTCCTTCTTTCTGTGCCCGGGGGTGGTAACTGTCAAAGTGCAGTAAAGTGTTACGGGCTGTAGGTTTTGTAAATAAGTTAACCTCCAACATGCCATTGTTGTGCCTTATATATATGTCCAGAAATTCCACCTGTTGAGTGCTACTATGTAATGTAAACCGCAAATTACTATCACATACATTTAGCCATTGCAAGAATTCGTCCAATTTCTGTTCAGTATCTGTCCAGATAAAAAAGATGTCATTGATGAATCTGGACCATTTGGTCACAGATTCAAAAAATGGCGCCATTTCGTTATCAATATGAATCATTTCAAAATGTGCCATATAAATATTTGCTACTGATGGAGCAACAGATGCTCCCATACTAACCCCTTTGGTCTGTTTGTATAGGTTATTTCCAAACTCAAAGGTGTTTTCTGTCAGAACTATTTCCAGGGCTTGGATTAAAAAGTCCTTCGGACATGGTACTTGGTAAGTATCTATAAACCAATCTACTGCTTGGATGGCTTTGTCTTGGGGGATATTACTATACAAAGCCTCCACATCCAGTGTGACCAAAATGTTGGTGTCTGGATTGAAGGGAAGGTGTTCTATTTTATTAATAATAGCCATGGTGTCTCTGGTATATGCTGGAGTATTTGATATATGTGGTCTCAACAGAGCATCCACATATTTGGACAGAGGTTCCGTTAAGGATCCTATTGTGGAGACGATTGGTCTGTTTGGAGGATCTACTGCATCTTTGTGGATTTTAGGGATACCGTAGATACACGGCATTATAGGATGTAATTGGTTCAGGTAGTCATGTTCTTTCTGACTGATGTCTCCCTCTTCTAATGCTGCTTTGGTTAAATTTTGAATTCTACGTTGTACCCGGGTTGTAGGGTTTTTAGTCTGGTGTGAATAAAAATGCGTATCATTTAACATAGATAACATCTTAGCTTTATAAATGTTAGTATCAATGGCCACAATTCCTCCTCCTTTATCACAACTCTTAATAGTAATAGTGTTGGATTTAGAGAGAGCATTAAGGGACTGGAATTCGTCCCTATCAAGGTTGTAGGCGGGTTTTGGAATGAATCTAGTTGCCTTTTTCAATTGATTAAGAACAGTATGTTCAAATACCGCGACTTCAGGGTTTAACATATCTAAAGTAGGTGTGAAAGTGGAGGGATTAGAAAGGCCCGATAGATTTCTTTCTGCATTTAATACTTCTTTATCTTTAAAAAAACATTTCAATCTAACTTTACGAAAGAAAGAGATAACATCCTGGTACAGTTCAAATAGATTAGCTGTGGTTTGGGGGACAAATGACATACCTTTGGGCAGAGCCTTGATACACGCTTCATCTAATATATGAGAGGAGAGGTTGAACATTGGTATTATGTTCCTCTCCTCCAGTATTGTGCATTGCGTGTTTCTAACATTTGATGGCTGTTCTGTTGATTGTATTGGTTCTGGTAGTTCCCTCGTGTATGGTTCTGGAATTGTACTCTTGGCCTGCCTCTGCGTCCATTGCCCTGTCCTAAAAAACGTGATCCCCTTTGGAAATTTTTACCAAAGTTACGTTGGGGACCTTGTTGATCATAGTGTTGTGCCATGTTTTCATTATCAGAGTCAGATGTTTCTGAGAAAGTGTGAACCCGTGTTTGTCTAGAGGTGTCTTCCTGTGGGTAGTGGTTTTGTTTATAAAAGTCATCTACCAGGTAGGGGTATGTTTTTTCCTTAGAGAAGTTTCTTATATCTTTTTGGAGTTTGTCCGCTTTGCGTTTTAGTAAATAATCTTTAAAGGATTCTATTTCTTTATTTGCTGATTCTAATTTCTTTTTAGATTCCTCTACAATATCATTTTTTCTAATTTTTTCCTCAAGATTTAAAATTTCCTTATTTAGGTCCGCTATCATTTCCTTAGCTGTTTCAATTATTAAGATCATGAAGTCTCTAGAACACCGATTGGCGATGAGACTCTATTTTTCTAGGAACTGTTTTATGTGGACGAATAAACCAGGGATATTGCGAACACGCAATCCCTGCGGGATAACTCCAGCTCTTAGGTAGGACAGCATGAACTCGCCATGCGCCTCAATTCTTACTAATTTTTTCTTTAGGAAAACAAGTTCATTAACCTCATCATTATTTTGTGGACCCGATGTAGTACCATTCCCAGTGTTTGGAGAGGGACCTAATAATGCTGCGTACATCTCGTCTGTGAATCCAAAGGTTTTAATTGTATCCATGGTTGTGATGTAAAGTGTCTCACTAGTGATTTAGGAGAAGACAGTTGTTTAAAGAAAAAGTCAAGATATATAGCAGCCAGTAGCCTCAATCCTAATGAGGGATAACCTACAACAACAGGATAAATACGAACGTCCCCGCACAGACAGGCTGTGGGTAAATGTGATATGTAACAGAAGGGACCCCCTGATACTGCTAGATAGTTCCCAGGTCAGGGCACAAATATTATAAAAATAACTTATCCTAGGCAACTAATAAGTCCTGGGGGAATAACAGGTACTGTGGAACATTAATTGTTGTAGCCAAACAAAAAATCACCAGGATGATGCCCATGTTCCGTGCGTGGTCCGTCGGTAAAGGGGCTTTTCCTAGGGCCGTTGGCCACCAAGATTCGTCCCAGGCGGAAGGGGATGAACCTAAGATGAGGACTACCGTTTTGTCCAAGTTCAGTTTCAGACGGCTGTGCTTCATCCACTCGGCTACTTCTTTCATCCCTTCATGTAGGTTGGTTTTGGCGGTGGTTGGGTCTTTGGTGAGTGAGAGGATCAGTTGAGTGTCATCAGCGTAGGAGATGATGTTGAGGTTGTGTTGACGTGCGATGGTTGCAAGGGGGCTCATGTAGACGTTGAAGAGGGTGGGGCTGAGAGATGATCCTTGCGGGACGCCGCAGATGACTTTGGTGGCCTCTGACTTAAAAGGGGGGAGGCGGACTCTCTGGGTTCTTCCAGCGAGGAACGAGATGATCCAGTCCAGTGCTTTTCCTTGAATTCCGATGTTTCTGAGGCGTTGTATCAGGGTGCTATGGCAGACTGTGTCGAAGGCTGTGGAGAGGTCAAGGAGGATGAGGGCGACTGTGTCTCCATTGTCCAGTAGTGTTCGATTGTCGTCTGTTGCTGCGATGAGGGCGGTCTCGGTGCTGTGTTTGGCTCGGAAGCCAGATTGTGAGGAGTCAAGTGATTTGTTGGTTTCGAGGAAGGCGGCGAGCTGATTGTTGATGGCTTTCTCAATGACTTTGGCAGGGAATGGGAGGAGCGAGATGGGGCAGTAGTTTTTGAGTTCGGTGGGGTCAGCTGTGGGTTTCTTCAGAAGGGCGCTGAGTTCGGCGTGTTTCCAGCTTTCTGGGAATGTGGCGGGGTTGAGGGAGCAGTTGATGACGTCTCGGAGATGGGGTGCGATGATGGAGTCTGCTTTGTTGAAGATGTGGTGGGGGCATGGGTCTGTAGGGGATCCTGAGTGGATGGAGTTCATCAGGCGAATGGTGTCTTCTGTGGTGATTGGGTTCCAGTTGAAAAGGTTATTCGGAGGAGGTGCAGGTTCGGAGGTGAGTGGGGTGGACTGGTTTACGGGTTGGTTGTCAAAGCTGTTATGAATGTCGGCGATTTTGTCATGGAAGAATGAGGCGAGGGAGTCGCAGAGGACTTGAAAGGGGTTAATGTCGTTGGAGCTGGCGGTGGGGTTGGTGAATTCTTTGATGATGTTGAAAAGTTCCTTGCTGTTGTGGGCGTTGTTGTCTAGTCAGTCTTTGAGTGCTGATTTTTTGGCTGTCCGGATAAGTTGGTGGTGTTTGCGGGTAGCATTTTTGAAGGCGGCTTGGGTGATAGTGTTTGGGTCTTTTTTCCAAGTTTTCTCAAGGGAGCGACAGAGCTTCTTTGATTTTTTAAGGTCATCGTTGAACCAGGGGGCGTTCTTGCTGCCTTGTTTGATTTGGTGTTTTTTCAAGGGAGCTAGTTTGTCGGCGGTTTGGGTTAACCATTGTGTGAGGTTGATGGCGGCTTGGTTAGGGTTCGTTGAGTAGGCCGGGGGGTTTTGAAGAAGCGATTTGGTGATCTGGTCGAAGGTGATTTTGTTCCAATTTCTTTGCAGAGTTGGTTGAGGGAGGTTGTGGATCGTGGTCTTATTGTAAATGAAGTGGATGCAGCTGTGGTCTGTCCAGTGAAGGGGTGTGGTGTGCGTGAAGGAGATATGCTTGCTGAAAGTGAAGATAGGGTCGAGTGTGTGTCCTGCATAGTGTGTGGGGGTGTTAACAAGTTGTTTGAGTCTGAGATTGGCGAGATTGTCCAGAAGGGTGGTAGTGTTCCTGTCGTTGCTCTTTTCCAGATGGAAATTGAGGTCTCCCAGTACAATGTATTCTTCCGAGGGGAGGGCGTGTCGGGTGATGAAGTCAGTGATGTCTTCGCTGAATTTTGCACGGGGTCCTGGTGGGCTGTAGAGGAGGGTGCCTCTGAGTGTGGTCTTGGGGTCGGTGTGGATCTGGAAGTGAAGGTGTTCGGCGATAGCGAGATTGTCTTCTGAGCTGGTTGAGACGCGGATGGTGTTCTTGTGGACGATGGCGAGGCCTCCTCCTGTTTGGATGGTGCGGTCCTTACAGATGATCTTGTAGCCGTCCAGGATGGCTATGGTGATGTCTGGAGCTGAAGAGGCATTCATCCATGTTTCTGTTAGGAAGGCTATGTCCGGAGAAATGGTGTTGAGTAGATTCCAAAGGTCGATGGCGTGTTTGTGAACCGAGTGGGTGTTGAGAAGGATGCATTTAAGGTGAGTGGTGTTAGATCTCTGTTTGGTGTTTGTTGGTTTGGTGTGGTTCCTGATGCAGTCGAATTTGCAGGAGTGGCAGCTGAAGGGTCCATGGGTGTGTCCTGGTGCTGCATGGGCGCAGTTAGGGAGTCGGCCGGGGTTAAGTGCTAAGAGGGTGGAGGCGTCGTATGTAATGCGAGAGGGATGGGTGATGCGGGGACCAGGGGGTCTGGCGCTGGGTGCGGTCCAGGCGCGGACGGGCGTAGACGGGCTTACCTTTGGCGCACCTTCGGCGCGCATGGGGCGCTTCCGCTGCGCGTGAACGCTGCGCGCAAGCTCATCTGTCATATGTGGAGAGTGGAGGGAGGCGGAGCGTGGGCGGGTCAGCTGGGAGGCGGGAGTGTGGTGGAGGGGCGGCCTGGGAGTCAACAAAACAACAACAAAATGGCTGCAACCCGAAGTTGGAGCAGGACGAGATTGGGGCACAGATAAGGAAGTATCACAGATGCGGGCAGCGGCACAATCAGGCACAATAATAAATAATTAAACCATTAAACAAGCAATGCGAGCTGGAAATAAAAAGCGCTACGGGGTTACACAAGCGCGATGTGGGCTAAGTACTGAAAGCGCTATGCGTGTCACGCAGGCAAATTGCAAGCAGCAGCAAATAATGCGAGCAGGGCACAGATAATGGCAGAGATCAACAAAGCGCTACGATGACACAGAATGAGGGCACAGATATTGGCAGAGATCAACAAAGCGCGACGATACCACCAAATGAGGAGGGAGCCTGGGGAGCGACCGCTTCCGATCGAGTCAGGACAGTCACAGCGTAGGTGCTGAGAGGTCAGCCCCTAACTTCTCGTGGGTGGGCGGGTCAGCTGGGAGTCGGGAGTGTGGTGGAGGGGCGGCCTGGGAGTCAACAAAACAACAACAAAATGGCTGCAAACCGAAGTTGGAACAGGACGAGATTGGGGCACAGATAAGGAAGTATCACAGATGCAGGCAGCGGCACAATCAGGCACAATAATAAATAATTAAACCATTAAACAAGCAATGCGAGCTGGAAATAAAAAGCGCTACAGGGTTACACAAGTGCGATGTGGGCTAAGCACTGAAAGCGCTATGCGTGTCACGCAGGCAAATTGCAAGCAGCAGCAAATAATGCGAGCAGGGCACAGATAATGGCAGAGATCAACAAAGCGCTACGATGACACAGAATGAGGGCACAGATATTGGCAGAGATCAACAAAGCGCTACGATACCACCAAATGAGGAGGGGGCCTGGGGAGCGACCGCATCCGATCGAGTCAGGACGAGTCCAACCAATGTCCAAAAAATAGGAAACCCCAAACACCCAATTCCCACCCACCAACAAAAGTACTAAAAAAGGGGCAAATTAACAGGGTCCATTTATTATCGGCGGGCTTTCATGTGTTTGTCCACCATGATCTTAACTCGCTCCTTCAATTGGTCCTCCAGCTGTGCCACCAGGAGGAGGATTTTCTGGTGAAATGCCTGGCACTTACATTTGCATCCATGTGGGAGGGCAGCAGATGTTGAAAAAGGATGGTAGTGGGAGGCTTCCTGACCACGGCGCCGTACTACTGCAGGCGGTGCCCGGCTGGGGCTCAGGGCATTGGAAGATGCTGCAGCTGCTGCCGCTGCCTCCTCCTCCTCCTCCTCCTCTGCCTGAGCGACCAGCCGGCGGTATTCCTCACTGATGGCCTGCAGTTTCCCGGACCAGGCCCTGGCTGCCAACTCCTTCCGTGTTGGTTTTTGGGAAGGAGGATCTATAAAGAAAGAAACAGAATTGTAACCAAAACTCTTAGCAAAACAGCAACACAAAATTCATTCAACACATAGTGGCACAGTAGCACTAGCAAGAGCAGAACATAAAATTTGTGGTAAGTATCTATCCTCCCGCTTCCCCGGCCTCTAACATTTGTTGGAGTTTTTTTCCGGCATTATACTTGCCCTAATACTATGGATGGACTCCAGTACACAGAACACCAGTCTTTTTCTTATCTCTAGTTTAGATAAGTTACATAACCTTGCTGTAGCCGGCATGCCAGCTCAGTCAGCTAAGCTTGCATCCAAGACCAACATAGGAGTCTATATGCAGACTCCTGTTAATTTTATTTACTACTTTGCAGGTGGGGAAGCTTGTATATTTTCCAATTACGGGTGGCACTGGCCATAATCTCTCTGTTACATAAGGGGAAATTGCTCAATTTCACTTTCACTGTGCCCTGGCTACTACAAAAAGGCAGATTAATAATATAATATACTTCTCATCCAATGATCATTGCTTATATGGAATGATGACATATCAGTCCAGTAGCAGTTAGAGGTAGGAGTGCTGGCGGGCAGTGTTGTGGGGTAGAGGAGGGGCAGGATGGGGGAGCAAACTGTGGATTGCAGACAATTACTGGTAAGTAAACATATAAATAAATAAAACTGCATTCAGAATCCATAGTTTACCACCCCCCACCCTGTCCTTCCCACTCCCTACATCACCACCCACCAGCACTCCCACCACCGACCACTAATGCATAAGGTAGTTTGATCATTGATTGCGTAACCAACAGATAGGCCACGCTTTGCAGGCCTGCTGAGCTGACACAATCAAAAAAAAATTAACATAGGTAGGAAGTGGTCCTTGGAGTCAGAGGAAGGTACTTGATAATATATATATGACGTGCTTGCAAACTACTGAGTCCTGAACTGTATTCTGAAATGAAATCCTACTTTTATATAAGTAAACGACCCTCTGCTTTGCTACTCTGGTGCAGCTTTTTACATTCTCTTCAAAGTAAGGCTCTCGTCTGCATCCAGTTACAGTCTCCACCTATGATGAATACATCCAAGCATCCATCCATTAAAAGTAAAGGTCTGTCATTCTTTTGTTATATATATATCGCTTAACAAACCTAAGCTGGGTTTACTTTCACCAACAACCACCCATGCATCCTTTCCTTCCTTCCTTGCCTTGGCTTTGGGTTTGACAGAAACACTGCTGATGATTCTTGGTATCCACTATTCACCCATACTGTGTTGCCCACCCAGGCAGAAATCTTCTTTCACCTTCCACCCATCCGTCAACAACCCATGCATCTGATTCCTATCAGCCACCTGCATCCTGCTTCCAAAGTATCCTTCTCTGCTAGTCGTATTACATCTTCTGTCCTACCTCCTTCCACCTTTCTTCCCCTTTTTGTTCAACACATCCATCAAGGTCATCTGATCTGACTTTTAGTCTTCTCCATACCTTTCACAGCTGAGTTGGAGTCTGGTAGAAGAGGCCTTGTTTACTCAACTCACGCTGGTAATGCTATTGCTAATGCATTGGTAATGCTAAGTAAAGGGTGTCTTCTTCAACCGTTGTATATTGTGCAGTACAACTTCAAGTTCATACTTACGTAATAAGTCTCACAGTACAGTGAGTGAAGTGTTTCCCTTCCAGCTAATAATGCCAATAAGTAATGAATATAACTTACCACTGCCCACCGCTGCTGCTGACTCCCCCGCTGGAACTCCTGCAGGTGCCGCATCTTCTGCCCCCTCCTGAATGGCAGCATTGCCTTCACCGCTGGCCCCACCGGCACTGGTGGTTGGTACTGGTAGTGCACCTATAAAAAAAATTACACCTTTTTAGATGCCTGCATACCTCCCCCTATTTTACTCGTTTTCACCAGGAAGGAAGAATGAAAAAACAGTTAAAGTACAACATAAATCATCACTAGTTCAAATTGCGTACTACAGTAGAGTCAGTGGACAGACATTAGACGTATTATATGGTCCCTAGGGTCATCTCTACTCCTACTCTACTCTTTGGAAAGTTAGCCTGAGCCATGTAACCATTTTAGATTCATGTCTACTCTTTTACGCATGATACCTCGCAGCTTGTTGCGCTTTAAGACGCCTCTGAGGCCACATGAGTGCTGCATACAAGTGAAGAGTTTGAAAAACAAGCCACTTTTATTATGGAGTTCGGTTAGTCCCTATTGCTTAGCCATAATGTTACACTTTTTGGCATCACTGCAAAACGCTTGCATAATTGCATTATACTGTCTAACGTACCCCATTTCTTTCATATTAGGCAGAAGATTCCCTTCTATGAACCAGAGATTTGCAGAGCTTACGAAAGATGCATGTAACCAGTATTTCTACGTTCAACGGTGAGGAGTCTCCCAGAATTCACAGAGATTGCTGTCATGCACAAGTTGTAACAAATGTTTACTGTTTTAATCTTATTCATTTTGCATGTTGGAGCTTGCTGTAATTTCATGAAACAACTTATAAAACTTGTTATTTTGAAATAAATAAACCTTTTGAACTTACACATAGACTCTGTGGTATTTGATGTGGTGTTGTGGACTTACACGAGTGAGTAAGCAAAAGGGTGTTATGTTCTGGGTTGTGTAATAAAATCATTGGGTATCTTCGTTTGGGGGTTCGGGACCTATTGACTAATGAGACACTATAGCTATTCAGTCAGGGAACTGTGGGTTCTGAGTTCTGACTGAGGTGTGAGTAAGGTCCAACCTCCCATCACCAACATACTATTTTCTTATGAATAGTTCTGTATGTGACTGTGCAGAATACCCACAACAGTAGTAGTATGTACTACTATCCTAACAAAAAATACTAGACAAACATCTGGTTGCGCATTTTGTTGGTGGGAATTGTCAAAGCCTAGAGATTAAAGAGGACGACCCAAAGGACAGGAGTGGACCCAGTGGCTACAGCTATTGGTCTGTCAGAGCTTTATTCAAAAGAAAACCTTAACTAAAGAGTGGCCAACAGGGCAAGCTTAGCTACAGACAGTCTAATAGTAGCAGTACAGAGAGTCATAGCAGAGGCAGTTTGAAGGAACTTAAAGGCAGGGATAACCAAAATTTGGAAAACAGATAATCACGATCAAAGAAGCTTTTGTAAAAAATGGAATTAGGAAGCATAATTAATAGTTTGGAAAAAAGAAGGTGCGTTAAAAGTTAGGGAAACATAATTGATAATATAAGCCCTGGAGGACTTACTGGTGCCAGCAGCAGGACCCTCGGTAGAGGAGGGCTCCTCTTGCGGTTGTCCCGCCGACTAGGATCCCGTCTTCTTGCCCCTGGGTGCTGATCATATAAGAAATAATAAAGAAATAGAGAAACATTGTGCTATGAAACAAATAAATCATTTAAAAAAATGCTTAAACATTTTAGTAAACAACAATTGCAATAAAATTGACCTATCTACGCAAAATGAGTACTGGCTTGCAGGATTCACGAACCGTCTACTTATATGAACACTAATCAAATGTTCCATAATCATTCTGATTCCAGAACACTAACAAAGCCAAAGTACCACCTGACCTACACCACCTATTCTATACGGGCCAATTGTTCAGTAAGTCTGCATTTCCATTTTATTTTTGCCTCATAAATTGCATAGATGAGATGGAGGACACATGCATAAATTAGTGCATACACCAAATTATTGGTTGGTTGTGTCGTATGTTGTTCTGCTAATGACTGACAATGCTAAGCCTACCACTCACAAAACAAACTACAAAAGGTTCTATGGAGGACTAGGGTAAGGAGCATTCAGTGACAGAGGAGGCGTCACGCAGACGGTAAAAAAATATGAACTAATACTAAGTAAACCTATAATCCATCCACCACTATTTCACAGAAGGACAATGGAAGGACTAGACTCTCTAGCAATAGCATTAACTAACTTCAGTTCTCTAAAGTAAACTCTTACATCATTAATCAGCCCAAGCTAGCGCAAAGTTTCAAACAAGTAAGAGTAGTGCCGAGCAGCTCGTGAGTCTCACAATCACAGAAGATTTTGAAACGGAATTGACCTGCAATGTAACTAAGCGCACCAGTAATCATGTTATTCGTCAAAGAATTATACACAATACTTACACTACTATATATTAGCTACTCACCAAGCCCCACGACCTTGACACCCAGAAGGTCCAACAGGTCCTGCTGCCAGTCCAGGATGTCCGACCACTGGTGGGCTTGCCGGTTGTGGGTGCGCCAGATCCCTGAGCAGCGAAACACTGCCCGACGCACCTCGGTGGCGCTCCTGGCTAAGGTGCCCAGAGCCTGGCCTGCCGCCTGCTGCCAAGGTCAAGGGGAGGTGGCACTGGATGAAAAAAACCAGGACGGCCAACTCTGCCACTCCAAAAATCTGACAGGCCAGCTCCCCTGAAAGGCGCATTGTGCCGCAAGGCAGCCGGCTCTTGGGCGCAGGCGCCTTGCCCTTGGAGCTAGTACTGCTGCCCTTGGCCATAGTTCAAGGGTGGAGGGAGAAAAGAAAAGAAGGCAAAAATAAAGTTAGGGGGAAGACGTAGGAGCTTAAAGAAAGAAGTAAAATAAAACAATAGAAAAGTGACAAAAACACAGTGAAAGTAGAAATAAATCGCAAAATATAAACTTAGGGACAGAGAGACAGAGATAATGAATAAAAAAGTGAGAAAAACAGTGAAAATAACTAAGGATTGCAACAATTAAAGTTGGAAAGAAAACTAGGCCCAGAACCATAGCTTAGAGTGAAAAACCAGATGGCCGCGCCCATCGCGACTGTGTGGGTAAGTTTGCGCGATATTTCTCGTGAATACACACTCCCGAACAAGAAAAACGCAACACGAACGGACCCAACAAGCAAGTACGCACGTTTGCGAAACTACGCAAAGCTCACATAGTGCAAAAACTTCTTCGCGTTGCGCAACTACGCACACTACGCCCAGGCCTATTTATGTTATGTTATGTTATGTTATGTTATGTTAAATGTTGCTTATAAAGCGCACTGACACCGAAGCTTCCTGGCGCTGGTAGACAAAACAGAGTGAGGGGTAGGCATAGGTAGCAGAGTCTAAATGGGGGTGGGGAAAAGATAGGTTTTTAGCATTTTTCTAAAATTGAGAAGGGAGGAACAGGATTTGATCGGGAAAGGGAGGAGGTTCCAGAGCACAGGGGCTAGATGAGAGAACCGGCGTCCGCCGAATCTTTTAGTTTTGCTCTTGGGAGTGATCAGCAAGTCGCGGTGGGCGGATCGAAGATTGCGTGTAGGACTGTGAGGGCGGATGATAGATTTTAGGAAAGCGGAGGAAAGGCAATGAAGTGCCTTAAAGGTGAGGCAAGCTACCTTAAAGTCAGCCCTTCGGTCAACCGGGAGCCAGTGCAGGTTCGTGAGCAGAGGTTTAGCTGATTGCCATCTGGGTGTTCCATGGATCAGGCGGGCAGCCTGATTCTGGACAATTTGGAGGCGTTGAATCAGGTATTGTGGCAGGCCGTAGTAAATGGCGTTGGAGAAATCCAGACGGGAAAGTACCATCGAAATGACAGTTTGAGTGAGTGCCGCCGGGGGAAGAAAGTGGCGGATTTTGCGGATCCTCCAAAGTTGGTACATACAAGAGGAAACCACCGCTCCAACCTGAGCCCTGAGAGAAAGCTTGGTGTCAATGATGACACCCAGACTTTTTACTGTTTTTGCTGGGACGGGGGGGGGGCGAACTCTGGGGGCCAGCACTGTGGACCCCAGTCGGTAGAACTGAGTCCAGGAAGTAAGAGCTCGGTTTTACTGGGGTTCAGCTTCAATTGGTTCTGGTTCATCCAGAGTTGGATATGAGTCATGGCTCCATGAAAAGTTTTGATGGCATGTGGTGAATTGAGGGGAAAGATGATTTGGAGATCGTCAGCTTAGTTGTAAGTGACGATGTCCCATTTCAGAAGCGATTGAATAAGTGGCCGGAGGTAAAGATTGAAGAGGAGCAGGGAGAGGGAAGAACCTTGAGGGACACCACAGGATGTGAGAGTTTTTTTGGCAGTGTAGGGACCAAGGCGGACCGCCTGTGTTCTCCCCGTGAGGAAGAACCTGACCCACTCAAGAGCATCGCCCTGGATGCCCGCCTGCCCGACACGGTGGAGAAGGATGTTATGATCCACCGTGTCGAATGCGGCCGACAAATCCAGTAAGACGAGGGCTTGGGGGTTTCCCGAGTCTGCATTGCCTCTGAGTGTGTCAAGGACCGCCAGGATGACGGCTTCTGTGGAATGGGCGGGTCTGAAGCCGGCCTGGGTTGGTACAAGATAGCCGGAAGATTCTATAAACCTAGACAAGCAGCGAGTGACGTGAGCCTCCATAAGTTTAGAAAAATAAGGGAGGAGGGAGATGGGGCGGTAGTTCGATGGCTCCGTCATATCGGCGCCAGGTTTTTTTAGGAGGGGTACCAGGATGGCTTCCTTAAAGGAAGTGGGGCAGATGCCGCTGCTGAGGGAGCTATTAAGTAGATGTAAGATACTGTCGGACGGTGGACAGCAATCATTCGGGGAGCCAGATTTCACACGAGTGGCTAGTTCCGCCAGAGAGGAGGAGTCTAGGATAGGAAAAGAAGTGAAAGACAAAGGGTTGTTGAGGGAGTTATCCAGTGGTGACAGTTGGGGGAGTGGAGGAATGGATTTTTTGATAATGGACATGTTTTCTAAGAAGAACAAGTTCAGGGTTTCGCAGGCCTCCTGAGTAGGGGTTTACATTATTGTGAGTGCTGGACCACTATTGATTAATGTTGTTTTGAAAATTGCTTTCAAATTGTAGTAGAGAGGGTTTGTACTCTGGATTCAGTGCACCAAATATAGACTAATAACTTGACCAATTTATTTGGTTGTTAAGTGTGGTGTTGTATTGCCTTGATCCCACTCTATATAGCTGTTTCATACCAGGTGAATTTTATTTATAATACTAACTTACTTGTACCTGCAACTTCATGATAGACAGCACCAACATTCCAATTCTCCAAGATTCTACCCAGAGCCCACAACAATCGAAAAACCCAACATTAGGGTTATAATAATATTAGAAAGTAGGACCTACTGGTAGTGGGTGCCAGCTGACCAGCTACACCTGCCATTTCTCCTCCTGAATGTCCCTCTTCTTGCCCTTGGGTGCTGATGTAAGAAATGAAAATAATTAAAAAATAGATTAGTGATTCAGTTAATCTCCACACATTTTTTATGACAAGTAAGTGCAGTAACATTGCATTTCTCTAGAACAGATTGCGTACAGCACTACTTTTAAGTCAAAATTTCCTTAACAAAAGCATTTGAAACGAATGCATTGCAATGAATGCCCTTTAAATCTATTCCCATTTCTCAAATCCCTTGATGGATCAACTCAGTCTCCTTTTTTTCAACGCATAGTTGCATACTGCGCAATGTTGTGAAATAAATCCCTTGGAACTGTATGAGCTACATAAACAAAGTCACAGAGTGAATGCACTTTTCACTGATTCACTATAGTGGAAGTAGAACAGTCTACAATGTCTTCTTAATTATTTAGCCAAAAAGAATCAGAACTGCACTCACACCATAGGGCGCCAAAGATAAATACACAATCCCACAATTTTGCACCAAAGATAAATACACACTCACACAATATTGTGCCAATGAAGATTACATATAAGCACAACATACATTCTTACTTCAATGAGATAAAACATAATCTGTATCCTTCAGCTGACGTATGTCCAAGGCTTGAGAGCGTTACCAAGATTTTCTTTTCGCGAGACAAAACAGAGACGTTACAGGATAGCAATAAATTCTGCAATGATAATATACACTTCTATGCGCAAGAACTATGCACGAATTACATGAATTGTATAAGGAGGAAATGACCAAAATCCATGCAAGTAGCGTGAAGTAAGCTGAGTGGGAACGAGAGGGAACTTTGAAATTGGAAACAAAATCAGGAGGTCTCTGACTGCGAAGAGTTTCGTGCTCAGTTTCCCAAGTTCTACCTGATACCCAGAAATGAGCCGGGAGTCAAAACAATGGAATTCCAATGAGCACAAGAGTTACATGTAGCCCCAAAAGGATTTAAACTTATCTGCTTGTAGCAGCAGCATGGATGGAACAGGACTCGTCTGACCAGAACCTGCAGAGAAGAGCCGTCACACCCAAGGATCTTCAAAAGGAAACTCAATTAGAAGCACTGAAGATGAGCCTGGTTGAGAGTCAATTACCTTTTGCCAGGCTGATGACACATGGAGGGTACTGAGTCTTGGAGACTTGTTGAGTCACGGAGGCTGCTGAGTCATGGAGGCTTGTTGAGTAACAGATGCTGCTGAGTCATGGAGGTTGCTGAGTCATGGAGACTGCTCTGGCATGGGGGTTGCTGTGTCACTGAGGCTTGTTGAGTCATGGAGGCTGCTGAGTTATGGAGGTTGCTAGGTAGAGCTCTAGAAACAAAGATAAGCAAAACACCACCACATACCAGAGCAGAGAATTTAAGAAATATAAGTCAGCTTTTCTTCCTCAGGGAACATGGGAGTAAAAGATGGGATGAACCGAGGGCAAGAGGCATGTGTTGAGAACCTGCTAGGATCCCACACCCGACAGGCAGTCTTCTTAGGTAGGATGTAAGTGAGTGAAATCTACCTAGCGCCCTGGAATAGAACCCCCACTGCTGCTGGAGTGTGGAAGGTGGTGGGCAGTCCAATAGATTCTGACAGTACCCTCTTCCAAGGACCGGTGACGGGGCGGGGTTTGTGGGGGTTACGCTGATGGAATATACACAACAGTCGGGAGCATGGACTTGAGATAGTGGCCCCCAGGTGCATTCCTGTGGGCCATACACTTTCCAAGCTACCAGGTAATATAAAGTGCCCTTGGTTCGACGAAATCTAAAATAGGACTTACTTCATGTTCTAAGTGACCCTCCGCACTCCCTGCAGGTGGTGGTGGGAGATGACAAGTGTTTGGATGAGTGGATTTTAAACGGGACACATGAAAGGTAGGGTGAATTTTTAAGTGAGCCGGTAAAGCCAGGCGTACTGCTATTTCTGATATAGTTTTAGAATAAGGATTGGACCTGATGGAGCGAGGGTAAAAACAAAATTATGTATACCTCTCGTGAAGTCACTTTCTCGTAACAATAACATGAACTAATCAAATGGTGCTTGGTACTAACCAACCTTTTAACATGAACTAATCGAATGGTACGGGGTAAGTCAAGTCAAGTCAAGTCAAAGAATTTCTATAGCGCACTACATACCCAGAGGGTCTCAAGGCGCTTAGGGAGGGGAAGAGGATTACTTGTCAAATATCCACGTTTTAAGTTGCTTTCTGAATGCTAGGTGGTTCTGGGTAAGGCGAAGGTAAGTGGGGAGTGAGTTCCATGTTTTAGCAGCCAGGTATGAGAAGGATCTGCCTCCCATGGTTGTCTTGTTGATGCGAGGTACAGTGGCGAGGGCTTGGCTGGAAGAACGTAATTGGCGGGAGGGGGTGTAGAAGGACAGTCGTGAGTTGAGGCATTCTGGTCCGATGTCGTAGAGGGATTTGTGTGCGTGGGTTAGCAGTCGGAAAGTGATCCTCTTATTGATGGGTAGCCAGTGGAGGTCTTTCAGGTGACCAGAAATGTGTTCGTTACGCGGGATGTCTAATATGATCCTGGCTGAGGCGTTTTGGATTCGTTGGAGTTTCTTCTGGAGTTTAGCGGTAGTACCTGCGTAGAGGGTGTTTCCGTAGTTCAGACGGCTCGTGATCAGAGCGTGGGTGACCGTTTTCCTGGTTTCGGTGGGGATCCAACGAAATGTTTTTTTGAGCATGCGAAGAATGTTGAAGCAGGATGAGGATACGGCGCTGACTTGTCTGTTCATTGAAAGTGAAGAATCCAGGATAACGCCTAGGTTTCGTGCGTGGTCTTTCGGGATGGGTGCTTTTCCAAGGGCTTCAGGCCACCAAGAGTCGTCCCATGCAGAGGGGGATGTACCTAAGATGAGGACTTCTGTTTTATCCGAGTTCAGTTTCAGACGACTGTGTTTCATCCATTCGGCAACTTCTTTCATTCCTTCGTGTAGGTTAGCCTTGGCGGTGCTGGGGTCATTGGTGAGAGATAGGATCAGCTGAGTGTCATCAGCGTAAGAGATGATGTTGAGGTTGTGTTGGCGGGTGATGGCCGCGAGGGGGCTCATGTATACGTTGAAGAGGGTGGGACTGAGTGAGGATCCTTGTGGTACGCCACAGATGACTTCAGTGGCCTCGGACTTGAATGGTGGAAGGCGGACTCTCTGGGTTCTTCCGGATAGGAACGAGGTGATCCATTCAAGTGCTTTTCCTTGTATTCCGATGTTTCTGAGGCGTTGTAAAAGGGTGCTGTGGCAGACTGTGTCGAAGGCTGCGGAGAGGTCGAGGAGGATGAGGGCGACTGTGTCTCCATTGTCCAGTAGAGTTTGAATGTCGTCTGTGGCTGCGATGAGGGCGGTCTCAGTGCTGTGTTTTGCTCGGAAGCCAGATTGTGAGGAGTCGAGGGATTTGTTGGCTTCGAGGAAAGCGGCGAGCTGGTTGTTGACAGCTTTCTCGATGACTTTGGCCGGGAAAGGAAGGAGTGATATTGGTCGGTAATTTTTGAGTTCGGTGGGGTCCGCTGTGGGTTTTTTCAGAAGGGCGGTGAGTTCAGCGTGTTTCCAGCTTTCCGGGAAGGTGGCGGAGTTGAGGGAGCAGTTGATGACGTCTCGGAGGTGCGGTGCTATGACGGAGTCTGCTTTGTTGAAGATGTGGTGAGGACATGGGTCTGTGGGGGATCCTGAGTGGATGGAGTTCATCAGGCGGATGGTGTCCTCGGTGCAGATTGGGTTCCAGTCGTTAAGGGTGTTCAAGGGGGGAGAATGTTCATCATATGGTTGGGTGGGTTGGTCTCCGGGTTGGTTGTCGAAGCTGTTGTGGATGTCTGCTATTTTGTTGTGGAAGAATGATGCTAGGGAGTCGCAGAGGGCTTGAGAGGGGGTGATGTCGTTGGAGTTGGCCGAGGGATTGGTAAATTCCTTGACGATGTTGAAAAGTTCCTTGCTGTTGTGAGCGTTGTTGTCTAGTCGATCCTTGAATGCTGTTTTCTTGGCCTTTCGGATTAGTTGGTGGTGTGAGCGGGTGGCGTTTTTGAAGGCGTCCTTGGTGCTAGTGGTTGGGTCTTTTTTCCAGGCCTTTTCAAGGGAGCGGCAGAGTTTCTTGGACTTCTTAAGATCATCGTTGAACCATGAGGCCTTCTTGCTGCAAGGTTTGCTTTGACGTTTTTTCAGTGGTGCTAAGGTGTCGGCGGTGTTGGATACCCATAGGGTGAAGTTGGCGGCGGCTTGGTCTGGGTTAGAAGAGTGGGCTGGGGTGTTTAGAAGGAGCGATGAGGAGATCTGATCGATGGTGATTTTGTTCCAGTTTCTTTGCAGAGTTGGTTGGAGGTGGTTGATGGGTTTCGGCTTGTTGTAGGTGAAGTGGACGCAGCTGTGGTCAGTCCAGAGGAGATCCGTAGTATGGCTGAAGGAGACATGATTGCTGGGGGTGAAGATGGGGTCGAGTGTGTGACCTGCGATGTGGGTGGGGGAAGTGACCAGTCTTTTAAGTCCGAGGTTGGCGAGGTTGTCCAAGAGGGTGGTGGTGTTGCGGTCGTGGTTCTTTTCAAGGTGAAAGTTGAGGTCTCCCAGAAGGATGTAATCTTTGGAGGGGAGCGCGTGTGGAGTGATGAAGTCCGTGTTGTCTTCACTGAATTTTGCGCGAGGTCCTGGTGGTCTGTAGAGGAGGGTGCCTCTGAGTGTGGTCTTGGGGTCGATGTGGATCTGGAAGTGAAGGTGTTCAGAGTTGGCGAGATTGACGTCTGAGCTGGTAGAGATGTGGATTGATTTTTTATGGACAATAGCGATTCCTCCTCCTGTGTGGCCGGTACGGTCCTTGCGTGTGATCTTATAATCTTCAGGGATGGCAATGGTGATGTCTGGGGCGGAGGAAGCGTTCATCCATGTTTCTGTTAGGAAGGCGACGTCTGGAGAGATGGTGTCTAGTAGATTCCATAGGTCAATGGCGTGCCTGTGGACCGAACGGGTATTGAGAAGGATGCATTGAAGGAGATTAGGGTCGGGAATCTGTGGTGTGGTCGTCGTGGAGATGTTGTCGGTGCCGATGAATTTGCAGGAGTAGCAAGAGAAAGGTCCGTGGGTGTGTCCAGGGGCGGCTTGGACGCAGTTGGGGGCGCGACCGGGGTTAAGGGCTAGGAGGGCGGCGGCGTCGTAGGTAATGCGAGAGGGCTGGGCAGCCTGAGGGACAGGGGGACTGGCGCTGGGTGCGGTCCAGGCGCGGACGGGCGTAGATGGGCTTACCTTTGGCGCACCTTCGGCGTGGCCGTAGCGCGTGGACGCTGCGCGTGGGACCATCTGGCTTAAATGGTTGTGCGAGGGGGCGGAGCGTGGGAGGGTCAGCTGGGAGGCAGGATCAGAGAGGCGGGTCAGGGGAGAGGCAAACACAAAATGGAGGGCAAAAGTGAAACCAAAAGCAGCAGCGAGGGCACAGCACAAAGATCGTCAACAGGCAGCTAAAGGCACACAATTTCACCACAATACCTCTGCCAAAGCGCCACTTAGAGACTACTAACGTTGAAACACAACGCAGCAATGAGGTGCACGTAATTAACACAGAGCGCCAAATTAGATTCAACAACTAGGGTTCTAAAGCGCCAATCAGTTACAAAGCGCTAATGTTGAAGATAGGATACACGCGGTAAACTTTAAAGGCTGTGTATCACAGAGCGAGATGCGGAAAATACAATAACAGCAGGCACAATTCAATTAATGGCAAAGAAGAGTTTAAAGCGCTGCGCGAGTAATAGCTTCTGAACGCGATAGCGTTTGATAATGGTAACGATACCAGGCGCAGTCAGGGCTTCAGCTGCGGTGCAGGTGATGGTAATAAAAATGATTCTGGCAGGAGAGCGAGGGGAGCGACCGTTCAGGATGAATCCCGGCGGTCACAGCTAGGTACGGGCTGGGGAGAGTCTGTTCTTCGTGTGTGGGAGGGTCAGCTGGGAGGCGGGATCAGAGAGGCGGGTCAGGGGAGAGGCAAACACAAAATGGAGGGCAAAAGTGAAACCAAAAGCAGCAGCGAGGGCACAGCACAAAGATCGTCAACAGGCAGCTAAAGGCACACAATTTCACCACAATACCTCTGCCAAAGTGCCACTTAGAGACTACTAACGTTGAAACACAACGCAGCAATGAGGTGCACGTAATTAACACAGAGCGCCAAATGAGATTTAACAACTAGGGTTCTAAAGCGCCAATCAGTTACAAAGCGCTAATGTTGAAGATAGGATACACGCGGTAAACTTTAAAGGCTGTGTATCACAGAGCGAGATGCGGAAAATACAATAACAGCAGGCACAATTCAATTAATGGCAAAGAAGAGTTTAAAGCGCTGCGCGAGTAATAGCTTCTGAACGCGATAGCGTTTGATAATGGTAACGATACCAGGCGCAGTCAGGGCTTCAGCTGCGGTGCAGGTGATGGTAATAAAAATGATTCTGGCAGGAGAGCGAGGGGGGCGACCGTTCAGGAAGGAATCCCGGCGGTCACAGCTAGGTACGGGCTGGGGAGAGTCTGTTCTTCGTGTGTGGGAGGGTCAGCTGGGAGGCGGGATCAGAGAGGCGGGTCAGGGGAGAGGCAAACACAAAATGGAGGGCAAAAGTGAAACCAAAAGCAGCAGCGAGGGCACAGCACAAAGATCGTCAACAGGCAGCTAAAGGCACACAATTTCACCACAATACCTCTGCCAAAGCGCCACTTAGAGACTACTAACGTTGAAACACAACGCAGCAATGAGGTGCACGTAATTAACACAGAGCGCCAAATTAGATTCAACAACTAGGGTTCTAAAGCGCCAATCAGTTACAAAGCGCTAATGTTGAAGATAGGATACACGCGGTAAACTTTAAAGGCTGTGTGTCACAGAGCGAGATGAGGAAAATGCAATAACAGCAGGCACAATTCAATTAATGGCAAAGAAGAGTTTAAAGCGCTGCGCGAGTAATAGCTTCTGAACGCGATAGCGTTTGATAATGGTAACGATACCAGGCGCAGTCAGGGCTTCAGCTGCGGTGCAGGTGATGGTAATAAAAATGATTCTGGCAGGAGAGCGAGGGGAGCGACCGTTCAGGATGAATCCCGGCGGTCACAGCTAGGTACGGGCTGGGGAGAGTCTGTTCTTCGTGTGTGGGAGGGTCAGCTGGGAGGCGGGATCAGAGAGGCGGGTCAGGGGAGAGGCAAACACAAAATGGAGGGCAAAAGTGAAACCAAAAGCAGCAGCGAGGGCACAGCACAAAGATCGTCAACAGGCAGCTAAAGGCACACAATTTCACCACAATACCTCTGCCAAAGTGCCACTTAGAGACTACTAACGTTGAAACACAACGCAGCAATGAGGTGCACGTAATTAACACAGAGCGCCAAATGAGATTTAACAACTAGGGTTCTAAAGCGCCAATCAGTTACAAAGCGCTAATGTTGAAGATAGGATACACGCGGTAAACTTTAAAGGCTGTGTGTCACAGAGCGAGATGAGGAAAATACAATAACAGCAGGCACAATTCAATTAATGGCAAAGAAGAGTTTAAAGCGCTGCGCGAGTAATAGCTTCTGAACGCGATAGCGTTTGATAATGGTAACGATACCAGGCGCAGTCAGGGCTTCAGCTGCGGTGCAGGTGATGGTAATAAAAATGATTCTGGCAGGAGAGCGAGGGGAGCGACCGTTCAGGAAGGAATCCCGGCGGTCACCTAACCAACCTAGATTAAAGTTCACCAACACATGTATACATGGGAAACTAATCTTGCTTATGTTGCAAACATCATTCATTAATTTCGTAATATCGTCATTGTTCTGACTAATAAGCAGCTACTTAATTAGCCAGAATGCGGCATAAATGTGCTTTTGTTTACATCTTTTGTGGCTAAAACAAAGACTGAAGTGAGTATACCGCGCTTAAATGTGCTTTTTATTGTTAGGTAATAATTAACAGGGTTACTTTAGAAAAGGGGGAGGTAAACAGAACGGGTTTTATTTCAATAATTTATAGTTATTTATGTTTGTTTCGATAATAGTTCCTGAGTGGGCCTCTCAGGCCTTTGTAGAAATGGCAGAAAATTGAGGCCTGGTGACTGAAGTGAAATGCGCATGTGCTGGCTCTCCGAGTTGCTGCAGCCAGAGAAGAATGGCCTGTGCCTACATTCTTTAGGTCAAGGACATGTAGACTTGGAACTCTGAATGACTGCCAACAAAATGGAAGTCTGTGTTGGGATCGAGAGAACATCTTTAAAACTATAGTTTTAAAGGACATAGACAAAGTAAATTTTAAAAAACAAAAGACAATTTAGAACTGTTGACTCTGCAGGAAGTCATGGGGTGACATAATGAACATTTTGCTTTCCACCCTTGGGACAGCCAATCAAAACCTCCTTTGGACCCTAAATGATATAAAATGTAGACAGTTTTGTTAGTGAAAAAGGGTATAAAAGACGGCCTCTGGATGATTGATGAAACTCGCTTTTCCGATTTCATCTTTGTATCCTGACATGCTGCCGGACAGAAACTCTGACACGTAAGAAAGACTCTCGTTTGGTTTACTTTAGGATTGGGACTTAGAGCGATTAGAAATGGCACTTTAAGGCAAGAGAGGTAGTTAGGAAGGCAGAACAGAGTTTGGGGTACTATATTGTCTTTTGCTAATAGTCATGGCCTTTGAATTTAATTGAATGTCGTATTTTCTTAGCTTTACTCTGAGATTTAACCCCTCCCCTGCTGGTGACGAAACCACTTCATCATCATCCGTGGCCGCGCTGTGCTGATGATGGAGCTGTTCCATCACGGCACGCTCGGCACGCCTGCGCGGCGTGGATTCCGTGTAGGAGAGTAGGGTCTGCTATCCTATGGTCACCCCAAATTTTTGCTTTTTGCTTCACTGGTTTATGACTTAATGTGGCTGTGGGTCTGCTAATCAGACCCACAGCCTGCTGTTCTCTCTCTAAATTACTGCCAATGCACTCTAGGTGCATTACGAATTGGACACTGGTTCACCTTATAGGCCCCTGTAACAGTGTACCATAGGTACCAAGGGCATAGGTGTTTCCAAGGCCTACCAGGGGCTGCAGCATGTATTGTGCCACCCATGGCCTGGCCTCCATATTTGACACAACTGGCTGATCACTCAGCTGGGGTAAGTTGGTGTAATCACCTCTTATTTAGATATAGTATCCCTATATCTAACCTTAACTGGACACACGTTAACCTGTAAGCCATTCCTATGGAAGGCCCCTGCAATCCTGGGGGCAGAGTGCGTGGTTTCATGTGAGATGGTGCTCTACCATGAGCTGAGCTTGTCTGCAGCTGTCGGGAACCACTCCCTTAGCTGTTCTGGGATATTGCCATACCATATACTCTTAAGTGCATTATAATCCTTGCGGTTATATGCTAACTTTGGTTAGGCTTTATCAAAACATGTCGAGTAAGGTGTCATACGATTTGGAATACTATCCCCTCAACAGTTCTGTCAACGGGGATAGCATTCCACCCTTCTAGAGGGACACGACATGTGTGTAGCCTTAAACCCGGTTAAAGTTAACCAGAGCCTCAGCATCACAAAATGGATGCTGCCACCACAGACACAAGTCTGACCTCCTGCTGCTGGGAGTCCTTCCAGCGAGGGAGGCTTGGACAAAGGGTTTCCTGCCTTGGGAGGTGCGAGTACCACCCCAGACAGGGTTTTGTGTATTGGGTAGGACAGGGCTGAATAGATTGAGACATGCCCGGGGCACACAAGGTATCCCCGTGCATAAGCCAGTCCAAAACGGTCCTGGGACTTTCCAGACCCAGGCCTGGCGACGAGCTGGACAAAGGAAAGGGGGTGTAACCGCCCCCCTTCCTGGTCCCACCCAGAGGAGGGACCTAGTAGGTGATCCACCCCTCAGATTGGGAATAAGAGTGGGAGCAGTGCCATTGCACAGCAGATCATCCTGAATCAACTTGAATCTAAGAAGACGACTGGACTTCGACATTCTGCTGCACAGAAGACTGAAGAGAATCTCCATTGTGGCCTAGGAGTGGCCACCCTGTGAAAACAGGCAAACCAGTGACTCAATGTCTGCTTTGCCGCCGCCTCCCGCCAGAGCCCGACCAAGCCCAGAGCCTGACAAGACCCAGACTCTCAGACTTCTCACCGCCCGATCCACAGTCCCTGCACAAAGGGACCCGTGGAGGCACCGAGAGACGTGGGACCAGACTTCTTGGAAGACACCCGAAAAGCTGACAGCGCAGCATCCAAAGCACCCTCGATGTTGTGCTTTGGGGACTGAGAGCCCCCACCACAGAGCAGCCCTTGCACCGAAGATCAACCCCCCAACATCTCTACGATCTGCGTGGGGCCCTTTTGCATTGTGCCACTCGACGCGCCATCCCGGCCATTAGCCACGTGGTCAGCGGCCATCTTTGCGACTACAACTACAAACTACACTGCGGGTCTGGTTTCTCCAGACTTGCCCTCACTCCTGTGAAAGGGAGCACCCGCTCTGACCTTGCTGGTCCGAGTGGTAAGCCTTTTTTGACTTCTGCGTGGCTTGCTTTAGCCAAGGCCTGTTTGCTCCAATAAAGTTGCCGACCCCGCCAACAGCGAGAAGCCTGCGTGGGACAGCGGATGACCGACTCCTGGACGTCCTCGACCCACGGTGTCCATGTGGCTGCAGAGAGAAGCTACACCTCAATGCCTGTTTGCACCCGACATCGCCTGGTTCCAATCTGGTTCCAATCTGGTTCCACGGTAGTCACTGGCTAGTGACTTTGAACATTGTCCCCTCTGCTTTCAGGTCTTCACAACTTCAGATCCACCCTTGGATCCACCGGAACTCTTCACGTCGAGCCGCCTGCAGCATCTTCAGCTCCAAGCACCATCGACCAGCGTGACGAAACCCGACACTACTTCGACCCTGTGCACCCGCGTCCTATGGGTGAGGTAACTCAACAACGCCCATGTTCCCACACTGATACACACTCTTAGGGCCTGTGTCTTAAGTTTCAGCTTTCTAGGTCACCCGGAAGGTTCCTGACTAACTAACTTTGTACTTTTTACGCACCATAGACTTTGCATTGGTGAGTGCGTGCACTTTAAACACTGCACCCGAGTCCCGCGGGCCTTTCCCGAAATAGTCACTGCTAGTCCCGATCAGCTCCAGCAATTCCCAAGGCCCTAGGCCTATTTCCTTTTCGATTGGTATCTCTTATACCACTTTCTTAGTATATGGTTTAGGTGGCCCCTAGGGCTCATCCAAATAGTGCAACTTTTGTGTATTTTAAACTGTCTTGTGTTTAACGCTTTTGCTTCTGTGCTCATAAAGAGTCCAGGGGATATTTGTAGTTAATAAATCTATATATATTTTTTCAATATATTTGAAAAAGGTCAAGGTGCACCACTTCAACGTTTTTAGAAACTGTTAACTCTGATAAAGGCAACAGAAATGATCACATCAGCTATTTCTTGTATTCTTGAAAGTTCTTTATTCAGTTCAGTTGAAAAGAAAAGCTATGCACAGGATCTACAGCCGACGCGTTTCATCCTCAAGGGACTTTTCAGGGCTGTTACAAAAAAGACAATATACAAAACATACAGTTAAAACTTACATTAAAAAAAAGCAACTAAGCTCTTACAAAGAATGCCAGACTTCATAAACAGTGCATCACAAGATTGAAACTAGTACAGATCCTATATCTAAAGTGCCAACAAAAAAACTGACTGGATTGAATTAAACAGAGCATTTGTTAACACAGTTTTGTCGCTTTCTGTAATTGCAAACAAAGTAAACATAATTTGTTGAACTCTTCTGTTAAATTTAAAAGTCACCCAAAATCCCAATTGTAATTCACAATTACAACATTATCGTCTTACATCATTGCTATCAGAAGAGAAAATGCTAGTATAAGAAACAACCTATTCCTGGTTTTTGCATATTGTTCTCCATATAGGCATGTCCCTCTATTTTCAATTGCCCCTACCTCAAAGACTTGTGAATCATCATGAGTATTAAGTGCTAAAAGCCCAAACTTCAACAAGTCAAAAGAAAGAGTAGAGGGGAGCAATCAAAAATATATTTAGCACAAGAAAACAATCATACCAAAATAGTCACTAAGGATGATGTTCTTGTATCTTCTTCCGTTGCTATGGGATGCGTAAGTAGTATCCGTGAAAATATATTGTGGTACAAGTGGCATCTAGGAGTGATTAACGAAAGATCATTAATGAAAGGGTGACTGGAAGATAGAAGATAAAAAGAGCACTCAAGGAGCCACTGGTAATTCCATTGACTGGAGTTAGTTACAAAAAAAACCCTATAACCTACCCCGGTTTTCAGACAATTGTCCGTTAAGGGTTCTGTTCCGGCAAATCAGTTCTATTGATAGGCGGTATAAGTCTATTCGTGGTCGAGTTCAACCAAATCACACCCGTCATAAGATGTGTTTCAATATTATGCATACAAGCCACCTATGGTATAAACAGAATTTTTTAGAAATTCTCCTAAGTGACAGCTGATAACAGCTAATACATTCTTAGTTTACAAGGGGGAATTGCCAGTTATATGAATATAAGCAGCGAGCACAATCATAACACTTAATTCAAAGTGAAGATATTCCAATAGTAATGGAATTGCCGTTTTTTTGAACATAAACAACGGGCACGATCATAACACTTACATCAAAAGTGAAGATAAAATCCAATAGTAATGGAACCAGGGTAGAAAAGGTGGAAGGGGAATTCCGTCTGTCGTCTATAAAAAGCAAGGAAACGGACAACGTAAACATAATTTTGTCCTAAATATAAGGATAAGCGACCTAAGATTACATCGCATGGCAGCCCCTATCAAGAATGCCATTGTGTGACAAACCAACTAAAGTATATGTCTACATCTCAGTAAATGTATACTGTGCAGCATACATATCTTACCTAATATTATTTTCTTGTTGTTGGGGGAATATGTAATGATCCTATTGTTTAGACACTCTGAGGGGATCAAATGAAGAGAGAAAAGAAATTTGTTTTTATAAATATAAGGCGTCCTTAAAAAGCTTCATGTTTAAATAAAGCATCTCATTTACAAAAGTTTTTTTAGTTTTTTTACCTTTGTATACATAAGTTAAGGGAGAAAAGGATAAGAAATGAATATCCATTATACTAATTTGATAACAGTACCATTCTTGTTTACCCAAGGCTCTCAAAGGGGCTCAAGATCTATCAAAAACCCATGTCTTGTCTATATAAGTCTCCCCTTCACCTTGATAAAGTGAGCTACAGCATCCCCTGGTTCCTACGTGGCCTGATGAATCAGCGTGCAAAACGACGTCCTCCTCCGTCAAGTACCGGCAGAATACTGATAATTTATGCTAGGTTTATATACTAGCCTCAACTATCCGTTATTCCCTACACCTGGTTTCTATCTGTCAATGAGATCGGCGAAATCCACAGTGGCCATATTGTGTAAGTGCTAGCTTTGAATGTTAAAACATCAAACGATGCTTATGCGGCCGCCATGTTGTGTAAGAACGGATTCCCGTTCTCGACCAGAGACAGTATTGCTCGTTCTGTCTATAGTAAAAAAAGTTAGCATAAGGGCGCCCTAAATCCGAGCAAAAGGTAGCCTATTGAACGGATCTAGGTAATTTAAACGCATTTATAGCAATGATCCTGAATATAGTTATCCACCCACGGCGGACATCTTGGTTTGGGCAAAAGTAATATAAGACAATAGGGGCTAAATATGCTTCCTTAGGTCAATGCTATTTGTATAAGGAAACCCCAGAGAGGGAACGAACTATGGTAAATTCAATCGGATAATATAGAAAGAGACAAACGAGTCCTTAGCCACGATCCTCAGAAGTGGATCTAATAGCGGCGGCCATTTTGGTTTGGGCAAATGTATAATAAGACACGGCAGCAATGTATTCATTCCTAAAGCTGCTATGCCTATTTAAAATCTAAAACTTGAATAATAAAACACTAATATAAATTTCAGTCATATAGTTTGTATCATTTATGAAAAAACAAAAAAATTATCTGTCAACTACTTTGCAAAGGTCATTACTTACAATTATGTATATGCGCAAACTATAACTCTGGGCATCCCTATCTATATAGATAGTTTCTAGGGTACATGAGCAATCTCTACTGATATTTCCGGCATAGCATGGCGGCCATGTGAGGTAAGATCTGAATTAGGGAACTAGTTTTGTCTGGTGTATAGTTACAGATAGAAAAGGACTAGAAAAGGGGGAGGGAGAAGAAAATAAATCATAGGTTTTCCCAAAAGAGATTTGCTCTCTATAGTCCATCATGGACATCTTATTGTGTAATACCCTGTTTGCTGAGAGAAGTGGCAATAGCATATATGGGAACAATATGCTACAGATAAATCTTGACATATAAATCTCAAATCCATTTTTATGGAAGACAAGCATAGGTTGATGACAACAGGTTGTAGTTACTTAACACATGACCATTGAATTATACCATGTCTTATAAGAATCTTCAAAAGACATTCTGAGCACATTATGTCTCACAAAGAGTAGATGATCTATAAAATACAGAGCCTAATGGTATCATATTCCAGTATAAACAATCTTTGGGAGAGGACACGTGTTTGATCTGAATATTATGATGTATGTTTACATACAGAGACTAAAATTAATGCAGGCACAACCGTTGACACTTAAGTGTCAATTGTAAATAACATTTGGATTATTAATTGATCTCTATATGAGACCTATGAAATGAGGTAGTGCATTTCGTCATCATAATTGTGTCCCAGTTCCACACTCCTCATTCTACATATCCATTCTGCTTCACATTTTCTTAAAGCTAAGGTCCGCTCACCTCCTCGGGGGTTCGCGGGGACCTGGTCAATCCCCATAAACCAAAGTGTGTCCTCTGGCTTATGCTTGTCTTGCATGTGGAATGTCATCGCATATTTATGATCATTATTGCGATGAGCCCGAACATGTTCCTGAATCCTCTGTTTCAGGGGTCGTTTTGTGCTGCCCACATAGATTTTGTCACATGGGCAGCCTACGATGTACACTACAAAAGTTGTGTTACAGTTTATGAGGTGCTTGATTTTGTGTGTTTTGTTTGTGTTAAAACAAAAGGTTTTCGTCTTATCCCTTCCTAAACTGCATACATTGCAGTTTCTGCACGTAAAGAAACCCACAGTTTTTGGAGGGAGCCAACACGGTTTCTGTTTTTCACTGGTGACCAAACTGGGACATAACATGTTCCTCAGGTTGTAACCACGCCTATAGACGATTTTAGGTTTGGATGGAAGATCATTTTTGATGCTAGGGATGTCTTTCAAGAGGTGCCAGTGTTTCCTTAGGGTAT
This sequence comes from Lissotriton vulgaris, assembly GCF_964263255.1. Taxonomy (NCBI): domain Eukaryota; kingdom Metazoa; phylum Chordata; class Amphibia; order Caudata; family Salamandridae; genus Lissotriton; species Lissotriton vulgaris. The sequence continues at coordinate 1,151,327,445 of NC_141698.1, forward strand.
TATAAATTCTGCTGTTTTCATCAGTGAATTTTGTGGAGAAAGCTATGGGAAATTTGTTGTTCTCTTTTGGGACCCTATTTTCCAATGTGCTTTCTCTAGTTATTTTAGCTACTCTTTCCTTTGCCTTGTTGAGTATTTTTCGAGGATAACCTCTTTGATGGAAATGTTCCTCGGTCTCCCTGATGTTTATCTGGAAACTGTCCTCAGTGCTACAATTTCTTCGCATCCGCAACATTTCGCCATATGGTATGTTATTGATCACATGTCGAGGATGTGAACTTTTAAAGTGCAAAGTACTGTTGCATGCAGTACTTTTCCTATGTGTTTTGCTGTTAATCATGTTATTCTCGATGAAAAAGGTTACATCTAGAAAATCAATTTGTTGTCCACTGTATTCCATGGTCAGTTTAACATTGTACGGATTATCATTCAAAAAGTCAAAGGATGACAATAACTCCGGGCCAGGCCCATTCCACAACATAATCACGTCATCAATGTACCTGCCCCAGAAAATGATATAATCCGACCACCTTGCCGAGTGACGGCCCCAAGCATGCTCCCGCTCGAACCAGCCCATAAATAGGCCAGCGTAAGCGGGAGCAAACCTGGATCCTATCGCCGTGCACTGTATTTGCTGAAACCACGTAGAATTATGGAGAAAAAAGTTTTTAGACAGTATGATTTCTGTCATCTCCATAAGCACCTCATTGTGTAACCTGTGATCTGCAGTCCTTTGTCCTAAGAAGAAGGCCAAAGCTCTCATTCCGAATTCCTTTTTGATGCAAGTATATAAACTTGTCACGTCCATAGTTACAAAAAGCATATTTTCAGACCATGTCAAATTTTGAAATTTTGACAGGATGTCCTTAGAGTCCCTAATATAAGCTGGTAAATTCTGGACAAAAGGTTGAATGTACGTATCGACATATTCTGACAGTCTCTCTGTTGGGGAATTAATGCCTGCAATAATAGGACGGCCCGGTGGAAAGGGGCCGCCCTTGTGGATTTTCGGAAGGATATATATACAAAGCGAACTAGGTGCAGTTACAGCCAAATATCTATATTCTTCTACACTGATCAAACCTATTTCTCGCCAATCTGACAGTCTCAAATTGATGTGGGCAGTAAGATTACCCACTGGGTTTTCCACCAGTTTTTTGTAACAGTCAGTATCCGATAATTGACTTTCAATTTCACTCATATAGTCAGGTTTTCTCATGAGGACAATATTGCCCCCTTTGTCCGCTTCGCGGATGACTATAGAGTTGTCAGACCTTAAGTTTTTTAGGGCAGTTAGTTCCTGTGGTGTGAGATTTTGATTCCTACCACCACGATTAATCGGAGAATCTATCAATTCGTGGAATCCTGCCGTGACTCTTTTTTTAAATGTGTCTATGTTGGGGTGGGTGCCTACAGGTACAAAATTTGATCTTGGTTTTTGACCACTGGATTTGGTTACATTTTCAGACACATCCAACTCTTTACAGATAACATCCGTATCAATAGAAGTTTCAAGTTCAATCGTTATTAGTGATTGTAGCAAATTTATTTCATTCACAGTATAAGGAATCACAGTATTTACATCATTACAAACATCATTTGTCTTAACAGGATTTCTGGCAAAGTGATCCTTTACTTTCAGAGTGCGAACTAATTTACATAAGTCAACTAATATTCCAATGTCATCCCCTGTTTGATTTGGACAGAAACCCAATCCCATTTCAAGTACAGACGTTTCATCATGGGAAAGACATTTATCTGAGAGATTCACAATGATAGATTTGTTCGTACTTTCTCTTTCTGTCCCAATCTCGGTGTTATTGTCTCTTAGTTCTTGCTGGACCTTGTCCTCTTTGCAACCATTTCTGCATTTGAGTTCTTGCCTCTGTTTGGATCTCTTCCAACTGTGCCTCCCCCTCCTTGTTGTGGGTCTTTTGGCCTTGTTCCTAGCCTCAGCCTCTCCATTTCCACTAAAAAAGGATTCTGGCCTGGTCTTGTCTCTCCTGTTACTGTAGGTGCTGGAACCTCACTTGAGAGTGAGCTAGCGGTGGATGATAGAGAAGTTAGACTACTTGCTGATGTTAAGTCGGGGGTATCCTCTCTCTGTCTTTTCCCATCCCCAGGTACTTTAATGTTGTCACATTTATGAGAGAAGGTATATATTCGTCCCTCCTTGTAATCTTTGTCATCCCTTTTGATTTTCTTCATTTTTTTATCACGAAGATATAGCTGGTAATTCTCAAGGATACTATCTAGTATGTCATAGTTCTTTTTGATAATGTCTTTTAACGGGGATGTTTCGATGTCCTTTTCTAAATCTTCTATCTCTTTTTTGAGTTTTTCCCCCTTGATCTCAGAATTTCTTATCAATATTTTCATCATGTTAAAGGAGGCATTTTTTCAGTTACTTTCCCAGTCTTCCAGATGTTCGCGGCTAAGGTAATTGCAAACAAAGTAAACATAATTTGTTGAACTCTTCTGTTAAATTTAAAAGTCACCCAAAATCCCAATTGTAATTCACAATTACAACATTATCGTCTTACATCATTGCTATCAGAAGAGAAAATGCTAGTATAAGAAACGACCTATTCCTGGTTTTTGCATATTGTTCTCCATATAGGCATGTCCCTCTATTTTCAGTTGCCCCTACCTCAAGGACTTGTGAATCACCATGAGTATTAAGTGCTAAAAGCCCAAACTTCAACAAGTCAAAAGAAAGGGTAGAGGGGAGCAATCAAAAATATATTTAGCACAAGAAAACAATCAGACCAAAATAGTCACTAAGGATGATGTTCTTGTATCTTCTTCCGTTGCTATGGGATGCGTAAGTAGTATCCGTGAAAATATATTGTGGTACAAGTGGCATCTAGGAGTGATTAAGGAAAGATCATTAATGAAAGGGTGACTGGAAGATAGAAGATAAAAAGAGCACTCAAGGAGCCACTGGTAATTCCATTGACTGGAGTTAGTTACAAAAAAAACCCTATAACGTACCCCGTTTTTCAGACAATTGTCCGTTAAGGGTTCTGTTCCGGCAAATCAGTTCTATTGATAGGCGGTATAAGTCTATTCGTGGTCGAGTTCAACCAAATCACACCCGTCATAAGATGTGTTTCAATATTATGCATACAAGCCACCTATGGTCTAAACAGAATTTTTTAGAAATTCTCCTAAGTGACAGCTAATAACAGCTAATACATTCTTAGTGTACAAGGGGGTGAGGAAATAGAAATTTCAGGTAGTCAGTGTGTCCCCCCCTCGCACCCTATCCATGTACCTATGCCACATGTATGTCCCTGTTATCATGTAATTCCTTTTCCGTGCCTGTCATAACAATGCCCCTGCATTTCCGTCCAATGTTAGCATGTCAGTTATTAGGCCTTCCATGTATGTAATGTTAATTCCGCACTCAGGCCTACGTTTCCAATGCATTTACATGGTGCACTTTTAAATATCGCGAAGCACACGTTTTTGTGGCTCAGTCGAGCCAGACCCTAAATTCAGGCTCCGAGCCTCTTCTGTCTCTGAAAGCTGCAGTTTAGGTATGCATCCCTGACCTCTACCTTACTTCCTGCCCAGCCGAGCGGTGCCCGGCTCGGCCTGGCCTGCCTGCCAAGACGGTATTTTTCCTACAGTTATCTGTTCAGCCTCCGCAAAAACACATTCCAGTCTAGTGAAATAGGTAAACATATTTCCGCCTGCAGAGCATAGGGCCCAGCCTTCCTGTCTCCTTGCAAGTAATTTACTGGACCCGTTGCCATAGTAGGCTTATGGCCCCGCGCATTGCACGAAGACATATATGCACCCCCTAGCATTTCAGTGATGAACGGCCTCTGCCCGAGAGACCTTTTACTTCAGACAACACATCCTCCAAACACAAGATATCAGATATGTCAAAGGTGCAGGTCGTTCTGACATCCCAGACTCCAGACTCCTCTACTAGTGCTAAAGTCAAGCCCGCCAGCTCTCCCCAGCTACACGTCAATCCTACGTCATGTTCAGTTGTGCGCACATGTAGAGTGAAGGTTTCTGCTGACCCTGCAGACTTTCTCTATGCATCCACCCACCTATGACACTTCTATGACTCATCTGGTACACGCCTCCGTGTACGCCTCCTTACACGCCTTCTTTCACGCCCATATGTTCTTATCTCTCTCTCTGCACTTGTTACGCATACTGTATTCATTGCAATTGCACGATTTTACTATATATAATGTGTGATGTTAATAAAACGTTAGATATCCCTTCCTGAACCTTAGTGGTGACGGAACCCGATTCTCAGTGACTCGAGTCAACTTAATTAAAGCCCGTATGACTCAGATACCACGGACTCTGCCTCTCATTTTTATGAGCTATTCTTGTTGTTATTAATGTATAGAAAAATAGTCCCGGTAATTTTATTTACCACAAGGGGATTGCCAGTTATATGAATATAAGCAGCGAGCACAATCATAACACTTAATTCAAAGTGAAGATATTCCAATAGTAATGGAATTGCCGGTTTTTTTAATATAAACAACGGGCACGATCATAACTTTTACATCAAAAGTGAAGATAAAATCCAATAGTAATGGAACCAGGGTAGAAAAGGTGGAAGGGGAATTCCGTCTGTCGTCTATAAAAAGCAAGGAAACGGACAACGTAAACATAATTTTGTCCTAAATATAAGGATAAGCGACCTAAGATTACATCGCATGGCCGCCCCTATCAAGAATGCCATTGTGTGACAAACCAACTAAAGTATATGTCTACATCTCAGTTAATGTATACTGTGGAGCATACATATCTTACCTACTATTATTTTCTTGTTGTTGGGGGAATATATTTAATGATCCTATTGTTTAGACACTCTGAGGGGATCAAAAGAAGAGAGAAAAGAAAAAAAAAATCATAAATATAAGGAGTCCTTAAAAAGCCTCATGTTTAAATAAAGCATCTCATTTACAAAAGTTTTTTTTAGTTTTTTTACCTTTGTATACATAAGTTAAGGGAGAAAAGGATAAGAAATGAATATCCATTATACTAATTTGATAACAGTACCATTCTTGTTTACCCAAGGCTCTCAAAGGGGCTCAAGATCTATCAAAAACCCATGGGCCTCATTTATGAAAAGTGACGCATCGCTGCGTGAAAACAGCGATGCGTCACTTTTCACTGCGCACTCCTTGCGACACCAATGATGCGTCATATTTAATGTATGACGCATCATGTCGCAAGGAGTTACAGATACGTCAGTATTTCTGACGCATCTGTAAGCGCAAAAGTGACGCATTGCTGGAGTGTGTCACAAAAGTGACGCAACTCCAGCAATGCGTCCTTTCACATGGGGAAAGCCCCATGTGAAAGGGCTTGCGTCAGTCTTACGCCTGCTGTGAGGCAGGCGCAAGATTTTGACGCAACCGCATCCTAAAAGTGACGCAGTGAAATCTCATAGATTTCACTGCGTCACTATTACGAGGCTTTTTGCGGGGGAACGCCCCCTCTGGAACATTATACCTGACGCAGGTATAATGTGGCGCAGGGGTTTAAAAAGTGACGCATCTACCTAGATGCGTCACTTTTTAAATATGGCGCAACAAGGCGCATGTTTTACGCTGCCGATGCGTCACAAAAAGTGACGCATCCGCAGCGCAAAACTGACGCAAGGCCTCATAAATGAGGCCCCATGTCTTATCTATATAAGTCTCCCTTTTACCTTGATAAAGTGAGCTACAGCATCCCCTGGTTCTTACGTGGCCCGATGAAACAGTGTGCAAAACGACGTCCTCCTCCGTCAAGTACCGGCAGAATACTGATAATTTATGCTAGGTTTATATACTAGCCTCAACTATCCTTTATTCCCTACACCTGGTTTCTATCTGTCAATGAGATCGGCGAAATCCGCAGTGACCATATTGTGTAAGTGCTAGGTTCGAATGTTAAAACATCAAACGAAGTTTATGTGGCTGCCATGTTGTGTAAGAACGGATTCCCGTTCTCGACAAGAGACAGTATTGCTCTTTCTGTCTATAGTAAAAAAAAGTTAGCATCCTTAGTGACTATTTTGGTATGATTGTTTTCTTGTGCTAAATATATTTTTGATTGCTCCCCTCTACCCTTTCTTTTGACTTGTTGAAGTTTGGGCTTTTAGCGCTTAATACTTATGGTGATTCACAAGTCCTTGAGGTAGGGGCAACTGAAAATAGAGGGACATGCCTATATGGAGAACAATATGCAAAAACTAGGAATAGGTCGTTTCTTATACTAGCATTTTCTCTTCTGATAGCAATGATGTAAGACGATAATGTTGTAATTGTGAATTACAATTGGAATTTTGGGTGACTTTTAAATTTAACAGAAGAGTTCAACAAATTATGTTTACTTTGTTTGCAATTACAGAAAGCGACAAAACTGTGTTAACAAATGCTCTGTTTAATTTAATACAGTCAGTTTTTTTGTTGGCACTTTAGATATAGGATCTGTACTAGTTTCAATCTTGTGATGCACTGTTTATGAAGTCTGGCATTCTTTGTAAGAGCTTAGTTGCTTTTTTTTAATGTAAGTTTTAACTGTATGTTTAGTATATTGTCTTTTTTGTAACAGCCCTGAAGAAGTCCCTTGAGGACGAAACGCGTCGGCTGTAGATCCTGTGTATAGCTTTTCTTTTCAACTGAACTGAATAAAGAACTTTCAAGAATACAAGAAATAGCTGATGTGATCATCTCTGTTGCCTTTATCAGAGTTAACAGTTTCTAAAAACGTTGAAGTGGTGCACCTTGACCTTTTTCAAATCCTTTCACAGTTCATGTTTTGAACCTACACTGTAACGGTGGGTGTTTTGAAGTGTGCACACAGACTGCCTCATGTACTAGAGGGTGGGCCCAAAAGTAAAATATTTTTTGGAGCATCTCTGACTAGGTGCTGTTCCTTAGGGAATCTTCCACTGTTGTTCTTTCCTTTAAACATATTTTCAATATATATCTGTGTGGTGTCCTTTCATTTGGTATTCAAGGGGGTTGTGTATGGTAATACAGCTGGCTTCACATGCCTTTCAGAGTTTAGCCTAAGACTGCTTTGTCCACATTACCACTAGGATAACTGGTCTATAAGGTTGACTTACAACCAATCATCATAAGGGTTGCTTGGCATGATACAAGGTGGTCAATAGAACTAGTGAACATCATATATCAGGCCAACATCTCACATTCTGCCCCTGCGCTGAGCGTTCCATTGAGCGGGCGGGCCGTGACGGAACCGCTCCATCATGAGCACAGCGCAACCGCGGCTGGTGACGGAGCGGTTCCGTCACCAGCATGGGCGCGCCGCATGGCCCCCCACCTCCTTAGCTCTGCGGCGGAATAGCTGCCGCAGTGAAGGGGTTAAATGTCGATCTTTCAAATGTGTGAAATAAAATTTTGAACTCAGACTACTAGTTACGTGAATAAAAATTAAAGTTATGATTGAAAGTTTTCTTTCATAAACTAACATTAGATTAATGAAGAATTAAGATGGTCTTGTTCATCCTTGGTCTCATTTCTTACTAGTAGATCTATCGCCTAAAATTAAATGGTGGCGTGTCTAATAACATTTTTGTCGAAATTTAATATCATGGTAAATGAATTTAAACTGCAGTTGTACCTATTGTAAATAGTCAAGATTCATTCAGACACTCCGCTAAGATCCAGATACTCTCCTATGAATCTTATCAATCCATGAAGTGAGAGAACGTGTGTGAGTGAATCAGTGTTATAGGCCCCACTGGTGAATAATTGTGTAGATTTGTGACTTCAGGGATAGGAGATGGGGTTTTAGAAATAATTTCCAGAGTGGCGCTGCATCAGTATATTAGCTTGGTAGCAGAGTAGTAGTTGCTATGGAATTAGCCAGGATAATGTACAGAAGTTAATGTATTGAATTAGAACTAACATCTGTTGAGTTCGTATCACGTTATATGTAGTCCTAAAAAGGCTTACGAGGATTGTGTGAAGCTGGTTACTCTGTCACCAGGCAGAGGAAGTGTGGCAAGTGAAGCTGCACATCACATATAGTCGTATACTGCAGTAGTATCGCTGTATATCATAAGTGTTGTCATCGCACAGCACAAGTTTAGGGACTTTACGAGTGAAAGGATGAATGCATAGCGAGGACAGTCTATGAAATCTTAGCTTTCAAGTATAGGGATCATTGAGTATACTGGTTTAAAAATTATCGCTGAGAGAGAAACAGAGCTTAACCCGAGCTTAAGTGAAGGTTAAAGTAGAGGAAGTGGTGCTACTTTATCAGCGAGTGTTAAATTCTGTGGTAGAGAAGAGGTAAGCGCTGTCTACTGGAAAAACAGAATACCTGTGGGATTGAGAAATCTATCACTTTTGTTTAACGAAACAGACGAATGGAGTTGTTTTGTGTAAGTTACTAACCGATTCAGTTGTATATCTTGTAAATACGGCTTCTCGATAATCCTTGTAAAGGAGGGGTCAGTCGGCGCTGCAGAAGCCGTAGCACTGGTGACGTCAAAAGTGTCGCGCTGGGATTGGTCCTCGTGACCAAGACAGAGTAAGCGGTACAAAAGGGGGTGGTGATGGACGGAGCATCTGAACCAATCAAACACGCACACCCAGTGAACAGATCTGGGTTTAATCCATCACCGTTCTTTAGCCCACTCTGCCACCCCAGTTCACACATGGCCATATGCAAATCAGTCTGACCTTGTGCCTCATGTGAACAGTCCAGCCTGAACTGCCAAGCCATGCCTTCCCTGGACCGGAAACAAGCTTCCGAGGACCGGTTTCTGGCATTACAGCTGTCTTCAGCCCGGCTGGCTTGAATCCAGTGGCAAAGTGAGCAAGGGACTCACATCTGAGCATACCCTGCCAACTTATGGCAAACAAGGCGGTACAAAAGGGGGTGATGATGGACGGAGCATCTGAACCAATCAAACACTCACACCCAGTCAACAGATCTGGGTTTAATCCATCACCGTTCTTTAGCCCACTCTGCCACCCCAGTTCAGACATGGCCATATGCAAATCAGTCTGACCCTGTGCTTCATGGGAACAGTCCAGCCTGAATTGCCAAGCCATGCCTTCCCTGGACCAGAAACAAGCTTCCGAGGACGGGTTTCTGTCATTACAGCTGTCTTCAGCCCGGCTTTCTTGAATCCAGTGGCAAAGTGAGCAAGGGACTCACGTCTGAGCATACCCTGCTAACATATGGCGAACAAAGCCTTACAAAAGGGGGTGGTGATGGACGGAGCATCCGAGCCAATCAAACACTCACACCCAGTCAACAGATCTGGGTGTAATCCATCACAGTTCTTTAGCCCACTCTGCCACCCCAGTTCAGACATGGATATGCAAATCAGTCTGACCCTGTGGCTCATGGGAACAGTCCAGCCTGAACTGCCAAGCCATGCCGTCGCTGGACCGGAAACAAGCTTCTGAGGACTGGTTTCTGGCATTACAGCAGTCTTCAGCCTGGCTTGCTTGAATCCAGTGGCAACGTGAGCAAGGGACTCACGTCTGAGCATACCCTGCCAACTTATGGCGAACAAAGCGGTACAAAAGGGGGTGGTGATGGACGGAGCATCTGAACCAATCAAACACTCACACCCAGTCAACAGATCTGGGTTTAATCCATCACCGTTCTTTAGCCCACTCTGCCACCCCAGTTCAGACATGGCCATATGCAAATCAGTCTGACCCTGTGCTTCATGGGAACAGTCCAGCATGAATTGCCATGCCATGCCTTCCCTGGACCAGAAACAAGCTTCGGAGGACCGTTTTCTGGCATTACAGCTGTCTTCAGCCCGGCTTTCTTGAATCCAGTGGCAAAGTGAGCAAGGGACTCACGTCTGAGCATACCCTGCCAACTTATGGCGAAAAAAGCGGTATAAAAGGGGGTGGTGATGGACGGAGCATCTGAGCTAATCAAACACTCACACCCAGTCAACATATCTGGGTTTAATATATCACCGTTCTTTAGCCCACTCTGCCACCCCAGTTCAGACATGGCCATATGCAAATCAGTCTGACCCTGTGCTTCTTGTGAACAGTCCAACCTGAATTGCCATGCCATGCCTTCCCTGGACCAGAAACAAGCTTCCGAGGACCGGTTTCTGGCATTACAGCTGTCTTCAGCCCGGCTTTCTTGAATCCAGTGGCAAAGTGAGCAAGGGACTCACGTCTGAGCATACCCTGCCAACTTATGGCGAACAAAGCGGTACAAAAGGGGGGGGTGATGGACGGAGCATCTGAACCAATCAAACACTCATACCCGGTCAACATATCTGGGTTTAATATATCACCGTTCTTTAGCCCACTCTGCCACCCCAGTTCAGACATGGCCATATGCAAATCAGTCTGACCCTGTGCCTCATGGGAACAGTCCAGCCTGAACTGCCAAGCCATGTCTTCCCTGGACCGGAAACAAGCTTCTGAGGACCAGTTTCTGGCATTACAGCCGGCTTCAGCCCGGCTTGCTTGAATCCAGTGGCAAAGTGAGCAAGGGACTCGGGTCTGAGCATACCCTGCCAACTTATGGCGAACAAAGCGGTACAAAAGGGGGTGGTGATGGACGGAGCATCTGAACCAATCAAACACTCACACCCAGTCAACATATGTGGGTTTAATCCATCACCGTTCTTTAGAACACTCTGCCACCCCAGTTCAGACATGGCCATATGCAAATTAGTCTGACCCTGTTCCTCATTGGAACAGTCCAGCCTGAACTGCCAAGTCATGCCTTCCCTGGACCAGAAACAAGCTTCCGAGGACCGGTTTCAGGCATTTGAGCCGTCTTCAGCCCGGCTTGCTTGAATCCAGTGGCAAAGTTAGCAAGGGACTCACGTCTGAGCATACCTTGCCAACTTATGGCGAACAAAGCGGTACAAAAGGGGTGGTGATGGACGGAGCATCTGAACCAATCAAACACTCACACCCAGTCAACATATGTGGGTTTAATCCATCACCGTTCTTTAGCTCAATATGCCACCCCAGTTCAGACATGGCCATATGCAAATCAGTCTGACCCTGTGCCTCATTGGAACAGTCCAGCCTGAACTGCCAAGTCATGCCTTCCCTGGACCAGAAACAAGCTTCCGAGGACCGGTTTCAGGCATTAGAGCCGTCTTCAGCCCGGCTTGCTTGAATTCAATGTCAAAGTGAGCAAGGGACTCACGTCTGAGCATACCCTGCCAACTTATGGCGAACAAAGCGGTATAAAAGGGGGTAGTGATGGACGGAGCATCTGAAACAATCAAACACTCACACCCAGTCAACAGATCTGGGTTTAATCCTTCAGCGTTATTTAGCCCACTCTGCCACCCCAGTTCGGACATGGCCATATGCAAATCAGTCTGACCCTGTGCCTCATGGGAACAGTCCAGCCTGAACTGCCAAGCAATGCCTTCCCTGGACCGGAAACACGCTTCCGAGGACCGGTTTCTGGCATTACAGCTGTCTTCAGCCCGGCTCACTTGAATCCAGTGGCAAAGTGAGCAAGGGACTCACGTCTGAGCATACCCTGCCAACTTAGGGCGAACACAGCGGTACAAAATGGGGTGGTGATGGACGGAGCATCTGAACCAATCAAACACTCACACCCAGTCAACAGATGTGGGTTTAATCCATTACCGTTCTTTAGCCCACTCTGCCACCCCAGTTCAGACATGGCCATATGCAAATCAGTCTGACCCTGTGCCTCATTGGAACAGTGCAGCCTGAACTGCCAAGCCATGTCTTCCCTGGACTGGAAACAAGCTTCCGAGGACCGGTTTCTGGCATTACAGCCGTCTTCAGCCCGGCTTGCTTGAATCAAGTGGCAAAGTGAGGAAGGGACTCACGTCTGAGCATACCCTGCCAACTTATGGCGAACAAAGCGGTACAAAAGGAGGTGGTGATGGACGGAGCATCTGAACCAATCAAACACTCACACCTGGTCAACAGATCTGGGTTTAGTCCATCACCGTTCTTTAGCCCACTCTGCCACCCTAGTTCAGACATGGCCATATGCAAATCAGTCTGACCCTGTGCCTCATGGGAACAGTCCAGCCTGAACTGCCAAGCCATGCCTTCCCTGGACTGGAAACAAGCTTCCGAGGACCAGTTTCTGGCATTACAGCCGTCTTCAGCTTGGCTTGCTTGAATCCAGTGGCAAAGTGAGAAAGGGACTCACGTCTGAGCATACCTTGCCAACTTATGGCGAACAAAGCGGTACAAAAGGGGGTGGTGATGGACGGAGCATCTGAACCAATCAAACACTCACACCCAGTCAACAGATGTGGGTTTAATCCATCACTGTTCTTTAGCCCAATCTGCCACCCCAGTTCAGACATGGCCATATGCAAATCAGTCTGACCCTGTGCCTCATGGGAACAGTTCTGCCCGAACTGCCAAGCAATGCCTTCCCTGGACCGGAAACAATCTTCAGAGGACAGGTTTCTGGCAGTACAGCTGTCTTCAGCCCAGCTCACTTGAAACCAGTGGCAAAGTGAGCAAGGGACTCACGTCTGAGCATACCCTGCCAACTTATGGCGAACACCGCGGTACAAAATGGGGTGGTGATGGACGGAGCATCTGAACCAATCAAACACTCACACCCAGTCAACAGATCTGGGTTTAATCCATCACCGTTCTTTAGCCCACTCTGCCACCCCATTTCAGACATGGCCATATGCAAATCAGTTTGACCCTGTGCCTCATGGGAACAGTGCAGCCTGAACTGCCAAGCAATGCCTTCCCTGGACCGGAAACAATCTTCCGAGGACCGGTTTCTGGCAGAACAGCTGTCTTCAGCCCGGCTCACTTGAAACCAGTGGCAAAGTGAGCAAGGGACTCACGTCTGAGCATACCCTGCCAACTTATGGCGAACACCGCGGTACAAAATGGGGTGGTGATGGACGGAGCATCTGAACCAATCAAACACTCACACCCAGTCAACAGATCTGGGTTTAATCCATCACCGTTCTTTAGCCCACTTTGCCACCCCAGATCAGACATGGCCATATGCAAATCAGCCTGCCCTTGTGCCTCATGGGAACAGTCCAACCTGAACTGCCAAGCCATGCCTTCACTGGACCGGAAACAAGCATTCGAGGACCGGTTTCTGGCATTACAGCCGTCTTCAGCCCAGCTTGCTTGAATCCAGTTGCAAAGTGAGCAAGGGACTCACGTCTGAGCATACCCTACCAATTTATGGCGAACAAAGTGATACAAAAGAGGGTGGTGACGGACGGAGCATCTGAACCAATCAAACACTCACACCCAGTCAACAGATCTGGGTTTAATCCATCACCGTTCTTTAGCCCACTTTGCCACCCCAGATCAGACATGGCCATATGCAAATTAGTCTGACCCTGTGCCTCATGGGAACAGTCCAGCCTGAACTGCCAAGCCATGCCATTCCTGGACCGGAAACAAGCTTCCAAGGACTGGTTTCTGGCAATACAGCCGTCTTCAGCACGGCTTGCTTGAATCCAGTGGCAAAGTGAGCAAGGGACTCGCGTCTGAGCATACACCTGCCAACTTATGGCAAACAAAGTGGTACAAAAGGGGGTGGTGATGGACGGAGAATCTGAACCAATCAAACACTCACACCCAGTCAACAGATCTGGGTTTAATCCATCACCGTTCTTTAGCCCACTCTGCCACCCCAGTTCAGACATGGCCATATGCAAATCAGTCTGACCCTGTGCCTCATGGGAACAGTCCAGACTGAACTGCCAAGCCATGCCTTTCCTGGACCGGAAACAAGCTTCCAAGGACCGGTTTCTGGCATTACAGCCGTCTTCAGCCCGGCTTCCTTGAATCCAGTGGCAAAGTTAGCAAGGGACTCACGTCTGAGCATACCCTGCCAACTTATGGCGAACAAAGCTTTACAAAAGGGGGTGGTGATGGAAGGAGCATCTGAACCAATCAAACACTCACACCCAGTCAACAGATCTGGGTTTTATCCTTCACCGTTCTTTAGCCCACTCTGCCATCCCAGTTCAGACATGGCCATATCCAAATCAGTCTGACCCTGTGCCTCATGGGAACAGTGCAGCCTGATCTGCCAAGCCATGCCTTCCCTGGACCGGAAACAAGCTTTCGAGGACCGGTTTCTGGCATTACAGACGTCTTCAGCCCGGCTTGCTTTAATCCAGTGGCAAAGTGAGCAAGGGACTCACTTCTGAGCATACCCTGCCAACTTATGGCGAACAAAGCGGTATAAAAGGGGGTGGTGATGGACGGAGCATCTGCACCAATCAAACACTCACACCCAGTCAACAGATCTGGGTTTAATCCTTCACCGTTCTTTAACCCACTCTGCCACCCCAGTTCAGACATGGCCATATGCAAATCAGTCTGACCCTGTGCCTAATGGGAACAGTCCAGCCTGAACTGCCAAGCCATGCCTTCCCTGGACCGGAAACAAGCTTCCGAGGACCAGTTTCTGGCATTACAGCTGTCTTCAGCCCGGCTAGCTTGAATCCAGTGGCAAAGTGAGCAAGGGACTCACGTCTGAGCATACCCTGCCAACTTATGGCAAACAAAGCGGTACAAAAGGGGGTGGTGATGGACGGAGCATCTGAACCAATCAAACACTCACACCCAGTCAACAGATCTGGGTTTAATCCATCACCGTTCTTTAGCCCACTTTGCCACCCCAGATCAGACATGGCCATATGCAAATTAGTCTGACCCTGTGCCTCATGGGAACAGTCCAGCCTGAACTGCCAAGCCATGCCATTCCTGGACCGGAAACAAGCTTCCAAGGACTGGTTTCTGGCAATACAGCCGTCTTCAGCACGGCTTGCTTGAATCCAGTGGCAAAGTGAGCAAGGGACTCGCGTCTGAGCATACCCTGCCAACTTATGGCAAACAAAGTGGTACAAAAGGGGGTGGTGATGGACGGAGAATCTGAACCAATCAAACACTCACACCCAGTCAACAGATCTGGGTTTAATCCATCACCGTTCTTTAGCCCACTCTGCCACCCCAGTTCAGACATGGCCATATGCAAATCAGTCTGACCCTGTGCCTCATGGGAACAGTCCAGACTGAACTGCCAAGCCATGCCTTTCCTGGACCGGAAACAAGCTTCCAAGGACCGGTTTCTGGCATTACAGCCGTCTTCAGCCCGGCTTCCTTGAATCCAGTGGCAAAGTTAGCAAGGGACTCACGTCTGAGCATACCCTGCCAACTTATGGCGAACAAAGCTTTACAAAAGGGGGTGGTGATGGAAGGAGCATCTGAACCAATCAAACACTCACACCCAGTCAACAGATCTGGGTTTTATCCTTCACCGTTCTTTAGCTCACTCTGCCATCCCAGTTCAGACATGGCCATATCCAAATCAGTCTGACCCTGTGCCTCATGGGAACAGTGCAGCCTGAACTGCCAAGCCATGCCTGCCCTGGACCGGAAACAAGCTTTCGAGGACCGGTTTCTGGCATTACAGACGTCTTCAGCCCGGCTTGCTTTAATCCAGTGGCAAAGTGAGCAAGGGACTCACTTCTGAGCATACCCTGCCAACTTATGGCGAACAAAGCGGTATAAAAGGGGGTGGTGATGGACGGAGCATCTGCACCAATCAAACACTCACACCCAGTCAACAGATCTGGGTTTAATCCTTCACCGTTCTTTAACCCACTCTGCCACCCCAGTTCAGACATGGCCATATGCAAATCAGTCTGACCCTGTGCCTAATGGGAACAGTCCAGTCTGAACTGCCAAGCCATGCCTTCCCTGGACCGGAAACAAGCTTCCGAGGACCAGTTTCTGGCATTACAGCTGTCTTCAGCCCGGCTAGCTTGAATCCAGTGGCAAAGTGAGCAAGGGACTCACGTCTGAGCATACCCTGCCAACTTATGGCAAACAAAGCGGTACAAAAGGGGGTGGTGATGGACGGAGCATCTGAACCAATCAAACACTCACACCCAGTCAACAGATCTGGGTTTAATCCATCACCGTTCTTTAGCCCACTCTGCCGAATATGTCTTTCCATTCCGCCCAAAAAAATCCTGCATACCATCACTCCGCATTTTTAAGTCCGCAAAAACCATTACTCCTCATGCCATGATTCCGTAAATTTTCACATAGCATATGACTTCACTCCGCATGCAATTATAACGCAAATGCATGTGTGGTGAATTCATATACTTTGTAAAAGTACTTTATCTTTAAATATATATATATATATATATATATATATATATATATATATATATATATATATATATATATATATATATATATATATATATATGTATACACACATATATATATAATTTTAAATAACAAGAATTAAGTCTTTAAATTTACATTATATTTAGAACTATATTAATAATACACACACATATATATATATATATATATATATATATATATATATATATATATATATATATATATATATATATATATGTGTGTGTATTATTAATATAGTTCTAAATATAATGTAAATTTAAAGACTTAATTCTTGTTATTTAAAATTATATATATATGTGTGTATACATATATATATATATATATATATATATATATATATGTGTGTGTATTATTAATATAGTTCTAAATATAATGTAAATTTAAAGACTTAATTCTTGTTATTTAAAATTATATATATATGTGTGTATACATATATATATATATATATATATATATATGTATACACACATATATATATAATTTTAAATAACAAGAATTAAGTCTTTAAATTTACATTATATTTAGAACTATATTAATAATACACACACATATATATATATATATATATTCAATGAAAAAACCATAGGTTATAGACCATATATAGTTAGGAATTCGCATTTACAAAACCTTATTTTACTCGCATAAAACCATTGAAATTCCATATATAGTTAGTTGCGCTAACTATATATCGCGCACCCGCAATCCACTGCTGATGATGTCACATATTACATCATTCATGACATGGTCAGTGACATCACTGATGACATCACTGATGACATCTCAAATGACATCACTGATGACAACATCCAGTGACTGTATGTTTCTGTGAAGTTAAAATATGTCTTACATATTGAAGAATGAGTGGATGTATAAGTGTCTGGATGAAGGATTTAGTAGGTGCATGACTGACTGTATGAGTGAGTGATTAAATGTGTCTCACTGAGTGCATGGGTTAGTGACTAAACTGTCTTAATTTGTGCATCATTATGTCTGTTGTTCTGTAAACTGTTGCATGTGTTGATAAGTAGCTATATGAGTAACTATATGGGTTATTGATTGGTTACCTTAGTATTTGTATGGGAGACTGAGTGTGTGTGTGGGTGGCTGGGAGGTGTATGACTCTGTGCATAGATGTGTGAGCAGTTGATTCACTAGAGGTATGGTTTCAAAAGTGCATGTGGTAACAGCTGTATGGGCGGTTGACTGTGTGCATGAGTGTATTG
This sequence comes from Lissotriton vulgaris, assembly GCF_964263255.1. NCBI lineage: Eukaryota > Metazoa > Chordata > Amphibia > Caudata > Salamandridae > Lissotriton > Lissotriton vulgaris. Next base: position 1,151,344,834 of record NC_141698.1, read on the forward strand.
GTGAGTGAATGGATATCTCAGTGCTACATGTCAAAGTAAGTACATATGTAAAACACAGTACATGTGAGAGTTGACATATATAAATAACTGTGCATAAGAGCCAGTGAATGTGTGAGTGGCTGTATGGATCATTGTGAACTTGTATCAGGGATTGTATAAGAGAGTAAATATGTGTTAGTATATGTTTGAATAAGTAAAGTTTGTATAACTGTATAGTTGAGGAAATGGAGGTGTGATTGATTCTTTGCATGACTGACTAGGTGTGTGAGTAACTCCATGGATGAGTGACAGTCTGTGAGTGTCTGTTTACACTGATTGTATCTAAGGTTATATTAGAGTCTGAAGAGGTTCATCGTATTATCACATGAATGATATCATCAGTGATGTGATCAGTAATGTCAAATGAGATGTCATCAGTGATGTCATCAGTGATGTCATTTGAGATGTCATCAGTGATGTCATCAGTGATGTCACTGACCATGTCATGAATGATGTAATATGTGACATCATCAGCAGTGGATTGCGGGTGCGCGATATATAGTTAGCGCAACTAACTATATATGGAATTTCAATGGTTTTATGCGAGTAAAATAAGGTTTTGTAAATGCGAATTCCTAACTATATATGGTCTATAACCTATGGTTTTTTCATTGAATTTCAATGGTTTTTTAAATGCAAATTTCTAACTATATATGGTCTATAACCTATGGTTTTTTCAGTGAATTTCATTGGTTTTTTAAAAGCTAACATCTGTAGCTGTAAAATGTATTATTCTTTAAATCCCAAAATATATTTAGATGTTTATTGATAATTTTTTTTTTAATATTTTTTTTCTTCGCTTCTAGTTCGCGAACCGGGAAGCTTTCCGTTAGCTCATCTTGATGCCGCGATCTAGTCCGCGAACCGGTCAACGTTACGTTAGCGGAACAGTGACGCGCCGCGGAAGCGCGACGTATCACGTTATCGCGTAATGCGTCTAATGACGCGCCGCGTTAGCGCTCCCGGAAGTGCTCCGGACCGCGAACCGGAAGCGATCTGGGACGCGGCGCGCGCCGCGTAACGTAAGCGGAACAGGTCATGTGACTTGTTTATCAAACTTCTCATTGGTTCATTTCACTTTTGGTTTCCAAATGATGTATGACTAGGTCATGTGACCTAAAAATAACACTTTTCATTGGCTCAGAACTTTTGTTTTCCCCAAATCAAGTAAACCCCTCCTTATTTCCTCACTCTGACTTTCATCTTGGTGAGAGAAAGACCATTTATCTGAAGATCCACAATGGCTTCCATTGTTGCTGCAGCTGGTGCACCCCCACCACCACCTCCACCTCCCCATAAGAAGAGAGGACCACCCAGTCAAATTATGACTAACAGAGAGGAGGAAGATGAGGAAGAAGAAGAAGAGGAGAGAGAGGGACAACAATTTGTTGATGAGTTGCCCCGGGTTTCTAAACGAAAAACCAGTTTCATCTGGCAGTTTTTCACCATCCCTCCTGGAACCAAGAAAGTGAATGCAAAATATGCCACCTGCCTCATCTGTGACCACAGATTGTCGAGAGGCACAGAAAAGAAGTACAGTATGGGGAACTATACAATGCACCGTCACATGAGCAGGTGGCATCCCTTGAACTACAGCCGGGCTGAGTTGAGGGATCTTGAAGACAATCCGACGGCAACTCCTGTGGCAAGATCTACATCCACATTGTCTTTGACGGGAAGAGAGGCACAAGAGACTGTGCCAAACATCCAACGTAACTTCCAGCACATGAAGGTGTCTTGTATTTACTGTGGTGCTATGCTGTCATATGGCAACATGAGTGTCAACCTCATGAACATTGCATATGAAAATCATAAGTGCCCTAATGCACCCAAAAAGTAATTTTCTTTTTTTTTGCTCCAGTTGAGCCGTTTTGAAAGCCTGTTTTTTGTTGTCTCCCCTCCTTAAAAAACACAAAAAAAACATAAAACAGTTCTAAAAATACAAAAAAATCAAAAAATGTTCAAAAAATTACAAAAAAAACATAAAACAACAAAAACAAAAAAAAACAGTTCTTTTCAGAACTACCTCCCCTTTCAAACAAAATTGCTAGAATGTTTATCACTCTGGCAAGCTCTATTTCTTTTGGTTCGCTTCAAGTTCGCTGACCGGTTCGCGAACTTTAAGCGAACTAAAAAAAATATTTTTTTAAAAAAAAAGAAGAGTTAGTATAAGGGAAGTAAACAGAGAATAATGTAAAAAGAAAGACAGCTAGAGAGAGTAAATGAGAGATACTGTCAATGACATCATCAGCAGTGCATTGCGGGTAAAAAGAGTGGAAAACATTTACCTTATAATTCTTGTTACCTTTTTTAAATATTTTTTCATACTTTCAATCTGTAAAACAAAGAACAAACATTTCAAAAAATATTAAAACATGTATTTAAAAATTAGAAAAGACAAGGGAAAAGGTTCAAAAACAAACAGTTTTTCAACAACTTTGACATTTACAGAAGTCTCTGCTTCTCTACGTTCCCTACACAATCCTAAAGATATATATTCGAAAGAAACTGTATCTTGATATTGCTGAACTGAGGCCTATTTTGAAACATGATGTTTTTCTTGCACTGCTAATGTCTCACAATAGTGATGCAATAGCAGCGCAAAAAAGATGTAAAGTCATAATAAAATTGTGTCTAACATTGTAAATGATTGTTTTAGGATGCAAATAAGATGTGTGCTTTCAAGAGCTTTCTTTGAGGTGAGGCCTCTTTTTTTTATAAAAAAAAAACACTACCCAGAAGTACAGCACTCTAAGCATTAAAATTGATATTTACAGAACTCACCTTACCCATATGTACCACACATTTCTAAATGTATATCATAAGGACAAAAAGCATAACATTAATTATACATGTTAAATGGTTTATTTTTGCTGTTCTCAGAATGTATCAAATTTCACTTAAATCAGTGACTTGAAGGTATTCATCATGTAACAGCGGGGAAAAAAAAACACAATCAAAATGACTGTGTTTAAAAAACCCATACAACCTAAGAAATCTGATTTCAAAACTTCTTAAAATTAACTTACTTTCAATGACGTCGAAGGATCTCCTATAAACAGCATCCACTCTGTTGTGCTTTAAATATTTTCAGCCCGCCACTTTCTGAAAGAAAACCTCCATCGATACGTGAAATATGTTACATAGAAAAAAAACTTCTCTCATTATATCACATGTTTCCACTAGGCCAAATCATGTTGCCGCGATTCGCAAATCTTGTAATTCTTCCAATCAAATCCCGACATTTTCTATTTTCGCAACTTTCAAAAATAAAATATTTGAGATTATTTTCACAATCCTGGACTACTAATATCTTACTCTTCTTTGTCAGTCATGTTCTCCTTTTCCTATGACACTGATACTGCTTACTATGAAGCAGACTTACTTGCATTAGGTTTATATAGTTGAATTTTTAATCGAGACAGCATTGCAGACTTACATTCCCTCTACTTAAAATTTTGGTTTTAAAAACACCAGGTAAGAATTTTTAAGGTCAAACGGCAATTTTTTTTTGAACGTTACAACAGAATCATTACAGAATGACCAGCCGTTTCCAGACTTTAAGTAAGCTGTATAATGTCCTGATGTTGTTGATGGACCATCGTGATAGATAATTGCTACAGTAACAAAAGTCCTCCCTGATATTGACAGCTGAGAAGCCACAAAATTTTTTATTAAAGTTGACAATTTTGTTCCATCAGGCCTACATCGTTGCATCATTAAAATGACATACTGGCCATATCTACGTATAAATAATGTTGACATCATATCACATTTACATTGGCTACACTCCATGTTGTGATCCGCTGCATTTACTAGCTTATTAAAGGAGACTGATTTACTGTCTGGCAAAGTTAAATATATAAATCTTTCTGAGTCTACACTAGTAGTACTTGATACCATACAGTTCTCGCAGTCATGCTGCCATTGATAAGAAAGCCCAAACAGGTGATCTACATCTACACCCTCAACTTGCAATATATCAAGCATATACATTAAAAACTCCTGACAATCTTGCTGATTATTTTCAGAGAAGTCTGTTTGACCTGAACATTCATCTAACAGATAACGAACTTCAGACACACTTTCTACTTTTGTTCGATCACTGCTACATTTCTCGAAAACAGAATTCAACAAACAGCATAAAATTTGTTCAGAATTCAACAGAATCTGTTCTTTTAAACTCTCTAGTGAAAAGAGAACATTAACCACTACATTTGCATAGCAGTTGACACCAGAACTGTTTTCAAATTGAAAACCGACAACATCTTCAACAGAATCCACTTTCTTTCTGCTAACAATTTTCGGTTCATTGACTTTTAGTCTTTTTGCAACAACCTCCCTACTATTACTGCTATTTCTACGTTTGCGGCCTACCACACGTTTCTCAAACAAAGGATATTGAGGCAAATGTGGCGCATACTCTCTTCTTAACCTATTGTATTCCTTAACACAATCTAGATCCGCACAAATGTTTGTGACATCACAGTCAATCAAGTACAATCCCGATAAAGTTCTAACTCGTGACAATGCCACATATGCCATACCCTCCTTGAACACAGAACTGCCAATATTCACCAATGCACAGTCTACACTTAAACCTTGCGATTTATGGATTGTCACCGCATATGCCAAGCAAACAGGAAACTGTTTACGGCGAACATATAAATCTTTAACAAGCAAAAACCTAGCAGAACAACGACCAATTTGCTGTACTTCCTCAATGCCATCAAATTTAATTTTTAAAAATTCTATTCCATCTCTATTTCTGTATTTCTCAAAATCAACAACATTACCCATTGATCCATTTACCAGACCTCTTTCTACATGTAAATTCCTTCTCAAAATAATTCGGCAATTTAAACACACATTCAAAGTCTTTTCAAAACCCGCTGTTTTAGATATAGTCTTCTCTAATGAATCCAATTTTGATTTCAAATTGTCTGACAAAATAATTGTTGATCCCATATGCTCTAATTTGTCGATAGCTTCAAGTTTCACAATCTCTTGCTTTTCTAAATTCAACATTTTGTTGTTGAAGATGGCACATTCTGCAAGAGTTGGCATGAGACATATCCCGGATTTCTTCTCAGTAATTTTCTGAAAAATATTCTCAGGCACAATATCTTGTTTGGGATACAAATTTGACAGTAACCGTGCATTTAAAGCTTCTTTCCCATGCTCGGTCACTTTTCCAATTCTAATATCTTGTAGAATATTCTTGTAATCTTCATCCTTTGCCTGACGCATATTTTGATGCAGTTCTGCATAATTGAAGTTTAACCATATATTGACGTTGCCAATGCTCCCTAGGCACTTCCTGGTATCTTCATGCGTGAGTATTTTGAACACAGGTTGACCTTTTACTGGTGTCAGCTGTAGAAGATCTCCGAAAACAATAATGTGTTTCCCACCAAATAAGACATCATATTCAGTTTTAAGTACTTCTTGCATTCTCAAATGCACAAAGGCAAGCATGACATTGGAAACCATGCTTACTTCGTCAATGATAAGTAGTTTCATTTTCCTCAAAACTCTTGAAACTTCACAGCAAGCATCTCCAGATAACTTGTTGTATTGTAATTTGTTGTCATGCTCCACCGGCAGCATCAATAGACGATGCAAAGTAATACCTTTAATATTATGTGCTGCCAGTCCAGTAGGAGCGGTGACAACACAAGACAGCGATGACTCAGTCCTTTCCTGCAAATAACAAGAGATTGCTTTAATGAGGAAACTTTTTCCAGTTCCCGCTTCTCCACTCACGTACAGTCGGACAGGCTTCAACGACGTACACGAGCACTCTTTCTTCTCATGACTTAATCCGTGCTCAATTTCCTTGGTAACTTCATCATATATTTTCCTCTGCTCAACGTTGAGTTGTTTTTCCAAGTCTTGTAAGTTAACTGAATCCTCCTGAGCATGTGCCATGGCTCTTTCTACTTCATTCATAGCAGTGGCAGCTTCATTTTCGATAATAGGTCCTCCAAGTGGATCTTGACTCAATGAAACAGAACTCTGACTGTCCTGAGAACTGTCTCTGGCAATCTCGGCTGCAATCGTTGCTTCCTGCTCAATTTCCAAAGTTAGCATTTCTTGATATTTAGAAAAAGCAGGACATTCTATGGACTCCTTGGCTGCATTGAAAGAGTCTTCGTAACAGAGGAAATCTCCAAGCAGTTCCTCTTCTGCACGCCAAGGCTTGAAAAGTTGCAAAAGTGCTAAATAGAAAAACTCCTTTTTTTCTGGAGATTCGCCACTTAATTTTCGATGGTTTACTAATTGGCATTTTCTTTGCTTGACCAGGCATCCCTCACTTCCAATTACAGCATACACTCCTTTCTCAATATCTTCTTTGATGTTCCTCTTGAATATATAATTTTGGAGAACCTCATATAGACAAATATTCTCAAGGTGACTGCTTCGATTTGGATAATATGTATCCAACATGTTGGTCTTCAAAATGTCGGTACTGTTTGGTTCCTTTTCTGCCAAATACTCAATTTCCCGAACAGGTTTTAGAACTCGATTTCGCGTTGCAGCAAGACCAAGACTCGCCCAAACGAGACTCCTGGATTTGGCATAGAGACTTGCTGAAGACAATCGATCAGAACATTCGTAAGCTCCGATTTCTCGATGCGACAACATCTTCAGACTGAAACTGTACAACTTCTTGCTGAGGCTCTTTTCATGGGAAATGTCCTCCCACATATCCTTCAGTTCGGTCTTTTCTTTTTTGGTGATGTAAGATGTCACATACCGAGCCACAGCCATACAGTTGTCAGCCACAAACTGTATATCCATGTTGGCATTCCACATGGACAAAATCACTGGGTTGTAGTCATTGATGTACTTGGACTCTTCGTTCCTTTTCAAATTGTATGTATTCTTGGGTGATTTCCTCGTCACATTATGTCGCAGCGAAGACATCAAACTGTTCACTCTTCCTTTAGAAATCACCGGTCGTGGAAAGTTGAAACGACATTTGGTGTAGAACTTGTCCTTGTTTCTGAATTTACGACGACAGTACTTTCCACAACGATGGCTTTGGAAACGTAGAACTTGTTCTCTTAGACTTTTCTTCTCCGTTGCGTTTGGAACAGCACACGTAGAATACTGTTCGATGAAATTCATCACTAAGTCATCCGGATCTGTTCCAAATTTAGGTGCATCCTTGATCCACAGCAACATATGTATATGAGGGGCACCTCTTGCTTGGTACTCCTTTCTCCAGAAGAAATCCAACACCTCTCCAAGAGGTGGATTCTTTTTATTTGTGATGAAAGACATCATAGCTTCAAATCTATGATTGAAGTACCTGCATACATTCACAGGATCCAAAGAACACAGTTCTCCAGGTGTCTTGAATTCAATGTTTTCAATATTTCCATTTGCCTCTCGTAGAAATTCAAGTAAGTCATCCCAGCCATACTCGGCACAGCTCAGAGTGAGGAACCATGTCGGAGTTCCTAAGTTCCTCAGCATACATTTTAAGTCACCATGACGACGGTACCAGTACTCATTAGTACCACGCTGACACGCCATGAGATTAATTAAGTGAGAATCCAAAATACTGTCTTGGACATTGACTTTATGCATAAAGTCACTTGCCGAGATGTTTCGCATCTGTATACCACTTTTTAAGATGTGGTTCACTGCATATGACAGTCCAGACAGATCGCTTTCAAACAGGAGATGAAACAAATAGGGAATGCATTGCCGAAACCTAGGATCTTCTGCATACAATCGTAAAGTCCGGTATTCAGACGCAGGAATTTCACGAGGTCGCTCATCATATCTTCCTCCTTGACCTGTGGGAAATAGCTGTGGGAAACACCGAGCTTCCAAACTTTCCTCCCAAACACTAATGGGACTCCCTTTGGCTTGTTTCATTTGAAACAACTCAATAGCATTCCCCATCACTTCCTTGGAATGCAAAGGATGAACACTATAATGTTCATATATTTCTTCACTTTTAGAGGCCTCTACTTTCTCAATTTGGCCAGCACACAAATCGCTATCCTCTTCATCACTTACTTCCTCTTCTGCAACATATACATTCTTATAGTACTTATTATTTTTCTTCAAATACACTGTTGCCTTTTTGACTTTCCTAACATCCACTAAATCTTGCCATATTTTCTTATTCTTTGTCGGAACCCCATTAACCAAGATAACCAGAGGTTCCTCTTCCACTTTTTCTATTCCAATTGTGTTAATGTTTTTGTTCAAATCTAGAGGCAAATAAACAACTCTTCCCTTTAATCCTCTCTGTAAATCTGCTGGAGGCAATTTCCCTGTCTTTGGCTCCATTCTTACAATAGCCTGAAAGGGATGGATACTTTGAATCAAAATAGATTCATAAGTATTTAAATCCTTCAATTCAGAAGGAATCTCAACCAATTCCAGATTATTATGAACTGCCCTAGCAGGCATCTGGTTTTGGTTTAATTTATTACAACAATAAGTACACACACGTTGATCCGATCCCAAATCAAAATAATTTTCTACCATCAAGTATGTGGCTAAATCCTTCCATTCACTATTATTTTCCCTTTCACTTTTTGCATATAAATCCACTACCTTAGTCTGATTCTTATAATAAGTGCGTCGACAACATACACAAGTGAAATTAGGCCTCTCACTTGATTTCATCTGAAACGTGGCAATTTCCTTCTGAAAATTATCTGTACTGGAAACCTGTACATTATCTTCCACATTACCCTCTACTTCAGGGTCAATTTGAACATTCTCATCTTTACTACCAAAGTAACAAAACTCAATTTCTTCACAAAGATTCTTCACATCTATTTCAGAACCATGCAAAAGAGCAGCACATAACTGTTTAAGCATAATTGCTGGACTCTTAGCATAATACAACATTCTCACTAATTTTCTCACTTTATTATGATGCACTGCTAGCATCCTGAAATGATGAAAAACACTCTGGCATACTCTCCTGGAAAGACAAGCCAGTGAATGACCACGCAAACCTGTCATTTGTCTCACTCTGCAAGGATCTAAATCTTGCAACAACTTCATTTTCTGCTTCAAACTTTTCTTATTAAATGTCCGTATAAAATCACATAGCAAATTGATGGAAACCTGTCGCACACTGCAAATAGAACTACACTTCCAAATGTACACAGGACCCTTAGGACGTCTTCCTAAAACCTCATCACTTAGCGCCTCTTCTGTCTCTGTTGTCACAAGTAGTTCTTTTTCAACTGGACAACCATCCTTCACTTCATAAGCTCGACCACTGATGTCAACTGCATGCACCAAATCATTATCCTGAAAATAAGTCTCCTCATTAAAAAATGCCTCAGAACTTGAACTATGCATCCATTCTCCAGAAAAAACTTCACAAAAGTTAGTACGATTTACTACTCTCTTCCATCTACTTTTTGTTTTGAAATCAGAAATTACCTTGCTTAGTTTCCTAATTCTATTGATTACCAAAATAAACAACTTTCGCTTGATTTCAAAAGCATGATCAATAATTTTCTCTACATTTTTCTTCTTCCTATAAAATGCCGCTTTCTGTTGGCCTTTCTTTTTAATATTTTTCAATAAATTAACTAATATCCTATTACGGAACATTCGTTGTCGAATGTCCCTAAACTGTTGTTTCCTTCTACTATCATGCACAGAGTTATCTCTTCCTCTACCAGTAACATTTGTGATGGGTCTCTCCTTTCCATTTAAATTACTTCTCTTTTTGTTAAGAGACACATTTTTTTGAGCAAAATTTTTTTTACTACAAATATTTCTTAAGAATGATTTCGTGCTCTTACCCGGACCTTTCTTGGTGTTTTGACAAGTATTTGGGGAAGAGGACTGCTGCAATAAAACATCATCCTGCTGTCTTTGACGTTTTCTAGCCTTTCGTATTCGACTTCTGGAAGGCATTTTCCAAACTATGAAAGAATCTGCAGTTGAATCTGTGAAAAAATATAATATAAAATGTTATTAACCACTATTACCAAACAGTAAATAAATAACAGTCATCTAAAACTTAATGCTGTACTAATTATTTAACATAGCAAATATTTTCCACCAGCACTGCATCACAAAAATGACACTCAATGGTACAAAACAGGCATACAACACTCATAAATCACTCCCTAATATTTTAAATCATTAATTCAGGATGACGATAAGATGTAGCCTATCTAAAGGTTTGTTTAGGCCCAGATCTTTGGACTGGGGTGAATGTGTGTCATTGATCCACATTCAGTCCATCACCTGTTTTGTTTATTTGAGGTGAGGCCAACACATGGTTGCAGATAAGATTTTCACTGAAAAAAAACCAAGGTAAAAAAACATGTGAAGGCCTACCAATGAAGTAAATCATTAAATGAAAACCAATACATTTCTGGAAATATGCACTACTAGTGCTTCATAAGATGTTTTGGATCATATTTATAAGTTATTTGAGTATCTAGTATGCTATTTTACATTCTTCATGGTGCAAATTTATTGTAAATACGCTCCCACCTGCGGTTGGCAAATTTAGATTTTGATTATGGGAGTTAGATAGGCATGTTAATAATTTCCCAAAAATGGTATATAACCCCAAACAACCTTTGAAGCAAATGCTCTTAGCCATGTTATCCACCTCCCATTGGATAACATGGCTAAGAAATGCTTGCAAATGTGATAAAAAAAGGCCTGCAATGCATGAATAACGCAGAAAAATCAGCGATATTCATGCATTTTCCAACAAATGCTCTTAGCCATGTTATCCACTTCCTATTAAATAACATGGCTAAGAACTGCTCAGGGCACCATGAGGAACGCTTTCCATTTAAAAAGGGAAAAATAACATCAAAGACACTAAAATGCCTTCTAAATATGAACCCAAACAACCTATGAAGCAATGTGAAAAAAAACTGCCGCAATGCATGAATATAGCAGAAAAATCAGCGATATTCATGCATTTTCCAGCAAATGCTCTTAGCCATGTTATCCACTTCCAATTAAATAACATGGCTAAGAACTGCTCAGGGCCCCATGAGGAACGCTTTCCATTTAAAAAGGGAAAAATAACATCAAAGACACTAAAATACCTTCTAAATATGAACCCAAACAACCTATGAAGCAATGTGAAAAAAACGGCCACAATGCATGAATATAGCAGAAAAATCAGCGATATTCATGCATTTTCCAGCAAATGCTCTTAGCCATGTGATCCACTTCCTATTAAATAACATGGCTAAGAACTGCTCAGGGCCCCATGAGGAACGCTTTCCATTTAAAAAGGGAAAAATAACATCAAAGACACTAAAATGCCTTCTAAATATGAACCCAAACAACCTATGAAGCAATGTGAAAAAAAACGGCCACAATGCATGAATATAGCAGAAAAATCAGCGATATTCATGCATTTCCCAGCAAATGCTCTTAGCCATGTTATCCACTTCCTATTAAATAACATGGCTAAGAACTGCTCAGGGCCCCATGAGGAACGCTTTCCATTTAAAAAGGGAAAAATAACTTCAAAGACACTAAAATGCCTTCTAAATATGACCCCAAACAACCTATGAAGCTCTAACAGTACATATCCTGAAATTTAATTCATTTCAAAATTCGTTTTTAAACACAGCATATAAATCAATTGTATACCTGCATTCATGAAGAAATGACTAAAAATGTCCTTGAGACACATGAAAGTGTTTTCTGGAATGCCCTAGCACCATTTTTGGGACACTATTAACATGGCTAGGTAACTCCCATAATCAAAATCTAAATTTGCCAAGCACAAGTGGGAGCGTATTTACAAGACACTTGTCCCATGAGGAACACTTTACATTTTAAAAGGCGAACACAACATCTTAGACACTCAAATACCTTATAAATATGGCCCAAAACAACCTATGAAGCTCTAGCAGTACATATCTAGAAATGTAATTGATTTCTTAAATCGTTTTTAAAAGCAACATATCTGTTTCAGCTTACATAACAGACCATGAAATGGCCTCCATGTATTACAATATCTTGTGTAACTGCATGCCAGAATGTTACACCAAATATGCAATTATAATTTCTCTTTGAAACTAATTCTATTAGTATATCACTAGAGACAAAACCACATTTTAAAAACACAGCTTTCTTCATCATTTTCTCCTTAAATCATACTATTCTCTATCTAAATTAAATAAATCTTTTCTCACCTTAGCAAATATTTTTTGAGTTTTGAAAACAGTCTCAGAAATACACCAAATTGTCTTCAGCAGAAGAAAAAGGATGCACTCCAAAGGCTGCAGCTATTGAAAGCACAGAAATACAGATATTCTTTTCACATATCTCTCATATTAGCCAATCATACCTCTTCCCTCACTTTTTTCAAATCAAAACCCTTCCCCCCTCTGCCCTGTCTGCCTTGTTTCCATAGCAACCACCTCCTGGAAGACCTCTCATGTTTGCAAATTCACACAACAATGTTTCAATTGAACTCTGAACTCTCAGTGCACCTGCGTATCCAGTGCAATCTTTCATTAAATGTTTCTTCCTTGACCATTCAAATTACATCTTTCAAAGAACACATCCATGCACCCTAACTTTCTGTTTTCAGAAATGGAAATGCACCAATCACTGCTAATGAATCATTAGCATTGTAAATCCACAGTTTTTTTTCTTTAGAAACTCCTACTGTTTCAACTGCCCTTTCATTACCACACTTCATCTGACTGCAGAACAACCTTCTTCCACCATGTTTAACGTCTGGATTGTTGGACATAGTTACATCCACTGGGCTCAAAGGTATGCTGAGAGCAGAAATTTACACAACCTCAATTTACAAGATGTGGAAATTAAGTGGTTGGGCCAAAGAGGATTAAAATGTCACCAATTGATACCATTGGTGAAAACCTTTATGCATTTGCCAAAACCTGACCTGTTAATAGTGCACTGTGGAGGTAATGATTTGGGCACTTTGACAGGGGTAGGTCTGGAAATGCTTTTAAAGGACACCTTGGAGCAATTAATGGCACTTTTTCCTCAAACTGCCTTGGTATATTCCAATATATGCCAAAGACAGAAATGGAGGTGGTCCAACCAATTTTGTCCACAAATTGAGAAAGCGAGGAAGCATGTAAACAAATCTGTTTCAGCTTACATGAGAGACCATGGAATGGGCTCTCTGTACAACAATAACTTGCGTTACTACATGCAAGATATCTACAGAGGAGATGGAGTTCACTTCTCAGATGAGGGCAACAGAATTTTCATTCTGAATTTAAGACTCTGCATTGGTACCTACTTATAAGTACCTAAATGTACCATAAACCCAAAAGCTCTTCTCAGAGCTACCCTACATCTGATCACTCACAATTATTATTTTTCTCTAACTTTTTTCACTAATTTTCCACAAAATTCGCTCCCCGGAGCGCTACCCGGTTCGCTAACCGAAAGCTAACCTCGCGGAATTTTTTTAAAAAAAAATTTTTTTCCGCACATATAAGCCTCCTCAGCCACGCTCAGAAAACCTAGGGGGTCAAGATAAGTCTACCATGACCCCTTCTACCCATTCTAAACATTATTTGCCCTCCATCTTGTATCTTAATGCGAACGAAACACAAAATGGTGGACTCCCGTGACGCTTAAGGTTCGCTAACCGGGCAGCTTCCCGGAAAGCGGTCCTAAAAAAAGGCGGGAAAGTAATTTACAGAATAACGACTAGAAACACTCTCACCAAATATAGATTAGCTCATACTACATAACAATCCCTTCCATTCTCACAAATTTCATTGAAATTCCATTTAGCCATTTAGCCTGTAGACCTCTCCAAGTACCGTGAGGTAAATTACTTCACAAAACACATCTGAATTGTTGGAATTGACAACCAATGAAAATGTTACTTTCATTTTCTACTTTTATTACCTGACATTTGATTGGTTATATACCTGTATATATATAAAGGGAGAGAAGGAAACACAGCCATTTTGACTACTACTTCTTGTTGTACCTCCTATTTCAAAAGCTTCAAAAAACTTCAACTTCTTTGTGAAGGTAAGTTATAATTTAATATATTGTGCACTATGACTTAATATAGTAGACTTTTTCTGCTACATATACACTATCCCTCTGTAGTAGTAGTGTCTTGGTTAAATCACATACACTTTTTTTTAGTCCTATTTCCACTCTCATACTATACACTGCCAAAAGATAAATTCACTGATAAAAACTGCCTATCTAAAATTAATCCCAACAGTGCCCTATCTCTACTAATATATATTTTTTTAATCCAAATTTCAGGCAAAATGGAAGGCGAGCAGCAAGTTTCATTTTCGATTGAACTGAAGGAGAGCAGCCAAGACAAACTTGATGACTTTATGGATGACAGTAGAGACCACGAACTTCTACAATGTGTTGAAGCAGTAGACAACTTGCTTCAAAATGAAAAACAATTACACCCTATAATAAATTATGACATTTCTGACAATGAAATGTTAGAAAATTTAATAAAGTATGAAACACAATCATAATAAAAAAAATAAATAAATAAAGAAAACAAAAAAAAACAAGAAAAACAACAAACAATTAACATACAGTATTAGAAAAGTCTTTCATTCTTTTATCCATAAAGTTCGCTGCCCAGAAAGCTATCCGGTTCGCGAACTTGGCGCTTACCACGCAAAAAAAAATTTTTTTTTTTGGACCCTCCTAGGCCCTTTTAAAACCTCCACATAAAACCTAGGGGGTCAACGAGGATCTACTATGCCCCCTTATGGTAATTTCCCCCTTTGTTTTGGCCTCCTCTTGTCTCTCGATCCTACCGAGAGACAAGATGGCGGCCGCTCCGGACTGTTTAGAATGTTGACAGACACCGGAGGGCCAATCAGCTTCTCATCGCAAAGTTCCGTTACGCGAAAGGTTCGCTAACCGGATAGCTGCCCGGAGCGCTGTTACAGATATATATCTTGATTTAAACGTTAATTTCTCAAAATCCACTGAAGCACATATATTGAGACCTAGCAAAGGCACATCGGGCTAACAGTCCCTACAATTTTGCCAAGTTTCGTGAAAATCCATTCAGCCGTTCGGGCTAAAAGTGAGTCCAACCGCCCTATGGAAATTAACATGGGAAAAAGGCGTTTTGGGACCCCCCTTTTTTCTCGGCCCCCCCTCCACAAAACCCCCCCAAATTTTCAAGGTCTGCTCAGAAACAAAATGTGCCATTTTCCTGAAAATTTCAGCCAATTCCGTCCACGAACGCAAAAGTTATTAGGCATAGAATTTTCAGAAATCCCATAGGGAAAAAATCCTAACTATATATACCTACTGGCGACCGCCAGTAGGTAATATATATATATATATATATATATATATATATATATATATATATATATATATATATATACCCTAAAAATTATATTTAGAACTATATTAATAATACACACACATATATATATATATATATATATATATATATATATATATATATATATATATATATATATATATATATATATATATATATGTATATATATATACCCTAAAAACTAATTCCACCCTAGTCCCTTTAAATACCCCAGCACCCTTAAACACTAACCCATCCTGACCCTAAAAATACCCCATGTACCCCAAAATCCAAACATACCCCTGAACCCTAAAAATACCCCTGTACCCCAAAACACAAAACAACCCCTGAACCCTAAAAGTACCCCTGTACCCCAAAACCCTAAACAACCCCTTAACCCCAAAAATACCCCTGTACCCCAAAACCCAAAACAATCCTTGAACCCTAAAAATACCCCTGTATCCCAGAACCCAAACCTACCCCTGAACCCTAAAAATACCCCTGTACCCCAAAACCCAAATCAACCCCTGAACCCTAAAAATACCCCTGTACCCCAAAACCCAAAACAACCCCATAACCCTAAAAATACCCCTGTACCCCAAAACCCAAAACAACCCCTGAACTCTAAAATTACCCCTGTACCCCAAAACCCAAACCTACCCCTGAACCCTAAAAATACCCCTGTACCCCAAAACCCAAAACAACCCCTGAACCCTAAAACTACCCCTGTACCCCAAAACCCAAAACAACCCCTGAACCCTAAAAATACCCCTGTACCCCAAAACGCAAACCTACCCCTGAACCCTAAAAATACCCCTGTACCCCTTAACCCTATCATGATTTTAAAATGATTTTCGTCATAAAAGCATGCGAGATAAAAGCATATAATATATGAAGGCATGCAGAATGAAAAAATGCGGAGTAAAGGTACCTGCGGACTAATGGTATGAGGAGTGAAAGTATGAGGACTAAAAAATGCGGAGTGATGGTATTTTACCCACTCTGCCACCTCAGTTCAGACATGGCCATATGCAAATCAGTCTGACACTGTGCCTCATGGGAACAGTCCAGCCTGAACTGCTAAGCCATGCCTTTCCTGGACCGGAAACAAGCTTCCAAGGACCGGTTTCTGGCATTACAGCCGTCTTCAGCCCGGCTTGCTTGAATCCAGTGGCAAAGTGAGCAAGGGACTCACGACTGAGCATACCTTGCCAACTTATGGAGAACAAAGCGGTACATAAGGGGGTGGTGATGGACGGAGCATCTGAACCAAACAAACACTCACACCCAGTCAACAGATCTGGGTATAATCCATCACCGTTCTTTAGCCCACTCTGCCACCCCAGTTCAGACATGGACATATGCAAATCAGTCTGACCCTGTGCCTCATGGGAACTGTCCAGCCTGATCTGCCAAGCCATTCCTTCCCTGGACCGGAAACAAGCTTCCGAGGACCAGTTTCTGGCATTACAGCTGTCTTCAGCCCGGCTTTCTTGAATCCAGTGGCAAAGTGAGCAAGGGACTCACGTCTGAGCATACCTTGCCAACTTATGGCGAACAAAGCGGTACAAAATGGGGTGGTGATGGTCCGTCTGAACCAATCAAACACTCACACCCAGTCAACAGATCTGGGTTTAATCCATCACCGTTCTTTAGCCCACTTTGCCACCCCAGTTCAGACATGGCCATATGCAAATCAGTCTGACCCTGTGCCTCATGGGAACTGTCCAGCCTGAACTGCAAAGCCATGCCTTCCCTGGACTGGAAACAAGCTTCCGAGGACCGGTTTCTGGCATTACTGCCGTCTTCAGCCCGGCTTGCTTGAATCCAGTGGCAAAGTGAGCCAGGGACTCACGTCTAAGCATACCCTGCCAACTAATGGCGAACACAGTGGTACAAAAGGGGGTGGTGATAGACGGAGGATCTGAACCAATCAAACACTCACACTCAGTCAACAGATCTGGGTTTAACCATCACTGTTCTTCAGTCCACTCTGCCACCCCAGTTCAGACATGGCTATATGCAAATCAGTCTGACCCTGTGCCTCATGGGAACAGTCCAACCTGAACTGCCAAGCCATGCCTTCCTTGGACCGGAAACAAGCTTCCGAGGACCGGTTTCTGGCATTACAGCCGTCTTCAGCCCGGCTTGCTTGAATCCAGTGGCAAAGTGAGCAAGGGACTCACGTCTGAGCATACCCTGCCAACTTATGGCAAATAAAGCGGTACAAAAGGGGGTGGGGATGGACGGAGCTTCTGAACCAATCAAACACTCACACCCAGTCAACAGATATCAGTTTAATCCATCACCGTTCTTTAGCCCACTCTGCCACCCAAGTTCAGACATGGCCATTTGCAAATCAAACTGACCCTGTGCCTCATGGGAACAGTCCAGCCTGAACTGCCAAGCCATGTCTTCCCTGGACCGGAAACAAGCCTCCGAGGACCGGTTTCTGGCATTACAGCCGTCTTCAGCCCGGCTTGCTTGAATCCAGTGGCAAAGTGAGCAAGGGACTCGCGTCTGAGCATACCCTGCCAACTTATAGCAAACAAAGCGGTACAAAAGGGGGTGGTGATGGACGGAGCATCTGAACCTATCAAACACTCACACCCAGTCAACAGATCTGGGTTTAATCCATCACCGTTCTTTAGCCCACTCTGCCACCTCAGTTCAGACATGGCCATATGCAAATCAGTCTGACCCTGTGCCTCATGGGAACAGTCCAGCCTGATCTGCCAAGCCATGCCTTTCCTGGACCGGAAACAAGCTTTCGAGGACTAGTTTCTGGCATTACAGCCGTCTTCAGCCTGGCTTGCTTGAATCCAGTGGCAAAGTGAGCTAGGGTCTCACGTCTGAGCATACCCTGCCAACTTATGGCGAACAAAGCGGGACAAAAGGGGGTGGTGATGGATGGAGCATCTGAACCAATCAAACGCTCACACCCAGTCAACAGATCTGGGTTTAATCCATCACCCTTCTTTAGCCCACTCTGCCACCCCAGTTCAGACATGGCCATATGCAAATCAGTCTGACCCTGTGCCTCATGGGAACAGTCCAGCCTGAACTGCCAAGCCATGCCTTTCAAGGACCGGAAACAAGCTTCCGAGGACCCGTTTCTGGCAATACAGCCATCTTCAGCCCGGCTTGCTTGAATCCAGTGGCAAAGTGAGCAAGGGACTCACGTCTAAGCATACCCTGCCAACTTATGGCAAACAAAGCGGTACAAAAGGGGGTGGTGATAGACGAAGCATCTGAACTAATCAAACACTTACACTCAGTCAACAGATCTGGGTTTAATCCATCACTGTTCTTCAGCCCACTCTGCCACCCCAGTTCAGACATGGCCAAATGCAAATCAGTCTGACCCTGTGCCTCATGGACCCAGTCGAGCCTGAACTGCCAAGCCATGTCTTCTCTGGACCGGAAACAAGCTTCCGAGGACCGGTTTCTGGCATTACAGCCGTCTTCAGCCCGGCTTGCTTGAATCCAGTGGCAAAGTGAGCAAGGGACTCGCGTCTAAACATACCCTGCCAAATTATGGCAAACAAAGCGGTACAAAAGGGGGTGGTGATGGACGGAGCATCTGAACCAATCAAACACTCACACCCAGTCAACAGATATGGGTTTAATCCATCACCGTTCTTTAGCCCACTCTGCCGAATATGTCTTTCCATTCCGCCCAAAAAAATCCTGCATACCATCACTCCGCATTTTTAAGTCCGCAAAAACCATTACTCCTCATGCCATGATTCCGTAAATTTTCACTTAGCATATGACTTCACTCCGCATGCAATTATAACGCAAATGCATGTGTGGTGAATTCATATACTTTGTAAAAGTACTTTATCTTTAAATATATATATATATATATATATATATATATATATATATATATATATATATATATATATATATATATATATGTATACACACATATATATATAATTTTAAATAACAAGAATTAAGTCTTTAAATTTACATTATATTTAGAACTATATTAATAATACACACACATATATATATATATATATATATATATATATATATATATATATATATATATATATATATATATATATATATATATATACCCTAAAAACTAATTCCACCCTAGTCCCTTTAAATACCCCAGCACCCTTAAACACTAACCCATCCTGACCCTAAAAATACCCCATGTACCCCAAAATCCAAACATACCCCTGAACCCTAAAAATACCCCTGTACCCCAAAACACAAAACAACCCCTGAACCCTAAAAGTACCCCTGTACCCCAAAACCCTAAACAACCCCTTAACCCCAAAAATACCCCTGTACCCCAAAACCCAAAACAATCCTTGAACCCTAAAAATACCCCTGTATCCCAAAACCCAAACCTACCCCTGAACCCTAAAAATACCCCTGTACCCCAAAACCCAAATCAACCCCTGAACCCTAAAAATACCCCTGTACCCCAAAACCCAAAACAACCCCATAACCCTAAAAATACCCCTGTACCCCAAAACCCAAAACAACCCCTGAACTCTAAAATTACCCCTGTACCCCAAAACCCAAACCTACCCCTGAACCCTAAAAATACCCCTGTACCCCAAAACCCAAAACAACCCCTGAACCCTAAAACTACCCCTGTACCCCAAAACCCAAAACAACCCCTGAACCCTAAAAATACCCCTGTACCCCAAAACGCAAACCTTCCCCTGAACCCTAAAAATACCCCTGTACCCCTTAACCCTATCATGATTTTAAAATGATTTTCGTCATAAAAGCATGCGAGATAAAAGCATATAATATATGAAGGCATGCAGAATGAAAAAATGCGGAGTAAAGGTACCTGCGGACTAATGGTATGAGGAGTGAAAGTATGAGGACTAAAAAATGCGGAGTGATGGTATTTTACCCACTCTGCCACCTCAGTTCAGACATGGCCATATGCAAATCAGTCTGACACTGTGCCTCATGGGAACAGTCCAGCCTGAACTGCTAAGCCATGCCTTTCCTGGACCGGAAACAAGCTTCCAAGGACCGGTTTCTGGCATTACAGCCGTCTTCAGCCCGGCTTGCTTGAATCCAGTGGCAAAGTGAGCAAGGGACTCACGACTGAGCATACCTTGCCAACTTATGGAGAACAAAGCGGTACATAAGGGGGTGGTGATGGACGGAGCATCTGAACCAAACAAACACTCACACCCAGTCAACAGATCTGGGTATAATCCATCACCGTTCTTTAGCCCACTCTGCCACCCCAGTTCAGACATGGACATATGCAAATCAGTCTGACCCTGTGCCTCATGGGAACTGTCCAGCCTGATCTGCCAAGCCATTCCTTCCCTGGACCGGAAACAAGCTTCCGAGGACCAGTTTCTGGCATTACAGCTGTCTTCAGCCCGGCTTTCTTGAATCCAGTGGCAAAGTGAGCAAGGGACTCACGTCTGAGCATACCTTGCCAACTTATGGCGAACAAAGCGGTACAAAATGGGGTGGTGATGGTCCGTCTGAACCAATCAAACACTCACACCCAGTCAACAGATCTGGGTTTAATCCATCACCGTTCTTTAGCCCACTTTGCCACCCCAGTTCAGACATGGCCATATGCAAATCAGTCTGACCCTGTGCCTCATGGGAACTGTCCAGCCTGAACTGCAAAGCCATGCCTTCCCTGGACTGGAAACAAGCTTCCGAGGACCGGTTTCTGGCATTACTGCCGTCTTCAGCCCGGCTTGCTTGAATCCAGTGGCAAAGTGAGCCAGGGACTCACGTCTAAGCATACCCTGCCAACTAATGGCGAACACAGTGGTACAAAAGGGGGTGGTGATAGACGGAGGATCTGAACCAATCAAACACTCACACTCAGTCAACAGATCTGGGTTTAACCATCACTGTTCTTCAGTCCACTCTGCCACCCCAGTTCAGACATGGCTATATGCAAATCAGTCTGACCCTGTGCCTCATGGGAACAGTCCAACCTGAACTGCCAAGCCATGCCTTCCTTGGACCGGAAACAAGCTTCCGAGGACCGGTTTCTGGCATTACAGCCGTCTTCAGCCCGGCTTGCTTGAATCCAGTGGCAAAGTGAGCAAGGGACTCACGTCTGAGCATACCCTGCCAACTTATGGCAAATAAAGCGGTACAAAAGGGGGTGGGGATGGACGGAGCTTCTGAACCAATCAAACACTCACACCCAGTCAACAGATATCAGTTTAATCCATCACCGTTCTTTAGCCCACTCTGCCACCCAAGTTCAGACATGGCCATTTGCAAATCAAACTGACCCTGTGCCTCATGGGAACAGTCCAGCCTGAACTGCCAAGCCATGTCTTCCCTGGACCGGAAACAAGCCTCCGAGGACCGGTTTCTGGCATTACAGCCGTCTTCAGCCCGGCTTGCTTGAATCCAGTGGCAAAGTGAGCAAGGGACTCGCGTCTGAGCATACCCTGCCAACTTATAGCAAACAAAGCGGTACAAAAGGGGGTGGTGATGGACGGAGCATCTGAACCTATCAAACACTCACACCCAGTCAACAGATCTGGGTTTAATCCATCACCGTTCTTTAGCCCACTCTGCCACCTCAGTTCAGACATGGCCATATGCAAATCAGTCTGACCCTGTGCCTCATGGGAACAGTCCAGCCTGATCTGCCAAGCCATGCCTTTCCTGGACCGGAAACAAGCTTTCGAGGACTAGTTTCTGGCATTACAGCCGTCTTCAGCCTGGCTTGCTTGAATCCAGTGGCAAAGTGAGCTAGGGTCTCACGTCTGAGCATACCCTGCCAACTTATGGCGAACAAAGCGGGACAAAAGGGGGTGGTGATGGATGGAGCATCTGAACCAATCAAACGCTCACACCCAGTCAACAGATCTGGGTTTAATCCATCACCCTTCTTTAGCCCACTCTGCCACCCCAGTTCAGACATGGCCATATGCAAATCAGTCTGACCCTGTGCCTCATGGGAACAGTCCAGCCTGAACTGCCAAGCCATGCCTTTCAAGGACCGGAAACAAGCTTCCGAGGACCCGTTTCTGGCAATACAGCCATCTTCAGCCCGGCTTGCTTGAATCCAGTGGCAAAGTGAGCAAGGGACTCACGTCTAAGCATACCCTGCCAACTTATGGCAAACAAAGCGGTACAAAAGGGGGTGGTGATAGACGAAGCATCTGAACTAATCAAACACTTACACTCAGTCAACAGATCTGGGTTTAATCCATCACTGTTCTTCAGCCCACTCTGCCACCCCAGTTCAGACATGGCCAAATGCAAATCAGTCTGACCCTGTGCCTCATGGACCCAGTCGAGCCTGAACTGCCAAGCCATGTCTTCTCTGGACCGGAAACAAGCTTCCGAGGACCGGTTTCTGGCATTACAGCCGTCTTCAGCCCGGCTTGCTTGAATCCAGTGGCAAAGTGAGCAAGGGACTCGCGTCTAAACATACCCTGCCAAATTATGGCAAACAAAGCGGTACAAAAGGGGGTGGTGATGGACGGAGCATCTGAACCAATCAAACACTCACACCCAGTCAACAGATCTGGGTTTAATCCATCACCGTTCTTTAGCCCACTCTGCCACCTCAGTTCAGACATGGCCATATGCAAATCAGTCTGACACTGCCTCATGGGAACAGTCCAGCCTGAACTGCCAAGCCATGCCTTTCCTGGACCGGAAACAAGCTTCCAAGGACCGGTTTCTGGCATTACAGCCGTCTTCAGCCCGGCTTGCTTGAATCCAGTGGCAAAGTGAGCAAGGGACTCACGACTGAGCATACCTTGCCAACTTATGGCGAACAAAGCGGTACATAAGGGGGTGGTGATGGACGGAGCATCTGAACCAAACAAACACTCACACCCAGTAAACAGATCTGGGTTTAATCCATCACCGTTCTTTAGCCCACTCTGCCACCCCAGTTCAGACATGGCCATATGCAAATCAGTCTGACCCTGTGCCTCATGGGAACTGTCCCGCCTGATCTGCCAAGCCATTCCTTCCCTGGACCGGAAACAAGCTTCCGAGGACCAGTTTCTGGCATTACAGCTGTCTTCAGCCCGGCTTGGTTGAATCCAGTGGCAAAGTGAGCAAGGGACTCACGTCTGAGCATACCCTGCCAACTTATGGCAAACAAAGCGGTACAAAAGGGGGTGGTGATGGACGGAGCATCTGAACCAATCAAACACTCACACCCAGTCAAAAGATCTGGGTTTAATCCATCACCGTTCTTTAGCCTACTCTGCCACCCCAGTTCAGACATGGCCATATGCAAATCTGTCTGACCCTGTGCCTCATGGGAACTGTCCAGCCTGAACTGCAAAGCCATGCCTTCCCTGGACTGGAAACAAGCTTCCAAGGACCGGTTTCTGGCATTACAGCCGTCTTCAGGCCGGCTTGCTTGAATCCAGTGGCATAGTGAGCAAGGGACTCACGTCTGAGCATACCTTGCCAACTTATGGCGAACAAAGCGGTACAAAATGGGGTGGTGATGGTCCGTCTGAACGAATCAAACACTCACACCCAGTCAACACATCTGGGTTTAATCCATCACAGTTCTTTAGCCCACTCTGCCACCCCAGTTCAGACATGGCCATATGCAAATCAGTCTGCCCCTGTGCCTCATGGGGACAGTGCAGCCTGAACTGCCAAGCCATGCCTTCCCTGGACCGGAAACAAGCTTCCGAGGACCGGTTCCTGGCATTACAGCCGTCTTCAGCCCGGCTTGCTTGAATCCAGTGGAAAAGTGAGGAAGGGACTCACGTCTGAGCATACCCTGCCAACTTATGACAAACAAAGTGGTACAAAAGGGGGTGGTGATGGACGGAGCATCTGAACCAATCAAACACTCACACCCAGTCAACAGATCTGGGTTTAATCCATCACCGTTCTTTAGCCCACTTTGCCACCCCAGTTCAGACATGGCCATATGCAAATTAGTCTGACCCTGTGCCTCACGGGAACAGTCCAGCCTGAACTGCCAAGCCATGCCTTTCCTGGACCGAAAACAAGCTTCCGAGGACCGGTTTCTGGCATTACTGCCGTCTTCAGCCCGGCTTGCTTGAATCCAGTGGCAAAGTGAGCAAGGGACTTACGTCTGAGCATACCCTGCCAACTTATGGCGAACAAAGCGGGACAAAAGGGGGTGGTGATGGTCGGAGCATCTGAACTAATCAAACACTCACACCCAGTCAACAGGTCTGGGTTTAATCCATCACCGTTCTTTAGCCCACTCTGCCACCCCAGTTCAGACATGACCATATGCAAATCAGTCTGACCCTGTGCCTCATGGGAACAGTCCAGCCTGAACTGCCAAGCCATGCCTTTCAAGGACCGGAAACAAGCTTCCGAGGACCCGTTTCTGGCAATACAGCCGTCTTCAGCCCGGCTTGCTTGAATCCAGTTGCAAAGTGAGCAAGGGACTCAAGTCTAAGCATACCCTGCCAACTTATGGCAAACAAAGCGGTACAAAAGGGGGTGTGATAGACAAAGCATCTGAACTAATCAAACACTTACACTCAGTCAACAGATCTGGGTTTAATCCATCACTGTTCTTCAGCCCACTCTGCCACCCCAGTTCAGACATGGCCAAATGCAAATCAGTCTGACCCTGTGCCTCATGGACCCAGTCGAGCCTGAACTGCCAAGCCATGTCTTCCCTGGACCGGAAACAAGCTTCCGAGGACCGGTTTCTGGCATTACAGCCGTCTTCAGCCCGGCTTGCTTGAATCCAGTGGCAAAGTAAGCAAGGGACTCGTATCTAAACATACCCTGCCAACTTATGGCAAACAAAGCGGTACAAAAGGGGGTGGTGATGGACGGAGCATCTGAACCAATCAAACACTCACACCCAGTCAACAGATCTGGGTTTAATCCATCACCGTTCTTTAGCCCACTCTGCAACCCCAGTTCAGACATGGCCATATGCAAATCAGTCTGGCCCTGTGCCTCATGGGAACTGTCCAGCCTGATCTGCCAAGCCATTCCTTCCCTGGACCGGAAACAAGCTTCCGAGGACCAGTTTCTGGCATTACAGCTGTCTTCTGCCCGGCTTTCTTAAATCCAGAGGCAAAGTGAGCAAGGGACTCACGTCTGGGCATACCCTACCAACTTATGGCGAACAAAGCGGTACAAAAGAGGGTGGTGATGGACGGAGCATCTGAACCAATCAAACACTCACACCCAGTCAACAGATCTGGGTTTAATCCATCACCGTTCTTTAGCCCACTTTGCCACCCCAGTTCAGACATGGCCATATGCAAATTAGTCTGACCCTGTGCCTCATGGGAACAGTCCAGCCTGAACTGCCAAGCCATGCCTTTCCTGGACCGGAAACAAGCTTCCGAGGACCGGTTTCTGGCATTACTGCCGTCTTCAGCCCGGCTTGCTTGAATCCAGTGGCAAAGTGAGCCAGGGACTCACCTCTAAGCATACCCTGCCAACTAATGGCGAACACAGTGGTACAAAAGGGGGTGGTGATAGACGGAGGATCTGAACCAATCAAACACTCACACTCCGTCAACAGATCTGGGTTTAACCATCACTGTTCTTCAGTCCACTCTGCCACCCCAGTTCAGACATGGCGATATGCAAATCAGTCTGACCCTGTGCCTCATGGGAACAGTCCAACCTGAACTGCCAAGCCATGCCTTCCTTGGACCGGAAACAAGCTTCCGAGGACCGCTTTCTGGCATTACAGCCGTCTTCAGCCCGGCTTGCTTGAATCCAGTGGCAAAGTGAGCAAGGGACTCACGTCTGAGCATACCCTGACAACTTATGGCAAACAAAGCGGTACAAAAGGGGGTGGTGATGGACGGAGCTTCTGAACCAATCAAACACTCACACCCAGTCAAGAGATATCAGTTTAATCCATCACCGTTCTTTAGCCCACTCTGCCACCCCAGTTCAGACATGGCCATTTGCAAATCAAACTGACCCTGTGCCTCATGGGAACATTCCAGCCTGAACTGCCAAGCCATGTCTTTCAAGGACCGGAAACAAGCTTCCGAGGACCCGTTTCTGGCAATACAGCCGTCTTCAGCCCGGCTTGCTTGAATCCAGTGGCAAAGTGAGCAAGGGACTCGCGTCTAAACATACCCTGCCAACTTATGGCAAACAAAGCGGTACAAAAGGGGGTGGTGATGGACGGAGCATCTGAACCAATCAAACACTCACACCCAGTCAACAGATCTGGGTTTAATCCATCACCGTTCTTTAGCCCACTCTGCCACCTCAGTTCAGACATGGCCATATGCAAATCAGTCTGACACTGTGCCTCATGGGAACAGTCCAGCCTGAACTGCCAAGCCATGCCTTTCCTGGACCGGAAACAAGCTTCCAAGGACCGGTTTCTGGCATCACAGCCGTCTTCAGCCCGGCTTGCTTGAATCCAGTGGCAAAGTGAGCAAGGGACTCACGTCTGAGCATACCCTGCCAACATTATGGCGAACAAAGCGGTACAAAAGGGGGTGGTGATGGACGGAGCATCTGAACCAATCAAACACTCACACCCAGTCAATAGATCTGGGTTTAATCCATCACCGTTCTTGAGCCCACTCTGCCACCCCAGTTCAGACATGGCCATATGCAAATCAGTCTGACCCTGCGGCTCATGGGATCAGTCCAGCCAGAACTGCCAAGCCATGCCTTTCCTGGACCGGAAACAAGCTTCCAAGGACCGGTGTCTGGCATTACAGCCGTCTTTAGCCCGGCTTGCTTGAATCCATGGCAAAGTGAGCAAGGGACTCACGTCTGAGCATACCCTGCCAACTTATGGCAAACAAAGCAGTACAAAAGGGGGTGGTGATGGACGGAGCATCTGAACCAATCAAACCCTCACACCCAGTCAAAAGATCTGGGTTTAATCCATCACCGTTCTTTAGCCCACTCTGCCACCCCAGTTCAGACATGGCCATATGCAAATCAGTCTGACCCTGTGCCTCATGGGAACTGTCCAGCCTGAACTGCAAAGCCATGCCTTCCCTGGACTGGAAACAAGCTTCCAAGGACCGGTTTCTGGCATTACAGCCGTCTTCAGGCCGGCTTGCTTGAATCCAGTGGCATAGTGAGCAAGGGACTCACGTCTGAGCATACCTTGCCAACTTATGGCGAACAAAGCGGTACAAAATGGGGTGGTGATGGTCCGTCTGAACCAATCAAACACTCACACCCAGTCAACAGATCTGGTTTTAATCCATCACCGTTCTTTAGCCCACTTTGCCACCCCAGTTCAGACATGGCCATATGCAAATCAGTCTGACCCTGTGCCTCATGGGAACTGTCCAGCCTGAACTGCAAAGCCATGCCTTCCCTGGACTGGAAACAAGCTTCCGAGGACCGTTTTCTGGCATTACTACCGTCTTCAGCCCGGCTTGCTTGAATCCAGTCGCAAAGTGAGCCAGGGACTCACGTCTAAGCATACCCTGCCAACTAATGGCGAACACAGTGGTACAAAAGGGGGTGGTGATAGACGGAGGATCTGAACCAATCAAACACTCACACTCAGTCAACAGATCTGGGTTTAACCATCACTGTTCTTTAGTCCACTCTGCCACCCCAGTTCAGACATGGCCATTTGCAAATCAAACTGACCCTGTGCCTCATGGGAACAGTCCAGCCTGAACTGCCAAGCCATGTCTTCCCTGGACCGGAAACAAGCCTCCGAGGACCGGTTTCTGGCATTACAGCCGTCTTCAGCCCGGCTTGCTTGAATCCAGTGGCAAAGTGAGCAAGGGACTCGCGTCTGAGCATACCCTGCCAACTTATAGCAAACAAAGCGGTACAAAAGGGGGTGGTGATGGACGGAGCATCTGAACCTATCAAACACTCACACCCAGTCAACAGATCTGGGTTTAATCCATCACCGTTCTTTAGCCCACTCTGCCACCTCAGTTCAGACATGGCCATATGCAAATCAGTCTGACCCTGTGCCTCATGGGAACAGTCCAGCCTGATCTGCCAAGCCATGCCTTTCCTGGACCGGAAACAAGCTTTCGAGGACTAGTTTCTGGCATTACGGCCGTCTTCAGCCTGGCTTGCTTGAATCCTGTGGCAAAGTGAGCAAGGGACTCACGTCTGAGCATACCCTGCCAACTTATGACAAACAAAGTGGTACAAAAGGGGGTGGTGATGGACGGAGCATCTGAACCAATCAAACAATCACACCCAGTCAACAGATCTGGGTTTAATCCTTCACCGTTCTTTAGCCCACTTTGCCACCCCAGTTCAGACATGGCCATATGCAAATTAGT
Source organism: Lissotriton vulgaris (assembly GCF_964263255.1). Taxonomy (NCBI): domain Eukaryota; kingdom Metazoa; phylum Chordata; class Amphibia; order Caudata; family Salamandridae; genus Lissotriton; species Lissotriton vulgaris. The sequence goes on from NC_141698.1 coordinate 1,151,373,397, forward strand.
CTGACCCTGTGCCTCACGGGAACAGTCCAGCCTGAACTGCCAAGCCATGCCTTTCCTGGACCGAAAACAAGCTTCCGAGGACCGGTTTCTGGCATTACTGCCGTCTTCAGCCCGGCTTGCTTGAATCCAGTGGCAAAGTGAGCAAGGGACTTACGTCTGAGCATACCCTGCCAACTTATGGCGAACAAAGCGGGACAAAAGGGGGTGGTGATGGTCGGAGCATCTGAACTAATCAAACACTCACACCCAGTCCACAGGTCTGGGTTTAATCCATCACCGTTCTTTAGCCCACTCTGCCACCCCAGTTCAGACATGACCATATGCAAATCAGTCTGACCCTGTGCCTCATGGGAACAGTCCAGCCTGAACTGCCAAGCCATGCCTTTCAAGGACCAGAAACAAGCTTCCGAGGACCCGTTTCTGGCAATACAGCCGTCTTCAGCCCGGCTTGCTTGAATCCAGTGGCAAAGTAAGCAAGGGACTCGTGTCTAAACATACCCTGCCAACTTATGGCAAACAAAGCGGTACAAAAGGGGGTGGTGATGGACGGAGCATCTGAACCAATCAAACACTCACACCCAGTCAACAGATCTGGGTTTAATCCATCACCGTTCTTTAGCCCACTCTGCCACCCCAGTTCAGACATGGCCATATGCAAATCAGTCTGGCCCTGTGCCTCATGGGAAATATCCAGCCTGATTTGCCAAGCCATTCCTTCCCTGGACCGGAAACAAGCTTCCGAGGACCAGTTTCTGGCATTACAGCTGTCTTCAGCCCGGCTTTCTTAAATCCAGTGGCAAAGTGAGCAAGGGACTCACCTCTGAGCATACCCTGCCAACATTATGGCGAACAAAGCGGTACAAATGGGGGTGGTGATGAAAGGAGCATCTGTACCAATCAAACACTCACACCCAGTCAATAGATCTGGGTTTAATCCATCACCGTTCTTTAGCCCACTCTGCCACCCCAGTTCAGACATGGCCATATGCAAATCAGTCTGACCCTGTGCCTCATGGGAACAGTCCAACCTGAACTGCCAAGCCATGCCTTCCTTGGACCGGAAACAAGCTTCCGAGGACCGGTTTCTGGCATTACAGCCGTCTTCAGCCCGGCTTGCTTGAATCCAGTGGCAAAGTGAGCAAGGGACTCACGTCTGAGCATACCCTGCCAACTTATGGCAAACAAAGCGGTACAAAAGGGGGTGGTGATGGACGGAGCTTCTGAACCAATCAAACACTCACACCCAGTCAACAGATATCAGTTTAATCCATCACCGTTCTTTAGCCCACTCTGCCACCCCAGTTCAGACATGGCCATTTGCAAATCAAACTGACCCTGTGCCTCATGGGAACAGTCCAGCCTGAAATGCCAAGCCATGTCTTCCCTGGACCGGAAACAAGCCTCCGAGGACCGGTTTCTGGCATTACAGCCGTCTTCAGCCCGGCTTGCTTGAATCCAGTGGCAAAGTGAGCAAGGGACTCGCGTCTGAGCATACCCTGCCAACTTATAGCAAACAAAGCGGTACAAAAGGGGGTGGTGATGGACGGAGCATCTGAACCTATCAAACACTCACACCCAGTCAACAGATCTGGGTTTAATCCATCACCGTTCTTTAGCCTACTCTGCCACCTCAGTTCAGACATGGCCATATGCAAATCAGTCTGACCCTGTGCCTCATGGGAACAGTCCAGCCTGATCTGCCAAGCCATGCCTTTCCTGGACCGGAAACAAGCTTTCGAGGACTAGTTTCTGGCATTACAGCCGTCTTCAGCCTGGCTTGCTTGAATCCAGTGGCAAAGTGAGCAAGGGACTCACGTCTGAGCATACCCTGCCAACTTATGACAAACAAAGTGGTACAAAAGGGGGTGGTGATGGACGGAGCATCTGAACCAATCAAACACTCACACCCAGTCAACAGATCTGGGTTTAATCCATCACCGTTCTTTAGCCCACTTTGCCACCCCAGTTCAGACATGGCCATATGCAAATTAGTCTGACCCTGTGCCTCACGGGAACAGTCCAGCCTGAACTGCCAAGCCATGCCTTTCCTGGACCGAAAACAAGCTTCCGAGGACCGGTTTCTGGCATTACTGCCGTCTTCAGCCCGGCTTGCTTGAATCCAGTGGCAAAGTGAGCAAGGGACTTACGTCTGAGCATACCCTGCCAACTTATGGCGAACAAAGCGGGACAAAAGGGGGTGGTGATGGTCGGAGCATCTGAACTAATCAAACACTCACACCCAGTCAACAGGTCTGGGTTTAATCCATCACCGTTCTTTAGCCCACTCTGCCACCCCAGTTCAGACATGGCCATATGCAAATCAGTCTGACCCAGTGCCTCATGGGAACTGTCCAGCCTGAACTGCAAAGCCATGCCTTCCCTGGACCGGAAACAAGCTTCCGAGGACCGGTTTCTGGCATTACAGCCGCCTTCAGCCCGGCTTGCTTGAATCCAGTGGCAAAGTGAGCAAGGGACTCACGTCTGAGCATACCCTGGCAACTTATGGCGAACAAAGCGGTACAAAAGGGGGTGGTGATGGACGGAGCTTCTGAACCAATCAAACACTCACACCCAGTCAACAGATCTGGGTTTAATCCATCACCGTTCTATAGCCCACTCTGCCACCCCAGTTCAGACATGGCCATATGCAAATCAGTCTGCCCCTGTGCCTCATGGGAACAGTCCAGCCTGAACTGCCAAGCCATGCCTTTCCTGGACCAGAAACAAGCTTCCAAGGACCGGTTTCTGGCATTACACCCATCTTCAGCCCGGCTTGCTTGAATCCAGTGGCAAAGTGAGCAAGGGACTCACGACTGAGCATACCTTACCAACTTATGGCAAACAAAGCGGTACTTAAGGGGGTGGTGATGGACGGAGCATCTGAACCAAACAAACACTCACACCCAGTCAACAGATCTGGGTTTAATCCATCACCATTCTTTAACCCACTCTGCCACCCCAGTACAGACATGGCCATATGCAAATCAGTATGACCCTGTGCCTCATGGGAACAGTCCAGCCTGATCTGCCAAGCCATTCCTTCCCTGGACTGGAAACAAGCTTCCGAGGACCAGTTTCTGGCATTACAGCTGTCTTCAGCCCGGCTTTCTTGAATCCAGTGGCAAAGTGAGCAAGGGACTCACGTCTGAGCATACCCTGCCAACATTATGGCGAACAAAGCGGTACACAAGGGGGTGGTGATGGACGGAGCATCTGAACCAATCAAACACTCACACCCAGTCAACAGATCTGGGTTTAATCCATCACCGTTCTTTAGCCCACTCTGCCACCCCAGTTCAGACATGGCCATATGCAAATCAGTCTGACCCTGTGCCTCATGGGAACTGTCCAGCCTGAACTGCAAAGCCATGCCTTCCCTGGACTGGAAACAAGCTTCCAAGGACCGGTTTCTGGCATTACAGCCGTCTTCAGCCCGGCTTGCTTGAATCCAGTGGCATAGTGAGCAAGGGACTCACGTCTGAGGATACCTTGCCAACTTATGGCGAACAAAGCGGTACAAAATGGGGTGGTGATGGACGTCTGAACCAATCAAACACTCACATCCAGTCAACAGATCTGGGTTTAATCCATCACCGTTCTTTAGCCCACTCTGCCACCCCAGTTCAGACATGGCCATATGCAAATCAGTCTGACCCTGTGCCTCATGGGAACAGTGCAGCCTGAACTGCCAAGCCATGCCTTCCCTGGACCAGAAACAAGCTTCCGAGGACCGGTTTCTGGCATTACAGCCATCTTCAGCCCGGCTTGCTTGAATCCAGTGGCAAAGTGAGCAAGGGACTCACGTCTGAGCATACCCTGCCAACTTACGACGAACAAAGCGGTACAAAAGGGGGTGGTGATGGACGGAGCTTCTGAACCAATCAAACACTCACACCCAGTCAACAGATCTGGGTTTAATCCATCACCGTTCTTTAGCCCACTCTGCCACCCCAGTTCAGACAAGGCCATATGCAAATCAGTCTGCCCCTGTGCCTCATGGGAACAGTCCAGCCTGAACTGCCAAGCCATGCCTTCCCTGGACTGGAAACAAGCTTCCGAGGACTGGTTTCTGGCATTACAGCCGGCTTCAGCCTGGCTTGCTTGAATCCAGTGGCAAAGTGAGCAAGGGACTCACGTCTGAGCATACCCTACCAACTTATTGCAAACAAAGCAGAACAAAGGAGGGTGGTGATGGACGGAGCTTCTGAACCAATCAAACACTCACACCCAGTCAACAGATCTGGGTTTAATCCATCACCGTTCTTTAGCCCACTCTGCCACCCCAGTTCAGACATGGCCATATGCAAATCAGTCTGCCCCTGTGCCTCATGGGAACAGTCCAGCCTGAACTGCCAAGCCATGCCTTCCCTGGACTGGAAACAAGCTTCCGAGGACTGGTTTCTGGCATTACAGCCGGCTTCAGCCTGGCTTGCTTGAATCCAGTGGCAAAGTGAGCAAGGGACTCACGTCTGAGCATACCCTACCAACTTATGGCAAACAAAGCGGAACAAAGGAGGGTGGTGATGGACGGAGCATCTGAACCAATCAAACACTCACACCAGTCAACAGATCTGGGTTTAATCCATCACCGTTCTTTAGCCCACTTTGCCACCCCAGTTCAGACATGGCCATATGCAAATCAGTCTGACCCTGCGGCTCATGGGATCAGTCCAGCCAGAACTGCCAAGCCATGCCTTTCCTGGACCGGAAACAAGCTTCCAAGTACCGGTTTCTGGCATTACAGCCGTCTTCAGCCCGGCTTGCTTGAATCCATGGCAAAGTGAGCAAGGGACTCACGTCTGAGCATACCCTGCCAACTTATGGCGAACAAAGCGGTACAAAAGGGGTGGTGATGGACGGAGCATCTGAACCAATCAAACACTCACACCCAGTCAAAAGATCTGGGTTTAATCCATCACCGTTCTTTAGCCCACTCTGCCACCCCAGTTCAGACATGGCCATATGCAAATCAGTCTGACCCTGTGCCTCATGGGAACTGTCCAGCCTGAACTGCAAAGCCATGCCTTCCCTGGACTGGAAACAAGCTTCCAAGGACCGGTTTCTGGCATTACAGCCATCTTCAGCCCGGCTTGCTTGAATACAGTGGCATAGTGAGCAAGGGACTCACGTCTGAGCATACCTTGCCAACTTATGGCGAACAAAGCGGTACAAAATGGGGTGGTGATGGACGTCTGAACCAATCAAACACTCACATCCAGTCAACAGATCTGGGTTTAATCCATCACCGTTCTTTAGCCCACTCTGCCACCCCAGTTCAGACATGGCCATATGCAAATCAGTCTGACCCTGTGCCTCATGGGAACAGTGCAGCCTGAACTGCCAAGCCATGCCTTCCCTGGACCGGAAACAAGCTTCCGAGGACTGGTTTCTGGCATTACAGCCGTCTTCAGCCCGGCTTGCTTGAATCCAGTGGCAAAGTGAGCAAGGGACTCACGTCTGAGCATACCCTGGCAACTTATGGCGAACAAAGCGGTACAAAAGGGGGTGGTGATGGACGGAGCTTCTGAACCAATCAAACACTCACACCCAGTCAACAGATCTGGGTTTAATCCATCACCGTTCTTTAGCCCACTCTGCCACCCCAGTTCAGACATGGCCATATGCAAATCAGTCTGCCCCTGTGCCTCATGGGAACAGTCCAGCCTGAACTGCCAAGCCATTCCTTCCCTGGACTGGAAACAAGCTTCCGAGGACCAGTTTCTGGCATTACAGCTGTCTTCAGCCCGGCTTTCTTGAATCCAGTGGCAAAGTGAGCAAGGTACTCACGTCTGAGCATACCCTGCCAACATTATGGAGAACAAAGCGGTACAAAAGGTGGTGGTGATGGACGGAGCATCTGAACCAATCAAACACTCACACCCAGTCAACAGATCTGGGTTTAATCCATCACCGTTCTTTAGCCCACTCTGCCACCCCAGTTCAGACATGGCCATATGCAAATCAGTCTGACCCTGTACCTCATGGGAACTGTCCAGCCTGAACTGCAAAGCCATGCCTTCCCTGGACTGGAAACAAGCTTCCAAGGACCGGTTTCTGGCATTACAGCCGTCTTCAGCCCGGCTTGATTGAATCCAGTGGCATAGTGAGAAAGGGACTCAAGTCTGAGCATACCTTGCCAACTTATGGCGAACAAAGCGGTACAAAATGGGGCGGTGATGGACGTCTGAACCAATCAAATACTCACATCCAGTCAACAGATCTGGGTTTAATCCATCACCGTTCTTTAGCCCACTCTGCCACCCCAGTTCAGACATGGCCATATGCAAATCAGTCTGACCCTGTGCCTCATGGGAACAGTGCAGCCTGAACTGCCAATCCATGCCTTCCCTGGACCGTAAACAAGCTTCCAAGGACTGGTTTCTGGCATTACAGCCATCTTCAGCCCGGCTTGCTTGAATCCAGTGGCAAAGTGAGCAAGGGACTCACGTCTGAGCATACCCTGCCAACTTATGGCGAACAAAGCGGTACAAAAGGGGGTGGTGATGGACGGAGCTTCTGAACCAATCAAACACTCACACCCAGTCAACAGATCTGGGTTTAATCCATCACCGTTCTTTAGCCCACTCTGCCACCCCAGTTCAGACATGGCCATATGCAAATCAGTCTGCCCCTGTGCCTCATGGGAACAGTCCAGCCTGAACTGCCAAGCCATGCCTTCCCTGGACTGGAAACAAGCTTCCGAGGACTGGTTTCTGGCATTACAGCCGGCTTCAGCCTGGCTTGCTTGAATCCAGTGGCAAAGTGAGCAAGGGACTCATGTCTGAGCATACCATACCAACTTATGGCAAAGAAAGCGGAACAAAGGAGGGTGGTGATGGACAGAGCATCTGAACCAATCAAACACTCACACCAGTCAACAGATCTGGGTTTAATCCATCACCGTTCTTTAGCCCACTTTGCCACCCCAGTTCAGACATGGCCATATGCAAATTAGTCTGACCCTGTGCCTCATGGGAACAGTCCAGCCTGAACTGCCAAGCCATGCCTTTCCAGGACCGGAAACAAGCTTCCGAGGACCGGTTTCTGGCATTACAGCCGTCTTCAGCCCGGCTTGCTTGAATCCAGTGGCAAAGTGAGCAAGGGACTCACGTCTAAGCATACCCTGCCAACTAATGGTGAACACAGCGGTACAAAAGGGGGTGGTGATAGACGGAGCATATGAACCAATCAAACACTCACACTCAGTCAACAGATCTGGGTTTAACCATCACTGTTCTTCAGTCCATTCTGCCACCCCAGTTCAGACATGGCCATATGCAAATCAGTCTGACCCTGTGCCTCATGGGAACAGTCCAGCCTGAACTGCCAAGCCATGTCTTCCCTGGACCGGAAACAAGCTTCCGAGGACCGGTTTCTGGCATTACAGCCATCTTCGGCCCGGCTTGCTTGAATCCAGTGGCAAAGTGAGCAAGGAACTCGCGTCTGAGCACACCCTGCCAACTTATGGCAAACAAAGCGGTACAAAAGGGGGTGGTGATAGACGAAGCATCTGAACTAATCAAACACTTACACTCAGTCAACAGATCTGGGTTTAATCCATCACTGTTCTTCAGCCCACTCTGCCACCCCAGTTCAGACATGGCCAAATGCAAATCAGTCTGACCCTGTGCCTCATGGACCCAGTCGAGCCTGAACTGCCAAGCCATGTCTTCCCTGGACCGGAAACAAGCTTCCGAGGACCGGTTTCTGGCATTACAGCCGTCTTCAGCCCGGCTTGCTTGAATCCAGTGGCAAAGCGAGCAAGGGACTAGCGTCTAAACATACCCTGCCAACTTATGGCAAACAAAGAGGTACAAAAGGGGGTGGTGATGGACGGAGCATCTGAACCAATCAAACACTCACACCCAGTCAACAGATCTGGGTTTAATCCATCACCGTTCTTTAGCCCACTCTGCCACCTCAGTTCAGACATGGCCATATGCAAATCAGTCTGACCCTGTGCCTCATGGGAACAGTCCAGCCTGAACTGCCAAGCCATGCCTTTCCTGGACCGGAAACAAGCTTCCAAGGACCAGTTTCTGGCATTACACCCATCTTCAGCCCGGCTTGCTTGTATCCAGTGGCAAAGTGAGCAAGGGACTCACGACTGAGCATACCTTGCCAACTTATGGCGAACAAAGCGGTACATAAGGGGGTGGTGTTGGACGGAGCATCTGAACCAAACAAACACTCACACCCAGTCAACAGATCTGGGTTTAATCCATCACCGTTCTTTAGCCCACTCTGCCACCCCAGTTCAGACATGGCCATATGCAAATCAGTCTGACCCTGTGCCTCATGGGAACAGTCTAGCCTGATCTGCCAAGCCATTCCTTCCCTTGACCGGAAACAAGCTTCCGAGGACCAGTTTCTGGCATTACAGCCGTCTTCAGCCCGGCTTGCTTGAATCCATGGCAAAGTGAGCAAGGGACTCACGTCTGAGCATACCCTGCCAACTTATGGCGAACAAAGCGGTACAAAAGGGGGTGGTGATGGACGGAGCATCTGAACCAATCAAACACTCACACCCAGTCAAAAGATCTGGGTTTAATCAATCACCGTTCTTTAACCCACTCTGCCACCCCAGTTCAGACATGGCCATATGCAAATCAGTCTGACCCTGTGCCTCATGGGAACTGTCCAGCCTGAACTGAAAAGCCATGCCATCCCTGGACTGGAAACAAGCTTCCAAGGATCGGTTTCTGGCATTACAGCCGTCTTCAGCCCGGCTTGCTTGAATCCAGTGGCATAGTGAGCAAGGGACTCACGTCTGAGCATACCTTGCCAACTTATGGTGAACAAAGCGGTACAAAATGGGGTGGTGATGGAGGTCTGAACCAATCAAACACTCACATCCAGTCAACAGATCTGGGTTTAATCCATCACCGTTCTTTAGCCCACTCTGCCACCCCAGTTCAGACATGGCCATATGCAAAACCGTCTGACCCTGTGCCTCATGGGAACAGTGCAGCCTGAACTGCCAAGCCATGCCTTCCCTGGACCGGAAACAAGCTTCCGAGGACCGGTTTCTGGCATTACAGCCGTCTTCAGCCCAGCTTGCTTGAATCCAGTGGCAAAGTGAGCAAGGGACTCACGTCTGAGCATACCCTGCCAACTTATGGCGAACAAAGCGGTATAAAAGGGGGTGGTGATGGACGGAGCATCTGAACCAATCAAACACTCACACCCAGTCAACAGATCTGGGTTTAATCCATCACCGTTCTTTAGCCCACTCTGCCACCCCAGTTCAGACATGGCCATATGCAAATCAGTCTGACCCTGTGCCTCATTGGAACAGTCCAGCCTGAACTGCCAAGCCATGCCTTTCCTGGACCGGAAACAAGCTTCCAAGGACCAGTTTCTGGCATTACACCCATCTTCAGCCCGGCTTGCTTGAATCCAGTGGCAAAGTGAGCAAGGGACTCACGACTGATCATACCTTGCCAACTTATGGCGAACAAAGCGGTGCATAAGGGGGTGGTGTTGGACGGAGCATCTGAACCAAACAAACACTCACACCCAGTCAACAGATCTGGGTTTAATCCATCACCGTTCTTTAGCCCACTCTGCCACCCCAGTTCAGACATGGCCATATGCAAATCAGTCTGACCCTGTGCCTCATGGGAACAGTCTAGCCTGATCTGCCAAGCCATTCCTTCCCTTGACCGGAAACAAGCTTCCGAGGACCAGTTTCTGGCATTACAGCCGTCTTCAGCCCGGCTTGCTTGAATCCATGGCAAAGTGAGCAAGGGACTCACGTCTGAGCATACCCTGCCAACTTATGGCGAACAAAGCGGTACAAAAGGGGGTGGTGATGGACGGAGCATCTGAACCAATCAAACACTCACACCCAGTCAAAAGATCTGGGTTTAATCCATCACCGTTCTTTAACCCACTCTGCCACCCCAGTTCAGACATGGCCTAATGCAAATCAGTCTGACCCTGTGCCTCATGGGAACTGTCCAGCCTGAACTGCAAAGCCATGCCATCCCTGGACTGGAAACAAGCTTCCAAGGATCGGTTTCTGGCATTACAGCCGTCTTCAGCCCGGCTTGCTTGAATCCAGTGGCATAGTGAGCAAGGGACTCACGTCTGAGCATACCTCGCCAACTTATGGCGAACAAAGCGGTACAAAATGGGGTGGTGATGGAGGTCTGAACCAATCAAACACTCACATCCAGTCAACAGATCTGGGTTTAATCCATCACCGTTCTTTAGCCCACTCTGCCACCCCAGTTCAGACATGGCCATATGCAAAACAGTCTGACCCTGTGCCTCATGGGAACAGTGCAGCCTGAACTGCCAAGCCATGCCTTCCCTGGACCGGAAACAAGCTTCCGAGGACCGGTTTCTGGCATTACAGCCGTCTTCAGCCCGGCTTGCTTGAATCCAGTGGCAAAGTGAGCAAGGGACTCACGTCTGAGCATACCCTGCCAACTTATGGCGAACAAAGCGGTACAAAAGGGGGTGGTGATGGACGGAGCATCTGAACCAATCAAACACTCACACCCAGTCAACAGATCTGGGTTTAATCCATCACCGTTCTTTAGCCCACTCTGCCACCCCAGTTCAGACATGGCCATATGCAAATCAGTCTGACCCTGTGCCTCATGGGAACTGTCCAGCCTGAACTGCAAAGCCATGCCTTCCCTGGACTGGAAACAAGCTTCCAAGGACCGGTTTCTGGCATTACAGCCGTCTTCAGCCCGGCTTGCTTGAATCCAGTGGCATAGTGAGCAAGGGACTCACGTCTGAGCATACCTTGCCCACTTATGGCGATCAAAGTGGTACAAAATGGGGTGGTGATGGACGTCTGAACCAATCAAACACTCAGATCCAGTCAACAGATCTGGGTTTAATCCATCACCGTTCTTTAGCCCACTCTGCCACCTCAGTTCAGACATGGCTATATGCAAATCAGTCTGACCCTGTGCCTCATGGGTATAGTCCAGCCCGAACTGCCAAGCCATGTCTTCCCTGGACCGGAAACAAGCTTCTGAGGACCGGCGTCTGGCATTCCAGCCGTCTTCAGCCCGGCTTGCTTGAATCCAGTGGCAAAGTGAGAAAGGGACTCACGTCTGAGCATACCCTGCCACACTTATGGCAGCCAAAAGAGGTACAAAAGGGGGTGGTGATGGACGGAGCATCTGAATCAATCAAACACTCACACCCAGTCAAAAGATCTGGGTTTAATCCATCACCGATCTTTAGCCAACTCTGCCATCCCAGTTCAGACATGGCTATATGCAAATCAGTCTGACCCTGTGCCTCCTGGGAACAGTCCAGCCCGAACTGCCAAGCCATGTCTTCCCTGGACCGGAAACAAGCTTCCGAGGACCAGTTTCTGGCATTCCAGCCGTCTTCAGCCCGGCTTGCATGAATCCAGTAGCAAAGTGAGCAAGGGACTCACGTCTGAGCATACCCTGCCACACTTATGGCGGCCAAAAGCGGTACAAAAGGGGGTGGTAATGGACGGAGCATCTGAATCAATCAAATACTCACACCCAGTCAAAAGATCTGGGTTTAATCCATCACCGTTCTTTAGCCTACTCTGCCATCCCAGTTCAGACATGGCTATATGAAAATCCGTCTGACCCTGTTCCTCTTGGGAACAGTCCAGCCCGAACTGCCAAGCCATGTCTTCCCTGGACCGGAAACAAGCTTCCGAGGACCGGTTTCTGGCATTCCAGCCGTCTTCAGCCCGGCTTGCTTGAATCCAGTGGCAAAGTGAGCAAGGGACTCACGTCTGAGCATACCCTGCCACACTTATGGCGGCCAAAAGCGGTACAAAAGGGTGTGGTGATGGACGGAGCATCTGAATCAATCAAACACTCACACCCAGTCAAAAGATCTGGGTTTAATCCATCACCGTTCTTTAGCCTACTCTGCCACCCCAGTTCAGACATGGCTATATGCAAATCAGTCTGACCCTGTGCCTCATCGGAACAGTCCAGCCCGAACTGCCAAGCCATGTCTTCCCTGGACCGGAAACAAGCTTCCGAGGACCGGTTTCTGGCATTACAGCCGTCTTCAGCCCGGCTTGCTTGAATCCAGTGGCAAAGTGAGCAAGAGACTCACGTCTGAGCATACCCTGTCACACTTATGGCAGCCAAAAGCGGTACAAAAGGGGGTGGTGATGGACGGAGCATCTGAATCAATCAAACACTCACACCCAGTCAAAAGATCTGGGTTTAATCCATCACCGTTCTTTAGCCTACTCTGCCACCCCAGTTCAGACATGGCTATATGAAAATCAGTCTGACCCTGTGCCTCATGGGAACAGTCCAGCCCAAACTGCCAAGCCATGTCTTCCCTGGACCGGAAACAAGATTCCGACGACGGGTTTCTGGCATTCCAGCCGTCTTCAGCCCGGCTTGCTTGAATCCAGTGGCAAAGTGAGCAAGGGACTCACGTCTGAGCATACCCTGCCACACTTATGGCGGCTAAAAGCGGTACAAAAGGGGGTGGTGATGAACGGAGCATCTGAATCAATCAAACACTCACACCCAGTCAAAACATTGGGTTTAATCCATCACCGTTCTTTAGCCTACTCTGCCACCCCAGTTCAGACATGGCTATATGCAAATCAGTCTGACCCTGTGCCTCATGGGAACAGTCAAGCCCAAACTGCCAAGCCATGTTTTTCCTGGACCGGAAACAAGCTTCCGAGGAGCGATTTCTGGCATTCCAGCCGTCTTCAGCCCGGCTTGCTTGAATCCAGTGGCAAAGTGAGCAAGGGACTCACATCTGAGCATACCCTGCCACACTTATGGTGGCCAAAAGCGGTTCAAAAGGGGGTGGTGATGGACGGAGCATCTGAATCATTCAAACACTCACACCCAGTCAAAATATCTGGGTTTAATCCATCACCGTTCTTTAGCCTACTCTGCCACCCCAGTTCAGACATGGCTATATGCAAATCAGTCTGACCCTGTGACTCATGGGAACAGTCCAGCCCGAACTGCCAAGCCATGTCTTCCCTGGACCGGAAACAAGCTTCCGAGGACCGGTTTCTGGCATTCCAGCTGTCTTCAGCCCGGCTTGCTTGAATCCAGTGGCAAAGTGAGCAAGGGACTCACGTCTGAGCATACCCTACCACACTTATGGCGGCCAAAAGCGGTACAAAAGGGGGTGGTGATGGACGGAGCATCTGAATCAATCGAACACTCACACCCAGTCAAAATATCTGGGTTTAATCCATCACCGTTCTTTAGCCTACTCTGCCACCCCAGTTCAGACATGGCTATATGCAAATCAGTCTGACCCTGTGCCTCATGGGAACAGTCCAGCCCGAACTGCCAAGCCATGTCTTCCCTGGACCGGAAACAAGCTTCCGAGGACCGGTTTCTGGCATTCCAGCCATCTTCAGCCCGGCTTGCTTGAATCCAGTGGCAAAGTGAGCAAGGGACTCATTTCTGAGCATACCCTGCCACATTTATGGTGGCCAAAAGCGGTACAAAAGGGGGTGGTGATGGACGGAGCATCTGAATCAATCAAACACTCACACCCAGTCAAAAGATCTGAGTTTAATCCATCACCGTTCTTTAGCCTACTCTGCCACCCCAGTTCAGACATGGCTATATGCAAATCAGTCTGACCCTGTGCCTCATGGGAACAGTCCAGCCCGAACTGCCAAGCCATGTCTTCCCTGGACCGGAAACAAGCTTCCGAGGACCGGTTTCTGGCACTCCAGCCGTCTTCAGCCCGGCTTGCTTGAATCCAGTGGCAAAGTGAGCAAGGGACTCACGTCTGAGCATACCCTGCCACTCTTATGGCGGCCAAAAGCGGTACAAAAGGGGGTGGTGATGGACGGAGCATCTGAATCAATCAAACACTCACACCCAGTCAAAAGATCTGCAGCCCGATCCTCTCCCTGGGCCGGGAGACGACTGGCGCTGCCTCGCGCCGCCGCTGGGCCCCGCCTAGGCCCTCATCACCACCGCTGCTCAGCGCTAAATTGTGGCCACCTCCGCTCCCATTGACTCCGTCCTGGCGGCCCTCGGAGCCAGGAGAGGGCCGCCGCCTTGCAGAGGTAGGCTGTGCTAGGCTTCGGAAGCTGGGACACTCACCCCACGTGACGGGGGTGCCCGGCCGTGTCATTGGCTGCGCCCCCGCCCATAGCCGCGCAGCCATTGACTGCTGTTGACACGCCCCGGGAGGCCGCTCCGCGATTGGCCACTGTGGTCGGGCCCCTCTACCAGCCTTCTCCTGATTGGTTCCTGGGCCTGGAAGCCATTGAAGGCCCGGGGACAGCCTTCTGAGACCCCGGAGTGCTCCGAGAGAGAGCGAGAGCCCTCACCTGCCAGTGCAGGCCCCTGGAGGGCTGGGAATCGATCGTAATGCCCCTTGAGGCGTACCAGAGGGCCGGAGCCCTCCCCACCATTTGCAACCCTCCGCAAGGGGCCGGGTTGGCCCGAAGAACGCAGGTAACGCCCTGGGGGAGGGCGGAGAACCTGCACAGAAATGGGGCCTCCCAGGAGCGAGTAGGAGGCCCCGAAACTGCCCCTCCCCTCTGGAGGACTTGAGACTGGGCCCTGTTGGCCCCCAATTAGCCCCTACAAAGACTAGAATGCGGTGGAGACTCCGGTAGGCCCCCTGGACCTGGGACTAGTCGAGTTCACCCCTGACTGGGGTACAAGTTGAATGCCTGTTAACGCCAGGTACTGCTTAATGCCATGCTTCTTGCTGCTTGAGGCCGGGGTGTTCTTTGCCATAATGAAGTGCTCATCCTAGCCATATGCATGGTTTAACCTGGCTCATGAAATGTTTTACTTCTGTTGATAGAATGGTTTACCTTTAATGAAATGTTTTTCTCCTGCTCAGGGAAGTGTTTTCTACCCCTGCTACAACAGTGATCTGCTTGTGCCTGCCTAATGAAAGGCGTTATTCTTACATAATAAGATGTTACCTGCTTTCTAATGACCTGTGTACTCCTGATTGAAGGAATGTTTTTCCTTATATGATGAAATGTTGACTCTTACCAGAGGAAAGGTTTTATTCCGACCTGATGAAATGCTTATCTTTACCACATGAAATGTTTTGCTCTTGCCTGGTGAAATAGTTGCTTCCCTCAAGGAAATATGCTAAGGAGTTCTGGCTACCGTGATTATTAATTGCCCTAAATGACTTGCCAAATCAAAATTCTGATCTTAGATAAAGCTTATTGATTTTTACTCAAACCTACTGGTCTGGTGTCAGTCCTTGCGTGCATTTATTGTCTCAGTGGATGTGTGTGCTGTATGGTCACTTTACACCTAAGCTTTCGGGTGCCTACCTGCTCACGCCAAGCTACCCCCCCTGGGGAACTGGTGAACCCAGTTCCTACAGGAGCCAAACTAGATGCCATATGAAAGTATGGATGAATGTGGGAACATGATTCCACAAGAAGACACTCCCTGGGTACTGCTATCATTGCACTTATATGGCCATGACCCTGATAGGCATTGAGACACACATTGTCATTCAAATCAACACTCATCACAGTTAAATACAAGTGAAGGTGCATAGACTTATTAGCACATGTTTGTCAGTACGGTCAAAATAAGTGCCACAACATGCAGACCAATGCAGCAGTATGTCAGAATGAGGAAGGTTGCCAAACGCTGCTGTCCACTCTGGGGCGTGCCTCAACTTTCACAGGTGTGTGTTAAGCCGCGTTGTTTTCTGCTCATTAATTCGGAGTCCAGGCAAATACAGCCATGTCCACTTTTGTCGTGGGATATGTGATCAGATCACCAAGATGCAACAAGGTTTTGGGACATATGCATTGTGTTCCAATCTGTTGTGACAGCAGTTACATAGTTACTCGTCCATGAAAGCGATTGCAGCTTTGTAGGCTAACATTTCCATGAGGTCTTTGTCTACTTCATCAAACAGGATGGCAATTCCATCCATTTGCAGGTCTGAACAGATGTGCTGCTTCCACCCCCTTTCACTAACTTGCACTACAGCCCAATAGGGAGCGGTTCAATGTGGTCACTGCACACAAGGATTTGTGCAAGCTCCCAGGTCCAGCTGCCTGCATGTAAGCCAATTATCAAGGCATCCCATAAACAGATATCACGGTGAAACTCCTGGTCATGGGCCAACAGGGGGTGCAAACACCAGGGCATGCAAACACTCCTTGCATGCCCTGGCATTAGACAAATGTCCCCTGTGTACTTTTGTTCCCATCAGACATGCCACAACCACCAGCACGGGTCTTACCATCAATGCAGCATTACTTAACTGTAGATCCCTACGCAAGCACTGCATAGAAATCTTTCACTTACTTGAGGACCAGAACCTTAACATCCTATTCCTAACGGAAACCTGGCTAGATGACTATTCTGACCCTAACATTATTCAGGCACTCCCCCCTGGATACGCCCTCTCCAGACTGGATAGGATAGAAGGTAGAGGGGGTGGCATCGCCATCGCCACGAAAGCCCCTCTAGTATGTACCTTATCCCCTTTACAGGTGGACCATAGTGAAGCTGGCTCTTTCACGATTAATACTGGTCCCAACCACTCTATATCGGGTATTCTGATATATCGTCCACCGGGAAGGCTATTTGACTTTACCTCCACTTTGATGGAAGCAATAACTCACTTAGCACTAAGGAAATCTCATCTACTTGTGCTAGGAGATCTTAATGCCCACTTTGAAGACCCCTTAGACACTGACGCAACTGATATTCAAGCTGAGCTCCTCTCGGTACAGCTCGAACTTAAGAATAAGGAACCATCTCATCAATTAGGGCATTTATTAGACCCCGTTTTTGGCAACTGGAAGGGAGTCCACACCTCAGACCCCCAACCTATACCTTGGTCGGATCATTACATCATCCCTATTACAATTCAATTAGACAGAACCGAGCAATATCAACAGCAATCTATACGTTATAAACGCAGAAAATGGAAGAACTTCTCAATAGAATCTTTCAATAAAATTGTCCACGATGAAGGTCCTCCCAAAGGGGATGATTGCGAGACAGCAAACAAGCACATACACAACTTCGTCACCAAGGCTCTTGATATCACTGCCCCTATGCGCACTATGAACAATGCCAGGAGAACCAAAAAAACTGCTCCCTGGTTCAGTCAAGAATTACAAACCATGAAGACGGCATGTAAAAAGCTTGAAAGAGCATGGCGCCTTAATTTCTGCCCAGAAATCAAAATACAATATAAAATAGCGCAAAAAATATATAACAGAACTATACGACTGTCTAAGGCAGCTCACTACCATACCCGCATTATGGAGGCAGAAAACTCCTCCAAGGAACTGTATCAAATATACAAAGAAATCTCCATAGTGGATGCAACTCCCTCCTCCCAAAATGATTCTGTCAAAACTTGCAACAATATTGCTCAGTACTTCTCAGGAAAGATCACTAAAATATATGCCAGCTTCTCCAATAATATAAAACCGGCATCTGAGTTTACCGAAAATGTTAATTTATCAAACACTACAGAGTGCCTAGGCTCTTTCGTAGTTCCTCCCTGTGAAGCTCTAGCTAAAATGTGCAAGAACATCAAATCTGGATCTCCTCGAGATCCCGCGCCTCCGAAAATTCTAGCGGAAGCTTTCCCTGCTCTAGAGCCTCACTTCAGACATCTGCTCCAAGTCTCTTTCTCCCCTGCGTGTTTACCAGCGGAATGGAAACAGGCAGTAGTGTTACCGATCAAAAAAAAGCCGAACATAAGTCAAGACATTCTGGAAAACCTCCGTCCAATACCTCTGCTACCTTACCTTGCTAGCTGAGAAAATCGCTAATATCCAACTTATGGAACATCTAGAAACTCATAATGCTTTCCACAAATCTCAATCGGGGTTCAGATCTAAATTTTCTACAGAAACTGCTCTCCTGAGAGCCACTGAAACCCTACGGGAAGGAGCGGATCAGGGCAAAACCATGGCGCTCATCATGCTGGATCTCAGTGCCGCGTTTGACACTGTAGCGCATTCCATTCTGCTACAGTGGCTAAACAGAGCGGGAGTCATCAATAAGGCACTGGGATGGCTTAAGGCCTTTCTGATCAACAGAAGCTTTCAAGTCCAAAGAGGAACTTTTCTCTCAGACAGCGTGATGCTTGAACAGGGGGTGCCTCAGGGCTCTGCCCTGAGTCCAACCCTGTTCAATTTATACATGGCCCCCCTGGCAGAAGTGGTGCAATCGTTCAGCGTAGAGCTTGTCTCTTACGCCGACGACACGCAACTTCTCATATCATTGTCTCAGGCCCCTTCTCTGGAAGCAGATAACTTTAACGCTTGCATGAGTAGGCTTGCCACTTGGACTAAATGGCACCAAAACGGAGGTCCTCGTAATTGGAGGCAACGAGGCAAAATGGACTAAAGAATGGTGGCCCAACTGCTTGGGTCCTTTGCCCCCTCCCAATCGGGAAGCAAAAAATCTAGGTGTCTGGGTAGACAACAAATTGTCTTTTGATAGCCACATCAGGAAAACGGTAGGCAAATGTTTTGGAGTGATGAAAACGCTCAATCGCACCCTTGATCTGTTGCCTTTAAATTCCAGACGCACCATGACGCAAGCACTAATTACTTCACGTATGGATTACGGGAATGTGCTGCTCCTAGGAACATCTGCCAAAAACATCAAGAAACTACAGGTTCTTCAAAATGCTGCAGCGCGCCTATTGCTAAGACTCCCCCGCAGAGCCCCCTCGAGACCCTCTCTAGCATCCCTCCACTGGCTACCTATTAGCAAGAGGATTGTTTTCAGAGCCCTGTTATGGTGCCATAGGACAATCCACCAAAGAGCGCCGGCTTATATGTCGGATCTCGCATCCCTGTATGAACCTAATAGATCCCTCAGATCGAAAGGCATAGGTCTGCTCAGAACCTATTGCCCCAAGAAAGCCAGAATGGGAGGCAGATCTTTCCGATCATTAGCGGCCAAGCACTGGAATCTCCTGCCCACGGACACCAGGCTAGAGACCAATGAGGCCTCTTTTAGGAAGAGGCTGAAAACGTTTTTATATACTTCATAATGGCACCTCTCTCTCTCCTCATAAATGCTCTCTCCACAGCGCGGGGACACGCCGGGACGCGTCACCAGGCGCTTTATAAACCCCTTTAAACTAAACTAAAAACTAAACACACATGTCAAAATCCAGTTCAGCTACCTTCCCGTTCGATAGGCAGACATGCACCACTTGAATGTACATAATTGACAATGCAATACAGGCTGAACGCAGGTGACGTTGGCAAGGCGAAAGCTTAGCCGGTGACCAATCACTGCCAATGGCGGTGCCCCCAGTAAATGCAGGATATGTGCACTGTACTGTTCCACGTAACACGGATTGTGCATGTGTCCAGGATGTTCGGCCATTGCGTCGGTGGCTCTGGGTGAAGCAGGCACTGATCTGACTAGCGCCAGTTCTGTGGATGAAATGCCACATCTCGGATCAATGAGTTGTTTTAGTGTGCAACAGTTGTATGCCTGGGATGTTGTGGGAGTAAGTGTGAAGGGCATTCCTTGCAAGATAACTTCGAGCAAGGACTTCTGTCTGTGGGGTGTGTATACGTTGTTCCTTCTAAGAGCTGTGCATAGTGTGGGAGTCATCATCAGCTGCTATGATATCTGTCAAGGGGTGCCGGGCACATGCAATTCCGAGGTCGGAGGTGCAGATGTGCTCCCGTCCGATGGTTCAAACAAAGGAGCTTTCATCCCAATGTTAGTTTGTCATCTGCTTGCATTTAGGCAATGTAGTGTGGCTTGTTGGGGGTGGGGTTTTGGATGTGTGCGACTTTGGGATTCATGTTTGACATGTCTTGCATTTGGCATATGAGCTTATTAAACAAAACAATTGGTTCTGTTGGGGTTTCAATTGCTTTCGAGTACTCAGTGAGCATAAAGCTTACTTGCAACACATACCAATGATTTGAGAGAGAAGAATAAAACAACATGACACACACCAAAGTTAGAATTCAATAATGTTTTCAGAAATCAGCATCAAATATTCACGGCTGTCACAATTTACAAATTCAATTGCAATAAGAAGTAGGTGATTGTGGTGAATAAGTGACATGTGGTGATTGGTGATGTTGACAGTACACTATAAACAAGACAAATAAACGTGCGATCAAAAAGAGGAAAAGTCTTTCTGTTTGTCCTCATGATTTTTGCACATATGCTACAAGATCCATTGATAAGTTAAACTGTGATCATGAGCACTGTGCAGACATATGTGGTACGTTGAGGTTTGGACCCCGTTAGTAGCGCAAAATGTACATTGCGTCAAGGTGTGTCTTCTTCAGGACAGGAGGGGGGAGTAGGCAGCCAAATTGCAGATTCTCTTGTATGTCTGCAAGTATGAAGGGCTTCTTATTCAGGGAGTGGATTATGATTAAAACCTCTCCATTCTCCTCCAGCCGGTTGGAGCCTCAATAGTTTCCTTTAAACGACTTCTACCCGTCGGTTGGAGTCTTTTGTTATGGCCATTCAAGAGATTTATGTTATCTGACAAAAATGCATCCATCCAGCAGCTGCTTAGTTCAAAGCATATGAGCGGCATCACTGTGTGTTATGTTGCCTCACAGCTGCTCCTCACTCCCCCTGAGCCTATTTACTTATGTGCTCTGCGCAGTTGCATCACCTGCACTCCTAAGACACACCATTGTCATGCCCGTCTGCACATGTCCACAAGCCTGACGACGATACTGTGATGTTGGCCGTTGTTGGTGGTGGGCCATGTGAGTGTAGGCCTATGGTAAGGATAGGGCGGACACAGATGTAGAGTACATGCCTGGCTGAACTAGTGCAGCTAATGTGTCTAGGCATTTGGCTCATGCTGCAGCAATACAGATAGACACAACTCTTGGCATGTATGATCCTGGACCCTGAGTGGTCTTGCACTCCTTCATTACTCCGTTCGTGCAGTTATTAAAAAAACATAATAACACTGTAGCCATTCATGAGACTTTGACAACAAGGGCTTTCATGGTGTACTGTGTACACTCAGGAAGGAGAGGAAAGAAGAACAAAACCACAAATGTAATGCAATCTGTTTGGCATTGTGACTGTGATTGTGCATCACGTGGGATGCAGCATCATTCAGGAAGCTGCAGATGGCAGCGGGGATGGAAGCAGTAAGCCAAGAGGAACAAAAGAAAGACATGCAGGCCTATGGCAAAAGCAGCACACTAACGACTACTACAAAATGGCCACCAGCCACATGATCACTCACATAACAACAAGCAGGAGGACTGTAAAAAACAGTGACCTCAAGCAGACCTATATGGTCAAACAGAGGAGGCATGCTAAACAACACAGCTTTAATGCAACAAATGCAAAAACAAAAATCCACAGGGCTAAAAAGAGGTTCGCAAGTTACACAACAAACTCACGACACACATCCAACAAGGCATTTATTCAACACACACGAAAAAGTGAAATTTACCCCAAAACCACATTTTATAATTCAATCCAATGCCACCCATGCCATAAATGATGTTTAAATTCAACAGACACCACAGAAATAGTTGATTCATGCACACCTGAGTAGCTTTGGGCATACTGGCTGAAAGGACTATTGGCAGATTACTGGGCTAGTAAATTAAATACATGTTGCACATTGATTGCAAATGTTGGAGAAAATCTATAAACATTGCAACATGGTTCCTTCATAAAAGAGAACTAGTAGAAAAGTACATGCAAAGTAAAACAACTAGGCCCCTACTGAACCTACTGGCTACCCACAACAATAATTATAAAAAAATTATGATGAGTACCAAAAAATGCAGGTGCGATGCCCCAAACAAACAAAACCAATTTCCCAATTTACTTGTAAAATCTCAAATCCAAAAGTCCTCAAATCCAATGTGATATATCATGCAGCAGACACAAAGAGTGATACTTCCAGCTCCAAATCCAAATGAAAAGTAAATAGGACATGGACAAAGCACTCGGAGGAGCCTGCTGAACAGGAACAGGAAGTTGGATACACTGGGTCATTTACTTCCTCTTAAAAAAAAAGTTTACAAAAAAAACTTCTTGCACAAAAAAGTACAGCCAAATGTCAATCCGTGGAAGTCAGATGGTGTGTCCAAATGACGTGTTTACAATCATTCACTCTCGTAGGACTATGCAGCAGGCTACCAAATCTCATGGTGCACACAAACGGATATGAAGTCCCGTCAGCGAACTAAGGCATCCCGGTAATTCGCTCCTTCATTCGTGAAAGCGCATTTTGAAAGTGTGAACCAAAAAAAACCTGCACTCAGTTGCGGAGCCCTGAGTTTTCGGTAACTCCGCCTTTTACGCGGAGTTACCAAAAAATCTGCAAACTCCGCGAGCAGAGCCGAGTTTTCTGCTCAGGGTTACTCTCTTCTCACATATGGACCCACAGAGGCAGATAGAGTCAATAATACATAAACCCATACCTTGACCTTCTGTATCCAGTACATACCGGGAACCTCTCTTCTCACCTGTGGACCCACAGAGGCAGATGGAGTCAATAATACATTAACCCATACCCAGACTGTCTGTATTCATTACATACCATTGACCTCTCGATCACATATGTGGACCCGCAGAGGATGATTGAGTCAATAATACATTAAAGCTAAGCAAGGAGCTAAACCCCTTACACATCTTCTTTAAATGCTGCATACAGTGACTTAAACCATGTGAACTAAATCAAGATAATGGCTCTCTACAGTCACTCAAACAGGACAGCAAAATCCTTGTGACAGAGACCATCCTGAAGCTCCAACACTTCAAAACCCAATGACAGTCCCCTCTTCTACTCTTCTGTGTTAGCACCTTGTCAGGGGTATGAAGCACTAAACAAATATAACAGCACTGCAATAAAATACCTGTGTCGCTTTTCTTGATATACAATTACATATGTATACTAACCGTGGGTGAAGCACTACGCTACGCTTGCATAGTTTGCGAAGTTTGCGCAACTTCGCACTACACAAACTGCACGTAGCACATTGCGAACACGCATAGCGTAGTGCAGCGGTCGTTTTTTGCTTGCTCGCGGTCCTCAACGTCATGTTGGCGACCAAGCAAAATGACATTTCCTCGTTAGCGATCAGCAACACCAAGTTGCCAATCACGAGCATGGAAAATAAACCTCCCGGCGAGATTTTCAATGCGGGGAGGTCAGGTTTCTCATTGCAAGTTGTCGTGTATGCTCGCGACCGCTCACGATGAGAAACTACCAGTCTGCATTGAGAAAGCTGCCGCTTGAGTAAAAATGTACTCGAGCGGCAGAAAACTACAGCTTGCACTGGGTAAGATGCCGTTTTTAATGATTGCAAAGTGCCGGATGCTTTGTCAGCACTGTGCAATCATTGAAAACAGCATCTTGCACAGTGCGAACAGGGTACTACGCAGTTAGCATAGTGCTATGCGTAGTTCGCGTGGTGCGAAGTGCACTTCAGGTAGCTACGCGTAGCGCTACTTCGCGAACTACTCCCAGAGTTAATGTATACTGTATCATGGTGGTTCCAACTGTTCATCAGGCACACACTGATACATGCATTTTCCAGTACATTGCAACATTTGTACAGGTATATATAAGTAACTGCCAGTTCACATGTACATCTTGACCCAAACTCCTAGTAAGTGGTTACTGTGTTGCATGAGAGATATCACATAACAATAACTGAGTATCTGCAAAATTGACCTTCCACTACATTCTAAGCAAGAATATGGTCACCATTCTTAATTTAAGTTATTCTTGTGACTTGCAACCATACTGGTGCTTACAGGTGAATAATGTCCCTTGTGTGTGTGCATTGCTTTCTGTATGCATTCTGGGGTAAACTGATCAATAACAGCCCTTGTATGTACATACTGCTTCCGGTATATATTCTGGTGCACAGTTATTAATAATGGCCCCTGCGTTTGCCTGCCGCTTCCGGTATATATTCTGGTGCATACTGATCAAGAATGGCCCTTAAATAAGCATACTGCGTCCTGTATGCATCCTGGTCCTTATTGATCAACAATGGCCTTGGCATGTGTATACTGCATCCGGTATATATATTTTGGTGTGCATTCATTAATAATGTCCCCTGTGTGCGCATCCTGCTTCCTGCATATAGTATGATGCACACTGATCAATAATGGCCCTTGCATTTGCCTACTGCTTCTGATATATATGTTCTGGTGAACACTGGTGAATAATGACCCTTGCATGTACATACTGCTTCTATTATATATTCTGGTGTATACTGATCAATAATGACCCTTGCCTGTGCATACAGTTACCAGTATGTACATCCAGTGCATACTGATCAATACTGGCCCTTGCATGTGTATAAAGCTTTCGATATGTATTCCGGTGCATACTAATCAATAGCAGCCCTTCCATTTGCATACTACTTCCAGTATATATTCCTGTCCACACTGATCAACAGTGGCCCTGGTCCTTATGTGTTTTGTAAATACTACTTTCAGTATATTTTCCGGTGTACACTGATCAATACAGGCCATTGTGGTGGCTTACTGCTTCTGATATGTATTCCGGTGCACAGTGATCAATAATTGCCCTTTCATGTGCATACCTTTCAAGTGCATATTGCGGTGCACAGTTATCAATAATGGCCTTGCGTGTACACTGCTTCCAGTATATATTGTTGTGCGCATTAGTAGATACTTTTACATGGTGCTCACTGGATTCAAGATTATGGTATACACTATAACCTTGTGACTAAATCCTCCCCAAGCTGTGATGCTTTTGTTAGAAGTTTCCTTTGTGAAGTGGTCATATTATCTCCATTTGACGTGATAACAGCTGGAAAACACTTGTCCCATTGGCAGACTTCTAGTTGTGTACAACTACACAGTAGCAATTGTGCCTTCCACTGTTAGTTCTAAACACACGGTAGAAGTGCTCTGGTATGATGCTTGCACTGTAATAATGGTAGTAATAATCGATACATTCCCATGATGCCTTGCTATGGTGTATTAAATACCCTTTTAAAATATGGGTGATTCTTGGTGCATTTACACATTATTGTATCTGCTGTCAGAGATCTACAACGGCACTGTTGGTGTATCCTGGCTGAATCCATGACGGTACGAACTCACCTATTCATCCATTCATGTACATATCAGTCCAAACAGATTTCAGTCCACTCATTAATTTGACCACTGATTCATGCAAGTTTTCTATTGTTTTAGTCACATAATTACTTGTTCAGCACTTCATGCTTGCATTTTCCCATTCATCCTTGCAGTCATAGTCAATATTACCCAAGCACTCTGTCATTTACTCAACCATCCAACTGTTGATTCATTTCTCACAATCTCCAGGTCACAGGTCCATATGTACACGCACTCGTAAATACACAGAGAAGAATATTCTCCAATAAAGAAGGCAGACCTAATAGCTTTGCCAATGCTTGTTTTCATTACTGACACTCCACATATCCCTGCACCTGTTCTATTACCCAATGCACAGATGCCCCATTATTGAACAGACACATTTCCCTTTAGTCCATGCATAAACGTTCCACTGCCATCCGGACGTCACAGTATTCAGAAGTTACAAGTGCTATTATTTATCACATATCTTGCTGAAGCTTTAAGTCCTCATATTTCCTACTATGTATGATAGACCTGTCAGCCTTAGTATGGTCTTCTCCCTAACTCTTTCCCTGCTTACCTCCTCGTCTTGCTGATTCTTTTTGTTGGCCTTAGGACTCTGAGGCCTTTACCACTGCTGACCCATGCTAAAGTACCTGTGCTTCATGCAAAAACCTGGTTAAAATTGGTATATATCCTCAAATAGGATATTTGATTTATCTGTAAGTCCTTATTAGAGTGTACTTACTACCTCTGCCCTGGGTCTGTAAATGAAATGCTTCTTGTGGGCCTGCAGCACTGATTGTGCCACTCACGCAAGTAGTCCTTTAAACATGTCTCTGGTCTGAAACTGCAAATCCTGTGTGGCAGTTTACTACCTCTTCAACTTAGCATTTAAAACCCCTTGCCAAGCCTTAAGGTAGTCCCTAAGTAGCTCATAGAGCAGCATGAAATGTACATAAAAGGTAGGACACGTACTTTTAAATTTTGCTGGTCCTGGCAGTGAAAAACACCTACATTTGTATTTCTCTACTATGAGGCCTCCTCCTATCATAGGTTAACATTGGGAATTCCTTATTACACTTTTAAGCTGTAATGCCTGATTACAAAGGAGCATCTCTGTTATATATTACATCTTTGGAATGGTAATGTTATAATTCTGGGTTTGTGACCGCTTGACCTTGTGCAATCACTCTAGACATCCACACATACAGGAAGGTTATGTGTGTCTGAGTGTCCCTTTGTACCCTTATGGCTCATCCTTGGCAGGATGGGAAGGAGGATCTGGCACTTACAGTCCAATACACAATGTCCTGTCCCCACACAAAGAGCTGATTACCCCCACAGATAGTCTTGAGCCATTGCTGGGAAGAAAGGACTTCTGTGAATTTCAAAGACCCTTCTTTGAAGTCAGCTCTACTTCAAAGTCACAACTGAGCATAAGTACTGGGTCACTGACCCAACCAAGTCAGACACATCTGGACCTGTAAAGAATCTCTGTCAGAAGAACTGCTGTGCTGCTACGAATGACTGACACTCTGACAGTCTGATGGACTGCTGACCTGGAAGACCTCCTTTTCTGCTGTGTTGCTGCCTGCTACTCTCTGACCCTGCTGAGGGAGAGCTGGGCTCTGTCTGGCAACCAAAGTGACCTCCAAGGGCTTTCTGACTTGCCTCCTGTTGCTTGAGACTCAGAGATATCAAATTCTCTACTCCTACTCCTGTGTTTGGTTCATTAGAAGCGGACCCAATACTTCTTCCGAAAAATCAATGCCTCTTCAGTCTGCATGTAGGAGAAGCAGCGCAGTGACCATGTTGCAGGAGCATAATTGGTTCATCGCACTTAGAACTAGCACATAACATTCAGCGCATGATACATGGGAACCGCGCATTGCTGCTGCAGCAGTGGGGAGAGATCGATGCATCTGATCAACTGCATTGGAGAAACCCAGCTCATCTCACTCAGAACCATCGCATCTCGAACTCGGCGCTTTGCCGTCAGTACAGACGCATAACCTCGACTGTGGGATTGACACCAATGCATCACTCATTTGCACTCCTCATCTTACTGGTGCAAACAGGATCAGGTTACTTTGTTCATTGGGCCTGCATGGCTCCTGTACTTTCCAGTGCTCCATCATGGTTGGCCCAAACTCTTGTCTTTGCCCCAGTCTAGTGTGGCCAGATAAACCCGATCTTTAAAATTGTATATCTCGACTTTTACTTATTGGGTTTTTATCATTGTGGTCTTAATTTATTTAAACAATTATTCTTTATTTTTCTAACCTGGTGTGAAGTCTTTTTGTGGTGCTTTTACTGTATTACTGTGTGCTGTGTTGCACACATATTTTACACATTGCCTCTTTAGATAAACCTGACTGAGTGTGCCAAGCTACCTGCACATGTTATCTAAATATGTTTCTGACTTACCCTGACTAAGATTGTGATTCTTACTTGGAGAGGGTGCATACCTCTACAAACCATAAATACAATTTCCAACGCTATAACATACATGTTTATCTCCATAACAGAATACTGCTGTGCTTCATAGGTTGCAAAAAAACACAGTTGGTGGACAGAATGCAGAACAATGTCTGGGCCTAAATCCATCGTTGTTTTGCACTCCACACCACCCTAGGTCAGACACTGGCTATAAGCAAATCAGCCTTGACCCTGTGCCTCATGGGAACAGTCCAGCCCGAACTACCAAGCCCTGTCTTTCCTAGACCGGAATCAAGCATCCAAGGACTGGTTTCTGGCTATCAGCCTTCTTCAGCCTGGATAGCTTGACTCCAGTGATGTGGAGAGCCTGGGACTCACGTCTGAGCATACCCATCCCACTCGGGGTGAAAATTGCAAAAAACATACATGTTCATCTCCATAACAGAATAATGCTGTGCTTCATAGGTAGACAGCGCCAGGTTATTGATCAAGATTCCTTGATTAGAAAAAAATGCCTGTTCAATAAACTGATCACTCATCAGATGAAAAGTATTTTCAAATATGCATGTGGTCCAGGTGTGAGCAGTGACCACCAGGGAGCTCGCACTAGAGGCCTCTCTGCCTGCTGAAATTGATGTTATTGCAGACACCTGTCAGACTCCAGGCAGAGGTTATTTCTGAAGGCAGCAGGTGGCAGGGAGGCGGGCTTGTTAGAGACACCAATGGGAGGGAGCATCATGGGAGGGCTCATTATTGTGAACAAGAATCACAACAACTTGCTAGAGATGCCAGGAGAAGGTAACATCTAGGGAGAGCTCACCTGTGTGATCAAGAATCACAAAAATAAAGGTCAAATCCTTCTAAAAACTGCATCTTGTCGTGTACCTTCCATCTCTCAGAACTCCCTGTGCCTTCGGCAGACATTCTCCCATCACAGAGAAGGATTCAGTACAGCATCTATTACACTGCTACAATGAAGCATGCATCTATCAGTTGTACACCTTGTCTCACACCCCCACAGTGAAACATTCATCTATCAGTTGTACACCTTGTCTCACACCCCCACAGTGAAACATTCATCTATCAGTTGTACACCATGTCTCACACCCCTACAGTGAAGCAGTCATCTATCAGTTGTACACCATGTCTCACACCCCCACTGTGAAGCATTTATCTATCAGTTGTACACCATGTCTCACACCCCCACAGTAAAACATTCATCTATCAGTTGTATACCATGTCTCACACCCCCACAGTAAAACATTCATCTATCAGTTGTATACCATGTCTCACACCCCCACAGTGAAACATTCATCTATCAGTTGTACACCATGTCTCACACCCCCACAGTAAAACATTCATCTATCAGTTGTACACCATGTCTCACACCCCCACAGTGAAACATTCATCTATCAGTTGTACACCAGGTCTCACACCCCCACAGTAAAAGATTCATCTATCAGTTGTACACCATGTCTCACACCCCCACAGCGAAACATTCATCTATCAGTTGTACACCATGTCTCACACCCCCACAGTAAAACATTCATCTATCAGTTGTTTTCCATATCTCACACCCCCACAGTGAAACATTCATCTATCAGTTGTACACCTTGTCTCACACCCCCACAGTGAAACATTCATCTATCAGTTGTACACCATGTCTCACACCCCCACAGTGAAACATTATTCTATCAGTTGTACACCATGTCTCACACCCACACAGTAAAACATTCATCTAAAAGTTGTACCCCATGTCTCACCCCCCCACAGTGAAACATTAATCTATCAGTTGTATACCATGTCTCACACCACACAGTGAAGCATTCATCTCAGTTGTACACCATGTCTCACACCCACACAGTAAAATATTCATCTAAAAGTTGTACACCATGTCTCACACCCCCAGAGTGAAACATTCATCTATCAGTTGTATACCATGTCTCACACCACACAGTGAAGCATTCATCTATCAGTTGTATACCATGTCTCACACCCCCACAGTGAAACATTCATCTATCAGTTGTATACCATGTCTCACACCACACAGTGAAGCATTCATCTATCAGTTGTACACCATGTATCACACCCCTACAGTGAAACATTATTCTATCAGTTGTACACAGTGTATCACACCCCTACAGTGAAACATTCAACTATCAGTTGTACACCATGTCTCACACCCCCACAGTGAAACATTCATCTATCAGTTGTACACCATGTCTCACACCCCCACAGTGAAACATTCATCTATTAGTTGTACACCATGTCTCACACCCCCACAGTGAAGCATTTATCTATCAGTTGTACACCATGTCTCACACCCCCACAGTGAAACATTCATCTCTCAGTTGTACACCATGTCTCACACCCCCACAGTGAAACACCCATCTATCAGTTGTACACCATGTATCACACCCCCACAGTGAAACATTCATCTATCAGTTGTACAAAATGTCTCACACCACACAGTGAAGCATTCATCTATCAGTTGTATACCATGTCTCACACCACACAGTGAAGCATTCATCTATCAGTTGTACACCATGTCTCACACCACACAGTGAAGCATTCATCTATCAGTTGTACACCATGTCTCACACCCACACAGTAAAACATTCATCTAAAAGTTGTACACCATGTCTCACACCCCCACAGTGAAACATTCATCTATCAGTTGTATACCATGTCTCACACCACACAGTGAAGCATTCATCTATCAGTTGTACACCATGTCTCACACCCCCACAGTGAAACATTCATCTATCAGTTGTATACCATGTCTCACACCACACAGTGAAGCATTCATCTATCAGTTGTACACCATGTCTCACACCCCCACAGTGAAACATTCATCTATCAGTTGTATACCATGTCTCACATCACACAGTGAAGCATTCATCTATCAGTTGTATACCATGTATCACACCCCTACAGTGAAACATTATTCTATCAGTTGTACACAGTGTATCACACCCCTACAGTGAAACATTCAACTATCAGTTGTACACCATATCTCACACCCCCACAGTGAAACATTCATCTATCAGTTGTACACCTTGTCTCACACCCCCACAGCGAAACATTCATCTATCAGTTGTACACCATGTCTCACACCCCCACAGCGAAACATTCATCTATCAGTTGTACACCATGTCTCACACCACCACATTAACGCTTTCACCTTCGTTGTACTGTGAATAGTATACTACCACAGTGAAACGGTCACCTATG
Source organism: Lissotriton vulgaris (assembly GCF_964263255.1). Classification (NCBI taxonomy): domain Eukaryota; kingdom Metazoa; phylum Chordata; class Amphibia; order Caudata; family Salamandridae; genus Lissotriton; species Lissotriton vulgaris. The sequence goes on from NC_141698.1 coordinate 1,151,404,122, forward strand.
AGTTGTAAAGCATCTGTCAAACCCCCACAGTGAAGTCTTCACCTGTGGATTGTTCAGCCCCTGTTCCACCACTCCAGTCATGCATGAATCAGGAAGTTGGCCAGCTTCTGTCATACCCTCACTGTAAAGCATGCCCTTATAGGTTGTACAGAATCTCTCACACCACCAGAGTGGAGCAAACACCTGTGTGTTGTATAGTGGAGCGTCCCCCCAGTTCAATGTGCATTCGTACAGTGCACTGTCAGTACGTCACACTGCACCAGTGAGGCACCCTCTCTGCCCCCGTTTGTTTAACATCCTCTATACAAGTGCTGTGGATTACCAACCCCCACAGTACAACGTGCATCAGTACAGAGTACTGTTAGTCTGTCGCTCTGCACCTGTGATGCACTCTCTCTGCACCACCTGTCTGTAGAATATCCTCCATACATGTGCCATGGATTACCCTCCAGAGTGCAGCATGCATTGGCATTTTTGCATAGTTAATTTGTCTCACTGCACCAGTGATGTACCCTCTCTGCACCCCCCTGTTTAAAAACATCATCCATACAAATACTGTGGATTACCACCCCTAGAGTGCAGCGTGCATCAGTAAAGTGCACTGTTAGTCTCTTATACTGCACCAGTGATGCACTCTCTCTGCACTACCCTGTCTGTAGAACATCCTCTATACAAGTACTGTGGATTACCCACCAGAGAGGGGCATGCATCTACCCTGCACCATCCTGTCTGTAGAAAATCCTCCATACAAGAACTGTGGACTGTCACCCCCCAGAATGCAGTAGGCATTGGTACAGCGCACTCTTAGTCAGTTACACGGCACCAGTGATTGACCATTCTGTAAACCCTGCCTGTAAAACATCCTCCTTACAAGTGCCATGAATTACCCGACCCAGAGGGCAGCATGCATCAATACCGTGCACTGTTATTCTGTTACACTGCACCAGTGATGCACCCTCTCCGAACCCTCCTGTCTCTAGAACGTCCTCCACAAAGGTACTGTGAATAACCCCCTTAGGGCCCGATTCACAAAAGTAATCTGAGACAAAATCCTAACTTTACGACTTGCGGTATTCACAGAAGGCATTTAGGAGTTCTGAAAGTTAGGACTTTGTCTCAGGCAATCTCAAGTTTTGGTCTTAAGTTAAACTTAAGACAAATTTAAGTTTAACTGAGACAAAATCCTAACTTTACAACTTTCGGTATTCACAGAAGGCATTTAGGAGTACTAAAGTTAGGACTGTGTCTCAGTCCATCTCAAGTTTTGGTCTTAAGCTAAGCTTTAAACAAACTTAAGTTTAACTGAGATGAAATCCTAAATTTACTACTAAGGGGCAGATTCACAGAACTAATCTAAGACAAAATCCTAAACTTACTACTTTTGGTATTCACAGAAAGCACTTACGACTCCTAACTTTACATCCGCACTCGAGCTGGAATTTCCTCACCCGGACCGTACTCTCTGCACCCGACCGTACTCTTTGGCTCGAGCAGTAGTCTCAAGGTTGTGCTCTAATCTCCAGCTGGGGCCGGATAAACTGTGTAATCAATAGGCCGGATTGCAATTTTTACAAAATGGAACATTAGGAATATGTGATAAATGGTAGAGGAGGTCATGAAAAACAGTTGGGCAGGGAAAAGGGGATTGCCAGATACAACATCATAACCAAGAAAAGTTTTCTCCTTTGCATCATGGTACATGCTCTGCACAATTTGTGCTCCCCTCAGTGTTGAGTAGGAGTGTATTTTGTAGTGCACTCTCTTCTCACCACCCTGTGTGCAGAACATCCTCCATAAAAGTACTGTGGATTACCCCTCCAGAGTTCAGCGCATCAGTACAGTGCACTGTTAGTCTGTTGCACTGCACCACTGATGCACCCTCTCTGCACTACCTTGTCTGTAGAACATCCCCAAAACAGTACTGTGGATTGCCCTTGAAGCCTGCACCATGTGTCGGTACTGTACACTGTTAGTCTTCCACACTGCATCATTGAGGCACCCCCTTTACATTACCCTGTCTGTAGAATATCCTCCATACAAGCCTCTCTTCTCCACCCTGTCTGCAGAACCACCTCTAAACCAGTAATGTGGATTACCACCCCTCCCCCCCACAGTGCAGCATGCATTGGTACAGTGCACTGTTATTCTGTCACACTGCACCAGTGATGCACCCTATCTGTACCACCCTGCCTGTAGAACACCCTCCATACAAGGACCGTTGGTTACCGGTGCAGTGTGCATCGCTTCTAAAAGTGTACGCTTTCTCTAGCCCAGCGGTCTAAGACAGCTGGGTTAGAGCACTTTAAAATACAAATGTCTGTCCGGCTTTTAAAGGACACACCTTCCTGCAGCCTCCACTCGGCACTAGTGGCCCCAACCTGGGAAGTTTGCGCTTAGGCCCCTGTAACTTTTTGACCACATACGGTATCCACGCCAAATTTGCGTCCTTTTCTTCCAACATCATGGGAATTCTAAGGGATCCAGAGTTTTTGGATTCCCTGGAGCAAAATTTAGTTTTTTGGGGGGAAAAATTGGAAAAAAGTGCTGCAAATGAAAGTGTCTGTTTTTTTCCTGAAATTGGTGCCAAGAAAGGCTTTGTGGGGCTGAAATCAAAATTTCCCTGCTTTCAGTTACTGACTGAATTTTGTCAGAAAACCAACATTTTCTACACAGTTTTAGCATATAGCCTATTTGTGCTATTTTTTGTACTTTCAACCTTATTCCAGTAATTGGTATAAATCCAATAGTGGATCCTCTAAATCTATACAATTTAAAAAAGTAGACATAATTCTAAATTCAGCAAGAGAACAGTTGTGTAGATCCTTCAAGGTTTATTTATAGAAACTAATAGTTAAAAATAGGAAACATTGAAAATGAATTGAAAATAGAGATATTTTTGCCAATGTTTTCTTCTAATTATGACAGATGTTTAAAATCAATATACAGTTATATTGGCTTGACTTTTCTGGCTGTGAGGATATATAGGACTTGTTAGTTAATCAAGAACCCGACAAACCCAGAGACAATAGCTTATTATGTACCGGGTATATAGCAATTATTTTGGGAAAATATATATAGTGAAACATTGGGATGAAAGACACCTATGTATTTCTGAAACTGGAATAAAATATAGAGTTTAGAAACAGTAGCTATTTGCACATTTCCTAAACTGTGAATACCCATACTAGCATGAGCATTATAGGACATTTTTCACAGTTACTATTTTTTTTTTACACATTGTCTTTCATTTGGAAGGCAGAAATGCATATAAAGTCAATCGGTAATAACAGTTTCTCTACAAATCTGTGTTACCCTAAGTCTCCCAATAAAGATGGCACCTCACTTGTGGGTAGGCCTAGAGCCCGCCACAGGAAATGGCTCAAAATAGCAATGAGGACACACTTCATTTTTACAGTGAAAATTGACCCTTTTTTTGCAAAGTGCCTATCTGTATATTTTGGACCCTAGCTCTGCCGGCACCTAGGGAAACCTAGCAAACCTATACATTTTTTCAAACTTGCCACCTATGGAAATCCAGGATGGGGTGACTCGTCTGGCTCTCACCAGGTTCTGTTACCCAGAATCCCTTGCAAACCTCAACATTTGTAAAAAAAAAAACACCATTTCCTCACATTTCTGTGGTGGAAAGTTCTGGAATCTGCATGGATCCACAAAATTCTACCCACCCCGCATTCCTCAAAGTCGTATGAGAAAAATGATACCTCACTTGTGTGGGTAGGCCCAGTGCCTACGACAGGAAGCGGCCCAAAACACAATGTGGACACACCACATTTTCACAGTGAAAACTGACCCATTTTTTGAAAAAAGTGCCTAGTTGTAGATTTTGAACCCTAGCTCTGCTGGCACCTAGGGAAACCTAGAAATCCTATACATATTTGAAAACTAAACACCCAGGAGAATCCAGAATAGGGTGACTTGTCAGGCTCTGACCAGGTTCTGTTACCCAGAATCCCTTGCAAACCTCAATCTTTGTAAAAAAAAACACATTTTCCTAACATTTCTGTGGGGAAATGTTCTGGAATCTGTGTGGGTCCACAAAATTCCACCCACCCCACATTCCCCAAAGTCTTCTGAGAAAAATGGTACCTCACTCGCATGGGTGGGTCAAGTACCCGTGACAGGCAAGGGCCCAAAAAGTATTGGGGAGACATCAAAATGACCTATAACATAACAACCTGGTTTCGCAAGCGGGGTCACCCGGGTTTTTGGCCCCGGGCTCGGAGGCCATCTAGGGAAACCTACCAAACCTACACATTTTTACAAACTACACACCCCGGGCTGTTCAGTGAGGCATGGCTTACGTGGGTCCCTCAAATTTTTTCTACCCAGAATCCCCTGAAAACATCACATTCAGTTGAAGAAAATCCAATTTTTCTCAAATTTCTGTGTGGGAAAGTTCTGGAATCTCTACGGATCCACACATTTCCTACCACACAGCATTCCCGTGGTCTCCTGATAAAAATGGTAACTCACTTGTGGGGGTGGGTCAAGTTTACCTACAAAAAATGTACTATATAGTGTGTTGTTACTAGTGGTATAGTGCAGGTAAGTAATTGCAAAATGTTGAAAAATTAAACGAAAGAGGGGATTAATATAATTCATTGTTTTCCTGATGCCAAGGACGTGAGCTGGGAGCATGAGCATGAGCAACATGCTGCTGAAACAGTAAGTACTGAGGTGGCCAGGAGCGGAGCGGGAGATCAAGGGGCCGGAGCCCCGGGAAAAAGGCAGCCCGAATCGTTGCAGGACCACGGATTAGCACGTAGCACATAGCAGGAAGCTGGGAGGCGACTGAGAGCCGAGCTGAGTGGGAGTGAGTCAGAGGGCCACTGCACCATACAAATCAAGCCCCTTTTAACTGCAATGTAACTGTAATTATGACTGCCTGTTTAGTAGTCAAATATAGCACTATTATGTGTTTAGAGAAGTTGGAACACATTTTGGGCCCGGTGCTACTGCGCCTGCTGCACCATTAAAATCATGTTCATGATACCTCCATCTAAAAAGAAGCCTGCCTCCTCCAAAGAAGAGTGCCTGCCCCAGTCAAATCTTCAAATATAATTAATTGATGTAATAGCAATATTATGTGTTTAGAGTAACCCTGGGCGCCCGAATCGGCTACGCTCACGGAGTAGGCGTAGTGTTGCCTCCTCCGCATTTTGCGTAGACAGCGTAGCCGGCCACACTATGCCCACTCCGTGAGCGTAGCCGAGTCGGCCGCCACCCGCCTCTCTCCCGCCCTGCCCTACATACATTATTTAAGCAAAAGAGATTTAAAACAGCAAGATTAAGGCACTTACCGTGTCCGGGGCTCGTCCGGGGCTCCTTCTTGGAATAGCGTCCCATCTTGGATATCAATGCGCATGCGCGGCCACCCGCGCATGCGCATTTCTCAGGAGAAATGCGCATGCGCGGCCGCTCACGCATGCGCATTGGTACCCATGACGGACGCGATTCCAAGAGGGAGCCCTGGACGAGCCCCGGACACAGTAAGTGCTTTAAACTTGCTGTTTTAATGCTCTTTTGCTTAAATAATGTATGTAGGGGAGAGCGGGAGGGAGGTGCGTAGTGGGGCTACGCGGAGTGCCGGGGTGGGCGTAGTTTCTCGCCCACTCCGTGTAGCTCCGCGAAGCCCCACTACGCCCACTACGCCCGGGGTTAGTTTAGAGGACCTCAGACAATATTTGGGACTGGGTGCCAATGTACCTGCTGCACCATTCAAATCATGGCCTTAGTGCCTGCAAAATAACTGCACTTGTCACTGACTGTTTCGCAGTTTAGCAATATATTTCATTTAGTGGGGTCCCTAGAGATTTTGGCACCTTTTGCACCATTAAAATCAAGCTCATATTAACGATAAGATAATTGCCATTGTGCCTGCCTGTATAGAAGTAAAATAGAGCAATATTAGGTGTTTTGAGGAGGTCATTAAATATGTTGGTCCTGATGACACAGCACCTACTGCACTATTCAAATCAAGACCCTGTTGTCTGCAAGTAATTTGCACTTGTGACTGCCTGTTGAGTAGTAAAATATACCAAAATTAGGTGTTTTAGAGGAGTGCCTGGAGCTTTGGGTCCTGGTGCTACTGCACCCGCTGCACCATTCAAATCATGACCCCATCGCCTGCTAGATAAATGCACATGTGACTGTCTTGTCTAGTAGTAAAGTTTTGCAATATTTTATGTTTAGTGGGGTCCCTTGAGCTTTTGGCCCAGGTGCCACTGCAGCTCCTGCAGCATTCAAATCAAGCCCCTTTTAACTGCAAGGTAACTGCAATTATGACTGCATGACACATTTTGGGCCCAGTGCTACTGCACCTGCTGCACCATTCAAATCATGACCCTGTTATCTGCTAGGTAACTGTGTGGTTATCTGTTTAGTAATAAAATATAGCAATATTAGGTGTTTAGTGGTGTGCCTGGAGCTTTTGGTCCTGGTGCCACTGCACCTGCTTCACTATTGAAATCAAGTCCCTAGTGCTTGCTACATAACTGCACCTGCAACTGCTCGTTTAGTTGCAAAATATAGCAATATTAGGTGTTTAAAGGAGTTCTGACAACTTTTGGCCCAGTTACCACTGCACCATTTAAATCAAGCCCCTTTCAACTGCAAGGTAACTGTAATTGTAACTGTCTGTTTAGTAGTAAAATATTGCAATATTTGGTGTTTACAGGGGTTTCGAGAGCTTTGGGCCCTGGTGTCCCTAATCCTGCTGCACCCTATTGTTTGCAAGGTACTGCACTTGTGACTGACTATTTAGTGGTTACATTTAGCAGTGTTTGGTGTTTAGAGGTCTGACATCTTTTGGCCCCAGTTCCACTGAACCTGCAGCACCATTGAAGTCATGGCACAAGTGCCTACTAGATAACTGCACTTGTGAATGCCTGTTTATAGGTAAAGTTTAGTAATATTCTGTGCCCAGTGGTGTTCCTAGAGGTTTTGTGCCTGGTGCCACTGCAACCGCTGTACCATTAAAATTAAGCCCCTTTTAACTGCAAGGCATGGAGTGAGGTGAGCCCCCGCCCTGTACTCTGTGTCCAGCGCTGTGGCTCTATTCCAGTGATCTGCCATGCCAGGGACCTGACTCGACCCGAGATTGGGCACACATGCCATCGACACTGCGGGCACAGTCTTTCCTATGCGCAGGTTGGCTCTTTGTGTTTCTGTCAATAGCTGCCCCTGCTTATGAGGCTGATTCACAGAACTAACTTAACACCTTAGCTGCGGCGCAATTCCCTCCCCAGTGCTGCGCTGTCCTTTCGAGCTAGTGCTGAATGAATGTTCAATGGACGTGCGCAGCACTGAGGAGGTAGTGCTGCCGTCGGCCAACGCCCCGAGGCAGCACTTAAGGGGTTAAGACAAAATCCTAAAATTACTACTTTTGGTATTAACAGAAGTTAGGATTTTGTCTGAAGACAGACTTAAGACAGACTTAAGACAGACTTAAGACAGAATCCTAACTTAAGTCTGTCTTAAGTCTGTCTTAAGTCTGTCTTAAGACAAAATCCTAACTTCTGTGAATACCAAAAGTAGTACGTTTAGGAATTTGTCTTAAGTTAGTTCTGTGAATCGGGCCCTAAACCTTTTTTTGCGGTTTGCTTCTGTTCACTGCGAGTCCTGACTGGCGTGGCCTAGTGCATCTGTTTAGACACTGGTCCCAGTGAGGATCAGGTTGATCCACCACATGGAGCTGGGGATGAATCGGACCCACTAGTGGTCTTTCCTCTATATTTATGCCGATCTCTGACCACCGATGATCTCCCAACACCGATGCAGTCCACCCCATCGGTTACTGATCATCAACGCTAGCAGGTTGATGCTCTTTGAGATGACGCTGACCCACCAGCTCCTCATGAGGGCTGTTCTACAGTGAGGCCAGGGTGAGTTATTCTTCTCCCTGCACTCGACCTCACTTCCAAACTAGCCTGATCCTCCCTCCAAGCACCACGCTTTGAGGGGAATGATGCAGACACCCTCAAGGGGCACCTGCGTAGGATGGTGCTGAACATATTGGCCCCCAGAACTCCAGTAACTGTTGATGAAAACCAGAGCCTCAGCTTTGGACCACAGTCATGCGTTACTACTGACCGTAGCTGTGTCCTCTTTCTGACCCTCCATCCGCATTTCAGTCTCTGTTGTTCCCCTCTCAATCTGCATCTGATGTCCTTAGACCAGTACTGTGCCCTGCTGCCGCTCAGACCTCAACCCTATCGACCATGGCACTTGGTTTCCTACCTCTTCACCCATATCCCATTGAACCCAAAATCGGCGTGAACGTTGCTGTGCTTCGTGACCTTTCCTGAAGAGCCCCAGGAGATCTAGGGCCCAAATCTCTACCTGCCACAGCGCTGAGGCCTTCCTTGCTCTACCACGCCCTAGAAGAAGAAGAAAGGAATTTTGGGGTTTTGAGCTCCTCCCCATCTGAGGAACTATGATGGCCATGAGAGGCCCAGACTAGAGTCCGATAACCAATAAACTGACACAGCTGCAACATTGAGAACCACAAGGAGACAAATACACAGTCCATGACCCACACGGGCCCTGTAAAGCATGCATTTTACTCTGTACCTACCTTAGTTGAAGGTGAAATCGAGGCCCTAATTACGCAATTAACTTTTCCTCCCGCCGACTCATATAGATCCAGATCTGTCAGTCGTTAACTATGCGTCCACTAAACCCCACCGAGAACACTAAACTTGTGTATTACTGACCCAACTTATTGTCCATTAACTACCCAGATACTCTGACCAGTAATGCTATAAAGAACTTCAAGCATTGTACTCTAAAACAGCACCGGAAACACTTATAGTAGAGAACTACCCCACTGCGACTAACGGCAACACGAAAACTAACTTCATCTATTACACTAATTGCCCGACAAAGTGGAAAAACACCTTCCTTCTTTACTTTCAAGTCACCAATTCAGTAAATATTCATTATGATGAACAAATCTCCACAACCGTCTCCCCTACCTATAAAGGGGAACTCACAATTTCCATTTACAGAACAGGAAACATTCTCATTCAGGCCACCGACCCGCACCTCACCGCTTTTGATTGTCACTTCCCAACATTACTCTCTTCATTAACTCAACAGAAAAACCTAACACTAGCCCCCTTCACCCTGACAAAAAACACGTAACCGAATGTAATCCCCCTGCCCTGGCGACCCACTCTACAGATCATGGACATCCTCCATTAATCATTACAATCGCACTACCCCCATCATCACACTCTGCCGTCAAACTCCCACCATAATGTCATCAACTGATCCCACCAGGTCTAGAAAACTCACAGTTAACAAACACCGCAAGGCTGCTCTCAAACTAAGCAGCTCGGACACAAACTACAGTGTTTACGTGACTGAACTCACCACAGGCACTCCCCTCTTGACCCCAGATAATCCAACTCTACCCTCCAAAACTATCCCTAACTCAAATACTGATCTTATTTCTCCTGGCCTAACCATATCGGGTGAGTGTCTGAAAAGTTTCAGCACTCCTTCCATAATCTCCTTACGTTCGCTTTATTCGCCCTAAGTTGGCAGGGTATGCCCAGACGTGGGTCCCTTGATCACTTTGCCACTGTATTCAAGCTAGCCTGGGTGATCAGGGGTATTACCACAAAACCTGTCTCAGGATGATTTTTTGCGGTCCAGGGAAGACCGGGCTTGGTAGTTTAGGCTATACTGTTCCCATATAGAAGGGGGTCAAGACTGATTTAAATATAGCTCGGTCTGAACTGGGGTAACGAAGTGAAGTAAAGAATGATGACAGATTCAACCCAAATCTGTGACTGGGGTGAGTGTCAGAAAAGTTTCAGTGCTCTGTCCATCACCTCCTTGGGGCCGATTCACAGGCCTAACTTAAGACAAAATCCTAAACTTACTACTTTTGGTATTCACAGAAAGCATTTAGTAGTATTAAAGTTAGGATTTTGTCTTAAGTTTGACTTAAGACAAACTTAAGACAAACTTAAGACAGACTTAAGACAGACTTAAGACAGACTTAAGACAAACTTAAGACAGACTTAAGACAGACTTAAGACAAACTAAAGTCAGACTTGAGACAAACTTAATACAAAAACTTAACCTAAGTCTGTATTAAGTCGGTTTTAAGTCTGTCTGAAGTTTGTCTTAAGTCTGCCTTAAGTCTGTCTTTAGTCTGTCTTAAGTTTTCTTAAGTCTGTCTTAAGTCTGTCTTAAGTTTGTCTTAAGTCAAACTTAAGACAAAATCCTAACTTTACTACTACTAAATGCCTTCTGTGAATACCAAAAGTAGTAAGTTTAGGATTTTGTCTTAAGTTAGTTCTGTGAATTCGGCCCCTTGTATTTTCATGGTGCAGACTATGGGGTCCATTAGGATGTAGGGCGGATTGCCACCGTCTCCATGGTGGTGGCGATCGGCCCTACATCCTACCCCACCCGCCACACATTTCCCCCGCCATATTAGTATGGCGGGGGCACCCCGGCTGACAGGAACACTGTCCGCCACTTTTCTGTCCGTTCGACGAGTCGACCAGGAGGAAATGGGTTTAATATGGTGGCGGTTGTAGGAGAGTAGGGTCTGCAATCCTATGATCACCCAGATTTTTTTGCTTTTGTTTCACTGGTTTACGACTTTCTCGGGCTGTGGGCCTGCTAATCAGACCCACAGCCTAGCTGTTCTCTCGCTAAATTGATGTGTACCTCAGGTGCATTACCCAATTGGAACTGGGCCACCTTGTCAGACCCTGTAACTCAGGGCATCGGTGTACCCAGGGCCTACCAGGGGCTGAAGCATGTATTATGCCACCCCTGGATGGCCATCGAAAACTGACACAACTGGCTGCACGACAGCTGGGGCAACGGAGCGTACTCGCCCGTTGCTTTAGGTATAGTATCCCTATATCTAACCCTAAAATGGACACCCGAGTTCCTATCAGTCACTCCTATGGCAGGCCTTAAACAATCCTGAAGGCAGAGTGCGTGGAACCGTGTGAAGTGGGCTCTGGCACGAGCCGAGCCCGGTTGCAGCTTGCGGAACCAAGACCCAATGGCTGTTCCATGATAACGCGTACCATATCGGTAACTTCGGTATCGCGTTATCAAGACATGTCGAGTAAGGTGTCATACGAATCGGGATGCTGACCCCTCATCGATACTGGCGACGAGGTTAGCATTCCACCATTCTAGAGGGACACGACATGTACGTAACTGTGAACCCCGGTTAAAGTTAACTGAAGCCTCAGCTCCACAAAATGGATGCTGCCACCACAGACACGAGTCTGACCTCCTGCTGCTTGGAGTCCTTCCAGCGAGGAGAGCTTGGACAAAGGGTTTCCTGTCCAGGGCGGTGTTCGCACCATCCCAGACAAGGTGTTGTGTATTCTGGGTAGGTAGGGCTTTACAAGAAGGTGACTGCGGAGTGGCACCCCGGTGCTCACTACGCATCTGCCGGTTAGAACCAGTTCCAGGGGCACGCAGCCCCTGACCTGGGGAAAGTCCGGCAGGGGAGAGGGGTGTAACTACCCCCCTTCCTGGTCCCACCCCTAGGGCAGGACCTAGTCATGTACCCACCCCTTTCTTTAGGATAAAGGCCGGAGCGGGGACCCTTCCAAATTAGATCATCTTTGAATCAAGAATACTTTCTACGAAAGGACTTCGAGACTCTTCTTAAGATTTCTCCCTTGTGGCTAAGAAGTAGTCACCCTGCATCCGCAGGCACCATCTAAGAACTCTGCGGTTTGCTGCAAGTCCTTCCTCAGGAATCCGACTGCCCAGCTCGAGGAGAACCGGCTTCCCTAGCACCTCTGACCTCTGCCCACATCGTCAGCTCAGCTGAGATCTGTGGGTGCGATTAGACCTCGAGGGACCGGCCATCATCAAAACCTGCACGCTTTCTTAACCAGCACGACCACCGAAGGAATCCTCTGGTGAGTGCTCTGGGGTCCGAGAAGCCCCGACCCTGAGCAGCTCCAGCACCGAAGTGCAGCCTCCCAGCATCTCCACGATCTGCGTGGGGCCCTTCTGCTTCGCTGTTCAGCCCGTTGTCCGATCACTAGCCGCTGGCTTGTGACTCTTTGACGACGAACGACAACCAACGCTGCTGGTCTGGTTGCTCCAGACTGGCCTTTGCTCCCTTCTGTGAGAGGAGCACCCCGGATCCTCCTGGTCCACTCAAGACGCCATTTTAGGCCCACCACGTGGCCCTGAAATTTGCCAAGGCTTGTTGCCCCAATCCTGGGCCCAGCGACGCCGACAGCATCAACCTTCGTGGGACAGCTCGCACCTCCATCCTGGTAGCTGACAACGCCTCCTGGTCCGTGAGACTGCAGAGCCTAGCGTCGCCCACTCACCTAGTCGAGGTGACGATCATCCGGTGCCCTCCTGGTACCCTCTGACTACTGGCTAGTAGTTACGAACTTGGTCCCCTCTGCTTTCAGGTATCATCGATCTCTGATCCAGGCTTGGATCTCTACGAACTATTCTCCACTGGTCGCCGGCCAGCAACTCCTTCCTTCCGGCTCCTGGCTCGTCAGCGAAGACCCCGACGCCTGTAAGACTTGTGCAGCCGCAGCCCTCGTGACTAGGTAACTTCGGCATTTCGGTGCCTGCATAGCCTCCTTACTCAAGGGTCCCGAGTCCCTCGCTTCCGACTTGCCTTATCGGGTCCGCCCGAGACCACTAAACTTTCCGTGCCCTCGGGCACTTGTTTTAATTGTGCACTTGAAGTATTTTCCTAAGAGTTTTTTTCTGTGCTTAGTACCCTGTCCTCATAAAGAGTCCAGGGTTGTTGTGATTCTAATAAATACACTGTTTATTTTCATAACACTTGTGTGGTGTCCTTTCACTTGGTGTTCAAGGGGTATGTGATGGTATAACAGCTGGCTTAACATGCCCTCTAGAGTTTAGCCCGAAGACTGCTCGTATCCACGCTACTAGGATAGCTGGTCTAAGGTTGACTTACAACCAATCACCATAAGGGTCGTTTGGACCGATGCATAGTGGTCGCTAGAATAGCGAACGCTGCATATCGGGCCAACTTCTCACAGCGGTGTCTTCTACACACCGCCATCCATATTGATATGCAGGCGGAGAGCAGCCTTTCCGTAGCGGCGTTGCCACGACAGAAAGGCATGCAGAGTTTACAATTGGGGGCCCGTTGTGGGTCCCCAGGTAGTTGGGGCATGGGGGTGCACATGGAAGGTACCTATGGTACCCCCTTGCATTTGCATGCACAATGCGGCAGGCACCGCACAGTGCCTGCCACTTTGTGCATGCAAATGCACAACATGTATTTTTACCATTGAGGCGAGTGCTGCTGAAAGCCCCGCCCACCACAATGTTAAAAATGCATCATGCGCCCGCCACTGTGTGGCGCACATCCTAATCTTCCCCAAGACAGCGCCACACATATGGCAGGTGGTCCCATTTTCCATCAGGATGGCTTGCGGACGAAGTCTGCCCACCATCCTAATGATGTCCTAAGTTGGCAGGGTATGCCCAGACGTGGGTTACTTGCACACTTTGCCAGTGGATTCAAGCTATCCTGGCTGATGAGGGGTTTTACTCCAAAACCGGTCCCAGGATGCTTGTTTCCGGTACAGGAAGACCTGGCTTTTCAGTTCCGGCTTGACTGTTCTTATGAGGCACAGGGTCAAGACTGATTTGATTATTGCTGGGTCTAAACTGGAGTTGTGAAGTCAGCTAAAGAATGATGATTGATTCAACCCAGACTGGGAGTGAGTATCTGAAAAGTTTCATCTCTCCGTCCATCATTTCCTTGTATTTGCATTTGTTTGCACAAAATTGGCAGGGTAGGCCCAGAAGTCGGTCCCTTGCTCACTCTGCCACTGGATTCAAGCTATCCTGGCTGATGAGGGGTGTTATTCCAAAACCGGACCCAGGATGCTTGTTTCCGGCCCAGGGAAGACCTGGCTTGGCAGTTCAAGCTGGACTGTTCCCATGAGGCATAGGGTCAAGATTGATTTGCATATAATTGGGTCTGAACTGGGGTGGTGAAGTGAGCTAAATAATTATGATGGATTCAACCCAGATCTGTGACTGGGGGTGAGAGTCTGAAAAGTTTCAGCGCTCCGACACTCATTTCTTCTTATTTGCACTTGTTCACCCTCAGTTGCCAGGGTATGCCCAGACGTCAGTCCCTTGCTCAATGTATCACTGGATTCAAGCTAACCTGTCTGATGAGGGGTGTTACCCCAAAACCGGTCCTAGGATGATTGTTTCCTGTCCAGGGAAGACCTGGCTTGACAGTTTGGGCTGGACTGTTCCTTTGGGGAACAGATAAGATAAGATACATTTTATTTTGTATAGTTAATTAAAACCAGTACAATCGTTGCATTTAAAACAACTTCTTAAAATATGGTGAGAATAGTCTGTGTAATTGTCCTTATAAAGTTCATGCCGTTAGGGACCGAGAATGATTGTCTAGCAGAGTTCCCTGAGCCCGATCATGCTAGGCGTTTGTAGCCCAAATTTCGTCCGCTAGGTGTCAGAACCCGTGCTTGCCGCAAGTTGTAGATTTGGTAGTCTTTGCTCTATCGTGGTCAGAAATTTAACATATCTACAATTCAGTTTTGTGTTCGCAGGGTTCAAGCATGCAAGCAAAGCCTGCCTGCGCGTGCTGGTCCCTATCTGCTTGAGCTGGTCCCTTAATAGCTGTCGGCGGACTTGCCGAAGCTCTTCGCAGAGACAGGTCATGTGGAGTATGTCTCCAGTTGCTAGGTTGCAGAGCGGACAGACTTCCTGGCCATTGCTCCTGAGCTATGGTGGTTGATGCTCTCTGCTGGGCAGGATCCCTAGTCTGTATTTCAGAAACTTCAGTTTGATGGTTTTGGGATAGCCCTGGCTGAAGTAAAGTTGTGGTGTCAGGGATTTATACGTGTTTAGTGTCATCCACGCATGGTTTCTTTTAGCAAAAGCGGCCTTGTCCTCTATTAGGGAAAGAGATTTTACGTTTTTCCGAACCGGTTTTTAAACGGATTTTGCCCCAGTTGCATTGCCCAGAGTGCGGAAGCCTTGACAGCCCCCAATGCTGCCTTCAAGTAGGAGCGTGCCTGAGATACATCCCTGCTTTGTATGTCTTGCCACAGCATCGCGTTTAAGGTGTCATTGGAAGCAGAGCGGAGTTTGTGGCAGCAGATAATGTAGGCTCCTTGTCTTGCAAGAACTTGTTTTTTTAGGCCAAACTCCAGCCTTATTTGGGCAGGCGAGGTGTAAGACGGAAGTGAGAACAGAGTTCTGTATGCTTTTACCTGGATGTTATCTAAGTTCCTAGAGTCTCTTCCTCGTAATGCCTCGCTGCCGTAAGAAATTGAGGGGAGCAGTTTAGCCTTTGGGGAACAGGGTCAAAATTGATTTGCATTTGGCTTGTTCTGAACTGGGGTGGTGAAGTGAGCTTGTTTCTGGTCCAGGGAAGACCTGGCTTGGCTGTTCGGGCTGTACTGTTTCCATGAGGCACAGGGTTAAGATTGATATGCATATCATCGGGTCTCAACTGGGGTGGTGAAGTGAGGTAAAGAATGATGAATGATTAAACCCAGATCTATGACTGGTGGTGAGTGTATGAAAAGTTTCAGCTCTTTGTCCATCATCTCCTTACGTTTGCTTTGTTTGCCCTAAGTTGGCAGGGTATGCCCAGATGTGGGACTCTTGCTCACTTTGCCACTGGACTCAAGCTAGCATGGTTGATGAGGGGTGTCACCGCGAAACAGGTCCCCAGAGGCTTGTTTGTAGTCTAGGGAAGAGCTGGCTTGGTAGTTTGGGCTGGACTGTTCGCATGAGGCACAGGGTCAAGACTGATTTACATGAAGCTGGGTCTGAACTCAGGTGGCAAAGTGAGCTAAAGAACGATGATGGATTCAACCCAGATCTGTGACTGGGGGTGAGTGCCTGAAAAGGTTCAGCGCTCCATCCATCATCTCCTTGTGTCTGCTTTGTTTGCCCTCTATGACCCCGCTCATAATGTACGAGGCCCTATAAAATTCAGGATTGTATTATAACCATCCTGATGATGATCCTTTTATTGTTTTAAAAGGATCAAAACGTTGTTGACTTGTTTAAACAGTATGCACAGTAATCCAATGTGATAAAACAAGTGCATTAAATGTTTTTTCTAAGCTTACCACAGTTATCCCTAAATTTCCACAAGCTACCTTTATCTTGCCTGAAATGTTTTTGTCCAAATGTAATTGTTGTGTAATTGTGTAGGATCCAGTATTTTGTCCCACAGTATTATTGTGCTCCTATTTGTTTTCGCATTGATCAATTTATTAAATTGTTTGTCTGGCTGGACATCATCAATATAGCACTGATTCAAGTCTATATTTATCGCATCATTATTGTTTCTTTTAACGACCATTGTTTTTATATAAAACTGGATTCACGCTAGCCTGGCTGATGAGGGGTGTTACCCAGAAACTGGTCCCAGGAAGATTGTTTCTTAGCTTTTTTCAGGCGGCAGTGTACATGGTGCAGGGTGTGGTCACGTGTAGGACCTGCAGTCTGAAAAGGTGTTGGCCTGAGTGCAGCACAGCTTCACCATCTTCCGGTGCAGGCATGTGGGTGTGCCGAAGCACTGACCATTGCTGCAGACCCAGTAGATGATGCAGAGGGGCACTTGGTGAACTGGACCAGCGGGGCTCTGACGGCCGCTTCCTGCAAGGCATTGTAGCTTCCACAGATGCTGGAGTGTCAGGATGGTAATACCTTAGTCCTCTTCACAGGTATTCCAGAGAAGTGTGGTGGTTCGTACCAGACTCTTTGCCAATGTGACGCGGCGTGGCCTGAGGGGTATCAGTGTGGAAATAATGACACATTGCTCATTGGTATCATAGAGGTGGAGAGACACCGAGCGATCTCCCGTCCTTTATTTATTACATTGGGACGAACCTGTCCCGAGGAGTGTGTGCTTCGCTACAATGTAAGAGACAGCCCGGACGGCTCTCTGCAGGCCCCATCCGTGGGGTCATGAAAGTCCATGGAGATCCATGTTACTACTGGTTCCAGAGCCCATATCTCTTTTCAGTAGAGGACAAAAGACTAGTAAAGTCTCACTCTTGTCACTAGTCTCGGCTGAGAAATCCACCGTGAAATGAAGCCTTCCTCCTTCGATGTCATGTGGGCCGTGTTTGCCTGCTCCCAAAAAGGTCTGTCTGGTATGGACATGGCACAGAAAAAAAAGTGATTATGGGATGGGGTCTGGGCTCCCCAACAGCGATAAAACAAATTCTTTGCACATGTTGGATTTCGCGTGAAGGCAACCCCGTCACTTTGGAGATAACTTTTAGCAAGAACGCACGAGTGTTAGACCCCTCGAACTTCTCTGAACTGCCTCAGAGTCTGACATCATCAGGCGGGAGTAGTGTTCACATTCAATTGCTTTCTGCTGGGTAATGCCATATATCTGGTTGAGAGGCCTCCAGATCTGCCACTTTCTTCTCTGTTGTTGAGAGGCAGTGATCTACAGCAGCTTTTATCAAGTGGAAGAGCCCCATATCTAATTTAATGGTCTGCACATCTCAGGCGAGATTAGTGATTTTCATGTCCATTGCTGTGAGGCAAGTCCCGATAGAGGTGAGTTCTTTTAAGATTGAGTCCAAGGCATCCTCCAATTGTGAGGACGGGGGAAGCTGAACTGCCCTTGTGGTGGCTTTCCCTCTACCAACAACCTCCGTAAGAAGCCTTTTCGGATGCCATTCTTTTGTTAGAGGGGGGTGTGTAGCCGTCTAAGCAATGGTACCAGAGAGGAGAGAGGGCCATCGACTATCGCGAGATCATTACAATCAAGAACATTATTGGAAGACCACAGAGGCAATTGTCAGCAGGGTTACCCTTGGTCCCTACCTCTGTCAAACATTGGCCGGCAAGCCTGGGGCAGTGGTTAGTATACAGGCTGTGGGTTTCAAAGTTTCCAATAATGCCTAGGAAATGCCTGAGTACTTTGGGGTCTCGAGTCCATGATCACCTGTAGGCACTCACAGGATGCCCATGGGTAGTTTAGGCCACACAGGCTTCAGCTGGTTGTCAGCCGGGCATCTGCAAATCATGGGGCTCAGCCCCAGGGAGCAGTGAGGGTAGTAGAGGAGGTAGCAAGCCGCATCAGGTGGGAAGCAGTGGTCCTGGCAGGGAACATAGATCTTTCAGTCCAGGCTGTTGGTAGCTGCAAAGAGACAAAAAGCACAGATTGGTAGGAAAAAGTCAAACTGGTGGTCTTGTTGCAGTGGGGTGTCCCCAAATTGGTGGTGTAGGACTGTGAAGGCCACGGAGGGAAGGAAGGATGTTCTCTAGTCCTGGCAGGCATAGGGGGTGCAGTTTCTGCATGCTGCCACAAGGTCCTAAGGAGGATGGAATGACAGACCCGGGCCTAGCAGGACACAAGTGTAGGAAACTGGCTCTGTATATATTAAACGAACATGAGGTAATATGTGATTCCTGCTGCGGACCTTCCGGTTGTGACGTCGCACGCCAGCAGGAGAGGGTTAGTTCGTTCAGCTGTTGCACCTGGCACACCCGGACCTGGACGGGACCGCATTTACCGTTTCCAGTCTCCCGAGGCTCAGTCCGGTACACCCGCCACCCAGCCAGCCAGGCAGCCTGCCTACCTGCCCTGTATCCTTGGTTGAAAGTCTGCAGGGAATACAGGAAGTGCCGGGGCGGTCTGTGAGCTGAGAGCCTGAGCCTGAGCCGCCTGAGCCCCAGGTCCGAGCTGGTCCGAGTCCGTCCTGATCCACCCGCCCAGTGATTGCCGGGTGCCGTTCCGCCCATTTCCAGCGCCGTCTATGCGGACTCTATGCGGACTCCAGCTCCGGAGTTGAAAAAAGCAAGAAGAAGTATGAAGTAGCAAGCAGCAAGAGCTTAAGCGAGCCCCCGGCAGAGCCAAGCAGAGCGGAGCGGAGCCGGCATCTCTGCATCTAGCATCCTGCATCGAGTTCTGTAGCGGTTACCGGCGGTGGAGAGGTGAGCTGCAGCAAGAGGCAGAGGCGGGGGGTGGTAAGAGGAGAGAGAGTGCAGCCACCCGGCCCATAGCCCAAGTCCTGCCTTTCCTCGCGCCTTCCAGCATTGCCAGTACTGCCGTCAGCAGCTCTAAACAGGAACCAGTGGGGCTTCGCTTAACACAGCAGGTCTCCTCAGCTCTTCATTTCTGTGTTTCTGTGTTTCTGCACCCACTGCTCGGCACCCTGTGCATACTGCTATTTCTTCATCACCAAACGCTCCCAGCAGAAGTTTAAAGTGCAAAGTTTTATTAAGTGCACTTGACCTCCAGAGCCGCATATTGGATCAGGCTCTGACAGAGTTTGTAAGGAGCAGAGTTCATCCATCACGTCCTGCACAAGCCACTCTGTGTTTTTTAGTGTCTCTCAACAGTACAGCCAGTGCAAGCCAGTGAGCAGAGCAGCGCAGAACTAGAGGCACTACATAGCCACGAACTGCGGGGGTCGCTGCGGACACTGCTGGCAGTTTGGTAGTTTTGTCCCCTCTCCTCCCTTCCTCAAGAAGACGCATCCAAACGGCAGGGGCGACACCGGAACGAGCCACAAGCAGCGAGTGATTCAGTGATACAGTGATACTCACGGGAGGCAGAGACCTGGCCTGAATCGACCGGCGGGGGACAGCCGTCTCCAAAGAGGACCTGGGGCATGAAGAACACACCAACTGACCCAGGTACAAAGCTACCCCAGTAGGAAAGCATTTTTCTGCTGTCCACGAAACTGACCAACCAACTGTTAACTAACTGTTTGGAGCCCACAAACATCTAACTGATTATTTTACCTTTAATGAAATTACAACCTGAAGTGGCTCACACCGACTGTCATTCATCTATTAAACAATTTAATTAGACAAACTTTCACTGGGAAATAGACTTACTCTTCTTGATTCACACACAGTGGTGAAAAAGAGTTCAAGCCAAGATCCTCCCGGAGCAATGAGATCCGGCAAAGTAAGAAAGTACACTGCTCCCAAGCGAAGGAAGTCCAAGCAACTTGACGTAGCTGGGGCTCAGGGCCACGTCAAGCACACCCCAAATCCTCAGAAACCCAAGAGCCTAACTCTACGGGATTATTTTAGAAAGACCCCGTCTAAAACCGCAGAACTAATACAACAATTAGAGCAATACCCGCAAGTCTTGGAGGCATCCACCTCTACAACCTCAGACCACCAAGGGATTGACTTCAAAGCACCACTGAAAAATTGGGCATTTAACACAATGCCAGCAAAAGGGCCGCAAGATACTTATTTTTTTGGGTCCACCTGCACCAATCAAAACAGGGTAGATACCCAAACAGTTTCTCTCACTCCGGAGATGCCCTCCACCCCTCTGGCAGATGACGGCGGGACTGCCCTTCCACTGCAAACACAGATGGAAGACATAATGTGTTCAACAGAAGCCTCTCCCTTGCTGATACAACTTCCACATTTCCCGATTAAGCCACCCATGGGCCTCCCACAGCAAACAACGACAGCCCAAATCCACGGGCAAGTCGGGCCACCGCAATTTAATGATATCTGTCAAGCTCCAAACCAGCCAACCTCACCAATAACTAAAACATTAATAGAACCAACAAACGAAAGTCCATTACACAAGTTATCTTCACCTTTTGGCCTAATAGGAACTCTATGCCAAAGCCAATCAGCGCAGAAGGCAGCAAATGATCAACCCACGCTGAATCTGTCACCTTTTTTTAAAACCACCCCAAACTCCTTAAACCCGAGTCTCACTCTGGATGACAAACCTATCACAGAAGAGGACACCACGACCAGCGCTTGGCCCCAACTATTGCAGACCCTCCAACAAATTGTGACCGCACTCAACTATCATTCAATAAAATTAGAGGTCCAAGTGGATTTACTAAACACCTTGGCACTCTTTACGTCAGGAATTGATGGTAAACTAGATCAATTGAATTCATTAATTTTAAGAGTGCAAGCATCCGCAAATTTCGCACAACCAGCGTGCTGCTGCTCTTCAATTATCAACTCCCTTTCCCTGCTCCCAGATTGCCTTTCCACAGTTATCAGGGAAGTAAAGCAGCTGAGGGGGGGTAACGTGTCAGCCGTATTGCAACCCACTAAACATCAAGAACAGGACAACCCACCGAAGGATTGCGAAAACAAAAAATCAAAAACAAAGGAAGAAGAAGCAGATATTAAAGGATCCACCAATCGCCTTCCATCGATGAAAGATAACTTTCATAGTGCTCTAATAAATCCAACCTCGTTGGCCGAAAACTGTACTCTTCCATCATCAACCGGGCTCATAAATCAGCATGTTAAACCTGAGGACAGACGAATCAACAGTCCTGATTCCTCGCCCGATCCATCAGTCCTGGTCTCTCCCAGACCTCTTCCCCCCTGCTGCAAAAGAGAGCGCAAACGTCAACGGAAAGCGAGGAACAAACTCAGGGCTAACCCCAACGTGGCCCATCAGAACCTCTTCCCCATCTTTTCGATAGCCGAAAATAAAAAATCCTCTTTAGAGCCCAGCACAGTGGCACCGACAATAAACCCAACAACAACTTTGAACGGACCAACTGTGGACTTACCCATTCAACAACGGGCGAGGAGCCCTCAGATCCTAAGCACATCAACAATCGCCTCGGCAATGAAAACAGAGAGTAGTGATCCTGCAACAAGTACAAGGGTGAACCCAGCCAGGGCAAGCACAAGGGTGAGCCCAGTTAGGTCAAGTAACACTGAGCAAGAGTCTGCAGCAGGCAAATCTCAGCGCCTAAAGGATTTTTCCCTCTCTGGGAATAAAAAAACAACGTCAAAACTGAGTCTTACCAAAACCATTTGCAACGACATAGCTGCACGGATCAGACATACTTCTCAATTAAAACAGGCTCTCTTCCAACCACCACAGAAGCCACATCAAAATAGATCTGATGCAACAATTGAAAAACTGATTCCCAAACCCACAATCCCAACTGAGCCGCGGAGTGACAACCAATCGTATCACTGGATTTTATTAGCCCCCGAGTACAAATCTAAGGGGCGGCACGATATCCTCGACAGATCAAATCTGCTGAAATTAGCAGAAGCCATACCGGGGCTAATGGGCCTGGATACGAATAACATCGAATCCATTGAATTTCTTCCTCCACGAGGAAATCAACCCTCTGAGGTCACTGTTGTTACTTTCACGCAGGCAGGATGGGCAGGAGCCTTTCTCGAACACAAGGCCACACTGCGGAATTGGGGGATTAGAGTGCACCCTTACTCAACGCCAGGGTATCCAACCACGCTGCTATCAGGCGCAACTACATCCAACAAGCCGGCCTGCACTAAAAATACGGAGCATGGGAGGCCGTTCTCTGTTCTAAAAAACGCCTCAGGGCCGGATACAGAACTTAAATGCCCTAAAACAGCGGCGAGAAGCAATGAACCAGACCACGCCTGGGGATGGCTGCCAGCAGTGTTGGCCACAAAAAGTAGAATCTGACCACCTGCGACAAGACCATTAGCAAAAACACACAACTCACTAAAACCATTCCCTTTGCCAGGGGTACAACAGCACAATGGGGCCAGTGGCAAGGGGGAGCCACTTTTCTCACTGTGCTCATGGAACATTTGTGGCCTACACCAAAAAATCCTAAATGAAGACACCATGTCCTTCCTGGGGGAACATGTGGCAGTTGCCCTGCAGGAGACATGGGAGCTAGAGGGTCGCCCCATTGAAGGATTCATTGAATTTCGGAAGCAGGCTCTGAGGGACAGCCGCTTCGGCCACCCTAAAGGCGGGCTCTCCATATACATATCCAACAATCTAAAAGGCGAACTGAGTCAACTTAACTTGAAAGAAGACTGGCTACTGGGGGTCAAAATTAAACTCCGGAACAGACAGCGATTGCTCCTACTTATAAATGTGTATATCAATCCTAACACCCGCACAAAAAAAGACCACCTGGCCAGATTTTGCGAAACCATGAATGATATAGCTACAGATTATCCCAACTCGGACCGCATCATCATTGGAGACTTTAACACGAACCTTTTCCATGGGAATACAGCAGTCTCAGAAGGCCCCAATCTGACCAGTATTATTGAGGATGTCCCCCAATCTAAACCCCCCATGCAAATTTCCAATACACCAGGCGAGACCACTGTGTTAAGACTTTACAACGCAGGATATCTGGTGGTGAATGGAAGATCAGCAAGCGATTCCCCCCCAAACTGGACCTGGTCAAATGGAAGAACAAAATCCTACCTGGATTTCGCTATTTGTAACTCGGATTTCCTGTCAAATTTGACCAGCTTCTCCGTTCTGCCAAGACTTGAGAGCGACCACAGGCCATTGGTCGTTTCATTTGCCACAAACTTAATTCTCCACAAAAAGGCACCATTCACATACAAAGGAATACATTCCGACAACCTAAAACGCCTGAAATGGAATAAGTCTAACGGACAGTGTATCCTAAAAACAAGCAAGGATTTTATTACGTGTGCTCTCGTCCAAATGGCCTCCCCAACAGCAATTGGGGCGATTTTAATTTTCATCTCGAGCTTCTGGACAACCCCGATACCTCTGCTCTGCTATCCGAACTAAATAATATAGGTCTCCCCCAACTGGTCACCGGCTCCTCGCACACTGCGGGTCATCTCCTGGATGGCCTATTCTCCAGTGAGAAATCCCTAGTGATAAAAGATCTCCTTCCCTTCACCTGGACGGACCATTCTGCCGTTCTTTTTAACTTTTCACTCCACCCTACTCCACCCAGAGCCCATACGACACCACCAGTGAATAAATTCAGAGCCTGGAAAAGTATCGACATTCCTGCTTCCCAGTCCTCACTCTTGGCCTCCCTACCTCCCATGACGGATGACCCTGAATTAAGTGCCAATAACTATACAACTTGGATTCAAAACACTGTCGATCAGACAGTACCACTTAAGAGACAATCCTCCAACAGAACCACTAAGTCCTCACCCTGGTTCAATGATACTCTAAGACTAGAGAGACAACAGTGTAGGCGTCAAGAACGCAAATGGAGACGTGAATACGACCCAGAGCAAAAAGCCCTCTATAAATCCATGTTGCTGAAATACAAACAATCTATCATCACAGAGAAAAGTAAGTTCTACACCAATCAAATTAATATTGCGCAAGATTCGACCAAACAACTTTTCCAGGTAGTGACGCGTCTCTCCGGACAAACAACATCTACCCCAGTCACGTACACCCAAGAACTATGCAACTCTTTGGCTAATCATTTCCAAAAAAAAGTCACTGACATCTTCTCCCAATTCGAAGCTCATGCTAGTGACACTGGACAGCCTCACTGTGTCTCTAACGACCAACTTCCTTCTGCCTCGAATTCCACCATTCCCCCGCCAACAATCCCTTCTAATTCCTTCCAGGAGTTCTCCCAGATCTCCTCTGATCTGGTGTCCCATCTCTTAAATACCACGAACTCCGGGTCCCCAGAAGACCCATGCCCCCCCTCTATCCTCAAAAATTTCCCTGAAATCCTAAGCCCTAAACTCTCTGAGATATTTAATGCTATGTTCCTGTCCACGACCTTCCCCTCCATCTGGAAAAGAGCCATCGTTAAGCCTCTTATCAAAAAAAGCTCACTTGACCCTACGATAGTTGCCAACTACCGTCCAATCGCTTGCCTCCCGCTCCCCGCCAAGATTGTAGAAAAAATCATGAATAGACAAATCTCCGATTTCATAGAGCATAACAACTGTCTGGACGAGACACAATTCGGCTTTCGGAAAGGACACGGGACGGAAACTGCGCTTATCAAGGCCACGGAGGAAATTAGGAAGTCTTTGGATGGTGGAGGTTCGGCGGTGCTCATTCTACTGGACCTGTCTGCGGCCTTCGACACGGTCGATCACTCCACCTTGATCGACCGTGTAGAATCGGCTGGCATCACGGGTTCAGCGAAGGATCTCATTGCCTCATTTCTCACCAATCGAGTTCAATCCGTTACCTTCGGCAATTTCAGCTCTCCTTCTTTCACTCTTCCTTGTGGTGTTCCCCAGGGATCTTCGCTAAGTCCGACATTATTCAACATCTATGTGTCGGACTTGGCGAGGACCATAAAAATCCATCACCTGGCGGTTACATCCTATGCCGACGACACCCAGATTGTCCTAGCCATAAACAAAAACGGAGACGAAGTGGCCTCCAACTTCAATCTGGGAATGCTGGCAATAAGTAACTGGATGACACAAAACTGCTTGAAATTGAATTCCGATAAAACGGAGGTAATGTTGTTCGGAAATCTTTCCCCTGCCTGGTCTCCTACATGGTGGCCTGTCGCCTTGGGACCTCCCCCCCCCCCTGTAACCAAGGCCAGGAATCTGGGAGTTATATTGGACACCAAACTCACCTTCATGTCTCACGTTAACACGGTAGTATCTTCCTCATTCTACACTCTGAGAATGATAAAAAAACTTCTACCTTACCTACCAATGAATATAAGAAAAACTCTGATCAGCGCACTTATCATGGCCCGCATTGACTACTGCAATGGCCTGCTAGTCAATGCTCAAGAAGGTGTCTTAAAGAAATTGCAATTGGTGCAGAATGCGGCGGCCAGATTGATTACTGGATGTCCCAAGTACGCCTCTATCTCCGGAACACTCCGGGAGCTCCACTGGTTGCCAGTGAAGAAAAGAGCCAAGTTCAAGGCTCTCTGCATTGCATATAAGGCAATTCATGATCAAGGACCAGCTTATTTGAAAGACTCCTTTTGTCCTTACGAACCTACCAGATCCCTACGATCATCAACCGCTGGACTACTTCAAGTCCCGAGGACTAAGAAAGTTTCCTGGGGAGACAGATCCTTCATAGTGACCACCACTAAACTTTGGAATAGTCTACCATCCTACATCAAAACCTCCACTTCTCTGTTCTCCTTTCGCAGACAGATAAAAACCTGGCTGTTCAAGCAATAAACTCCTCATGAGCTAGTTCTCTCACTCAGCGCCGAGACACCCACGGGTAGTTGAGCGCTTAACAAATCGCCTAAATAAATAAATAAATATTGTCGCAGCTATGCACACATTTGATCAGACTTTATCCAGCGACAAGGCAGGGCCTTAACCGCACACCACCAGTAGGAGCAACAGCACTGGCCATGATACAAACATTAAAAAGAACGAGAAACAACGCACTGAGGTTGCTCTTAAAATCTCCAGAGAACAGCAACCTCCTTGACACATATCGTCATGCCCAAAAGGCATTTAGGAGGGCAGTTACCCAAGAGAGAAAGGACCAGGAATCTCAATTCTGGGTCAAACTGGTATGGGAAAGCAAACGACAAAACTCAAAGTCATTTTGGTCACTTATCAACAATATCGATCGAAACACAACATCATTCGGATCAGCGAACATTCAGGAAGCAGACTGGATCTTGTACCTAACAGAGCATTTCCAGGCACAAGATAACCCTGACAGGCCTGGATTAACATGGGTTTCTGACACTGGCACGGGTGCAATACCGAATTCTTCATTCGATCAAATGTAGGGGCCTTCCTCATTTGAGGAACTGTCTGAAGAAAGAGTAGTTAAAGCTCTTACCAAAGGAAGACAAGATGGAGCACCAGGCCCGAACGGCCTGCCGCAGAAGCTATTCAAGTCCGATGTCCCTTTCTGGTCCAAAGTGCTACTAAACCTTTTTAACTACACCCTGACCTATCAAACCATCCCGGATTCTTGGAGAGGTGCAATTATCCATCCCATCTATAAAGCCGGTCCACGAGGCAACCCAAACAACTACAGATTAATTGCCTTGTTGGACATAGAGGCAATACATTTTGCAGGCCTCATTTTGGAGGATCTGAGACAATGGGCAAAGGATAAAAATCTGATTCCTTTCAATCAAACAGGATTTGTTGCCAAATCAGGAACAATGACAAACTTACTGGCAACCTCCACCATCATTGACAAAGCCCTCACAAATTCCAGGTCGATTTTTTGCTGCTTTGTCGACTTCAAAGCAGCATTTGACAGGGTGCCTAGGGTAGCGCTGTGGCAAAAACTGAAGCAGTGGGGAATCCCAGACAACATCTTGAACCCCATCATCCTCCTGTACTCTAATACATGGGTCCGAGTGAATTAGGGTCTGGCACGCATCTCTCCCGGAAAATCTGGACCTCTCGTGGAGTCAAACAGGGATGCGTGCTGGCTCCCCTTCTCTTCAATCTATTCATTGCGGACCTATCAAGCACCCTAGAGGAAGTAATCAGTCATCCTCCAAAAGTAGGAGGCACGGCATAATGCAATCTTTTATATGCCGACGACTTGGTACTGTTCAGTCTCATCAGAGTGGGGCTACAGAGACTTCTGGACGCCTTAACGCAATACACGGCTAACAACCAGTTAGAAATTAACATGAAAAAAACTATGGTTGTCCCGTTTGGCAAAAAACGCTACAGAGGTGGAGGCTGGACTATAAACAAAGAAAGCATTTTAATCGGCCAATCGTATAAATACTTAGGGGTCCATTTGGACTCCAGGGGCAGTTTTACTAAACAGAGCACTGTGATTGCAGCGAAGGCAACAGCGTTAATGATATCCCTGGCTAAGTTATCGAGGAGACTCTCTGGCCCCACGGTTTTGCCCTTACTGGAAGTGCTTAGAGCAAAGATCGGGCCTACTCTTTCGTATGGTATAGAGATCTTCAAGGGAAAAATGAACAATTCCCTAAACAAACTGACAACCAAACTCTATAAGAAAATGCTTCACCTGCCAAGGTCCTCCTCGCCAGCACAGGTCAGACTAGAGCTGGGCCTAACAAACTATGAATCCTCTAATGTTGGCTCATATCTTAATCTGATCCACAAACTAAGGAAGGCAGAAGCTGGTACCTTGGAATTCCTGGTCTGGAATGAAATTAGTGTGAGCAATCCGGAAGGAACTTACGGTCGTCTCCTAAACGACTATATCCAACAAACGTCTGCTACAGACCTTTGGGCCCTCAACCCAAGCCAGACTGCCTTCAAAAACACAATCAAAAAAGTGATAAGACTGAAATCCCTGATCATGGATAAAGCTCTCCTTGCGAAACGTAGCCATGCTTGGGCAGTAGCCAACTCCTATAAACGACTTCATCCGGCAAATTATCTGTCAATAACATTTTCTTATCATCTAAAGCGATGTCTGATCGCCCTAAGACTGGGAGACTGGCGCTTCCTACAAAATCTCCCTGCATGGCGTCAAAAAAAGGTTGATCAAACGTGCAGAGGGTGCGGGTCAGCAAACGAAACTTTTTTGCACGTGCTTTGTATATGCCCCTTCTTCATTTCCCAACGCAGACGTCTACTCAGGCCGGAATGGAACAGGCTGGGAGTTCGGACTTGCAGACACGCCATTACTGCTGCTCTGTCCTTAGAGAACACTGACTTAAACATAAAATTGGCCAAATTTGTTCAGTATGCCTACAGACTCTTAGAAAAAGTGGACCACTGTGCAGAATAATGTGCATTTAACTCTACCTGCATTGTCCGGGAGTGCTAATTTCTAAATTGACGTTGCAGTAAGCACTGATAAGAAAGCCACATTGCACTCTGTTTTTATTTTTTTAATTTTTTTATTTCTTTTAAGTTGTAAGATTGTATTAATGTGCTGGAAGAATCTTTTAAAGATATGTTTTTATATATCTAAATAAAGAAAAATGTACATGTGCAGAGAGGCCAGTGGAACCCCAAAGGTAGGCAGAGGTAAAAGTAGATAGCACCTCACTCTCTATTTTTGGTAGTGTGGTCGAGCAGTAAGGTTTTATCAGAGGACAGTGTTAAGCATTTGTTGTACACACTCAATCAGCAAATGGTATTACACACTCAAAGACTGAACTTCAGACCAATTGGTTTTGTATAAAAAGAATATGTCCTCATACTGCCAAACCTCTTGATGGGATTCCTCCAATCACTCCATGCCTACCTTTGCCGACCCTTGGGAGAGGCAAATGGAGAGAGAGAGAGCTCTCCCTCCAAGATAATTCCGTTACCTTCTCCCTCTCCTGTTCACATTTCTGGGCCCCCCCTGGATGTCACTTAGGAGGCCAGGTCCGGCGGTGTATTGGCGGACTCATTGGACCCTCTTTCCTTCTCCCTCTCCTGTTCACATTTCTGGGGGCCCCCTGGATGTCACTTAGGAGGCCAGGTCCGGCGGTGTATTGGCTGACTCATTGGACCCTCTTTCCTTCGCCCTCTCCTGTTTCCATTTCTGGGGCCCCCTGGATGTCACTTAGGAGGCCAGGTCCGGCGGTGTATTGGCGGACTCATTGGACCCTCTTTCCTTCGCCCTTCAGCTTAACAAAGCCGCCCAGATCTTAATTATGCTTCTTTGGTCTCAGGCCATATCTGATTCTCTAGTGTAGATGATGTTTTTCAAACAATTCGGCAAAGGTCGGGGGAGTTTCTGATTTCCAGGCCCTACAGATTTCTCTCCTTGCAAGGATTATCACGTACAATATGAAGTTAGATACAGATGTATTCACATAACAGTCATTCGATAGACCGAAAAAAATCAGACTGTACTTACTTCCAACGGTCTTTCCAACACAGCTTCCAGAAATTCACATACCTCCATCCAATAAGATTTGATTCTTGGACATTCCATGAACATATGAATATCATCCGCTGCTGGATCCTTGCACCTGGGACAGCTATATACGTTCCCTGCCACCTTAGATAGCTTCTTTGGAGACCAATACACTCTGTAGGCAGTGAACAGGTGATTTCTCCTCAGTGCAGCTGGTTTAACTATAGCCTGCAACATAACAAAAGAATCAGACCATATTTTATAAAGATCAGTTTGACTTTCTCCATATTCTTCGCCCTATAATCTTATGACTTCAGACTCCTCGGCATCCAATAAGGCCCAATACCTAAACAAGACTTCCTTTTTCCATATGCCCGTTCTATTAACTAGATCCACTTTCGAGTTTACCTCCTCCTCATGCCAAATCTGCATCGCCCACCAAGAGGATATCTGATAAAACTTCAACCTAGTCAAAGTTCCTCGGGTTAACCTGCTAAACGCCTCCCTACTCATAAGCTTAAAGTCCTCTTGCAGGTCATCCCAGCATCTTACACCCCCATTTTTAAAGGCTGACTGAGTTGGTCTTGTAAACTTTCCGGAGTACCGGTGGAGTCCCAGACTGGGGCTTGTGCTGTATATATTGGTATTTTCATCCTTCTTCTTATATGCATTCAAGTCTTTAAGGCTGCTCCCAAGATCTTTAGCCTAACTTTATTTTTAAATTTCAGATCCCCTTACTTATACAGAATAAATTCCTGCCCTTGCATCACATCCTTTAGCGTAGCCTCAACCCGTAGGCCTAACGATGATGAATCAGTTTTATTAGCCAACATCTACATTTTTGAAAGTGGAAAGCATAACAGTATGTGAGTAGGTCTGGTAGTGCTAACCCACCCACTGTAAGACCTCTTCTTAATTTTTTCCAGGCTATTCTAGGTCTCTTCGTTGCCCAAATAAAAGTGCCTATTTTGCCTTGTAACTTAGCTCTATCTTCTGCCCTGAATGACAATGAAACTGAATTATATAGAAAGGTAATTTTTGTCAAGATTATCCTTTTCGCAAGATTCACCCTCCCATAAAATTTAGAGGGAGATTCGCCCATCGTGTAAGTAAACTAGCAACCTCTTTAGAACCCCTCCTCCAATTCACTTTAGGAATACCTCCAATGTCTGACCTAGCTGAACCCCTAAATACCTCATTTGACTCTTTACCCCCTGACTTCCCTCTACTTGATTCCATTCCATTATTTTTGTTTTTTCTTTATTGATTTTATATCCTGAAACTTCACCTAATCTCTCTGCCTTCTCAATTAGTCGAGGGATTGCTTCTGCTGAGTTTGTTGTATATAGAAGCAGATCATCTGCATAGAGAGCACGCTTAAGTTCTAACTCTCCCATTTTAAAGGGGCAAAAAACAGGGTCCATCTTGAGCCAAATGACGAATGGCTCAAAATACAAATTGAATAAAAGTGGTGACAAAGGGCATCCCTGCCTAGTGCCCCTCAAAATATTAAACCAATCAGTCAGGGCACCATTTACCAAAACCTTTGCTAGTGTACAAACTCTTCATTGCTTGAACAAAGTTGTTAGGAAAACCAAAACGTTTTAATGTCTCCCAGAAATAAACCCAGTTAACCTGGTCAAAAGCTTTTGCAGCATCTATTGCTACTATCGTCAGAGGATCCTTCTTAACTTCGGCCATATCTATGGCCCCCATTGCCTGGAAGGTAATCTCATTTAGCTGCCTCCCTGGTATATAACATCTCTGATCCGAGTAGACTACTGCCTTTATACCCTTTGCAACCCTCACTGCCAATATACCTGTAAAAACCTTATAATCTTAATTTAATAGAGAGATTGGTCTATAAGACTCTATCATCTGTGGGTTTTTGTTAAGTTTCAATATCAGGGTCACCGTGGCTTCAGCCAACAAACCTGGAGTATCTTCTCGCCCGATATAGATTTTATTAAACAAGTTGTTTAAAATTGGAACTACAATATCGTGGATACCTACATAAAACTCAATTGGTAGCCCATCCGGGCTTGCAGCTTTTCCCCTGGCCATTTTTTGCATTGCTCTCTGACTTCTGTATTCTTCTGTCAACTGAGGAAGGGTAGTTAACTTTAACCAGTCCTGAGCCACCTCTTGCCCTAGTCTAATATCCTCCTTATGCAGATCATTCATAAAAGTTCTGGCCTCCTCACAAATTTTATCATCCTCGTATATTATGCCTCCTGACCATTTTTGGATTAAATTCTTTATCAGGTTCCTTGCCCAAGATGGCGTCAGCTTTTCTACAGCCTAACCGAGTGACCAAGACCCTGCATCCTACATCCAGCATTTCTGGAGCTACCTATGTATGGATTTTATCGGCTGGGTCTGGATCTGGTATTTATTAGCCTGATATCAGCCTGCTTGCTTTGAGGCACTTTGAGACACTGTGATTGATAATACATCAGCAGCGTCAGGGAAGCGGCAGGGGAAGAAAGAAACCAGAGGCACTGAACTGTGCTGAACTGTGCGGCGCCCAGTCAGGATTACCAGAACGAATATCACATATTGGGCAATAACTAATTACTAATTAAACAGATGGGGAAGTCCCGGATTGACCTCGGCTGCAAGTAGTTTTACATTTTTTGGGGTATTTCGCATCTGCAACGTATTGAAATGCGTAGCGGAAGGACATATTTGCATGTGCTATCTGTCACTGACTATGACTGTTTCGCTGGTTTGTTACAGTGACTGAACAAATAGTGGAAACATCAACTTCAAGGCACCTAGAAAAACTCATAATCTGACCAACAAAGACCGGGACACGTTGAAGTCCCTAGCCAACAACCCGAGCATAAAACTCACCAAAGCAGACAAAGGCGGGGCCCTTGTTATACTTGATAGTGAAATGTACACGAACAAACTTTTGGAACACATCCAAGATACCGATACCTACATGGCCCTGGATTGTAACCCTACCAATGAGTATCACAATCAACTCAAAGAAATTGTAAATAAAGCATACCAATCAGGAATCATAGAAGAACGCACCAAAAGGTATCTGCTAGTGGAATATCCCAAAAGTCCAACGATCCACATGTGTCCAAAAATTCATAAAAATCTTATGGACCCCCCATTCAGACCGATAGTGTCCACCAAACGATCGATCCATGAAACCACTGGTAAATTTTTGGACAAATACTTACAACCTCTAGTTACTCAATCATTGAGTCACATCACAGACACTACAGAGTTCCTCACGAAATTATCCTGCATCCAAACCTCCTGCAATGAACCTCTAGTGTTCTGCACAGCTGATGTAAGTTCACTATACACATCAATACCCCACGCGGGGGGCATCGAAGCAATAGAACAGATCCTACTCAAAAGCAACATTCATCCTGACATGCAAACGTTCCTGATGGAATTAATGATATTTACCCTATATCACAGCTACTTTAAAGTCGACAATCAGTGGTTTTTGCAACTCTCTGGAATGGCTATGGGAAACTGTGCTGCCCCGTCCTACGCCAATACCTACATGGAGAATTTTGAAACGAAATACCTGTACACTAACCCAAGTTTTCTAAAACACACGAAACTATTCTTACGGTACATTGATGACCTATTTTTCCTATGGGCAGACACCAAAGAATCTCTCCACAATCTCCTGATGGAAACTTACACCAAAGATCCGCAGATTAAACTCACGTGGCAAATCAGTGAAACTGACATCGCCTTTTTAGATGTCCACATTAAGAATACTACTGACGGAATAGTCACGGATCTCCACAGAAAGAGCACAGACCGAAATAATGCTCTCCACTTCACCAGCTTCCACCAAGGCTCCCTGAAAAAACATCTCCCGTACTCTCAAATGCTGCGCGTCAAGCGCATCGTATCTGATCAGACAATGGTTCACAAACGGATGATGGAAATGTCAGACAGATTCCGGGCACGTGGTTACCCAGAGACTGTCCTGCAAGACGCACAATCCCGTGACGCCAACATATCCAGACAGGACTGCCTGGCTAAGACTCACAAAAATACAGAGCAACGCATGGTCCTTGTGTCCAAATTTTCCACCGCAAGTGCAGCGTACAAAAAGATCATCTGGAAGCACTGGCCAATACTGCAAAATGAACCCGACTTTCAAGGCATCTTCAATGAGCCACCAATATTTGCTCACACCAGGAGCCGAAACATTAAAGAAATATTGGCTAAGCCCACTGAGTCAACCAAACGACACCGTGGCACTCAACCCTGTTTGAACTGCGGCCACTGTAACAGTGTAATTAGGGGCAATGAAATACAACACCCCATGAAAGGACACAATATCAAACTCCATGTTGACGCCACCTGCGATTCTACCAATTTGATTTACGCCCTCAAATGCCCATGTGGCAAACTATATATAGGGAAGACCGAGCGGAAGATCAAAACCCGACTTAATGAACACAAGTCTAACATTAGACTTAAAACTGAAAAATCCAGCATCGCCTTTCACTTTATGGAAGCACGCCATACCATCGCCCAATTAAAATTCATGGTCCTAGAGATCGTGCCCAAGAGAGAAGGTATAGACAATACCAAACTGTTACTCAAGAGAGAACTTGAATGGATTTACCTCCTGCAAACTCTTAAGCCCCATGGGCTCAATGATCGCACAGAATTTAGCTGCTACTTGTAACATCACCTATATTGTACTATATAGCTGCCTCACCTTCCTCCTTATTTCAGTTTCACTCACACCTTTTTACCTTTGTTTACCTTTGTTTATCTGTCTATATGTCTGTGCACGCAATATTCACCCCACACTACACGGTGTCCCTGTAGTTTTCACCACTTCAATATGGCCCCCGTCACATTCGGGCTCTAGTCCGTCATCTCTGTCCATGTAATTATTAAGCAGGTTGTCTCACACGCGTTTGAGACAGTGAATGGATGACTGACTGAGAACGTCTCAGGACGCCACGCGTAACTTTGAAGTAAGACTTTGAGAAACTAAGGTTTAGATACTTATATTTTGTTTGTTTCACCGGCGGTAACATTCCCATCACACACCCCACCCTGCACCGTAGCTCCGCGCACTTATTTCATTAGCCCACACACCATAGCACTTTAATAGACCCCCCGACCTCTCCAATAGCGATACATTCCCTTACTGTCGCTTTTCTCTGCTTCCTCCTCAGCTCTCCGTGACCAAGGGCACCTAAGCCCGAAATGCATTGGAGGTCAATGTTTAAATGTTAACGGGTTACAACATTTGTCGTCTTCTGATATGCTGTTTAATATCGAAGTCAATTATCCTTAAAGGGACCATACGTATATAACAATGGAAATGAAATAAACAAAGATTCATAACCGAAAACAGAAGCACTTTTGCGTGATCCATATTGGTGTGCCTCACCAGGGGATGTATTTGCGGGGCTCCGCATACACAACCACATTGTTACAGTGACTGCTCATCCTCTATTGTTTGCAATTATCCCCCGGACGGCTTTTTGGTCAGAGCCTCAGTGTAACAGTGTCGATTTTCTATCAGTGATCTGCCGTCAGAAATTACTTGTGCCTACTAATTTCCTGGCCGTCGCTCTAGTGTCGAAGCCTTGGTCTTTCATACATTTCAAACTTAACTCCACGAAATTAAACACATATTTAGGGATTTGATTATTCATATTTTTTTCTGGGGGGGAACCTCCCCGTTCCTGGTCTAGGGCCAAAATTGTGATTTTCGCTAAAAAGGGGACACCCCCAGAACATTTAGGATCATATCGCCCTATAACCCTTATAAATGCTGATTCTAAAATATACTCCAAAATCTTGGCAAACCGAATTGCACCTATAATACACAAAGTAATCGTCAAAAGTCAGCACGGGTTTGTCCCTGGAAGGTCAACGATAAATCATATCCAGAGGGTTATTACACTTTTTGACGGAACAGAAACCCCAGGAGACCCTATGGCCCTGATCCTTTTGGATGCAGAGAAGGCCTTTGATAGGGTCTCCTGGCAGTTTCTTTGGAAAGCAATGGCGATGATGGGATTTCAAATCAAAAAATGTATAATAATCCTAGGGCTGTTGTATCTGTCAATGGAAGCCTAACTAAAGAAATTGCCGTCTCCAGGGGAACTCGCCAGGGGTGCCCTTGCTCGCCATTGCTCTTTGCAATATATATAGATTCTTTTATTCGCTATTTGGAGGAAAACAATCATATAACCCCCATTATATCACAGGGGTACCCGACAAAAACATTAGCATACGCTGATGATATTGCTATAGTTACCGCAGATCCCACAGTAGCAATGCTGATCATTGAGGCCGAGGCCAGGAAATTTGGGCTGGTTTCTGGCTACGCGCTAAATCAAGGAAAGACACAAATTGTCCTAAATCAAAAAATTGTGATGGATGATCCTAGGGTGGTGAAGGGAGCGACATACTTGGGTGTCACAATTTCTTCAAAGTTAGAGGAAGTTGTGGACATAAATCTTAAGCCAATGCTGAATACGATACAAAAGGATCTACGACGGTTAGACAACCTTCACCTGTCCATTTTTGGAAGAGCAAATACAATTAAAATGGTGTACTTTCCCAAAATATTATATTTATTCAGGGCAGTTTGTCTAGAGTTTTCTAATCAGTGGTTTACAGTAATGGAACGTACTTTTTCTAGATTTATATGGTCATACGCTCAACCCCAACAGGCATATAAATATCTTACCCTTCCTAAGGACAGAG
Source organism: Lissotriton vulgaris (assembly GCF_964263255.1). Classification (NCBI taxonomy): domain Eukaryota; kingdom Metazoa; phylum Chordata; class Amphibia; order Caudata; family Salamandridae; genus Lissotriton; species Lissotriton vulgaris. The sequence continues at coordinate 1,151,440,372 of NC_141698.1, forward strand.
GTGGGTTGGCACTTCCCAATTTAAAGAGATATTACTGGTCATGTGTATTACTCTACAGTAAGGAATTATTACAAGGGGGGAACAAAACAGAGGTACATACCGCTTCAATCTTTCAGCTATTGGTGGGGAATTCCTGTTATGGCTATTTTTAGAGACACATACACGACAGTTACCACAAAAAGGTCAAATTCAAGACTCTTTATAGTTGTTTTAAGGTTTGGATGGCTGTAAAAAAAAGTACTAGGAATAGGACGATTCTCATATTACACTCCGGTACTAAACAACCCAATTCTTCCACCAACAATCTTTAAAGATAACTGCGTTAATAAATGGTATAATTTAGGAATAACACAATTAGGGGATTTTTATACTAACCAGGGGATTAAATATTTTGATGCTCTGAAGGGAGAATTTGGTTTAGACTGGCGGGATTTTTTTAAATATCTCCAAATTAGGGACTTCCGAATTCACAAATCTGGAGCAAGGACACTCGGGGAAGAATCTACTGTAGTAGAGACAATTATACATTCTAAGAAACATACAATAGGTGGAGTTTATGTGTCATTGCTGGACAAGTTCCCTGACGATTTAGATAAAACGGCAACGAGGTGGCAAAGTAAACTCAAGATCTCTAAAGAAGGATTCTTATACTCTTATCAGCTAGCTCAAACCATTCTTATTTCTACCAAACTCCAGGCACAATTTTACAAAACCTGTTTTTTTCTTTGCTATACACCCGATAAGATTGCAAAACGGGGAACCGGTAAGGGGACTTGCTGCCCGAGATGCAACCTATCTAAAGCAGACTGCATCCATATCTTTGCCTCTTGCCCGGTGTTAATACCTTTGATACAAAATATAGAGAGGTTCCTAACTTTTTTTATTCACAGAAAGGTCGCCTTGTCACCAGAGGTAATGGTACTTGTGGTGGAAGATTCGGATAATCTTGAGAGCGGTCACGATTTTATATTTGTTGCTATGGCCGTTTGGAGGGTATGTCTAGCCTCGGCTTGGCTAGACCTGCTACCGCCCACTTTTCAACAGTGGCTAGCCAGGCTTTTAGCTGTGCATAATATCGAGATAGCTATATATAAGCGGAAAGGCAGACGGCGACGCGAAAGGGGCATGAAAATCTGGACTCCTCTCACACACTGGCGAGATCTACAAAACTGATTTATTATCAATGCTGTAAAGTATTTATGTTATTGCTTTAATTGGTTTTTCGTGATGCTTGGAATATATTTTGTAAATTCTCTATATTGTATATTTAAATATGACAAAACACAACATAAAGTTCATGATGTTAATGTACAGAATGTATACCTGTCTAAGGGTGGGGGGGGAATAAATATGTTAAAATCAATAAAAACATTTAAAAAAAAAAGGTTCCTTGCCCGATCCATTTTCACCTTCCATACTAATAGAGAACTGCATTTCTCTCTATAAGCAAAATTCTGAAGCTTGCAAGCTTTTCACCTATCGAAATTTTTTCCAAAGATTGTACAGTACTCAGGGTCTCCATTGATGCTTTCTGTAATTCTATTTCTTTTTCCTTAATCTTACTTATCCTATCTGCTTCTTCATTTTTCAAAACTCTCTTTCTTCCTCTCAGGCCCCACACCGACCACCTGCGGAGTCCCCCAGGGCTCCTCCCTCAGCCCGACGCTCTTCAACGTCTACATGGCTCCACTTGCCCCCATCGTCAGAACCTACGGACTCAACATCGTGTCATACGCAGATGACACCCAGCTCATCCTCTCCCTATCCAACAAGCCCAACACCGCCAGACGCAACTTTCAAGAAGGCATGGAAGCCGTTGCCAAATGGATGAAAAACAGCTGCCTACAACTAAACACCAACAAAACAGAAGTACTCATCATGGGCCCAAACCCCGACGCCTGGAGCGACACATGGTGGCCCACCGCCCTCAGAAACCCGCCAACCCCCACAGACCACGCACGCAACCTGGGAATCATCCTGGACTCCGAGCTCAAAATGGACCGCCAGATCAACTCTGTCTCATCTTCCTGCTTCCACACCCTCCGCCTCCTTCGTAAGACCTTCAAATGGATCCCCCTCGAACACCGAAAGACAGTCACTCACGCCCTGGTCACCAGCAGACTCGAATACGGCAACACACTCTACGCCGGAATAAACAAAAACCTCATCTGCAAGCTACAGAACATCCAGAACGCCGCTGCAAGACTGGTCCTCAACCTACCAAAACACTGTCACATCTCCCAGCACCTGCGCACACTTAACTGGCTCCCCGTCGAGGTGAGAATCACCTTTAAGATGCTCACCCACGCACACAAGGCTCTCCACGGCACCGGACTAGCATACCTGAACAGCCGGCTCAAATTCCACGCACCCCAAAGGACCCTACGATCAGCCCAGCTCTCCTACGCTGAGGTCCAGAAAGACCAGATCGGGAGGCCGCTCTTTCTCCTTCCTCGTGGCCAAACCATCGAACGCCCTTCCGCTCCACCTCAGACAGACAACATAGCTCCCCATCTTTGCAAGAAACCTCAAAACCTGGCTCTTCGACATACCCCCTCCTTGATGGAATGGAACCTGCACCCTCACCCCTAGCGCCTTGAGACCCTTATGGGTGAGTAGTTGTGCTTTAACAAACTCCTGATTGATTGATTCCTACCATTATAGAGCTACGTATCCCCCTTGTGTATAGGTTTGAAACGCCTTCCACACTATCTGACACTTGGCTGTGCCAATATTGAGCTTAAAGTACTCATCCGTTTTGTCTCCTATCTCCATTACCACTCCATCATCCAATAACATGGTCCTATCTAACATCCACTTTTTTTGTATCTCTCTTTGCTTAAGACCCATAGTCATAACTACTGCTGAATGGTCTGATAAAATAGCAGGGATATGATTTATTTCCTCAACTTCGGAAAATAACGCCTGATCTACAAGAAAAAAGTCAATTCTTGAATGATGCTTATACTTTTTTATGTAAAATGTAACATCTCTAGTTTCCCCATTCTTGCATCTCCATATATCAAGCACGTTAAAATCTTTAATGATGTTTTTTAACGCCACAGACATTTGTGGTGGAGTGTTGTATTTTACTTTCGAAGTGCGATCCATCTCTTTGTTTAAAACCAGATTGAAGTCCCCCCCTATTATTATTGGTACAGTAATATTCAGCAGACTGGCCTCTAATTACAAAAGTGCCCCCGGGTTGTCTTCATTCGGGCCATAGTATTCTACGCATACTGAACTTCAGACCAATTAGTATGCGTAGTAAAAATATTCTTTTAATAATTTTATTTTCTAGAACCAAGCAAGCCTGGCACAAGTAAGCAATAAATACTTTACAGCAGTAATGCAGTTTGTAAACAGTTTGAATTGCAATTACAAATGTACTTTGATTTGATTACGGTAGAGCTAATAGTAATGCAATGTTTTTGATATACTGTACGTATACTTCGTATTGGCTTTTGAGTAGAATATCATGTAAGTTACTTTTCAGATTACTTTTCTTACACAGTGAAGTATACCAGGATACTGCACTGGGACATTTCATGTAAACAGGTAAGTAAAAGCGTTGTGGTTATATATTTACAGTTTTCAAGGATTTCTTAGACTTTCCAACTCCACACTTTTCATAGAAAACTGTCTATTAATTTATTTAAAGTGTTTTATAAAGTGCTGGCTAGACCCGAAGGTATCAGAGCGCTTTACATGAGAATCAACAATGTAACAGAACAAGTTCAACAAATTACACAAAACATCAAACAACAGGCAATACAATTAGGAGAGGAGAGAAAGGGGAGAGAAAAGTAGTGGAGGGGGCAGGGGAGGTGAGAAAGGGAGGATAAGGGAAAAAACAACAAGGAGAGACTAAAGGAAGTCTGTCTAAAGACCGACTGGGTCGGTGACGACCAAGGAGGGAATCCACGGCCCATCTCCCCTATAGCTAAACCAGGCAGCTCCATCAGGCATCAGACAAAATAGTTCAGTCTCAGTACATTGAGAGAGGAGAGACATAGGTAGAGGGAGGATGCGGGAAGACGACTGGAGAGATGAAAGGAAGTCTGTCTAAAGACCGACTGTGTAGGTGACATCCAAGGAGGGAATCCCTGGCCTGTCTCCCCTATAGCTTATTTATTTATTTATTTATGACATTTATTAAGTGCAAGCAAATGCCCAAGGGCGTCTCGGCACTGTAGACAGAGGCAGACAAAAGAGATAGTAGTGGGAAATATTGGTTAAATAACCAGGTTTTTATTTTTCGTCTAAAAACAGTAAGAGTGGGGCAGGATCTGATGTCTATGTCAAGGGAGTTCCACAGTTTAGCTGTAGGGACAGTAAAACGGCGGTCACCCCATGAGGCTGTTCTGGTCCGGGGCACGGTCATCAACAAGGCGTTCGTAGAACGTAATGTTCTGTTGGGGACGTAGAATGCCAAGGATTTCATGAGAAAATGGGGCCCTAGTTTATGGGAGGCTTTATAGGCTATGCAAAGTGCCTTAAATTTAATTCGATTCTTCACCGCCAACCAGTGGTCGTTTTTGATCACGTGGGTTATTGGTTTGAATTTTGGGGAACCAGAAAGCATTCTTGCAGCAGCGTTTTGTACAGACTGTAACTTGTGAATGACTTTCTGTTCAGCATTGATGAAAAGTCCATTGCAATAGTCAAGAGATGACATGAGAAAAGCAGTGACCAAAGTTTTACCTGAGTTGGGAGGAAGGAAGGGAAGAATTTTTTTGATGGATTTAAGTTTATAGAACGCAGTTGAGACTATGGAATTTGCATGTGCAGCAAATTTTAGTTTATCGTCTAACAATATTACTTTTGTAACTGGTATAGGCATAGGGCCTAGTTCAGTAGGCCACCATACTCCTGTCCAATTAGGGGAAAGGTTACTGAATATCATTACTTCCGTTTTACTGGAATTCAACTTGAGACAGTTAGTTGTCATCCACTGATAGTCATCATGCCATGATGAAAATTGGCCGCAATTTTATCTCCGTTGATTTTTATTGCTAAAATCAGCTGCGTATCATCCGCGTAAGATGTTAGGCTTATCCCAAAGTCCTTGATGACCCTTGCTAGATCTGTCACATAGACATTAAATAGCGTTGGACTTAGGGATGAGCCTTGGGGGACGCCACACAGGAGTGTCATCTGGGCGGAACTGAAATTACCCAGTTTTACCGTTTGGGTGCGGTTGGAGAGAAAGGAGGAAAGGAGATCTTTGTCCTTATCCTGGATACCTATGGCATTGACACGGTCGATCAAGATGTTGTGGTTGACCGTGTCAAATGCAGCACATAGGTCGAGCAGGATAAGTACTGCCTGTAGGAGAGTAGGGTCTGCTATCCTATGGTCACCCCAAATTTTTGCTTTTTGCTTCACTGGTTTATGATTTACTGTGGCTGTGGGCCTGCAAATCAGTCCCAAAGCCTGCTGTTCTCTCTCTAAATTACTGCCAATGCACTTTAGGTGCATTACGAATTGGAACTGGTTCATCTTATTGGCCCCTAGGTACCCAGGGCATAGGTGTTTCCAAGGCCTACCAGGGGCTGCAGCATGTATTGTGCCACCCCTGGCCTGGCCTCCATATTTGACACAACTGGCTGATCACTCAGCTGGGGTAAGTTGGTGTAATCACCTCTTACTTAGGTACAGTATGTCTGTGCCTAACCCTAAACTGGACACATATGTTCCTATCAGCCACTCCTAGGGAAGGCCTCATCAATCCTGGAGGCAGAGTGCGTGGAAATATGTGAGATGGTGCTCTAGCATGAGCTGAGCCTGTCTGCAGCTGTCGGGAACCACTCCCTAAGCTGTTCCGGGATATTGCCATACCATATACTCTTAATTGCATTATAATCCTCGCGGTTAAATGCTATCTTTGGTTTGGCTTTATCAAAACATGTCGAGTAAGGTGTCATACGAATTGGAATACTATCCCCTCGACAGTTCTGTCGACGGGGATATCATTCCACCCTTCTAGAGGGACACGACATGTGTGTAACCTTAACCCCGGTTAAAATTACCCAGAGCCTCAGCATCACAAAATGGATGCTGCCACCACAGACACGAGTCTGGCCTCCTGCTGCTGACCGAAACTCGGCAGATGGTGGCCTGGACAAAGGGTTTCCTGCCTTGGGAGGTGCGAGCACCACCCCAGACAGGGTTTTGTGTATTGGGTAGGGCAGGGCTGAATAGAATCAGACATGCCCGGGGCACACAAGGTGTCTCAGTGCATAGGCCAGTCCAAATCGGTCCTGGGACTTTCCAGACCCAGGTTTGGCGTGGAACTGGACAAAGGAAAGGGGGTGTAACCGCCCCCCTTCCTGGTTCCTCCCAGAGGAGGGACCTAGTAGGTGATCCACCCCTCAGATTGGGAATAAGAGTGGGAGCAGTGCCATTGCACAGCAGATCATCCTGAATCAACTTTAAACAAAGAAGAAGACTGGACTTCGACATTCTGCTGATCAGAAGACTGAAGAGAATCTCCCTTGTGGCCTAGGAGTGGCCACCCTGTGAACACAGGCACCAACCAGCAACTCAACATCTGCTTTGCAGCTGCCTCCCGCCGGAGCCCGAGCCCAGAGCCCAACAAGAACCAGACTCCCAGACCTCTCAGAGCCTGATCAACAGTCCCTGCAAAGAAGGGACCCGTGGAGGCACCGAGTGACGTGGGACCGGACCTCTTGGAAGACACTTGAAAAGCTGACTGCGCAGCTTCTGAGGTATCCTCGACATTGTGCTTTGGGGACTGAGAACCCCCACCAACGAGCAGCCCTTGCACCGAAGATCAGCCCCCCAGCATCTCCACGATCTGCGTGGGGCCCTTTTGCATTGTGCCACTCGACGCGCCATCCCGGCCACTAGCCACGTGGTCAGCGGCCATCTTTGCGACGAAACCGACAAACTACACAGCAGGTCTGGTTGCTCCAGACCTACCCAAGCTCCAGTGAAAAGGATCACTCGCTCTGACCTTGCTGGTCTGAGTGTTAAGCATCTTTTGATTCCTGTGTGGCTTGCATTAGCCAAGGCCTGTTTGCTCCGATCAGGTCGTCGACACCACCAACAGCGAGAAGCCTGCGTGTGACAGCTCGTGACTGACTCCTGGACATCCTCGACCCCCGATGTTCACGTGGCTGCAGAAAGAAGCTACCCGACAACGCCTGTTTGCACCTGACATCGCCTGGTTCCAATCTGGTTCCACGGTAGTCACTGGCTAGTGACTTTGAACATTGTCCCCTCTGCTTTCAGGTCTTCACAACTTCAGATCCACCCTTGGATCCACCGGAACTCTTCACATCGAGCCGCCTGCAGCATCTTCAGCTCCAAGCACCATCGACCAGCGTGACGAAACCTGACACTACTTCGACCCTGTGCACCCGCTTCCTGTGGGTGAGGTAACTCCGCTCCGCCGGTGTTCCTACACTGGTACTCATCTCAAGGGCCTGTGTCTTAAGTTTCAACATTCTAGGTCACTCGGAAGGTTCCTAACTCTTTAACTTTGCACTTTATATGCACCATAGACTTTACATTGGAAAGTGCGTGCACTTTGAACACTGCACCCGAGTCCCGCGGGCCTTTCCCGACTTAGTCACTGCTAGTCTCAAATAGCTCCAGCGATTCCCAAGGCCCTAGGCCTGTTCCCTTTCCTATTGGTATCTCTTATACCACTTTCTTAGTATATGGTTTAGGTGGCCCCTGGGGCTCATCCATATTGTGCAACTTTTGTGTATTTTAAACTGTCTTGTGATTTAACGCTTGTGCTTCTGTGCTCATAAAGAGTCCAGGGGATTTTATAGTTAATAAATCAATATATATTTTCAATATATATCTGTGTGGTGTCCCTTTCATTTGGTATTCAAGGGGGTTGTGTATGGTATTACAGCTGGCTTCACATGCCTTTCAGAGTTTAGCCTAAGACTGCTTTGTCCACGTTACCACTAGGATAACTGGTCTACAAGGTTGAATTTCAACCAATCATCATAAGGGTTGCTTGGCATGGTACAAAGTGATCACTAGAATTAGTGAGCATTATATACCAGGCCAACTTCTCACACTGCCGTCCCTTGTTGATCGAGAATAGTTCTTATCTCGTCAGTGGCTTTGATAAGTTCTGTCTCAGTAGTATGGTGTTTGCGAAAGCCAAACTGGGTTTCGTCTAGTAGGAAGTGATCTTCAATATACTGGGATAATTGAGTATTCATCAATTTCTCTGCTAATTTTGCTGCAAAAGGCAGGCTGGCAATGGGCCTATAGTTGTTAGTATCCTCGGTGTCCAGGTGAGGTTTTTTTAAAAGGGGTTTAAGAAGGGTATCTTTCTAAATGGCGTGATAGACCCCTGTGGAAAACATGGAATTAAACATTTCTGTAAGTTGAGGAGCCACTATGTCTGCTACAGGAAGAATACTTTAAGGAGGACAGGGATCATAGGCTGAGCCTGATTTAATGGTGGTCATGATCTTAGAAACCTCAGCTATATTGGTTGCTGGGAACTGCCTGAAAGTGGGCTGGGTAGACTTAGGTGAGATAGTTTGAGGGGGATGACAAAGATCTGTATTCTTATAGGAAAAAGTAGTGTAGATATTGATAACTTTGTCATAGAACAAGCTGGCAAGGTTATTACAAAACACTTGTGAAGGAATGGGAAGTGATTGGGGGGTAATTTAGAGAGTTTGGATACAACCTGATACAGTTGTTTATTGGAATCTTTAGCTTGCTCGATCTGAGTGGAATAGCTAAACCAAGTAGCTCCATCGGGCATCAGACAAAATAGCTAGATCTCAATTGACGTGGGAAAATTCACAGATAAACAGGGTGGGGACTAAGGGCCAGGACTGGTGAGGGCAAAGGTCGGTATCAGGAAAGTGGAGAAGAGTAGAGTGGAGAGGGGTAGGGGTAGGGGGATGAGGGAAATAAGGTCATGAGAGATGCAGTAGGGTTTGTTGCGGACGTCATTTTAGACATTGTCTTTTATGAGTCACAGGTAGATTCATCAACCAGACACTGGCAATGTCATAAGTTGTAATTTAGGGTAATCCACAACCGGTCAGTTTGGGGCAGGCGCCATCTTGCTCACCGGTGCTCGCAACCAAAAAATCTAAATTCAGGACCAGCTACACAAGTAAGGGCAGCGATTTTATGCCCAAGCACCTCCAACCAAATTCCGGCGCTGGAACCCGCTCTCTATTCCCGAGTGGAGTGCGGCAAAGATCACCTCAGTAGCCTGGAGAACAGGGTCGACACGGAGCTTCAGCTCCAGGCGCATTCAAGTATTTACTTTGTTGTGTGAATTGGTATTCTGGGGTTAGACTCAGGGTTGCCCAGGGTCAAGGATGCACTCCTGTTATACCCTCAGCAGCACTAGAGAAGCTGGGTTGAGAGTGTTGAGGCCCAATGTTATCCAAGGGGATAGAGGGCCTCTTGTTGGTGGCTTCTCACCAGCAGTTTACTGGTTTGTGGGAGCAAAGCTCCTGGACTTAAACTCACAGCAAATTGGGGTTCAAGTCAGCACAAAAGGTGCACCCTCAGCGGCACTGGGGCAGCCAGGTGCCGAATGCTGTTTTGGCATTGGGCACCCTGTAGCTTTCAATAGGGAGTCTCTAATTTGCAAAAACACTGGAGGCTCGCAGACAAAGGTCTTCTGCGTGTGACCACCACTTGGAGAGGTAAGTTGATATACTGAGGGTTGTTTAGGCACTATCGTTTGGGCCACCCAAGTCCGTGGGGCATCCGGTGCAGGGGTGCCTTTCAGGGTTGGATCTCCTTACCTGCTCCTGGTCACGATTGGGGGGGACCTTCCGGTTTGAGGCTGCAGGCATTGGCTAGAGACTTGAGGCAGGACAGAGTTCACCAGATCTCAAGTCAGGATCAGAGAGAGACCTCCTCATGGTGTTGGGCCACTCAAACTTGGGCTGTCGGCATCTGGTGCAGAGTGGTGCAGACCCACGGATCCTTGCGGAACTGGAGTCTGTTGATGAACAAACCCGGTGTTCACGGGAGACAGAGTCTTTGGGATGGAAGGTAGGTCCTCCGGGATTTTGGAGGTTGCTGGCTGCAGGACACACTACTGGAGCAAGTTTGAGGTGGGGAAAAGCCAGGATGGCTGGGGTCAAGTCAGTGGGTATCCTCCTCTTGTTAGTTTCGGCACGGCTGTTCGGTCCGTCCTCTTCATTTTATCTTCTGTTTTCTTGTCTGAGGAAGGAAGGTTCAGGGGTGCCCCTAAATCCTAAATTTAGGGGGGTGATATGTAAGTAAAGTTTGGGACCAATGGGTCCATTCCCTGGGGTGGGTACACCCCTATTATGCTACCCTCCAGTGGCGGGCCATATGTCTCACCCTGGATGGCTGGGTCCCCGCATCTGCAAGATGGCTGGGACTGCCAGTTGTGCTTCACTTTGTCTCCCGCACCTGAGGGGTGGAGTTGGTGGAGGTGGGCACACCTCTCTTCCTCACTTGTTTTTCGTGCCAGTTCTCCCACCCAAAGTGGACATCAGAACCGGTGGGGGCCAGTTGCTAAAAGCAGCAAATGGTCTGGGGAAGCTCACAAAGGCGGACTCTACCCATCCAAGGGGAGATGGCTTGGCATCTCGTCCCAGGAAGTGCATTGTTTCAGGCCCTCCAGAGCAACAGGCTCCCGACCCAGGGGTCCAGAAACATGCCTGGTGGTGTCCGCTGAAAGCAGCCATTAAGCCTGAAAACTAGGGGGGCATCTCTAAGATGCCCTCTATGTGCATTTTTCATTCATCCCAACACCGGTATCAGTGTGGGTTTAATGTGCTGAAATGTTTGATACTAACCTTCCCAGTTTTCAGCGTAGCCATTATGGTGCTGTGGAGTTCATAATGATAAACTCCCAGCACTATATTGTCTTAATGGCAGCACTGCAATGTCTAAGAATTGACTTAGACACTGTAAGGATGCAGGGCTCATGCATCTGTACCAGTACCCTCACAACTGGTATAGTGCACCCAGCTAGAGGAGTGACCGATCTATGCCAGGGCAGTGGGTTGCAGGCATGGCACACAGGGATGTGTTCCATGTTGACTCTTAACTTTGTCCTGCACCAAAACACACAGCCTGAAAAGGCAGTGTATGAGTGTAAAGGTACACGACCCATCAGGGTGGCATAATACGTGCTGAAGCCCTTAGAGGGCTTCCCTGGTCACAGTACCCTGGGTACCTGTGGGACCATTTACCAGGGGCTGACCTGTGGCCAGAGAGTGCCAATTGGGTGGGAATGGTACGGTTTTGGGGAAAGAACACAGGCCCTGAGAACCTGATTGGTGGGGACCCAGTCTCCATCAATTAAAAGTGCATAAGTAGTGTGGCAAAAAGTGGGAGGGTTACTGCAACAGAATCCCAGCTTCTCACAACCAGTGGAGGTCGGATCCGGCATGAATAGTGCAAGCCACTGCAATGAAATATCAGTGGCCATGGAGGAGATGGCAGCCCCACCTGTAGGTGGCAGCATGCTGGTATAGGGTTGGAATTGACCTCTTGGGCCGGGAGGAGTGAATGTCTGAAAGAGGGCCCCATAGCTCTGCAATGTCCAATCGGCCTGAACAGAGTGGTGGGGCCTGGCAACATGTTAGTGGTCGTTGTGCATAGAGGCTGCTGCAAAGAGTCACTGTATGCTGAGAAGGAAGGTCTCACCAGAGGCATAGAGCATGGCAAGGCAGACTTGAGACGCTATGGTACAGCAAGGGTGGGAGAGCAGGGCCCCTAGACCAGGTCAAGGTATCCTCCAGGGAATGAGGATGGGGCTCATCAGTCTGAAAGGGATGAGACATCATGTAAGGTAACAGAGGCTGTGACATATCCCCAGTGTGGGACGAGCTATGCGGAGATCGACTATCCTATGCAGTTGAGAGTCTTTACACCACTTTATGCAACAACTTAAGCAATCGTCCCCTCTCTTCTTTTCTACAGGGAACTTCAGCCTTTGACAGCTGTCATCTGGGTAAAGACCTAGTTTCTCAAGATGCAAGGGAGAAGTTGGAATGGTGTCCCAGAGTGCACCGAGGAATGGAACATCCATTTATGGCCACATTTCAGACTTTGCATTAGACATAGACACCATAACTCTGTGAGGTGACATGTAATGAAGTAATAAAAGAAAGAAAGAGGTCACTCAAAGAAAGTCAGTGGCTCATAGATTGCTTAAAACTGACAATTGCTCCATACATCAAGTGCACAAATCTCTCCATGATTCTCAGATCTTTAGTACATCTTAGGAGAGATGAACCTTACAATAATAAACACACGTTGGCCCATTGAAGCGCGATATGGTCATGTGCTAGAGCAAACTCATTGCACCGCAATACATAAAATCCCATCATTCTGCCTCTGTTTGATGGGTGCTGTTTGTGGAGGTGATGGTGATTGGCTCTGGCTAGCGCCTAACCACAGGTGGTGCACAGAGGAGCTCTTCCATCAACCACTCTAACATAAACACTTGCTCCTTTCCTCCAAAAGAGACCATGCACTCAGCAGAAAGGAAATTCTGGCTTTTTTTGTCACAATCAAGAGACGTGTTTCGGCACTTGTTGCCTTCATCAATCTTGCTCAGTTCTTAAAATTGTTATGTTGAATGCACTTTTTAAGCTCACCCCCTGCTGTAAACATGATAAAAAATACTCATAGTTCATAGTAACAAACCAGACTACAGTGACATTTTGATAAAATACACTTTTCTTTTATATGCAGCCTTGAGAAAGCCCTGGCGCCATTCGTCACACAGGGCGAAACACGTGTCGGCTGTTTGTGTTCAATTTTGAATCAATAAAGGATTTGTTTGGAAAAACTTTAATGAAAATTGAATTAATTTTTTACGTTTGAACTGCACTTTGCACCCAAGGAAAAGGGATCTAGCCTCAAATTAACACATCTACAGAAAAGGAACACATACTCATAATTACCTCAAAACTTTGCAATTTTAAAGCTCATAGGGTCCAGGGCTTTGAGTATGATTCCCTTGCACCGAAAAAAATTGTGAAAACAGATATAGGCCTGGAATCCTTGGACCTATTGTTTATATTGAAAAGTTGTAAAAAAACATTTCCATCATAATACACCTAATTCACCATAAAATATCTATGGTTTCACTGCAAGTATTTAAATATTTTTTTAAACATTACTCAAGCTGCAATCAACATGGATGGTTCCAAATGAAAAATATATTGCACTGGTGTATTTTAAACTGTCCTTATCTGTCCTCCTTAATCCCTGCTCGGCAGATGTCTACACAGCGTGCTGCTGCAGTATTCACAGGCACCATGATCCAGAACGGGCTTCTCTCAGGAGACTTGCAGAGCACGCTACGAGTGATGTCACTGACCATGTCATGAATGTAGTAACATGTGAGGTCATAAGCACTGCATTGCAGGTGTGTAAGTTATAATTAGCTCAAGTAACTATAACTGCAGATTTTCACTGGTTTTGTACAAGTGAAATCTGACCCTAAATATTTTATTTTCTCAGTGAATTACATAGGTTTTTAAAAGTCTACTCGCTAACTGTAACGTATATAATATCCCTGTAACCTTTACTTTTCCAGTGAATTTCTATGTTTTTTTCAAATAGTCAGGTTTGCAGAGTGGTGGAGAAAGTGGTCTGGGCCTCCGACCAGCTGCCAGGAATCCCGCTGTAGGACTTACGGGAGGTACCAGGAGGGCTGTTTGGCCCCCAAGGTTCCTCAGGGGTAAAATGGACTTCTGGCCCCAACAAGTAGTGCACAATAAGCTGCATTTGCAGAGTGGTGGAGAAAGTGGAATGGCCTCTGAAGACCACTTAGCAATTCTGCTTTGTGGGACTTACTGGAGATACAGGAGGGGCTGTTTGGCCCCCAAGGATTTCCTTAGGAGCCAACTCCTCCTCCTGTTGCTTCCAGTGGGTCCCACACAGCAGAATTGCTGAGATCTAGTAGACAGTTGATTCTTGACAAGAGGAGTTTGTGGATACTGTGTACCTGAGTATTAGTTTGGTTAAACACAAGTTTGAAGTCAGGTTCATATATTTTTCTTGAACCAATTGTGTTTGTACACAACTTCCTCTTAGTGGACCTCCTGATTGTATAGGGGGACACTGCCCATGATTCTTATTTTTGTGGAGTGAAAATGGAATTGTTTTATGCACTTTTTTCCTGATTTATGTAATATATTTATGCTGTTTGCGATTTCGAAATTGTTCTGTAGATATAGGTTTTTCCGGTGATTACGGATATTTGTATATATGTACATTTGATATAACACTGAATATGATTTGTTAAAAATAGTACTATTAGTTTTGAAGTACAGATTACTATAAATAAAATTAGTAATCATGATGATGACCAGCTTTCTGTTCATTGTATAGTAATGTGCTAAATAAATTGTAGAATTGCTTTCCGTTAGTTAGGGAATAAACCAACCCCGACTTGTATTGATTGTTTGTATTAATCCCTCCCAACCATTTTGTGCTACTTTTTGAAGCTTTGAGATCTAGTAGAAGGCCTCGCTGCCTTTCTCCACCACTCTGCAAACGCACCTCCTGTCGCACTATGGCTGAGGGATGAAGTCCTCTTGGCTCTTGATGGCCCTTGGGGGCCAACAAGCCCTCCTGTTACCTCCAGTTAGACCCAGACAGCTGGATTGCAGAGAAGTTGTCAGATGCCATGCCTATTTCCTCCACTGTTCTGCAAACGTGCCTCCTGGTACACTCCTGGTTGGGGGAAGAAGCCCACTTTAGTCCTTTGGCCCTCAGGGGGCAAAGGGACCTCTTCTCCCTACCAGCAATGCATAGAGAGGCATATTTACAAAGAGGTGGAAAAGGGGGCCATGGCCTCTGACCAATCCCACTGTGTGGGGCTTACTGGAGGTAACAGGAGGCCTTGTTGGCCAGTACATACCCTCAGCAGCAAAGGAGACTTCAGCCCCCAACCAGCAGTGTGCCAGAAGGCTCATTTGCAGAATATTGGGAAAGGGGGCGGGCCTCCGACGAGTTGCCAGCTTTAGTTTTTCCCTTGTCTTGCAATACAAAAAGGGAGGGGGCCACGGGCTTCCCCTGCCTGGCCTATTTTGACCCCTGAGAGCCCATCCCCCGGGACCTCCTTTTTTTATATAAAGGAAGGGGGGCCATGTGGACCTCCTTCCCTGAGCCATTTTTGGCCCCGAGTCCCCATTGCCTGGGGCCTGCCTTTTCCTTTAAAAAAGAAGAAAATGTTTTGGTTAAAGGGAGAGGGGCCAAGCAGTCCCTATCCCAGGCCCTTTCAGCCCTGGGGACCCCATACCCTTTGGCCCTGCCTGTAGTGTGGGTGCCATGGTCCAACTCAGGGCACCTAGTTTCAAATCATTGGGGACCCTCGGGGAACAAGAACACCCACTTAGTCCGTGCCAGCTTCCCGCCTTTTGCGGGACCCAGAACTGCTTTGAGACCCAATGAGCTGCTAACTTTCAGCTCCCTGGACACCAAAGCAATGTCTGTTTCCCTGCACATGCTCTACTTTCAGCAAGCAAGAGAATGTTGTATTCTTGCTTGGTTAAAAGCAGAACTGATTTGCGAGAGCTCCTACCGAGCTATAGCAAACTGTACTGTCCCGAGGTTGGGCACCCAGGGACATTACTGATGCTGGACTGGGTTGGCGGTGGTCCCCAGGGGCAGGAGTCTGCAACAACCCCCCTTCATTGTTGTGTTTTTGTGCCCAAGGAAGGTGATGGTACCTTGGACTGTAGGGTTTGCCGTAGTGCCTCCATCACATTTTTTTTAAAGAATGTATGTGCCCCAGGGAGGTGGCAGTTCATGTGGCTGTGGTGGGACCACACACTCCCTGCGTCATTTGTGATTGAAGTCCTGAGGAGATGGAAGTCATAGCAGCAGAAGTTAGCTTTGTATTAGTTTGTGAAATTTCATCAAATGGCGCCAAAGTTAGTGGCAAACCAATACACGCTTTGCTTATGGAAACTAGGTCCTAACTACACCTACCTAGCAGTATATGCACAATAACGTTTACCCTCAGACGAAGGTGCACTCCCAAACAGATTCCAATTATTTATTCTGGAATGCAGCAAAGCCAGCAACATGCAGATAGTTCTTATTTTCAGAGGCCTAACTCGTTTCAGACTTCCCCAGTCCTTGCTCACAGGCCAACTGCATGACAATTCAGGTGAATATTGCAGGCACCTGCTCACCAAGTTCCACCCTGGAGTGGGCCTCTTGAGTATCACAACAAGTGGATGTCAGTATAAGTAGTCCTGTGTGACTTTATATTTTGTCAGATTAGGAACAACAGGTGCAGGAGATTTCCAGAAAACCTGGTAATGTTACTTTGAATTTGCCCACTGGAGGGTAATGAACTGTGTTTTAATGTCATGTTTGGCTTCAGCAAACCCACCTGGGATGAAATGAAATGTGGCACTACTTATACTGACATGCTCTTGTCGGCTCCCACTTAAAATGACTTGCATACACAAATTATAGATAATCTGATTTCAGTCACCATGAGCCATTACACTCACAGGCCACACTGAGCCTGTTTGCGCCCTGGTGCACCTTCAACTTGGCGCGCAGTGCAAACAGGAACAGTGCCCTCTATTACTGATATCTCACTGCTCTCAGGGCAGGCGCAATCTACCTGCTGCCCTGGGGGCAGGGATTTGTGATATACCGGGTAATAGGAGCACCCTGCCACCTGCTACAGTGGAAGCGGCACCTGCCTGAACTTCTAAGGGGGCGAGAGATGCCCAACTTCAGAAGTAATTTTGGAAATAAGGGCCTGAATTAGATCTTGATGGGCGGTTCCAATGTTTTTGTACCCAATACCCAAATACTCCTAGCCCCCGTGAAGAGCTTCACCCCAACTCACCATATCTCAATGCTATCTGTGACAGGGAATGCCATTTGCCACATGTTAATTCATCAGCTTTTCTTCTTCACATGCCCAGACTAAGGGCCTGATTTTGAGTTTAGCGGGCAGGTCACTCGGTCACAAAAAAGATAGATATCCACCCAACCACTGGAGTAACAAAACCTCTGGGCTCAATCAGGTGCTCTCCGGCCAGGGTGCTGTGCGGAGGGGGCCCCTTGAGTTTGGCTAACCCGCACCATGGGGGCTGCGGGGGCCTGTGTTACACCGCTGCACCCACCTTATTACATGTGACATAAGGAATATCAATGATAAAGTACCTCCTGCTGTCCACTATACGGATATTGCAGGTCACCTTGGAGTTACATCATCATACAGAGGAACCGGGCTGAAGGCTGAGTTCCTTTATAAAGTTATGGAACTCTGAGGTGACTTGCAATATCCTTATAGTGTACAGCATGGAGTAATGTATCCCATATAATACTTGATCACACCATCACCTTTCCCACAAACCACTTCAAATCCTGGGGCACAGATATTTATTTATTTTTTTAACTTTATTTTCCAATTTGGCACTGTTAGAAATGGGGTAACCAATTCTATGGGGGGTAGCATGATGCAGAGCGGGCAGGCCAAACTCCGGAGGACATGTGTGAAGCATCCACGCAGTACACACAGACGACACACCAGGCACGCCACACAAAGAGACACAAAACCAGTTTTGGTGAAAAAGAATAACTGTTGTACTGTACTAAATATGCAATAGTAAACACAGTAGTTACGATACTGCGCCAACTAGCACCAGGGCGATATATACAAGGGGGATTACCTACAGGGTAAACGGAAAAAGGAAGAAAAAGGTAAGTCCATTAGTTCCAAGGCTGTAATAAAAAGAACATAAAGCATTAACATTGGGAGTAAAAGCAAATTATGCATGGCACCCGCCTCCCCTGCAAAAAGAACATTAGGAATACAACATTAACGTCAGGCGTAGAACGCCAGTAGATATAAATCAGGAGGCCTTAGACATAAATGATATTGAGGCCCAAGAGCATCAGGCCTAACCTACAGCAGCCTTCTAGGCCTTGCAAAAGCTTAAGTGACATTGACAGTGGGCATCACCCTTAGGGGGAAAACATTAGGCACATTAGAACAGGTGCAACACTACCCTGAGTCTAGCTCTGCAAGTGGAGGCGGGGTAGGCTGACGTCCTCCTTGATCAGGATGACTCCGGGCTTTCTGGGACCTTCTACGGCCCAGGAACCAATGGGGTCGCAGTTCCGGGCAGGCGCGGCATCAGCCGCCAATCAGGGCGCGCCCTCCCATGGGCGTGATGGCAAGGCCCAATCCGTGCGCAGCGGCAAGGGGGTGCTGCCGATGACGCAGCCGGCACCCCGTCACATGACGTTGGCCGCCTCGGCCTCTCCAGGCCCAGTGCGGCTCTCAGCACCACCGCGGCGGCCCTTCTCAGGCTCCGGGGGGTGCGGTGAAGATTGTCAGCAGGGCCTCTTCCTCCATCCACTCGGCGCCCGGGCTGCAGCGGTGATTGCGGTAAGGTTTCTCCTTCTTCCTTGCCCCGGGCCGCGCAGTGATTTCCAGTGACAATGAGGGGTGGGCTCCCTCTAGACCGAAGCGCACCTGCGGGGTAGGCTCCCACGGACCCTCGGAGCTGACCTGTTGCTCTCTATCCATTTGGATACCGCTGCTCCCGCTAACGCTCGTCGCACCCGCTTCGCGGGTGCCGCTTCGCCGGTTGCAGCGAGGGGCCAGGTTGCAAGGCTAGGCTGTTGGGTGATTGAGTAAGCGGCAAGGAGGAGTGGAACACCAACAGAGGGCGTGTGCAAGCAGGGACTCGGAAGACCAGGAGTCTCTGCGCCGCTCAGGTGCGCACGGCCGCGCCCCCACTGAGACACACCCCCCGCCCAACCAAGATCTAAAAGGCGTGTTCTTCCTCTTGCCTGCGGGACACCTTATCCGCTGTTTGTCACCCGGGAGAGGAGAGG
The DNA here is from genome assembly GCF_964263255.1 of Lissotriton vulgaris. Classification (NCBI taxonomy): domain Eukaryota; kingdom Metazoa; phylum Chordata; class Amphibia; order Caudata; family Salamandridae; genus Lissotriton; species Lissotriton vulgaris. The sequence goes on from NC_141698.1 coordinate 1,151,459,218, forward strand.
AGAAGGACCCACGGACCCTCGGAGCTGACCTGTTGCTCTCTATCCATTTGGATACCGCTGCTCCCGCTAACGCTCGCCGCACCTGCTTCGCGGGTGCCGCTTCGCGGGTTGCAGCGAGGGGCCAGGTTGCAAGGCTGTTGGGTGATTGAGTAAGCGGCAAGGAGGAGTGGAACACCAACAGAGGGCGTGTGCAAGCAGGGACTCGGAAGACCAGGAGTCCCTGCGCCGCTCAGGTGCGCACAGCCGCGCCCCCACTGAGACACGCCCCCGCCCAACCAAGATCTAAAAGGCGTGTGCTTCCTCTTGCCTGCGGGACGCCTTATCCGCTGTTTGTCACCCGGGAGAGGAGAGGAGAAGGACCCACGGACCCTCGGAGCTGACCTGTTGCTCTCTATCCATTTAAATACCGCTGCTCCCGCTAACGCTCGCAGCACCCGCTTCGCAGGTGCCGCTTTGCGGGTTGCAGCGAGGGGCCAGGTTGCAAGGCTGTTGGGTGATTGAGTACACGGCAAGGAGGAGTGGAACACCAACAGAGGACGTGTGCAAGCACGGACTCGGGAGACCAAGAGTACCTGCGCCGCTCAGGTGCGCACGGCCGCGCCCCCACTGAGACACGCCCCCGCCCACAACGGCCACTACGTAACAAACCATAGATATTCAGCATTTATAGTTCTTTATCTCTAGTTACTATAACTCATGCCCTAAATAAACTATAGCTTTTGTCCCCACCATGCACACTTTTGTCATCAATACTTTTACAGCAAATGTTTCACTGATATTATCAATGATTTAATAGAAGATGTCATGAGTGATGTAATATGTGGGGTAATTAGGAGACCTTTGCAAAGGCGCATGTTATAATCCAGGGTCCTAAAATGGCTGCCACTACTTCCTGGTTGAAGGGGCAGCCAATTAAATCTTACCATTAGATCTTTCGGATCCGTTGAACCTCCATGTCCCTACATATACAAAATAAAGAAGAATAAGGATTTACTTAAAAACTACAGAACAGATTTCCACCAAATGACAAAAAAAGAGATCTTTCTGGGCCAAGATCTAGCTTTCTGCCAAATTTGGTGTAATTCTGTTCAGCAGTTCAGGCTGTAGTCGTGTTCAAAATCACTATGGGAAATTGCATGTGAAAACACGTTTTGTGACCCTCCCTTTTTCATGCCCCACACAAAACAAATTTCTCTGAAACTTTCCAAATAGCTGCTGAAGTGAGTGGTCAACTAGTTTTAAACATGTTGTGAAGATTTGTCAAACGGCGTCAAAGTTATTAGTAAGGAAAAGTAAGGTTTTCCTGCGGAAACTAGGTTCCACAAGTTGCCCAAGGCGAAGCTCAGTCACACAAGAACCAACATATATATATATATATATATATATATATAATGCAAAAGTCAGGAAAGCGCACTCACAGGATGTAGCACAATGGTTCATGCACGCCTCTTCCCATGGGTCTCACCGTTCCAGAGGGGCAATGAGAAGATTATATATATATATTTTTATATATATATATATATATATATTTATATATATATATATATATATATATATATATATATATATATATATATATATATATATATATATATATATATATATATATATATATATATATATTGCACTCCAAAGTGCCCTGAAGCATTTGGAAGGGCTCACGACGGCGCTCTGCCAACAGGCTATCAGATGCAGCCTTGCTTACTTTTCCACCTTGCTTTCTTTCGGCCAACGCGTTTCAAGGACAAACCTCTTCATCAAGGGCCACAAACTTCACAACTCGGGCTCGCATTACTTGTGTGTTATTTTATTCATTTCCGTTTTTTTTAAGGTAAGTTCAGCCCCCAGGGGGCGTATGCAAATTCCACAATTTCGTAGTGCTTGTTGGGACGTGAAGTCCTCTAATGCGAGAGTCAGTGTTTCATTTCAGTGAATCAGTTGTTGGTTTGCATTTAAAAGTTCCTTTCATTCCTGTAGTAGGACGTGGATTTGTTCGGCAGGCTAATTAAGCATGTAGAACGCTGTGCCGATCTGCTCTGAACAGTGCAAAGCAGCAGCCTCTTCCAGCTGGTTTGGGGTTTCACTGCCAGCTGGTTGATGGAGCTCCTTCCCACGGCCGGGCGCCGTGTCATATTTTGCAGTCCAAAGTGCCCTGAAGCATTTGGAAGGGCTCACGACGGCGCTCTGCCAACAGTAAGTGGAAAAGTAAGCAAGGCTGCATCTGATAGCCTGTTGGCAGAGCGCCGTCGTGAGCCCTTCCAAATGCTTCAGGGCACTTTGGACTGCAATATATATATATATATATATGTATATATAGATAGATAGAGAAAGAAAGAAATGATGAGCACAGTCCAAGAACTCCCTAAAAATGGTTTACTCAATAAACACGCACCCTGATTTGGCTAGAGGTGGTGTAACAGTTCTAAAAATAAGATCTTAAACTTGTTATTTTATGCTTTATGAACGCTTTGCTCTTTCAGGACCATTGTGCCAATCAAATGTTCTTTTTTTCTGATCTAATGAGGGTTTTTTTCTTGATACTTCACATCAACTGATTTTTGAATTGGACATAGTACAAAGTGTTGAATTATATTTAATTTCTAAATATATAATTGACATCTGGACATGACTTTGCATTTCAGGCATTTTCGTGGGCCTCCTACATTCACTAAGGAAGTAATTCTTTTATCTGGTCCTCACGATGAGATTGTTGTGAAGCAAGGAACAAAGCAATTTCTTTATGAGAGTGGACATATCATCACAACATTTGAATTTAACAAATTATGGACTAACCATGAGGTGCAGGACCAACTCCAGGTGGCTTTTAGCCCCAAAATTGACAATATTGAGTAAGACAATTTTCATTTCGCATATTTTTATGCATTACTATTTTACAAAAATCAGCAAGTTGTATATGTAATTGTTGTCTATTTCCACTTAATTAGGTAACAGTATTGCATTTAATCTATTTTGTAAATCCTAGCCATATACTTTCAATGTATTAAGAGATTTTGGTTATGTGTATGGAAAATAACTTATGAATACATAAAAATGTAAGAAATAATGAGTGTCAATGGTCAGATAGACAGGGCAAGGAAACTAACTGCAGGTGTCAATTAATAAAAATCCTTTTTTTACACGTAGAAGAATAGTTAATGGAGTGATATTCTTAAAAGGAGGAGTACAAATAATTCAATAATTGTGCTAGTGGTCTAACATATAGATGCATATATTCATTACATTCAGATCCGGAGGAATCAGGACAACTGACGTGAAGGAAAAGCATAGCACATTGTACAATCAATATAGTGACAATTAGAATGCTGTAAGATAAGCAGTTCCATCTGTTCAATTCTTATCCACAGCGCTACCTCCCATCCACCATATAGATGGTGTTGGAAACTGGGGCTTATTTTTAAAGATTTGGAGTTGGGCAGTGCCGCAATCCATTTTTCTGCACCGCCCTACACCAATTTGAAAGGGCAGGAAATGCACTGTATATACAAGAAGCAGTACATTTACTGTCCTTTCAGACCACGCCGGCACACAATATCCAGCCATAATCCAACGCAGGCACCCTCACATCATGTTGCAAGGGTGTCTGCGTTGTTTGAGTGATTTGTTTTTGTTCAGAAAGGGGCACTTTCCTGGATAAAAACGATTATTAGAGGCATTTAGTTTGTTCTATGTTTGCTGCAGAATGCAGCACAGATGCAAAGTGGAAAAAATGAGAAATGTAAACATTTCTCCTCATTACGCATTCTCTAGAGAATGGACTGCCTCTTTGACACAGAGTAAGGCAAGGCAGCAACTTGCACTTCTGTGCTTTACTCCATATCTACGAAGCCATGAAAAGCCATGTAAAGTGGCTTCTAATGGCCTCGTAAATTTAGATCTGCACATGGCGCCTCTGGAAGGTCACAAAAGTGATGCTTCGGCAGCGCAGTTGTGCCGCAAGGGACTTGTAAATAAGAGCCTGGGTTTCTGGTTGGCAAAGGCATGCACCATGTCTAAAGAGGAACCACAATCCTATTAAGGGTATCTCAGATACACACTAAAAGATTACCTATGCTCAACCTCTGGTAGGTTGGCCCAGAACAGTCCGTCGAATCAAAATAGTCAATGTGTACAGTATTTCTGCTACACAACACACAATAACACTATGAAAACACAAAAATACCACACTTAGGTTTCGAAAAACAGGCAATAATATTATAAATTAATCTAGAACAAACCAACATAAATTGAAAGAGTAGAAGTGGAGTTATGAATTCATAAAGAATAAAAAGAGGACTAGCCTTTACAAGCAATATGCAACAATTGGGGTTATATGATCACGCTGGACTGGGGCAAAGTCAGCAGCTCAGGCCGACGTGATAGATCGGAGACCAGGGACAAGAGCCATCCAGGTCCAGTAAACATAGTACATTGATCCTACAGCAAGATACGGAGCGCAGGGGAGCAGCATGTCGATCCCCCATGGGTGGCGATGCGTCGGTTCCGAAGACGAAGTGCCAAAAACGAGGTGCTTTGTTTTTTAGTGCGATGTTCCGAAAATCAGTTATCACAGGTGTTGCATTGGTTCTGATGTGATCTGCCGATTCTACTCCTGTCACAAGTACGATGCATTGGGTTCTGCTTCATACAAGCTAAGGATGGTTTGTTTCTCTGGAGCAAGTATCTGGGTCCACTTCCAAAGGACCAGGCACAGGAGCAACTTTATATACTTTGATATCGCTGCGTCGCAAGCAACAGGACAAAATCAAATAAGCCCTTGGAAAACACTTTGGTCGCAAGGCAGAGTCCAGCTGTCACTCAGCAGGGGAAGTGAGCAGCAGGCAGAAGGACAGCACAGCAGAAAAACAGGTTTTCAGGATCAGCAGTCCTGAACAGTGACAGTCCTTGAAGCCTCACAGCAGTCCTTCTGACAGTATTGTTACAGGTCTATGGGCTACCTAGGGACTATGTTAGGGGTGACATATTTGTAATAAAAGGAATATTTAAGGCTTGGATTTTAAATGCCAAGTTGGAGTGGCAGTAAACTGCGCACACAAGCCCTGCAGTGGCAGGCCTAAGACAGGTCTGATAGGCTACTTGAGTGGGTTGCACAATCAGTGCTATAGGCCCACTCGTAGCATTACATTTACAGGCCCTGGGTATATAGAATACCATTTTACAATGAACCTACAAGTAAATTAAATATACCAATTGTGGATAAACCAGGTTTATGGCAGAAGCACAGGCACACTTTAGCACTGGTCAGCAGTGGTCAGAGTCCAAAGTCCAACACAATCATTAAAAAGTGGATGTAAAGAAGCAAAAAGTATGGGGGAAGGAAGACCACTCAAAGACTGACAGGTATAACAGATTGTCAGCATTGCTAAAAATTGGTCAGCGTGTTGTCAAACAGGTTTACCTCTCCCTTCATGGATGATATCCTGAGTGATACAGATTTAGCATTTCAGATTTTTTGAGATATGTTTAAATGTATAATTTTAAAGTTCATGTGTAGTTAAACTAACACTCCACCTTTTTGTTTTTATAGCATAAAACTTCTGATGCCATGCCATAACAAATTAGTGCAGCCATTGCTAATGGACAAACAGAGTCTGTCAGGTCTTATAATCTCAAAACTCTTCAAACAGAAATCAGTCTATTTACAACCATCAAGGCAAATTCTTCAACTTCCTGATTCCCAGCGGCCTGTAAGTAATACTTGCATAAAGTATGCTCTGTAGTTTCTTTTGAAAGGTATAGGAAACATATCTATTAATAAATATGCATGCATTTCCATATTCCCATAACGTTTTTTATATTGCATGTTCTTGCTAGTGCAGTTGGATAGAAACATATTTTTATAGCGTAGCAATATCGATCTAAAGCAGGAAGTAAAATACTGTACTATGTTTTTACAGAAAATAAAAAGGAGGGCATTACTTATTTAGATCAGAGTATACAACTTTACTTTAAAACATAATTCAATATGATCCACTTTGTTTTAATTTGGGCATTAAACAGCACATTCCAATATTTAACTATATTAATATAGCTATGTATCATCATCCTATGCGGTTCTCTCTTACTCTATATGGAGAGACTGCCAACAAATGTGAACAATTGATTGCTTATAGTGTGTGATTGAGGTAATTTCTGTGTGTGCATAAGATGCAGAGAGGAATTTGACCAAAGTCATGGAGTTAGGGTTGAATGAAATACAAATGCGCATCGACACAAGTATGGTTATTTAGTGAAATACAGAAATCTACAAAAGGGTTAGGTTGGTAGCCTGTATGGCAAGAGCTATGCAATAGTGTGTGATGACCGGAGAAGTATTCTTACCATCTTGTGCTGATTCTGAAGTTGTTCTTACAGGGAGGTCAGAAAAGAATAGTGAGAAATACATTTGCCTGTGCTCATGCCTAATGTCTTGTAAGTGGGTCAGATTCCACTTGGAATGCAGGTGTGCTGGCTTTACTTTAAATGAAAGGATGGGATCTGTTTCAGAATAGTCTGGTTATTATTGCCTTCCTCAATTACATCTGACTATGTTTCATATATTATGTGTGAAGACAAGAAGTGGTCTCATTTTTTCAAGTCTCCAGTAAGTACAAGATGGTCAGTAAATGGTAAGTGCCTTGAGCTGAGAGTTCTATTACATATGTAATGTCGGAATTAACATTTGCTAAACATAGAGTTGTGCTATGGATGATCTGGTAGACAGTTTAAACCACCTTATAGGAGTAGGATTTGTCTATGGTCAGCTGCCAGTGAACAGTGGAAATGCTTGTGAGATGCGGTCCGGAAGGAGTAGTTCATGCCTGGCTACTACACACTGGCTATTTGTAAATTGTTTGATTGCTAACATTTCTTGTATATCTTCATCAAGATTCATGTGATGGGCCATTGATGTTTTTTGTAGGATAAAGGCATAGATGAAAAAACGGACATGGTGATGTGGCTGGAAAGTGAAGAAACTTTCAGCAATAATTCTGCTGAAACAGAATACCTGAGTAGTTCAGATCCATTGAAAGTCGGCAACATTACAGCAAATCCAATTTCTGCTAACACTTCGGAAGAACATACATTTCAGATATCGCCCTCTCCCACTCTCATTAGCGAAGGATTTGATGACCATTATCGGTACTGCTTTTCTCAACCCAGATACTCAATTGAGATTTGCTTGTTTTTTCAATATTGTTATATCGTTTTGAAAGTATTCGGCTTTCATAAAAAAAGCTATTGTCTTGCAAGTTTTGTCACGAGCAGCCCAGTAATGCAGGACCGTGAAGAAGTGTATTCCCAGCTCTTTTCTGTGATGTAAGGCTATTGAATCATGCAGTTAATGTACAATGCATCTGAAGTGGTAAAATACGTTTTAAAGAGAAAATAGTATATCAAGGCAGGTAATGGTATGTCAGCAGTCACGTAAATGATGCAGGACTACAACAATGTAAAATGTACAATCCCAAGCAGTAGTTGTGTGGCATAATGTAGTATGGTGGCCATGGCATCTTAGCATGCAGACAGAATGACAGCATTCTTAATTTAAAAGATATAAAACTAAATGTCTAGGGGCCTAGTAGTCAATATGGAGTACCACAGATATGTACTTCCGAACTATAACACCCTTGGTGTGTGGCATGGAGCCAGTAGTTTGTTCTTGTTTAACATATTGTATGGATCTTAACTACATACTACCACTAACCCATCTTCTGTCTATTAAAATGCAATGCTGGTGCAATTGTAATCTGCACTATTATGCTAAATAAATGTGTAGGGCAAAAACAAGAATGGCGATTTCTACAAGTCTAAAGTAATTGGCTTACACAATTAAGCATAATTAATCATTAAAAATACTCAGTTTGGTTACATGATCATACCTTGTGTGCACAAATTAGATGAGTTCTCTAGTGATGATTGTTGCTTAATTTGGTAAAACGTTAGTAATCCAAACCTAGGAACATGTACATGTAGTCGCAAATGTCCCTATTCACAGCATCAGGCCATTTGCATCAGCAAAAACGCTTTTATGGAATCTCAATTTGGGTTCTGTGATTCTGTATTAGAAAGGGGCATGAGGAGGGCATCCCTTCCTAACACAAAATTGGAAAGGTATGTACAAATGTTTTGCGACTGAAATACGGTGGCAAAAATATTATCAATTTACAACCAATTGGTAACCCATTCACAAATGTGAAGAGGTCCCCAAGAGACCACTTCACTACGTTTATTTTAGATTGGACTCGCCAGGAGCAATGCCTGAACCTCGCCGCACCCGCTCCGCGGGTGCCGCAGCGCCTGAGGGTGAGAGGGGCTGTACGCCGGACCACGCCTGAGATTGAAGGAGCAAGGAATATTTGGACTGGGTCGAGGCTCTCAGCGGGGCTGTGAGCGTTGCAGGGACTCCATTGCCCAGGAGTCCCTGTGTGACCGTTTGACAGCTTCCTGTCCGCTCTCCCTGTTGTCCCGCCCACCGCCCTTAATGTCCCCTATATCCAAGGTTCGTATCCCGCAGCACGGGACGCATCTCGGGGCGAAGACCGGGCTAAGAGCGGGCCGTTTGAGGCCGTTCGAGGCCTGAGAGACCTGGCCTGGGCCAACCCCCTGTGTATCTCCTGCCTTATCTATATCTTGTTATATTGTCCTTCCTTCTAAACCATCATGTGCACACGGGGTAGTCGTAGCAAAACTGCTAAGGGGGAGCATAAGCCCAACGGGACCCTTGATGATTTCCTTACCAAGACCAATAAGGCCATTGATATGGAAATCAGCACAAATGCAACATAGAGTGTCTTTGGAGCTAGAAGCAGCATGTCGACTATCCCAGAACTCAGCTTCCTCAAAAAAATCATCTCTGGGTAATATTGCCTCTGCTAAAACTCCGGAGCGCCTGTCTGGTCCACGACCATTGATAACTCAGGCGGATATCCATCATTTACCATCAACACCACCCTCAGAGCATCTTCTTATTCCATCATCGACATCTCCAAAGCCCATTCAGAGCTTGTCGTCAAACACCTCAGGTTTAGGCACAGGTATTCCCAATAAATTTGAGTTGTCAAAGAAAGCAGCAAGTGTAACTAATAAGGATGTTATTCACAAAAGGAAATGCCATGCCAGATCAGCCTATGCACGTAAAAAGGCCAAAATCGCAAGGTCTCAATTTTTTAACAACCGTCGACCTCTGGTCTCAAACGGGGTAGGTACTGATGTTCCTGAGGCTAATACTTGCACACCGGCCGAGGAAATTGGTACTGGCTTAGACAGCGCTGTGTTAGACCTAACAATGGGGGATACTCTTGTAAGCACTGCCGAGAGGGTTATTGAGGGACGGTTGAGTGAGTCAGGGAAGCATCAGGGTGGTGATGAAGAATTCCTCAAAATTGTTTGGGTTACATTAAAACAGCTTTTAACTCCCCTGGAACTTAGACTTACTCGTATCGAAAACAGTCTACTAGAAATGGATAAGACTATAGTTACTCTAGCTAGTCTTAGCCTAAAACAAATGGAAGCTAACATCTCCAAGGGTGATGAGCGCACCTCACAGGCCCCGGTGCTAGATGCACCGGCCCTGCCCCCCCTAACCCTAAACCCATACCCAAACCCCGCACAAAGGTCTGTATCCCTACAGTTACTATCCTACGAACTACAGCCCCAATACTTCGTCCCCCTCAAGGCACAGCACCATCTAAACAGAGGTCTCAGGCTATAGTCCAACAACCTAATAAGCCTGACACCACGCGTACATATCCCCAGCAATCTGGTCGTCCTAATTTTCGTGGGGGATTCATAGATTTACCACCAGATGCTGGGCCATATGTCATAGTGTTAGCTGGTGTCCCTGCCTTGGAGCCACAATCTCAGGAGAATCATTGGTCACTAAAAAACAAGGTTATTTACTGGCTTAATGTAAATAGACAGCTTCCAAACCACCTAAGAAGTAATATACTAATGGTACGTAGAGTACCTTGGGTAGGTCCCACGCCTAAGTCCATTGCTGGCGATTGTATAGTGGTGTCCTTTGCAGATTCCTGTACGGCTCAACATCTATGTTCATGGGATGTACGAGGTGATAATTCAACCATCGTTGTCAGACCTCTCACCTTCTTTTACCCCCACGGCAGAACGTTAATCAAGGGGTGATCTGGTCAACAGTTAAAAACACCATGCGGAGTGGACGAAGGGATGGTTGGCAAGGTCAAAATGGCTGGTGGGAAGGGGCTCCTACTTCCAATATGTTCGGTTGTTTGGATGAGGTCGATTGACTTGGGGGGGTCAATGTTTCAGTCCACAACACCAAACCTACTCCCATCCAGGTGTTTCTTCCCCCACCCCCTTAGAAGCACGTGTAGACAGTCTTGCTCCCTCTGAAGGCTCACGACCAGTCCTTAGTCATGTCACTAGACATATTGAGACCAGGGTGGAAGTTTTAGGCTTATCAGAGGTAATCCTGACTAGTAGCCCATGGGATCACTTAAGGTGGCTTCCTGGAACATTGCAGGGCTAAGGGGTCGCTTGGACAACGATGATTGGGTCAATTTTATCGACACTTATGATATTGTCATATTCCAGGAAACCTGGGCAACCGGTCCTTTATTTAGAGCAGGTTACCTGAACCACTACAAGCCAGCCATACAGGGCCCAAAGGGTAGGGCCTCTGGAGGCCTAGTGGTATGGATCAAAGATTCCCTGGGATTCCAATCTAAGGAAATCTTGGTAGATAATGCTGACCTTCTATGTATCAACCTTAGTAAGGGTAATAATTAGGGCATCATACTAATTAACATCTACGCCCGAGGGAGCCAGGGCGGCCGTAAGCAATCGGTCTTGAACGATCTAGATTGCCTCCTGAAGAAGTTCAGCGATGATCGTCTTATCCTAGTGGCAAGAGATTTGAACTGTTCATTTGAACCCATTTTTAGTCTGGCTGAAGATGTGGGAACTGACGAGGACACTGCTTGGAATATCCCCCGCTAACCATAAGTAAGGGTGTTAGGGTAACTGCGGCGGCCCTTCACTGGTTGGCATTTTGTTTGGAGTGGGGGCTACGGGCAGTGAACGGCCGCACTCTGTCCGATAAATCCGGCAAATCAACCTTTGATAATGGGACCAGTGTGAGTCGTATCGACTACATACTGGACAAAGTAGAATTTTGGTCATCCGTGATAGACATGGAGGTAGAGACTAGGCCAGAGAGTGACCACAATCCCCTCTCTTTGGGTCTTAGGGTCCCCGGATTGGGTGCCGGACCCTTGGTAACAACTTGCCCAAATTCTGACATAATTTTGTGTAACAACAGAAGACCGGTTAAATGGCCTAGGGTCATAGCTGACCCTGAGCTCATTAAAGAAATAGAGGAGGTGGTTTTAGGAACAAGGGGTAAGATGACGGACCTATCCCCCTCTAGTGGAGTCGACTCCTTAATTACCAACCTCCATGAGCAGTGTTTCACGGAACTTAAAAGCCTGCTTACTAAACCATCGAACCATAAGGTAGTTAAAGCCCGTAAAAGATGGTACAACAAGAGCTGTAGGGAAGCCCATAGCAAAATAATAGCAGCTGTTAAATCAAGGATTTCCAATGATATCAAGAATGCTAGGCTAATCTATAAGCAGGTCTTATGGTCAGCCAAGAGGGAATGGAATGATTCATATTGGTCAGAACTACTCTTGGCGTGTAAATCGTCTAACCAAGTGAAGTTCTGGGAGACTGTTAGGTGGGGTAGGGACCCGGATTCCCAAGTACCGGTTAACTATGTCTCTGCTTCGGACTGGGTGGGTTTTTTCACCGCCCAATTTAAAGATTTGAGTGCCGTGCCCGATTTAGTAACCAAGCCTGTACTGGGATTACCGCTCACTAATTCCGGGGCCTCTCTTATCTTTTCCTCCTCAGACACGGTGTATGCCCTTGGCTCTGTCCAGTAAGGAAAAGCTCTGGGACTAGATGCTATCCCCGCAGACCTTTTTAAAATGAACCTTGATGTATGGGTCCCGTACATCACTATGTTGGCAAATGCCATTGCAGCAGGGGCCAGGATTCCACAATCCTGGAAAGGGGCAGAGATCTTGCCAATATTTAAAAAAGGGGATTGATCATTGCCAAATAACTATCGCCCCATAAGTCTGATCGACTCAATCCAAAAAATAGTCTCAAGAATGGTTCTTGTAAGAATTCAGGGATGGATAGAGCAGAATAATATACTTTCTCCCATGCAAGCTGGGTTTAGACTGGGCACCAGTACTATAGACCAGGTGTTCAGACTCACTATGCTTTATTGGAAGGTGTTTTTTTTTGGGTGGAGGGGTTATCTATGCCGCTTTTGTGGACCTCAAGTCGGCCTTTGACTTGGTTCCAAGAGCGAAACTATGGGAAGCACTAAGACTCATGGGCCTTCCTGTCGAACTCTTGGAATTAGTCATGAGATTGCATGAGGACAACTTTGTCCGAGTGAGGTGGGGCAAGCAGGGCCAGGTGACCAGCAGCTTCCCGGTCCAACGTGGGGTGCGCCAGGGATGCGTGCTGGCCCCCACCCTGTTTCTCCTCTTCATCAACCAGGTTGTCGAATTTTTTATTAATACTCAGACTGATGCACCATCACCGGGCGGGTCAAAATACCCGATGTTAATCTTTGCCGATGACACCATGCTCCTTTCTAAAACCCGGAGCGGGTTGCAGACAGCTTTGAATACGTTTGCTGACTTCTGTAGGATAAATGATCTACAGATTAACGTAGACAAAACCAAATTTATGGTCTTTAGTAACAAAACCCCGATTAAAAGCTCTGCTAGTCTGAACGGTGTTTCAATCGAACAGGTTAAGACTATGATTTATTCGGGTGTGACCCTTGATTACCAACTCAGTTGGAAACCCCAGATTGAGCCACTAAATCTTAAATTTGTTCGCCTTACGGGTTGTTTATTGCAGGAACAGAAGAAATCATTGACTAAACCCATTACCCCAGCACTAAAAATATATGAAGTTAAGATCAATGCAGCCACCCTGTATGGAGCAGATATATGGGGCTACAAGGATTTGTCTGTTCTGACCACAGCCCAGAACAGGTTCCTGCGGAACCTGGTAGGGCTACCCCAGTCCACACCCACCAAGCCACTGCTGTTAGTTCTTGGTTGTAAACCTTTAGATGAGATGGCACAGTTTTCTTTGGTGGCACTTTGGCGACAGCTTTGGACGACCCCAGAGCTTAGCCTCTTTGCTCGCGAGTTGGAGGAGGTTAAATCACTGTGGGGTGCCTATAGAATCCCATGGCTCAGGGAAGTCAAACATGTTTTATATGCAATGGGCCTTCCCGAGCTGTGGATAAATCCGGGGTGTTCCATCTTCCCTTCAAAACAAGATTTTAAAGACCAATTTTGGAGTACGGTTAAATCTACTGCAGTTACTCATTCTTCGGACACTAACCTAACAGGGCATTTTTTAATTCATAAATTGACACCTTCCCTCGAGCCCTATTGGGATTTGATGTGCAAAACCTTGGATCGGAAATTGTATCATCAGTTTCGCGTAGGCACACTCCCCATCAATTCCTTTACTGCAAAGTGGGTGAGGAATGTAAATAATAAATGTCCCAGGTGTCCGGATCATGTGGAAAGTATTGGCCATTTGTTTTTTGCCTGCCCAGCTTATCGAGCCCCACGATCTAAATGGCTGAAACCTTTATGTAGTAGATTGGATTGTGGGGGCCACCTTGAAGCCCTGCGGAAGTTTCGTAATATAAGATCTGAGCTTTTTGTGGTCTGTGTGGCCAAGTTTTTGGGAAGGGCGTGGTTGATTCGCATTAAGAAACTGAACACTTATTTAACTTAAATGACATGGTATGAAGTCTCTGCTCTATGTTCACAACTTTTTAAATATTACGGGTTATGATTGTTGTTTTTATTATGTTCTATGCATTGTATGTTGTCTTTTACGAATTTTATTTCAAAATAAAGACATACTGAACTGAACTGACCACTTTACCTCTGAGAATGGTTGAAAAATATTCAAGGGGCCACTGGCCTGCTCTTAAAAACTGAAACTTCCAAGTTTCATTTATTTCGTTTTTAAACTCATCATGGTTTCCTTTAAGGAAAATGGGCTGCATTTAGAAAAAAAACAATAGTTTCTTTATTTAAATTCAATTACAGACATGGTTGTCTGCTGACCCCAACAGGCCACCATCCCTGTGATGGCTACGATACCTAATGGGTTGCAAATTGTGACCTACCTGAACCCACTACAAATCAGTAATTAAACTCAAAAGACGTCCATACATTAGGAATAGCGATTTCCAAATTCTGATTCACAGTGAATCGCAATTGGCAAATGGCTATTTCTAACTTTTATACATGTTGCCCTATAAGTCATGTATAAAGGTGACTTGTAACAGGAAGGCATATGCTGATACTTTGATTGTTTGTTTTAACATATTAATAGTTGACAATATTCTTACTGTTTTAGATGTTACACTGAACTGTTGGTTGATAATGCACAGATTCCTGACGATGAAGAGTTTGATACCTCAAATATCAATATTTCTGAACAAAATGAGGCGCACGAAAGGTAATTTTAGAAGTTTTAATTCTGATTTATACGTTTAATTTTTAACTAATACATTTGATAGCTTAGCTTTATTTCCTGTATTTCAGTGAGAGCGATGATATAACGTTGAAGGATGTACTATCAAACCTTGCTTTACAAATTGACTCTGAAAAGACATGCAAGTTCAACATAAATCGGCGAAACATTTGGGATGGAGCACGTCGTGCGTTCCTTCGCAAAACCTATAAAGCAACCAACCGTATATCTATCATGTTTACTGATTCCTCTGGTAACTCTGAAGGAGCTGTTGATTTTGGCAGCCCAACACGGGAATTTTTGCGATTGTTAATGCATCATTTACAGCATAGCAAACTCTTTGAGGGACCCGAAAACAGGAAGACACTCAGTTGTGATGCCCAAGGTACCTTACATTTATTATATTCCAACCTTTCTAAACTGCTCAAATTCTAGAGTGAACGATTAATTATTTAAAGTGTAAATAATGTTTATATTATATTACTTACTGACGTCTTCAAAGTTTGTTTGATACCACTGATCAGGCATTCTCAAAGAATTTTAACTAAAAGTGGAATAGTGAAGGGAATTCTTAACTATACTATTCATTTATGCAGCAAGAGCAGACTGATTTCAATTTCACCCACTGAATATATCCCTTGCAGCTTGAAAAACAACCTTGCTAGCATGTACTCCATTATATATTTTATGTTTGCTTTGCATTAAATGAGGGTCTAAGGTTTTCCTGCAGTTGTTACTGTTATCAATTTAGAGAAAATTCCTGTGACAAGTACTTCAAACAATGGCTAACTTTAGAGATTCTGCATTAGGTCATCTTAGTTGATGCTCTGGTGCAGCAGTGTGTATGAATTAAACACCCAAACTGTACAGATGCATCCTGCATATTTGGAAACATAGGCCAGTATATCAAAGGCAATAACCCAGTGCATGAATTAGTTTGATACATGGGACTTGAGACACTGGTCGGGTCATAAAGGTAGGAGTTTTTGTTGTGCATAGAAATTCCAGTCCATTATAGATGCAGATCTTTTTAAAAAACAAGTTCTCAGGATAGACTCTTTCCTCCACTGTAGCCTATCAAGACATCTTCTAGGACTTTTTGGGTACAGCACCTTATTTATGGTAAAGTTCGGAAGATGTTGCAGCTAAAATAAAGAAACATCTGGGAGGTCCAAAAATGGTATATAATATTCTATTCCTGGTTAAACACCATGTTGTGAATATCTTTGGGCAGGAATGAGTTGTACCTTTTAATCGTGTACTACATATATAAGCACGAGGTGGAGACATTTAATCTGGGTAATTAACACATGTCCCCAACAATCATCCTCCAAGGAATTTAACTTTGCCAGCTTTCAACCCTTATTGGAAGTTGTGCCTGGTGATGTCGGGTTCCTTAGTGAGGGAGAGGATGGGTTGGGTGTCAAATGCGTAGAGGGACGATGTTGAACCCATGGTTTCTGATGATGCCTGCGAGGGGCGCCTTGTAGACTTTGAAGATGGTGGGGCTGAGGCCGGATCCTCGGGGTACTCTGCATCTGGTCTCTGTCGGTTGTGAAAGGAAAGAAAGAAGTCTTATTTTCTGTGTTCTGTCCATGAGGAATGAGCGGATCCAGTCTAAGGCTTTTCCTTGGATGCTGGTGTTGTGGAGTCTGGTGGTTAGTGTGCAGTGGGAGACAGAGTCGAAGGCCGCTGATAGGTCCAGGTGGATGTGGGCTTCCGTTTGGCCTTGGTCAAGGAGTGTGCAAATGTCATCTGTGGCGGCAAGGAGGGTGGTCTTGGTGCTGTGGTTGCTGCGGAATCCGGAATGGGAGATATCTAGGATGTTGTTGGTTACAATGAAGTTTGTTAGCTGGGTGCTGATGGCCTTTCCGATGACCTTGGCTGTGAAAGGAAGCAGCAAGATGGGCCTGAAGTTCTTGCGGTCCGCCGGGTCTGCGAGGATTACATTTGGAGGGGGTTGACTTAGGTGCGCTTCCAGTTGTCAGGGAATGTGATGGTCACAATGGAGCAGTTGATGGTTCAACGTAGCTCGGATGCGATGGCTGTGGCAGCCATGTGTAAGATGTGTGGCGGGCAGGGGTCTGTTGGGTGACATCGCTCGGGGTGGGGGTGGGGGTTGAGGCAGTGCAGAGGTCTTGGTCGTCCAAGTTGTAATAGAGCGTCTTGATCTTGAGGTGAAAGAAGGAGCTGAATCTGTTGCAGAGGTCTTGGGAGTGAGAGGAATCTGTTGTTTCGCTGTTGGGTTTGGCAAATTCCTGTATGATGGAGAAGAGTTCCTTGGAGTTGTGGGTGTTGGAGAGTATTCTGTCTTTGAGGAAATACTTCTTTGTGGATTTGATGAGTTGGTGGTATGCCATGGTGACTGTTTTGTAGGGGATGCGTGTTTCCGGAGTTTTGCTGTTTCTCCATGTTTTTTCAAGTCGACAGCAGGCATGCTTGGATTCTTGGAGTGCTGTGGTGAACCAGTTTGCTTTCTTATTGTGTCGTCTTGTAGGTTTCTGGAGGGGAGCGAGTGTGTTTGTTCAGTTGGCGATCCATTGGTGGAGGTTGCTTGCCACAGTGTAGGCATCTGTTTGTAGTTAGGGCTGGAGTGCAGGTGAAGGCAGAGGTGATGTGTTCTTTTGATATTTTGTTCCAGATTGTGCATGGGAGGCGACGCGGGTGCTTGTGTGTGGTGCGTTTTCTAAAGGAGAAGTGGATGCAATGGTGATCAGCCCAGAGCAGTTCCATGATGTGACAGTGGAAGATGCTATTTCCTTCTGCGAAGACAGGGTCAAGTGTGTGTCCTGCTGTGTGAGTGGGGCAGAGATAAGTTGCTTCAGTCCTATGTTGCTGAGGTTCTCTAGGAGGGCAGTGGTGTTAGGGTTGTGGTGGTTATTCAGGTGGAAGTTTAGTTCTCCAAGTAGTATGTAGTCTGTGGAGGCGAGTGCGTGGGATGTGATGGGGTTAGCAATGACATTGGTGAATGTAACATGGGGACAGGCAGTTTGTAGGTGACTGTTCCACTGAAGTTCGTTTTGGGATTGGTCTGGAAGTGGATGTGTACCATGTGGGTGAGGCATCGTCCGAGTCAGTGGTTGCCATGCAGAGGGAGCTTTTGTGGATGCTGGCGAGTGGGGCGGGTGGAGCGGTCTTTCTTCACGATCTTGCATTTGATCATTACTGGATATAAAATAAAAACTCATCTGTCGTTACATTTTAGCATGCAAAACCTGTCGAAAGATAATGGGAGAGAAAAACAGGGTATTTACTATATCATACAGATTTTGGTGTTTTAAACACCAAGATCTACATGCTATTCTCCACAAACTAGCAATAAGTGTTATGTATCACAACCAATATTTATTGCACCCTATGGTAAAGTTATTTATCTGGTGCCTAAAGTAACAGGTAAACTTGTAATCAGGCCATCCGCCTAAAACTCTTGTTCTCTCAAAAATATATTTGGGGTCCTGATTTATGAAGTTACTGTTAAGAGTGCGGAGTCTTGAACTGCAGTGTGGAGATTCTGTACCGAGTACGGAGACTATGTCCCAAGTACAGTGATTAAACACCCTTGTGTGAAAAGGCTCCGCCACAAATGCCGAAACTCTGCATGCTTGACTTCACTGCACGTAAGTACCTTCGTGTATCAGGCTGTGGATTCTTGGATAATATGTTTTCTAGATTTTATGCAATAAATTTAGTTTCAGAGATATATAATAAATGTTTTATAGATAAGCAGAACGCAATACATTTAATTTATTTTTCTTGTTTAAGGTATGTGAAATGATGACTATTACCTTGCTGGGCAAGCCCTGGCCGTTTCCCTAGTTCACGGGGGCCTGCTCCTAATTTTGTGTCGCCTGTTTTGTATCAATGTTTAGTTTCTGATGCAAAAAATGTGAATTGCAGTTTGGTAGATGTGGTAGATCCGGATTCACGAGACATGTTGCAAGAGGTAAGGAATAGATAGTAAACATTTGTGCTGATGAATCTTTATCAATTTTTATTATTTTGTTCTCACATAGTTGAGGGTCTATTAGTCAAAAACATGCAAATCATGTGCGTTTAATTTTGTGGTTAATAGTTATTCATGCACCTTAGATTTATGTATAATTGCCATATGTACTAGAAACGAATATGAAAAGAAATGACACTCATCTATTTGATATGGAATGGGGTCAATCCTGAATGTCTATTCTCCGTCCTCATGAATCCAAATGTGGAGGTTGGGATACGCACTCCTAAGGTGATCTTGGTGTAATTTAAGTTCTTTAAAGGTGGGTGGTGCCCGTGAGGTTGAACCCTCTGTACTTCGGTTAAATGAAGATCTGTGATGCACTGTTCTCTCAAGAAAAGTGTCTCCCCAGAGCACTCGAAATCAAAAGTTCAAACAAAGTTCAATAACAGTTCAAAAGCATGTAGGTCACTTTCAAAGATTTTCTTTACTTGTTAATCATTTCATAATTCTTCTCATGGTATATACATATTCAACTCATTGGCCCAATGCATTTTTTCGGCTGTGCCCTTCTTCGGGGGCCCTGTGCAATTCTGTAATGATAATAAAGTACAGTTTCAAAAAGCAAGTTTCTAAACATTTGTTCATGTTAAATTATGCAAAGTCAAACAATATTCAACTCTTCTACACATGCAACGGAGGAAGGAAATTAGTGTTGGGCTGATTAAAAAAGAGGATGCTTATGATGAGAAAATAGATATGCTCTGTGGGCAATTGCTCGAAAGTGCGGGGAAATTGGGAGTGCCTAAGGATTGTCAATGGCGATGACGCTGGGAAAGTGCTCATGAAATCATGGTGTTCAAACCTGGTCAGGCGAGTGGGTTGGCGCACTGGTGTAAGAAAATATCTGCAACAAACGAAATGGACACACGTCAGGTGGCGGGTCTATCTGGTAGCATGTGACAGAAATCATCTGTCGAAATTCAATTCCGTTCGTTATCGTTATGAAAGCTTACCAAATGATGTATTCTAGGTCCGTCCTTGGAACACGGCGACCGGGAATACACAGAGGAGGGATTCAGAGCCACAGTTCGTTATACCTACAAAGATACTGAACCAAAACCAAGGTCTAGATTTAAATGTGGATCCCCTCCCGGTACAGTCAGACACTTACACGTGTCTAGTCTAATTTTGGTACTGACGAGCCTTACTGGGCGTCAACCGTTAGCTGAGCATTCTCATCTTTCGCATCAAATCCGGAAACAGGGTTCTTTGGATATATAAGATATTGAATAACCATCAATTTATACACAGGATCCATTTACCAACATCGCGCACGTATCGCAGCGACCTTTAGATGCCTGGGTCTCTCTAACTAGCCCTGAAGAGTCGTGTTGACTCCACTTTGAAACACGACGAAACACGTGTCGGCTGAATGTGGACCCAATAAAACGTCTTTTGAAACGAAAAAGAACACAAAGATCTGCTGTTGTTTGCTACCTTATTGCTATTACTGTGGTTTTTTTTTGTTACACACTATATTGTGGTTGCGAGAGCATTGCTGTGTATATGCCATTCACTTTTAGTTTGATTTTGCTTTCACTGGATGGGTGGTTGATTTCATTCCCTTTGATAATGGAATTACAATTTCCACAGTTGTGGCAGGCCAACGTGCCTTTGTATGAAGACGGAAGTTCTGTGGCTTTAGGTTTTAGTAATTCTTTTAGGTTTCTCGTCCTTTCATATGCGAATCTGGGATTCAAGGAAAAGATTCCCTTGAAATCTTCTTCCAAGGCCAGTAACGGCCAATGTTTAAGTATGGTTTTTTTAATGTTGTAACTCCTTGTGGAGTATTTTGAAATAAACACTGATCTCTGTTCCTCCCTTGAAGTGGATGGTGTCAGAAGTTGTTGTCTGTTCATTTGTTTTATTCTCTCCACAGCTGGTTCCAGTACGGCTTCTGGGTATCCCCGGTCCTTGAATTTCTTTATCATGTTTTCTTTTTTCTCTTCATATAATTGTGGAGAGGAGGCAATGCGTTTAACGCGTAGCAATTGAGAGTAAGGAAGATGATTTTTTAATGGGGGTTGATGAAAACTTTGATAGTGTAACAAGTTGTTTTTGTCCGTAGGTTTCTGAAATACTGTAGTGAGTAGTTTGTCATGGTCTTTGATGATTAGTACATCCAAGAAAGATAACTGTTTGTGATTGATATTATAGGTGAATTGAATCCGGTCATTGACATTGTTGAGTTCTTGAATGGCTGATGTTAGTTGGGTGGTTGATCCTTTCCATAATAGGAAAATGTCATCTATATATCTCTTGTACAGTATGAGATTGTCTTTACATGATTGGTTGTTTAGAATGTGCTCTGTTTCAAAGTAATGCATAAAGATGTTGGCATATTCAAAAAATGGGTGGTGTCCTTTATGTATGTTGGAATCTGTTGTACTAGTGGTTGTAAATGTTTGTCGATGAATTTTCCTACTGGTTCATGGATTGAGTTGACTGTAGAAACGATCGGCCGGAATGGAGGAACTGTGGGGTGTTTGTGTATTTTTGGAATCATGGGTACAGATGGATTTTGTTTGATCAGATATTCTTTTTCTTTATTTCCAATGATTCCTGTTTCAATCGCTTTTTGAATGATGGTAACAAGTAAAGAAAATCTTTGAAACTGACCTACATGCTTTTGAACTGTTATTGAACTTTGTTTGAACTTTTGATTTCGAGTGCTCTGGGGAGACACTTTTCTTGAGAGAACAGTGCATCACAGATATTCTCCGTCCTCCACACTGTTTTAAAGTTTCCAGGGCAACCTCTACGTATTTGCTACTCTCTCAACTGCCATACACAAATCTACATTCTTGCATCAGTGATCAATCAAGAACGTCCTACTGTTAACCCGATGTTGATCTATATTTCTGGATTAATACACTCAGTGTGGAATTTTGCAATTGAACTAAAAGAAAACCTACTGCCAAACACATTCAGGTACATTAGGCCATTGTGCTAGTCATCTTTGTATAATTCTCTTGCGCTCTTTCCCCGTTGGTGTTCCATTCAGCGAGAGAGTGTAGCTAGTGTAAAACTACAGTAGCATTAACTACAGTAGCATTTGATGATGTTTTAGTCCAATGACTGTTAAACTTTTGTAAACATTCAACTTACTGAACAAATATGTTTATTTAGCAGATGGCCAAGACAAATTATTCTGCATCATTAAGGTTTAGTTATTGTTTTTTTTGTTACAGTGAAAATATTTGTTGTTACTCTTTAATAAAAATATCACAATCTTAATTTTTCCATAGATTGAAGATGCTTTGTCTCTTGAAACTCTTCAAGGATTGATTCAAAAACACAGCACAATTCTAAGTGTGGCAGGTTGCTTCCGTCCATTTAAATCTCTGAATGACAAAAAGGAACTATTGGAAGATATCATCAATTGGTACATTGTGGGCAGGACTGTTCCTTCACTGGTTAGGTACAGTGATATTTATATCCAATGCATTATAAATCAATATCCTTTTGACTTTTCAATACATGCATGTCCATTTTAAAAAAGTAATTACTATAAATCACTGTCCATCCTAATGGCATCATACATATTCACACTGTCAGAAATGTTCCAAATACAGATTGTGAAATCAAGCACATCATGGGTTTCAAATATATTTTACATTTACTTTGTTTCAGTTTTTTATTAGCATTTTACAATACAACTTGTGCAGTCCTTCCTCCAGAGGGCATAAATAGAAGGCTAACAAAAGTTACAGGAATCCCAACAATCCCATAGGTTCAGCCCACGCAGCACAAATCAAAACAAAGAAAACAAACAGGAAGACATAAAAAAAGAAAGGCCTTCACTCCTCTCCAAATTCCCCAAATAGAAATTGCAATAAATATAAGTATTGGACTTCTCATATTCAAGTCTTGGCAGCCCAAATGGAGTTCTAAAAATGTAACAGATTCAGGGCTTGCATGTGTATGGGATAGAAAAGTAACGGCAGCCCCGTGAATAAAAACTTGATCAGCAGGCCACACATTTCCTCAACGTTTCTAAATGTATCCACCAGGACATTGAACAGTCTCACAGTTGTCCGAATAGTCTGAGATATCACATGAAGACTGGTGGAGGGTCAACTTCATTCAGATCCGCCGCCAGTGTTGTTTTAGCTGACCCCAAACAATTACTCATATTCAATTTATCAGCAATTGTTTCATATTTTAACAAGTTACAGCATAGTTACAAAGCAAAACCTGGTATATCCAAGTATCACTTTAAATTCTGTAATGATTTCCAGAAAGGGGGGACATGAGGACTTTACCACCATATGTGATTAAAGCTTCATAATAATCCACAAACTGCCAACAAAGAGTGTTGCCCTATTTTTCAAACTGAGTAGGATATAGATCTCAATCAAATCTCACTTTATAATGAGCTTCCCTTCCTGCTAGCGTGTGCAAGACTGTTTGGGAATTGCGCCATTGCGTAGACCGGGGCAGTACCATCTAACTAAGGCCTTCGATGTTATCTTAAAATTCTTGCAGAGGCAGACCAAGAGTTCGGACCGAGGGGAGTAGTATAATATTTAGAAAGTTGATCCTAACCCCAGGCCCTCCTGCACAAACTTCTCAACTGAAAGGAGATCTTTAAATCTCGGGAAGCTGCTTATTTTTTCAGGTTTGGAGAGACCAAGTACATCATTGAGTGTATCTTGTACATTTACAAGAATTTTCTATTGCAGGCTCCAATAGTAAAAGTATCTCTTTCCCCTGAAACCAAACAGATAGTATGGCAGCCCCTCCCTCCTACAGGTTAATAAAGGGACCTGGATCTATTGAAGGTTTAAATGATGTATTCAAATCAATGGCGTGGGTGGAGAGGGGAATGTTGTGCATGCAGATTTCTTAATAACCATGTCTAAACTATGAACGTTGCCTTTGTGAGGGTGCTTAAGTATGCATTCAAGGGTTGATCAGATTTTGAATTCCAAAACAGGTCCCAAATGTAGCATACTATCACCAGCCTTTTGATATGTGGCCAATGCTTCTCTGCATCTGTGTTTGTCAGAGCAACCACTTTACTATCGCCCTCATTTGGGCTACCCTGTGGTATAAGGGCACGTCCTGGTAGGGCAATTTGCCCACATGGTTCGGTAGTCATGTATATTTATGCCTGTTTATCAGAGTGTAGCCCGTCTGCCAGCCCAATAAAACAACTGTTCAACTGATTAAGGGATGCCAACAGTTTCCTGCAGACCAATATAGCATGTGCCTGGAAAAGATGGAGAACTAGAGGAACTCAGTTTATCTTAATGGAATTGAGCCTCACAATGAAGATAGGTACAGAGAGGACCCCCTCCGACAGTCCTCTCATATAACCTGAAGAAGTGGTGGAAAGTTAGCTTTGTAAAGGTCCTCAATCTTAGGAGTTAATATAACACCCAGGTATGTGCCTGCCTTATTTGTCCATTGGTACTGGGTGTGTAGTGCTAGTTCCTCAACCTTGCCCCAAGATAGTGTAAGCCTGAAAATTCTTGACTTTGCTGTGTTTACAATGAAGCCTTATACTGCCTCAAAGCGAGTAAGAAGGTGTTGAATTCAAGGGAAAAATCTTGAGGGATCAGTAAATGATTAGAGGACATCATCAGCGGACAAGAATGCTTTATGAATCCCCTGCCCAAAGGTTATGCTTCCGACCTCCTTGTCGGCCATAATGTGCTTCACAGGGTTCTATGCTTAGAGCATAAAGAAGCAGTGAGAGTGGGTAGCCCTTCCTTGTCTCGACCCATTGATACCCTCTCTTCTGCAATTCACTAGGATTTGGGACGTAGGATTATTGCAATTCAGCCAAACCAATGCTATAAATCCGGGACTAAACCTCTCTATAGTCCTAATGAGGAAGACCCAGTCCACCCAGTTGAAAGCTTTCTCGTGTCAAAGGCCACTATATGTCCAGGATCTTATTTATGTTGACCTTTTCCACCAGCTGTTATCATATGTCTGTCTTAATTAGACAAATCCTGACTGTGCTGTGAAACAGAGCTATTAAGCTTTACTGCAGGAATTCCAGAGCAAAATGTAACATCAAGATTTAACAAGAGTGTCTAAGGAAGCAGAGCTGGTGAAATATCTTTGGTTTAGGTGTTACTGTAACTAGGGCTTCACTCATTGTTATTGAAAGTTTGCTATTTTGCGGGATACTATTAAATAAGGTTGTGAAGTCTGGTACCAACACCGGTGGGTGTGTCTTCAAAAAATCACTTGTAATGCAGTTGGCCGCAGGGGCCTTGTGCATTTTAAGCTGCTTAATTGCTCTATTAGTTGGCAAGAGGTTCTATATTCGAATACCGCTGTGTTAACTCTGAACTGATTAGCTATCCCCTGTCGGTCCGACAATCTCAGGGAGTTCAGTGTACAAAACGTACCCCAGTCTGTACTTCTGTTTACGGGGAAACCCTTGCTCCAGCATCAGAAGCTGATATCCTCATTAAAATGAGTATGTTCTCTTTACAGTGGAGCATCAGGCAGGCACACATTTGTAGATTTAATTCAGAGCAATCACTGCGCCATGCTGTCTTGCCTCATCACAATATCTTTGCTCCGCCAATTAGGGTCACTGCTGATCCCAGCCATGCTAAATATCTGTCCCCTCAATCCACCAAGCGCCTTTAATGATCAACAGGCTCTCCCTTTAAGACTGCCTCAGAGAGCCCTCTACATTACTCAGCCACAGGGTCAGACATAGGCAGCCTGCAGCTGAGGTATTTTCTACTTATCCCCCCTTCCAGCAGTAGGCAGGGTGACTAACTATCACTTCTCAGCATAACGAAGGCCAGGGATTAAAATATTCTGTAAAAATTCCTAAAATGGGTTTGTGACTCCATACAAATTTGATATTTTATAGCAGTGTAATGTAGGCGTCACTTAAAAAATACTGAATCAATATAAGATGATTCAACATTTTATGACTGTAAACCAGGTGGTCTTTTCATCTAATGCATAAAATAACATTGTATTATGCAGGGTTGGCCAGGCCTTGCTAAAAGTCCAAGCACAGTTTCTAAGGTCCTATTCACACACTCCAAAGGCTCCACAGTTTGAAGTCGAAAATTGGCTGCCAAAAAGATCTGAAAATCAACAGTTTGTCCTTTACTAATGTGCATGCTGGATTTGGTTACTTTCGTTTAAAGAAAAGCTGCAGGTCATGTGCTACCTTGCTGCTAGGAAATCCTCACAAGACCACAGGAGAAATAGAATTTGCCTTTGTCAGTGCTCTCCAACCGCTAGCTTCAAATATTTCTATTTAGACTGAAGCTCGAACATAGGGCACTGAAGGATTTTTAGATGTTTCATAGACATACCTTAATTTTATAATAACTTTTACATTATAATTTGACCAATAGTTTGTCTATTTATGATTATTCTTTATTGAAGATTAAAGGAGGGGTTAAAAACTCTGGGAGAACTTCAGGCCATGGAAATTCATAAAGAGCTTTTTGAAAAGGCATTCATTTGGGTGGAACACAAAATCACCACTGATATCATAAATGGAATGTTTAACATTCAATTCAGTTCATCTGGCAGTAACCATCGTTTACAGGAAGAGCACATCATTGGTTACTGGAGAGATTACCTCCAAGATTGTGAAGGCAAGTGAAATGTTTTCATTATGTTACAGTTCAACTATTGATGAGACACATCAGTGGAAACTATAATTTAAAAAAGCCTATAGTGGGAAACATGGTGTCGAAGACTACAGAGATATACTGTAGAGAAAGAGAGTTAAGGAGGAACAGACCAACCCGTTTTATTTGTACCGAGTAAAATCTATAATAAGAACAAAAGGATCATGCATCCAAAATTGTAAACTCTATGCCTGCTTTATTTCAATCTTCATTTTGCACGATATGTCTATTATTAATGTTGTTCAAACTTAACTGTAGTGTCCTGGCAGTAAAATGTTAGCTTCCCCATTAGAATGAAGCTTCATGTACTGCATCAAGGAAAAGTAACACAAATCAATATAGAGCATGGTTGGGTCTGCCGTGTGGGTCTCTGACAGAGTAAAGCCTTTTCACAGGGGAGAGTGCAGCTACCTCCAGCCCAAAGCCTTTAAGAGAAGCTTTTTGGCTTGTCGCAGTTGTTTGTATAAACAGTGGTTTGTGTGTGTGAAGACTCAGAGAGAGTGTCAGATGCAGGTCTAGCTGCATGGAATACCTATGCTTACTCCAAGTTGAACAATGGGAAGACTTCTCATAAAGGGAGAGTAAGGCGAGCAGGATTGTGGAAATGGTAACAGACTCTCACACCAGATCTCAAAGTGTTATCTGTTGTTAACAACAGATAATCTTGATTTGAGGAGATTTTTGTGAAATGAAGCACAGCAAATCAGCAGGGGTTTTATTATTCACATATCAACAATTACTGAAGTATATTTTAGCAGATGAAATAAAAAAATCACAATCGTTGCAGTAATCACAATTTTACTAGTTTGACTCATATTTCTTTTTTCTTTTAGAGCTTGCATGTGAAGCCAAATTAAAGGACATTCTGTGTTTTGTGACTGGTGCTAACACAGTTCCACCACTTGGCTTTAATCCTCAGCCATCAATAGACTTTCTGCATGCATGCGATGGCCAAGTCGAAATGTCTATGTTTCCAGAGGCAAACACCTGTGGAAATGTGTTGCGCCTCCCCCTTTTAATTTCTTATGAAGAATTAAAAAAAAACATTGTCTTTGGGATACTGAATTCTCCAGGATTTGGACGAGCCTAATGATCATATTGAAATGAGGGGTATAATGTATACATATACGACAAAGTAGTTATGGATTCAAAGGATTGATTATGCTGTTGTCGCGGGAGGTGAGAGTCTTGTGGCAGCATACGAAATGCAAGGGCATTGGACTTCTGTGAAATCACCTCATAGCCACAGGGCAGGTCTCTGTGCCTTGATAATAGCGCATTTCTTCCCCTTCCTGTATTCATCATGGCAAATTAGAAAATGTATGGAAAGAAATATTTTCCTGAAACTGTCAATGTTTGTTTTTTGCAATGATTAATAAAGTTTTTTCTAAACCATCATTACCAATAAAACTACATTGGTTGTCAATAAATAAAAGTTCTTCAGATTGACTGAGTTCTTGGTTTCATCTTTTTAGTGTGTCTTATGTTAGACCCTGTTTGGGTGGCCACTGGGCAAGCCGGGGCTACTGGGCCTGAGGCCTGTGGTAATTTACCTCTCATGTAAAAGGCTACAGTGAACCTTTGGCTGTGCAAAGTAGGCTATGTACAATCTCTTTAACACTCCACTCTCAATTGTAGCAATGGCAAGCAGTTACAGGCTTATCAGTGAGGTAGTGTGAGGGTATGTAAACTCGAAAGTCATCTATTGTCCTTCAAAGCAGTGACTGATCATGTAACTGATAGATTTTCTTTGCTTATTAAAAATAACTCTATACAAATGTAAAACGTAATGCTTCACAGATTATAGCTACAATTATTTTACTGAGCTACTGTGCCTTGTGCCCTAGTCCTCCTCTCACAGGTGTTTCCATCCTTCTGGGTTCGAGCTCTCTAGTGTTAGTAACAAGGGTCAGGTGGTGATTATCATTATGAACGGTCTCAAGTAGACGCGTGTGACAATTCTCACCTGAGTGAAATTGGTTCAGCACTCAACCTGGAACCTGAAAGCAGTCAAGAACACAACTACTGCTGTTTTTTATAATAGAATAGACAATAAGGACAATCTGCACATAAAAACCTTGTGCATCAGAATATGGCAAATATATAATATTAATCCCAGCACTCATACTATCAAATAAAAAGAACATTATAAAAACTAAAAACATATTTTTTATTGCACTTACATACTATTGGTAATGAATTTGCTTAAATCATACCTACAGCCTTTATGGAAAATATTAGCAGCTTTACAATTATTATATTGGTGTGAGTAGTATTGTCCCTAAATATTTTACGCCAATTCATATCGTACCACTGAATACATTTGAAGTTTGCACTTGTAGGTCTGTTTACAACTTTATCATCAATAATTCTCTTTGGAAATGTTTGTGGAAGTTTGTGTTTAGTCTGACATATCTGCTTCTAACACATTGCTCTTTGAAGAGCTGAATGGAAGTTTCATATGCTGCGTTGCTGTTTGTTGGTCTACGTAAAGCCTAACTGCCTGAAAAATAATATAACCATCTTGCACACTCTGTTGAGTATTATCACCATTCAAAGCATTCGTTTTCTAGACCCTAAGCCTAGCAGGTACACACTCTACTGAGTAACATGCATGCGTCATCAGAAAAGAAAGCCCTGCCACACATGTCAGTTCTTATGACATGCTGCTCTCTCTTCCGAGAGCTGACATGCAGATAGGTGGTTCCAACATTTGGTCTGAGGATACAGCAGGTAGCGGCTGAGGCCTCTACCACTGTACTTGGAGGAGTACTGACTCCAGTGAAGACACAGGCCTTCGGCTTTCTATAAAACTGCTTCTGGACTTGAATTATCGGTCCACCGATCAGGCTGCATCATCGAGAAAATCTTCTGTTGCAGCAACGGGAGGGTCCTACACTGGAACCTGCACACCCTTCACCTTTAGGTTTGAAGATTGAGCTTTAACAGTTTTCAAACTTCCTCACAAAGTATGTGATGTTATTCTGACAGCCAGGCGTATCTCCACCAAGTGGGTATATGCCAGTCCGCTGGGATACATTTGTTGCATGGTGTTTATCTAGAAACATTAGTCCTCTAACTGCTCCCCTTTATCAGGTTCTCCTGTTTGGTCTATTCTTGGCCCTGCCGGGCCCTGCTCTTGACACAGTTACTTTCAGGCCATTGCAGCCATTTTTTGGTTGGAAGGCAATCTTCTTTGTTCAAGGCACCCTTTTCGGCTAGGTTCCTGAAAGGTTTGCAACATACATTTCCTTGTGTCTTATTGCGTGCACACTTTGAGTCTTTGCATAATTGCTCCGGCCATTGATGAAACATCAAGACTGCTTTTTTAGTGCCCATTACATCGGCCAGAATGGTCAGCGAATTATAGCCACTCTATGTAAACTCTCCCTACACTATCTTCTATCTGGACAATCTCGTACTTTCGGACACATGCCTCCTTACTCCCGAAGGTTGTGACTCCTTTCCATGTATGCCAGAGCATCAAATTTCCTCACCTTTTTTCTCCACTTCACACTTCAGTTCAGACTCCATTGTCTGGACCCAAAAAGAGTTGTTGTTTCTAACTTGATCGCACTTAAGAGTTCCGGGTGTACAATCAAGTCTCTGTGGAATAGAAAGGTGCTAGGAAAGGGAAGGTGCAGAAATGGACCATCTCAAGACGGATAGTGCTCAGCACAAATAACTGATACTTATTGGGCAAGAAGCAACCTCCTGAGGGCTTGCTTGCTCATCCACCAGAGCCAAGGCTACAAACATTGTGTTAGTGTAAGGAGTCCCTGTCCTGGTTATCCCTGTCCTGGTTATCAGGCAGGCAGCAACATGGGCATCTCTGCAGATGTCTACCAAACACTATTGCCTGAACAGTTAGGTCTGTCATGACGGGCACTTGGTCCACTCAGTCTTGTAGGACTTCCTGGTTTAAACAAGCTTTGCGTATCCACCTCCTGGGAGGCATTGCTTGGGTTTTGTATTCTAAGATAAGGAATATGTAGCTAGAAGTCTCCATCAGATGAACAAGTTATCTACCGTTGGTAATGCCTTATCTGGTTGAGTACCTATGTAGACTCAGATTGCTTACTGGTCATTCCATCATCCATGCTCGCTGAACTGATTACAGTGTAAGGGTCACCATTCTAAGGGCCTTAGAATTTCAGTTCAGTTGTCAGTCTTCATCATGGCTCTGCACGCTTGGCATGGAAAGTCCCAAAAAGAACTAACATCAGCGCTCCAGGGTGGCACTTATGTAGGCACCGCGCATTGCATTGCCGGCATAGACACAACAACACAGAGCTGGACGAGGCCATCTCAAGCGAACTGCTTGAAAACATCTGGATCTAGTCTGACATCTGGGGAATATTCTATGGTTAGGAATCTGCAGCTAGATAGAGTCTGTACCAGATAAGGCATTACAGAATGTAAGAAACTTCTTGTGAGAAACAGACTGCAATGGTTAGAGGGACCAGGTAGGCAATGGCACAATAAGATGGGTGAGGCAGATAAGGAGGTAAGATCTCATTGGGACCAAGTGATGAAAATTACATTATTGTGCAAAAGGAAGGTAGGAAGCATGAATGTGTTTAGAAATCAAGTCACAAAAACACAGCAAAGTATGAACAAAGCATGATGGGAAATAGGGCCGATAATGGCACAAGCTAAGTTTAAAGAAAGGAAAGAAAAAAAACAGCTTGCATGGGATACTCCGAGTATGTACAGGGGAGTGGAAGAAAGAAGTTGCACAATATTAAGAGTAGGCCAGGAAGAGAAGTCGACTATAGTTCATAACCTGTTGAGGTGGGATGAGGTGATAATACCAGGATGGATTACTCACTGGAAGTTAAAGGACTTAGGGCCAGATGTAGGTAAAAGGGATTTTCCGAATTCAGAATACCGAGGCGGGCCGAATCGGTATCCTGAAATCGGAAAACGAGATGTAGGAAACAAACAGCGAAATAATACCGATTCGGTCGGCATCGGTAATGTGAATCGCTACGTACCGAATCGGCACGGACCGATTCGGAAATTACCGAATCGGAAATAGCCGAATCGGCTACCACCGATTCGGAAATAGCCGATTCGGTAAAATCCGAATCGGCAATTACCGAATCGGAGGTATGAAAACACACCCATGGCCAAAAAGCCCATAGGAATGCATTGAACAAACCGAATCGGTGAAATCCGAATCGGCTTTTACCGAATCGGTAAAATCCGATTCGGATTTCACCGATTCGGTAAAAGCCGATTCGGTAAAAGCCGATTCAGCCAATGAGGTGGATCCCCCCTCCCCCACCCAAACAGGGAGTGGCAACCCTGGCAGGTGCAGCTAATTAAGAACTTTCTGGAGAGCCAGCCTGAGCTGAACACTCACAGTGAGCAGCAGTGGGAGCAGGAGGCAGTGAACTGTTGAGAGCAAGATGGCAAACCCCAGTGACAGCCAGAAGGCCAGCCAGAAGAGGAAGCCAAAGTTCAGCAGCACCGAGCTGCAGGTGTTGGTGGAGGAGGTGGTGAGGGTGCACAGGCAGCTATTCGGGAAGCTGTCCCTCAGTGTGCCTGACAGCACTAAGAGGAGGCTGTGGAGTGAAATCGCAGAAAGGGTCAATGCTGTAGGTGTCACCCCCAGGACCCTTGACGAGCTGAAAAAGCGCTTCTATGATATCCGCAGCCTGACCAAACGTAAGATGGCTGAGATCCAGAGGCAAGCAGGAGCAACAGGTGGAGGCATGAACCCGGCGCCTCCCCTCACAGAGCTGGAGGAACTGGTGTCCAGCACCATCGAGAGGGAGAGCGTGACCGGAATCGGGACCCTGGACAGCTCAGCCAGAGCTACAGCTACAGGTAAGAAGCATGCGCATCATGACACACCCTACCAGACACCTCCCCATTAGACACAATGCACAGCCAAACCCCAGCCCAGTACTGTAACCAACATACAAGAGTAAAGCATCATGGTATATGTAGTCAGCAGAAGGTAGCAAAATATGGCAGTGCAGAATGACAAGATAGGAACACATTCTAAGGAGATGCAAGGACATGTGCAATGCTTTATTTGTACTGACTGTAATACATTGGCACTCCATTTACAAATGCTTCTTTATACCTAGGGGCACCATCAGGCGGAGGACCACAGGCAACAGAGGCAGCAGCAGCAACTACCAGTGCAGTCGCAGGGCCTAGCACGAGTCAGGCTGCCGAGGAGGAGGAGGTCAACACCATCGGGCTGGGTATTGAGGGAGACCTGGCAATTGACTATGACTTATTGCACTCCCACACAAATGCCAAGCACACCACCCTTAATGTTCTCCCCAGAGAACTCCCCGACAAGGGACCACCATGCACCTACACCACCTCCTGCCACGATTATGGCTGTGGCTCCAGTTAACCCAATCATGGGAGCAGGGGCTCAGGCCCCGGCCAGCACCACACCCACACCAGTGGCACCCCAGCCCACTCAGCAGGCCGGCAGCAGCAGTACCCGGCGCCGTGCCATTCCCAGCACTGCAGCGCCAGCACCGGAGGGTAGTGTCTTCCTGGGCCTTGAAGGGAATATGGTGAAGATCCAACGGCAGCAGGCGAAGTCCATCATGGCCTGCCAACGCCAGCTCCGGCAGCACAACCTGCAGATGGGGGAGATGGTGAAAGGTTTCAAGGCCTTTGTAGATACCAACAAGGAGGTAGCAGCAGGTCTAGGCAGGCTAACCACTGCCATTACCCAGTTTTGCGGCAGGCTAGAGGAGCATGAGCTCTCACGCAGGCGGGATGCCTGCGTGCTAAACCGCTCCATGAGCCGCCTTGCTGCTGCAACGGCGCAACTCTGTCAGCGCAGTGCCAACATGGAGTCAAGTCTCACCCAAAATACCGCCGAGTTAACAAGGGGAATGGCCCGCATCACTACAGCAATGGAGGCCATGATTATCTCAAACACTGCCGCAAATCCTGCCCTGCACCTGGGGGATGCTGGGGACAGCAGCAGCCGCAGCAGCCCGGGCAGCGCTGCGTCAGAGCCACGCAGGAGCACCAGGTGCTCCGCAGAAGCCGCTGGACATTCTGAAGGGGGTGAGGGACACCCCAGTGGGGCTGCCAAGCGCTCAAAGAAGTAGGCTTGCAAGGGCGGGTGAGGCAACCTGGATCTTAGACTTTTGTTTTCCGAGCTATTACACTTTTTTTTTGTTGCACATCAGTGCAGTAACTGTGTTGCAACAGTATTAAAATTTGCTTTTCACCACAACCATTTACCTGTCTGTGCATCTGTACTCACTCAGAAATAGTTTTCTGTAATCTCCTCACGTCTGTATCTGCCATCACTTGGAGTAGACACCCCAGCTGGCTGTGTTAGTGGCACAGCTTCGTCGTCGTCATGGTCCTCGTAGTCAGACAACTCCACCTCAGTGCCCTTCTTCACCGCAAGGTTGTGTAACATTGCACATACAGCTATGATCTTGCAGCAGGTGATGGGGGTATACTGCCTTGCACCTCCACTCTTGTACAGGCATCTGAATCGACTTTTCCAGATGCCAAAGGTCCGTTCGACGACATTCCTTGTGCTTTTGTGGGCCCGGTTATACCTCCTTTGGCTGGGTGTGGAGGGGTTGAGGTAGGGGGTGAGTATGAATGAGCGGAGGGCATATGCACTGTCGCCTGGAAGGGAAAGGGGTAACATTACACACATGCATACATGTATTACACCTAGCTACTTTGTGTTATGGGGGTCTGATGATGTGTCTCACCTAGGAGGTATCCTTCACCAAATTCGCCAGCCATCAGCCGTGCATAGATGCCGCTCTGTTGGAAAATATAGGAGTCTTGGGTACTCCCTGGGAATTTTGCTACCAGGTCTGTGATGGTGCACTTCGCATTGCAGATCACCTGCACGTTGATGGTGTGCGTAGACTTCCGATTGCGGTATATGTATTCTGTGTCCGCTGGTGGGCATATCGGAATGTGCGTGCCATCTATGCAGCCAATGATTTGGGGAAATTGTGCCATCTGGTAGAAGTCAGCTTTCGTTTGTAGCAGTTCTGCGTGGGTTGCAGGGAACGAGATGTATTGGTCCATCCTGTGTATCATGGCGTAAAAGAATGTGTGGAAGAACCTTGACAGGCTGCTCTGGGTCACCCCTCCTGCCGCTGCAACTCCACTTTGATAGCTGCCAGACGCAAGCAGGTGTAGGCTGCATAGCACCTGGACGTGTGCTGGGATGGCGTGTGCCCTTCGGGTGGGGTGGTCCAACAATGGTTTGAGGTCCCTGATGAGCTCAAGAATGTGTCAGAGTCCAGCCTGTATCTCTGTAGGATCTCTGCCTCTGTGAGCATGAACAGGGTTATCCTCTGTCTGTAGACCTGTTCATTTCTTTGCCATTCCCTCTGTCCTTCCTGCTGTAGCCGTAGCCGCCTCGCAATGACATAAAAAGCTGCCATCCTGCAAGTTGCAATGCATTTTGGGGCTGTTTTTATGGGTTGGAGTTGGTTACCACCTGATTGTAATCCATGGTAAATACCGAGTGAATTCTACCGATTTTGAGCCGAAATCGGTGTTTCTGTGCCTCCCTACATCTCCCCATCTGTCCGATTCGGGGAATTTCCCGATCGGTGATTCAACCGAATCGGTAGGTTCTCCGATTCGGCTTATGTCCGAATCGGTTTATCTACCGAATCGGTACATGGACCGATTCGGATAATTTCCGATTCGGTGTCACTACCGATTCGGTACATGGACCGAATCGGATAATTTCCGATTCGGTGTCACTACCGATTCGGTACATGGACCGAATCGGATAATTTCCGATTCGGTGTCACTACCGATTCGGTACATGGACCGAATCGGTTATTTTCTGATTCGGTGTCACTACCGATTCGGTACATGGACCGAATCGGTGTTTGCATCCGATTCGGTGTGTTACCGATTCGTTACATATCCGATTTTCGGTATGTACGTATCGGATTCTTTTCCATTCGGTACTCATTCCGAATCGGTTTTCGCACCGATTTTGACTTTTTTCTTTGCCCTACATCTTGATGGCTGTATACCGATCGGTAAGGGCCCAAAATCGGTATTTTCGGCCGTTACCGATCGGTAACGGCCTACCTACATCTGGCCCTAAATTCAGTAAATGGATCCAGGTTAGAATGGGATCTAAGGAGAAATGGTAAATGGAAGTGTGCAAGAAGGTGGGGAAATAGACAAATAAAAGGGTCAAGGTTCTGTAGGGAAAAGGACTTGATGGATGATGTAGCCCAAGCATTAAGAATACAAAGTACAACACCAGGTGAATCTGGCATAAAGATACTACATGTAAAATAGAATGCTGGAGGTTAAAAAACCAGGATACTCCCATAGGCACCCCTCGAAATTGTCTGCAAAACCTATTAAATAAATTGCCGTAGGCTAAGCTGTAGGCTGTGTGCCCTTGCAAGTAGATTGTTAAAAAAATATCATGAGACCAAACACGGATTCAGGTAGTAGGGTGCACCTGGCAGATAGCATCACACACTAAAAACCAGGTTTGACAAGGGAAGACACAGCTGTGCCACGAGATCAGCAGCCTCACATCTGGGGAGACATGTTGTAAGAATACATTAACGCAGTGCAGCAAGGCAAGTTTCTGTGGTGCATTACATGAATGGGATAGTGCTCAGAAGAGCCATATTTAAAATATATGGCACTCTCTACCGGTGCTAGCACACTTGTTGCTGCTTAGCAACAATGCAGGCATCCTTGCTTCATGCTAAAAGAGTGCCTGCATTTCAGCCAGTACTGTTTATGTGCAGGATCTTTCAGAAAAACACATCAAAGAGGCATTTTTCTTTTTCTACATGTGAAAATGTGGGAAGAATTTGGTCTCAGTTCTGTTTCTATTGTCGTTGAAGCAGGAGACAAAGACATCTTTCTTTGTCCTATTTTGGACTAATCCCCTGTGGAAGAAGAGCCTGGCCCTGTTTAAGATGCAAGGATCAGTAAAAACCATGTTCTTATGACCATACAAGAATTACAGTTCCCCATTGTCAGTACAACAGTTTTACAATCGCTGTCAGAGCCAGCCAATGTGGTGATGAGGACTACCACGTGAAGACTGATGATGGTACAATGGTTGTAAGATCAATGACTTCGAGCAGGTGAACCTAGACCAATTAAGGTAAGAGTGTATTAATTCAGGATCTTTTAGCTTCCAGTTTGAAAGCAGTTGTTGAGGATATTCTCCGTACTTCCAGAGAAATGGAGTTCCATATCTTTGGGGCAGCACTGGAGAAGGCTTGGTGACAAGTTCTCTTTTTGCTATGGACGAGTGGTTTCAAGACGAAAGTGTTAGCCCTTCTTGAGGCTCTACCACCACAGGGTATTTAAAGCTTTTGCGCTAGGTACCTGGGAGTTTTGAAATGCATGGCCTTGTGCATCAGAATGGCAAGCTTTACTGAATTCGAGCTTCTTAGGGCAACCATTTAAGGGATTTTTGGACTGGGGATATGTGCTCATTTTGTTTGCTACCTGTAACCAGTCTAGCTGCAGCATTCAGTGATGCCCTTAGTGGGGCCAGGGTGTATTTAGGAAGGCCACAGAGCATAGCGCTGCTGTAGTCTAGCCTCGGTAAGACATGCACTTGGACCACCTGCTTGAAATCAGGTTGTGGAAGGAATGGGTTGATATTTTTAAGTGTCCTCATCAATTGGTTAGCTCCCTTACCCACATTGCTAATGTGATTTTTCATATTCAGGTGCTTGTCCAGGGTATTTCCAAGAGATTAGACTGAGTATAGGAGGAGAGGGATGCAGTTGAAAGCAGTGAGGAAAATGAGCCAAAGGTCTGGCTTGGAGATGTAGTTTAGAGGAGAGATGAGAAGGAATTCAGTTTTGTAGGTGTTGAGCAGGAGATGGTTCTCAGTTAATCAAATTTGAGTAGACGTTATGGTAGTGTTGAGTGAGATTATGTTATCCGGGAATGAGATTTTTAGATAAAATTGCGTATCGTCCACATACATATGGCAAAGAATGTTTGTGGAATGTAGTGAATTACCTATTAGTTCCACAAAAAGGTTGAAGAGGATAGGAGAAAGGGCTGATCCTTGTAGGACACCCATGAGTACTGGAAAAGGATGGGAGAGGGAGTAGTTTGCCTTGCCTCTTTGTGATCTGTGGTGGAGGAAGGACGAGAGCCATTGTAGCCCCCGACCCGTGAAACCCATCCTGTTCTTCAGAATGGTTAGGAGGTTGTCATGATTAACCGTTTTGAATGTGGAGGAAAGGTTACGGAGGATTAGGAGACAGGAATCATTTTGGTCAAGCATTTTTAAAATGTCATCCATAACGTGTGAGAGCCAATTCCGTACTGTGCCCCTTTCGAAAGCCGGATTGATGCTGATCTAGGAGTTGTAAATTTTCTATGTGAGCATAAAGTTGGGATTGTACGCATTTTTGGAGGAGTTTGGCTAGGGTGGGGATGTTGGAGGTAGGGCGGAAGTTATTGAGGTCACTTTTATCTGTGTTAGATTTTTTTTTTTGGTTTAGTGTAGATGATACCTGAGCTGCTTTTAGGCAGTCTGGGATCATGCCTTGTGATAGAGAAGCATTTGCAATCCTTGTCCAGCTGTGGATGAGTGCATTCTTGATTTTTTTGAAGATGGCCCGGGTAACGGGTCACTGAAGTGGTTAGATGGGTTGATATTCTGAAGAATCCTGTTTTTGTCTTTTTCACTGAATGGGGTAAAGGTGCCCCATGACGCATTGTTCTTAGTGTTCAGGCTGATAGGTTAGCACTATTCTAAGAAGTCAAGGGGTGGTGCGGACCCAGAGGATGACAGGAGAGCCTTCTTGGAGGTGAGTTCAGTGGTGATGAGTCTTGATTTCTCAGTGAAGAAAGCAGCAAGTTTGTCGCAAGAGGGTGCACTGCCTCCAGAGTCAGAGTGGTTTGGACCTTCCACTAATTGGTGTTTGACCAAAACGAAAAGTTTCTTGGGGCTGTTAGCAGCTTGATCAAGTTGTGTTACTGAAGTAGTAAGCTTTAGCACTCTTGATTTGTTTGTTGTAGAAGCTCCGAACATCTATAAGGAGTTTTAGTTGGTCCAGAGTGTGTTTGGATTTCCAGGACCATTCAACAGCCCTGAGGTTGCGGCATTCTGTGTTCAGATTGTTGTTTTACCACGGTTTGAATATTTTTGTTGAGGCATTTTTTTGTTGGGCTGGTGCAATGTCATCCATGATGTTGGAGATGGTCGAGTTAGAGTAGTCGGTGAGTAACTGAACCTCAACCAAGTCAGCTTGGGGGGAGAGGGCAGCTTTACAGTGGGCTGCGAGTTCATCTAAGTTTATTGATCTGAGGTCCCTTTCCCAATGTCTGATTTTGTAGGTTGACCCTTCCTCTCTGACACCTCTGTTAATATAAAAGAGGATGCCGTGGTGGTTGGAACAGTCTCAAGGGGTAATGGTATACAAAGTGATGGTCTGTCCTTTCGAAATTATGATGTCTAAAGTTTCTCCTTTGTTATGAGTAAGTTGGTCACAGTGCTGAATCCGTTCTTGATCAGTTAAGAATGATTTAAGGCACGTTACTGCATGGTCATTGGGGTTAGACCAGTGAAGGTTGAAATCACTTGGGAAGATTTGGGACACGGATGAGTCGACATTGCCAGAGATGATTTCCATTAGTTGCTCGATGAAGGGGAGATTGTCTCACCCGGGGGGTAAGAAAAAGTGTGAAGTTTGTAAACCTGGCAGATTATTACTTCAGATGCTGAGACAGAGGTATTCACAGGAGGAAGGCGAAGAGGACTCCATGTGAGAAATCGAGAGTGTGTTCCTATGAATATAAGCTAGGCCACCGCCCAGCTTCCGAGCTCTGTGTAGCCTAATTATATAGTGAGTAGGAGGTCTAAGATAGGAGTGGAGGTGTGATTTAGCCAAGTTGTACATTTTTACATCAGTGCCGCTTCAGCAAGTTGGATATACCACATAGGTTGGCCCCGCTAGGGACGGGAAGTAGGGACGTTTGAAATAATTTCCACATTCAAACATTTTTGAATTTCTGAGGAATTTCAATCCGACTCTGGGAACTGCCAATCAAATACTTTTTGCCATTGGTCCCTTTAAACTTTGGAGCAAAGTTCCCAAACAGCTTGTGGTGTCTGAACAACAACAGGAGGACAGTATAAGGTGGAGTAGTTTTAGACTCTAAGAGGCAGATTTACCAGCGAGTTGCATTGCCTTTGTGAGACAACTACTAAGTCAGATTTATGAAGCAACGCAAGGCCATCTTGCATAGCCTAGCGTGGCTTGATAAATCTAGAGTAACGAAACACAGTGCAAGTTTTTGTGTTGCATTACTCTGTCCAAAGGAGGTATTTCATGGGTGTAGCCTAGGTTTTCCCACGCATCCTACCATGCATTTTGGCACATTCCCAGATATACCAATATTGTCAGATCTTGGAATGGGTAAAAATGCTAAGCATCCCTGGTATAGCATAAGGAGCAGCAGAGGTGCCTCTCAGGCACTTCTGCTGATCCTGCGCAGTGGAGTCAGCGCTGCCGTGGCCCTCACCACCAACAATCTTTCCCCGCCGCCATCTCGGCGAGGACGGAGGCCACGCCCCTTTGCGAGGCCACGCCCCTTTGTGAGGCCACGCCCCCTGACGCCACCCTTCCACGCCTACAAATTATGTGCATTTTTCGGACGCGCAGTGGACGAGCGCAGCGGGCGCGCCGCCAGCACGCCGAAGGTGCGCCAAAGGCAAGCCCGTCTGCACCCGTCCGCGCCCGTCCGGGCCCTAGGGCACATCACGCTGACCATCTTATTTCGTACTCATCTCAATCCCTCAGAGATCTACAACATCTTGTCACCCGCCATCTCCAACGGCCATTCGCCGTATACACACAGCCGGCCTCATGCGCCTTGACCAACATCATTTATGCGGACGCACTCCATCAGCTATGCCGATCAGGAACGTCACGTCCATCAGGGTGTCATATCTGAACACTCGCTCTTTAGTGAAACACTCTGAGGACATTTTCATCCTGCTATCTAATACCAATCCTGACATGCTCCTGCTTACGGAAACTTGGTTAACATCAGAGTCCCTCCCAGATATCTTGGCTGCACTCCCCCCTGATTATTACATTCTTCACGCCGCCCGCCCCGGTGATCGGCCTGGGGGTGGGGTGGCAGCCATCATATCTAAATGCTTGAACTCTATCTCCTCTTATTCCCCCCCCCCTCCCTGAGGTGGACAACTTACTCATCAGTGTGCAAACTTATACCGGCACCCTTACCTTCCTCCTCTTATACCGGCCTCCTTATCCTATGCCATACTTCTCCACCATCTTGAGTTAACAGTTGTCTAATCTGCTAACGCTGCACTCCAGCTTCGCCCTCTTTGGCGACCTAAACTATTGGTTTAACGACACCAACACTGGCCCCTATGCCACAGAGCTCTTTGAGACTCTCAATAGTCTGAATCTTACTCAACAGGTCACCCAACCCACCGACAATAAGGGCCACATCCTGGACCAGATTTGGACCTGCAATCTGGCCTTGTCTCCGCCAGACATATTCCCCTGTGTCTGGTCCGACCACAACCTAATTGACACCATCATCACTGTCGCCGGTCAGATTCCTGTTGCACTGATGGCTGGTGGTTTCTCACAGAAATGGAGTACATATGACCCTCAGGGCTTCCTCACTGTCCGTCCAGTCCTTTACCCCTCAAATGACATCGACGGAATAGAACACGACATCGGCTCCTGGTTGGAATCGGCCAGTGACCTTTTTGCTCCCCTGGTCAAATTCCCCTGCACTAGGCATCGTAACTCCCATAGGTGGTTCTCTGATGACCTTAAGCTTCAGAAATTAAAAACAGGCCAGTTAGAACGTACCTGAGAGATGCGATTATTCCGATTCAGCCAGACAGTCCTATCTGGCTGCGCGTAAAGAATACAAAGCTGCCATCGGTCTAGCCAAAATGAAACACTTCTCCAACAGGATATCGTCGGCGGTCGACAAATCTAAGGAGGTGTTCAGAGTCATGAACAAACTTACTACAGATGACAGAACCCTCCCAGCCCAGACCCCCACTCAAGAGGCATGTGATACCCTCAACTCCTTCTTCTTGGAAAAAATCACAAAAATTAAAAATTCTATCCCTCCCCCTCCCCAGTCACACCCACCGGATACTTCCTCTAATAACCCCTCAACTTTCACCACTTTCCCTGCTCTAGACCCCACTTCTTTAGCGGAACTCGCCACACGCGTGAAATCTGGTTCCCCGAACGATTGCTGCGCGCCATCTGTCCTGCGGAGTATATGTCTCAACCTGCCAGACTGTATCCTACCTTAACGGGTCACTCAGCAGCGGCATCATTCCTACTTCTTTCAAGGAGGCTATTCTAGTGCCCCTCCTTAAAAAACCCGGCGCCGACCCAGCGGAGCCTTCGAATCACCGCCCCATTTCCCTCCTCCCGTACTTTTCAAAATTAATGGAGGCCCACGTCACCCGGTGCCTGTCACATTTTATTGAATCTTCCTGTCATCTTGAGCCTAACCAAGCCGGCTTCAGACCTGCCCACTCTTCTGAGGCCGTCATTCTGGCAGTTCTGGACACACTCAGGAGCAACGCGGACGCTGGGTCCCCCAAGCCCTCGTTCTCCTGGATTTGTCGGCCGCGTTCGACATTGTGGACCACAACATCCTTCTCCACCGTGTCGAGCAGGCAGGCATCCAGGGCACCGCTCTTGATTGGGTCAAGTCCTTCCTCACTGGAAGAACACAGGTTGTCCGCTTGGGACCCTACACTGCCACAAAAACTCCCACGTCCTGCGGAGTCCTTCAGGGCTTCTCCCTCTCGCCGCTCCTATTTAATCTATACCTCCGGCCTCTGATCCAATCTCTTCAGAAATGGGACATTATTGTCTATAACTATGCCGACGACTTGCAGATTATCCTTCCGCTCAACTCACCTCATGCCATCAATACGTTCCACGCAGTCATGATTCACATCCAATTTTGGATGAACCAGAACCAACTGAAGCTTAACCCCGGGAAAACTGAGCTCCTCCTCCCTTGACTCAGTCACGCTCACTGGGGCTCGCAGTTCTGGCCTCCGGAGCTAGGCTCTCCCCTAGTCCCGGCAAAAGCAGTAAAGAGTCTGGGAATGATCATTGACACCAAACTCTCTCTCAGAGCCCAAGTGGGAGCGGTAATCTCATCCTGCATGTGCCAGCTCCGGAAGTTCATCACTTACTTCCCCCCGCTGCACTTACCCAAGTTGTCATTTTACTTGTGCTCTCCCGCCTGGACTTTTCTAATTCCATCTACTACGGTCTCCCACAATTCCTGTCACACCGCCTCCAAGTTGTTTAGAACCAAGCGGCCCACCTAATTCATATAACCCCCAGATGGCAATCAGCCAAACCTCTACTCCACAGTCTTCATTGGCTCCCAATAGACCAAAGGGCAGCCTTCAAGGTGGCATGTCTAACATTCAAAGCCCTCCATTGTTCCGGCCCGCGTTTCTGAAATCTCTTATCCACCCTCACTGCCCAATGCGAAACCTCCGATCAGCCCACCGTCACCAGCCCACCGTCACTCCCAAAATCAAAACAAAGAAATTTGGCGGTCGCCATTTTTCCTATCTAGCTCCCGGGCTTTGGAACCTCCTCCCTCTATCCATCAAATCCTCCTCTTCCCTTCTGAATTTAGGAAAATTACTTAAAGTTCACCTCTTCCCTCTCCTTAGCTAGAATTCCGCTACTTACGCTTCCCCCTCACTCACTCTGTCTTTTAGGGCCAGGAAGCCTCGGTGTCAGTGCGCTCTACAAATTGCACCTAAGATAAGATAAGATTAGAGGAAAAATGTCTCTATTTCTCCTCTTTTGTTCCGCTTTCTATGTGTGCTGCAGCACACACAGCACAAATGCTTCAGGGGATTTTTTTAGTGCAGGAAGGTGTCCTGCTAAAAACACTCCTGTCTGCAAGGCAGCACATAGTGCTCCAGTGCAAGTAAAGTGCAGGAATGTTTCATGTTAAATACGGTGCAATTGTGACCATTCTCTTTCCCGCAGCATAGTGCAGCAAGGTGGCTTGCTGCACCACACTGCATAAAATAATGATAAATCTGCCCCTCAGGATGTCTGTCAGAGGGAAACAGCAAAGTTCAGTCCAGGTCCAGTTGCCACTGGTCAACTGGCATTCTTCACAGGAACGTTCTTTTAAGGTTTTTTTTTTGGTGCCTGGAGCCGCCCAGGGGATCAGCCCCTTGATCTTTGGAGACCTTTCAGTCTTTGGGTTTAATTAAGGTGGGGGTCCAAACTCTTCAAGATCTTCTAACAGGTCACAGAAGCAGAGTGCAGCAGGCTCAGACTTTTAGCAAGTCTGCCATTTTTCAGAGAAAGGCTGGATGAGGGTCCAGAATTATTTGGTTTACCAGCTTGTGGGGGAATGGTTACACACTATGACACTCCTAGTTCCTCTATGACCAATGGAGTAAAGATTCCCAAGCAGTAGAAAAAAAACTATGTTTGCAGTAGTTCCTGTTTACCTTACTGTAAAGTGGCCAAAAATGCTATGTGTATTAGAGCAAATTCTGTACGG
Organism: Lissotriton vulgaris; assembly: GCF_964263255.1. Taxonomy (NCBI): domain Eukaryota; kingdom Metazoa; phylum Chordata; class Amphibia; order Caudata; family Salamandridae; genus Lissotriton; species Lissotriton vulgaris. The sequence continues at coordinate 1,151,502,991 of NC_141698.1, forward strand.
CAAAGGTCTCTGGCCACAATACACTCGGGCTCTGAGACTGGGGATGTGAATGGGGAGTGTACCCTGTTAATCCTAGTGACCTCTAATAATGACGTTCAGTTTGAAGCACTCACTATACACACAACAAACCCAGAGACAGATGCCTGGTAGGTCACAAGCAGGGTCTTTCAGTAAAAGGCATTAAGTACACAAAATTGCCTTGGCAACCTGTTCTCTCACTGCCAAGTGTTAGATGTGGCTTTACAGACACGTTAAGCAGGATTGACATTTTGGTGTCAACAGGATGCCCACAGCCTCCTCTGTAAATATTCTGTGGAATTCTTATGGGTCATCTGCCCATGCAGGTCAGCGTATTGTTTGCTCCTGGGATGCAGTTCACATTTTTTTTAATACCTACAGCCAGGCTTGAGTAGAGGCTGGGAGTTGACAAAGGATAATGCTATTTAATTTTTTGAAAGCTCAGGCATATTAATGCTAACTTTCTATGTATTATTTCTATTTATTAAAAATATGAAATCACTCTGGTTTTACACATAGAACAGCAAACTGATAATAGCCTTTAGGGACTTATTGCTTTAGGGACATTGTCATGTTAATTTTTAACGTGTGGCACTTTTTATTTTGATCAAATTTATTTTTATTGAGCTCAGCAGTAAAATACAAGGTAACATGTAGACAATCATTATGGTGTAGGTGCCCTTCAATCCCTATTTCTACACCTGCGTTAGAGATCTGAGCTTTGGGGATAGATGCCATGTGTCCATGTAAGCTGGTGAGGTCAATACCCATCAAGATAGTGCATATTGGAGCTCCTGTATCCCAACCCCACTCGTGACCCTCCCTAACGCCAACTGCCTCCCTCCCCTGGCCCCCCCCCATTCTTACCCCCCTCCCTGGTGTGTTCTGCTGAGTCATCGCAAGGTAAGCAAATGGACCCGATTTAGACAGTGTCTCACTTATCTCCTGGTGTCTTATAGAACTCTTCCGCTAGTCTGAGGACCTTTAGGCATTTGGGGCAGGTAAGCTCATTGAATTCTTGGGTTAACAGGGAGACTAATGGCAACCACGTTTATCTAAAGGTGTCCGATGCTTGTGTGAGAGAGGCTTGTATCCTTTCCATCCCCATTATATACCAGAGCCGGTGAAGCCACCCCGTATGTGTGGGCGTCCGTGAGGTGCCCCATAGTGAGAGGATGTGTTGCGTCGCTGCCCCCATTGCCAACACCATTTGTTTCCCCCGTAGTTACTTGAGTGGGAACGTGAGTTTGTTGGGTAAGCCTAGGATTGTGTATGCAGGGAAACGGGGGAATCTCTGTCTCAAAGTGTAAGTCTATGTCCTGGAGAACCATCTCCCAATATTTTTGCACCGCTGCGCATTCCCATAGCAGGTGAAGCATGGTCCCCGTGTGTCTGCATCCCCTCAAGCATGTGGGGTCTCGTCTAGGGTTACTCCGGTGTAGCCGGTCCGGAGTCAAGTGCCAGTAATAGGCCACCTTGACCGGTGACTCTCTACTGGCCATGTTTCGAGCCGTGTAGTGCGCCGGATAGAAAACGTCCTGCCATTCCTTGTCCGAGAGCGTGCACCCCAGTTGTCGCTACCATCGTCTCTGACCCGCAGATCTTGCCACGGGCGAGGGGGGAGACAGCAGCTTATACAGTCCAGCGATCGCCCGCGTATCTGCAGATTTGGTATAAAGCCACTTTTCGAATGGTGTGAGAGGGCGGCTCACATGAGGGACAGTATCCTTGTGGGTAAGCCAGTGCCAAAGCTGAAAATATTGGAAGCGTTGTGGTTTGTCAATCGCAAACACATCCCTTATGACATCCAGCGTCATGAAGCCCTGTAGGTCAAATAAGTGCCCAGCCGATTGACACTCCGTCTGTCGCCACTGTGGGAAGGAATCGGTGACCAGACCTGGCGGGAACGCTGGATTGTCTAGCAGGGGTGTCATTGGTGAAGGAAAGGACGTAAGGCCCCGTGGGACCGCCTCTTGGTCCCATACCTGAGGATCGTCCTGGTGATGGGTGACTTTTTGAGGTAGGCTGGCCTGTCTTGGCGCGCTAGGAATGGGACTCTCCAGAGCGGCATGCCTGCCATTTCCCTGTCCTGAAAGAGCCAGTGTTTCTCTGAAGTCGGCCGGGACCATTGTAAAAGGTATCGCAGTTGTGATGCCTGGAAGTATCGCTGCAGGTCCGGCACGCCGTGTCAGGTTCACATTAGTTGCGCCTGCATGACTGTGCGATATGTAAGTCTTCTACGCATCAAGCGTAGCAAGGAACCATGAACCGATAACGAAAGTACATCTCCCAGACTCCTCGGAGGAGGGAGGTATTTGAGGACAGTCGACACGCTTCCTGTTGCGTGTAATTCTATCGACTTCCGTGTTGTCAGGAGGAAAGGAAGCTACTGCATGCCGCAAGGACTTCGCGGCTTTGGTGTTCCGTTCTGGTGCTGTTGACCGGGTCCCCGCATCAAGGTAGGATCGGGGAGCTCAGGGAAGCATTTCCGCGATCCTGGCGCTAGCTTCATGTAGCGCTTCAGTGGACGTTCGTACTTTGAGTTCTACGAGCGGAGCGCGGTGGTCAAGGCCACGCGTTACCGTTCTACGATCTAGAAGTGCCTGAACTTCTATGATCTGTTTTTGGTTGGTTGAATCTTGATATCGGCAGAGTGTCGGTATTAGCTGAATCCCCAGTGGAGCACAGTAGTGGTCGCAACTATGCGCTACCGCGTGGGTGAAATTTTTCTTATTTCTATTATTCTACATGCGAGCGGAGTGAAGGGGCCCTGTCTCCTCACTGCCGTGCCTGCAAGTTCTCGGACATAGTTACCTATGCACCCGTTGGGCATTTATTGTTTATCATGAGCTAGATGCTTATAAGTTTTGACATTTCAGGGTTGAAATACAAAGACTCTCTTTCTCCATTGTATACAGAGCAGAGTGTTGTGGTTCTTGCTCCCTACACACCACCGTTTCTGGGATTACAAGGTGCTGTTATAATTTAACCTTTTCAAAAGGAATAATTGGTATCGCTCAAAACCAGCAGGGGAGGTCTTGCTACCAGAATCTAGTATTGATACACAGTATCTTTTCACCTCTGTTATGGTACGCAGGGAAAGGGTGTCTGCTTACCTATATGTTTGTTTCCTATGGGAGTATGTATGACTTATGACCTTTGCTTATGTTTCATCAGGCCTATCAGCCAAGACAGGTGGTGATTAATGATACGTTCTGCCCAGGGTCTCTTTCCTTTATTCTAACAGGTATACAGAGTTATTAGCGAGATCATACGAGTGTAGCCTGATGAGCAATGCCTGTTTGATAAGTATATGATTTGTCGTTACAGGTTTATCCCTTCCCTGCTGTCCCTTCCCTTTCCTTCCGTTCTTCCTGTTTTTTCATATGCCTAATGGCTCAAATACTCTGTGTATTTACAACAAGAGTGTTTGTGACGTTTGGAGGTGGACCATTGTATACATCAAATGGATTCTGTGGAGCAAACCTTGGAAACGCCGAGCCCGCCCTCCGCCGTCACCCGCGTGACCAAGTCGCGCCTCAGCCGAGGATGTTTACCGGCCAAGATGTATTGTTGTATTGTGTCCTGCAGCTTTTTAATCATGCCTATAGGGGGGGTGACAGGGATGGTTTGGAAAAGGTAGAGCACCTTTGGCAATAGGGACATTTTAACAGCTGCCACCCGCCCAAGCCAGGAGAGTGGCTGTTGTCGCCATCTTAGAACATCCCCCTGAACGCGTGCCAGAAGTTTAGAGTAGTTTAGTTCGACTTTCTGGGCTGTTGTGGGCGTCAAATCAATCCCCAGGTATGGCAACGCCATTTGCGTGGTCAGCCCCCCCATTTGTAACAATCCTTTGTTGGCCAGTCAGGTGTTGCTCCCCAGGGGTAGAATCACAGACTTCCAGATGTTCATTTTGAAGCCTGATACACTCCCGAACAGCTCCATTTCCTCCAGAAAGGCAGGGATCGATACCCTAGGGTTTGTCCACGGCGACAAGGATGTCGTCCGCATAGAGGCTGATAGTTTGTTCTTCACCCCCAAATTTGATGCATGTGATGGCTTTGTTGTCCCGTATGTGTTGGGCGAATGGTTAGATATAGATGGCGAACAGCAGGGGCGAGAGCGGGCAGCCTTGCCTCTTGCTTCCCGGCTGATTGGAAAGCTCTTGATCTACCGGCGTGCGAGAGCGCTTCTTTTAAGGTCACCTTCAGTCATCAGTTCACTTTTAGCAGTATGCTTATCTACCGCCCGCCAGGGAATGACACTGTCTTCAAGGCCACTCTTGCTGACGTGGTCAGCTCTTTAGCTCCTATGTGTGCTAATTTTAACATTGTAGGTGACCTTAATATACATTTTGATCAGAGGTCATCTGCACCCATTAATTCCTTGTTAGCGGACCTTGAAGCCATGCAATTAAACCAACTAGTTACCTCCCCTACCCACATAGGCGGTCACATCCTTGACCCCTTCTTTACCACACTGGATCGGGCTAGGGTATCTGACCCGATGGTGGTAGGTTGGACTGATCATCTGTTGGTTAAAGTTTCATGTCCTTTAGATGACCCTCAATTTAAACCTGTGGATAGACTGATCCTCAAAAGAAATTGGCGTAAGCTCAAACTAGAGGAGTTTTTTAAGATCTTGGAGGCGCAGCCCCTGGGCAATCTGCTGAATGTCGAACAAGGATATGAGCAGTTTTGTAACTGGGTCCTAGCCGCCCTCGACTCTCTTATACCTATGCGCTGGTCGAAATGCCATGCTAAAACTCCCAGCCCATGGTATAATGATACTCTTGCCGAGCTCAAGAGAACGTGCCGGCAAGCTGAGAGGGCTTGGAGGAAATCCTTTGATCCCACTTTGAAATCTCTGTACTTTGCCCAGCTTAATATCTATCACTGGGCAATCTGCCAAACCCGGGCCGCATACTACGCTTCTGAGTTTCTGAGCAGCCCTAACCTATCTAAATTAATCTTTAAGGTTCTCAAAGACCTGGAGGGGAAACGGGCCACCTCGCTGGAAATTTGCACGGACTCTCACTGTGAAAGTTTGGCATCCTTTTTCGTGGAGAAAGTGCAGGCAATCTACCAAGGATTTACTTCATCCGTGCCCGGTGCTGAGCCTACTGGTGTGATGGCTACGGTCCATGAAACCCTGTCCTCCCTGCCTGTAATGTCTGATGAGGTTTTCGACACTTTGAGCCTTAAAATTAAATCTGGCTCTCCATTAGATCCGCTGAAGCCAGAGCTATTCAAACTTCTCCCGCCCCTATGTCGTGAGCCTATATTGGATCTGATCAATCTATCGCTCACAGCGGGTGTGGTCCCTTCTTCTTGGAAGCAGGCAGTGGTCAGCCCCATTTTAAAGAAGCCTAACCTGGATCCCCTGTTACCAGAAAACTATCGTCCCATCTCCCTCCTGCCCTGGACCACTAAGGTCACTGAGGCACACGTGAACTCCATCCTGTCTGCCTACCTCTCTCGAAATAATATTCTAGACGAGAGCCAGAATGGTTTCCGTGCACAACACAGCACCGAAACTGCACTGCTCTTTATGACTGAGCACTTGCGAATGGTGCTGGATGCTGGGCAGACAGCGGCGCTCCTCTTGTTAGACTTGAGCGCTGCGTTTGACACGGTGTCTCATGACATTTTGATCCGGCGTTTGGAGGAATTGGGAATTGAGGGGACTGCGCTCCAATGGTTTCGCTCTTTCCTTTCGGACCGGTTTTTTAAAGTGGCTATTCCACCTGGCCAGTCCTCTTTCCATCCATTGGGGCTGGGAGTGCCACAGGGCTCTGCGCTGAGCCCCACTTTGTTCAACTTATATGTGAAACCGCTGGCTGCAGTCGTCAGACAATGTGGCCTAACCATGACATCGTATGCCGACGACACGCAGCTGGCTGTGACACTCAGTGGGGACCCTGAGGTGAACGCTCCCAGATTCCGTGCAGGACTCATAGCCGTGGGAACTGGATGCGCACTAACTGCTTGCAGTTAAATGCCAAAAAAACCAAGGTTCTGATCCTAGGGAAGCAGGCGGAGCTCTGGGGAGACCAGTGGTGGCCTCCAGAATTGGGGGTGACTCCAATCCCAGCTGCCGAAGGTAAGAACTTGGGGGTTTGGCTGGATCCTACACTCTCCTTTACCAGCCACACAAAGAAGACTGCAGCTACCTGTTATGGCATTCTGCGAGGACTGAGACCGATCCTCAAATTCTTCAACCCCCCTACTCAGCAACTGGTGGTCCAAGCCTCCATTCTTTCCCGGCTGGACTATGGGAGTGCGCTGCTGCTCGGAGTGAATCAGGTGGAGGCTACTAGACTGCAAAGGGTGCAGAATGCCGCGGCGCGTGTCATCGTTTGCCTTCCTAGACAGTGCTCCATCTCTGCAGTTCTGACCTCTCTCCACTGGCTGCCGGTCAGACAAAGAATTAAATTTAAGGCTCTTTGTCTGACATTCAAGATCTTGAAGCTTTCCTCTCCTCCAGCCCTTGCTAATCTTGTTTCCCCCTATGTTCCTACGTGGGCTCTCAGATCGAAATCTCTCCATCTGGCGGTTAAGACCAGGTTCAGACTGAGTAGGATGGGAGGTCGCTCCTTTCGAGTTCTAGCGGCAGGACTATGGAACCCAGTGGTAGAGAACCCCAGGGTCCATCTGCAGTGACTGAGGCGAAACTCTTCAAGCCTTGGCTGTGTGGATTTGTGGTTGCTGCTGTGCCCTAGAGCTGCATCGTGGTGCTGCCCCCAGTAGCATGGCTGTGTGCTGGAGGGCCTCAGTGTTTTAGGCTTTGGTCAGTTGTACGCCGGGGGCTCGAGTGCCTGCCCCCCGAGCTCCAGCCCTGGTGTGCCCCACCGGCTTGCTCCTCACCTCCATGCGGGGCATCGCCTGCTCTTCACAGCGGCCGTTGCTACTCTCGCCGAGTAGGCCTAAGCCGGGGCCCCGGGTAGTGCCCCCCGCCGCCCGGCTCTGCCCTCCGCGAGCCTTTCACTGGCGATCGGCGGCCGATCCTCACGTCTTGCTTCTTGTGAGCGGAGGTCAGTCACGCCGTGGTGCGACGTCTGTCAATCCGCCGCGGAGCGCCCCGCCAGCCGCTATCGCTCTGTGGGCTGGGCTGCTTCATTCTTGTCCCCGGCCGGGGACAGCTTTCTCTGCCGCTGAATGACCCGCGCCCCGGTATCCGACGCGTGTGAGCTCGTCCGGGGCCCAGCAGGTATCCCGCTCAAATCCGGCAGCCGGTAGAGCGTGCAGGGGGCGAAATAGTGTGCTTTTACGCTTTTATTGGGGGTTTGGAATGAGGAGCCTCTTTAAGTCGCGTCCTCTCAGGCCACCATCTTGGCTACCCCCCCCACATGTGGCACTTTTAAATACCATCCAACCAAGCGTGTTGGCTACAACACAGAGGGGTGACTTCCTAATATTTCAAAGGGAGCTTTTTACCTATTAAAAAAGATTATTATAACAGTTTACTCTGCAAGTATTACACTGCAGCAGTCAGGTTACAATGGTAGCTTTGTCCTACTGAGTGGAGTGTACAATACATGCGGCAGTCCATGCCTTGGGTGCCGTTTCTACATCATACACTATGGCCTTAGCCTTAGCATGCCAATAAATTATTAGTCAATGTCTAAAGGTTTTAGGGTCCAGAACACATACACTGGGCATTGACAGCAGTGTCATGTTGTGCAGAGTCTAAAAAAACAATATATTCAGCCAAAAAGAAGATGAGCATGTAAAGAGGAGCAATTCATCATGTCCAACTTGACCCTTTCTTGCAGCAAATGAAGCATTTGAACACTGTAGGTACACTAATGCACATGTAAACACTTTATGAGGACATTTCTGAAAGTGTCACCATAGTTGTTGATCACTCGACCGACCCCTGCTTGTAATGTTTTTCCAGTTCAGTCCCAGTAGAAAGTATTAACAATGTGTTCTTTCACTGTATCAGGCATCAAATGAAAGCAATCATCTGAATAATACCAATGAAGATAGGCAGACATGTAAATTACAAATGTGTAACAATGTGCATAGGAATAATATTGGGATATGTGTTTTTCCATGGGTAACGGTAAATAGTGTCTTCTTGGCCGATGGCTATAGTGCAAGAAGAGTCTTCTCATTGGAGAGGCCAAAACAAGGTATCACCTACACTTAAGAGCGGCATTTCTGACAATAATTAACAAGGAAACAATCTGCAAAAAATAATTTCAAGTATAGTGTAATACGAACATAACCATACAAAAGTGAAGCTCTAAATCTATGCTCCACTGCCAACAATTTGGAAGTATGAATATGTATCCAACCAACATAATCTCTGCAACTGAGCCTCCAAACACCAATTTCTAATGAGGAAAAAAGATATAATTCCAACTGTCTATGGGCTCATATATCCTGTATGTGTATCCAATCTTTCACCAAGAATTTGCTATTTTTCCATATGTTCCATGGTATAACTATTTCAAGGCCTGTGCTTTTAAGCCAATACATTAAGCTATTAATGTTCACTATGATATTTGTATGTTTGTGTATTTTATTTTAACTTACAGTGGCTGAACATTATCCTCGTAGTTTTAATGATTTACGTAGCACTAATTTTATTCTATTTAACTTTACCTCTGGAAGGGTATAATGTGCCATCACTCATTTTATCATGAAAGGCATATGTTTAAGTTACATCCTCTGCTGACAATATTTTGAAAATGATTTTGCATTCAGAACATATTTAAAATGACTGAATGTTTAGTGGTCATTGAAACACACAATTGCAACTAGCACCAACACTTTAAAGCTTAAAACTGTTTCCACTTGCTGTCCATCTCAGGGTTTCCACAGTTTATTATTTAAAATATTGAGACCAACAAAGGCCATGTTGAATAACAATATATTTTTTGATCCATTAATTGTAAGTCCACAGTGTGGAATGCAAACATTGACACAGGGGTGGGGAATTCATATCTCCCGACGCCCGAGACATCTAGATTTTCTACAAGGGCAAGAGGTTTTAATTTCTGTTTTGTCCGAAGGACAAGTAGAAAGTCCTAAAGTAATTTGATACACAGCTGTTGAACTCTGTTGTTCACATCCAGTTAATGAGTCGCTCAGAGCAGTTTATTAGCACTGAAAGGACGAATGCAAAAGCTGGGGGTTGCACTTTCACTTTCCCCTGAGCAGAAGAACATGATGGAGCGAAGGTCAAAGTTGCAGCTATCTCCGACCCCAGCATGTACATCCACAGCAGTATCAGGCTCACGTGTGGCTTGTGGGCCCCCTCCTGATCCTTTTATTTACTTTGTGCCTGAGGCAAACATCGAGCTTCTGCAGCTCCAGAACACCCGCAGCACTGGCATGTAAGAGACTGCCTTTTCTGCCTCTCGGCCCCCGCTCTGACTTGAACTTGTGATCCCTGCCTTTCATTCTGTGCTTCACCCTTGGGCCTCTTACGGCCCCAAGATTCCTCCACATCCTCACCTCCAGGAACTACTGTAAAGCACCTTGTTTTCCCTTCTCATGAAGCTCGTGCCCCGCCTCCCCTTTGTATTTCCTATACACCTTATGTTTTACCCGGTGCCTACACCTGCTAACCCCCCTCCGCCGCCATCTCTGACAGACCTGACCCCCTTCTCTTGGCCTCTCATATCTTACGCGTACATTACATCTCCTTACTTTCCCCATGGGGCTTTCATGCAGGTCTCAGGCCCACACCTATTTCTGGACGTGCATTTCGTCTTACTTTTTGCCTTCTCCAGGGTGCACCGTAAACACACAGTTGTAGCAGCTACTGCAGCTGTGAGGTTCTTGATAGGCGCCTTTCATCTGCAGGTTCATAGACAAAGGCTAATTAATGTGAAAGGGTGGGTGAGTGGGTTAAAGGGTGGATGGATAGATGCAAGGATTGATGTAAGAATGGGTGAGTGAAAGGATAGAAGGTTTAACGCAAGGGTAAATGAATGGATGGGGTGAACGAGGAAGGATGAGTGAAAGGATGGATGGCTGAATGAAATGGTGGATTGACGGCTGAAAGAGAAGATGGATGGGTGGATGGTTGGGTGGGTGGATGGATGGATGATAGGTGGATAGGTGGGTGGATGGAGGATAGGTGGATAGGTGTGTGGATGGATAAGTGGGTGGATGGAGGATAAATGGATAGGTGGGCGGGTGGAGGATAGGTGGATAGGTGAGTGGATGGATGGATAAGTGGGTGGCTCGGTGGAAAGGTTGCTGGATGGATAAGCGGATGGATGGATGAATGGATAGATTGATGGGTGGATAGTGGAGTGAAAAGGCTGATGAGTGAAAGGGTAGATGGAGGAGGTTGAAAGGGTGGATGGATGAGCAAAAGGACAGATTGATGGTGGGATGGCTGAAAGGGAGGCTGGATATATGAGTTGAAAGGAGGATGATGGGGTGAAAGGATGGATGTATGGATGGATGAGGGAAAGAATGGATGGAAGATGAGTGCAACTGTGGATGGATATCGGAGTTAAAAAGAGGATGATGGGGTTAAAGCGTGGATGTACAAGTGAAAGGATGGATGGAGGGAGGAATTAATGAATGAATGGAAGGATGAATGGATGAGTTTGATGATAGATTTCGATATCGAAGGATAGGGTTGGAGAAGGGTTTCACGAACCCCTCCATTGTAGCAGCTACAGTGGGGGTGCAGCCCTTAATGTGCCTCTTCGGTCTACAACTCAGCAGACAAAGGCTGATAAGTAAAGTGAAAGAACAGGTGATTGAGTGAAAGGATGGATGATGTGTGGGTGAAAGGGTGGTTGGATGAGTGAGTAAGTGTGTCTGGCTAGATGGATGGATGAATGAATGAGTGAGTGAAAGGATAGGTTCAAGGATGGATGAGTGACAGGTATGGTGGATGGACGACTGATGTGATGAAGGAAAGAGTGGATGCATGGGTTATAGGGTGGATAAATTAGTGAGAGAGAAGGTGGATGAGTGGAAGGATGGATGGGTGGGCGGAAGGATGGATAAATGGATGGATGAATAAAAAGGAGGGTGGATGGAAGGATTGAAAGGGTGGTGGATGGGTGAGAAAAAGGATGGGTGGGTGGCTGCAATAGATGTATGTATAGGGTTTGGAGATGGTTGGGTAGGTTTAGATATGGGTGGGCGGCTGGTTGGATGGAAAAACAATGGTGAAAGGCTATTGGATGAAAGAATGAATCGATGACAATGTAAAGGTAAAATGGTAGATATCAGTGGGCGAATGAAAAGATGAATGGGTAGATGCTTGGATGGGAAAGACAAGAGCTTTTCTAGAGGGTTGCAATGGCTTTCTTTACTTGCTTGGTAGCATAAGAACTTTGGTTCAAAGTGGGGTGTATTTTAATTTTCTGCTCACGCACTTGGCCTGCACTATGCTCCTTACTCTATCTCGGCTTATCAGGTGAGCGTGGTGCTGTTTGCCAGCGTGTTCTTCCTAGACAGCCAACTGTTTTTGTTCTCAAAAAGCCCACATTGCCACAGTAGTTCCTGGAACTGAACAAAACTACTTTTTGTGCAGATATGCTTCTTGTAAAAGAGCAGAATGCTGTTACACACAGTGAAGTCAGCCGATAGATAGATAGAAAGAGCATTTTAATTAAAACAAAAGTTCTTGGTTAAAGCTCAACTGTTAAAGAAAGCCACAAAAGTGCACAATGATGGATGTCCTTGCATTAATGCAGATTTACATCTTTCATGAATTCACATGAATTTCCTTAAGTAGGCCAGGAAATCATACTCTAGGAAATATTTGTGAATTGCACTTTCACATGAGCTATGAATGTGTAGTTTTGCCACTGCGAAAATCTGTTGAATGTTTACAAGTTCACTTTTCTTCGAACCACATTTTTTGCCAGCCCTCAAAGAAATGTTACTACTGTCAGGAGTACATTTCCAACCCTTCTCAGTATTGGAAAGGATTAAAGAGAGCTGATGAAAGCCCTCAAAATATGCACGTTAGTAGGTTTGCATAGACTCGAAAGAGCATTCTAACCCTGTAAATATTGCTTACTGCTACCTCCAAACCCAGAAAGGATGCAAAATAAGGGATTTGCTAGTATTCAAATCCGTCTATACTATGAGCCTGACATAACCAGAGTGGCAATTGCCAAAGCTCTTTTATGACGAGACTGCTGCCATTATTTGACGGTGCACTATATGGCACTAAAGGGACAAGTGGGTTGTGTTAAAGGACAAGCAGATTTATGAAGCTACTTGTCCCATGGACAACTAGATATTTTATTAAATTCCACACCCCTGATTGACATCACAAATACTTTAAGTGTTGTACAAAATATGTCATTTTTACATTAATAAAGAAATTGATATATACCTTGCTCAATGATGCATAAAAACGAGAAAAGTATTTTTTAAAAGACAACAAAACATTGGAACATATCAGAGAGCTAAACGAAATACTTTAGATTTAAGCATTGTCCACATTGTTATTTAGATTTGCAATAAAATTACATGTGCTTATAAAAATGTCTACTGCATGATTAGAATTATTGGTGTCTGGATCCATTGAATTCTCTAGTGCCACCCTGTTTTCTTCACTTAAAATTAAAACATTGTCAGCGACCTGTACAGAATTGTTTAATTCAGCAGTAAATGTGTGTCCATAGTCATCAACACCATAATCATCTCCGACACTAAAGGTGTCTAACATTGAGGTGGCACAGAGCATACCACCAGTCCATAACTGTAAAGGAGTTAAGTGCCCTTCTGTACGCAAATGGTTATTATTCCATTGGTTCACAAACTCAGCAACTGCTTTATTTAGTCTTTTTAGGTAAATAAAGTGCAGTGCAAAAAGATGGACTTCATTTTGAATATCTAATACTCCATTTTGTTCCATCCAAAAGAACAAATCCTTGAAGTAACGAACAACAACTCTGTTTAACTCTGCCCACAATCGCTCAATACGTTGATTGTGAACACTTCGACCACAAATAAAACTGCCTCTGTTTAATCCTCTTCTACATATCATGTAACGTGCAACATCAACATTTTCAACACCCATGTCGCCTCTAACCCTCAATGGCAGTCCAAATCTGGATATTCCATCTCTGAAAAGGTTAAGAACGGTGCCTGCACGAATATTGTTGCAACATTTCACATATATAATTGCTCTACTGAAGCCATCGATGCAGCCATGGAAGACAAACCTCCACCGTATCAGTTTGTGATTACTGTCAATATGCCTGATAAATAAAACAAACAAAAACACTTTATAATGGTGAATAAATATTTCATACATTAGTGAAAAACACAAAAAAACACAATGACATTCATGATGAATTGAACGGATTTAGGTGCATATCTACGGGTTGGATCTCCTCTTGTGGCCACTATCCCCATACTAAAATCAATGATTATGTGTTTTAGTGCCCAAAAAGAATTACTGGAAACACTTATTGCTGATTAATACATAAGTAAAGGTGAGATTAAATCAAACCTTCGCTTTTTATCTAATTAACTTCTCCAATAGTAAGAAATAATTTTGAAGACAAGGAAGGCTCCGAGGTGGAAAAGATGTTTACGGAAAATGGGGGGATGAATCCATTCAACTACAAAATACATCTTCATAGGTTGCTTCAGTCACAAGTAGAGAGATACAAAGGAAACATTTTAAATGACTCACTCTATTTTACCAAACTTACTCCTCTACCAATTTTAACGGTAGAGAACATTACAATTAAACTAGATTCACCCATATCCTCCTGGCTCAAGGAAGCCAGTAACGTATACTTCCTGAAACAGAAAACAAACCAGTTCACCGCCATGAACCATCACAATTGTATACAGAGGAACTGAGAAAAGCTGAACTTGAGCAATGCCAGTTATAGCGAAAATGGCAGAAACCATCTACTCCGGAGAATAAGGACATTTTCATGGTGCGACTAAAAACCTACAAGATATCAATTTGGGGGGCTAAATATGCATATTTATCCAATCAATCCTACATGCTGGCAACAAAACTAAAGAAATACTTGATACTGTCAGCGAACTTTCTAACCCTGATCGCTCAAGTATGAGTACTTGGGGTTCTTTTTCATTGACAAAATAAGGTTGATGAAAGACAGTATTCCTCCCAGCCTCCTGACTAGCACTACTGGCTCGGAACATGTGAATTTTATAACACTCTCAGTTTTACCGGCCATCACTATAGATGACAAGTAGAAATTGGTGACTTAGGTCAAATCTGGCTCTCCAAAAGAGACCTGTCCCCCCACGGATCCTAAAGAAATCTTCTCACATTTTCCCGATCCTGTGATCTCTCTGCTCAACGTATCCCTAAGTCAAGGCATTGTCATCCATACCTTCAAGGAGGCGGTAGTCATCCCACTTAAAAATAAAAAGGACGGTCCCTCCATATTGAAAAACTATAGCCCTTTCACTCCTCCCTTACTTAGCAAAGTTACTAAAGGCATACATTACCCAACCTTTAAGCACATTCTTAGAGGACTTATCTTTTCTCAATCACCACCAGGCAGGGTTTTGCCCTGCTCACACCAGAGACACAGTTATTCTCTCCGGAATTAACGATATGAAAGAAACAGACACAGGAGTGACCCAGGCACTGGTTCTCTTAGACTAATCTGCTGCCTTGTAGACAGTAGAGCGCATGACATCTTAATCGAATATGCCAGGGTCGCAAGTGTGCAGGAGTCGGCATTAAACTGGTAAAGTAATTCCGGTTGTTCAAAATCAGTAAATCTCACTCCTTTTTCCTTGTCAAAGGTAGAACTTAACTGAGGATTACCACCCACCTTTTCAACCTCAGTATCCGCCCCTTAGTCTGCACCCTACAGGGACAGATGGTGAACATATACAAGTACGCCGATGATATGCAGTTGCTTTTCAACATCGATGACACAGAATCTGCAGAATGTTTCTGAAGCACCATTTATACAGCTGTGACTGAATGAGTTGTCATGAGTTAAAGTTGAATTCAAATAAGACTGAAATTGTGACGCCTGAAAACAAAATGCATAGCTTGAAGACTTCCATTTGGCCAGTGAAGATGGATGAACCTCCTTCCCCCCAAAAAGCGGTCAAAAGCCTTGGGGTCATGATAAAATCAATCTATGAAGCCTCAGATAAGTGCAGTAACTTTATCTTGTTTTTTTTCAGCTCTAGAAAATTAAAAAAAAACTGATAATATTTTACTTGAGGCTGTTACTCAGATTATAATCGCCTTGGTCATGTCCCCATCAACTATGCAAACTCACTCAATATGGGACTTCCTAAGGGACTGGGACAGAAGCTGCAGCTGGTTCCAAACCAGGCTTGTATGGCTTCACACTAAACCTCTGATGGCAAAATAATACTGT
The DNA here is from genome assembly GCF_964263255.1 of Lissotriton vulgaris. Lineage (NCBI taxonomy): Eukaryota > Metazoa > Chordata > Amphibia > Caudata > Salamandridae > Lissotriton > Lissotriton vulgaris. The sequence continues at coordinate 1,151,518,343 of NC_141698.1, forward strand.
CATCCATTTGCCCAAAGGTCCTTATTTAAAACTGGGCACATTATTTTTAAAACTCATAATGGCAACTATCCTACCTTTGTGAACTCCAAAATTCAGGACTATACACCAAAACGTAACCTTAGATTATCTCATCAAAATCTGCTTGGGGTTCCCAAGTACAACAAAAAGAGACTGAGTGCCTAAGGTTTGCATGTGGAATTCTCTTCCACGACTCATTAGAGTCACAACTTCCCATAGAAGCTTTAGGACCTTGCTAAAAATATGGCTATTTAGACAGGGTTGTGGATAAGCTCCGAGTCCCTTGCCTCTTTTGCACCAGCGCCATGAAACCTTTTTGGTGTATGTGTGCAATTTAAATTCTTGGTAACATAACATACAACACATCCTTTTGGCTAGGCACCAATTCATGTAAACATTTGACAATCAACTTCCCAATAGTCAAAAAAGGCTGCATCAAGAGCGAAACCCAAATTGCGGTTGACTTCTTTCTCCACCTCTCACTATCTTTCACCTTTTTAAATACTAAAACATATGTCATGGGTCAATTAAACAAACAGGCGATCTGAAGAAAAAACTTCCGGGACACAAACTGCTCTATCTTGAATAGAAGATCATTATAAAATTAACCAACAACATAAATGAAACCAACATTACTTGTTTAACAGCACATTATAATGAATCCATGATGGATATGGCCAATGAAATTGTTTCTCTAAAAGAAAAAGACAAAATAATCCCTCTTCTTTGTACTAATTTGCAAATAATTATATGAAAAAAAAAATTATTTGCACAACAGACAGAATATGAAGGTGATACACTGCCACTTTAAACAGGGAAAGGTTAGCTCAAAATTAACCCAAGAAGCTTTTTGAAATTGTTAAAAACTATAGAAAATCCCAAATGTTGTTACATGCCATCAAAGAATCCAAGAGACAGTGTGAAAAAGTATCTACCTTCTTGCAGTAAAAAATAAGGCAAGTAGATCTCTCATAGTTGACACTCCTGAGATACTCTCATTCCTACTAGTCTGTGAGTCCGCACTGATATGATCTTTGTTTTATAAGATAAAACAGGCAGTTTTGACAAAGACTGTTGGAAATCTAAGACCCTCCTGTCATTTCTGCCACTAGATATCAGCGAAGCTAATAAAGCATATCAGCCATTCCATACATAACAATCTTTGTCAGTTTCTCCCTGTTTAAAAATCAGCGAAGTAATTCTTGTGTTCAGAAAACAGTGATCCGATTAAGAAAATCAAGATAATTTCTGACCATTTTTCAAAATCCCTTTCCTAGACAAGTTTTGGAAAGCTACATCATGAAATAATCAATGCTTTTTAGCAATGAAAAACAAACCAGCCCCTCTATGATCTTCAATCAACATTCCGTGCTGGCTGTAACTCAACAACTGCTGTGGTAATGATAGTAGATGATGCTGTCAACATCCAACTCTAATGATTTTTACTCATTCTTCCCAGTTTATCATAGTCAGAGTTACCTAACATAGTGAATCATGCCATCCTTTTGAGAACAGTTTAACAGTGATTGGGAATCTGTGCCCCAACCCTGGGAAAAACTGATCGCTGGAAATAAAACTAGCAAACTTCCTGTCAAAAAACCTAGGGCCTATTTACGAGTTTGCGTTCCATAGACTGCTGCGCTGGTGGTGGCAGTCTGAGGGCGGCGGTCCATCTGCCGTATTATGAGTTGCCAGTGCTGCTGTACTGGGACCTTAGTTGAACCGGTGGCACTGCCAGCACAAGGTCAACTACCGGCCCGGCACGCAAAGGCAGCCCCCATTGGACGGTCAAGCGGAGCAAGACCACTGACCGTATTACAAGTTTACTCTTCTGCCAGCTCACCATCATGGTTTCGAAGGCAGAAAGGAAGGGTTTGGGGTGCATACTTACACCTGTACTGTTTTTTCATAGAGATTTCGAGGTGGATCTTCACCCTGAGGAAAAGGATACCAAAATACAGGTAAGTGCATATCATAACAAATACCCATTGCCGAGACTGCCCACATATGGCTCAGAGCAATGGGTAGATGGTATCTTACCATATATATATATATCTTGCATATGTATGCATTCAACACATATGCAGTCGAAATGAACACCTATGCATCGATATGTATGGGGATATACTACCCACAGCTGCAGCCACTCCACTGGCCGCCCAGGAAACTCATGCTACGGCAGGCGGGAAAGCTTCGGCACAGCAGTGTACTAGCATTCACAGACACAGTCCAACAGCGGTTGGACTGCCAAACTCATAATCAGGCCCTAAGCCTAACTACCAAGGAGTAGGCTAATAGTCCATGTTTTTCCTGACACTCTTTAGTGCAGACACAGAACACCTCTTCTCACTTCTGAATCATTCAAACATCTACTTTTGCTTGTATGTGAACAACTGCAGCTCTGTCTGAGAGTCTCCTCACTAGAAGACATTATTTGAAGTGGGTGAGACACTGAAATTCCTTAAGTCATTTTATCACCACCACATAAAGGTAAACCCCTACAAACATTTAGCTCCTCTTCTTCTCTACATTGACATGCACCACTCCAGTGAACACATGGTTAGATTAAACCAAACATGCAGGACTGAAAAACAATTGTAATGATTGCTTGACCCTTGAAATAAAGGCACTTACAGGATCACATCGATGCCCAAGCTCAAAACGCTCACCACCAAAACAGACTCGTAGGAGGCATTAAATCTATCATTCCACAAAATACCGTCGGATCTGTGATACAAACCTTTGTCCTCTCAAAAGTTTCTTATAATATTTCCTTGCTTTCTGAATTTTGATCTATTAAAAGCAGACGTCAACACTGAAGATGGGTCAATGTCTGATCATACCATATCACTCAAACAGATTTACATGGAAAACAGAAGTATTTACAAATTAGCCCTCATTATCCATAAGTCTATACCCAACACCTCCCCCCAGCTATCTAGCCGACAATTTGGTAATCTCTGGCGATCAAGTATACTACAGAGTGCAGACTCTCTCCTACTGTATACTCTAGCCTTAAAAAAAACAGAAGTCTCACCCAGGCTTTGTCAGAGAGTGGTGCTAGAATGTGAAACTTAACCCCCCCCTCAATGGGAATTATTACATCTTTTAATGCCTTAAAAACGCTCAAAATCCTAGTTTCAAAATGATATTTAACAGGATAGATATGTGAGGTGATCCTCTCTCAGAGGGTTTGCAAATAATTATCTAGATTCAGCTATGTTAGACACTTCGAGGCAGTGGCTTTACAAAAGTTGAGGGGGACCCCTGCAAGGTACATTGATGGGCTCCCTCACTGGATTAATCCAGAGCTCTCAGGCCTGAGTACTGTGCTGAGGGGGCCCCTACGGGGCTGTGGGAGCCTGTGTTACACCACTGCCCTGAGGGCTAGTCATTAAGTGCATTTTGTAGTACTACAGTAGCACTACTAGCATACTGAGAATGGAATTCACAAACCTCAGTGCATAGTTTCCACCTCTACTGCTCCTAACTTTTCTGGGCATAGATCTCCATCCTGAGAGTGAAGTCTCTACACAGGTAAGTATACTTTTTAGTAGTAAATTTGGAAGGGACAGGGAAGTGGATGGACAAAACAGCATACTTACTACTAAAGAGGAGGGATCAGGGAGGAGTTTAGGGAGGAGCAGTGAGAGGTTTAGGGAGCCCCTTTGGGACACACCAGGTGTTAAGGGCGGCGGGGTCACCCACCAAGAACATGTGCATTTGCCGTTGACCCACCCACCCACACCTGAAATGCGGGCGTCGCAGCCACAGGCAGAGGTAGGGCTCAGGCAGGGCGGAGTCAGCACAGAGGGACAGCAGTCAGATCTGAATAACCAAAGAGGCGCTGCTCAAACCCGTGTCCTTGGGATGTCTTATGGCAGGGGCACAGGGAGCAGGCGACAGGTCAGCATGGGGCAGCAGAGGGAGGACATGGTATTTGCAGCCCGGGTCAGGCATGAGGGCCACCCTTCAACACTTGGCAGCAAGGTGTAGCCTAGAGGCCACAAAAAAGGGTTAGACAAAGGGGGTATTCGCTCAGGGTACTGTCAAAAAGGGTTGTGCTGTCAAAACTGAAGCAAGGAGGCAGGAATTGCATTATTGTTTGAAGTGTTATGATGTTTGTATATGACAATATGTAAATAAAACTATGGCCTTTTGCACCATAAATGAATGAAGTGTTTTGTGGAATAAAGTAATTTGGGATACATAGGTTGCATGTGGGGCTGTAAGATCAAGGGCTTATGCTCCATATCTTTTCTAAATACAGATCTTTTTTGTTTTCACCCTTTCGCCCAAGGCAGTGAAGAAAATTGTCTTTGTGTCAGCGTTGTATGAAAGAAAAATAAATCTGGGCTCCAGTGTACAACCAGTTCTCAAAGCCTGAGTGCCTACTGGTAATTGCCTTCTACTTTGAACAACCTCACTATGGTTTGCAGGAGTGGTGCCTTTGACCATACCCATACATTTGGATAGTCTCAAAATATAAAAACAATTTAAAGACACATGAACACAGCAAAAAGGAGCTATACTGCAGAAAACAACAGAAGCTCTAGCGGGCACAAAAACACAAAATGAAAGCAAAACAGCAAACATAACAATACAGCAACACTACACTGAACAAAACTACACAAACACAACAGAAAACATTAATACTGCAAGATTCAATACTGTTAAACAACACTCAACACAGCCATGTGCAATAGGTTTGGAGGATTTGAAAAATTACTAGGGGCACATGACCTTAGTTCAAAATCTCTGGAAACAGAGCATGGTCTGAAACTCAAAGTTGTTTCTGAAGGGCAAAGAGTTTGGATAGCATTTTCTAGTTTTGGCCTAAATAAATCACTTATCAAATATTCTTAAAGTGAATCACTGACACTCGTAGAGAGGGAAGTAACCTATACATTATAGATAGACAGACAGATAGAAATATAGATAGATAGATAGATAGATAGATAGATAGATAGATAGATAGATAGATAGATAGATAGATAGATAGATGGATAGATGGATAGATAGATAGATAGATAGATAGATAGATAGATAGATAGATAGATAGATAGATAGATAGATAGATAGATAGATAGATAGATAGATAGATAGATAGATAGATAGATAGATAGATAGATAGATAGATAGATAGATAGATAGATAGATAGATGGATGGATGGATGGATGGATGGATGGATAGATAGATAGATAGATAGATAGATAGATAGATAGATAGATAGATAGATAGATAGATAGATAGATAGATAGATAGATAGATAGATAGATAGATAGATAGATAGATAGATAGATAGATAGATAGATAGATAGATAGATAGATAGATAGATAGATAGATAGATAGATAGATAGATAGATAGATAGATAGATAGCAATGCTTTACCATAAATGATTTGGACCTTGCACATGGTACACCCTTCGTCGAATAGCTGTACGTTGTCTAATTGCTCTACCAACAGGGTCAAGAAGATGAAGTCTATTTCTCACTCTCCATCTTTGAATTCTTAGTCCTCTACTTCTCAAGCTTCCACATACATAACTTTGTCCCGAATCAGGTGTTGAACTTAAAATGTTTATGATTTGTTGATCAAGCTCTGCATCACTTATATTGGTAAATCTGTTTTCAGAAGATGTGCACAAACCCATTTCAACTCTTTGTCTGTAAAGAGTTGAGGAACTTATGTTCAAACATGATGCAATCGATGTCCATGAAAATCCAATCTCCCATAGGTACACCATATTTTCTTTTGAAACAATAAACCTGCAGAAAAATAATTAAAATAGACTATAAAAAGCTGGTTGCAAAACAGTGCAACTGAAATAATGAAATTGAACTTACCTTGGCCTTCCTACACCTTGATTTGCTGCAGGTGTATGGAAATTACTTGCAGAAACAGTTGACAAACTGGTGATCTTGTTTTCAATGTTTGTCATTGAAACAGAAGTGAGCCTACACAACTCTTCTAAAATGAAGCTCACAGTGAGGGTTGCACTTCCAGAAAGATTGTAGGCCGTTAATATAGCAATTAAAATTTCCAAATGGCTCTCCAGTTTTCTATGCAGGTGTTCCAAACAGTTAATATCAACACACAACAAAGCCATATCTAAAGCAAACAAGCATGATTTTAAAGAGGTGAGATAGTCCACAAGATCATCTGATAATGCCTCATTTAAGAAACAAGCAAGCAAAATGAGCAAAAAACTAAATGTAGAGGCATTTGTTAAAGCCATGCTCACTAAGGGCTAAAAACTCAAGGACTGAGCATTTTCAGAAGTTGGTTTTCCTGTTTGACTTGTCCTGCATTCTGATTGGGCCACAATGTCATGTGACTTCCAGTGCTACTGAATCAGCAACATCAGTAATATGTATTTAATTAGCCAGTTGTTGGTTAACTGTAGCAGTCCCTTTTAGTTTATGTGCATATCATATTTAATCATAGGACGTCATAGTTGATTAGGTGAACTACACATTACTTTCAGTCCATGCTATAATCATGTCAGTCCAGATTGTATTTACTTCATTTGACTTTATTATTTGTGTGGAGTGTGATATAATAATTCTAAGATGTGTCAAACTGATGTTAATGTAGGTCAATATAATTTCAAAATGTGTCATACCCATTTCCAATTAGGTCATATTTATTTCAATGCATCCTATTTAATGTGTGTCATGTGAATCTTAAACCAGGCCATATTCATCCAAGCCTAGATCATATTATTTGAACAGTCATTTGAAAAAGTGTCACATTCAATGTAATATGTGCCATATTGATTCCAATGGATGTTGTATTCGGTTCAAAGCTTCTCATATTCATATCAGTGTGGGCCATATTCATTTAAATGCACATCAAATTAATTTCAACTGCAATCATATTTATATTAACATGTGTCATATTCAGCTCAGTGTTAGTGATATTCATTTTGACACTAGTCGTATTTATTTCAAATGATCTTTTATTCATTTGAACATGTGTCATATTAATTTGAACATGGCTTGTATTCATTGCTGTATGTCTGACATTCACTTCATGTGTCACAGTCATTTTAAAGACTGCCAAAATCGATTTAATATGTGCCATATTTGTTCCAGTGTGGGTCACATTCATTTCAGCACTGGTGTATGTCATTTCAATAAGATTTATATTCACTTTAGTGCTTGTTGTATTCTTTTCACCAACAGTCATATTCATTTCAGTGTAGTTGCTATACATCTCAGTTTATCTGATATCCAATTCAATGTGTATTATTCATATTGTCCTATAGATAGTATGTTTATTCAGCCATGTTTCATTGATTCCAATGCATGTTGTATTCAGTTTAAAGCTCCTCATATTCATATCAGTGTGGGCCATATTCATTTGAATTCCACACTAAATGTATTTCAACTGGAATCATATTTATATTAATGTGTCATATTCAGTTCAGTGTTAGCCATATTCATTCTAACACTAGTCATAATTATTTCACCTTATCTTGTATTGATTTGAACATGTGTCGTATTCATTTCAACATGGCTTGTATTCATTGCAGATTGTCTGACATTCATTTTATGTGTGTCACAGTCACTTAAAAAAGTGTCATATTCAATGTAATATGTGCCATATCGATTCTAATAGATGTATTCAGTTCAAAGCTTCTCATATTCATATCAGTGTGGGCCATATTCATTTTAATGCACATCAAATTCATTTAAAATGCAATCATATTCATATTAAGATGTCTCATATTCAGTTCAGTGTTAGTGATATTCATTTTGAGAATAGTCAAATTTATTTCAAATGATCTTTATTTATTTTAACATGTGTCATATTCATTTGAACATTGCGTGTATTCAATGCTGTATGTCTGACATTCACTTCATGTGCGTCACAGTCATTTTAAAGAGTGTCAATTTCAATTTAATATGTGCCATATTTGTTCCAGTGTGGATCAGATTCATTTCAGCACCGGTGTATATCATTTCAATAAGATTTATATTTACTTTAGTTCTTGTTGTATTCTTTTTACCAACAGGCATATTCCTTTCAGCGTAGTTGCTATATATCTTGGTGTATCTTATATCCAATTCAAAGTATATCATTCATATTGTGCGATAGATATGTTTATTATGCCATGTTTCATTGATTCCAATGCATGTTTTATTCAGTTTAAGACTTCTCATATTCATTTCAGTGTGGGACATATTCATTTAAATTTCACACCAAATTTATTTCAACTGGAATCATATTTATATTAACGTGTCCTATTCAGTTAAGTGTTAGTCATATTCATTCTGACACTAGTCATAATTATTACACCTTATCTTGTATTAATTTGAACATGTGTCTTATTCATTTTAACATGGCTTGTATTCATTGCTCTATGTCTGACATTCATTTCATGTGTTTCACAGTCATTTTAAAATGTGTCAGATTCAATTTAATATGTGCCATATTCGTTCTGATGTGGGTCATATGCATTCCATCGCCATTCTATATCACTTCATTAGGGTTTATATTCACTTGAGATCTTGTTGTATTCTTTTCAGCAACAGTCATATTCATTTCAGCGTAGTTGCTATACATCTTGGTGTACCTTTTATCCAATTCAAAGAGTGTGTTATTCCTATTGTCCACCAAGTAGTATATTGACTCTGCCATGTTTCATATTTGTTTAGACACATGTTACATTCATTCTGGTGTGTGTCAAATTTATTTTGGAGCACTCCATGCATTTCAGGAGGTGTCTTATATGGGGATCTGTAATTTTGACATGAACGGCTTCCCATACCTCAAGGCCCTATATTGGGATATATCATAATATAGGGGGCATTGAAGACCAGTCAACAAATGCTATAATCGAAGTTAAATACCGAACTGTTTTTTCTTTCACCGCTGCACCATCTCAGTGGTGTCACAAACACATGTGAAATGGGCACTGCTTCCTAACAAGCATTGGCAAAGGTAATAATTCATGCCTCGGCGAGAAGAATTGGCTTTTTCAGTGTATTATAGCCATGTTGTACAGCAGCAAGGCTAAAGGTAGGAATGGGGTGCTTTGTCCTGCAATGGGGACCAGGGAGAGCAGCAGTGGGGCCGGAGGGAGTGTTAACAGGATCAGCAATGACAGGGGAAGGGTTGGGGGATGGAAAAAAGCACGATCATGAGTCGCGTCATAGCACTGTTTTTCTGATGGGAAGGGGTGCGGGAAGCAGCAGTCAACATTGGGCAAAGGGGCAATCAATGACAGGGGCAGCATGGTAGGGGTATGGGGCAAGAAACGACTTTGGAGGCAGCAGGGGTACAGGGCAAGCAAAAAAATGGAAAGCAGGATGGGGTGGGAGTGACAGGGCAAGCAACACCAATGGAATCTGGAAGCGAGTCGGGGGACCGGGCAACATTGAAATGCCAAATGGGTTGGGAGGGACAGGAGCAGTAGCAGCAGAAAGAGGCAGGGGTGGGGTTCACCAGCGCAAGCAACAACAGAATGCAGGAGAGGGTGGTAGGGACAGGAGCAAAGCAAGCAACAACAGAATGCGGGAGAGGGTGGGAGGGACAGGAGCAAAGCAAGCAACAACAGAATGCGGGAGAGGGTGGGAGGGACAGGAGCAAAGCAAGCAACAACAGAATGCGGGAGAGGGTGGGAGGGACAGGAGCAAAGCAAGCAACAACAGAATGCAGGAGAGGGTAGGAGGGACAGGAGCAAAGCAAGCAACAACAGAATGCGGGAGAGGGTGGGAGGGACAGGAGCAAAGCAAGCAACAACAGAATGCGGGAGAGGGTGGGAGGGACAGGAGCAAAGCAAGCAACAACAGAATGCAGGAGAGGGTGGGAGGGACAGGAGCGAAGCAAGCAACAACAGAATGCAGGAGAGGGTGGGAGGGACAGGAGCAAAGCAAGCAACAACAGAATGCAGGAGAGGGTGGGAGGGACAGGAGCAAAGCAAGCAACAACAGAATGCAGCAAGCAACAACAGAATGCAGGAGAGGGTGGGAGGGACAGGAGCAAAGCAAGCAACAACAGAATGCAGGAGAGGGTGGGAGGGACAGGAGCAAAGCAAGCAACAACAGAATGTAGGAGAGGGTGGGAGGGACAGGAGCAAAGCAAGCAACAACAGAATGCAGGAGAGGGTGGGAGGGACAGGAGCAAAGCAAGAAACAACAGAATGCAGCAAGCAACAACAGAATGCAGGAGAGGGTGGGAGGGACAGGAGCAAAGCAAGCAACAACAGAATGCAGGAGAGGGTGGGAGGGACAAGAGCAAAGCAAGCAACAACAGAATGCGGGAGAGGGTGGGAGGGACAGCAGCAAAGCAAGCAACAACAGAATGCAGGAGAGGGTGGGAGGACAGGAGCAAAGCAAGCAACAACAGAATGCAGGAGAGGGTGGGAGGGACAGGAGCAAAGCAAGCAACAACAGAATGCAGGAGAGGGTGGGAGGGACAGGAGCAAAGCAAGCAACAACAGAATGCAGGACGGGTTGGGAGGGACAGGAGCAAAACAAGCAACAACAGAATGCAGGAGAGGGTGGGAGGGACAGGAGCAAAGCAAGCAACAACAGAATGCGGGAGAGGGTGGGAGGGACAGGAGCAAAGCAAGCAACAACAGAATGCAGGAGAGGGTGGGAGGGAGGGACAATAGCAAAGCAAGCAACAACAGAATGCGGGAGGCACTTAGGCAGGTGCGGGCTGCAACAAGATTGGGTTTGGTGGAGAAAAGGCCTGCATGCGCATGCTTTCTTATTGAGTTCTGCGACTTACATTAAACAAGCATTGGCCGCACAGCAGTAAAAGTAAAGCTGTGTGGCCGTCAAAGCAAAAGTCATTCCGATCAATCCGAAAGTGATCGCTGTCGCGATGGCACGCTAAAGCACGCTGGCGATTCTGAGGTTCTGGCCCGGGGTAACGACGGACTAGAGCGTTGTGTCACGCCCTTAGCTGTTGCCAGGAGCGGTGATTTCCCTCCTGATTTGATACAGTAGGACGACACCTATGCCTTCAGTGCCAGCAATTTTTGTACTCAGGTATAAGGTTGTATAGTTTCGTACACATTTGTTTAGATCTTTTTTACTAAGTGTGCAGTAGTTATACTATTGCGGTCCTGAAGAAAGCCAAGATCATGGTAAGATCTGCAATGGCTGAAACATGTTGAGCTTATGATTAGCACACTTGTACATTCATTCAGTGCACTCTTGCACGTTTTTAACCTTTGACACCAGAAGATACCCAATAAATATATTTTTCCTCTTGTAGCCAATTTTAGTTCACTATTTTTCACACTGCACTACATTTTCACCACACTCTAGTATGCCTCATTGATCTTAGATGATCTTGATTTATATCTCACTGAAAACATCCGTGAGCTCCTCCTTTTCCACTAGCAAGGTTCTTGGTTGCACTAGTGTGCAGCCGAGAGGAGATCCCCAAATGATGAAGCTGCCACTTCGGTGGGTGATGGGAATCCATCATCTTAATTGAGACTCCCTTTGATATATCTTTTAGTGTTCACTTTCTCCTTTTGGATGCATTCTTCAATATCGGTCTCCATACACAATTCTTCCTTCTGTCTGTCCCTTATTCCAGACCCGCGAATCTTGGTTGTTACTATAGATGTTATGTTATGTTGTTATGTTAAGGCAGATTTATAGAGCGCACAGCTACTCAAAGAGTGTCCCAGCACTGAGACATAGAAAGATGCAAAGACACTGTCTGTGAAAGAAAGAGGGGGCCCTACTAGTGAGGTGGTCAGCCTGCTTGTTGGAACAGCCAGGTTTTCAGTTGCTTTTTTAAAAGCCAGAACCTGAAAGGAGCAACCCCCACAACGGGATTTAGCACATTTAGGAGTTACCGCCAGATGTTGAAAGGCAGACCTAAGAGATATGCCGGAGGTATAGAATGAAATTCTTTTACGTGTGTAAAGTGCCCCTGTACCATGCAGGGCTTTGAAGGCCAGAACCAGGGCTTTGAAGAGTGTTCTGCAGCAGACTGGCAGCCAGTGCAGTGTCTTCAAATGATGAGAGATCCGGTCTCTGGGCCCAAGGCTGCGGTTAGGGGATTTATTTGTCTTTAAATGTCCCTTGAACCCTCTTTCTTAACTGGTAGTTATTGAGCATGCAAAGGCGCCAACAGAGGAAAAAAGGATGAACTCCACATCACAAGGGCCTGGGCATGAATAGGTTTCAAAACAGGAGTGGATTCTGAAGCATCAGTGCTCAAACACAAGTGGACAACACTGAGGGCCTGGAGAGCAGCTCTGCAGTATCAGGGTGAAGCGAAGGCGTCAATGCAGAGTAAAGGGATACAACTCAGTTATATTAGGGTGCAAAGAGAGGGGTGATAATGTTATAGCCAAAAGGAGAAACAGGAGACATCAGTTCTGCCACTTGGTGTAAAAATCAGGAGTGGGGGACTGCAACGGGAGGGGGCAGAATAAAAAGGAATAATGAGAGTGTACGAAGTACAGTGTTAGATCTGAGGGTCTCTAGTTGGCAGATGTAAGTGCCACTGTCCAAATAGGGACAGTGGCAGTCCTGGAGCACTTTGCTTTCCTGACTTCTCCTTTCCTTTCAGAGAGAGGGGCAGGGACGTCAGCCGCCCAACAGTTGGTGGAGCCAGCATTGTGGAAGGTAGGCACAGCCCTAGTCAGGCCCAGGTGCTATCCCCTCCCACCACTCAAGATGCAGATGCACTTATTCAGCCTAGTGCTGACTCATCCAGCCTCCTGGGGGCTTCCCAGCCCCTGTCACTCACAAACCCGACAGTCAATCCACAAACAGGCCAAGGCACACAGAAAGGTCAGACAAGTGAACAGCTAATTTCGAAAAGTGCTGTTCTCAAACACAGGATTTAAAAAACATATTTCCTAAAAGATAAGTTAGTAAGGGCCATATGTATGAACCAGAAATACCGTAGCAAATGCGATTCGCTAAAGATAGCGTTTGCGACAATAAAAATCGCTAATCCCTATGTATGAAGGGTAAAATGCATGCAAAAGAAGGAATCGCTAAACAGCAAACCTTGCGAAAGTGGTAAATTGCGATAACCATAGCGATTTCCATATTTGCGCAGAAACTGGATAGCGAAAAGCGCAAATCTGGAAATTGCAATTAAGAAATCGCAATGGAATGTATCAACCAATCGCTGATAGCAAAATAAGGGAATTCACAATTTAAGGAATCGCAAATACCATCAAGTGCTGAGAATAAAATAAAGCCCAGAATGCAACACTCTGTCATCCACAATGTCTGGGCTGTACATGATAGTGAGGAGGCGAAGAGTGAGAGCTCTGGCGCAGAGGAGGAGACGGCAGGAGAGGGTATTCCGGTTGCGCACCACCATCTTCCAGCACACTGAGGAGGACGTCTACACACATTACAGACTGGAGAAAGAGAGCATACTTGACTTAATTGAGGAACTCATGCCCCACCTAGAACACCCCACCCGCAGGACACAAGCCATACCCACACACATCCAGGTCCTGTGTTCACTACACCTGCTGGCCTCAGGTAGTTTTCAGGGGGTGATAGCCTCAGCAGGAGGGGTGTCACAAAGTGCCCTGTCGCGCTTCTTCCATGCGTTCCACGACGCCATGACACATAGGATGCAACACCACAATTACTTCCCAAGCACCCCACAGGCACTAGACCAGACCAAGCAGGACTTTTACAACATTGCCCAATTCCCCCACGTCATAGGATGTATAGATGGGACACATGTTGCCATTTCACCCCCCTCAAATATAGAGTATGTATTCCGTAACAGGAAATGCTACCACTCACTGAACATACAGATGGTGCATGATGCAAAAAACAGAATCACCGATATAGTGGCAAAGTATCCAGGAAGCACACATGACGCCTTCATATTCCATCATAGTGGGCTATACCAAAGACTCTCAAGAGGGGAATTTGGAGAGGGATATCTACTAGGTAAAAGCACACAATGACAGCCCACATTCAAAATGTCCAGCATGTGCAATACAGTGACTGACCTTTCAACATTTCCACCCACAGGGGACAGTGCCTATGCAGTCCGGGACTTCATCCTGACACCCTACCTGAATCCTGCCACTGCTGGGGAGCGGCGCTACAACCGGGCACACATTTCAACAAGAGGCACCATTGAGAGAACATTTGGCATACTGAAGAGCCGATTCAGATGCATACACAAAAGTGGAAGAGCCCTCCAATACAGCCCTGAGACGTGCTGCAAAATTGTAGTAGCTTGTGCCATGCTGCACAACATTGCAACCAGGAAAGGGACAACAATGGAGTTGAGTGACTCAGAATCCTCCGACGTGAAGGGACCTGGACCTGTACACATGGAAGCTGGCGTAGCTGCTGCTGCAGCTGGGCGACAGAGGTGTGATGAGATCATGCGCAACTACTTCTAGGTGAGAAATAATGATACAATGACAACTTACGCCTTTGCTAATGTGTTCTGGCTTTGCAAACTTGTTTAATTCACAATAGCAACAATGTCACACATCCAAATTAACATGAATGAACTCGGCCAATCCAATGCACATGTTGAAATCACAGTGCAAGTATTTGAGTCTAATCACAGCAAATGCAACACTGTTGCTGGCCCTATTTCACCCCTGTGTCTAAAAGTCATTTCGTAGCAGTTCCTATTGGTGGCTGGCAGGCCGGCTGCTCCTGCCACTACGGTGCCTCTCAACAGTGGGTGGTGGGGTGTTGGAGCTCCGCACTGACTGTGCGTCTTCCTCACTGGGGGTCAGCACCCCTGGACCAGCAGTACGCAGGGCGCGCAGTTTATCCGGGGTAGCAGTTGACTGCACTACCACTGTGGCGATATCCTGGATTCCATGTGAAAACTCACGCTGGGTCTCTATGGCACGCCTTGCCAGCATATTGGTGGAGGAGGCCAGCCGGTTAATAGTGTGAGTGTAGTGGTCCATGCGGGCCAATTCTTTGCACCTGGCTGCGCGTTCTGCTCGCAACTCGGCAGTCAGCTCCTGCACGGCCCCCCTTATTTTTTGCCGAAGTCCCCTGTTCCCTGCCCTGATCTCTCTCTGAATAGCCTTCATATGTTTCGCTTGCAGGCGGTGTACCTGGAGCATGTGCATTTCGAGGCCAGCAAACACATATTCTTCCTGATGCTCACTGGAGCTGAAGCCCGTGCGGGGTCTACGCCTGCCTGTGGTCTGTGGTCTTGACTCCTGCTGCTGGATTACTGGTGTTTCAGACTGCACTGTCTCATTGTCCTCATCCTCATCCTCCATCACTCTCAATGGCCTCACGATCCTCCTTCTCTGTCCCTGTGGTCGGATGAAAGGACTGTCCTCCCCATCTGTATCCTGGCCCTGGCTAGCTTCTCCAGAGGCTTGGGGTCCTTTGTCACTTGCACTGGCTGGTGCCTTTCCACTATCAGGTGCTGTGGATAGAACAGCACACATTAATTTTTGTTTCCTGACATGTGATGTACAAATAAATTCTTTCACATTGTTCACTAACTTTACTTGTGTCATTCACCTTTCCTGACATGCACATGTGAAAATTGCTTTAGTTGGATGCTACTTCAAACATTACAGACTATTGTGACTATATCTCCCTTATCCCTAGGTCGCTGCAGGGGGTTGCTGGGGGTGGTTTAGGGTGGGAATGCATGCTTCTTACCTGGTCTTGCAGCTGGTTGGGCTGAGCTGTCTAGCAGGGACACGCCCGCAACACTCTGTGGAGGTAGTGTGCCCACTACCAGTTCCTCCAGTGGTGAAGAGTCTGTAACATTGGAGGTTCCTCCACCTGTGAGCTGGGACTGCTGCAGCCTGACTGCCAACTTCTCCTTGGAGCGCTGGCCCAGGTAATACCAGCGCTTGCACAACACTTCTTCTGTCCTGTGTGTCAATCCAAGCCCATTTACTTTGGCTTGGATGCCTTCCTAAATCCTTCTCTTCCTGGCTTCAGGCACCTTGTGGGAACTCCTGCCAAATAATACCTGATGGTTTGGCACCATTTCTGTGATGAGGGTTTCTAGTTCTGCCTCAGAGAACTTCAGCTTTCTCTTCCTGGCTGCTTCTCCCTCTTGCTGCTCCTGCTGGGTTGCTGGGGCATCCTTACTTCCACCTTCTGTCATGGCTACTGTGTAGCAAACAACACTCACAAACTCTCTCAGTATCAGTCCTGAGGCACCATGGGAAATCACTTGCTTCCTAGATGGTGATGTCATCAAAAAGCATCAGGATTGCGATTGGAAGGTTCCACAAAATCGCTAATTAGCGATTTTCCCCGTTGGAAAATCGCAATTTAGCGATTTTCTGACTGCGATCTCGCTAAATTTGCGATTTTTTAAGGTTTTGGAATCGCAATTGGCCAACGCGCTAATATTTTGCGAATCCGGCCATATCGCTACCCACCCACATGGCCTGTCCCCAAGAACACCCCAAAAAAATCGAAAAACACAGAAAAATCAGCACAATCCCATGCCATCCATGCCCTCCATGATGTTTAACTTCAAAACACCCCACAGGAAGACTAGGCCCATGAAACACTCACTACCCCTGGTGAAAAGGCAACAACAACAGCCCAAAAAAACGAAAATCACAGAAAAATCAGCACAATCCCAAACCATCCAGGCCCTCCATGATGTTTAATTTCAGGAAACCCCACAGAAAGACTAGGCCCATGCACCACTCACTACCCCTGGGCATAAAGGTTGAAAGCTAGGCAAAATGGTTGCAGACCTAAGAATACTGCCTGCATTCAAAATGGCCCCCTGCCTCCCAGCACATGGCCAGGGCCTGCCTGTAGCAGCACTAAAAATGGCCCCCACCCACATGGCCTGTCCCCATGAACACCCCAAAAAAATTAAAAAAACACAGAAATATCAGCACAATCCCAAACCATCCAGGCCCTCCATGATGTTTAATTTCAGGAAACCCCACAGAAAGACCAGGCCCATGCACCACTCACTACCCCTGGGCATAAAGGTTGAAAGCTAGGCAAAATGGTTGCAGACCTAAGAACACTGCCTGCATTCAAAATGGCCCCCTGCCTCCCAGCACATGGCCGGGGCCTGCCTGTAGCAGCACTCAAAATGGCCCCCACCCACATGGCCTGTCCCCATGAACACCCCAAAAATCCGAAAAACACAGACAAATCAGCACAATCCCATGCCATCCATGCCCTCCATGATGTTTAACTTCAGGACACCCCACAGGAAGACTAGGCCCATGCAACACTCACTACCCCTGGTGAAAAGGCAACAACAACAGCCCAAAAAAACGAAAATCACAGAAAAATCAGCACAATCCCAAACTATCCAGGCCCTCTATGATGTTTAATTTCAGGAAACCCCACAGAAAGGCTAGGCCCATGCACCACTCACTACCCCTGGGCATAAAGGTTGAAAGCTAGGCAAAATGGTTGCAGACCTGAGAACACTGCCTGCATTCAAAATGGCCCCCTGCCTCCCAGCACATGGCCGGGGCCTGCCTGTAGCAGCACTCAAAATGGCCCCCACCCACATGGCCTGTCCCCATGAACACCCCAAAAATCCGAAAAACACAGACAAATCAGCACAATCCCATGCCATCCATGCCCTCCATGATGTTTAACTTCAGGACACCCCACAGGAAGACTAGGCCCATGCAACACTCACTACCCCTGGTGAAAAGGCAACAACAACAGCCCAAAAAAACGAAAATCACAGAAAAATCAGCACAATCCCAAATTATCCAGGCCCTCCATGATGTTTAATTTCAGGAAACCCCACAGAAAGGCTAGGCCCATGCACCACTCACTACCCCTGGGCATAAAGGTTGAAAGCTAGGCAAAATGGTTGCAGACCTAAGAACACTGCCTGCATTCAAAATGGCCCCCTGCCTCCCAGCACATGGCCGGGGCCTGCCTGTAGCAGCACTCAAAATGGCCCCCACCCACATGGCCTGTCCCCATGAACACCCCAAAAAATCGAAAAACACAGACAAATCAGCACAATCCCATGCCATCCATGCCCTCCATGATGTTTAACTTCAAGACACCCCACAGAAAGACTAGGCCCATGCAACACTCACTACCCCTGGTGAAATGGCAACAACAACAGCCCAAAAAACGAAAATCACAGAAAAATCAGCACAATCCCAAGCCATCCAGGCCCTCCATGATGTTTAAATTCAAGACACCCCACAGAAAGACTCAGTCCACCCACCACTGAGTACCCCTGGGCAAAAGGCCCCAACAACAGCCCAAAAATCGAAAATTCCAAAATTGTAGTTGCAGCAACTGTAATGCCCCAAACAAACTTACTTGTGACATTTCTAATCCAAAAGTGATCCAAAGAAAGTCAAAAAGGCCTCAATCCAAATATCCAGCAGCATCCACAAAAAGTAATCCTTCCAGCTCCAGATCCAAATGAAAAGTGACCAGGAGATGGACAAAGCACTGGGAGGAGCCTGCTGGACAGGAACAGGAAGTTGGAGACTGTGGGGCACTTCCTTCCTCCCACCCACCCCCCCTCCCCAAAATGGCCTCCTCGCAAAAAAAGTGCAGGCAAATGTCAACCTGAAGAGTTATTCAGATAAAAATCATCATTTTCAGAAGGTTTATGCTGCTTGCTGGTGGATTTCTTGTGCAGAATTGCTAATTTTGTATTTTCGCGAGTGCGAGATTGTTGCTGCCCGCCGCATCTACAAGGTCGCAATTGCGAAGTCCCGCGATACGTGATCACGGCGTACTCGCGTTGACAAACTCTCGCTGTGCAAGTTGGCAAGCCGCGATGACGTAATCTCGCTCGCCAAACTCCCGCGGGATCCCGCAGCAAGATCCAAAATGGCACAGCACTTGCAAAATATCGAGAAAAACAACTCGGCAAACGCTGAATGACGTTAAGTGAACGCCGCACGCCGCGAAATTGTATCACCAAGAAAAAAAAATCTGCTGCGTGCGAATTTGCGGATTTTGCGGGAAATTCGCGAATCTCGCAGATTGCGAATTTACCAAAAATCCGCCACATCCGCAAGCGGAACGGATTTTACGCCCATGCTTAAACACAACCACAACGTGGCACAACTAAAATTCATGGTACTGGAGCTGATTGAAAAGAGAGAAGGAAAATACAATAATTAAGGGCCCGATGTAGGTAGGCCGTTACCGATCGGTAACGGCCGAAAATACCGATTTTGGGCCCTTACCGATCGGTATACTGCCATCGAGATGTAGGGCAAAGAAAAACGTCCTAATCGGTACAAATACCGAATCGGAATGGCTATCGAATTGAAAATAATCCGATACGTACATACCGAAAATCGGAAATGTAACGAATCGGTAACACACCGAATCGGATCAAAATACCGATTCGGTCCATGTACCGATTCGGTACTGACACCGAATCGGAAAATATCCGATTCGGTCCATGTACCGAATCGGTACTGACACCGAATCGGAAATTATCCGATTCGGTCCATTTACCGAATCGGTACTGACACCGATTCGGTCAGACATAAGCCGAATCGGATAACCTACCGATTCGGTAGAATCACCGATTCGTAAAGTTCCCGATTCGGACAGATAGGGAGATGTAGGGAAGCACAGAAATACCGATTTTGGCTCTAAATCGGTATTTCTCACTCGGTATTTACCATGGATTACAATCAGGTGGTAACCAACTCCAACCCATAAAAATAGACCCAAAATGCATTGCAACTTGCAGGATGGCAGCTTTTTATGTCATTGCAAGGCGGCTACGGCTACAGCAGGAAGGACAGAGGGAATGGCAAAGAGAGGAACAGGTCTACAGACAGAGGATCACCCTGTTCATGCTCACCGAGGCAGAGATCCTACAGAGGTACAGGCTGGACTCAGACACCATTCTGGAGCTCATCAGGGACCTCAAACCACTGTTGGACCACCCCACCCCAAGGGCACACGCCATCCCAACGCACGTCCAGGTGCTATGCAGCATACACCTGCTTGCGTCTGGCAGCTATCAAAGTGGAGTTGCAGCGGTAGGAGGGGTGACCCAGAGCAGCCTGTCAAGGTTCTTCCACACATTCCATGACGCCATGATACACAGGATGGACCAATACATCTCTTTCCCTGCAACCCACGCAGAACTGCTACAAACTAAAGCTGACTTATACCAGATGGCACAATTTCCCCACATCATTGGCTGCATAGATGGCACGCACATTCCGATTTGCCCCCCAGCTGACACAGAATACATATACCGCAATCGGAAGTCTACGCAGACCATCAACGTTCAGGTGATCTGCAATGCGAAGTGCACCATCACAGACCTGGTAGCAAAATTTCCAGGGAGTACCCATGACTCCTACATTTTTCAACAGAGCGGCATCTATGCACGGCTGATGGCTGGCGAGTTTGGTGAAGGATACCTCCTAGGTGAGACACATCATCATACCCCCATAACACAAAGTAGCAAAGTGTAATTCATGTATGCATGTGAGTAATGTTACCCCTTTTCTTTCCAGGCGACAGTGCATATGCCCTCCGCTCTTTCATACTCACCCCCTACCTCAACCCCTCCACACCCAGCCAAAGGAGGTATAACCGTGCCCACAAAAGCACAAGGAATGTAGTTGAACGGACCTTTGGCATCTGGAAAAGTAGATTCAGATGCCTGCACAAGAGTGGAGGCGCAAGGCAGTATACCCCCATCACCTGCTGCAAGATCATAGCTGTCTGTGCAATGTTGCACAACCTTGCGGTGAAGAAGGGCACTGAGGTCGAGTTGTCTGACTACGAGGACCATGACGATGACGATGCTGTGCCACTAACACAGCCTGCTGGGGTGTCTACGCCAAGTGATGGCAGATACAGACATGAGGAGATTACAGAAAACTATTTCTGAGTGAGTACAGATGCAGAGACAGGTAAATGGTTGTGGGGAAAAGCAAATTTTAATAATGTTGCAACACCGTTACTGCACTGATGTGCAACAAAATAAAATGTCAAAGTAAAGAAAACAAATGTCTAAGGTCCAGGTTGCCTCACCCACCCTGGCAAGCCTACTTCTTGGAGTGCTTGGCAGCCCCACTGGGGTGTGCCTCACCCCCTTCCGCATGTCCTGCGGCTTCTGCGAAGCGCCTGGTGCTCCGGCGCGGCTCCGACGCAGCGCTGGCCGGGCTGCTGCGGCTGCTGCTGTCCCCAGCATCCCCGAGGTCCAGGGCTGGATTTGCCGCAGTATTGGAAATTATCATTGCCTCCATGGCTGTTGTTATGCGGGCCATTCCCCTGGTGACCTCAGCCGTGTTTTGTGTCAAACTTGCCTCCATATTGGCACCACGTTGACACAGTTGCAGCAGCAAGGCGGCTAATGGATCGGTTTTGCACGCGGGCATCCCGCCTGCGCTCGTGCTCGTGCTCCTCAAGTCTTCCGCATAACTGTGTTATGGCTGTGGTCAGCCTGCCAAGACCTGCAGCAACCTCCTTGTTTGTTTCAACAAATGCCTTGAACCCTTTCACCATCTCGCCCATCTGCAGGTTGTGCTGGCGGAGCTGGCGCTGGCAGGCCATGATGGACTTTGCCTGCTGGCGTTGGATTTTGACCATGCTGCCTTCAAGCCCCTGGAAGACACTGGCCTCCCGTGCCGGTGCTGCAGTGCTGGAAATGGCACGCCTCCGGGTACTGCTGCTGCCGCCCTGCTGTGTGGGCTGGGGTGCCACTGGTGTTGGTGTGGTTGTGGCCGGGGCCGGGGCCGCTGCTCCCTGGACAGGGTTGAGTGTAGCCACAACCAGACTCCTGGCAGGAGGTGTGGTAGGTGCAGGGTGGGCCGTTGTCGGGGAGTTCTCAGGGGAGAACAGCAATGGGGGTGTGCCTGACATTTGTGGGGAGTGAAGGAATGCGTAGTCAATTACCAGGTCTCCCTCTTCTCCCTGGCCAATGGTGTTGTTCTCCTCCTCCTCCTCCTCCTCCTCCAGGGCAGCCTGACTTGTGCTAGGCCCTGCCACCGCACTGGTAGTTGCTGCTGGTGCTGGTGCATCAGTAGCTTGTGGTACTCCGCCTGATGGTGCCCCTAGGTATAAAGAAGCATTTGTAAATTGAGTGCCGATGTATTACAGTCACTACAATTAAAGCATTGCACATGTCCTTGCATATCCTTTGAATGTGTTCCACTGTTTTCCATTTTGTGGTTCTGCACTGCCATATTTTGGAAACTTCTGCTGACTACATTTACCATGATGCATTTCTCTTGTATGTTGGTTACAGTACTGGGCTGGGGTTTGGCTGTGCATTGTGTCTAAAGGGGAGGTGTCTGGTAGGGTGTGTCATGATGCGCATGCTTCTTACCTGTAGCTGTAGCTCTGGCTGAGCTGTCCAGGGTCAAGATTCCTGTCACACACTTCCTCTCGATGGTGCTGGACACCAGTTCCTCCAGGTCCGTGAGGGGTGGCGCCGGGTTCCTGCCCCCACCAGTCAATCCATCTTGCCTCTGCAGCTCAGCCATCTTGCGTTTCGTCAGGCTGCGGATGTCGTAAAATCGTTATTTAAGGTCATCAAGGGTCCTGGGGGTGACACCTACTGCGTTGACCTTCTCACCTATCTCACTCCAGAGCCTCCTCTTCATGCTGTCCGGCACAGTGAGGGACAGCCTCCCGAAGAGCTGCCTGTGCACCCTCACCACCTCCTCCACCAACACCTGCAGCTCTGTGCTACTAAACTTG
The DNA here is from genome assembly GCF_964263255.1 of Lissotriton vulgaris. Taxonomy (NCBI): domain Eukaryota; kingdom Metazoa; phylum Chordata; class Amphibia; order Caudata; family Salamandridae; genus Lissotriton; species Lissotriton vulgaris. The sequence goes on from NC_141698.1 coordinate 1,151,540,989, forward strand.
GGCTTTCTCTTCTGGCCACCCTTCTGGCTCTCACTGGTGTTTGCCATCTTGCTATCCACAGTTCTCTGCCTCCTGCTCCCACTGCTGCTCACTGTGAGTGTTCAGCTCAGGCTGGCTCTCCAGAAAGTTCTTAATGAGCTGCACCTGCCTGGGTAGCCACTCCCTGCTTGGGTGGGGGAGGGTGGATCCACCTCATTGGCTGTTTCGGATTTTACCGATTCGGATTTTACCGAATCGGATTTAACCGAATCGGATTTAACGGATTCGGATTGTTCAATGCATTCCTATGGGCATTTTGGCCATGGGGGTGTATTCCGACCTCCGATTCGGTAATTGCCGAATCGGAATTTGCCGAATCGGTAATTTCCGAATCGGTGGTAGCCGATTCGGTACTTTCCGATTCGGTCCGTGCCGATTCGGTACGTATTGATTCACAATACCGATGCCGACCGATTCGGTATTTTTTTGGAGTTTTTTTCCTACATCTCGTTTTCCGATTTCAGAATACCGATTCGGCCCGCCTCGGTATTTTGAAATCGGAAAAACCCATTTACCTACATCGGGCCCAAAGTTCTCTTACAGAAAGAAACTGCATGGATATATCGTATGCAATCTTTAAAACCATTTGGTCTGAATGACCGTATTGAACTCAGTTGTTTCCTATGAGTACCCACTGAGGTACATGTGGTACACAGATTTCTATTGTGCGACTGTTAATATATATATTTTTGTATGTCCAATGTACACTCACATTTGATGTTACATGCTTATTACGCTTTACGCAATGTACTTTATGGTACACTATTGTTTCAATTTTAGGTTTCCCACGTTAGCATTCTTCAATCACCATTCTAAGATGGCTGACGCATCGGTCGCTAGTCCTTCGTTGATTTTTTATTGGCGAGCGGCGCTTGGACGCCAAACTCAGACTCCTTCATTAGTCCCTTTTTTTCCTTTATTAACGCGTCACCACGTTAAACATTTAACTTAACGCTACATCTAACTTCCGCTTCCAGACTTCGATCGGACAGAGGAAACTCAGATACTTCACGCACCTACATACATTTTGTGAGAAGTTGGCCTGATATGTAGTGCTCACTATTCTAGTGATCACTGTGTATCATTCCAAACGACCCTTATTGATGATTGATTGTAAGTCAACCTTATAGACCAGCTATCCTAGTAGCATGGATACGAGCAGTCTTCAGGCTAAGTTCTAGAGGGCGTGTTAAGCCAGCTGTTATACCATCACATATACCCCTTGAACACCAAGTGAAAGGACACCACACAACTTGTTATGAAAATAAACAGATATTTATTTAGAACACAACAACCCTGGACTCTTTATGAGGACAGGGTGCTAAGCACAATACAAAGCTCTTATGAAAATACTTAAGTTCGCACAATTTACGCAAATGCCTGAGGGGCACGAAAAACCATATACTACAAAAGTGGAATGCGAAATACTAGCAGGTAAGTAACTAATCCCAGAGACTTTAGGATCGCTAGGACTACTCTATTGAACCTTCAGATTACAAGCAGGAGGCCTAGGGGGATCGGGTGCAGAGTGTGCACTCTCACGCGGGATGCGGGACAAAGTCTATGGATGCTAGTAAATGCAAAGTTAGTGTTCTCGGGCGAACCCGACTAGGTAGGTCAAAAATGAAAGTGGATCTAGACACTTAGAGAGTTGTTCTATGCTGGAGCACCGGGGTACTCGGTTTACCTAGCCCAGGGGCTGCGGCTGCATAGGGTTCAAGTGTCGTCGGAAACCCTCATTGACGAACCAGGAGCCTGAAAGAAGAAGTTGCTGGCAGGCGACCAGTGAAGATGTTCGAAGTGATCCAAGCCTGGATCGGTGATGGAGGATACCTGTAAGCAGAGGGGACCAAGTTCTGAATCACTAGCCAGTGATTAGATGGGCACCAGGATGGCACCGGATGGAGTCACCTCGACAAGGTGAGTGGGCGACGCTGGGCTCTGCAGTCTCACGGACCAGGAGGTGTTGTCGGTGACCAGGATGGAGGTGGGTGCTGTCCCACGGAGGTATCTGCTGTCGACGTCGCTGGACCCAGGATTGGGGCAACAAGTCTTGGCAAATGCAAGCCCACGCGGTGGACTCAAAAATGGCGTCAGGAGTGGACCAGGAGGGTCCGGGGTGCTCCTCTGTTGAAGGGGAGCCAGGGCCAGTCTGGAGCAACCAGACCAGCGGTGTTGTCGTTGTGGTTCGTCATCAGGAGGGCCACAAGCCAACGGGCTAGTGACCTGGACAACACGGTGAGCAGCAAAGAGCAAAAGGGCCCCACGCAGATATTGTGGATGCTGGGGGGCTGGACTTCGGTGCTGGAGCTGCTCAGGGTCGGGGCTTCTCAAACCCCAAAGCACTCAGTCGAGGATCCCTCGGCAGTCGTGCTGGATAAGCGTAGTGCAGTTCTGAAGATGGCCGGTCCCTCGAGGTCTCGTTGCACCCACGGATCACAGCTGGGCTGATGATGTAGGTAGAGGTCAGAGGTGCCAGGGAAGCTGGGTCTCGTCGTGCTGGTCGGTCTGGTTCCGGAGGAAGGACGTGCAGCAAACCGCAGTGTTCTTAGTTGGTGCCCGCAGATGCAGGGTGACTACTCCTTAGTCACAAGGGAGAAATCTTAGGAAGAAGTCTTGAGTTCCTTTCGTGGAAAGTAGTTTCAGGATTCAAAGATGATCTAATCTGGAAGGGTCCCTGCTCCTACCTTTATTCTAAAGAAAGGGGCTGGCACACGACTAGGTCCGGCCCATGGGTGGGACCAGGAAGGGGGGTGGTTACACCCCTCTCCCCAGCCGGACTTTCCCCAGCTCAGGGGCTGGTGTGCCCCTGGAACTGGTTCAAGCCGGCCTATGCATAGTGAGCACCGGGGTGCCACTTGCAGTCACCTTCCTATTCAGTCCTGCCTACCCAGGATACACACAACCCTGTCTGGGATGGTGCTAGCACCGCCCCTGACAGGATACCCTTTGTCCAAGCTCCCCTCGCTGGAAGGACTCCCAGCTGCAGGGGGTCAGACTTGTGTCTGTGGTGGCAGCATCCATTTTGTGATGCTGAGGCTCGAGTTAACTTTAACCGGGGTTCACAGTTACATACATGTTGTGTCCCTCTAGAAGGGTGGAATGCTAACCCCGTCGCTAGAATTGGCAAGGGGTTAGTATTCCAATTCGTATGACACCTTACTCGACATGTTTTGATAAAGCGATACCAAAGTTGGCAAATAACCGTGAGGATTATAATGCACTTAAGAGTATATGGTACGCGTTATCATAGAACAGCTATTAGGACTTGATTCCGCAAGCTGCAGACGGGCTCAGCTCATGCCAGAGCACCATCTCACATGATTCCAAGCACTCTGCCTTCAGGATTGTTAAGGCCTGCTACAGGAGTGACTTATAGGAATCTATGTGTCTATTTTAGGGTTAGATATAGGAATACTATATCTAAAGCAAGGGGTGATTACACCACCTTGCCCCAGCTGTCGTGCAGCCAGTTGTGTCAGATTTAGATGGCCAGCCAGGGGTGGCATAATACATGCTTCAGCCCCTGGTAGGCCCTGGGTACACCTATGCCCTGAGTTACAGGGTCTGATAAGGTGGCTCAGTACCAATTGGTAAATGCACCTAAGGTACACATGTCAAGTTAGTGAGAGAACAGCTAGGCTGTGGGTCTGATTAGCAGGCCCACTGCCAGGGAAAGTCGTAAACCAGTGAAACAAAAAGCAAAAATCTGGGTGATCATAGGATGGCAGACCCTACTCTCCTACACATTTCAGTAAGTCGGGTTGCCCACCTACATGTTAACTGATGAATTTCGCTTAACTTCACGTTATATTTGCTGACAGTGTATTTTTCATTGTTACAGCTTTTGTGAAATCTGCTCGAATTTTAAGATCATGTGAGCTTTTTTACATCATTTTCAACCATAAACGTCAGGCATCCCTCGACCCCTCACATCCCTTTATGCACCCGCTGTTAATCACAACCTTATGCACCTTCCTTATTCGACACCATTTATATTAGAGCACGATCCGCACACCACAGTTGAGCACAATTTTCTCGTTGTTGAGTGACCATTTTTTTAAACTCCATGATATTTGTGTAACATTGGATACTATTGTTTTTGGCATGTATGTTGTTATTATGATGGGCTATGTAGCAAACCACTACCGTTTTTGATTTTTAGGGCTCCTTGAGAAAGGGCAAATTTGCCCGAAATGCATCGGAGCATTATTTTGGAAACCGATAGAGTGTTGAATAACATGAAATAAAGAAATGAATGTAAACAAACTGAACCAATTACGATAATACTAAGTGAACTTTAAAAAGAAACATGTTCTAAAACACAGTGGAGTCGTTTTTCTATGACGAACCTCATTGGAGTGCCCAAATGCCGGGATGTGAACATAATCTATGAGCACACTCTTTGTTGATCTTCTTGATATTATGCCCATCTGTGTTTATGGGTGGCGAAAAGTTCTAAATATTAAGGGCTGGATGGAGAGGACTCTTAGGCACAGTGGCACCAGGTACCCTTTTTTGTGGACACTTCTAGTGCCACTAGCAAACAGCCCCTTCTGAGTGGCAGCTGCCAGAGGCTGTCTACTTTCTCACAAATGTCTGGGATTAGGGAGACAGATTTGGGCCATAACAGGCCTTCTCTGACTTTGCCTGGCCTCTTTGTTGAGATGCCACTGACCCCTTGGCATGCCATTGTCCATGTTGTTGTCATCTTCACTTCACCATGAGGCTGTACTGATGAGTGCTCCTAGATTTTGCCTTTTAGGCCTCGCCTACTAAACAGTGCATGCGCCATCTGCCATAAGACATATTGTTAGTTTCGAGTGGGCTCAGGGTCAACTGGTTGGCGTGTTTGTCACTCATGTGCTTGCTTTTTATTCATCAGCTTGGGTGGCTTTCATTTCTCTTTTCGTGTTCCTCGCTCCCATGGAGAATGGGCATGGTACTTGTGTCCTTACACTGCTCTTGTTCCAAACAATATGTGTTTCTTTTTGCTAAAGCACTCTCAAGAGAGCACATATTTTAAAGTGGTCTCCCTGATGCATTTCTCTCCCCCGCCACTATGTTCCCTCGGTGATGCTTCCCCCATCAATGTCCTCCATGTTGTCCCCCCCCCCACACCTGCTACAAAATATAAGAAAAAAAAGCTTTCCAGCTACGTTGAAAAAAAATCAGAGTTTGTCAAAAAATGTATTTTAGCATTACGAAAAAAATGCATGGATAAGGGGAGGCACTATGAGAGATGCCTCACTCCAGGAGAGTGACCTATGAGAGATGCCTCATTCCAGGAGAGTGACCTATGAGAGATGCCTCACTCCAGGAGAGTGACCTATGAGAGATGCCTCATTCCAGGAGAGTGACCTATGAGAGATGCCTCACTCCAGGAGAGTGACCTATGAGAGATGCCTCACTCCAGGAGAGTGACCTATGAGAGATGCCTCATTCCAGGAGAGTGACGTTTGAGAGATGCCTCACTCCAGGAGAGTGACCTATGAGAGATGCCTCACTCCAGGAGAGTGACCTATGAGAGATGCATCATTCCAGGAGAGTGACCTATGAGAGATGCCTCACTCCAGGAGAGTGACCTATGAGAGATGCCTCATTCCAGGAGAGTGGCCTATGAGAGATGCCTCACTCCAGGAGAGTGACCTATGAGAGATGCCTCACTCCAGGAGAGTGACCTATGAGAGATGCATCATTCCAGGAGAGTGACCTATGAGAGATGCCTCACTCCAGGAGAGTGACCTATGAGAGATGCCTCACTCCAGGAGAGTGACCTATGAGAGATGCCTCACTCCAGGAGAGTGACACCCAGAGACATGGAGAGCACGCGTAAGAAACGAAAAGAAAACAATATAACACAATTGAAAACCTTCTAATTTCCGCTTGCAATTAGTGTTACTAAAAAGAAAAAGTAAAACAATAGAGGCTAGTGTCGGGTGAAGGTCATGGTAAATGTAAATGTATTTGAGCTTATATAGCGCACAGCTACCCGCAGTGGGTTTCCCGGCGCTTGCTTAGGGAACCCGTCCTGGTATTCCCCTGTGAGATAACCCCGGCAGGGTATCCACAAAGTGAAAGCCAGGCATCCCGCCGCGAGGGCCCGTTGTGGAGATTAAGCAAGCTATTGCCCAGAGTCGCAGAGTGTGAACCCGTGAGTCGAGAAGGCACCGGAGCGAGAATTATCGAGTCCGTGGAATTTTTAGCCCAAGACCCGCCGAGGCGGGGAATTGAACCCTGGTCCAGGACCGATCTCAGCTTCCGGGTCTGCCACCTCTAACCCCTGAGCCACACTTCTCCACTTCTCTACTTCTCCATGGTAGGGTGTACAGGCCGACAGTGTAGAGTACAGACTCAATCTATGGCAGGAGAAGAGAAAATTCCATTGTGTCACTAAAAGCTGAAACGGAGACAAGAAGGTGCAGCGTTGCTATGTTATCTTCACTCCTCTGTTGCCATTTTACTCAGGTATACCTCTCAATGTTAAGGACGTGTCATCCCCCCTCACTGGACAGGTCTGAAGCACTGAGGCTCTTGTAGAACTTTCAAGACTGCTCCTTCTGCACTGCCACTAAAAGGTGCTACTGCAGGTATAGAAACTCCCAGAAATGCATTGAACACAAAAAAAAGTTATGGCTCCATTAAGAAAAAAAAACATACAATGCCCTGGAACTCTCCAGTTATGATGAGCAGCATACATAGTGCAGGCTCACTAACACTGCCAGCCATACTAGTGAGACCCTGAGAACTTGGGTGACAAAACTGAAACATCTAGGAGGTCACTTATCTGACCATGTTGCTGTAACATTAGGGTTGAGTCTTCCTACTAAACCAATGAGTAAAAGATGGACGTTAGATAGTGCTATCTAATGAGGAAACAGTAGAAAGACTAGTGGTAGAAACCAATGTTTTTTTCTCACAAAATATTAATAGTGCTCCCTTAGAAATGGTTTGGGATGCCTATAAGGCCTTCTTAAGAGGATGTATAGCTTATAATCAGTATGCCAGACAGAAGAAATATAAAATGGAGATAAAAGAAATGGAAGATAAAATTCAAGAGCTAGAACAACATTTAATGGCAGAAGAAGGAAGCATAGATAGGGACACAACTGACAGATTGTTATCTTATAGAACAGCGTTGGCAGGGGTATTAGATGCGGGATTGCAGAAGAGGTGGGAGGCATGTAAATTGGTGTACTTTGAATACGGGGAAGGCGCTGGTAAACTTCTTGCGTGGAAAACTAAGCAAGAATTAGCAAGGAGCAACATAAGAGAAGTGGTATGCAATGTCACAGGGAAAGTGTGCCAGGGCCCGGCAGATATTGAAGAAGCCTTTCGAAAGTATTTTGAAAAAGTTTATAGTGAGGAGCTCATTCCTCAGGATAGTATATTAGAATCTTGGCTTCAGAGTTATCCCTCAGAAACAGTTAGTGAGGCAGCCTCCAGCAATATTAGTAAACCCATATCCCAGCTTGAGATTGAGAAGGCAATAACGTTGTGTAAGAAAGGCAAGGCGCCAGGGCCAGATGTTTTTCCGGCTGAGCTTTATAAATCTTTGGCTGAAGTTCTGGTCCCAATAATGGATAAGTTGTTTTCTCATATTTTTGATAATGGTGGGAATATGCCTCTTTCATGGGATGAGGCTACGGTAGACTTGATTTTAAAGCCATCTAAGCCGGCGAACCAGTGAGAATCACACAGACCAATCTCTCTGCTTAACCTTGACTATGAGATCGCTGTCAAGGTCTTAGCAGAGAGGTTTAATGGTATTATGAGTGGTTTCTTGCATCAGGACCAAAAAGGTTTTGTTAGAGGAAGAGGTATTCAAGATCTAACCTTTAACTTGATTGGCGCTATTGATCTTGCAACGGTTCACAAACTACCATTGGCCGTTATCACGCTGGATGCAAAAAAAGAGTTTGATCAGGTTAATTGGACCTATTTGATTAAAGTTTTAGAGACATCAAACCTGGGGAAAAATTTTGTAGGGTCATTTCTGTCATTTATCATGCACCAATAGTTAGAATTTTGCTACGTGACAATCTCTCCTCTTCAATACAAGTACAAAGAGGCACAAGGCAGGGATGCTCCCTTTTGCCGATGTTATTTAATTTACATATTGAGTCCTTTGCAGAAAGCATAAGGAGACACCAGCATATTCTCCTGTTTAGATTTGGCAATTGGGAAAAAAAGGTCTTACTATATGCTGATGACATTATGGTATACACGTCAGATCTCAAGAAGACTATTCCTATTATATATAATTTAGCTGAGCAGTTCGGCAAAATTTCAAGATATGAGCTAAACCAATCAAAAACCAAGTATGGCTTGGAATTATACAGCCTGTTCCCTCCAACTAAAAAAGGAAATGAGATACTTGGGTGAAAAAATTGCTCAGGACATTAATGATATACCTAACATACGTTTACATAAAATATAGAAAGAAATTTCTGACTCTATAAAAAGTTGGGCATATTTACCCCTAACGTTAATAGTTAGAGTGAATCTAGTACAAATGATACTCTTACCTAAATTATTTTTTTATTTTTCAAAATATACTGCTAGCCTTCAAAGGAGAACACTTGAGGAAAATTCAGTCAAATATGATTTCATTTCTATGGGCTTCTAAAGTAAATGTAAATGTACATGTATTTATATAGCGCAAATCACCCACATCGCAGGTATCTAAGCGCTTGCTTAGGGAACCCGTCCTGGTATTCCCCTGTGAGATAACCCCAGCAGGGTATCCACAAGGTGAAAGCCAGGCATCCCGCCGCGAATGTCTGACTAAATATCGAAATCAAAAATATCGACATACAAAAATATCGGGACAAAAATATCGAAGTCAAAAATATCGGAATCCTATCCCTAACAAGGTAAGTACAAAATTATCGAAAAAATAATATCGTAGTACAAAAATATCGAAATTAAAAATATCGTTTTTTTAAATGTATTAATAATAATGTTAAAATAATTATAAAATACATATAATGTTACAAATATTAAATACAAATATTAAAACATAATTAAAAAATTAAAACTAATACATATACATTTAAAATAAATTAAAAACTTAATAATTTAATATAATTTTATATTTTGTAATTTCATTTAATTGATTTAATTTAAATTTATTTAATTTTTACCCTGTACCCCAAAAACCCAAAACTGACCCAGAACCCTAAAAATACCCCTTTACCCATGAACTGAAAACTGACCCTGAACCCTAAAAATACCCCTTTACCCAAAAACTGAAAACTGACCCTGAACCCTAAAAATACCCCTTTACCCAAAAACTGAAAACTGACCCTGAACCCTAAAAATACCCCTTTACCCAAAAACTGAAAACTGACCCTGAACCCTAAAAATACCCCTTTACCCATGAACTGAAAACTGACCCTGAACCCTAAAAATACCCCTTTACCCATGAACTGAAAACTGACCCTGAACCCTAAAAATACCCCTGTACCCATGAACTGAAAACTGACCCTGAACCCTAAAAATACCCCTTTACCCAAAAACTGAAAACTGACCCTGAACCCTAAAAATACCCCTTTACCCATGAACTGAAAACTGACCCTGAACCCTAAAAATACCCCTTTACCCATGAACTGAAAACTGACCCTGAACCCTAAAAATACCCCTGTACCCATGAACTGAAAACTGACCCTGAACCCTAAAAATACCCCTGTACCCAAAATTAATTAATATTATTTAATTACCAATTAATTATTAATTAACAATAACAATAAAGTAAATATATTAGCACATTTGCTGTAATTAATTTAATTTAAAAATTAATATTATTTTGCACAATTAATTAATTAAGAATAACAATAAATTATATATAAAAATTACTATAATTAATTTAATTAAATAATTAATAATAATTAATTACCAACTAATTAATCATTATAAATATGAAAATAATTATAATAATTAATTAAGTAATTAATATAAAATAATTACCAATTAATTATTAATTAAAATATGTACAAACATATATCAATTAATTAATTATTATTAAATTACTTCCCACCCTATTCCCCTATAAACCCATAACCCGCTACAGAACATATTTATCAATTAATAAATTAATTAAAAATAATTTAAAATTAATTCTCAATTAATTAATTATGAATTCCTAATAATTAATAATTAATTTAACATAATTAAATTACTTCCCACCCTATTCCCCTATAAACCCACAACCCGCTACAGTAGTAAAAGACAATATTTAATAAAATAACATTAAAAATAAATAATAAAACATAATAAATACAATATAATATACACTAAATTTATTTAAAAATTGATATTAGTAACATCAAAGTTATTAATTTCGATATTATTAACATCGATATTTACAACTTCGATATTACTGATATCATACCAATATCGATATTTAGACTGTCGATATTACTTACCTTCGATATTTTTGTATATCAATATTTAAACTTCGATATTTTTGCATATCGATATTTAAAAATCGATATTTTGTCTGTGTACCTCCCGCCGCAAGGGGCCGTTGTGGAGATTAAGCAAGCTATTGCCCAGAGTCGCAGAGTGTGAGCCCATGAGTCGAGTAGGCACCGGAGTGAGAATTATCGAGTCCGTGGAATTATTGAGCCCAAGCCCCGTCGAGGTGGGGAATTGAACCCTGGTCCAGGGCCGATCTCAGCTTCCGGGTCTGCCGCCTCTAACCCCTGAGCCACACTTCTCCACAAGGGACTAGATTTCCTGGAAGAAACTTCAAAGAAGGAAAAATAAAGGAGGGCTAAGTGCGCCGGATATAATTACTTATGCGTAGGTCTTCCTTATGAAAGCTGGTAAGATACTGATGAATGAGCCTAATTCTTCAGACATAGGAATAATGTTTAAGAAAATGTTGCAGCATTTAAAAGGAGCAGAATATGCTTTTGTTTATAAATTTGGAGATCCTCACTTCTTCAAGAAAGTCCGGCTGAAAACTTTAAAGGATCCAGCAATTACTTGGAGCAAGATGAGAAAGCTTTTAAAAATCAGCTATTAAAGTGCCAAGGCGCCCACACGGGACACACCTGGCTCACCTGTCTGGACTAGAGACTCACTAGCAGCACCATTAAAACGGGCTGGTGTAAACGGCTGTGAACAAACTATTCTGGAGGGAATGTTTTTATGCTGGGAAGACCCAAAGTTTCCAACGGATAATCTATTGTCAAAATTCAAATATTTACAGATAAAAAGCTGGTCCCAAGCGGTGGGTATTCCGGTTGTTTTTTTAATGACTTTGAGAATGCTCTGAGATCTACACAAGGAATCAAGAAAGATGAGGCAAACTTTTATTGGCTCCTGACAGATTTGGCAGACGGGGATTTTATTCTTCCAATACAGCTGTGGGGCGAGTGCTTGCCCGGTGTCATTACAGAAGATATATGGCAAGTATCTTTTAATGTACGATATTCTACAGTCCAAGCTGCCAATTTAAGGAGGAATCATTTTTTTTCTCTTCACAGAGTATATTGGTCTCGTCTCAAATTATCTAAATTTGCAAAAGGTTCTGTTCCATGCTGTCCAAAATGCCGGAAGGTTGAAACTAATGATGAGCAAATGTTCATAAGCTGCCCTAGCTTACAACGATCTTGGGGTTTGGTGATAAAAGGTATGCAAGATATATTTGGGTTTTATATCCAGGTGAGCATTTCCTTAATATTCTTTGGCATTTTTCTGAATTATAATTTGTTACCATTAGATATTAATAAGTTATGTTTTTATCTCATCCTATTAGCGCGTAGAGGAATTTGTAAATGTTGGATCAAATGTACCCCCCCCCGACTTATCTTTAACTCCATAAAATATGTCATGAATTTGGATATAGCCACACATAAAGAAAATAATAAGAAGAGGGCTTTTTGGACACCATGTATAGAATGGATGGATCATCTTTGAATTAAGGGAATGTTTCTCCAATGATTATGCCTCTACATGGAATTACTTCACCACTCGGGTCAGTTCTGGGGTTCACAGATAGAAGAAAAGAACGTACAAAGTACGAGAGCAGCTAAGTAAAGTGCAAACCATTAAAATAAGAGCTCTTGCGCCGTTCCCATCTGATAGGAGGGAGAGCCTAGGTAATCAAGCTGCTTTGACAAGATTTATTGGCGTATGAGGACAAAAAAAACTTTGAAAAAAAAATCCAATAGTGCCTACAGAGTGCAAAGAAAGGTACTGAGGCATGAATAACAAATGCCACAATCAGGGCCGGACTCGCGATACCGGGCATCAGGTATTTCCTTGGAAGGCCAGAGGCCAGGGGGCCGATTTTCACTTAAAGGGGCTGATTTTCACTTTCTGGTCCGCTCTCACTGTAGACCAACAGTGCAGTGCAATGAAAATACAGGTCTTGACGCAGCCGTATGGAAATACCTGAGACGGACTATGCAGGGAGGGGGCTAGTCCGACAAAATCTACAAGGGCTACTTTTGGCTTTCAGTCCGGCCCTGGCCGCAATGGTCAAAGGCTGAACCATCTGCGTTACACAACTAAATAGTAAATAGTAAGTATTTCAGCATACTGCTAGAAGCGGTCTGCCTTTTCCATGAGAAGAGATCTTATGTTGACAGTGAATGGAGCTTATACAGAGTGAACAGCTTCAGTAGAAGTATCGTAAGTGTGTGCAGCCAGGGGAAGTTTGCAACAGTAGTTCCATGATGGGAACTGATAAGAGCCGCCTTTGAAGATACATTAAATACAGGAGATTTCACAAGCTCAGGGCAAGCATTGTGCAGGCGCAACCTAAAAATGCCCCGATGAACAAATTGGGCTGCGTAAAAAGAGAACCTCATTTGCAAGTTGGGCCCACTTTAAACAGTTACACACGCATGCTGCATGTGTGTTGCAAATTACGGGAGACTGTGTGATTTTTGTAGTGAGTGCTCTAGCGTAGCGCGTCACGTAGTTACGTGACGTGCGGAGACGTAGGCAAGGCAGCGTGCGCAGCGAGGCATAAGCGCGCGAGTCGGCTGGGCAGAGGACGTGCTCGGCGCTCCTTGTAACCGATAACTTGAATAAAGTAGCGTAACAGCAACCTGGCTCCGAGAGTTATTGGGGGGAAGAATACACATCTCTACAGTGGCGACGAGGGTGGGATCAGCAGCCCACGACCCCCCACGACACAGATCACACGACGAGCCGGAGTAACGGAGCGGAGTCACGGAGCGGAGCGCAGAGAGGGCCCGAGGGAACACGCAAGACCACATGCTGACCCGGGCGCTGCAAGGAGCGTAGCAGAGCCAGAAAAAGCGCACAAAAATAAACGCACAGCAGACGCGCAGTGAGTACCCACCTGGAACTGCGACGCACATCGCGCCAGAAGCTAGCCACGACTACGGTCCACAAGGAACCGCACTGGCTACCCCACCTGAGCGGGAAGGGGCTGAGAGGAACAGCCCCCCACCCATAGCCAGCGGGGAAGAACAAAACAGCGCGCCGGGGAGCCCGAGAGGCCAGGAAAGTGCGCCGCCCACATCCAAGAGTGAGAAGATGAGCGCGCAGGCGGGCTTCGCGATGGCGCCAGTCCAGTTCCTCCCCAGACCAGGGGAACCCCTCATGAAATGGGAGGACTGGAAGGAATATATAGACAATTTTATAGAAGTGCTAGAAGCTGAAAGTGAAGAGAAATTCAAGCCACCGAGAAAGAAACGCATCTTACTGCTAAACCTGGGCCCGGAAGGTCTTAGGATCTACAAAAGCCTGGTTCCTAGAAAGAGAGAAGCGACCGACGACGACGTGTACGCACACGCAATGGAAGACCTGGATGAGCGCTTCAAACCATCGATATGTGTCTCAGTGGACAGGTTTAACTTCCAGCAAAGAAAGCAACAACCAGGAGAAACGGTGGAAGAGTACGTGGCGGCGCTGAGGAAGCTAGCGTCCTCATGCAGGTACGCAAATTGGGAAAGTGAATTCATAAAGGATCAAGTGGTGATGCACACCACGTGCACGAACGTGCAGGACAAGCTATGGGCTGCAGGCGACACCTCGCTCAAGGATGTACTGGTAATAGTCAAGAGGGCCGAACTAGCACGAAGGTGCGCTGCAGCCACGAAGAAAGAAACCGCGCCCAGCGGCATAGTGAACAAGGTAGACAACGAAGAGCACCACAAAGACCACCAAACACGGAAACCGTCGGAAAAGGGTCCGAGCAGATGGCCAAGCACTCCTGGCCCTGCTGGTAAATCAGCGGGAAGTAACAAAAGGTCATGCTACAGATGCGGAAGCTGGTCACACGAGGCGCACGACCGGAAGTGCCCCGCATTCCGCGCCAAATGCTTGTTTTGCGGAATCGTCGGCCATTATGAGAAAGTGTGTAGGAAGAAAGCCTCCAAGAATGCAGTGAAGTATATTGGCCAAGAAGGGGAGGAACCAGAGGAAGCGGCCGAAGAAGAAGTGGTGACCGTGCTCTGCATCTATGACGAGATCATGAGTGTGGATGGACAAGTCCTAGGCGTCGACGGGAGAAGAACGATGAAACCCATCCTGGAGATGACAATAGGAGGTGTCGAAATCCAAGTAGTGGCAGACATAGGGTCGCCCTACACCATCATCCCAAGAACAGTATGGGAGGAGAAGTTTGCTCCACCACTGGGCCCTGAATTGAAAAGACTGGACATCCGTCCCGTCACTTACAATGGAGATCGCATACCCATGGCTGGATACAGGAAGCTGAACTTCGAGTTCAGGGGGAGATCAGCATGGTGCAAGCTATACGTCTCAGAGAAAGGCCCCTCAGTCCTAGGGTGGCTCGACCAAGGAGACTTAGGCATCAAACTGGACCCAGGAGGCAAGGAGCAAATCCTGTTAACGGAACAAGACGATGGACCGGACACGGACAAATGGAGAAGAGACTTTCCAACAGTCTTCGGGGGCACAGTGGGGAAACTAGACAGATTCGCACACAGGATCATCCTCAAGGAGGGAGCAGTGCCAGTGGCCCATAAGGTGAGAAACATCCCACTGGCTGTGAGGGATGAGGTGAAAGTTGAGCTGCAAGAGCTAGAGAAAAAGGGGATCATCGAACTCATTACTTGCGCGGAATGGCTGGCGCCATTGGTGGTGGTGAAGAAACCCAGTGGCAAGGTCCGTCTGTGCGTAGACCTGCGCAAATTGAATAAAAACATTGTGGTAGAAAGGTTTCCCCTACCCCGTATTGAGGAGATGTTGGCCTGCACGAGGGGCATCCGGTGGTACTGCACCATAGACTTAACATCAGCGTACCACCAGATCACATTGCACCCGGAGAGTCGCAAACTGACCTCGTTCATTACCCCCTTCGGGTGCTACCAATTCCGCCGCATGCCGTTTGGGCTAGCCTCAGCGGCAGCGGTGTTTCATAAACTCATGCATCAGTTATTCAAGGACAGGCCTGGGGTCCAATACTTCCAGGACGACATCCTAGTGATGGGGCGCGACAGATCCGACCATGACAAGAAACTTAGCGACGTTTTGGGAATCCTGGAAAAGAAGGGCCTCACTGCTGAATGGACCAAGTGCCGAATAGGAATGGAAAAAGTAACGTACTTGGGGCATGAGATAAGTACGCGAGGGGTAACCCCTAAGGCGGAAAATGTGAAAGCGATCTGCGACGCGCCCCCACCGTCCAACAAGGAGGAAGTCCGATCGTTCTTGGGGATGGCAGAGTACTATGGGAAGTTTATGCAACACTTTGCTTTAAAGACCCACCACATGAGGCTTCTCACAAATGAAAACAGTGAATTCCGGTGGTCGGAAGAGGCTCAGCAAGAATTCGAAAAGGTGAAAAAGGAGGTGGCAGGAGCTGTTCCATTGCAAGGATTTGACCCTCAAGGAAGCACTGTGCTCACAACGGACGCCAGCGACAAGGGACTGAGAGCGGTCCTAATGCAAGACCGCGGCCACGGGAGGTTAGAAACAATAAGCTTCGCATCTCGCACCCTGACTGACACCGAGAAGAAATATAGCGTAATCGAGAAAGAAATGCTGGCGGTAGTGTGGGCCATGTCTCGATTCAGGCAATTTCTGTGGGGCACCAGATTCAGGTTGAGGACTGACCACAAGCCCCTGCTCAAGGTACTAACATCAAGCGGACACGCGGACGCAACACCACGGATCTCCAAAATGTCACTCAAACTAATGGAGTTCCGATATGATGTAGAACACATTCCCGGAAATAAGAACAAGGTGGCGGACTACCTAAGCAGGGCAGCAGCGATGGATGTCAGCTCAGAACGCAACGAGGGAGCAGAAGAGTGGGTTGCACTCACTGAAGATCAAGAAACAACCATAAGCAGACAAGAATGGAAACAAGCATACGAAGAAGACCTGGTTCTGGAAGAAGTGAAATCCCACATAGTAAGGGGTTGGCCCGACAAAAACAGAACAGGACGAGAACTCATCCCGTACTTCGAAGTTAGAGAGGAACTATCGACGGACGATCAGGGCATATTCATATTCAGGGGTGAGAGAGTCATACCACCCACAAAAATGATCCCCAAGTTGATGGACATGTTGCATGAAGGGCATCTAGGTGCTGGAAAGCTGAAACTGAGGGCCAAGCAGAACTATTGGTGGCCGGGAATGGATATAAGGGCGGAGAGACATGTTAGAGAGTGCCCGAGGTGCCAGGGTGCAGATAAAACACTCAAATCTTTGCGCCCAGCCCTGGGGAAATTCGATCCCCCGAAGAATCCGTGGGAGGAGCTGTCTATAGACATTTTGGGCCCTGTCCTAAACGCACAAGGGATCCAGAAATACATCTGTGTCATGGTGGACCGATATTCCAAGTGGCCGGAACTGAGGATTGAGGAGACAATGGACACAGAGACTATTGTGAGTTTCATGGCCGAGACTTTTGTGAGGGAGGGCATCCCAAAGAATGTCCTCAGCGACAATGGCCCCCAATTCCGATCTGAGAAATGGTCACAATTCCTGCAGAGGAACGGCAGCACAGCAAAACATACGTCCATATACCATCCAGCGGGAAACGGGTTGGTGGAACGTTTTAATAGAGTGGTGATGGGTTCGATACAAGCGGCCATCTCAGACAATAAAGACTGGGAAGCAGAAGTTTGGCACATGGTGTGGGCATATAGGATAACACCCACGAACACTGGCTATAGTCCATTCCAGATCCTCAGAGGCCGTGAGCCTTTCACCCAGGACAACAGAGTATGGAAGGAAAGGATAATCAAGAGCGAGTGGTCACCGGCTGTGGTGCAGGCTAACCTAGAAAGAGCCCAATCTGTGTACACCAAACACTACGATGCGCGAAGAAACGTGAAGAACACAGCATTGGAGAAAGGAGAATGGGTGAGAGTAAAGCTGGCCACGTTACAGAAAAAGGGAGAAAGCAAGTACAGCAAGCCCATGCAGGTGGTGGAAGTAAGAGGGAGAGCGGCCCTGCTGAGCAACGGAAATGTGTGGTCGCAAGACCGCATGGCCAGATGCAACAAAATACTCTGCTGGAGTGACAACGGAACAGATGGTGGAAGTGAGGACAGAAGGGAGCCCCCCCGTGAATATGGGGGAGAGGACCTGGAGAGTGGAGAGGCACAACGAGAGGACGATAGTGCAAGCGGGGAGCAGCTGAGTGAAGAGGATAGGAGCAGAGGTGAGCCTAGTGTGGCTGCGCTAGGAAGTGGTGACAGAAGCGAAGCAACAACTGCCACGACCCCGGTAAGACTGACAAGAAGGGGAAGGGCGGTGGTCCAGCCTGCGAGATTCAGAGACTACGACATGAGTCAGGACTTGTGCATATAGTTCATTGGGAAAAAGGGGAGATATGTAGTGAGCGCTCTAGCGTAGCGCGTCACGTAGTTACGTGACGTGCGGAGACGTAGGCAAGGCAGCGTGCGCAGCGAGGCATAAGCGCGCGAGCCGGCTGGGCAGAGGACGTGCTAGGCGCTCCTTGTAACCGATAACTTGAATAAAGTAGCGTAACAACAACCTGGCTCCGAGAGTTATTGGGGGGAAGAATACACATCTCTACAATTTTGTATTTGCTACAGGCAGAATTTGTGAGAAATCAACACTGGAAACCAGCCCACCAGACCATAGAACCAGGCCCACAAAGAGCTAAAAACCCGGCCCTCACACTGTCCTGTCAGACCAGCTCTCCTGGCAGTGCCCGGCTGCTCTCTAGTCCCAGCTGCTCCTTCCAGAAGTAGCACGGACGGCTGCCTCCACCTTCCCAGTTTGCAGAGGTTCAATGGTCTCACCGTACCTTGGGACGTGTGACATTTACTGTACATAACCGAGAGGAAGCTGGCATCAGAAATAGGCGCAATGTTTTTTATGGGCCCAGGCACTTTGATGGCCTTGTTACGAAGAACGTGTAGCAGGTTTTTGGAGGAGAAGCAGTTTGAGTGACTCGCGGCAGGTGCTGTGTCCTGCGAGACACGTTCTAGTGTCTGGACAGACAGAGAGTTAGTAGCCACTCCCCTCTGCGAGTGGGCACCCTTGCACCCCACTCGCATCCCTCACAGGCGTCACGAGTGACGTGAGCATGGTAATAAAAGGGCCCGGGCGCACGTGCTGGCGGTCAGTTCTGCACCATCGGTATCTGCGTCAGGGTGCTGCCCTGCGCCCTCAAACTGTGCTGCGCCTCCTGGACTTTACTCGTCCTTGTAACTCAATGCTCAGAATGTCCTCCAATTCTTCCCACGGGCTCTCACGCGGACTCTGCTTCGTTCGGTGCTGGGGAGTGAAGGTGGGATTACTGTATGATGGCCCATACCTGTACACGGTTAAACAATAACCTTTGGTCCTTTTACCGGTGTGGCCAGATGTCTTCGTTCCCACTCTACATCTGCACATGAAGTCGAACACAGCCGATTCTGGTCACTGCAGACCACAGCCACGTCTACAAGGCAGAGCATTCCCTGACCTGCAAAGGGCTTAGCTTAAGAGGGCGGCCTTTTAGGCTATCAAATCAATGCTATAATGCTCTAAAAATTGAAAGAAATTAATAGTGAAAGTCCCAGCCATATGCAAATATGGACGAAGCCAAAGACACAGGGCCCTATTCACATGAACTTCGGATTTTAACAGGTTCTTCTGCGCATGATTGTAAATGTACAACTGTGGGGAAACCCCGAACGTTCCCAGTAGTACACCTGGAACTGGATACTTCTGAAATGCGCGGCAGAGTTTATTTGGTTTGTGGACGAGTAGATACTGCTTCATGCAGTGTTTACCTCCTGCAAAGGTGGATGGGGTACACCCTCCTTTCCTGAGCTGATGTCACCATTCAAGTGAATCATCATACCTTACAGTATATACATCTGCGGGGTGCACCCCCCAGGTGCAGTGAAGGCACACCCCAGAGACAACAGCACACCCCAGCACACCCCAGAGACAACAGCACACCACAGAGACAACAGCACACCCCAGAGACAACAGCACACCCCACAGCACACCCCAGAGACAACAGCACACCCCAGCACACCCCAGAGACAACAACACACCCCAGAGACAACAGCACACCACAGAGACAACAGCACACCCCAGCACACCCCAGAGACAACAGCACACCCCAGCACACCCCAGAGACAACAACACACCCCAGAGACAACAGCACACCACAGAGACAACAGCACACCACAGAGACAACAGCACACCCCAGCAAACCCCAGAGACAACAGCCCACCACAGAGACAACAGCACATCCCACAGCACACCCCAAAGACAACAACACACCCCAGAGGCAACAACACACCCCAGAGACAACAGCACACCACAGAGACAACAGCACACCCCACAGCACACCCCATAGACAACAGCACATCCCAGAGACAACAGCACACCCCTGAGACAACAGCACACCCTAGCACACCCCAGAGACAACAGCACACCCCAGAGACAACAGCACACCCCAGCACACCCCAGAGACAACAGCACACCCCAGCACACCCCAGAGACAACAACACACCCCAGAGACAACAACAAACCCCAGAGACAACAGCACACCCCGGAGACAACAGCACACCCCAGAGACAACCGCACACCCCAGCACACCCCAGAGACAACAACACGCCCCAGAGACAACAGCACACCACAGAGACAACAGCACACCCCAGAGACAACAGCACACCCCACAGCACACCCCAAAGACAGACAACAGCACACCCCAGAGACAACAGCACACCCCAGAAACAGAGACAACAGCACATCCCAGTAGCAACAGCACACCCCAGAGACAACAGCACAACAGCACATCCCAGTAACAACAGCACACCCCAGAGACAACAGCACACCCCACAGCACACCATAGAGACAACAGCACACCCCAGAGACAATAGCACACCCCAGAGACAACAGCACACCCCACAGCACACCCCAGAGACAACAGCACACCACAGAGACAACAGCACACCCCGGAGACAACAGCACACCCCAGAGACAACAGCACACCCCACAGCACACCCCAAAGACAGACAACAGCACACCCCAGAGACAGAGACAACAGCACACCCCACAGACAACAGCACACCCCAGAAACAGAGACAACAGCACATCCCAGAGACAACAGCACACCCCACAGCACACCCCAGAGACAACAGCACACCCCACAGCACACCATAGAGACAACAGCACACCCCAGAGACAACAGCACACCCCAGAAACAGAGACAACAGCACATCCCAGAGACAACAGCACACCACACAGCACACCCCAGAGACAACAGCACACCCCACAGCACATCCCAGAGACAACAGCACACCCCAGAGACAACAGCACACCCCACCCAGCACACCCCAGAGACAACAGCACACCCCACAGCACACCCCAGAGACAACAGCACACCACAGAGACAACAGCACACCCCAGAGACAACAGCACACCCCACAGCACACCCCAGAGACAACAGCACACCCCAGAGACAACAGCACACCCCAGAAACAGAGACAACAGCACATCCCAGAGACAACAGCACACCCCAGAAACAGAGACAACAGCACATCCCAGAGACAACAGCACACCCCATAGCACACCCCAGAGACAACAGCACACCCCACAGCACACCCCAGAGACAACAGCACACCCCAGAGACAGAGACAACAGCACACCCCAGAGACCGAGAAGACAAAGACAACAGCACACCCCAGAGACAGAGAAGACAGAGACAACAGCACACCCCAGAGACAGAGAAGACAGAGACAACAGCACACCCCATAGTACATAGGTTCATCTAGATGCAGAGATGACGCTTCCCACAGGGACCGCCAAGCTTAGGCCCCTCCAGGCCACAATATGCAAGAGGTCACAGGAAGGCACGTTCACCAGGGAAGATGTGCAAAAGGGGGTGATGAGAGGGTAGGGTGTAACTGGGGCTCGTGTAAAGGGCTCCAGGGACTTCACGTAGAGCCGAGCTATATAACACTGGATGATGATAGAGCAGGCCGACAGCACACACATTGGAACACGGGAGGCAGAGAAGAAATGCCTGGTGCTGTCAAGTATATGAAATGCAGTTTCTCTCAAGTAATCATATTTCCTGCAACAAAAAGAAATAGGAAACTGATCACCCGTAGGTGGGTGGGCAGGTGGGATTTCCTTGTGTGTGCATCCATGAAACAAGGCCGTCTCTTCCCATTAGAATAAAAAACTTGATAAATAACAGCACAAGGGACGTAGAAAACAAAGTCCCACAGCACACATTACAAAGGAGACTGAAGATAAAGATGCGCCTGGCGGGAGAAACGGTGGTGATGGTGAAAAAGTCATTCGTATCAATGTACACTTGAATCCAATAATTCGATGCAATGAACTATTCAATTCAAAGGCCTGCTCGAAGCACTTGAATTAAAGCATGTGCTTCACAAACACACAAAAAACGAAAGAAAAAAAACGGGAATAACTGAATTTATATGAAAAAGCTTGCTTCTAAAACATCATAAAATATACTGGATAAAGTAGATGAAACAATATTTACTTCATAGTAACTTTCAGCTACTAGATCAGAAACCTTGCATTCTGTGGATAATACAAAAAATTCAATGAAAGAAGGATTTTCATTTTAAAATAAGAAATCTGTAGATAAGCAGTCAGCCCACGCAGTACTAGGCCGACAGGAGACATCACATTAGGGACAGAAAAACTGTTGGTGAAATGTAGACGAACCAGAAGAGTTAAGTAACTGCCATTCTTACTTTTCCCAGAGAAAGTCAACACCTGATTGTCCTCCTCCTTCTTCAGGCTCCACAGGAAGCGCCTTCACCTCGTCCAGTTGCCCCGTCTGGTGAGTTTGTACCTCTCATTGCCCCAGGGATGGAGTCTACAGCTTTAGGTTGTTTCTTGAGGCGAGTTCAGCCTGAACGGATGGAACTGTGTCACACACCATGCCACTGGCCACCATCACTGCTCCAGGGTGAGCTCGGACTGCCACTTGCTGGCCAAAGCACAATGGTGGACACAGCCAGAAGTTCATGGACTTCTTCCACCTGAGACACAAGGATAATGGATCTGTTTCCCAAACACAACACAAACGCAAGAGAGGACATACTAAACTGCACACTGATATCCAACACTCATGGAAGAGAGCCACACCCCATCATTAGAGAGAAGCTTACCACAAGGACTTCCAAAGCACCCCACATTGCATCCTGGGCGTTCAGAAAGGCAGTTCAACCACAATGGCTAACACAAATTCACAACCTCAACGAAAAGCTTAACTTCAAACCATCAAGTGCCAGATGGACGGCCAAACAGAAGTCCATCCTCGGAATCTACTTGCCTTGAAATCTGCTGCAAGGACTCTCTGGAGAGGGAGCCGAGGCAGCCCCCTGGGGCAGTTTCACCTGCTTGGCCTTAACTCTGTCTGACAGTACCGAATATGTGAGCGCTATGGCGGGGGCCGAGGAAGGCGGCCTACTGTAAAACCTCGTGGAGCTGTAGCAACGCGCTCCAGAAATCAAGCTGCAGGCCTTTCCGGCTTCTTCAAGGGTTGCCTTCACTCTCCAAGGACATCAAGGCACTTTCCCAAGTTCAGACACAGAATGTGCATTTGTAGTGCCATTTCAGCACCTGGGCTTACCCAAAACCACACAAAACTACTTAAAATAAATGGATGGCATAGACTGCGCAAGAGTAGAAAACCACCCACTTCAGAGTTACCAGTTTAAACCCTAGAGCGACTGGAACTCTGGGATTACCTGCAGGTGTGGGTGTCAATCGGAGCCGAAACTCGTGTTCACCGACCTGGCCAGCCAAACTAATCCAAAACTTATGTGGGGTATTTGGAAGTAACGGGACACAGTGGCACGGGGAGAGGATACATGGTTTGTTTACCCGGAAGGGCAAAAAAAGCAACAACAAAAAAAACATAGGAAAGGAATTTAAAATGGCTAGTGGTTTACATTTAACGTGTTCAGCTTTCACTTTTACTGCTATCCCACACTTGTTTTAGTGATTACATGTATTTAGAAATATATATATATCGCACATAAGTGAAAATCAAAAGCTACAAAGTATGAAACATTTGTAATTTCCAAACTGAGAAGCACAATCCAATTTTCAGTCCGGGTGAAAAGTTGCTCTGGCGCAAATCCTGGACGAATACTTATAATACTGTTTAATATGCACCGGCACAGCTCTGATTTTAACACAGTTTATAAAGATGCACTTTAAAAATATTTGAATTCTGCTGTGCTAGAGGCTATCGTTCCTCGGAGCCTTAAATAGCAAACATGACTACTAGCCGCTCCTTGCGGTGATTTAGAGCAGCGCTCATGTGCATACACACCCATCTTTGCCACAGTCACACAGCGAGTTGCACAATTAAAGGTGTGAACTTTGCGGGGAGGCCAACCCGCCTGAACGTAGAAACCGGCTTTTCCAGCCTTAGACCGTCCTGGATTTCCATGTGATTTTTGACCGCGGCCCCTTTATTGACACATCACTGGGGCTGAAATATGTACAGGGATAGTGTAATTTACAGAACAAAAACATGTATGCCATGCCGGATGCGGCTTGTGACAACTGACGAACTTTGCACACATTCAATACGCCATGAGGGAAGACTACGCCCATATGAGGCGTCGAGACCGTGCCCCCGAAGCATGGTCCCCGCGGCAGGATGTAGAAGAAGCATTTGCAATGCAATAGGACTCGCATTTACCCAAGACCTATTGCATTGGAAAAAGGATTGCGGGCGGGCAAAAAGGCATAAACGGGAGTGCGGGGTGGGGGCCGAGAAGTCATGGACTGTGGTGGGGGGGGACGCGGTAAGAAAATAGTGTTGAAAGTGAGGATACAAATGACAACATGGCCGTCATGATGAGGGACTAACAAGCCTAAAACCAATTGAAAGGCAGTGTTTAGTACGTAAGCCCATGAAAAAGATGGGTGAAGAGTGGGTAGAGCTTCCCGGGAGCTTCCACTCCATACTGAATGCTGCATGTCTCGAAAAGCGAGCGGCGCATGTGCTGCAACGCTAGGCTCGACCTAAAAAACGACAAAGAACAAGCAACAATCACAAACTTTGGCGTTGATAACTAACTTCAATATACATAGTCATGGCCTTTACAAGATACTGCGGAAACATTGGCATCTATTAACTCTGGATCAGGGTCTATCCAAATATATTGCAAAGAAAACAGAAATCACTTACAGTAGGGGCACAAACCTCCCAATACATCATGCCAAGGCAGATCTTGGCTTCCGCAAAAGCCTTGAGGTGTTTTCAGAAGTACTCTCTACAATGTAAGTCAGTATGCAGCTGACAAAACCACCATTTTTCGATACAAAACTACACAGGTCCATGACATACAACATTTCATTAATTGCAACACAAAATATGTTGTTTATTGTATTATCTGTCATTGTGGCCTAGTTTATGTTGGTAGCACTATTAGACCGTTCAAAGAGCGCATACAGGAAGACATCAGGGCCATTTGAAACAGGAACTGTAACCATCCTCTTACAGTACATTTTAACACTCTACTTGCAAAATAAGAGCTGCTCTGTTTGAAATGCCATGGTATTACTCTAGCTAAGGAGAATCCCAGAGGGCGTGACACGACATTTGCTTTGAGGAAACCAGAAACCAAATTGCTGACATAATTGAGAACTGTGAATGTGGCCTCAACACTGACATGTTGCATGTTTTACTAACTAACTGACATACATGACGATAGTTAATTTTCAGCTTGACTTTGTAACATGGTTATTTGCGGCATGTATTGTTGTTAAACGTGTACTATTTTGTCCTTACTATTTGGGTACCCATAGTACAACATGTATCGGTAACAGCATTCTGTATTTTTGCTCATCAGTATGCTGGACCGTAGTAGTGGAACATGTCCGTTTGAAGATGCTAAGCTTCTGCATATATCATCTTCAGTGGACAGTGTGATTTGTAAAGTTATATATTTGATCATTTTTGAGAAGCCCAGATACCAGGTCAAACTGACAACATGTATTGTGATACAATTACTTCTGATTGCTGGCATTATAAATGTACGTGTACAACAAGAGACATGATTGACATCATCTACATGCTGAATTGATGCATATGCAATTTCTATTCATGATGATATGTACCATGATTCAACTATTGTTTGCATGCTCATATTTGTCATGCTAATGGACAATCACATGGCTATATTTGTGAGAATGATTACATCAGATTGGATCATGTGTCCAAGATGTTTCCTCATTTCACTTTCTTTGGCATTTCATTCACTCAATCTCTTCCTCCATAAATATAATATTGTTTTAATTGTCTATGACTTTCTATCACTAATCTCACTAACACTATTTAACAAGACAGGAGTAGGAAACATTCCAAGATGGCGCATGTGTATTTTTACAAACTGAATACCTGCAGACGGGCTGCACCTTCCTCACTTTCTTTTGCTCCCGGTACACCTGAATACTTGTATTTAAGAAAGTTACAGTAGATTCTCTGGGTTTTTTCGTTGAAGAGACTTACAAACGGGATGTGAGAAAGCTACACATTCTTGGTATCTCCAGATACGGTACGTTGGTGGATGATTACGACTTGAATTTTTAGGAATTTTATGCATTTTGAGAGTCTCTTAACATAGCTGTGTCATAGTAGGGAGCACACTGCATTTGGGGCTTTATTTTGGGTACATTCACTGTAACTAAAATAAACACTTATTATAAATATTTTTATGTGACAATGCTAAACATTGTATACAATGGACCAGTACGGGGGCTTGCCTACAAATTTAAGAAATCATATTATCGGCTATAGTTTATGCATTTTATATGGCAATCCTCTCTTTAGAGGGTCCCGTTTATAGATTAAGTTGTTATACATGTTGTCACGACCTGTTGCATGTGTCTATTTCGACCACTGTGGCCCCTTAAAATCAGACGGGGCTTACAGGTATATCTTGGTGGAAGTGAATTCATGCTCAAGATTCCTGTGGATATGGCCTCAGTGCTCAGCTGACACCTGAGCTTTTATATAGGATTTTTGAGTCTTCATAGGGATATAAGCAATTGGTACATTACATTCCAACCATTGCCCTGCTTTAAGCTCACAGGCTTACAAAGAAGCTATTGGAAGTTTTGGTGTGGTCTTGTGGTACCCCTCCCTGTATCCTCCCAAGGGAAATACGATAGTGGAGAGGAAAAACCAGGACTTAAAGCAATCCTTAACAGCAAGGGTATTAGGCTCAGGTGGCAGTTGGGTAAATCACCTGTATGGGTCCAGAGGGCACTTAACAACATGCCAAGAAGATCCCGGGGGGCCGTACTCCATACAAAGTACTGTTCGGGATTTGAATGCGGGGTACCTGACCTCAACTTTGGCAGCACGGTGGCGGATGAAAAACCATTTGACACCATTGATCGTTTGGCTGTTTTACAGGAACTCAATGAATTTAAGGCATTACAAAGCAACATCCAAGTAATATGCACAGCCACTGGAAAAGTGAAAACTGTTATGACAAGACCTGCCTGCGTCCCAAAGATTGGGGACCTGGTCAGAGAAAACATTATGAACAAAAAAATCTTTGATCCATCTTACAGAGCACCTTCACCAGTCCTGGCTGTTGAAGGAACAAGAACAGCACTTTTTCTGCCTCATGGTAGGAAGAAAGAAAAGAGATTTGTCTCAATTGATCTGATCAAACCACACTATGTGGCTGGTACTCAATGGTAGGCCACGTGGGCTCCTAGGTAGCCACCTATCTCCTCTCGCTACCATACAAGAACTTCAAACAAAAAAATGAATAACCTTTGAAGATTCTATTCTAAGAAGTGAATGAGTTACCAGCAATGAAATAGAACTTGTTCCTATTGAAATTGAACAGCAACAAACTACAAATGAAACACAGATCTCAATTCTGCCTAACACTGACATTGTGATTATGTCTCGACAGGAGACATCTGCCAGTTCTACACAACCTGCTGAGCTGCCAAAGATATATCGAACTGTGTCTGGCTTCTTCATTGATTTTGATATTTTCTCATTGGATCCAAGTGAACAAAAGTTACAGCCACCGATTGTTTTCCACAAACAACAAATTTGTGATTTGTACCTTTGGCTGAAAAAGACTTACTTTGTTTTTCCCTGGCTACAGCTCTGGATTGCAATTGGTCTACTGTTAATAGTCCTCTGGTTAGTTGTAGTGACTGTCTTTCTCCTGCTCCTGAATTGACATTATCTCCCAGAACGCTCAGCAGTAAAACAAGTGAACTTGGGTACTTTGTCGGGCCATCAGAGGAAGTATTCTGTTGAGAAGCCACAAGCACAGGATTGGGCCTATAATTGATTGAACTGAACGTCATTGTCAGAGGAATACATGTGCGCATCAAAGACACAGAAGAAAAGAAACCTGAGGAGGTTTTTATTTATTTACTTTATTACAAATATTTTAAGAAATAAGACAATGACTGAACAGTGACTTTTCATTACCTCCGTTATTGTGATTTACTGATCGATGATTTCACAGTTCCACTTTAATACTCATTTTCCAGACAGGGGATGTGTATTTATTGTTGCAATTGTAGATCTTATTTGGTGGGGCTCTCTTTAAATTAAGGGGCAGATTTACAAGCTCCTTGCGCCACTTTTGCGTCACTTTTCCCATGTTAAAAGTGATCCAAAAGTGGCGCAAGGGGCTTGTAAATCTGCCCCTAAATTCTTTGGCTTTAGCTCAGACACAGCCTTTGTGCTAGGCGATGGCTCTTACAGCAGCAGCAATAGTGATGGCTTCAAGCAAAAGTATCCAAAACAAGGACACAACAAAGTTTAAGATCTCAACACCTGGCTGTCATCAGCCTTTCTGAGAAGTCATCGACTCATCATGCACAAACAAAATGGCGGCCCTGCTTAGATGTTTTGACACCTTTATCCAACGCCGTAGCCAAGGGGGTGATTGAGGTGATAATAAAGCCCTGCCAGTCTATATGTTTGTGTTATTCCCCCAAATCACTCGCCTCACTAGTGATGTTATTGTTATGCACTTAAACACTGCATTCAGGTGAACGCTTTTCTCTATTTGCTGGTGGTGGCTACAACATTTGTATAAACTAAATGGGAAGATTCCAGAGCCTTGCTGCCTCTTATGAATTAGAAACTGAAACTATTTTTGAAAAGAAAGTCAAATGTGAATGATGAATTGGGGGGTTATGTGGAAAGCTTGAAATGGAAAAGGAGATTTGGAACTTTCACTTACCTTTACCAAAAATCCAATGGCACTTTCCGTGGAGCACATTAAAGTGTTGTCAACTCAAACCTTTGCACAGCTCTTTGAAGTGCTGCCATGACTGAACCTGCAAATAAATTCAGACCCCACGACTCCCTGTCACACCAGCAAGTGAGAGGCATCATTGATGACCACCAGGGACAGTGAGTGCCCTCGTCAGATTAAGAAACAGAACAGCACAATCAACCAAGCATTTACTCACACATGTTTTTAAATGTGACACATTGCCAAAAATTGTACATTGCAAAACCAAAGCACACAATATACTTACATGATTAGCCACTGCATTATGAAATTTGTACATGTATATAGTTTTAGATGTCTTGAATGCTATGGTCTCCTGTATTTTGTCCATAATTAACTTTGTATTTAAATAACTGGTGATGGATACATGTTTATTATTATTATTATTATTTAAATTTGTAACACGGACAGCTACTCCAGGGAGTGTCCCGGCGCGAGACAAAGAAATGGTTGAAAGTTAAAATACACACTAATAGAGGAAGGTTTTGAGCTTTTTCTTAAAAATGACAAGATCTTGAACGCTATGTAGGGCCAGCGGGTGGGCGTTCCAAGCGAGAGCAGCTTTCCAAACAGCAGTGTTCCCACCAAGCCTTTGTTGGTTAGAGCGCAGTTGTCTCCCTGGGACATAAAAGGAAAATCTTCTCTGGAGATAGGTGGGCCCCCGGCCGTAAAGTTCAGTAAGTGCTTTTGTAAGCTAAAAATGTAGGCCAGGCCCTTAAAATGAGAGCTAATTTACAATATTAGCATGCCAAGTGCTGAATTCATTTTCTGCCATGAAAGATTGAGAGAGGCTGGAGGTAGAGGGAGGAGGAAGAATAGAAACACAAATTAAGAGAAAAAGAGTCTAGGAAAGGTGAGGAAATAAGAGAGCAGAAGCAAGAATGATAGAATGATGGATTAAAATGGAGAAAGTTGGAGAAAGAAACTTGTATTAAATAGCAGAGTTAATCAGATAGGCAAGTGAAGATGTGAAGATGTTATAAAACAAGCATGTTGTGAGAGGGGTACCAGGAGAAAGTGAGGAGGATAAATATTAGAGAAGTGAGAAAGGAGAAAAAACAATACAAATACAGGGACAATAGTAAGGCTTTTGAATAAGGATATATAAGGAGGAGAACAAGTGGAGAACAACAAGTTCTTTCTTCAAAGAAGATTTCTTAAAGCTCCTCCCAATTTAGTGGCACAACTGGGTGTAAATACTGAACCTCAGACGCCAACTCTTCCGAACACTTCTGGACCTGTGCATACCCTGCCAGGAAGAAAGACTTTTGTGCTGCTGAAAGGACTGCCACTCTGCTGGACTGCTGCTCCGAAGGACTGCTGCCTTGCTGTGCTGACCTGCTGTCCTCTTACCTGGGTGAGAAGGACTGTGCCTGCAACTTTGAGGCCAGGGCGTCAGAGTGACTCCACGGGCTACTTGGCTGGCCTCCTGATCACAAGCCTCAGGGACATAGGAGGTTTCCAACAACCTTGAACCCAGCACCTGGACTCAGTCATATGCGAGTCCTGCCCCCATATGGTGCCAATCCGCTCCTGGAACGTTTGAAATGTGCCTGATGGTGCTCTCCAGAGCCCAGCGTGGTCCCCATAGGACCCGACATGAAGCGATCCGATGATCCGCAAGGCCTCACTGCACAGTTTCCAGCTCTTTTTACCCATTGCAAAGCTCCACCAAGCCACGTCACACAGCTCCCAGGTACAGACGCACAGCTATGCAAAGCCCTGCAAAGCCTCACTGCACAGCTTACCTACATGTAAATTGGGTATAAGCCAATTCTAACATGTTTTAAGGAGAGAGCAGAAGCATTTTATCACTGGTCTGCAGTCGTAAAGTGCACAGAGTCCTAAGGCAGGCAATAAAGACATAAGCAAAAATAAGGAGGGGAAAGCAAAAACCTTACAGTCTTTTTTTTATTCTTTCTGGGTGTATGCTTGCATTAGCTTGGGCTTCCCTAAACCCCTCACTTTGGTACTAGCTATTACTCATATTCTCACTTCTTCCCCATTGTATACTGAGGTGTGGGGAGTTCTCTGCCACCGTGGCTAAATAGTAGATAGTAGAGGAGACGGCGGAAGTCTCTAGCCACAGATCTTAAGAATGGTTTTTTGTAATACTTAAGTAGCTTTACATTCTCCAAAATACAAAAATGTTTGTGGCTCTGGCACTTAGTGTTATCCGTAGCCTGATACCCACTGTTTACTTTAAAATATTTATATTGTATCACCTTCAACATTTAATGTAGCAAAAAAGATAATTTCTCATTGTGTAGATTTTTCATAATGAAAGTTGAACAGCGTATTTGTCCACTTGTTTAATAATTGGTGTGTAGTAAGGTTCAGTGTCCCACAAAACACCCCTTGAAGGCAGAACTCCCAATTAGAGGTCTCCACATCAGCAAAGATTGAAGTCCAACCTTGACCAGCCTGGTGGTATACTTGGCTTTACTTCCAGGGTTCTGAGGGGAGACATCCATTACAACACAGTCTTTACACAGCAATACGTTTACAACATGGACATTACAACGCAAGTCGTTACAACGACTTGTGCTGGATGGTGCTCTACACTTAGGAATAGTATGATTTACTATTCCAACACCTTCCCTACAGTTGTACACACTGGAGTTGGAATAGTAAATCATACTATTCCTATGCCCAGCGCCTCTAGCACATGTCTTTGTAACAAATTGTGTTGTAATGACCGCCTTGTAAACGTTTTGCGGTGCAAAGACTGTGTTGTAATGTCATTCATTTGGTTCTGAGAAATCACAGAAATATGGGTGGATCACTCCTCCACTCAAGATCTGATGCATCCCATTCAAAGCTGTGCCCCCCCAAGAAACATCAGGACCTCTAGTGATTTTCATAACATCTCCTGCTGTGACACTGCCAGGCTCAAGACCAAGCAGAGCATGACGGAGAAGACCAGCCAAAATGCCTGCTATCACCATGCCAGTAGAGTTTGAACGGACTCTCTAACCCCTCCCTTGAAGATCACACAAGCCCACCTTGTACAGCGCCCCTGGATCTCACTTCATAGGGGCGCTCCAAGGCTTGAGGACAGTCTCCATATGAGCAATGCAAACCCAGAGCGTCTGAAACTTCTTCTGGAGGATGTCAAGGTCTTATGGGGAAATACAAGAGCCACTATCGACCCAAAGTCCGTGACTCACATGGAGGTCACAAGCATTTGCCCGTACACCATCCAAGGGCTTAGTGTCATCAGCATTTATCCATACTCCATCCAAGGGCTTAGTGTCACCAGTGTTTACCTATGCAACATCCAAGGGCTTAGGGTCACAAGCGTTTACCAAAACACCATCTAAGGGAATAGTGTCACCAGCGTTTAGCCATACACCCTCCACAGGCTTAGGGTCACAAGCATTTACCCATACACCCTCCAAGGGCTTAGGGTCACCAGCATTTACCAATACATCATTTAATAGCTTAGGGTCACCAGCATTTACCTAAACACCATCCAAGGGCTTAGGGTCACCAGAGTTTACATAAACACCATCCAAGGGCTCCGGCCTTTACCCATACACCATCCAAGGGCTTAGGGTCACCAGCATTTACAAATACACCATCCAATAGCTTAGGGTCACCAGCATTTACATAAACACCATTCAAGGGCTTAGGGTCACCAGTGTTTACATAAACACCATCCAAGGGCTTAGGGTCACCAGCATTTACCTAAACACTATCTAAGGGCTTAGGGTCACCAGTGTTTACATAAACACCATCCAAGGGGTTGGGGTCACCAGCGTTTTCCTAAACACCATTCAAGGGCAAAGGGTCACCAGCGTTTACCTAAACACCATCCAAGGGATTAGGGTCACCAGTGTTTACATAACCACCACTCAAGGGCTTAGGGTCACCAGTGTTTACATAAACACCATCCAAGGGCTTAGGGTCACCAGTGTTTACCAATACACCATCCAAGGGCTTAGGGTCAACAGCGTTCACATAAACACCATCCAACAGCTTAGGGTCACCAGCATTTGCCCATACAAAATCGAACGGCTTACGGTCACCAGCGTTTTCCCATACACCATCGAAGGGCTTAGGGTCAACAGTGTTCACATAAACACCATCCAACGGCTTAGGGTCACCAGCGTTTTTCCAATAAGCCCTTGGATGGAGTATGGGTAAAGGCTGGTGGCCCTAAGCCCTTGTATGGTGTATGGGTAAACGCTGGTGACCCTAAGCCGTTGGATGGTGTTTATGTTAACGCTGGTGAAATTAAGCCCTTGCATGGAGTATGGGTAAAGACTGGTGACCCTAAGCCCTTGAATGGTGTATGGGCGAATATCGCCCCATAATGCTTTGCAGGGCCTTTGGTTGGGATTGTATTTGTGCCCATAACTTTGCTTGGGGTGGTGCTAGGAGGATGGGACCACCACCGAATCGTTCAGCATGATAGGCTGTTTGTGTTCAAGGCATCTGCTTGTCCCCCCCCAGGTTAGGGGTGACCACAAAATCATCACCTCTCATTTCCTGGTATTTTCCAAAGTTCACTTTGTGAATTGGTTATATGCTTTTTAGCATGTGAAGGCAAAGTTGTTTTATCAAAGAGTTGTGGGTTCAGTAGCTATCCCCACTACGTAGCGGAGTTGGAATTATTGCATGAATTCTGTGTTTTCAATTAAATGCGGTTAGCAAATTTCCACAACCTCAGCTAGAGGAGCGGAGTTCATTGTCCACGGTTCGAATAAAGCTCTGTGGGCTACTTACAGAGAGCTGACTGTGTTTCTGGGTTCATTGTTCTCAGGGGTGTAGTACAAGTTTCTCTGTACAGACACCCCCTCTACACATGAGGGATCATGTGTAGAGCTTATGTATAGCCTATGAATATCTGTGAGTCACAGAGTTTCTGGGGCCCCTCACCTCTTCAAGCCTCTCCTTTGCCCATTGCTTTGCACACTCCAGCCCTGCCCACCATCTTGAGTCTGAGGGCCCATCCCCTGTCTCTGGGGCCCCTCACCTCCTAGAGGGCCACCATTGCCCATTGCTTTGCACACCCCAGCCCTTTGCACCATCTTGAATCTGAGGGCCCATCCCCGGCCTCTGGGGCTCCTCACCTCTTCAAGGGCCACCTTTGCCCATTGCTTTGCACGCACCAGCCCTGTGCACTATCTTGAATCTGAGGGCCTATCCTTGGCCTCTGGGGCCCTCACCTCCTGGAGGGCCACATATGCACACTTCAGCCCTGCGCTGCATCTAGAGTCTAAGGGGCCTATCTGTTGTCTCTGGGGTCCCTCTCCTCCTGGAGAGTCATCTTTGCCCATTGCTTTGCCCTCTCCAGCCCTGCGCACCATCTTGAGTCTGAGGTCACATCCTCTGCCTCTGGGGCCCCTCACTTCTTCAAGAGCCCTCTTTGCCTATTGCTTTGCACACTCCAGCCCTGTGCTTCATCTTGAGTCTGAGGGCCCATCCTTGGCCTCTGGGGCCCTTCACCTCCTGGAGGGCCACCTTTGCCCATTGCTTTGCACACTCCAGCCCTATGCAGCATCTTGAATCCGAGGGCCAATCCCCGCCTCTGGGGCCCCTAACATCTTCAAGGGCCACCTTTGTCCATTGCTTTGCACACCCCAACCCTGTGCACCATCTTGAATCTGAGGGCCTATCTTGGCCTCTGGGGCCCTTCGCCTCCTGGGGGGCCACATTTGCACATTGCCTTGCACACTCCAGCCCTGCGCAGCATCTTGAATCTGAGGGCCCATCCCCAGCCTCTGGGGCTCCTCACCTCTTCAAGGGCCACATTTGCCCATTGCTTTGCACACTCCAGCCCTATGCAGCATCTTGAATCCGAGGGCCAATCCCCGCCTCTCGGGCCCCTAACATCTTCAAGGGCCACCTTTGGCCATTGCTTTGCACACCCCAACTCTGTGCACCATCTTGCCTCTGAGGGCCCAACCCTGGCCTCTGAGGTTCCTCACTTCTTTAAGGGCCATATTGGACCTGCAACATTGGCGTGGGTCTCCCTTCCATTTTTTTAGCTGTTGCCTCCTCTGTTTTTGCTATGTTTTGCTGGTCTAGATGCTTTGGGCACTTTGCCACTGCTATTCAGTGTCAAACTGCAAGTGCTCCCTATTGTAAATTGTTGCATTGGATTAGTGACTCCATGATTGGCTTATTTGATTTACTTGTCAGACCCTAGTACAGTGAACCATGTGTGTCCAGGGCCTGTAAATCGAATGCTGCTGTTGGCCTTGCGGCACTGGTTGTGCCACCCACAGAAGCAGCTTGTAAAGTGTGTCTCTGGCCTGCCATTGCAGAGCCTGTGTGCAGTCTGGGACTGCCATGTTGACTTGGCAAGTGCACATACTTGCAAGCCCCTAAACCTTCCCTTTTCTACATATTAGTCACCCCTAAGGTAGGCCCAAGGGCGGGGTGCATTGTATGTAAAAGGTAGGACATGCCCTGGTGTGTGTAACATGTTCTAATAGCGAACTACAGACAGGAACAAGAATGTCACAAAAAGCGGGAATAAGTGAGAAAAGTTGGGAATTACATATACACAATGTATATAATAATATAACTCATGAGGTGTTGAAGAAATCGGAACCTGGGCCAGACACTCCGCAGGAGGTTAAAAATACAAAAATTGGCCATGACCCCTTTTCAGGGAAAATATCACAACATGAAGAAACTTTAGTTCAGCTCAATAAGGTTCTATATGAGAATAGTTTACAGGATTATATTAATAATGACTCAAACATTTTAATTGACAATAACTAATAATTAAAAAATTAAAAACAGAAGGAGCAGCAGGGCCTAATGGACTTCCGAATGCAATCTTCAAACACAATGTAGAATTTTGGGCAAATCTTTTCATTCCACTTTTTAATTATTTGCATATACAAAATAAGATCATCAATTCGTGGAAAGGGAGCATTTTTCATCCTATATATAAAAACGGTAATCGCAATGAGCCTAGTAATAATTATAGGCTCGTTGCTTTAACGGATGTTGACGGAAAACTCTATACCTCCTGCTTATTATTACAGCTACAGGACTGGATGGAGGGGAAAGGTTTAATTCCCAAATATCAAACTGGTTTTAGGCAAGGAATGGGCACAAACACAAACCTGTCAGCGATTGCACTCTTTATAGAGAAAGCCATTTTAAAGAAATCGGGTTTATTTGTATGTTATATTGATTTAAAATCGGCTTTTGACAGGGTTTCACAAGAACGACTATGGTCAAAATTGAAAGGCTATGGAATACCGCAACAACTGATAAACACTATGATATCCCTCCATAGTGAAAAACCTGGGCCCTGGTGAAGCTGGGAGATGGCAGCATAGCATCAGGCAAGATAAATATAACAAATGGGTTGAAACAGGGGTGTGTCCAGGCCCCAAGACTTTTTAATTTCTTCCTTGCAGACCTAGATAACCATTTGTCAAACGTTAATGGCCATCCTCCGAAATTGGCAGAGAATCACATACTGTACCTGCAATATGCAGATGATATAGTTGTCTGAAGCCAAACCCCTATCGGTTTGCAAAGAGTCATCGACCATCTGATTATCTACTTAGACCAACAGGGGCTGGAGGTAAATAGGAAAAAAACTAAGGTGCTGCATTTAGTGGGCCCCAGACCTAAAAGAAAATTCAAGTGGTTCGCCAATTGTAATGAAATAGAGGAAGTTGGCAGCTATAAGTATCTGGGTATTAATTTAGGGCGCTGCATGTCCTTCAAAGATCGATAAAGTGCAAAGAGAGCAAAAGCCCAAACCTAAATTTTTGCCTATAAACAGCTCCATTTAAAATTGAGTTGCCCATCTTACAGTCAACTTTTAAAAACAATGGCAGCGCAATTACTCCCTGCATTGGCTTACGGACTTGAAATATGGCATGGTCGGGAATCTGAAATTTTAAACGATTTACAAACAAAAGTGTACAAAGCTGTCTCCAAAGAGCAGCGTCACCAGCACAGATTTGCCTGGAATTTGGACTCCAAAATCAGAAATTCCAGAGGCAATCTGTCTTTGTGAAATTATGTTGGAAATTTCGCTCTTCGGAACAGGGCACCTTGAATAATCTATGCTGGTCAGTAATAAAGGCCCAGTTTGATGAAAAAATCCTGTGTTCATGAGGTGAATACCTCTCGAAGAACTGGGCATTCAAGAGGCATGGGATAGCAAGATGGAGAGAGTGGCGTTCAACAAAGTGTGCAACGGTTCCGCAAACAATTATCTTGTTTAGAAGACAAAAACACAATGGTAAAAAGGCGACATTCCTGGACAGTGATACATTCATATGTACATTTTAAACCTCAAGCCTATCTAGAAGCTCATTTTAATTTATGCCTGAAAAAGAAGTTTATGCTGTATCGGTTTGGGGGATACGAAACAAACGATTTGCAACCAAGTTGGAAAGGGAAATACGATAATGCAACTTGCAGATTATGTGGATATCACAATGAGTCCCTTTGCCACATGATGTGTGTCTGTCCAGCAGTTGGTGAAGCAAGAAAAACGATCTTAAAAACGATCTTAACAGAACTTAACATATGTGTTAGACGGGGACCTGGAGGGTCGGCCGAGTACAGGGGGAGAGGCCTCCGGTGAGGGCCATCTCCAGCAATCGTACAGACAAGTAACTTCCCCCCCACAGATGGACACCACACAAGGATAGGGTCAACACTCTTTATATATGATTCTTAAGTCAGAGGTATCAACGGTACAGTGAGGTCGGGACACGAGGGTCCTCTCAATTCTAGTCTCTGAGGGGGAAAGGGTAGCGGGACAGTCTTGGTTCCGGTCTGGTACGGGGTGGCAAGATGGGTAGCTCACAATCCTCGAGCTCGGAGATCTGGAAGGTCGGGCCGCGGCAGCGCCAGCCGGCTAGGATGACAAGTCTCACTTGAGAAGGGCCGCGGCAGCGCCAGCAGGCAGGAGTGATGGTTCACAAGGATGGGCCGCGGCAGCGCCAGCAGGTCTCGACGATGGTTCACAAAGATGGGCCGCGGCAGCGCGAGCAGGTCCCGACGATGGTTCACAAGGATGGGCCGCGGCAGCGCCAGCAGGTCCCGACGAAGGTGTAGGTTGCAGAGGGCCGCGGCAGCGCCAGCAGGCAGGATCGATGATTCACAAGGCAGGGCTGCGGCAGCGCCAGCAGTCCGTCAAGGATGAGTTCTTCAAGGTGTCTCTCGACTCCAGGATACAACTGCCTTCCTGCTCTGGAGCTGCCCCAGTTATAGGTCTGGCCTCCTTTGATGTCCGGACCCTCGCGCTTGGAGGTTGGGAGGTCCGGGATGAGGGAGTCCAGACACCCAGCAGGGGGGTGGAGCCAGCGCCCGGGGAGGCTGGGGGCGATCGGCACCTGGCGGGGGAGAGCCATCGACGCTCCTTCCTCCCATTGACTTGCCAAGTGGTTCCTTCACCTCCTGGGAGGATGGTGGTGCCGCGATGTCGGGGCCTAGCCAGGCCCTGAGTTGGGGTCGAGCTGAGGCCACGCGGCCTCGTGATGCAGTGTCAAAGATGGCGGCGGAGCCGGGGCATTGCTGCTGAAGGTGGCCCGGGCCGGCCGATGTCGTGGTGTTCGGGAGCAGGCGTCCCGTTGGGGACGGGTTGCAGGTTGCTCCGGCGGGTTGTCGGTGTGGTTCTTCTGGTGACACTGGGAGAGCCGGTGTTCGGGTCTTCCTATGCGGGGAGGGAGCGGCCCGTGCACGAGGCCTGTCCAACATGCGTCCCCCCCAGCTGAAGGCAGGGAGAGTCACCCATCTTCTTGGGTACTCTCCTCGCCGAGGCGGAAAAAGCGTGACAGGCCATCTGCGTTGGCGTGGCCCTGGCCAGGGCTATGCTCCACAGTGAAGTCCATCCCCTGCAGGGAGATGGACCATGGCAACAGTTTTGGGTTCTCCCCCGCATCTGCATCAGCCATTGCAGGGGTCTATGGTCTGTTTGTACCCGGAAATGGGTACCGAAGAGGTAGGGCCGGAGTTTCTTGAGGGCCCATACTACTGCGAAGGCCTCCCGCTCGATGGTGCTCCAGCGCTGCTCTCGGGCCAGCAGGCGTCGGCTGATGAAGGCCACTGGCTGGTCGACTCCCTCAGCGTTGAGTTGCGAGAGTACTGCCCCAACGCCATGATCGGAGGCGTCCGTCTGGACGATGAATTCCCGGCTGTAGTCGGGGGCCTGGAGCACGGGGGCAGTGCACATGGCGGCCTTCAACTTTTCGAAGGCCGCTTGACAGTCCGGAGTCCAGTTGACGGTTTCGGGGTTTTTCTTGGAGGTGAGTTCTGTGAGGGGCCCCACAATGCTGCCATAGTCCTTAACAAACCGCCGGTAGTATCCGGTGAGCCCTAGGAAGGCTCGGACCTCGGTTTGGGTGACAGGAGATTGACAGGACTGGATGGCAGCGATCTTGAGCTGAAGGGGGGCCACCAGACCGCTCCCCACTTGGTGTCCGAGATAGGTCACGGACCCCTGGCCGATCTGACATTTTTTGCTGGCTTTGATGGTGAGGCCGGCCCGCTGGAGGGCGTGCAGGACTTCTCTGAGGTGGTGAAGGTGGTCAGACCTGTGACGACTGTACACAGCGATATCGTCCAGGTAGGCGGCGCTGAATTCTTCGAGGCCCGCCAATACCTTGTTCACAAGTCGTTGGAAAGTAGCTGGGGCGTTTTTCATGCCGAATGGCATCACGTTGAAGTGGTAGCGGCCATCCGGGGTAGAGAAGGCGGATCGCTCTTGGGCTCTGGGGGTGAGGCCGATCTGCCAGTAGCCCGCTGTTAGGTCGAAGATGCTCAGGTAGCGGGCGGCCCCCATGCGGTCAATCATCTCATCCGCCCGGGGGATGGGGTGAGCATCGGTTCAGGTCACAGCGTTCAGGACCCGATAGTCTACACATAACCGGAGCTCGGGGGCGACACCCGGGGCGGCAGCCTTGGGGACCAGTACGACTGGGCTGGCCCAGGGGCTGTCGGAGGGCTCGATCACTCCTAGCGCCAGCATTTTGGAGACTTCGTCCTGGATGCAGGTGCGCACCCTATCTGGCACTCGGTACGCCCTGTGTCGAATCGGCGGACTATCTCCGGTGTCCACGTCATGAAGGCACCAGGGGGTGACCCCTGGGGTGAGGGAGAACAGATCCGAAAATTGCAGCAGGAGAGCCCGGCAGTCTTGGTGTTGTTCCGGGGACAAGGCCTCGGAGAGTCTGACCCCGTCCACGGAGCCATCTTTTTCACGGGTCCTCAGTAGGTCCGGGAGGGGCTCAGAGTCTTCTTCTGTCCCACTATCTGTTGCCATGAGTAGGCTGAGCTCCGAGCGTACGAAGTGGGGTTTGAGTCTGTTTGCGTGGAGGACTCGGAGCGGGTTCCGGGGGGACTCCATGTCTATTAGGTAGGTGACAGGACCCTTGCGCTCTATCACTTTGAAGGGTCCTGTCCACTTGTCTTGCAGGGCACAAGGTTCGACTGGAGACATCACCCATACTTGCTGGCCTGGTTCGAACTCGATGGAGGAGGCATGTTGATCGTACCATTTCTTCATGTCCTCCTGACTGGCCTCAAGGTTGGCTTTGGCGAGTTCCCTGAATCGCTGGGTCTGGTTGCGGAGGGTCAAGAGATACTTGTACACGTCCGGAGGGGTCTTCTGGGGGGCCATCTCCCATCCTTCCTTGACCAGGCTGAGGGGGCCCCGGACGGGGTGTCCGTACAGGAGCTCGAATGGGCTGAAGCCGAGGGATTTCTGGGGAACTTCTTGATAGGCGAAGAGGAGGCACGGGAGCAGCACGTCCCATTGGCGACATAGGGGTTCTTCCAGGCCCATGATCATTCCCTTGAGGGTACGGTTAAACCGCTCGACCAGTCCACTTCCTTGTGGGTGATAAGGGGTCGTGAAGCGGTAGGTGACCCCACACTGTTGCCAGAGAGACCTCATGTATTTTGAGATAAAGCTCGTGCCCCTGTCGCTGACGACCTCCCGGGGGAAGCCCACTCGAGAGAAGATCCCCATCAGGGCTCGGCCTACCACGGGTGCTGTCACAGTTCGAAGAGGAATGGCCTCGGGGTACCGGGTGGCGTGGTCCACCAGGACTAGGATGAACCGGTGCCCCTGGGCCGTTCGGGGGTCTAGGGGCCCCACAATGTCTATTCCCACCCGGATTGTTACATCGCATTGAGGCACCATCTTGTCACATCGTCACCGGGCCACATTAAGAAACGACGCATCAACTTCCTCACAGAGTAAGGAAGCGGAGCATCACCTCCCCTGCGCTGCAGTAAGAAACCGACGCATCCACTCTCCTGAGCGTAAGGAACGGCGCATCAACTTCCCTGCAATCCTTTTCTTTGTATTACGTGATGCATCCCAGGTACTATAAGAGCAAAGTGTCACCTTGCCCAACCATACTGAACTAAGCTATTTTCTAAAATTTTAAAGACTTATTTTTGATTACAGTATTGTGGATTTTTGGTGTTTGGTCTTGTGTTAAGTCTAGTAAAGAATACTTTTTTTTCTAAACTGGTGTGGTTTCCATTTGTAGTGTTTTCACTGTATTGCTGTATGTGTTCACAAATGCTTCCCACACTGCCTCTGAGATAAGCCTGTCTGCTCGTGCCAAGCTACCAAGGGGTTGAGCAGGGGTTATTTAGGAGTGTATGCCCCATTCCCTGACAAGAAGCAAGGGTCCCTATTTGTACAAAGGTACCTACCTCTACCAATTAGAGACCCCCATTTCTAACAGGCTACCTTTGCCAGTGGCTTTGCACACTCCAGCCCTGCACAGCATCTTGAGTCTGAGGGCCCATCCCCGGCCTCTGTGGC
Source organism: Lissotriton vulgaris (assembly GCF_964263255.1). Classification (NCBI taxonomy): domain Eukaryota; kingdom Metazoa; phylum Chordata; class Amphibia; order Caudata; family Salamandridae; genus Lissotriton; species Lissotriton vulgaris. The sequence continues at coordinate 1,151,582,527 of NC_141698.1, forward strand.
CCTCACCTCCTGGAGGGCCACCTTTGCACACTTTAGCCCTGCACAGCATCTTGAGTCTGAGGGCCCATCCCCGGCCTCTGTGGCCCTCACCTCCTGGAGGGCCACCTTTGTACACTTTAGCCCTGCACAGCATCTTGAGTCTGAGGGCCCATCCCCGGCCTCTGTGGCCCTCACCTCCTGGAGGGCCACCTTTGTACACTTTAGCCCTGCACAGCATCTTGAGTCTGAGGGCCCATCCCCGGCCTCTGTGACCCTCACCTCCTGGAGGGCCACCTTTGCACACTTTAGCCCTGCACAGCATCTTGAGTCTGAGGGCCCATCCCCGGCCTCTGTGGCCCTCACTTCCTGGAGGGCCACCTTTGCACACATTAGCGCTGCACAGCATCTTGAGTCTGAGGGCCCATCCCTGGCCTCTGGGGCCCTCACCTCCTGGAGGGCCACCTTTGCACACTTTAGCCTTGCACTGCATCTTGATTCTGAGGGCCCATCCCCGGCCTCGGGGCCTCCCTTGTTTAGAGGTCCCTGGCCCTGCACCCCTGCACTCTTCTCCACCACCCCCAGCCCTCATCCATCTGCCGAAGGGCCCCCCCTGGAGGAGTCTGTTGTGACCGGATGCGCCTCCCTCGGAGGTCACATGAAGCCAGAGCTCTGAAGGCGGAATCAAGTCTCAAAATATCTTGTTTTCTTTTGCAGAAGGCTCTCGAGCCTGCTCGTGGTTGGGGGGGAGGGGTTAGTGGACGCTGCCTCCGGTTACTTAGGCCTCTGTGGGTGTGAACAGAGAGGTGAAACAACAGCGAGGCTCTTATAAATGAGTGCTGGGCTCTGGAGCGACACATCACAGCTGTCTCTGTGAAGGAGACACCATCAGACTGAAGGAGAGAGAGAGAGAGAGACAGGGAGAGAGACAGGCAGTGAGACACTCCCAAAAGGAAGGAGAGAGAGTGAGAGAGAGAAAGAGACAGGCAGTGAGACAACTCCAGAAGGAAGGAGAGAGAGAGAGAGAGAGAGAGAGAGAGAGAAAGAGCCAGGGCAGTGAGGCACCTCAAGAAGGAAAGAGAGAGCCAGGCAGTGAGACACCCCCAGAAGGAAGGAGAGAGAGAGAGAGAGAGAGAGTCAGGGCAGTGAGACACCCCCAGAAGGAAGGAGAGAGAGATAGAGAGAGAGAGTCAGGGCAGTGAGACACACCCCGAAGGAAGGAGAGAGAGATAGAGAGGGAGATAGAGTCAGGGCAGTGAGACACCCCCAGACGGAAAAAGAGAGAACTTGAGAGGGAGATAGAGATAGAGATAAAGAGAGAGAGAGAGAGAGAGAGAGAGAGAGAGAGAGAGAGAGAGAGAGAGAAAGAGAGAGAGAGAGACGGGCAGTGAGACACCTCAAGAAGGAGGAAGAGAGAGCCGGGCAGTGAGACACCCCAGAAGGAAGGAGAGAGAAAGAGAGAGCAGGGCAGTGAGACACCCCCAGAGGGAAGGACAAAGCCACGGGGCAGTGAGGGTCCCTCTCATCGAGGGGTTCTTGAGCCGTCCAGCAGCTCTTTACTCTTCTGCTTCGGGGGCCCGGGTGTCTCTTGGCAAGAGTGATCTGTCCGAGGGGCTTCTATCCCCTGGAAGGATGCTGGCAACCCTGAGGCTGCGCATGGACTATGGGACCCTGGTGCTGCTGCACCTGCTGCTCCTCACAGGAGGGGCCCAGGGGGCCCCGGAGCTCAGCTGCAGCCTCAACATGCTCCCGAACCGGGTGTCCCGGCGGGGGGGGGACCTGGTGCTGGGGGCCGTCCTGCAGTTTGGCACCGAGAGCTCTGGCCCCATCCCCAGCTTTGAGGACAGACCGGTGCTCATCGACACATCCTAGTGAGTATGTTCATGTCGAGATCATGGGATGGGCATGCATTTCAGCGGCATGGATGTGTTTCTATTTAGGGTGACCAGGCGTCCCCGTTTTGCCAGGACGGTCCCAGTTTTTAACAGCTGTCCCAGCAAATTTCAAGAAATGTAGCTCATGTCCACGTTTTTAAAGAGGGTCGACTGAAAACGGTGGGAGGTGTTTTTTATGTTTTACAAAGCAGTTAAAGTTCAGAAATTTGTATAGCGCACTACTCACCCAGAGGGTCTCAAGGCGCTTGGGAGAGGGTGGGTGCATTACTTATCGAATAGCCAGGTTTTTAGCTGCTTTCTAAAGGAGAGGTCGTTCTGTGTAAGGCGAAGGTGAGTGGGGAGAGAATTCCAGGTTTTGGCCGCTAAGTAGGAGAAAGATCTTCCTCCCATGGTGGATCTATTGGTGCGTGGAATTGCAGCGAGGGCTTGATTGGATGAACGTAGTTGGCGGGTGGGTGTGTAGAAGGACAGTCGTTTGTTGAGGCATTCGGGTCCTAGGTCGTAGAGGGCCTTGTGTGCTTGGGTTAGGAGACGGAACATTACTCTCTTGTTGACTGGAAGCCAGTGGAGATCTTTCAGGTTACCGTAAATGTGGGCTTGGCGGAGGATGTCGAGTATGAGTCTGGCTGAGGCGTTTTGGATGCGTTGTAGTTTTTTCTATAGTTTGGCTGTGGTTCCGGGGTAAAGGGTGTTTCCATAATCTAGTCGGCTAGTGACTAATGCATGGGTGACTGTTTTTCTTGTTTCGGTGGGGATCCAGTGGAAGATTGTTTTGAGCATACGTAGGATGTTGAAGCATGATGATGTAACGGCGTTGATTTGTCTGGTCATCGAGAGGGAGGAGTCTAGGATGAAGCCCAGGTTCTGTGCGTGATCTGTAGGTATGGGTGCTGTACCCAAAGCCGGTGGCCACCAAGAGTCGTCCCAAGCAGAGGGGGATGATCCTAAGATGAGGACTTCCAATTTGTCTGAGTTTAGTTTTAAATGGCTGTTCTTCATCCATTCGGCTACTTCTTTCATTCCTTCGTGTGGCGGTGTTGGGGTCTTTGGTGAGGGAGAGGATTAGCTGGGTGTCGTCAGCGTATGAGATGATGTTGAGGTCGTGTTGGCGTGCGATGGTTGTGATGGGACTCATGTACACGTTGAAGAGGGTGGGACTGAGTGATGATCCTTGTGGTACGCCGCAGATGACTTCGGGGCCTCAGATTTGAATGGGCAGAGGCGGACTCTTTGTGTTCTTCCGGCGAGGAACGAGATGATCCAGTCCAAGGCTTTACCTTGTATTCCGATGTTGTTGAGGCGTTGTATGAGGGTGTTATGACAGACGGTGTCGAAGGCGGCGGAGAGGTCAAGTAGGATGAGGGCAACTGATTTTCCTTTGTCCAGTAGCGTTCGGATGTCATCCGTAGCAGCGATGAGGGCGGTTTCGGTGCTGTGTTTGGCTCGAAAGCCGGACTGTGAGTGGTCAAGTGAGTTGTTGGATTCAAGGAAGGCGGCGAGCTGGCTATTGACGGCTTTCTGGATGAATTTGGCCGGGAAGGGGAGGAGTGAGATGGGGCGGTAGTTCTTGAGTTCAGAGGGGTCCACTGTGGGTTTCTTCAGAAGGGCGCTGAGTTCGGCATGTTTCCAGCTTTCTGGGAAGGTAGCGGATTTCAGGGGGCAGTTGATAAAATCGCAGAGGTGGGGTGCGATGATGGAGTTTGCTTTGTTGAAGATGTGGTGTGGGCATGGGTCAGTTGTTGAACCTGAGTGGATAGAGTTCATCAGATGGATGGTGTCTTCAGTAGTGATTGGGTTCCAGGCGCAGAGGTTGTGAGGGTGCTGTATTGGATCGGAGGTGGGTGGAGTGGGTTGTTCTTCGGGCAAGTTTGCAAAGCTGTTATGAATGTCGATGATTTTTTTGTGGAAGAAAGAGGATAGGGAGTCGCAGAGGTCTTGGGAGGGAGTGATGTCGTTGGTGCCGGCGGTGGGGTTGGTAAATTCTTTGACAATGTTGAATAGTTCCTTGCTGTTTTGGGCGTTGTTGTCGAGTCGATCCTTGAATGCTGATTTCTTGGTGGATCTGATCAATTGGTGGTGTTTGCGGGTGGCGTCCTTGAAGGAGGTCAGGTTGTTAGTGGTTGGGTTTTTTCTCCAGGTTTTTTATGTTTTTTATGTTTTCCAAAGCAGGAATAGTTAGCAATTGTTTCAAGAAAGCAATTTAATTAACAGGCAAGCTACAGGGCTTAACAATTACATTTATTGTATGTTCTTACTGCCTGCTCTGTAATTCTCTGCTGAGGAGCGCTCTCATCACTTGAAGTAAAATTGTACTCCTTCTTCTATTTTTATGAAATGTCCCGGTTTTTGGCTTTAAAATTCTGGTCACCTTATCTATGTTTAATGGCAGGGGCATTCCAACAAGGTACGGTATCCATAGCAACCACCTGATGGCACACACTTTAGCATCGCTTGTTTCTGGAGCAGGGAGGGAGGGGGCCGGGGCAGGCAGAGGAGCACACGGGGTGAAGGAGGGAAGCGCTGGGATCTCAGGGCTGCTCCTGTGCATTGATCCAGCAGAGGGACCCCCGCAGGTTGAAAGACAGGAAGCTTAAGGCAGACTCGTGGTTCGGTTCAAGGAGGGTCTGATTGGGATGAATCACAGTTAGATCTGTTTGCACCTTCAGTCAGACTCGCCTCTGCCTCCACTTTGTAGGGGGGAACTTCCTCCAGGGCAGCAGAGTGGCCAGGAACGCTCTTCATGTATGGGGGGGCTTCCCCTCTGCTGGCCCTACATCTGCCCCCCGTCTGGGATGAAGCTCGTCCGACACTTGCCACCCACTCAGGGTTCCAGCTCCTCCTCGCCAGTATCTCATGCTGTAGCGCCTCTCTGCTCTGCTCCGCGCACTGGGCGCTCATTGTACCTGCATCTGCCACCCTGCCCTGCCACTGTCCGGATGAAGGGGGTCATTGGACAGGGCAGATGCCAATTGCCAGCCTGCCCCCTCTGCTCCAACACATGTCCTGCCCCCCCCCCCCAGCCAGGTTATGGCCACAAACCCTCAGGGAATGATTCTCTTACTCAGACTATGCATGAACTGGCCAAGCGCTTCGAAGATGGGAGAACCCCGGAAGATGAGGCAGATTTACAAGAATCTGACGCATCTGTACAGATGTGTCAGTTTCCCTGCGCCTCCATTCGAAACCCTTGCGCCACCATGGATGTGCCGTATTTTCAATACGCCGCACCTTGGCGCAAGGATCGACATATGCATCATAAATTCTGACATATCTGTTGACGCAGAGGTCTCGCATTGACGGTGTTGCTCATGAAAGTGTCGCAACTCCAGCAATGCGTCACAGCAGATGGATGAGTCCCATGTACAAAGCCTCGTCTTAGCAGGCATAGGGATTTTGAAGCAGGGACGGCATAGAGTGACGCAGTGAAATGTAAACTTCACTGTGTCAGTTCTACATGGCTTTGGGCCCGATTCACAGAATAAACTTAAGACTCAATCCTAAACTTACTACTATTTTGGTATTCACAGAAGTTAGGATTTTGTCTTAAATTTGTCTTAAGACAGACTTAAGACAAAATCCTAACTTTTGTGAATACCAAAAGTAGTGAGTGCATTCTGTGAAGGCTAAAATAGTAGTAAGTTTAGGATTGAGTCTCAAGTTCATTCTGTGAATCGGGCCCTTTATGCGCGGTAACGGCCACCCTGCATACTTTATACCTGATGCAGGTAAATTGCGTCGCAGGGCTTTACAAGGTGACGCATCTCCCTAGATGAGTCATGATTAAATTAGCTGCAACCTGGCCCATTGTTTACGCCGCTTCTCCCTCACAAAAAGTGGCTCAACGTTAGTGCAAAAGTGTAGCGAGGGGCTTGTAAATCTGGTCCCAAATCTACAAAGAAGTGACGCTATGCAATACTGTAACCAAAGCTGGCTCGCTGCGTCAAAGGCAGCACGCAGGACTGAGCCTGCCTATGTCGAATTGGCACTCTTTCTCCGCCTGCGCTGCGCACCTCTGGCTGCCTTGAGTCAAGCACACAGCCTTGAGCCATACTGCAGGGGGGGTGTAATAATGGCAGGACATAATACTACGCTTACATATAGCTTCAGAGAGGTGTGGTGATAGAGGGGCCTTTTTAATCGACCCTGGTAGCCTGAAGGCCCTACCTGGCCCTGCTAGAGTAAATCTGAAAATATGCTTGAAATCCCACAATTTTTGCTATGTATAATCAGCAAATGGGATCCCACAGATTCCCTTAATTTCAGGTTTATGGGCCCAAGCGAAAGGCCGAAGGTCACACCTTATGTTAGCAAAATCCACTGGGCCTAAATCATTTTTAAAACGTGCCTTTCTAGTGTGCAGGACACAGCGAGGTAACTTGAGCAACTTTGGAAAAGTACAGTAGGCTTTCACAAGCGCCATTTCAAGACACCCCACTCTCACACGTACACGAGACTCAGCTGGTGCAGAGGCAGATTGACACATTTCAGGGACTTTCCACTGAAACACGTAAGTTCCGCTCGCACATATATTTTTAGAAATGTACAGGACAAGAAGTCTTTGTCTATGTTCTGGGGTCAAGCAGGGCCAACCAACCATTGGGACACCTGACCACTCCCACTGTCCTAGGACAATGCGGTCAAAGCCACCTGCGTCAGAAAAGGCGTCAGAACAGTGTTAGTTCTGCATTTTTCAGGTATATTAGATTCAGCCCGTCAAATCTAAAGCCAGAGCTCTGCTGATGCGACCTTTGCATGCAAGCTCTCCGGCTAGCCGATTGTCTGACTTGGGACTTCAAATCCTCTCTCTCAGGTGGTAGACTTCCTAAGCCAGATAATACTTTTGTCTTTTTAAATCTCTGTCCTTGCTCTGTATTTTCCATTCACACCCAATTCCTTGCATTTTTAGGTTCCCTTAAACTACTAGGCCCTGCTGGGATAGTCTTCATAGTTAAGGTGCTTCAAGGCACTAGACTTTATAGAGTGTTCTGCTTTCCCTAACTAATTTCTATTGTGCCTTTTAAAAGATCCCAGTCCTTTTTGCACCTTGGATCTCTTTGGAATGTTAAAACTTGCATGGGTAATACTCTTCAGAAAAGCACCTTTGTAGGCGCTATGGTTTCTTTGAATGTATTCTGAATGTGAACTTGCGTTTTGTTTTAACCCTGACAGATTAAAGTCAGACTTTCAAATATTTCATTGCTCAGGCTGATCAATTAATAAATGCGTTTTTCTGATGTACTTAAGACTTAACAAATAAAATGCCACTTTAAATGTGATCTTTGTCACCTCATATCATTGCTCCTTGTTCCTCAGTGAAGTGTGCGTCGGTGACCTGTGACCACGGCTCGTGACCACAGCAGGGTTGTTTGTAGGTTGTGACTCGTGACCACACCCCAGAGGGCTTTCCTTCCCCCTCAACAGTGGCACAGCGGCCAGAGCGCAGGGCTCCCCGTGTGCTCCCGGTTCCGGTGGCAGCTTAGAATCATGTGACGCTGGGCAATAGCTCGCTTCGTACCCCTGACACCCTTCGGGCTGATAACTTCATGCTTTATTATTGTATTACTTTTCCGAGTTAGAATGTGTACTATACGAGACACAAAAGAAGAAAGAGAAAAAACATGTTTCTTCAACGTTGCGCCTGCCTCGAAGAGGCGACAGACCTGTGTGTAGCAATGTCAGTAGACAGGGATTCGCGTCGAAACCTGTGGGTGGTTGCATGGGACACGACGTGAGTCAAACGAGCGCACAGCACTTCCTTCTGGCCCTGCAGTTTTGAAAGTAAATCCAAGTTTTACCGGTTTGTGCCACTTTTGTGACACAAACCCAGCACAAAGTGTTAGTAAATCTCAACCAATGAGAGCCGAACCATCCCCTGTCAGTAAGTTTAGAAGCAAAAGACAAAACATCACAACACAAAGCATGGAAAGTTCTGTCACAAAACTGAACATGAAAAACACAACAGAAGGGCAGGTGCTCGAGGAAAAGGGGAAGGAATAAAAAGTTAAAAATGAAATATTATGTGAAGCAAAGGCCCGTGCATGCCACACACACACACTGAATGCTACTAATACAGCACAAAGGTGCCCTGCAAAGTGCTATAGCAACCCGTAGAGAATGAAATCACTTTTTGACTCTTTCACATGTGCAGTTGACAGAACCCGCTCATCACTACTACATTTAGGCCTTCATTACAAATTTGGCGGGATCACTATGGAAAGTATGACGTTACAATGCATACATTTACAACCCATGCCTTTACAACGCAGTTTTTACATCACAACATCCTTTACAATACATTCCATTACATCGTATAACACTACATTGCATTTTTAGAAACATCCTTTACAACGCATTCCATTACATTGCATTATACCCATACTACGCATTCCATTACAACTCAAACCATTACATTGTATTTAAAGTAAGAATTGGAAACTGCAGATCACTAGGCAAACATAGGAGAGAAATTTTCGATCTTCTTGTCGCAGAGAAACCCGCAGCTCTCTTTCTCACTGAGACATGGTTAAAAGATCACTCTGGCCCAGATATTGCCGCCGCTCTCCCCGACAACTACACTTATGTAGGGAAAAACAGACCAAAGAAAGAAGGGGGAGGCATAGCTATAATCTATAACAGATTATACTCCTGCAAATGGGAAGACTCTGCAATGCCTAACTGTGAGGCCGGTCTGTTTAAACTTTCACTTTCCCCCAACTTCACCCTCTCAGGCCTACTCATATACCGCCCCCCTGGCTCAGCGACATCCTGGGCAACCTCCCTCCCCGAATATATAGCACCATTAATCCAGACCTCAACAAATTTCTCTATCATCGGCGCCCTCAATCTGCACCTAAATGATCCCTCATGTACTACCAGCAGCAATCTCCTACAGGATTTGGCTGCTTTAAACATCCATTTACATAACTCCGGCCCTACGCACAAAGCAGGGAACCTTCTGGACCCCATCCTTTCTAACCTGGAGGCCATTGACTGTAAGGCTCCTTTACCTATTGTATGGTCTGACCATTACATGGTGACCTTCACCATCAAACTAGGTCAGCAAACTAACACCCCCCACTACCCCGCTGAACCTAGATTATCCAGAAATTGGAATAAATTGGACTTAAACGAATTCAACACCTATCTCAAAAATACTAGGCCTATCATGGAAGACTCTAGCATTGCAATGTCTGCTACTATAAACACCTGGCTTGCACAGGCTGCTGATGCATGCCTACCTTTGCGCACGCAATCGCACAATTATATCCACCCACCCGCCCCTTGGTTCACTGAAGCCTTGAAAAAAGAAAAAAACATTTGCAAAAACCTGGAGCGCAAATGGCGCATAAAATATGACGCATGTTCTAAACAAATCTACAAAGTCGCTTTACTGAAATACCATTCCTTATGTAAAGCTGCCAAAGCTGAACATGTTAATCACACTATTCTTGAAGCAAAAAATCGCCCAAAGACACTCTTCAAGGTAGTGCAAAAACTCTCTGGAGCACTATGCCAGCCTAAGGCTCCTTGTCTCAATATATCTCAATGTAACTCACTGGCTGAATTCTTCATTGCCAAAATTGACACCATCTACTCCAACTTTGGGACTTTATCCCCCCCCCTCCTTTATCTAATTCACAGGCTCCAATCTCATCTCTTGAGCAAGAGACCCCAGAGGACAACAGCCCCATCCACTCCTTGCCGATCCCACCCACGCCTTCCTATGATTCTAGGTTCACTTCTGATACCTGTCCTCCGATCGCTCAGTCGATCAACACATGGGTTCCACTCAACATCGAGACCCTCTCGGACATCATTTGTATTATTAAATCTGGTTCCCCACTAGATCCCATTCCCCCCCAAATTTTAAAAAAGATGGATAACACCTCTCTAGAACTCATCATGGAGCTTTTAAACTCCTCCCTAAGAGAAGCTATTGTTCCCTCCGCATGGAAACATGCGATGATAATGCCTTTATTGAAAAAGGCTAATGCTGATCCCAGCATTTTAGCTAACTTCCGTCCCATCTCGCTTATCCCAGTATTCTCTAAAATTTTAGAAAAGCATATTAATTCTCAACTTTCCACCTATGTTGAGCTTAGGGGAATCCTACATCCATCACAGTCAGGTTTCAGATCCGGTTTCTCAACAGAATCCACCTTGTTGGGAGTCTCGGAAAACATCTGTTTCCGAGTCGACAGGGGGGAAACCGTGGCACTCATTTTGTTGGACCTGAGTGCCGCATTTGATACGGTCTCCCACCCCATCCTTGTCAATGCCCTCCGATCTTCGGGCATTAACGGATCAGCTCTTAACTGGCTTATTAGCTTCTTATCCAACCGTACTTTCCAAGTTTTTTCCTCCTCATCTGCCTCCCAATCCTTTACATCTGCGTATGGAGTCCCACAGGGTTCCATCTTGAGCCCCTTGCTCTTCAACTTATACGTCAGACCTCTGGCGTCCATTGCGGAGCAAGCTGGGCTCACAATTTACTCCTACGCAGATGACACCCAGATCATCTACTCTCTCTCCTCAGACCCTTATGTCCCCTCTTCCACCCTCCGTTCAGGACTGAACAGCATCGCAGCCTGGATGTTGGACAACAAACTTCAACTGAATGGGGGAAAACAGAACTTCTGCTGTTTGGACATAATACTACTTTATGGGGCCCCCAACACTGGCCCGCTCAAATGGGCACTCCACCCTCTCCTGTTAAATCAGCTCGCAACTTAGGCGTGATCTTCGACGATCAACTATCCATGAAAAGCCATGTGATCAAAACTTCTTCGATCTGCATCACAATTATCAAATGGCTACGTAAGATCATCTGGATGCTGCCTACGGATACCCAGAAAACTGTTGTCCAGGCTCTAATTACTTCAAGACTGGATTACAGTAACATCCTTCTCCTGGGCGCCAGCAAAGAGGTAACCCGAAAACTTCAAACAGTTCAAAACATGGCAGCACGGTTGCTCTGCAAACTACCCAACACTTCCCCCACCTCTAACTCTCTCCGCGCACTACATTGGCTCCGGATTGAAAATCGCACGAAATTCAAAGCTCTTTGCATCATGCACAAGATAAACAATGGCCTGGCCCCACCATATCTTACTTCCTTGGTCCATCATCACTGTCCCCCCCGCACCTTGCGTTCATCTAATCAACACCTCTTTTCAGTGCCCAGAATCAGAAAAGCCAGAATGGGAGGCCGCTCATTTGCCTGGCTAGCCCCTTCACTTTGGAACTCTCTCCCCCTTCAGTCACGAAAAGAACCTGACTATCTCAAATTCCGCAAACAAGTGAAACATTGGCTCTTCAATATGTAAGCTTTCTTCTCGTTGCCCTCCCCTCTGTCTATGTTGATTTTAGCGCCGGGAAACCTACGGGTAGCTGAGAGCTCTACAAAATTAAATATAATAATAATAATAATAGTGTAGGGGTAAAAATTATTATTCTAACTCCTGGGGGTGCAACAGTAGGGTACTTTTTGGATAGTGTAGGGGTACTATGCGTTGTAATGGTATGCGTTGTAGTGCCTGCGTTGTAGTGAGATGCAATGTAGTGTCATGCGATGTAGTGTCATGCGATGTAGTGTCAGGCGGTGTAATGCCTGCGTTGTAGTGACATGCGTTGTAAAGGGTGTTGCAATGTAAAGACTGCATTGTAAGTGTAGTGCCATGTAATGGTTACGTTGTAAAGGATGTTTCCCTCTGGATGTGCACATAGACGATGAGGTGATGCACTTATCACCACTACATTTACGCCCTCATTACGGGTTTGGTGGGTTCTGTATGGGGAAATGGGAGGATCAGAATCTCCAATCCAGCTCCTATTTTTCTCCATAAAATACTGATCACAAGTGTTCTCCCACAATGGGGAATAACCAGATAGAGTCCTGAATATTTTCTGTGTGTTTTTCAAGATTCTTTGATATAATGGCTGATTTTTCCTACCTGCTCAGAGCAAAGGATTTTTTTGTGGAAAATAATATAACTTCTTGGTACTTTTTCTAGTTTTTAGGTTTGAGCCTATGAGAGCATACGCTGGCGCATGCGTCTTGCTTGCAAGACATTGTTGTAAAGAATAAGGGCTTGGAGCCGGCCCATTGGTCACCCTTCTGTGGCTTGCCGGGCACGCTTCTTTGCAGGCTCCTAATTCATCACTGTAGGCCAAGCATCATTTCTGCTCCTCTCTGTGGAGCAGGGGCCGAGCACTGATTGATTCAACTTAATCAGGGCCACTGTATTTATGTGACAGGAGATGCAGCAGAGTTGAGTAAATTATGCAGCATGAAAAGACAAATTATGTGGTTGAAGCAGCACATTTTATAATAGTATTACTTAATTATTCTGTACGTTTAACACTGTCTAGGTATTGAGAGCACCTCATTAGCACCAGTTTAATACCCAAATATAGCAATAAGCAGCAGAAAGGTGACCAGTCTGTCTTTGCAAAAGGCCTTCCACCGCACGGTGACACGTGCCTCTGCGGTTTTAGCAAGGTTTGAACCTTTTGGGCTAGAAACACTTTCTTTTTTGTTAAAATCTGCAGATTATGGAGCCGATGATGGATTATGTGGCAAATGCAGTAAATCTATAAATAGACAGAAATTGCTGTGGCCGCATAATTGCATAATTCCATTGGCCCTGAACATACTTAATCAGTGCCCGTCCACTGCTCCCTACATGACTGAGGTACTATTTTGTTCTTTTTTAACTTATAGTGCCCTGGAAACAGAAGGTGTGTGACGTGTAAAAAACGTGCTCAGTTGCGCAAACAAAATTGCTAAGATGTTTTTTCTATAGTTAAGTTTCTTTTTTTTGCCAAGTCTTCTTTTGAACTCATGTTTTCTTTTGTTTTACTCACTGGTGCTGCTCTAAAAACATGAGGATATACCTGTTCTAAATATTGCAAAGCAACATTGTTTCTTTTTATGTGTAATCCCTTAAATGATGCTTTAATACATAACCGTGCAGTACACCCAAGTCACCCCACTCCCATCCGCACCACACAATCCAATCCAACCCAGACAATGCAATCCACTCCGCTTATTTCCAAACTACTCACCCCAATCCTATCCACTCCACTCCACCGCACTCTAATCTTCTCAACTCAACCCACTCCAATCTGCCCCACCCCAAGAGCCGTACTCCAATCCAAAACAATCTCCCCCACACAATTCAAAACAATCTGTCCCATTCTAATGTAAAACAACTTGCCTCCACCCAATCCAATCCACCCCACCCAATCCAATCCACCCCACCGCACCCCTATTCTATCCACCCCCCTACCTTCCCAATCCACCCCCTCCAATCCAAATCAATCTGTTTCTCTCAATTCCAAAACTATGTGCCCCACTCCAATCATCCGCAATCCATAACAATCTTCCCCACTCACACTTCGTCCTACTCTAATCAATCAATCAATCAATCAATCAATCAATAAACTTTACTTGGAGGCATTAGCCATCCATAAAAACAGAATATAAGACAAGACAGATTTAAAAAAGCATACAAAAAAAACCATTCATAGAATCAGATCAAAGTATGTGCATAAATATACAGTAAAACCCAGAACAAAAAGAATTTAAAATCGGGAACGATGCCACAATATATCAGTGATAAAAGTGTTATCGCCCCTAAATTAGGCCAAGTAGCAAAGGGACCTTTTACCTACATGTGTCCTACCTTACCCTGTATAACGGTACTAGCACTGACCTTTTACTTAGATTATGTGTTGAGTAAAAGTTGATTGGTTTCCTTGAAACAAGCCTAATTTATCATGCAGAAGGATTCTCAGAAAGATCCCCCGCCTTTGAGGCAGATATCTCTGTATGAATGTCATGGCTATCGATCATCCTAGGGCGATCAGGCTACTCTGAATTATTGCTATCACTGATTTAGGCTCATCTACAAAATCAAACTTATAACATATCAATTGTGGTAGAACCCCTGAGGCTACCTTTTCTGTAAAAAAGAACCGGACCTTCACTAGTGAAGGACAGAAGACACTTCCACGCTGACACGGTCACTGAGGCCCCGGCCTGCAGAAACTACAACATGTAGCGGTCTGACATTCCTTGCAGGGTGTCCAACTCATGACCAAGATGGAATCCTTCATTCTCTCCAATCAGGTAATGGGGTTGGCTCTTTTCTAGGGGACTCTTGGCTTTACATCTACATACATGCTAGGTACACTTAGGTGCTCTTAGATAGGGCCCTTATAGTAGAAGAATGCTTGATTACTGTCATGTAAATATATGCCCGCATATATTCCCTTTTTTAGCACCATGGTAGAATTCTGCCTTCTATTTACTCTGTTGGAAGTAAAAAGAGAGCAAGTTCACATCTGGGTGAATTCTTTCACCAAGTTCACCATACATCCACTTACAAAACAGCACCACATGCAAAGTATTCTGAGCTATCGCGTTGTCACAGGGACGGTTAGTCCAAGCTGTGGACCAGTCATTCATGTCCAGGAAACAAATGAATCTATGGAAAGTGTCCAGTCTAAAATGAGTCAATACAAACCTAAGCCTTGCAGTTATTACTGCTTTAAGGTAGAGTTGCATATCCAAAGTGGTTCAGATCATCCTATTGTTCAGGATACTGAGCTTTGGTATTTCAATTGTTAGTGTAAGATTTTCCAAGTGTGTCATGGCTTCCTGCTCATGAAATCTAATGTTTCAGGCTTCTTAAAATACTCAGGGCGACCAAGGTCATTGCAGAAACGTTGGATATAAACAAGCCGCGGCACGTGCTGGTACACACTTGAGTTGAGACATTCCCTGATTATAGCATGACTTGAATCAGTGGAGTCAGAGGTCCACAATTGACACCAAAGTAGGATGGGCGGCAGCATTATTGAGTCTATGAGGAATGGTCATACATATACTGGGGAGCCTTTGGGGGTGGCAAGAAAATACCTAAAAAACTTGTTCTCTATCATTTGTATGTGGTTACATTTCTTGTGTCTCCACACGCCCGCCCCGTAAGGTGCCCCACTGAGACATTTAGCTTTGTAAATTGACATCATCAACTCTGGTGGGTTCGATCCCAAGATACTGGCAAACCCCCCAAGGGCCTTGCAGGCTTTACTAAATTGTAGTTTCCCATTGTAAATGGCCTTGTTTCATAAGCCAAATGTGCAAAAATGGAATTCCAATCTGCACACCTAATCTAAAGAACTTGGTAAAGTATGCTAGAGTAATCAATTGATCAAAACATGTGCTGCTGTGTGCTTAAGGTCCACTCTATAGGGCCTGTGATACTAATATGTACAAGACGGTGCGGAAAGCTCCGTCCCTGTCACTCAGCGCACTTGTGTGTAACGTCCCTACGGCTTCTTTGAATATTAAAACAAAAGGAAAAATTATATAAAAAATGTCTACCATATAATCAATGACCTAGTATTTTTATTCAATCCTTTACTGAATCAGATAAACAGCCAGGGACGGAGCTCTCCGCACCATCTTGTACATATTAGTATCACAGGCCCTACAGAGGGGACCTTAAGCACACAGCAGCACTTTTTGTGGATAAATCGATGACTCTAGCATACTTTACCAAGTTCTTTAGAATAGGTGTGTAGGTTGGAGCCCAATTTTTACACATTCGGCTCACCCTCAGCCTATATTTCCAACCAGCCCCCAGAGCACAATGTCATTTAAAGAAATAGCAGACTAGGGGCCAGATGTAGGTCGGTCGGTAACGGCCTAAAATCGGTATTTTCGGCCGTTACCGACCGGTTTACAAAATTTGGCATGTAGGGGGCAATATTTTACCGAATCGGTAATTTTACCGATTCTGTAAAATAAAACATTGGTAAATATACCGATTTGAAGCCACCCATATGTAGGTGGGACTCTTCAGAGTCCCAGGAGCCTTAACAAATCAGTATTTTACCATCAAAACCAATTTGATGGTAAAATACTGATTCCGGTGTGCATGCACATGTGTGCATGCACACCTATGTCATGTGACAGGCAGAT
Source organism: Lissotriton vulgaris (assembly GCF_964263255.1). Taxonomy (NCBI): domain Eukaryota; kingdom Metazoa; phylum Chordata; class Amphibia; order Caudata; family Salamandridae; genus Lissotriton; species Lissotriton vulgaris. The sequence continues at coordinate 1,151,598,388 of NC_141698.1, forward strand.
CTGCCCTTAGGGCAGATTTGCCTGCCACATGGCACCTGTGCCTGTTTTGGGGGTGCCAGAGGGTGTCAAAGTGACACCCCCGGCACCTTTGTGAATTCTTTAATTACCGATTCGGTAAATACCGAATCGGTAATGCCCATTCATTCCTATGGGCTTTGAAGCCCATAGGAATGAATGGGCATTACCGATTCGGTAATTAAAGAATTGTTAAGGATTCAGTAACAAATCCAGATGTTGGGACCTACATACCATTTACCGATTTTGAAATACCGAATCGGTACAATTCGGTATTTTAAAATCGGTAAATGTTTTTTACCTACATCTGGCCCTTAGCTCCCAATCAAGCGGATACAAAGGTTTACTCATCTGAAGATGCTGAAAGTATTTACTCACTGATACAGGAAGCTAGAGCATTCACAGCCACCCCTGGAACAATTCAACAATCGCTACATCACTTAGAATACACAATGCGCAAAGAAATAAATCAACGTTTACATGCGACAACAAATGTAGAATACCACAAGGTGAAAAGAATACCAAGGGGTCCCAGGACCGCCCTGAAGCTGATGCTATTCAAATAGACAACTTGGCACGTTGGATGCCATTTCAAATAAATGTTCACTGGATCGTATCCTCTTAATAATTGAGGAGCGTTCATCTGTCCTTGGGGAACGAGCCACGGAGATCAACAACCTCAAAGAGGACATTTCACACCAAATGGAAACTGATGAAGGGACAAAGACTCCTAATGACATCAATACCAAACTAGACCAATGCGCCAAAGAAGTACACGATTGAAAACTGCACAAGTTTAAGCGTGACACCATCGATTACAAGCTGGATGAGGTGTACTCATGGGCAGAGGCATACACCCAAAAAAGATTTTTCAGAAAACCGGGCACTACGACTTTGGAAGAAAGCATTGTGAATGATCTGAATCTATCCCTCCAAAGACCACTCGCAGCAACTATGCAGGAATAATATTCCCAGAACACAAGTGGGAGAAGGACCCTCTACCAGTAGCACACAATCTTTTTTAGACCAATGAACCATTCACCGGACAAATGAGAAACCCCACGAGGAAAAGGACAAAAAGGGGAAAAGGCAAAAAAAACTGTGGAATTATCCAGACCGCAACGCAACCCGAAGAAGACTGTGACTTACTTATGAACATATCCCATAGATTCCTCAAGCCTGAGGAAACAGCGGTATTAAACAAAGGGATGTCTTTCATTCCATCTTATTCTTCAAATGCTCTGGAAACAGAAATTGCATTATTTAAATTCATGAGGAAATTTTGATTTAGGTGGTTCTTTCATTCATGTTCCAACACGCAAACATCCAACACGCAAACATCTACACAGATACAGGAGAAATTCCATCCAAAAAGCAATTTTATAGCGCCTTTTTTGCCCAAAACTTTAGACAACTTTGAAACACTTGTTAAAAAAGATATACAGAGAATTAAATATCAACATCCCAAACATACCAACTCAGATGCAGCAGGACATAGTAAGTGACAAGTACTCAGGTACAGCAGGGCACAATAAGTGACAGGTACTCAGGATTTAGGCCCAGATCTATGTGCTGCGGTGAATGTATGACATTGTTCTGCATTCTGTCCATCAATTGGTATTTTTGCATTTGTCACCCTGAGTAAGACAGGTATGCCCAGATGTGGTCCTCTGCTCTCCATGCTACTGGAGTCAAGCTATCCTGGCTGAAGAGGGGTGAAATACCGAAACCGGTCTTAGGACGCTTGTTTCCAGTCCAAGGAGGACCTGGCCAGTCAGTTCGGGCTGGACTGTTCCCATTGGGGCACAGGGTTAACACTGATTTTCAGATGGCTGGGATCATACTTGAATGGCATGGTGAGCAAAAAACAATGGATTCCAGTCAGGACAGTGACACAGTGGCACTAAAAGATCTAATGGAAGGGTTGGGGCTAATGCAGGTGGTCAATGGGCCTACTCATAAAGCAGGCCATACCTTGGACGGGATCTTTACGAGTCACCCAGACTTGCAATTCTCCCGGTCAGAGCCCGTAGTCTGGTCAGACCATGCTGTGGTATGTTTTAGTATTCAAGGCGCGGTAGTACATAGGGAAAGACGGAATAAGAAGGAAGTTAAGGTTAGCAGAGCCTGGACCAAAATAGATGGGACTGCCTTGGAGGAACTGCTGGCATCCTCCATGGTGCCTCTGCCTGCAGGAACAGAGGAAGCCTCCACTACTTATGCCAACTGGATCGGCCAGGCCTGCACTATACTGGCTCCACCTAAAAGCTGGCTTCCCACTCGTACGGTTCCATCAGCCCCCAGGTTTACAGAGGAACTCAGGGAGCTAAAGTGCGAGTGCAAAAAGCTAGAACGAGTCTGGCGCAAAAACTGCAATGAGGCCGAGAAGAAGACATACCGAGCCAGTCAGGGAAAATATAAAGGGAGAATAAGACAACTTAAGGAAGCTTACTTTACAGATTGCATCCTTGGGGCTAAAAACTCGTCCAAGGAACTCTTTCACACGGTAGCAAGCCTGGCCACACCTAACTCAGCAGTTACGCCTCCAAGCCAGGCACTCTGTGAGAATTTAGCTCAGTTTTTTTCAAGCAAGGTGGAAAAGATTTTTGCATCTTTGGAAGCCCCGGTGGCACAGAGCCTGCAGGCATCCAGATCTAGGAGCCGGACGGCAGCCACCCAGGGCACTAAATTGCTAGGCTTTGTCCCAGTGGAAGGGGACGAGATCAAGAGACACTTGCTGACCTTAAAATCTGGCTCACCCTATGACCCCCGCTCAGTTACAGTCGCAAAGCTGGCAGTAACCCCCATAGCCAATGCCCTAGCAGGATTATCTAATCAGTTATTTGAGATGGGGGACTTCCCATTGAGCTGGAAGCGGCGTCCGTCAAGCCGCTATTAAAAAAGCCTAACTTGGACATCTTGGACCCCAACAATTATCGGCCAATTGCAAGACTTCCTTTGCCGGCCAAGATCATAGAAAGGATTATGAACATCCAGCTTAGCACACACCTAGGAACCACTCAGGGGCTAGACATCTCACATCATGGGTTTAGACCAGGCCACAGTACGGAGTCCGCCCTGATCAAGTCAAGAGAAGAGGTCAGGAAGGTGATGGACTCCGGAGGTCGGGCGGCCCTGGTTATGCTGGATCTGTCGGCGGCCTTTGATACGGTCCACCATACCATCTTGGTGGACCGGCTGGAGGAATGTGGGGTTCAGGGGAAGGCCTTTAAACATTTTGAGATCTTTTTTGACCAATAGGGTCCAGGTAGTCACGCTGGGGGACTTTGAGTCGAAACCCTTTCAACCACCTTGTGGGGTTCCTCCGGGTTCCTCACTTAGCCCTACCTTGTTTAATGTCTACGTCTCTACCCTGGCCCCAGTTATCCGCTCCCATGGGTTTGAACTCACATCTTACGCAGATGACACACAGATTGTGGTTTCACTGCTACCAGGGAGGGAGAATGACGTGGTCAGTAAGTTCCAGGAATGCATGAAGGCTGTGAGCAAATGGATGGCCGGAAATTGTCTAAAACTCAATTCGGCTAAAACCGAAGTGATATTGTTTGGCTCTACGGCCAATTTCTGGGGCCCGAGTTGGTGGCCAGAAGAGATGGGGACTCTTCCCACTCCAGGTAATAAGGTTAAGAACCTGGGGGTCATTATACATGACAGACTCTCCTATAGACCTCAGGTAAACGCCTTGGCCTCATCCATTCCCTGGACACTGAAAATCCTTTGGAAGGTTCTTACTTTTCTCCCAGGGGAATGTAAAAAAACAGTGGTGATGACCTTGGTGCTCTCACAATTGGATTACTGTAACAGTTTGCTCCTTGAAGCCCAGGAAGGAGTACTCAACAAGTTACAAATACTGCAGAATGCAGCAGCGCGCCTTCTTACAGGCTTGCCCAAGTTTGCGTCCATCTCTCACAAACTTGTGAAGTTACATTGGTTGCCAGTAAGGAAGCGGATCCTATTTAAAAGCATGTGTATTGTCTTTAAGGCGGTCCATGGTATAGGTCCAGCATTCCTGGGGCAATACTTTCACTGGTACAAACCAGGTAGACTATTGAGGTCAGCTACTCTGGGACTGATCAAGACCCCACTCATCAGGAAAGTGTGTTGGGGAGGCAGGAGTTTTAGCCGAGGGGCCGGCTGTGGCCTAGAATGCCCTTCCAGCGGCACTCCACTGTCCCCTGAGGTGATGATTTTTTCGGAGAAAGCTAGAAACATGGCTTTTTGTAAATTAACCCGGGGATTAGTGTCAGGAGTTATCAAGACAGCCCCAGGACACCGTACGGTAACAGTGCGCTTTACAAGTTTTAAAAATAAATAAATGCTATGGTGAGCAAAAAAACAATGGATATAGGCCCAGATCTCTGTACTGGGGTGAATGTATGACATTGTTCTGCATTCTGTCCATCAAATGTTGTTTTTCCATTTGTCATCATACCCTGAGTGGGACGGGTATGCCCAGACATGGTCCTGTGCTTCCATGCCGCTGAAGTCAAGCTATCATGGCTGAAGAGGAGTGAAATACTGAAACCGGTCCAAGGATGCTTGTTTCCAGTCCAGGGAGGACCAGGCCTGGTAGTTCGGGCTGGACTGCTACCATTGGGCACAGGGTCAAGGCTGATGTGCATATGGCTGTGTTCATACTGGAAAGGCACATGGAGCTAAAAAAACATGGATGTAAGCCCAAATCTGTGTACTGCGGTGAATGTATGACATTGTTCTGCATTCTGTCCACAAATTGTTGTTTTTGCATTTGTCACCCGAGTGGGAAGGGTATGCCCAGACGTGTGTCCTGTGCTCTCCATGCCACTGGTGTCAAGCTATCCTGGCTGGAGAGGGGTGAAACCCCGAAACCGGTCCTAGGATGCTTGCTTCAAGTTCAAGGAGGACCTGGACTGGCAGTTCAGGCTGAACTGTTCCCATTGGGCACAGAGTCAAAACTGATTTGCATATGGGTGGGTTCATACTGGAAAGGCACGGTGGGCAAAAACACTATGGATTTAGGCCCAGATCTGTGTACTGTGATAAATGTATGACATTGTTCTGCATTCTGTCCATCAATTATTGTTTTTGCATTTGTTAACCCGAGTTGGACGGGTATGCCCAGACATGGGTCCCGTGCTCTCCATGCCGCTGGAGTCAAGCTATCCGGGCTGAAGAGGGCGAAAACCTGAAACTGGTCCTAGGATGCTTGTTACCAGTACAGGGAGTACCTGGCCTGGCTTCGGGCTGGACTGTTCCCATTGGGCACAGGGTCAAGACTGATTTGCAGATGGCTGGGTTCATACTGGAATGGCATGGTGAGCAAAAAACAATGGATTGAGGCCCAGATCTGTGTACTGGGGTGAGTGTATGACATTGTTCTGGATTTTGTCCATCAATTGTTGTTTTTGAATTTGTCACCCTGAGTGGGACGGGTATGCCCAGACATGGGTCCAGTACTCTCCATGCAGCTGAAGTCAAGCTATCCTTTTGGAAGAGTGGTGAAACCCCGAAACTGGTCCTAGGATGCATGTTTCCAATCCAGGAAGGACCTGGCCTGGCAGCTCGGGTTGGACTGTTCACATTGGTCACAGGGTCACGACTGATTTGCATATCGTAAATTGTAAATCATACGTTATTATATAGCGCCTTATCACCGTAAGGTCTCAAGGCGCTTGGTTTGGGAACCCGTCCTGGTATTTCCCTGCGAGATTACCCCTACTGGGAATCCCCAAGGTGAAGACCAGGCATCCCATCACGGTGGGGCCGTAGTGGAGATTAAGCAAGCTATTGCCCAGAGTTGCAGAGTATGAACCCACGATTCGAGTAGGCACTGAGGCGAGAATTATCGAGTCCGTGGACATTATGAGCTCAAGACCCTGCTGCGTCGGGAATTGAACCCTGGTCCCGGGTCTGACCTCTGCATCAGGGTCTGCCTCCTCTAACCGGTGAGCCACACTTCTCCACCTAGCATATGGCTAGGTTTATACTGGAACTGTATGGTCAGCAAAAAACGATGGATTCAGGCCCAGTTCTGTGTACTGGGGTGAATGTACGACATTGATATGCATTATGTCCATCAATTGTTGTTTTTCCATTTGTCACCCTGAGTAGGACGGGTATGCCCAGAAGTGTCTCTTGTGCTCTCCATGCCTCTGGAGTCAAGCTATCCTGGCTGAAGAGGGGTGAAACCCCAAAACCGGTCCTAGGATGCTTGTGTCTAGTCCAGGTAGGACCTGACCTGGCCATTCAGGCTGGACTGCTCCCATTGGGCACATGGTCCAAACTGATTTGCATATGCCTGGGTTCATACTGGAAAGGCACGGTGAGCAAAAGAACGATGGATTTAGGTGCAGATCTTTGTACTTCGGTGAATGTATGTCATTGTTCTGCATTCTGTCCATCAATTGTTGTTTTTGCATTTGTCACCCTGAGTGGGACGGGTATGCCCAGACATGGGTGCCGTGCTCTCCATGTCGCTGGAGTAAAGCTATCCTGGCTGAAACGGGGTCAAACCCAGAAACCGGTTCTAGGATGCTTGTTTCCAGTCCATGGAGGACCTGGCTAGTCGGTTTGGGCTGCAGTTTTCCCATAGGGCACAGGTTTAAAACTGATTTGCATATGGCTGGTTTCAAACTTGATGGCATGGTGAGCAAAAAAATGATGGATTTAGGACCAGATCTGTGTACTGGGGTGAATGTATGACATTGTTCTGCATTCTGTCCATCAATTGTTGTTTTTGCATTTATCACTCTGAGTGTGACGGTTTGCCCAGACGTGAGTCCCCGGCTCTCCATGCTGTTGGAATCAAGGTATCCTGGCTGGAGATGGGTGAAACCCCAAAACCGTTCCTAGGATGATTGTTTCCAGTCCATGGAGGACCTGAACTGGCAGTTCAGGCTAAACTGTTCCGATTGGGCACAGAGTCAATAATGATTTGTATATGGCCCGGTTCATACTGGAATGGCATGGTGAGCAAAAAAAGATGGATTTAGGCTCAGATCTGTGTACTGGGGTGAATGTATCACATTGTCCTGCATTCTGTCCATCAATTGTTGTTTTTGCTTTTCTCACCCAGATTGGGACGGGTATGCCCAGACGTGGGTTCTGTTCTCTCCATGCCGCTAGAGTCAAGCTATCCTGGCTGAAGATGGTGAAACCCCGAAACCGGTCCTAGGATGCTTGTTTCCAGTCCAAGGAGGACCTGGCCTAGCAGTTCGGGTGTGGAGGAGCGTAGGAACTGCTTACTATAGTTACCTCCACTTTTTGCTGTCATTTCACTGTTTGTCGACTTTAATCTGGCTGGGGCCCTGATATCCAGGACCGAGCCTAACTGCTTCCTCTCTAAAATGTTTGCTAGTACTTTACGTACTTTCCAGTTTGGTTACTGGGGTACCCTTATGAGTCCCTAGTAAATGGTACCTTAGGTACCAAGTGCATAGGTACCCCAGAGGCCTACCAGGGGATGAATCATGTATTATGCCACCCCTGGGAAGCCTTCCAAAATGACACCACAGGAATTCTACTGCAGCCTGGAAAAGGTGCACTAAAGATTGTGGGCCTACACTCCACACAGTGTTCCGTGAGCCCGCTTCTTGCATTTCAGCTTGAGGCTCCTTCATGATCCCTGGTCCGTCGACTGGTGGGTCCCCACAAAGGCCATTCTGATTTTCCTTGGGCTTCCATGGTTGCTCAAGATGTGCCCTGACTTCCTACCAAGTGGTCAGCCCCTCGGACCTTGCTGGTCCACACTGAAGCATTTCTTTGATTCATGCGTGGGTTTCTGTTTCCAAAGCTTGTTGGGTACAGTCCTGAAACCAACACTGCAGCACTCGACATCCTTTGTGGGACAACTTGATTCCTGATCTTGGTTGTCGTCGATACCTCCTGGTCCTCGTGGCTGAAGAGTCAAACTTCACATTCTTCACCTGAAATCACCCGACACCCGACACCCTGGTCACACCTCACCAGTAATGCCTTCAAGGACAGGAACCAGTGGGTCCCTGCCAGATGTCAGTATGTTACAGGCATCCACGTATGACACACTCTCTGTTTTAGAATTAAGGGCTCTGTGTACTATGAGGAAATTGAAGACAGGCAAAAGTGCCAAAACCCAACGCCTCAGATAGGTACTACTGTTAGATGACCTCCAGAAGGCTTTAGAGCCTGAGGGGTTAGGCAGTGGGGATGGGGCAGCAGCAGAGGAAGGGACTGGAGGTACAAACCACCAGGGCTCAGACTCGGATGCTTACCAGGATGGTGCCAATCACCTTGACTTCAAGCCTGGTACAGCCAGGAGGTTGGTTATACATCTGAAGTTCGGGGGCTTCCTATTAACACTAGCCCATGATTTTTCCCTAGCAGGTCATCGGGGCCAAAATAGGATAAATTATAAATATCACCCACAATGCAGTGGTTTAGTTGAAAGGTTCAATAAAACCCCAAAGGGTTTGAGGGTCTCCAAGAAAATATTAGGCGTAGAAGGGACAACCTACTACCCTGCCTTTAATTTGCAAACAGGGAGGTTTCTCAGAAGGGGGTTGATTACAGCCCATTTAAACTTCTGTTTGGGCATCCTGTAAGAGGTCCATTGTGTCTGGTGAAGGAGGGATGGGAGTTACCTCTCAAACCCACTAAACAGGACATAGTAGACTATGTACTTGGTCTCCGTTCCAGGATGGCTGAATACATGAAAAATGCAACTAAAAACCTTGAGGCTAGGCAGGAATTACAGAAAGCTTGGCATGACCAACAGGCTGTACTGACTGTTTACCAGCAAGGACAGAAAGTGTGGGTGTTGGAGCCTGAGGCCTCAGCAAAAAGCATGGGTGTAAAATCCGTTCCGCTCGCGGAATTTGAGGATTTTCGGTAAATTTGCAATCCGCGAACTCTCGCGAATTTGCCGAAAATCCGCACGCAGCAGATTTTTTTGCTTGGTGATACAATATTGCGGCGCACGGCATTCACTTACCATCATTCAGCGTTTGCTGAGTTGTTTTTCCCGATATTTTGCGAGTGCTGCGCCATTTTGGATCTTGCTGCGGGATCCCACGGGAGTTTGGCGACCGCGATTACGTAATAGCGGCTTGCCACCTTGCACAGCACGCATCGCGAGAGTTCGAAATTGCGAACACGTAGATGCGGCAGGCAGCAACAATCTCGCACTCGCAAAATTACTAAATTTGCAATTCTGCACAAGAAATCCACCAGCAAGCAGCATAAACCTTCTGAAAATGATGATTTTTATCAGAATAACTCCTCAGGTTGACATTTGCCTGCACTTTTTTTTGCAAGGAGTCCATTTTGGGGGGGGGGAGAAAGGAAGGAAGTGCCCCACAGTCTCCAACTTCCTGTTCCTGTCCAGCAGGCTCCTCCCAGTGCTTTCTTCATGTGCTGGTCACTTTCATTCGGATCTTGACCTGGAAGGATTACTTTTTGTGGATGCTGCTGGATATTTGGATTTGAGGACTTTTTGACTTTCTTTGGATCACTTTTGGATTAGAAATTTCACAAGTAAGTTTGTTTGGGGCATTACAGTTGCTGCAAGTACAATTTTGGAATTTTCGATTTTTGGGCTGTTGTTGGGGCCTTTTGTCCCGGGGTAGTGAGTGGTGCATGGACTGAGTCTTTCAGTGGGATCTCTTTAATGTAACAAAAACACTATGGTAGGGGGGACCTGGGGGAAGTTTAAAGACCAAGCTCTGGATACAATCCCCAAAGAAGCTTATAAACAACAAAAGGTACCAGAGGGTCTCAAAAGATGTGCCCAAAAGTAATGAAATACAGTGGTCCATAGGATTAGGTTTTCACAAAAAACAAATACCCCTTAATTCTCTCTGATTGTACTTTTGGATAGGTACAGGCTTGTACCCTACCAACTCTTGCATTAGACCTCTCTGATGGTCTTTTAAATTTGTTTATATGTGAAATAAAATTTCAGGCCCGGCTGGGTACTGAAAACACGAGTCAATATAGTACTGATTGGAGTCTATATTTGCATTTGTGTTTTGTGAAAACCTAATCCTATGGACCACTGTTTTTCATAATAATTGACTGCCCAAGGTCCCTAGGTACTGATTGGGTCCCCCTTGTTTTTGTAAAATATACAAAAGTAATGAAAAGCCAACCCATCCCTGCCCTCTAAGAAGATGCGTCATAGAAGGCTCTCAACAGGATGAGGAAAATACCCATCAGTCACCATACGGATCCGCCCTTCATCATTTGGGATTTTATCCGTACCACCCGTCTGAGAAGATCGATGCCACAATCAGAGGTCAACCCGGTGGTAAGGGGGTTCCTCGAGAGGTGCAGGCAATGACAGTGTGGTCAACCACTCGATGTTATGAGTGGCTAAGAAAATGTGACTGGGGTGTGCAGTGCTGGAAAAAATGAGGGAGTGAGAAAACCAAGGGGAAAGTGTATTAAAATTGGTTTAGAGAGAGCACTTAACAAAAATAATTTATTCTATGTGTGCCTAACATACCAATGTTAAAAATGAGTGCAACCTAAGGCTGTCTGGTTATGTAGACAGCCTCAGGTAAATGTGGTCAACTAGTTTCTGCAATCACGGGACTATTGCGTCCTTGCATTCATCAGGACCAAAATACAATAAAAACTACTGCACCAAGTGAACTAAATGAAGTGAAGGGTGACACCAGGGTAACAGAAACAAGTGCACGTAGTCACCTGAATGCTCCTGGTGCCCTTACAGTCTGTGTTGATCACTATGGGAAGAGAACAAGGGTTAAGTATGGCTATCATTATACAATGGGCTGTCATGAAAGTCCTTATCATGTGGATCAAACATCACATCATATTCAGAATATTGATATACAGGCACTTCACAATAGTATAGCCCGATTTTTTAAATCATTTGGAAAGAAATTTCATAAGCCAAATGTCTTTCAGTCCTTACCTCGATCTGTAAGGTAGACTAGCCTCACCCCACCTGGCAGTGGCTCAGGGGAAGATGAAGCACCGCTCTAGAAAACAAGTAAATCACATGTCAAACACAGTATGCACAAACAGGGACAGCGCAAATCCAATTAATGATGACCGATCGTGAAAGGTAATGGTATCATGGAAAGACCGTGCCCAGCAGATAAAGCACCGCTCTGGAGAGCTTGTCTGACACAGTATGCACAGATAGGGACAATGTATTCCTTAGTAGCTGCTAGCTGGTAATAACCATGCCCAGCAGTCAAATCACCGCTTTAAAGAGCATGTCTGACACCTTATGCAGAGAAGGGGACAGTGTATTCCTAAGTGGTTGCTAGCCGGTAATGAATAAAACCACCTAGTAGTGAATGGATCAAGAACCTATCAAAGGAGGTGGTGTAGCGCCCCACGTGACTTTTCAACCAATGAGAGCGCGGCTTATATACAGCGCGCTTCTGACCCACCGGCACCTCCCCAGTCGGCCAGGACGCCGGCATTGGAGTACCGACGGACAGGTAAGGGGATTCCTCTCTCCCCGTGCGCTCCATAACGCGGCGCTTTCCGCACGGCAGTTCTCTCTCCTGCAACGGGGTACAGGCTCCGACACTGCTTGGCTCGGTTATTTTAATAACCTATCTCCATTCACTACTAGGTGGTTTTATTCATTACCGGCTAGCAACCACTTAGGAATACACTGTCCCCTTCTCTGCATAAGGTGTCAGACATGCTCTTTAAAGCGGTGATTTGACTACTGGGCATGGTCATTACCAGCTAGCAGCTACTAAGGAATACATTGTCCCTATCTGTGCATACTGTGTCAGACAAGCTCTCCAGAGCGGTGCTTTATCTGCTGGGCACGGTCTTTCCATGATACCATTACCTTTCACGATCGGTCATCATCAATTGGATTTGCGCTGTCCCTGTTTGTGCATACTGTTTTTGACATGTGATTTACGTGTTTTCTAGAGCGGTGCTTCATCTTCCCCTGAGCCACTGCCAGGTGGGGTGAGGCTAGTCTACCTTACAGATCGAGGTAAGGACTGAAAGACATTTGGCTTATGAAATTTCTTTCCAAATGATTTTAAAAATCGGGCTATACTATTGTGAAGTGCCTGTATATCAATATTCTGAATATGATGTGATGTTTGATCCACATGATAAGGACTTTCATGACAGCCCATTGTATAATGATAGCTATACTTAACCCTTGGTCTCTTCCCATAGTGATCAACACAGACTGTAAGGGCACCCGGAGCATTCAGGTGACTACGTGCACTTGTTTCTGTTACCCTGGTGTCACCCTTCACTTCATTTAGTTCACTTGGTGCAGTAGTTTTTATTGTATTTTGGTCCTGATGAATGCAAGGACGCAATAGTCCCGTGATTGCAGAAACTAGTCGACCACATTTACCTGAGGCTGTCTACATAACCAGACAGCCTTAGGTTGCACTCATTTTTAACATTGGTATGTTAGGCACACATAGAATAAATTATTTTTGTTAAGTGCTCTCTCTAAACCAATTTTAATACACTTTCCCCTTGGTTTTCTCACTCCCTCACTTTTACCAGCACTGCACACCCCAGTCACATTTTCTTAGCCACTCATAACATCGAGTGGTTGACCACACTGTCATTGCATGCACCTCTCGAGGAACCCCCTTACCACCGGGTTGACCTCTGATTGTGGCATCGATCTTCTCAGACGGGTGGTACGGATAAAATCCCAAATGATGAAGGGCGGATCCGTATGGTGACTGATGGGTATTTTCCTCATCCTGTTGAAAGCCTTCTGTGACGAATCTTCTTAGAGGGCAGGGATGGGTTGGCTTTTCATTACTTTTGGGCACATCTTTTGAGACCCTCTGGTACCTTTTGTTGTTTATAAATCTCTTTAATGTAAACATCATGGAGGGCATGGATGGCATGGGATTGTGGTGATTTTTGTGTGTTTTTCGATTTTTTAGGGTGTTGATGGGGACTGGCCATATGGGTGGGGGCCATTTTGAGTGCTGGTACAGGCAGGCCCTGGCCATGTGCTGGGGGGCAAGGGGCCATTTTGAATGCTGGCAGTGTTCTCAGGCCTGCACCCAGTCTGCCATGCTTTCATTCATTATGCCCACGGATAGTGAGTGGTTCATGGGCCTAGTCTTTTTGTGGGGTGTCTTGAATTTAAACATCATTGAGGGCATGGATGGCATGGGATTGTGCTGATTTTTGTGTGTTTTTCGATTTTTTGTGCTGCTGTTGGGGCCTTTTGCCCAGGGCTAGTGAGTGGTGCATGGGCCTAGTCTTTTTGTGGGGTGTCTTGAATTTAAACATCATTGAGGGCATGGATGGTATGGGATTGTGCTGATTTTTGTGTGTTTTTCGATTTTTTGGGCTGCTGTTGGGGCTTTTTGCCCAGGGCTAGTGAGCGGTGCATGGACTGAGCCTTTCTGTGGGGTCTCTTTAATGTAAACATCATGAATGGCATGGGATTGTGGTTTTTTTTGTCTGTTTTTCGATTTTTTGGGGTGTTGATGGGGACTGGCCATGTGGGTGGAGGCCATTTTGAGTGCTGGTACAGGCAGGCCCTGGCCATGTGCTGGGTGGCAAGGGGCCATTTTGAATGCAGGCAGTGTTCTCAGGCTTGCACCCATTTTGCCTAGCTTTCATCCATTATGCCCAGGGGTAGTGAGTGGTGCATGGGCCTAGTGTTTCTGTGGGGTGTCTTGAATTTAAACACCATTGAGGGCATTGATGGCATGGGATTGTGCTGATTTTTGTCTATTTTTCGATTTTATTTGGCTGCTGTTGGGGCCTTTTGCCCAGGGCTAGTGAGTGGTGCATGGGCCTAGTCTTTCTGTGGGGTGTCTTGAATTTAAACATCATTGAGGGCATGGATGGCATGGGATTGTGCTGCTTTTTGGGTGTGTTTCGATTTTTTTGGCTGCTGTTGGGGCCTTTTGCCCAGGGCTAGTGAGTGGTGCATGGGACTAGTCTTTCTGTGGGGTGTCTTGTATTTAAACATCATTGAGGGCATGGAAGGCATGGGATTGTGCTGATTTCTGTGTGTTTTCGACTTTTTTGGCTGCTGTTGGGGCCTTTTGCCCAGGGCTTGTGAGTGGTGCATGGGCCTAGTCTTTCTGTGGGGTGTCTTGAATTTAAACATCATTGAGGGCATGTATGGCATGGGATTGTGCTGATTTTTGTGTGTTTTTCGATTTTTTGGGCTGCTGTTGGGGCCTTTTGCCCAGGGCTAGTGAGTGGTGCATGGACTGAGTTTTTCTGTGGGGTCTCTTTAATGTAAACATCATGGATGGCATGGGATTGTGGTGATTTTTGTCTGTTTTTCGATTTTCTGGGGTGTTGATGGGGACTGGCCATGTGGGTGGGGGCCATTTTGAGTGCTGGTACCGGCAGGCCCTGGCCATGTGCTGGGTGCCAAGGGGCCATTTTGAATGCAGGCAGTGTTCTCAGGCCTGCACCCATTTTGCCTAGCTTTTATCCATTATGCCCAGGGGTAGTGAGTGGTGCATGGGCCTAGTCTTTCTGTGGGGTGTCTTGAATTTAAACATCATGGAGGGCATGGATGGCATGGGATTGTGCTGATTTTTATGTGTTTTTCGACTGTTTGGGGTGTATAACTGATGTTCCTCTGTCTTCCATTACTTTTAGGCGCACAAGAGAACCACCAGTGCCAGGAAGAAGTCCTGCAGCGGTGTGTGTGCAGCATAACGTCACGCGACGTCACGTCTGGCCACAGACAAGACAACTCTGCAACTCGTGCAACTGCGGCCTGCTGTTCTGACCTCTGAAGATGATGGCCCCAAAAAAAGTTCCCCGTAGCTCCTCTAGCAAGAAAGTTGCCAGTAAGGAGCAGAAGAAGCAAGTTACCAAGGAGACTGGTGTGCTGCCCACCACATTTTTGGGGAATAAAAAAAAAGTACGCCTGTAGCAGCAGCGGGATCTGCTGGGGACCAAGCTGGGAGCAGCACCCCCGCTCCATTGGGCTCAGTGCCACCACCACCACGCCAACTTAAGTCCAAGCCCTTGACTTGGAGGCAGCCAGTCTAGTTGTTCAATCACCATCGACCAGTGATGTTGGCTCATCGCAAGAAAGTAGCAGCAATGTCCCTCAATCAACACAGGTTGTTGTAACTCATCTGACGAGTGTTCAACAACCACAGCCGCAACAACAACCACATGTGCAAGCACAAGCCCAAGTACATGTGGAAGGAGAGGCAGCGCAAGGAGATGCGCAAGCAGAGGTGCATGGAGCGGCACAAGTGCCCAGAACAGTTTTTCCTCCCGAAGTAGGGGCACATCAGGAAATCGACAGTCAAGCCGAGGTATCATTTGAGGAAGCCACTCCTCCTGATCATTCATTGCCTTCCGCATCCCTAGCAAGGAAAAGATCAAGGATGGTGTCTACATCTTCTTCAAGCCCCCTTCCTTCTGTTGATATGGATCCAAATTGGAAAACACCACTGCCGTCTGAGAGTGAGGCACACCATGATCTGACAAAGGTAGCTAAGCGTAAAAGGAAGGTCCCCAAAAGTCTCGTACTTATGGAGTGTGATGATGACGCTGAACAAGAAGTGGCGTATACTCCTGCTGTTGAAGACTCTCACGACGACGACGCAGTCATCATAGACGTCACTGCCGCCCCAGCGGGCATGCAGCAAACAGACATTTTTACCCTAGCCCGAAAAGCTGCTGAGCGCGATGTTGTCGACGAGGAGGCAATGGGAACACCATCATTGGAGTTAACTAGTACACCACCACCTACCGCTTCCATATTTCTTTCTCACCAGAAAGGACCTCCATCCACCTCAACCTCAATTAGTGGTGGTGCAAGTACACAACGTAGTAAAGTTCGGGCAACACACATCCTCCACTTCATCTGGCAGCATGACCACCAGTATCGCCTCCTCCGCCCCCCACAGACATTTCAAGTCCGCAGTTTGGAACTTCTTTAGTGTTTGCCCAAAAAGGGAAAACATGGCCATTAGTAGCCTTTGTAAGGTTGAGTTAGTCATGGTAAGTTTGGTACCAACTATGATACCGGAGGCCAGAGAGGTCATCTTGAGAGACAGCACACTGTCCAATGGCATGCGCACCTAAAGGAGATCAAGGAAGCCCGAATTGGAAGTCAACAAACTGTATCCGTTGATGTTTCATCTGATGATGACGAGGAGGAAGAAGCGTCAAACACTTCACTTACACCCAGTACCCCTGTCAGCAGCACACCCCCTGTGAGCCACACTAAGAGTGTGGGAGAGAGTGAGACACCAATGCGAAAAAGTTGATCATCAAGCGTTACTGGGTCGAAGAAGTCATCATCATCCCGTAAAATGGTCCAGCCCACCATTAGAAGCATGTTGTTTTCAGAAGCGCCATTTGATCGCAACCACCCACTGACGCGTCTGTATAACACTAAGCTGGCTAAAATGCTAGCTCTGGATCTTCTCCCTTTTTCTTTTGAGGAAGGGGTTGGTTTTCTAGAATTAGTGGCAACGCTCAGCCCTAAATGGAAGGTTCCTAGCCAGTTCTATTTTGCCAGAGTTGCGGTTCCAGCGCTACATGAAGATGTGCTGGAGGTGATTGGGGCAGCTTTGCAGAAGAGTGCTGTTCACACTATACATCTGACAACAGACATGTGGACCAGTGGCGCAGGCACTGATTACATGTGCATCACTGCACACTGGGTCTCTTTTTCAGGGGTTAAAGCAAAGCTAAATGCAGGTGTTGACCCGGACAATGTTTTTAAAGCTGCTCGGAAACATGCAACACCAGCCATGTTTGGCATGGAGAAAAGTCATACAGGAGAAAACATTTTGAAGGAGTTTAACAGAAAGGTCTTTCAATGGCTGTCCCCAAAAAAACGCACGATTGGTTATGTTTCCATGGATAATGGCACCAATGTAGTTAAGGCCATGGATCTGGGTAAATATTTCAGAGTGCCGTGTTTGGCGCACTTTATAAACCTGGTTGTTAAAAAATTCTTGAGTGAAGAAAGTCCAGTGTGCGAGTTAGTGACCACCTGCCGAAGAATGTGCAACCATTTCAGCCATTCTTTTAAGGCCCGGAAGCATCTGAGGGGCCTGCTACATGAACGTCGAATGCCAGTGAAAACACTCATCCAGGAGGTGCCAACATGTTGGAACTCAACCTTCTACATGCTTGAGCGTCTGTATGAGCAGTTTACGGTACTCGTCAGTATTTCTTAACACTAGGTACCGCTCTGAAGGACCTGAGGCTAGATGCGGCGCAATGGGAGCTAGGTAAAAGCCTGACAGACATGCTTCGTCCTTTTGATGTCTTCACGCGTGCAGTCAGCAGGGAGGACTGTAATTTGCGAAAAGCTATCCCATTGTTGCGCATGCTAGAGCACTAACTGAAGGCGGTGTCTTATATGTTTCAAAAAGATGAAGAAAAGCACAAAGCTTTTGTTTTGGCGGAGAAATTATTACAGCGCCTACTTGGAGATGAACGTCTTCAAATGATCCATTCAGAACAGCATTACATTTGTGCTACTATTCTGGATCCATGCTACAAAAGGCACTGGAAGGCAGAGCATTCTTTGCTTTTGGTGAAAGACTCTGCACTTGTGGGGGTGTTCTACTTCTTTGAGGGTGAGTTGGCGGGTCTTGGGGCATTGCTGGGAAGGTCTAATAGCGGATAAAACTGGTTTGGACAAAATCAGACTTGAAAACGTTTTTGCCTTTTTGCTCATTATCATGTTTTCTGGGGCCTGTTTGGGGGGCTTCCTGGTGTTTATGGGTGGGTTTCAGGGTCTGGGAGCACTGCTGGGTATGGATACTTTTGATTGCAAGAGGTTTGAAGCAAATCCATGGTGGCAGAAGGGAGGTAGGCCCTAGCTGTAGAGCGCGCGCGGAGTGATTTTGGAAATTGCCCTGAAAATGACTAAGGGCCCGATGTAGGTAGGGCTTTACCGATCGGTATCGGCCGAAAATACCGATTTTTGGCCCTTACCGATCGGTAAACAGCCATCGAGATGTAGGGAACCAAAAACAGAACGAATCGGATAGAAAACCGATTCGGAATGAGTACCGAATGGGAAAGAATCCGATACGTACATACCGAAAATCGGATATGTAACGAATCGGAAAAACACCGAATCGGTTACAAAGACCGAATCGGTCCATGTACCGATTCGTTAGTGACACCGAATCGGAAAATCACCGAATCGGGCCAAGAACCGATTCGTTAGTGACACCGAATCGGAAAATCACCGATTCGGTCCTACTACCGAATCGTTAGTGACACCGAATCGGAAAATCACCGATTCGGTCCAAGAACCGATTCGTTAGTGACACCGAATCAGAAAATCACCGATTCGGTCCATGTACCGAATCGGAAAAAATACCGAATCGGACATGAGCCGAATCGGAAAACATGCCGATTCGTATGAATCTCCGATCGGGAAATTCCCCGATTCCGACAGTTGGGGAGATGTAGGGAGGCACAGAAACACCGAAATCGGCTCAAAATCGGTAGAATTCACTCGGTATTTACCATGGATTGCAATCAGGTGGTAACCAACTCCAACCCATATAAACAGTCCCAAAATGCATTGCAACTTGCAGGATGGCAGCTTTCTATGTCATTGCGAGGCGGCTACGGCTACAGCAGGAAGGACAGAGGGAATGGCTAAGAAATGAACAGGTCTACAGACAGAGGATAACCCTGTTCATGCTCACTGAGGCTGAGATCCTACAGAGATACAGGCTGGACTCTGACACCATACTTGAGCTCATCAGGGACCTTAAGCCATACTTGGACCACCACACCCCAAGGGCACACGCCATCCCTGCGCACGTCCAGGTGCTATGCAGCCTACACCTGGTAGCGTCTGGCAGCTATCAAAGTGGAGTAGCAGCAGCAGGAGGGGTGAGCCAGAGCAGCCTGTCAAGGTTCTTCCACATATTCCTTGACGCCATGATAGACAGGATGGACCAATACATCTCATTCCCTGCAACCCACGCAGAACTGCTACAAACCAAAGCTGACTTCTACCAGATGGCACAATTTCCCCAAATCATCGGTTGCATAGATGGCACGCATATTCCGATTTGCCCACCAGCGGACACCGAATACATATACCGCTATCGGAAATCTACACACACCATCAACGTGCAGGTGATCTGCAATGCCAAGTGCACCATCACAGACCTGGTAGCAAAATTTCCAGGAAGTACCCATGACTCCTATATATTCCAACAGAGCGGCATATATGCACGGCTGATGGCTGGCGATTTTGGAGAAGGATACCTCCTAGGTGAGCCACATCATCAGACCCCCATAACACATAGTAGGTAGGTGTAATACATGTATGCATGTGTCTAATGTGACCCCTTTCTCTTCCAGGCGACAGTGCATATGCCCTCCGCTCATTCATACTCACCCCCTACCTCAACCCCTCCACACCCAGCCAAAGGAGGTATAACCGGGCCCACATACGCACCAGGAATGTTGTTGAACGGACCTTTGGCATCTGGAAAAGTAGATTCAGATGCCTGCACAAGAGTGGAGGTGCAAGGCAGTATACCCCATCACCTGCTGCAAGATCATAGCTGTATGTGCAATGTTACACAACCTTGCGGTCAAGAAGGGCACTGAGGTGGAGTTGTCTGACTACGAGGACTATGACGACGACGAAGCTGTGCCACTGACACAGCCAGCTGGGGTGTGTACGCCAAGTGATGGCAGATACAGATGTGAGGAGATCACTGAGAACTATTTCTGACTGAGTACAGATGCAAAGACAGCTAAATGTTGGTTGCAAAAAATAAATTTTTAATAGTGATGCACCACAGTTACAGCACTGATGTGCATCAAAAAATGGAGATTGTAAACTCAAATAAAGTCCAGGGTTCTGGTTTGCTCATCCCCCCTTGCCAGGCTATTTTTTGGCCCGCTTTCCAGACCCACTGGGGTGTCCCTCGGCCCCTTCCGAATGCCCAGCAGCATCAGCGGATCGCCTGGTGCTCCTCCGTGGCTCTGATGCAGCGCTGGCTGGGCTGCTGCGGCTGCTGCTGTCTCCAGCATCACCCAGGTCCCGGGCAGGATTGGAGGCGGTGTTTGATATTATCATGGCCTCCATGGCCGTGGTGATCCTGGCCATCCCCCTAGTCAGCTCAGCCGTATGCTGACTGAGCACAGACTCTTGATTGGAGCTGCGATGGCACAGTTGTGCGGTCACCGCTGCAAGGCGGGCCATGGCCCGGTTGAGCACCCGGGCATCCCTCCTGCGCGCAACCTCATGCTCCTCCTGTCGGGCAGATGAGTGGGTGATGGCAGTGGTCAGCCTGCCTAACCCTGCTGCCACCTCCTTGTTGCTGTCCACAACAGCCTGGAAACCCTTCACCAACTCCCCCATCTGCATGTTGTGCTGCAGGAGCTGGCGTTGGCAGGCCATGGTGGATCTGGCCTGTTGGCGCTGGATTTTAACCATCTGTCCCTCCAGGCCCAGGAACACACTGCCCTCCCGTGCTGGTGCAGCAGTGGTGGTGGTGGTGGCACGGCGTCGGGCACTGCTGCTTCCGGCCTGCTGAGTGGGCTGGGGTGCCACTGGCGGGGGTGTGGTGCTGGCCGGTCCCTGAGCCCCTGCTCCCAGGACTGGTTGGACAGGTGGCAAGGCCACGATTGTGGCAGGAGCTGGTGTAGGCGGAATGGTCTGCCTTGTAGGGGAGTTTTCTGGTGAGAATTGCAAGGGGGGTGTGCTGGACAGTACTGGGGAGTGCACTGCTTGGAAATCAATCACCAGGACTCCCTCCATTTCTAGCCCTGGGGTGTCTCCTTCCTCATCCTCCTCCTCCTCCTCCTGGCCAGCCTGGCTGGTGCTCGGCCCTGCGACTGCAGTGTTGGACGTTGCTGCTCCCTCTGCTGTCACAGTTGTGCCGCCTGATGGTGCCCCTAGGTACAAAGAAGCATTTGTAAACTGAGTGCCGATGTATTACAGTCAGTACAATTATGGCATTCCACATGTCCTTGCATCTCCTTACACCGTGTCACACTGTTTCCTGTCTTGTGATTCTGCACTGACATATTTGGCTAACTTCTGCTGACTACATGTACCATGATGCTTGTCTCTTGTATGTTGGTGACAGTACAGTGCTGGTGTTTGCCTATGCATTGTGTCTAATGGGGAGGTGTCTGGTAGGGTGTGTCATGATGCGCATGCTTCTTACCTGTAGCTGTGGCTCTCGCAGAGCTGTCCAGGGTCCCGATTCCTACGATGCTCTCCCTCTCGATGGTGCTGGAGACAATTTCCTCCAGCTCGGTGAGGGGTGGCGCCGGGTTCTTGCCTCCTCCGGTGTGTCCAGCCTGCCTTTGAATGTCCGCCAGCTTCCTCTTCGTGAGGCTGCGGAGGTCGTAAAACCTTTTCTTCAGTTCCTCAATGGACCTGGGGGTGACACCAGCAGCATTGACCTTCTGGGCGATGTCGGCCCACATTCTCCTCTTGGTGCTGTCTGGCACGTTGAGGGACAGCTTGCCAAACAGCTGGCGGTGCACCCTCACCACCTCCTCAACCAGCACCTGAAGTTCGGTGGTGGTGAACTTGGGCTTCCTCTTTTGGGAGGACTTCTTGCTTCCTGCCTGATCTGCCATTTTCTCCTGTTCAGTTTGCAACCTCCTTCTCCCACTGCTGCTAACTGTGTGTGTTGGGCTCAGGCAGGCTTTCCAGAAACTTCTAGAAACTTCTTAATTAGCTGCACCTGCCAGGGTTGCCACTCCCTGTTTGGGTGGGGGAGGGGGAGCCACCTCATTGGCTGAATCGCCTATTGCCGAATCGGCTTTTACCGATTCGGTAATATCCGAATCGGAAAAATCCGATTCGGTATTATCCGATTCGGTAAAAGCCGAATCGGTTCATTCAATGCATTCCTATGGGCTTTTTCGCCATGGGTCTATGATTGCCGATTCGGATTTTACCGAATCGGCTTTTACCGAATCGGTATTCGCCGAATCGGGAATATCCGATTCGGTGGTAGCCGATTCGGTGATTTCCGATTCGGTGGTAGCCGATTCGGTGATTTCCGATTCGTTGTTGGCCGATTCGGTAATTTCCGATTCGGACCGAGCAGAATCGGAACGTACCGAATCTCATTACCGATGCCGACCGAATCGGTATTCATTCGGTATTTTTTTCCTACATCTCGTTTTCCGATTTCAGAATACCGATTCGGCCCGCCTCGGTATTTTGAAATCGGAAAATCGCGTTTACCTACATCGGGCCCCAAGTCCCCATTTTTGTACTTTTGCTTTTTGGCTGTTTGGGGGTCTTCTACTTGTTTTCGCCTGGGTTGACGGCACTGTGGCCATTGCTGGGAAGGTCTAATACCGGATAAAACTGGTTTGGACCAAATCGGAGGCGACTTTTTTTGTGTTTTTGCTGACTTGCTTGTCTTTGAGGTGCTCTTTGGGGGGTTTCCGGGTGTTTGTGGGTGGGTTTTGGGGTCTGGGATCACTGCTGGCACAGTCTAATTTTGATTACATTTGCTTTTCAGGAAATCCATGGTGAAAAACGAGAGTTATGACCTAGCTGCACAGCGCGTTTGGACAGAAGGCCGAAAAATATTGTAAGTATGAGATTTTCCATTTTGGCTTTTTGGCTGTTTGGGGGTGTTTTTCCGGGTGAGTTGGCGGGTCTTGGGGCATTGCTGGGAAGGTCTAATACCGGATAAAACTGGTTTGGAGAAAATCCATGCGGAAAAGCCTTTTGGCACTTTTTGTAACTTAGGGTTCGTTAGGGTTAGCACTGGCAGCAGGATTGCATGTGTTTCGGGGTGTTCTAGATTTTTGCAACTGAGTTCTGGGGTCTTAGAGCACTCGTGGGAATGTGTAATTTTGGTTGCAAGTGATTTGAAGAAAATCCATTGTGGGAAGGGGGGGGTTTGGCATAGTTAAAGAAAGCGTTTGCCAATATTCTTAACTTAGGGCTCGTTAGGGTTAGCAGTATTTATATTGCATGTGTTTGGGCGGGGGCTGTTTGTGGGGGGGTTTGCGAGTCTTGGAGCGATGCAAGGTATGGATACTTTGGCTTGCTTGCAAGTGGTTTGAATACAATCCAGGGTGGGTAAGGGGGGATTTGGGCCTACTTTTACTTTCAAAGTACGTTTTGTCACCAGTTTTCTACTAGGCCTCGTTTTTTGAGATCTGATTGGGGGTCTTCTACATTTTTGCGACTGGCTTTAGTAAGGGTCTGGGTGGAAGCACTGCTGGGAAGGTCTAATTTTGTTCTAAAACACAGTTTACAGTACACCTAGCTTGAGGGGAAAGATCCGCTAAATTAATTTGCCCATAGTTATTTATCCTTCAGAAGGAGACTCAGACAGAGTACGCACTTTCAAAAATATTGTACTGTCTATTAGGAAACTCAAAGTGTGACTTTTTGTACTACACAGCATACATACCTTATATTTATTTGTCAGTGGTGTTCTAATATCACTTCCTGTTTTTCCATCAATAGTTACAGGCCGGGTTTCAGTCTGTGCATTGGGATAAAAAGGATGAAGTCAGGCTTCACATTAGCGAGCCGCAATTCAGCATCCGCCAGGCAGGCAGTGGACAGGGTGTCTTCTGGTCACCAACATTGATGGACGGAGCGTCAGCTGGAATGGAGGAGTCCCGCTAATAAGAGGAATGGTTTGATGCGTGCAACTTACCAAATTCACAGGACAACTACAACAACATACAGATACAGTATCGGTTCTTTTCTAATTATCTTTTAAGTAATGTTATTGCTGTGAACTTCTATGAGTGTGACTCTGCATTTCTTGGATCTTTGCTTTTAAATTCATCCCTATAGCCATTCTATAGGTTTTACTTCTGATATTTTGTAAACCTAATTTAATTTAAGAAGTGTTTCTCTGAGTGCAGAGATAGGCAAGTGAAAGCGCTGCAGCCCTGTACTGTCGCATTCTGTCATTCACGGTTGTCGAAAGTACTACTTACTTTTCAGTAACCATGCATGCAGTAGTGCATACACTTCCTTTGTGTCACTTAAAAGATTTATGGTTAGCTTTGTACCCAAAGATTTCTTTATCTTCAATTATTGTTTGTCCCTGCTGTGCTTTTTTTTTCTTCTCTCAACAAAACTTTCCCAAAATCCCCCATTCCCATTCCCATCCATTTTCCAAACCCTAACCCTCTTCCCCCAGGCTTTGTGGTTTTGATTGATGTGTGACTAAATGACAGCAAATTACAGGTAAGATAAGCGTTTGGGGGGAGGAAGTATAATGGAGTATTAGAAGAGACAAGAGACTGACGCTAGTACTAGTAAAGTCCTTGGACTATTGAATTCACTTACTCTGTGAGAGGCACTTAGTTTTGAAAACATTTGGGCAATTAATTACACAACTTGAATCAAGATGCCACTTAAGTTTCACGAAAACAAAGTTCCTGTTAAACCCCCACCCACCAGCCTCAAAAGCAGTAAAAAAACATGTATGCTAAGATAAAGTTTAAAGTATATTTATATCCCTGACAAAAATAATCTCCCACAAGATCCAACCCACCCCTTCTCCCTAACCCCAACGAATGTCCGCGAAAAGTCAAAAAAAGTAAAAAAACCCAATTCCCACCCCCCAGAAGTCTTTAAAAAAAGGGCAAGGGACAGTCTCCTCCTACTGCTGGCTGCTGCTGTTGACTTTCTGGGCCAGGTCGGAATGCTCCTTGCGGAGGGTCTCGAGCAGGGTGTTCGCGTTGAGCAGCTCCTGCTCGAGGTAGGAAACCCTCAGGGAAAGGCGGTGCATTCGTTTTTTGCAACTGCTGTGTGGGGCAGCAGATTTCTTTGCTGCTCGGCGGTGGCGGGTGGCTGCGGTACCCCGGCTCCATACCGCTGGACACCTACTGCACTGACTGGGTGTCCCAGGGAGCGAGGAGGAGGATGCAGCTGTGCCGGTAGATGTTGTTGTAGACTGCGTGTCCCCCTCCTCCTGGGCCACCAGCCGCCGATATTCAGCGACAGTGGCCTCCAGCCTCCGTTGCCAGGCCCGTCTAGCCTGCTCCTTCCGGGTTGGTTTGGAAGGAGCATCTATATGAAGAAAGAAAGACATAGTCTGAAACCCATGCTCTTTAATGTTAACACAAAATGATTCAGCAGAAAGTTGTGTCACAGTAGAACTAGCAACTTGCAAGTGCAGTACATAACTATTGTGGCCAGTATCTATCTAACCTCCCACTTCTTCACCCTTGCTCTAACATTAGTGGGAGTTTAAGGAATCAATTCTACGAGCACTATGGACTCACTCCATTAAATTCGACTATGACAGTACACCAGTCTTATTCTTCTTCTTCTCTCTTGTTTAGCAAAATTGTTACGTTAACTTCTGCAAGCCGCCATAATGCCAGCGCAGTCAACTTGCACCCGAGAAAAACAGACGCCCTCCATGATGAGTGAGACAGACTTGCGTTACTGTACCAGTCCAGTACATGCAGGTGGTGATGCTCTTACTTTTCTATTACGGGTGGCACTGAGAATACTCTGTTACAAGGGCTACTGCTTAATTAATTTAACTTTCACCCTACAGTGCCAATGAATACTAGAAAAGGAAAATGAAGAATATAAATAATCTGATTATCTATCACTGCACATGGTATGTGTTTGCTTACATATGGGATGACTTTAGGTGCTTTGCTTTTTATTGAGTGAACAGTTATACATCCACACATGAATGACCAAGTTCTACTAAACTTATTAACAGAGGTAGTGAGTGGCCATCGTAATAGCCGGATATATGCTGTGCTTGCAATACAAACTACTGCTACTATTCATGGTAGTATTCAGACAAAATTACAACTTCTTTTCCTTGCCTTTCCTACACTGGGACGGACGTGCGGGTGCAGTTTACATGCTCTTCAAAGTAACACTTAGTTCATCCAGTGACCGTCTACTCTCTCTAGATACACATATGCTATCTAAGAGTCAGATAGTACCATGATCCAGGCATCCATCCATTCAAACTATGGGGCAGATTAGGATTGCGGATTTCCCGCATCCTCCAGGCCGGCGGAATGCACTGCAGGCCCAGAGTATGCGGGAAATCCGCAGTGGACCGAAAAAGACCCCCCTCCAGATTAGGATGGCTGGGGGATCGTTTTTCAGTCCGCAGCTTTTCCGCCGCTGTCGCCTCCCATCAGCGGCGGAAAAGCACTAACATGGCTGGCGGTGTCTATCAGACACCGCCAGCCATATTAGGATGTCTGGAGGAACATGCCTTTACACGGCGGCATTTCTGCCATGCAAAGGCATACAGATTTTTGTTTGGGTGCCCGTTGCGGGCCCCCAGGGCTGAAGGGGGGGTGGGGGGTGCACATGGGGGTA
Source organism: Lissotriton vulgaris (assembly GCF_964263255.1). Classification (NCBI taxonomy): domain Eukaryota; kingdom Metazoa; phylum Chordata; class Amphibia; order Caudata; family Salamandridae; genus Lissotriton; species Lissotriton vulgaris. The sequence goes on from NC_141698.1 coordinate 1,151,624,672, forward strand.
CCTATGGGGGGCCCCTGCATTTGCCTGCACAAAGCGGCAGGCACCGCGCGGTGCCTGCCGCTTTGTGCATGCAAATGCACAACTTACATTTTTATCATTGCGGCGGGTGCTGCTTCAAGTAGCACCCGCTGCAATGATAAAAATACAGGACGTGACTGCCAGGGTGGCGGTCACATCCTAATTACCACGGAGGGACCGCCACTGCCCCTGCGGACGGTCCCTCCTACTATATGGTGGCGGACAGACTCAGGTCCGTCCGCCATCATAATAGGCCCCTAAATGTCAATCATTCTTCTTCATGTCTCTCATCTGGACAAACCTTACGTTTTCTCACGGGGAGCAGCACACTATGCAGTCTGCAATCTCAATAAGTAAGGAATATAAGAGCTTACCACTGCCCGCCACTACTGTGGCAACCCGCACAGCAGTTTGGTTACTGGGGTACCCTTGTGAGTCTCTAGTATATGGTACCTTAGGTACCAAGGGCATAGGTACCCCAGCGGCCTACAAGTTGTTGAAGTATGTATTATGCCACCCCTGGAAATTCTTCCAAAATGACATCACAGGACTGCTACTGCAGCCTGGGTAAGGTGGTGCATGCACCCCTTACTAAGATATAGGTTACCTATATCTACCTTTAATCACTGACACATGTAAACCTATTGGTCACTCCTATTACAGGCCTTATGAATCCTGAAGGCAGAGTGCTTGGTGTTGTGTGAGAGGGTGCCCATGCATGAGCTGGGCCCCTCTGTAGCTTTCCGAGCCTATTCTCTGAGGCTGTTCTTTGATGCAGACAGACCATATACACTTAAGTGCATTATAACCTTGCAGTAAATGCTAACTTTGGAATGGATGCATGGAAACATGTTGTGTTTGGTGTCAAACATTTCGAAATCCTACCTCCCCCCTGGCTAGTCCTGGCGGCGGGGGTAGAATTCCCTTCTAACCACTAATAGTTTAAAAGAGCCCTGGCATCACAAAATGGATGCTGCAGCCACAGACACGAGTCTGGCCTCCTGATGCTGGAGGAAACTCTGGCAGGGGAGGCCTGGACAATAGGTTTCCTGTCACAGGGAGGTGTAACCACCTCCCAGACAGGCTTCTGTGTATTGGGGATTGGTGGGTGCACTCTGAGAGTGCTGTGAAGTCAGCACTGGGGGCACATTTGGTGTCCCTGTGCATGTCTCATTTCAATCCGGTTGGAGGGGCTACCACCCCCTGCTCTGGAACAAAACTGGACAAAGGATATGGGTATAGCCACCCCTCTTTCCAGACCCTCCCATAGGGGGGTCCCCAGAGTATGTCCAATCCCTTTTCTTAGTATAAGTAAGGGACTTCTGGCAACAGGACTTTAGATTACACCTGAACGAAACTCTGAAACTGAATCCTGGAACTTCAACACTCTACTAAAGACTAGAGGACAGAAGAATCTTCCTTGGGGTCAAGGAGTGACTCCCCTGTTCAAATAGGCACCAATGAAGCATTTGCCGGTCTGCATCTCTGAAGCTCCCGCTGGACTCCGAAATATTTGCAGCCCAGGAAGAAGATTTCTAGACTTCTCGAATGTTGACACGAGTCCCCAGCAAAGTTGAGACCCGCAGCCCTCACGAGTGAAGTACAACCAGAACCCCTGGACACCGTGCACATTTGCTAGTGCATTAACTTCTTTATCTTTTCTGAAGTTGTGCTTTGGGTTACTTGTAGCCCAAGCCCTGAGCACTATCTGCACCGAAGATTGTGGGCCTACACTTCAAGAGTGTTCGGTGAGCCTGCTTCTTGCATTTCAGCTTGAGGCTCCTTTGCTATCCCTGTTCCGTTGACTGGTGGGTCTCCACGAAGCCCATTCTGATTTTCCTTGGGCTTCCCTGGTTGTTTCAGATGTGGCCTGACTCCCTACCAAGTGGTAAGTCCTTCGGATCTTGCAGAAACTGGAACAAGATCACCACCGACCAGCTCGCCACATCCCTGAGCCAGAACCCTCCCGCCAGCTCAACGAACCCCAACCAAGCTGCCAACAACCTCACACAGTGGATCACCAACTGCGCAGACGACCTCGCTCCTCTGAAGACCCACCACATCAGACCCGGCAACAAGAAAGCATCCTGGGTCACCGACGAACTCAAGAGCGACAAGAAGAACTGCCAGGCCCTCGAGAAAGCCTGGCGCACAACCCGACTACAGACAACATGACCACCCTCAAGCACGCCACCCGAAAACACCACCAGCTGATCCACACCACCAAGAAAACCGCATTCAAGGAACGACTAGACAACAACGCGCACAACAGCATGGAACTCTTCAACATCGTCAAAGAGCTCTCGAACCCTAGCGCCGCAAACAACGACATCACTCCCTCGCAAGACCTCTGCAACTCGCTCACCTCGTTCTTCCACAGCAAGATCGCAGACATACACAACAGTTTTAGCACACAGCTGACGCACCCTACGACCGTACCTACGCCCCCTACCACCACCCTCCGCGCCTGGACACCGGTCAACACCAAAGACACCATCCGCGCGATGAACTCCATCCACTCCGGTTCACCAACCAACCCCTGCCCTCACCACGTCTTCAACAAGGCTGACTCCGTCATCGCACCCCATCTACAGGACATCATCAACACCTCCTTTGACACCGCCACCTTCCCAGAGAGCTGGAAGCATGCCGAACTCAGCGCCCTACTGAAGAAACCATCAGCGGACCCCACCGACCTCAAAAACTACTGCCCCATCTCGCTCCTACCTTTTCCTGCCAAAGTCATTGAGAAGACCGTCAACAGACAGCTGGCCGCCTTCCTCGAGACAAATGGATCCCTCGACCACTCGCAGTCCGGCTTCCGGGCCAACCACAGCACCGAGACCGCCCTCATTGCAGCCACCGATGACATTTGAGCCCTACTCGACAATGGGGAAACAGTGGCCCTCATCCTCCTGGACCTCTCCTCGGCGTTCGACACGGTCTGCCACCGCACCCTAGTGCAGCGCCTCAACAACATTGGAGTCCAGGAGAAGGCACTGGAGTGGATCATCTCCTTCCTCGCCGGAAGAACACAGGGAGTCCTCCTCCCCCCGTTCAGATCCAAGGCCACCGAAGTCATCTGCGGCGTACCACAAGGATCATCACTCAGCCCCTCGCTGTTCAACATCTACATGAGCCCCCTTGCGGCCATCGTACGCCAACACAACCTCAACATCATCTCCTACGCCGACGACACCCAGCTGATCCTCTCCCTCACCAACCTCCCCGCCACTACGAGAACCATCTTACATGAAGGGATGAAAGACGTAGCCGAGTGGATGATGAACAGCCGCCTGAAACTGAACTCAGATAAGACGGAAGTCCTCATCCTGGGATCTTCACCCTCCGCCTGGGACGACTCCTGGTGGCCCCCTGCCCTGGGCAGAGCACCCAAACCAACAGACCACGCACGCAACCTGGGTTTCATCCTGGACTCCTCCCTCTCCATGACCAGACAAGTCAACGCCGTGTCCTCGTCATGCTTCAACATCCTAAGCATGCTACGTAAGATCTTCCGGTGGATCCCCACCAAAACCAGGAAGACGGTCACCCAGGCCCTCGTCACCAGCCGACTGGACTAGTGCAACTTCCTCTACTGCGGAACCACAGCCAAACTTCAGAAAAGACTCCAGCGCATTCAGAACGCCTCAGCACAACTCATCCTGGACATTCCCCGACACAGCCACATCTCCGAACACCTGAGAAACCTGCACTGGCTCCCCGCCAACCAGAGAATCATGTTCCGACTCCTCACCCACGCACACAAAGCTCTCCACAACCAAGGCCCAAGATACCTCAACAACCGCCTGACCTTCTACACTCCCGCCCGCCAGCTACAATCGACCAGTCATGTATTTGTATTTGAGCTTATATAGCGCACAGCTACCCGCAGGCGGTTTTCTGGCGCTTGCTTAGGGAACCCGTCCTGGTATTCCCCTGTGAGATAACCCCGGCAGGGTATCCACAAGGTGAAAGCCAGGCATCCCGCCGCGAGGGGCCGTTGTGGAGATTAAGCAAGCTATTGCCCAGAGTCGCAGAGTGTGAACCCGTGAGTCGAGAAGGCACCGGAGCGAGAATTATCGAGTCCGTGGAATTTTTATCCCAAGACCCGCCGAAGCGAGGAATTGAACCCTGGTCCAGGGCCGATCTCCGCTTCCGGGTCTCCCGCCTCTAACCCCTGAGCCACTCTTCATGCCCTCGCCGCCGTCCCCCGCATCCGAAGAGCCACAATAGGAGGAAGATACTTCTCCTACCTGGCGGCCAAGACGTGGAACTCCCTCCCCATCCACCTCCGCCTGACCCAAGACCACCTCCCCTTCAGGAAGCAACTCAAGACCTGGCTGTTCGAGCAGTAGCGGACCCCCATCCCCCAAGCGCCTTGAGACCCTCCGGGTGAGTAGCACGCTATACAAATGCTTGATTGATTGATTGATTGATAGATTGATTGCTGGTCCACAACAAAGCATTTCTTTGATTCCTGCATGGGTTGCTGTTGCCAAGGCTTAGTGAGTCCAATCTGGAAACCGACAATGCAGCACTCGACATCCTTCATGAGATAAAAAGATTCCAGATCCTGCTCATTGTCGACACCTCCCAGTCATCGTGGCTGAAGAGTCAAGCTTCACCTTCTTCACCTGAAATCAGCCAACATTGGTGGGCATTCGACTATCGTGCCCCTGGTCACTGGCAAGTGACCAGATCTGTCCCCACTGCTTTCAGGTTCCTCTCATCTTCAACCCAGGCTTGGGTCACACCTGACACTTTCCACTTGGACGCCAGCAGCACTATCTATAATCTAGACAATAGGGAATTTTTAAAGTATTTTGCTATTAAGTACTTCTTCCTTCGGAAGACAGGGGGGCCCTCAGGATTTGCTAACTGTGAATTGATCGGGAAACTTTGTGGGACTACACCCCATGAATTGGCAATATTTACAATTTCCTCAATAGCTTAATGCCCAACGATCTGTCTATAGTTTCCACAAAGTTGCAACAAAAACTGAATATTTCTAATAATGCTTTTAGCCTGGCGCTTAAATCCACCCAAAATAATTTGCTGTCTGCTAGTCTCAGGTGCAGTTGTACAAAACCTGTTTTTTTTATATTTCACTCCCTCTAGGATAAAAAAATGGGGGACTGGTAAAGGTACAAACTGCTCGCGCTCTGCAGAGTTTAGCGCTGACTCAATTCACATGTTCGCTACATGTGTAAAGCTGGGACCGTTACTACATAAAATTCAATCCTTCCTAGGTCAAGTGCTACTTCAAAATGTACTTTTAACGCCCTCTGTCATTTTACTTGGCATACAGGACTCAATAGATAAAAAGTACTGGGGCCTTAATATTCGTTGCCAAGGCTACCTATCGGCTGTGCATCGCGTCTGCCTGGCTGGACCCTCACCCCCCCATTGTTTGCTCACTGGCTTGCTTGGTTTTATTCAATTATTTCTCTTGAAAAGACAATCTTTTCCAAAAAGGGTCCCTGGGCAAGAAAAAAAGGGTTAGTCATCTGGGAGCCACTTACTCATTGACTTAACCAATCAAATCTCGAAGCAAACGAGGATAGTGTTTAAGGATTGTCTTTACCTAAATGTGTGTTACTCTCACTGTCAAGATGCCCTCTATTTCTTTTTTTTTTGCTATATTGTTGCACTGGTCACTTTATCTTTTATTTACCTGATCATATATGGATTGGTTTTATGTTTGTTTTTATTATCCATGTTTTTACCATGTCACTGATTATTATATTGTTCCCATTATCTCTGTTTACTCCTTTTGCCCCCCCTGTCTTTGTGAAGCGCTCTGATATCTGTAAGGATCCTGTTCGCGCTATATAAAACTTTGAATAAATAAATAAATAAATCCGATGCCTCCCTGCTACATTGCTTAAATTATACTCTGCTTTGAAGCTTTTCTTCTTAAGATGTACTGTTGCATTGATCCCTTTAGTTCATTTTTCTTGTTATAACCATCAATATTTATCCCTTTTGTGCTGTTCTTATTCTAATGCAGTACAAAAGGGGGTGATGATGGACGGAGCATCTGAATCAATCAAACACTCACACCCAGTCAAAAGATCTGGGTTTAATCCATCACTGTTCTTTAGCCCACTCTGCCACCCCAGTTCAGATATGGCTATATGCAAATCAGTCTGACCCTGTGCCTCATGGGAACAGTCCAGCCCTAACTGCCAAGCCATGTCTTCCCTGGACCGTATACAAGCTTCCGAGGACCGGTTTCTGGCATTCCAACCGTCTTCAGCCCGGCTTGCTTGAATCCAGTGGCAAAGTGAGCAAGGGACTCACGTCTGAGCATACCTCCCACACTTATGGTGGCCAAAAGCGGTACAAAAATGGGGTGATGATGGACAGAGCATCTGAATCAATCAAACACTCACACCCAGTCAACAGATCTGGGGTTAATCCATCACCGTTCTTTAGCCGACTCTGCCACCCCAGTTCAGACATGGCTATATGCAAATCAGTCTGACCCTGTGCCTCATGGGAACAGTCCAGCCCGAACTGCCAAGCCATGTCTTCCCTGGACCGGAAACAAGCTTCCGAGGACCGGTTTCTGGCATTCCAGCCGTCTTCAGCCCGGCTTGCTTGAATCCAGTGGCAAAGTGAGCAAGGGACTCACGTCTGAGCATACCCTGCCACACTTATGGTGGCCAAAAGCGGTACAAAATGGGGTGATGATGGACGGAGCATCTGAATCAATCAAACACTCACACCCAGTCAAAAGATCTGGGTTTAATCCATCACCGTTCTTTAGCCCACTCTGCCACCCCTGTTCAGACATGGCTATGTGCAAATCAGTCTGACCCTGTGCCTCATGGGAACAGTCCAGCCCGAACTGCCAAGCCATGTCTTCCCTGGACCAGAAACAAGCTTCCGAGGACCGGTTTCTGGCATTCCAGCTGTCTTCAACCCGGCTTGCTTGAATCCAGTGGCAAAGTGAGCAAGGGACTCACGCCTGAGCATACCCTGCCACACTTATGGCGGCCAAAAGCGGTACAAAAGGGGGTGATGATGGACGGAGCATCTGAATCAATCAAACACTCACACCCAGTCAAAAGATCTGGGTTTAATCCATCACCGTTCTTTAGCCCACTCTGCCACCCCAGTTCAGACATGGCTATATGCAAATCAGTCTGACCCTGTGCCTCATGGGAACAGTCCAGCCCGAAATGCCAAGCCACGTCTTCCCTGGACCGGAAACAAGCTTCGGAGGACCGGTTTCTGGCATTCCAGCTGTCTTCAGCCTGGCTTGCTTGAATCCAGGGGCAAAGTGAGCAAGGGACTCACGTCTGAGCATACCCTGCCACACTTATGGCGGCCAAAAGCGGTACAAAAGAGGGTGATGATGGACGGAGCATTTAGTCTAGTCTGGATATTTGTATTGCGCAGACATATCACATCCCGTGAGGGAGTCTCATGGCGCATGCGGACAATCCCAGAAAAAAAAGTGCAACGATCAAACACATGAGTTTCCGAAAGTTGTTGAAACATGGCTTTTAGCATCTGAATCAATCAAATACTCAAACCCAGTCAAAAGATCTGGGTTTAATCCATCGACGTTCTTATTCTAATGACATACTGTTGTACTAGTGACTTTATCATGTGATTTTATCCATATTGATGACATTTTTTCTGCTCAACCGCTCACTGGAGCATTGTATATCGTATTTGGATATTTTGGACTTTGAAACTTCTGCTCTAACATGATTTATAATAATAGGCTTTTAATGATCCGGCATTCTTTGTAAATTTTACCCCGGGAGGAGGGGAAGGGGGGCTGCTACACCATGTATTTTTCATCTCCTATGCTTTGTATTCTGTGTTCACTGTATAAAAAAAAAGGAAAGAAAACAATGACAAAACCCCACACCAAAAGACACCTATACACCCGGCATCCCTCGAGTACTCTGGTGCTACCATGAGTGTTGGCTCTAGAACCTCCTAGTTCTAAAGGGGTTTGCTTCAAGTCCTCTTCTAAGTGTCCTTTATCTTTACAATTCTAACCGTGAATTTGCCCAAAGAAGTTAATGGTGATTTGCGGCTGTGTTCACACACTGCACGCATCTCCCATGGGTCCCCTGTGTCACTACCTTGGGTGTTTCCTGGTGGCCCCGTGATTCTAAAGGCTCTAGGCCTTGTGTGAATGCAAGTTGTGGTTCTAATACCACTTTCCTAATATATGGGTTGGTACGGCCCTAGGGCTCAACGTATATTGTGCCACTTTTTTAATATACCACTAGGATAGCTTTCTATTAAGGTTGTCTTTAACCTACCATCAATAAGGGTTGTTTCGACTGGTGCAAGGTGCCCACTAGAATAGTGGACAGCATATGCCAGGCCAACTTCTCACAGGTCTGGACTGTTCCCATTGGGTACAGGGGCTGTAGAAATCAAAACTCATTCTCAGGGGTCTCGCTGATACTTAGTCCTTCAAAAGCTGAACGAAAGTTGGCACAGAAACTGCAATATCAAAAGAAATATTTATTAAACTCACATGAGTTGAGACTACGTCACACAGGAGCCTTAGCAACTGAATGAGGCAGTCTGAAGAATGCAGAAACCTGGGGCTTTATATATGTGTTAGAGTTACATAGTAAGCATAAATGCAAGGGGCAGTCCTGGCTCATGTGAGCACACAAAAATGCCTAATATGGACATGCAAGTTCTACGTGCTCAACCAAGTGGGAGGAGCTAACAGTTTTCAGAAAGTAGTAAACACATTCCTATCTGAAACTAATCAGTAACAGCTACAGACCCTACTGGGCATGTCTGGGCATGCGTAAAAGTGGAGGAGGCTAAAAATATTGTGTTACTGGGCAGACTTCAGGCGCAGCTAACAGGAAGGTAGGACAAAGCACATGGTGAGCACATTGCAGCACATGGCAGACAAGATGGCTGCCAGAAAAACAAAATGGCTTCTGCTAACGCTAACCGATTGCTGCCAATTTACAACAGACGGACGTTTTAACGTTAGCTGAAGACATTCACATGATCCAGTAGGAACATAGAAAACATGTGCTCATTAATTTTCATAATTTTATCAATTTTCTAATTCATTGCTAGGTGAGCATTTTCCATTGTAAACATTTCATTAAGGGTATGAGTAGGAATACAAAGAGAACGGGACATTGGGTCACAATTTACATACAGTCAGTAGAAGACAGTAATGACCACTATTACAAACAAAATTATTTTTCACAACCCTAAGAAAAAGCAAATCCTAAAATCTTTCAGTAACCACTATTATTATTATTATTATATCTGATTTTGTAGAGCGCGCAGCTACCCGTGGGTGTCCCGGCGCTAGGAGAACAGAAGTCAAAAGAGGGCAAACGGGAGTATAAGGAACAGGTTACAGAGAGAACAGCCAGGTTTTCACTCCTTTGCGGAACTTAAGATAACATGTTTCAGACCGCAAAGGGATGGGAAGCGAGTTCCAGAGCGTGGGTGCCAGGTAGGAAAAAGAGCGCTCACCGACTCTAGCACGCTTGAAACGGGGGACAGAGAATCTGCAGTGTGTGGAGGATCTAAGGGTGCGGGAGGGACAATATTGCTGGACTAAAGTGGATAGATAGTGAGGGGATTTTCCAGCTTTGATACGGTGCATAAAGCATAGTGCTTTAAATTTGGACCTAGATTCTGTGCGCAGCCAATGCAGGCTACGCAGGGAAGAAGAGACTGAGGTTGTTCTAGGCAAATTACAAAGTAGACGGGCAGCCATGCTCTGAACCACTTGGAGCTTCCGGGTGACCTCCTTGCAGGCACCCAGAAGAAGTACATTACCGTAGTCCAGCCGTGATGTCACTAGGGCCTGGACCACTGACTTCTGGGTGTCTGGAGGAAGCATCCATGTGATCTTCCTCAACCACCTGATGATGGTAGTACAGGTGGCTGAGACTTTGACCACATGTTGTCTCATGGATAACTGATTATCAAAGAGGATCCCGAGATTGCGTGCTGTAGTTTCTGGGGCCGGCAATGGTCCAATTTGCTGAGGCCAATGTTGCGGGCCCCAGAGAGCGGAGTCCGGCCCAAACAAGAGAAGCTCTGTTTTGTCGCCATTTAGCTTTAGTTTGTTCGTCAGCATCCAATTGGCGATGTCAGTGAGTCCAGAACGAAGAGAGGAGGAGGGGGAGTGCTGATTAGAAGAAAGAGAGAAAATAATTTGAGTGTCATCAGCATAGGAAAAAATAGAAAGTCCAGCCTGTTCAGCAAGAAAAGAAAGAGGTCTAACATAAAGGTTGAAGAATAAAGGACTGAGAATAGAACCTTGGGGAACACCATACGGAGAATTGTGAACAGTGGACACAGAAGAGGGGGAAAAGACCTGAAAAATGCGATTAGAAAGAAAGTTAGAGATCCAAGCAAGAGCTGAGCCGCAGATACCAACAGACTTCAAGGCAGAAAGAAGGATGTTGTGGGAGACGGTGTCAAAAGCGGCACTCAAATCCAAAAGGATGAGTGCGACAGTCTCCCCTCTATCTACCTGGCGCCTGACTGTCTCTGAGACTCCCAGAAGGGGGGACTCCGTAGAGAAGCCCGCCCGGAAACCTGACTGGGAAGGGTGGAGGACGTTCGCTGATTCAATGTGGGTGGTGAGGTGACGGTTAACATGCTTCTCCAACACCTTCGAGAGGCAGGGAAGTAGGGAAATAGGCCGGAAGTTGGCTGGGTTGCAAACATCCGCATTAGCTTTCTTCAGAAGTGGAACCACCATCGCATGTTTCCAGATGTTAGGAACAATTGCCTCAGTAAGAGAGGCATTCAAGAGAGCCAAGATACAGTCCAGAGGGACGGTGGCTAAAGTACAGAGCATCTGGGGGGGCATGGGATCCAAGGGAGAGCCGGATTTGATCTCTGCCAACAGTTTCTGGAAAACGGGCATAGAAATACGTTCCCAGTTATCTAATAGAGGAGAAGAGGGTCGTTCAGGGTCGTCCTGTATGGATAGTCGGTCGTATTGCTGAATGGATGACCTGGGTGAAGCGGATAGTAAAGCTCTAAAACCCGCATAGATGCTGTCAATTTTCATTGTGAAGAAGTCTGCCAAAGAATTACATTGATTGCTATCCAGACAGGGGGCTTTGGGGGCACATGACATACCAGATAGTTCCTGAACTGCCTTAAAGAGGGCTTTAGGACGATTCTGGGCTTTCAGTATCGTGTTGTTAACATGATTGGCCCTGGCAGTATTACATAGAGTGTGATATTTATGTAATGCAAGTTTGTAGTTTTCTTTGTCTGCCGAAAAGTAAGTTGCCGCCTTTATGAGTAGGACCAGAGTTTAGGAGACTTAAATTGAGGGCGGCAAAGTCCTGTATAAGATGAGTGCTAGTAGGGCATTGGGTGTCGTTAAAATGTATATTCAAATCACCTAATAACAGGAAGTTATAAGAGTGCAGCAAAAGGGGGGCAATAAGTTCCGGAAGGGTAGCTGCCCATGTGCCAGCTGCGCCAGGCGGGCGATACAAAAGAGCACCAGACAGTGTGAAATTCAGGGATAATAGCAGTTTAAAACTGCCTGCTTCACAGTTAGGGATGTCGAGGTCTTCCCACTTACAAGAGTAGATCCTTTTGAAAATAATGGCAATGCCTCCTCCATCCCTGAGAGGTCTATTACGCCCCACAAAGGTGTATTCATCAGGGAGGGCGGTGGCAATGTCCGGCCAAGAACAGTCCTTGAGCCAAGTTTCAGTTAAAAACAAGGCCGATGGACTAGATGAAGTGAGGAGATCAAATATGTCCCTCTTGTGTTTAGGCAGTGAGCAGGTAAAACAGTGGCAATCCTTCAATGCTCTCGGGTTGAATAGGGATACTCTTCCACAGAGAATGAACTTTGTTCTGCTTTTACTAAACAGAATACTACTCTAAAACAATGCCAGCAAAACAATAAAAATAATTTGCCTAACATCCATTTTATGCAATCGGACGAAAACCGCTTGTGCAACCACAACTATGTCCAGAGTCCATTCAAAGCCTCTCTGGCAGGCTTCTATCGTCCATCACATCTGCTTCCATTGTTGCATGGGCCTCTTTATTCAGGATTTCCATGAAAATAGTGCTTCTCAGTATCCGATGGAGTTCCCTCCTGGCAAACACTCACAGCTCACTAGAAAGTCTCAGTGTCTCAATGCAGTGCACCAGTATCTCTCCTCTGCGGCAGACACTACAGATAGTGTGCTCTTCATTGATCATGGGCACAGTTCATCTCGTGCAGACCTGGCTCTACATTCTCAAGCTCCAACACTCATTATTCACTGTCAGAGGACGCTCAGGCTGCTCTTTCATGGGCACCATAATGTAGTGCCTTTTGCCAATCTTGGATCCTCCGGTGCACTGCACTTCCGTTGGAGCAAAGGAAAAAGGGGGAGTGTGTGGCCAAAACTCAGGCCAAGGGGCTCAAGGTACTGCACACTCTCAGAGGTTATCAGCACATGACAGGTAGCTTTTGCTCTTTTGCACTGAAACTCTGGTTCTGTGGCAAAACCAGATCCTCCTTCTTCTCTGATGTTCAACGCCTTCTGATGAAGCAAGCACAATGCTTTGAAGATACCATTGATGGCGTTCTGGCGCCTTACTACTTTCTGAGTGCTGGGACTATAGGGCCAAAACCTCCGTCCCTCCTCTGTAGCTGTCAATGATGGGCATTAGCCTTAAATCAGCGTTCTGCGGTTTATTATGACTTGATACCGCAGAACCTAATGACGTAGGAAATGTGACACAGTTTTTAGTTTCCTTCAATTTAGTACAAAAACAGTTCAATATTTAACAAGGGGACTATTGTGATCTAAAATACACTGTCATTCTCATAGAATACAAAGACAAAGGCAGTAGGCAAAACAGTGCCTCTAGCCTCTTCAATTGGGTTTCCATGTGAGAGCATATCCTCTACCATCTAAGGGAAGATAACTACATGAGAATTATATATGAATGGATGTCCTCACACATAGTGACATCGTCTAATGGGGTAAACATTTTTTCTCTCTCAATAATTAAGTCTAAGTGTTCCTAAATTCCTTATCTAGAACACTTCAAAAGCGAAATCACATAATAGAGATTATCAGGGACATGTAGATACCTCCCTTTTAATAATTGTGCATCAGGCGCACTATGCAATACAAAGTCTAATGATCAAAATGTGGAAACAAAAGACAAGAACTATAGAGTCCTGGTGTTTCCATTATTAAAACACATCTGGTCCATCAAAAACTAAAGCAGTAGAAAAAAGGAATTGAAAACCAAATCAGAATAGGCATTGAATTTGTCATATTAAAAAAAATATAAAAATAAGGTATCTCCTATTGAGATGAAAACGTGTCTTATTATAATATTAAGTCAGTTAACCAGTCTATCACTGCCCTGACAGTCAGACTGGAAAACATCGAAGTAGGCCTAAAGAAAACTCTTTAAAACCAGTCTGGTCATACGAAAGAGAATTATACATAATATGGGGGTCCCTGGTACATCACTGCAGTCTGGAGGTGTGAACCTGAACAATACACCAATTATAATAAATGAGCTGACTGGTGAAAGGAATACGGAAAAGGAAATGTGAGTAGGACACAGCTAAAATCCCCAATAACTAGACACAATGCAACATCAGTCAGGGGAGAAGCGGCAAAAGAAAATCTATAGGAAGAACAAAAAAATTACTCGACTGATAGTCAAGTGTGTGACATAATGCCATGATACACAAAAGTCACAATAGTACACACATTTTAATTCTCCTGCTGGCCCCTACACCATATACGGTAATCTCAGCTAATGTTCCAGTTCCTTCTTCAAGGGAAAAAATGAAAAGTTTAGGTCACCTTTAGCAAGAGCCACAAATCTATAATTTCATCCTTAGGTCCAATCAAGGAAACATAAATCTAGGGCTGCCTGTTCCTAATGGAAAGGGCAGTAACGTGACTAACTGCAGGTGACACAATTTAATCCTGTATATCTCTTTTAATTTTGTTCAATATTATATAGCCAAATATGACATACACTGGTGAAGTGTTGTCTGTCTTGTTCAGAGCATGAAACATCATATCTGTGAAATTTAGTATCAGCGCAAATTCACACAACTGTTGTGCAGCGATATGCATCGTCATGAAAAATCCCTTCACAACACAGAGGAACTTGTAATAGTATCAAAAGCAGCAACATAAAATAAAATCATGCACGAACATAAAAAACATACACATGCCAAGCCATCAGATATGCGCGCTGTATATCAAGCACAAAAAGCATAGACAAAGTACAATAACATATGTAAATAAGAGGTGACACACAACACCATTGCATGCACTTTATGCACTGTGAACCTGCAGCCCAAAACCCAATATTCTGGCCTGCTTAATTTGTCAGGCTTAAAATTGAAATTACACCAAAATTACTTTCTTTTACTTTCCTCAATTTTGACAGCAGATCACCAGTCAGTGGAGATCAGCTGTCAAATACAACTTACTGTGTCGCTTCTGACTCACAGGACCAGCAGGAACAATTCATAAAAGGATAAAATGCAAAATCATGAAAAAATGCACAAACATTTCTTTTCAAAGAAGTCATAATAAAAAACACCTCTTTTTTCAACATACTGCTGACACTGCACATAACACACAAAATATCAACTGTAACCAACCATCTTTTTGTAAACATGCTAAACCACCTTAATTTTGACTGTCCAAAAATAAAACTCTTTCACAGACACTCTGCCTGTCTCGTGCGCCAACCCCCTTTAAGGCCCTGCTATTTTTTTTTCTTCAAGGCTGGTCAGGAATGCACTTCTCGGAGACAAAGCCCTAACGTAATAGACTGCAGATGTCGACGTGAAAGCCTCGCAATGTGCAAGCTTTAATTTCTGTTTGTCAGAGATGCTTTTCCAAGCAGTGATTTCTCCATCTGTTTTCACTTACTTCTAAACCCCCACCTCACTGACCTTAAGGTCAAAATCTGCCTTGCGCGCTCCGCGCTCCTCAGCCCTCCTCTCTATTCCTTCACTCAAGCTGACAAAGACAAAAAGCCTTCCCAACTCTTTCTAACCTGCAATAATCAACCCTATTAAAAAACACATGTTATATAAATGACTTCTTTTAGGGGCTAACATTTATTTATTCTTAGATTATTAAAATATTTACTGCGAATAATTCGCAGAACATAATAACATAACATACCAGCTTTAGAACAAATGTTTGCTACCACCCTATGCAATGGTACTCATTTCATCAACCTTAAATGGATGAACGTCTCAGTAGGTCCAGCTAAAGTTAGAGCCTTCAACCCTGATATTATTTATTCTTAGATTATTAAAATATTTACTGCGAATAATTCGCAGAACATAATAACATAACATACCAGCTTTAGAACAAATGTTTGCTACCACCCTGTGCAATGGTACTCATTTCATCAACCTTAAATGGATGAACGTCTCAGTAGGTCCAGCTAAAGTTAGAGCCTTCAACCCTGATATTAAACACAAACCTCTGCACCGGGCACATTGGCTCACTGAGCTACGAAAAGCAACCTCAAATGGTAACAACCTGCACGTTTGTATTATACACAAATGTATGCATTTTCTGAAGCCTGAGACACTTTAAAGCTATTGTAAATGGCAAGAATGCTGTTTAAAAGTCTATTTAACTCAACTTCGACTTTGATATGTGGGGCACTTAAAAATAAAGATCCAACAATTGCATTACTTATTAATCATCCTCAGAATGTTCTTTACAGATTGCGGAGATTGGACATTAGACATATCTCATGTAATTCCTAGGAAAAATGAGTTTGTACGCCTGTGCCAAGTGAAAATCCACATGCAAATGTCCTGATTATGCAGAAACACACAACTTAAATTAAATTCTAATGCTAGGATGTCATAGTATGAGAATTAAGCTTTATAAATATTAAAAAACGAATTTAGAAGCACTCATTTTTAATTATTATTTTTCATAATTAATCATTATTTTTACTAAACCCAATCATTTTTGATATTTCCACATATAAAAGCAAGCTGCATCTCTTGCCTATCATTTTTAGACGCATTCATTTATGAGCCTAAGCACAGAAGCTTAACTTAAAACATGACAGATTTTCGCGCCACTTTTTTTAAAAAGGACAATTATTATTTAGCAACAGAACCAAGAATATGCTTACAAAAAATGCTTAAAGAGAGGAAAACCGCAATTGAAATGTCTTCCTGTGATACAAAATAATGAACCTTATTTTTGTAACCCTGTAAAACACTATTCTGAAATGCAAAGTTCAAACCGTGATTGACCAACGGCTAAGTCCTGGCGAAATAAACATTCCGATGTTATTCATGGCCTTCAAAAAACAACATCTGCATCCTTAACGGCAGTAAGAGCCCTGCACAGTATTGAAACCTGAGCACGGTGGCAGTCTTACTTAAAACAGACATTTCAAGTTTTAAAATGCGTGTGCAATAATATGCATTTAAATTCTAGCAAAAATTCCCTTTAGCTGAAGTGTTTGCCTGTTTACATGTAATACAATGAATGTAAGTTAAAAAAAATGCTATAAGTTTGTTTTTCTACAAAAGACACAATTTATTTTTGAGGCCTTTCATATTCCTAGTGAATGTGAATTTTAGTTTTATCTGTTTTAATCATTTAACAGTTTGTACATATGCGTTTTTACTTAGTCTATAAATTAAATAGCAACATAATGCGATTTTAGCATATGACATGGTAAATTGCTGTATTTTTATTTAATTTCTACTTAATATTAATTAATCTGACATTTTACTTAACAGACTGAAAACATCAAAAACCCACAAACACACATTGAGCTCATTTCAGACATAAAGAGAAAGGGTTCAAACACTCAGGACACACAATACAGCGCTTTAGCTATTTGTTTCATAAATTGCGCCATCGCTATTCACTTACAGAAGTTACACTAATGGGAAAAACCACATAGACATTTAAACACATATTTAATCCACAGATCAACACATAGGATTGAAACAAAGGACAGCCCACATACTGTACTTAAACCAAACCATTTGTAAATACTAGTTGTAAGTCATGTTTACAAGAAACGCTTCTCAATAGTGTTCCAAAAGACTGCAAAAACAGTCCACCAGACTGCTGTATGTCCAAGAAGCCGAAATACACTCAATTTACTAGTTTTGACTAGCAGAGCACCAAAAAATCGCTCTGCATATCTCCATTCATAAAATTGCACAGAACAAAGGATCCTTATATGTATTATGTCCATATTTTAATTCCTTGGGGATACAAAATCACCAAGGAAGAAATATATTTTTATACCTAAACCTATTTAAGTATTCCCTCTAGGGGAGCTGGCTAATTTAATTCACATCTCACTATGGTACCTTCCAAAAAGCAACACATTCTTTGATCTGAGGCATGCCAAAAATATTGCAGAATATACAATATTATACCCAAAGTAGTGCTTAAAGTACTCTTCATACGTGCACAGTTCAAATTTCATACAAACTATAGAAAAATCTCCTCATTACCTGCCTACACAAATTGCAATTTGCATATTACACATACACATACACATACACATACACATATGACTAGTCATCACATTCCAAATTGCCACAGCAACGTATTCTAAAACTGCCTTGCCACTCACAGGTTACAAAAGCTCACAGCAAGTACCTTACAACGGTTCTTACCACTCCCAGAGCATCCAGGTTCTAACTGCCAAGTTCTGAATGACCTAACGGTCTCTTGTTTTCAATACTCATGCCAAAAATGTTCTCAGTCAGGTGTGACATCATGTGGAGGATCAAAATCAGGAAGATCAGAAACACACTGGGCTGCAGAGACAAAGAATCACCAGAATCTTCTGTGCACAGAGTACCTTCTTAGTAGAAACTTATCTTGTCTTCCTCCGTAGATTTCTGTCTCCTGACAAGATCACTCCTTCAGATAGCCACCTCTCTGATGAGACCCATGTTGGCACGCCATTTGTAGAAATCAAAACTCCTTTTCAGGGGTCTCGCTGATACTTAGTCCTTCAAAAGCTGATCAAAAGTTGGCACAGAAACTGCAATATCAAAAGAAATATTTATTAAACTCACATGAGTTGAGACTACGTCACACAGGAGCCTTAGCAACTGAATTAGGCAGTCTGAAGAATGCAGAAACCTGGGGCTTTATATATGTGTTAGAGTTACATAGTAAGCATAAATGCAAGGGGCAGTCCTGGCTCATGTGAGCACACAAAAATGCCTAATATGCAAATGCAAGTTCTACTTGCTCAACCAAGTGGGAGGAGCTAACAGTTTTCAGAAAGTAGTAAACACATTCCTATCTGAAACTAATCAGTAACAGCTGCAGACCCTACTGGGCATGTCTGGGCATGCGTTAAAGTGGAGGAGGCTAAAAATATCCTGTTACTGGGCAGACTTCAGGTGCAGCTAACAGGAAGGTAGGACAAAGCACATGGTGAGCACATTGCAGCACATGGCAGACAAGATGGCTGCCAGAAAAACAAAATGGCTTCTGCTAACGCAAACCCATTGCTGCCAATTTACAACAGTGCAAGACTGATTTGCATAAAGCTGGGTTCATTCTGGAATGTTACGGTAAGCAAAGAATTGAAGGATTTAGACCCAGATCAGTGTACTGGTGTGAATGTATGACATTGTTCTGCATTCTGTCCATAAATTTCTTGTTTTTGCATTTGTCACCCCGAGTGGGACTGGTATGCCCAGACGTGGGTCCCATGCTCTCCATGCCTCTGTAGTCAAGCTAACCTGGCTGAAGAGCGGTGAAACCCCAGAAGAGGTCTTAGGATGCTTTTTTCCAGTCCAGGGAGGACCTGGCCTGGCAGTTCGGGCTGGACTGTTCTCATTGGGCACAGTGTCAAGACTGATTTGAATGTGGTTGGATTCATACTAGAATGGCAAGCAAAAACAGATCTGTGTACTGGGGTGAATATATGACATTGTTATGTATTCTGTCCATCAATTGTTTTTTTGAAGGTACTCAGGTACAGCAGGACACAGTAAGTCACAGGTACTCATGTACAGCATGACACAGTAAGTGACAAACAGGAAGCTCAGTCCTTGGTTCCTAAAGGCTCATACAATTGTAAATGCAAGTTTTGGATCAGATTTGTTGTTTAACACCTTCACAGGGAATTCCTGAGGTGCAAGAGTTTCATGAGTGTGCATTTCCCTGCCACAAGATGCTCACTAGTAAATCCCACTTGAGTGGTGGAAGAAGGGTTTTCCAAGGCATGGTTTGTCTCGGACACAGCAACACAATAGCAGTAAGGGATTGAATGTTGCATAACCTAACTATACACTAATGTACACAAACAAAAAACAGTAAATAGTTGCCCACCTCCCTAGTCCACTGCCACAGAACTAAAATTAAATAAACACAAAAGAGGCGAATGGAGGATCTATCAAAGTGCGGTGCATATCAGAGTACTCACTTCTACATATCGATGGGTGAAAGAAAATAAAGATTGCTACAGATACTCCAGTGTTTATTCCACCCTAGTACTTGAATTGGCATTTGGATTGAGTCGTCTTCCGTTTTTTCTTCTTCTACGATTGATGCACATTATTTGTGCTTCAACTAGCTTTGCTGCTGACTTATCATATCAGCTGTGGCTTTTTCCAATGAGAACGTAATCCACCTGAATTTGTTCTGCCCTGAGGAAGCCATATCGGGCGAAACACGTTGGCTGTTTC
The DNA here is from genome assembly GCF_964263255.1 of Lissotriton vulgaris. Taxonomy (NCBI): domain Eukaryota; kingdom Metazoa; phylum Chordata; class Amphibia; order Caudata; family Salamandridae; genus Lissotriton; species Lissotriton vulgaris. The sequence continues at coordinate 1,151,644,398 of NC_141698.1, forward strand.
GTGCTGTTTCATTGATCATCATACTTTGAGTTTCTTGGCTGTTTTATCATCGTGTCAAGAGAAACCGATTAAAATTTTGACTTTTTTCACATTCATGAAGGACATGGTTTGTCTGGGAGTATGGAAAATATCCAACAACATCTATGTATTTGGTCATCCATAAACTTAGATCTGGCCACCCTTTGTTCTGGATATGGTTAGAGATTTACTCCAGCATGCGACTGGTGTAATTTCCCTTCCTTGGTGGGAAAGAATGAATCGCCCCCTCTTTTGGTTTGGATGTAGGCCAAGGCTTTCCCAGGGTAAAGAGAGTTTTCTTTGCAGGAAAACAGGAAAAAGATGGATTACACTAGCACTCAGCTGGGCTCAGTTGTCTCTGCATGGACTTCTTTTATATAGAACACGCTCCAGTCTTCTCTGAATGTTCATGTAGCAGGTTTCCAGTCACAATTCCAAGATTGATCGTGAATTGGAAAAAAGACAGAGGTGTAAATCTCTGCCCTTGCTTTAGAAATGTTAAGTGCTAGCATCTTCTGTGTACCGGCACTTAGGACTCATTCATGGAAGAGGGACTCAGTGATGGAGATGCAACAAAGCATCATAATGATGTTGCATGGTATTTTGTACTTCTGCAGCTTAATTTTGGAACGGCACAAGCGCTCTAAGCAAATCCAACCACAAAAGCCACACTGTCTGCTAACCACCTCAACCATCCCTGACCACCTCTGCTCTTTGCATTTCTCAGAAGCAAACTCTGCTTCAATTCAGTTACAGTATTGACAAGAATTGCTGCTTATCCTACCTGGAATATCAATGTCCTTCAACATTATAGGCCATCAAGGCTGGCAAATATCTTGAAAGCACATGTGGGAAAACCCAGCACCACATCACACTGGCTCAGCACCCATCTGTCCACTTGTATGATCTCCAGCAAATGTTCACTTGTGCTCTTGAGGATCACAGATGTCACCATTTACACGCTGAGTGATCCATAGATCCCTCCTTCACATCATCCTCATCAGATCGCACCTGTACATGGTGCCCCCATGGTTGATATCGCAATCTACCAATACTCCAATGATGCACTAATCTATCGGGCATTCTCCACAGCCAACAACGTCCAAAGATAAAATACCTGCCTCGCCCTCATATATACCTGGATGCCAGGTGTTGTGTCTCCTAAAATCTGAGTTTGAGTCGCAGCAGAAGAAGACAGAGATCCTAGGGCCACCAGCAGCTGCATTATCCTATTACACATTCTACCTGGACAGCTTTTTCCAATATCACAAACTTGTATGGTTAATAATTGTGGAGCTTCACAATACAATAGGGCTTAAAACTATTTGTGTGACCTTCCACAATTATCCTACTATATTCCTTTTGAACATGTTTACAACAACGTTTTTTAAATCACACCTGCTTTTAGAATATTTCCTTGCAATGAGGTTTCAGTCACAAAAGAGGTGTTCCAACTTTCAAACCTACGAGGCTGCTTCCACAGCGCATGAAGTCTGGCAGAGTTCCAAATTTATTTCAATGAGTCTTCCAGTTACAGACCACTGACTCACTCCAAAACTTCCAGTTACAGTCCATAGCCTGGACTTCCTGTTAGGGACCATAGCCTCATTCCCAAACTTCCAGTTACAAACCATAGCCTCATTCCTAAACTTCCAGTTACAGACCACAGCCTGGACTTCCTGTTAGAAACCATAGCCTCATTCCTGAACTTCCAGTTACAAACCATAGCCTCATTCCTAAACTTCCAGTTGCAGACAATAGCCTGAACTTTCTGTTAGAGACCATAGCCTCATTCCTGAACTTCCAGTTACAGACCACAGCCTCATTCCTGAACTTCCAGTTACAAACCACAGTCTCATTCCTGAACTTCCAGTTGCAGTTCATGGCCTCATTCCTGAATGCCTAGTTACAGACCATAGCCTCTTTCCTGAACTTCCAATTACAGACCATAGCCTCTTTTAGACCTGGTATCTTTTGGCGTGTTTCCCATGTCTTTTTTCTTTCTGACCTGCTTTTGTCTCTGTTTTTGCTGGTTTAGTGTCCTTGCACACTTTCTCACTGCTGTTCAGTGTTAAAGTGCAAGTGCTCATGTTGTAAATTGTGTTATGGATTGGTGCTTCCATGATTGGTATATTTGATTTACTGGTAAGTCCCTAGTACAGTGCACCGATAGTGCCAAGGCCTGTAAATCAAATGCCACTAGTATGCCTAAAGCAGTGATTGTGACACCCACAGAAGTAGCCCTGCAAAGGTAACTCAGACGTGCAACTGCAGAGTCTGCGCGCAGTTTGTAAACTGTCATGTCGACCTGACAAGTGCACCCACTTGACAGGCCCTAATATTCCATTTTCTTTCATGTAAGTCACCCCTAAGGGAGACCCAAGGAACACCTGTTGTCAGGGTGGTGTGTATGTTAAAGGTAGGACATGTACTGGTGTGTGTGACATGTCCTGAACAAGGGTATTTCATTTTTCACAACTGAAAGGATATCTGTCCCATTGGAAAGAATGGGAAATTTACTTATACCATCTTATAAGCATAACTTCCCATTGGGAGAATATAGGGAAATGGAGTTTTGTATGCCTGGAATCGGAATGTAAAAATGCATCTTGAGTAAAGATGATTTTTATGTTATGTGTTTGAAAATACCATTTTTAGAAAGTAGGTATTTTCGTGCTTAACCATCTTGTGTGTCTCTGCTGGGTTTGTGGATTTACTGTCTGGCTTTGGAGTGACATGGGGTGGGGATGCGCATTCTCTTCAGACGGCCACTGGCGGGGGGATCGAGGTATGTCCTGGCTTTCCTCGATGAGTAAAGCTGGGCTGATTAGACCTGGGGCACATTTAGAGTAGTGGGAGGAGATTCCCTTGCACCTGAATGGGCCTGGTCTGCTTTAGACATTGCTAGCTCTCCACCTCCTGCTGAGAAGCTGGGTCAGTGAGGACCAAACTGGTTTGGACTAAGCGCAGACACTCTCTGTCTGAGAGAACGAAGGAATGTTGAGTATAAATCTTGTTTCCCAGACCTCAGAACTTACGTAGGAACTCTTTTGGACAAATAAGGTTGGCAAGAAGAACAGCTGGAGATGCTGTGAGAAGGAACTACCACGTTGATGAGTGCTTTGCTGTTTAGGCCTGCAGTGGCTGCTTCTGTCTTGGGCAGCGAAAGGAATGGACTGACCTTTCTGCAACTTCTTTCTTTGAGTTTCTCCAAGGGCTTGAGGTAGACTCAGGAACAGCAAAGCCTTCATGTTCACCTGCTATTAGCACTGGGGACTGTGTGTTTTGTGCTGCAATAGAAGAAAAAGCAACATGATGCATCAACGCCACAGCTGCCGACTCTGTGTCCTGAGGGCAGTCTAGAGGGCACCGCTGCACTGTGCACCGCAACCTTGGTCTCACTGCTGCTGCCAATGAGCTGCTGCTTGCACCGTAACCTATGAGCACCGCACTCTGCACCTCCATGCTTCACACAGGCACCCTGGTATCACTGATTATGCCGCTGACTGCTCACATCAACACCGCTGCTTGCACTGCACTGTGCTTCAGGGGAACCGTTGGTAAGTTACAGGACACACCGCCCTCATCCCGCACCGCAACCTTAGCGTGCCAGCACCATCGACAATGACAGCGATTCCACAAAAGTGCCCTGCTTGCATCAATTACCTGCCTGCACCGCAATGATCACTGCATCATTTTGCACAGCAGCCCTGGTCTCAGCGACATTGTTGGATGACCGTCACCAAGCTGCTGCCTGTACTGCGGCCTGAAGGCACTGCACGCTGCATCGCTGCACTTCGCACCACAGCCCCTACACCTGCCGACGTCGGCATTCCCGACTTCAACCATGAGGAGTTAGATCTGCAATGCGTATGACTTCAAGGGCCCCACAATTCCTGCACTGACCTCCGTAACCGATGCCTGCAAATGCCAGCTCTTCAGGGCTCAACAAGAGGCTGCCGATGCCCTGCAATTCTAAAAGATACTGTTTTACGGTCTTTCCAACACTGTAACTGACCCCCGCCTCCACAGTCAGCCTGAACTCTTTGGATTTGTTGTTCACAATGCCGTGATAGCCGTGGACGCAGCTATTGACTTTAAAAAAAATGTTTTTTGAGTCTACTTTTGATTATTGAGAATTCTGAGAACCGTATAGTCGATTTTTATCATTTTTGGTCTTGTTTGCATAGATAAAATATTGGTAATTTTTTTTAAAACTGGTGTGATGTCCTTTTGTAGTGTTTTCACTGAATCTCTGTTGGTTAAGTGCAAATGCTTTACACCCTGCCTCTGAGATGAGCCTGACTGATAGGGCCAAGCTACCAAGGGGGTGAGCAGGGGTTATTTTAGGAGTGTAACTTCCTTAGCCTGGCTAGGAAGAGACAGAGGTACCTACCTCTGCCAACTAGAGATCCCCATTCCTCACAGCCTCATTCCTGAACTTCCTGTTACAGACCACAGCCTCATTCCTAAACATTATTTTACAGACTAGTCCCTCATTCCTGAACTGCTGCTGGCCACGTCGGTGTTGAACAAAATGCTGGTCTTTGTTCACATATTGCAGTTCCTTTGAAACTAATAAACGTGAAGAGGATTTACAGTTACAGACCATATCCTCATTCCTGAACTTCCTGTTACAGACTACAGCCTCATTCCTGAACATCCTTTTACAGACCACTCCTTCATTCCTGAACTGCTGCTGACCACGTCGGCCTTGAGCAAAAGGCAGGTCTTTGTTCACATATATCCAAACAAGAGAGATAGGGATAAAGGACACTCCTATTCCCCTATCAAATACTAAAGAACAACAAAGGAGTGGCAAAAAAGGGGTAGAAGAAAAGAACTCAAGATATTCCTACCTGGAGAAACAATCTCCAAATACACCACAAATACTATTTCTAAAGAAAATAAATTATACAAGGGAAGTACACAGAAGAGTGTTAAACTGAGTACTAGAACCCTCACTCATCAACATAGCTGATGACACGCTTTTTTTCCCCAAGAGATCTGTCTCCTGGAACAGAAGAACCTGTGGGACTTAGGGGCAGATTTACAATAACTGGCGCATCCCTGCATAACAGCAGGGATGCGCCAGTTATGGTGCGCTGCTGCTCCGCCACCATGGATGCGCCGCATTTACAATGCGGTGCACCATGGGGCAAAATCGGCACAGATGTGTGATGCATCTGTGCCGTAAAGCGGCGCATTGCTGGAGTTGAGTCGCAAGCGCAACGCAGCTCCAGCAATGCTCTGGGGGGCCCTATCTGTCCAATGCTGCGTCAATCCTTATGCCTGCTTCAAGCAGGCGCAGGGTTTAGACGCAGCATGGGCCCAGAAGTGACTGAGTGAAATCTTGTAGATTTCACTCAGCCACTATTAGGAGGTGTTCCTGCGCAGGAACGCCCTCCCTTGCGCCGGAACGCCCCCCGCGCAGGAACTCCTATTTCTGGTACAGGGCTTTACAAAGTGATGCATCTCCCAAATGCATCATGTTGTAAATACCCTGCACCATGGAGCATCTTTTGCGCCACCCCTGCATCACAAAAGTGAAGCAACGGCAGCGTAAAAGAGGCGCAAGTGGCTAGTAAATCTCCCCCCTAGTGCCTAGCAAATTCCAGATATAAAATAAGGATCAGCAGTTCCTGCGGACAATGTATATAATATATTACCAAGTGAGACCTCCATGATGTCTGCCGTAAGCTTGTGTTCGTACAAGGAGTGACAACAGAATCAAGCATTATGAAAACGCATGTGCTCGTTGAAGACGTAACATCCATTTCCGGCAGAGCTGATGATGTCCATGCTTTGCCCAAAGGATTGAACGTCCAGCGTTCGTTTGCCGCATCAATCAATCAATACATTTGTAGAGTGCGCTACTCACCCGCGAGGGTCTCAAGGTGCTGGAGGGAGGGGGGGGCGCTACTGCTCGAATAGCCAGGTCTTGAGGTTTTTCCTGAAGGTGAGATGGTCCTGGGTCAGTCGTAGGTGTGCAGGGAAGGAGTTCCATGTCTTGGCGGCTAGGTAGGAGAACGATCTTCCTCCGGTGGTGTCTCTGCGGATCCGTGGGACTGCTGCGAGGGCGAGGCCGGTGGAGAGGAGCTGGCGGGTAGAAGTGTAGAATGGGAGGCGATTGTTGAGGTATTCGGGGCCCATGTCGTGGAGTGCTTTGTGTGCGTGGGTGAGGAGCCTGAAGGTGATCCTCTTGCTGACGGGGAGCCAGTGAAGGTTTGTCAGGTGGGCAGATATTTGGCTGTGGGGAGGGATGTCTAGGATGAGTCGTGCGGAGGCGTTCTGTATGCGCTGAAGTCGTTTCTGAAGTTTGGCTGTGGTTCCTGTGTAAAGGGCGTTCCTGTAGTCCAGTCGGCTGGTGACAAGGGCCTGGGTGACTGTTTTTCTAGTTTCTGTGGGGATCCACTGGAAGATCTTTTTAGCATGCGCAGGGTGTTGAAGCATGAGGTTGAGATGGCGTTGACTTGTTTGGTCATCGTTAGGGAGGAGTCCATGATGAAACCCAGGTTGCGTGCATGGTTCGTGGGTGGCGGTGCAGTGCCTAGCGCTGTGGGCCACCAGGAGTCGTCCCAGGCAGATGGGGATTGTCCGAGGATGAGGAACTCCGTTTTAGCTGAGTTCAGTTTCAGCCGACTGAGCTTCATCCATTCCGCGACGTCCTTCATTCCTTCCTGGAGGTTGGTTTTGGCAGTGGTTGGGTCTTTGGTGAGGTGGGGTGCGATGATGGCGTCTGCTTTGTTGTAGATGTGGTGGGGGCATGGGTCAGAGGGAGAGCCGGAGTGGATGGTGTTCATGACGTGGGTGGTGTCTTCTGTGCTGATGGGGGTCCAGTCGCACATGGCGGTGGTGGGGGCTGTTGGTTTGGTGATTGGAGGCGGCGTCTGGGCATCAAAGCTGTGGTGTATATCTGCGATCTTGCGGTAGAAGAACGTGGCGAGGGAGTTGCAGAGGTCTTGTGATGGTGTGATGTCGTTGTTGCTGGCGTTGGGGTTGGAGAGCTCTTTTACGATGCTGAAAAGTTCCTTGCTGTTGTGGGTGTTATTGTCCAGCCGCTCTTTGAACTATGCCCTTTTGGTGGTGCAGATCAGCTGGTGGTGTTCGCGAGCGGCGTTCTTGAGGGCTGTCATGTTTTCTGTCGTCCGTTCGTGGCACCAGGTTTTTTCGAGCGTGCAGCATGGTTTCTTAGAGTCATTGAGGGCGTCGGTGAACCATGTAGTTCTTCTGTTGCTGGTCTTGCCTGGGGGGTTCTTCAGCGGAGCGAGAATGTCGGCGCAGTTGGTGATCCACTGTGTGAGATTGAGAGCTGCATCGTTGGAGTTGGAGGTGTTGGCTGGTGGGTTCTGGCTCAGTGATGTGGTAAGCTGGTCTGTGGTGACTTTGCTCCAGCAACGGTGGGGAATCTGTGGCGTGCAGTGATGTGTTGTAATCTTCTTGTAAGTGAAATGGATGCAGCTGTGGTCGGTCCAGTGTAGTCTGGTGGAGTGGCTGAAGGAGACGTGGTCGCTGGAGGAGAAGATGGGGTCCAGCATGTGGGCGGCGTAGTTGGTGGGGGTGTTCACCAGTTGATTGTTTCCGAGGTTGTCGAGGTTGTCGAGCAGGTTGGTAGTGTTGCTGTCGTTGTTGTTCTCCAGGAGGAAGTTCAGGTCCCCTAGGAGGATATTCTGGTGATTTTAGTGCGTGTGGGATGACGAAGTCGGTAATGGTTTCACTGAATTGTGTGCGCGGTCCCGGGAGTCTGTAGATGAGGGTTTCTCTGAGTGTGGTTTTGGGATCTGTGCGGATCTGGAAGTATAGGTGTTCAGCAGTGGAGAGAATGTCTTCGGCGTTGTTTGTGACGCTGATGGTGTTCCTGTAGATGATTCAATTCAATTCAATTCAGTGATTTATATAGCGCGCTACATACCCAGAGGGTCTCAAGGTGCTTGGAGAAGGGTGGGGAGTTACTTGTCGAATAACCAGGTTTTAAGTTGCTTTCTGAATGCTAGGTGGTTCTGAGTGAGGCGAAGGTGAGTGGGAAGTGAGTTCCAGGTTTTAGCCGCCAGGTAGGAGAAGGATCTTCCTCCCATGGTAGTTTTGTTAATGCGAGGTACAGCAGCAAGGGCTTGGTGGGAGGAGCGTAGCTGGCGGGAGGGGGTGTAGAAGGAAAGTCGTGAGTTGAGGCATTCGGGTCCAAGTTTGTAAAGTGCTTTGTGTGCGTGGGTTAGAAGGCGGAATGTTATCCTCTTCTTGATGGGGAGCCAGTGGAGGTTTTTCAGGTGACCAGAAATGTGATCTTTACGCGGAATGTCTAGAATGAGTCTGGCTGATGCGTTCTGGATGCGTTGGAGTTTTTTCTGAAGTTTTGCGGTGGTACCGGCGTATAGGGTATTTCCGTAGTCCAGGCGGCTCGTAACCAGTGCGTGGGTGACCGTCTTTCTAGTTTCAGTGGGAATCCAGCGAAATGTTTTTTTAAGCATGCGAAGAATGTTGAAGCAGGATGATGAAACTGCGTTGACTTGTCTGGTCATCGAGAGTGAGGAGTCCAGAATGACACCCAGGTTTCGTGCGTGGTCTGTTGGGATGGGTGCTTTTCCAAGGGATTCTGGCCACCACGAGTCGTCCCAGGCGGAAGGGGAGGTACCTAAGATAAGGACTTCTGTTTTGTCGGAATTCAGTTTCAGGCGGCTGTGCTTCATCCACTCGGCTACTTCTCTCATTCCTTTGTGTAGGTTGGTTTTGGCGGTGTTAGGGTCTTTGGTGAGTGAGAGGATCAGTTGAGTGTCATCAGCGTAGGAGATGATGTCAAAGTTGTGTTGACGTGCGATGGTCGCGAGGGGGCTCATGTATACGTTGAAGAGGGTGGGGCTGAGTGAAGATCCTTGTGGCATGCCGCAAATGACTTCAGTGGCTTCTGATTTGAATGGTGGGAGGCGGACTCTCTGAGTTCTTCCGGCAAGGAACGAGGTGATCCATTCCAGTGCTTTTCCTTGAATTCCGATGTTTCTTAGGCGTTGTAACAGGGTGCTATGACAGACTGTGTCGAAGGCTGCAGAGAGGTCGAGGAGGATGAGGGCGACGGTGTCACCATTGTCCAGTAGAGTTCGAATGTCGTCTGTTGCTGCGATGAGTGCGGTCTCAGTGCTGTGTTTGGCTCGGAAGCCGGACTGTGAGGAGTCGAGGGATTTGTTGGTTTCGAGGAAGGCGGCGAGCTGGTTGTTGACAGCTTTCTCGATGACTTTGGCCAGGAATGGAAGAAGTATTTGAGCTTATATAGCGCACAGCTACCCACAAAGGGTTTCCCGGCGCTTGCTTAGGGAACCCGTCCTGGTATTCCCCTGTGAGATAACCCCGGCAGGGTATCCACAAGGTGAAAGCCAGGCATCCCGCCGCGAGGGGCCGTTGTGGAGATTAAGCAAGCTATTGCCCAGAGTCGCAGAGTGTGAACCCGTGAGTTGAGAAGGCACCGGAGCGAGAATTATCGAGTCCGTGGAATATTTGAGCCCAAGACCCGCCGAGGCGGGGATTTGAACCCTGGTCCAGGGCCGATCTCAGATTCCGGGTCTGCCGCCTCTAACCCCTGAGCCACACTTCTCCACATGATATGGGGCGGTAGTTTTTGAGTTCGGTGGGGTCAGCTGTGGTTTTTTTCAGAAGGGCGCTGAGTTCGGCGTGTTTCCAGCTGTCAGGGAAGGTGGCAGAGGTGAGGGAGCAGTTGATGACATCTCGGAGGTGGGGTGCGATGATGGAATCTGCTTTGTTGAAGATGTGGTGAGGGCATGGGTCTGTGGGGGATCCTGAGTGGATGGAGTTAATCAGGCGGATGGTATCATCCGTGGAGATTGGGTTCCAGTCATTAAGGATGTTCAAGGGGGGTGAAGGTGTGGCAGAAGGTTGGGTGGGTTGGTCTCCGGGTTGGTTGTCGAAGCTGTTGTGGATGTCTGCGATTTTGTTGTGGAAGAAGGAAGCTAGGGAGTCGCAGAGGTCTTGAGAGGGAGTGATGTTGTTGGTGTTGGCAGTGGGGTTGGTGAATTCTTTGACGATGTTGAATAGTTCCTTGCTGTTGTGGGCGTTGTTGTCAAGTCGGTCTTTGAAAGCGGCTTTCTTGGCAGTTCGGATCAGTTGATGGTGTATGCGGGTGGCGTTTTTGAAGGCGTCTCTGGTGCTGGTGTTTGGGTCTTTTTTCCAGGCCTTCTCGAGGGAGCGACAGTGTTTCTTGGATTTCTTGAGTTGGGGGCCGAGGAGGCGTTCATCCAGGTTTCGTGAGGAAGGCTATGTCCGGTGCTGTTGTGTCGAGGAGGTCCCAGAGTTCGATGACGTGTTTGTGGAAGGACTGGGTGTTGAGGAGGATGCACTTGAGGTGGTTGTTGTTGTTGCTGGGTTCGATGAGCGGGGTGTTGGTTGGGAGGCAGGTGAAGGGTCCGTGGGTTCGCTTCGGGGTGGCTCGGTAGCAGGCGGGTGGTCGTCTGGTGTTGAGTTAGTTGAGGATGGTGGTGTCGTTTCTCAGTCGGGTGCCCTGGCTCTGGCGAGGGCCAGGGGTTCGGGCGCTGGGCGCGGTCCAGGTGCGGACGGGCACAGACAGGCTTGCATTTGGCGCGCCTTCGGCATGAAGATGTGTTTGATAAGATTAGGGGCTTTTTTATTGTACCCTCTAAAACCAGTAACAGGATCTCCCTAAAGCATGTTCGTTGGTACAATAAGTCATGTAGAGATGCGTACAAGCAATTGATCCATGCTATTAGATCCAAAGATCTGGGAACTATTAAAACCCAATCGAAGTAGTACAGACACACCCAATTGTTTGTGAAAAAATCCTGGAAGGAGATAAGGTGGTTGGACCTCTTGGAAGCCAGTAAAGAAAAGAACATGCAAAAATTCTGGCAGCAAGTTAAATGGAGCAGATGGGGAATGGGTCAAGCTCCCATAAACGATTTTGCCCCTGATAAGTGGGTTTCCTTCTTTGAGTAATTTGCTGTTTGGGTCAATGACATGGGGGACAAATTGTTTCAAACATCACAGTCAGACTCAGCACTGTTTTCCACAAACAGTGAGGTGGAAACTGCAGTGAATGCAGCACCAAGGGGCATAGCACCTGGCCCCGACGGAACACCGGTGGATTTATTCACTCATGATGAAGATAACTGGTTAAAGTACCTGCAGTTGCTTGTGAATGCAATTGCTAGTGGTGCAAATATTCCAGACTCCTCGCAAGGAGCAGAATTTCTACCATCTTATAAAAGAGGGGATTGCTCTAGCCCCAGTAATTACAGGCCTATTTTTTTAATTGATTAATTGAGTGAAGTAGTGTGGCTCACTGGTTAGAGGTGGCAGACCCGAGAGCAGACGACGGCCCGGGACCAGGGTTCGATTCCCGGCGCGGCAGGTTTCTGGACCAGGGTCAGCGGACTCGATAATTCTCTCACCTCGGTGCCCACTCTGATCAGCGATCACACTCGGCAACTCTGGGCATTAGCTTGCCTCATCTTCACTAACGGCCCCACCAGACCGCCGGGGATGCCTGGTCTCACCCTGGAGATACCCATTAAGGGACCATCTCTCAGGGAAGCCAGGAAGGGTTTCGCAGCGGTCGAAGCGCCTTGGGACCCTACGGGTAAGTAGTGCGCTATATAAATGCCAATACATTCAACACAAAAAAATATGGCCAGGCTACTGCTAAATAGAATTCAGTTATGGATTGATGAAAACAACATACTATCTCCCTTCCAGGCAGGAGTTAGGGCCCAGGTAGGCACTATCGACCAGGTCTGTTATTTTATTTTCATTTACGGGCGCGTCGTAATATTAGTTGGCGGTACCATATATGCCACCTTTGTTGATTTAAAATCAGCATTCGACAAGGTCCCACGCAACAAGCTCTGGTTAGTTTTTAAAGACCTAGGAATGCCTTTTGAACTTTTATCACTTATAGGCACATTGCACAATGCCAATTTTGCACATGTACGATGGGGAACCCAGGGCAGTACCAGCCCAAGGTTCTCAATCTTGAAAGGAGTCGTCAAAAGTGTGTTTTGGCCCCAACCGTATGTTCTTTGTTTATAAATGGGGTTGTGAATTGCTTTTCAGCACACCCTACTGATGCTCTGTCAATAGCCGATTCAAAGGTCCCAATACTTATGTTCGCTGATGATACCCTAATACTATCTAAAAGTCAAATAGGAATAGCATCAAGCGCTTTGTCCCTTTGAGGCATTTTGTAGAGATCATGAGTTAAAGGAGAATGTGGATGAAACCAAGTTCATGGTATTGCATAAGCACAAGAAATTTAAGGGTAGGGTCTTTATGAACGAGGTCCCACTGGAACAAACAGATGTATTTTCCTACCTGGGGATTACGTTGAGTAGAAAGTTAAGAGTGGAAGCCCCAGATTGACTTATTGGCACTCAAGCACTCACAAATGGCAGGAACACTATTAAGTGAGCACAGGCGCTCCTTCACTAAGCTGATAGGCCCTGTTTTAAAAATGTACAAAACAAAGGTTCTGGCCTCTTCTACTTACGGTGCTGAACTCTGGGGCTTTGAGAACGTTTCATCACTCGCTCTAGCCCAGAATATATATGCGAGGAGCCTAAATGATCTTGCCCAGAATACACCGCTTAAAGCATTATACTGTGACTTGGGATGTAACACGCTGGTAGAGGTGGTGGTAAGATTTAGACCCCTTACTCTCTGGCGAAGACTATGGTCGACCCCAGGGCTGATTCATTATGCTAAAGCACTCAAAGATGTCAGAGATGCAGATTCATCACATAAGATCAGGTGGCTCCAAAAGATACAATGGTCCCTTGTGAAAATTGGCACGTCCCCATCTATGGAAAAACCCGGTGGCAACATGTTTCTCCCTAAAAAAGTCTTTAACGAGGCACATTGGTCTATGGTCAAAGTAAATAACATGAGCTCTACTGGCACACAAATACTGACCAGCGTCTTTCTTGAGCATAAGCCCCAGCCTCTGTTTCAAAACTTTTGGGATTTTATCACAAGGCCTGGTGATAGGAAACTTTTTTTTATCAATTCAGAGTAGGCACTTTACCAGTTAAGCCTTTTACGACTACATGGAATGAGATCCCAGATAGCAAATGTGTGTTTTGTCAGGACCAGGATGAAACAATGCCACATATACTGTTTGTATGTCCAGCCTATAAGTTGCCATGTAATAAGTGGCCTAAACCAATCTGTTCTAATATGGTCACTAGGTCAAGTGCAATCGCTTTAAGAATATTGAAGACTAGCACTCGAGAGCTCATTGTGATAGCTGTAGCCACATTCCTTAGCTGGATTTGGAGAATACGGTCTACTTTGTTAAACACTACTGTTGCTATAGACAGATTTTAATCTACTGTTGCTGCTATTACTGGGGTAAGTTCAGTATCTTACGAAGACCTGAGTCTTATAGAGGTCTATGTGTCTCTCTTTCACTGATTGTTTTTTAACCTTTTTATATTATATTTATGAGCTCTTATTTATTTATTTTTGATGCAGTACATTGTAATATTTTAGTGATCATGTTAAATCTACGACTTTTTAATGTGGATTTGTGTCTTTTATGATCTGAAAGATCGAAATAAAGACTAAATTGAATTGAATTGAATACTTTTATATTGTTTTTATCCTTCGCTTCTTAATAAATTACATGATGTTCTTCTGATCTTTCATGATTAACTCAAATTACTCGAATAAAGTTAATCAAACTGAATATATCATAATAGTTATACTCAATGGTAATATTCATAAGTAAAGGTATGTCAGAGAGACACACAACAAGACATTTTGAAAACATTTGCTGTTTATATAAGAATTTAGATTTAGTAATCAAAAGAAGTGCTTGGTGAACAAAGTGAACGTAGTACATAGATTTCAGAGGTGACAATTGTTTGCGTAAAATAGGTTTCAAACGATACAAAAAAAGAATGACCCTAAAGAGAGTATACAATAGTTGTTGGCAGCCTTCAAACACAATATTAGGAAGGCTGGAAGATGGTTCATTTTTTGGGTGTGTCGATGGTGTTTCGACCCCACCATCAGCAGGGGGTCTCATCAGAACCCAACAATAAGGGACGACTGAAGGATTCACAGTAAACTGTCAAAACAAAGGGGGTGGCTCAAGGCAGTGCATGAGGAGCATGGGAACTCACATGGGGCCCAGCCGGGCACCCGGTGAAGGCAGATTGACAAGTCTAATGGCATATTGTAAATACATGCGTCTGTATTTCATAGGGACAGATCACACAGATCGATGCATGGTGTAGGTAACCATCCGAAGTGTCAGGACAAGAGGATTCATTTATTTCCTCAAATTGATGCGGGCCGCATTCATCGGGTGCAGAACTAGGGCATTAGAAGGCTACCAACAACTATTGTACATTTGCTTTAGGGTCTTTTTTTTGCATATTTTTAAACCTATTTTATGTCAAAAATTGTCTCTTTTGAAATATAGGTTCTATGTTCACTTGGGACACCAAGCACTTCTTTTTATCAACTTTATTAGTAAATCTCATTTCATATATAAGGAGCAAATGATTTCAAAATGTCTTGTTGTGTTTTATTATGATTCTCTCATCATCATACCTTTACCCATTACCATTACCTTTGAGTATGACTATTATCTTATATAAAATACATTGTCTGTAGGAACCGCTGCTCCTTGCTGTATATTAGATACTCTGGTTCCATGTGAGTAGGATGGCCCTGGTTTCCTTGAACATGATAGCAAACCTCAGGGCCACCCAAGTTTAATGCAATTATTACACTCATTTATTGTCCAGGAGAGGGGTTGTAAGCCCTCCTGAGTCACCCTATACCTTGCTTCCATTGTTGCATAGGAAACCTTTAGGGGCATATTATCAACACTGGGCGATAAAAGTATTGCCGCTTTATCAGCAGGAAACTGCCGCTAAAGTGGCAATAATGGGCTTGATAATATGCCCTTGTGAATTCCCATAGAAGCCCAGGCTAGGTGTCTAATCTGGGTTACTATGGGAATTCTCAAGGGTATATTATCAAGCCCATTATCGCCACTTTAGTGGCATTTTCCTTCCAATAAAGCGGCGATAATTTTATCGCCCTGTCTTGATAATATGGCCCTTGGTTTGGTTTATCAGGTGTCGTCTGAGAGGCGCTAGCACAAGAGTCAAGATAAAACATAACTGAAATATACTTGCCTTTACGCTCCAACCCAGTTCTTCTCCCCCAGAAGCATCTGTTGACCAGTCATCAACACAAACAGAAAACCACCTCTTTATACCATTAGAATAAACCTTCAATCTGATCAAACTTGGAGTCTAACAGCTGCTTTGATGAGTACACCTCTAAGTACTGTGATGTAAAGCAACCCACTGGGAATACGAAAACCTAAAATGTAAACCCACTGTGCCCAGTCGCATCTTTAGAACAGTGGCACCGTCTTTGGTGATAGACTATATGTGGCAGCTGCTTCCAAGGGTGTTGGTAACTGAGGTCAGAGCGGGATCTGTCATGGAAAGAGGGAAGGACCCTGAAAGGTCATTAGCTCCTTGATCCAGTCCTGAACACTTTCTGCAACTGCTTTATGAAGGTTCAGCACAGGGTTCAGTTCCCAATGCAAAAAGAACAATTGATGGACAGAAGGCAGAACAATGTCACACATTCCCCCCAGTATAGAGATCTGGGCCCGTCCGAAGTGAGAGGGGCCACTGCAACATATCACAATTCTCTTAAGGAGAAGCCAGGGCCACTGCAGAGCGAGGCCCCTTCAGTCGAGGGAGCGGCCATCCATTCCAGGTGTCCCGAAGCTCACTCCAGATCTCTTGGATGTTCAAGTCCATTTTACTGGTTTACCAACAAACACAGGCACAAAAGAGTTGGCTATCTGTTCAGGGTTTACTCCGCCATTCCAGGTATGGAGATGGGTAATTTCAGCCCACCTCAACCCCACAGATGAGCCTGTCTTAGTTGCGGCAACTGCCATCTCTCAGGTGAGAAGGCGAGCCTCACAGCGCACGGGCAGTTTCCAGCCATATCATGGCTGTGTGCAGTCTTTAATGAAGGACATCCAAGTTGAGACAGGTCCTTCCCACAAGAAATATGTCCCACACTCATCAGGGAACGGACGGTCTTCAGCTGCCTGCGGCCGTGCGCTGACTTCATCTTGGTCTGGCATATCAATTACTGTGGTGGAAGTCAGCAGGCCTCTTCTGTCAACCATGTCTCCTCTAGGAGTGGGTGATACATTTCACTCTCCTGGCAGAGTCGGCAGAATTGTGGAGTAAAATAGAGTTCTGCCCAAATTCTGCAAACTGCTGCTTGGTGAATTTTTTTCTCACAGGGGCTCGTCAGTGGTCAATAGGCAAGCACAAGTGAGAATCGGTGTACCCTAGTGTGACTTTTGGGTGTTAGGACAGACTTTCCTAACATAGGCAGTCACCACAGGCAGAACAACCGTTTGCAATGAGAAAGCTGCCGCTTGAGTAGAAAATCTACTTGAGCTGCATCACAATCAACTCAAGCAGCAGCCCCCTCTGGAACACCCTGTGGCACCGTTTGCACTGATTTGTCAGTGCAGAATGAGCTCCCGGCACTGAACATCAATGTGAGCAGCATTAGCTGCCTATTTCCCCTGTTTGTATAACTCTATGGAACCTTATGGAGTTTACATGTACCTCAGTGGAATTCTGTGGAGTGAAACTCTGCGGAGATCCACCCACCCCTTGTCTCCTCCCCTGCCAGGCACAGCAGACACACTGACAAGGCTCTGCAGGGCCCTCCTCCCTCCGCAGGCTGTTTGTCGCTCTTTTCTGTCTATTCTTCCAGCTAAGAGCAAGCCGCAGTATCTGCTTAGGCTCTGCTGCCCCTCTCCCGGACGTGTCTCTGAACAGACTCACCACTGGATCGAAGAGGGGGCGAGAAAGGAAACCCATCGACTACCACTATATGCTTGCCCTGTCATGGCGCCGATCTCATTGGATAGTGGGGGGGTTGAGTGTGGGGATATGTGGGTAGCATCTTCCTTCCATGTCTCTCAAGCCATGACATCCTTTTTGATATTCCTGGAAGGCAGGAGTTGGTGGAAAATGTGTCATCTAAATGTGCAGTATTGTGGTACATTTACTGGGAGTTTAGGGGGTTGGTTTTTGTGAATGTTGCTAATCCCAGTGATCAATGAACATGAAATATACAAGTGAACACATTCGGTTTACCTCCCGTCATGAAGGTATGTTTTTAACCCAATATTTCTAAATGACTGAATCCTCATGTAGAAAAAGCCAGTCTAACTAATTTAATATCTAGTCTTTCACATTTTGTGTTGTTCTTAAGAATTTTGTAAAAATGCATGAAAATATTTGCATTTTTAAGCTTTATTTGATTGGTGAGACTTTTAAAAATAAAAATTCCATTGTCTTGTATGACTGTTATTTTTTACTGTAGTGTAACTCTGGTCAAAATACATTTGAGATATGTTTATCTGTAGTAATTTAGCCTTAAACACTACAACTTTACTACTGCTACTTTCTCCAGCACCACCTAATAAAACAGATTAGAAGGTGAGAGTAGCGTGGATAATGCTTTGCAGCAAACCGTGCCCCACCATCACGTAAGTAGATCCGCCAGTGTTGGCCAAGCTGCAAATGAATGAAGCGCTGCAGCAGTGTGGGGTGGCGAGAGTGGCATTGGGAGAAGGGGTGAGTAGATGGCTTGGTGATGGAGCCTAAAGGGAGAAGAGGAGCAAGGAAAGATATCTCTCTATTAAAGTGATGATCCAGGGTCAACATCTGCAGCAAGAAGACTCCTCATAAACCTGACCCTGAAACACATTTCTTTTCCTGCAGCACAACCACTCTGTATTTACGCCATTTCTTCGCCTTCGCTTTTGCAATTGAGGAAATTAACAAAAACACTGAACTTTTACCCAATATTACCCTGGGCTTCGATGTACATGACTCTTATGTCAATGAGATGAAAGCAACAAAATCTTCCATGAGTTTGATAACTGGGCGAGAAAAGCCTATTCCTAACTATGGATGTCGAAGCAAAGATTCTCTTGCTGCTGTCATTGGTGATCTATCATCTGCACCATCCATTGCCATGGCGACCATCTTACAGCTCTACAAGTACCTCCAGGTAAGTGAAAAGTTCCAAAATCTTGGTGACAGATCTCAATGCCAGGCCATTGACAGCAGAGGAATCCTTGAGGCTAGGGAGGTCTTACAATGTCAGACACTAGAGCTCGATCACAGGCACCCACTAGGTTTAGACAGAGCCACCTTTGAGGATAGAGAGATTTGTAATCTCAGACACTAGAGCTTAGATCACTGGGATCCAATAGCTCTGAACAGCAGAGCCACCCTTGAGATTTGAGAGATCTTGTATTCTAGGACAATGGAGCTTAGATCATTGGGACCCAGAAGGTTCAGACTGCAGAGCCATCCTTGAGGTGAGAAAGATCCTGTAGCCTCAGATATAAGAGCTTAGATCACAGAGACCCAAAAGCCTTAGACAACAGAGTCATCCTTGAGGTCAGTGAGATCTTGTAACCTCATACACTAGAGCTTAGATCAATGGGACCCAATAGTTTAGAAAACAGAGCCATCATTGAGGCTAGAGAGATCCTGTGACCTCGGGCACTAGAGCTTGGATCACAGGGTCTTAATAGATCAGATGTCTTCAATCTGTGAGGCGCGACCTCCAGGTGGGCCGTGGAGGTATGGAAAGGGGGTAGCGCACTTCATTTACTAAAAGAAAATGGCCCAGATGATTAATTAAAATGCTTTCATGTGCTGGGAAATCTTGGCCAGGCAGATAGCTAAACACGCATTTCTACCAGTGTTTTGCTGGCATGAAAGAAATGCAAATGTGCACAAAGAGTTAATCTGCAAATGTAAAGAATTTGGAGATTAACTCGTGCACATTTGCATTTCTTTCAGGCCGGCCGCACACTGGCAGAAAGGTGTGTTTAGCTGTCTGCCAGGCTTGATTTCTCAGGACAGGAGAGTGCTGTTGCAGTTAGTTGATCAAATCACTTGAAGCTTTTTGAGTGGTAGAGCTGCAAAGTGCTTGCGTTTAATTGTCTTTGTATTTACATAGTGCTTTCTATCCCTGAGAATGTTTTGAATAGACAGTTATGTAAAAAAAAATTGCATCACATAGGGTCTGGATATTACTAAAATCTATGGGCGTTTTTTACAATGAAATGGTGTTGGGCAGCTCCGCAAGTATGTTTGCTGCGCTGCCCGACGCCCATTCAAAAGTACAGGAATGGACTATATTTATAAAATAAAGGGCACTCCTGTCCTTTCTGTCGGCGCACAATTTGGTGCCAACGCAGGCACCCTTGCACCATGATACAAGGGTGTCTGCATTGTAGGCAGGATTGTTTTTGTGCAAGCCTTCCTTCGCAAAAACAACCCATGGAGGCCTTGTCCTCTTTCCATCTGTGCTGCACATAAAAAGAGGAAACAATTGAGGAGAAATAAAGATATTTCCCCTCATTAGGCATCTCCGGGGCAGCGTACAGTTTTGATGCATCCTCAGGTTTACAGATTCTTGTAAATCTGGGAATGTGTCAAAACCCATAGGAAAGCCTACCGC
Organism: Lissotriton vulgaris; assembly: GCF_964263255.1. Taxonomy (NCBI): domain Eukaryota; kingdom Metazoa; phylum Chordata; class Amphibia; order Caudata; family Salamandridae; genus Lissotriton; species Lissotriton vulgaris. The sequence goes on from NC_141698.1 coordinate 1,151,663,982, forward strand.
AACGCCAACGGAACGCCCCCTGATGCAGTGTAAGGCAACGCATCAACTTGCACTGCAATGCCTAACACCATATCTAGGAGGCCATGAAATTTCATGCAAAGTGACTTTTCGTGGCTTCGTAGATATGGGTCTGCTCTCTGTGCAACCAGAGCGTCATAAAAAATGACGCACCGGCAGGGCAAGGGGCTTATAAAGAAGCCCCTATATTCTGGAAGCAGAACATATACTTTGGAAGCACCATTTTATAGTAAAAGATTTTGCGAATTTTGTGGCGGTCTACCTTATACAGTGTGTAATGCAAGCATACAATAAAGACTTACATATTCACAGTGATTTCTGTCACAGGTTGTGACCTCATTGCACTAAAAATACACAGGTCCGTATTCTCCACTGCACCAACCATGATTTAATTCTGTGACTCTCTGGTTTCACACAGACTTCTGCAGGGCATTAACTAATAGAGGTTTCATAATTTATTATTGTGCATTTCCCACTGAGTAACAACTTTTTAAAATGTATTTATTATTCATTGAAGCTGCCCTTTATTTTATATGTAGCTACCGGACAGTGAAAGACCTAAAAAACATATGTATGTTTTAATTATGATGAACGATGTTCAGCTACCCCCAGTTCCATGCAGCTGTAAATGCCAAGCTGTGAGCATCCCATGAAATATAGTATGGTTTTCCTCAAATGTCATGTAATAAAGTATCAGCCCATACATTACAACTGTTATATCAAGGGCCACTGGAATTATGTGATTGTGCAGCTGCAGCAATTTTAGCATAATTATAGAGTTTGCCACATAATCCATCATCTGCCACATAATCTGCTGATAATAACAAAAATAAATATTTACTCAAAAGATTCATATGTTACTAAAAGGAGCAACAGATGTTGCCGCTCTGTAGAAGGTCTTTTGTGAAGCTGTACTGGTCACCTTTTTGTTGCTCATTGCAATATTTGTGTGTTAAACTGGTACTTATGAGGTGCAACCAGGTTCTGGAAATTTTTGTTGGGAGGGGGTCCTTACACCTAAAACATTTTGAGGAGTGATCTCGGCATCAAAAAGGTTGAAGACCACTGCATTAGATCTAGACAGCAGACTATCCCTTGGGTTATGACAACTGAGCCAAGAGAGGATAATGTTGTGTTGTCGAGATGTCATATGCAGTAAGATGGAGGTTGGACGAGGGATCAAGAGTGGTGCTTGTGCTGCTGGACTTGTCAGCAGCATTCGACAACCGTTTCCCACCCCCTCCTCCTTGAACACCTCCATTCAAAGGGCATCCAGGGCACAGATTTGGGATGGATTTCATCTTTCTTGTCCAACCGGACCCAGGCAGTGTTCACCCCCCCATTCACTTCAGAAAGTCGCCCGCTTCGGTGGGGAGTCCCTCAGGGCTCCTCGCTGAGCCCTCTCTTATTTAATGTCTATTTTCCCCTCTTTTCGATATCATCGCCCAAACTGGTATAAAGGTCACCTCCTACGCTGATGATATCCAGCTTCTGTTTTCATTTAATAGCATCTCCCCCACAACTTTTGATCCCCTAAAAAACTGCCTCCGTACAATTGCCCAATAGATGGACAATAATTTCCTAAGACTGAATGCAGGAAAAACGGAGGTTCTCTTTTTCCACCAGCCAACTCCTCTTGACCCTAACATCTGGTGGCCTCTTGTTTTCAGTGGCCCCCCTTTCCCAAAAGACTCTGTGAAAAATCTTGGAGTTAGATGGGACTCCAACCTCACTTTCCACCATCAAGTTCATACAGTCTCCGCTGCATGTCTAGCCAAGATCAGAATGACAAAAAAATCCATTCATTTTCTGCTCAGTAACACCAGGAAGATCGTAGTACAGGCGTTAATTACTTCGCACCTGGACTACGCCAATGGCCTTTATCCTGGTCTGTCTGTGGGGCTCTGTCATCAGCTCCAGACGGTCCAAAATGCGGCGGTGCGACTGGTTGGCTGTATCCCATTACGTGAGCACATTGCTCCCCACCGTCGTGAACTTCACTACCACTGCACAAAAGGGCAGAATTCAAAGCTTTGGTATTAGCTCATCGGGCCATGCAAGGCAAAGGTTCTGCCTATCTTTCCACTTGCTTGATCCCTTATAACAACATCAGGACTCTACGCTCCTCCTCAAAAAATCTCCTTACTGTTCCCAGATTTAGGAAAACCCGCTCAGGTGGGAAAACTTTCCCAGTGTTGACTGCGGCCCTCCGGAATAAACTACCTAACGCCATCCGGTTGATCAAGGATGAACAACCTTTCTGGAGAGCCCTTAAAACTTACTTGTTCTGCTGATCGCCCTCCACCTCAAATAACCATCTTAGGCAGCATGTAGTCACACAGGAGCGCCGGGACACCCCATTGGGGTAGCTGCACGCGATACCAAAATACACTAAATAAATAAATAAACACAGCACAAAGTATTATATATATATATGTTTTCACATTTTTACACATGAGTCATGAAATAACATGAAGTAAAAGCCATGTGAGTATGTGTCCTATTACGCCGACGATATCACATCTGCAAAGTCACTTATTGCGCACTCACCCTCCTGACATTGTGTCAAAATTTATGTTTTCCTCTCAAATACAGCATTTTTGATAATTACATTGTTTGCCCTCAAACACTGGCTTAACATTTTTGGAAAATGCACACTTTGCTTCTGTTAGACCACATGCGAGGGGCTCGGGGTAAGCATGGGCTACTGAGCCTCAGCTGTGCGGCTGAGGTAATTTCCCCCATGTCAAGTGGTGTACTCTATTATGGTTCTGTGAGGTGGAACAAGTACAACCCTGTCAGTACATGAGTGTCTGTGGTAGTGAAGGCTTCTCAGGAGGTCATCTAGGGTACAGCAGCCTCATCCCTCAATAACCACACAGCAGTGCCATGATTGCACGTGGTCGTTCAACCCCGGGCTTTACTTTGTTTATTTTCAGACGAACTACAAGTACTAATACTTTAATGGTCCTTGGGCTACTGCACCTAGGGTCCAGGTTCCCAACATCCCCTTTCCCAGGTGTCCGTCCTTCATGTAATTAGGCAGGTCCTCCTCCTCCATGTTTTAACTCTATTAGGCAAATATCAAGGCTTGGGTGCAGATGACCCCTTTGAATGGCTTGTGTGCTCAGTTAGCTCAAATGTTTGAGGCTCGGTGTGGATTACCACTCTGAGATGTGTGTGTGCTCCATTACCTCAAACGGTCGAGGCTTGGTTGCAGATTACCCCTTTGAGCACTTTGTGTGCTGGCTTACCTCAAACAGTCAAGGCTCAGGTATAGATTACCCCTTTGAGTAGTTTGTGTGCTCATTTACCTCACACTGTTGAGGCTCTGGTGCTGATTACCCCTTTGAGTAGTTTGTGTGCTCATTTACCTCACACTGTTGAGGCTCTGGTGCTGATTACCCTGTTGAGTAGTTTGTGTGCTCATTTACCTCACACTGTTGAGGCTCTGGTGCTGATTACCCAGTTGAGTAGTTTGTGTGCTCATTTACCTCACACTGTTGAGACTCTGGTGCTGATTACCCAGTTGAGTAGTTTGTGTGCTCATTTACCTCACACTGTTGAGGCTCTGGTGCTGATTACCCCGTTGAGTAGTTTGTGTGCTCATTTACCTCACACTGTTGAGGCTCTGGTGCTGATTACCCAGTTGAGTAGTTTGTGTGCTCATTTACCTCACATTGTTGAGGCTCTGGTGCTGATTACCCCTTTGAGTAGTTCAACTTCTATAAAAAAATGGTTAAATATTTTCGAAATCCCAGAACTTTAGAATCTCAGCTGCAGAGGTGGCTAAAGATATAACTTCACCTATCTGGTAATTGCTCTAGATGCAATTTTCAATTAAAGATCTTTGTCAAAATTTAGATCACTCCAATTTCAAAATCTATAGGTGGAAAACCAATAGAGTGATTGTAGTGTAGTTCCTAGTTTCCCACTAGGCCCTGCGCATTGGAATAACATAAACAGTAGTATCGACGTGGAACTGGCTATATTCCAGGCCTCCACTGACTATGCTAAACTTAATTGGGTTGTGTTACCAACTAGCTCAGAGGTCACTGGAAACTTTCTTCTCTGCATAGGAAGTGATCAGCTTCCTTGGCACAGACAAGAAGGGATTCAGTTTTCCAACAACCGTGCAACATGACAACTTTGCTCCTCAGATCAAGAGTCGATCTCTAGGGTCGTGTGAAACAATAGACATAGATTTCACTCAGTCAGTCTAGTGCAGTTTACTTTCACGGTATGTAGAGAATAGAGAGACGGGCGTTTATCAATAAAGGGTTAACATTTATTGAACAGTCTTTCTTCTCATACAAGAGAAATGTATTGCCACAATTGCAATAACTGTTATTATAAAAAGTACGTACAGTAAGATAAGAATTGCGAAATAGAACTGTAAAAGCATTGATATGGTTTCTTAGCCATACAATGGTTTAAAAGTAATAAAACATATATACAGTCATATATACATTAGGCTAACATACTCAACTGGTGCTTCTAACTAAGCCTACCCCGGTGTGCCTGACCTAAGCCTAACACGTGAAAAGGGGAGTAAGTAAGTAGCTTAAGTTAAGTTGGTTTTGCCAAGGTTTGTTTCAAGAATTCTCGTCTAAGGGTTTAGTCAACACCATACCTCTGAATAGAATGATGGAGGATTGGTATCTCCTTCAGGGGTCTCTCTCGATATCCCAGTCACCTGCGAGGGTAAACCGGAAGCGCCGGGACTGGATTTCTCTGCACGAGAAATGCAGCGGCTTCTCTCAGCGCGTCGGGAGGAAGGAGGGGTGACAGCGTCCGCGGGCAGCTGGGCTGGATGTCTTCGCAGAGGACGGCTGCACGGCTCCTCAAGCGTACTGAACCACAGTTCGCGCTGTAGCGGCGATAATGGTAATCAGTAGCTTCACCACCACAGGATAGCGGGCTGCAGCGACAGAGTGCTAGTTGTTACCAACACGGGGTCATGCAGGCAGCTGGCATCAGCAACAGGTTCGCTCATTGCTTAAGGCAACGTTGGTAATATTTATACCTGACAGGTGCCGGGTTTGACGCAAGTTTGCTGGACATAAGACGTCAATTAAAGATGTCACTAGGAAGTGACAGTTATCAGTTGCTCATTAGAGTTCCATTACTAATCAAAACATAGCAAGCGGGGATTTCCAGGTTTGCTAAGTTTTTATCTTGTTGAAGAACTCGGAGTGTTATCTAGGAATATCAGATAGTGACTGCTGCTCTGTCATTGCACTAATTGGTCGCAAAGGAAGTAGCAGAGAGTCATGCTGGAATGTGGCTCTGTTCGTGTGAGGCCAGAGATGACTTTACAGAAAATCGTACTTGAACGGTTATGCCAATATAGGGAATAAAAGGGCTTTATAGCCGAATAGGGGCATAAGGTCACAGTATCGATCAGGAACCTAGATAAGCACATAACACCCACTCCACGTATTCATGTCCATCAAAATTACTAAAACTAAGCAATTAGATGCATGTGTAATATTGTGTAACATAGCCCACCCCAAAATACATAAATGCATTCGAAATAGGCGTACTTGCAATACATGGAATTTCAGGTACTGTACGTTTTTTAAAGCATAGTAATCATTCAAAAGGTTATTGCATATAAAATCAATGAACGATTATGCAAAAAGAATTACACATGAAGTATCTCTGACAGAAGAAATGCGAGATAAATCATCACATAAAAATGCATTGTAATAACATGTGTGCTAGAGGCTGGTGTAATGTTGTTATGTCTCTAGACGTGTTTAGAAATAGAAGTGTGAAGCTTCTGTTCTCTAAGAATAGTTTTTACGTTAAGCAAAGAATTGTTCGTGCCAAAAAAGGTCAATATTAAAAAAATTGTCCAATTCAAAGAAAATAGATTTCCAAAGCTCCTGGCAGTTTTTTGTTGATCAAAACTGAAGGCCGAATTCAGAGTTCATGGGAACGCTGTGTGTCGGAAAAGCTTCTCAAAAGTTTAAAAAGTTATTGTTTCTCTATGGGAGAGAACATCGTATCAGACAGGCTCGCAAAGAATTGGTCTACAAAATCAGGTGATAGTTCAACCAAATTAGATAGCGCTGTAACTTGGCAGGTGTGAGAATGATTGCTGTCATCGAAGGCAGGACCAGCAATGCTCACAGAACGTTGTACCTGGATGATGTTGCTTTTGTCACTCGCTCCACTGTTACCACTTGGCTGTAGTACAGGAGTCTCCACGAATGCCGTCATCACGATTGGTAGCCGCTGGGGACAACACAATGCGTGAGCCGTTATTGGACTTAGCAAAGTATCGACGTCCATTGGTACTGCTGATGGAAGTGAAAGACAGATGTCCAACACGCATTCCTCGCCGCAAAGCATACACCGTAGCACAGGTAAAATGCAACTTTGCCATATCGGTCTGAATGAAAGGAACCAGGTCATGTTTAGATCTCTCAGCCTGGCCAATCCGAGGACGTTAGTTATCCTGTCCCTGTAGCGCATTGCTAGGATTGTCTCTTCCATTCCCATGGGAGCTATGTCTGAGCCGAGGCTTGCCATAACGTAGCAGGATGGTCAAAAATAGAATCCCTGCGATGAGTCCCAAAAATAGTGGAATACCACCAAAGATGGAGTGCACAAAATTAGGAAAGATTCCCAAAATTGCCTGGAAGGGTGTTAGCAGTCCCGTAAAGACTGTCTTAAATATGCCTGGGATGCTTGTTGCACTAGACATGTTAAGGAGTTGGCTAAACATTTCTACGAAATGCACGGGGCAATTTGTTGATAAAAGGTCATGGACCTCAGTAGCCGTCCTTGCGACTAGAAGATCATACGTCTCTTTAGATGACGTTATAGGCACTGTTGTCTGTAAAAGCACAGATTTCATTTTGCTTAATGTATCAATTCGTATAGAATAGAGATTCAGACGAGGCCAGAGGGGAGTCACTATGTCTGGAGGCCCGCTCGGGAACAATGCTTGCATACAGCATTTGACCATGGACGTTACTTGTACTAGATAACTTAGTCCGGGCGCGAGGCCACAGCACCTGTGATCCGTTCTAAGAATGTAACTCCCGTTCGAAAGTTGCATAAAGAAGGGCTCTATCTGAGTTGCAGGTGTGACTAGCTGGTGGCATGAGAGGTTGTTTGAATTTCCATCACATGCTCCGTGTAAATTAATACCCTGACACAAAAGTATACCGCTTAGTGAGTGTTTACAGTTGTCACCACTAAGAAATACATTTTTGTCGCTGTCACTATAGCAAGAATGAGTGTATGGTAATTTCCATTCGGATTTAATATATCCCTTACCCAATTGTTCATACTGGCCAGCAGGTATGTACTCAAGGCATTTATGAAATCGGAAAGTTGTTATCGGAATTGTGATAATTCCGTGTATTATCCATTCAATGACAGGGCTCTCTGACATTGTCAATGGTAATCTCTCGAGTTTCTCGATGCTCAAGATTGTATAGTCTGCTCCTTTCTGTGCCAAACTGATCTGTTTATCAGTAAGGTTAAAAATGGAAAATAATGACGTTGTGTTTATCAAACGCCAAGGCACATAGCCTGAACGAAGATTTTGGAGCGTCCAGCCTAGTTCTATAATAGAGCGTAATTGAGACTGGCCATGTTGTAACATTAGCAAATCTCTGTCTATCACATCAAAGGCAGAGGATACAATATTGTCCAAAGAATATATTCTGGAAGACAGAGTCATTAACCCATTGTCTACCACAGAAAGTGATTTCTCCAAATTAATACGATCAATTTCTCGTATTTTTTCAGCAGTTTCAATTTGCTTTACTTTCCAAGCCTCGTTGTAAGCAGCATAGATACTGGTCGCTATGAAACGCTTTTGACGCTGTTTGCGTGGTCCAAGAATGAAATCGCGCAAATCAGCACCATCTTTTAATAAAGACAAGTGTTGCTTAATTTCAGCCAGTGTGGATGTAGTTAGCCATTCTAGGCAGAGTTTCCCTACACTGTATGTTGTTATTATTCCTGGATGTTGTCTCTGGGAATATCTTGAGTCTAATCTGGTCATTATTAATCCCTGTGTTTTATTCAGGAACCTATCTTGACAGCTATTTGTGTCTGTAGGCCAGATTAACCATTTTTTCCAATCAGGATGTGTTCTGTTGAAATGTAAAATGTGTGACACGTCTAACTCATTATCTGCAGTTGCATTCTCAGCTATTGGCTTTGGTATAGACGGTGTTTTAAGGTCTTTGATCTTAGCTAGGCCAAGACAAGATGTTTGGTGTACAGTGTCATTTAAAAATAACATTTGTTCTGGTATCATGCAGGTTCTAAACAGTGCTTCTAAGCCTTGCACCTGCCAATCTTTTGTACCCCAAATTGTTTTCGTTTCAATATTATTTTTCCAATAATCAAAACCAAATGTCATCATTTTATCATAAAATGCTTCTGAATATATCAATTTAGAATTTGTCAGCATTGTTTTCATTCCTGTTTTATCTAACAGTTTATAATAAAACGTTTCTGCATCACTTGTGTTAAACCCTGAAAAATAATTGAATCTCTCAAAAAATGCTTTAGAACTGCTTTTAGGTGGTGTAGAACAATGTTCCCATTGATTATACATAAAAACATTTCTAGGCTGTGCAGATTTATGCAAGTAATGATCCCCATAGTGGGTATAACAGAATAATTGCTCATAACTAGATGAACCTTGTAAATAATCATGATCTGTGAATCTAGCTGACATTACTAAATCAGACATCATGTCATTAATACTGTTAAAGTCCCAATCATCAGAGAATGTACTTGGTGTCACAAAGTCACTTAAGGAAACCTTTAGTTGATGAGGATACTTCAGGATTTCGACCGGACCATAGATCTCATAGTCTGTTTTCTCCCATACTACCCCCACCAGGTATTGGAATTGCTGTGACATTTACTGTTGACAGTTCTCTTTTCTTCACGTGGGATGATCTGTGTGGTTTCAGGACTAGGTTGATGTTCTGACTTGCTGTGTCCATTCAATTGTAATGAACTTTCCTAAAATTAAAACTAAAATTAGGCAAAGTAGGAGTATGAATACCCCTGAGATAATCCAATGCTCAATAAACGGTGAATCCAGATATAGTTCTTTGATTTGTTGAAGGAGTCCTGTTGTATTTTCTTTAGAATACTTTTTTGTTTCTGGCATCACTTCGGGGTCGTTAAAATCTTCAGAGAAGTTGTCGAAGTTGATGAAATAACCAGAGGCAGTTCTGTCAATTGATGGGATTGTTCTTTCAATCTGTCTCTCGGTAGCACTTTCTGATGCCACATCATTGTAGACTGGTGTTGTTTCCTGACGAACTGTTTCAATCTGTGTTTCAAGAGGCACGAGTTCCATAGCATTATTGCATAGTCCTTCATTGTGCACTGCAGGCTGATCGAATGTGATGAGTCTTTCAGTTTGAACCTCTTGGATTGTTGCAAGTTTGGGTATTCTGTTGTTTCTTGGGAGTCCACTGGGCCTACTGTTGATTATAGGCCACATGCTTGTGGTTTTACCAGATCGATGGATACGATTCTGTTCTCCTTTTTACCAGCAAGGGGCGGTAGCACAACTGATCTTGTTCCGGTGACTGCTAAGACAGGTACTGCTTTTCTGTAAGAAGGCCCAAATTCCTTCTTCACCGCGATCTTTTCTCTGACTAGATCCCCAATCTTTGGAATCCAGACAGGCCTTGCTGGGGCTGTTGCGGGTGGTGCCTCGTCAGTGGTACTTGGCTGTTGCTTTAACTTTATGTTGCTTAATGATTTTCTTGTTTCATTCAGTTCCTGTAAAACAGCCAAACGGTCTTTTACATCAAAGTGCTTTGTTTCTTCTTGTACCACTGACATCTGACTATCGAGGTCCTGAACGTTCATTCTAATTCCGAACAATAGTTCGTATGGGCTGAAACCTTTTAGAGAATTTCTTGGCATGTTGTTAAGACTAGTCTGGACACTTATTAAATGTTTGACCCACCCAGCGCCTGAACCTAATACCTTCGCTGTTATAGATTGCTTTATGTCCCGGTTTTTTCTTTCTACCACACTATTCCCTTCGGGATGCGACGGACAAGAATACCGCAACCCAATTCCCATGCTGGCCATGGCCTCCCTATAAGCTCGAGAGCTGAAAGCAGGACCCTGGTCAGAATGGAACGTGGTAATTGCGTATGTGCCGATAAAGACTCGCAAATCTTTTATAACCGTTCTAGGCGTCAGCCGAGTGCTGGAGGACTCATTTTTTAAAAAGTGCTTTTCGTCTTAACTAATTAATAGGACGCAGGTTGGGGTGCAGGCAGCGTTACGATCTTTCTGACTGGTAGCCGGTAGCAAGGTTCGCTACTGCGATCCCTATTACAGTCTTCACAGTTGTTTGCATATATTTGGTGTTCTACACTCATTCCCGGCCACCAGTATACTGATTGTAATTCAGTCAGAGAAACCTTAATTGTTTGGTGTCTCAGACCCAAACCCATATGTGCATCTGCTATTAAAAATATTCTCCTGTCCCTGTTTGGAATTACTCTATCCCCCACTCCAGGGATTCGAGCAAAAGGAACGGAGTTTGCATCGATTATGTATGCATAATTGAGTGGATAGTTTACGGGTAGTGCTGCACAGTCGCCTTTTACGGTCGTTTTTACTGCCAGCATGGTTTCCCCGTCTATATACTTATCTGTACGCTTTTTTGTGGCTACGGAAGCCGGTTTAGTTGCTTCCGCTTTGGCTGTATTAGCCAATGAATTCCCTGCAACGTGAACGCCATCACGTTGAAGACTCTGTGCGTGAATCACGTGAGTCTTTTGTAGTTCTTTGTGTAAAAGAGCTACTTGTTCCCAAAGCAATTTATGCTTTATTGTGGCACCTGTGTCATCTTTGTAGTCGTTTTCGATCCAACTCTGCAGTTTGTTATTGTAAGAATTGACGCAAAAATGAGAATCGCACACGATAAGTGTGGGGAATTCACGTTCTGCATTTTCGAGCGCCATCTTTAAAGATCTGATTTCAGTTCTTTGAACCGAACAGTACTTTACTGATTCAGTTTTTGTTACTTTCGGTCTGAATTTACCGCACAGCCAACGACCTTTAATAATCGCACATGCTGCATCGTAGGATTTTCTCTCTACGTTGAAATGCTGTACAAAGCTATCTGTATAGATTATACAGGCGTATTGTGGGAGAGGCAGGATTTCGATTGGCAGAGGATATTCTTCTTCATATTCTAAATTATTCAGTTCTTCGTATTGCGGGGCGAAATAGTATTTCACGTCTTCCGCTCCTAGAGAATCTATACACTGTATCCATTTCGGATCCAGTGACACTGTAGGCAGGTTTACTGGGCTGAATAGCGCCTCGAAGGCGGATTCCGCTGTAAGGATATTAATCCGTTTGCCGTGTGCTAGTTCTCGTTCATTTGCTAATGCGATCTGCACTGCGTTCACAGTTCTTTCTGTGTGACTGAATGTTTTTTCTGCTTGTGTGTACAAGTGAGATTTAATTTAAATTGGTACCTTTTCTCCTTCATTAGAGGTTAGGTACGTGAATCCGCATCTTCCTGGGATGACTCGGATTACAAGATCACGTGTGTTGTCACGTGTATCTAATTTTGTTTTTGCTAACATGTCTGTTTGCAGTGATCTCAAAATTTCAGTGTGTTTTTGAGTCCAATTGATTTGTTTTAAATCAGGTTTTATTAGTTCGTAGAGAGGTTTAACCCTCTCTGCGTAATTTAGGATGTAAGTTCTTCCGAAATTCAGAAAACCTAGTATTGATTGTAAATTCTTCAGCGTTTTTGGAGCTTGGAGTGCAGCGCACTTCTCTAAGAAGTTGTCTGCTAGGCTTTTCCCTTCACTTGATAATTCGTACCCTAAAAACAGTACTGTCAGATGGGCAATTCGGGACTTTTTAAAGTTGAATTTGTAACCCTCTGCTGCGAACCCAAGTATGATGGTGTTCACTCTTTTCAAGTGAGTATCCAAGTCGTCGTCTGTGAGATAAATATCATCTACGTAAGATAATGCTTCATCATCATAGATTTGTAGTAACTCTGTTACCCTAGCTGAGAATAGTCCTGGGCTGTTCTTGAACCCCTGTGGGAGTCGACAGAATTTTTTCTGCGACCCAAATGCGGAGAAAGCGGTCAAGTATCTGCTTTCTGGTGCAATGTTTTGACAAAAGAAACCATTAGAAATGTCTAATGTCGTTTTGTATTTTTTCCTAACTATGTTATTCATTAGGGCTGCACTATGCGAGTTTTGTACTGCAAAAGTTTTGCAACATGTATTAAGGTGTCTGTAGTCCAAAACTAGACGATATGAATTGTCTGGCTTGGAGACAGGAAACAAAGGATTGTTCATTTGAGAGGTGCATGTTTCAATCACCCCCTGGTATTCAAGTTGATCTAAGATCTCCCTGACCTGTTTTTTAGCTTCTTGCTTTATGGGATACTGCCGTTGGGCAGTTGGTTCACTTTTTAATTGGATTTTGTGAGGCGGTGAATCCTCATCCCATCCTACGTGATTTTTATACAATGCAGGTGCCTGGGCTACTGCCCATTTCCTTGCATATGTGTATTTTTTGTGAATCGGAATGTGATTCGAGAAGGCAGGCATAATCACTTCTTCGCCACGAGGGCACTCCCTGACAAACTCCGGGGGCCAATCTTTTTCAGCTAACAGAATATCATAGCCTTTCGAGAGCTTATCCCAAAATAGACCCTTAATTTTCCTAGTCTTATCACCCTCCATACGCAATGTTATTTCGTATATTTTATGGGGCTCGCTAAGTCTGGTGTCTGCAGTTTCAACCTGAATGTACTCATTCGTGTCCACTGTCTCCAGATGACTCATCAAGATCTTGCGCGCTATACTGATTTCTGCTGCACTGTCCAACATTGTCAATGCCCACTCCCCGTTTTTCAACTGTGTCCTCAGTATTCTCGGCATGGTTGATTACTCTAATACTGGCTACCTTCTTTTTAGGAAATTGAGATTTCTTATTTTGAGCAGGTTCCTTGTCTTTGGACTTGGTGTGCTCTCCTGGGTCTGACCGTCCTCTTCTTTCCGAATTCTGTGGAGAAGATCGAGAGGGACGTGTATCAATACTTTGATATCTATCAGGTCTTTTTAGATTATCCCTATTTCTAAGGTTGTATCTTTTCTCAGAGGGCTCCCGTTGGGGAGACTGGCGTTCTCGAGTCGGAGTTCTTTCCCTCCGTCGAGGAGACCTTCCTCTGGACTGGAAAACTTTTTCCTTGGGAGTGGATTGTTTATTTCCATCCCAGCTCTTTTTAGGAGTGTTTAAATTATTTTTAATAAATAATTTTTCAGGATTTTCGAGCAGTTGGGGCTTAGCTGGTTTTCCACCCAAGCTGTCTCTACCTAATTCTTCATAGCATTTCTCTATGATTTTTGCAAGTTCAACAGGATCTTTTATATCTGTTTCCTTCAACTTCTGGCGGATCGCCACAGATGCTGCTTCTCCCTTTACGTTGGCTAATAATATAGCCGTGACCTGCTTGAAGTCTTTCAGTAATTTCATACCTAGATTTAAAGCGGGCTCTGGACCGAATTCATTTTGAATCTGTTTTAGCACGTCTGGTATTACCGCCATAGACGGAACACCGTGTGTTTTTGTGTAAATGGAAGCAAAGACTGTACCCCAAGTGTCGCAGTCCTCCACGTGTGGTGCGATTCCCATAGGAAGGCAGATGGTCAAGATTCTGTGTTTCTCAATAGGGGTAGTATCAGGAAATACTGCCTCTATTTGAGTGATTTTCTGGGCTAACCAGAAAGGAATTTGTTCCCGTTTTACGGGTGTTTTACCAAGACATGACTGTATGTTCTGTGGTGTAATTTTATTTGTGTTCCCCTGATGAGGGGTCAGCTGGTGTGAATTAACAGCTGGCTGGACTGTTGCAGTCCGTATTACATATTGGACTAATTGCCTATGTATTTTTATTAATGTGTTTAGCTGTGCTAACAGCTCTTCTCTAGACATTCTTGCAATGTCAGGATGTGGTGTGTAGCTGGCTAGAACCGGCCACGTGGCTCCTGGTCTACCTAGTGGACCGAGCCTGGTAATGTGATCATTGTGTTTTAGGGCGCCATTAAACCAGAGCAGGTGCTCTTGAAATTTAAGTGGAATTTCAACCTCCTCGAAAGGGGCGTACTCATCCGGAGGTTCCTCTATTTTGTAATAGTGAAACTCTTGTGTTATAGCGTTTACCGCTGGAAAGTTTATCCATGAATAGAATACCTCTGTCTGCCGATACTCGTGAGCCTCTATCACGAAAATTACTGTACCACCTTGAGGTGGCAGACCGTTATCTATAAGTTTTAAAGTTATAGATCTTCTTAACTGGACCGGGATGATAATAGCATCCGGGTCTGTGTATTCGGGACCTTGCTGAGTCGCATCTACTGCGGCCCCAGAGGTGCCGTTTTCTGGCATTGTAAAAATGCGAGGTTTGCAGAGTAGGTCTCCAAGGAGACAAAGATTAGGTGCACAATATTTTGGAACACTGTATCCTTCAACGTTGAATAAACCAGAGCTTTACATAGGAATCTCTTCCTACTAAGGTCGGGCGGATTTTAACCTTTCACCCACTCCAGACGTCTATTGGAGTATTTATGGGAGAAAGGGGTGTGAAATATGCACGACTGAGTTACTCTACAAGTCTTACGTTAGTTTATCGCCTTACCAAACGTTAGGGCGCCATGTAGTGTAGTTCCTAGTTTCCCACTAGGCCCTGCGCATTGGAATAACATAAACAGTAGTATCAACGTGGAACTGGCTATATTCCAGGCCTCCACTGACTATGCTAAACTTAATTGGGTTGTGTTACCAACTAGCTCAGAGGTCACTGGAAACTTTCTTCTCTGCATAGGAAGTGATCAGCTTCCTTGGCACAGACAAGAAGGGATTCAGTTTTCCAACAACCGTGCAACATGACAACTTTGCTCCTCAGATCAAGAGTCGATCTCTAGGGTCGTGTGAAACAATAGACATAGATTTCACTCAGTCAGTCTAGTGCAGTTTACTTTCACGGTATGTAGAGAATAGAGAGACGGGCGTTTATCAATAAAGGGTTAACATTTATTGAACAGTCTTTCTTCTCATACAAGAGAAATGTATTGCCACAATTGCAATAACTGTTATTATAAAAAGTACGTACAGTAAGATAAGAATTGCGAAATAGAACTGTAAAAGCATTGATATGGTTTCTTAGCCATACAATGGTTTAAAAGTAATAAAACATATATACAGTCATATATACATTAGGCTAACATACTCAACTGGTGCTTCTAACTAAGCCTACCCCGGTGTGCCTGACCTAAGCCTAACACGTGAAAAGGGGAGTAAGTAAGTAGCTTAAGTTAAGTTGGTTTTGCCAAGGTTTGTTTCAAGAATTCTCGTCTAAGGGTTTAGTCAACACCATACCTCTGAATAGAATGATGGAGGATTGGTATCTCCTTCAGGGGTCTCTCTCGATATCCCAGTCACCTGCGAGGGTAAACCGGAAGCGCCGGGACTGGATTTCTCTGCACGAGAAATGCAGCGGCTTCTCTCAGCGCGTCGGGAGGAAGGAGGGGTGACAGCGTCCGCGGGCAGCTGGGCTGGATGTCTTCGCAGAGGACGGCTGCACGGCTCCTCAAGCGTACTGAACCACAGTTCGCGCTGTAGCGGCGATAATGGTAATCAGTAGCTTCACCACCACAGGATAGCGGGCTGCAGCGACAGAGTGCTAGTTGTTACCAACACGGGGTCATGCAGGCAGCTGGCATCAGCAACAGGTTCTCTCATTGCTTAAGGCAACGTTGGTAATATTTATACCTGACAGGTGCCGGGTTTGACGCAAGTTTGCTGGACATAAGACGTCAATTAAAGATGTCACTAGGAAGTGACAGTTATCAGTTGCTCATTAGAGTTCCATTACTAATCAAAACATAGCAAGCGGGGATTTCCAGGTTTGCTAAGTTTTTATCTTGTTGAAGAACTCGGAGTGTTATCTAGGAATATCAGATAGTGACTGCTGCTCTGTCATTGCACTAATTGGTCGCAAAGGTAGCAGAGAGTCATGCTGGAATGTGGCTCTGTTCGTGTGAGGCCAGAGATGACTTTACAGAAAATCGTACTTGAACGGTTATGCCAATATAGGGAATAAAAGGGCTTTATAGCCGAATAGGGGCATAAGGTCACAGTATCGATCAGGAACCTAGATAAGCACATAACATGATCTAAACCATGAAAGAAAATATTCCACAAATATAAAGGCAAATGTTTGTAGGTTGGTACTTTTAGTGCAGTTATTTGGGGTCCTACTAAGACTCCTACCGACCACCCATGCGGTTTGCCTTGTAATTATTCATGCCTCACTGCGCTTTTATTCTTGATGTAAATTTCCATGTACTGTCATTTAACCATGATCTTGATTGTTTAATACATATGTAATTGTCATTTCTCCTGCAATCAACAGACCACAGCGCAGCGTCCCCTCCCCTTACCCCACCCCCTTCTCAGTTCCTCCTATCCCCTATGCTACCAGAATCAGCCCATGGGCATTGCCCTTACCTCTGCTCTCTTCCCACTCCCTGTTCCCACGCCCTCCCGTACCCTGTGGCCCCGCCCCTCCGCCTGGTTACTTCCTGGTTTACTTTGACAACCTCATTCAACCCGCAATCCCTCGCGGGAAACCATCGCCACGGAGTTATTCGGCTCCAGCACCAGATTAACTCAGGTAATCTACCTTTCCCCTACCGATCCACCACCACTTCGGAGTCATCAGGTTTTTCAGCCCGATACCCCGTCCTAACCTAGACTTTCTTTCTAGGTGCTTTACCGGCTCGTATTCGCCGAGACCTGGATCCCCCAGCCAAGATCACTGCTTCACCTCTGATCGCCTGGGCCTACTACCTATGGACGACTGACCCCCCCTGCCCTGTCAGCGCTCCCTGACTTCAGGTATGCCACGGCTACCCCTTACCTCCCTTGTCCCCGTCCCCCACCCTAGCCCAATCTTCCTACTCACGATCAATAATTGCATGCGCCCTGCCACCGCCAACACTGTTAAATCCTTTGATTAATCTGGCTTTCTTTCATCGTGAACGGCCCGATCATCCGGCTCACACTCATGCCCCTTATTTAAGCCACCGTTCCTCCATGCCCGATCTCCTGAACTCATTTGTTTCCCCATGCAGCACTCCAAAATCAACGTCAACCCTGTCCTGAAGAGGATCCCAAATCATAGAGGATCGAAACGCCGTCGACAAACACAGCGAGATTTCACGGCGCACTATCAATAGGCTCATAACTGTGCCGAATTTGAACATTTTAATTCTGTAGACTCAATGTGAAGCCTATGTTTGATTGCTTTTTATCACTTTGCGCCGACCACGCTGTTCACCACGTTCACTTGCGTCGTCACCTTCACTTTGTTATCACCTTGTCACCAAGTGCCATCTGGGTTGCTCCATGAATGTCTTTCATGTACAGTGCTGCTTTTTAACTGTGCTTCCCATTTCCATGAAAATTGGTGATTAATAACCTTTTCACAAATGTACTGAGACTCCTTGTGTTCCTTTTCTGTAATACGTATTGTATGCAATTTTCAAACTGTCTCTGTTACTGATACCTAGTGGGACATTGTTTCCTATATATCCTCTATACCCAGTCCCAGTCTGGTCTATGGGTTTCACTCCTGTTCCTTTTTACTTAGTTGTGAGCAGCTGCTGAGCTGCGAGAGTGGTACCAAACGGTACTTATCATATGTGCTTTATTCATTCAAGCATCTAGTTGTGTAATAGTCCTCACATACACACTATGTCCAAGGAGTCTCTAACTTACTCAGAAAAGTACATCCAATCGAGGTGGACTGGGCCGTCACTCCTCTTAGGCCCAACCGCCTCTACCTCGACCACACCCACCCCCAACTCCTCTAAAGTTCTACTTGATAAACTTGAAAAACTTAAGAAAAAACAAATGCGCACGGACCTCCATGCGCGTATGCTTACTGATTACTTGAGATCGGGTGTCATACCGGTTGGCCTACAAATAAGGAACACCCCTGCTATTTTCACCCAAGATCCAAAATTCAGAACCAGTTTTAGCCACCTTGCCACCACATGCTCACGTCATTGGATGGCTCTAGGAATCGATACCGCCATAGAACATAGCCGCCTGGAACTACAAGAGATTGACGAATTGGAGAAACTCATCGCAGCTGACGATTCACTAGCTGATGCCAAACGCCTCCTGGATAAAATCAATAAAAACGATTGAAACCTTCAACACCTTTGAAACCAACAAAAAAGTCAATAAAATACAAAAGGACATCAAATTTTACAAAGTAGAAAACACGTATCCTTACCTAAACGAGGAGTTGTTCAATACTCCATATAACCCACCTAGGACACGCAACTGGGGTAGATTCTGGAACAACCAAAGAATTACCTTTTCGGATTCGTCCAACACTTCAGCAGAAGAATCAGACTCTGGAGCGTCCACTTCCAGTAACAGACCTCAACCTCTCCTGCCACCCGCTTTTTTAGGCCGGGGCCGCGGCCGCGGTCAACCACCTCCTCCAAACCGTCAACCAAGAAATCGACAATACCAACCACAACTCCCAGGAGAACGTCAGACACGGAACCGGTTCTACCAATGGGGCCAACCACAATAAACAATAACAGTGAAACCCAGGACACTGACCTCACCATTCCCATATTCAACTTATCAAAGCATACCTTGACATCCGAAGAAACTAATCTGCTCTCGAGAGGACTGTCCTTTGTCCCTATGGAACGTACCAACTTCCTGGACCTTCAATCTCACCTTCTTAAATTTTTCAGAAGGATACGGCTCAGACACTTCTTTGCTGATAAAACGGAATCTAACTATCAGAATCAATCTATATTCCGTCCTCCCTCCACCTTCAATCCACCCTCCAATCAAATGTCAACCGAAATCTTAACTTTTGAGAAATTGGTCATGCAGGAAGTGCTAGATCTCAAAACCATTCCCAGATTCACCCCCTACAATCTACCCTTGATCGAAAAGAACGCTCTCCAATCACTGAAAAACAACAACGAAATTATAATCAAGCCTGCTGACAAGGGCAGAGGAATCATGATAATGGACACCAACCAATACGATACTGAAATCAAACGCCAACTTTGTAATTTGGAACACTATCGTCCTCTCACTAAAGACCCAATACAAGACATCAAATCTAAAATACAGATGGTTACTACTTCAGCGAGAGACCTTGGCATCATAACTAAAAAAGAACATGCGTACTTAAACAACTCACAACCCAGGACACCAGTTCTGTATGTCCTACCGAAAATCCACAAGGACACGACCAATCCTCCGGGTCGTCCAATTGTCTCCGGTTGCGGTTCAATCGTCGAACCCCTGGGAAATGTATTGACGCCATCATCAAGGAATTTGTCCCTCTAACTGACACCTATGTACGAGATACAATGGACCTCATTACCACCATCGAGGATAAGGCCTTTGACACTACCTCTCAACTCATGGTCAGTTTGGATATAGAATCTCTATATACCAACATTCCTCACAGAGAAGGCCTACAAGTCCTCCATGATCTGTTAATAACCAGACCACAACCTGCCCGAATCCCAACGGAGTTTATCATGGACTTACTCAGAATTGCTCTACAGAATACCTACTTCTTGTACCGCGAGACATACTACCTACAAATCAAAGGTGTCTCGATGGGCGCATGCTTCGCATCCAACTTTGCGATACTTTATGTACACAATCTGGAGAAATCATTAATCCTCAACCCGGCCAATCCTCACCTCCACCATGTGGGTCTCTGGCATCGCTATATTGACGACATCCTCCTCCTCTGGCATGGTACCCCTGATGTATTAACACCTTTCGTTGAATGGCTCTACAACAGTCAAGAACATCTGAACTTCACCAGCGAATATAAAACAAACGATCTACTGTTCCTGGATGTAATCATACATGCCGAGGAAGGCACATTGGGCACCATTCTCTACCGGAAACCCACGGAACGCAATACCCTGCTACACTACTCAAGCCATCACCCCAGAGGCCTCAAAGATGGATTGCCTTTCGGACAATGTTTACGTATTAGACGTAATTGTAAATGGAGAAAAGATTACTTCCGTGGAGCAGACATCCTGATGAACAAACTCATACATAGAGGGTACCCCCGCAGACTGGTCAACAGAGCTAAGAAACGTGCCTGGTACTACCACCGGGAGAATCTACTAGTCCCTAAAACCAAGAGACCAATGACCAGGATCCCATTCGTCTCGACCTTTGGACCAGACAGCAACAAAATAAGTGCCATCATCAAAAAGAACTGGAATGTGCTAAGATCCGAAGAACAATTCCGGGATCCACCTCTCTTCTCGTACCAACGAGGCAACAACATTGCTAATCATTTGGTGCGTGCCATTACGTGGCCAGAGATAACCAAAGATCAAAATACCATCACATCTGCCTGGGGCCTGGCACCCATCCGTGGACATTTCAAATGCCAAGGATGCATTGTATGTGAACTCACTAACAACACCAAAGAGTTTATATACAATGGGAGAAGACATGAACTAACTTGTCATACCAATTGTAAAACCACTAACGTGATCTATGCCATTCGCTGCCCTTGCGATCTGCTCTACATTGGCCACACCACCCAGATGGTGAAACAGCGCATTATTCAGCACAAAAGCCGAATCAATTGCCAGGTACTTTCAGCTCCCCTTGTTACGCACTTTATTGAAAAAGGCCACCGAGATATTGACATACGGTGGCAAGTAATTGAACATCTCAGACTCCCTACCAGAGGTGGCAACATAAACCTACTCCTAAACCGAGCTGAATGTAAATGGATCTCACTTGCAGACTCTGTAAACAGGGGCCTAAACACCCTTGATGAATGGAACAATACGGTCACTAATTGAGTTTCCAACTAGACCTTTTGACCCTTTTTTCATCATGATTCCTGAAACTGCCAGTTAATTTGTGGTCCTACTAAGACTCCTACCGACCACCCATGCGGTTTGCCTTGTAATTATTCATGCCTCACTGCGCTTTTATTCTTGATGTAAATTTCCATGTACTGTCATTTAACCGTGATCTTGATTGTTTAATACATATGTAATTGTCACTTCTCCTGCAATCAACAGACCACAGCGCAGCGTCCCCTCCCCTTCCCCCACCCCCTTCTCAGTTCCTCCTATCCCCTACGCTACCAGAATCAGCCCATGGGCGTTGCCCTTACCTCTGCTCTCCTCCCACTCCCTGTTCCCACGCCCTCCCGTACCCTGTGGCCCCGCCCCTCCGCTTGGTTACTTCCTGGTTTACTTTGACACCCTCATTCAAACCGCAATCCCTCGCGGGAAACCATCGCCACGGATTTATTCGGCTCCAGCGCCAGATTAACTCAGGTGATCTACCTTTCCCCTACCGATCCACCACCACTTCGGAGTCATCAGGTTTTTCTGCCCGATACCCCGTCCTAACCTAGACTTTCTTTCTAGGTGCTTTACCGGCTCGTATTCGCCGAGACCTGGATCCCCCAGCCAAGATCACTGCTTCACCTCTGATCGCCTGGGCCTACTACCTATGGACGACTGACCCCCTCCGCCCTGTCAGCGCTCCCTGACTTCAGGTATGCCACGGCTACCCCTTACCTCCCTTGCCCCCGTCCTCCACCCTAGCCCAATCTTCCTACTCACGATCAATAATTGCATGCGCCCCGCCACCGCCAACACTGTTAAATCCTTTGATTAATCTGGCTTTCTTTCATCGTGAACGGCCCGATCACCCGGCTCACACTCGTGCCCCTTATTTAAGCTACCGTTCTTCCATGCCCGATCTCCTGAACTCATTTGTTTTCCCATGCAGCACTCCAAAATCAACGTCAACCCTGTCCTGAAGAGGATCTCGAATCATAGAGGATCGAAACGCCGTCGACAAACACAGCGCGATTTCACGGCGCACTATCAATAGGCTCATAACTGTGCCGAATTTGAACATTTTAATTCTGTACACTCAATGTGAAGCCTATGTTTGATTGCTTTTTATCACTTTGCGCCGACCACGCTGTTCACCACGTTCACTTGCGTCGTCACCTTCACTTTGTTATCACCTTGTCACCACGTGCCATCTGGGTTGCTCTGTGAATGTCTTTCATGTACAGTGCTGCTTTTTAACTGTGCTTCCCATTTCCATGAAAATTGATGATTAATAACCTTTTCACAAATGTACTGAGACTCCTTGTGTTCCTTTTCTGTAATATGTATTGTATGCAATTTTCAAACTGTCTCTGTTACTGATACCTAGTGGGACATTGTTTCCTATATATATTGAATATGTCCCCGGCACACCTCACGTATGAGTGGCCCACGACCCAGCCACTTGATCTCCAGTCGATGTTCCCTTCCCGCCGGTCAGCTGATGCTGGGCCGGTCCCAATTTCCGCCCACGTCACAGGCTCGCGAAACTGTAATTCAAACAAAAGACAACAAGTGTGAGTGCATTTTCATCAGTCTTTTACAGCATGTGCAGTCGCACATATCTCTTAAAACAATCCGAGGACCAGCGGCCTAATTGTTTCACCTCGTCCGCCTGCAGCCCCCGAGCCGTAGCTTCCGTAGCGGCCCCTATTCTAAATGAATGGGTTCCAAAATCACAAGGGTTCAAGCCTGCTGTGGCAATCGTAATTGCCAGCACCCTCTGAAACTGAAATCTTGTCAAAGGGGTGCCGTCCATATGTCTCAGCAGGGCCCCCCCCTGTTTCAGGTAGGCCTCCACATGCCTCACTGGACAACCGGTGTTCCCCCGAGTGCGCTGCAATACCACACTAATCCCCATGGCCCCCTGGTCCATCTTTGACCTGGCTATCGAGATCAGCAGAGAATCTCCCCTTATTTGGACGTGATCCCTGCGTAGACCCCCTTCGACATCTTTCTTATTCCTTGCCACAAGTTCACTCACCCGCAGGGCCCCATAGAATGCCAATGCGAATGCTGCTCGGAAAAGTATTACCTCGCTGGGTGAGGAGCATGTCTCCTCCAGTTTCGCCAGTAAGGTGGTCAATTTATCAAACCCAATCGGGTGCCTGTTATCCTGTCTGCGACCCTCCAGGCGCCACCAGCCGCGGAGGGCTTTCCTGACTAAGAAGGAGTCCGTCGGGTCCCTTAACCCATGGAGCTGTGCCATAAATGATATGGCGGCCTTGTACCTATTGGAGGTTGCCGCCGACCGGCCTTCCTTCTGAAGTGCCACCAAAAACTGGAACAAGGACTCCTCCCGCCCCCATCTATGCTTCCCTACTGGACCCAGAAAGGCGCAGTACGAACGCCCCTTCATAAGCTCTCCTCGTCCTGGGAGCTAAGCTGGCTGCCACGAGGTTTTGTAGTCCGGGGCACCGATCTGCCATAGCGCTTCATGGAAAGGTGCTGCTACTAGCTCCGCTGTGGGTAGATACTCCCTGAAAGCCTGCATTTTTGAATGAGAGAGTGCATCAGCTGCATTATTCAGAACACCCGGCACATGTTTTGCCCTGAACTGTACGTTCAATCTCATGCATCGCAATACAATCTCTTTCAACAGTCGTGAGATCCATTTGCAGCGTGCCGCCTGCTGATTAATGCACTCAACCACTGTCATGTTGTCTGACCAAAACACAACTGAGCGGTCCCTAAAGTCT
Organism: Lissotriton vulgaris; assembly: GCF_964263255.1. Classification (NCBI taxonomy): domain Eukaryota; kingdom Metazoa; phylum Chordata; class Amphibia; order Caudata; family Salamandridae; genus Lissotriton; species Lissotriton vulgaris. Next base: position 1,151,687,704 of record NC_141698.1, read on the forward strand.
TCTGGCCATGCCACTAAAGCCACCCAGATGGGGAATAATTCCAAGAAACCAATGTTACCTGTTAGGCCGGTTTTTCGCCTCCACGCCGGCCATGTTTGTGCCGACCACCGGTTACCAAAGATTGCGCCAAACCCCATGCTCCCCGCCGAGTCGGTCCATAAGCCTAGTTCCACAGATGAGGCTTGGGGTTTGCACCATACCACTCGACCATTGAAGTCCGCCAGGAATACCAGCCAAATGAGCATGTCCTGTCGAACCTCTGACGACAGTCTAGTCCGGTGGTGTCCTTCCTTAAGGCCCACCATGAATTGCGCTATGGATCGAGAGAAAGGGCGAGCCATCGGTATCACTCTCAATGCAAAGTTCAGCTGACCCACTGTCTGTTGTAACTGGTGCAGGGTCACTTTCGCCGTTTGGAGACACTATAACAGAGAAGCCCTAAACTTGGCAACCTTCTCCGGCGGCAAACGGAAACACCCCTCTTCTGAGTCTAGTTCTATACCCAGAAACTCGATTGAGGTAGCCGGCCCTACCGTCTTACCCGGTGCCAACGGGACTCCGAAACCCCGCATGAGCACCCAGAAGTCCTGCAATGCCCGCGCGCAGTTCCGAGTGCCCAGTGGGCCAAGAACGAGGAAATCATCCAGATAATGCATCACATGTTTGTGCCCTGTGGCCTTTATGAACACCCACTCCAAAAATGAGCTAAACATTTCAAAATAAGCACATGAAATCGAACACCCCATAGGCATGCACATATCCATGTAATATTTCCCCTGAAACATGAAACCCAGCAGGCGCTGGTCTTGAGGATGTACTGAGAGCAATCTGAATGCAGATTCAATGTCCGACTTAGCTAACAGTGCCCCGGGGCCCAGGCGATTCAACATTACCACAGCGTCATCGAACGATGCATACTTCACTGAGCATATTTTGGGGTCAATCGCCTCGTTCACCGAAGCCCCCCTCGGGGCCGACAAATTGTGAATGAGCTTATACTCCCCCGGGTCCTTCTTCGGGACCACTCCCAATGGGGAATACACAAAATCAGCCACTGGTGGGTTGCTAAATGGTCCTGCCACCCGCCCTAGGCTAACTTCTTTTGCGATCTTTTTGGCGGCAACTGTTGGATTGTGTTGAATCGACAACTGATTTCTATAGGAAGAGCTCCCCCGAAAATTGCCCACCGGGATCCTGAAGCCATATGAGAAGCCATTCCTCAGAGTCCCGGCGGACGCATGATCGGGGTATTCGTTTAGCCAGGGGGTCAAAGCCAAGATATCTATGGGCGAAGATGTTAGCTTCCGAAGCACCACATCAATCCTGCTTGGGACCCCCTTTTTCTCCTGCGCCATTGGCCTTTGATCGGCAACTGGTCTCCGGGTGTGAGGAGTTCCCACAGCCCGCGCACGCATGCCGGAACCTACACGTTCCATGGGGCCTGCTACAAGTTCCTTTGTTAAAGCCCCAACACACCCCTCGCTTGCTTCTAGGTTGGGCCTCCCCCCCCAGAGCTCGCCCGAAAGGGCTGCGACTGCCTCTGAGGGAGTACCCCTGAGGCACTCGCACTGGCCCCTGTAGCACTCGCTGGTCCCGGCAAGAGCTGCGCATGCCAGGACACTGTATCTAAACAATCCCATGTCAAGGCGGCATTAAATTCCTTTGCCTTTCTAAAGGCAATATCATAGCCTTTCCATTCGTCACCCCCATACTTTGCATGGAAACTCGTTATTCTACTCTGATAACATGCCAAATCAGTCAACACCTACGGTGTTCGTTCTCCTATAATCGATACAAAGATGGAGAAGGCCCTGATCCAGTTCATCATCGTCTCACTGACCCTGAATTCCGCCATCTTGGCCCGCCATACACTGGGGTGCCACAAATCTTTCTGGGTCTTTGCATACTCTAATTCACGATGATCAGTCAACAGTGAAAACATGTTAACATACTTATTTGCCCACACCATCTCTTTCGTAGCCATGGGAACGTGTTGAGCTAAACTTTCCCGCCTTGAGGGTACTGCACCCTCCCCCACCATCGGTATCGATCCCTTACCGGCTTCTGCCGTGCTTCCAGCTTCCAGCCGAGTCCTTTGTTTTCTCCTGGTTGTCCGCTGTGACCTCCTTCGCAACCTGCAGGGAAATAGAAGGTCCAATCGCCATCCCGGCACCCCTTGCCTGCCGTAACTGCTCGATGATTATTCTGGCTTCTTCGGCCGGGTCTCCTGCAGCCGCTGATCCCCCTGCTCCCTTCTTTAGCCATGGTAACACCGCTGCTAACTGAAGTGCTAATTCCGGGGGCATCTGGTCATCCCCCAGTGGTGTGATAACCACAGGAATAGGCAACCCCCCATCCGGTCCCGGTAGCGGGCTGGCCGCTGACGCGACTGGAATCGGTGGAGTTACTACTGGAACCGGGGCCTCGCTGGGACCCGCCTTCCCCTTCCTCTTCTTACCCTTATCCCCTGGGGTGATGTTCGGAAAGGCCAGTCCTATGACCTTCTTAGGCCATCTCGAGGGGGCATTCTGGGCCTCCACCTGTTTTGTGATGGCCGCTAAGCCGCGATCTAGTCGGTCAACTTTACCCAACTTTCGGTCCATCACTGCTACTGTGTTCACCAACGTGCGCAGCATCCTTTCCATCTCGGAGCTCTTTCCGGATTTCTTGCCAGGCATGTCCTTGATCGATCCGTCCGACCTGATTTAAAAAGGTGACTCGATCTCCAACCACGCCTTGATAACTGAAAGAGAAAGACAAAGATTACAAATTCTCAAAAAAGTGCAGCTTGTTCCCTTGAGGGCTCAGGAGCGACGAGTGGTGCAGCCTTCAAAGCACAGGAACAAGAGGAAGCTTTGTTGGATTCCCGCACTATTTATCCAGCTGCGGGAGGGCGGGGCCCCGCCTCCAGCACGCCCATCAGTGCACGGACTTCCGGGCAGGTGTTTAGGACAACCCCTCTTGAGCGGGAGGTGCGTGTTCCGGCCACGCCGCTTCGGGCATACCAGCCGGGACACGCCCCCCACCCACAATGGTTTCCCGGGGGATCGGGGCACCCATCCATATGTTCGGGGGGACGGAGTGGTCTCCCCTTTCCATTAATCTATGTTTAAAAAGTGAATAGGAAAACATTGATAAGTGGGAGCAATGGGGTGCCTATTTGCTGTTGGAAGGTTGTTATAAGTTTGGTACTGATCAATGTATTTGTAAATATTTTACAACACATTAGAAAAAAACAAAATGCCAGCTATAGCAGTACAAAACAACGTATAGTTAGTAGCTATTCCTCCAGAACTGCCAGATTTAAATACATATAACTCCATTCTTATTCAATCTGTGCACCCATTTCAGGCTATTGCTCGTATGGAGCCTAAACAAGTTAAAATGCCTCCAGCATATTTACAAAGAGGTCTGAAAGGAAGAGTTGTGTATTTACCGTTAGATTTTAAAAAGAATATTGAAACTGTTGGTATAGAGAGAGAGGAAAGTGAACCTGTAGGTATTCTTGTTAATGGTGTACCAACAAAGAGTCGGAAAATATGGCAAGAGTTAGTAGATGTCACCAAACTAAAAAAGGCTACATTATATCTTGTTCAAAACAATATTTATTATAAAACTGTAAATGTGGAAGAACAGGAAATATGTTTAGAAGATAGAACAGAAATTTCAACTGGCCAAATAGAGACAGTGGACAAGTCCAGATGTGAAAATATTCATGGACATTACAGTATACATCCTCTACATTCAAAAGAAGTGATAGGAAACACTATTGAATTACGTCAAATGAAGAAAGCAGAGGGAACTCCCACAAGTGCATGGTAATACAGTTTAGAAGTTCAATCTTTTCCACAGCTGTACCCCACTGGTAAAGGTGGACAATATGATGAAGGACCAGTACAGATTTCAGCTTCAGAATACCGTTCAACAAGATTGTACTCAGAAGATCCAATATTTCAACAATGTATTCCATATAAATTTCATCTTCTGGACTTTCATATGCAGTGAACCACATACTAAAAACAGGAGTCCATCTCACACATGTTTCTGCAAAAAAGTTTTTTGACAAATTTCAACAAAGAGACAATCATTTAGATTCTCAGTTAATTAATTTGATGGCATGTCAACGTGGTACTAATGAATATTGGTGTCATCGTCACTGAGAACTTAAATGTATGTTAAAAAACTTAGGCACCCCTACGTGGTTTGCTAGAAATAGCTGTGCTGAATATTTATGGGACGATTTACTTGAAGCTCTACGACAAGATAATTCTATTGTAAAGAACATTGAATTGAAGACAGCTGTAGAACTGCGTTCCTTGGATCCTGTAAAAATGTGCAGATATTTGAATCATAGGTTTCAAGTTATGATGTCTTTAATCTGTAATAAATTGAAGACAGCTGTAGAACTGTGTTCCTTGGATCTTGTAAATATGTGCAGATATTTGAATCATAGGTTTCAAGTTATGATGTCTTTTATCTGTAATATAAATAATCCACCTATTGCAGAAGTTACTGGTTTCTTTTGGAGACGGAGTACCAAGACAGAGAGGCTCCTCATATACACATGCTATTATGGATCAAGAATGCACCTACATTTGGAACTGATTCTGATGAAACTGTTTTATCTTTCATTGAAGGGTATGTTACCTGTGCCATTTAAAAAAGGGTGGAGAATAGAGGTTAAGAGAACAAGTGTTACAGTTTCAAAGTCATCAATATGGAAAATATTGCTGACGAAAATTCAAGTCAAAGGGGAAATTTTATAAAAAAAATTGTTTTGGATTCCCACGTCCTTTAATTTCCAACGGTAGAGTCAATAGTTTTATGTCAGCAGTAAGGCATACTATAACTCAAAAATCTCCCAAAAATACATTTAACAGAAAAAGAACTGAAGATTTAAAGTATATTAATGATGGAAATCCAGTGATTTTGACAATCTGGAATGCAAACATGGATATCCAGTATTTTACAGATAATTCAATTGCTTTTGCTCGCTTTGTTACATCAAATATATACCAAATCTGAAAAGACAGAGTTGAAAGAAATGTGGGAAGAAATTTCACAAGAGGAGAGTCTTAGTAACAAATTATACAGCTTTAGTTTGAAAATGCTTTCCCATCGAGAGATTGGATCCTATGAATGTTCAGATCAGTTAAGCTCAGCCATTTTATATATAATAAAGTCAAGAGGAAATAATGCATGTAAAGATAACATTCAATGCATCATTTTCCCTACTTATCTACAAATGTTAAACGAAGAGATTGAACAAGAAACTACTATTGCAGCTGAAATAGCTAGAAGCAGTTCTCAAAATAGTCGAAGTTCTGCTCCACTAAGTCAAGATCAACTAGGACAACCAATTATTGAAAATGGAGCAGCAATAGCCATGAATATAGTAGAAACAGTGATGCAACAAGCGCAACAGTATATTATTAATTTGGGAAACTTGGAAGACACACAAAATATTGGGCAAAAACAAATATTTATCAGCAAGTGACACAACAGATACAGTATGGTTTGCTGCATAAAAAAAGAATGCCACTGCACATCATTTAAACCAAATTGGATGCACATCAGTGGTCAGGCTGGAACAGGAAAAAGTATCTTAATTTAAGTTTTCACCAGTTATCTACACAAACCACTGAATCACATTTATCTTGTGTTGTAACGCTCCAACTGGATTAGCAGCACACGACATTAAAGGGATTACTTTATATCGATTACTCATGCTAACAGTTGACATGAAAATACATTTTAAAATCACAAGCTATCTGGAAAAGCTTGTTATGAAATTTCAGGAGTACTGAAGAAAATGCAGAATGGTAATTCACGAATTGATTATACAATGGCATCATTATATATCTTTAATAAAGTGATTTCCTACCACCTGAATGAAGTGCCGGATATTGACCACAGTCAACAAATAATGGAAATAAATCCATCCTGATCAGAATCTCAAAAGTATTTGACAACTCAAGGCCAGACCTGTACCATCAACGACAGGAAACTTATATGGAAAACAAATAACGCAGATGATATAAAGAAAAAAATATAAAATCTAGTTAAAGAGTGTTTTAACCAAACTACGATGACACCAGCCAATGAGCAATGGGAACATTTTACACAGAAAATAGCGAAGTCTAATGAAAAAAACGTATCTGTAGAAACAAAGCAAGTGAACCGAACTGAATAAGAGAAATTAACATAATTCTCCTGTATACTGTGAGAAAAATGAGACTCACCCGCAACGGACATAGGAAACAGTTAATCAAGTTTCCATTAAATGAAGATATATGGGTACAATTAAGAAATACTAATTATAATTTGAGAACGTTGATTTGGAATGAAAAAACTAAAGTTAGACAAGAATTTTGGACAAAAATCTTTTACGCAAGTACTCAAACAAACTCAAGAGATTTCTGGAGACTGAATAACGGTCTAACCTGACCGTATTAATCTGCTGTAGGATCTGCCCTAACTGAAGACGAATGGTCTACGATTCTTATAAAACATTTAAACCTTCAGACATCAGCAAATATTGAACGTAACATACAGAAAGAAGTGGTTAAATCTGACCAAGAAAGTGATCATGAAATCAATATACGTCAATCACAAGTGGCCAAGCTGAGAAAGAAACAAAAAGATGGGGCACCCAGTACCAATGGTATTCCGTTTGCGTTATATAAAGAAGATCCATAATTTTTGGTCCACATATCTAACTGATGTTTTTAATGAAGTGGTTAAGAGTGGATTCATTTCGAAATCATGGAGGGGGTCACTAATATCCCCTACCTTTAAGAAAGGCAATTGGCAATTGCCAGAAAACTACTGTTTGATTACCCTACAAGATACAGAGGCAATTTTATTAAAGATTTTAACAGATTGGGCAAATGAAAAGCGGGTACTGCCCGAACCAAACAGGCTTCATTAAAGGTCTTGGAACCTCTATAAATATATTAATATTATCCGTATTAATGGATAAGGCAATTTTAGCAAAACAACCTTTACATTTTCGTTTTGGGGATTTTAAATCTGCTTTTGATTGTGTTGACAGACAACTTTTGTGGTTAAAACTTGAAAAACTAGGAATCCCTGATACTTTGTTAAAAATGATTAAACTTTTGAACTCAGGTACTTGGAGCAGGGTGCCGGACGCACACTAACAAAAGAAATCCCCAGGAGTAGTGGTTTAAAACAAGGGTGCGTCCTGGCCCCCCTACTTTTCAATTTATTTTCAGCTGACCATGTACGGCTTTGAATGTAACAAATGCACATCCACCAAAGTTAGCAGACAAACGAATATCCAACTTGTTGTATGTAGATGACGTCATACTCTTAAGTCACACTGAGGGGGTCATTATGATTGCGGATTTTCCGCATCCTCTGGGCCGGCGGAAGCCACCGCCGGCCCAGAGGATGCGGAAAATCCGCAGCGGACTGACCAAAGACCCACCGCCAGATTAGGATGGCTGGTGGGTCCTGGTTTCTGTCCGCAGCTTTTCCGCCGCGGTCGGATTACAACCGCGGCGGAAAAGCTCTAATATGGTGACGGTGTCTTCCAGACACTGTCCACCATATTAGGATGGCCAGTAAAGTATGCTTTTCCGCGGCAGGTTTTCCGCCGCGGAAAAGCATACAGAACTCCACTGCGGGGGCCCGTTGCGGGCCCCCTAGGTGAAGGGGGGGTGGGGGGTGCACATGCATGCAGAAAGCGGTAGGCACTGCGCGGTGCCTGCCTCTTTCTGCATGCAAATGCAATGCGTGCATTTTTAACATTGCCGCGGGTGCAGCTTGAAGCTGCACCCGCGGCAATGTTAAAAATAGAGGATGTGACCGCCAAGGTGGCGGTCACATCCTAATTGCACAGGAGGGAACTCCGCATGCCATGCGGAGGTTCCCTCCTGCTCCGCGATCCTAATCGACCCCTAAAATTGGATTGCAAAGATTAATCAATTGTATCTTAAACTATTCAAAGGAAAATGGCGTGGTAATAAATGAAGCTAAGACCATGGTAATGGTTATTACTAGAAACACGCGTCTAAAACATAAATGTAAATGGTTTTTGAAAAACAACGAATTAGAACAAGTTGGTTCCTATCAATATCTTGGTGTTATTTTTAATGACAATTGAAACTTCTTATCGCAAAAAATGGATATTACAAGGAAAGCAAATACACTGGTTGCGGCATTTAGAACTATTCAGAAAGCTATAAGGGACATATGTAGGTAGGTGTTTGCGAATCGCAAACAGCCTTTTGGTATGCAGGTGCCACTTAGCAAAATAAGGAATCACAAAAATTGTGATTCCTTATTTTGCTCAAGCATTTAAGGAATCGCAATTTTGCGATTCCTTAAATGCTATGTAGGGGTGCCTTTAAAATTGCGATTTTGGCTTAAGGAATCGCAAAATACCACCTACTTCAAGTAAATGGCATTTTGCGATTTCCTGTCAAAATGCATTTTTTTTTTAAATTCAAAGTGCCCTGTGGCGCACAGACTATCCCTTAGGACATGTATGTGCGCCACATGTACTTACAGGCACATTCCAGGGGTGCAACAGGTGGGACGAATTAATAGCAAACATTTTTTTTCTTAATTGCCTGTGCCCCCGATGCAACAGAGGTAATAATACAACCACATTAACTCTAAATCACCTCAGATAACGATATAAATATAGACATTAATCATCCCTCATTTAATGTTACAGATAAAAACCTTGCCAGACTTTATATACTATATCTTCTCAACATATGAAGAGAGTCTGTTTCATTCCAAGGTACTTATTTTGTCTATATCATACTAAAACGATCAATAGACCTGATGGGCAGCGTATGTTTTAAATCAATATGCATTTTCACTAATGCCCATAGAGCTAATATGATTGAATCTGAGGCTATGTATACCACAGTATAACCACCGGTATGGCCACACCTGACTGGCGCTAATTCATTTTTACTTCGGCAACAGCTTAGATATTTTAATACTTGGTTGCAATTAGCTTCTAGTGACTGTTTAATTTCACAATAAGTCAATGCACTGTAAATAATTTCTTTACGCAAAAACTGAACAGCACCAGATTCTCTGTCTTCATTGTAAATATTGTGTAAATGTTTTTTTGTTATCATGTATCTAGTTTAGTGTAGGCCATAAAGCTATGTTTCTGGTCTGTTGTCTATTTTGGTTGTATCCATGTGTATAGTGCAACTATGAATATCTAATTTAGTTTTCATGTCATAGTAAAATTATTTTATTCTATTTTAATAGGGAGTTACAATATTAACATTCCTTCGTCCTGATGATGGTCTTAGAGAGTTACCTATAAAGACCGAAACGTCGACTCCCAGCCTTATCCAAAGAAAATTGTCTACATCTTTTTGGATAGGCGTTCTACAGGATTTACAGTGATTTTGATTTACTGTCTGATTTTCATCCTGTATTCCTGTTCCACATATTTTTCTGTATTGTATTTTCCCTTTATGATTGAATTTTGATAAAATCTACTTTTTGCCTATACACATGCTCATTGGTTTTTGTCTCAATTGTATTGTTTCAATGTCAAGTTTTGTTTTGTTTAGTTAGTCCTAAGTGTATATCCTTTCATTCAATCGCTAAGAATTAAATTCACTCAGGACAATTAAGTTACCTGTATACCACTTTCAAATTAAGCATGGGCGAATTTTGCGAATCTCGCGTTCGCGAATTTTGCGGATTTGCAAATTGGCAATCCGCAAAATCCGCGAATTCTCGCGAATTTGCGGATTTTTTTTTTTTGTGTTCGCAAGTGTTTCTACCAGTTCGCGAGGATTTGGTACTAGTTCGCAATTGCGAACTTACTTGTCGGCTCGCAACGGTCGCGACTATGTTGTTTCTACGTCTGGTTCATCATCACAGCCTCCCAGCACCCTCTGTTTCACCACTGGCACCCTCTCTTTGACCCATGCCACCCTCTGTTACATCAATGCCACCCTCTGGTTCATCATCACTGTAGAAGATGGGGGGGGAAAAGCAAGCCCACCTGCCCTGCTTGAACTGACATGAATTAATTTGGGGTTAGTTTATTAACAACACCTGCCCTGCCCCAACTGACAATAATGAATTAGGGGCTAATTAATGTGTCACTGAAAGAATTTCAAGTTCCAGCCTGGCACCTGCTTGTCTGCTCCTTTAGCTGTAAATCAGGACCTTTGTGGCATACAGTTAAGGTCAGAGCAGGGTCACACAATAGTTGCAAGCAGGCAACCGAATTCTGGAGGGCCCCCTCAGGAAGCACTACAGAGAATCGTTACAGATCATGAGGTTGACCTTTTGCACCTGCTCATTGCTTTTGCTTTTGCTGAAATCGTTTTTCGGTTTTTTCGCGCTATTCGCGGGGCGCGGCGTCGTGCGAAACCGACCGCGGAAGCCGCCAATTCGTGCGAATGAGCATTTTATTTTTTTGCGGCTTGTTGTTTCGCGAGTTTTTTTGCAGTATTTGCGAGCCGCTTGCAGCGCAACACGCAAATTTACCCCAAGGTCGAGTACGGGCGCGGCCATTTTGTTTGCGTGACGTATTTCCGTTTCCGCCCGCTATGCATAATCTCGCGCAGTAAGCGCATTACGAGTAGAGGTTCGCACAAGATCGTGCGGGAAATCTAGAGGTTCGCACGAGATCGCGAGGAAAATCTCGCGCGAACTTACTTTCGCGCTCGTGAACGGGCGCCGGCCATCTTGTTTTTCATTCATTTCCTGTGTCTGGGCATGGTGTTTAATCCTCTTGGTATCTTTGCCATCCTTTGCTTGTTTTCACTTTTTATTTTACGATTTTGCTTCTTATCTATCCCTCTCTTTTCCAAGCTGTATATTTTTGTCTTTTCTGCTATTTTTCTTTACTTTTAAACTACTTTTTTAAACTCTTTTCTTTTCTTCTTCCCTATCCTATTCTTTCTTAATTTTCTACTTCTTCCTACCTTACCTGCCCAGACCATGGTCAAGCCAGGCGCCGTGAAGCTGCCCAGGCACTTGAGGGCCGCAGCGGCGGCGGGGAGTAGTGCTGGACCCAGTGCCAGGACAGCATGCGGGAGATTGAGGGGGGAGCAGGTGACGCGACGGGAGATATTCATCCCGGAGGAAGTGGGCGCGCTGGTCTACTTCGTCCAGCGCCGCCTGCCCAGGACCATCGCGGGAGGCGGCAGGATCGCGGCCGGCGGCTACAACATGCGGGAGCGCCGGAAGCGGTGGGAGAAGGTGTGCTGGGCCATATCCCACCTCTACGGGGTCCAGCGCACCTACAGCCAGGTCACCCATCGCTGGACGGACCTCCTGGACCGCGAGCGCAACCTGCTGGACCAGCTCGGCTTGGAGATCCCCGGGCTTGGTGAGTAGTAGTAGCCATTTAATCACTCACTACTATGATGTTTTCGCCTGCTCTGTGTTGTTGTATTGCAAATATTTGTTTTTTACATGGAGCAAGCCAATAATGCCACTGATGACGATTACATTGTAGTTAAATTATATTTCAAAATCTTCTGTGCATTTCAGGTGCACTGCTCTCCTTCTCAGTGGCGTTGCTACTATGCTTATTTGTTTTCTATTTCGTGGTCTCATTGGCCTGAGTAACTATTATGTATGAGTGTACTTTACAGAACTGAGTAATGCTAGACACTAGGGGGCAGATTACATTTACAAGCCCCTTGCGCCACGTTTACGTTGCCTTGCGTGACGCAACAGCGGCGTAAACGTGCCGCATCCCTGCGAGTCATTTACGACATGACGCATCTAAGGAGATGCGTCACGTTATAAAGCCATGGGCCTGCACCACAATGGGTGCGTTCCTAGTACGCAGGGTGGGCGGTCCGGCGGCTGTGCGCCTCGCAAAATTGCCTGCGTGAAATCTACAAGATTTAACGCAGGCACTTCTGCGACGCTGCTACGTCAATTCAATTCCTTATGTCTGCTCGAAGCAGGCGAAAGGACTGACACAGCATGTTAAGTATTGGGTGGCCCTGAGCATTACTGGAGTTGCATTGCGTTGGCGACGTGACTCCAGCGATGCGCCGCTCTTACGTGATGAGATGCGTCACGCAAGTGCCTACCCTTGCGCCAGGGTGCGCCGCATTGTAAATGAGGCGCATCTGCCGTGTCGCAAGGGTAGTTTTGCGTGACGCATTTGATCTGGCGCATCTCTGGAGATGCGCCAGAACGCGTAACTAAGTATGCCCCTAAGGGGCAGAATTGCAATTACCGTCGCATCCCTGCAAAGTAGCAGGGATGCGCCATTAATTGTGCGGCCCGCTACCACCACCAAACATGGTGCGCCGTATTTGCAATGCGGCGCACCATGGGCCCAAAACGCCACCGAAGCTTTACTGCTGGAGTTGCGTCGCAACGATGGCGCAGCTCCAGCAATGCTCTGGGGTACCCTATCTCCCCAATGCTGGGTCAAGCCGTACGTCTGCTTCAAGCAGGTGCAGGGTTTGTGTGACGCATCATTGTCCTAAAGGTGACTGATTGAAATTTTGTAGATTTCCCTCAGCCACTATTAGGATGTGTTCCAGCGCAGGAATGCCCTCCCTTGCGCCGGAACGCCCCCTGATGGCGCAGGGCTTTATAACGGGATGCATCTCCCAAATGCGTCAGGTTGTTATAATATTATACGCCGCACCATGGCGCCCTTTTTTGTTTAGCTGCTGCGTCACAAAAGTCACGCAAGAACGGCGCAAAAGAGCCGCAAGGGGCTTAAATCTGCCCCTTCCTTTGTACCCCTGACAATAAGAAAAATAGTGGCGGTGGATTGATAGTTTGACTATTTAAATGACTGGTAATGTAGCAGGCAACTGTTAGTGTTGTCACTGATCTGACTGAAATCACAATGGAGTTTGTCTGTCACTTTGCGTCTTGCCTGCGGACTGCTGCCTGCCAGTCCTAGGTGAACGTTTCAGTACTTTGTTTAGTGAGTTACGTGACTTTCGAAGTCACAGGTCCGCAAATAAATGAAAACTAACCCTAATCAATATAATTTCGCGGAAATATTTTGTTATTGTTCTTTTGAAATGTTTGATTTGGTTGACATTGACAAGCAACAATCATCCATGTTTTCTGTTCTTTCTTTCATGTTGTACGTCAGCTCCCCCCAGGGGCGAGAGGAGGACACAGGAGCAGCAGGCGGCGGATGCTGTTCAACAGGGCCAGGATCGGGCAGGCGAGGGCTCCTCTGCTGGCCCCAGTAAGTTTTCATTTTAGACTAGTACCTATTTTTCCGAGCGTTCCTCATTTGACTTTTTTCAAAATTGTCTTTGCTCTTCTTGTAGACTGTATCTAAATTCTTATCCTGCCTCTACTATGACTCCCTGTGGTATTACTAGATTATTCTTATTAGTCTGTCTGTGTAGCTAACTAAGATTGCACGGTTGGCGAAACTCCCATGATTCTAGTCAGCAATAGCTCTATCAACTTAGTGCAGTCCTCTGGGATTATCCATAATGTCTTTTGAAGTGTTCTATCTGGACTCATGCTTGCAAAAATTGCAAAACCTTTCGCTCAGTCACTCTAGTCTGGACCAAAATACACAGATTGTATTTAAGTTTAAAAGCTTTATTAAAAGTAAACACATTTATTAAAATGAAGTCATAATAAAACTAAACATTTAACTGATAATGGAAAAGTGGTTAGTGCTAACGATTAATTGAAGACATTTCTTGTGGTCGAGCCGAGCTCTCACCTGGTTTCAACTTGATCTTGTTGTTAGAAGTCCATCTTCTGTCTGTGTGGAGAAAAATGGCGCATGTTAAAAAAACAGCCTTCATCAGTTGTGCCAAAAAGTGCAGCAAGACAACCTTCCCTGGAAAAAGGGACATTTTTTTTAACTTTAACGTAGACAGTCACAAATTACATTGTTTTCACATGTCTTCATTCCTAGACCAAAGACTAGTGAGTGCTTTATTCTAACATTCTTAAATGTACTTTGTAGGTGGAACATCTGGTGGCGGGGCCAGTGTGGAGGTGGTGGTGCTCGACACGGAGGCGGAGGGCGATTCTTCAGGGGAGGAGGCGGCGGCTGTGAGAGTTGAGACGGTGGTGGTGGCGGCCAGAGGTAAGCTCTTATATATTCCTTACTTATTGAGATTGAAGACTAGCTGGGAAGGCAAGAATATGAGATGCATGGCTGGGTGAATGATGAAGCAATGATGGGTGGAAGGACAACAGCCTGGGTGGGTGACACAGAAACTGTATGTGTCCATATACCTGGATCATGCTACTATCTGACTCTTAGATAGCATATGTGTATCTAGAGCAGGGGTACTCATAGTACGGCCTGCGGGCCGGTGGTGGCCTGGCAAGCCTTCCTTGGCGGTGCGCAGACCTTGCAGACAATCACTGCTCCCCCGGCCCCCACAGAGCAGAGGCTTTTTTGTATTTCACCTGTTAGCGCCCCTGCATCTCCACTCTGACAATCACTGCTCCCCCGGCCCCCACAGAGCAGAGTGGAGATGCAAGGCCACAAAGAGGTGAAATAGAACAAAGCCTCTGCTCTGTGGGGCCGGGCAAGCAGTGATTGTCAGGGTGGAGAAGCAGGGGCGCTACAACAAACAAAGCCTCAATAATATGTTAATGGTCTTTTAAAGACCTGTTAAGTACTTTGGTGTTGTTGTCTGTGTGTGCGCGTTGAGGAAGCGGTCTCAACCAGGGCTGAAGGCTGACACAGATAGACACACACACAGTGAGATGACAGAGGGGGAGGTAGAGGGAGGGCAGGAGGGAGAGAGAGATGGAGAGGGAGGGCAGGAGGGAGAGCAGGAGGGAGAGAGATGTATGTAAATGCTGGGTCTGGTGGCTCAGTGGGTGAGGGCATCTGCTGCAGGGACCTGTGTGCAACCTCATGGTCACAAGTTATCGTTTTGCTTTAGCCCCGCCCCCTCTGACTCCGCCCCCACCAGTGCGGCCCTCGGCCCCAAACTACACTGTAAATGTAGCCCCTGAGAGAAAGTTTGTGAGTACCCATGATCTAGAGAGAGTAGACGGTCAGTGGATGAACTAAGTGTAACTTTGAAGAGCATGTAACACTGCACCCGCACGTCCGTTCCAGTGTAGGAAAGGCAAGGAAAAGAACTTTTAATTTTGTCCAAATACTACCATCAATAGTAGCAGTAGTTTGTATTGCAAGCACTGCATAGATCCGGTTATTACGGTGGCCACTCCCTACCTCTCTTAATAAGTTTGGTAGTACTCAGTCATTCATGTGTGGAATGTGGATGTATCACTGGTCACTCAATAAAAAGCAAAGCACCTAAAGTCATCCCATATATAAGCAAAAACATCCCATGTGAAGTGATAGATAATCAGATTATTTATCTTCTTCAATTTTCCATTTCTAGTACTCATTTCCACTGTAGGGTGAAAGTTAAATTAATTAAGCAGTAGCTCTTGAGTTGTAACAGAGTTTTCTCAGTGCCACCCGTAATAGAAAAGTAAGAGCTTCACCACCTGCATGTACTGGACGGGTACAGTAACGCAACGCAAGTCTAGGTCACTCCTCATGGCGTGCGTCTCTTTTTCTCGGGTGCAAGTTAACTGCGCTGGCATTATGCCGGCTTGCAGAAGATAACGTACCAATTTTCCAATACAAGAGACAAGAAGAAGAATAAGACTGGTGTACTTTCATAGTCGACTCCAATGGAAGTCCATAGTGCTCGTAGAATTTGTTCCTTAAACTCCCACTAATGTTAGAGCAAGGATGAAGAAGTGTGAGGTTAGATAGATACTGGCTCTCCTGAAGGAAAAAGCCGAAAAAAGGAAGACAAGACTGTATGCTTGCTTTATAGACCTGCGAGCAGCCTTTGATAGAGTGAATAGAACCCGTCTATGGGAAAAATTAAGATCATGGGGCATCCCGAAGAAGCTTCTGGAGGCTATTATAGGCTTGTATAGTAACACCTGGGCTCGAGTAAAATTGGGAGACGGTAGCAGCGTAACGGCCGAAATTAGAACACAACAGGGCTTAAAACAAGGCTGTGTACTGGCCCCCAGTTTATTCAACCTTTACATGGCAGACATTGTCAGTCACATGGAGGTCGGGGAATGTCATCCACCCTATTTGTCAAAAATTCCTATCCCCTTCCTGCAGTATGCGGATGACATTGTCGTTCTGAGCCAAACGCCAATAGGCCTGCAAAGGTCGATCAACAACTTGGTAACCTATTTGGAACACGAATGTCTGGAACTGAATAAAGACAAAACCAAAGTGGTCCGCATCGTGGATCCAAAAAAACCAAAATTTAAATGGTACGCAAATAGTATCCCAATAAAGGAGGAAACATCTTACAAGTACCTAGGTCTGAAGTTGGGACGAGGACAAACGAACAAAGAACACAAAATTGATCTAAAAGCTAAAGCACATTCCCTGATCTACGCATACCGGCAACTACAAAAAAAACTCAGTTGTCCAAATTATACACACCTGTTGAAAGTGATAAAAGCACAAACCCTACCCACCTTGTCATACGCATTAGCCACCTGGTGTGGCAAAGAAGCAGGGCTGTTAAACAGCTTACAAACAAAGGTATACAAGGCAGTCCTAAACCTCCCAAAATCGTCAGCGCCGGCGCAGGTTCGTCTAGAATTCGGCCTTCTGAATCAGAAGTTTCGCAGTATGGGAACCTTTGTGAAACTCTGTCATAAAATACGATTGTCAGAGGACGGCTCAATGGACAACCTGTGCTGGAAAGAAATTGATACCCAGCAGAAATTGCACGTGCCGAACAGTTGGGGAGGTTTCTTGTCCCAATCCCTGAACTGTATAGGAATTCAAGAAATTTGGGACACGAGGCCAGATAGACATACTTTTGACAAAATAGCAAACAACGCGGTCAAATGGGAATCCTATCTGGAAGATAAAAAAAGTATCGCAAAACGACGACACGGGTGGACTGTGATAAATTCATATTCCGGGATAAAGCCACAGACCTATCTGGAAAGCCACTTTAATGGTTCCCTAAAACAAAGATATATAAAACATCGACTAGGCTTACAGTTTTCAAAGGATTTGTTACCTTCCTGGAAAAATTGTCACACTGACCCTCATTGTCGTCTATGTGGATATCAGAATGAAACATTGACTCATTTACTATGTGTTTGCCCGGTGCTTAAGGATTTGAGGAGACGGCTTTTAAAGAACATTTTTAATAAATTGAACATTCGGACATGTAGACAAGCTGTAATACGATGGCTAGATGGATCATCTCCTATGTTAGCCTGCAGGGGGGTTAAATACATGATGAAAGCCCAATCCCTCTTACAGCAAGCTGAACTGGGAATCATAGCACCAAATTGAAATACATGATATTTATTTTTCATATGGCTAACAGTCTTTAATAGTTAACATTACACATGTGTTTTATGTTCTATGATGATCAAAATGTACTTTGTAATAATTTTTAATAATTTTATACAATAAAATTGACTTGACTTGAGATAGATACTGGCCTCAATAGTTATGTAATGCGGTTGCAAGTTGCTAGTTGTAGTGCAACACAAATTTCTGCTGAATGATTGAGTTAATCTTAAGGAGCATTGGTTACAGACTATGTCTTTCTTTCTTCATATAGGTTCTCCTTCCAAACGAACAAGGAGGAAGGAGCTGGCTAGAGCGGCCCGGCAACGGAGGATCGATGCCACTGTGGCCGAATATCGGCGGCTGGTGGCCCTGGAGGACGAAGAAAGTGTGCAGTCGACCACAACAACTTCGTCGTCTGCATCGGCCTCCGTTCCCCCACGGGCTGCCAGTGCCACCCAGCACAGTGGTCCACCCAGACTGAGCCGGGCTGCCAAAGCCAAACGCCACCGCCGAGTAGCAAGGACAACAGCTACAGCTTCCTCTCACAGCCGTTGCACCTACAAGGCATTGAAGGCACGCCTGCGCCGCAGTACCCTGATGGTGTCCCGCCTCCAGCAGGAGCTCCACCACTTTTCCAACCAGTTGGAGGGGCTCCGCGTAGAGCACGCCTTGCTCCGCCAGGAGCATGATGCCCTGGCCCAAAAAGTTGACAGCATCCACCCATAGTGTCCCTTGCCCCTTTTTTAGAGACTTTTGGGGGGTGGGAATTGGGAGTTGGGTTTTTGGGGACTTTTCAAGGACAATCGTTGGGGTTAGGGAGGGTCTTGCGGGAGATTATTTTGTTAGGGATATAAATATACTTTTTCAAACTTTATTTGAGCATACCCGTTTCTTACTGCTTGCCTGGTGGGTGGGGGTTTAACGTTGACTTTGTTTTCCTGAAAGTTTAGTTCCATTTTCTTAAGTGTAAATGCCCAAATGTTTTCAACACTAAGTGCCTCTCACAGGCTAAGTGAAGTGAATCCAAGAGTCCTAGGACTTTAGTAGTACTACCTTCAGTCTCTCGTCTCTCGTACTAATACTCCATTATACCCCCAAACCACCAAACGCTCATCTTACCTGTAATTTGTGTTTGAAAGTAGGGCTAGACCCAGGGCTGGCTCCACGGGAAACAGCGAATATGGTTGGCAATCTTGGTCGGATAAAATTTCCTCATAGCGGTGGTACTAGTGGTGTGACACAGTGGCAGTTGCATGCCTATGAAAAAAAAGAAAATGAAATCTGGTTTGTCCTCCTGAGCAATTCAACGGTACAACTGAGAATATAGCAGGTGACAGAAGTACAGTAGAACAGTGCCACATTGTAGCCTAACAAATGGTAAAGTATAACTACTAATTCGGTTGAAGTTCTTTCACATTAGCAATGGTTCTTTGTCAAGCAGAGTAAGAATATATCCTCGGATTTCTTCACCAGCCTGTTGCTATCACCTTATCCTCCCCAGCAAGTGTGTGGATTTATTGCTGTCATTTAGTCACACATCAATCAAAACCACACAGCCCGGGGGAAGACGGTTAGGGTTTGAAAAATGGATGGGTACGGGGGTTTTTGGGAAAGGTTTTGGGAGACAAGAAAAAATAGCACAGCATAGACAAACAATGGAACATAAACAATTCTTTGGGTACAAACCTATCCATCAATCTTTGAAAGTGCATGCACTACTGCATGCATGTCAGTGAAAAGTAAGTAGTACATTCGACAACTGTGGAAGAAAGAATGCGACAGTACAGGGCCTGTGTGGAATTATTGATAACGATATTCAACATAAGGTCTCTGTACTTAGCCAGATACCCGAGAGCCTTGCTGGTCACTATAAATCCATTCACAACAACACTCAGTGGGGTTGGTCTGGAAGGTATAGTAGATAGAAAAGGAGAAATTGCTTTTTTTCTAGGTGTCCCCTCACTCACCAGGGTTGCCCCTTGGTGACATGCTTCATCATTGGGGCCATCCCAGTCCTCTACGGCCTGGGGCGTGCTGCGACTTGCGAATTACGTAGGAGCACTTACAAATGACTATGTGTGGTGCAGATGTGATAGTGGAGTGGACTAAGTGATGTGTTAAGGGATCAATTTCGAAGCAGAGAGAGATCCAAGAAATGCAGTCACAGTCAGAGAAAAAGGCAAGGGATACTGTATCTATGTGGTTTTAGTGGTCCTGTTGGAAGTGGGAAGTAAGTTGCCTGCAGAAAAAAAATCCTCCTATTAGCGGCACTCCTCCATTGCAGCCGACGCTTCGTCCATCGATGTTGGTCACCAGAAGACACCCTGTAAAAAAAAGCACAGCATAGACAAACAATGGAACATAAACAATTCTTTGGGTACAAACCTATCCATCAATCTTTGAAAGTGCATGCACTACTGCATGCATGTCAGTGAAAAGTAAGTAGTACATTCGACAACTGTGGAAGAAAGAATGCTACAGTACAGGGCCTGTGTGGAATTATTGATAACGATATTCAACATAAGGTCTCTGTACTTAGCCAGATACCCGAGAGCCTTGCTGGTCACTATAAATCCATTCACAACAACACTCAGTGGGGTTGGTCTGGAAGGTATAGTAGATAGAAAAGGAGAAATTGCTTTTTTTCTAGGTGTCCCCTCACTCACCAGGGTTGCCCCTTGGTGACATGCTTCATCATTGGGGCCATCCCAGTCCTCTACGGCCTGGGGCGTGCTGCGACTTGCGAATTACGTAGGAGCACTTACAAATGACTATGTGTGGTGCAGATGTGATGGTGGAGTGGACTAAGTGATGTGTTAAGGGATCAATTTCGAAGCAGAGAGAGATCCAAGAAATGCAGTCACAGTCAGAGAAAAAGGCAAGGGATACTGTATCTATGTGGTTTTAGTGGTCCTGTTGGAAGTGGTACGTAAGTTGCCTGCAGAAAAAAAATCCTCCTATTAGCGGCACTCCTCCATTGCAGCCGACGCTTCGTCCATCGATGTTGGTCACCAGAAGACACCCTGTCCACTGCCTGCCTGATGCTGAATTGTGGCTCGCTACTGTGAAGCCTGACTCCATCCTTTTTTCCCCATTGCAGAGACTGAAACCCGGCCTGTAATTATTCAACGAAAAACAGGAAGTGATATAATATTACAACACCACTGATAAATAAATATAAGGTATGTAGGCTGTGGAGTGCAAAAAGTCACAATTTGATTTTCCTAGTAGACAGTACAATATTTTTGAAAGTGCGTACTCTGAGTCACCTTTTGAAGGATAAATAAGTATGGGCAAATTAATGTAGCGGATCTTGCCCCTCAAGCTAGGTGTACTGTAAACTGTGTTTTAGAACAAAATTAGATCTTCCTAGCAGTGCTCCCACCCAGACCCTTACTAAAGCCAGTCGCAAAAATGTAGAAGACCCCCAATCAAATCTCAAAAAACGAGGCCTAGCAGAAAACTGGTGACAAAACTTACTTTGAAATTAAAAGTAGGCCGAAGTACCCCCTTCCTAATTACCCCTTACCCACCGTGGATTGCATTCAAACCACTTGCAAGCAACCAAGCAAAAGTAGCCGTAGCCAGCATCGCTCCAAGACTCGAAATCCCCCCCACTCAAACACATGCAATAGAAATACTGCTAACCCTAACGAACCCTAAGTTAAGAATAGTGGCAAAGGCTTTCTTTAACTATGCCAAATCCCCCCTTTCCCACCATGGATTTTCTTCAAATGACTTGCAACCAAAATTACACATTCTCACAAGTGCTCTAAGACCCCAGAACTCAGTTGCAAAAATCTAGAACACCCCGAAACACATGCAATCCTGCTGCTAGGGCTAACCCTAACGAACCCTAAGTTACAAAAAGTGCCAAAAGGCTTTTCCGCGAGGATTTTGTCCCAACCACTTCTACCCGGTATTAGACCTTCCCAGGAATGCCCCAAGACCCGGCAACCCACCCGCCAAGAAGCATAACACCCCCAAACAGGCCAAAAGCAAAATCTCATACTTGTAATATTTCTGGGCCTTCGGTCCAAACGCGCTGCGTAGCTAGGCCATAAGTCGGGGTTGGCACAACGGATTTCCTGAAAAGCAAATGCAATCAAGATTAGAGTGTCCCAGCAGTGCTCCCAGACCACGAAACTCACCCACAAACACCAGGAAGCCCCCCAAACAGGCCCCCGAAAACGCTACATTGAGCAAAATTTCAGAAATAGCCCAAAAAAAATCGGCCTGGATTTTGTCCCAACCACTTCTACCCGGTATTAGACCTTCCCAGGAATGCCCCAAGACACGCCAACCCACCCGCCAAGAAGCATAACACCCCCAAACAGGCCAAAAGCAAAATCTCATACTTGCAATATTTCTCGGCCTTCGGTCCAAACGCGCTGCGTAGCTAGGCCATAAGTCGGGGTTGCCACGACGGATTTCCTGAAAAGCAAATGCAATCAAGATTAGAGTGTCCCAGCAGAGCTCCCAGACCACGAAACTCACCCACAAACACCAGGAAGCCCCCCAAACAGGCCCCCAAAAACGCTACATTGAGCAAGATGTCAGAAATAGCCAAAAAAAAATCGGCCTGGATTTTGTCCCAACCACTTCTACCCGGTATTAGACCTTCCCAGGAATGCCCCAAGACCCGCCAACCCACCCGCCAAGAAGCATAACACCCCCAAACAGGCCAAAAGCAAAATCTCATACTTGCAATATTTCTCGGCCTTCGGTCCAAACGCGCTGCGTAGCTAGGCCATAAGTCGGGGTTGCCACGACGGATTTCCTGAAAAGCAAATGCAATCAAGATTAGAGTGTCCCAGCAGTGCTCCCAGACCACGAAACTCACCCACAAACAGACGGAACCCCCCCTAAGAGCACCTCAAAGGCAAGCAAGTCATCAAAAACACAAAAAAATTTCTTCCTGGGATTTGGTCCAAACCACTTTTATCCGGTATTAGAGCTTCCCAACAATGGTCCCAGAGCCGTCAACTCACCTGCAAAGAGGTACAACAACACCCCCACAAGTGCTGAGTCTTTCTTCATTGGGCGTAAACCAGCCCTCTGGTTTGATGGAAATAGGAGTCTGGAGGAGGAGGATAGAGGAGCATGTTCTTCTGAACTTGTGAACCTGAGGAATGCAGACTGCGGCAACTTCAAATCAATTAGCAAACCAGCGAAGACAGTTCTGCTGATGGGCTTGATTTTGTGATTATCTGATTAAAGTTTGAAATATATTAACTGTGCACAACAAAGAAAGACAGACACACAGGAATAAAAGTGAATAGGGACGAAAAAGAAAGTTATTGATTCGTTGTCTCATTTTCAGGGCTCGGTATCACGGTCCAGGAATGAGAATAAGGCTTCGTCATCATACTCTGCGAATTCAGGCAGGGTGAGCTCAGTGTCACCTGACAGAGTAGAAATTCCCTCATCTATGTTGCTGGCCACCTCCTCTTCATCCGGCACGCTCTCTCGTACTCTGAAATCTGGTGGTATGAGGTGCTGATTCATCTTGATCATTGTTAACCTCTCCACATTTTTGGGCGAGAGGCGGCTCCGTTTGGGAGTTACAATGCCACCAGCCGCACTGAAAACCCATTCAGAAGACACGCTTGCGAGTGGGCAAGACAAGTAGTTTAAAGCCAGGTTGGTGAGCTGTGGCCACAATTCTTTTTTCCTATGCCAATACGCCAATGGGTCAGAATTAACATAGACCTCTGTTGAGTCATTCAGATAGTCCTTCACCATCGACTCAAGGTCCTCATCCAAGGTTCCTCCACTTTGCTTAGCTCTTGCTGTGCCTCTGACCTTTTGAGAACCAAACCCACGCAGAGCTAGCCAATCCTCTTCAGCCTCCATTGTTTCTGTTGTGTTTCGTGCAGATGATCCGGTTGCCGGTGTCTTTAACGGCTGAGAGGTCACTTGTGCCACAGCCACAGGTGCAGAAGTGGATTGTTTTGACTGGGGATGGCCTGCTGATGTACTGCCATTTCCTTCAATTTCCAGCCGTTCTGTTTCAAACCTCTTGGCTGACAAGGCTAGCCAACGTTTGTACTTTGGAACATGTTCATCATCAAAAGGAAAGAATGCTTGGCCTGCCAGCGCCTTTTTGTAGCGTGGATCCAGAATAGTAGCACAAATGTAATGCTGTTCTGAGTGGATCTTTTTAAGACGTTCATCACCTTGTAGGAGCTCTAATAATTGCTCAGCCAGAAGCAAAGAGTCTTGGTTTTTGTCATCTTTTTCAAACACAGAACACACCTCCTTCAGTTGGTCCTCCAGCATGTACAACAATGGGATAGCTTTTCCCAAATTAGAGTCCTCCTTGCTGACTGCACGCGTGAAGAACTCAAAAGGACGAAGCATGCGTGTCAGGCTTTGAACTATGTTCCATTGCGGCCCACCCATCCTCAGCTCCTCTGTACCCTCTGTAAGGAAATATTGATCGAGTTCCATATACTGCTCATACAGACGCTCAAGCATGTAGAAGGTTGAGTTCCAACGTGTTACCACCTCCTGGATGAGTGCTTTCACTGGCATTTGACGTTGATATAGCAGGCTCCTCAGCTGCTTCCGGGCCTTAAAAGAATGGCTGAAATGCTTGCACATTTTTCGGCAGGTGTCCAATACACTGTACGCTGCACTGCCTTTATTACCCAAGAATTTTTGGACAACCAGGTTTATACAGTGCGCCAAACACGGCACTCTGAAATAGTAACCGTCCCTCATGGCCTTAACTATATTGGCGCCATTGTCCGTGGAAACATAACCAACCTTGCGTTTTAGTGGGGACAGCCAGTTAAGGACCTTTGTGTTAAAGACATCCAAAATGTTTTCTGCTGTGTGACGTTTCTCCAAACCAAACATGGCTAGTGTTGCATGTTTCCGAGCAGCTTTAAAAACAATGTTCGTGTCAACACCTGTGTTTAGCTTTGCTTTAGCCCCTGAAAAAGAGACCCAGTGTGCAATGATGCACATGTAATCAGCGCCTGCGCCACTGGTCCACATGTCTGTTGTCAGATGTATAGTGTGAACAGCACTCTTCTGCAAAGCTGCCCCAATCACCTTCAGAACATCTTCATGTAGTGCTGGAACCGCAACTCGGGCAAAATAGAACCGGCTAGGAACCTTCCATTTAGGGCAGAGCGCTGCCACTAATTCTAGAAAACCAACCCCTTCTACAAAAGAAAAAGGGAGAAGGTCCAGAGCTAGCATTTTAGCCAGCTTAGTGTTATACAGACGCGTCATTGGGTGGTTGCGTTCATATTGCGCTTCTGTAAACAACATCTTTTTAATGTTGCCCTGGACCAAGGATTTACGGGATGATGATGATATCTTCGACCCAGTTACGCTCGCTGATGAACTTTTCTGCATTGATGTCTCACTCTCTCCCACACTCTTAGTGTGGCTCACATGGGGTGTGCTGCTGACAGGGGTACTGGGTGTAAGTGAAGTGTTTGAATCGTCTTCTTCCTCCTCGTCATTATCAGATGAAACAGCATTACGTGCAATTCCGGCTTCCTCGATCGCCTATAGGTGCGCAAACCATTTGACAGCGTGCTTTCTTTCAAGATGACCTCTCTGGCCTCCGGTACCATAGTTGGAACCCAACTTACCACAACTAACTCGAAGCTTACACATGCTACAAATGGCTACGGTTTCATTTTTTGGGCAAACACTAAAGAAGTCCCAAACTGCAGACTTGAAATGTCTTTGGGGGCCGGAGGAGGCGGCGATTCTGGTGGTGGTGGTCCTGCTGCTAATGCCAGATGAAGTGGAGGATGTGGATTGCCGAACTTCAGTACGTTTTGCACTTTCACCACCATGAATTGAGGTCGAGGACGAGGTGGGTACCTTCTTGCGAGGAAGAAATATGGAAGCGGTAGGATTTGGTGTACTACTTAACTCCAAATCTAATGATTCCATTTCCATTGCCTCCTCGCCGACATCATCATCACGCTCAGCAGCTTCTCGGGATAGGGTCAAAATGTCTCTTTGCTGCATGCCCGGTGGGGCTGCAGTGACCTTTGTGATGACTGGCTCGTCGTCATCGTGAGAGGCTTCATCACCAGCAGTATCTGTCACTTCTTGTTGAGCCTCATCACACTCCATAGGTATGAGTTTTTGGACGACCTTCCTTTTACGCTTAGGTACCTGTGTCAGATCATGGTGTGCCTCACTGTCAGACCGCAGTTGTGGTTCCCAAGACAGATCACTTGCATCAGAACGAGGTGGGCTTGAAGAAGATGTAGACACCCCCCTTGATCTTTTCCTTGCTGGGGATGTGGAAGACAATGAATGATCATCAGGAGGAGTGGCTTCCAATGATACCTCGGCTTCATTGTCGATTTCCTGATGTGCCCCTACTTCGGGAGGAACAACTATTGTGGGCACTTGTGAACCTCCATGCACCTTTGCTTGCGCATCTCCTTTTGCTGCCTCTCCTTCCACATGTACTTGGGCGTGTACTTGCACATGGTGTTGTTGTTGCGGCTGTGGTTGTTCAACACTTGTCAGTTGAGTTACAACAACCTGTGTTGATTCAGGGACATTGCTGCTACTTTCTTGCGATGAGCCAACATCACTGGTCGATGGTGATTGGAGAAGTACACTGACTGCCTCTGAAGCACTCAAGGGCTTTGACTTAAGTTGGCGTGGTGGTGGAGGCACTGAACCCAATGGAGCAGGGGTGCTGCTCCCAGCTTGGTCCCCAGCATATCCTGCTGCTGCAGGCGTACTTTTTTTTTTTCTCCCAAAAAACGTGGCGGGTGGCACACCAGCCTCCTTGGTAACTTGCTTCTTCTGCTCCTTACTAGCAACTTTCTTGCTAGAGGAGCTACGGAGACCTTTTTTTGGGGCCATCTTCTTCAGAGCAGGTCAGACAGCAGGCCGCAGTTGCACGAATTGTAGAGTTGTCTGAGGCCAGACGTGACGTCGCGTGACGTTATGCTGCACACACACACCGCTGCAGGACTTCTTCCTGGCACTGGTGGTTCTCTTGAGTCTTGTGCACCTAAAAAAAATGGAAGACAGAGGAACATCAGTTCAGTTATACAGCACAAAAATTTAAATTCAAGACAACCCACAGAAAGACTAGGCCCATGCAAGACTCACTACCCCTGGGCATAAATAAAGGTTGAAAAGTAGGCAAAATGGTTGGAGGCCTAACAACAAAGCCTGCATTCAAAATGGCCACTTGCCTGCCAGCACATGGCCAGTGCCTGTAGCTGCACTCAAAATGGCCACCAGCCACATGGCCTGTCCCTCCCCATGAACACCCCCAAAAATCGAAAAACACTGCAAAATCAGCACAATCCCATTCCATCCATGCCCTCCATGATGTTTAAGTTCAAGACAGCCCACAGAAAGACTAGGCCCATGCTAGACTCAAATACCCCTGGTGAAAAGGCCACAAGTACAGGCCCAAAAAACGAAAATAACTGAAAAATCAGCACAATCCTATTCCATCCATGGCCTCCATGATGTTTAAATTCAAGACAACCCACAGAAAGACTAGGCCCATGCAAGACTCACTACCCCTGGGCATAAATAAAGGTTGAAAAGTAGGCAAAATGGTTGCAGGCCTAACAACAAAGCCTGCATTCAAAATGGCCACTTGCCTGCCAGCACATGGCCAGTGCCTGTAGCTGCACTCAAAATGGCCACCAGCCACATGGCCTGTCCCTCCCCATGAACACCCCCAAAAATCGAAAAACACTGCAAAATCAGCACAATCCCATTCCATCCATGCCCTCCATGATGTTTAAGTTCAAGACAGCCCACAGAAAGACTAGGCCCATGCTAGACTCAAATACCCCTGGTGAAAAGGCCACAAGTACAGGCCCAAAAAACGAAAATCACTGAAAAATCAGCACAATCCCATTCCATCCATGGCCCCCATGATGTTTAAATTCAAGACAACCCACAGAAAGACTAGGCCCATGCAAGACTCACTACCCCTGGGCATAAATAAAGGTTGAAAAGTAGGCAAAATGGTTGCAGGCCTAACAACAAAGCCTGCATTCAAAATGGCCACTTGCCTGCAAGCACATGGCCAGTGCCTGTAGCTGCACTCAAAATGGCCACCAGCCACATGGCCTGTCCCTCCCCATGAACACCCCCAAAAATCGAAAAACACTGCAAAATCAGCACAATCCCATTCCATCCATGCCATCCATGATGTTTAAGTTCAAACTAGCCCACAGAAAGACTAGGCCCATGCTAGACTCAAATACCCCTGGTGAAAAGGCCACAAGTACAGCCCCAAAAAACGAAAATCACTGAAAAATCAGCACAATCCCATTCCATCCATGGCCCCCATGATGTTTAAATTCAAAACAACCCACAGAAAGACTAGGCCCATGCAAGACTCACTACCCCTGGGCATAAATAAAGGTTGAAAAGTAGGCAAAATGGTTGCAGGCCTAACAACAAAGCCTGCATTCAAAATGGCCACTTGCCTGCAAGCACATGGCCAGTGCCTGTAGCTGCACTCAAAATGGCCACCAGCCACATGGCCTGTCCCTCCCCATGAACACCCCCAAAAATTGAAAAACACTGCAAAATCAGCACAATCCCATTCCATCCATGGCCTCCATGATGCTTAAGTTCAAGACAGCCCACAGAAAGACTAGGCCCATGCTAGACTCAAATACCCCTGGTGAAAAGGCCACAAGTACAGGCCCAAAAAACGAAAATCACTGAAAAATCAGCACAATCCCATTCCATCCATGGCCTCCATGATGTTTAAATTCAAGACAACCCACAGAAAGACTAGGCCCATGCAAGACTCACTACCCCTGGGCATAAATAAAGGTTGAAAAGTAGGCAAAATGGTTGCAGGCCTAACAACAAAGCCTGCATTCAAAATGGCCACTTGCCTGCCAGCACATGGCCAGTGCCTGTAGCTGCACTCAAAATGGCCACCAGCCACATGGCCTGTCCCTCCCCATGAACACCCCCAAAAATCGAAAAACACTGCAAAATCAGCACAATCCCATTCAATCCATGCCATCCATGATGTTTAAGTTCAAACTAGCCCACAGAAAGACTAGGCCCATGCTAGACTCAAATACCCCTGGTGAAAAGGCCACAAGTACAGCCCCAAAAAACGAAAATGACTGAAAAATCAGCACAATCCCAATCCATCCATGCCCTCCATGATGTTTAAATTCAAGACAACCTACAGAAAGACTAGGCCCATGCTAGACTCAAATACCCCTGGTGAAAAGTCCACAAGTACAGCCCCAAAAAACGAAAATCACTGAAAAATCAGCACAATCCCAATCCATCCATGGCCTCCATGATGTTTAAGTTAAAGACAACCCACAGAAAGACTCAGTCCACGCACCACTGAGTACCCCTGGGCAAAAGGCCCCAAAACAGCCCAAAAATCGAAAATTCCAAAATTTTAGTTGCAGCAACTGTAATGCCCCAAACAAACTTATTTGTAAAATTTCTAATCCAACAGTGATCCAAAGAAAGTCAAAAAGGCCTCAAATCCAAATATCCAGCAGCATCCACAAAAAGTAATCCTTCCAGCTCCAGATCGAAATGAAAAGTGACCAAGAGATGGACAAAGCACTGGGAGGAGCCTGCTGAACAGGAACAGGAAGTTGAAGACTGTGGGGCACTTCCTTCCTCCCACCCACCTGCCCCCCTCCCCAAAATGGACTCCTCGCTAAAAAAGTGCAGGCAAATGTCAAACTAAGGAGTTATTCAGATAAAAATCATCATTTCTAGAAGGTTTATGCTGCTTGCTGGTGGATTTCTTGTGCAGAATTGCAAATTTTATATTTTCGCTCGCCGCATCTCAAATCTCGCAATTGCGAAGTACCGCGAGACGTGATCTCGCCGTACTCGCGTTGACAAACTATCGCTGGCAAGCTGCGATGACGTAATCGCGCTCGCCAATTCCCGCGGGATCACACAGCAAGATCCAAAATGGCGCAGCACTCGCAAACTATCGAGAAAAACAACTCGGCAAACGATGATAAACGCCGCGCGCCGCAAAAATTGTATCACCAACGCCGCGCGCCGCAAAAAAAATCCGCTGCGTGCGAATTTGCGGATTTTGCGGGAAATTCGCAAATCTCGTGGATTGCGAATTTCCCAAAAATCCGCAAAATCCGCGAGCGTAACGGATTTTCCGCCCATGCTTATTTCAAATAACTAACTCATTCTTATCAACAAACTCCTTTGGAGGCTACATTACCCATTCCTTTGGTCACCCTGGCACCCTTGGAATTGCGATTCTCAAATAGAAAATCGCAATTTGAGAATGTATCCCCATTCATTCCTATGGGCCTCTTTGCCCATAGGAATGAATGGGACACTCATTCCTTAATTGCGATTCGCAATTTGCTAATCGCAATTAAGGAATTTTAGAGATTCGCAAAAATATTATGATTTTTAACCTACATTCCATTTTGCAATTCTCAAATAGCGATTCATCAAAAATCACTCAAAAAAGGAAAGTAACAGTGGTAGATTCCCAAAAGGACAACACCTAGTCAGTTTATTCTCCAAGAAATCTCGCCCACTCGTACATGGGGCAGTATGTGTGCACACTTCAAAGAACACCCACTGTCACAATGCAGGTTCAAACATGAACTATAACAAGATTTGAAAAAAGGCCAAGGTGCACCACGTCAACATTTAGGGGAATAAATATTCTCAGTGAGGTAAACAGTAATAATCATATCAGAGAGATTTTTCTTCATATAGTTTTGAGAGTTCTTTATTTAGTTCAGATGGTTAAAAAATATACAGGATCTACAGCCGACGCGTTTCGTCCACAAGGGACTTCTTCAGGGCAGGATAGTCAGATGGTGATGATGTCACTGGTTTCTGGACCGTAGGTGAAGGATAAGTGAGTCTACCCGGATAACTATATTAATCATCCGATAGTATCATGAATAATTGGAACTTAAATCCAATTGGATAACTGGCGTAAGAGGGTTCAACTGCCATCAAGATCGCACCAATGATATCAGGTGTTGCAATGTCTTGTGTTCAAGCCACATAGAAAGTGAGGACAATACTCCAATGGTAGTGGAACCAGGGTAGATAGGTAATGGAGACCTCCGTATAATATCCGTATAATATCTACTTAAATCTTTTCTTTATATGCGGGGAAGTATAGGGAAAATTCTATTGCCAGGCACCTCTCAATGAAGCGTGCTACTGCCTCCCCTGGTTCCTGCGTGGCTAGCGATGATAGCATCTGTCCAGACGTCCCCCTCCGTCAATCACTATTTGAGAATCGCCAAATGTGAATTACCTACATATGCCCCCATGTGACTTGTCCTATCTCCTCTTTTTAAAAGTAATCACTGCAAAACTACTACCGACTTTAACGTATGGTAGTGAGGCAATGAATGGGAAAGATGCGGAGGTTATTAATAATGCGCTTGAAAAAACCTACAACATGTAATTCTCCCTGCCAAAGAATGCCTCACAAGCACAGGTGAGGCTGGAATTTGGATTCAATAATCAGAATTACACAAGGAAAGGGCAAGCACTAAAAGTATGGAATAGAATAAAAAATGATCAAGATAACCAAATGTCTCGGTTGTTGTGGCAAGAAGTAAAAGATAACAGAAAATTACATATTTGGTGCTATCTAAATACAGCGATAGAGGAATACGGTATAACATTGATATATGGAATAATACAATCGTGCAGGAAAGCTTCAAAAAAACAATGAATAAACTTACCAACCATTTATCCTTGATAAAGGATAAAGATATCTGTAAGATCCTGGTTTTTGATAAGAAAGCAGCAGACACAGGATTGAGTTGAGATGGAGCTCAGGTTTATTGGAGATAAAAGGAGACACATCCAGATCTCATCCAAGCTCAAAGTAATAACCACCTCAGCTTGAAAGCATACATTCTAGTAACTGTGGTAACCACAAGGAATTCATGATGTCATACAGTGTAGATCAGAAAGTGAAGGATGCTACACATCTTCCCCCCATAAAAAAAAGGCTAGAGCAAAAGAAGAAGAAAACATCAATTATAAACAAGAGATAAACAACAATACTTTCATTAAGATGCATAGTCTTTTAAATGAGAAGGTTTCTTGATTGACCTGGAAGAGTGTCGAAGCACTCTAGGAACCTCAAGATTGGTGTCAAGTCGGGAACCGTCAACATCCGTCCTAAGATCAAGAGCAGGAGGTTGATGATTTCCAGATAAAACACAAATTCTATTTAAGTTCCATATTCTGTGATCTAGGGTTCTCACAGCATTTTTAAAGACTTTAATACTTTTATTGGTTCAGAGAATTTGATTTTTTTGCCAGGAAGCTTAACAACTACCATGTCACCAACTTTTACAGGCGTTGCTTTAACAGCATGTTTGGAATCGAAGTAGAGCTTTCTGCTAGAAGAGTTCAAAATCTCTTTCTCACGCCAATTGAGTCCATTATTTAAATCACTATCTTTAGAACAATTGGCAATTTCATCACTCAAATCCCTTGCCCATGTTGGTTCTAACAAAGTACAAGATGACCTTCCTCTAAAGAGGACAAAAGGTGATTTACCAGTGGAGGAGTGAGGAGTGAATCTATAATTCTCTACTTTTTTAAGAACTTGTTCTTTCCAATTGAGACCTGCCCCTTTAGTCCAAGAGATGGTTTATTTGAGCACTTTGTTAAATCTCTCCACCATTCCATTGGTTTCTGGGTGATAAAGGGCACATTTCTTATGATTTATCCCACACCTAAGTAAGAAAGACTCCATTTCCCTGGAAACCAATTGAACCCCATTATTGTGAGGATGGATTGTGGAAAGCCTTCCCTTGCAAATAGGGTCTCTAAGAATCTTATAACACAGCTAGTCTCAATATTGGAAGTGAAATGTATCTCAGGCCATCTAGAAAATAAATCCATTAAAACAAAAATGAAAATCTGCCCCCCATCAGTGTAAATAGGGCCAAGGATATCAAATGAGACCTCTTTCCACGGTCCACCAGGGAGATCCCTGATGATCATAGGTTGCACTCTAACAACTTTGGATTTATCACTTAGATTACAAACCACACAATCTCTAATGACACGCTCAATGTGCAAATCCATGCCAGGCCACCAGTAGGATGAGCGAACTCTTTTCTTAGTTTTGGTCATACCAGAGTGTGACTCATGCGCCAGGTCAATGATGTTCTTACGTAGTTCAGACGGAGGAACCAATCTAGTCCCACGAACCAAGAGATCATTACAAACTGCTAATTCATCCTTCACACCCCAGAATTTCACACACTCAGCGGATCCCTGTTTCTTAGAATGCCAACCCTTCTCCAAGAGAGACATCACACCAGAGAGAACAGGATCAGAAGATAATTTAGAGCGCCATTCAGATTCATCAATGACCTCAACAGATACAGGGCAAACCTGATATTTATCCTCTTCATAGTCATCTTCTAAAGGTACGTCCAGTGAAACATCAACCAGCCTTGACAAGGTGTCAGCAACACAATTCTGAACACCTGGTATATATTTTATTGTGAAATCAAATTCTTGAAGTGCAATTACCCTTCTAGTTATTCTGCTGGACACTAAATCAATACCCTTTTTGGCGAACATCTCACACAAAGGCTTATGATCAGTTTTGATTATGAACTTGCTTCCACACAAGAATTTCTTGAATTTTTTGACAGACCAAAACACAGCCAGAGCCTCCCGTTCAATAACGGAATAGCGAGTCTCAGGGTCCTTAAGACCACGTGAGGCAAACATAATGGTCTCTAAGACTCCATCATTCTCTTGTTGGAGGACAGCACCAAGTCCCTTGAGACTGGCATCAGTAGTAAGAATGGAAATCTTTTGAGGGTCAAAACTTCTAAGATTAGGAGCTTTTTCAAGCCCCTTTTTTAACGTCTGAAATTCAGACTCACAAGTATCATTCCACATGAATTCAGAACCTTTTTTCAACAGACTCCTTAAACCTACACACTGACCAGCAAAACCTTTAACAAACTTGTTATAATACTCTATCATACCAAAGAATTTCATCAATTCTTCTCTGGAAGAAGGAGGAGGAATCTTAAAAATTGTATCTACCAAGTTGGCCTTAGGTGCAATACCATCTTTTGAAATTGTGTGACCTAAATAATGAATTGATGAGACACCAAAATGACACTTGTCAATCTTGATAGTAAGGTTGGCCCTTTCAAGTCTACTAAGCACATCAAACAAGATAGATTCATCTTCAACATCATTTTTACCAAATACGAGAATGTCATCTTGGCACACACACACCTTTTCACAACCCTTAAGCACCTTCTCCATGATGCGCTGAAAAACAGACGCCGCTGAAACAAGACCAAAGGGCATTCTGATGAATCTAAATGTCCCAAAGGGAGTATTAAAAGAGGTAAGATTTCTTGAAGATTCCTCAAGTTCAATCTGGTGGTAAGCAGAGGCCAAATCCAATGTGCTGAATATTTTTGCATTACCTACTTTAGTTAAAAGATCTGAGATGTTAGGGAGAGGATGTCTGTCACTGATCACACACTTATTTAACTGCCTCAAATCAATGCATAGACGCAAAGAACCATTGGGTGTGCAAGCAGCAACTACGGGCGCAATCCAATCAGTTCCCGTGACTTCTTCAATGATCCCTCCCAACTTTAGTTTATCCAATTCGCTTATCATTTTAATCCCTGAGGGAAATGGGAACAGGTCTAGGCTTGCAAGCATAGGGTTGAGAACCAGGTCTTAGTGGAATTTCAAGTTTGAAATCTTTGAGACACCCTAGTTCATCTCTAAATACCTTAGGAAATTGCATTTTAATGCGTGACAACAGTTCAACATTGGAATCAACTTGGACAGAGCTAACAAGTTCTTTGAGTATTATGGGATGGGAGAACTGGGATCAAGCATTATGTGGAGATACCCTTGATGAAACCAACTGATGATACTGTCACCCTTCTGCGAAACATAGATCTTTCCAACAGTATAACGATCTTTGTATTCAATTCGACCTGTGAAGCATCCCAAAAGAGGAATGAGTTTACCTCCATATGCTAACGGGCGAATGTCAGCTCTAGACAATTGAGTCTTGTTGGACAACTTACCCAAATAAAAATTTCTAGAAATAATTGTTATTTTTGCACCAGAGTCAAAAAGAACATCTGTTGACTCACCTTCAATTTCAATAGTGTCAATAGGACAGTTTCTAAGATCAGCTGTGGTAGTGACTTGGACAATAACCTGCCCACACACAAAATCCTCCTCTAAACATTCATCATCAACAAATTTCACAGAGGTGGAAGGGGTTTTACTTTTGCACAAACTTGAAAAATGTCCCTTTTTCTTACATTTTGAACAAATGGCATTAAATGCTGGACATTTCGTGTCGTTAGCGTAATGACCAACTTTGTCACACCTGAAACACTTAGGTACAAAGGATTTCTTTTTAACTTTTGAAGGATTGAGTGACCCTGAAGATTTTTGTGAATCAGCTACCGTATTTTTAACAACATGCACAGCAGGTTGTTTGTCTTTATTTAAGGTATCTACGCATTTTAGAGAATGTTCAACTCTTTTAGCAAGTTGTAGAACCTCATCTAAAGATGGTTCATCCTTTAACCACAATTCATCTCGAACTTTTTCAATGTTACATCCCACCATGAATTGGTCTCTAATTCTTTTGTCAATGGAAGTAGCAAATTTACAAGAGGAAGCTAATTTCCTTAATTGTGTGACATAACCCTCAACAGTTTCGCCTTCATTTTGTAACCTTTTAGCAAATTGGTATCTTTCTAAAATCGTACTAACCTTGGGCAAATAATGATTGTCTAATTTTTTCATGCAAATTTCAAATTCATTAAGACTTTCTTCTTCTTCAGGAGTAAGTTCTGCTAAATGGTCAAACACATCCTGACCTTCTGACCCAAGACAATGGAGTAGGAGAGATGTTTTGCGCTCAGCACTCAAACTAACCCCACAAACTTTAGCATAACGCTCAAATACTTTTTTCCATTTTTGCCACTTAATAGGAGGGTCCCCAGGAGATGACAGAAAGAATGGGGCTGCAGTGACATTTTGCATGGTTATTAATTAAAGAAAGAATTAATCCAACTAAAGCGTTAAGTAAATTCAAGGGTATGAGAAAATAGAAAGCATTAAATTATGATCAAAAGATCAAAAATTAGGATGAGTAATACAGCCTAGAAAAACATTCACCTTTGTCTTACATATAGATTAATAATGAAATAACAGGAAGCAATCATATAGTTAAGTATAAGTGACAAACTTGTGAGGTGTTGTCCAGGAGGCTGTTCCACAAAGTGCTTCTGAGAAGTAGTTATTCCGAAGGATGAGGCGTTGACAAAATAATAAAAATTAGCAAAGAAATAAAATAAACGTTAAGTACTGTGAAGTAAAAATTACACAGTATCAATGCCACAAAGTGAAATAAATGTAAGCACTGTTTTAGCAGAGTGTAAGAAGCTGAGTTGTCAAGGGAACTGAAGAGACGCGATGCAGGATAAAATGGCTGCCAATGACGTAAGGCGTTATGTTACGCAGCGCCACCAGTCAGAGTTAGAGTTGCGTTGAGACGCGCAGCGGCGCGAGTCCCTCGGAAGACAGAGAAGCTGCACAGTCCGAAACAATGGAGACCAGAAGCTGTACGTTCGGGTGAATCACAGGCTCATGAGCGATGACGTTCTAGTGAATCACGGGATTTCAAGAGATGACAAGGGGTGAGTGATAGCTTTCACGCACAAACGCTCACGGGCTTTGTTTATTTTCAAGACAGTTTTAACGTTGATGAAGCTCGAGACTTGTTTACTTCCAAATACAAAGGGCACATGAAGCTCGAGACTTGTTTACTTCCAAATACAAAGAGCACAGCTTTGGTTGAGAGAGATGTTTAAAAGTAAAAGCTGCAAAACTTGACACTTCAGCTTTAAGTGAATAAAAAGACAGTTCACTTGGCATCAACACGCTTGTCAAAAATGAAGCCCTTTGCCACAACGTTTGGTAGAAGTTAAAAAGGCCAAGTTAGCTTAGAAGCTTAATGAAAGTCACATTAAGAGGACAGTTCCAACGCAGAAGGTAGAATTTCAAACAGTTGCTGCGAAGGTCAGAATGTCTTCTTTGTAAATTAAAGTCAAAATAAGAGGGTGAATAACCAATAAAAGCAGCGGTAGATGCAATCAAAGTAGTGTAAAAAGTACAGTTTAAAGATTTATCCGCTGATGTGTTGTTATATGTCAAAAAGACACAAAGTTCAATTAAAAGGTAGATAAATTTATATTAGAAACAGCCGCTGGTGCAATCAAAGCACAATTAATATTAACAGCCGCTGGTGCAATCATAGGCACATAATAAAGAGAAAATTGTACCTTGAAATTGAAGATAAATGTTTTGTTGAGATAGTTGAGTCTCCTTTTTCTTCAGCTGCCGACTACGCCAATGTAAGATCCTGGTTTTTGATAAGAAAGCAGCAGACACAGGATTGAGTTGAGATGGAGCTCAGGTTTATTGGAGATAAAAGGAGACACATCCAGATCTCATCCAAGCTCAAAGTAATAACCACCTCAGCTTGAAAGCATACATTCTAGTAACTTTGGTAACCACAAGGAATTCATGATGTCATACAGTGTAGATCAGAAAGTGAAGGATGCTACAATATCCTTATAAAAAGGAATCATGCATGGCCAATCATAAATGGATTTAAGGGAAAAAAGGTTAAAAAATATCTAGAAACATCATGGTCTAACAAACACAACCAAATTTTCATTAATGCTAGATTCGGTTGTTTGCCAGGACTATGTCACTTAACTCCATGGAAGAGAACAGAGGAGAATAATCGATGCAGGCTATGTAAATACCGCCAAGAGAACATTATACATTTATTGTGTCTTTTCCCAGTAATGGAATATGAAAGAGTATCTACTCTTAAGAAATTAGTAAGGACATGTCGGCAAGCCCTGATAGCATGTTTACATTCTGAAGACTTGCCAATGATCTCTGCGTTTGTAAAATTTGTATGTGCTGTTGGGAAAAAGCTGGAGGTTTTTATCTGATTTACTAATGGATTGTGCTGATACTTTTTGTAAATATAAACCTCGTATGATTGATATATAAATTGTTAACTTTGATGATATTTTAGCTATTTATGTAAGATTTTAATTAATCAGACAAAATAAAATAAACCTGAAACTTGTGTCTGCTTTGGTACAACTTTTGTGCCAGGGCTGGTTGAAAGGATTTGTGTAGGACAGTGCAGCAAAATGATTTGCGACTCTGTCCTAAGCAAATTATTTGTAAATGAGGCCCTTATTTTGCAATATTTTTTGTTATATTTTTTGTCCTCAAATTTTGTACACCTTGATACAGTGACATAGATATTTAGGAGGCATAAAGCTGTTAGTATAATGTGCGACAATCAAAAATGTAATCGTCTGATATGTTTGAATCCTACCTGTAGGAATTCTCTTACATTTCAAACTTGTGCTTATGGGGATCACAGGATCTATGGAAAAGCATTTTCGTTTGGAATTGTTTGGTTTAGTAGATTGAGGAAAGGATAAATATTCCATCATGCTCGATCTTAAGTCACAATAATATCGCATCTATGGTGATCTGGTGGAACAACCTTGCAATCTTATCTATGAGGTGACGCAAAGCTACCCTGTGCGGCTTTGCATGGCCTCATAGATACTGCATTGCAAATATTTAGCAAGCACAAGGAAACACATTATAGATTTCTCATGAAATAGTGGTCATTCTGTCATGAATTTGTATGTGGGAAAGCACTAAATTAAATTGTAATTGGTCAAATGAAATTACATCTAGCTCATCAGTATATATTGCAAATTGTCATATACAATGTACATACACTAAATATTTTCTAGCTATGTTACTGTTAGCTAAAGCTAAAAGACTTAGTCTTGGACAGTGCAAAGACTATGCATGCTTCATAGCACTTTTAGATATCTTTGTTGAGTACCATAGTGCCCAGAGAGCTATGACTTAGTTGAGTGTGTGTATTAAGTTATATGTGTGGATTTTTTCAGATAAGCTATGGTGCCATGGATCCAATCTTTAGTGACAAACATCAGTTCCCATCCTTTTTCCGCACTGTCCCCAATGAGATCTACGAGACACGCGCCATCGTCCGGCTGCTCAAGCACTTTGGCTGGACCTGGGTTGGAGTCCTGACATCGGATGATGACAGTGGCAGGAGGGCCAGTGAGGAGCTGGAGAGAGAGATCAGCAGGAGTGGAGGCTGTGTGGCCTTCTTAGAAAGATTCCGCAAACCCCCTCACGTCACGCAAGCTGAGACTGAACAGATTAGTGAAGTGATTGATAATTCTGTTGCCACCGTGGTGATAGTCCACTGTCCAGTACTTTACATGACACAATTCTTTCTGACTTACTTACTTCGTAAACGGCCTGCAAAGGTTTGGATTGCCACCACAACTTCTTCATATTTGAACTATTATATGTATATGCCACAGAAAGGTGTGGCTAAATTCAATGGCACTCTACAATTCAATGTCCGCAGAGGAGAGATCCCAGGACTGAAGGAATTCTTATTAAGTGTAAAACCTACCAACTTCTCAGACCTTGATCCATTTCTGAATATTTGGACATTAAATTTCCGCTGCTCAGCAGCTTTATCAAATGGCAGCTTTGCCTTTGAGGAATTCTATCGTCATTGTAGAGAAGACCTCACGATGGCACAGATGCCTGTCACAGAATATGATGTTAACAATTTCATCATCACTTACAGTGTCTACAAAGCAGTCTACGCCGTGGCTCATGCTTTACACAACATGATTTCATCCAACATGTACCCAGGTCTTTCTATGGACAGTGAGAGCTTGAGGAAGAACTTCCCATCATGGCAGGTAGAGAAACATGTCTTATTTCTGCATAAACACACCCACAGGTAGGTGAGCCTCCACACTTCTCTGGGGTGTGAAGGGGATGGGCCACTGACCAGAATGGTGCTTCAGATCTAGGATGCAACTGTGGTGAGTGGCTAGGGCTTGTTTAATGATGTAGGTGTGTCTTGAGGTCATACTTTCATGTCTGTGGCTGGTGTCTATGCTGCCAATCATGTGTGATCGAGTGTAAACATTAACATATATTATTCTAATACAGGCTGAGATGTAGCTACCACTGGTGCATTCGATACAGTGGCACCCGTGCCCCAGAGTGCTCAGGACTCCACTGAACACTGATAATTGCTCTATTTCACTACTCCCAGCAACAGCAAAAGGGGCCATCACATCCTTGCCAGGCTACTGCTTTCATCAGTGGCTTCATTGAAATTTTGAACATAAAACCTACATTAGTGATATGAGAAGGAGCTTCTAAACATAGAGTAAAGTTCCCTCACCCTTTTCTGTAAATAATGTTCTCAAACTACCTGCCTCCCTTACTGGTCACACTGCATGACCAGCAAGCGGAATTTAACCCTTAGGCCCTGTCTATAGACAGGAGTTTTGTTATCCATATTTATATTCACTGAAAAAAACAAAGGTTACACAAACAATACAGTTGAACAAAGGTTGCAGGGATGTTATAGTAGGGCTCAAATTTCACAAGCATAAACCCAGTGAAATTTAGCCATTATAGTTACCTGAGCTAAATATAACGTATGCTCCTGCAATGCACTGCTGATGACCTCACATATTATATCAGGTGCACAGACATAATATCGAGTCCAAAATATCGTTTGGACATAATATTGAGTAAATAATATAGACTGGACAAAATATTGACTGGACAGAATATAGACTACAAAAATATCGTTTTTAAGGTAAGTGAAGTAATATCGACTGTATAAAATATAGATAGCAAAAATATCGATTTTTTAATAATATATAATATTTTAAAGTGTATTTTTATGTAATAATATTAGTGAAAAGTGTGTATTTATGTTATAAATAATTTTATTAAATGATGTTTGTTTTTATAATTAATGCATAATGTAATTCTGTAGCGGGTTGTGGGTTTATAGGGGAATAGGGTGGGAAGTAATTTAATTATAATTAATTAAATATGTAAATTTAATAATTGATATTAATTTGTAATTAATTTTTTATTAATTTATATGTGTCAAGTAATTTAATAGTAATTGCAAAATAATTATTAATAATTGATTAATTGGTAATTATGTAAATTTTACTAATTTAATGCAGTAGCGGGTTGTGGGATTATAGGGGAATAGGGTGGGAAGTAATTTAATTAAAAACAATTAAATATGTAAATATATTTATTGATAGTAATTAGTAATTAATTGTTAATTAATTTATATGTGTTAATTAATTTAATATTAATTGTTAATTATTTTATATTAATTGATTAATTGGTTATTATGTGAATTTTAATTTCTGTAGCGGATTGTGAGTTTATAGGGACATAGGGTGGAAAGTAATATATTAATAATTAATTAAATAATAAAATAAAATACACAGTATTTATTTGGAAATAATAGTGAAATAGTTTATCATTATTAAAAAATTTATTGTTTATGTTTAATTAATTTGTATTAATAGGTGAATAATTAAAAGAATTAATGTTAATTATTAAATGTCAATTAATATTTATTCTATTACATAACATTTTTATTTAATTTAATTAATTATTATTATATTAATTATTATTAGATATTTCTTGTTAGATTTTTGATTTATATATGAAAGATTTACTTTCCCTAATGTTGTATTCTCTGGAGTGTGAATTGTAAGTTTTACACCTACGCTTTCCAACACTTTCCTTACTGTTGCACCCACTGGAGTTGGAATAGTAATTTTAACCCCTATGCTATCCAACGCTTTCCCTACTGTTGCACCCACTGGAGTGGGAATAGTAATTTTAACCCCTACGCTATCCAACGCTTTCCCTAATGTTGCACCCACTGGAGTGGGAATAGTAATTTTAACCCCTACGCTATCCAACACTTTCCCTACTGTTGCACTCTTTGGAGTGGGAATAGTAATTGTAACCCATACGCTATCCAACGCTTTCCCTACTGTTGCACCCACTGGAGTGGGAATAGTAATTTTTACCCCTACGCTATCCAGCGCTTTCCCTACTGTTGCACCCACTGGAGTGGGAATAGTAAATGTTACCCCTACGCTATCCAACACTTTAGCTATAGTAGAATTCACTACAGTTGTTACAATAGTTGTTAACTATTTTGCTATGCTACGGTAACATTATTAGATATGTTTATTTAATATAAAAAAAAATATATAAATATATATGTATTATTATTTTTTTTTTTTTAATTTAAAATAAATATTTATTAATATAACATTATTTTAATAATTTAAAGTAAGTTTAGACTAAATATATTTATTACTACATTAGTATTAACTTAATTTAAAGACATTTAAAAAAAACGATATTTTTTACAGTCTATATTTTAGTAACTCGATATTTTAGAGTCAATATTTTTGTACTTACCTGTTTAAAGATAGCCAGTCGATATTTTGTCCATCGATATTTTGTCAACAATATTTTGTCAACTCGATATTTGTGAGGTCGATATTATTTCAGTGATCCATTATATCACTAATGACATTTCTATTTTCTAAGTAAAATGTCCCTGTAACCTTTTTTTCAGTAAAATTATACATTGTTTATTCTATTTCCTAATTATAACATCCATGTAACCTTCGAAAGTTTTTTTTTAATTGTATTTCCTAAATGTAACCACTAACCTTTGACATTGAATGTGTGACTGAGGACATGAGTATCTGAGTGACTGTTGAGTGAGAGTATGTTTGTAGGTGGGTGTGAGAGAGTATGACCGGGGCTTTAAATGGCTATATGAGAGTCTGTGTCAGAATTCCTACCACAGCTCACCTCTTTTGACTATCACAATTTACCTGCATAACTCATATCATTCCTCCTAACACGTTTGAATGAACAATTGTCTTGTAACCAATCTTTTGACCATATTACATACTGTTGGTAATAGCTTGTGGCAACTGGTACACCCCCACTTTGTTTGAAAAGGCTTACATGTTTTTATAAATGTTTTGTCAATCATATGCAAGGTCAAGTTTAAAGCACCATGGAAACATCCAGAAAATCACAAAACATAAGCATCAAGCCAACAGCATATTTGACCTCAATGTGGACTTCCTGAAAGCCAGCCCTCATCAATCCAATCACCTGCACCTGTTCCTTGCTATAAGTCATCAATCAATCAATCAAACATTTGTAAAGCGTGCTACTCACCTGTGAGGGTCTCAAGGCACGGGGGGGGGGGGGAGAGAAG
The DNA here is from genome assembly GCF_964263255.1 of Lissotriton vulgaris. NCBI lineage: Eukaryota > Metazoa > Chordata > Amphibia > Caudata > Salamandridae > Lissotriton > Lissotriton vulgaris. The sequence continues at coordinate 1,151,730,267 of NC_141698.1, forward strand.
ACGCTACTGATCGAACAGCCAGGTCTTGAGAAGTTTCCTGAAGGTCAGCACGTCCTGGGTTTGCAGCAGGTGGGTCGGGAGGGTGTTCTATGTCTTGGCAACAAGGTGGGAGGTGCTGTGGCTGTGGCGAGGAAATCTGAGGATGAGGGGTGCAGAAGCGTTTTGTATGCGTTGAAGTCTTTTCTGGAGCTTAACCATGGTTTCCGCGTAGAGGGAATTGCCGTAGTCCAGCCTGCTGCTGATGAGGGCTTGAGTGAATGTCCTTCTGGTTTCAGTGGGGATCCATCTGTAGATCTTGCGGGGCATGCGGAGGGTGTTGAAGCAGGAGGAAGAGACCGCATTGACTTGCTGGGTCATAGAGAGTGTTGAGTCCAGGATGATCCCCAGGTTGTGAGCGTGGTTGGTGGGTGTTAGAGCAGTTCCCAGTGTGGCCGGACATCTGAAGTCAGTCCATGTGGAGGGGGTAGAGCTGAGGATGAGGACCTCCGTCTTGTCAGAGTTCAGTTTCAGGCTGCTGGCCTTCATCTACGCTGTGACGGCCTTCATTCCCTAGTGGAGGTTGGATTTGGCGGTGGCCGGGTCCTTGGTGAGGGAGAGGATCAGCTGGGTGTCGTCTGCTTATGAGATGATGTTGAGGTGGTGCGCTTGGCTAACGTTGGAAAGAGATGCCATGTAGATGTGTAAATGGGTCGGGCTGAGGGATGATCCTTGGGATGCACTGCAGGTGATCGTGGAGGCCTTGGATCGGAATGGGGGAGGCACACTCTCTGGGTTCTGCCGGTGAAGAAAGAGTTGATCCAGGTCAAGGTTTTGTCGCGGATCTCTGTGTAGTGGAGGCCTGTGCGCAGGGTGTGGTGGCAGGTGGGGTCAAAGGCGGCGAGAAGTCCAGGAGGATGAGGGCTGCGATTTGACAGTTGTCCAGCAGGACTCTTATGTCATCGGTGGTGGAGATGAGGACGGTTTTGGTGCTGTGATTGCTTTGGAAGCCATATTGGGATGAGTCCAGGGTGTTGTTCTCCTCAAGGAAGTGGGTAAGTTGTCTCTTGGCGCTCTTCTCAACGACTTTCACCGGGAATGGGAGCAGGGAGATGGGTCAAAAGTTCTTGAGGTTCTTTGGGTCTGCCGTGGGTATCTTGAGTAGGGTGTTGATCTCGGCATGCTTCCAGCTCTCCAGGAAAGTATCGGTTTTGAGGGAGCTGTTGATGATCTTCCGGAGTTAGGGTGTGATGATAGAGTTTGCTTTGTTGAAGATGTGGTGGGGACAGGGATATGAAGGTGAGCCATAGTGGATGGGGTTCATGATTTAAATGGTGTCTTCGTCATTGACGTTGTTCCAGGAGGGCAGGAGGGCAGTGTGTTTGGTGGGTGTTGAGTTGGCGTGTCAGCGTCTGTCGTTGGTGTCTGGGTGTCAAAGCCGTCATGGATGTCTGTGATCTTGCGGTGGAAGAGGGTGGCCAGGGAGTCGCAGAGTTCTTGAGACGGCGGTATGTCATTGGAGCTGGAGCTCCAAAATCCTGATGGTGTTCCTGTGGACGATGGTGGTTCCTCCTCCTGGTTTGTTATTTCCGTCCCTGCAGGTGATCTTGTAGCCGTCCGGGATGGCTATGGCCATGTCGGGCAACAAGGAGGTGTTCATCCAGGTCTCCACAAGGAAGGCGACATCCGGGGAGGATGAATCAAACAGGTGCCAGAGTTCAACGGCATACGTGTGGACTGAGCGGGTGTTGAAATGAAATGAAATGAAATTAAATTGGATTTATAAAGCGCATGGCTGCCCGTAAGCGTCCCAGTGCTACCATGCGAAATTAAGAGGCTCTGAGGAGGGGCAGGGGAATTTTAAGAGGCTTTGGGAAAAAGAAAGAATTTAAGACATTTGCGGAATTTGCTGAGGGATGGTTCAGTGCGAATGTGTCAAGGGAGGGCGTTCCAGGTCTTTGCTGCATTTACCAAGACGCGACGGCCTCCGGAGCGAGCTTTTCTGACTCTGGGGACTATGACCAGGTTTTCAAGGTCCGATCTCAAGGCTCGTGAGGGTCTATATGGGCGTATCAGGCTGCTAAGGGCTTGGGGACCTTTACCCTGAAGAGCTTTGTGGACGATGCATGATGATTTGAAGGAGATGCGTTCACGCACTGGGAGCCAGTGCAAGGTTTTCAGCAATGGTTTTGCTGATGCTATTCTTGGGGCACCCAGGAGCATCCTGGCAGCAGCGTTTTGTACTCGCTGTAGGGTGTTGATAGTGGCTTCCGGGGCTGCCAGGAGCAAAGCATTACTATAATCCAGTCTGGACAAGATCAGTCTCTGAATTAATAGTTTTCTAGATTGAAAGGGTAGCAGTGACAGGACTTTCCGCACAGTTCGGAGCAGGCCGAAACATGTGCCTGCTACTTTCTGGGCATGTGCCCTGAAGGTTAATTCGGGCTCGAACCATACCCCCAGGCTCTTGATTTTGTCTTTTGGTGAGGGCACCTCTCCCATGCACGGGGGCCAAGATGTGGTGGGTAGAGAGGAGAGTTGGTGACCCAGCATTAAAATCTCGGTTTTTGCTCCATTTAATTTGAGCTTGGAGTTGGTCATCCAGGAGAAAATTTCCAAGAGGCAGGCTGAGAGGTTGTCTGAGCATCCCGAATTTTGCGTCAGCGAGACGACTAGTTGGGTGTCATCCGCATAAGTGACGCATTTAATCCCGAACGGGGCTACTACCTCCTCCAGTGGGGCCATATAAACATTGAATAGGGTAGGGCTCAAAGATGAGCCCTGGGGGACTCCGCACTGGGGGGGAGTAGATCTGGACATAATGCCATTTTCCCAGATCTTAAATGCTCGTTCATCCAAAAAGGATTCCAACCATTTCAGGGCCATTCCCGTGATCCCGAGTCTTGCAAGGCGGTGGACTAGTATTTTATGGTGCACCATATCAAATGCAGCGCTTAGATCCAGGAGGATCAGAACTCCAGACCCCCCTGAATCCAAGATGCATCTTGCCTCCTCAGGTACCACTATGAGGGCTGTGTCAGTGCCCTGGCCTGGGCGGAAGCCCGTTTGCGAGCCACTCAACAGGTCATTGTTTTCTAAAAACCCAGAGAGCTGTTTATTTACAATTCTTTCAGCAATTTTTCCTAGACCAGGCAGCAGCGAGATAGGGCGATAGTTGGCCAAATCGGCCATGTCTAGGCCTGGTTTTTTCAAAAGGGTCTTAATTCTTGCTTGCTTCCAGCTGGGTGGAACCACTCCTTTAGCGAAGGAGGCATTTAGTAAGTCTGTTGCAAGGGGGGTGATGGTGTCAGCTACTTTTTTGAGGATATACATGGGAGTAGGGTCAGAAGGAGACCCGCTCTTCACTGCGGTGAGCGTATTGCAGAAGTCATCCATGGTGATGGTTCCAAGACTGTCCAGCCGGGGTGAATGGATCGGGGCAGAGGGGACTTCATCGCCAGCAGCGGGGACAGCCTGTGGGAGGGAATCAAGTATTCTTTGGACTTTGGTGTCGAAATACTCTGCAAGCAGGTCACATCTAGCTTCTGTGCACTCCTGGTTGGTGGTTGGAGTGGGGGATTTAAGCTGTTGTTTTACAATTTTTAAGGTCTCCCTAGAGGAGTTGGCGGATGTGTTAATTTTTTTCCTCGAAAAAGGCTGCTTGGGTTTTCTGCCGTGCAGTTTTATACAGTCTTAAAGCCGCCTGGTAGGAGAGCTTACTGTTGGCTGCCCAATCCTTCCTCCAGGTGCGTTCCAGCTTTTTGCAGTTTTTCTTAAGATCCCTCAGTTCAGTGGTGTACCATGGTGATTTGAAGGTGCCACTTTTCTTTGTGATCTTTTTCAGGGGCAGTACTGCGTTAAGGGAATTGGTAAGCCAATTCTGAAAGTTTAGAAGTATGCATCTGAGATTGTTGGGCCTTTTTTGGTGGGAAAGGGGGGATGTGCAGATGTGGGCTGGCTTGTGTGACTACAGTTGCGGCTGGTGATGGGTCCATGGGTGTGCTTCGGGTTGGCCTGGAAGCAGGTGGAGTTTCGGCCGGTGTTGATGCATGGAGGGTGTTGGTGTTGTAGCGGCATTGGGTGTTGTTATGTTCACGGGGCGAGGTGGTCTGGTGCTGGGCACGGTCCCGGCGCAGAAGGGAACAGATGGGCTTGCCTTAGGTGCACCAGCAGTGCACCTAAGGCTTGTCTGCTGCGCATCTACGTAGCGGTCATCATATGAAGGGGAGGGGGCGGGAGCAAAGGTCGGTAGCGGGTGCAGGCAGGATTGGTGGTGTAGCCGCAGGGGCAGCTGCGGCGAGAAAACAAGGCACAACAACAGTAAAATGCAAAATACTAATGCAATACGAAAAACAGTGAAGAACGATGAGGAAAATAACAGGAGCACAATACAAGGCAAATGAGGGGCAACAAGAGGGACAGGGGGAGGACCTGAAATGGACAAGCTGCAGGGGGTTGAGCGGCGGCACAGGAACAGGCTGCTGGCTCAAACCCTGGGACAGAGCTGGAGGCTGGAGACTGGCTGAATGGCAGGCTGCAGGGGTGAGTGCTGGCCTTGAGCTAGGTCAAGGTTTGCAGCTTTTGTTAACATTCTAAAACAGCTTCCAGAAGACATCCTCATCAAATTAATCATCTGTACGTGTTCCTTGCAATAAACAATTAGAACATGACTGTGGGGAGATAGGATCTTTCTGCATAGTTACACTCAATTCAATTATTTTATTATGATTTGGAATTCCAAGGAATTCCACATAAAATACAAATAAAACATAATTTCGTACACATCATAATATTTAAAGCACACACATACAACTTCAATTTTCTTCGAATACACCCGGAAGTACCTAGCTACTTTTCTTAATTAGACTCTGCACTATGGGGAACAACAGAGATCAGTGTCTAAAACAAAGATTACAATTTCAGATTTCCTACATTGCATCCTCCCTGGGATAAAAAACTATTTTCGTCCATTAAGCTCTTCACTACAATGATTAGAAACTTTTTTACGGAGATGAACATGGAGCAGTAATAGCAGCAACATTTTTATAAAGTGCTAATGCTTTACATAAAGTGCCAATGCATTGAAACCCTATTCTAGAGCATTTCTCACAAATGACAATCTAGATGCTATAAATCAATATGCATGATAAATTAACTATCATACAGGGATGCTAGTATAGAATAAAAATAGTATATAGATTGTCCTATTTAATAACTGATTAAAATGCTTGAGGTGCGTAAAAACAAACTAATACATAGAATCACAACGCATGGTACTATAAAAACCTACGAGTCACCCTCGCCCACTAATTTTCAATAAACATTCAAAAATTCTTTAAAAAAGCAAAAAGTTTTAAAACAAATCAATTCAGATGGGGGGGAGCAGAAGGAAGTTGCGAGCCTGCTCTGCTGTAGAGATATTTATACTGTAAAAAACCAAGTCTTAAGTATTTACGACGTATTAAGAGGAGTGCTGGGCACACAAACAGAACATGGTTAAGATCTTGTATGCCGCCGTTACATAAATCACAGTGCCTTTCATTTTTGGGGATACCCTCCCAGGCACCCGTTACGATCTTCAGAGGAAGCAGGTTCATTCTTAATAACAAAGTCACTCTGCAAACTCCATGATTCAAGTTCAAAAGAACGTACGGCTGAGGCTTTTTAACTTGAGAGCTCTCTGCAATACAGTCCAACCTTCTATTCACGCGGCATATTTTCACATATCTTTCCCGTGAAATCACATATATGGTTCTTTTAATTATATGCTTTAAACCTGTTTTATCCATACCTGCTGCCACTTCAAAATCTATACCAAAACTACTCAAAGCCTTTAAATAATTCCTAAAAATTACACTTTTCGATAACATATTAACGAAGATTTCCCTATGTAAAGCCAACGTTAATAGATTCTCCTGGCCATTTAACAATGCGTTACCCCACCTTAAACAAGCTGCCATTGTTAAGGTATAGGTTGAAAGACGGCCAAATTCGAGCCTAAGAGCCGCGATTGATGCAGCATGACTCAGATTGCATAATTGGCGCCAAATTTTTCCTTCCACTTTCTCGAACTTTGCCCATTCGCTTTCATCTATCGTTTCAGTTGCATAATTCAGAGTTGGGGGGATCTTTATTTTGTATACTGCAATAGTATGTTAAAAGTGTCTTTTCCCGCATTGTAAATACAAGCGATTAATTGCAGAGGCTTGCGAGATAGCTTTACTTTTGCAGTGGTCCATATGTCTATTAGCAGAACACTTATTTGTGAAAATGTTTCCTAAATAGGGGTAAAATTATACTATAAATGTACTATTTCCATAGTGGAGAAGTGTGGCTCAATGATTAGAGCGGCAGACCCTGATGCAGAGGTCTAGCCCGGGACCAGGGTTCAATTCCCCGCCTCGGCGGGTCTTGGGCTCAAAATTCCACTGACCTGATCATTCTCGCCTCGGTGCCTATTCCAATCATGGAGTCCCACTCTGCAACTCTGGGCAATAGCTTTCTTAAACTCCACAACGGCCCCCACAACGCTAAAGATGCCTGGCCTCCACCTTGGGGGTGCCCAGGAGTGGACGCCTCACAGGGAAAGCCAGGATGGGTTCCACAGTGGTATTCGTACGAGCGCCTTGAGACCCTTGCGGGTTAGTAGTGCGCTATACAAGTATCAATTTACAATTTACAATTTTACAATTTATTATTTCATCTCCTAAAAACCATTTCAAATTTGATCTAACCTTACAGCCAGTAGAACTAAAAATCATCACTTTACTCTTAGAAACATTTATTTTTAAAAAGTATTCCCTAGTGTACCTAACTAATTCAGTCAGTCGTCTCTGCAGCCTAATTGAGGTTAAATCCATTATTATTGCATCATCTGCGTACAATAGACAACTTATTTTTGAGTCTCCCAATTGTGGAGGATCCCCTTTACTCTCCCCTATCCGACTCGGTAGGTCATTTATGTAGATTGAGAAGAGTAAAGGGGCCAATAAACATCCTTGCTTCAACCCGTAGTTAGTAGAGATTTTCTTTGAGAGACCTTGAGTCCCCCTAACAAAACTTGGGTCCATGTTGAAGAGTGGAGAGCAATTATTACTCTTAACAAGTTCTCTGGGATCCCCATGGAAGTCAGTTTCCTCTACAGCGTCCCCCGATCTACCCTTTCGAACGCTGTGGAGAAATCGATAAATGCTGTATACAGCGAAGTCCTCCGACCCACAGGGTATTTATCAATTAGGGTTTGCAGAACGGATATGTTATCTAATGTGCTACTATTCTTCCGAAACCCTGATTGTTCAAGGGGAATTAAATTATTTCCAAATACCCACTCTTGTAAGTGAACAAGGATACTTTTTGCAAACAATTTTCCTGTTGCATCTAGGAGGGAAATTTGGCTAAAGCTCGCGGGTGAGTTTTTAGGGCCCTTTTTATATAACGGTACTATTATACTTCCCTTCCAGGAGTAAGGGATGTCCGCGAAATTGTAGCAATGGACGAATAGAGGATGTAGAACTTTTGCCCAGTCACCACAATCCTTTTTTTATTATAGCGACAGGGACATCGTCCGGTCCCATTGCGCCCGAATATCTCGCCCCCTTAATGTATCCTTCAATTTCCTTCACTGATGGCGCTGCTACATCACCCACCGGTGCTATGGTATTACCAAACCCCTTAACCTCAACAACTTGTGGATTAGGGGCATACATTAAGGATATATAAATAGACCACTCTGTTTCAGATATCAACATGGGATGAGATTTTTCTCTACTGTCACAAAATTTGGCTATTAAGGCCCAGTACTTTCTATTATCCCCCGAGAGTACCACTTTCCGAAGGCTAACCCAATTTTCATCTTCGGTGGCCCTACGGTCAGCTGCTAATTTTCTTTTTCGTACCTGCTTTAATCTATATATCTCCTTTTGTCTTAATTGGCTAGGGTCTCTGAATTGTGATCTGATCAGCTCATTTATCTTATTATTAAGTTTTTGGATTACGATGGGGACTATTGCTATATGGATGGCTCTTTCACCTTTCTTTTTTCTTCCCAGATTTTGTATGGCAGTCATTACTCTTTCATATCTCATAATCGGGCTCTCGCAGAATAAACTAGGCACAATATTTTTAAATACCCACTGAAAGTTCGGAAGGTTCATATGTGACCAACAAGTACAACCATTATTTCGAGAATAAGTTACGTTATCATTCCTCTGATTCCAGAGTTCAGGTTTCTCAAAATGTAATGTTAAATTTACCACCAAGATGTTATAGTCGCTCAATTTAGTGGGAAGCACTTTAAACTGTGAACATGCCTCAAACAATTGAAAAGATACTACCATATAATCAAGTAGGGAATGGCCAAATGTCCCATGAAAGGTAAGCGCTGCGGGTGAATCCTCTGGGAATCTACCATTTAATAATACAAGGTCAAGATTCCTAAGATTTTGCAAGAGCAAAAGGACAAGTTTGTCAGATTTTAATTTGGCCGGAAATAGTGGCTCAGGTATAGACCAGACCTCCTCTAGATCCACAATGGAGAAGGACGAGATGGAGCTGTTACTTATTTTAGCATTAAAGTCCCATACCATCATTATGCATACTTTTTCTTCATTGCTACATAAATTTTGTACAAAAGTGCAAATGGAGACAACCAAAGGAGTAAATGCTTTCTCGGGTGGAATATACACGTTTACCAAAAGCAAAAAGGATGGATCTCCAAGTTTATCTTTTCCCATTTTTAACTTAGCGCAAATGCAGAAATTTGATGGATGTATGTATATCACAGGGTCCCATGCTAACTCACAGCTTAACAAAATGGCTAAACCCCCACTTGCATGCCCCTTTATAGATTTTTTTGCCTCACTACAGTACACATAGTAGTTCTCTAACTGAAACTCTTCCCTTGCCCAGGTCTCCTGAAGGAAAATTATTTTGGGAGCTAGGTATTGTAAAGAATTGAGCTTATGTTTTTCTTTTCCTTGCCCCGCCAGGTTCCATGAGGCAATTGTCCCCAATAAGTAGTAGTATAGCTTTATTTCGATACGGTACATATCATAAAAGCAGTACAAAAAGTAAAATCATTACAAAGGTGCATAATATAAAATACCGTAGAGAATCATAATAGACATTAATACATAAAATACACATTTAAGCTATCCTTACATATATTTGCACTAGTGGCTAAAAACAGGTCAAAGAGAATAGGACATTATTGAATCAATAGCTTTCTTGCAGATCTTATACGCCATGCCCAACCAAGCAATTTTGCCATGCAGCATGCAAAGAATGGGCGGGCATCAGAGCGCAATATACGTAGGGCTTCTAGATGTGATCTTGTTCCCAGACTTCTGCACAGGGGCATTAACCATTTCGATCTAGGAGCTGCATAAACACTGCACTCAAACAGAAGGTGGGCGTCAGATTCAACCCTTGAGTCGCAAAATGGACAAAATGGGACCGTTTGAAAGGGAGGATTCCAGGAGGAAGTAAACAATCCTAAGGGGAGAACACCCACCCTAAATTTGAAGTAGAGTGATCTGTCTCCAGAGCTGTGGATTAGGTCCAAATAAGGTTCCCTGAAGGGGAGATCTTTAACTAGTAAAAATTGGGCAACAGATTTGCAAAGATTGGAGTTGCGCATTCTGTTATTTTTTACCCATAGCCAGTAGGCATTCTTTAGAAGCAGCTTGGGTGGTGCTGTTTTGTTGGCCCAAGCATCTCCCAATCCCAGCTCATAGAGCAATCGTTTTACCTCCCTAAACCAGGGTATCTTAGTACAGCCTGGGAGAGACAACAGATCTTTCAGGGCATCAGCGTAACTACACAATTCTGGGACATTCCATACCCGGGACCAAAGTAGCAGGGGGCGCAGTTTTGCTTGCTCACAAATTGGGCGAGTGCCTGCATCCAACAAGAGGGGGATTGTAGGAGTGCTGTGGGGTAGCCTCATCAGATCTTTATGGAAGTTGTTTTCCATCTTTGCCAATGTATCGACTCTCTGCGTACCCCACAGTTCGGCGCCATATAAAGCTGCGCTTACGACCCTTGCTCTGTAGATATCTAGCACTGGGAATCTACCATTTAATAATACAAGGTCAAGATTCCTAAGATTTTGCAAGAGCAAAAGGACAAGTTTGTCAGATTTTAACCACATGCGCGCTCCTCTGATTCTGCCCATATGCTGACTTTTTAAAAAACCCATTGTTCATGACGAGCTGGGCTCGTCATCAGTGTTTGAGGAGGCTACACCATGACGAGCCCAGCTCGTCATCAGCCTCTAAGGGGTTAATTTGGCCGGAAATAGTGGCTCAGGTATAGACCAGACCTCCTCTAGATCCACAATGGAGAAGGACGAGATGGAGCTGTTACTTATTTTAGCATTAAAGTCCCATACCATCATTATGCATACTTTTTCTTCATTGCTACATACATTTTGTACAAAAGTGCAAATGGAGACAACCAAAGGAGTAAATGCTTTCTCGGGTGGAATATACACGTTTACCAAAAGCAAAAAGGATGGATCTCCAAGTTTATCTTTTCCCATTTTTAACTTAGCGCAAATGCAGAAATTTGATGGATGTATGTATATCACAGGGTCCCATGCTAACTCACAGCTTAACAAAATGGCTAAACCCCCACTTGCATGCCCCTTTATAGATTTTTTTGCCTCACTACAGTACACATAGTAGTTCTCTAACTGAAACTCTTCCCTTGCCCAGGTCTCCTGAAGGAAAATTATTTTGGGAGCTAGGTATTGTAAAGAATTGAGCTTATGTTTTTCTTTTCCTTGCCCCGCCAGGTTCCATGACGCAATTGTCCCCAATAAGCTACCCCCGCTCTATAAGTTTTGTCTTCGTTGTTTTTGCCCCATTCAATGTACCTGCAATCCAGCATGACACCTCATCTCCTCCGTCTATGCTGAGCGCCTCTTGAACCTCAGGGGCAAAAAACTTAATTTATCTTGCACCTGATACCCTCCTACTGTTATTTCCAAATCCTCAAATTTTTTAGGTGTTTTCTCTCCCTCATGTTCAATAGATCCTTTACCTTGCCGATGATTAAGTATTTTGAGGCTTTTAGGTGGGGCACCATGTAGTTCCATACTGATAAGTACATCTATTCCTCTTTTCCTGAAGCCGTCCAGGTTTGCTAATACGAGCGAATACACTACCCCAGATGTAAAAGTGGCTTTGGTTACATTTGGTTTGTACCTCCAATCCAAATGAATCAGTTCAATATCTTTACTGGAAATTAATTTTAAATCATCTATTTCAGATAAGATTCTAAGAAGGGCACTTCTATTCAAAGTCAGTGACTCAGCATCAAAAAGAGGGATAAAAGTTAAAGTCTTGTTCACTTGCCCAGCTCCTGTCTCGGAAATCCTAGTTATTTTTGTATCTTGCAGGCTTCTGGGGAGATCGTCATTTAATTTCCCCCTTTTAATATTCGTAACTGCTGTAATCGTTCTCCAACCTAACTCCCCCACTATTACTTAGTTCTGGGTTCATTGTTGACGGGGCCAAACCGAACTCCTGTGCGGCACCACTTAGATCAACTCTAGGAAATGTTACTGAGCTTTTTAAATTGGCCTCTTTAATTCCTGTGCCACTAAGCGAGTTGGTGCCCCTTCTTAAACTGTCTTCACCCTCCCCGACATTATTCAGATTAGTGTTCGGCATAGCAATTTAACTATTCTGCTGAAGGGCAAGATCCAGCTCATGATTCAAACTCATACTCATTTTCGGTTGCCCCACAGACATTATATTCTTATTGTCAACAGGGGCTATGTAAGTATTTTCCTTTTCGTTTACTGTTTGGAACCAAAGCTTTCTCTGCTTGCGTTTTGGGATTTGGCGGTTTTTCATCTTCTTTTTCCTCCTACAACCGCTTTTAGTGGTTCCTTTTCTTACTATTGAGATTTCCCACAGCATAAGTCTCCAAGATATCAATTATTTTATCAGATTGTTGGGGTTTAGGTTTTTATAATTTACACATATTAAAAATTGGGAAAACACGCACTATGTTTATAACTGGGGAAGCACTTACGTTTACCTTTTCCTCCACGTTGGAGACCTTTACAACATCATTAAGGTTAACTTGTAACATGCTTGAGATTGAATTTCTTACAGGTGTCAAGCTTTCAGAGACTACCAACAGTTCTTCGAGCTCCCCTGTCCCAAAGGGTTTATCAGCATTATGTATTACTTTATGTGTTTGACATGCTTTACTAAACATAGGGAAGCACATTTCACGCATACTTTCCTATGTTTTTTAAGATCTAAAACTCCACCTAAAATGGGAGTAAGAACTTTGAGAATGTGATCAGTGTTAGAAGTGCTTTTCTCCAACAGAGACAAGATTGCGGCTAGGATTTTTTCCAACTTAAGAAACATGTTCGTTAATCCCTCTATACCTGCAATACCATTTGCGAACAATGAATACAGGGAATTTCTTACCCCTTTATCGCATGACAATGATAGTTCTTCACCTGAGAAGTCATGTAAGTCCGAAACCACAGACAATTTAGTAGGGGTACTACTGTACATAATAGGCGAGTGTAAATGAACACCTACTCGAGAAGTCAAAATTTCGTTGTTAAATTGAGTCTCTGAGTCCAAACCTTGAGCATCCATTTTTCCAATTGCCTCACTCGATCAGCGTTCTTTTCTAAAGGGATGGCAATGTCCGGGAGAGTTAAGTCCTCTATTTTCGCCTGTCCATTAAGTAAGCCATATTCTTTCTGCCATTCCATTCTAGGAGTGATGTCTCTTATTTTTACTAATGTGCAGTCCGACATAGGCCTCTGAGACACGCAAACATTGTCTTTTGTCTTTTCAAAAAGGGATATCAGATATGTTAGAGGAGAGATTGGGGTAACTTTCTTTCTTTCACTGCCCTCGGCTTGAGGAGGACCCACTACCTCAGACCTGGATGGGGCCATCTCAATCTCCATTTCCAAGTTATTATTATCCTCCCCGTCTACTTGCGGAAGATCTGTTCCTCTTACTGTTAAAGGCTGCGCTACATTGCATTCATCACTAGTTATCTTTAATATAGTTACGACGAGGAAAAGCACATCTGGTCTTGTTGTATGATTCTCCATATCAATCTTGACTATTGTTTCAGAGACCATTGAAGCCTCTAGTAGATTCCCCTCCTTTACTTCATCTTTGTTTTTTAGACCTGTCCCATGCTTAAAACATCTTCCCTTTTTGGAAAACATTGATTTTACTGATGGATAAGATTTCAATAGTGACAAATGTGCACCACCTCTGCTTCGTCGGATAGTTTTCTGAGGTTTTAAGGGACTCACTGAGCTCTTGGCACTCTGATTAATGGTCACTAGAGTTTCTGCTGATTTTACCTTTGACTGTGAGCGCAGTCGTCTAACAGACATTACCATTGCCCCTGTGATGTAACGCCACTTAAAATTGTTGCTCCTCCAGCTCAAATAATCCTCAGTTACCTCACAGATTTCCCCCTGACTTTTCACATACCACCTTGCCTGAGGCCTGGGCGTTTCAGTGGTAGCCCGAACACAGCCACACGCCGACCCCCGTCCGGCAACTAGGGTTATGGTGGCGTGATGATATCAGTAGATTCTGTGGGTTGTTGGGGTAGGTTATGGGAAAGTTTATAGCAAAAAGGGATGGAGCAAGACCACATACTATTAAGTTATTACCAGGTGCACTGTACACTCTATGCGCACTATTCGCACTAACTAGGAGATTGTTCAGAAATGTATCCAAAAAAAAAAGGTATCCAAGGTTTATCTCCAGTGTCCTTGACAGGGCTTATAACTATTCAAGAGTTTATCAACAATATTCAGGGCTTGGCATAAGTCCACAGAAGGGGCCACACAAGAACCACACAAGAACCAGAACCCCAAGCTGATGAAGAGCCCACCACTGGAGGCCACTGCAAACCACGGCGGAACCACGGAGTCCCTGGAAATGTTCCTGACGGTCCTAAGCAAAATGCACGACACAAAAGTGAGACTAAAACATCCCCTGGCCACCTGGTGTTTTTGCACACCTAACTCACTCGCTCTCACGCCTCCAGATGCCTCCAGGCGCTGTCGAACCACTGCCACGGCTACCTCCTGCGGCTGCGGCCGCCGCCTCCACCTAGAGCCAGCACCAACACCAGCACCGCTGCCTCTTACTTTGGCACCTTGAAAAGCTGCACACGTGCCCCCTGTTTCAGCCCGGAATTTCATCTCCTCGCTCCTCGCCTCGCTGGCCTGACTGATGGGCTTTTTCGAGGCTGCGAGGCTGCGAGGCTTTTTTGGGCTTCACGAACTTCACGGACTTGCAGGCTCCTACAGGCTCTGTTGTGCTGGACACCGGGTTCAGTTCACCAAGCCAGGACGGGTTACGGGTTGCGAGGTGCAAGAAACCCCGCGGTAAACCTTCAGCGAGAACGCCACAACACCCGCTGCTGCCGCTCGTACCACTATCTCCGCCTCTGCTCCGGAAACCACTTGCCAAAGTCAGCGTTCTCACTCACTTTTTGCCTAGTGCTGTGCTGGGTGTTGACTAGTCTGACTCGGATCCTGCTAATCAGGACAAAAGTCTATCTGCTTTCTCCCAAAATTGGTTCTGGTATGTACTTAGGTACACTCCAGATTGGATTCTGGGGTACCTTTGTCAGTCCATAGTATATGGAACATAAGTAGCCAGGGCATAGTACCCCAGAGGCTTCCCATGGGCTGCAGCATTTATTATTCCACCCATGAGAGGCCATGCAAATTAAATTAAAGGTCTGCCATTGCAGCCTGTGTAAGCTGGTGCTTGCACCACTTACGATAGATATGGGTTGACTATATCTATAGGTCATTACACTTAACACCTATTAGTCACCCCTCTAGCAGACCTTGAAAATCCTGAAGGCAGGGTGCTGGGTTTTATGTGAAAAGGTGCCCTTGCATTAGCAGAGCCTCTGTACAGCCTTCAGAGACCATTCTCCCGGGTTGTCAGTGACGCAGCCAGACATATAGGTAGATGTGCATTATATGCTCACGTAAAATGCTATCTCAAAAATGGCTGCAACACAGCATTTTGTGTTTGGTATCAAAGACCGGTACCCTGTGTGGTAGGAATGATTCCACCCATCTAAAGCAAGCTTTGTTTGGTCCTTGGTCTTCCCAGTACCAGCCTTCTCGACCCGGACAGCCCAAAATGATTGCTGCCAACCAGAGACTCATTTCTGCCTGCTGCTGAGCCAAGCTCAAACAGGGGAAGGCAGAACAATAGGCATCCTGTCACAGGGAGGTGTCACCACCTCCCAGGCAATAATTAGTGTATTGGGGCTGCATAGGTGCACGTCAAAAGTGCCTGAAAGTTTGCACAAGGGGCACACTTGCTGTCCCTGTGCAAAGTCCAGCTTAAACCAGTTCTGGAATCCATTGGCTCCAGCTCCGGTGTGAAACGGGACAAAGGACATGGGAGTATCCTCCCTACTGTCCAATCCCTTCCCTGGGAGGATCCCCTCAATCTGTCTAACCCTCTCGCATGGGTACATAAGGGCTTACCTGGCTGTAGGACACTAGATTTGATATTGACAAGATTCTGAACAAGAAACCACAGACCTTCGACGGTCAGGACACTCTGGACTTCGCTGGACTTTGGCTGGACTTGACTTTGTCTAACTCTCGGTCCAAAGCATGTCTGTGCACCATGCAGGATTTTTGCAGGACCTGTGGAGCACCAAGTACAACTGAAGTATGTCCCTTGGGGTGACGGGGTCACTCCACTGCATTTGCAGGCACCGTAACTCAACTGACTGGTCCTCTTATCCTGAACTACAGCAGACTCTGAAAGCTCCAGCAACACAGGAGATGGGTTCCTATGCTCCTTGAGGTTGGGCTGCCCGCTTATCAAGTTTGAGGCCCGTATCCATTGTGGGGATTGCATAACCCGAACCACTGTGCACTGCATACTTTTGCAAGTGCACATGCTTGTTGGCATTCCCCAACTAAGTGCAATGGGATATAGATAGCCCTAAGCTCTGTGCACATTTCATACAAAGGACTTCAGCCTCCTCACAACGAGTACCCTGCAAGTTGTGACTTTGTGAACTTGCCTGAGGTCCTCTTGTGACTCTTATGCATGCAGCGTGTGTGTCCTCTTGAGGGCCAAAACTGCTTTTGTTGGACTACCCTGGTTTCTCCAGGCCTGCCCCAATGCCCCTTGTTGTGGTGAGTCACCTGGTCCTTGCTGGGCCAGACCATAACTCGTCTTGACTTTCTACATGGGTTGCCGCTGCCAAGGCTTGTTGGTGCCTACATCAAACACTGAACCCTTATCACTCAACATCCTTTATTGGACAGCTCGTATCCAGCTCCGGGTCATCCTCATTGTCTCTTGGTCTCCGCAGCTGCAGAGTCAATGTCTCCATCAGAACACCTGAAGCACCCAACATCAGTTGGCATTCGTCTACCGAGCCCCTGGTCACACCTAAGTGACACAGACTCTGTCCCCTCTGCTTACCAGTTCCTTCCATCAAGAATCCACTTATGGCATTTCTTTGAAGTCTCCTATTGAGAATGACAACTGTTTCTGACACCACTTCAGCCCGTCTGACACCACTTAAGCCCGTCTGCACCCATCCGCGCCTGGCCCGTGCCCAGCGCCAGGACCCCTGGCCCCCCAAGATACCAGCCCTCGTGACGGACGTACAACGCCGCCTCCCTCTACGCACTCAGCGCTGGACGGAACCCCGCCTGCCACCGAGCCACCCTGAAACGCACCCACCGACCCTTAACCTGCCAAACCTGCAAGTTCACCTGCCTCTGGACCCGCACCGCACCCGCCAAGCCGAACACCAGCAACAACCACCTCAAGTGCATCCTTTTCAACACCCGCTCAGTCCACAGACACGCCGTCAACGTCGAACTCTGGAACCTCCTCGACACAACATCGCCAGACGTCGCCTTCCTCACGGAAACCTGGATGAACGCCTCCTCAGCGCCCGACATTGCCACAGCCATCCCGGAAAGATACAAGATAACCCGGAGGGACCGCATCAACCAGATTGGAGGAGGCATCGCCATCGTAAACAAAAACACCATCCGCATCACAACCAACTCCGACGACACCTTCACCACCGCTGAACACCTCCACTTCCATATACACACCGACCCCAAGACGACCCTCAGAGGCACCCTCATCTACAGACCCCCGGGACCACGCACACAATTCATCGAAGACATCGCAGACTTCATCAGCCTGCACGCCCTCCCCTCCGCTGACTACATCCTCCTAGGGGACCTCAACTTCCACCTGGAGAACAACAAGGACAGCAACACCACCACCCTGCTGGACAACCTCGCTAACCTCGGACTCAAGCAACTGGTGAACACCCCCACCTACTACGCCGGCCACATGCTTGACCCCGTCTTCTCATCCAGCAAGCACATCTCCTTCAGCCACTCCACCGGACTTCATTGGACTGACCACAGCTGCGTCCACTTCAGCTTCAGAAGAACCACGACTCACCACCACCCGCAACACGTTCCTCGCCGGAGCTGGAGCAAGATCACTGCCGAGCTGCTCACTACCTCCCTCAGTCAGAACCCGCCCACCAGCAAAACGGACCCCAATGAAGCAGCCAGCAACCTAACACAGTGGCTAACCGCATGCGCCGACGACCTCGCACCAATGAAGAACCCTCCCAGCAGACCCGGCAGCAAGAAAGCCCCCTGGTTCACCGACGAACTCAAGGACTCCAAGAAGAACTGCTGCACCCTCGAGAAAGCCTGGCGCCAAGACCAGACCACAGACAACATGACCGCCCTCAAGCATGCCACCCGCAAGCACCACCAGCTGATCCACACCACCAAGAAGACAGCATTCAAAGAAAGACTGGACAACAACGCCCACAACAGCAGGGAACTCTTCAGCATCGTCACAGAGCTCTCCAACACCAGCCCTGGAACCGACATCACTCCTTCACAGGACCTCTGCGACTCACTTGCCTCGTTCTTCCACCGCAAGATCGCCGACATACACAACAGCTTCGGAGCACCAACCACGCACCCAACTGCCGAACCAACACCCCCCACCGCCACCCTCTGCGCCTGGACCCCGGTCAGCACCAAAGACACCACCCGCACGATGAACACCATCCACTCCGGATCACCAACCGACCCCTGCCCCTACCACGTCTTCAACAAGGCCGACTCCATCATCGCACCCCTACTCCAGGACATCATCAACACCTCCTTCCACACCGCCACCTTCCCGGAGAGCTGGAAGCATGCTGAGCTCAGCGCCCTCCTGAAGAAACCTACAGCGGACCCCACCGACCTCAAGAACTTCCGCCCTATGTCGCTCCTCCCTTTTCCTGCCAAAGTCATCGAGAAGACCGTCAACAGACAGTTTGCCGCCTTCCTCGAGACGAACGGATCCCTCGACCCCTCGCAGTCCGGTTTTCGAGCCAACCACAGCACTGAGACCGCACTGATCGCAGCCACCGATGACATCAGATCCCTGCTCAACAACGGGGAAACAGCGGCCCTCATCCTCCTGGATCTCTCCGCAGCGTTCGACACTGTCTGCCACCGCACCCTAGTACAGCGCCTCAGCAACATCAGGATCCAAGAAAAGGCACTGAAGTGGATCATCTCGTTTCTCGCCGGAAGAACTCAGAGAGTCCGCCTCCCCCCGTTCAGGTCCGAGGCCACCAAAGTCATCTGCGGCGTACCACAAGGATCATCACTCATCCCAACCCTCTTCAAAGTCTACATGAGCCCCCTCGCAGCCATCGCACGCCAACACAACCTCAACATCATCTCCTATGCCAACGACACCCAGCTGATCTTTTCCCTCACCAACGACCCCGCCACCGCCAGAACCAGCCTCCAGAAAGGGATGAAAGACGTTGTCGAATGGATGAAGAACAGCCGCCTGAAACTGAACTCAGACAAGACGGAAGTCCTCATCCTGGGATAATCGGCCTCCGCCTGGGACGACTCCTGGTGGCCCCCTGCCCTGGGCACCACTCCCAAGCCAACGGACCACGCACGCAACCTGGGCTTCATCCTGGACTTCTCCCTCTCGATAAACAGACAAGTCAACGCCGTCTCATCATCATACTTCAACACCCTGCGCATACTCCGTAAGATCTTCTGATGGATCCCCACCGAAACCAGGAAGACGGTCACCAAGGCGCTCGTCACCAGGCAACTGTACTACGTGAACACCCTCTACGCCGGAACCACAGCCAAACTTCAGAAAAGACTCCAATGCATCCAGAACGCCTCCGCACGACTCGTCCTAGACATCCCCCGACACAGCCACATCTCCGGCCACCTGAGAGACCTGTACTGGCTCCCCGTCAGCAAGAGGATCACGTTCAGGCTCCTCACCCAAGCACACAAGGCTCTCCACGACCTGGGCCCAAAGTACCTCAACAACCACCTGACCTTCTACACACCCACCCGCCAGCTGCGATCAACCAGCCTTGCCCTCGCCACCGTACCACGCATCCGCAGAGCCACCGCCGGAGGAAGATCCTTCTCCTACCTGGCAGCCAAGACTTGGAACTCCCTCCCCATCCACCTTCGGCTGACCCAGGGCCATCTCTCCTTCAGGAAACAACTCAAGACCTGGCTCTTCGAGCAGTAACGGACCCCTTCCCCCTAGCGCCTTGAGACCCTTCCGGGTGAGTAGCGCGCTATACAAATGCTATGATTGATTGATTGATTATGTACCCGGCTTCCCTGGGATAGCTAGCTCTGGTACTCCAGTATCCATTGGTGGGGTGGCTCTCCAACCTTCTATGTTCCAAAGGGTTTCCTCGTAATCCACTGGGAAGGGTCCTTCAACACTAAAACTTCAACTGCGACTTTCCCATAAAGTTGTACAGAGCACACGGTCGTATTACGACACTGCACTCATCCTCAGTGGGGTCCCTACGGATCCTAGTGATTCTAGGGATTCTAGACACTTTCTTGACTCGAGTTGTGGTTCTTATACCACTATTTTAGTATATTGTTCTGTCCCCCTTGGGACCCCCTGTGTATTATTGCTACTTTCTGATGTTTCTGTGCTAGAGTATTGTGTATTGTGTGATTATTTCTATATAGGAGACACTATGATGTGCTGGACAGTATTCTATAAAGAACTACATATTTGTATAACTACTGTGTGGTTGTCCCTTTTATGTAACCAATACAATAAGGTTGCATTCTGTTAAAACAAGCTGCTTAACATTCCTTCAAGACTAAGCCTGATGACTGCTTTCCACAACTTCCACTAGGAAATCTTTCTTAATGTTATCTTTAACCTCCTAAATCACCATAAGGCTTGGACGGGTGCAAGGTGTCCACTTTAATTAGTAGACGGCATATACAAGACCATCTTCTCACAATGACCTACCAGAGTTTTTGTTCAACTTGTACATACTGTTGGCAGGGCTCTGCCGGTGAAGATTTGGGTGAAGCTAACCCCGTCCAAATTTGCTCGTGGCTTTGATGCTGAAATCATTCTCACTACAGTTTTGAGAAATGTAATGAGGGGGCCTCTACGGGCAATCTAAATTAAAACAAAACAACAAAGCTACAAGTTGGTTGAGATTTGAAAAGCTTTTCTGAAGATATAGTAAATACTTGACAAATGCCTCACTATCTGTTTGTTTTTAAGTGCCATATCTGCGGGTACCATTCACCAGCCTGGCTTGAATGCCAGCTGCAGTGTTGAGGTAGAGTAGATGAGCCACTGCATCTTTGACTCTACACGCTCTCTCTATCCCAACCCCCTTACCCCTTGGATTTGCCACCAGAGCAGTGTCTCCTCCTATAAACTGAAGCCAAATCGCAGGAGGATTCTGGTACTAGCGTAGCGGTTTTGTGGAGCGCCTTCTGTGCGTGGGTAAGGAGCTTGAAGGTGATCCTCTAGTTGATGGGAAGCCAGTGCAGGTCTCTCAGGTGTGGTGTGATGTGGCGAGGGAAGGATCAGGCTTGCAGAGGCGTGCTGTATGCGTTGTACTCGTTTCAGGAGTTAGGTCGAGGCTCCTGCTTAGAGGGTGTTTCCGCAGTCCAGCCTGCTGCTGACAAGGCACTGGGTGACCTTTCTTCTAGTTTCAGTGGAGATCCACCTGTAGATCTTGTGGAGCATGTGGAGGGTGTTGAAGTAGGAGGACGAGACTGTGTTGACTTGCTTTGTCATGGAGAGTGTTGAGTCGAGGATAAACCCCAGGTTGCGTGCGTGGTTGGTGGGTGTAGTTGTTGTTCCCACTGCGGACAGCCACCAGTAGTCATCTCAAGCTGAGGGGGTGGAGCCGAGGATGAGGACTTCTGTCCTTGTCCGAGTTCAGCTTCTGATGGCTGTTCTGCATCCCTTCGTTGACGGCTTTCATTCCTTCGTGGTGATTGACTTTGGTGGTGAGGGGGTCCTTGGTGAGGGAGAGGATCAGCTGGTTGTCGTCGGCGTAGGAGATGATGTTTTGTTTGTGCAGTTGGGCGACATGGGTGAGCGTTGCCATGTAGGCGTTGAACACTGTTGGGCTGAGGTAGGATCCTTGGGGTACGCCGCAGATGATCTTGGAGGCTTCGGAAAGGAACAGGGGGAGGGGGACGCTCTAGGTTCTGCCAGAGAGGATGGAGGTGGTCCATTCCAAAGCCTTGTCTCGGATCCATGCCTTGTGGAGGCGTATTCATAGTGTGCAGTGGCAGACAGTGTTGAAGGCTGCTGATAGGTCCAGGAGGATGAGGGCCGCGGTTTCGCTGTTGTCCAGCAGGGCCCTGATGTCATCAGTGGCGGCGATGAGGACAGTCTCAGTACTGTGGTTGCTGTGGAATCCAGACTGGGACGGGTCCAGGATGTTGTTCTCCTCGAGGCATAGGGTCAGCTGTCTGTTGACGGTCTTCATGATGACCTTTCTCCTGGAATGGAAGCAGGGAGATGGGCCAGAAGTTCTTGAGGTCATTTGGGTCCGCCTTGGGTTTCTTGAGCAGGGCGCTGATCTTGGCATGCTTCCAGCTCTTCGGGAAGGTCGCGGTCTCAAAGGAGATGTTGATGGCCCTGTGAAGATGGGGTGCGATGGTGGCACTGGCTTTGTTGAAGAGGTAGTGTGGGCATGGGTCTGATGGAGAGCCAGAGTGGATCGTGTCTATGATTTTGATGGTGTTGTCGTTGTTTATGTGGGCCCAGTTGAGCAGGGGATCGATGTGGGTGGTGGCCGTGGGGTCTAAGATGTCAGTGGGTGTCGGGCGGTCGAGTTGTTGAAGCTGACGTGGATGTCAGCGATCTTTTGATGGAAGAAGGTGGCAAGGGAGTCGCACAGGTCTTGCAATGGTGGGATGTCGTTGGTGTTGGAGCTGGGGTTCGAGAGTTCCTTCACAATTTTGAAGAGGTATTTGCTGTTGTGCGCATTGTTGTAGAGTCAATCCTTAAAGGAGGCCCTTTCAGCGGATCTGATGAGAAGGTGGTGTCTACGGATGGCGTTCTTGTGGGCTGCGCAGCTGTCAGATGCTTGTTCACAATACTTCTCTGCTCCTCAATAAATAGCTTGCACCCCTATTTATGTATGTTTGCATGTGGTATTTGTAAAGAGTGAACATAGCCGAAGGGCATCTTGTACCTTCTCATTGGAGTGCTTCATGTGGACTCTAATTCTTCCTGGCATTATCCATTCCTGTCACAGGTGCTTGGCCCTGCCACACATGTGGGTGAGTGTTTTTTTTTTAAATCTGGACTCTTGGAGGAACACTGGGTGTTAGGGATTTTATTGCACTTTGTAGATTTTGGAAGTTTATTCTCAAACGTGAGGAAAATTAGTGATTTTAGGCAAGGTTTGTGGGACGATGTGGATTAGACAACTTCATGGGATACACACAAGTTACATCAACCTTGACTCCACTGGGCGTCTATTTTAAAATAATGTCCAGGTAGGTAGGTTTTTATGGGTGGTGGCTGACTCCAAGCATGAATAGTGCAGCCATTCAGCACAACAAATGAAAAACATTGAGATTTGCCTCCATTCTGCTGGCACAGGCCCAGATGTAAATAAAATCAAAAAGTCTTCTTGCTTGGCATTGTGGTTCCGCAGTCTCCAAGGAATCAGAACAACTGTTGAGGGTTTTGGGTAAGGGTGGGACCTGATGACAGGTTGGCCCAGACCAAACACAATTATATAAAAGAAAACTAATCATGGCATCCATCCAGTGTGCATTGTGCCCCCCCCCAACCTACACGGAGCAAACGGGAACAAACCCTCTCTCTTCCCCTGAGTGGGAACAAGACTGAGTTTCCCCTTTTGTGGTGAGAGCTTGACCAATTCTATGATAGGACGCCACTGCCCTTTTTTTCAACCAAATGGAAAACCTCTGGTGTCTAGTGGGCTTTCCACTCTAGAGGTGGGAGATTATGGGCAAATCTACAATTGGGGAAACGCCTCCTCTTTGAGTCTGAGGGAGGCAGAAAATGTTCAGTTCCCCTTGGTGGTAGTATGGTGCTATGCTAGTATGGATCTCCCCCATCCTTTTGTTTGTTTTGGCATAATTTTGAGATCCCTGCTGTCTAGTAGGCTTTCAGCCTCTTTGGACAAAGTGGGGTCAAATTCCATATCTGCACACAACATTGGGCAAAAATATGTTATTGCTCATTCTGGCCCAATGCCAGGGTGTGATGCTCCATCCTCTTATTTTGCACCCAGTGTAAAATCCCTTGTGTCTACTTTATACCACCTGGAGGAAGAAAGAGAACAAACCTTTTTATTTTGTTTTTGTTTTTACATTTATGGCAGTGGTTTCCAATCTGAAAGCTGTGGTACCCTGATGCGGGTAACTGCACACTTTAATGGATTTAATGTTGAAGGGTTTGTTGGCTTCAATTAAACTAGGCTGAAGCGCATGATTTTGATGATTTGTAAGTGACATGCCTAAAGCTGGAAACCTAGTGCCATGTCAAGTCAAGTCAAAATAAGCGTTATTCGAAATCACATAGTGAGTCATAAAAGCTAAAGAAAATACCATACATGAAAACGCATGGATAAAAACAGACAGAAACATCCTCCTATTATCAATAGGATCTACATCTAATAACAGCCAATTGTTTGGGGGTGGAGCTTGCCTTGCTCCAAGATGGCATCATTCTAGTAAAGCTCCCTTACTCCTGCTCCCTATCCTGCAGAATCCTGTTTTATTAGATCCTAAACCATGGGTGCCTCCCCCTCCAGAGGGCTCAAAAGCACTGCTGGTTGCAATGCTGTAGTTTCCCTGGTGCTCTGGAACCAGTGGGGTGATGCTACCCATTCCTGCTTGGGGCCAGTGTGAGGCCTACACCACACTGCAAGGGTGGGGTGGACTCAAGAGGCGTGCCCCTGCCTCGCTGCTCCCCTTGGACATGGTGTGCCTCGCCTGCTCTGTTGAGACCAGTACCGGCGGAGAGCCGGGGTCCTCCAGGGCCTGAGAGAGTGATTGATTGAGAGGTCCCGCCGCTGACGGGGCCCAGGTCAAAAAGGAAGATCATCCTGGAGCCATTCTGAAGTCATTGGATGACTACAGCTGAGCTATTCCTGTAATTATCTGGGGAAGTCATCCCAAACCATCCCGAAGTATGCCTGTAGGGCAGAATATTTAAATGCAATGACTCTTACTGTAATCACAAAAACTACTCTAGGATGGTGTCCTGATGACTTCCACTGGCAGGGAGGGATGACCTTTTACAACTCTGTGAATACTAATTGACAACTTCAGGATGAGTGTGAATTACTCCAGGATGGGCTCCAGACAATTTACGGATGACTGTAGATTACTGTAGGATGATTCTACAACAATTTCAGGTGGACTGTCAATTATTCATGGATGCTCCTATTACCGCTTCAGGATGGCTGTTGATTATTCTGAAATGATCACATGACAATTTCGGGATGAGTGTGTATTATTCCAGGGTGATTAAGGGGCATATGTATCATCCTTTTTTTAGTCGCAAACGCTGCGATTCGCAAAAAAGCAGCGTTTGCGGCTAAAAAAAAACCAGAAAATGCGATGTATGATTGAAATCCCATCGAAAAATTAAGGAATCGCTAAATTTGCGATTCCTTAATTTTGCGTCAGCAGTTAAGGAATCACAAATTGCGATTCCTTAAATGCTATGTATGAAGCACCCAAGTTGTGCGATTTTTCATTAAGAAATCGCAAATTACCACCAAATTTAAGTTGGTGGTAATTTGCAATTTCTTTCACAAATGCACTTTTTGCCATTTGTGAAGGTGCCATGTGGCGCACATACATGCCCTTAGGGCATGTATGTGCGCCATATGGGACCACATGTAAATTTCAGGGGGGCATCCGGGTGTCCTCATGACACCCTTGCACCCTTGAAATTATTCTCAAATTGCGAATCGCAAATTGAGAATAACTTCCCATTCATGCCTGTGGGCCTCCTGGCCCATAGAAATGAATAGGAAAGCATTCCTTAATTGTGAATTCACAATTTGCTGATCGCAGGAATACTTTAGGACAATACAGAATGAGTGTGAATTACTAGACAATGACTACATAAGGACTTTCATATGATCATGAAATACTCTTGGATGAGTTTATGCCTACTGTAGATAACTCCCAGATAATTTAATGAATACATTGGAATGACTGTGGATCACTAATCAGTCATTATGGGTTGGATTACACCGTGACAATTCCATGTTACAAGCACATCAGCCAACTGACAGTATTCCCTTGCTGGGTCCCACTATTCGTTTAGGAATATGGATTTGCAGGTACGAAAATATATAGAGGACCACCTCTTCAATGTACCTTCTATAGGAAAAAAATATATACTTGGATGTAATATGCCTTCTTTACACGACACCATGAATTATTTGCAATGCTACCAGTTCTAAAGTAAGACTCAGATTTCCAAAACTGTGTTTGACTGCAGAGCAGGAAAGTATCATATCTACCCTTCTCCCTTGCACCACTAGGCAGCCAATCACCATGTACACACATTTGCACCATAGTGGAAAGGTGTCTGCGAGAATCTAGCTTAGGTTTTGTACTGGAAGGATCCCCTTCCAGTACAAAAAAATACTATGCCTAGACAAACGTAAACATTTTTCCCATTTCGGATGAGTGTTGTACCAAATACCAATTTGCTTTGGTTTGCAAATCCTAAAAAGGATTTAGCTTCAAGTCTGCATTATAAAACTTAAGCAAACCAAACAAAAAACGTCCATAAATCTGGTCCTAATAATCTGATCAATATCCTCCTGCTTTTGAAAGATTGCTTTTTATACTCTACCATGAGAGGCGGGCACTTGCATAAAATAAATCTGAGAAATGTTCGTTTTGGCTAGGTTTGTACTGTAGAAACCTCTACATACAAAAGTAGTGGTCTGCAGCAATGTAAATACTTTGAGGTACAGAGCATTAATTGAAGCTGTTTGACATGGTGATCAGAGGTAAAAGACTGAACAAAATAGTAGTTAAAGGAAAAAGCATCAAAAGGGATGTGTCAACATGTAATTTTATTGATCTAAAGCACACATTTGTCCCCATAAGGGGCTAGGCTACTGAGAAAAAAATGAAAAGAACGTCCAGGACACTGTACAAGAGGGGGGAAAAAGGCCAGAAGACTACAAAAAGGCTCAACGAAAACCAGCAACTTTAAAGATGACTCATTCTAGAAAAAACAATAGTCCTCTTCTACCATTGCAACTATTTATCGCCAGGTTTCTTCTCATAGCTATGATGGCCCACAGTTGGCGCTGCAGACAGACTTCATAAACTCTGCAAGGAAAAAAAACATGCATCAGTATCATGTTACCACCACTATTTTAGGTTTTTAGTAGGGCTGGGCTGCCTTTAAAATGTTCCAATCCCACTATTTTATATAGTTTGCCTGATAAGATACGGTGAAAGGGTTCATAAGTATAACATTATGGGCACTTGGTTAAAGAGGCACAGGTGAGAGCAAGGCATTGATGAAGAGAGGGGGGGGCAGTCTTTGACTTCTCTGCGGCCAGGTTGGAGTTACTGAAGTCCTCTGAGGCGGAAGCCGGAGGCTGTGTGACTCGTATTTTAAATTGCTGATTTAATCTTTATTTTGCATTTGTTCTAACTTTGTGCTCTATTCAGAGACCTCTCTGTATTTTTAAAATTACTGCAAGCACTCACAGCGGATCTAGCGCTGTCCTTGAACCACATCTCACGGCCGCCATCGCTAGCGCGAGGCCACGCCCACTCGTTAGGCCACGCCTACACCTCCTTTTCCCTAAATGTGCCTCCCACGCAAGCGCAGCGGACGAGCGCAGCGGGATCGCCGTTTGCGCACCGAAGGCGCGCCTAGGGCAAGCCCGTCTGCGCCCGTCCGCGGTCGTACGCGGTCCAGGGCCACACCCCCTGCTCCTCCAGATGGCCACATACGGTGGAGCAAGCAGGATCTACTAAACTTATGCCACTATATCGACGACTCCTGCAAGCATAGTCTATGCGTGGAAAACGTCATGGGTTGCGAACACTGTCACTTCTCATTTGACCATGGTAAGAATATAACCAGTATGGGCTATACCTTACAATGCGGACTACTTAATGTACGTTCATTGAGAAAACACAGGCTAGACCTCTATGACCTACTTACTGAGAAACAATGGGGTCTTGTGTTTCTAACAGAGACATGGCTAGATAATGAGTCTACTCCCTACGCCCTTGAGGCAATTCCAGGAGGGTATACAATACATAGACAGGACAGACCCACAGGCAGAGGAGGTGGCATCGCAATTATAGCCCGCGAAAACCTACGATGCCAGCTTGACAGCTCTCCCATCCTGGACAGTGAAGCAGGGAGCTTCACTGTCAAAGTGAATAATAACTACACGCTAAAGGGCATGCTAATTTACAGACCCCCAGGCCCCATAGCCAGGTTCGAAGAGAGTCTGGTTGAAGGAATCATGGAAACCGCACTGTGCAATGACAAGTTTCTGGTTCTCGGGGATCTCAATCTACATCTTGATAACCCCTCAGACAACGTCAGTAAGAATTTTGGTCAGGCACTGAGAGCCCTCCAACTGAACCAAATTGTTAGAGGCCCTACCCATCAACTGGGTCATCTGCTGGACCCCATATTTGTCAACTGGGGGGAAGTGGAAGCTATGACCCCTATTCCCATTCCTTGGTCGGACCACTATCTGGTCCCTTTTTCCATACGAATCCCCGGAAGCAGACCCCCACAGCCATCAGTCATGCACCACCTCAAACGGAAATGGGCAACTTTCTCTCAGTCCAAATTCTGTGAAGAATTGACGAAAGGAGGAAGCCCAGGGGGGGAGGATGCGGACACGGCCAATGCTAACCTCTGCATACGCATTAATGAGGCACTAGACTGCACAGCCCCTTTGCTAAAAACCAAATCTGGGGGCCGCGTAAACAAAACCGCCCCATGGTTCAACGCTGAACTAAGAGTCCAGAAAACCGCACTGAAAAGAACCGAAAGAGAATGGCGCAAGAGTTTCTCTGAAGAAACCAGAACTAAGTACCTAACCGAGAGACGAACCTACCATGGACTAATCAGAAAGACGAAAACAGCATATTTTACGTCTAGGATCAGTGAGGCTGGTAACTCGACGAAAGAGCTGTTCTCACTCTATAAAACTCTTTCAAGCGGAAATTCAGCTTTTGTCCCTGATGACTGCTCGCCAGAATTGTGTGACAAAATCGCAGACTTTTTTTCAGAAAAAATAACAAAAATATACTCAGCATTCCCTACGCAGCCCAAAACCGGGGCAGAGTTTGTTGAAAGCCCAAGGGAGTGGGGAGATAAACCAAGACTTACCAACTTCGTTACCCCTCCCACGGACGATCTTTTAAAAATCTGTAGGTCGGTGAAGTCGGGCTCTCCTCGAGACCCAACCACACCCACACGCCTGACAGATAGTCTAAGGGTACTAGAACCATACATCAGACATCTGCTCGATGTATCTTTTAGCACCAAGACAGTACCTAGGGATTGGAAAAAGGCGGTTGTTCTACCCCTCAGGAAGAAACCTACCATCAGTTTTGAGAAACTTGACAACCTCCGCCCAATTTCACTCCTTCCCTACCTGGCCAAGGTGGCTGAAAAAACGGTCAATATACAGCTAATGGACTTCGTGGAAAAGGCTGCCTTATTGCACGACACCCAATTCGGATTCCGCCCCCGCCACTCTACAGAGTCCGCACTCCTAACAGCAGTAGAGACCCTACGTCAGGGGGTGGATGAGGGACATACCATGGCCCTCATCCTATTGGACCTGAGTGCAGCATTCGACACTGTAGCGCACGACAACTTGCTACAGTGTCTGAATAACGGAGGAATATCCGAAGCTGCACTCCAATGGCTACAATCCTTCCTGACAGGGAGAAGCTTCCAGGTTCGCCAAGGCGACCACTACTCGAGAGACATAGGTTTGGGACAGGGCGTTCCTCAGGGTTCGTCCCTGAGCCCAACCTTGTTTAATCTCTATGTCTCTCCAGTGGCTTCAATTGCTGTGAGTCACGGATTGAGCATCGTGTCATACGCCGATGACACGCAGCTGGCTATCTCCCTATCGCTAGCACCCGGTCTTGCGATGGACAATTTCAGGGATTGCATGCAAGAACTTGCAACCTGGATGTCCACCAACTGCCTTAAATTAAACAGCAACAAGACGGAGGTGCTCGTGGTGGGGAGGAACCCATCTGCTTGGTCATCGGCGTGGTGGCCTCCATGCCTGGGTGAGGCTCCCATACCCAGCCAGGGAGTTAAAAACCTTGGTGTATGGCTCGACGCTGACCTATCTTTTGGACCCCAAATAGACCGAGTTGCAGGTGTCTGTTTTAGCGTCTTAAAAACCATAAGGAAGGTCCTTGACCTCCTTCCCATGTCAGCACGGAGAACACTGGTACATGCCCTTGTGACATCACGCCTAGACTATGGCAACCTACTTTACCTGGGTACCACTTGCAAAGCTATGAATCGCCTTCAGGTAATACAGAACGCGGCAGCCCGTCTCATCCTAAAAATCCCTAAACGATCAGACACCAAAGCCGCTCTCAAAACCCTCCACTGGCTGCCAGTAAAAAGCAGAGTGGAATTCAAAGCCCTCTGTACCTGTCACCGCATCCTGGCTAAAAAATCACCTATCCCACTCCAGAACTTAGTGACAAGGTATACACCAGCACGCGATCTGCGCTCCTCATATGGGGGCCTACTCCAGGTTCCTAGAGTCAGAAGGGCCCGTATGGGCGGACGCTCCTTCCGCTATCTGGCAGCAAAAAGCTGGAATTCCCTCCCTCTCCATCTCCGCCTTGATTCAACTGAATCCAGCTTCCGCAAGAATCTAAAAACATACCTGTTCTCCAGATAACTGATCACTGGTCTGCAAACCTCGCACAGTGTTCTTCAGTTGTAGCGCGGGGACACGCTTCTGCGTAACCAAGCGCTTTATAAGCCACCCTTATTATATTATAGTTACGGTCGCAGCTGAGGGAGGAGCCATAACTCGTTTGGTGGACCCTCCCCCAGCAACAGTGACAATAACAACCTCCACCAGCTTTGGGACAACATACATTGGGCTGGCCTTGATCTAAGAGATCTAGCTGGGCCCCTATGAAGAGTGTGTGCCCCTGAGAGGCGCCTATGTTCGGGGTTCCTGTTGTGTGGGACTTCACAGAGGAGTCCTGTAAATCTGGGGAGCTGCGCGACAACCGTTCCGATGGTGGGACCCTCCTAGCCTGCCTGCTGGCATAGTGACAGGGAACCATTAGTGAGCAGGGAGCTCGAATGGGGGTTGGGCCACGCCTAGAGCAGGGGGGGCACGAATGGGGGTTGGGCCACGCCTAGAGCAGGGGGGGCACGAATGGGGGTTGGGCCACGCCTAGAGCAGGGGGGGCACGAATGGGGGTTGGGCCACGCCTAGAGCAGGGGGGGCACGAATGGGGGTTGGGCCACGCCTAGAGCAGGGGGGCTCGAATGGGGGTTGGGCTACGCCTAGAGCAGGGGGGGCGCGAATGGGGGTTGGGCCACGCCTAGAGCAGGGGGGGCACGAATGGGGGTTGGGCCACGCCTAGAGCAGGGGGGGCACGAATGGGGGTTGGGCCACGCCTAGAGCAGGGGGGGCACGAATGGGGGTTGGGCCACGCCTAGAGCAGGGGGGGCACGAATGGGGGTTGGGCCACGCCTAGAGCAGGGGGGGGCTCGAATGGGGGTTGGGCACGCCTAGAGCAGGGGGGGCACGAATGGGGGTTGGGCCACGCCTAGAGCAGGGGGCTCGAATGGGGGTTGGGCCACGCCTAGAGCAGGGGGGGGCTCGAATGGGGGTTGGGCCATGCATAGAGCAGGGGGGCTCGAATGGGGGTTGGGCCACGCCTAGAGCAGGGGGGGCTCGAATGGGGGTTGGGCCACGCCTAGAGCAGGGGGGCCTCGAATGGGGGTTGGGCCATGCCTAGAGCAGGGGGGCTCGAATGGGGTTGGGCCACGCCCATCTTTCAGGACCAGATTCCCTGCTTTGGATTGTTGCAGAGTTCTGCTGGAGGGGGGTAGCTCAAGGCTACGTTAGTGTCACCAAAGTTCCTGTCCAGGCAGTGGAACCCCAACCTTGGTTCCCCTGAAAAGGGGGTAGGCAGGGAGTGATCGGCTGCTGTGTTATAAGAACTCCCAAGGATGCTGCTAAGGCTCTGCAGAGCCCTATAAATTTCCTCTGGACTACAGTCTTGTTACATCGTCTTCCGGGGTATGCACCTGTTACAACGCATTTTTTACAACGCACTACCACTACAACGCAGGCATTACAACGCATACCATTACAACGCATAGCGCTGGGGGGCGCTCTAGGATAAGAGGTAAGTTTAATTTACTATCCAACACCTTCCCTAGGGTCCACGGGGACTGGAGTTAGAATAGTAAATTATACTTACCACTATCCAGCACCCCAAAGCGCTATGCGTTGTAACGGTATGCGTTGTAAATACCGCGTTGTAATGGTATGCGGAGTAAAAGTATGCGTTGTAACGTCATACATCCTCTTCCGGCATTGAAGTCCACCTGCAGACACAGTATATGCCAGAGGGTTGTAGGTGTGCTGCCTCGATCTGCTTTATTCTTGCATGCCTTGAATATTCATTGCGAGCGGAGGATACTGGCAGCTTACACCATGGGGAGAACTGGCCAATCTCAGTCCGAGCTCCAGGTCGAGCCACACAAGATGCCCAGACGTCCACACATGGACGAGGCTCCTTCTGAATCTGGTTCCGAGGCTTGAGAGCCTTCAGTGCAGCCGGACCTAAAACAAATCCTAGCAGCGATGCGGCGGAGCTTGACCAAAATAGATGGGAGGATCGGCGCACTCTCATTTGAATGGACAGAATGTCGGAACGTTTGGACAAGCGTCCCGGAAGGCTACATTTGGTTGAAAAACGGGTCTCAGGCGCAGAAGATACCTTAATACTATCTCTCTGGCACACACTAAGATGGATGCGCTATTGCACGTGGTTCGGGCCAAAGCTGAGGATTCAGAGGTGCATTCTAGGTGCAGTGTTATTAGACTGGTTTGCATTCCTGAATCGACCAATGTGCCAAATATGGAAGTCTTTGTTGAACACTTGCGCGTCACTCTCCTTGGCAGAGACATATTCCCGAGTATGTTCATTGTGGAGCAAGCTCATCTCGCGCTTGCGCCTAGGCTAGCCTGGGAGCTCCCCCGTTGCCAATAATAGACACTTACAGAGATTGTGAGGCAGCATTATGAACGGCCAGGGAACTACTTACACTGAGATATGAGGGTCTGGGCACTTACTTATATCCAGACTTCACACAGCAGGTGCAAGAGGCGCAGCACATGTTTCTCCTGGTAAAGAGGAGACTTTGAGACCTTGATATGGACTGTAAAATGATGTATCCTGCTAAATTACGCATGCAAGCTGATGGCAAAGCCTATATATTCACAGATCCGAGGCAGGCGCTACTGTTCCTACAGAAAGAGAGAGTGGGAGGTCTCCTAGGGACCCTCCACGTACACTGGCTTCAACAGGAGACACTGCTCCGGAGTTAGACGAACAGTGAATTCGTACAGTTACTCTGGTAGCCTCATGGAACTGCTGTTACAACGGATCGCGCTGTGTAGGGCGATGTGTCTTTTGCCATTGTCTGCTTTGGCCTTGGCCCCCGTAGAGTACAGCTGGAAGGGCAGGCGGCTACCACCAGGAGGAAGGGAGTAGACCATGACCCCTTATGATACTTAACTGCCCTCTAGTGGTATCGAAGTGGTCTCTGCGTTTGATATGCCTCTTATTCTTTCCAGTCTGCCTGCCTGTTACTCTAATGCATGAGTTTATTGCATGATTGTTGATATCCTTCGTACGCACATGACTGCGTAAATCAGGCTGTTGTTAGCCCTACGGAGACAGCTGGATCCAACCCTAGCTATAGCATGAATGTATATTGGAGTCTTCCGGGGGAAGTCTTTTATCTTCTTTATTCTTTTGTTAGCCAGAAGTTGGAGGGAGTTTACAGCTGGTACCATCCGCCCCTGTGTGTTACTCACATTTTGCTAATGAAACTGCTGATTGTTGGGGTTTTTTGTACTTGGGGAATGTCTTATTATTGGGGGGTCAGTAATCCTTCGACATTGCTCAGTTGGGGAATTCATGGCGTGGGAGGAGGGCTTCTTGTAGTACAGACTCAAAAGAAAGGAGCGTTCTACTCAGTATATGCCTTATATCAATGTAAAATTACATAAGTAAAAATAACAATCAACCGGACATGTTCTTGATGAAAACTAACCTTTTTCACTTTTTCTCCAAATCCAATATACTCGACAAATTGTTATTTTCATATTTTGCTATATAATAATATTTAACAGCTTATTTCAATCTCTTCAAAAACACCACATTTTCATGTACACTACACAATAATCTTGACAGCCAACGTGTTTCGTCCCTTTACTAAACGTCATCAGGGCTACAGAGAGAAAACAATATATATGTACAAATCAACATTCCTCTTATGTAAAAAAAACAATTCAAATACATGATAATAAAATGACCTGCCTATATCCATTCTATACCAAAGCACCCAGGACCCTGACATCCATTTACTTCAACAACAATATAATCCTGATACACTAGTCAAAGTACTGTTTTGATTATTTTAGTTCTTTATTAAAACCAATGATTTTTGATCCTAATCAATACACTTGATAATTGCTTCTTGAACATATGCACTACGTTTAATGCATCTCATGTTCTATAATTGTTTATCTACGCTACAAAAATCACCAATGAAAATATATTAACATCATGGGAAATATCGAAAATAAATTCTGTGCTCCAGAAGTTTCATAACTCTGTGAAATCCCTTTCTCTAGCCGTTCTTGGCTCATCCACAAATCTGAAATGTCTGAAATTAAAGCTACTACAAGTTTATCACCTGTTCTTCGTGCTAATCCTAATTAGTTGCCCTACTTTTTGGAATAACAAACGCCTAGTTTATAGTCCTAGTCTATTACAAATTTTGTTCCATTAATATCTCTCCATCATGCTCCGTAACGTATAGTGTGGCCCCTGCAATACGTTTTACACCACTTGATAATCATCTTAAAAACTATTAAACAGAAGGAATTTGTATTTTGTGAATACCTTATGTCAAACAGAAATTAATTAATACTCTATATCCCAGTTAGATAATTTTTTTTATGCTGGTAGTACATACCTTCTACTGACCGATTTCTTATTATGGAATAGCCAGTCTTTCAAATCTTCCTTCCTGATCCTTATTATTTATCAATCTAATATCAAAGATACAACAAAGTAGGAACCACTCTTAGACCCTTATTCTCTTATTGCAGCTGTGTCCATTTTAGAAGGCCTCAACCTAAACATTTTCTTATGGTGGTAGTATATACCTGCTACTAGAGTGCCTTTGTTTAGAGTAACCAGTACTTCAAGTCTTCCTTCCCAATCCGTATTCACTCTTAACTTTGTCAATCTAATATCAAAAAATATGTATATAACGAAAAGGAACCACTATCAGAGCCTTATTCTTCTATTGTAGTTCTAAGCCTCAACCCAAATGCCTGGCTATTACAATATTTGCCTTTAAGTATCAATGAAGCTTACGTTTTATTTATATAATTCCAAAGAACCCGTGAACCACTACGCTTCAATTGATTTGTGCCTTATTTCCTTTTTAAAAAAAATATCTTTATTAGATTTTTCCCATATTACACGAAGCACCCTCCCCCCACAAAGTACAAAGGTGCAGAGCAATTTGATCATATATACACAATACAGTTAGTCATGATAAACACAGTTCTTCCTGGGCTACTATTTCTCAATATATACCCAAAAATCTATAAGGAACATCAATCCGTCCTAGGTGTGATTTTGAATCCATTACAACAGTGAATCCCAAATCATCATTCCTCTTTTGCGTTTGTTATGACCTTTATTTTTATATATGGCGACCGAGCCATCCATTGTAAGAACGCCAGTGGAGTCGGGTCCAGCCATGATGAGGCTATGCATAGCCGTAAAACAGACATTGCCACAAAGATCAACCCTTGCATATGCTTCGGCAGGCTAACATTTGCTATGCCCAACATTATCTCTTTTGTTGTAATACTCACTCCTGTTTGGAATATTTCTTATTAAAAAACGGAAATTTCTGCTATCAAATTTGACAATGCATTGCATGAGGCAAACATGTGAACAATATCGGCCTCAAACAATGTGCAGCGAGGGCATGTCGTTCCCTTGCCCGTCCCCCACTTTGCTATTTTGTTCGGGTTATAGAACAATGAAAAAAAGGTTTTATAAAATTGGGCTTGTAGTTTTATTGACATCAAGCAGGTCCGAGATAGTTATAGGAGTGGAGGGGGATTTGGGGTGATACTCCTAATTTAGCCTGCCAGACAACCATCTATTTATCCATGTCATCTGGAAATAAAGAGTTCAGAGTCACATATAGCTACCCAATGTTTAGGATAGGTTTTTTGCATAAATTCTCTATCATTTGGCTTGTTTGAAATTTTACCCGGCCTCCTCCTTTTTTTGACAGATAATCTCTAACCTGTAAGAATTTTAAAAAAATCCCCATGACTGACATGGTACTCAACATGTAATTCATCAAAGGTCTTCAGCCCAGTCAGTGAATAAAAGCAGTCAAGCTGCACCATCCCGGCCTGAATCCACCGATCCATGCAACTATCGTGGAAGATCTCTGGAAGATCATCCTTATTGCCCACAGGAGTATAATGAGAGTAACTCTTGAGTCCTAGTTATTTCTGAACATTACCCCGAACCTTGAATTTAACTTTTTTTGAAATAGCTATCGTTAACATGTCGCCAGAGGCATCCTTCACAGCCCTTTCCTAGGATAAGTTCTTGCAGAGTAGGTATGTTACAGCCATTGGGTTCTTTAGAGATGGGTACCACGCAGTATCTTAATACGGTAGCCCAGTAGGAAAGCTTAAAGTTGGGCATTGCCAATCCCCCTCTCTTTTTGGTAATGTGATCCATCTGAGTGCCCTGCAAGGCCTCTTATATCCCCATAAAAATCTGGAGAACAAAGACTCAATAGATTTAAATAACTGGGGAGGAAATTCCAAGCATATTGATCTAAAAAAGTATAAAAATCTAGGTAGTAAAAGCATTTTGACTACATTACATCTAACGCCTATGGTTAAATGTAAATTATTCATTTGGACCAGTTCTTCTTTGGTGCGCGGGATCAATGGTTCAACATTATTACTAACTATATTTTCTACTTTAGCGGTTATGCTAACCACTAGGTATGTAGATTTATCTGTGACTCTTACATCCTTTATCCTGATTTTGTCATTAGCGCAATCTGAGTTTTGCCTTGATTTAATTTGTACCCGGAGACTACTCCAAACCTCAGGGCCTCCTCTTCTATCACATTTATGGCCCTGATGGGATCACTGGTGACTAGAGAGATGTCGTACGCATATGCTAGAGTTTTTGTATCGTGTTTGCGTGCCCGAATAGGTGGTATTAGCATATTATTTTCCAGCCTGCGGACGAATGGGTCAATATAAATCGCAAATAGAAGAGGAGAGCAGGGGCACCCCTGCCTCGTCCCCCTAGTGATGGTGAATCTTTCAGATAAAACCCCGTTAATCAAGTCGCTGGCACCTGGATCAATGTATAGCATTTGTATGGCTTTTATAAATCCTTCACTAATACCACAGCGTAGCATGACTGCCCAGAGAAATTTCCAGGACATCCTATTGAAAGCTTTTTCAGCGTTGAGTGATATAAGCAACAAAGGGTCTCCTGTCACCTCTGTAAAATCAAAAAGAGAGATTACCCTTTGGATGTGGTCAATTTTAGATCTCCCGGGAATAAACCTGTGCTGGCGATCAGAAACAATTTTATGTATAATTGGTGCCAGTTGGGTAGCTAAAAGTTTGGAATACATTTTAGAATCTCCGTTTATCAGTGTGATAGGGTGATAAGACCCCATTTCTAAAGGATTATTGATCTTTTTTAAAAAAACACAATTTTAGCAGATGACCATGAGGCAGGTGGATTCCCCCCCTGAACGATATAAAAAAATAATTCCGGTATTATTTTGTTGAGTTGGGCTGCGAACTTAACATAAAACTCGTTGGGATCCCGTCTATACCTGCTGATTTCCCGACAGGCAGGGTATTTCTGGAGAGAAAAATCTCCTCTCAGTAAAGGGGGTTATATAGACTGTCTTGATCCTCTTTCTCAAATCTGTATTCAAATCTAATCAGGATTACCCTGTTCACTTTCTACTTCTTCGTACAACTCTTCTTCGTACAACTCCTGATAAAATCGTTGAAATGAGGCTCTTATTTCAGAGGATTCAGATCTCGGACTGAGTTCAGGATCCTTGATTTCTTTCACTATATTAGCTGATGTTTCTTCTCAGGTACAAACTCCCAATTGATGACCCACTTGTTCACTTAATTAATGGATGATTTTCTCTTTATAGATTATTGCTTTGGCTACAGATTTCTCCGTTAGTATTTCAGTAATATAGTTTTTATCAATTGCCACCGACTCAGTTCATTATCCGTTACCCGTCCCTCCTGAACAGCTTTGATCAGAACTCCCTCAGCCCTGCCCAGATTCTGCTGTAGTGTTGCCATCTTTTGTTTGCCCTCTTTATTGGAGCTAAAAGAGAATTGCATCGTTTCCCCTCTGATGCTTGCCTTTAGAGTGTCCCAGACCACATCAATTGCTGCACTGCCCAGGTTATCCGCCAAGAAGCCTGGGATCCAATGCCTCATATGTTGGCAGTATTTTTCATTCCTCAATAGTGCTCCTTCGAATGTCCATATCTTTTTCATGGGTTTATTTATTCCACATATTAGATTTAATTCTAATGGATTATGGTCCGATAAGACCCTTGGTAGTTTTTCTATTACACAGGCTGACCTCAGGGAGTTGGATATAAGCATATAGTCTAGCCGTGTATGTCGGGAGTGCGGATAAGAGAAATACGTGAATCCAGGGTCCCCAGAGTGTTTTAGTTGCCAACCATCAAAGATTTGTGCCTTATTTCCAGTTATACCGCTGAGACCGCCTCCCTTTCTCTTGTCATCAATGCCACCATTAAAGAAATAAATGCTCTTAATTTACTATACCTCTGGCGTCCCCTTTTTATTACACACCCCTGCACATCACTACAGCTTCTCCTAGATGGCTCCTGCTGTCGTGGCACACTTCGCGCTGTTCCCTTTCTCAAGTTTGAGTGAGCCAATCAGCATCGTTCCTTATAAGACTACCAATCACTACAGTCATTTGCATGCACTCACACATGTTCCCCTTCAGGTCCACTCTCTCTTGGCCAATCCGATCCTCACATGTTCTATGGAGGCCGCTCTTCATTTATTTCCGGACGCGCATCAGTTTCCGGTGTTTTTTCCAGCCAATCACCGCTCGGTTTGGTTGAATGTGTTCCCCATCAAGTCCGACCCTCATCTAACCAATCGGATTGTAATACCGGGAAACTCACATATTCGCAACATATCCAATCCGTTCAAATCTATTGCTTTCCCTTACATCAGACTGCGTGACCTCAGTCTAGAACCAGGAACACTAGCAGCATTACCGCACGCACTGCAATCGATCACCGCCGTATCACCGCCGTGTAAACAAGCATTGAACAGCTCAATTACAATCCTTGAGCACTTAAATCTGAGGAGTTTGCCGTTTATTTTTGTTCTCTGAACAATGGATTCAACTTATTATACTCCTCCCATTTGTGATTCCCCATTTGTGATACTCCAAGAATTTCAAGCATCTTACTTACTGCAATGCCTGCGAAATGTACAATTATTCCAAATTACTCTGCAAGTCTGTCGTTTTTTGCTTCGGTAATATTCCTAATCAAGTGCTACATTTTATTACTACTCATCTAATCATGATGATCACATAAATTAATTAAAATATAAATCTTGTCTACACCTACTCCTTGTACTCCTTGTAGATTCCAGATCTTATCAATCTGTTTGTGATTGATACTGTTGAATACTTGTAAAAAAACAGTATAAATATGTGAGTGCAATTAGGATGCTGGCAGCAAGCTTGGACCTCTATTTTGGTTTTAAGCCAATAAGCACAATATGTTGATCCTCTGAGTTTAATACAGGCCACTGTTGAGAATGAATGGGGATTCAGGTGATAGACGAGATATATATTTTGAATTTATTTATGGTGATCATCATGAATAGATGAGTAGTAAGAAAATGTAATACGGGAAAACGCAACGGAGTCGCGCACTGCCAGGTAGGATGATGTCCAATCATGCAGCACAGTCAGTTCCTTCGTTCTTATCATCTTTTATTAGAATTCATTCCAATGCATTAACACAAAACATCAGCCAACGCGTTTCGTTCAACGGGTGACCTTCGTCAGGGCTGAAGGTGTAGTTTAAGACACAGCATAATAGATATAGAGGTGGTCCGATTGCCTCCCCAGATGATGTGTTCATATATTATATGCCGTCGGCCTCCTTGATAAGGGCCGGGACGTTCCTTTCTGCTCTACCAGTAATTCTGAGCCAACATCTCAAGTTTAGGGCCTTTCTTGGGACACTAATCAAAAACTGTGGGTGGTCGAAATACTCAAGATGGCCGATATTGGCCAGAAAGTCACGCACAAATTTGAGTCAAGGAATTTCTAATGCAAACGTAGAACTGAGGCAATCCTCTACAAGGGAATAATTAAGCTCCATATAGTCAGAAGCCCATAGCTTATGCAAGAGAAAGGCTTGCTGGATCTTAATTAAATTTGCTAAATGGTGTATTCCCAATTCCGCGACGGAAACAAAAGTTAAACAGCTTTTCGAAAGGTTAAGAAGATTCCTTGGGGATGCATTTTCTGCTAGCTGGAGTGAATCAACATTCACTTAACCCCATAGCTCTGACGCAGACATGGCAGTCAGTCTGCATTTGGCCTTGTAAATAGTCATCATTTCTTTTGGATGTTTAAGGCTAAGCTTCCTAGAAAATTTCAACAGGGCTGCAATGTTTTTAACAAGTTGGAGCCTCCTGGACATACCCTCACTATTCCTATTCCCTTCTTTGTTGAATAAAATACCTAAGTATGAAAATGTGAGTGTAAACATGATCTTGGTACATTCAATAAAGTTTCATTACATAGGTTTTGCTAATGTTGTAAAATGTAAATTGATACTTGTATAGCGCACTACTCACCCGCAAGGGTCTCAAGGCGCTTGTACGAATACCGCTGTGGAACGCATCCTGGCTTTCCCTGTGAGGCGTCCACTCCTGTGCACCCCCAAGGTGGAGGCCAGGCATCCTTAGCGTTGTGGGGGCCGTTGTGGAGATTAAGCAAGCTATTGCCCAGAGTTGCAGAGTGGGACTCCATGATTGGAATAGGCACCGAGGCGAGAATTATCAGGTCCGTGTAATTTTTGAGCCCAAGACCTGCCGATGCGGGGAATTGAACCCCGGTACCGGGCTAGACCTCTGCATCAGGGTCTGCCGCTCTAACCATTGAGCCACACTTCTCAATGTTAATTTTTACACAATGATTCTGCATGAGCTGGGCAAACTCATTGAGTAAACGTTGTAAAATCAGAGGAGTACAAGCCATTGATACTGCGTCGCTGGCATATAAAAGGGCCGGGAAAGGTCAATTCCCGACTTGAGATAGATCAGTACATTTGCTTGCAAGGGTACGACGCGAACTTTTAATGTGAAGGTTGAACAGGAAAGGAGCAAGTAGACTTCCTTGGTGGACCCCTCTTTTTATGTTAAATGGTTGAGTACATTAACAGTTTAAACCATAACATACTCTACCTCGTCCTGATGCACCCAAATGTCTGGGAACGTTCACAGTGGTGTAATCTATGCCCATAGTGAGCATAATTGACCAGAATTTTGTCCTGCACAACAAAATCAAAAGCAGGGGGTAAATCTACAAATGCTCAATACAAGCTGCCTCCGTTAATATGCACGTATATCCCTATGAGAAGGTTCGAATGATTATCCTGATCAATTGCCTGGTCGGAACCTGTACTGCAAATCCAAAATGATCCTGTCGGACTCAGCCCGGTCCTGCAGCCTGCCTCAAAGAATACGCCCAGCCACCTTGATTGAAGAGTCCGATAGAGAGATTGGTCTGTATTGATCAGGGCTATTGTGATCGCCCTTCTTTTATATGGAAACTATAAGGGACTCTGGCCAGGTACTTAAAACACCTTCACTCCAGCAGGCTCTCAAAAGAGGTGTTAAAAGGGTCCCCGAAATGCCGGTATTGTATTTAAACAAACCAATCAGGGCCCGGTGCTTTACCTCCTTTACTCTCCCTCAGAGCCGGAACCACCTCAACTCAAGTGAACTCAGGATACATGTGTCCTGTCGGGGACGTTGAGTGCCAACGTAAGAAGGGCAGGGGCTGCAGCCTCCTGTTTGAATTGAGATTAGAACAGTGGGTGAACCCTCCTAGCCCCACCCTCACAATGAGCCAATTTAAATATTTATTCCTGAGTGAAAGCCGGGATTCATGAGCTGAGGCAGAAAGGGAGGGGATCTTAGCTAAAATGACCTCATAAAGTGATGCTGCAAGGAGAATCTCCAAGCGCTCGGATTTAAAAATAGGGTGAAAACGCTATAAATGAGTGTGAGTGTTGTTTGCTAAAGATGAGCTTGAAAAGGTGTCATGTCTCAATGGGGATTGATTATCAGGAGCGGCGCAGACCTGTTAGGACAAGGGGGGAGATTGAATCTACTGCCAGTCGGGGGGTTATTAGATGGGGTGCACTAGGAGCACCACCTTAAGGGCATATTATCAACAGCTGGCGATTATAATATCGCAGCTTTTGCGTCCATTTTTGGGCGAAAAGCAGAGATAGTATTATCACTTTATTTACAAGGACGCGCTAACATGTGTTTCCTTGTCTTAGCGCCCGTTCTCAGCATGCCTCGCATTGTTAATGAGATGCAAAGGAGGCGTGCCTGACAATACTCTATGTGAAAATATTGCTAAACCAGCTTCGTGATATTTACTAGGACCCCAAATCCGGCGAAGCAATAATCTTAATTGTGCTAACGCGCTCTTACTCTGGATTTTAACATCTGTTAAAATTCAGACTAGGGCATACTTTACATGGAATGTGGATTATGTGGTTACGACCACATTCTCGTATCAGCAATGTTTTCGCTGTTTTTGAGTGAACATCGCTGGTTTTCCAACGATGTTTGCCCATTTTTGCACTAACACTGAAATATTTATCACCTAGGTTATACATGTTGTAAATAACGCGCTAACCAGGCGATAAATAACAGCGATAGACGGCGATAAATATGAATGCTCTATTTATTTCCGTCTGTAGCTAATATGCCCGTAAGACTTAAGGCGGCTGGAGTTGCTCACGTCGGACCAGCAGAGTTTGTTGGGCCCTTCTAGATGCTGAGGGCGTACTATCTTATCCCTCACTGGGGGGGTGGCAATCGAATGGCACATGAACATTCCCCATCAGTTCCATACAAGTTAAAACAGTATTTTCAATAATTTTTTATCTCTCTGTGAAAGCCCTAAATGGGAGCCTAGCCATGCCCATGAGAGCTTGTATGGAGCTGCCAAAGAAAAAAGACCCTTAGTTACTATAGACAGGCTATCATCTGATACTTTGTTCTACTTCTTAGATGTTGGGCGGATCTGGAAGTGATTTTTTTTGGGGCACCACGCCCCGAAGATCTAAGGTGGGCTGAGTCAAATTGCCGGATGGAGTTTTTAGTTTTTTCTTGGGGGATGAGTGACTGACAGACATGAGCAGGGAGATTTATCGACACTCGTATCCAGTTCCTTACCATCCATCTGCACCCGACTAGTTAAGCTGCTATGATCTGGAATGACGTTAGTCCCTGCAGTGATTCGGACCATTCCAGAATTATTGTCAGTAAAACAAAGTAAAGTTTCTTCAACACTAATAATCAGCTTTTCCTTCACCCCCAAAAGCACTAATGGAGGCGGAGGCTCAAGTTTTGTTGGGAGATTTGGCCGCCGCCACACCCTGGTGTTTGCTTTTCACCATATCAAGACCGTACTATGTTATATTATGTTATGTTAGCCTCCATTTATAGCTCGCACGGCTACTCAGAAGTGTCAGTCCTGGTATCAACATAAACATAGACCAAATACAGTCAACAGGAAGCCGAGGTGGTCGTCCGAACCTGACCTCAGAGAATGCTTTAAAGGTGTCAGTGTTGCAAGATAGCCGTTTCCACGAGGTTCACAGCTATAGTCAACCCTAAGTGCTGGGCCAAAGACCAAAGGCCGTGAAAATAAAACATGCACACAGACCTCAGGGGCAGACTACAGGTACACAAGCTGAGGGTTCCAGAGTTCCGTCCCAGCGAACCAAGGGGCGGTGGCCCTGCCCTGCCTCTTCCTGGCACTGATGGGTGCAAGACTGGCCCGCCAGTGGCCCAGGTTTTGCCCAGTCGTGGCTTGCGCATGTCCCATGAAACAAGAGTGATGGAGCGCTTTTGAGCATGCAGGCAGCCCAAGCCCATCCCTTTGGGGCAGTGAATCCTGGGACCGAGAGTCCTGTGAAGGTGGCAACTGCTGATAAGTACGGCATCCCGCAAAGCAGGAGCTATGGATCGCTTTTGAGCACGGAGGCAGCCGAGCTCCTCCTTCTGGGGCAGTGAATCCTGGGACCAAGAGCCCTGTGAGCCTGGCAACTGCTGGTTGGTAAGGCGTCCAATGTAATGGGTAATTGATGGCATGTTGAGGGAGAGGACCTCCATACTTCACTGGATCCCCATGTTCCAACACTTGCAAAGTAAGTAGAAGATGCCTGATTCTTTTTATTAGACTCATTGATAGTTTTGTTTTGTTTTTTTCGAATGCATTTTACACCACAGCAAGTTAAGAGGAAGTAAAGATGTCCTGTCTCTCAAACACATTAAGTGTTATTAAGTATTGACACGCACTTGAACCATAGGTACTTCCAGAACACACACATTTCTGCTCTCTCCATGAGCACAGGGAAGTACAACTCCATATATGGCATAATGTCAACATTTGGAAGAAAGAAAGCGAGTTTTTCAAAAAAATCTAAGGAATTTGTTTGTCTTACTTTGAATTGGAGGCAATTATAGGGAGGAGGCAGCTAAAATAAAGCTGTTTTTGTTTTAAACAATATGACATGGGTAGAAATGAAGG
Organism: Lissotriton vulgaris; assembly: GCF_964263255.1. Lineage (NCBI taxonomy): Eukaryota > Metazoa > Chordata > Amphibia > Caudata > Salamandridae > Lissotriton > Lissotriton vulgaris. Next base: position 1,151,774,890 of record NC_141698.1, read on the forward strand.
TGTATGCAAATGTTCTTCAAGCGCAGAAACAATAGGGCCTACGTGCTTAGGGGTGCTGTCTCGTACTGTAAGTGGGATGAAATCGTTTGAGAGGGTTCTCTAAAAATGGCATGGGCAATGAAGTGTAACTAGGAATATTTGATTAGGGCTGAGGCCTTAGTAATACGAAACACCCTGCATATATGATTATAACAACGCCATTAGCTTCATCCCAAGTGTTTTCAGGGAGAAAAATGGAAATACTCGCATGGCTGGGCTTACATCCCCCCCAACCTTAAAAAAAGTAACATAGTGGGGAGCCGCGGCCATTGGTCAATAGGTCAAGGGAGCCGCAGGTCAAAAAATGTTGGGACCCACTGATTTAGGGTACAGAGTGGGCTTTCTGCTCTCCGGGGCTAGGCAGTTTTGGGGGCCAAAATTCTCAATCTACCTCACAGGAGAGGGGCAGAAAGGCAGAATTTCACCCTTTTGAGTTGGGGCATGGCCCTATGCCATGGTATCCATCAGTTTTTGTTTTGCATTTGTCAATCTGAGTAGGACGGGTATGCTCAGACGTGAGTCTTGTGCTCTTCATACCACTGGAGTCAAGCTATCCTTGCTTATGAGGGCTAAAACCCCCAAAACAGTCTTAGGATGCTTATTTCCAGTTCAGTGAGGACCTGGCCTGGTAATTCGGTCTGGACTGTTCTCACTGGCCGCAGGGTCAAGACTGATTTGCATATGGCTGGGTTCAAACTTGAATAGCATAGGAAGCAAGAACACAATGTATTTAGGCCCAGAACTTTGACTGGGGTGAATGTACGACATTGTTCTTCATTCTGTCTATCAGTTGTTCTTTTGCCTATGCCATGGTGGGTCATGCCCCCTTCTTTGTTTTGTTTTTTATCATTTCTCTGATGTCTAGCAGGATTCTGGCCTCCTGGGAGTAACAATGACTGCATTACTGCCTTTTGGAGTGAGAGCAGGTCCCTGTGCCAGGGTAGCCCATAGGCCTATGCCAGCATGGACCTTGCTAAACCCTTGCCATTTTTTGAAAAGAAATCCCAGTTGATTATTAGACTTTCTATCCCCCTCGCCGCCAAGACATGGAACACCCTCCCCATCCTCCTGCGGCAGACCGAAGACCTCCTAACCTTAAGGAGACTCCTCAAGACCTGGTTCTTCGAACAGTAGCACCCCCCTCCCCGCCCACCCAGCGCTTTGAAACCCTCACGGGTATGTAGTGCGCTTTACAAATGCTATGATTGATTGATTGATTGATTAATGACAGATTGGTGGCAAGCTTTTCCATCTATTTCATGGGGCAAAAAACTGTATTGCCTCCCTTATGGGATGAGAATATGGCCCCATGCCAGTGTGGTCCACCCCTTATTTAATTTCCCTGGTGCCTAGTGCACATTTCACACAGCAGGGTGGGGTGGATTTGGGAAAAACCCATTCTGAATCCCAGGGAAGGGTATAAAGACTAGATTTTCCCATTTTGGATTGGGGACATGGTCCTTTGCCATTTTTGTAAATATATCCCTTGCGTCTGGGAGGATTTCTACTGCCCCCAAAGCAGTGACTGGTTGGGGAAAACCCCCCAATCTGCCTTCTGGGGACAGAAAGACTGTAATGTACCCTTTTGGCATGGGGCAGGTGGACTGTTACAGGGATTACATTTCTGGGCACCCATAATCCAAATCACTAGAGGGGACAAGAGAAAACAGACGTGTTGGCGAACCATGTAGATAATGAGTAAGTGTTTTGATATTTGTTCCATGACATGTACTTGGGGACTTGGAAGTCCTGCATGATATAATAGTTGAAGGCAACATTAAATAAATGTGCATTACATGTGTTGCTTGATGTATTCAATGTACAATAAGAATTGAATGTCTTACTACAGTGAAACAGTTGTGTGCATATTCAATCCCCATATATTCACCACTCTTTGACTTTATCCAATGCCACAGTGGGCCTCATCAACCCCTTTGTTTAATTTTTCATTATTCACCTGGTATCTGATGGGTTTCTTATAACCTCAAGAGGTAGATTGGGGGTAAGCCCAACATTTCCGCACAACATTTCTGCGTCCAGTAAATGTTACTTCCTAAAAAGACAATGGAAGAAGCTGATCCCTGTTGTACATAGCTTTTCCCTCCCAGCTCTCTCCCTGCTTGCCCTAGCCCCAACCTTCTAGACTGCTTACATGGTTCTCTCTGCCTCACCTTCTGTCATTCCATTCTGTGGCAGTTACTCCCTGGCCAGATGAGGATACGGTCCTGTTACTTTTCTGTCTGCTGTATTAAACGACTTACCTGCCACCTTGCCGGATTTGGTGTCTTCTTTCCATTTACAACATTTTGGCGACTTCTGGACGGGAGCATCTGGCCAAATGCTGCTACAGCCCATGAAAAGACAAACAAAACAGTGATCCGTTCCTCGACGAACCCACGAGTGTCAGCGCTTTGAATCCTCGACGACTTCTTCTCCTGCAACTAACGGATGTCGAGATTTTCCGGATTTTACTTCCTCTTTCAGCGTTTTGCCTCTGTGGTTGCTACCGACAACGTCACCTGACAACCAAGCCTGAGGTGCGTAGCAACCGAATCCAACGTCGCATTTGTATTTTGCGTAGCCATAGCAACTGCCTTGACAACTTCTGCTACCGCGAGTGGTGTCTCGTGCCTGACTGCTACCGCGAGTCGTGTCTCGTGCCTGGACTACGCATTACCGCATCGCGTAATGCACTTCCGGATGCCTCGCGTTGTCTACGCAAGGTCATTGACGTGACCTTCGTGACGACATACGCTGACGGCCATCTTTGTTTACTTCTGCAGTCCGATGCGAACAGTTCATCAGTCTGATGCGAGCAGTTCTTCACTAAAGGATTACGCGATCACATTTAAGGTCGTTGGCACGCAACAGTTTTACTACGCAAGTAAGCACGTTATTTAATACTTCTAACGCCTGGAAGTGTAGCGCTGAGCGTATTTGTTGGTCAAAGTCTTCAGTTCCAAAAAACGGATTTTTGTACATGAACTGTACTTACTCTGAGACATCGTTATTACATGTACCTTTTGTATTGAGTGTTCAGTATCCCGTGGTCAATATTCATTATAATGGCGCAATCTATAAACATTGCTCTTCCTCCTCAATTCCTGAGTGAACCTGGCAATCCTTCTACACCTTGGGAGGACTGGGTTATTATGTTCAATGACTACATTGAAGCCTTGGATGGGGAGGGTTTCTCTGCCAAACGTAAGAAAGCCATCTTGATGACCACATTAGGCAAAGAGGGACAAAGACTTTTTAAATATTTACCTCAGGTTCTCTCTGCCACGTCACAACCTTTGGACGAATTTGAAGAAGCTATTGCCAGACTGGAGAACAGATTTGGAAGGGAAGAAAACCTAATTCTTCAACGGTATAGGTTTTACAAGAACAAACAACTTGAGGGTGAAAGTATCGATGAATTTGTTGCTCGCCTTCGTGAGTTGTCAGTCAAATGCAACTTTGGCCAATTGGCTGACGAGCATATCAGAGACCAATTGGTTGTACAGGTCAACAATAGGAAAATCCAGGAGCGCTTGTGGGCTGCTAAGAACCCCACTCTCAAAGTAGCAATCAAACTTGCTAAAGTGGTTGAGGAGAGCGAAAAATGTATTAAGGAGTTATCAAAATGTGGTTCTGACACCAAAGTTGCTGAAGTTTCTCATAAATTGGTGTATAGTGATATCAGTGATGACGAAGCTGCTGCTGTTGCGATTGTTAGAAAGAAAGGTTATGTGTTACAAAAGAAAAATATGTCTCAACAGTCGTTCAGTAGACCACAGTCACAACCTGGTAGCAAGTTTGTGTCTAAAATGTGCTCTAGATGTGGGAGTTACTCTCATTCTTCCGACGCAAAGTTTTGTTTCGCTAATAACAAAGAATGTTTAAAATGTGGTAAAATAGGCCATTTCGCAAAGGTTTGCAAGAATAGAACCAATCAGAGAGTTACTGTGGTATGTGACTACAATGAGTTGAAGCGTGATGTCAACAAAATATTGATTTTGTATGATTCGGTGTGTGCTTGCGATGAGAAGAGAGAGCGTATTATTAAAGCAAAGTTTTTGATTGATGGGAAAAAGGTTGACTTGATGGTTGACACTGGGTCCAAGTGGACTATCATTCCCTCGTCTATGTTGCATGAAGTTTGGGGTAACAAGGATTTGGAAGAGTGTGATATTTTTCCATCTGGATACCAGGGTGAAAAAATCAACCTCCTTGGTTACTTCAATGCCATGATTATTTTCAAGAACAGGTCAACCCAGGGCAAGATTTATGTGTCTGTGGATGGTCCCGCAATACTGGGTCGTTCTCATCAGTACGATCTACACATTATTGTTAATCCCAGAGCCGATGAACCTGTTCTTGTTGTGGATGATTGTTACATTGATGACATACTTGCCAGTCATAGTCAGGTTTTTCGTGAGGAACTGGGTGAGCTGCAAGGGTACACACACAGGATACTGTTAAAGGAGGGCAGTATTCCTGTACAGCACAAAGCGCGGCGTGTTCCTTTTGCCTTGCGGGCTGAGGTTAAGGCTGTTCTTGATGAGATGTTACAGGGAGGTATTATCGAACCGATTGAAGCCTCCCCATGGGTTTCTCCTGTAGTTATCTCGCAGAAACCAGACAACAAGATTCGTTTCTGTGTTGACCTACGCTCTTTGAATAAATGTGTGGTGGCCGATGTTTTCCCTTTACCCAATATAGGCGAATTAGTGTCCACCCTTAAAGGAGCTAGGTTTTTCAGCAAACTAGACCTTAAACACGCCTATCACCAGATTCGTCTGGATGATAGCTCCAAACATCTTACAGCTTTTATCACGGGCGAGGGAACTTTCCAGTTTACCCGCTTACCTTTTGGTCTAATCTCCGCTGCCAGTGTTTTCCAGCGCATGGTTTCTGAAGTGTTCAAAGGGCTAGATAAAATTATCTTCTTCCAAGATGACATTCTCATCTTTGGCAATACTTTGGAGGAGCACAATGATGTTTTACGCAGTGCTTTAGGGAGAATTGTAGATGCTGGTCTCACGTTGCGCCGAGAGAAGTGTGCGTTTTTGGTTGAGGAGGTTGAATATTTGGGTTTCTGTCTTTCTGCTGAGGGTGTAAGACCTAAGAAAAATCTTTTAGAAGCTATTGAGCTGGCACCTCCTCCTGTAGATAAAGAACAACTCAGGTCCTTCATGGGGCTAATTGAGTTTTATTCTAAGTTTGTCAAAGATTTTTCCTCGAAGACTGCCCCCTTAAGAATCTTATTAAAGAAAGGAGTCAAGTTCTCTTGGACGAGTGAGCAAGAGACTTGCTTTAACTGCATCAAATCTGAACTTAAGTCCTCAGGTGTTCTCACTCCTTTTGATATTAGACGTCCCTCTATTCTGATGGTTGACGCAAGTGGTGTTGGCCTTGGAGCTGTTCTTCTTCAGAAGCATGAGTGTGGCGAAAAAACTATCGCTTTTGCCTCGAAACCTCTGTCATCCTCTGAGGTCAACTATTCTGTTATCGAGCGAGAAGCTCTTGCGGCTGCGTGGGGGGTTAACTACTTTAGAACATATCTGTGGGGTTCTCGGTTTGTTCTTCGCACGGATCACAAACCCCTTGTAAATGTTTTAGCACCTGGTGGTACAGGCAAGGGCTCCCCTAGATTGGCCAGGTTGGCTTCTCGCCTTCAGGATTACCAGTTTGAGGTCGAATTTGTTCACGGTTGGAGGAATGTGCAAGCCGACTGTTTGTCGCGCCTCCCGGTTTCTTCCCCTAAACCCGGGGGTTACTTGAGTGAACAGTGTGATGACAAAGCTGTTGCCTCCTTACATGATGTCGTGTCTTTGTGTGAGAGTTCCTTTTCAGCTGAGGAGTGGTCCAAGGGTATGGATGAAGATCATGTTTTGAAAGCTGTTGTTAATCTTGTTCTCAAGGGGGCAAGAAGAGAAAGTACCTTAGAACCAGCTGTCAGACCCTTTCTTAAAGTTGTTAATGAGTTGTCCGTGTTCGGGAAAAACGTACTCATGAGGGGTGATCGCTACGTTCCTCCAAGCTCTTTGAGGGGAAAGATCCTCAGTTTAGCTCATGAGGGCCATTTGGGCCAAACTCTTACTCAGCGGCGTGTAAAGGAAAACTTTTGGTGGCCCTCAATCGACAGCGATGCTGTAGATTGTGTGGTCAAATGCTCCTTGTGCATGGAAGGGGAGAAGCGTCTCAAAGTTATTGGTTCCCAATCTGTTGGCAACATTTCCTTTAAAAGCTTGCCTTGGCATACAATATGCTTAGATTTCATTGGCCCGATGTGTGAACTACCTTTAAATCAACGTTTTGCGGTGGTTGTTGTTGACTGCTTTTCCAAGTGGTTGACTGTACGTTTCATGAAGGAGATCACAACTGACTCCACTATTCTTTTTCTCAAGTCCGTTTTTGTGAATGAGGGTTACCCTTCAGTTCTAATTACGGATAACGGCACCCAGCTCACCTCTACCAAAATGGCCTGTTTCTTGCGTGAATGTGGTATATCTCATCACCGCACCTGTCTTTATAATCCCGAAAGCAATGGTCTGTGTGAAAGGGTCAATCGTCTGGTCAAGGGTGTGATACAAATGTCAGTTGCTAGCGGGTGTTTTTCTGACGAGCGTGTGCAAGAGCTGGTTTGGGCTTACCGCTCAACGCCTCATGGGCAATCTGAAAAATCCCCTTTTGAACTGATGCGTGGGCGTTCCCCTGTGTCCAGGCTAACTCCTTCCTGGTTGAGAGATGATGGTAAGCTTTCTCCTCCTTCAAATGCTTCCCTTCTTCCCATATCCACTGGTGATTTGGTCAAGGTTAAGCCGGGTCGCTGCTCTAAGGGCCTCTCTAAGTTCAATGGTCCCTTCCGGGTTAAGAAGGCTTTTCCTCATTTCGTTCTACTTGAAAATGGTGCTAAGTGGAACTACAGAAGGGTTGCCTTATATCAGAAGGAAGTCCCCAATGCCCAGGATTCAAATCTCTATTCTTCTGAGACAGGCTGCAGCGGCTATATGTTGTCTGCTCGACGGGATTCTGATTTGTGTGGCTCACCTGCTGTACGGGGGGAGGTGGGTGGTGGCGATGCTCCTTCATCTGTGTGTGATGATGTGCTTGGGAGTTCTGATACTACTTCTGGTGTTCCTTCTTCCTCAAGGTGTCCTCGTTCTCGCCATCCTCCAGCTTACCTGAGTGACTATGTTCAATAATGTTTGTTACTGATATTTTGCTCTTTCTTTCGCTCATTTTTTGTTTTGTATCCAAAGGGGGGAGATGTGTTGTACATAGCTTTTCCCTCCCAGCTCTCTCCCTGCTTGCCCTAGCCCCAACCTTCTAGACTGCTTACATGGTTCTCTCTGCCTCACCTTCTGTCATTCCATTCTGTGGCAGTTACTCCCTGGCCAGATGAGGATACGGTCCTGTTACTTTTCTGTCTGCTGTATTAAACGACTTACCTGCCACCTTGCCGGATTTGGTGTCTTCTTTCCATTTACAACAATCCCCAAGACTATGGGCCCTGTCCTGGAAAAGACTACCCCATCCCTGACAAACAACGCCAATATTGATGCTCAACTCCTCAACGAGAGGGTTGGAAAGATGGTTTCCTCCATTGCGCCAGCTTCCTGTGCACTATCGAAAAGAGACTCTCCCTCAGCACCCTGGTTTTCGCAGGAGCTAAGAATAGAGAAATCAGCTTGTAAAAAGCTGGAGAGACTCTGGAGAGCAAACTATGGTCTGGAGGAAAAGATTAGGTACAAAGAAGCTTCTAAAAATCTACGGAAATCTATTAGGAAAAATAAAAAACATTTTTATGCAGACTCGATTCTACAGGCAGAACAGTCTAGCAAACAGATTTTCAAAATAGTACAGTCTTTTTTTAAACCAAAGTGCATTGAGAGGGAGGTTGCTCCAACAGTTATACTTTGTGAGCAAATTTCTGAGTTCTTTGATCAAAAAATTAAAAAGGTCTACGACTCTTTACGGACCAGAAATAAAAACGGTGAAACAGGACCTCGCGAATAAGAGCGAGCTAAGTGAGACTTTCACCCAGTTCCTCAATATCCCCGTGAGTGAGGTACGGCAAGAACTGCTCCGATGCAAATCTGGTGCACCCGACGACCCCTGCCCTGCAAAATTATGGAGCTCTATAGCCGACTTCGTAGCTCCTACACTTCATCATATCTGGAACTCCTCCATTGCTTCGGGCATATTTCCGGATGCATGGAAACATGCTACCGTCCTGCCCTTAAAGAAAAAGCCTAATGGGGATCCGGAAGATACCACTAATCTCCGCCCGATATCCCTATTAGCCGCCCCGGGAAAAATGTTGGAAAAAGTCATACAGCGCCAGCTGAGTAAATTTGTAGAAGTAAACAAAATTCTCCATGAAACACAGTCTGGCTTCCGGCCCGGCTTTAGCACGGAAACAGTGCTTATTGAGGTAGCCGAGTCAGTTAGGTGGTCGATGGATGCAGGGAACTCAGCAATGCTGGTACTCCTGGATCTGTCGGCCGCCTTTGATACGGTGGACCATGCCAGACTACTCAGCCGGCTGGCCGAGATAGGGATTCAGGATAAGGCGCTGGATTGGGTACACTCCTACCTATCCCAGAGAACCCAGAAGGTGGCACTTGGAACGATCTCGTCGGCTCCTAAGCCCCTTGGCTGTGGAGTCCCGCAGGGGTCGGCCTTAGGCCCCCTTTTGTTCAATGTCTACCTTGCTCCTCTCTTTACGCTAATTGCCAACTGGGGTGTCAAGGCAATTTCATATGCCGATGACACACAGTTGGTATTTCCGTATTCCGAGATCACGCAAGAGTCCTTTTCTAACTTCAAAGGCTGTCTTCAAGATGTAGCCCATTGGATGAATGCTAATAAATTAAAACTTAATGCCAATAAGACTGAGGTTATCTTTTTTGGCAAGGGCTCCCCGCCCGCGTCAGATCTTTGGTGGCCGTCGGAGATGGGTCCTGCCCCATCACCCAGTCACACGGCAAAAAACCTTGGAGTGAGATGGGATGATTGCATGCCCTTTACCTCCCATATCCAACAAGTTGCCGGATGTTGTATGAGCAAACTGAGAAATCTTCGTAAAATCCTCAGACTCCTACCAGAAGACTGCTGAAAAACGGTTATCCACGCTACTGTGACCTCAAGGCTGGATTATGCCAATGGACTCTACCTAGGCCTACCAAAATACCTGACACAAAAGCTTCAGGTAGTTCAAAATGCGGCTGCGAGACTGTTACTGCGAATTCCGCTCAAGCAGTCAGTCTCTCCGCATCTTCGATCTCTGCACTGGCTGCCAGTTGCCAGCAGAATAAAGTTTAAAGCACTAACGCTGGCTTTTAGATCTTTGCATGGCTCCTGTCCAGTATACCTGAAAAACCGTCTTCCCAGATACTCCCAAACCCGCGCATTGCGGTTTAACTGTCGTGTTCAACTGACAGTCCCACGCACGAAAAAGGCTCGACTCGGGGGTCGGACTTTTTCGGCTAACGTCTCCGCTCTGTGGAATACCCTGCCACAAGAAATTCAACAGGCCCCTTCTGAATCCTGTTTTAAGACACTGCTAAAAACCTGGCTTTTTAACCAACCACGCTAGCTTTTTAATTTTTAATTGCTCATTTTAACTACTTCCCATGTCTTCTGTGTTCTACTAGCGCCGGGACACCTCCTCGCGAGGTAGCTGTCGCGCTTTACAAAACCCAAACAAAAAAAAAAAAAAAGCCCTCAATCTGTCTCACTCTGGTGGTGTATTAAGACTTTGGGGTAGATTTACAATTCCTGGTGCATTTCTGCTAATCAGCAGGGATACGCCAGAAGAGTTGCAACGTTTCTGCTGACCTGTGCGCCACCACTGATGCGCCACATTTACAATGACAAAAACAACAGTTGATGGACAGAATGCAGAACAATGTCATACATTCACCCCAGTACAGAGATCTGGGCCTAAATCCATCGCTTTTTTGCTCACCACACCACCCCAGTTCAGACATGGCCATATGCAAATCAGTCTGACCCTGTGCCTCATGGTAACAGTTCAGCCCGAACTGCCAAGCCATGTCTTCCCTGGACTGGATTCAAGCATCCTAGGACCGGTTTCTGGCTATCAGCCGTCTTCAACCAGGATAGCTTAACTTTACAATGAGGCACAACGTGGGGTACGTATGGGTAGATGCTTGTCGCATCCCCCGTCGGAAAGGCGGCACATTCCTGGAGTTGCGTCACAAGCGCATCGCGGCTCCAGCAACGCTAGGGGGTGACCTGTGCCTAATATGCTGCGTCAATCCTTATGCCTGCTTCAAGCAGGTGCAAGGTTTTGACGCACCATGGCCGTAAAAGTGACTCAGTGAAATCTCGTAGATTTCACTGCGTCACTTTTACGAGGTGTCCCTGCGAGGGAACGCCCACCCTGCATGGGCGCGCCCACATTAAACCTGACACAGGTTTTTATGTGGCGCAGGGCTTTACAACGTGACGCATCTCCCTAGAAGTGTCAAGTTGTAAATACGGTGCAACACGGCGTATGGCTTACGCCGCCACTGTTTCACAGAAGTGGCAAAACGGCGGCGTAAATGTGGTGCAAGGGTCCTTGTAAATCTGCCCCTTTATATCCTCCAGCAAAACAAAAATGTTTGCTGAGTGGCCCCATGAAATATGGTCTGCACAATCACACCGGGCACAGCTCTTGGTTCATTTATTTGTACCTTCCTCCAGTCCCACCCTAAATAAGATGGCGCCTCTTCATAGCTGCTATGCACTAGTCACAGTGATCCCTGCTACTTGCATCACCCTCCTCTGCCATTGTTTGTCATATTTATCTTATTTCTATCTAATTTCTCTTGGGCAGCTACATCACTACATGAAAAATGTTAATTTTAAAACCTCCTCTGGTGACAACATCTTTTTCGACGCTCATGGGGACCCACCGGCGCACTTTGACATTATGAGCTGGGTTTACGATAACCGTCAGGCGAAATATTTAAAAGTTGGGAGCTTCATACACAACTCTGCAGAGGAAGAGGAGCTGGTCATCAATGACAGCGCCATCCACTGGCACCCTTTCTTCATGCAGGTAGGACCTCCCCCAGGAGCCAGGAATATGCTTGATATAAGAAATATCACATAAATAAGAAAACAAAGATTGTGTTGCAGTAAATGTGTACATTTGCATGATGAGTGGAATGAACTTGTCAAGAAAGGAGAGTCTTTTATGTTCAATTGTCATTGCCTCTAAGGATGCCTGCCTATAATCAGGGTCCCCTTTTCCCCAATATCAGCTCATTGATATGGACTTCCCTCCATCCCCTCCCTTTGGCACTGATTGGCTCTCTCCTTGATCCTGTTGCCAATCTTAGAATCCTGGATCTCCATGACTTATCAATATGAACATTTGTGAACAACAGCACTAAACCCCTGCGTTTCTAGTCCCTCTGTACTCAACAATGTATTAGGAATTGCTGCTCTGTGGAGTTGTCCTTTAATGGATATTTTCAAACCTTTAACTTTCTTCTCATAATATGTTTATGAATCTCTGCATATGTAATTGAGGAGGGGCTCACTCTATTGATGATGGGTAATGGGTGATTCAATTGGGGGCAGGCTGGGATAACAGTATTATATCCATTGGTTGAGTCACACAAACTAATAAGCCCTAAATACACTCTAACAATTGCTACTGACCGTTTCACCCACTCACAAATTTTTCTATAACCCCGACTTGTCCCGCCCACTATTTCTCAATGGACACTTGACCAACTTTAGATCTTAAATTCCTCTGTCAAGCCTGTGCAATCGAGACCACGCCTACTTCTTAATTCATGAATCTTCCTCTCTCTTCCCAAACTTCCACCATCCGCCTTTGTCCCTCTTATCCACCTCACAGCCTTTGAGCATGCACTCTGCCTCCAGATAAACCTTCCTCATGGATTTATTTCAGTCCTCCAGCCTCCATCATAGACCCTTCATCCACCCTCTGTTAATTCCATCTCCTTTTCTAAATTCAGTCTTTTCCAAATAACACCAGGTGCACCTTATCATGTCCAACTAGTACCAAGCATCACAGAGACCCCTTTGGATTTGCAAAACCCCAGAAACTTTTGGTGCACTTCATTTTGTGCCCTGTTGGCTTCCAGTCCCCTCTCCACTCACTCCTAGCAGTTGCGTCCAATTTAGGCCTGTTCCTTCCCATCTTTCCTTTACTGTACTTAGGTCATTTTTCATCATCCTAATTAACTCTAGCCTGCTGCCAGTACTGCGTCAATGCCTCCCAGGGGCATTACTATCTTGTCCATCCATGAGCATTTATCTCTCAAATCCCAAAACGTGGCCATCAGCTTTCCCCATCTCATGGCGTTATCACCAAAGGTGCAGTAACTCGATAATGATCACCGCTCACCATGCCCCCTGATGAAACAGATATTTTCTAGATTAGAAAACCTCACCCACTTTATGTGGCATGCATCATCATTAGTAAACTTACACCATCCTGGTATGATGGTACTACACGGATGCACTCTACCTCTTCTTGAGCGAGGTCTTTACAAAAGATTACTAATGTGATTAGGCATCCAGATATTTAAAAAAACCTCATGATAAACCCATTGTTATTTATTTTCCTTCAGGGTAATATTAGAGGTGGGTGAACCACTGAGAGCTTGATCCAGGCTCGAGCTTGAAGCCTGGCTCTGGCTCATCTCAAGAACCTTTATGACCCACGCTTTCATGTGGCTTCTGCCTGCCACCCTCCCTCTAGCCATGATGTGACGTTACAGCCAGAGTTGTCGACTTTTGAGCTGAGGGACAAGGTTGTACTCTCGAAGTTGGCTCAACATCTTGTGATTCTGATCACTTAATCTCCCCATGCTTAAAATTATGAATATTACCTTCTGTGATGTAACTGGTGCTCATGCAAACTGCTGATATACATCTGGGTCTAGTTTATGCTATATACAAACTTCAGAATGATGCATCAAGAGGCTGATTATGATGTCAGTCAGAGTTTCCTCCTCCCAACACAGGCTCCTATGGGGAAAATGGGTATCTGCAGAAAACCATGCACCCTGTCACGGGCACCTGTTGTACATTAATGAAGTAGGCAGCAGGACACGTCTTCTAGTAGTTAGGTTGTATTTATTAAGTTATTAAGAATAAGTTAAGACACAGGGCAGTAATACCCCACAGCTGACCAGACCAACTGCCAGGGCTAGAATCCCAACACTCCAGATAGAATACAGCTAGGTAAGAAGATAGAAACACAGAGAAAGGACTAAGGAAGCTAAGAATCAAAGTATGAAAGTACAACATATCTTCCCCCCTACAAACAACACATATGAAAACCTCAAACACGTAAGAAGATAAAGCATGGAAAACAGAGAAGAAAACGTATAACACTAAGGAGGTCAAAGACCTGAAGAACTTCCAGAACAGGGAGAGAAGAATCAGGATCAAGAAGTAAAATAAGATGAAGATCACTATGACCACCTTCCCCCCTTCAACAGACAAAAATGAAGAGTCAGCCCACTCTCTACTTTCCATCAATGTGGCCACCAAAGACAGAAAAAGAAAGTTCACTTTCTCAAACAAAAATCGTCCATCACAGATAATCGCTGTTTAGAAGAAACAACAGTTCTGGAAGGATACTCCCGAAGAAAATATGGAACTTGACTTCTTTCAGACCAAAAAGTTAGTTCTGAACCGGGTGTGCAGGTTCTGGGTCTATCCTTCGGGTTAAGAGCCTCAGATTGTTGTTAGGCTTCTAAAATCCTTAAATTTCATTTCACAAGCTCTAGTCCTTCATGAACCACGGTCATGAACCCTGCCGGAGTTGAAACTCACTTCATTCTCTCCTGGTACAGGTTGTGGGAGTCTTGTCTACCACCGGTCCTGGGACGTCATCTGTCCACCCCCGGTACTCCTTCCCCGGTCCTGGGACATCCTATGTCCTCTCCCGGTACTTTCCAGTCCAGAGACTCTTCTGTCCCTACCCATCTCTTGATTTAACGGGTCCTGGAATCTTCCATGTTCTCTACCAGTCCAGGGGCATTTCTTGTCCCCACCCATCTCTCGGTTTAGTCGGTACTGGAATTCATTTTCCCTCTTCCAGTCCAGGGACATCCAACTGTCCCCAACCATGCCTTGCTTCAGCAGGTCCTGGAATTTATTAATTAATTTTCCCTCTTCCAGCCCAGGGACATTGTCTTGTCCCCACCAATCACTTGGTTCAGTGGGTCTTGGAATTCGCTTTGTTCACTTCCAGCCCAGGGCATTTTACTATCCCCACCCATCTCTTGGTTCTGGAATTTGTTCTGTCGTCTCTCTTTATTTTGATTTGCAGTAGTAATGGCTACTAACTAGAGAAAGCAGTCTTGCACTAAAATTGAAGTTCACACCTATTGACATCAAGTTTGAATTCTTCTTGTGCCTCATATGACTAGAGATTCTTCACAGTCACATACTGGACCTGCCAAAAGCCACATTCACCATCCAACTCTTTGTTGCCCAACACTTTTACTGTGCTAGATGCCATATTCGCCATCCATCTCTTTGTTGCACAACATTTGTACTGCATGAGTTTTGTGCCGGTTTTGACTCTTTATCAACAAAAAGAATGATGCTATACCCAAAACAATCCATTAGATGGCACACTTGCGAAGGATAGGAAGCCTTCAGACTCAATACGTTCGTTTTTCCCAAGCGATTACAAACACTTTAATTTTTGCCCAGTCTCTATGCTAAAAAGACCTTGTTTAATTAAATGCACAAGGCGCAGACGGTACAGGCTCTCTCAACATTAGGCACAAATAATTAAAATACAAGCGGTCGCTTTCTGTGAGGAGACCGTGCTAACGGTGTACCATGTGCACTCCGTTGTGTTAATCTCCGGTAGCCTAGATTAACTTTATGTCTCCGTGTCACACTGCAACTGTCCGAAAGCATACACGTGGGTTACGCACCCATAGATTAAGATGGAGTTTCATTTACCTCAATGTCGCCTTACAAATCCCATCCTCATCGCCAAATGTTGTACATAAATGAAGTAGGCAGCAGGACACGTCTTCTAGTAGTTAGGTTGTATTTATTAAGTTATTAAGAATAAGTTAAGACACAGAGCAGTAATACCCCACAGCTGACCAGACCAACTGCCAGGGCTAGAATCCCAACACTCCAGATAGAATACAGCTAGGTAAGAAGATAGAAACACAGAGAAAGGACTAAGGAAGCTAAGAAACAAAGCATGAAAGTACAACAGCACCACATGGTGCCTGCCACACAGTGCATGTTTTTACAGGGGGGTCCGTTAGGAACCCCCACGGCCCACAATCAGAGGCCTGCTAAGGTCCCCAAAGTCAGTTTCTGACAGCGTTTTCATGTCAGACAGACCAAGTTTGAAAGGCCTTCAGAATCTGACATCGTTAACGGTCGGTCATAAACTGTCCATTGAGCTATACAAATTGGCTGAAATCAAATCAGATTCTCTGAGTGCCAGTCAGAACCGATTGAGAATGACGGAATGGTTCCCCTTCTGACTGCGATATTGCATTGTAATCGATTGGTCAGAATTGTTTTGGATGGCGTTGGGAGGGTGGGTTCCGACACGGTCTAGGAGAATCTGAATGTCATTCGTAGGCTTTCTGACTGATGCCGTAATCAGCCCCTAAGTGTTTAAAACAAAGCATTTACATTTAAAAAAGTGACAAATAGCAACACATTTAGTGGAGTCTTTACCAAAGCTCCTTTTTCTTCATATTCACATTAGAAAGCACTTTTTTTAATTTTGTAATTGAATTTTTTTTGTGTTGATACAGGTGTGTTTATTTTACTTAATTACTAAAAAAATAAACACATATTCATTACACATAGAAAAAAAGTTCTTGCAAGAGATAGTTACAAATGCATGCATCGAGCGCACATGTAAACAGACAATTAATAAGAAAACAAGTACAAAAGTAGATTATCTAAAATAAAATTCTGATCAATGACAGAGTTGATTTGCTTTGAGGTCAAATAGCAGCAGCAAAGGAAGGCTAGGACAAAGTAGACTTTCCACAGCCTCCTGAAAAGAAAATCTAGATTTTATTAAAGACACGGAGGCTAAGATTATGCAATCTCCTTTTATTGCCAGCTCACACAGCAGCAACAATATGAAGAATTTAGAGCATTGAGAACATTCTGAACATCTCTATGTAATCCATCACCAGGCAGCCATCTTCCCTATTTTATTGGTGCTGCAAACGAAATAAACTTTAATCCGAAGAAATTCCTGTTGAATACATCCAGGAGAGGAAAGGTTAAATCCATGGTCAAAATTGTCACACTGAAAGAAAGAATAGATAATACAATAATTTACCCGGGCGGGTATAAGTGGTGGGATAATCTTAGCCTCTGTGTCTTTAAATTAATATTTTCTTTTCAGTAGGCTGTGGAAAATCTACATTTCATGGCATGACACGGAGGCCAATATTATGCAGGTTTAAAGTGCATTCAATACATTGTCAATCACATTAGACATAGGTTTAAAATAGCAACTCTTGAACATGCTCTCATTAGACCAGTCGGCTGCCCTCAAGATGTCTTGCAAGCTCCCACCCAGGGTAAAAGCTTTGGAGGCCGAGGCTCCTCTAAGAGAATGAGCTCCAAAAACAGAGGTATCCACACCTCCTTCAGCCATAACATCTTTCACCCATCTAGCTAAGGTAGGGGAAGAAACAGCTTTGTGAGGATTTCTATGAGATATAATAAGTTGCACCATGTCTTACCTCAAATTAAGGGTCCTCCTCTCATACTCTTTCAAACATTGGACCACACACAAACTAGGATTAGCATGAAAGTAGGGGTAGAAAATGGTGGAGGAATGAGTCTTAGTCCTTCTTTTAAGATAGAAACAAACACCTTCGGGCTGATAGGTCTTACTGTTAATGTCCAGAGATCTAATATCAGACGTACCCCTAAAGGAAACCGGCATAGAAGGGTCGTGAGTTTATGAGAGAGTCTTTTGAATGACAAATGATGATTGTCACCCCAATTGTCTAAAACTTGAAGGATTAATTTAACATCCCAAAGGGAGGTGTACTTTGGGACCGGGGGTTTAAGGACCCTAATGCTTCTCATAATTTTCATTGTTAAGGTACTTTGACCTACAGGAAGTCCATCTATTAAGGAGTGACCAGCAGAAATAGCTGACCTATAGATGTTAACTGTCCTATAAGGTAATCCTGAATCAAATAATTCCGTAAGGTAGTTTACTACATGGACTACATCCGTTGAAACGGGATTGATATCCAGTTGAAGACACCAGCAAATCCATTTATTCCATGCCAGTCCATAAGCTTTTCTTGTACTATAGGCCCAGGACTCAGATATGAGTCTGAAAGTGTTTGGCGAAAGGCCAGGGATTTCCCACTGTCTCCGGAAATCTTCCAAGCCATCAGTGTGAGGGACCCTTCTTCTATTAGGGGAAGCATTTCTCCTTGAGGGCCCAAGAGTAGGGTCTTGAATTGAGTAATTAATAGGGGAAAGTCTATTGACATTTCTAAAATTACAGGGAACCATGCCTGGGATCTCCAAAGTGGGGTGACCACTATTACTGTCTCTCTGAATCTCCGGGTATGTAAGAGGAATCTGAGCAGCATGAAAAATGGCGGGAAGGCATATGGCCTCAGACCTCTCCAATTCTGTAGGAAGGCATCCACGCCAGCAGCTTGAGGGTCTGGCTTCCAGCTGAAAAAGTGAGTCAGTTGGGTATTACAAAAGGGGGTGGTGATGGATGGAGCATCTGAACCAATCAAACACTCACACCCAGTCACACCCAGTCAAAAGATCTGGGTTTGATCCATCGCCGTTCTTTAGCCCACTCTGCCACCCCAGTTCAGACATGGCTATATGCAAATCAGTCTGACCCTGTGCCTCATGGGAACAGTCCAGCCCGAACTGCCAAGCCATGCCTTCCCTGGACCGGTAACAAGCTTCCGAGGACCGGTTTCTGGCATTCCAGCCGTCTTCAGCCCGGCTTGCTTGAATCCAGTGGCCTTTTGTACCAGTTGGGTATTCAGCCTGTCTGCAAATAGATTCATGTCGAAGGGACCCCAAAGGTGATTAATGTAGAGGAATATTTCTCTATCCAATTTCCAGTTGCTGGAATCTCTGAAATTCCTGGAGAACCAGTCGGGTACTCCATCGCTGAGACCAGGTATGTGTTGTGCTACAACTGTAATCCCTCTGTTCAAACAGTACCCCAGAATTCCTTTGCTAAGTCTGCTAAGTCTTTCGAGTGTGGACCGCCCATCTTGGACACATATTGGACTGCTGAAATGTTGTCCATGCGAAGCAATACACAACATTTCATCTTCTCTTGAGTGAAACTCCAGACTGCGAAGGAGCCCGCTAGGAGTTCCAAGCAGTTGATGTGCATGTTTTTCTCCTCTTCCGACCAATGTCCCCCCGTCGAAGCCTGTCAGCACCTTGCGCACCAACCCTTTAAGCTTGCATATGAGTCTATCACTAGATCGGGCTCCTCCCCGAAGATCGCTCTCCCGTTCCAAGCCTGTGCGTTCTTGAGCCACCATTCTAATTCTTCCCTTGACTCTTGATCTAAGGACAATATTTGGGAGTATGAATGATTTATATGTAGACACCTCCTTTTCAGTCTCTGAAGGGCGTGGTAGTAGAGAGGACCAGGGAATATGGCTTGGATGGTGGAAGATAAGAGACCTAGGATTTTCGCAAGGTCTTTCAGAGAAATGCGCTTTGCCAGTAGGATTTTCTTTATTTCCTTTCTCAGTTTTTTTAACTTGTCTCTGGGAAGGCGAAGTTCCGTGTGAAGGGTGACTACCACGAAACCCAAGCATTGAGTGTCTTGTGCTGGGATGAGGCAAGACTTTTTCTGATTGATCACAAACCCCAGTATCTCTATTGCCAATTGAGTATGAAGGGATACGATTTCTTTTGATTGGCCCATCAGGAGGATATCGTCCAGGTAGATAATTAATCTCACCCCACTTGCCCTTAGCCATGCTGTTATCGGTCTGAGTACTTTTGTGAAGCACCAGGGTGCTGAAGAGATACCGAAGGGGAGACTTGAGAATTCCCATGTCTTGCCTTGCCATGTTAAACGGAGGTATTTCTGATGAGGAGGCTAAATGGGGATAGTAAGATAGGCATCTTTGAGATTTATTTTATTTATTTTATGTTCTTGTATAGCGCAAGAATCGACCCCTTACGAGGTATCTCCGCGCTTTGCTCGCAAGATGGAGTAGTAGCTATAGAACAGAGAAAGTGGATGAACACTGATGGAAGGAGTATTTAGTCTTCCTGGAATAATACAGTTTTTAATTTCTTCCTGAAAGAGAAGTGATTGTTGGTTTGTCTGAGGTCAGCTGGGAGGTTGTTCCAGAGCTTGGGCCCTACCAGAGAGAATGCTCTGCCCCCTTGTCTGGTTTTTTTAACAAGAGGGGTTTTGAGTAGCAGTTGATTGCTTGACCGCAAGGCTCTGTCAGGTTTATATACCGGTAGCTTTTGGACCAGGTAGTCAGGACCTTTCCCGAACAAGCACTTGTGGACAAGGCAGCAGATTTTGAATTTGGTGCGTTGTCTTATTGGCAGCCAGTGCAGTTCACGCAGCAGGGGTTTAGAGGGAGTTCTGGGGGGGGCATTCAGAACGAGTCTTGCTGCAGTGTTTTGGACTACTTGGAGGCGATTTATGGCACTTTCATTTGCTTGGATAAGGAGTCCATTACAGTAATCAATTTTACTGATCACCATGGTCTGCACTAGGGTCTTTCTGTAGTTGTCAGAAAGGTAGGGGAAGACTCTTCTTAATAGGCCGATGGTGTGAAAGCAAGACCCAGCAACTGCATTCACGTGTTCCTTCATGGTAAGGTCCCGATCCAGTTTCACCCCTAGATTTTTTACTGTGAGTTTAGGGGTGGGTACTGGTCCCAAGTCAAGGGGCCACCAGTCGGGGGACCACAGTAAGGATGCTTTCCCAAAAAGCATTAGCTCCGTTTTTCCAACGTTGCATTGGAGGCGGTTGACAGCCATCCAATTAGAGATGGCCCTCATTCCTTCTGCAAAGTTGTCCCTGACGTTGGAGTTGAAGGAATGGAAAGGATAGAGGAGCTGGGTGTCGTCAGCGTAAGACACCGGGGTGAATCCATATTTTCTCACAATCTCCGCGAGGGGGGCCACGTACACATTGAACAATGTGGGGCTTAGGCATGAGCCCTGTGGCACCCCCTTCGTGAGCAACCTGGAAGCAGAACGGTAGGGTCCCAGGCTGACGGATTGTGAGCGCCCGGACAGGAAACTCTCCAGCCAAGAGAGGGCTTGGCCTCCTATGCCCACGCCCTGTAGACGGCTCGTGAGGATCTTATGGGACACCGTATCAAATGCGGCCGACAGGTCTAACAGCACCAGAATCATTGAGCCTCCTCTATCCTGTGACATCTTGATGTTATCGGTCACAGTGAGAAGAGCAGATTCGGTGCTGTAGTTGGGCCTGAACCCAGATTGGGAATGGTCCAGGCCCCCTGTCGCCTCAATGAACCTAGACAAGTGGATGTTGACATGTTTTTCGGCCAATTTACTCAGGAGGGGCAACAAGGAGATGGGGCGGAGGTTGGAGAGTTCTGTCCATGGGGAGGTGGTATTTTTGCGAATAGGATTCACCACTGCCTCTTTCCATTGTTGGGGAAGTTTGCCTTCTGTATAGGAGAGGTTCAGGACTCTCTGAATAGCGGGACTGAGGTAGGTGGAGAGCATGTTCGTCACTCTGGGGGGAAGAAGGTCAAGAGGGGACCCTGTTTTTGTGGTATTTAATAAGGATTTTATCTCATCCTTAGAGATTTCCGGAATCTTTGTGAAAGTTTCTGAATTGGTTTGTGGACAGGGAGCGTGAAGCGTCTCTGTGTTGTTGGGGTGTTTGGCCAGTATTTTTTTATAAATGATATCAATTTTTTCCTCGAAAAATAGGGATATTTTGTTGCACAAATCCTGCGAAAAAGTGTCAAGACTTTCGCAGGCTGTGGGGTTGGTGAAACTTCTTAAGATTTTATAAAGTTCTCTGGTAGAATTGTCTGCACCGTCAATTTGGGACTGTAAGCTAGTTTTCCGAGCCTTTTTTATGTTGTTGTAATAGGAGGAGGCAGCTTGCTGATAGAGCTCTTTACTTTCGCTGGAGTGGTTCTTCCTCCATTGTTTCTCTAGCTTTCTACACTTTTGTGAGATCTAGTCTTGTTGTCCAATCCCCTTTTCTTAGGATTTCACTTACGAGGTAAATGCCCTCCATTTTGAAGTGGCAGTAAACTACCCATTCGTTCAAATCTTTTAAATGTATGACAGGTCTCATCTCTTTGTTCTTTTTCTCTACCAGAAATATGTTGCTGATTGTTAGAAAGGCGATCCTAGGGGGAGGCAGAAGTTGCCTGGCCGACCACCCCGAGATCCACCTCTCCTTCTGGAGTTGGCCGAGCGCCGTCGAGAGGCCTCCTGGCGGGGTTCCTCTCCTAGAATCGTACAGCCGAGCAATCCCACCACTACAAATGGACACCACACAAGGATAGATTCTTAGAGTCTTTATCAGCAATCAAGGCAGGTTCTTTCAGCAATAGGTACAAATGGATCGAGGAATCCTTAATGTCTCGGTAACTGTGGGAATAGGGTAGCGGGACAGTCTTAGTACCAGCCTGGCACCGGGATAACCTACACTCAGCCCTCGGTCCTCGAGCTGGGGGGTTCCGCAAGGTCAGGCCCCGACGTCGTCCGCAGGTCTCCGAGATGGTTCAGCAGGGTTGGGCCGCGGCAGCGCCAGCAGGGCTCCGTAGGTGGTTTAGCGAGGTCGGGCCGCAGCAGCGCCAGCAGGGCTTCAAAGATGGTTTAGCGAGGTCGGGCCGCGGCAGCGCCTGCAGGTCTCCGAAGGTGGTTTAGCGGGGTCGGGCCGAGCCAGCGCCAGCAGGGCTCCGAAGATGGTTTAGCGAGGTCAGGCCGTGGCAGCGCCAGCAGGGCTCTGAAGATGGTTTAGCAAGGTTGGGCCGCCGCAGCGCCAGCAGGGCCCCAAAGATGGTTTAGCGAGGTCGGGCCGCGGCAGCGCCAGCAGGGCCCCAAAGATGGTTTAGCGAGGTCGGGTCACGGCAGCGCCAGCAGGGCTCCGAAGGTGGTTTAGCGAGGTCGGGCCACGGCAGCGCCAGCAGGGCTCTGAAGATGGTTTAGCGAGGTCGGGCCGCGGCAGCACCATCAGGGCTCCGAAGATGGTTTAGCGAGGTCGGGCAGCGGCAGCGCCAGCAGGGCCTCAAAGATGGTTTAGCGAGGTTGGGCCGCGGCAGCACCAGCAGGGCCCCAAAGATGGTTTAGCGAGGTCGGGCAGCGGCAGCGCCAGCAGGGCTCAGAAGGTTTCAGGGTTCAAAGTGGCGAGTTCTTCTCAGGGTCTGCCGAGATTCCACCTGCAGGGCTCTCGACTCCAGGATACAACTACCGACCCAGTCCAGAGCTGCCCCAGATATAGGTCTGCAGTCCTTTGATGTCCGGACCCTCGCGCCTGGGGGTCAGAGGGGCCGGGATGAGAGTGTCCAGACACCCCGCAGGGGCGTGGAGCCAGCGCCCAGGGAGGCCGGAGGGCGATCAAAACCAGGCGTCCGGGGACGGCTGGAGGGCCATCGAAACTCTCCTGATCCTTGATCTGTCAAGTGGCCGTTTATCCCCTGGCCGGATCTTGGTGCCTCGATGTCGGGGCTTTGCTGGGGCCACGACCGAGGTCGGGCCGAGGCCACGGGGCCGGAAAAGGAGGGTCCAAGATGGAGTCGGGGCCTGAGCTGGTGGCCGGGGTAGGGGTTGGACCAGCAGAGTGGTGCGAGTAGGGGTCGCCGTGTTCCGGAGGGGGAGAGCCGGGGGTCACCAGGAGTGGCGGCTCTCGTGAAGGTTGGAGGGGGGATAGCTTCAGGCCGGAGGACAGGGGTCGATGTCGTCCAGGGCCCGCCATGTGAGAGGAGTGGGACCACGCCATGAGGCCGGGTCCAACACTGATAAATCCACCCTTGAGGTGAGTTGCTTCCCTGATGGCACCCTTGGCCAGTAAGTCTTGTACCTCTTTTGTTACTAGATCTGAGTGTTCTCGTGAGAATGTTATTTCCCTTGGGATTTTGTTTTGAAAGGGAGTGTCTATGAATTCTATATGGTACCCTTTGACCGTTTATAAGACCCAGGGGTCTTTTGTCACAATGTTCCAGTTTCCAGAGATTTGGGCAAGTCTGCTTCCCACCTTTATGGGGAAAGGTAAAGGGTCTTTGAGGTGACGTACCTGCTGAGAATCCTCTCTGTCTTCTATCACCTCGGTTGTTCCTGAAGCGACCTCCTCTTTGTCTTTGTGGATAGAAGTTGGAGTAGCTATAGGGATGGAAGGATCTATTCCCCCGTGCGATGAAGGGCCTGGAGGAAGCCATACCTCGGCCAGGGAACGGACCCCTTGTTCTTCCGGCCCTTCCAACAACACGGTTGTTGAAAATTTTTTGATTTCCTTTTGTGATTTTTGTATGGAACTGAAAATTCCAACAAATTTGGCCATTATCCCTATAAAGTTGGCCTTGAGAAGAAGCTCCTCCTTCTTTATTTGCGAGCCCTATTAGTTTGGGGTCCAACTCTACAAGGATGCTTTTGCTTCTCTCATTTGATAGGGCCGTGTTTGCGTTTCCAAGAAGGCAGACTGCTCTCTGTGTCCTTTGTCTCAATTCTTTGGGGTTGACTCTGCCATCGCTTAAGTAGGCTGACTCAGCCGTCTTAAAAAACTTTTGTAAACTTTCCAATAATGTCAAGCAGCCTGTCTTGGCAGGACTTTAGCCCTCTGTCTAGGCTTCTTCTAGGGTCTTTTCCGCCCTTATTAATAAAAGACACCACTTTGGGGTCTAGTTCGGGGGTCTTAGCAATCATATCTGGGAGAGATGGGCGGGGGCATTCGGATCGTAGGTGAGCTCTAACCTCTTTCGGTATCTCCCTCCTCAGCCAAAAAGTAATGTATTTGGCAACATGTTGTGAGGGGGTCCATTCGGGAGGGAGGGGATAATTTATCATCTGAGGGTCGAACATGTTATCCCCAAATGGGTCCAGGATTTGAGACCCAGAGGCCAAAGATGCCTCATCCGATGTCCCTTTTTCCTCGGTGAGTGTGTCTTCATAATCAGAATTGAATTCAGAAGAGCAAGACATTTCAAGTTCTGGTTGGTAGGACTGATCCTCATCAGAATCGCTGTCTATAGGGACAACCGGGCCGTCATGGCCATCCGCAGTGTCGAGCACACTGAGTCTATCACTGTGGAAAAAGGTAGGGCCGATGACCTTTTTCAAAGTTGCCCGGCGCTAACCGCCTCTATTACCACTCAATTTACCAAACAAAGAGGCAGGCGCTGGAGACTGGAAGGCAGGAAACAGAAGTTTTATTCCGACGGAGCAGAACACATCAAATCAGACAACAGGGTATCTTCTCGAGGTGCTCTAATCGCATCTCTGAGGCCTCGCCTCTTATACATAGGTTTATGATCTTTATTACAGTTTATTGCATGTGGCACATTCTTGCAAATGCTTTGAAGTACGGAAAGGCATTCTCGGAATCCCCGCTTCAAGCCCGTTCCCACAAACATTTACAGTAGGAGTCCCCACCCCAGTCACAACAGGTGACGATTGTCGCGCAGCTGGACATTCCGCCGATTCACGGAATGTATGTGGTCGATCGGATCTCATGGGGTGGGGGCTTTGATCAACTTGTGGATCCTTTGATGGGAGAAGGTTCCTACTGTATGGGGGGGCAATAAACAGCATCCGCAGGGCCAGGTGGCGGCCTGGGAACGAGCAGGACAATCGGGCACAGAGGAAAGGGGGTTTTATCAAAGGACCCGGGATCATGAAAGGAATGGAGGGAGGTGTTGAGCTGGGAACAGGATGGGGTTCCGAGGCAGGGTTGCGCTGAAGAGGGGTATATGGCCCAAGCATGTGAGAGCGGGGGCTGTCAGCGCGCGGGGGATGCCCGCGAGGTCAGGAGAGAGAGAGAGAGACGCGCTGGCTATCGGTGATGGGCAGAGAGGTCATGGCAGTTAAAATGGTTGCCGCTTACGCGCACGAATGGGCCCCAAAAAGGGAGCAAGATGGCGCCGATAATGTTGACACTGCAAACTAGATTTTAACAGTCCTCCCTTTTCAACATATCTAGCCAGCTTGTCTACTCGATGTCGAACTGCATCAGATTCCTAACCTCGACATCATACAGTGCTCTCATGCGTTCTTTTTCAAAGTCCACAGTCTTAGGGCAGATACAATTTGTACATAGTGAACACAGAGACGGCAGGCATTGAATTCCTCAGCAGAACCCACATATTACAACCACAGGAATCAGGATAATAGTAAACAGTCTCCGAGTCCAGCCCCAGTTCTTAACAGTACTCCAGAACGATCCACCAAGCGACCATTCTTCTTGCTCCTGGTGAACTTCTGAGGAGAGTCTGTGGAGATGTTCGATAGCTTTGTACACTGAGGGTGAATTGTCCGGTATATATGTACAGCAGCTGGACCCAATAATGCGGCATGCTCCACCACGATCCGCTAGAACCACATCTAGAACAAGGCGGTTCTGGAGAGCCACCAGGCGGACCGCTTGAAGCTCGGCTGTATTGTTTGCAAGGATGCCAGCTGTGATGTTCATTGTTGTCTCGACTGCCTGAGTCAAATATCGGATGGCACGGCTGTTTGCCATCCGGCCCCAGAGGGGAACAAGTCCCTTCATTGCATCGAGGAACTGTGCTCCTGTGGAGTCGGCTTGTTCAATGTCCTTGGCTCGTTTTTGTCTATGGTGATTCGCTGGAGCCACATAGGTCGGAGGAAGGATGAAGGAGATAAAACAGGTGCCCCCCCAGCCTTTGGGGAGCCAGGTGTAGGCTTTTGTGCCGCAAACAAAGTACATGTTTGGAGAGGATACAAAGGAAGGTGGATCGGTGGAGTCCAAAGTTCTGGTGATGCGGCAGGCACTACGGCCCACCAGCTGTGTCCCAAGCCCTTCTATGCACATAAGGCCTGTGACGTTGATGACGGATAGGGCCACAGTCGGGGTGGCAGCTGTTCGTTTCCGGAGGTAGGAGAAGGTGGGTCTGGTCGGATTGTTAAACACCTGCATTTCGATTCGTTCTTTGACAGGGATGTCCATGTGGATGGAGTCGTTGGAGGTCTGCGGGCAGAAGTGTGTCTTCGTTTTGTTTCGCCAGACCTCATGAAAGAAATGCGTCATAGTTTTGCTGGAGGTGGCATTATCCCTATAGCTCTCTTGCAAGAGGATCAGCCAAGCGAGGCAGGAGCCGTGAATTGAGAAGGGTGAAGGGATGAAGGGTATCGAATGTCCAGTGGCGTGGGGTAGCAACCCACAGATCCAGCAGTTGGTGGCATTGGTGGCAAGATTGTGCTGCAGTTGCACGAAGGAGTTGTTCCAAAACTCCTTTCGCCTTTCTCTGAGTTGGGGTGAAAGAGAAATCAGATAATGTTCCTTCATGGTGGTAGGCTGTGCAGTGGTCAGGAATGTCTCATGAGCGGGTGCATTTTCTTCCACAATCCAGAGGGTGGTCATGAGGAGGAGGCAAAAGAGGATCGCGATAAAGAGTGCACTTGTCTTTGAACTGTGGATTTTGTCAGTCTTTGGGTTTTTGTAGTGAATCTTCGGATGTCCGGTTCTTCCATCATTTTCTTATTGGGCGCTTCCATCACCTTCTTATCAGGCGCTTCCATCACCTTCTTATCGGGTGCTTCCATCATCTTCAAGGGAGCTCGGTAGCGGGCAGAACCAAAAACCTCATCTGGCTTTCTCTCCTGACAGCCTTTGTAGTGTTAGTGTTAGGCCACCGATCTGAGAATTATGACTTAGTCGATGGTCTGCTTAGCCGAAACTCCCTTCTTTCGTTGCAGGTTATACCCTTCTCTGGATGGCACGGTGGGGTCAGGAACCTTTGCTAGTTCGAGTGTCTCTGTGTCAGGATAGCAGTTCAGTGATGGTCGGTCTTTGTTCAGGAGCTCTTCCTGGGTGGTCACGTCTTCGGTCGCCGTCAGAGTCGGGGGGGATCCGTTTGCAGTGGTGCGCATGTACCCAAGTCCGTTTTCTCTCCACTCAAAGAGCTGTTCGGGTGGTGAGGAGGACTTGCCAGGGGCCCATCCACCGGGGTTCCAGACTCTTGGCACGCTGAAAATTTCTTATGAGCACGTAGTCCCCGGGTTGCAGGTTGTGTTCGGGACCCCTGGAAGCATCAGGGATGGCATGCAGCACCTGTTGGTGAATGACAGACAGAGTTTCAGTCAATTTATACAAATAATCAGACATTAGGACGTCCGGGACGTCATGAATGGAAGTCGGTTTTGGTGCAGACCAGACGCTCATGGGTCGGCCGAAAACGACCTTGTAAGGTGACAAGTGGTGTTTGGTGGGGGTGGAACGCATTGATAGCAATGCCAGTGGGAGAGCGTCTGGCCATTTCAGTCCTGTGGTAGCCACTATCTTAGCTAGTTTTAGTTTTAGTATGGCATTGTATCGCTCAACAAGTCCAGCAGACTGGGGGTGGAAGACTGCGTGGAACTTCTGTTTTACACCCAGCCCCTTCAAGATGAGCTGGATAACTTCGGCTACGAAGTGGGGGCCATTGTCGCTCCATAAAATTCGGCAAAGGCCGTAGCGAGGGAAAAATTCCTTCAATAGTACTTTTGCAGTGGCCATAGCAGTGCACGGGTTGGATAGGCTTCCACCCATTTGCTGAATGCACACTCCACAACAAGTACGTATTTCAGGCCTTGGCATCTGTCTAGCTGGATGTAGTCCATCTTCAGGACTTCAAATGGGTGATTGGGAACCCCAAACCCTCCCCGGGGTACTACAGTTCCTTTCCCAGGGTTATGTTGCAAGCATATCAAGCATTGTTGGACCAGACGTTTGGCGGAGTCTGTGATTTTGTCGTTGTGCGAAACTCTGGAGACAAGTTCGATCATGGGGGCTGATCCTATGTGTGCAGGGGAGTGTGCCATAGTCAATATGGGAATCAGGTATGAGTCAGGTAGCAACCATTTGTTCGTGTCTTTTGTTCGCCAGAAGCCTTCATCGTCTTTCAGTCCCATCCGTGCCCATTCAGTCAATTCGTGTTGTGAGCTGGCCATTTGAATGTCCCTAATCGTGTCCCTAGCGTCGGTCCATTTCTCTGCTTGAGACCTGGTCACGTACATGCGTGTCGTCGTCCTATTCTCGGCTGTGGTCCGGGCAGTTATGTCAGCTAGTGCATTTCCCTGTACAATAATGTCTGTCACCTTCTTGTGTGCCTGGCATTTGATGACTGCAAGTCGTTTGGGGAGGAGGACGGCTTCGATCAGCGCGGAGACTAGATCTCCGTCTAAGATGGGAGTGCCGTGTGAGGTCAAGAATCCCCTTTCCTTCCAAAGGAGCCCAAAATGGTGAACCATCCCGAAGGCATACTGGCTGTCAGTGTAGATGTTTGCTGTGGTTCCTGCTGCTAGGATGCATGCTCGCGTCAGGGCAATTAGTTCTGCTGCCTGGGCAGATATTTGTGTGATGCTGGCTGTCTCTACTACGGTTCGGGCTGTGGTAACTGCATAAGCAGCTGAGGTGGTGCCATCAGGGAGTTTGATGCAAGAGCCATCCACCCACAGCTCTCCATCAGGGTCAGGAAAAGCCGTGTCTCTGAGGTCAACCCTACTCCTGGTCTGTTCGTCCGTGAGGGTCACACAGTCATGTACAGGGGACACATTGGGATCATTCTCCGGTAGGGGCAACAAAGTTGCCGGGTTCAGTGTGGTGCATCTTTTCAGAGTAATATGGGGTGCAAGCAGAGTCAGTTTGTATCCAGTCAGTCGTGCACTCATCAGGTGTTGCGTCTTAGTTTGGTTCAGGAGGGAGTCAACTGCATGGGGTACTAATACCATGAGGGAATTCGAGAGCACGATCCCCTCACTTTGTCGGATAGAGATAGCAGCGGCAGCTACAGCTCGAAGGCAGGCAGGCAAGGCTCTGGCTACGGGGTCAAGAGTGGCAGCGAAGTAAGCGCATGGTCGTTGCTTTGGGCCAATGGACTGGGTCAATACAGATAAAGCACACTCCTTCCTTTCGTGAGTGTAGAGGGAGAAGGGCTTCGTGTAGTCGGGGGTTCCTAGGACAGGGGCCGTACAAAGGGCATCTCGTAGTTCTATGAAGGAGGATTGGCATTCAGGGGTCCAAGGGAGTGGGAAGGGGACATCTTTAGCTAGTAGAGAAAGCAGCGGTTTCACAATGAGGCTGAAGTTTGGCAGCCACTGCCGACAGAAGGAGGTGAGGCCTAGTAGGGAGCGGACTTGTTTCTGAGTCTTGGGGACAGGGGTCTCTAGAATGGTTTGGACTCGGTCAGGAGTAAGTTTCCTTCCGTCTTTGGACAGAAGGTGGCCTAGGTAAGTGACCTGGGGTTGGCAGAATTGCAGC
This sequence comes from Lissotriton vulgaris, assembly GCF_964263255.1. Lineage (NCBI taxonomy): Eukaryota > Metazoa > Chordata > Amphibia > Caudata > Salamandridae > Lissotriton > Lissotriton vulgaris. The sequence continues at coordinate 1,151,804,378 of NC_141698.1, forward strand.
TTCTTTTTGGAGACCTTGTGGCCATTTTCCGCAAGGAAGTGCAGGAGTTGGATGGTGGCTGTGACTGCAAGTGGAGTGGTGTCGGCCGCCAAGAGGATATCATCAACGTACTGTATCAACACCACTCCATCGGGTAACTGGAGTTGTCTCTTGAGGGCCTGACTGTGGATGCTGGGGCTTTCTGTGTAGCCTTGGGGTGCTCGACAGAATCTATATGAGCGGGCTTTTAGGGTGAAGCCAAAGAGGTATCGGCTGTCTGGATGGATGGGGATAGAAAAGAAAGCATTCTTGAGGTCAATGACAGTGAAAGTGGTGGCAGTAGAAGGAATCAAAGTCAGGATAGTGGTGATGTCTGAGACCACGGGGTACTGGGGTACAACTACTTTGTTGATCTCTTGAAGGTCGATGATGAAGCGATACGCTTTCTTATCTCCCTCTCCTTGTTTCTTTATGATGGGTAAGATAGGGGTGTTGCAAACATTGCTAACCACTTCCTCTACCACTCTTGCGTCTATCAGTGACTGAATAATTTTTACCAGTGCCTTCTGGCCCTCGGGCGATATCCGATATTGTGGAAGTTTCGGGAGTATTGCGTCCGGTCGAACAGTGATGTGCACTGGGTCGATCATCATGCGTCCTACGTCCGAATCTGTCTTGGCCCACAGATACGGAGGCAGAGTGTCAAGTAGGGATGAGTCAGTGTCAGTGATGGAAAACATGCGTCGGGAAGGGCAATGTCTGAGCAGAGTTGGGTTGTCGTACAGAAAAACTCGAACTCCGTCTTGTGAACATCTAATAGTAGCTCGGAAATGTTTCAGCAAGTCAAGTCCCATAATGGCGTCAGGAGTATTGGCGGAAAGCAAAAACGTCGTGTCAGTTGTGTTGTTCTCTAAGTTGAAGGAGATCTGTGTAGACAAAGGGTTAGTGGAGGGCGTTCCATCGAAACCTATAGATGTTACAAGCGAGCCAGACAAGGGTGCCCTTGGAATCAGTCGTTTAGATAACGCACTACGTGTCATGCCAGTGTCTACCAGAAATGGAGACTTTGTACCCAGGACCTTAGCGGTGACATAGGACCTTGCTGGTCAACATAGAGCTCGACTGGATCCCTCCCTTGCCCTAGGCAGTCCTATGCGAAGTCGCGGGCATCGTCGCAGTCAGACTGCTGGTACTGTAAATGTAAATGTATAGGCATTTATATAGCGCACTACTTACCCGTAGGGTCCCGAGGCGCTTCAACCGCTGCGAAACCCTTCCTGGCTTCCCTGAGAGATGGTCCCTTAATGGGTATCTCCAGGGTGAGAGCAGGCATCCCCGGCGGTCTGGTGGGGCCGTTAGTAAAGATGAGGCAAGCTAATGCCCAGAGTTGCCGAGTGTGATCGCTGATCAGAGTGGGCACCGAGGCGAGAGAATTATCGAGTCCACTGACCCTGGTCCATAAACCTGCCGCGCCGGGAATTGAACCCTGGTCCCGGGCCGTCCTCTGCTCTCGGGTCTGCCGCCTCTAACCAGTGAGCCACACTACTTCAAAGTCCTGTCGGGGACGGTCAAATGTATTCGGTCTGTTTGATATATCGTTATTTGTGTCATTCGTGGACCCCCGTTGCTGCCCTCTATTTCTCGGTCCACCCGCTACGTCCTTGGGGTCCCTATTTCTGTTCATCTCCATCAGAACCGGACACTGGGATTTCCAATGGCCGAATCCTTTGCAGAATGCACACTGGTCCTCGCTAATGTCTCTACGTCCAACATGGGGTGTCGGGGTATGGTCTTTAGGGGGTGCGTTCCTAGGGACATTTGTCTGGTAGTTCCCCTTGTATTGCTCTCGTCCTATAGTCACCCCTTGCAACTGCGCAATCATCACCCTTTCTTTTAAGTCTTTCTTCTTTTTCTCTGTCGCTCTATCTTTTTCATTTTTCTGGTGCTCGTAATATTGGGCCATCTGGAGGATAGCCGCGGGTTTGGAGGCTGACCAACTACTCTCGCTGGCCTGCAGTTTCTGAGAGACCTCCTGCGACAGACCTTTTACATAATTCTGGACAAACAGATGGTGTCCGGTTGCAGTGGTCATGTCCTGGCCACTGTAATCGGAGAATACCGTTTCAAACCGGGAGAAGTATTCCGATACGTCTTCCTGGGGTTTCTGATGGCACGCCGTTACTATCGACCAGTCCACTTTCTTTTCTGGGATCAGGGTTTTCAATTTCTGTACAATTTTGTCGGGGAGGTCTAAAATGGATTTTAAAGGCTTCTGTCCAGGTTCTTGTTGCCTATCTATGCCATCGAGTTGTGACCAGGTATGTCCGAACAGCTCAAGGTGGTCAACTTTCCGGATTTGCTTCCACACATCAGCTGGCAGACATAACCCGAAAAACAAGTCGATGTCAGCCAGGGTCATAATCGTTGAACCTAGGGCTGTACCTAATTCAGTGTAGAAGGCAGTGGGGTTTTTACGTAAATTGGGCAGAGACTTCCGGAACGTTAGAATATCTTGCCAATCCCATGGCTGGTAGACCCAGTTGTACACTACCCTCCCTCTTGCATCTTGGTGGTTGACGTCATCGTGTGTTCCTAGACCTCGTGGGGGAACCCAGTAGGGGGCAGCCTCTCTTATTGGCATCATGGTGCTAGCTCGCTCAGTTCGGGATTCGGTCGCTATGGGTAGGTTTAGCTTCCGATTCTTGTTCAGTGAGGTGGCGGAAAACCTCAAGCGTACGCATAAGGAGGTCCGTCACGTCACACTCGCCCTCATCCCCAATATCGACCTTTCTATACAGAGTTGTTAGGCTCTCGGGACCTTTGTCTCGATATCGGTCCTCATACGCATTCAGGGCATGATAACACAGTCGTACGGCAAAGTGTCGTCTGTGGCTCCCTGCATATGAGTTGAACATATCCGTGATGTGCTCCTCACCCTCCTTTCTTTCTACCAGTGTCATTACTATCTTGTCAATCCCTGCTCATCTTTGCTTAACCTGTTCGTTCTCGTGGAATCTTTCTTTCGGGCCTCTGGGTCATCTAACACTGTCGTTTGTGCTGTATCTAGTACAAGGGGTTCAGCCGGCGCGGAGGCCATGGGGACCGAAGCTCTGGTACTATTCTCGTCTGTGCTCGGGGGTAGTGAGTGCTGTGCTAAAGGTTGGGAAGGGGCATATGGAGGGGGCATGTAGATGATCGGAGGACCTAACAAGAGATCATCGTTGGCTCGCTGTTTCGAGGGTAATTCAGGGTAGAGCATAGAGGGTGTTCTAACCGGACACTGACTTGATGTCCCTACCTCTTGTTTCTGTTTGGCTTCTTCTCTCTCCTTTATCTCTTCTTCTAATTTCTTAGCAGCTAGGTGGGCTGCCTTTCGCAGCTCTTTTCCCAACCTACTTTCATTTCTCTTTTTACGTTGTTCAATTTCTTTGCGCCACATGCCGAGACTATCAAGCATAGTGGGCGTTGTCTTGTGTTTCCCAAGGGCTGTTTCTAGCGTGCTTATTTTATCCTCATCGAAGGATCCTATCAGTGGCCACTGACTTTTCTGTAGGGGTGGGCGGCCAGCTACGCTCCATGCACGGAGTGTGCGTAGTGCCGCCTACTCCGCATTTTTCGGAGCTGGCGGAGCCAGGCGGCACTACGCACGCTCCGCAGACGGAGCTTAGCTGGCCGCCACCTGCCTCCCTCCCGCCCTCCCTAAATACTTTCAAATAAAGGAATGAAATAATTTAAAAAGCACTTACCTTGCCGCCGCTGCCCGCCGCGTCCCCGGGGCTCGTTATCTTCCGTCTTCCATCTTCTTTAGTAATGCGCATGCGCGGGCGGCCGCGCATGCGCATTTTCACGAGAAAATGCGCATGCGCGGCCGCCCGCGCATGCACATTACTAAAGAAGACGGAAGATAGCGAGCCCCGGGGACGCCGCGGGCAGCGGCGGCAAGGTAAGTGCTTTTTAAATTATTTCATTCCTTTATTTGAAAGTATTTAGGGAGGGCGGGAGGGAGGCGGGTGGCGGGGATGGCAGCCAGTGGTTTTGCGGAGTGGGGCAACGTGGAGTGCGGAGGTGGGCGTAGTTTCTCGCCCACTTCGCGTAGCTCCGCGAAGCCCCACTCCGCCAACTCCGCCCAGGGCTACTTTTCTGATCCTTCTTCGTGTATTTATGCCACAGCTTGCTATAGGCTATAGCAATCAATCCATGCTTCATAAACATGTCCTTATTAGGGGTGCCTTCCAGTGGAGCCGGATGGTTCATCTCTAATAAGCGGTCCGGGCTAAACAGGCTACCAATCAGTGGGGAGAAGATAGGCATGACGGATTACAACGGGGACAAAAGTCTGCACTACCTATCTTATCACTGCGTGCAAAGACTTGACAGAATATTTCTATTATTCGTTATTTGCAGGCAGTGAATACCTCAAAAGAACCAATATCGAACAGTCAATGTTCGGTCAATCAAACAATCAATGGGGAGAATAAGAAGGCACGACGGGTTACAACGGGGACAAAAGTCTGCGTTACCTACCCTTTCACTACCTGCAAAGAGAGAACCTGTTCTTGCCTGTTTGCAGACAGAGAATCTCCAGAAAACAATCCGCGAACAACAGTTCGGGCCAAACAATCAATCAGTGGGGGAGGAAGATAGGCACGACGGATTACAACGGGGACAAAAGTCTGCGTTACTTATCCTTCGCTACCTGCAAAGAGAGAACCTGTTCTTCTCCGTTTGCAGACAGTGAATCTCCAAAAAGAACCAACAATTCAAAGAGTAATACTAGTATTTTCCAAATCAAACAATCATTTCGCAATTTGTCGTGTTACACGACCTTACCCGGACCGCATGGACAGTTTCTTGTCTTCCGAATCCAGCGCCCGATCGTCCTCTATTCTTCGTGACCGTCGCGGCACTCCTGATGGTTCCCAGTCAGGACCGTAGATCACTCGAGAGAGAGGTCTGTTCGGAACCAGTGAAGTTCGGATGATCGGCTGTCAGACGAGGGTCTATCGGACAGGAGCTCTCCCGATCTTTGCAGTCGTTCACTCTATCGTCAGGACCTCTACCACTGGATCCACGAGTCGCTGATGGGCCCCACTTTTGGGACACCAATTGTGGAAAAAGGTAGGGCCGATGACCTTTTTCAAAGTTGCCCGGCGCTAACCGCCTCTATTACCACTCAATTTACCAAACAAAGAGGCAGGCGCTGGAGACTGGAAGGCATGAAACAGAAGTTTTATTCCGACGGAGCAGAACACATATAATCTGACAACAGGGTATCTTCTCGAGGTGCTCTAATCGCATCTCTGAGGCCTCGCCTCTTATACATAGGTTTATGATCTTTATTACAGTTTATTGCATGTGGCACATTCTTGCAAATGCTTTAAGGTATGGAAAGGCATTCTCGGAATCCCCGCTTCAAGCCCGTTCCCACAAACATTCACAGTAGGAGTCCCCACCCCGGTCACAACAGGTGACGATTGTTGCGCAGCTGGACATTCCACCGATTCACGGAATGTATGTGTTCGATCGGATCTCATGGGGTGGGGGCTTTGATCAACTCGTGGATCCTTTGATGGGAGAAGCTAACTACTGTATGGGGGGGGGCAATAAACAGCATCCGCAGGGCCAGGTGGCGGCCTGGGAATGAGCAGGAAAATCGGGCACAGAGGAAAGGGGGTTTTATCAAAGGACCCGGGATCATGAAAGGAATGGAGGGAGGTGTTGAGCTGGGAACAGGATGGGGTTCCGAGGCAGGGTTGCACTGAAGAGGGGTTTATGGCCCAAGCATGTGAGAGCGGGGGCTGTCAGCGCGCGGGGGATGCCCGTGAGGTCAGGAGAGAGAGAGAGAGAGAGACGCACTGGCTATCGGTGATGGGCAGAGAGGTCATGGCATTTAAAATGGCTGCCGCTTACGCGCACGAATGGGCCCCAAAAAGGGAGCAAGATGGCGCCGATAATGTTGACACTGCAAACTAGATTTTAACATCACCAGCGTCATCCGGTACATTTTCAATGACCCCTTTTGATTTTTTAGATTTTTCATGAGGATGGTCATCTGATGGTCTTTTCTTTTAAGATTTGTTTTGCCAAGAGGAGCAACCAGGTGCGTCGCTAGGTTGGTTGGAAAGTAATTCTAACTTTTTATTGATGTGTTCATCCAGCGACCCCATCAGCTTACCTAGAGCCCTATTTAAAAGAACTTCTAATCTATCTTGAAGTACTAAATCTAACTCTTGTTCTTGTTCTGTCATTTTCCTTTTTTTAAATTTATTTATTATATTTATTATAAATTAATTAAGTCAGTATTAAAGAGATAAGTTAATAATAAACAAATAATCGGTTAATTTTGTTATTATGGAATGTATTATATAAATACATCAAACATCAGTTGGAATGAAGTAAATTAGATATTTGTTTATATTCTAGATCCTATTTATAAAGGATTTGGTTAAGAGGCTGGGCAGTAGGGGGGCAGTTGATGGGAATCGCAGACTTCCTCGAAGTAATGTCGTTTGTGGAAAGGCATTCAAGTTGCATTCCAAGCGCTCGAAAGAGTATTTCCTTTAAAAGACCAAAACGAGACTTGAATGCAAGAAATTGATCGTGATAAGAAGTTTCCCGGTGCAGTCGCGTTATTTATATAGCGTCCGCACCGGGTTTTGATAAAGCGTCGGAGACGGGGTAGAAGGTAGGCGGGGGTCTTCCTCTCGCTAGAAATGAATTTTATTAGTTTGCGTATGTGTCGGCAAGCGTGCTTGACACGGATAGACGCGATAGAGTGTGCGCGAGGGTGAAATGAAAATCATCATGCATTTCAAGAGCGCGATGAAACATGGGATGCATGCGGGGCGCACAAGGTCAAGAGTGAAGGGTTGTAGTCCGTAGCGACTTCTAAGCGTGCATTATTTAAATGGTGGAGGCAGGGCAAGCCTCCGATGATAAATATTATCAAAAAACATTTGGCTTGGGCTGTCGGGGTGAAGCCAGGAAATTAAAAATGCTTATTAAAACATAGGAAAGTGTAGAAAATGAAGTAGGAAGCTTAATACAAAATCTAATCATAAATAAGAGAGGGAGACGTAAAGTAAATAGGGGGGAATAGTGTATAAGAAGATATTGAAAATCAAGCTAAAACGTTAATAAGGACCGTAAAAAATTAATTTGAAAGAGAGCGAATAAGGAGTACTTATCTGGTGAGCAGCAGCAATAAAAGAAGGAAGATGGCTGCCTGGTGATGGATTACATAGAGATGTTCAGAATGTTCTCAATGTTCTGAATTATTTATAATTGTTGCTGCTGTGTGAGCTGGCAATAAAAGGAGATTGCATAATATTGGCCTCCGTGACATGCCACTCCGGATGTCGTGACAATCCGGATTCATGATGGATACAGAAGTGGACAACAGAAAAAAGGTAGTTTTCTACCTCATATCTCTTTGCCAGCTGAGGTGTGGATGATTTCCGGCCACAGTTTTCTCAATGCAAAGGCACATCATAATTGGTCCGGTAAAAATATTGGCTGGATTCCCTCCAACAGCTGTCTTTCTCTATGAACCAGTCATCATGGATAGGAAAATCTGAATGAGTCGGCAGACTCAGATGGACTACCATCCATAGAGCTGTCAACATTAAATCGAGTTGGTTTCCCTTTTCCATCGGTTTCTCCACCCTTTAGTAGGTGGGTGTAGAAACCAACAGAAAAGTCAAGCAATTAATCAGGGTTTTGTAGAGCACACTACTCACTTGTGAGGGTCTCACAGCGCTAAATGAGGTGGGGTGTGAGCAGCACCATTGGGGTCATCCCCAGAGCAAGGACTATAGGTCTTTTCTGAGTTCCTGCAGTGTCGGGCTCATCGGAGGTGAAGGGGGGATTCATTCCAAGTTTTGGCTGCAAGGCAGGAGAAGGATCTTCCACCTGCTCTGGTCCAGTAGAAATGAGGGATGGTGGCTAAGGTGAGGTCAGCTAAGCGGAGGTTTCTCTTGGGGGCGTGAAAGGAGATTAGGCCTTTGAGGTATTGGGGTCCGGTGTTGTCTAGGGCTTTGTAGGGGTATGTGAGCAGCTTGAAGGCTATTCTTATTTCGACTGCAAGCCAGTGGAGGTCACAGAGGTGTTGCTTGATGTGATCATTTCATGGGATGTAAAAGATAAGTCTGGATCTGATTTCTGTTGGTTCTGAGAGGAAGAGCTGGAGTCTTATTCTTTGTATTCCTCCTGAGAGGATAGATCGTAAACAGTCTAGTGCTAATTCTCGAATGCCAGTGTCGGATAATGTGCAGTGGGAGACGGTGTTGAAGGCTGCTGATCTTGTTGTGTCATTTTGTGGTGTTCTTGGGTGGCGAGGGTGTTGGAGCAGTTGACGATCTATTGGTGGAGGTAGCTTGCCTCTATGTTGGCACCTGTCATAGTAGGGGGAGAAGTGCAGGTGTGGGCAGCTGTGAGGGGTTCTTCGGAGACTTTGTTCCAGCCTCTGCATGGGGGGTGGAACATGTGCTTGTGGGCGGTGGGTTTTGTAAAGGAGAAATGGATGCAGTGGTGGTCTGTTTCCTCCAACAAAGATGGGGTTGAGTGAGTGTCTTTTTGTGTGAGTGGGGGTGGAGACTAGTTGCTTCAATCCTCTGTTGGTGAGGTTCTGCAGGAGGGCAGTTGTGTTGGGATTGTTGTAGTTGTCCATGTGGAAGTTCAGGTCTCTGAGAAGTATGTAGTCTGTTGAGGCGAGAAAGTTATGGCGAGACCAGACCTGGAAAGTTCTAAATCAGGTCCTGAGTTTCATACTCTTTTTTTTCTCATCACTCTTTCTTCAGGCACTTTCTCATGACCCTTAGCACTATCTGTCATGGTCAAGTTATCTTTGTGCTGAACCAACAGTTCTTTTTTAATCATGACTTTTAACCTCAAAACTCTCTTACATTGCTTATCTGACATGTTTCCCTCTCTGGACATTCTTATTAATATCATGTATCTCTTCCCCTTTGGGTCTGTCTAACGTCCACTTATTTTAATGCACATACTCTCCACCATTATGCCATCCACGTTTATACCTTTCAAATTAAACATGACTATTCAACATGATTACTTCTGATATGTGAAATGCCTAAAACAATATCCCTGTGCACAGTGAATATTGAACCAAATATTACTCCTTCGGAGGCAGAGTGCACCTGGATCTCATCAGGATAACCATAACTTTAAAAATAATTGGGTGGGGAGAACTCCTTTTTAGAGGGCTAAAGGGCACACAGGAGTGGCCTTTTACTCCTCACACCCGGCAACCTGGACTACTATGGGCTCAAAGTAACTGGACCAAGTCATACCCCTTTCAGTATTTGACTCTCAGTGGCACCTCTGGTTGATCAGTGCAAGGGGCATATGTACAATGCCTAACGCCACTCGAGCCTCACTTTTTTTGATGCTCCGATGTTGTTATGCCCTGCACTTTTTGCGGCTTAACATCACTTTGTAAATACGGTACCATTTCACCCATGTAGCTGCGTGAAAAGGTCACGCAATGGGTGTTGCGGTGGGACTTCCACCACAACACCCATTGCTATTGATTATGCCCCTAATTCACAAGGAGGTATAAATCTGAGGCAGCGCCAAAAATGAATGCCATGATAAAGCAGACTTTAGATTGGCGCAACGAGGAAAAATACTTGTATTTCTCCTCATTTTTGCTTTTTCAATGTTTACTGAATTAGGCAGCACTCTTAGAAGTAATAAACTGCCATTATGGATTGTTTATGTGCAGGACAATCATTCCCTGCAATTCAGACACCCTTGAATTATGGTGCAAGGGTGCTGCAATTTATAGGGAGTATCACTCTGCTGAGTGGAATTGTGCGGAGGTCTGCTAGCCTGTGGAATTAGAAGAAGAATTACTATATTTTACGAAAATAGTATAGTGCAGCTTGACAAAATAGCTACCAAGTGGCAGTAAAACTGCACAAATAATACAAGATTGACCGTACTACATTTTATTAACCCAAGGAAGTTATTCATTTTATTTATTTATTTATTTTCAAAGTTTTAAATAGGGCGAACAAGATCCTTACAGATATCAGAGCGCTTTACATAAAAATGGGATATAAAGACAAAAGATTACTTAACCAGGCATTTTGTGCAAAGAAGAACTGCAGGTTATCGATAGAAAACAGTGCAAGGTAATAAAGATATATAGGTGGTCCGGCCAGTCAATGTAATAAAAAGGATAGATAATGAGTCACAGGATTTCATCAGCCTATATTCATGTGAATTAACCCAGAGGATTGATTTGACTTCTTTTTTGAAGGATGCCGTGGATGAGATAAGTTTGGTGTCTGGAGTGAGGGCATTTCAGATCCTGGGTGCCATCCCTGAGAAGGAGCGTTTATGTCTTTTTCTTGTGGAATCTTTGTGGTTTCAATAGGAGAGTTTCTGTGCTTCTTGTGGCTCTTGAGCCACCCAAAATTGTCAGTTTCCGAGCAAAGTAACTGGGCGAATTGTGGTGTACGGCCTTATCTGTATTGCATGCGATTTTCAGGTGTATTCTGGCTTCGTATGGTAGCCAATTCAGGGATTTTAAGTCAGGAGAGATGTGTGAGCGTTTTATTGATCCAGTGATGAGTTTCGCTGCAGCATTAATAGAGGCTCTTAGGGGTGCGGTTTTCGATAAGGGGAGGCCGCAGAGGGCGACACTTCCATAATCAACCCGAAGGATAACTAGGGCTTGGACTGCAGTCCTGAAGTCCTTGGCTGGAGGAAGGGTTTCAGCTTTCTCAAGTTATTGATTTGGAAATTAGCTCCCATCGTTGCATTGCTGATATGATGTTGCATGTTGAGATTGCAGTTGAGGGTTATGCCTAGAGATTTTTCTGAATCCACAATGATTGGTTGAATGTTGAGAGCAGCGAGATAATTAAGCCAATCCTGAGCGATGGGGATTTTGGAGGGAGGTGCTATTAGGAGGAATTCCATTTTTAGAGCATTAAGTTTGAGATGATTCTTGGCCAGCCATGTCTGTGTGTTCCTAAGCATAGAGTTGAGTAGTTTGATATCTTCAGAGGTTTGTAGTTTAAGGTAGAGTTGGGTATCATCTGCATGCATGTGAAATTGCACATCAGATGCTTGAAACAGTGCAGTGAGTGGTTCCATGACTAGATTAAACAATGTTGGGAATAGGGAAGATCCTTGTGGGACACCTAGTGTTACTGGAATAGGTGTGGAAATAGTGTTGTTAATCTTTAATTTCTGAGTCCGGTTATGAAGAAAGGAGGTAAACCACTTGAGTACTGTCCCTGAAAGACCCATTCTGACATTCAACAGATCGAGTAATTTCTTGTGTTTGACCGTGTCGCTGGTTGATGAGAGGTCGAGTAGGATGAGGAGGCAGGTACCATTCTGATCGAGAATTTGAAGCGCTTCATCAATTATGTGTGTCATGGCTGATTCCGTGCTGTGGCCTGCTCGGAAGCCTGATTGGTGTGAGTTGAGGAGGTCAAAGTGCTCGATGTGTTTTGTAAGTTGGAGGTGAACACATTTTTCTAACTATCTGGCCAAGGTAGGGATATTGGAGATAGGGCGATAGTTGTTCGGGTCGGTAGGGTCTGCTGTAGGTTTCTTTAGTATAGGCGATACTTGTCCCACTTTGAGGGAGTCCGGGATGTATCCTTGTTGAAGTGAACTGTTAATGATTTTGGTCCAGAGCGGGAGAAGCCATGGGATAAAGTCCTTTACAGCGCTTGCAGGTAGAGGGTCAGAGAGGTGATTGGAGGGCTTCAGGGTACTGAGGATCTTGCCTATAGATTCTTCCGTGTAGGTATCAAAGAACAACCAGGTTGCCTTGTTTTTTAGTTCAATTGGTGTTTTGCTGGGGGGGCTGGAATATAGGCTCAGATCAGTGAAGAGATCATTCTTGATGTTATCTTTTTTTGGTAAAGAAATTAGAGAATTCTTCACAGGATGGTAGAGTGCTAGTTGTGTTAAGTAGCCATTGAGGTTCCTCCTTGGATTGTGTTTTGATTAACTCAAATAGTTTTTTTGGCTGTTTTTTTGCTTGGTCTAGTTCGTGGCTAAAGAAATCTGCTTTAGAGCGTTTGATTTTTCTTAAGTAAGCATTTCTCTTTTTCTTTAGTGTTTTAAGGTGCACAGCCGAAGGGGCTGATCTCCAATTACTTTCCTCCAGTCTCATAGCTTGTCTATCTTCGATAAGCAGCCTGTTGTACCATAGTTTTGAGTTTTTAGAGGAGACTCTCTTTAACTGAAGGGGGACAACTTTGTTGACTATCGGGGTCATTGACTTGAGGTAGTGGTCGGTGAGAACCTGAACATCGGAGGTGCCGATAGGGGGTAGGAGAAGATTGTAACTGGGGGAAGGTGAAGAGTTGGGGTTGAGTTTCTTCAGGTCTCTTTTCCAGACCTTGAGTTTGGTGGATTGAACCGGGCTGAGTTTCACGTTTTCATTGATGAAGAATGTGATAATGTGGTGGTCAGACCAGTCACAGGGATAGATTGAGTCGAGTTGGGTGGCGTCGCCTTTGGAGATGATTAGATCCAGAATAGAGCCTTTGCAGTGAGTAGGGCTGTTGCAGATTTGGGTGAGGTCTAGAGCGCAGTGGAAGTTTTTGAGACTTTTGACCACAGAGAAGCTGTGGTAATTCCAATGAAGGTTGAAATCACCAAGGAATATTTGTGTGTTTTGTCGACCAGAGTTCGTTGTGATCATGTCCATGAGGTCTTCAGTGAAGGTGAGGTTGTCTCCTGGTGGGTGGTATATAATGTACTGAGAGCATACTGGATTGCCGTCACTGTTGACGTCGAGGCAGATGTGTTCACAAGAGGAGAATATTGGGGAGATGGCTATAGTTACTGAGAGGTTGCTCTGATGAATACATGCGATTCCACCTCCTGTATTGCCAGTCGTATCCAATCTGATGATGTGATAGTTAGGGGGTACTAGGATGTCAAAGAGTGGGGAGGAAGATTCTGTTAACCAGGGTTCCGGTGAGTATGGTCAGGTCAAGGTCAAATGCAATAATGAGGTCGGCTATGTCAGATGCGTGTCTAGGTGCAGATCTACAGTTTAGTAGTATACATTTGAGCCGCGGCGTGACGAGGGAGGAGGAGGGATCCAGAGTGAGGGTAAATGTTTTTAGATTATTGGAGAAGGTACCTCTACTGTTTTTTGTGGGGGACCTGTGAGGGTTGGGGTGGATAGTAGGGATGGGAAGGTGTGTGGTGGCTATGTGGGTCATGGGAGCGGTATCATAGGAGTATAGGAAGGAACGTATGTCGTACCTCGAAAGTGGATTGATAATTTGCAGAGGGCGGTGGTAGAATTACGGGTGGGAATTGAGGTCCAGTAGGGAGGATTGTATATGTGTGGGAGTGTAGGATGAGTGGGGGCTTGCTGGATAAGAGGGTACAGGGGTAGAGGGGGGCCTGGGTTTATTCGAAAACAGCTCTTTGAAAGTTTGTAGCTCATCTTTGATTTGGAGAAGGGTGGACATGATCTTGTCCAGAGTGGTGTTTGGAACAGTCGTGGTGGGGGTGGTAGAACGTGGTGTAAGTTGAGGAGATTTGGCTCGGTTCGGTGTGAGATCTGAAGAAGGCGTGGGGCCAGTAAGGAGAAGTAATGAGTAGTGTGATGGGTATTAGTGTAGCGGTAGTTGGGGTGGATGGTGGTGGAAGAAGAGGTGTGATAGTTGTGTCAGTAGTGGGTGCGTGAATGACTACAATACTGGGGTGGGGGGAAGGATGTGTTGTTATGTGGCATTGCCAAGGTAGGGGGAAGGATAGTGTTGGAGGAGGTGGGACTAGATGTGAGAGGGGGCTGGGTGGTGAAGGAGGAGGGAAGACTAGAGGTGGGAGGGGATATTCCGGAAGAAATAACAGATTGAATAGGGGGTGAGTTTGTAGTTACATTAGTGTAGGTAGGAAGTAAGTAAGGCTTAGGTGAAGAAAGGTGACGTGTATTGTAGGGTGGGGTAGAAGGGTTGAGGGAGACGTGTGGCTCTGAGCGCCTAGATGGCAAGGGGGTAGAGGGTAGGAGGGTGGGGTAAAGGGTAGGTATAGTAGTGTCTAGGGTATTAGGAGTGGGGGTCAGTTGGGAAGGAGTAGGTGGATTAGAGACATGCTGTTAATGGGAAATAAGCTATTTTATTTATTTATTTATTTATTCCATTTTTATAGCGCAACAGCTACCCAGAGGGTTTCCCGGCGCCTTGGATCGAGTCAATACCAGGGGGAGTAGACTATGAATCTTAGTTTTGGTCGAAGAGCCATGCCTTGATACTTTTTCGAAATGTTATATAGTTAGGTTCCAGTCATAATTTTAGTGGAATCAAGTTCCATAAAGCTGGTGCCAAATATCCGAAGGAGCGTCCGCCCATTCGTGCTTGTTTAAATCTCGGAACAACAAATTTCGCCAAATGGGTTGATCTGAGATTACGGGTAGGGATGTATTTTTGGACCAACTTACACAGGTAAGCTGGTGCTACTCCAGTGTTTATCTTAAACATATAACATAACTCTTTGAACTTGGTTCTGTTGGCCACTTTGAGCCAATGTAAATTGCGTAAATGTTCAGACACATGCGCCCTCCTTGGTAGATTCAAAAGTATCCTTGCTGTCACATTTTGGACGACCTGTAGTCGCAGTATGATCTCTTTATTGGTACCAAGGAGAAGAATGTTCCCATAATCCAGCCTTGAGCCAATCAAGGCCGGCACTACTGTTCTTTGTGCGCCTACAGGAAGTTGCCATAGGATTTTCCTTAGCCATTTTAGAATGGCGAAGCAGACTGACGCTGTTTTAGCTACGTGATCACGCATAGTCAATTTGTCATCAATCAGTATTTCTAAATTTCTAGCCGAGGGAACTGCTATTGGCGGGGGACCCATTTCTGTGGGCCAGTGTGTTTGTCCCCAAAGCTCTTTTTGTTCTCCAAAGATTAATAGTTCCGTTTTGTCACCATTTATTTTTAACTTTTTGGAGTGCATCCACTTCGCTATGTTCTGTAGCCCGGAACGTAGGGAGGAGATGTTGCTGTTATCAGTAGTTTATAAGGAGAATACTAATTGAGTATGGTCTGCATATGAAAAAATAGTAAGGCCAAATTTTTCTGCAATACTCGCTATAGGGGTGATGTAAATATTGAATAATAGTGGGCTGAGGATTGACCCTTGTGGAACTCCATAAGGGAAGGTCATAGTCTTGGAGATGTTATTTTTGGAGAAGACCTGATAAGATCGCTCTGTTAAAAAATTACTAAGCCAATCCAAAGCTAATCCTCTATCCCATATTCCCTCCAGGGTTTCAAGTAGCATTTTATGGGATATGGTGTTAAAGGTGGCACTCAAATCTAAGAGAATGAGTTCCACCGTGCCAGCAGTATTGAGCTTTTGACGAATCGTTTCCGTCACTCCTAATAGGGTGGATTCGGTTGAATGCCCGACTCTAAAGCCCGACTGTGAGGAGTGAAGAAGGTTGTTGGAGTTAATAAACTCTGCTAACTGTCGGTTAACATGTTTTTCTAAAATTTTAGAAAATATCGGGAGTAGCGAAACCGGTCTAAAATTGGAGAAAATTTCTGGGTCACTATTGGCTTTTTTCAGTAGTGGTACTACCATAGCATGCTTCCATTCGGTAGGTACTACAGCTTCTCTTATTGATGCGTTCAACAATGTTCTAATGGCATTAAGGGTGTCAGGGTCGAGCTGTTTAAAGATTTCCGCTGGCATAGGGTCTTTGGGGGATCCTGACTTAATACTGTTAAGAGTTTCTAAAAAAGTGATTTGATCAAAAGGCTGCCAGGCTGTCAGAGTTTTCCCTGGAATATCTGCCGGCTCATCGAGCTCACTTGGTCTTGGGTCTACCAATGTGGGTAAATTGTTAGTATCTTCAACACCAAGAGCAGAGTAGATATTGGCTACTTTCTCATTGAAATACATTGCAAGGCCGTTACATTGTGTTAAGGAAGCGTTGGGGGTTCTGGGTGCTTTGGAGCTCCCGCTAAGTCTTTTAACACTTTAAATAATGTTCTAGAGTCATTTTGTGACTCTAGAATGGTGTTATTGATAAACTCTCCTTTTGTTATTTTGCATAGCAGATGGTAGGCCTTCAAAGCTTGCTTGTAAGTATTTTTCATGGCAGTATCATAATTCTTCCTCCATTGTCTTTCCAACTTATTACATTTGCTCTTTTCTGTTTTTATTTTTTCGGAGAACCAAGGTACTGGGGGTCTGTAAGATTTACTTTTTTTCTTTTTAAGCGGGTTAACTGTCTCACCGCTTTTGTTAACCAATTAGTGATTTTATCTTGATCACCAGTGTTGAGATCATCTAATTTAATATTTGGTCTCGAGTTAATTAGCTGGATGTTCAGCTCCTCTATATTAAGATTTTTCCAATTCCTAAAATAAGCATTTTCAGGCTTATTTAAAACTATGTTTTTGGGTAATCTGATTTCAAATTCAGTGAGATAATGGTCAGGCCATAGTAAGGGGAGTGCCGGTTTACATATAAGGTTATTAAAATTGGCAAAGATTGGGTCTAGTTGGTGGCCTGCTGTGTGGGTGGGGCCTATATTACAAAGATGTACATTAAGGGACTCTAGATCAGCTAAAAGGTTGACCACCGTAGCACATTTATGGTCATCAAAGTGCAAATTAAAATCTCCTAAAATTGAGAAAATGGACGCTTCTAACAGAAAAGGGGTGATAAACTCCGGAAGAGTTGCTGTCCATTCTCCTGCTGCCCCAGGAGGGCGATAGATGAGCATTCCTGTGAAAGTAATTTGAGGTGTGAGAGAGATTTTAAAAAGACCTGCTTCCCCATTAATCATCGTTAGATCTTCCCATTTGCACAGGTCAAGCAATGGTGGGGGGATTCAGGCGTCGGGACAGGAACAGATTCCGCAGAAATGGGGCAACCCAGGTATCGGAGCGGATCCCACGTTGGAGCAATCCTGCACTCTCCACCTCTGCGCCCGGTGCCTGTTACGGCGAGGGAAGCGAGAGGATGTAGCCTCGAGCCTCGAGCCGCGGACACCGGAGGTCTCCAGGTCAGATTCTGCAGACCGGCTGGCAAAGGCGAGGCCACAGCGGTTGCCGACCCGTGGCGGTGAAGTCAGGTGATGGGCTGAGTTGGGCCAGTTCCTCTGTAGATTGAACCTCAGATGGTGATCCCTCAGCCGTACAAGCCAGGTAATTGCTGTAATTGTTTATAGGTTTATAATTTCAAAATGTTCCAGTAATCCAGTTACTCTTGAGGTAAAACAATCCGGTCGATGGCTGTCGCTAAACAGGATATTCCTCGATTGGGGATCCCAGCGTGAGGAGCTGCTACCGAGATCTGCTACCAGTCGACCATCTTACTCCATGTTACTCATGTCCACCCTCCCACTCCATGTCCACCATCTCCAGCTCTTTATTTTTGTGCCAGCCCAGCCTCGCTCAGACAAAATCTCTGTAATTGTTAGAAGCTGTACTGTGTATCATTCATGATTCTGTGAGGTCACAAACGATGACTGTGCCCTACATAAATATGTATTATAAGTTTACTTACAGCCTTCCAGCGGGAGGGATATGGATTTGGACTGCTAGAACTCTTGCTGCACTTTACTGCTTTTCTTTTTTTTTCCTTTCTTGAAATAAGTCTGGCATTCCTGGTTACTCTGTCACACTTCCGCGAAAGGCTTCTCTCCATCCACATGAGCCTGAATATCTCTTCTTGCGTGGCGGGGGCTTAGCCTGAAAAGTCCAGGCAGAACGCGGTCACCACCAAGCGCAGCATATCATTTATTTCACATGATTTTGCCCCAGATCTTGTCTGCAGGGTGTTCGGGAACTGGGAGGAAAACTAATGCCGGAGAAAGCATGCAGACAGTGACACTGTCTCTATTCTTGGGATGGGGCAAGCAGCAGTGCTTGGGGGAGGGGCAACATAGGGGATGTGCTTCACATATAGGTACAGGTTGGGTGGCTTTCTGCAGTCAGTAGTGGTGCAGCACTAATAGAGTCAGCATACCGCCATTTGCTGCTCTACTATGGTGACTGTGTTGTATGGTAATCTCCGCCACACGGCAGAAAGCAGTGTTTTTGCTTGACTCCGCAATCTGAGTAGAGTGTGGAGTAGGAAGCCCCTGCGCCTTCCACCCGTGGAGCAGAGTTTAACGCACACCGTTATTTGCCACTAGGCATCTAATTTTAGAGCTAGCACTAGGGAACATGCAGGGATGTACCTTATTGTTATCAATTCAGCACACCCCGGGGAACATTTACAATAACTTGCGCATCCCTGCATATCAGCAGAGATGATCCAGTTACTGTGCGCCGCGGCTCCGCCACCATGGATGTGCCACATTTACAATGTGGTGCACCGTGGGGCAAAAACGGCACAGATGCGTGACGCAACTGTGCCATAAAGGCGGCGCATTGCTGGAGGTGCGTCGCAAGCGCAACATCAGGAGGTGTTCCTGTGCTGGAACACCCCCCCACGCAGGAATGCCTACTTCTGGCGCAGGGCTTTACAACGTGGCGCATCTCCCAGATGCGTCCGTTGTAAATACCCCGCACCATGGCCGCTGTGTCACAAAAGTGACGCAACAGCAGCGTAAAAGAGGCGCAAGGGGCTTGTAAATCTGCACCCCATGTTTGGAAATATCGGAGTGCGGTGCTGCCATATTTGGCGCAGTTCCACGCTTTGACATTTATTTGTACAAATGCCTCCAAGGCTGTTCGAGAGGGAGGTAGCTGTAAAGCATACACAGGTTCATAACTAAAAGTACAAACAGCAATGTCAATAAGGGAATTGACCACGCAAATACTACAGTGTATGAAAAAGCAGTATGGATTGTAAACACACAAACCATGCACTTGACACACACTAAATAATGTACATAGTTCTCTTAAGGACATGCAAGCACTGTTCCGTGATGAATCCCCCACTCCTTCTGTCTCTTCTAGGAGGGCCGATTGTTCCACATTCAATAATGGAGGCAACTCCCAGATGTGGCTCATGCTAGTCCCCAGGCAACAAAGTCTATGTCTCACATTAAGAGTCAATGCTAACTGCATCTAGGTGCCAACTTTGTTCAAGTCCCCTGCAGGCTGAATAGCCTGGAACAGTCTTACCTGACCCAAGTAAAGCCACTGTTGCTAGTCTTGCAGGGCCCCCATTCCTTGTACAGATGTGTCTTATTCTGCAGGGGGCACTCAGAGCCGCAGGGAGCAGATTCCTAGCTTGCTGGTGCAAGGACTTGGCTCAGTGTGTCAACCCACCTGGACTGCAAAGCAGAAACAGCCCGCTCAGACATAGTGCATGGAAATGGTTTCTTGCTAATGATGAGTTTCAGAGATAGGTTCAGGGACAGCAATGGAACTCCAAACAATCTGTCTTTAATGAATAACACACTCAAGGAGAACCAGAATTGGAACATGCCTGTTAAAACATTTATTGCCAAATTCTAGTGGACACACTTTTGAACAGTAAAGATCCCAGTAGATAACTCTTTAAGTAGCGAAAAATGTTAATAATAGTGAAAACAACAGGGAAAACTTGTAAAATGGAAATGATGTCTGTAGTCCTAACACCCTCACTGTGCTATCTTCCTGCGCTATGCTCGTTCTAGCAGAATCAATACAAAATAAGCCCATTCTTTGAGTTTGGAGGTGGTGTGCATATTTGATTTGGGACAACAAGGTTTGTTGCTAATCTGAGCACAAGGGCAGGGACATTGAGTCCTCAAGAGCAAGCACTGTCCAGGCAGCGGTCAGAGGAGCTTTGCCAGAGTGCTGCCAGGGCAGTGGACCCTGGCGCCACGCCCATCTTCACCTTCCCCGCAGTGAAGTTCCTCTCTCCATCAATTGCCAAATACCCACGTTTACGTAGGGTCTGACCGCTGATTTTATGTTATGTTTCTAAAACAAGAAAGGGCTGTGAGACACCACAGCTTGTACAAGTCTAAACTAACATGGAGTTTAGACTAGCCTGGAACACCGTACCCATCAACTTCCGGCAATCTCCCACATTGCCCCAGTCAAGAAGGACCTCAAGACCTGGCTCTTTGGATGAACTCAGCACACTACAGAGCCGCTCTCCCCCCAGTGTCGTAAGACCCTCACAGGTGAGTAGTTGCACATTACCAAACCATGATTGATTGACTAATTGAACCTGGCACAAATATGATATCTCTGTGCACATATTTACATTATGGAGGCATCTATTGCTAACATAGAAATATGATAGCGCCTACAGCAAGTATCCTTTTAGTAATGGTTGTGTTCATAACTAAAACTATAAAAACATGCCAGCATATACAGTGAGCAGACCTGTTCTGAAAAGAAATAACGGAATCTAAATGCAAGTAATAAAAATTCGAAGAGTAGGGAAAACAAAAAATAAAAATAGCAAAATCTGAAAGGGAACTTTCAAAGGGGCCTATTATGATGTCGAGCCGAGTTTCCTCAGGCAGACACCATGGTGGAACGGGACCAACCAACCTCCGGTCAGCAGTCCCGACCACCTAATCATGATGCGACCGCACCTGGTGCGGTCACATTCTCACATTTCCCCAGGGGGGCATGTGTTACTTCCATATACCAGCCATAGTGCATGCTCCCATAGGGAGATGTGAGGTTCCTTCAATCCTTCCACCCTGTGGCAGCCACCTCAAGGGAAAGGGGGCCCTGCTAGTGGCCCCCAAACACAGTTTCTGACAGGGTTTCCATTTCATAAAGGCCAGTAGGGAAACCCTGCCAGCAACCGTGCATCGTAATCCGGATGGCGTAAACCCCCGTCCATAAGGATTACGGGCCAGCTCCAACTGGCCGACTTACTCCTTAAGCCTGTCGTAAGCCAGCCGGAATGACCATCCAGTTTCAAGTCAGACCGGTTGTGTGGTAATAGCCCAACCTTGAGTCGGAGGCTTTACAACAGACATCGAAATCAGCCCCATAGTGTTTATGACATCCCCAGAAAAATCCCTAAACTAAAGATTCACAGAAATATTTAACCGGTATGAATGTATTTTTGCATGAGATTGATTATCAGAAGAATATGATAGAAATGTATATTTGATAGAACCACAGTTATTCACCTGTTGTATGTTCACTTACCAAAATGAAATATTCTCTGCATTGAAAAAAACGTGATCACAAGATGGAAGTCAGGGACATTTGCACACACATGGGTGACAGCCCACACCTCACGGTGGCCCTCTTCCTGGCAACATGGGGGTCACTGATTTAGGCAAGATCTGGTAGGCAGCCCACACTCTTGTTGCATCCCAGAACAGATGGGGTGTCCAGGATACCAGGATACAATGGCCAGGATCCCTCCTGGGCTATGCTCTCCCCAGCCTCTCTCCTCCACAGATACCATTGCACTCTTGTGCAAGGGTGTCTGTTTTGGTGCTGAGTTGATGAACTTCACGCCATTGCCAGGGGACTAGCAGGGCTGAACCACATTACTCGACACATGGTGCCGCCCTGTGTTACGGTAGACGAGCGAGGCACTGCACCCGGATGACCAAGGCCTCTCTCCTTCAATTCCAGTACATGTCCCCTTCAGTCAGGGTATGTGACAGCACCAACATTTGACCCAGACAGTCTCATTGTGTTGTGACACTGCACGTCCCATGCCATGCACTGTTATGCCTGTGTCACCATCATCTTGTTACTGATCCTTAAATCAACATTGCTTTGTCCATGTCACTTTTGAACTTCACAATCTTTTGTTAGAGTGTAAGCTCACATGTTTCACTGACCTTGTGTTTCAGAGTTGAATGGAGAACATTTACATGGTCATTAGGGCTCACATATTGTTATTGCTCTTATTTTACAGACAACATGTCGCCAGAGGAGACCCACGCATTTCAGGTCTGGAAAGACTGATATCTGCGTATACGCAGGGTGGCCAAGGGCTAGTACAACATGGCAAGGAGGCACTGAGCTGACTGGGAAGCTGGGAGATGGAAGTCTGTACCTGAAGTAGTACTTCTCCGGATGCAAAGGGACACACAGGCTATACCATGCTCTTCTGCTGACAGACATGGGTCTCGAAATGGAAACAGATCAGCACATCACCCCAAGACACCACACAGACAAGCTGCGGCATCTGGATCCGGCACACAATCCGGTGCCCCCTCACAAGCACACAGAAGAGGGACAATGCTATATGCAGCACCAACACAAATAGTTGGATTTACCATGAGGGACCGTTGCAGCATGATGGACATGAACGTTAGACTGGCACAAATTGAACGGCAAATAGCAGAGCACACAAGTCACCTGCAGGACATTAAGGCTGCCCTGGGTCTCCCATTTTGACTCTTGACAATAATGCCCCAACTCCCTTTAACTCCGTTCCCCCAATGTTTTTTAATATTAATAGTTAGGCGGCATGTACGTTTTTTAAGAGTTAGTTTGTGTAGATGTAGTGTAGGAATAGGCAGTGTAAGATTTTACCATAGGTTTAGATTTGAATTCTCTTGTAGTATTTGGGGATAAGTTTCCTTTTCCTTTGGGTGTGGAGTTGATGTACTTGCTGTTATATAAATAAAAAAGACCCCAAAATATATATTTGTGTAGGGTAACTGTGTAGTTGGTTTATGTTTTGCTAAAATGTATGTGTCCTGTCTTCTAATGTGCTTTAAGGGTGGGAGGGGGATTGATGTCTTAGCTATGTTGTTGCTTGTTTAGGATTAGTTACTGTACATAGTTTAGATTAGCATTCACTTAGTTCCAGTTAGTTAAGATTGAGCTAGTTGTAGTAGTGCTTAGTGTTAGTTTAGAGTAGTTCATTTTCTTAATTTGAAAATATGTTTGCTGGTTTTGAATTCTGGTTGCACTTATGTCAGAAGTGACTTGGTGGAGTGGTGCTTCTTAACGTGGATACAACTTATTCAATCACAGAACAATCATTTGAATGTGTACGTGTGGTCATGACTTGTTACTTAGCTGGACAGATGGTGTCAGGATCCATTTTATTTGAGCTACGAAACCTTGCATGGATTACATGGTGGCAGGTAGGAGTTATGCCCTAAGCTAGGGACACTCATTTGTGAAGTTTGACATCTTATGTGTGACTCACAGATTTTGACAGAACATTGTTTCCCATTTACAACACAATGTAGGAACATGGCCATGAGCAAACATTGATATTGCAACTCTTATCCATCATGAAGATGGATGTGTGCGCTGTGTTCCCCAGATTACGGCCCCAACCTGCATTTCACATGGGCCTGGTGCAGAGTCCATCAACCATGGACAGGCATAGGCACACTTGCTGCATAGTGCAAGTGTGTCAGCATTATGGAAATTGGAATTTCCTGGGCAGGGAGGCTCACCTTCCTGCTCATGCAGAATGTTGTCATTTTGCGGATTAAATGTGATTGGCACAAGGCAGAACACAGTTATGCAGCAAACATGAGGGGAAATGTAGCATTGCCCCCTGTAGTGCCAGTTTCATACCCACTTTTCCTAGCTGTTACTTTTTGCTTTGCCTCATAGTGATGCCAGCCTTAAAATGGTGGTACAGCATCTGACTATATGCTAACTTCAGTGCACTACACATCCCTGGATGCGCTAATCGTTTGCCAGCTTTGCCATGAGGGGAGCGGCTAAACACTTACCCTACATGCTGTAATCACCTTACTTTGACCATTGCTGTGAGAGTAACGGCTGTTCGGGCCCCGCTGTTGTACTGCCACACCACCATGAGGGTAATGGCCGGGCGGCAACTACATCACCCAGAAGGCCTTGCATGGCACCAGTGAGGAACGTCATCCGTGGGCGCCAGAGGCCCTCATAGCCAGCGCGGCCCTCCCGCAGCGTAGGACACTCTAATCTTTTGCCAGCTTTGCCA
Source organism: Lissotriton vulgaris (assembly GCF_964263255.1). Classification (NCBI taxonomy): domain Eukaryota; kingdom Metazoa; phylum Chordata; class Amphibia; order Caudata; family Salamandridae; genus Lissotriton; species Lissotriton vulgaris. The sequence continues at coordinate 1,151,828,191 of NC_141698.1, forward strand.
TGAGGGGAATGGCTAAACACTTACCCTCCATACTGCCATCACCTTACTTTGACCTTTGCTGTGAGTGAATGGCTGTTCGGGCCCCGCTGTTGTACGGCCATACCGCCGTGAGGGGAACGGCCAGGCAGCAACTACATCACCCAGAAGGCCTTACACAACGCCAGTGAGGGATCTCATCGGAGGGTGCCACAGGCCCTCATAGCCAGCGCGGCCCTCCCGCAGCACCAAGGGTTGGCCCGTCCGCGCCCGTCAGAGATTGGAAGAGACTAGGCTGGGCCACCCCTCTTTCATCGGAGCTCTGCTGAACTTATCCCCTAAGGTGAGCCCATCTAACCCTGCCCTATTTCCCACCCATACTTGTCTAATGTGATCATGAGGAAGCAAGTGGGCCAGTTGGTCCTAAGGCCCGCCTCTACAAGTATTGACAGCATGCTGGAAAGAGAGGTCAGTATTGTGAGTAATGAGATAGAACTGACTGAGAGGCGTCTCTCCCTCGGCTTGGGGGCCCCCTCTCCTTCCACCTCCCATTGTGGAGGGCACCAACCTGAATACCAGTGCACCAGATAGTTCTATCACCAACTGTGCGGTTTCTAGTGGCGGTACTATAACCCATGTTCTCTCTCCAGATAATATTACATTAGATACTCCGACAAGCTCTGAGGCAATCACTGGGGCGAAACACAAAAGGAAGCCAGCTAAAGTGACAAGTGCCAAGAGGAAGCAGCCTATTCGCCCTTGCTCATCTCGTTCAGCACTGAGCTCTTAGATACCTCCCTCTCCATATCCCACAACAGTTGTTGCCCAGGTGCAAACCCCAGCTATTGATTCTTGTCGTTCTATCGGAACCCAGACCGAGACTGGTTTGTTCTCTTTTGAGAGTCAAGGCTGTAGTGAAGCTGTTATTGGCCATATTGTGAACACCATCACTGAACATGTTAAAGGTGCACTTGACAGTTTCCTTGCCACTCTGAGGGAACTTTTGCCCATGCCTCAGCTTGAGTTTTCTAACACGACTTTACTCGCTCAAGTCAGTTCTATTGTGTCCACTACTTCTGGAATGCAGTTATACCATCTAACAATGTGTCAACCCGCACAAATACTTTGACTGGCGCGCCCAATTTGAATCCTGTGAATATTTATTGTGACATGTGTAACAAAATTAAGATGTGTTTTACATCTGAGGGTAATGGTGAAGAAAATAGCATCCCTGACAACTGTTTTGTATATCGTCCGCTTGCTAAGAATGTGACGCGCATTACACCCACTGCTAGTATCCCCACTGTTGCCCGAACTAATATTCATGCTGCTGGCAGCACACTACGAGAGGGCAGCACTGACATTACTCAATTGTTAGACCTCATGGGCAGCAGGGAGGTGTTAAATTTACCTCCTGAGGGGTGCCCTTATGTTGAGGTCCTGGCAGGTGTGCCCCCCTTAAGTCCAAATCAGACAGAATCATGGGAGCAATTACACTACAAGAGTTTAGACTGAATATCCAAACATAAAGGGTTTAGGGCGTTACTTATTGACAATATTATTATGGTACGGAGAGTTGGTTGGGTGGGGCAGTCCCTAAAACGTATTAAGGGGGACTGCATAGTTATTAATTTTTGCAGACCATCAGTGGCTAAATCAATACTATCGTCCCAGCCTAATTTAACCACCAGTTTCTGGGTTTTGCCAATGGGGTATTTTTATAAACCTCCCTTGGAGGCACCATTCCCTGATATGCCTCTCACCGTCAGCCCCTCTCTCTACACAACAGATTTCTGCCCCTATCAGGTTTGGATAGCCAGGATTGACTGACTCCTTTCCTCCTAAAACCAGATTAGCCGAGCCAGTCCCCCTCCTAATTGCATTTCAGTCTTGCAAACCCGACATCCCAACCATATTTAATGTTGAACCTACTCTTAAAATACTGAGTTGGAATGTCGCAGGTATCCCGTCTAAAATGAATTTGCCAGGCTGGCTGGAGTTAGTTCACAAACAAGATATTGTAATGTTCCAAGAGACCTGGGCCACTCAGGAATTATTTCTTGCGGGGTTTGCATGTTTTAATGTCTTAGCCCCCACCCCAGATTCTGGACGGCCAGCAGGAGGCCTCTCAATCTGGATTAAAATTAGGACAGGGGGCCGTGCTAGGGCCCTCATCACCAATAACAACAAATTTCAGGCCATAATTTATATGCGGGACATTTTGTTTTATTTAATTATTTTTTATAACAATGATTTTAAGAATGTTCCCAATATGAACTTTATTGATATGCTTAATTTGATTTCTAACCTACAGACAGCTAATCGTGGCGTTAAACCTGAGGGTATCTGCTTGGGGGGGGGTTTTAATGTCAAGCTCCCGAGGGGCATTCACTCCACCATCCATCCTATGAATATGGCACCATTATGTCATAGGGGGGCCAATTACTAGACCTCCTAAGTATTAATAACTTCTCAGATGTAATGGAGCTCGCTGCAGTGTCGACAAAAGCCGGCCATATGAAACCTAACTATAGAGGCAGGGGTTCGACCTCTACCATTGATTACATTTTTATCACTGACCCCTAGAAAACTGTGTGCTAGAAGCTGAGGGGATTTCCACACTACAGGGGGATCATGACCCCGTTAATCTAACCTTGAGTTTCGTATCTTGACTGACCTTTGATAAAGAGTGTGGCGGATTTTTCCCCCTCTACTGACAATCTCAGATTGGTCTGTCGTGGTATAGATAACAAAGCTATATTTGGCAGGATGGTAAGTACTCACCCTGACTTGATCGACACTTGTTTGTCGTTTAAGGAATATATCCCGGAGGTAGTTGACACCTTTTCAAAGCTTTGTACAGGCATCAAAACTTTACTGTCTAGGCCTAACAAAAAAGTTCACCCGGACCCAGGTTGGTTTAATGCTGATTGCTCTTCAGCTAATAGCGCCCTGCGAGGGCGCTTGCTAATAAACCCAGAGATAGCTCCCTTAAATCACTTAGACTATGCTATAAAAGAGCTATAGCAACTAGAAAGGAGGAAATTACTAGAGAGCACTGGGACAATCTTGCACGGGCTACCTCACAAAAAAATGGCAAGGATTTTTGGTTGGCCCTTAAAGGCATGAGGTCCCTGGGAAACCCCATGTCTACAATTAGCTGTAATATTTCTAGCGAGATTTGGGAAGCTCACTTTAGTAAGATTTATTCTGCCCCAACGAGTACACAATGACTATCAGGGTTTTGATTGACCTATCGGAGGTAGAGGAGGCTATCGATCAGAGTCTGGGATGCAAAGCCCACGGCCCTGATGGCCCTGATGGTTTGCCCATTGACCTCATTAAAAATCACCCGGATTTTTGGGTATCCCTATTGATGAATGTTTTTAATAACCTAATTAATTCCCCCACACCCCATAATTAGTCCTCCAGTATTATTGTGCCGATTTTTAAAAAGGGGGACCGTTCAAACCCGAGTTCTTACAGACCGATCTACCTGATCGATAATACATTGAAAATTTTGGAGAAGGTCCTGTATAATAAGATTAGGTCATGGGCCGATGAGCTTCAGATCCTACATCCTTGTCAGCTGTGGTTCAGGAGTATACAATAACGGTAATAAACTCCCTGCCATGTGATATGCCGATGATGTGCATCTGATGGGCAACACCCCAAAAGCTCTTCGTATTTTGGTGCGTGGTTTTGTTGACTTCATGGCTGCCCTGGATTTGTGTACTAATTTTAAAAAATCCTTTTTAATGGCGCCTGGGTCAAAGAAGTATTTTAACTCATCAATAGATTTAAATTCCAATAGTTTACAGAGCACTCGCACTTTCCCATATCTTGGTTTTTGCTTCAAATGGACTGTCGGCTGACCATGTGGCTTACTGTAGGAGGAAGTTCACAAACTCCACCAATATGATACTTGGGTTGCCAAAGCCGAGGAACACAGAGGTGGTATCTGCCACTGTTAAATTTTTAGACTCCAATGCATACCAATTGCCACCTACGGTGCGGAAGTTTGGGGCCATACTAATAGTTTCAGTATCCAGGATGGAGAGAATAGATTCTGTCACAAAATCCTGGGTGCACCCATTTCCTCTTCTAAATATGCCGCTCACTGTGAACTTAACTTGCCATATTTCGAAGATTACATTAAGGGCGCCTAGCATTATTTTAGCTGAGAGTTTGGAGAAACCCTGCGGCCAAACTTACTAGAGAGATAATATCAGACCGTCTGAAATGTAATAAGAGTATGGACATACCTTGGCTGGCCGCGGTACGTGAAAGTCTAGCCGGTGTGAATTATGAACACTTATTTTTAAATCCCTTAGACCTCGGCACTATTAGTACTAAATCCCTTCAAACAGTCCTTTATGCATCCTATAGGAATGCTAGACTTGACAAAGAGCGCCAGAAAGCGTCAGTAGCTAGATATCTGCATATTAAGAATGTCTCATGCGCACCTTCTAGCTATTTCTTAAAACCAATCAGTCATTGGGAAAGGGGTTTACTTTTCCGGCTGAGAACTGACACCATGAAATATATGCTCTCATTCCCCGAGGGGTTCATTCCTAACCTCGATCTTCTGCCATGTCCATGCAACAGCCAACACAAACAATTGATGATGCACTTTTTAATTTTATGCTGTTTTTACTTAACACTCACTACAAGGTTTTTGCTTCAATACTTTAAAGCCTTACCTGAGATTGATTACAAGGCAGCATATTGGAAGGTCATTGCTTTGAAAGACGATGAGCTAACCTTTCGGGTCGGCTCTTTTCTGAAGGTGGCGTTGCGCACTCGTAATTCTATGTGCTCCTGCTGATTCATTGCATTTTATTCTGTTGCTTTTACTCGGTAAGTTATATGTATTCTAATGAATTTTGCTCTTTATATCACCCTGTGTAGCGTATTACTGGAGGACTAATTTTAACTTTAATGTTAATTGGGTGTTTTAACTGTTCTCTTGTTGTTGGAATTTTATGGATATGTATTTGTATCTGAATAAAGTTTATATTGATTGATTGATTGACATTGCCCTCCCCTTTCACAATGAGCACACAGTCACAGGAAGTGGCTGACTGAGGACTTGCACTTTAGGAAAGGTCCCTATTGCCAACACAACTTCACTGAAACAGACATTGTTGCGCCAATAGCGGGTGGTAGATATGTGTCATTACGAATCATCATCTATGTGAATATGGTGTGCTCTATCTTGGAATGTGACATGCAATGACCCTCATCACAACAAGCTTTGTCCACCCCGTTGAGTGTGAATAGATCTGCCAAGTGAGACTTGTTAGCAATGCTAAATGGAAACTTGTGGCATGCAACTGACTTGAACATATTTCCCCACATGACTATTCCCATCATGTACGTAGGGCAATGTTGGAATCTTGCAAGAATGTAGTTTTTGAGCAATGAGGGCACGGCTACTTCACACAAACTCGGGCATCTTGCTGCCTATCGAGGTCTCAGTTAAACATGACCATGTATCATATGCCCCTCGGTGTACGTTTTGAAGGCTTCACTGGCCCAACATTTTTGAACACTTCTATACTTGTATGGTCATAGGCAACACACATCTGTGTGACTTACATATTTTTATTTGCATGTACATTGACTTTGGTGAAGACTGGCCCAGTACTTAGTCAAACAACCCCCACATTCCATAGATGCCCAGTGGAGGGCCTGACAGAGTCCTTTGGGGGTAACATTTCCAGAGGAAGAGGCGGAGTTCAGACAGCAGGCTGATTGGACTGATATCGGGAACAACACAAATCATGGCAGTCCATGTTGAGGTACAAGGTGAGTGTCGCAGAGTGAATCTAGGGAAAGTGGAAGCTGATGTCCGGGGCATGATACTCAGCACAGATCCAAGTGAGAAACAGTCAGTTTGGCATCGATGAATGTTGCCGCTTTCTTCTTTGCAATAATGCAGATTCATCCACATTTCCGTCCTCTGGTGTGTCATGTGCCTCCCATGTGTGTGGTGGTAGATTGGCTGCGGCACTGTGAGGCATGACACATCAGGGGGTTGAGATGTGGCTGTTAAAAGCAGCAGAAGCATTAATCTATGCCAAACCTTGAGGAAGCACTGCTGTAATGAGCAGCTGCAGGGCATGGAAGATTCCAGCAACGTCTCTGTGGTTTGCAACCATGGCAGCCATTTGTGAGGCTTGTTCTCTATGATCATTTGCGTGTGATGCAACTCCTTGCTGACATCACTGGAGCCACTGTGACTGGACAGTTGTTCTTGTCTCTGAGTCAGTTCAAAAGGGATGTCACCCTTTAAATGCTGGAGAGCATAGAGCAGACTATGGGTGTCTATGATGGTCTGTAGATGATCCTGAATGGGACTGAGACACCCACATACCCCATCTAATTTGGCTACCAGGCTGTCAAACCCCTCCCACACCTGACCAGCAATCTCCTGCTGGACCTCCACCGCACAATGCTGAAATGTCGTAAGTGGGTCCTCAAGGTCCTGGGAGACAGTGGTGGTAGATGCTTGATGCTGTGTGGTTTGTGCTGGGGTGGAGTTTCCACAACACTGCTGGAGGGCCCTTCTTTTGGAGATGGGGTGCTAATTGAGTTGAGCAGCTGTTGGAGGGTTTTGTGGTCAATGGTTATGAGGTCTTCATCTTCATCATTGAAGAGTGGGATAGGCTGCTGTACATGAGGTGAATTTTCTCCCTGTGCAATGTAAGGGGGAGATGCAGTTGTATGTGTGTTTCAAGTATGATCATGCATTAGATACATTTATAGCAGACTGCATGACAATGTCCATTCGGAATGTTTAGGAGGAGATGCCTATTACATGCTGGAGAGTGAATCAGTGTACAACATCACGGATGTGACGTTATAGTTGTACATTATCATCTCACAGTTTACAAGTATGCCAAATGGGAGTGACCAATTTCTACACACATGCAGCACCAGTTGTGTCCTCTGTTCAGTAGTGACAGTGATGCAGTTTGTAGCACATTGTTGTAAACGTGGATTAGCGCAGAGTCATGTGTCTGCATTTCATTGTGGGAAAGTCACCCCTACTCCGTACACCCTGATACTTTTTCAAGATTGCTCTTTTTTGGAGGGGTGGATTGCATGGTGAAACATCTTTCTGTTGATTAGGGCTATCCCACTGTTGTGATCTGGGTTGATGTGATGTGCCACATGATATGTGCAGGGAGGTATGCTTGATTTGCCATGCTACACACAGTGTAGATATTTGTTCATTGTGTTAAGTCAAAGGGAATGATGACATCCTAATGGATGCATGTTGATCTGCAGGTATGGTACAGCTTTGGCTTTACTTCCCCTTATCCCTTCCACAGAGTGACCCTTTCCCTTATGTGTATCTCCAATGATGAGATGATGTAAGCTTTACGAAACATGGGTCTTGGTCATAGTTGGGACACTTGTGCATTGTTGGCCAGCAGATGTCTTTCTTAGATCAGGGGATGTATGAACACGAGGTGGTGATAGAGTGTGACCTGCTCCTTTAAGACTGAACTCCACATTCAGCCACTTCAGTGACCATGGCCTGCACCATGTTTTATATGTTTATTGTGCAGGCATGTAATTCATCATGCACTGTCCCTTGTGTTGTCAGTGTGGCTCACATACAGGCAGCATTGCTAGTTAACGCACATGTGTATGGGTTTGGTGTGAGAATGTTTATGTGTGAGAAGGGACCCCTTGAGGTACGTTGGCAATGATGGAATAATTGCTGTTTATCTGTGTCCTGCACAATGCAGTACACATGTAAATCCAGGTAGCTTTGGCTCTTGTGATTTCTCTTGTGTGCATGTCATGGGTCATGTCTTTCCTTGCATGCATTACTTACCTCCCTCCTGTTGGCATAACCGCTGTGAGTATAATGCAGCGTGACTTTCTATTGTTGTTGGAAGCTGAAAAGACCATAACAACACCCATTACCCTCAACACTGATACCACATGTAGTTTGTAAGTGGGCCCAGACTTTAGGGCTGTGGATTTCCAAAGGCATATTGGTGGTGCTCAGGCCCTATCACCCCTAAGTATGGGCGAAATTTGCGAATTTGGGGTCCTCAAATTCGCGCGATAGCGAATTCGCAATCTGCAAAATTCGCGAAGTCGTGCAGATTTGCTGATTTTTTTGGTGTGTTTGTGGGGTTTTTTGCGTATTTGCGGGCCGCTTGCAGCGCACCGACCGCGAAGTTACCCATGCGGTCATACATGGGCGTGGCCATCTTGTGCGCATTGGGTATTTCTGTTTCCGGGTGCTATTGGCAATCTCGCGTTGTGTGTGGAGCGGTATTACGAGTTCATGTGTGTTTGCCATCCCTTGTTTGTTTGAAGTTTTTTAAAATCTTTTTTACTTATTATCTATCCCTCTATTTTTCTAGATCTATATTTTGTGTTTTCTTCTACTTTTGGTTACTTTAAAGCTACTTTTTTTACCTCTTCTTTTATTTACTTTTTCCCTGTTCTCTTTCCTATTATTATTTCCATTCCTGTCCAGGACCATGGCAAAGGGAGCCGGGAAGGACAAGGGGAAGGGTCCTGCACCTCGAACCCAGCTCCCATGCGGGCGATTAAGGGGGGAGCAGTCACAGCCCGGGAGATCTTCAGCGTGGAGGAGGTGGCTGCACTGGTTTATTATGTGCAGCGCCGCCTCCCCAAGACCATCGCAGCAGGCGGCAGGATGGCTAGCAGGTACGGGCTCCGGGAGCGTCGGAAGCTGTGGGAGAAGGTGTGCCGGGCCATGTATAAACACTCTCGGGTCCGGCGCACCTACAACCTGGCCACGCACCGGTGGTCCGACGTCCTGGACCGTGAACACGACATGCTCGACCTGATAGGGGTCGAGATCCCCGGGCTTGGTGAGTAGTAGTAGCTATTTAATCACTACTCTGTTTTCTCCTGCTCTATGTGTTATCATATGCAAATTATTGTTTTTTCCGAAGAGCAATAATGCTGCCGATTACATTGTAGGTAAATTATGTTTCAAAATCTTCTGTGATTGCATTTCAGGTGCACTGCTCTCCTGCTCAGTGGCGGTGCTACTATGCTTATTTGTTTTCGATTTTGTGCTCATTTCATTGGCCTGAGTAATTATGTATGAGTGTATGAGTGTACTTTACAGAACTGCGTAATGCTAGACACTAAGGGGCCGATTTACAATTTCTTGCGCATCCCTGAAAATTAGCAGGGATGCGCCAGTAATTGTGCGCCACGCCTCCACAACCCATGGTGCGCCGCATTTACAATGCAGTGCACCATGGGGCAAAAACTACACAGAACCGTCACGAATCTGTGCCCTAAAGGCGGCGCATTACTGGAGTTGCGTTGCAACAAGGACGCAGCTCCAGCAATGCTCTGGGGTGCCCTATCTCCCCAATGCTGCGTCAAGCCGTACGTCTGCTTCAAGCAGGCGCAGGGTTTTGGGTGACGCAGCATTGGCATAAAAGTGACTGAGTGAAATCTTGTAGATTTCACTCAGCCACTTTTAGGATGCGTTCCTGCACAGGGCTTTACAACGTGATGCATCTCCCTGATGCGTCACGTTTTTATACCCCGCACCATTACGTCTCTTTTGCGCTGCCGCTGCATCACAAAAGTCACGCAACGACAGAGCAAAAGAGCCGCAAGGGACTTGTAAATCTGCCCCTAGAGACTCAAGTCCAGTCCTTCCTTTGTACACCTGCCACTAAGAAGAGATACTGGTGGTGGATTGCTAGTTTGAGTATTTTAATGACTGGTTATGTAGTAGGAAACTTACTTTTTAGTGTTCTCACTGGTCTGCAATCACAATGGACTTTGTCTGTCACTTCGCGTGCTGCGGAGTGCTGCCTGCCAGTCCTATCGAACCTTTTTGTAGTTAGTTTAGTGAGTTACATAACTTTCCAAGTTGACGGTCCACGAATCCAGCAATACTAATATCCTAGTAGACCACATCAGATAGGTTAATAAATGTAGTGCAATTGTTGTCTATTTGCCCTTTCCACGAAATCATTTTTTATTGTTCTTTTGAAATGTTTGATTTGGTTGACAACAATCATCCATGTTTGGGTCTTTCTTTCATGTTGTACACCAGCTTCCCCCAGGGGCAAGAGGACAGAGGAGGAGGTAGCGGCACCGGCGGAGCAGGAACAGCAAGGCCAGGATCGGTCCGGCGAGGGCTCCTCTGCTGGCCCCAGTAAGTTTTCATGTAAATATTAATAATTATACTTCCCTATCTTTTAGAGTACCTATTTTTTACTAACGTTCCTCATTCGAGTTTTTCTAAATCGTCATTGATCTTCTTGTAGACTGTTTCTAAATTCTTTTCCTGTCTCTACTATGACTCCCTGTGGTACTACTCAATTATTATTATTAGTCTGTCTGTGTAGCTAACTAATCTTGCACAGTTGGCAAAAGGTGTTAAACGAAACTCCTATTCTATTCAGCAATAGCTCTATGCACTGAGTGTAGTACTCTGGGTTGTCCATAATCTCTTTTGAAGTCTTCTAAATGTTTATGCTTTGACAATTCCCAACAATAAAATGTCAATGACCACCAAGAAAGAATAAGATACTAGTTTACTTTTCGATTGGATAGGAGGGCAAGCCATAATACTATTGTTGCAGGGACAATTCTGCACAAACAGAACTATGGACACTAAATAGTGCATTGTTTATCAATTATAATAGGTGCAGTTAGACTTTTCACATACCTCAGTCATAACAGAATTTGAACCCCCAATCTCCTTACTGACTAGCTAGTGTGGCAGAGTCATTTAGCTCCCTAATTCATTGATGATTGATCCCCAAAGATGATTATCCAACCCAGGACATAAGACTACGGAGTCAGAGTCCAGAACTGTTAGAGCCACGGACTCATGCTTGCAAATTGCAAACCCTTTCGCTCACTCACTCATGACTAAAAACCACAGAGTCTTTGTAAGTTTTAAAGCTTTATTTAAAAGTAAAAACATGTATTAAAATCAAGTTCATCATACAACATAAACTGTGGATTGAAAATTGAAAAGCGCATAGTGATTTCACACATTAATTGTGGGCGAGCCCTCACCTGGTCGGAACTTCAAATCTTCTTTTTGGTGCTGAATCGTTGCTGACTTCGTCTTAGTGATGATGATCTGATCTTGCTCTGGTTCTTAGAAGGGAAGCTTCTGTCTGTTATGAGAAAAATGGTGCGTGTTAAAAAGCAAGCATTCATCAGTTGTGCCAAAAAGTGTAGCAAGACAACAAAAAATTATTACATTTGTTTGTGTAGTCGTAGTGACGTTTTTTCATTCCTAGACAAAATACTAGGGAGTAAGTATGGGCAATTTTGCGAATCTGGCGTTCGCGAATTTGCGTATTTGCGAACTCGCAATCCGCAAAATCTGCGAATTCTGGCAAATTTGCGGATTTTTTTTGTGTTTGCAAGGGTTTCTGCCAGTTCGCAAGGGTTTTGTACCAGTTCACAATTGCGAACTTACTTGTCGGCTCGCAATGGTCGCGACTTTGTTGTTTCTACGTCTGGTTCATCATCACAGGTTCACAGCACCCTCTGTTTCACCACTGCCACCCTCTGATTCACCCATGTCACCCTCTGGTACATCACTGCCACCCTCTGATTCATCACGTTAGATTATGGGGGGGGAAGCAAGCACACCTGCCCTGCTTCAACTGACCTTCCCAGGACCTTTGTGGCCTACTTGTAGCTATTCTAAGAGCCTGCTGTGAGGGTCAGAGCAGGGTCATAGAATAGTTGAAAGTAGGCAACTGAACTCTGGAGGGGCCCCTCAGGAAGCACTACAGGGAATGGTTACTAATGATGAGTGAACTTTTGCACCTGCTGAGTGCTTTCAGTTTTGCAAAACTCGTTTTTCTGCAGAACAGCAACTGTAATGCCCCAAACAAACTTACTTGTGAAAGTTGATTTCTAATCCAAAAACGATCCAAAGAAAGTCAAAAAGGCCTCACATCCAAAAAAGTGCAGGCAGATGTCAACCTGAGGAGTTATTCTGATAAAAATCATCATTTTCCGAAGGTTTATGCTGCTTGCTGGTGGATTTCTTGTGCAGAATTGCAAATTTTGTAATTTCGCGAGTGCGAGATTCTTGCTGCCCGCCGCATCTACATGTTCGCAATTGCGAACTCTCGCGATGCGTCGCCAAACTCCCGGGGGATCCCACAGCAAGATCCAAAATGGCGCAGCACTCGCAAAATATCGAGAAAAACAACTCGCCAAAAGCTGAATGACGGTAAGTGAACGCCGCACGCCGCAATATTGTATCACCAAGCAAAAAAATCCGCTGCATGCGAATTTGCGGATTTTCGGTAAATTTGCGAGAGTTTGTGGATTGCGAATTTACCGAAAATCCGCAAAATCCGCGAGCGGAACGGATTTTCCGCCCATGCTTACTAGGGAGTGGTGTATATGGCATCTAGGAATCTGAAATGTATTTTCTAGGCGGTACATCGGCACAACCATCCACCGGTGCCGGGGCCAGCGCGGAGGTGGGCACTCCTGGGGCGGAGGTGGTGCAACAGCCAGCGGAAACTGCTGTGGGGGATGCCACGGTAGTGGCGGGCAATGAGAAGCTATTATATTCCTTACTTATTGAGATCGCAGACTGCAGAGTGTGCTCTTTACACAGGTGTATATGTTGTACGGTACAAGTATACTATACTGTTAAGAAGACTTACAAATTTAGAACTAAGTTTTTATAAACCAGGTAGTAGCCTCCTCTAAATTGACTTCAACTCAGCTGTGAACGTTTTTTCGAGAATCCAAGTCAGATCAGAGATGAGCTTGATGGATGGGATGAGCGGAAAGGGAAAGAAAGGGTGTAAGTAAGTGTGGAAGGACGAGCGAGTTAAAAGTAATTATGACTGGCAAAGAACGTGTTTTTGAATGCTGCCCGAGGTGGCTGGGAATATGATGCATGGCTGGTTGAAGGAGAAAGGGAAGAGGACGGCCAGAGTGGGTGAAACAGAAACTGTATGAGTGCACAATATATACTTTGGTTGAAATTCAAATGCAAGTCAAGCACGGATGCATGGCTTGCGGTTTCCAAAATAAAATGAAAATGTTGTTTTCCCTTGAGAAAAAGTAAAGTTTGTCCAGTTGAGGCATTAAGAAGAATGATTGACATTTACTTTGAATGGATGGATGCCTGGATCATGGTACTATCTGACTCATAAATAGCATATGTGTATGTAGAGAGAGTAGACGGTCACTGGATGAACTAAGTGTTACTTTGAAGAGCATGTAACACCTTATCCGCACGTCCGTTCCAGTGTAGGAAAGGGAAGGAAAAAGAAGTTGTAATTTTTCTGAATACTACCATGAATAGTAACAGTAGTTTGTATTGCAAGCACAGCATATATCCTGCGATTACGGGGGCCACTCACTACCTCTGTTAATAATTTTAGTACAACTCTGTCATTCATGTGTGGCCTATCAGTGTTCACTCAATAAAAAACAAAGCACCTAAAGTCATCCCATATGTAACCAAATACATATCCTGTGAAGGGATAGATAATCATATTATTTATCTTCTTCATTTTCCTTTTCTAGTACTCATTGGCACTGTAGAGTGAAAGTTAAAATTAATTAAGCAGTAGCCCTTGTAACAGAATATTCTCAGTGCTACCCGTAATAGAAAAGTAAGAGCTTCACCACCTGAATGTACTGGACTGGTACAATAACGCAAGCCTGTGTCATCATGGCGTGCATCTGTTTTTCTCGGGTGCCAGTTGACTGCGCTGGCATTATGCCGGCTTCCAGAAGTTTACGTACCAATTTCGCTAAACAAGAGAGAAGAAGAAGAATAAGACTGGTGTACTGTCAAAGTCGACTCTAATGTAATGAGTCCATAGTGCTTGAAGAATTGATTCCTGAAACTCCCACTAATGTTAGAACAAGGCTGAAGAAGTGGGAGGTTAGATAGATACAGGCGACAAATGTTATGTACTGTGCTTGCAAGTTGCTAGTTCTACTGTGACACAACTTTCTGCTGAATTATTATGTGTTAATCTTAAAGTGCATTGGTTACAGACTATGTTTTTTCTTTCTTCATATAGATGCTCCTTCAAAACTGTCATGGAAGGAGCTGTCTAGACGGGCCCGGCAACGGAAACTGGAGGCGACTGTCGCCGGAAGACGGCGGCTGGTGGCCCAGGAGGAGTTGGATACGCAGTCGACCTCCACAACATCCACAGCGACAGCTGAGCCTTCCTCCGCGCTCCCTGGGTCAGCCAGTCAGTGCAGGCCTCTAGCGGTACAGAGCTGTGGTACCGCAGCCACCCGCCACCTCCAAGCATCCAAAAAGTCAGCTGCCCCCCACAGCAGGTGCAAGGCACGCGTGCACCGCCTAACCTCAGGGTTTCCTACCTTGAGCAGGAGCAGAAGAAAATGAAAATACTGCTTAAGAACTTCTGCAAGGAGCATGACCACCTGGCCAAAAAAGTACACTGTTGTGAATGTATCTAGGACCCTAATTAATTATCCCTGATTCATGTCCTTTTGCGGTTATGATAAATCATGTCTAAATGAAAACATACGAATCTTACCCATATTCAGCAATAGCCCATGCAGCCCAAATACTGCAAAGCTACTTTGAAAGAACAAGGAGTTCTTTCGACACACCAAACCTTCAGTAACCTGGGGATTCCCCATGACTTTGTTTTGATTTGTCATTGAACTCCTGCGAGCACTAAAGGAACAGTCAGTTCTTAGTGACATCTTTATTGACGTCTTATGTCCAACCTTACGTCAAACACGGCACCTTCCAGGTATAACTATACCAATACTTGCCTTAAGCAGACACACGGTGGTGTGGAGGAGAGCGGCTATCTACTTATCCGAAGCCCAGCTGATGCTAGAGCCGAAGGAAGCCGCCCTCCCCTTTGACACGCTGGAGAAGGTACCTTTTCTCACGCCGAGAAATACAGCTCCGGTGTTTCTAGTCACCCTTGCTGGGTGCTGGAAGATCGAGTCCTGAGAAACTAGATACAAGACCTCCTTCATTCTATAACCAAGGTACGGAGCTGATTCAAACCTTAGAGAGAATTCTTGATTCAGGTTCTTGGCAAAAAAAACCAACTTAACTTAAAACTTCAACTTACTTACTCCTTCCCACGTATCAGGCTTAGGTCAGGTACACCGGGCTAGGCGTATCTTAGAAACTCCAGTTGAGTTTGTTTAGTCAATGTTTTTATGTATGTAAATATTTTATATATTTTAAAGTGACATATTGCTAAGAAACTATATCAATGCTTTTACAGTATTATTTTATAATACTCCTTTTACTGTACGCACTTTACTTCATGATAAGTATTGCAATTATATCAATTCACTTCTCTTGCACGAGAAAGAAGACTGCTCAATAAAATAACCCCTTTTTATTAAAAACGACCATCTCTCTATTTCTCTGCACTCTGGTGGAACTAAGCATGCATGACTGACTGAGTGAAATAGCTGTCTATCGTTTGCACACGACTCTAGAGATTCACTCCTTGTTCTGGGGGAGCAAGTTGTCATGTTATATGGTTGTCAGAAGCTAATCCCTTCTTGTCTAAATCAGGGAAGTTAACTCCTCCCTATTCATTCGAGAAAGTTTCTAGTGACCTCTGAGCTAGCTGGCAAAACTAATTAAGTCTAACATAGTCAGTAGAGACCTAGAGACCTCAGTCTTACGTCTACACTGTTGTTTATGTTATTCCAATGCGCAGAGCCTATTGGGAATATAGGTTCTACACTACATGGCGCCCAACGTTTGGTAAGGCGATAATCTAACGCAAGATACTAGAGTAACTCAGTCGTGCTTTTCACACAGACCCCTTTTTTCTCGTAAAAACTCCAATAGACGTCTGGAGTGGGTAAAAGGTTAATATCTGCCGAAACTTAGTAGGATGAGAATCCTATGTATTAGTTTACGGTATAGTCAACGTTGAAGGATATAGTGTTCCAAAATATTGTGCACCTAATTTTTGTTTCCTTAAAAAACTTGCTCTGCAAGAAACTCTCATTAAACAATGTCAAACCACGGCGACAACAACGAAACCAATGAAGCCGTAATAAATGCGAATCAACCAGGGGCAGATCTTACAGGGTCTACCGAAGACGATCATGATGCACTACTCATCCCGGTCAACATAAGAAAAGCCATAACTATAAAACTCATAGAAAATGGGGTAACACCAAGAGGTGGTACAGTTGTATTTGTGGTAGGGGCACATGAGTATCGGCAGACAGAGGTATTCTATTCCTGGATAACTTTTACAGCAGCACATACTGTGACACGTGAGTTCCACTACTATAAAGTAGCGGAAACTCCAGAGGAATACTCTCCTTTCGAGGAGATTGAAATTCCACTAACATACCAAGAGCACCTGCTCTTATTTAAAGGCGCCCTAAAACATCAAAATCATATAACCAAGCTCGGTCCACTAGGTAGACCAGGAGCCACGTGGCCGGGTCTAGCCAGCTACACACCACACCCAGACATTGAAGGAATGTCAAACGAAGAACTCTTAGTTAAAATAAAAGAATTAACAAAAGCATATAGAGATTTGGTTCAAATTACACTTGATAGTAAAAACTACCAATTAGAACAACTAATTGAAAATCCTGAAAAAACCTTTATTAAAAACAATCTCAATTCTTAAAAGACGAAAAGGGAGGGTAATAAACAAACTACTCCCAGAGAAAAGCAATTTCAGTCCAGAGGAAGGTCTCCCCAATGGAGGAATCAGTCACCGGTTGGAAGAGACAAGTCTCCCCAAAGGGAACCCTATGAAAAAAGATATAATCTTAGAGATAGGGATAAATTAAGAAAACCTGACAGATATCAAGATATTGATACACGTCCCTCTCAATCTTTTCAGACTTCCTCACAGAAATCGGAAAGAAGAGCACGGTCAGAACACAAGGAAGACGCGTCAAGTCCAAAGACAAAGAACCTGCTCATCAAAGTAAAAAATCGCAATTTCCCAGAAAGAAGGTAGCAAGTATTAAAATTAAACATGCCGAGAATCCTGAGGACACAACTGAAAAACGGAGAGTGGGCCCAGACAATGTTAAACAGCGCAGCAGAAGTGACCATAGCTCGCAAGATCCTGATGAATCTTCTGGAGACAGTGGACACGAATGAATACATTCAGGTGGAAACTGCAGACACGCGAGTTAGCATGCCCCATAAACTATATGAAATAACATTACGTATAGAGGGAGATAAAGCTAGGAAAATAAAAGGTCTCTTTTGGGAGAATCTTTCAAAAGGCTACGATATCCTGTTAGCTGAAAAAGACTGGCCACCAGAGTTTGTCAGGGAAGAAATGATTATGCCTGCCTTCTCAAATCATATCCCAATTCATAAAAAATGCACATTTGCAAGAAAATGGGCGGTGGTCCAAGCCCCTGCCTTATATAAAAATCAAGTAGGATGGGATGAGGATTCTCCTCACCACAAAATCCAATTAAAAAATCAACCTACTGCAAAGAGGCAGTACCAAGTTAAACAAGAAGCTACAAAGCAAGTTAGAGAGATCTTAGATCAACTTGAATATCAGGGGGTGATTGAAACATGCACCTCACAAATGAACAATCCTTTGTTTCCTGTCTCCAAGTCAGACGATTCATATCGTCTAGTTTTGGACTACAGACATCTAAACTCATGCTGTAAAACCTTTGCAGTCCAAAATTCACACAGTGCAGCACTAATGAACAACATCGTGCACAAAAAATATAAAACGACATTCGATATCTCTAATGGATTCTTCTGTCAAAACATTGCACCCAAAAGCAGGTATTTGACCGCTTTCTCAATAATGGGGTCGCCAAAACAATTTTGCAGACTCCCACAGGGATTCAAGAATAGCCCAGGATTTTTCTCAGCAAGAGTAACAGAATTACTATAAATGTATGATGATGAGGCATTATCGTATGTCGATGATATCTATCTTACAGCAGATGACTTGGAGACTCACTTAAAGAGAGTGAACACCATTATATAAGGCAGACAATTTTACAGCTAGAGGCTGAGCAAAATATAAGCAACAAGCACAACATCTGACTACCCATCACAATCTGTGGTTACATCCAACAAATATATCTGCGGGGTTCGTCTGGGTGAATACACCAGTATAACGAGGTACTACCTAGTTGTGATTGAGGATGTATCCCTTTTTGGTAGGGACCATGTTCCATGAGTTTTCCCCTCTTCACAACTAAGTTTTGCACAACTAAGTTCTTTACAACTAAGTTCTGTTAAACTATCACCGTCTGTTGAGTCCAACTTTGAAGGCAGTTTAATTAATTGTGATCCAAAAACTTCTATAAGGTAGTTTAATTCACCACTGTTGTGCTTGTTGCTTATATTTTGCTCAGCCTCTAGCTGTAAAATTGCCTAATGCACTGCCTTATATGCGCATACTTTATTTTATCACCCAAATGCGTGTCATTGTGCATTTACTGTTGAAGCGCCATTCATCAACAGGCATTTACCTGTAAAACCGACTGCTCCGTGTTTAAACAAAGTGTCTCCGCCGACGCGTGCGCGGCAGCCTCGCTCGCCGCGCATGCGTACCTCTGGAGCGGTAATGCGCATGCGCGACAGAGTAGTGAAAGGCGCTAGCGCATCACCGGACGCTCGGAGGTTGTTATCTCCGTATTTGGGCACTCCCCCGGGTTGCATTATTCAATTAATTAGCACCAATTACCTACAGGCACAATATATATAAGGGCCTCACTTCCTTCGTAGCTCACTTCATCGGAGCCGCGTTGAGGGAAGGCAGGCGATTAGCTGTTGCAGTAACCGTGAGTTATAGACCATTGAGAGAAGCAGTTGTTCTCTGTACTTTTGGCGCATTGATGACAAAGTCTTCCTACTGAACCCCTGATATTGATTTCTTAGGTTTTCTGATAAGAAAGGAAGGATTCCCCAATATACGCTAAGGCTCATGAAGTCCTGTATTTGGGAACTTTAAGTAAGACTTTTATTCCTTTCTGTTTGCTCTCCTTCCATCTGAGCAGAGAGTAAATTTGGTGTTGTGTGTGTGTATGTTTGTAGTGTCCTTCTTCTTTTTCTTTTTCCTTTCCAGGGTCCCATTATTTTTGGTTCTACCTGATGTTTTTTCAGAGAAGCTTGATTCTTCTCCTTTAACCTGTGAAATATAGATCTATATGTTTATCTATGATTTTGTCTACACAGGTTCTTACGCCAACTGGGCGCAACGACACTTACTAACATTTAACATTGTTAGGAACATTACACATTGTGGTAATTTTAATTTTTATTTACACTTTTACATTTTACATGTGAGTAAGGGGAGGGTAAGTGCATTAACCCTTGTCCTGAAGAAGGGGGCTTTGACCTCCGAAACATGTTGACTCTTTGATATAGTGGTCTGATACCCTAATACGTATCTATCAAAACCACGCTCTGCACTTTCGTTTTAATAATACCAGCCGGGGATTTAATAAAGTATTTTTTTCCCACGTGCCAGGTATTTTTTAACCACTCACTTTTTTCACCTCACCTCACTCACACTTTTGTAAAAACACACACCCCCACACATAGTTCACTTCAAGTGCTCCTGCGTATCCGCGAGTCGTAGCACGCCGCATCCCATAGAGGGGTGCGAAGGCCCCGATAATGAAGCATGACACCAAGGGGCCTGTTGGTGTGTGAGGGGCATTTAAACAACACTGTGTGTTCCCCATCACTCTAGGGATCACTATCACTTTGAGTGGATTCCACTTTGTTTATTCGTATGACTAGGGAGACTGAATCCACTGACTCTCTCTCTCCCCCCTCCTGTTAAAATCTATTTTTAGGATATGAATTATCAAGCAAAGGCAAAAGCCTAGCAGACAATTTCTTAGAGAAATGTGCAGTACTCCAAGCACCTAAAACGCTGAAGAATTTACAATCAATACTAGGTTTCCTGAATTTCGGAAGAACATACATTCTAAATTATGCAGAAAGGTTTAAACCTCTCTATGAATTAATAAAACCTGATTTCAAACCGAATAATTGGACTCAAAAACACACAGAAATTTTGAGATCATTACAGACAGACATGTTAACTAAAACAAAAATGCAAACACGTGCAAACAAACGCAATCTGGTACTCCGAGTCATCCCAAGAAGATGCGGATTCACATACCTGACCTCTAATGAGGGAGAAACACTACCATTAGCTTACAAATCACATTTGTACACACAAACTGAAATGAAATTCAGTTATACAGAAAAAATTCTGACAGCGGTTCAAACTGCTGAAGCAAAAGAAAAAGCCCTCACACAAGGTAAACGTATAATAATAGTTACACCTGTCCCTGCTTTAGAAGCAGTAACAAGAGCAAGTATCCCAATTGCTAAGGCACTACATCCAAGATGGATACAGTGGGTTAATTCTCCTGCTGCACCAGACGTAGTATACGAATTTGATCCTAATTTAAAAACACAAGAATTTCTCCAATATGAATATGAGTGTCCTCTGCCGACCGAAATCCTGCCTCTGGAACATTACGGTTGTATAATATATACAGACGGATCAACACAACCCGCAGTTGGGGGTAAACAAGCATATAGTTCTGCGTGCGCGATTGTTAAAAGTCGTTGGCACAAAGGGAAATTTAGACCATTGGTCACTAAAACTCAATCTCTAGGAGATTGTACAGCTCAGGGAGCTGAACTACTGGCTTTTAAGATGGTGCTTGAAAATACTGATCGCGAGTTCCCCACACTAATAGTGTGTGATTCGTATTACTGCATTCAGTCTTACAATGAATACTTGCAGAACTGGGTTCAAAATGGTTTCAAAGATGCAAAAGGGGGCTCAATCAAGCATAAAACGCTTTGGGAACAAGTAGTTCTTTTACAGAAAGGAGTACAAAAGACTCACGTGATACATACACTGAGTCATCAACGTGATGGCGTTCACGTTGCAGGGAATTCATTGGCTAATGAAGCAGCGAAGTCAGCTGTACAAACGGCTTCCGTAGCAGCAATCTCCCGGTCAAAAACAAAAATAGACAGCGAGATAATGCTAGCTGTCAGTGCTTCAGTAAAAGATGATAAAAAGATACTCCCGAAAGGCTTTCCAGTAAAATACTCGTACATAACTGATGCGAATAATGTTCCTTTTGCTCGAATCTCTGGAGTGGGGGAAAGGGCAATTCCTGGAACACAGGTTAGGACTAATTTTAGCGGCACACGAAGGGCTCGCTTCTGCACACGCTGGTGTTTCCGCCACAGTATCATTATTAAAACAGAGATACTGGTGGCCACGCATGAGAAAGCAAACTAGGAATTACGTGCTAGAATGTGAAATATGTTAAAGAATGAAAGTATCAACAGTGAAACGACCAGCACAGATGCCCCTTCTAATCTCAGATAAACAATTAGCCTGTGTTTACTTGGAGCACAGTGGTCCTTTGCAAAGGGATTGCAACTATAAATATATCATGGTCGCAGTCGATTCCTGCACGAGATTCATTTGGATGTGGCCCCAGCGCTCGGCTGACGCCAGAACTGTTATAAAAGATTTGCGAGTCTTTATCGGCACATGTACAATTGGCATGCTACATTCTGATCAGGGTCCTGCGTTTAGCTCTCGAGCTTACAAAGAGGCCATGAGCCACATGGGCATTGCATTGCGGTACTCTTCTCCCTTCCATCCTGAGGGAAATGCGGTTGTGGAAAGAAAAAAACGTGACATAAAGCAATCTATAACGGCGAGGGTATTAGGTTCGGGTGATGGATGGGTTAAACGTCTAACAAGTGTCCAACGTAGTCTTAACAATCTGCCAAGAAATTCTCTAAAGGGTTTCACTCCATACGAACTATTGTTCGGCACTAGAATGAAAATTCAGGATTTGGATTGTCATACTTCAGTGGTAGAAGAAAAAACCTTTGATATCAAAGATCGTTTGGCTGTTTTACAGGACTTGAATGAAACAATAAAAAGTCTAAGTAACATAAAGTCTAAGCCAACAACCACTGAAGAACCACCCGCACCAGCAAGACCTGTCTGGATTCCAAAGATTGGGGATCTGGTCAGAGAAAAGATCGCGGTGAAGAAGGAATTTGGGCCTTCTTACAGAAAAGCAGTACCTGTCTTAGCTGTCAGCGGAACAAGATCAGTAGTACTACCGCCACTTGCTGGTAAAAAAGAAAACAGAATTGTTTCCATCGACCTGGTGAAATCACAATTATGTGGCCAATAATAAGTAGTAGGCCCAGTGGACTTCCAAGAAATAGCAGAAGACCAAATCTTGCTACAATCCAAGAGGTTCAAACTGAAAGACTAATCCATCAATCAAACAATCAATTATCTTTATTTCGACAATAAATTGTCATAAAAGAACACTACTTTAAAACAGTATAATAATACAATAAAATCTTTAAAAACAAAACAGTAATAAAATCATTTCATACAATGTATATTTCCAATGAAACAGATGACCCGGCTAGCCTCTTGATTCTACTACCAGCCCCAGTAGAATTCTGTTATGTATCTTCTATGTCCTAGTTTACAGGTTAGCCACAAGTGCCCTTCTGGTGTTCCACATTGCTGCTATAAATTTTGTAACAGCAAAGACCACAACTGAAGAGAGATCCGTCTTTAAGATTCTAAACACCTGGAGGCAGTGGCTTATCACCAAGTTTTTACACATTGGGATCATCCACCTCCGTCTCGAATTTAGATAAGCAGAACAAAAGAAGACAAAATGTACCTCGTTTTCTAAAGCTGCAGTACACCCTGGGCAGTTTTTCGGCGCTGGTGTGCACCAATCAGACGTAAAAGATCTGATGGGTATGGAACCATGCCGCCATTGCAGAAAAAGCTTCCTCGAGGCAGCAGGGCTAATATCGTCCAGGACTTGCTCCAAAAAATAGGCGTCTTTGATCAATAAGAACCTAGCTGTGAGTGTACCCAGTTGGGAGCTTCATGTTAAGTGAGCCAAGCGGTTTTCCCGGTACAGCTGGACCAGTTGTTTTCGTGAAATGCCAGCGCAAGTATGCTCCGGGTCTAACCACATTGAAGCAAGTCCAAGGATCTCGAGTTCCTTCCTGACATATTTTAGCCAGGGAAGCCTGCCCGCATTAGGCAAGCCCAATACTTCCATTAACTCTTGCCTATATTCAGACAATTTTGGAGTGACCCAGAGTCTCCTCCAAAAAAGTTAGAGGTCTAAGGGCCAGTTCCTCCTCAATAGGTCTGATGCCAAGGTCCAGTTTTAGCGGTACTAGTGGGGTGCTCGTGGGCAGAGCTGTCAACTGCCTCAAGAATCTATTCTCAGCAACAGTAATTGCTGAGCTAGTCTTGTGGCCCCACAACTCAGCCCCATAGGACACTGCCCCGCGAGCCCGCAGTTTATACATTTTTAATGGGGCACCAATCGGTTTGTACGAAGATTTATTCAAGAGTTTCAGTATGCCCCCAGCTATCTGGGTCATTTTAAGGTGCTATTTCAGTTGATGTTGGACCCAGGTGAATGATTCATTGAGGGTGAGCCTGAGGTAGTCAAAGGTATGGACCTTTTCAAATCTGACACCATCTATCATGGGGTTTGGGCGTGTTATTGTAGGGGGGTTAAAGATCTTGTATTTGGTTTTTGATGTGTTAATTTCTAAACCCCGTTCTTTACAAAAGGAAACAAACCCATCTAAGTAACGCTGGATGCCCATGGGAGTTTTAGATAGAAGCAGCGTATCATCTGCAAACATGATCGCTGCAATCCGGGACCCTGTAAGCTTTGGGGCATCACTATCATGTACAGCATCCAGATGTGAGATTACCCCGTTGACATGGAGGCAGAACAGGGTGGGTGCCAAAACGCACCCCTGTCTTACCCCCCTGCCAACGGGGAATCGAGCTGTCAATGAACCGTTGCTACCACACCTGACCTGTGCATAGTTTTGGGCATGAAGTCGTATTAACATATTAAGGAGTGGGGGAGGAATACCGAGCTCCTGAAGCATAGCACATTACTTCTGGCGTGGGACCAAATCGAAAGCCGCGCGTAGGTCTACAAAAATAGTGTATAATACCCACCCCCGATCTTGACAGTTTTCCAATAGAGCATGTATAGGCGGAAAATATGGTCCGTAGTGGAAACATTTTTCCTGAACACTGCCTGGTAGGGGTTTAAAATGGAATAGTCCTCAATCCAGTCTAAAAGACGATTTAGGATCAGGCGTGCAAAGAGTTTTTGGGGCACGTCAATGAGGCTGATTGACCTATAATTGGCAGGGAGCAGGAGTGAGCCCTTCTTGAAGATAGGGACAATCTCTGCCCCCTGCCAAGAAGTGGGTACCTCCATGACTCTCCATATAGCATTGAAAATGGCCATCAAATAAGGGGCCCATACCAACGGGGCATGCTTTAGAAGGTCGCCCGGTATTTTATCCAGGCCTGGAGCTTTACTTAAAGGAAGGTTGCGGATAGCTGTCTCCACCTCCCCCAGTGTGAACTCATACTCAGTTGTTCCTCTCTGGTTATTAAGAGCTAGACTTATCTGATTCGGTACGCCCTCAGGGGTGTCCGCCCAATAGAGAATACGAAAATGCTCTTCCCACACCTCGGCGGCTACGTTAGGACCACAGCCTCAACTTGCTCTACAGACGCAGTATTTAAAATTTGCCAGAATTTCCGGGCGTCTCTTCCAGCCAGACTTGATGTTAAATTGACCCAATGATCCGCCTCCCATTCTGCTTTGGCGTGGTGGATTAATTTCCTATATGCAGCCCTTTTTTCTTTAATCAGAGCATTATTATGACTAACTTTCAATGCATTAATGAGCTCTAATTTTGCCCTTCTGCATGGTGGGTTAAACCAGGTAAGTGTTTTGCCTGTTTTTTTCCCATTTCCGCAGGGTTCAGGATCTCAGCTACACTTTTGGTCAATTTCTGATGGACTACACCAAGTTTTGCAAATACTGAATCAGAAGCAAAGTCCGGGGACAGGGCAATCACAGCTTCTAGTGCTGAAACTACATCAAGGCGGGTTACAGCCTTGTCACATCTGATTCTTCACCTGTTACTAGACAAGAGGGCCCGGTTTTCTAATCCTCTCCCTCCCTTGGGGCTGTCTTTAGAGCGACCTGGGCAGAGAATATCTAAGATCAAGGGATTGTGATCACTTTCGGTCCTGGCTACCACCTTGAAGTCAATGACCTTATGCCATGCACAGGCTTCGACGAATATATAATCCAGTCGAGCCTCTTGGCCTAGTTTGTTATAGGTATGTTTTGCTGGTATAACCGATCCGGCGCGGTCATTGCATGCCCTTATTGAATGGTTTAGTGTCATGGCTAACATTTGAACTGCAAGTAGGGCCATTGACTTAGGCGTAGTACCCACCACCAGGGGGATTTTCCAATGGTCATCCTCTTCAAGAATTGCACCATCCATCAGATCGTTCAACAGCTCAAAGTGGGAATTAAAGTCACCACCTATCACTGGGGTGGCCCCCTGGGGGATCCTAGTTAGGATAGAGGAAAGTTCCTCGATGGTTTTAGACTCCGCTGTAGGGCTGACGGGTCTGGAGTAAACTTTCACCAAAACAAGTCTGGAGGCGTCGGGCCAGGTCAGTAATATACTTTGTACATCCCCCGATGTTGTCTCCAAGATCCTGGCACTACACCCAAGATGAGTTTTCACCCGGATTGTCAGCTCCCCCGAAGGCCTTCTCCTACCCCCCACTTTGCAGGTATAGAGAAGGATGCAAAATCGCTCCTGAATTGCTCCCCTCTTGCCCAAGTTTCTTGGAAGAAACAAATGTCACTTGAGTCAATGAAAGTACCCTAATCTGGACAAGCCAGTTTGTTATGTAGCCCTGCAATGTTCCATGACAGGATTTTAAGAGATGTTTTACCGGCAGTGGCCTGGTTAAATGACATAGTATGTTCCCTCTCACCATTTAGCAAAAGCACTGAGTTCGAAGTACCGTCCCCCCTATCAGGTGATACAGACATAAGCCCACACAATTCCACCTGCGGGTCCCCTAAATCAGTATTCAACTCATTCCTTTCTACACGGGTGGACTGTAACTTTTTGCGACATACTGAGCCATCCCGTCCTCCCCGTCTTTTTCCCCAATTGAGTCAGTCAACCTGGTCCAGAGAACTGAACCTGTTGCCGTGGAAATAGTTAGGGTCCGTGGGTGTAGTATAGTGGTTGTGCCTGTGCCCTCCCATAAAGCTCCTAGCGCCCACCCTAGTCCACCCTTCTTCACACCAACTTGGGACTGGGTAGCTAGGAGGCGGGTAAAAAAAGGACAATGGGCGAATCTGGATTGAGGTACCTGCAGTGTCTTCCACCCAGTTGCAGCTGTGTGTGACAATACCAGGGTACCTAAAATTAACCAGAGCACAATTTCCCTTTATATGTTTGGTTGATGGACCCACCCATGGTACTCTTCTAACCATAACAATTTCGGCTGAATGATGTGGTGGGGCCGGTCTGTGAATATTCAGCCAGCTAACCACCTTGTTTTTTAAAGATGAGAATGATTCTGGTGTAGAGCTGCTGAGCTCAGGGACGCCAGTTAGTACAACTACATAGCTTCCGGGGGCAATTTGACTACCTTACTCCTCCTTACACGGCCCCTATCTGCTATGGGGCACACGGGTTCCATGCGACCCGGGGCATTGGTTCTGGGGGGTTTACTGCTAGGAGCGCCTAATGGTGCCAGTGCTGTTGCAGGATTGTTTACTGGGGGCGGATTTGTAGTGGGCACAGGCACGACATCTGGAAAGGCCACCCCCCCACCAAGGTCCTGGCCCTGCTGTACAATTGGAACTAATTTAAGATGGTTCATCAGCTCCCCAGAAGCCAGTTCAATAGTTGAAAGTCTACGCTCAATAGAATTTAATCTGTCCAATAGAGGATTGAGCAAAGATTGGAGGGTAGAGCACAGCACATGAATCAGATTATCTGTCCCTGACTGCGCCCCATCCCCAAATATATATGCAGAGGGTAGGGATAACACAGGGACCTGGTGGCATACATTAGTATCAACAGTACTTATGTGGGTTACCTCCGTGCTTTCGGCCTGTGCGAACAGCTGGTTTACTTCAGGGACCTTATCAAGTTTGGCCTTTTTCCCACCCCTCGCCTGTGCACCGCGTTTCCTTTTGGGCACAGCCCCTTCCCTTTCACCCTGCGACTGTCTACATGTGAGAGACAGCCCACCCTCTGGAATCCCTGTGTTGGTGATAGCCACAGAAGGTGATATTATTGTCACTTCAGGAGTGGTGGGTAAAGGAGTCCTAGCAGCTCCAGGACTATTTCCAAGATCTTGTAGTACATCCCTAATAGTCTGATCAATGCTATCCAACAGGGCTGTAGAGGATCCCCCCCTCCCTTTCAGGTGTTTTAGCGCTCACAATTAGCCCAAGAGAAGATCTCCTGAGGCTATCCATGCCTTGTGAAAGGTGACTCTTGACCACGGCAATTTCTTTGGAGAGAACAGAATCCGCTCTGATCAGAAAACTGTTCAGTGTACCTGCAATCATACAAGTTGAAGCAATGGCCTTTCTCCTTGTCTCTCGACCCGCCATAGTTTATAACCGCGTCAACCTTGATGCTGTGGTGGGTATGAGTTCCTCTTGTATTCCAGGGCCAAGAAGGTAGGCCCGGTCCTGTCCTGCACGGTGTGTAACGCACGTCGCGGGAAGGTGATATCGATTTTAACCGTCCTGGCGAGGGGCGTGGACACCGGTGGAAGAGGCACCAGCTGTAAGGAAGTGTGGCCTGCTGGTCCTCGCAGTCCCCCGGTGTTATGTACAACAAGCGAGCAGTCACCTGCACAGCACCCGTAGAGCAGAGGCCAAGAGTCCCAGGTAAAGTTCAGGGCACACGTCCTTAAATGAGTCACAAATCACCTCCAGTTCAGTTTGTAGCAGCGGCCAAAGTGAAACCAGGCACACTCTCCGTAGTTCCAGGACAGAAGCAAAATCAGACAGGGTTTACCGCAATGGTATAGAATAGCGTGTTTGAGCTCCCAGGCTAGAGCGAGAGTGACAATTCCAAACGTGACTGTGAAGTGCACTTCTTTCTGCACTTCTTTCTGCCCCGCTGCTGTAGCTACACTAGCTGTAGCTAGTGTTGTTAATATTCTTTGCCCTTATCTTTCCTCCTTTGCCTTGCCTTGTCGTGGGGACGTGGGGACGTACAGTAAAAATCCCCCATTCTCCTCACCTCACCTCTCCTCTGCCTCTTCATGCTCGGCAGTGCCGATTCCTCTCGCTGCCCTGCCTCCAAACCTGTCTGCTCTCTCCCCAAGAGAAGGTGAGAACCACACACTCACCAACCGCCGGCCGCCGGCCGCCAACCCACAGCAGCTCAGGTGAGTCAGAAATGCAGTGGGGGAGGTCGGCCAAGCAGCAGCCGTTGGAAGCAGCCGTCAGCGTCAGGCTGTGGCAAAGGTAAGTAGCAGAGGCAGCAGAGGTAAGCAGGGATGACAGTACTAGAGCAAGAGCACTGATGCCGCAGATGAGGGCAAGGGGAAAAGGCGTCAAACAATCCTGGGGGTCTGAAAATCTTCTCGCCTTCGCGCATCTCACGGCGGCGCCTTCTCACGGCAGTTGCAGCCTCCACAGTGTGGAAGACTAATCACTTTCGATAAACCATCAGTGAATAAAAAAGGACTATGCAACAATGCCATGGAACTTGTGCCTCTTGAAATCCAAATTGCAACAGTTCAAGAAACACCAGTCTACAACGATATAGCCTCGGACTATACAAATGTAACAAAAGAAAATGCAAAGATCAATGGAAATCCGGAAGCAATCCCACCAATTGACAGAACTTTATCTGGCTATTTTATCAACTTTGATGACTTTTCCGATGATCCAAGTGAACATGGAGACAAGCCAGCAACAAAAACTTTCAAAATGAAAATTAAAGAACTTTTTCATCAACTCAAAGAAACATATCTGATTTCCCCTTGGATTGAACTATGGATTGTGTTAGGTGTACTCACCCTTCTACATTGGCTAATCCTAGTTTTAATTTAGGGTAAATTTATTACAATACAATGGACACAGCAAGCCAGAACATCAACTTGGTCCTGAAACCACACAGTTCTTCTCACAGACAGAAAAGAGAACTATCATCAGTGAACATCACAGCAAAGCCTATACCTGGTGGCATAGCATGGGATAGAACTGACTATTAAATCTATGGCCCGGTCGAGCTCTTGAAGTATCCACACCAATTCGAGATTTCATTAAGTGACTTTGTGACACCAAGTTCCTTCTCTGATGATGGGGACTTACATTAATAATATGATGTCAGACTTAGAAATGTCAGCAAAATTTACAGAACATGATTATTTACAGGACTCATCGAATTATGAAGAGATGTACTCTTACAACCACTATGGTCATCATTATCTGCATAATCTGCGAATCCTAGAAATGTTTTTTCTTATAATCAGTGGGAACATTGTCCAACACCGCCAATAGGCAGTTCGAAAACGTTTTATGAAAAATTCCCATACTTCTCAGGGTTTAGTTACACTGATCCAGGAATGTTTTATTTCAAGATGTTAAATAAGACAGGAATGAAAAATATGCTGACAAACACTAGATTGATATATTCTGAAAAATTTTATGACAAAATGTCAACATTTGGTTTTGAGTTTTGGAAAACCAATATTGATACGAAAACAATCTGGGGAACAAAAGAATGGCAGGTACAAGGTCAAGAAGCATTATTCAGAGCCTGCATGATACCAGAACACATTTTATTCCTGAATGACACAATTCAGCAAACAACCTGTCTTGGCTTAGCTTTAAATATTTAAATATCCCGTCTATACCAAAACCTATGCCTGATAGAAACACCACTACAGATGAGGGGATAGACGTGTCCTATATTTTAAAATAAAACAGAACTAATCCTGATTGGAAAAAATGGTTGATCTGGCCCATAGACACAAATAACTGTCAAACTAGATTCCTGAACAAAATACAGGGGTTCAAACAGAACAGCCCAGACCCAAGATAATCCCAGAGACAACATTTAGGGCTAGTAACAACATAGTGTAGGAAAACTATGCCTTGACTGGCTACAGAAATCCACACTTCCCGAAATAAAGCAACACTTATCTTTACTTAAAGAAGGTGCTGACTTGCGAGATTTCATAATGGGACCTCGCAAACAGCGTCAAAAACATTTCATATGCGCCGGTATATACGCAGCTTACAACAAACCTTGGAAATTGAAACAAATTGAAACTGCAGAAAAAATACGGGAAATTGACCGTATTATTTTGGAAAAATCATTTTCTGTAGTGGACAATGGGTTAACGACTCTGTCCTCCAGAATCTATTCACTGGACAGCATCGTATCATCTGCTATTGATATAATAGAGCAGGACATGCTAATGTTACAACATGGCCAGTCCCAATTACGTTCTATTGTACAGCTAGGTTGGACGTTACAAAACCTGCGTTCAGGCTATGTGCCATGGCGTTTAATCAACACAACGTCATTGTTTTCTATCTTTAACCTTACTGATAAACAAATCAGTTTGGCACAAAAAGGAGCAGACTATACGATACTGAGCATTGAAAAACTTGCGAGATTACCATTGATAATGTCAGAGAGACCGGTCATTGAATGGATAATACATGGGACAATTTCAATCCCGATAACAACTTTTCAGTTTCAATACTGCAAAAAATATATACCAGCTGGCCTGTATGAAAGGTTGGGTAAAGGATACATCAAATCGACCTGGAATTTACCTTATACACACAAATGTTACAGTCAAGGAAAAACAGAGGTATTTCTTAGTGGTAATAATTGTAAAAAATCACTAAGCAGTACACTCTTGTGTCAAGGTATTACCTTGCATGGGGCCTGTGAAGGTTCTTCAAACAACCTTTCATGTCATCTTCAGGGTACCCCTACTACAAAGATAGAGCCATTTTTCAAACAGCTTTCCAACAGTAACTACGTTTTAATAAGTGATCACAGCTGCTGTGGCATGGTGCCAGGAAGAGCCTATCTCACAACTGTGACGGCCAGGGTCATTTGCTGTATGCAAGTATTGTATCCAAACAGCAATCCAGACATGGAGGCGGCAATATGGCCTTATGTGAATATCTCTTCTATTCGAATTGATACCTTAAGCAGAATGAAGTCGATTCTTTTACAGACAACTGTGCCTTTAACCTCGTCCAAAGAGACATATGACCTGCAAGTTGCAAGGACAACGGCAGAGATACATACCCTATTATCGACAAATTGTCCAGTGCATTTTGTAGAAATGTTAAGCCAAATCTTAAACATGTCAGATACCAGTGACATCGCACATGTATTTAAGACAATTTTTTCGAGACTGCTAACACCCTTCGAAGCAGTTCTTGGCATCTTCCCGGATTTTGTGCATTCGCTCTTCGGTGGCCTGCCTCTTATTTTGGGACTCGTAGCATGAATTTTATTTTTATTCCTCCTGCTCCGATATGGCAAGCCAAGTCACAGACAAACCTCTGGCGACGATGGAAGAACGATCCTAGCAATACGATATCGAGACCGTAACACTAAGGTCCTCGGATTGGCCCGGCTAAGAGATCTGAATACTACCTGGTTTGTTTCATTCAGACCAATTTGGCAAAATTGCATCTTACCTGTGCTTCGATGTCTGCTATGCGAAGAAGAATGTGTGTTGGACGTGTGTCTTACACTACCATCAGCAGTACCAATGGATATCAACGCTTTGCTTTGTCCTGTTACGACTCATGTAATGTGTTGTCCCCAGCGGCTACCTATTCTGATGACGGCATTCGTTGAGACTTCACCATTACGATTAAATGGCGGTGAGGTACGAGATGAAAGCGGCACCACACAGGTACAATCTTCTGTGAACATTGCTGATCCTGACATTGATGATGGCAATGCATCGCACATTTGCACTATTTCCACCTTTTCGGAGTTGGCCCAACTATTACCTACTGTTGTAGAGGAATTTTTTACCGGCCTATCAGAAGGAATGTTCTCCCCTAACAACAAGAATAATATTTAAAGAAATATGAGCTTACAGCGTTCCCTGAACTCTGAATTCGGCCTTCAGTGTTGATAAACAGAACTCTAAAAAGACAGTGATACTATTTTTTTCTCCCTTCCCGAAAACGAAAATTTTTTCCCCTAAAATTTCCAAAATATTTACAGTTTTTTGGTACATGGTACTCTGCTTGAAGTAGAACTATTCTTAGAGAACAGAAGTTCTATTTTTAGAGACTCTAGAGACAACATAGGTAAACTGTAAACTGTGATTTTAGAACAAAATTAGACCTTCCCAGCAGTGCTCCCAGACCCTTAAACTCAGTCGCTAAAATGTATAAGACCCCCAATCAGACCCCAAAAAATGTGCAATACTGCTACCTGTCTGAGGCCTACTGGAAAATGGGGACAAAACGTACTTTGAAAGTAAAATTGGCCCAAGTCCCCCCTTTTCCACCATGGATTTTCTTCAAACCACTTGCAACCAAAATTAGACATTTCTCGACAAGTGCTCGAAGAGTAGACCCCAAAACCCAGTTGCCAAAAGGTCGAACACCCCCAAACACATGCAATACTGCTAAACCCTAATGAGCCGTACGTTAAAAATAGTGTCAAACGCTTTCTTCAACTAGTCCAAATCGCCCCTTTCCCACCATGGATTTTCTTCATACCACTTGCAGCCAAAACAAGGCATGCCCAGCATTGCTCCAAGACCCCCCCAAACACCAGTAACCCCCCCAAGCAGGCCCCCGAAAACACGAAAGTGAGCGAAAACTCTGAAAAGTGAAAACGTTTTCACCATGGATTTTATGAAAAACACTTTTATCCGGTATTAGACCTGCCCAGAAATGCCCCCAGACCCGTCAACCCAGGCAAAAACAAGTTTAACACCCCCAAACAGCCAAAAAGCGAAACCGGAAAAAGTGAGACAGAATAATTTAGGCCTCATTCCCAAATCACTCCATGCGCGCTCTGCAGCTAGGCCCTAACTCCCCTTTGCCACCATGGCTTTTCTTCAAACCACTTGCAATCAAAACTATCCATACCCAGCGTTGCTCCAAGACCCCCCAACCCCTCCCCCGAAACAACAGGAACCCCCCAAGCAGGCCCCCGAAAACACGAAAGTGAGCCAAATCTTTGAAAATTAAAAAACTTTTTCACCATGGATTTTCTCCAAAACACTTGATTCCGATATTAGACCTTCCCAGCTGTGCCCCCAGACCCCTACAGCCACCCGCAAATAAGCTGAACACACCCAAACAGGCAAAAAGCAAAAATACCTTCAATTCAGTCCAAATGCGCTCTGCAGCTAGGCCCTAACTCCCCTTTTCCACCATGGATTTTCTGAAAAACAAATGTAATCAAAATAAGACTGTGCCAGCAGTGCTCCCAGACCCCAAAACCCACACCCAATAACCTAGATGCCCCCCAAACAGCACCCCAAAAACAGGCAAGTGAGAATAATGGAAAAACATTTTCACCATGGATTTGTTCTTAAACACTTGATTCCGATATCAGACCTTCCCAGCTATGCCCCCAGACCCCTGCAGCCACCTGCAAAAAAGCAGAACACCCCCAAACAGGCAAAAAGCAAAAATGCAAAAACTCATACTTGGGACACTTCCGGGTAACCACGCGCTTTATAAATCCGCATCCATCCATCCATACTTAGAAGATTTTCAGCCAACCAGTCAACATCGGTCCAAACGCGCTCTGCAGCTAGGCCCTAACTCCTCTTTCCCACCATGGATTTTCTTCAAATCACTTGCATTCAAAATTATGCTATCCCAGCAGTGCTCCTAGACCCTCAGACCCTCTCCCACAAATTTAGAACACCCCCAAACAGCCCCCCAAAAACACGCAATACTGCTATGCCTCAGTTTAAATTGTGCCAAAACGCTGTCTGCAACTAGGCCCAAACACCCCTTTTCCACCATGGATTTCCTTCAAACCACTCGCAATCAAAATTAGACTATCCCAGCAGTGCTCTTAGCCCCCCCCCAACCCACCCCCACAAATCTAGAACACCCCCAAACAGCCCCCCAAAAACATGCAATACTGGTATATTCAAAACATGGCAAATTGCGCTGTTCACAAAACATTGCTGTTTTCAGCACTTCCACTACTTCGATCCTCTTGAAACTTACCTGGACAGTCACTTGTTCCAGCGATTCACAAAAATCTCAGCAAGGCAGAACAAATTCGAACCACTGCGCTCTTTGAAGAAGAAGAAGAAGAAGAAGAAGGTCCACGTCTAGTTTTCACTTAGTTTTCACCCAGACACACGCGCCCGCAAAACACCCAAAAAGGCCAAAGCTCTGCCAATTCTGGACCAAGGAACACCAAACCCCCCTAAAACATTGCCAACATCATTATGAACGAGCCTGCATCGGGCCCGAGCCCTAGACTCAGCATGAACCATACCAACTTAAACCCAAAAACCCTAGTAAACCGCACTGAACCCTAAACCCTAGATATGCTTTGTCTGTCTCTGTCAAAGAGCCTAGGTATGCTACATCAGGAGGATGCTTCAGTCAGTGGTGCCTGCCTTGACCGTCTGCATGGCCCTGCCACAAGCATGGGCCGAAAATTCATCCGCTCAAGAATTTGCGATTTTTCGGTAATTTCGCGAGATTTGCGAAATACCGAAAAACAGCAAATTTTGCAAACATAACGGATGTTTGGCCCCAGCTTGAGGCAGTGCCATGCAGATGGTCAATGCAGGCACCACTGAGTGAAGCAACCTGATGTAGCATACCTAGGCTCTTCGTCAGACAGACAAAGCATATCTAATTGTATGCAGCAAGCCACATAGCCCCAAATTTACATGAACTGCTGTCTGGAGTGGACTCTGCCTGGCATAACAACAACAGTACACTGCCTCGCCCTCGAGCAATACATACCACGAATAGACAGACATGTAGTTCTGCTGTAGTAGTTGTTGTAGACTGGTTTACCTGTTTGCCACTCACGAATTGGCCATAGTTGTTCCGTAAATCGAGGCTGATGATCCATCCATCCCAGTGAGTGACTGTAAAGAAAAAAGATATATTATTTAATCAATCATCATGGTATCTTGGAAAGTGAGTCCGCTCCAAGGACATTTTGCATATTGTGAAATGCAACATAGTGGCCCCTGAATTTGAAGTACAATTTGAACTAAACAAGGTAAAAAAAAACAGAGTAGTTGACATGAGGAGTTAAAATTACTGTGTAAAAGATTAAATAATAACTAAGACAAGACATATGATTCATCATTTCATGCACAAAAAACAAACAGCAATTGGTTTCATCAGAGCCAGACAGCCATTGCTGTCCACTGCATGCCATCTTCTCAATTATTCATTACCTGTTCTACTTTTTCGTCCGCATCTTCTTTGGAAAGTGAGGGCCCACAGGGCAGCCTCTTCTGTCAATATCAGAAGTAAGTCTGTCAGCAATCAGCAAGCATGTAGTCAGTCAGTAATTTCAGTCCCACTTGAGGGGATGCGTCGTAATCCATCCATCTGCCTTCAGGGAAATGGATAGGGGGAGTCTGGAGGAGGAGTACAGAGGAGCATGATTGAGTTGTGAACTTGTTAACCTCAGGAATGCAGACTGCGGCACCTTCAAATCAATAAGGAATATAAGATGAATACAGTGCTGCTGATGGACTTGTTGTGATTAGGTGATTAGAGTTTTGTTGTGGTAAAAGTTGCAAAACAAAGAAAGACACGCAGGAATAAAAGTGAATAAGGACAAAAAAAAGGAAGTCATTTTCAGGGCTCGGTGTCAGGGAAGTAGAGCTCGTCCTCAAACTCCATGAATTGAGAAGGGAGTAGGTCAGGTAACAGAGAAGAACTTCTGTCGGTGTCCTCTTCTTCCTGCGTGCATGCACGTACTCTGTAATCTGGTGGTATGAAGTGCTGATTCATCTTGATCAGTGTTAACCTCTCCACATTTTTGGCCGAGAGGCGGGTCCTTTTTGAAGTTACAATGTCATAAATGTCGTGTTCTTGTAAAGCCCCAGCAAAGGGGCGTCCCGGCACTGTATACCGCTGGGATACCCTTCCTGGCTTTCCCTGTGAGATGGTCCCTCCTGGGCATCTCCAAGGTGAAGACAAGCATCCCCGGCGCTGATGGGGCCGTTAGTAGAGATTAAGCAAGCTTTTGCCCAGAGTTGCTGAGTGGGACCCATAGTTGGAGAAGGGACTGAGGCGAGAATTATCAAGTCCGCTGACCATGGCCCAAGACCCTGCCGCGTCAGGAATCGAACCCCGGTCCCGGGCCGACCTCTGCTTCCGGGTCTGCCGCCTCTAACCAGTGAGCCACACCACTCTACAATGGCACCAGAACCACTGAAAGCACGTTCGGAAAACACGCTTGCGAGTGGGCAAGACAAATATTTTACAGCCAGGTTGGTGATCAGTGGCCATAGAGCCATTTTCCTGTACCAATACAGCAATGGGTTCTTATCAACAAAGACCTCTGTTGGGTCATTCAGATAGGCCTGCACCATCAACTAAAGGTTCTCCACGGTTGCTCCGCTTTGCGTACCATCTGTGGCCTTTGAAGCACTGGAACAAGCAAACCCTTGATGAGTTAGCCAATCCGGATCCGACAATATTATGGCTGGGCCTGGTGCAGGTGAGGATGATGATACGGTTGCTGCTGGTGTCGTTAACGGCATTGAGGGAAAGTGACTGCCTTCGCTCACAGATTCAGAAGTGGAACTTGACGCCGGATGGCATGCTGAGTCAGTTGCACTTCTGCCGGCTCTTTGAATTTTCTGCCGATCTTTTTTGAACAGAGTGGCTGACACAGCTAGCCAATGTTTGTACTTTGAAACATCTGCTTCATCAAAAGGAATGAATGCTTTGCTGGCCACTGCCTTTTTGTACTGTGGATCCAGAATAGTAGCACAAATGTAATGTTGTTCTGTATGTATGTTTTTAAGCCTTTCATTGGCAACTAGGCAGCTTAATAAGCTCTCCGCCAACTGATATGCGTCTTGCTCTTCAGCATCATCTCTGAACGTTGAAGACACCGCCTTCAGTTGGTGCTCTAGCATGCGCAACAATGGGATAGCTTTGTCGAAAGAACAGTCCTCCCTACTGACTTCACGAGTGAAGACCTCAAAAGGACGAAGCATGTCTGTCAGGCTTTTAACTAGCTTCCATTCCTCCAACTCTAGCCTCATGTCTTTCATAGTAGAACCTAGTCGAAAGACATACTCATTGATTACCATGCACTGCTCAGACAGATGCTCAAGCATGTAAAAGGTTGAGTTCCAACGTGTTGCCACCTCCTGGATGAGTCCTTTGACTGGCACTTTACGTTCATGTTGAATGCTCCTAAGCTCCTTCCGGGCCTTAAAAGAATGCCTGAAATGTGTGAAGATTCTTCGGCAGGTGGTCAGTAACTTCCTGACTGTGTTTTCATTTTGCAAGAAATCTTGCACCACGATGTTAATACTGTGCGCCAAACACGGCACTCTGAAATAGTCACCTTGCTGCATGGCCTTAACTATATTACTGCCATTATCCGTGGAAACATAACCAACTATGTGATTTCTTGGATGCAGCCATTCAGAGACCTAACTGTTATACTCCTCCAAAATGTTTTTTGCAGTATGAGATTTCTTCATGGCAAAAATGGCTAATGTTGCATGTTTCCGAGTAGCTTGAAAAAGTGTGTCCAGGTCAACAACTGCACTTGACTGGTCTCTAACCCCTGCAAAAGAGACCCAGTGTGCAGTGATGCACATGTAATCAAGGTCTTGGCAACTGGTCCACATGTCTGTTGTCAAGTGGATAGTGTGAACAGCACTCTTCTGCAAAGCTGCCCCAATCACCTTCAGAACATCTTCATGTAGTGCTGGAACCGCAACTCGGGCAAAATAGAACCGGCTAGGAACCTTCCATTTAGGGCAGAGCGCTGCCACTAATCCTAGAAACTCCACCCCTTTGACGAAAGAAAAAGGGAGAAGGTCAAGCGCTA
The DNA here is from genome assembly GCF_964263255.1 of Lissotriton vulgaris. NCBI lineage: Eukaryota > Metazoa > Chordata > Amphibia > Caudata > Salamandridae > Lissotriton > Lissotriton vulgaris. Next base: position 1,151,866,154 of record NC_141698.1, read on the forward strand.
GCATTTTAGCCAGCTTTGCGTGGGTGCGTTCAAATGGCGCCTCCGACCAAAACATGCTTCTAATGGTGGGCTGGACCGTTTTACTTGATGATGAAGATGATGATGCAGACTTCAAACCAGTTAGGCTCATTGATGGACTTTTTTGCATTGGTGTCTCCCCCAGACTCTTAGTGTGCCTCATACTGTTGCTGGGGTAGAGGGTGTGAGCGCTACCACTGCAGTGCTGCTGCCAGGGATACTGGGTGTACCAGAAAAAATGTTGCTCGATTCTTGAATTCTCCCCTGCACAATCATCCCCTCGTCATCATCAGATGCAATGTGAATGGATACATTTGCATCAGTTCTACTTTGTTGGGCTTTCTCAATCTCACTTAGGTGCGTATACCACTGGATAGGGTGGTGTTTTTTGAGATGACCTCTCTGGCCTCTGGTACCATCGTTGGTACCAATCTTACCCCGACTAACAGATACTTTACAAATCGAACAAACGCCCATGTTTTTCGCCTTCGCGCTAACAGTAAAAAAGTCCCAAACTGGGGACTGGTGATGTCTGCTGGTGGCGGAGGTGCTACTTTGACTTTCAATGCCAGATGACTAAAAAAGATGGAAGCTGTAGGTCGTGTTGGTGTTGTAGTTAACTGCGTTGGTGGTGATACCAGTGCCACGCCGCCCATTTCCAGCTCAGACGCCATTCGGGATAGGGTCAAAATGTTTGTCTGTTGCATGCCCGCTGGGGCTGGAGTGATGACTGTGATGAATGGGTCGTCGTCAGACTGTTCATCAGCCGCAGAAGACACCACTTCTTGTTCGTTGTCATCACACATAAGTCGAAGCCTTGCGGGAACCTTCCTTTTAGGCTTAGCTACCTTTGTCGGCTCATGGCGTGCCTCACTGTCAGACAGCATTTGTGGGTTCCAATCAGGATCAAGGTCATCAGAATGAAGGGGGCTTGAAGAAGAACTTGTAGTAGCAGTAGCCCTCCTTGACCTTTTTCTTGCTTTGGATCTGGAAGACAATGGATCATCCTCAGGAGGAATGGCTTCCTCGGATGATAATGCTTGAATATCAATTTCCTGATGTGCCCCTACTTCTGAAGGAACAAGCGTTGTAGGCAGTTGTGCTGCTCCATGAACCTCTAGTTGCACCTCTCCATGCACCTGTCCATGCGCCTCTCCTTGCGCCTCTACTTGCGCCTCTCCTTGCGGCTCTACTTGCACCTCTCCTTGCGCCTCTCCTTGCGCTTCTCCTTGCCCATGTACTTGCGCTTGTACTAGTTGCACCTGTGGTTGTCGGTGCGGCTGTGGTTGTTGAACACTCGTCAGCTGAGTTACACCCGGCGTTGATTGGATGGTACTTTCTTGTGATGAGCCAAGATCACTGGTCGATGGTGATTGAACAACTAAAGTGGCTGCCGCAGCAGCACTCATGTTCTTGGACCTAACTTGGCGTGGTTGCACTGAGCCCAATGAAGTGGAGGTGCTGCTTCCAGCTTGGTCCCCGGTGGACACCGCTGCTGCTGCATGCGTAGTTTTTTTTCTCCCAAAAAAGGTGTCGGTGGGCACACCAGTCTCCTTGGTAGGTTGTGCCACTTACTTCTTCTGCTCCTTCTTACTGGCAGTGGCACAGGCAACTTCTTTCGCTGAGGCGCTACGGCCACCTTTCTTTGGGGCCATCTTCTTCAGATGTCGGAATAATAGGCCGCAGTTGCACAAGTTGCAGAGTTGTCTTGTCTGTGGCCACACATGACGTCACGTGATGTTGTGCTGCACACACCGCTGCAGGACTTCTTCCTGGCACTAGTGGTTCTCCTGTTGAACTAAAAGCAATGGAAGCCAGAGGAACCTCAGTTATACACCCCAAAAAGTTGAAAAACACACAAAAATCACCACAATCCAATGCCAATCATGCCCTCAATGATATTTAAATTCAAGACACGCCACAGAAAGACTAGGCCCATGCACCACTAAGTACCCCTGGGCATAATGGTTGAAAGCAAGGCAGACTGGGTGCAGGCCTGAACACACTGCCTGGCTTCAAAATGGCTCCTTGACTCCCACCACATGGCCAGGCCCTGCCTGTCCCAGGCCTCAAAATGGCCCCAACCCGCATGGCCGGGCCCCAACAACGCCCCAAAAAGTCGAAAAACACTCAAAAATCACCACAATCCAATGCCATCCATGCCCTCAATGATGTTTAAATTCAAGACACCCCACAGAAAGACTAGGCCCATGCACCACTGAGTACTCCTGGGCATAATGGTTGAAAGCAAGGCAAACTGGGTGCAGGCCTGAGCACACTGCCTGTCTTCAAAATGGCCCCTTGACCCCCCACCACATGGCCAGACCCTGCCTGTCGCAGGCCTCAAAATGGCCCCCAACCACATGGCCAGGCCCAAACCACACAAAAATCACCACAATCCAATGGCATCCATGCCCTCAATGATGTTTAAATTCAAGACACCCTATAGAAAGAGTAGGTCCATGCACCACTCACTACACCTGGGCCTACTGGCTAGTGAGGCTTTACAGGCACCCCAACGTTTTTACAAAAATCTACATATAACAGTGAGCTAACATTTCATGACATAAATGAGAATTAAGTAAAAAAAAAAATCACAGAAACAGTTGTTTCATGCACCCATGACTAACCCTGGGCCTACTGGATACTGTGGCTACCCACAATATATACTTTGTTAAAGTTGTGAAAAAAGTTTTAGAACTGTAGTTGCCTCAACTGCAATGCCCCAAACAAACACCACCAACTTGCTTGTAAAATCTCAAGTCCAAAAGTGATCCAAACTCCAAAGTCCAAAATGTCCTCAAATACAAATATCCAGCAGCAGCCACAAAAAGTAATCCTTCCAGCTCCAGATCCAAATCAAAAGTGACAAGGACATGGACAAAGCACTGGGAGGAGCCTGCTGGACAGGAACAGGAAGTTGGAGACTCTGGGGCATTTCCTTCCTCCCACCCCACCCAAAAAATAGACTCCTGCACCAAAAAGTGCAGCCAAATGTCAATCTTAGGAGTCATTCTTATCAAAATCATCAGTTTTACAAGGTTTATCCTTCCTGCGGTGGATTTCTTGGGCAGAATTGCAATTTTTGCAATTTCGGGAACATGAGCTGTTCAAATCTCCCGCCGGAAGTCAGCTGCGCGCCGCATCTACGTGTTCGGAATTGTTTACCCCCGCAATGCGTGATCGCGGGCCTTTATGACGTAATTCGCGTTGTCAAACTCTCGCTGTGCAAGATGGCAAGCCGTGATAACGTAATTGCTTTCGAAAAACTCTCGCGCGATCATGCAGCAAGATCGAAAATGGCGCAGCACACGCAAACCGGGATAAAAACAACTCGGCGGACTCAGAATCACGGTAAGACAACGCAGCGCACGCGATATTATATTTATTAAGCGTGACCAAGCAAAATAATTGGTAGCTCGCGAATTCGCTGATTTTTGCGCAAATTCGCGCGATTCCCGGATCACGAAATTGCCAAAAATCCACAAATTCGCCCGCGAAACGGATTTTACGCCCATACTTAATCACCCCCCCCAACATCACATCAGGTGTGATTAGTAGGGTGATGCGTGTTTGGAAATATGCCACGCAGATGGTCACATGGATGATACATGCTGTCCTGTTTCAGATTATTAGATGCTAGGGTTTGTGTGTGGATGATAACAGACATAACTGCATATTTATTCACTGATACTGTTGACTTTTCCCAAAATTATTGGTTACATGCACATCAAGGTGTAATGGGCAACTCACACCAGGACTAATGTAGAATACTGCAGAAAAAGTGGCTTAAGGAAACTTTGCTGCAGGACACACAAACACCAGAGCATCTAAATGTGTGATGCTCTGGAGGCGGTAGGGGCTTTTATATATGCCCCATAATGTTTTTCAAAATGTATTACATTGCGTTAATATTTGTCATTTTTGTGGGCACATCTAGCTAAATAAAGTTATGTGACTGAGCTGCATTTTCAAAATGTTAAATAATGTTCAAAACATTTGTCAAAAATTGCGTTGGTTTGCTTCATTTTGGTATTATGTTTTACAATGTTGTGCAATGTTGCAATGTTTTTACATGGATTGTGTGGTACTTTAGTGCTCCAAATATTTCTGTGTGGTGCTGTGAGGATGTGTGTGGTTTCTAGGTGAGTTGTGTTGGCTTCTAGCGTGTTGCATGAACAGGCGCCACGCAACAAAAAGTCACCATACTAAATATATGTTTCAATAAAATGTTTTGTTAATGTACAATATAATGTCATAGTTAAACAGTTTCAAATATATATGCGCAGCATTTCACTAAATATATTTATTTCTTTAAAAAAATATATTTTTACATATTTATACTATTTTTTTGTAGTAAACAATTATGTGGTAAAGGTTTGCGTGGTAGTAGCATGCATGGTAAGGGGAAGCATGGCAATTGTACTTATAATGTATCCCTAAATATCTTTGTGGTACAGACATGCGTGGTAAAGACATTTATTGTACTGCAATATGTGTGGTAAAGACTGCTTGTTATGGTCAAGCGAGGTAAGGGCATGCGGGCCGGTAAAGACACACATTGTAACATAATACAATCTCCATTAAAGGAGTCCATTGCTTATTACATTTTTTCATAGATCATGAAAACAAATCAAGTCACTTGTAAAAATCAATCAAGTGACTTTTAAAGCACAACTTGTCACCCGTACGGGTCTCAAAGCACTGGGGAAGGGGGATTGCTGATCTGTCTCAGGCACTGTGGTTCAGTTGAAGAGCCAAGTTTTGAGGTACTTCCTGATTTGGGGCAGTGACTAGGTACAGAGGCATGAATTTCCAAGTCTTTGCTGTGGGGTAGGAGAAGGATCTTCCCCTGGCCGTGGTTGTATGGATATGTGGGATACCAGGCAGGGCCAGTTGGGGGGAAAGCCTTCATCCCATTGTGGAAATTGTTCTTGGAGACTGTGGATTTGTTGGTGAGGGAGAGGATCAGCTGGGTGTCATGGGTGTAGGAGACGATGTTCAGTCTGTAATTCCTGACAATGTCTGTGAGTGGGGCCATGTAGATGTTGAAGAGAGGGGGGCTCAGGGAGGAGCGCTGAGGAACTCTGCAACTGATCTCTGTGGGTCCTGAGTAGAATAGTGGTAGCCTGACTCTTTGTGTTCAGCCAGTAAAGATGGATCGGATTTGTTCCAGGGCTTTTACACGGATGCCAATGGTGTGGATTCTTGTGAATAGGTTGTGGTGGGAGAAGGTGTTGAAGGTGGATGAGAGGTCCAGGGAGATGAAGGCTGCAGTTTGACCTGGTCACGGAGGGTGTGGACCTCTTCTGTGCTGGTGAGTAGGGTGGTCTTGATACTATGGCTGCTTCTAAAGTCAGATTGGGAGAGATCCAGGATGTGGTTCACTTTGATGAGTTCAGAAATGTGGGCGTTGATGACCTTGGATGGAAAGTGGAGCAGAGAGATGGGTCTGAAGTTTTTGAGGTCCTTCAGGTCAACAGAGGGTTTCTTCACAAGGGCTTGGTCTCTGCATATTTCCAGTCTTCAGGGAATTGTGGTGGATTGACAGAGTAGCTGATGGTGCATCAGAGCTTGGGGGTGGTGGAGTTGCAGGCTCCTATGAAGATGTGGTACAGGCAGGGGTCCGAGGGGGATCTTGGATGGATGTTCTTCATGATCTTGAGGGTGTCGTCAGTGTTGAGGGGAGTCCAGCTGAACCCAGTCTGCTGCGGGTCGGTGTCGTTGGGTGTGGTGTTTGCAAGTGGGGTGAGAGGGTCTTGGGTGTCAAGGCCATTGAAGCTGTTGTTGTAGATCTCCTTATTCGTGTGGTGGAAGAAGGAGCTAATGTTGTTCCAGAGATCTTGGGAGGGTGGGATGCCTGCTGTCCTTGTGCTGGGTTTGGTGAATTCTTTGACCGTGGCAAAACATTATTTGCTATTGTGTTCTTTGCTGTTGATCCTTTCTTGTAGGGCTGCTTTCTTTGTTGTTCTAACAGGGTGGCGAAGTGCAGTGACAGCGGTTTTGAAGGCTGAGTGGTCTTCCAGGGTCTTGCTGCTCCTCCATCTCTTTTTGAGCCCTCTACAGGTGCATCTGGACTCATGAAGGGTAGGAGAAAAACAGATGGATTTTTGGAATGTGACTTGCCTGGCAATTTCTTGATGAAGCCAGTTTCTCAGGGCAGTTGTAGATTCATTGGTAGAGGTTGCGAGCTGAGGTACAAGCGTCCGCGGAAGCTGGAGGAGAGATTTTGCTTAGGGAGGTGGTGAGTTGTTCTTTGGTGACCTTGTTCCAGCATCTGCAAAGGTATCGGTGGACATGGTGGTATATGGTGGGTTTGGTGAAGGAAAAGTAGATGCAGTAGTGGTTTGTCCAAGGCCTCTCAGAGGTGTGGGTAAAGGAGACATCATTGCTGGAAGAGATGACGGGGTCAAGCGTGTTTCCTGCTGAGTGGGTTGGAGAGGTGTCCTGTTGAGGGAGTCTGACGGTGGTAAGGTTTTCCAGCATGGATGATGTGTTTCTCTCATTGGAGTTGTCCAAGTTTAAATTGAGGTCACCAAGGAGGATGTAGTCGGAGGAGGCAAGAGCATGGGGTGGGATGAAGTCAATGATGACGCCACTGTAGTGTGGACAAGGCCTGAAGAGTCTGTAGATGAGGGTGCCGCAAAGAGTGGTGTTTGGGTTGGTCTGAACCTGGAAGTGGAGGGGCTCCATGATGGCTTCAGGGTTGTCTTAGAGGGTGGTGTTGCAGAGGGTGCTTTTGTGTACCTTTGCAATGCTGCCAACCAGTTTGTGGATGCAGCCCTTTTGATCTTGTAGCCATCTGCTATGGCAGTGGCGATGTCCGGGGAAGAGGTGGAGTTCATCCAGGTTTCCGTGAGGAAGGCAATGTTGGGGTGGATAGAGTCGAGTAGGTCCCAGACATCCACAGCATGTTTGAGGAGGGAGCATGTGTTGAGCAGGATAGAGCTGAGGGAGTCTGGTCCAGTATGTGTCAGTCATACAGTGGGTGGGGCTGGTGTCCAGTGGCTGGCAAAAGTGCAGTGGCAGTGTTGGCAGGAAAAAGTTTCCTGGGTCTCATTCGGTGATGTCTGGTGGCAGGCGGTATGGTGTCTGGTGTTGAGGGTATGGCGGGTGCTGCAGTCATAGCGGTGGATGGCCGAGGACCAGGGTCCATGGTCCTGGGAGCGTTACAGGTGCCTTTAGCACACCAGTGGTGTGCCCATGCTGCAGTGACCATTGAGTAGCATGAGGGGGAGGGCTGGACAGAAGGGAGGTAGGAAAAGTGTTAGAGCTGCACTGGAGGGGTGGGGCAGCGAGGGATGAGCAGTGGTAGGGACATGGTAAGGAAAAAGTACAAATGTGACAGGAGGAAGAGTGGAAAAAAGAATAGCAGAAAGTGAAGAAAGTGACAGAAAATCTGAAGATGCACAAAGTGAAATAAAATTACAGAAAAACAGAAAATACACAAGGATGAAAAAAGAGATCAGGAGAGGGGGCAGAAAGCAGAGAGACAGAGCAGTCAATGATGGCAGTCCTAGTCAGTGCACCCCAGCCACATGTGTCAGCAACCACTCACTGGCAGTCTCTGGTGGATATTCGGCACTGCAGGGGTTAGCCAGAGGGGGCAACAACAGCTTACCAGGGGCACAAGGAAGCAGTCTCTGAGCGGTAATTCAGCCCTGCAGGTGGCAGAAGTAGGGGACCACAACAGCCTGCCAAGACCCAAGAAGATAGTCAGGGTGGACATGAGTACACTGCAGGGCCACCAAGGCCCCTGTGGGGAGAAGTGTCGGCTGGCAGCAGTGACCCCACCCCCACCCCTAAGAAAGCACCTGTGATGGAGGCTAGCTCCAGGGCCTGAGTCCTGGCTCACAGCACACCACACCTGGGACACTCCCGGGAGAGACACCCACAGCAGGCAGTAGTTATTGGGGCTGGCGCTGCAGTGGCAGCTTCCTCTGAGCGACCCGAGAACTTTGCTGGACCAATGGTGAGGTGAGTGCTCCATCAGACAGCCTCCCAGCTATGCTGCCCGTGTTAAATGGCAGCAGTGTGCAGCGGCAGCAGAGCAGAAGAGAGAAAGGGAAATATGGGGAAGGAATCCTTCAGGAGGTCCAAACAAGTGATGGAGTAGGTCCTAGGGCTGGTCAAGCCTCAGTGGAGAGCCACCATCTTATGGCACTTTATGTTCATGTGAAGTGAAACCACCAGTAGCAATGACTGGATAAGCCGAGTAAAATAAATAAACTGATTCAAGCTTAACAAGTACTTGCTTGAACAAGACCTTCTCTAAGAGGCCCTGATTTCAATGCTAACTCACTCTTCCTACAAAACACCAAATGCAAAAAGGACCTGGCTCAATGCTGGGTCACGGATGTGCACATGGGCAGCTAATCCCTTGAAAGAACAGAGGAAGAACTTTGGGGATCTCCCAAGGCCATTGATATGCATGCAATATCAGATGCTATGTCATATGCATATTAATGACACCGCCTGAAAGTGAGAATTAGGCTAGCTCATTCTGCCTCATCCCACAGCACTAGACGGAGTTTGTCCAACAGGGCATTTAAAACAAATGTGTGCCATCCTAGAGGGAAGCAGTTATAAAAATAATGTATTTACTCTATGCATCATTAGAACATTGGAATCATCTTGGGAGCTCCATTGTAAGATAATGGAAAGTGTCACAACTTGTAACGGCCAGTATACACCTTCTACTCCAGCATTCCAATATTTGTCTTTCTGTATCTCCCTTGTAATTTAGAACATCCTACCCTCAGTGGGTGGAATATTCTAATAGCCTAATAGCCCTTCTGGCTCAGCCTATACTGGTTGATAAAGGCCCTCTCCCTCATTATAGGCCCTTGCCTGTGGCTTAGGCCTATGGTTCAGGTTCAGAGCCTTTAACAACCAATGTAGCCCCAAGGCAGCAGAATATATAGCTATATAAGGGCACTGGTGACACTTTTCATGACATATTTAGAGATGATTATGGCAGGGAACAGTTTAAGTTTGTATTTGGATCCCACTAATGTCTTGCAAAGTTGTTTAATCTGCTACATATATTTTTAAACTAGGATCCTTTCTAAATAACTCAGTAAAAAAAATATAACATCCAGTCCCCAGAAGCACATATCAGAGGTGCTGATTATGATGTTGGTGGGTCTGACACTAACGGCATGTTAGTGTTGGAACCACCAACATCCGCCCCTGTACGCCGCCCCCAGCATTAAGATGTGGTAGGCTGGGGACCATCCACAGCACGTTTGACAGGCCTCAGGAGCCCATCGGTGCATCGGAACAAAGAATAATCCGCTAATACGGCCAATTCAAGCTCTGCTCCACTTTTGGGATTACGACGGCACTTTCCAACAGCCTTTCTATGGAAAGTCGGTCAGAGAGTGTCTTTGGGGGCCCCTAGCAGAGTCCCTTCCCTTGCCCTCCACTATAGGGCCTCTGGGGCACCTATGGTGTCCCTTAACATCCCCGCAGTGTGTGGCAGGCTCCACATGGTCAAAAACAAGGTTGGTGGAGGGTCTAAGGGGAACATTATTTAAAGACCAAAGGACAGACTAACCCCTTATTCACAATATAACAATACAAAAAGGACTGTCAATGGTCTGTACAACTAATGAGGGCTCAGGATCAGTCCAGGGGTACCGACGGACAGAGCGGGGCCTCCAACCCTGAGCAGTGGCCAGGAAGAGGTGAGGCTTTCTCCCAAGCATTTTTGGGAAAGAATCCTAAATACTTTATGAAACAGACATCCCCCGTCTGGAAAATCCAATGTACGGTAGGATGTTTTGTACCATTAATTTGTGTTAACCTTTGCTTTTTTCACTAAGCTTAGGTCAAGCTTAATCCCAGTAGTGTTAAAGAGGTCCTGACAAAAGCCGGGTAGGCTTAACTTTCCTACAATGGCTGAAACATGTTGACCAAACACCATCCTTAATAGACAGTTATTATTTCAAACTGTCTCACACTCATTTTAATTTTGGCACCATGATTTTCCCTAATAAAACTTTCCTTAAATCATGGTAGCCAATTTTACATCTCACTTTTTGATTCTTTTTGCACACATTTTTTCTCACTGCAATTTAACATCCCACACCATTTCAAACTGATTGGACTTTTGGTACGATCCATCACTGGTGGTTCCTTGGGTTTGGAGAAGCACATCATTCCAACAGGTGTGTGAATCCTTAACCGGACCATCTTTGGTTCTATCCCAGATAATGAAGCTCTGTCATATGGGTGGGCTGCTGGGATTCATTTCCTATTTGTTGTACACACTTTACAGGTAGACACAGAGCCCGTCACATTTTTCTTTTCCCCCATTAGTTGCACAGACCATTGACAGTCCTTTTTGTATTGTTAGGCTCCACATGGTACCTGCCAAAAGGTACAGAGATGTCAGAAAATATCCATTTTACAATGTAAGCTTGTGCTGCAGGCCTATTCCACCAGCCTCACAAACTTCCATTGTAGAATGGATGTTTGCAGCCGCCCTATGGGCTCTTGCATCCTAGTTCTGCAAGACAGAACTACTAACCTAAGGTCAGACAGTTCCTACTTATGTCCAACATTGTAAAAAGCTCCAGAGTAGTGTGTGTGAAATGTGTATGAAGCTTATATAGTGCATGACTTACCCTGGGGCATCTCCGTGCTTGCTTAGGGAACCCTTCCTGGTATTCCCCTGTGAGATAACCCCAGCAGGGTATCCACAAGGTGAAAGCCAGGCATCCCACCGCGAGGGGCCGATGTGGAGATTAAGCAAGCTATTGCCCAGAGTCGCAGAGTGTGAACCCGTGAGTTGAGAAGGCACCGGAGCGAGAATTATCGAGTCCGTGGAATTATTGAGCCCAAGACCCGCCGAGGCGGGGAATTGAACCCTGGTCCAGGGCCGAACTCAAGCTCCATGTCTGCCGCCTCTAACCCCTGAGCCACACTTCTCCACAAGGTGAAGGACCACAATGCAGTGCTTCATGTGCATATATACCGGTGTGACTGGTGGCTGTAGCCTTGCATTGTGCCACTTTGTATAAGAGGCACGGTGTCAGAGGATTAGCGTATGCAATTTCCCAATGTTTATTTATTATACAACTGGACTTGGTGCTGTGCTCTTGTTCAGGGATGTATGCAGTTAAACAAAGATTTCGGCCTATGCTGATGATATCCTAATTTATATGGCTAATCCTATTACGTCTCTTCCCCCCTTTTTGAATGAAGTCCTTTAATACTCCTCTGTTTCGGGCTATAAACTTAACTTATCTAAAACAGAGGTTTTATCGTTAAATTCTAATTGCTATCAATACATGTTTGACTCAACTGATTTTGCTTGGTGTCCTTCCACAATTAAATATCTTGGCATTTGGTTTTCCTCCTCCCTTAATGAGACTCTTAAACGTACTTTTGCTTCCCTCACTCAGAAGATTCAATCCCTCCTCCAAATTTGGTCCCCCTTATTCTTATCCTGGTGGGGTTGACTTGATACCATTAAAATGATGATTACGCCCCATGTCCTCTACACTGTTTCGATGCTCCCCATGACAATCCCCAATTCATATTTTACACGATTAAATTCCATTTGCTCCAAATTTTTGTGGAATAACAAACACCCCCGCATTGCATTACACAAGCTCATGCGCCCTAAAAATAAAGGTGGGGTCCGTTTCCCTAATTTTAAAATGTACCACTCTGCCTTCTTAATTAAGCAGTCCTTTTCTTTAGCATTTGACTTTATGGATGCTCCATTACCCAAATGGATTGTTTTTGAACATTAATTGTTAAAGGATTTTTCATTTCAACATACTGTTTTATGTCCAATTGTTAATTTTTGGCTAAACTCCCAGTGTTAAAATATTCACAAACTCTGCTACATGATGTACTCTCTAAAGATTTATCTCCTCTCCAGTGTTTTCTGTCCTCCTGTGTCTGGTACAATAAATTCCTCAAGTATAAAGGCAAGTCTTTCTACTGCAAGTATTGGAAAGAGAAGAATATTGTATTTGTTCATCAATTTTTCTCTACTACTTCTATTCTCTCTTTTTCTGAACTGCAAACTTTATACAACTTACCTGTGTTGTGTGCTAAGGAATATACAATTATCACTAATGCTATAACATCTCACTTATTAACTTTTACATCCTTTGATGTCCTACCATCCTTTTCCCCCTCCTCTCCCCTATACCCACTGTTCTCCCTTTCTCACCCTAAAGCTGCCCTTGTTTATAAAATGTTGCTATCAAATATTGTTGATCGGCCTAAATCTGTTACCGAGCTTGCTTGGGAAATTGATTTGTCCGTTTCTTTATCTGTTGATGTGTTGAATCATATCTGGTCCAAATTATTTAAAGTTTCAGTTGCTGCCCGTATTACACAATCCCAATTTTTTGTCTATCATAGAGTTGTTATCACTCCTGTAAATATTGCTAAGTTTTCGCCTTCCTCTACGACTTTTGTTGGTTGTGTTCTTCTCACACAGGTACACTTAAGCATCAACTATATGATTGCCATTTTGTTTTAACATTCTGGATCTCTGTTTGGAAACTTTGCATGCGCATATTTCATTGTTCAGTTCCTTTATCATTTTTAAGTGTATTTTTAGGTTCGACTCAGAAGATGTAGATATTGTTCCTTCTAGTGCTAGATTATTTGATCTCTTCATTGCTATTGCGTTCAAAGTGATCCTTTCATGTTGGAAGGATACCTTCAAATTATCTATCCTTACATGGTGGAACTTCATTTGTGATGAACATAGGATTGCTATTGCTTCCTCCTCTTCAGTCTCCTTAAAAATTAAATCTGATCTTCTCTGGCTCCCCTTTTCTACTTATCTTTCGTCCACTTCTCCTGACTGAGGTTGGGCCATTTTACCCTATTGTTTCTACTCCTTTTTTCTATGACTATGATTTTCTCCTCCTCTTCTTTCTCTTCCTGTTTTTTTCCCCTCTTCCCTTCTTCCTTCTTTTTCTTTTCCATTCTTTCCTTTTTCCCTCTTCTTCTACTCTCCTGATGAACCGTCATTTTATTGCCTAATGTTTTATTTCATGCGGTTCCTATGTAATGTTTTATCACCTTGTATTATATCTTGTTTTTCAAACAAAATAAAAAAACTTTCTTAAACTGAAAAAAGGGATGTATGCAGTTGTTTTTCCAGCATATTTAGTAATACTACCACACATTTTCCTTAGATTTTCAAAGTATTTCTCATAACTCAATCGTACCCCAAACTATGTCCCAGGCTGTCCACTGTGTGTGTAGCTTTTCAGTTTGCTATACTGTGTAGCTGTTTAGTAGGGTACACTAGGTAGCTTTTCAATTGAGCCATCTGTGTATTTTAAGAATCATTTCCTTTTCTTTGAGGAAAGTATGCGAAATGCCCTAAAAAGTATTCACAATGACATGGTATGATGTACACAGCCAGTCTGACATGTTGTAAACATTTTTTTGCGTGAACTGCATCTCCATGTACATTTTGACGCAAGGATAAATTTTGGACCAGAAAAAGAACAATGACACGAAAAACAGCCGCTCATGATCATGATCAGATCATTCACGCCCTTCCTGTTCTCCCATAATAGGATTTATACCTGAACTAATGCTCTTATTTAGAATTTTATATGCAGAAACAATGGTCCCTGTGGCGACCAAGAGTGTATAAAGGAACATGATATTAGTATGTGCAATCGCTATGATTTACAGGGTTAAATTGATGTCAGAAGGAGAAGAACTGTACACAACTCAATATAGGGTGAAGATAACAATAGTTTATATAATCATAATAAAAATAGTTTTTCAATTGAATGGTGCATTGTTTCCCCAGTGAACATGGAACCTATCAAAATTCATGAAAAAGGTGATCCCAGAAAATTGTATGGTGGGAGTGGTTTGCTTTATTTTTGTCTGTAGAAAGCTGGGATGTGCTCCAAGTTCCTTTGTGGAAGGGTTCAAGTTAAGATTCATTTTGATATAAGTTGGAGCCGCTGCTGTGCCTGATCAGGTACAGAATGGTGCTACAAACATCAACTAAAACCTTTACATTAGCTGTGGGGACATGCTCCATGGCTCCTAATCCCATATGCCCGTTGTTTTCACCCTCTATGTTCATCTCCCACATGCCTTCTGTCTTTCCCACCCTGCGACCCCTCTCTCTGTCTCTCTGTCTGCAGTGAGAGCTGCCCTCCTGGATACAGGAAAGTCCTTCTGAAGGGACAGCCATAAGACAAGTCTCTGTTATTATAACATAACATAATATATGGGCCCATTCTCTTTCTCCCTCAGACCCCTCGCTCTGGCTGCAGTGAGAGCTGTCCTCCCGGATACAGGAAGGTTCTTCGGAAGGAACAACCCATCTGCTGCTACTACTGCACTCTCTGCCCAGAAGGAGAAATGACCAACACAAGCGGTAAATATTAAAATGAATTGCATATCCCAAAAAATAAAAAAGTCAGGAAAGCATAGGCATAATTTCAGTGAACAATTGCAGAAGATTCTGAAATGAGAGAATCCTGAGATGTGTTTGAAATGATAGTCCATGCTGGGGTCCTATGTGGTGGTTGGCCAACCCTGTAATTTAACTATTTACCTGCACCCAGGATTGAGAACACATTTTTTATGCCATACTCCGGAAAGTTCAGGAGAGAGTCACACCTAATTCAGGAGTAAAACCACTTTCACTGAGGCAAAAGATCAACCAGGTCCTCATTTTCCTGGTCACAGCCATCACAGTAAGATGTTACAAGAAAGATAAAACATCTTTCCTGAACTGAAACTTTTGGGAATATTCCTTAAAGAGAAAAGTTAACTTTAGCAGACTGCATGCTGGGTTAGATCCTTGTACCGGGTGCTCATGTGTGACATTTTCCTTTTCCTCCTGGCCTGTGGCACGTCAGGGTCACTCCTATTTACAGTTGTATTTCATGATCTGCTGTGGATTGTGTACCCTGATTGTATCGCACAGTTAGGCAAGGAGCCCAGCCCAACAGTGTGTCTTTCACCGAATGCAACTTGGTGCTCAATGACCTGCCCTTGACACAAGAACTTTGGGCAAGACATGAATGTGTGTGTAATTGATCCCTCAGTAGATTTACCACTGCAACATTCATTCAATCGGGAGTTTCACTGTGTTTGTGAGACAACTTGGTGACACCTTTTTGTTTCTTCCATTGAATATTAGGATGAAGAGATTTTCTCTTAACATCATATGGGGTGGAGAAGTGTGGCTCAATGGTTAGAGCAGCAGACCCTGATGCAGAGGTCTGGCCCGGGACCAGGGTTCAATTCCCACCTCGGCGGCTCTTGGGCTCAATTTCCCCAGACCTGATAATTCCCGCCTCGGTGCCTATTCTAATCATGGGTCCCACTCTGTGACTCTGGGCAACAGCTTGCTTAAGCTCCACAATGGCCCCAACAGCACTGGGATGCAGTCTTCACCTTGGGGGTGCCCAGGAGTGGACATTTCACAGGGAAAAGCCAGGGTGGGTTCCATAGCGGTATGCGTTACAGCTCCAGGACACCTCATTTGGGGTATTAGTGCGCTTTACAAGTACAAATTACATTTAATTACATGGGGTGCCCCATTCTTTTTTGTATGAATCTTTTTTATTAGATTTTCATTAACAATACAGACATAGACAGTTTGCATTACTTTTTGTAATAGCCATTTGGTTGGTACATTAATAGTGCGTATATAGTGATACAGGTTCAATCAGAATGGATACGTGTACCTGTCAGCAACTTGCACGTGTGACTGCTGTGTGTGCATGTGTCTCACACATCAATCGCGAGTGCTCTGTAATTTTATTTATTTATTTATTTAGGAAGTTTTCTATAGCGCTGTCAAGACCCGGAGGTAGCAGAGCGCTTTACAGTAATAGAATGACAAAAATCTGTATAAACATATGCAGAGGTTAAACATAAACATGAACATAACATATGTAACGTATAAGCATTCAAAGGGTGACATTGTAAGCGGAACATGGGTGAGTTGCCGAGCTTCTTTGGATTATGGGATTCACTGTAGTCACATAGTTCAGGGGTTGCTTGCTGACCCCGGTTATCAACGGCCAAGGGAGCGGATCAGGAACAAGGATTTGAGTTGCCTTTTGAATTCCACAAAAGAGGGAATAGTTCTGATGTGCGGGGGGATGGAGTTCCAGATTTTGGGGGCGTTTCCAGTGAAGGAGCAGTCCGCTGTTCTTTTCTTTCTGGTTTTGGGTAGGATGAGCAGGAAGGAGTTAGAGCTTCTCAGATTCCTGGCTTGGCCTGCTTTTTTGAGTTTATTTGCCAGGTATTCGGATTTGCCGGTATGGAGGGCTTTGTGTGTTAGGCAGGCCGTTCTGAAGTTACTACGCATTTCTACCTGGAGCCATTTGAGTTCCTTGAGTGCTGGGGAGATGTGATCCAATTTTTTGATGCCAGTAATCATTCTAGCGGCAGCATGTAGTGTTGTTTTGATCGGTGCCAAGTTCGATTTTGGGATGCCTGTTAGGATTGCGTTTCCATAGTCTAGCCTTGACAGTACCAGAGATTGAGTGGCCAGTTTGAGATCTTTGTTAGGAATGTAGGGTTTGATCTTGTTCAACAGTCTGAGGTTAAAGAAAGCACCTTTGGCTGCATTCTTGATGTGTTTTACCATGTTTAGTTTGGGGTCTATGATGATGCCAAGAGATTTAACAGAGTCGGCTAGAGTAAGATTTCCTTTAAGCGCATCGATAGCTTTTAGCCATTCGAAGATTTGCGGGTTGTCTTTCTTGTTCGAGATGAGGAGTGTCTCAGTTTTGTCTGGATTCAGTTTCAAGTGGTTGTTTGTCAGCCATTGTTGGACCTCTTTCAGGACAGCATTTAGTCTATGTATGTCAGTGAGAGAGGAAGTTTCCACATAGATTTGTGTATCGTCCGCGTAGAGGTGAAAGCGGATGTTGGCTTTTCTGAGTAGCTTGGAGAGTGGTTCCATATAGATGTTAAAGAACTGGGGCGAGAGCACCGAACCTTGGGGGACGCCCTTATTGACCTGTTGGATTTCGGAGGTGAAATTCTTGATTTTTATTATTTGTGTTTGGTTGTGTATGAATGAGGAGAACCATTTGAGAACTACTTCGCCGAGGCCTGCTCTTTCTTGAAGAGCCTTGGTGAGGAGTTAGTGATCCACCTTATTGAATGCTGCAGAAAGGTCAAGGAGAATGAGGAGGCAGCATTTGTCTGAATCCAGAGATCCGTGGAGATCGTCTATGATGTTCAGCATTGCTGTTTCTGTGCTGCATCCTTGTCTGAAGCCAGACTGGAGGGGGTCTAGGAATTTGATGTTGTCCAGATGATGAGTCAGTTGCAGGAGTACACATCGTTCCAATGTTTTGGCTAGTAGAGGGAGGTTAGATATTGGTCTGAAGTTGTTCAGGTCTGTTGAGTCAAGACCTGTTTTTTTCAGCAGGGGGGTAACATGCCCAATTGTTAGGCAGTCAGGGACTACTCCATTTTTTAGGGAGCTGTTTATGATTTTGCCCCATATAGGTGCAAGAGAGTGTTTCATTTTCATGATTAGTGAGGGAGGAATGGGGTCAGAGATATGAGCTGATGGTTTGGAGGACGAGATCAGCGAGAGTATCTCTGCGTCTGGGACGGTGCAGAAGGTAAGCCAAGGGGTGCTCAGAGAGCAGGGAGAGAGAGCCTGAGGAGCAGCCGAACTGGTCTTCTTGGGATGTGAATTCTTGGGGTCAAGCGAAAGTTCAATTTTTGTGATCTTTTCATTGAAGAAGTGGGCGAAATTGTCGCAAAGATCTTTGGACGCTAGCACAGAAGAAGACAGTGGTTTGGACGTTTGCTGCCTGATGATGCTGTAAAGTTCCTTCGGTCTAGTTTTGGCTTTGTTCAGAGCCTCGCGGAAGAAGCTGGATTTTTTGTTTTTGATGTGGTTGTTGTATTTCCTTCGGGCTGCTTTCAGTTGATCACGAAGGATGGCCGTTGGGTTGTTTCGCCACTTTCTTTCCTTGGCTCTTAGAGTTCTCCTTTTTGCGTTGAATTCAGCTTTGAACCACGTTCTGGAAGGGATAGCTCTGCTTCTTTTGAGCTTTAGTGGTGCAAGTTTGTCAAGTATGGACACTAGCTCGGAGTTGTAGCAGTCGGTGAGCTCATTGGTGGAAAGGTGCGCTTTATTGGCCGGAAAAAGAGAGCTTAACTGATCATCCAGGATATCCAGGGGTATTTGAGAGAGGTTTCTTATCCATTTGGGGGGGTCTTCGGGGGGTTTATGTGAGGTAATGGGGTGATTGATATGAAAGAGGATCATGTGGTGGTCTGACCAGTCGACGGGAAGGATGTGGATGATCGTGATTGATTTCTTTTGTGAGATGATAGCATCCAGTGTGGCTCCTTTGTAATGAGTCTCCTCTGTGCAATGTTGTTGCAGGTTGTTATCATGAAGGAGGCTGGATAACGATTGGATTAGGGGATTGTGTGTCTCATTCCAGCGAAGGAATACTATGTAGTGGTCTGTTAACTTGGAGGTGGGTTATAATGAAACAGGACAACATAAGACATAACAGGTGGTTGTGTAATAAAACTGGAGCTCTGCATGGTCCCCTTACTCAATGTGTCCCTTTTGTTGTCTCGTATAAAGGGGGAGTCTGGTCTGTGTCCAAGGGGTAGCATTGAGTAATGCATAACCATGTCCACTAGCTATTATCTCAGATCCTCATCCCCCTCACCGTCACTCTATCCCTTTCAGTGTGCGTTCCTAAGCGGTACTGTTAGTTGAGGGCAGAGCCTCTATATCTGTATTGTGGATGTTTTTCAGCTCAACTAGTACAGCATCCCAGCAGGTATCACGTGGGGTCTTACAGATACCCAGAGTTCCCTCTCATCGTAGTGCAACACTCGCTACTTTAGCTCATGTCAACATGGATCGCCTCCACACTAGAATGTGAGGTAGTACAGGAGCCTTCCCCCTCCTGGTTATCAATCTCTTAGCTACCACAAATCCCACACCCAGGAAGCTAAAACTCACTTTATGTTTTTGGCTTCTACGATGGAGGTGTAGGTTATAGGTCATCCATTCAAAGAGAAGGGTGCGATCCATGCATTGGGAAAGGGTGTCTGCTACTTCCCTCTAACGTCTGTAAGATGGAGCATTCCTACAACATGTGTAGCAGATCTTCATCAGTAATGTGGCAACGGGGCCAAGCGGCATCTATACCACAATTTATCTGTTATCTTTAGTGGGCAAGAGATATGCTCTCTGCATAATGTAGTTCTGTATTTGCTGCAGGCGTATGTTCCTAGGGTATGCACAGGGCCTTCCAGCACTGAGGCCCATTCGGGGTCCATGAGTGGGCAGTGTAGATCTTCCTCCCAGTGAAGTCGAAGTGGTACCAGCGTGATGGCAGTATGCTGTCTCAGGGAAGCGGCAAAACACTGCTTGCGATGTCTGCCTCACCCCATTATATGTGGGTACTGGATGAGGAGATGTGTTGGTGGCTCACTGGTCAAGTCCCCCCACTTGGAGGCAAGGGCAGCCAAGAGTGAAGGGTGTAACAGGAATTGGCCTGGAATCAACTTGTGCACTTTATATAGGATTAGGGTACCTTCCCGGTACAAGTATCCGATTTCATGAATCCCCGCCTCCCGACAGCCATGCAGCTCCACAGCTATAGTTGCTACATGTCCTCTAGGTGTTCTCTCCAGTGGTAAAGCAGGTGCATATGGGGTCACAATACGGGTGATATACAGACTTCTTCGGTAGCAACTGCATACCATGATAAGGAACAGTGACTCCGGTGGTCTAGCTTTTGCACAAGGGTGAAACAGGCTTGTCAGGGCAGTCAGGAGACAAGGTGGTAGTGTAGTCACTTCTATCACAGAGCTGGTGATCAGAAAGCCACCTTGCAACCCATTGCAGCTCTGCCGCTAGGTAATATTGTTCCATGTTTGGGGACGCAAGACCTCCCTCTTCTGTGGGCAAGTAGAGTTTCCTGATTGCCACCTGGTATCGAGAACTGACCGATAAAAAGTCTCTGATTGTCTTCTCAAGGGGAAGAAAAAAGGACGGGGGATGTATAGTGGTAGGTTTGCAAAATAGTATAGGAACCGTGGTGAGGATCATCATTTTGATGAGGGCCACCAGGTCTGTCACTGACAGTGGGAGCTTGCACCAAAATGACATTTGGAAACGGACGGTGGTCAGTGCTCTGCTCAGTTACCATCCAGTAGGTCTATTCTTATACCTAGATACCAGAAAGCGTCCACTTCCCATTGTACATGCCCCATTAAGGATACACGCCGGATCCTGGCATGCCTTTTTGAAGGGATATAAACATGAGTTTGTGGCGTTAACTTACAGTCCTGATAAGGAGGCAAAGTCTCCCTAACAATGCACTAGTCACAGAGAAATCAAGTGGATTACGCTAATATACACCAGGACATACTCAGCATACAATGAGATTGTGTGAATGCCATCCCCTAGTGGACTGCCCCAGTCCGCCTCGCTACAGATAGATTCTGCTAGTGGCTCTATAGCTGGCGAGAAGAGAAGAGGGGACAGTGAGCACGTTGTCTAGTCCCTATCCTCACTGAGATTGACTAAGATATATATAGAAGAAAGAAAAGAACAAATCAAGAAAGAAAAGAACCCTGCCATGGGTAAAAAGGGCCCTATTTTAGGGTCCTGTATAACAAAACACCTTGTGGACCAGAGGGCAGTGCCAAGTTAGACATTTAGAACATGTATAGTCCATGGTCTATGGTGTTGAAGACAGTGATCCCTAGTCATCTTTTGGATCGGCCCTTTATCCATCTGATCTAGCCCCTTTGTATTTAAAGTGTATCTCCACCTGACCTTCTATTCAGGCATTTGTGTACCCTGGTCAGGTTTTTAACTAGTGTAATGAAGTATGAATGATGTTGTATGATTGTGTTCTGCATGAGGATTGATGAGGTATGTGTGGTTGAGTGTGGGATCGTACAGTGAATTATGAATTATTTATGAATTATATTTTTGTTTGATAAAATCATCTAATCTATTTACTAAAAAACTAAATTAACTGCATAACAGTGCGAGCTAAATGATAAAAATGAAAAAAGAAAAAGAAAACTGGACTATACATGTTGTAATTGTCTAACTTGGCACTGCCCTCTGGTCCACAAGGTGTTTAGTTATACGGACCCTAATATAGGGCCCTTTTTACCCATGGCAGGGTTCTTTTCTTTCTTGCATTGTTCGTTTCCCCCTTACCTGCCTCCCATGTAGTATCCCCTGGGGAACCCCCTTCTTTGTTGTGAGATATATATGGGCCTACTCTTACCCACCCGGTCAGTTCAGTGTACAGCAGCCTAACCATGTGGGTGAACATGTCACCAAGGTCATATCATGCCAGGACGGTGAAAAGGAACTCACACCCCAGGAAGTCAAAGGCTTTTTTGAGGTCTAATATTAGACATCTTGAGTGTGTCAAGTTGGAGTCAAATGCAAAAGCATTGAAATCTTTTCATGAAGCTGCTGTTCAGATCTTTGTAGAATTTATAGTATAGCTCTCAGCTCAGGGTTTCAATGCTTTTGCATTTGACTCATGAGGGACAGCTAAAAACGACGAGTGGAACTGCAGCTTGATGTAATATTTGCAATGCTTTTGCATTTGACTTGTGAAGGACATCTAGTAATGACTAGTGGAACTACAGCTTGATTCAATGCTTTTGCAATTGACATGTGAGGGACACCTAGTAATGACAAGTTGAACTGCAGCTTTTTGTAGAATTATTTTGATATTGGATACTATAATATTCACTGGCAACTGCTAATCTTGTCCCATAATGTTTTGCAGGGCCTTTGGTTGGGTTTGTATTTTTACCCATAATAACTGTGCTTGGGGTGGTCCTAAGAAGATGCAACCATCACTGAATCGTTCAGCAAGATGTGCTCTTTGTTTTCAAGGCATCTGCTTGGTTCTCTCCCTACGTTACGAAGGATCACAAAATCATCACATCTCTCACTCCTTGCTAAATTATCACTTTCACTTTCGTGAAATGAATATATCCATTTTAGCATGTAGAGACAGAGATACTTATTATATTGCTAAAAATATATGAGGTCTCTGTTGGCGGAGCGAAGTTGAGGAATTCACGAAGTTTTTGTTCAACTTCATGGAATTCTGCATAGTAGTACTCCACCAACTACACCCACCCTTAGTTTTGAGAATGGCAGTCTGTAATTTAGAGTGGGTGTATCAAAGGTTATATTAGGTTGTGAGAAGATGCATCATATTATCACAAGGATGATGTCATTTGAGATGTCATCAGTGATTTCATCAGTGATGTCACTGACCATATATATATGCACTTTATCACGTGCAGCTCCCAGTTTGTAGTTTACTGTCTAGTCTGCCCGTGTGGCTTATGCTACATAGGCAGTACTATCAAGGAACTCAAACTGAGGATCCTGGAGCATCAACGGGCAATCGAGGAGGTAGACACGACATATTCGGTTGCCCGGCATTTTGCAGAGGAGCACAGTAAAGACCGCAAACTACTCCGATTTTTTGGATTGGACATTGTTCCTCCCAATATAAGAGGAGGTGACAGGTTAAGAAGACTCCGCAGACTCGAATCCAGATACATTGTAGATCTCTCCACTGGGGGACTAAATAGCGGTGAGGAATTAGCATGTCATCTGGGCAAATAAGACTATAGGCAAATGAAATTCTCTTAGGAGATCTAGTACAATAACTGTCAGTCCAGCAATCAAATGTACA
The DNA here is from genome assembly GCF_964263255.1 of Lissotriton vulgaris. Classification (NCBI taxonomy): domain Eukaryota; kingdom Metazoa; phylum Chordata; class Amphibia; order Caudata; family Salamandridae; genus Lissotriton; species Lissotriton vulgaris. The sequence goes on from NC_141698.1 coordinate 1,151,888,893, forward strand.
TTCTGTCTATAGTACTTTAATTAGTCCACTGCAATACCGTATTTCCATAGCTATGATCTTGACTTTGATTTTGAATTTGAATTTGATTATGATTTTGATTGTGATACCCCTTTGCAGATTATGACAGGCTACCAGAGGTTTTGTAAATATGTAGATATGTATATGATAATATGTGTACATATATGAATAGAATTAGCCAGTGTGGAAATATGACTTGATGTGAGAAAGCTCTAGTGATAATAACTAGTCACCGGATGTCATTTGATATCATAAGGGAATGTACTTCATATTAGTTGTACCATGATTTCAGATGTATATACTAGTATCCAGAATCGACTATAATTTAAGTCTGTGGAGCTCCCATCTGGCCAATCTAGTTCTATTATTGACACATACATACCCCGGAGGTTGTCTTTAATTTTTCATTTTTCCTTTGTCAACCTATTGGTTTTGAATGAGTGTTCTTCAGTTACATACTCTATGGAATGAATTCTTCTTCTTTTTTATGTCTTGATGAATTTCCATGATGAACTTTGGATCAATTCCATATGAAGGATGCCACTACTCTTTCTTTTTATGTGCCTGTTGAATTGCCTTATGAATTGCACTGTTTGTTTATCTGTAAATAGGACATTGTACATTATAACATAGGACACTAGCCGATCCACGGCTTTATTTCAACGTGAGGACATACACGGATGAATTGGATAAGACCCCCATAAGGATAAAACACCGTTCCAATATGGCGCCCATGGAGGCAACAGGGGTATAGTCCTGTGTTTATGTCAATGTTCATGAACTTGTTTATTTAATGGGATGTCTGAAATTGATGAGTGACACACTGACGAAGGCTCACGCCGAAACGCGTCTGTGCTTATCTGTTCCCTTTAATTAAAAACTCTGGTTGACTCTTGGATTACGAGTGCTGCCTCTTTCTTGCAAAACGAAGAAGAGCTCTGAGTGACAATATATATATATATATATATATATATATATATATATATATATATATATATATATATTACCTACTGGCGGTCGCCAGTAGGTAGTTATAGTTAGGACCTAGTTTCCATAGGAAATCCTCAAAATTCTATTTGGAATAACTTTGGCCCTGGTTGAAGAATCTTAGCGAATTTCTCAAAGAAGATGGCTCGGTCCGCTGCGCTCCTTCCCTAAAAGTTTGGGGGGGATTGGTCAAGTGGGGGCTGAGATAAAAGGGGGGTCCCAAAACGTGTTTTCTCCATGTTATTTTCCCTAGGACCTTTAGACTCGGCTACAGGTCGAACGGGTGAATGGATTTATAAGAAATTTGGCAAAACTGTACAGTCCGGCTCGCAGATTACGCATTTTTTGGAATGGTGTAAATCCATTCAGTAGTTGCTGAGGAAATTAAAGTTAAAGTCAAATATATATCTATACGCTCGCACGGGTGCGTGCACTCAAGCGGCTGCGCGCGCAAGCGGAATTTTGCTGCGTGACGTCTGTTAACGTTCGATTCGAAGGAAATCAGGAAGTGTTGACCGCCATTTTGTCATTGCGAGTAAATATATTGTTGATTTCAAAGCGTTGGAACATGGAAAGGGGAGAAGGTAGAGATTGTTTTGCTGCGTAGGTTTTCTCAGGGTGTGCAGTAAGGCCCTTAAAGGCGAAAATATATATATATATATATTTTTTAAAGTTGCGTGGTGCACGCACTCGGTCGCGCACACCTTTTTACAAGAGTGTGAAAATGGAGATAAATCAGAAGTTTGAGTGCTTAGATATAAGGTGGGAGAGGGAAGTCTTGATTGTACAGGAAAACCCCAACTAAGAAGTCCTGAGGAAGGTGCCACAGTATCAAGTGCATAGCACCGAAACGCGTCGACGCATTTCCGAACGAGAGAATCCACTTTATGCCTAAAATACACATTTGATGTACATGTATTGTTGTTGCACTTGTGTAAGATTGTACATGTCACTTCAGGCTAGTGGATCCAGAAATCCATAGTGGTAAAAATATCTAAGTGCCACTGTTTTAAAAGGGGTCTTTTGCTTTGTTTCATATGTTGATTTTGGTAACAAAAATCTTTTTTGTTGTTTATGATATATAATGTGTTGTGCATGAACTTGTATGCTCGATTACTGTATTGTTCATTTATATCTCATATATTACCTTTTACTTTTCAGGGAAAGTTCCTTTGAAATTTTAAATGTGTACATTTTTATTGTAAAATATCCTTTTTTTAATAAAAAACTAGATTGTTAACAAATATCTTTCTTTGTGGAAATTATTATGTAAATCTCTCCCCGCCGGACAGTGATCTATAGTAGTCTGTAATTTAGATGCTATAGTGCAACTGTATGGGTATAGATATTTTAGACTAACAAACATATCCCAGGGATTTCCCTCTGACTTCTTGGCTCTGAAAAGAGCCATGGTGTTAATTGAGTGTTTTCTGCATTTATAAGTAAGTACCGATGCAGAGCCTGATGTTGCAGAGGAAGATTCTGTTTCCTTCATTCGTGAAATGAACACCGTCTCTCCTATAGACGTCTTGCATGTGGTATCGCAAGTTGTTGTGGTAAATAGAACCCATGCTATAATCTCTGAGGAACGCAGAAACAGATTTATTTACATGTTTCCTTGCTTTCTCAAATTGTGCACAATGTTGATTGGACCAATTCCATTTCTGTCTTTGGCATATATTGGAATATACTAAGGCAGATCGAGGAAAAAGTGTCATCAATTGTTGAAAGGTGTCTTTTAGCAGCATTTCCAGACCTACCCCAGTGATTGTGCCTAGATCGTTCCCACCACAGTGCACAATTATAAGGTCTGGTTCTGGGAGATGCATAAAAGTTTTCACCAATGGAATCAATTGGTGACATTTCAATCCTCTTTTGGCAATCCATGTTATGTGTACATTTGGTAAGCCGAGGTTGCAAATTTGTCTGCTTACTGCATATTTTTCACTCCAGTGAATATAACTGTGTCCTATTAGCCAGACCTTCATTTTCAAGGGATTTATAGTCGTCCTCCGATCGGTTCTGGAAGTGGAATGGTAGTTAGAAGTTGAAATTCTAAATAAAGAAAAAGGAAGAGGCTGGGTGTGGTTTAAAAAATAAAAATGATTGGTTGATTGTAAGAAGTGGAGATTGAACAGTACGTTGCATGTTAATGTTTATGTTAAACGAAAAGTACTATTGGGTGTGAAAAAAAAGACATGTAACAGAGCTGTGGATTGGCAGGTGTTTCTGGAGGGAAAACAGTGTTGTTACTTTGCTGTAGAACGTTGAGATATGAACTTTTGACCTGTGCCTTCAGCCAGGTGCAGAATGAGGTGTTACCATGGAAACAGCCAGAGATGGCAGTGGGTGATGGGTGACTTTTATGTGACATTGAAAATTTTGTGAGGGAGAACCAACTGAAATGTAAATGCTTACGTTACGCGCTCCGCGCCGCAGATTGCTTCCGGGAAGCTGCGCTTCCCGCCTCGCGCACCGGAGCACTTCCGGGTGCGCTAACGCGGCGCGTCATATGACGGATTACGCAACAACGCGATACGTCGTTGGGGCTCCACCGGAACTGATCGAATTGGTAGTCTACAGTGTTTCTGGATGTTTCAGACTGAAGCTGGCGTCAGCATGAGAGCACCCCGTGGCTACGTCGTGGCCATTCCGCGAGCAATCATGGCAGTCGCTCCCCACCGGAAGTCTGCAGGAGTCGGGGGCCTCGGTGACTCTTGTAGAATCTTCAAGGCTGAGGGGACGCTTTTGGGAATGGGGCTCATGCCCTAGCAGTCAAGCGTCCGAGTTCCAGGGTTGCCCAGAGCCATCCTTGCAGGCCAGGCCCAAGTCTGTGGAGCCGACCGCCATTTCCTGAGCTCCGTGGCAGCCGCCTGTCGCTGTATCGGAGAAGTGGGTGCAATTCAGCCGGATGGCGGGTGAGACGGTGTAATAGCAAGAGCAGGCGTAATTCAGCTGGCCGAGCGAGGCACTGTGCCGCAGGAGCAGGCGCAACTCAGCTGGCCGAGTGAAGCGCTGGGGTGTAGCTAAGAAACCTCCACCTGGTGAGGTGGGAGAGGCTCGTTCGCGCCGCTTCTCCCTTCCAGTGCACCCCACGCCGTCTCCTGGCGCAGGTATATGTGATGGTCGGACCAGGGCACCGCAGGACGTTTCTTCAGGTCAAACGGATTGTGGGACAAGGTCCAGAATGGAAAAGGCATCAATAGGCAAGAAGTTCCGCCTGACCCCGGGAGCCGGCCGCCTATGTCGGGGGCGATCTCAGGCCATACCAGGGGAACAAGACTTGGGGAGGGGGCAGGAGCCAAGCGCCCCCTCCGAGTCCGCGTTTCTTGGACCCTGAAGTATGGCACTCAACATCCAGAACTTATGACATTTGTGCAAGGCAGGGACATCGAAGCCTCTCAGGGACCAAGCATATCCAGAGTCCTTCCTACAGAAGGTGGTGGGGGTGGCAGCATTAGCAAGGCATCCCCCCACACAACTTGTCGGACCCTGAAGTATGGCACTCAACATCCAGAACTTATGACATTTGTGCAAGGCAGGGACATCGAAGACTCTCAGGGACCAAGCATATCCAGAGTCCTTCCTACAGAAGGTGGTGGGGGTGGCGGCATTAGCAAGGCATCCCCCCACACAACTTGTCAGACATCACCTCTGGATGTACTGGGTGTTCAATTTCAGAATTGAAACTACTAAGAAGCAATTAGAAGTGTTGTTTTCATGTTGCAGCAGGCTGCCATGTAAATAGTTATTTAATAAAACGTTTTATCCTGTTACTTTGCTGGTGTGTTGTATATATTTATAATATTTGCATAGTGTTTGTCGTTATTTTGGGCGGGGTGGGCGGCGGAGCCGAGCTGTCTTGCAGCCATCATGGCGTCGAGCTTGGTTCCTCTCTCTAGTTTCATGTTTTTTCTAACGATTTATATGTTATAGTTTGCTAGCACGATACAGCGGATAGTCCGCATTTTATATATATGTACTTTTTATTAGGGGGGTCCTCCGGTGGAGTCGGACGATCTACCTGTAATAAACGGTCCGGGTTGAACCAACTACCAACAAACGGGGCAGAGATAGGCATGACGGGTTACAAAGGGGACAAAAGTGTGCACTACCTATCCTTCACTATCTGCAAAAACTAAACAGAGTATTGCGACTCTGTGCTTATTTGTGAACAGAGAATGACCCAAAGAGAACCAATTTCAAACAATCATAGGCTATTGGCAGTGGGCAGAGAGGCCATGACACAGAAAATGGCTGTTACTTACGTGCATGATGGGGCCTAAAAGGGACTAGATGGCATGGCCACTGTTTCGCGACTTTCACTTTACTTTTAACAATGGCTGTGGTGAACATAAATGAATGCCGCTTAAGTATACCTAATTTTAGTCATTTTCCACAAAAAAGCTTTTGATATTTGCTATTAAAAAACCAAAGAAAATCACTGAAAAAACCATAGGTTATAGACCATATATAGTTAAATATCTGAAGTCCATCTCTGCACTCGATGGAGATACAGGTCTTCGATCAGAAGATGTGCTGGCCACCTCTAATGGTAATAGCGTGGCCAGGGCTCTTGTCGTTGCCTCTGCAAATTGCAGAGGGTGCACTTGTTTGACATGCCGCACCATGGTATGTATGGAAAAGGAATATTTTTTTGCTGGATTTCTTCTTGAGAGAACCAAGTCACATATCGTGCAGGTTACTTTTGGTGCATTCACTTTCTTTTGATCTTCGGGATAAGTGAAAAATTGCCAGATGAAAGATTTATCTTTTCTTATTAAAGGTAGTCGATCATTTTGGTCAGATTCGGAAGATGAATGAGATACGGTAGCCATTTCACCAAAGTCTTCCGAAAGATGTAGGACGTTGTTCTCTCTTGAGAGTAGAAAAGATAGTGAGGGAAGTGGGTGGAGTGCTGCGTGTAAATTCCAGAATTGAAACTATTAAGAACCAATTGAAAGTGTTGTTTTCATGTTGCAGCAGGCTGCCATGTAAATAGTTATTTAATAAAACGTTTTACCCTGTTACTTTGCTGGTGTGTTGTATATCTTTATAATATTTGTCGTTATTTTGGGTGGGGTGGGCGGCGGAGCCGAGCTGTCTTGCAGCCATCAGGGCGTCGAGCTCGGTTCCTCTCACTAGTTTCATATTTCTCATGAGGGGTTGCTCCTAATTTTTCTATTTTAGCGAGGTCAAAAAAAGATCCCATCAGTGGCCTACTGATTTTGCTCGATTCCTTTTGTTTTTTCTAACGATTTATATGTTATAGTTTGCTAGCACGATACAGCGGCTAGTCCGCATTTTATATATATGTCCTTTTTATTAGGGGAGTCCTCCGGTGGAGTCGGACGATCTACCTCTAATAAACGGTCCGGGTTGAACCAACTACCATCCTGATTTTGTATATCTTCTGAGCTGGATTTAAGCACACAATTGTTAAAGTATGAAACGTTTTATATTTCTAAAAAAAATACCAAGGTGTGTACATCCGGTAACGCACGAAAGTTTAAAAAGACATTCGGCTCCTTTTACTGAAAAGTTTCATAAGAATAAAAAACGAAGTCTAGGTACAGTCTCTTTGACGTACTATAAGTTCTTTGAGGGGTGGATGAAGAAATTCAATAAGTTCAAATTGCAAAGTTTTCACGAAATATATAGGCAGGTGCGCGCACTCGGTCGCGCACGAAAGCCTGGAAATGCGATATCCATTTTATTGACAACTGTTGCCGAGAGTGCGCACACCGGGTCGCGCACAAAAGTTTAGTAAGGCTATTTTTATTTACAGACAAATTTTAATGTGTTTAAAAAAAGGCAAGGTACAGACTTTCGAATTCTGTATCGCTTTACAAGGAGTCTCTATGCATCTTGAACAGTGAAGAAAACGGCTTGTTTTCGAAAAAAATATTGCCAGAACTTTATTGACAAAAGTATAGGTTGCATAGACGACATTTTTCTGAATTAGCATTTTAAAAACCAATGAAATTCACAGAAAAAACCATAGGTTTTACACACATTATAGTTAGGAAGTAGCATTTAAAAAACCTATGAAATTCACTGAAAAAACCATAGGTTTGACACATGCTATAGTTAGCTGGAAATTTTACTGATATAAAACCAATGAAATTCCACGTTATAGTTAGTTGGACTCACTATAACTTGCGCGTGCAATGCACTGCTGATGACGTCACATATTACATCACTCATGACATGGTCAGTGACATCACTCATGACATCACTGATGACACCATCCTTGTGACATAGTGACAGACCTCCTTTCACTGTAATGTAACCCTTGAAACACATATTCAAAAATAGAAACTGAAATTTAAAAAAAAATGGAGATACCCATATCAGTTACAACAAGTAATTCAGTAATTCCACCATCTATATACACATCCACTCATTCACCAACAGTTCTATATAGTCACTCATACATATACTCACTCATCATATGAAGTGATACACCTATACATCCTGTTACACACCGACAGTCATCCAAAAGTTACTCACACACATACTCACACGTGCAAATAAACTATTGAACATCCATTTATTTGAATATAGAGTTATACACACACTTCCACCTTACTTCTATTGAAAATTACACATATTTATTCTCTTAAACAATCACTTATAGAAACACATACTTATTTAAACAGTAACTCTTACAATCTCTTACTCTCACATATACTCACTTATATACATCAATATTCACATATACTAGATTAAAACATATGTCGTTACTGATAAAGACACTAGTGAGACAGTCATTCACTCACTAACAAACACATATACACACTCATCCACCCATACAGTCCTGCACATATGCTGTCTTCAAAACACATACAAACAGAGAGTCAGTCACTCATGCATCTATGTGCTAAGTAATACCCCCACCAAACCATATAGACACTCATACTGATACTAAGAGAAACATCTAATAACCCATATACATATGCATGTAGCTACTTACAACACATGTAGCCACTTATACACAAAGTGAAACACTAATATATATATTTAAATATTTAAACATTACTCACTAATATTTATTTTTCAGAAAGACACATATTCACTGGATGGTGTCATCAGTGATGTCATGAGTGATGTCACTGACCATGTCATGAGTGATGTAATATGTGACGTCATCAGCAGTGCATTGCACGCGCAAGTTATAGTGAGTCCAACTAACTATAACGTGGAATTTCATTGGTTTTATATCAGTAAAATTTCTAGCTAACTATAACATGTGTCAAACCTATGGTTTTTTCAGTGAATATATATATATATATATATATGATCGCTCCAAGGTTGTCCACCTTTGAGTAGCACACAAGCAGCAGCTTGATTTATGTGTAGGTGAGGACGGGAATCCACTTGCAGATGCCGCTCCGTAATGGATCTGCCCGACGCGTTTCGAAGCTCCATATGCTTCTCTTCAGGGGCTTTAACTCAAGCGGCGTGCGTGACCGCTAACCCACTTCTCCATTTTCCATATGACACACCCACCAATGGGAGGCTCGAATGAGACTGTGCATTATGGGAAGTGTGGTGCGGAAAGCACAAATCAAGTCCTGTATGGACCCCGCAAGAGTGCCCGTCCTCGATTCCATGTACGGCTGCTGCTTCACTGCCGTGACCCCCAAGGATAACGGGGTGGTGCATACTCTGCGGCGAAGTGGAGAAGTGTGTCAGCGGGTGCGCACACCGCTTCCGTTAAAGCCCCTGAAGAGAAGCAGATGGAGCTTCGAAACGCATCAGGCAGATCCATTACGGAGCGTCATCTACAAGCGGATCCCCGTCCTCACCTACACATAAATTAAGCTGCTGCTCGTGTGCTACTCAAGAGGTGAACAACCTGGAGCGACAATATATGCTAAGTAATACCCCCATGAAAATTAACATGGGGAAAACACGTTTTGGGACCTCCCTCTTATCTCGGTCCCCGCTTGACGAATCCCCCCCACATTTTCAAGGAAGGAGCGGAGCGGGCCACAAACTTTGAGAAATTTGTGAAGATTCGTCCACCGGTGCCAAAGTTATTCCCAATAGAATGTTGCGGATTTCCTATGGAAAGTAAATCCTAACTATAACTACCTGCTGGCGACCACCAGTAGGTAATATATATAAGATTCGTCCACCGGTGCCAAAGTTATTCCCAATAGAATGTTGCGGATTTCCTATGGAAAGTAAATCCTAACTATAACTACCTGCTGGCGACCACCAGTAGGTAATATATATATATATATATATTCACTGAAAAAACCATAGGTTATAGACCATATATAGTTAGGAATTCGCATTTACAAAACTTTATTTTACTCACACAAAACCATTGAAATTCCATATATAGTTAGTTGCACTAACTATATATCGCGCACCCGCAATCCACTGCTGATGATGTCACATATTACATCATTCATGACATGGTCAGTGACATCACTGATGACATCACTGATGACATCTCAAATGACATCACTGATGACATCTCAAATGACATCACTGATGACATCACTGATGACATCTCATTTGACATTACTGATCACATCACTGATGATATCATTCATGTGATAATACGATGAACCTCTTCAGACTCTAATATAACCTTAGATACAATCAGTGTAAACAGACACTCACAGACTGTCACTCATCCATGGAGTTACTCACACACCTAGTCAGTCATGCAAAGAATCAATCACACCTCCATTTCCTCAACTATACAGTTATACAAACTTTACTTATTCAAACATATACTAACACATATTTACTCTCTTATACAATTCCTGATACAAGTTCACAATGATCCATACAGCCACTCACACATTCACTGGCTCTTATGCACAGTTATTTATATATGTCAACTCTCACATGTACTGTGTTTTACATATGTACTTACTTTGACATGTAGCACTGAGATATCCATTCACTCACCAATACACTCATGCACACAGTCAACCGCCCATACAGCTGTTTCCACATGCACTTTTGAAACCATATATCTAGTGAATCAACTGCTCACACATCTATGCACAGAGTCATACACCTCCCAGCCACCCACACACACACTCAGTCTCCCATACAAATACTTGGGCAACCAATCAATAACCCATATAGTTACTCATATAGCTACTTATCAACACATGCAACAGTTTACAGAACAACAGACATAATGATGCACAAATTAAGACAGTTTAGTCACTAACCCATGCACTCAGTGAGACACATTTAATCACTCACTCATACAGTCAGTCATGCACCTACTAAATCCTTCATCCAGACACTTATACATCCACTCATTCTTCAATATGTAAGACATATTTTAACTTTACAGAAACATACAGTCACTGGATGTTGTCATCAGTGATGTCATCAGTGATGTCATTTGAGATGTCATCAGTGATGTCATCAGTGATGTCACTGACCATGTCATGAATGATGTAATATGTGACATCATCAGCAGTGGATTGCGGGTGCGCGATATATAGTTAGTGCAACTAACTATATATGGAATTTCAATGGTTTTGTGTGAGTAAAATAAAGTTTTGTAAATGCGAATTCCTAACTATATATGGTCTATAACCTATGGTTTTTTCAGTGAATTTTCAAGGTTTTGTAAATGCTAATTCCTAACTATATATGGTCTATAACCTATGGTTTTTTCAGTGAATTTTCAAGGTTTTGTAAATGCTAATTCCTAACTATATATGGTCTATAACCTATGGTTTTTTCAGTGAATATATATATATACATACATATATAAACATATATCATCTGTATATCTATATAAATACAAACATAAATGCATGCATACATATACTTATATGCATACAGATGCATGTTATTTACATGAAAGTTGAAAAAACACTAATAAAAGCAAAGCTAAAAAGCTACCTCATTACAAACAGAATGGCTTTAACTTAAACGAGGGCGAGATCTATTGCATTTTCAATGCTTGTTTACTTTGGTTCCATCAAGAAGGCATTCAGATGTGTCACACATTTGCCATAAATTCTGAATGTTAGCACTCTAGTTGCACATTAGATCACTGTAGTAAAGCTACTGCTCACCAGGGACGTCTGCTGCTGGTATTCAAAGTGCATGTTTCAGTCTGCATGTCAGAATTTTTTTAATGAAATAGAAGAGGATTTGAGAAGTCACTCAAAATGATCCCTAATTTTTCTTTCTGAAGCACTAATCATACTTTCTATGGCAAAATTAACCCCCTCATGTTGTTCCTTTTTAAATTGAGTGTTTTCAGACTTACCACTTCATTCCAATCAAGATGGCTTCTGGTGTGCCATACCTTTGTAATAAGTAGGACTGTTAGCGCTCTAGTTGTTATTTAGAACACTCTGGGACATTCTGTCATTGGGCTATACTTGGGCTACATCTGGGTGATATTTGGGCTACATTTGGGCTCTTTTGTCTCTGGTGGCCATTTTGGGAGACTGCATGTCAGAATTTTTTAATGAAATTGAAGAGGGTTTGAGAAGTCACTCAAAATGTGCCCTAATTTTTCTTTCTGCAGCACTAATCATAATTCATATGGCAAAATATACCCCCTCATTTTGTTCCTTTTTAAATTAAATGTTTTAAGAGTTACCACTTTATTCCAATCAAGATGGCTTCAGGTGTGCCATACCTTTGTAATAAGTAGGACTGTTAGCGCTCTAGTTGTTATTTAGAACACTCTGGGGCATTCTGTCATTGGGCTATACTTGGGCTACATCTGGGTGATATTTGGGCTACATTTGGGCTCTTTTGTCTCTGGTGGCCATTTTGGGAGACTGCATGTCAGAATTTTTTAATGAAATAGAAGAGGATTTGAAAAGTCACTCAAAATGTGCCCAAATTTTTCTTTCTGCAGCACTAATAATACCTTCTATTGCATAATATACCCCCTCATTTTGTTCCTTTTTAAATTAAATGTTTTAAGAGTTACCACTTTATTCCCATCACGATGGCTCCAGGTGTGCTATACCTTTGTAATACGTAGGACTGTTAGCGCTCTAGTTGTTCTTTAGAACACTTTAGGAGGCTGCAGTAGAGCACAAAGGAATCAACTGACAGTCTCTGTCCTTGTTGGATGTACATGTTTTACTGAGAATGTCAGACTTCATTTTCACATGACTGAGAAAGATAATGTGAATTTACAGAAAATATGCTTTCAGTTTAGCTTATAGATCCCCTTCCAAACCACTGTGGGAAAATCATGAGATATTAGTTTTCTTTCAAAAAATATTCATGATATCCCAGCAGAAGGTTTTTTCACATGGTAAAATCACCTTAGAACCCAACACAATTCCTAAAACGAGTATGGAACAATCAACAAATGATTTATAATGTAACTAAAGTCCTAAAACCCTCTATTAACTACAATGCTTTTTAATGAGGTGCTATCATGTATATTGGTCCCAAGATGGCTGCCCACACTTCTTGGATGAGGTGCTGACAGCCAATCAGATCAGATGTGTGGTTAGGCTACGCCCAGATATATATCTTTTTTTGAACCTAAATTACTCAAAATCCACTGGAGCACATATATTGAGACCTAGCAAAGGCACATCGGGCTAACAGTCCCTACAATTTTGCCAAGTTTCGTGCAAATCCATTCAGCCGTTCGAGCTAAAAGTGAGGCCAACCGCCCTATGGAAATTAACATGGGAAAAACGCGTTTTGGGACCCCCCTTTTTTCTCGGCCCCCCCTTGACGAAACCCCCCCAAATTGTCAGGGGCTGCTCAGAAACAAAATGTTCCATTTTCCTGAAAATTTCAGCCAATTCCGTCCACAAACGCCAAAGTTATTAGACATAGAATTTTAAAAAATCCCATAGAGAAAAAATCCTAACTATATATACCTACTGGCGACCGCCAGTAGGTAATATATATATATATATATATATATATATATATATATATATATATATATATATATATATATATATATATACATATATATATATATATATATATATATATATATATTACCTACTGGCAATAGCCAGTAGGTATATATAGTTAGGATTAATTCCCTATGGGATTTCTGAAAATTCTATGTCTAATAACTTTGGCGTTTGAGGACGGAATCGGCTGAAATTTTCAGGAAAATGGCACATTTTGTTTCTGAGCAGCCCCTGAAAATTTGGTAGAGTTTCGTCAAGGGGGGGCTGAGAAAAAAGGGGGGTCCCAAAACGCGTTTTTCCCATTCATTTTTCCATAGGGCGGTTGGACTCACTTTTAGCTCGAACGGCTGAATGGATTTGCACGAAACTTGGCAAAATTGTAGGGACTGTTAGCCCGATGTGCCTTTGCTAGGTCTCAATATATGTGCTCCAGTAGTTTTTGAGAAATTAACGTTCAAACCAAGATATATATCTGTAACAGCGCTCTGGGCAGCGATCCGGTCCGCTTACTTTTCGCGAAACGGAACTTTGCGCGCAGAAAGCTGATTGGCTCTCCGGTGTCTGTCAACATTCTAAACAGTCCGGAGCGGCCGCCATCTTATCTCTCGGTAGGATCGAGAGAGAAGAGGTGAAAAACGAAGGGGGAATTTATTGAAAGGGTGCAAGGTATACCCCTCTTGACCCCCTAGGATTGTTGTTGGGGTTATTAAAGGGTCCCGTGGGGAAAAAAAAAAAAAAAAGATTTTTCACGGTAGAAGCGTTTCCCGGGCCGCGAACTGGGCCGCAAACTGGTAGCGAAACGGGAATTCGCCATTTTGTGCTTCGTTTTAATTGTTTAGAGACAAAAATTATCGCCGCACATCGGCCACAATGCATGAATATCGTTGAAAAGTCAGCGATATTCATGCATTATCCAGCAAATGCTCTTAGCCATGTTATCCACCTTCCATTGGATAACAGAAAGCTGATTGGCTCTCCGGTGTCTGTCAACATTCTAAATAGTCCGGAGCGGCCGCCATCTTATCTCTCGGTAGGATCGAGAGAGAAGAAGAGGTGAAAAACGAAAGGGGAATTTATTGAAAGGGGGCAAGGTATACCCCTCTTGACCCCCTAGGAATGTTGTTGGGGTTATTAAAGGGTCCCGTGGGGAAAATAAAAAAAAATATATTTTTCACGGTAGAAGCGCTTCACGGGCCGCGAACTGGGCCGCAAACTGGTAGCGAAACGGGAATTCGCCATTTTGTGCTTCGTTTTAATTGTTTAGAGACAAAAATTATCGCCGCACATCGGCCACAATGCATGAATATCGCTGAAAAGTCAGCGATATTCATGCATTATCCAGCAAATGCTCTTAGCCATGTTATCCACCTTCCATTGGATAACAGAAAGCTGATTGGCTCTCCGGTGTCTGTCAACATTCTAAATAGTCCGGAGCGGCCGCCATCTTATCTCTCGGTAGGATCGAGAGAGAAGAAGAGGTGAAAAACGAAGGGGGAATTTATTGAAAGGGGGCAAGGTATACCCCTCTTGACCCCTAGGAATGTTGTTGGGGTTATTAAAGGGTCCCGTGGGGAAAATAAAAAATTTTTTATTTTTCACGGTAGAAGCGCTTCACGGGCCGCGAACTGGGCCGCAAACTGGTAGCGAAACGGGAATTCGCCATTTTGTGCTTCGTTTTAATTGTTTAGAGACAAAAATTATCGCCGCACATCGGCCACAATGCATGAATATCGCTGAAAAGTCAGCGATATTCATGCATTATCCAGCAAATGCTCTTAGCCATGTTATCCACCTTCCATTGGATAACATGGCTAAAAACCGCTCTGTGCGTGAGCTTTTTTTTTTTTTGCTGCGTGACGTTTGTTAACGTTCGATTCGATGGAAATCAGGAAGTGTTGAACACCATTTTGTACCTGCGAGTAAATATTTTGTTATAAATGAATCCTTATTGATAAACATTGTCTGCGCCATCTTGCGTTTTTGTCCAATGCCACAATTTTGTCGTGCAGAGCAGCCATTTTAGATGCCTTGACCAGGGCCACTCTCTGCACGCCGTCGATTCTCAGCATGGCTCCCCACCCTCGCACGCATCTCCCCCACGCAATGGTCACCCCCGCTCTCTCTCTCATGCATGGGCCATATACTTCCCCCATCTGCGCTGCTCTTCTCTGAGAATCACACCCTGTGCCCGTTCGACACCTCCCTTTCACCCTATTCACTACCGCACCCTCTGACACTTCTCTTCCTCTGTGTCCGATTGTCCAGGCCGGACCTAGGCTATCACCTAGCCCTGCGGATGTAGTGTATGGCTCCAGCTGTAGAGTATCCAGACATGCCAACCCTCCCGATTCAGGTGTGAGACTACTGATTTCAGTGCTAGTCTTTCGTTTCCCGATTCCTGCAAGGAAAAACCCGGGGGCATATTTCCAACAACTAGCGGTAATTTTTGTCTCTAACTTGTTTAGAGACAATAATTATCGCCGCACTTCGGCGAATTTTATCGCACATAAACCTTGCTATTAGCAAGGTTTATCGCAAATGCGATAAAAAACGGCCGCAATGCATGAATATCGCTGAAAAGTCAGCGATATTCATGCATTAGTCAGCAAATGCTCTTAGCCATGTTATCCACTTCCCATTGAACAAGCGCATGGTCTTTTAAAGATTTGTGAAGTACTCGGGGCGGCGGTGTGTGTGTGTCCTCTTTCAGGAGCGGGCGGGGGGGCACTGGCAGCAATTTGCAGGCCAGGCAGTGTTCAACACGTGCATCACCCTTTCTCTGCCTGCTATTGCGCTCCATGCTTCGGAAAGGTAAGAAAAAGAACGTGCATTTGAGTTTGAAATGTCCGATCTTGTAGCAGTACACTTGCAAAGCCCACACATGACAATAACCCGATTCAAGGCCCCATTCACCCGATTTTTAAAAAAAATATAGTACTCCAAGACAGTTACATTTTAAAACTTTATTAATATTTAAATATAACGAACGCAACAAAAACTGTAAATATATTTAACCATTTTTTGAAATTAACCAGAACTATAACGATAACAACAACAACAACAATAATATAACTTTTATGCCTAAATTACGCAAACATTTAGCTAATCTGCTAAAGGGGGGAGTCGCCATTTCTTTACAATAATCAATAATGAAAAATCCACATCAATAGGGTTGCCCGTTTTGTCGATGCAGCACTATAGTGCAATATACACAGCACCTGGGGTGTCAAGAGTGAACAGGTCTTTCTTTGTTCCTTAAGATGTTATCTCCGAGAATGCTGATGCATTGGTGTCTGTACACTTCTTTGTCAATTCTGTCAAGATGATAACTGCTTTATAAACAGACGATATCTTTGTTTCATCATTAGTGTTAAGTGTGTCTGAAACTACAGTGCCCTTCTGTTTTTTTTTCTTCAGGCTCTACAGAGTTTTGTGTGTTGTTCTTTTGAGCGACAATTATTCCAGAGGTTTCAGGTTCACTTGTTTTGTTCTGCAGTGAGTTAACAGCTTTAGAGAGTTCATGTTTATTTGCTATGTCCTGCTGTTCGTGAACTGCTTCAGAGACGTCAGCCTCATTTTTTATGTTTCAGTAGATCCTGGACCTGCCCGGCCGCGCCCAAAATGGCGCCGGTGTAAATGGGACTCGTAACTGCTTGTTCTGTACTGGTTGCCCAACCTTGATATCACGAGATACATATGCAGTTTTGAAGCACATGGCGGAGGCTTGTCTGCTGTAGTGGGGTGCCCCTTTATCGTTTCAGTCGCCATTCCGCCCGCTTTTGCTACACTGTGCCTCATCCGCCATTCAGCTGTTTACCGCCCGCTCTTACGGCTACAGCGTCTCGCTCACCATGTAGTTGAGTTGCTCCCACTCTTGCGGTGCAGCGGTAGGCGGCTTCCACAGGACTCTTAAAATGGCGGCGGCTCTTCGGATTTGGGCCTGGTCCAGTAAAATGGCCCTGGGACACCTTGGAACTCGGACGCTTGTCTGCCAGGGCTTGGGTTCCATTCTCGAAAGCGTCCCCTCAGCCTTGAAGATTGTACAAAAGTCTTGGGCGCCCTCGACTCCCGCAGGCTTCCGGTGGGGAGCGGCTGCCATGATTGCTTGCGGAATGGCCACGACGGAGCTACGAGATGGTGGTGCTCTCATGGTGACGCCAGCTTCAGTCTGAAACATCCAGAAACAAGGTGGGGCTTTCATCGTTTGGGAAAAAAAAAGTTTTAATCCAATGAAAAGTGTTATTTTTAGGTCACATGACCTAGTCTTACATAATTAGGAAAAGAAAAGTAAAATGAACCAATGAAAAGTTTTATTAACAAGTCACATGACCTGTTATGCTTACGTTACGCGCTGCGCGGCGCGCTCTGGATCGTTTCCGGGAAGCTGCGCCTTGCGCACCGGAGCACATCCGGGTGCGCTAACGCGTCGCGTCATATGACGCATTACGCGACAATGCAGGTGCAGAATATAGTCAAAATGTCTCCACCAACCAGCGGTCGGAATTCCACCGCTTTCAGCAGTCCAAAAAGTTCGGTCAAATCTTAAGAGCGGGAGCAACTCAACTACATGGTGAGCGAGACGTTGTAGTCGCAAGAGCGAGCGGTAAACAGCTGAATGGCGGAAGAGGCACAGAGTACCAAAAGCGGGCGGAATGGCAACTAAAACGGTAAAGGGGCGCCCTACGACAGCGTGTCTTCAGGTGAAACGGATTGTGGGACAAGGTCCAGAATGAAAGATTCTTCAAAAGGGAAAAAATTCCGCCGGACCCCGGGAGCCGGCCACCTATGCCGGGGGCGATCTCAGGCCTCACCAGGGCAACACGACTTGGGGAGGGGGCAGGAGCCAAGCGCCCCCTCTCAGTCCGCGCCATCTCACCGCCCCTCGGGAGCCTCCGTCAAGCGGTTTAGGGAGGCACCGTATCACATTGTTTTCCAATGCAGTCAGGTCCACAAATGGACCCCACTACTTTGAATAGTGAAGCTGCAGCAGGTGCAAATAAGGTTTAAACAGTGTTACAAGAACTGCTTAGAACTCTGAAGTATGGCACTCAATAACCAGGACTTATGCCATTTATGTAAGGCAGTGACATGGAAGCAACTCAGGGACAAAAAGCATGAACGAACATTCACGTATGAAAATCTTATTTGGAGAAGGGGTAGAATCCAAACGCCCCCTGCCAGTTCGCGCCACTACACTGTATGTGGAAAATCTGAAGCCATCATTCTACAAACTCTCAACGCTTGTTATCAGTGCATGACTTTCATGCTCGATCGATTGAGCTAGCCGGATCGGGCAATAAAAAGTATAAAATAGTTATGTAAATAGTTATTTAATAAAATGTTTTATTCTGTTTCTTTGGTGGTGTGTTGTGTATATTTATAATATTTGCATAGGGTTTGCCGTTATTTTGGGCGGTGTGGGTGGCGGAGTCGAGCTGTTTTGCAGCCCTCATGGTGTGGAGCTCAATTCATTTCACTATTTTCGTATTTCTCATGAAGGGTTATTCCTAATGTTTGTATTTTACCGAGGTTAAAAAGAGATCGAATTAGTGGTCTACTGATTTTGCTCGATTACTTTTATTTTTTTACACGATTTTTCACTATCTGCAAAGACTAAACAGAGTATTGCGACTTTGTGCTTGTTTGTAAATAGAGAATGATCCAAAGAGAACCAATTGTAAAACAGTAAATGCTTGGATAATAATCAATCAAATGGAGAGACAAGCAGGTACGACGGATTACAACAGGGGTAAAGGTCTGCGTTAACTACCCTTCACTATCTGCAAGGAGAGAGTACTACTAAGAGAAAAGAGGGGAGGGGGGGGGCAGCGTTCAAAGCACATCAGCGTGCATAAACACGAAAACGTTTTTACCTATCACGTACTTGACATTTGACAGCTTTTGATGTTTGCTATTAAAAAACCATTGAAATTCACAGAAAAAACCATAGGTTATACTCCATATATAGTTAGGAATTTGCATTTACAAAACCTTGAAAATTCAATGAAAAAACCATTGGTTTTAGGCCATATATAGTTAGGGATTTGCATTTAGAAAACCTTATTTTACTCGCATAAAACCATTGAAATTCCATATATAGTTATAAGCGCTAACTATATATCGCGCACCCGCAATCCACTGCTGATGATGTCACATATTACATCATTCATGACATGGTTAGTGACATCACTGATGACATCACTGATGACATCTCAAATGACATCACTGATGACATCACTGATAACATCTCATTTGACATGACTGATCACATCACTGATGATATCATTCATGTGATAATACCATGAACCTCTTCAGACTCTAATATAACCTTAGATACAATCAGTGTAAACAGACAGTCACTCATCCATGGAGTTACTCACACACCTAGTCAGTTATGCCAAAAATTAATCACACCTCCATTTTCTCAACTATACAGTTATACACACCTTACTTATTCAAACATATACTAACACATATTTACTTTACTCTCTTATACAATCTCTGATACATGTTCACAATGATCCATACAGCCACTCACACATTCACTAGCTCTTATGCACAGTTATTTATAGATGTCAACTCTCACATGTACTGTGTTTTACATATGTACTTAATTTGACATGTAGCACTGAGATATCCATTCACTCACTAATACACTCATGCACAGTCAACCGCCCATACAGCTGTTTCCACATGCAGTTTTGAATCTATACATATAGTGAATCAACTACTCACACATCTATGTACAGAGTCACACACCTCCCAGCCACCCATACACACACACTCAGTTTCCCATACAAATACTTGGACAACCAATCAATAACCCATACAGTTACTCATATAGCTACTGATCAACATATGCAGCAGTTTGTAGAACAACAGATATAATGATGCACAAATTAAAACAGTTTAGTCACTAACCCATGCACTCAGTGAGACACATTTAATCACTCACTCAATCAGTCAGTCATGCACCTAGTAAATCCTTCATCCAGACACTTATACATGTACTCATTCTTCAATATGTAAAACATGTTTTAACTTTACAGAAACATACAGTCACTGGATGTTGTCATCAGTGATGTCATCAGTGATGTCATTTGAGATGTCATCAGTGATGTCATCAGTGATGTCACTAACCATGTCATGAATGATGTAATATGTGACATCATCAGCAGTGGATTGCGGGTGCGCGATATATAGTTAGCGCTTATAACTATATATGGAATTTCAATGGTTTTATGCGAGTAAAATAAGGTTTTCTAAATGCAAATCCCTAACTATATATGGCCTAAAACCAATGGTTTTTTCATTGAATTTTCAAGGTTTTGTAAATGCAAATTCCTAACTATATATGGAGTATAACCTATGGTTTTTTCTGTGAATATATATATATATATATATATTACCTACTGGCGGTCGCCAGTAGGTATATATAGTTAGGATTTTTTCTCTATGGGATTTTTGAAAATTCTATGTCTAATAACTTTGGCGTTTGTGGACGGAATTGGCTGAAATTTTCAGGAAAATGGAACATTTTTTTTCTGAGCAGCCCCTGACAATTTGGGGGGGTTTCATCAAGGGGGGTCGAGAAAAAAGGGGGGTCCCAAAACGCGTTTTTCCCATGTTAATTTCCATAGGGCAGTTGGCCTCACTTTTAGCTCGAACGGCTGAATGGATTTGCACGAAACTTGGCAAAATTGTAGGGACTGTTAGCCCGATGTGCCTTTGATAGGTCTCAATAGATGTGCTCCAGTGGATTTTGAGTAATTTAGGTTCAAAAAAAGATATATATCTGGGCGGAGCCTAACCACACATCTGATCTGATTGGCTGTCAGCACTTCATCCAAGAAGTGTTGGCAGCCATCTTGGGACCAATATACATGATAGCACCTCATTAAAAAGCATTGTAGTTAATAGAGGGTTTTAGGACTTTAGTTACATTATAAATCATTTGTTGATGGTACCATACTCGTTTTAGGAATTGTGGTGGGTTCTAAGGTGATTTTACCATGTGAAAAAACCTTTTGCTGTGATATCATGAATATTGTTTGAAAGAAAACTAATATCTCATGATTTTCCCACAGTGGTTTGGAAGGGGATCTATAAGCTAAACTGAAAGCATATTTTCTGTAAATTCACATTATCTTTCTCAGTCATGTGAAAATGAAGTCTGACATTCTCAGTAAAACATAAACATCCAACAAGGACAGAGACTGTCAGTTGATTCCTTTGTGTTCTACTGCAGCCTCCTAGAGTGTTCTAAAGAACAACTAGAGCGCTAACAGTCCTTTTTATTACAAAGGTATGGCACACCTGAAGCCATCTTGATTGGAATAAAGTGGTAACTCTTAAAACATTTAATTTAAAAAGAAACAACATGAGGGGGTATATTTTGCAATAGAAAGTATGATTAGTGCTGCAGAATGAAAAATTACGGCACATTTTGAGTGACTTCTCAAATCCTTTTCTATTTCATTAAAACATTCTGACATGCAGTCTCCCAAAATGGCCACCAGAGACAAAAGAGCCCAAATGTAGCCCAAATATCACCCAGATGTAGCCCAAGTATAGCCCAATGACAGAATGTCCCAGAGTGTTCTAAAGATCAACTAGAGCGCTAACAGTCCTACTTATTACAAAGGTATGGCACACCTGAAGCCATCTTGATTGGAATAAAGTGGTAACTCTTAAAACATTTAATTTAAAAAGAAACAACATGAGGGGGTATATTTTGCCATAGAAAGTATGATTAGTGCTGCAGAATGAAAAATTAGGGCACATTTTGAGTGACTTCTCAAATCCTTTTCTATTTCATTAAAACATTCTGACATGCAGTCTCCCAAAATGGCCACCAGAGACAAAAGAGCCCAAATGTAGCCCAAATATCACCCAGATGTAGCCCAAGTATAGCCCAATGACAGAATGTCCCAGAGTGTTCTAAAGAACAACTAGAGCGCTAACAGTCCTACTTATTACAAAGGTATAGCACACCTGGAGCCATCGTGATGGGAATAAAGTGGTAACTCTTAAAACATTTAATTTAAAAAGGAACAAAATGAGGGGGTATATTATGCAATAGAAGGTATTATTAGTGCTGCAGAAAGAAAAATTAGGGCACATTTTGAGTGACTTTTCAAATCCTCTTCTATTTCATTAAAAAAATTCTGACATGCAGTCTCCCAAAATGGCCACCAGAGACAAAAGAGCCCAAATGTAGCCCAAATATCACCCAGATGTAGCCCAAGTATAGCCCAATTACAGAATGTCCCAGAGTGTTCTAAAGAACAACTAGAGCGCTAACAGTCCTACTTATTACAAAGGTATGGCACACCTGAAGCCATCTTGATTGGAATAAAGTGGTAACTCTTAAAACATTTAATTTAAAAAGGAACAAAATGAGGGGGTATATTTTGCCATATGAATTATGATTAGTGCTGCAGAAAGAAATATTAGGGCACATTTTGAGTGACTTCTCAAACCCTCTTCAATTTCATTAAAAAATCCTGACATACAGTCTCCCAAGATGGCCACCAGAGACAAAAGAGCCTAAATGTAGCCCAAATATCACCCAGATGTACCCCAAGTATAGCCCAATGACAGAATGTCCCAGAGTGTTCTAAAGAACAACTAGAGCGCTAACAGTCTTACTTATGACAAAAGTATGGCACACCAGAAGCCATCTTGATTGGAATGAAGTGGTAAGTCTGAAAACACTCAATTTAAAAAGGAACAACATGAGGGGGTTAATTTTGCCATAGAAAGTATGATTAGTGCTTCAGAAAGAAAAATTAGGGATCATTTTGAGTGACTTCTCAAATCCTCTTCTATTTCATTAAAAAAATTCTGACATGCAGACTGAAACATGCACTTTGAATACCAGCAGCAGACGTCCCTGGTGAGCAGTAACTTTACTACAGTGATCTAATGTGCAACTAGAGTGCTAACATTCAGAATTTAGGGCAAATGTGTGACACATCTGAATGCCTTCTTGATGGAACCAAAGTAAACAAGCATTGAAAATGCAATAGATCTCGCCCTCATTTAAGTTAAAGCCATTCTGTTTGTAATGAGGTGGCTTTTTAGCTTTGCTTTTATTAGTGTTTTTTCAACTTTCATGTAAATAACATGCATCTGTATGCATATAAGTATATGTATGCATGCATTTATGTTTGTATCTATATAGATATACAGATGATATATGTTTATATATGTATGTATTTATATATATTCACTGAAAAAACCATAGGCTATAGACCATATATAGTTAGGAATTAGCATTTACAAAACCTTGAAAATTCACTGAAAAAAACATAGGTTATAGACCATATATAGTTAGGAATTAGCATTTACAAAACCTTGAAAATTCACTGAAAAAACCATAGGTTATAGACCATATATAGTTAGGAATTCGCATTTACAAAACCTTATTTTACTCACACAAAACCATTAAAATTCCATATATAGTTAGTTGCACTAACTATATATCGCGCACCCGCAATCCACTGCTGATGATGTCACATATTACATCATTCATGACATGGTCAGTGACATCACTGATGACATCACTGATGACATCTCAAATGACATCACTGATGACATCTCAAATGACATCACTGATGACATCACTGATGACATCTCATTTGACATTACTGATCACATCACTGATGATATAATTCATGTGATAATACGATGAACCTCTTCAGACTCTAATATAACCTTAGATACAATCAGTGTAAACAGACACTCACAGACTGTCACTCATCCATGGAGTTACTCACACACCTAGTCAGTCATGCAAAGAATCAATCACACCTCCATTTCCTCAACTATACAGTTATACAAACTTTACTTATTCAAACATATACTAACACATATTTACTCTCTTATACAATCCCTGATACAAGTTCACAATGATCCATACAGCCACTCACACATTCACTGGCTCTTATGCACAGTTATTTATATATGTCAACTCTCACATGTACTGTGTTTTACATATGTACTTACTTTGACATGTAGCACTGAGATATCCATTCACTCACCAATACACTCATGCACACAGTCAACCGCCCATACAGCTGTTTTCACATGCACTTTTGAAACCATACATCTAGTGAATCAACTGCTCACACATCTATGCACAGAGTCATACACCTCCCAGCCACCCCCACACACACTCAGTCTCCCATACAAATACTTGGGCAACCAATCAATAACCCATATAGTTACTCATATAGCTACTTATCAACACATGCAACAGTTTACAGAACAACAGACATAATGATGCACAAATTAAGACAGTTTAGTCACTAACCCATGCACTCAGTGAGACACATTTAATCACTCACTCATACAGTCAGTCATGCACCTACTAAATCCTTCATCCAGACACTTATACATCCACTCATTCTTCAATATGTAAGACATATTTTAACTTTACAGAAACATACAGTCACTGGATGTTGTCATCAGTGATGTCATCAGTGATGTCATTTGAGATGTCATCAGTGATGTCATCAGTGATGTCACTGACCATGTCATGAATGATGTAATATGTGACATCATCAGCAGTGGATTGCGGGTGCGCGATATATAGTTAGTGCAACTAACTATATATGGAATTTCAATGGTTTTGTGTGAGTAAAATAAGGTTTTGTAAATGCGAATTCCTAACTATATATGGTCTATAACCTATGGTTTTTTCAGTGAATATATATATATATATATATATTACCTACTGGTGGTCGCCAGCAGGTAGTTATAGTTAGGATTTACTTTCCATAGGAAATCCGCAACATTCTATTGGGAATAACTTTGGCACCGGTGGACGAATCTTCACAAATTTCTCAAAGTTTGTGGCCCGCTCCGCTCCTTCCTTGAAAATGTGGGGGGGATTCGTCAAGCGGGGACCGAGATAAGAGGGGGGTCCCAAAACGTGTTTTCCCCATGTTAATTTTCATGGGGCGGTCGATCTAACTTTTAGCCCGAACGACTGAATGGATTTCCACCATATTTGGCAAAATTGTAGGGACTGGTACCACGATGTACCTTTGCTATGTCTCAAGATATATGCTCCAGTGGTTTTTATGAAAATTAATTTTGAAAAAATATATATTGGGCTACATTGGGCTATATATATGTTAGAGCCCAAATGTAGCCCAATTTAGCCCAATGTAGCCCAAAGATGGCCACCAGAGACAAAAAAAAACAAATTTAGCCCAAATATCAGCCAGATGTAGCCCAACAATTTGCTATTAAAAAAACTATGAAATTCACTGAAAAAACCATAGGTTTCACACACGTTATAGTTAGGAATAATTATTTAAAAACCTTTGAAATTCACTGAAAAAACCATAGGTTTCACGCACGTTATAGTTAGGAATTCGCATTTAAAAAACCTTTAAAATTCACTGAAAAAACCATAGGTTTCACACTAGTTATAGTTAGGAATTAGCATTTAAAAAACCTATTAAATTCACTGAAAAAACCATAGGTTTCACACCACTTATAGTTAGCTGGAAATTTTACTGACATAAAACCATTGAAATTCCCACGTTATAGCTAGTTGGACTCACTATAACTTGTGCGCCTGCAATGCACTGCTGATGACGTCACACATTACATCACTCATGACATGGTCAATGACATCACTCATGACATCACTGATGACACCATCCTTGTGACAGAGTGACAGACCTCCTTTCAGTGTAATGTAACCCTTGAAATACATATTCAAAAATAGAAACTAAAATTTTCAAAAAAATAGAGATACCCATACCAGTTTCAACAACCAATTCAGTAATACCACCATCTATATACACATCCACTCATTCACCAACAGTTCTATATAGTCACTCATACATATATTCACTCATCATATGTAGTGAAACACCTATACATCCTGTTACACACCGACAGTCATCCAAAAGTTACTCACACACATAATCACACATGCAAATAAACTATTGATCATCCATTTATTTGCATATACAGCTATACACACAATACCACCTTACTTCTAAGGAAACTTACACATACTTACTCTCTTAAACAATCACTTATAGAAACACATACTTATTTAAACAGGAACTCTTACAATCTCTCACTCTCACATATACTCACTTATATACATCAATACTCACATATACTAGATTAAAACAAATGTAGTTACTCATTAAGGCACTAGTGAGACAGTCATTTACTCACTAACACACACATATACACACTCATCCACCCATACAGTCCTGCACATATGCTGTCTTCAAAACACATACAAACAGTGAGTCAGTCATTGATGCATCTATGTGCTAAGTAATACCCCCACCAATTCATACAGACACTCATACTGATACTAAAAAATATAAAACAAAAAAGAATAAAAAAAACTGTGACACCATCCGTGTGACCGAGTGACAGACCTCCTTTCAGTGTAATGTAACCCTTGAAACACATATTCAAAAATAGAAACTAAAATATAAAACATATTGATTTTTCAGAAAGACACACATTCCCTGGATGGTGTCATCAATGATGTCATGAGTGATGTCACTGACCATGTCATGAGTGATGTAATATGTGACGTCATCAGCAGTGCATTGCAGGCGCGCAAGTTATAGTGAGTCCAACTAACTATAACATGGGAATTTCAATGGTTTTCTGTCAGTAAAATTTCCAGCTAACTATAACTGGTGTGAAACCTATGGTTTTTTCAGTGAATTTAATAGGTTTTTTAAATGCTAATTCCTAACTATAACTAGTGTGAAACCTATGGTTTTTTCAGTGAATATATATATATATATATATATATATATATATATATATTCAATGAAAAAACCATAGGTTATAGACCATATATAGTTAGGAATTCGCATTTACAAAACCTTATTTTACTCGCATAAAACCATTGAAATTCCATATATAGTTAGTTGCGCTAACTATATATCGCGCACCCGCAATCCACTGCTGATGATGTCACATATTACATCATTCATGACATGGTCAGTGACATCACTGATGACATCACTGATGACATCTCAAATGACATCACTGATGACATCACTGATGACATCTCATTTGACATTACTGATCACATCACTGATGATATCATTCATGTGATAATACGATGAACCTCTTCAGACTCTAATATAACCTTAGATACAATCAGTGTAAACAGACACTCACAGACTGTCACTCATCCATGGAGTTACTCACACACCTAGTCAGTCATGCAAAGAATCAATCACACCTCCATTTCCTCAACTATACAGTTATACAAACTTTACTTATTCAAACATATACTAACACATATTTACTCTCTTATACAATCCCTGATACAAGTTCACAATGATCCATACAGCCACTCACACATTCACTGGCTCTTATGCACAGTTATTTATATATGTCAACTCTCACATGTACTGTGTTTTACATATGTACTTACTTTGACATGTAGCACTGAGATATCCATTCACTCACCAATACACTCATGCACACAGTCAACCGCCCATACAGCTGTTACCACATGCACTTTTGAAACCATACCTCTAGTGAATCAACTGCTCACACATCTATGCACAGAGTCATACACCTCCCAGCCACCCACACACACACTCAGTCTCCCATACAAATACTAAGGTAACCAATCAATAACCCATATAGTTACTCATATAGCTACTTATCAACACATGCAACAGTTTACAGAACAACAGACATAATGATGCACAAATTAAGACAGTTTAGTCACTAACCCATGCACTCAGTGAGACACATTTAATCACTCACTCATACAGTCAGTCATGCACCTACTAAATCCTTCATCCAGACACTTATACATCCACTCATTCTTCAATATGTAAGACATATTTTAACTTCACAGAAACATACAGTCACTGGATGTTGTCATCAGTGATGTCATTTGAGATGTCATCAGTGATGTCATCAGTGATGTCACTGACCATGTCATGAATGATGTAATATGTGACATCATCAGCAGTGGATTGCGGGTGCGCGATATATAGTTAGCGCAACTAACTATATATGGAATTTCAATGGTTTTATGCGAGTAAAATAAGGTTTTGTAAATGCGAATTCCTAACTATATATGGTCTATAACCTATGGTTTTTTCATTGAATTTCAATGGTTTTTTAAATGCAAATTTCTAACTATATATGGTCTATAACCTATGGTTTTTTCAGTGAATTTCATTGGTTTTTTAAAAGCTAACATCTGTAGCTGTAAAATGTATTATTCTTTAAATCCCAAAATATATTTAGATGTTTATTGATAATTTTTTTTTTAATATTTTTTTTCTTCGCTTCTAGTTCGCGAACCGGGAAGCTTTCCGTTAGCTCATCTTGATGCCGCGATCTAGTCCGCGAACCGGTCAACGTTACGTTAGCGGAACAGTGACGCGCCGCGGAAGCGCGACGTATCACGTTATCGCGTAATGCGTCTAATGACGCGCCGCGTTAGCGCTCCCGGAAGTGCTCCGGACCGCGAACCGGAAGCGATCTGGGACGCGGCGCGCGCCGCGTAACGTAAGCGGAACAGGTCATGTGACTTGTTTATCAAACTTCTCATTGGTTCATTTCACTTTTGGTTTCCAAATGATGTATGACTAGGTCATGTGACCTAAAAATAACACTTTTCATTGGCTCAGAACTTTTGTTTTCCCCAAATCAAGTAAACCCCTCCTTATTTCCTCACTCTGACTTTCATCTTGGTGAGAGAAAGACCATTTATCTGAAGATCCACAATGGCTTCCATTGTTGCTGCAGCTGGTGCACCCCCACCACCACCTCCACCTCCCCATAAGAAGAGAGGACCACCCAGTCAAATTATGACTAACAGAGAGGAGGAAGATGAGGAAGAAGAAGAAGAGGAGAGAGAGGGACAACAATTTGTTGATGAGTTGCCCCGGGTTTCTAAACGAAAAACCAGTTTCATCTGGCAGTTTTTCACCATCCCTCCTGGAACCAAGAAAGTGAATGCAAAATATGCCACCTGCCTCATCTGTGACTACAGATTGTCGAGAGGCACAGAAAAGAAGTACAGTATGGGGAACTATACAATGCACCGTCACATGAGCAGGTGGCATCCCTTGAACTACAGCCGGGCTGAGTTGAGGGATCTTGAAGACAATCCGACGGCAACTCCTGTGGCAAGATCTACATCCACATTGTCTTTGACGGGAAGAGAGGCACAAGAGACTGTGCCAAACATCCAACCTAACTTCCAGCACATGAAGTTGTCTTGTATTTACTGTGGTGCTATGCTGTCATATGGCAACATGAGTGTCAACCTCATGAACATTGCATATGAAAATCATAAGTGCCCTAATGCACCCAAAAAGTAATTTTCTTTTTTTTTGCTCCAGTTGAGCCGTTTTGAAAGCCTGTTTTTTGTTGTCTCCCCTCCTTAAAAAACACAAAAAAAACATAAAACAGTTCTAAAAATACAAAAAAATCAAAAAATGTTCAAAAAATTACAAAAAAAACATAAAACAACAAAAACAAAAAAAAACAGTTCTTTTCAGAACTACCTCCCCTTTCAAACAAAATTGCTAGAATGTTTATCACTCTGGCAAGCTCTATTTCTTTTGGTTCGCTTCAAGTTCGCTGACCGGTTCGCGAACTTTAAGCGAACTAAAAAAAATATTTTTTTAAAAAAAAAGAAGAGTTAGTATAAGGGAAGTAAACAGAGAATAATGTAAAAAGAAAGACAGCTAGAGAGAGTAAATGAGAGATACTGTCAATGACATCATCAGCAGTGCATTGCGGGTAAAAAGAGTGGAAAACATTTACCTTATAATTCTTGTTACCTTTTTTAAATATTTTTTCATACTTTCAATCTGTAAAACAAAGAACAAACATTTCAAAAAATATTAAAACATGTATTTAAAAATTAGAAAAGACAAGGGAAAAGGTTCAAAAACAAACAGTTTTTCAACAACTTTGACATTTACAGAAGTCTCTGCTTCTCTACGTTCCCTACACAATCCTAAAGATATATATTCGAAAGAAACTGTATCTTGATATTGCTGAACTGAGGCCTATTTTGAAACATGATGTTTTTCTTGCACTGCTAATGTCTCACAATAGTGATGCAATAGCAGCGCAAAAAAGATGTAAAGTCATAATAAAATTGTGTCTAACATTGTAAATGATTGTTTTAGGATGCAAATAAGATGTGTGCTTTCAAGAGCTTTCTTTGAGGTGAGGCCTCTTTTTTTTATAAAAAAAAAACACTACCCAGAAGTACAGCACTCTAAGCATTAAAATTGATATTTACAGAACTCACCTTACCCATATGTACCACACATTTCTAAATGTATATCATAAGGACAAAAAGCATAACATTAATTATACATGTTAAATGGTTTATTTTTGCTGTTCTCAGAATGTATCAAATTTCACTTAAATCAGTGACTTGAAGGTATTCATCATGTAACAGCGGGGAAAAAAAAACACAATCAAAATGACTGTGTTTAAAAAACCCATACAACCTAAGAAATCTGATTTCAAAACTTCTTAAAATTAACTTACTTTCAATGACGTCGAAGGATCTCCTATAAACAGCATCCACTCTGTTGTGCTTTAAATATTTTCAGCCCGCCACTTTCTGAAAGAAAACCTCCATCGATACGTGAAATATGTTACATAGAAAAAAAACTTCTCTCATTATATCACATGTTTCCACTAGGCCAAATCATGTTGCCGCGATTCGCAAATCTTGTAATTCTTCCAATCAAATCCCGACATTTTCTATTTTCGCAACTTTCAAAAATAAAATATTTGAGATTATTTTCACAATCCTGGACTACTAATATCTTACTCTTCTTTGTCAGTCATGTTCTCCTTTTCCTATGACACTGATACTGCTTACTATGAAGCAGACTTACTTGCATTAGGTTTATATAGTTGAATTTTTAATCGAGACAGCATTGCAGACTTACATTCCCTCTACTTAA
Organism: Lissotriton vulgaris; assembly: GCF_964263255.1. Classification (NCBI taxonomy): domain Eukaryota; kingdom Metazoa; phylum Chordata; class Amphibia; order Caudata; family Salamandridae; genus Lissotriton; species Lissotriton vulgaris. The sequence continues at coordinate 1,151,919,776 of NC_141698.1, forward strand.
AATTTTGGTTTTAAAAACACCAGGTAAGAATTTTTAAGGTCAAACGGCAATTTTTTTTTGAACGTTACAACAGAATCATTACAGAATGACCAGCCGTTTCCAGACTTTAAGTAAGCTGTATAATGTCCTGATGTTGTTGATGGACCATCGTGATAGATAATTGCTACAGTAACAAAAGTCCTCCCTGATATTGACAGCTGAGAAGCCACAAAATTTTTTATTAAAGTTGACAATTTTGTTCCATCAGGCCTACATCGTTGCATCATTAAAATGACATACTGGCCATATCTACGTATAAATAATGTTGACATCATATCACATTTACATTGGCTACACTCCATGTTGTGATCCGCTGCATTTACTAGCTTATTAAAGGAGACTGATTTACTGTCTGGCAAAGTTAAATATATAAATCTTTCTGAGTCTACACTAGTAGTACTTGATACCATACAGTTCTCGCAGTCATGCTGCCATTGATAAGAAAGCCCAAACAGGTGATCTACATCTACACCCTCAACTTGCAATATATCAAGCATATACATTAAAAACTCCTGACAATCTTGCTGATTATTTTCAGAGAAGTCTGTTTGACCTGAACATTCATCTAACAGATAACGAACTTCAGACACACTTTCTACTTTTGTTCGATCACTGCTACATTTCTCGAAAACAGAATTCAACAAACAGCATAAAATTTGTTCAGAATTCAACAGAATCTGTTCTTTTAAACTCTCTAGTGAAAAGAGAACATTAACCACTACATTTGCATAGCAGTTGACACCAGAACTGTTTTCAAATTGAAAACCGACAACATCTTCAACAGAATCCACTTTCTTTCTGCTAACAATTTTCGGTTCATTGACTTTTAGTCTTTTTGCAACAACCTCCCTACTATTACTGCTATTTCTACGTTTGCGGCCTACCACACGTTTCTCAAACAAAGGATATATTGAGGCAAATGTGGCGCATACTCTCTTCTTAACCTATTGTATTCCTTAACACAATCTAGATCCGCACAAATGTTTGTGACATCACAGTCAATCAAGTACAATCCCGATAAAGTTCTAACTCGTGACAATGCCACATATGCCATACCCTCCTTGAACACAGAACTGCCAATATTCACCAATGCACAGTCTACACTTAAACCTTGCGATTTATGGATTGTCACCGCATATGCCAAGCAAACAGGAAACTGTTTACGGCGAACATATAAATCTTTAACAAGCAAAAACCTAGCAGAACAACGACCAATTTGCTGTACTTCCTCAATGCCATCAAATTTAATTTTTAAAAATTCTATTCCATCTCTATTTCTGTATTTCTCAAAATCAACAACATTACCCATTGATCCATTTACCAGACCTCTTTCTACATGTAAATTCCTTCTCAAAATAATTCGGCAATTTAAACACACATTCAAAGTCTTTTCAAAACCCGCTGTTTTAGATATAGTCTTCTCTAATGAATCCAATTTTGATTTCAAATTGTCTGACAAAATAATTGTTGATCCCATATGCTCTAATTTGTCGATAGCTTCAAGTTTCACAATCTCTTGCTTTTCTAAATTCAACATTTTGTTGTTGAAGATGGCACATTCTGCAAGAGTTGGCATGAGACATATCCCGGATTTCTTCTCAGTAATTTTCTGAAAAATATTCTCAGGCACAATATCTTGTTTGGGATACAAATTTGACAGTAACCGTGCATTTAAAGCTTCTTTCCCATGCTCGGTCACTTTTCCAATTCTAATATCTTGTAGAATATTCTTGTAATCTTCATCCTTTGCCTGACGCATATTTTGATGCAGTTCTGCATAATTGAAGTTTAACCATATATTGACGTTGCCAATGCTCCCTAGGCACTTCCTGGTATCTTCATGCGTGAGTATTTTGAACACAGGTTGACCTTTTACTGGTGTCAGCTGTAGAAGATCTCCGAAAACAATAATGTGTTTCCCACCAAATAAGACATCATATTCAGTTTTAAGTACTTCTTGCATTCTCAAATGCACAAAGGCAAGCATGACATTGGAAACCATGCTTACTTCGTCAATGATAAGTAGTTTCATTTTCCTCAAAACTCTTGAAACTTCACAGCAAGCATCTCCAGATAACTTGTTGTATTGTAATTTGTTGTCATGCTCCACCGGCAGCATCAATAGACGATGCAAAGTAATACCTTTAATATTATGTGCTGCCAGTCCAGTAGGAGCGGTGACAACACAAGACAGCGATGACTCAGTCCTTTCCTGCAAATAACAAGAGATTGCTTTAATGAGGAAACTTTTTCCAGTTCCCGCTTCTCCACTCACGTACAGTCGGACAGGCTTCAACGACGTACACGAGCACTCTTTCTTCTCATGACTTAATCCGTGCTCAATTTCCTTGGTAACTTCATCATATATTTTCCTCTGCTCAACGTTGAGTTGTTTTTCCAAGTCTTGTAAGTTAACTGAATCCTCCTGAGCATGTGCCATGGCTCTTTCTACTTCATTCATAGCAGTGGCAGCTTCATTTTCGATAATAGGTCCTCCAAGTGGATCTTGACTCAATGAAACAGAACTCTGACTGTCCTGAGAACTGTCTCTGGCAATCTCGGCTGCAATCGTTGCTTCCTGCTCAATTTCCAAAGTTAGCATTTCTTGATATTTAGAAAAAGCAGGACATTCTATGGACTCCTTGGCTGCATTGAAAGAGTCTTCGTAACAGAGGAAATCTCCAAGCAGTTCCTCTTCTGCACGCCAAGGCTTGAAAAGTTGCAAAAGTGCTAAATAGAAAAACTCCTTTTTTTCTGGAGATTCGCCACTTAATTTTCGATGGTTTACTAATTGGCATTTTCTTTGCTTGACCAGGCATCCCTCACTTCCAATTACAGCATACACTCCTTTCTCAATATCTTCTTTGATGTTCCTCTTGAATATATAATTTTGGAGAACCTCATATAGACAAATATTCTCAAGGTGACTGCTTCGATTTGGATAATATGTATCCAACATGTTGGTCTTCAAAATGTCGGTACTGTTTGGTTCCTTTTCTGCCAAATACTCAATTTCCCGAACAGGTTTTAGAACTCGATTTCGCGTTGCAGCAAGACCAAGACTCGCCCAAACGAGACTCCTGGATTTGGCATAGAGACTTGCTGAAGACAATCGATCAGAACATTCGTAAGCTCCGATTTCTCGATGCGACAACATCTTCAGACTGAAACTGTACAACTTCTTGCTGAGGCTCTTTTCATGGAAATGTCCTCCCACATATCCTTCAGTTCGGTCTTTTCTTTTTTGGTGATGTAAGATGTCACATACCGAGCCACAGCCATACAGTTGTCAGCCACAAACTGTATATCCATGTTGGCATTCCACATGGACAAAATCACTGGGTTGTAGTCATTGATGTACTTGGACTCTTCGTTCCTTTTCAAATTGTATGTATTCTTGGGTGATTTCCTCGTCACATTATGTCGCAGCGAAGACATCAAACTGTTCACTCTTCCTTTAGAAATCACCGGTCGTGGAAAGTTGAAACGACATTTGGTGTAGAACTTGTCCTTGTTTCTGAATTTACGACGACAGTACTTTCCACAACGATGGCTTTGGAAACGTAGAACTTGTTCTCTTAGACTTTTCTTCTCCGTTGCGTTTGGAACAGCACACGTAGAATACTGTTCGATGAAATTCATCACTAAGTCATCCGGATCTGTTCCAAATTTAGGTGCATCCTTGATCCACAGCAACATATGTATATGAGGGGCACCTCTTGCTTGGTACTCCTTTCTCCAGAAGAAATCCAACACCTCTCCAAGAGGTGGATTCTTTTTATTTGTGATGAAAGACATCATAGCTTCAAATCTATGATTGAAGTACCTGCATACATTCACAGGATCCAAAGAACACAGTTCTCCAGGTGTCTTGAATTCAATGTTTTCAATATTTCCATTTGCCTCTCGTAGAAATTCAAGTAAGTCATCCCAGCCATACTCGGCACAGCTCAGAGTGAGGAACCATGTCGGAGTTCCTAAGTTCCTCAGCATACATTTTAAGTCACCATGACGACGGTACCAGTACTCATTAGTACCACGCTGACACGCCATGAGATTAATTAAGTGAGAATCCAAAATACTGTCTTGGACATTGACTTTATGCATAAAGTCACTTGCCGAGATGTTTCGCATCTGTATACCACTTTTTAAGATGTGGTTCACTGCATATGACAGTCCAGACAGATCGCTTTCAAACAGGAGATGAAACAAATAGGGAATGCATTGCCGAAACCTAGGATCTTCTGCATACAATCGTAAAGTCCGGTATTCAGACGCAGGAATTTCACGAGGTCGCTCATCATATCTTCCTCCTTGACCTGTGGGAAATAGCTGTGGGAAACACCGAGCTTCCAAACTTTCCTCCCAAACACTAATGGGACTCCCTTTGGCTTGTTTCATTTGAAACAACTCAATAGCATTCCCCATCACTTCCTTGGAATGCAAAGGATGAACACTATAATGTTCATATATTTCTTCACTTTTAGAGGCCTCTACTTTCTCAATTTGGCCAGCACACAAATCGCTATCCTCTTCATCACTTACTTCCTCTTCTGCAACATATACATTCTTATAGTACTTATTATTTTTCTTCAAATACACTGTTGCCTTTTTGACTTTCCTAACATCCACTAAATCTTGCCATATTTTCTTATTCTTTGTCGGAACCCCATTAACCAAGATAACCAGAGGTTCCTCTTCCACTTTTTCTATTCCAATTGTGTTAATGTTTTTGTTCAAATCTAGAGGCAAATAAACAACTCTTCCCTTTAATCCTCTCTGTAAATCTGCTGGAGGCAATTTCCCTGTCTTTGGCTCCATTCTTACAATAGCCTGAAAGGGATGGATACTTTGAATCAAAATAGATTCATAAGTATTTAAATCCTTCAATTCAGAAGGAATCTCAACCAATTCCAGATTATTATGAACTGCCCTAGCAGGCATCTGGTTTTGGTTTAATTTATTACAACAATAAGTACACACACGTTGATCCGATCCCAAATCAAAATAATTTTCTACCATCAAGTATGTGGCTAAATCCTTCCATTCACTATTATTTTCCCTTTCACTTTTTGCATATAAATCCACTACCTTAGTCTGATTCTTATAATAAGTGCGTCGACAACATACACAAGTGAAATTAGGCCTCTCACTTGATTTCATCTGAAACGTGGCAATTTCCTTCTGAAATTATCTGTACTGGAAACCTGTACATTATCTTCCACATTACCCTCTACTTCAGGGTCAATTTGAACATTCTCATCTTTACTACCAAAGTAACAAAACTCAATTTCTTCACAAAGATTCTTCACATCTATTTCAGAACCATGCAAAAGAGCAGCACATAACTGTTTAAGCATAATTGCTGGACTCTTAGCATAATACAACATTCTCACTAATTTTCTCACTTTATTATGATGCACTGCTAGCATCCTGAAATGATGAAAAACACTCTGGCATACTCTCCTGGAAAGACAAGCCAGTGAATGACCACGCAAACCTGTCATTTGTCTCACTCTGCAAGGATCTAAATCTTGCAACAACTTCATTTTCTGCTTCAAACTTTTCTTATTAAATGTCCGTATAAAATCACATAGCAAATTGATGGAAACCTGTCGCACACTGCAAATAGAACTACACTTCCAAATGTACACAGGACCCTTAGGACGTCTTCCTAAAACCTCATCACTTAGCGCCTCTTCTGTCTCTGTTGTCACAAGTTGTTCTTTTTCAACTGGACAACCATCCTTCACTTCATAAGCTCGACCACTGATGTCAACTGCATGCACCAAATCATTATCCTGAAAATAAGTCTCCTCATTAAAAAATGCCTCAGAACTTGAACTATGCATCCATTCTCCAGAAAAAACTTCACAAAAGTTAGTACGATTTACTACTCTCTTCCATCTACTTTTTGTTTTGAAATCAGAAATTACCTTGCTTAGTTTCCTAATTCTATTGATTACCAAAATAAACAACTTTCGCTTGATTTCAAAAGCATGATCAATAATTTTCTCTACATTTTTCTTCTTCCTATAAAATGCCGCTTTCTGTTGGCCTTTCTTTTTAATATTTTTCAATAAATTAACTAATATCCTATTACGGAACATTCGTTGTCGAATGTCCCTAAACTGTTGTTTCCTTCTACTATCATGCACAGAGTTATCTCTTCCTCTACCAGTAACATTTGTGATGGGTCTCTCCTTTCCATTTAAATTACTTCTCTTTTTGTTAAGAGACACATTTTTTTGAGCAAAATTTTTTTTACTACAAATATTTCTTAAGAATGATTTCGTGCTCTTACCCGGACCTTTCTTGGTGTTTTGACAAGTATTTGGGGAAGAGGACTGCTGCAATAAAACATCATCCTGCTGTCTTTGACGTTTTCTAGCCTTTCGTATTCGACTTCTGGAAGGCATTTTCCAAACTATGAAAGAATCTGCAGTTGAATCTGTGAAAAAATATAATATAAAATGTTATTAACCACTATTACCAAACAGTAAATAAATAACAGTCATCTAAAACTTAATGCTGTACTAATTATTTAACATAGCAAATATTTTCCACCAGCACTGCATCACAAAAATGACACTCAATGGTACAAAACAGGCATACAACACTCATAAATCACTCCCTAATATTTTAAATCATTAATTCAGGATGACGATAAGATGTAGCCTATCTAAAGGTTTGTTTAGGCCCAGATCTTTGGACTGGGGTGAATGTGTGTCATTGATCCACATTCAGTCCATCACCTGTTTTGTTTATTTGAGGTGAGGCCAACACATGGTTGCAGATAAGATTTTCACTGAAAAAAAACCAAGGTAAAAAAACATGTGAAGGCCTACCAATGAAGTAAATCATTAAATGAAAACCAATACATTTCTGGAAATATGCACTACTAGTGCTTCATAAGATGTTTTGGATCATATTTATAAGTTATTTGAGTATCTAGTATGCTATTTTACATTCTTCATGGTGCAAATTTATTGTAAATACGCTCCCACCTGCGGTTGGCAAATTTAGATTTTGATTATGGGAGTTAGATAGGCATGTTAATAATTTCCCAAAAATGGTATATAACCCCAAACAACCTTTGAAGCAAATGCTCTTAGCCATGTTATCCACCTCCCATTGGATAACATGGCTAAGAAGTGCTTGCAAATGTGATAAAAAAAGGCCTGCAATGCATGAATAACGCAGAAAAATCAGCGATATTCATGCATTTTCCAACAAATGCTCTTAGCCATGTTATCCACTTCCTATTAAATAACATGGCTAAGAACTGCTCAGGGCACCATGAGGAACGCTTTCCATTTAAAAAGGGAAAAATAACATCAAAGACACTAAAATGCCTTCTAAATATGAACCCAAACAACCTATGAAGCAATGTGAAAAAAAACTGCCGCAATGCATGAATATAGCAGAAAAATCAGCGATATTCATGCATTTTCCAGCAAATGCTCTTAGCCATGTTATCCACTTCCAATTAAATAACATGGCTAAGAACTGCTCAGGGCCCCATGAGGAACGCTTTCCATTTAAAAAGGGAAAAATAACATCAAAGACACTAAAATACCTTCTAAATATGAACCCAAACAACCTATGAAGCAATGTGAAAAAAACGGCCACAATGCATGAATATAGCAGAAAAATCAGCGATATTCATGCATTTTCCAGCAAATGCTCTTAGCCATGTGATCCACTTCCTATTAAATAACATGGCTAAGAACTGCTCAGGGCCCCATGAGGAACGCTTTCCATTTAAAAAGGGAAAAATAACATCAAAGACACTAAAATGCCTTCTAAATATGAACCCAAACAACCTATGAAGCAATGTGAAAAAAAACGGCCACAATGCATGAATATAGCAGAAAAATCAGCGATATTCATGCATTTCCCAGCAAATGCTCTTAGCCATGTTATCCACTTCCTATTAAATAACATGGCTAAGAACTGCTCAGGGCCCCATGAGGAACGCTTTCCATTTAAAAAGGGAAAAATAACTTCAAAGACACTAAAATGCCTTCTAAATATGACCCCAAACAACCTATGAAGCTCTAACAGTACATATCCTGAAATTTAATTCATTTCAAAATTCGTTTTTAAACACAGCATATAAATCAATTGTATACCTGCATTCATGAAGAAATGACTAAAAATGTCCTTGAGACACATGAAAGTGTTTTCTGGAATGCCCTAGCACCATTTTTGGGACACTATTAACATGGCTAGGTAACTCCCATAATCAAAATCTAAATTTGCCAAGCACAAGTGGGAGCGTATTTACAAGACACTTGTCCCATGAGGAACACTTTACATTTTAAAAGGCGAACACAACATCTTAGACACTCAAATACCTTATAAATATGGCCCAAAACAACCTATGAAGCTCTAGCAGTACATATCTAGAAATGTAATTGATTTCTTAAATCGTTTTTAAAAGCAACATATCTGTTTCAGCTTACATAACAGACCATGAAATGGCCTCCATGTATTACAATATCTTGTGTAACTGCATGCCAGAATGTTACACCAAATATGCAATTATAATTTCTCTTTGAAACTAATTCTATTAGTATATCACTAGAGACAAAACCACATTTTAAAAACACAGCTTTCTTCATCATTTTCTCCTTAAATCATACTATTCTCTATCTAAATTAAATAAATCTTTTCTCACCTTAGCAAATATTTTTTGAGTTTTGAAAACAGTCTCAGAAATACACCAAATTGTCTTCAGCAGAAGAAAAAGGATGCACTCCAAAGGCTGCAGCTATTGAAAGCACAGAAATACAGATATTCTTTTCACATATCTCTCATATTAGCCAATCATACCTCTTCCCTCACTTTTTTCAAATCAAAACCCTTCCCCCCTCTGCCCTGTCTGCCTTGTTTCCATAGCAACCACCTCCTGGAAGACCTCTCATGTTTGCAAATTCACACAACAATGTTTCAATTGAACTCTGAACTCTCAGTGCACCTGCGTATCCAGTGCAATCTTTCATTAAATGTTTCTTCCTTGACCATTCAAATTACATCTTTCAAAGAACACATCCATGCACCCTAACTTTCTGTTTTCAGAAATGGAAATGCACCAATCACTGCTAATGAATCATTAGCATTGTAAATCCACAGTTTTTTTTCTTTAGAAACTCCTACTGTTTCAACTGCCCTTTCATTACCACACTTCATCTGACTGCAGAACAACCTTCTTCCACCATGTTTAACGTCTGGATTGTTGGACATAGTTACATCCACTGGGCTCAAAGGTATGCTGAGAGCAGAAATTTACACAACCTCAATTTACAAGATGTGGAAATTAAGTGGTTGGGCCAAAGAGGATTAAAATGTCACCAATTGATACCATTGGTGAAAACCTTTATGCATTTGCCAAAACCTGACCTGTTAATAGTGCACTGTGGAGGTAATGATTTGGGCACTTTGACAGGGGTAGGTCTGGAAATGCTTTTAAAGGACACCTTGGAGCAATTAATGGCACTTTTTCCTCAAACTGCCTTGGTATATTCCAATATATGCCAAAGACAGAAATGGAGGTGGTCCAACCAATTTTGTCCACAAATTGAGAAAGCGAGGAAGCATGTAAACAAATCTGTTTCAGCTTACATGAGAGACCATGGAATGGGCTCTCTGTACAACAATAACTTGCGTTACTACATGCAAGATATCTACAGAGGAGATGGAGTTCACTTCTCAGATGAGGGCAACAGAATTTTCATTCTGAATTTAAGACTGTGCATTGGTACCTACTTATAAGTACCTAAATGTACCATAAACCCAAAAGCTCTTCTCAGAGCTACCCTACATCTGATCACTCACAATTATTATTTTTCTCTAACTTTTTTCACTAATTTTCCACAAAATTCGCTCCCCGGAGCGCTACCCGGTTCGCTAACCGAAAGCTAACCTCGCGGAATTTTTTTAAAAAAAAATTTTTTTCCGCACATATAAGCCTCCTCAGCCACGCTCAGAAAACCTAGGGGGTCAAGATAAGTCTACCATGACCCCTTCTACCCATTCTAAACATTATTTGCCCTCCATCTTGTATCTTAATGCGAACGAAACACAAAATGGTGGACTCCCGTGACGCTTAAGGTTCGCTAACCGGGCAGCTTCCCGGAAAGCGGTCCTAAAAAAAGGCGGGAAAGTAATTTACAGAATAACGACTAGAAACACTCTCACCAAATATAGATTAGCTCATACTACATAACAATCCCTTCCATTCTCACAAATTTCATTGAAATTCCATTTAGCCATTTAGCCTGTAGACCTCTCCAAGTACCGTGAGGTAAATTACTTCACAAAACACATCTGAATTGTTGGAATTGACAACCAATGAAAATGTTACTTTCATTTTCTACTTTTATTACCTGACATTTGATTGGTTATATACCTGTATATATATAAAGGGAGAGAAGGAAACACAGCCATTTTGACTACTACTTCTTGTTGTACCTCCTATTTCAAAAGCTTCAAAAAACTTCAACTTCTTTGTGAAGGTAAGTTATAATTTAATATATTGTGCACTATGACTTAATATAGTAGACTTTTTCTGCTACATATACACTATCCCTCTGTAGTAGTAGTGTCTTGGTTAAATCACATACACTTTTTTTTAGTCCTATTTCCACTCTCATACTATACACTGCCAAAAGATAAATTCACTGATAAAAACTGCCTATCTAAAATTAATCCCAACAGTGCCCTATCTCTACTAATATATATTTTTTTAATCCAAATTTCAGGCAAAATGGAAGGCGAGCAGCAAGTTTCATTTTCGATTGAACTGAAGGAGAGCAGCCAAGACAAACTTGATGACTTTATGGATGACAGTAGAGACCACGAACTTCTACAATGTGTTGAAGCAGTAGACAACTTGCTTCAAAATGAAAAACAATTACACCCTATAATAAATTATGACATTTCTGACAATGAAATGTTAGAAAATTTAATAAAGTATGAAACACAATCATAATAAAAAAAATAAATAAATAAAGAAAACAAAAAAAAACAAGAAAAACAACAAACAATTAACATACAGTATTAGAAAAGTCTTTCATTCTTTTATCCATAAAGTTCGCTGCCCAGAAAGCTATCCGGTTCGCGAACTTGGCGCTTACCACGCAAAAAAAAATTTTTTTTTTTGGACCCTCCTAGGCCCTTTTAAAACCTCCACATAAAACCTAGGGGGTCAACGAGGATCTACTATGCCCCCTTATGGTAATTTCCCCCTTTGTTTTGGCCTCCTCTTGTCTCTCGATCCTACCGAGAGACAAGATGGCGGCCGCTCCGGACTGTTTAGAATGTTGACAGACACCGGAGGGCCAATCAGCTTCTCATCGCAAAGTTCCGTTACGCGAAAGGTTCGCTAACCGGATAGCTGCCCGGAGCGCTGTTACAGATATATATCTTGATTTAAACGTTAATTTCTCAAAATCCACTGAAGCACATATATTGAGACCTAGCAAAGGCACATCGGGCTAACAGTCCCTACAATTTTGCCAAGTTTCGTGAAAATCCATTCAGCCGTTCGGGCTAAAAGTGAGTCCAACCGCCCTATGGAAATTAACATGGGAAAAAGGCGTTTTGGGACCCCCCTTTTTTCTCGGCCCCCCCTCCACAAAACCCCCCCAAATTTTCAAGGTCTGCTCAGAAACAAAATGTGCCATTTTCCTGAAAATTTCAGCCAATTCCGTCCACGAACGCAAAAGTTATTAGGCATAGAATTTTCAGAAATCCCATAGGGAAAAAATCCTAACTATATATACCTACTGGCGACCGCCAGTAGGTAATATATATATATATATATATATATATATATATATATATACATATATATATTCCAAGGATAATCCGGCTGCAAGGCAGGCTCAGCTCATCCTGAAAACACGGACACGGACCCAAGTTTTGTGCAAGGTGGTTTATTCGGTGTTAGTGCTCCCAGCCATCATGACGCGTTTCGCGCTGCACAGAGCGCTTGATCACATATATATTCACTGAAAAAACCATAGGTTATAGACCATATATAGTTAAATATCTGAAGTCCATCTCTGCACTCGATGGAGATACAGGTCTTCGATCAGAAGATGTGCTGGCCACCTCTAATGGTAATAGCGTGGCCAGGGCTCTTGTCGTTGCCTCTGCAAATTGCAGAGGGTGCACTTGTTTGACATGCCGCACCATGGTATGTATGGAAAAGGAATATTTTTTTGCTGGATTTCTTCTTGAGAGAACCAAGTCACATATCGTGCAGGTTACTTTTGGTGCATTCACTTTCTTTTGATCTTCAGGATAAGTGAAAAATTGCCAGATGAAAGATTTATCTTTTCTTATTAAAGGTAGTCGATCATTTTGGTCAGATTCGGAAGATGAATGAGATACGGTAGCCATTTCACCAAAGTCTTCCGAAAGATGTAGGACGTTGTTCTCTCTTGAGAGTAGAAAAGATAGTGAGGGAAGTGGGTGGAGTGCTGCGTGTAAATTCCAGAATTGAAACTATTAAGAACCAATTGAAAGTGTTGTTTTCATGTTGCAGCAGGCTGCCATGTAAATAGTTATTTAATAAAACGTTTTACCCTGTTACTTTGCTGGTGTGTTGTATATCTTTATAATATTTGTCGTTATTTTGGGTGAGGTGGGCGGCGGAGCCGAGCTGTCTTGCAGCCATCAGGGCGTCGAGCTCGGTTCCTCTCACTAGTTTCATGTTTCTCATGAGGGGTTGCTCCTAATTTTTCTATTTTAGCGAGGTCAAAAAAAGATCCCATCAGTGGCCTACTGATTTTGCTCGATTCCTTTTGTTTTTTCTAACGATTTATATGTTATAGTTTGCTAGCACGATACAGCGGCTAGTCCGCATTTTATATATATGTCCTTTTTATTAGGGGAGTCCTCCGGTGGAGTCGGACGATCTACCTCTAATAAACGGTCCGGGTTGAACCAACTACCATCCTGATTTTGTATATCTTCTGAGCTGGATTTAAGCACACAATTGTTAAAGTATGAAACGTTTTATATTTCTAAAAAAAATACCAAGGTGTGTACATCCGGTAACACACGAAAGTTTAAAAAGACATTCGGCTCCATTTACTGAAAAGTTTCATAAGAATAAAAAAAGAAGTCTAGGTACAGTCTCTTTGACGTACTATAAGTTCTTTGAGGGGTGGATGAAGAAATTCAATAAGTTCAAATTGCAAAGTTTTCACGAAATATATAGGCAGGTGCGCGCACTCGGTCGCGCACGAAAGCCTGGAAATGCGATATCCATTTTATTGACAACTGTTGCCGAGAGTGCGCACACCGGGTCGCGCACAAAAGTTTAGTAAGGCTATTTTTATTTACAGACAAATTTTAATGTGTTTAAAAAAAGGCAAGGTACAGACTTTCGAATTCTGTATCGCTTTACAAGGAGTCTCTATGCATCTTGAACAGTGAAGAAAACGGCTTGTTTTCGAAAAAAATATTGCCAGAACTTTATTGACAAAAGTATAGGTTGCATAGACGACATTTTTCTGAATTAGCATTTTAAAAACCAATGAAATTCACAGAAAAAACCATAGGTTTTACACACATTATAGTTAGGAAGTAGCATTTAAAAAACCTATGAAATTCACTGAAAAAACCATAGGTTTGACACATGTTATAGTTAGCTGGAAATTTTACTGATATAAAACCAATGAAATTCCACGTTATAGTTAGTTGGACTCACTATAACTTGCGCGTGCAATGCACTGCTGATGACGTCACATATTACATCACTCATGACATGGTCAGTGACATCACTCATGACATCACTGATGACACCATCCTTGTGACATAGTGACAGACCTCCTTTCACTGTAATGTAACCCTTGAAACACATATTCAAAAATAGAAACTGAAATTTAAAAAAAAATTGAGATACCCATATCAGTTACAACAAGTAATTCAGTAATTCCACCATCTATATACACATCCACTCATTCACCAACAGTTCTATATAGTCACTCATACATATACTCACTCATCATATGAAGTGATACACCTATACATCCTGTTACACACCGACAGTCATCCAAAAGTTACTCACACACATACTCACACGTGCAAATAAACTATTGAACATCCATTTATTTGAATATAGAGTTATACACACACTTCCACCTTACTTCTATCGAAAATTACACATATTTATTCTCTTAAACAATCACTTATAGAAACACATACTTATTTAAACAGTAACTCTTACAATCTCTTACTCTCACATATACTCACTTATATACATCAATATTCACATATACTAGATTAAAACATATGTCGTTACTGATAAAGACACTAGTGAGACAGTCATTCACTCACTAACAAACACATATACACACTCATCCACCCATACAGTCCTGCACATATGCTGTCTTCAAAACACATACAAACAGAGAGTCAGTCACTCATGCATCTATGTGCTAAGTAATACCCCCACCAAACCATATAGACACTCATACTGATACTAAGAGAAACATCTAATAACCCATATACATATGCATGTAGCTACTTACCAACACATGTAGCCACTTATACACAAAGTGAAACACTAATATATATATTTAAATATTTAAACATTACTCACTAATATTTATTTTTCAGAAAGACACATATTCACTGGATGGTGTCATCAGTGATGTCATGAGTGATGTCACTGACCATGTCATGAGTGATGTAATAAGTGACGTCATCAGCAGTGCATTGCACGCGCAAGTTATAGTGAGTCCAACTAACTATAACGTGGAATTTCATTGGTTTTATATCAGTAAAATTTCTAGCTAACTATAACATGTGTCAAACCTATGGTTTTTTCAGTGAATATATATATATATATATATATGATCGCTCCAAGGTTGTCCACCTTTGAGTAGCACACGAGCAGCAGCTTGATTTATGTGTAGGTGAGGACGGGAATCCACTTGCAGATGCCGCTCCGTAATGGATCTGCCCGACGCGTTTCGAAGCTCCATATGCTTCTCTTCAGGGGCTTTAACTCAAGTGGCGTGCGTGACCGCTAACCCACTTCTCCATTTTCCATATGACACACCCACCAATGGGAGGCTCGAATGAGACTGTGCATTATGGGAAGTGTGGTGCGGAAAGCACAAATCAAGTCCTGTATGGACCCCGCAAGAGTGCCCGTCCTCGATTCCATGTACGGCTGCTGCTTCACTGCCGTGACCCCCAAGGATAACGGGGTGGTGCATACTCTGCGGCGAAGTGGAGAAGTGTGTCAGCGGGTGCGCACACCGCTTCCGTTAAAGCCCCTGAAGAGAAGCAGATGGAGCTTCGAAACGCATCAGGCAGATCCATTACGGAGCGTCATCTACAAGCGGATCCCCGTCCTCACCTACACATAAATTAAGCTGCTGCTCGTGTGCTACTCAAGAGGTGAACAACCTGGAGCGACAATATATGCTAAGTAATACCCCCATGAAAATTAACATGGGGAAAACACGTTTTGGGACCCCCCTCTTATCTCGGTCCCCGCTTGACGAGTCCCCCCCACATTTTCAAGGAAGGAGCGGAGCGGGCCACAAACTTTGAGAAATTTGTGAAGATTCGTCCACCGGTGCCAAAGTTATTCCCAATAGAATGTTGCGGATTTCCTATGGAAAGTAAATCCTAACTATAACTACCTGCTGGCGACCACCAGTAGGTAATATATATAAGATTCGTCCACCGGTGCAAAGTTATTCCCAATAGAATGTTGCGGATTTCCTATGGAAAGTAAATCCTAACTATAACTACCTGCTGGCGACCACCAGTAGGTAATATATATATATATATATATATTACCTACTGGCGATAGCCAGTAGGTATATATAGTTAGGATTTTTTCTCTATGGAACTTTTGAAAATTCTATGCCTAATAACTTTGGCGTTTGTGGACGGAATCGGCTGAAATTTTCAGGAAAATGGCACATTTTGTTTCTGAGCAGCCCCTGAAAATTTGGTGGGGTTTCGTCAAGGGGGGGCTGAGAAAAAAGGGGGGTCCCAAAACGCGTTTTTTGCATTGAGTTTTCCATAGGGCGGTTGGACTCACTTTTAGCTCGAACGGCTGAATGGATTTGCACGAAACTTGGCAAAATTGTAGGGACTGTTAGCCCGATGTGCCTTTGCTAGGTCTCAATATATGTGCTTCAGTGGATTTTGAGAAATTAACGTTTAAAACAAGATATATATCTGTAACAGCGCTCCGGGCAGCGCTCGGGTTCGCGAACTTTTCGCGTATCGGAACTTTGCGAAGCGAAGCTGATTGGCTCTCCGGTGTCTGTCAACATTCTAAACAGTCCGGAGCGGCCGCCATCTTGTCTCTCGGTAGGATCGAGAGACAAGAGGAGGCCAAAACAAAGGGGGAAATGAAGGAAAGGGGGCAAGGTAGACCCCTTCTGACCCCCTAGGATTGATGAGGGGGATATTATAGAGCCACGCCGGGCCCAAAAAAAAAAAAAAAAAATCCGATTTTTTCGCCGTAGAGACGCGTCTTGGTTCGCGAACCGGGCAGCTAACCGGGCAGCTAACCGGGAAGCTAACCGTCAGTGTAACCCAAAAAAAAAAAATAATAAATTCCGATTTTTTCGCCGTAGAGACGCGTCTTGGTTCGCGAACCGGGCAGCTAACCGGGCAGCTAACCGGGAAGCTAACCGTCAGTGTAACCAAAAAAAAAAAAAAAAAAAATTCCGATTTTTTCGCCGTAGAGACGCGTCTTGGTTCGCGAACCGGGCAGCTAACCGGGCAGCTAACCGGGAAGCTAACCGGCAGTGTAACCCAAAAAAAAAAAAAAAAATTCTGATTTTTTCGCCGTAGAGACGCGTCTTGGTACGCCAACCGGGCAGCTAACCGGGCAGCTAACCGGGAAGCTAACCGGCAGTGTAACCCAAAAAAAAATAAAAAAATCAGATTTTTTCACCGTAGAGACGCGTCTTGGTACGCGAACCGGGCAGCTAACCGGGCAGCTAACCGGGAAGCTAACCGGCAGTGTAACGGGAGTCTGAGGAGTAGCTGATTGGCTGTCAATATTGTAAACAGTCCGGAGCGGCCGCCATCTTGTCTCTCGGTAGGATCGAGAGACAAGAGGAGGCCAAAACAAAGGGGGAAATGAAGGAAAGAGGGCAAGGTAGACCCCTTCTGACCCCCTAGGATTGATGAGGGGGCTATTAAAGTTCCCTGGGGGGTGAAAAAAAAAAATTGCGATTTTTCGCGGTAAAGGTGCTTCCTGGTACGTTAACCGGGCAGCTAACCGGCAGCGTAACGGGAGTCCGACATATTGTGTTTTTTGAACGTTTGTGATATGTGCACGTGTGGATTTTGTCTAATTAAGGTTAAAAAAATATATATATATCTTTAAGCGTGTTCTGGCGCGCTTACGTTTTGGGTTTGGTTTGCGCTGCAGAGACGATACGTTACGGTTATGCGATGCATCATGAGGCATCTCACGGGCTACGTGATACGTCACTTAATAAAGAATATATTTTACAGCTATAGATATTAGCTTTTAAAAAACCAATGAAATTCACAGAAAAAACCATAGGTTATAGACCATATATAGTTAGGAATTTGCATTTACAAAACCTTGAAAATTCACTGAAAAAACCATAGGTTATAGACCATATATAGTTAGGGATTAGCATTTAAAAAACCTTATTTTATTTGCACAAAACCATTGAAATTCCATATATAGTTAGTTGCACTAACTATATATCGCGGACCCGCAATCCACTGCTAATGATGTCACATATTACATCATTCATGACATGGTCAGTGACATCACTGATGACATCACTGATGACATCTCAAATGACATCACTGATGACATCACTGATGACAACACCCAGGGACTGTATGTTTCTGTAAAGTTAAAATATGTCTTACATATTGAAGAATGAGTGGATGTATAAGTGTCTGGATGAAGGATTTAGTAGGTGCATGACTGACTGTATGAGAGAATGATTAAATGTGTCTCACTGAGTGCATGGGTTAGTGATTAAAGTGTCTTAATTTGGCAATCAATATTTATGTTCTTCTGTAAACTGCTGCATGTTTAAATCAGTAGCTATATCAGTAACTATATGGGTTATTGAATGGTTGCCCAAGTATTTGTATGGGAGACTGAGTGTGTGTGTGGGTGGCTGGGAGGTGTATAACTCTGTGCATAGATGTGTGAGCGGTTGATTCCCTAGGTGTATGGGTTCAAAAGTGCATGTAGAAACAGCTGTATGGACAGTTGACTGTGTGCATGAGTATATTGGTGAGTGAATGGATATCTCAGTTCTACATGTCAAAGTAAGTACATATGTAAAACACACTCCATGTGAGAGTTGACATATATAAATAACTGAACATAAGAGTCAGTGAATGTGAGAGTGGCTGTATGAATCATTGTGAACTTGTATCAAGGATTGTATAAGAGAGTAAATATGTGTTAGTATATGTTTGAATAAGTAAGGTGTGTATAACTGTATAGTTAAGGAAATGGAGATGTGATTGATTCTTTGCATGACTGAATAGGTGTGTGAGTAACTCCATGGATGTGTGACAGTCTGTGAGTGCCTGTTTACACTGAGTGTATCAAAGGTTATATTAGAGTCTGAAGATGTATTATCACATAAATGATATCATCAGTGATGTAATCAGTAATGTCAAATGAGATGTCAGTGATGTCATCAGTGATGTCATTTGAGATGTCATCAGTGATGTCATCAGTGATGTCATTTGAGATGTCATCAGTGATGTCATCAGTGATGTCACTGACCATGTCATGAATGATGTAATATGTGACATCATTAGCAGTGGATTGCGGGTCCGCGATATATAGTTAGTGCAACTAACTATATATGGAATTTCAATGGTTTTGTGCAAATAAAATAAGGTTTTTTAAATGCTAATCCCTAACTATATATGGTCTATAACCTATGGTTTTTTCAGTGATATATATATATATGTATTACCTACTGTTGCGGATTTCTATGGAAAGTAAATCCTAACTATAACTACCTGCTGGCGACCACCAGTAGGTAATATATATATATATACACACACACGCGCTGCATTTTTAAACAATGAAAGTCAGTTAAACGAACGATGGCTTCAATGACTCGATTTTCTGTGAATTTGGCTCAAATAAAGGTAAAGGTAGAATACAATAAATTGAAACACCAACATTTCAATTAATCTTTCACAAGCCATGGTGATAAAGCGGACAAAATGTCAAAACACTGCTGAAAGCCTAGAGCCAGTTTAAAAGCAAAAATTTTCCCCTGGGCAAAGAAAAACTTCTTTTCGGAAATGAAAGACAGTGGAGGACATCTATCATAGTAGAGCAGAAACACAATCCTTATTCTCATGTGTGGGTAAAGGAGCAGAACGAATCTGATTTACAATTACTCCAACACAGCATAAGATTGTCTCTCCTTGTGAATAGACCAAAAATGCAGAGTTGCCCAAAAGAGTCCTTTCCCTCAAGTGAAGGCACAGCACAGGATGAGCCAGGAAATGACAAGATGAGGGTTCCTTTTTTTTTGATGGTACAGCTCCAAAACAGCACATAGTAGGTTTTCCTTGTGAATATGACAACAGGCAAGGTAGACAAAAGGAATGCTTAACCTCATGTGAGGATAAAGCCTGAGTCACAAAGTCAGTACAAACAGGTTTGCTTAGCGTGAAAGCACAGTTCCAACATAAAATTTGAAGACTCACTGTTACCCAGGAAGACTGCCAGACTGCTGTGGGCAACCGGTTGTAGGTCACTGGTGGGGTCATGCTGGCAGTTGGGGTAACTTTTCTTGTTGCTTGAGGACCTTCCATGGTTTCTTGTTTCTTTTCTTAATTTCACACAGCTTGAAGTTCTTCCAGACTTGACAGGTGTAGGTTCTTTCTTTAGATCGTCGCCATGAATGTAATGATGAGAAGTCCACACGTAGAGTAGTATTTGATGATGCTTAGGGAATGACAAGATACTACAGACAGCTCGGCTCCGCCGCCCACCCCACCCAAAATAACGACAAACCCTATGCAAATATTATAAATATATACAACACAACAGCAAAGTAACATGGTAAAACATTTTATTAAATAACTATTTACATGGCAGCCTGCTGCAACATCGATCCAAACAAGCCTTTGTATTTGGGGCTCAAAATCAACAAGTAACAGGGTAAAACGTTTTATTAAATATCTATTTACATGGCAGCCTGCTGCAACATCTTTCCAAACAAGCCTTTGTGTTTGTGGCTCAAAATCAACCATCAATAGTAAGATTTTCATAGGTGAGTGTAGGTTCATGGTTTTCCATCCACAGACTAAAAGCCTGGAGTGGGAGTGAAAGAACAATAACTGGGTAAGAAGGAAGGCAGAGGTTGTGGGAAGGACTCTGGATATGGTATGTTGCTTGGTCCCTGAGATGCTTCGATGTCACTGCCTTGCACAAATGGCATAAGTCCTGGATGTTGGGTGCCATAGTTGAGGGTTACGAGCAGCGCTTGTAACACTGTCTGAAGCTTATTGGCACCTGCTGCAGCTTCACTATTCTCAAAGTAAGTAGAGGCTGTTTGTGGGCCTGACTGCATTGGAAAACAATGTGATGCGGTGCCTCCCTGAACCGCTTGACGGAGGCCCCCGAGATAATTGCGCCTGCTCCACACCTTGTCCCGCAATCCGTTTGACCTGAAGACACGTCCTGCGGTGCCCTGGTCCGACCATCACATATACCTGCGCCAGGAGATGGCGTGGGGTACACTAGAAGGGAGAGGCGGCGCGAACAAGCCTCCCCCACCTCCCCAGGTGGAGGTTTCTCAGCTACACCCCAGCGCTTCACTCGACCAGCTGACTTGCGCCCGCTCTTGCGACACAGTGCCTCGCTCGGCCAGCTGAATTGCGCCTGCTCTTGCTATTACAACGTCTCACCCGCCATCCAACGGAATTGCACCCAATCTTGCAGTACAGCGACAGGCGGCTGCTACGGAGCTCACGAAATGGCGGTCGGCTCCACAGACTTGGGCCTGGCCTGAAAAGATGGCTCTGGGCAACCGTGGAACTCGGACGCTTGACTGCTAGGGCATAGGCCCCATTCCCAAAAGAGTCCCCTCAGCCTTGAAGATTCTACAACAGTCACCGGGACCCCCGACTCCCGTAGACTTCCGGTGGGGAGCGACTGCCATGATTACTCGCGGAATGGCCACGACGTAGCCACGAGATGGTGGTGCTCTCATGCTGACGCCAGCTTCAGTCTGAAACATCCAGAAACAATGTAGACTACCAATTCGATCAGTTCCGGTGGAGCCCCAACGTGACCCGGTAGAGAAGAACTTGCCCTCCCCTCTTTGACTGATGGTTCTTGTTGCCTGTCCCTTCTGTTGTCATTTAACAGAACTTTTTGGAATGCTGAAAGGGGTTGTGTTCCGACCGCTGGTTGGTGGAGACATTTTGACTATATTCTGGACCTGCGTTGTCGCTTAATGCGTCATATGACGCGCCGCGTTAGCGCACCCAGAAGTGCTCCGGTGCGCGAGTTGCAGCTTCCCGGAAGCGATCCAGGGCGCGGCACGCAGCGCGTAACGTAAGCATAACAGGTCATGTGACTTGTTAATAAAACTTTTCATTGGTTCATTTTACTTTTGTTTTTCTAATGATGGAAGGGTTGGTCATATGACCTAAAAATAACACTTTTCATTGCTTTCGAACATTTTTTTTTCCTAAATGATGAAAGCCCCACCTTTTTTTTTCTCACTCTGACTTGTAAAGCAAAGGACCCAGATGCATTTACAGTTTATCGCTAACAATGTTCCAGGCTAATGTATTTTCCCGGGAAATTTACAACTGTCCTGCAATTAAAATATTCCTATTTCGAGAAAAAGGGCGTTTCTTCGTCCCATGAGGGAGCCGTTGAACAAAAGAGGCTCGACCTGCTGTCTTAGTCGCTGGTAGGCATGAATATCGGATTCTTATCGATCACTTTATGTTGCAGGAGTGGAAAACACAACAGCCCTTGACCATTTATCTTTACTGCTTTCCTGCGTATTTTACCTTTTAACCGTCATGTAATCGGGCTGCTTTATTTCACTTGCCTTTTACTGATTCGAAAACAGTGGCTATTATTCAAAACTTTACCAATCTAGGTACTACTAACATGTTTTGTTTTAAAAACCTTTATTGTGAAAATGTCAGTATACAAATACGGGCCTATAACCACGTGGGCCGGCCACGGAGCAAACTGGAATCGTATATGATGAGGGGACATTTACACTGTAGAAGAATGTAACGGGCAGGCCATTAAGTTGCACGAACTAAGGTGTCTAACAGTTGCGGAATTGGTGGACGTACATTTTATAATTAAAGTACGACAGGGCCAGTTACAATAAAATTATCTAGATATACATTTGCGGGCAAGTACCATGGGTGACGTTAATTCGAACTTTCAATAGTACAGTAATCAATAACACATCAGAACTTAATATCAATAGGGATGTCCAAATGTTCAATCAGTACTCGTCCCCGCCCGCCATGTGCTTCAAAACTGCATACGTATCTCGTGATATCAAGGTTGGGCAACCAGTACACAACAAGGAGTTACGAGTCCCATTTATACCGGCGCCATTTTGGGCGAGGCCGGGCAGGTCCAGGATATAGTCAAAATGTCTCCACCAACCAGCGGTCGGACCAGAACCCCTTTCGGCAGTCCAAAAAGGTTCCGTTAAATGACAACAGAAGAGATAGGCAACAAGAACAATCAGTCAAAAGAGGGGACGCTTTCGGGAATGGGGCCCATGCCCTAGCAGGCAAGTGTCCGATTTCCAAGGTGTCCAAGGGCCATTTTAGTGGACCAGGCCCAAATCCAAAGAGCCGGCCACCATTTTGAGAGTCCTGTTGCAGCCGCCTATCGCTGCACCGCAAGAGTGGGTGCAATTCAGCTGGATGGTGGGCGAGACACTGTAGCCGCAAGAGCGGGCGCAACTCAGCTGGATGGTGGGTGAGGCACTGTGCCGCAAGAGCGGGCGGAACTCAGCTGGATGGCGGGTGAGGCACTGTGCCACAAGAGCGGGCGGAACTCAGCTGGATAGCGAGTGAAACGCCAAGGGGCGCCCCACTGCAGCTGAGGAGCCTCCACCTGGGGAGGCGGGAGAGGCCCGTTCCCGCCGCCTCCCCCCCCGGGGCACCCCACGCCGTCTTTCTGCGCAGCATTGAAGGATGGCCACACCAGTGCAGCAACTTGCTGGACACCACCTCGGTGCCATCCAGATCTCGGCGCGTTGTGCTGCCTTCGGCCTACTGTAGCAGCAAGTGCAGGCGCAACTCAGCTGGACAGCGAGTGAAACGCTAAGGGGCTCTCCACTGCAGATGAGGTGCCTCCACCTGGGGAGGCGGGAGAGACCCGTTCGCGCCGCCTCCCCCCCCCGGGCACCCCACGCCGTCTTTCGGCGCAGCATTGTAGGATGGCCACACCAGTGCGGCAACTTGCTGGACACCACCTCGGTGCCATCCGGATCTCGGCGCGTTGTGCTGCCTTCAGCCTATTCGCACATCGGTCCACTACTGACGCCGCCTCACAGGCCAACGGATTTTGTAGGCTTTTTATAGCCCAAAGCCACATAACAGGTCATGTGACTTGTTTATAAAACTTTTCATTGGTTCATTTTACTTTTGGTTTCCTAATGATGGAAGGCTTGATCATGTGACCTAAAAATAACACTTTTCATTGGATTGAAACATTTTATTTTTTTCCCAAATGATGAAAGCCCCACCTTTTTTTTTCTCACTCGGCAGTCCAAAAAGGTTCCGTTAGATGACAACAGAGGGGACAGGCAACAAGAACCATCAGTCAAAAGAGGGGAGGGCAAGTTCTTCCCTACCGGGTCACGTTGGGGCTCCACCGGAAGTCATCGAATTGGTAGTCTACAGTGTTTCTGCATGTTTCAGACTGAAGCTGGCGTCAGCATGAGAGCACCACCATCTTGTGGCTCCGTCGTGGCCATTCCGCAAGCAATCATCGCAGCCGCTCCCCACCGGAAGCCTGCGGGAGTCGGGGGCCCCTATGACTTTTGTAGAATCTTCAAGGCTGAGGGGACGCTTTCGAGAATGGAGCCCAAGCCCTAGCAGACAAGCGTCCGAGTTCCAAGGTGTCCCAGGGCCATTTTAGTGGACCAGTCCCAAATCCGAAGAGCCGGCCGCCATTTTAAGAGTCCTGTGGCAGCCGCCTATCGCTGCACCGCAAGAGTGGGCGCAATTCAACTGGATGGTGGGCGAGACGCTGTAGCTGCAAGAGCGGGCGCAACTCAGCTGAATGGCGGATGAGGCACAGTGCCGCAAGAGCAGGCGCAATTCAGCTGAATGGCGCCTGAAACGCTAAGGGGCGCCCCACTGCAGCAGAGGAGCCTCCACTTGGGGAGGCGGGGGAGGCCCGTTCGTGCCACCTCCCCCCCCCGGGCGCCCCACGCCGTTTTTCAGCGCAGCATTGTAGGATGGTCAGACCAGTGCGGCAACTTACTGGACACCACCTGGGTGCCGTCCGGATCTCGGCGCGTTGTGCTGCCTTCGGCCTATTCGCACAACGGACCGCTACTGACGCCACCTCACAGGCCGACGGATTTTGCCGACTAAAAGACAGACCAAAGCAGCCCATTGTTGCTTTGAGATGGATGTTGCAGCAGGCTGCCATGTAAATAGTTGTTTCAAATGTTTTTTTTTAACGTGTTTACTTTGTTGGAGCGTTGTATATATTTATAAGTTATTAAAGTGTTAATATCCTACTACTTTGGTGGAGTGCTATATATTTTTAATGTGACACATAATTGTGAAGACTTTGATGTACAAAAAGGCATCCCTGGAATCTTCCGCTTCAGGCTCGGTCCCACACACCCTTACAGTGAGAATCCCCTCCCCGATCACAATACAGGATCGTTATCAGATAGTAGGAACGCGTGTGGTGTGACGGATCTCATGGGGTGGGGGCCTTGATCTACTGTAACTCCTTTGAAGAGGGGTGATTCTTTACAGTTGGGGCCATAAACTACATCCGCAGGGCTAGGTGATAGCCTGGGACCGGCCTGGACAATCAGACACAGAGGAAGAGGAGTGTCAGAGGGTGCGGTAGTGAATAGGGTGAAAGAGAGGTGTCGGACGCGCACAGGGTGTGATTCTCAGGGAAGAGCAGCGCAGATGGGGGGAGGTTTATGACCCATGCATGAGAGAGAGAGCGAGGGTAACCAGTGCGTGGGGGAGATGCTTGCGAGGGTGGGAAGCCATGCTGAGGATCGGCGGTGGTGCACGACAAAAGTGTGGCATTGGAAAAAAGGCAAGATGGCGCAGACAATGTTTATCAATACGGATTAATTTATAACAATTATTTTTAACAATATATTTACTCGCAGTGACAAAATGGTGGTCAACACTTCCTGATTTCCTTCGAATCGAACGTTAACAGATGTCACGCAGCAACAAAAAAAAATCGCTCACACGCAGCCGCTGGAAGACATGTATCAACATATATGAGCATCCTCAGCCACCCTCAGAAAACATAGGGGGTCAGGATACGTCTCCCTTACCCCCTTATACCCATTTCTCACATTGTTTTTCCTCCATCTTGTAATTTAATTAAAACGAAACACAACATGGCGAATTCCCATTTCGCTACCGGTTCGCAACCCGGTTCGCGAACCGGGAAGCGCTTCTACCGCGAAAAATCGAATTTTTTTATTTGCCCCACGGGACCTTTTAATAACCCCAACATCATTCCTAGGGTGTCAAGAGGGGTCTACCTTGCCCCCTTTCATTAAATTCCCCCTTCGTTTTTCTCCTCCTCTTGTCTCTCGATCCTACCGAGAGACAAGATGGTGGCCGCTCCGGACTGTTTAGAATGTTGACAGTCACCGGAGATCCAATCAGCTTCGCTTCGCAAAGTCCTGTTACGCGAAAAGTACGCGAACCGGAGCGCTACCTGGGACGCTGTCACAGATATATCTGTTTTTTAAAACGTTAATTTCTCAAAATCCACTGGAGCACATATATTGAGACCTAGCAAAGGCACATCGGGCTAACAGTCCCTACAATTTTGCCAAGTTTCGTGCAAATCCATTCAGCCGTTCGAGCTAAAAGTGAGGCCAAACGCCCTATGGAAAAATGAATGGGAAAAACGAGTTTTGGGACCCCCTTTTTTCTTGGCCCCCCCCTTGATGAAACCCCCCCAAATTTTCAGGGGCTGCTCAGAAACAAAATGTGCCATTTTACTCGAAAATTTCAGCCGATTCCGTCCACAAACGCCAAAGTTATTAGACATAGAATTTTCAAAAGTCCCATAGAGAAAAAATCCTAACTATATATACCTACTGGCGACCGCCAGTAGGTAATATATATATATGTCATGAGTGATGTAATATGTGATGTCATCAGCAGTGCATTGCACGCGCAAGTTATAGTGAGTCCGACTAACTATAACGTGGGAATTTCAATGGTTTTATATCAGTAAAATTTCCAGCTAACTATAACTGGTGTGAAACCTATGGTTTTGTCAGTGAATTTAATAGGTTTTTTAAATGCTAATTCCGAACTATAACTGGTGTGAAACCTATGGTTTTTTCAGTGAATTTCAAAGGTTTTTTAAATGCTAATTCCTAACTATAACTGGTGTGAAACCTATGGTTTTTTCAGTGAATTTCAAAGGTTTTTTTTATGCTAATTCCTAACTATATAAGACCTGAAAGCCCACCAGGAATCTCCAGTATGCGCCAGGGGACTGCATTGCAGAGAGGTGTAATGAAGCCACAACCCTTTTTACACCTCTCTGCAACGCAACCCCCGTGCATGTTTAAAGAGGGGGAACTAATTCCCCTTGCATACTGGGGGCCCCTGGGGGCCAATTAGCCCACCTGGAACCTCCAGTATGCGCCAGGGGCTGCATTGCAGAGGTGTAATGAGACTATGCCCCTTGTTACACCTCTCTGCAACGCAGCCCACTGCCGCGTTTGCAGAGGGGGAACTAATTCCCCTTGCATACTGGGGGTCCCTGGGGTCAACTAGTCCACCAGGAGCCTCCAGTATGCGCGAGGGAGCTGCATTGCAGAGAAGTGTAATGAGGCCACACCCTTGGTACACCTCTCTGCAATGCAGGCCACTGGCGCGTTTGCAGAGGGGGGACTAATTCCCCTTGCATACTGGGGGTCCCTGGATCATATCTGCCCAAACACCGATATTCCGAACGATTGTAAATGACTTTTCTTGAGAAACATTTGGATTTGGATTATCATGTCCTATACTTTGGAATTTTTGAAAGACTGACTTTGAGGATGCTATAAATTACTCAAGTCTGCCCGAATTGTGTGGGTAAAATTGATACCTAGTCACTTTGAATAAGAATATACTTATGTCTCGTCTAACATTTGGAAGAAATATCTAGTTATATGACAACTGGATACCAACATAACTTGAAGGAAATAAGAACGCCCTGAAGAAGTTCTGTTGTACAGAACGAAACCTTTCGGCTGGCTGTGGTACATAAACTTAAGGAAAATAAAAGCATTTGAATATACACCAAGATTCAGCGCTTCAATAATGACTCTAAGTGATATGATTTGATTGGACTCATTGTGAAAGTGGTGCTGTGCCAAACTTTGGAATATTCTCCACTACTCTCTACTACTTACTCTCTCCGACTCCACTACTCTCAAATACTCACTGTCTACTACTCATTCTCTACTACTCTACTACTCTCTACTACTCTCTCTCTACTACTCACTCCCTACTACTCGCTACTCGCTACTCCCTACTACTCACTATCTACTACTCTCTACTACTCACTCTCTACTACTCTCTCCCTACTACTCACTCTTTACTACTCACTACTACTCTCTACTACTCACTCTCTACTTCTCACTCTCTACTACTCTCTACTACTCACTCTCTACTACTCTCTCTCTACTAGTCTCTACTACTCACTCTACTACTCACTCTCTACTACTCACTACTATTCTCTCTGCTACTCATTCTCTACTACTCTCTACTACTCACTCTCTACTACTCACTCTTTACTACTCTCTACTACTCACTTTCTACTGCTCTCTACTACTCACTCTACTACTTACTCTCTACTACTCTCTACTACTCACTCTCTACTACTCACTCTCTACTACTCACTCTCTACTACTCTCTACTACTCACTCTACTATTCACTCTACTACTCTCTACTACTCACTCTCTGCTACTCTCTCTACTGCTCTCTACTACTCTCTACTGCTCACTCTCTACTCTCTATTACTCACTCTCTACTCTCTACCTCTCTACCTCTCTCTTCTTCTCTCTCTACTAATCTCTACCTCTCTACCGCTACCTCTCTACCTCTCTACCTCTACACCTCTACCTCTCTACCTCTCTCTACACGCACACATATACACATATATGCATATGCATTTATATATGTATGTGTATGTATAAAAAAACAACAAAACATTTTTTTTTAAACAGCTACTTATAAAACTGTCATTCTTTTTCCCCATGGTACACTCCCCGGTACGCGCACCGGTGCGCGTACCGGGCGCTCCCCCCGCGAAAATCAAATTTTTTTTTTATTTTTTTTTGCCCCGCGGGGCCCTTTTATGGCCCCCACATCAAACCTAGGGGGTCAAGGGGGGTCTACTCTGCCCCCTTATGGTCATTTCCCTCTTTGTTTTGGCCACCTCTTGTGTCTCGATTTTACCGAGACACAAGATGGCGGCCGCTCCGGACTGTTTAGAATGTTTACAGACACCCGAGAGCCAATCAGCTTTCCTCACGCAAGTCGCGTGACGCGCACGGTACGCGCACCGGTGCGCGTACCGGTGCGCTGCTATAGATATATATATTTTTTTGAACCTAAATTACTCAAAATCCAGTGGAGCACATATCTTGAGACATAGCAAAGGCACATCGGGCTACCAGTCCCTGCAATTTTGCCAAGTTTGGTGGAAATCCATTCAGCCGTTCGGGCTAAAAGTGAAATCGACCGCCCTACGGAAATTAACATGGGGAAAACGCGTTTTGGGACCCCCCTTTTATCTTGGCCCCCGCTTGACGAATCCCCCCCAAACTTTCAGGGAAGGACCGGGGCGCCGCGAGGCCATTTTCAGGAAATTTTCAGGCAGATTCGTCAACCGGTGCCAAAGTTATTCCAAATAGAATTTTGAGATTTAACATTGAAAAAAATCCTAACTATAACTACCTACTGGCGACCGCCAGTAGGTAATATATATATATATATATATATATATATATATATATATATATATATATATATATATATATATATATATTCAATGAAAAAAACATTGGTTTTAGGCCATATATAGTTAGGAATTAGCATTTACAAAACCTTATTTTACTCGTATAAAACCATTGAAATTCCATATATAGTTAGAAGCGCTAACTATATATCGCGCACCCGCAATCCACTGCTGATGATGTCACATATTACATCATTCATGACATGGTCAGTGACATCACTGATGACATCTCAAATGACATCACTGATGACATCACTGATCACAACATCCAGTGATTGTATGTGTCTGTAAAGTTTAAATATGTTTTACATATTGAAGAATGAGTGGATGTATAAGTGTCTGGATGAAGAATTTAGTAGGTGCATCACTGACTGTATGAAAGAGTGATTAAATGTGTCTCACTGAGTGCATGGGTTAGTGACTAAACTGTCTTAATTTGTGCATCAGTATGTTTGTTGTTGTGTAAGCTGCTGCATGTGTTGATCAGTAGCTATAAGAGTGGCCATATGGGTTATTGATTGGTTGCCCAAGTATTTGAATGGGAGGCTGAGTGTGTGTGTGGGTGGCTGGGAGGTGCGTGACTCTGTGCATAGATGTGTAAGTAGTTGATTCACTAGGAGTATGAGTTCAAGAGTGCATGTGGAAACAGCTATATGGGCGGTTGACTGTGCATGGGTGTGTTGGTGAGTGAATGGATTTCTCATTGCTACATGTGCAAGTAAGTACGTATGTAAAACACAATACATGTGAGAGTTGAAATATATAAATAACTGAACATAAGAGCCAGTGAATGTGTGAGTGGCTGTATCGATCACTGTGAGCTTGTATCAGGGATTATATAAGAGAGTAAATATGTGTTATTATATGTTTGAATAAGTAAGATGTGTATAACTGTATAGTTGAGGAAATGGAGGTGTGATTGATTCTTTGCATGACTGACTAGGTGTGTGAGTAACTCCATGGATGAGTGACAGTCTGTGAGTGTCTGTTTATACTGATTGTATGTAAGGTTATATTAGAGTCTGAAGAGGTTCATTGTATTATCACATGAGTGATGTGATCAGTGATGACAAATGAGATGTCATCAGTGATGTCATTTGAGTTGTCATCAGTGATGTCATCAGTGATGTCATTTGAGATGTCATCAGTGATGTCATTTGAGTTGTCATCAGTGATGTCATTTGAGATGTCATCAGTGATGTCATCAGTGATGTCACTGACCATGTCATGAATGATGTAATATGTGACATCATCAGCAGTGGATTGCGGGTGCGCGATATATAGTTAGCGCTTCTAACTATATATGGAATTTCAATGGTCTTATGCGAGTAAAATAAGGTTTTGTAAATGCTAATTCCTAACTATATATGGCCTAAAACCAATGGTTTTTTCATTGAATTTTCAAGGTTTTGTAAATGCAAATTCCTAACTATATATCCACTATAACCTATGGTTTTTTCTGTGAATTTCATTGGTTTTTTAATAGCAAATATGAAAAGCTTTAAAATGTCAAGTACGTGATAGATAAAAACATTTTCGTATTTATGCACGCTGATGTGCTTTGAACGCTGCACCCCCCCCCTCCCCTCTTTTGTCTTAGTAGTACTCTCTCTTTGCAGATACTGAAGGGTAGTTAACGCAGGCCTTTACCCCCGTTGTAATCCGTCGTGCCTCCTTGTCTCTCCATTTGATTGATTGTTGTCCAAGCATTTACTGTTTTAGAATTGGTTCTCTTTGGATCATTCTCTATTTACAAACAAGCACAAAGTCGCAATACTCTGTTTAGTCTTTGCAGATAGTGAAAAATCGTGTAAAAAAAATAAAAGTAAACGAGCAAAATCAGTAGGCCACTAATTGGATCTCTTTTTCACCTCGGTAAAATAGAAATATTAGGAACAACCCTTCATGAGAAATACGAAAATAGTGAGATGAACTGAGCTCCACACCATGAGGGCTGCAAGACAGCTCGGCTCCGTCACCCATCCCGCCCAAAATAACGACAAACCCTATGCAAATATTAAAAATATAGACAACACACCAGCAAAGAAACAGGGTAAAACATTTTATTAAAAAACTATTTACATAACGTTGGTTTATAAGATGATGTCAGTAGTGGACCGATGTGTGAATAGATCGAAAACAGCACAAGGCTCCAAGATCCGGATGGCAAGCTCCTGGATGTTGGGTGCCATAGTTTAGAGTTCTGAATTTCAGCCTTTTTCAATGCCTGTGCTTTGTTGAATCAAAATGGCGGCTTGACACAAAGCTGACTCAAGCGTTGCTACTGATGCTATGCAGACCAAAACTGGTTTTCAGTTTGTACATTTTTCTAGATTTTTCAATCCAAGTTTGGTTGACTTTGTAGAACGATGGCTTCAGATTTTCAACATACGGTGTGGTGGCGCTGACTGGGAGGGGGCGCTTCGCTCCTGCCCCCTCCCCAAGTAAGATTTTCATACGTGAAAGTACGTTAATGGTTTTGGTCCCTGAGATGCTTCGATGTCACTGCCATTCTCAAATAGCATAAGTTCTGGATGTTGGGTGCCATAGTTAAGAGTTCTGAGCAGTGCTTGTAACACTGTCTGAAGCTTATTTCCACCTACTGCAGCTTCACTATTCTCAAAGTAAGTGAGTGTCGTTTGTGGACCTGACTGCATTAGAAAACAATGTGATATGTTACCTTCCTAAACAGCTTGACGGAGGCCCCTGAGGGGCGGTGTGATGGCCATGGACTCGGAGAAGACGCTTGGCTCCGACACCCTCCCCAAGTCTTATAGCACTGGTGTAGCCTGAGATCGCCCCCGACATAGGCGGCCGGCTCCCGGGGTCCGGCGGAACTTTTTGCCTTTTGATGACTCTTCAATTCTGGACCTTGTCCCACAATCCGTTTGACCTGAAGACAAGCTGTAGTGGGGCGCCCCTTTATCGTTTTAGTTGCCATTCCGCCCGCTTTTGCTACACTGTGCCTCTTCCGCCATTCAGCTGTTTACCGCCCGCTCTTGCGACTACAGCGTCTCGCTCACCATGTAGTTGAGATGCGCCCGCTCTTGCGGTGCAGCGATAGGCGGCTGCCACAGGACTCTCAAAATGGCGGCCGGCTCTTCGGTTTTGGGCCTGGTCCACTAAAATGGCCCTGGGACACCTTGGAACTCGGACGCTTGTCTGCTAGGGCTTGGGTCCCATTCTCGAAAAGCGTCCCCTCAGCCGTGAAGATTCTACAAAAGTCTTGGGGGCCTCCGACTCCCGCAGGCTTCTGGTGGGGAGCGGCTGCCATGATTGCTCGTGGAATGGCCACGACGGAGCTACGAGATGGTAGTGGTCTCATGCTGACGCCAGCTTTAGTCTGAAACATCCAGAAACACTATAGACTACCAATTCGATCAGTTCCGGTAGCGCCCCAACATGACCCGGAAGAGAAGAACTTGCCCTCCCCTCTTTGACTGATGGTTCTTGTTGCCTGTCCCCTCTGTTGTCATTTAACAGAACTTTTTGGACTGCTGAAAGGGGTTGTGTTCTGAACGCTGGTTGGTGGAGACATTTAGACTATATTCTTGACCTACGTTGTCGCGTAATGCGTTTTATGACACGCCGCGTTAGCGCACCCGGAAGTGATCCGAGGCGCGGCGCGCAGCGCGTAACGTAAGCATAACAGGTCATGTGACTTGTTAATAAAACTTTTCATTGGTTCATTTTACTTTTGTTAATTTAATGATGAAAAGCTTGGTCATATGACCTAAAAATTACGCTTTTTATTATTTTCGAACAATATTTTTTTTTCAAACATATGTTATAATATTCCAGGCTAATGTACTTTCCCGGAAAATTTACAACTGTCTTGCAAGTAAAATATATTCCTTTTTCGAGAAAAAGGGCGTTTCTTCCTTCCATGACGGAGCCGTTGAGTAAAAGAGATTCGGCCTGCTGTCTTAGTCGCCGATACGCCTGATTATCAGATTCTTATCGATCACTTTATGTTGCAGACATGAAAAACACAACTGCCCTTGACCATTTATCTTTACTGCGTTCCTACATATTATACCTTTTATCCGTCATGTAATTGGACTGCTTTATTTCACTTGCCTTTTACTGATTCGAAAACAGTCACTAAAAGTAAAAACTTTACCAATGTAAATACTACTACCGTGTTTTGTTTTAAAAACCTTTATTGTGAAAATGTCAGTATACAAATACGGGCCTATAACCACGTGGGCCGGCCACGGAGCAAACTGAAATCGTATATGATGAGGAGACATTTACACTGTAGAGGAACGTAACGAGCGGGCCATTAGGTTGCAAGAACTAAGGTGTCTAACAGTTGCGGAATCGGTGGACATACATTTTGTAATTAAAATAGAACAGGGCCACTTACAATAACATTTTCTAGATATACATTTGCGGGCAAGGAGTTACGAGTCCCATTTATACCGGCGCCATTTTGGGCGAGGCCGGGCAGGTCCAAGATATAGTCAAAATGTCTCCACCAACCATCGGCCAGACCAGAACCCCTTTCGGCCCTTTATGCTACAAGATGGTGTCTTCCATTCAGAAAATATTGTTGGCAGCATTTTGAAAGGAAACAGAAACAGCCGTTCTCCTAGTGAGTTTCACATTGTTACATTTAGGAAGAATGTTGAAGAGTAGTATGTGGAAAATCTGAAGCCATTTTTCTACAAACTCTCAATCAGACTTGGATGGAAAAAAAAAAACTGAAGAATGTACAAACTGAAAACCAATTTTTTTCTGTATAGCACCAACAGTAACGCTTGAGTCAGCTTTGTGTCAAGCCGCCATTTTCATTCAATCAATAGCGTCCCCCTGCACACATTCAGGGACCTGGTCGTGTCTTCAGATGAAACGCATTGTAAGAAAAGAAGCAGAAAGGAAAAGGAAAAAAGTTCCGCCGGACCTAGTGAAGCTGCAGCAGGTGCAAATAAGCTTTAGACAGTCTTACAAGCACTGCTCAGAACTCTCAACTGAGGCACTCAACATCCAGGACTTGCCATTCGGATCTTGGCGCCTTGTGCTGGTTCCGACCTATTCACACATCGGTCCACTACTGACATCACCTCATAAGCCAACGGGGCACCCCACGCCGACTTTCGGCGCAGCATTGTAGGATGGCCACACCAGTGCGGCAACTTGCTGGACACAACATCGGGGCCATCCAGATCTCGGCGCGTTCGACTCACTGTACCGCAACAGTGACCGCAACTCAGCTGGACACGCCGTCTTTCGGCGCAGCATTGTAGGATGGCCACACCAGTGCGGCAATTTCCTGGACACCACCTCGGTGCCATCCGGATCTCGGCGCGTTCGAGTCACTGTACCGCAACAGTGACCGCAATTCAGCTGGACACGCCGTCTTTCGGCGCAGCATTGTAGGATGGCCACACCAGTGCGGCAATTTGCTGGACACCACCTCGGTGCCATCCGGATCTCGGCGCGTTCGAGTCACTGTACCGCAACAGTGACCGCAACTCAGCTGGACACGCCGTCTTTCGGCGCAGCATTGTAGGATGGCCACACCAGTGCGGCAATTTGCTGGACACCACCTCGGTACCATCCGGATCTCGGCCCGTTGTGCTGCCTTCGGCCTATTCGCACATCGGTCCGCTACTGACGCCGCCTCACGTGCCAACGGATTTTCTACGCTTTTTGTAGCCCTATGCCGCATAACAGGTCATGTGACTTGTTTATAAAACTTTTCATTGGTTCATTTTACTTTTGGTTTCCTAAAGATGGAAGGCTTGGTCATATGACCTAAAAATAACACTTTTCATTGGTTTAGAACATTTTTTTTTCCCAAACGATGAAAGCCCCACCTTGTTTCTGGATCATTCAGACTGAAGCTGGCGTCAGCATGAGAGCACCACCATCTCGTGGCTCCGTCGTGGTCATTCCGCGAGCAATCATGGCAGCCGCTCCCCACCGGAAGCCTGCGGGAGTCGGGGGCCCCCAAGACTTTTATACAATCTTCACGGCTGAGGGAACGCTTTTCGAGAATGGAGCCCAAGCCCTAGCAGGCAAGCGTCCGAGTTCCAAAGTGTCCCAGGGCCATTTCAGTGGACCAGGCCTAAAACCGAGGAGCCGTCCGCCATTTTAAGAGCCATGTGGCAGCCGCCTTTCGCTGCACTGCAAGAGTGGGAGCAACTCAACAACATGGTGAGCGAGACGCTGTAGCCGCAAGAGCGGGCGCAACTCAGCTAGATGGCCGCCACCTGGGGAGGCCCGTTCACGCCGGCTCCCCCACGCCCCCCCCCGGGCCGCCGCACGCCAATTTTCGGAGCAGCATTGTAGGATACCAAAACCAGTGCGGCAGTTTACTGGACATCACCTGGGTGCCATCCACATCTCAGCGCGTTCTGCTGCCTTGGGACTATTCGCACAACAGACCGCTACTGACGAGGCCTCCCCCCGCACCACCCGGGACGCCCCACGCTGTTTTTCTGTGCTGCATTGTAGGATCCCTAAACCAGTGCGGCACCCAGGCGACATCACCTGGGTGCCGTCCAGAACTCTGCACGTTGGGCTGCCTTGGGACTATTCGCACAAAAGACAGCTTCTAACCATTGTTGCTTTTTGTGTTGAGAAATGTTTAAATGTTTTTAGTTTTTGTTCCGTTCGTTAAAGTTAGTAGTTAATAAAGTTTTATAACCTTACTTTGTTGGAGTGTTATCTATTTTTTTAAAAACGGGTGAATGGGGCCTTGAATCGGGTTATTGTCATGTGTGGGCTTTGGAAGTGTGCTTCTGCAGGATCGGACATTTCAAACTCAAATGCACGTTCTTTTTCTTACCTTTCCGAAGCATGGAGCGCAATAGCAAGCAGAGAAAGGGTGATGCACGTGTTGAACACTACCTGACCTGGCAAGTTGCTGGCAGTGCCCCCCCGCCCGCTCCTGAAAGAGGGCACACACACACACCGCCGCTCCGAGTACTTCACAAATCTTTAAAAGACCATGCGCTTGTTCATGAGGCTTAAATGGTTTATCACCTCTTCTAGAACCCCTGCATCGACCCTCTGACGTTTCCTGGAAAAATTACCATGTAACCCAATACCAAGCCCTGTCAGCTGAAACCCCCAAGGAATCGTGGGGCATATTATCAAGGGGGTTTATCTCCGCTTTTTTGGCTTTAAAAGCCTTGAAAGCGGAGATAAAATTATCTCCCTATTACCAAGCTGTCGCTAACACCAGTTAGTGACAGCTAAAAGGAGATTGCGACCATCTTGGGCCCCGCTTTGCATGTCAGTGATACTTATCACTAATGACATGCAAAGTGGCGTGCCAAGATGTTAGCGACTAGAAACAGTCCCTAACATCGCTACCTTCTATTACCAACTTTTGGAGATATTTGCGCTAAGCGCGAATATCTCCAAAATCTAACACCTGCCCTGAGCAGTTCTTAGCCATGTTATCCAATGGGAGGTGGATAACATGGCTAAGAGCATTAGGTCGATAATACATGAATATCGCTGACTTTTCTGCGATAATAGCAAGGTTTATCTGCGATAAAAATCGCCGATGTGCGGCGATAATTTTTGTCTCTAAACAAGTTAGAGACAAAAATTATCGCTAGTTGTTCGTAATATGCCCCCGGGTTTTTGCTTGCAGAAATCGGGAGGCGGGAGACTAGCACTGAAACAGTAGTCACACGCCTGAATCAGGAGGATTGGCATGTCTGAATTCTCTACAGCTGGGGCCATAAACTACATCCGCAGGGTTAGGTGATAGCCTGGGACCAGCCTGGCATCTAAAATGGCTGCCGTGCACGACAAAATTGTGGCATTCGAAAAAAGGCAAGATGGCGCAGCCGCTGGAAGAGATGTATCAACATATATCAGCCTCCTCAGCCATCCTCAGGAAACATAGGGGATTAGGATACGTCTCCCGCACCCACTTATACCTAGTAATTTAATTAACGAAGCACAAAATGGCGAATTCCCGTTTCGCTACCAGTTCGCGGCCCGTGAAGCGCTTCTACCGTGAAAAATCATTTTTTTTTTATTTTCCCCACGGGACCCTTTAATAACCCCAACAACATTCCTAGGGGGTCAAGAGGGGGATACCTTGCCCCCTTTCATTAAATTCCCCTTTCGTTTTTCACCTCTTCTTCTCTCTCGATCCTACCGAGAGACAAGATGGCGGCCGCTCCGGACTGTTTAGAATGTTGACAGACACCGGAGAGCCAATCAGCTTTCTGCGCGCAAAGTTCCGATAAGCGAAAAGTAAGCGGACCGGATCGCTGCCCGGAGCGCTGTTACAGATATATATCTTGATTTAAACGTTAATTTCTCAAAATCCACTGAAGCACATATATTGAGACCTAGCAAAGGACAATCGGGCTAACAGTCCCTACAATTTTGCCAAGTTTCGTGCAAATCCATTCAGCCGTTCGAGCTAAAAGTGAGGCCAAAGGCCCTATGGAAAAATGAATGGGAAAAACGCGTTTTGGGACCCCCCTTTTTTCTCGGCCCCCCCTTGACGAAACCCCACCAAATTTTTTAGGGGCTGCTCAGAAACAAAATGTGCCATTTTCCTGAAAATTTCAGCCGATTCCGTCCACAAACGCCAAAGTTATTAGACATAGAATTTTCAGAAATCCCATAGGGAATTAATCCTAACTATATATACCTACTGGCGATAGCCAGTAGGTAATATATATATATATATATATATATATATATATATATATATATATATATATATATATATATATATATATATATATATATATATATATATATATATATATATATATATATATATATATATATATATATACATATAAATATATATATATGTATATATATATATATATATATATATATATATATATATATATATTCACTGAAAAAAAACATTATATATAGTTAGAAATTAGCATTTAAAAAACCCTAGTAATTCACTGAAAAAAAGAGGTTTTAGGAAAAGTTTTAGTTAGTTGGACATTTCACTCATCCAAAACCACGCTGTGGAAACTGGTCACGGGCCACGGAGTTGAGTCGAGGCACTGTGACCCCCCGACTAGCCTTCGGCTTAGATAACCGCTTCACATCTGACCAACTAACCGGCTCCACCCCAGCATCGCAGCACTACCTACTCCGTAAGTGCTCTTATAAGCCCAGAGGCAACGCCTGCCAAGAATAAACCAACAGAAGCTGATTTTTCAAGGGGAACAGCTGAAGAAGATCGTGAACAAGATGACCTAGGGGCGATAAGCAATAGTACAAAAAAACCCTTTCACTTCAAGTCAATGGACAACAAACTGCGGACAATCCGGTGGTGCAATCAACTGGAGGAACTAATCCTCGGGATACTGCCATCTGTATCGCCTCATCAGCATGGAAAAATGAACCCAATGTAATTTTTGACATAGAATCCCTGACCCAGAGAAAGCAAATCCCAGGACCATCCCAAAGTACGGCCCTCGAACTAACTTCGGGTCAAAGGCAGGACAACAACAAGTACAGACCCCGTGACCCAACTGCCAACTTGGGACAGCTGACGCAAAGAGAGCAAAGCCCCCAAGATTATTATAATTGCAAGAGCACAGAATGGGTATCAAATCCCGAACAGCAGCAGGAGGCCATCAACCATGAAGAGCCTAAAACAATACTATTCATTCCTTATTACAGATCCAAAGGCTGCGAAGATATTTTAAACTGAAGGAATATCTTACGAGTCCTGAACTCAATTACATCTCTACTTATGCTAACTACTCAAGATTTGGAGGCTGTCAAATTTATCACACTCAAACATCTATCAGAGCAGGAAATAACAAAAACAATCTGGAACTCTGGAGAGTTAGCAAAAAAAATCTTAATAAGGAAAACCAATTAAAAGCATGGGGGATTCGAATCAAACCGTTCTTCAACCCAGGCTACCCAGTTCCATTACTCCGCAATCTCCAAGAGAATGTTAACTCGACTCTGAGCAAACGCCGCCCAGATATTCCCATAAAATCTATACTGAGAGGAGCATGAGGAAGCTCAATTGAACGAAAGGCTGGTGCACCCCTTCCGCAAAAAATCAACGATCTTCCGACCCAAAATCTAGAATGGGACTGGATCGCAAAAACAATTAACTTTAGACAACCCAGCCAATGACAATCTGCAGAGCGAATCGGTACCACCTCAAATACAAATCGGTTGCTTAAATTGTGTTCTTGGAACATAAACGGACTAGGAGCAAAAATCAACAACAAGGATCTATTGCTATATTTTCAGCAGTATGATTTAATACTGTTACAAGAAACTTGGTCAGCAGAACTGCTCCATCTTCAGGGCTTCAAAACATTCCTCCTCCCAGCAAGGAGAACCTCAAAATTCGGTCATGAGAAAGGTGGTTTAACAATATACACCTCGATTCAAACAATAAACCACACAAAAGAACTGCTAAATAAAAATATTTCGGGAACTGAAAACGGGATCACTGCAGTCCAGCTGGAAATATTAACACCGGGATCCAATAGGCAAGTACTAATCCTGGTTAATACCTATCTGCATCCAAAGGGAAAAAGAAAAATGGCACCACTGCCCTGGTGACAGAACTGAACAAACTAATAACGGAAGTGGACAATCCAAACTTTATTGTCTCAGGTGACTTTAATATGTTCCTTTCGAAATCATCTGGGAAGAACTACCCAATGGAAGACTATTTGTATGTCAGGGGGATCCCACCTCTGGAAGTGTGCCCTTGGGGCAATCAAACAAATTTATCAAAAAGGTTAACAGAAGACCTAACTAATTTGGGTCTGATTTCGTTAAATGGGCGAATGCCGGGGGACCATCCCCAAGCACCAACCTTCCATAACTCAATCACATCATCAGCAATCGACTACACCTTCTTGTCTTTTTCACTGTTCGTATTAGTACAAGACTTTAAAATCGGAATATCTGACTGCAGCGACCACCTTACGCAAGAAGTGACACTGAGGGCACAAGGGACAGTGCTAACATTTCTAGCAAATGGCCCAAAGCTACTAACCTCAGCAAAATGCAATAGAATTAAGTGCAATACTAGTGACCCAGATCGATTAATGCAAGAAGCAAAGATGAGCTGGGAAAGTGCTGCTGAGCTGAACGATAACAAAATACTCACCTGGGAGTCCTTCTTGAAATCCTTTGGCCTAATGAACACCAAGCTCAATTTCGATAAAGAAATTGATTTACCGACATGCCTAAAAAAACATTGCCCTGCCGATAAGCAACCCAAAAAATTACCCTCAATCCTCTCTAACGCCTAATTTAGGGGCAATAAAAACAGCCATTAACAGTACACTTCGCGAGCTGCGGAAAGATGGGAATGACAATGGTTTAGTGTCCAAATTGAGATGAAAATCAACAAGTAACAGGGTAAAACGTTTTATTAAATATCTATTTACATGGCAGCCTGCTGCAACATCTTTCCAAACAAGCCTTTGTGTTTGTGGCTCAAAATCAACCATCAATAGTAAGATTTTCATAGGTGAGTGTAGGTTCATGGTTTTCCATCCACAGACTAAAAGCCTGGAGTGGGAGTGAAAGAACAATAACTGGGTAAGAAGGAAGGCAGAGGTTGTGGGAAGGACTCTGGATATGGTATGTTGCTTGGTCCCTGAGATGCTTCGATGTCACTGCCTTGCACAAATGGCATAAGTCCTGGATGTTGGGTGCCATAGTTGAGGGTTACGAGCAGCGCTTGTAACACTGTCTGAAGCTTATTGGCACCTGCTGCAGCTTCACTATTCTCAAAGTAAGTAGAGGCTGTTTGTGGGCCTGACTGCATTGGAAAACAATGTGATGCGGTGCCTCCCTGAACCGCTTGACGGAGGCCCCCGAGATAATTGCGCCTGCTCCACACCTTGTCCCGCAATCCGTTTGACCTGAAGACACGTCCTGCGGTGCCCTGGTCCGACCATCACATATACCTGCGCCAGGAGACGGCGTGGGGTGCACTAGAAGGGAGAGGCGGCGCGAACAAGCCTCCCCCACCTCCCCAGGTGGAGGTTTCTCAGCTACACCCCAGCGCTTCACTCGACCAGCTGACTTGCGCCCGCTCTTGCGACACAGTGCCTCGCTCGGCCAGCTGAATTGCGCCTGCTCTTGCTATTACAACGTCTCACCCGCCATCCAACGGAATTGCACCCAATCTTGCGGTACAGCGACAGGCGGCTGCTACGGAGCTCACGAAATGGCGGTCGGCTCCACAGACTTGGGCCTGGCCTGAAAAGATGGCTCTGGGCAACCGTGGAACTCGGACGCTTGACTGCTAGGGCATAGGCCCCATTCCCAAAAGAGTCCCCTCAGCCTTGAAGATTCTACAACAGTCACCGGGACCCCCGACTCCCGTAGACTTCCGGTGGGGAGCGACTGCCATGATTACTCGCGGAATGGCCACGACGTAGCCACGAGATGGTGGTGCTCTCATGCTGACGCCAGCTTCAGTCTGAAACATCCAGAAACACTGTAGACTACCAATTCGATCAGTTCCGGTGGAGCCCCAACGTGACCCGGTAGAGAAGAACTTGCCCTCCCCTCTTTGACTGATGGTTCTTGTTGCCTGTCCCTTCTGTTGTCATTTAACAGAACTTTTTGGAATGCTGAAAGGGGTTGTGTTCCGACCGCTGGTTGGTGGAGACATTTTGACTATATTCTGGACCTGCGTTGTCGCTTAATGCGTCATATGACGCGCCGCGTTAGCGCACCCAGAAGTGCTCCGGTGTGCGAGGTGCAGCTTCCCGGAAGCGATCCAGGGCGCGGCACGCAGCGCGTAACGTAAGCATAACAGGTCATGTGACTTGTTAATAAAACTTTTCATTGGTTCATTTTACTTTTGTTTTTCTAATGATGGAAGGGTTGGTCATATGACCTAAAAATAACAATTTTCATTGCTTTCGAACATTTTTTTTTCCTAAATGATGAAAGCCCCACCTTTTTTTTTCTCACTCTGACTTGTAAAGCAAAGGACCCAGATGCATTTACAGTTTATCGCTAACAATGTTCCAGGCTAATGTATTTTCCCGGGAAATTTACAACTGTCCTGCAATTAAAATATTCCTATTTCGAGAAAAAGGGCGTTTCTTCGTCCCATGAGGGAGCCGTTGAACAAAAGAGGCTCGACCTGCTGTCTTAGTCGCTGGTAGGCATGAATATCGGATTCTTATCGATCACTTTATGTTGCAGGAGTGGAAAACACAACAGCCCTTGACCATTTATCTTTACTGCTTT
Organism: Lissotriton vulgaris; assembly: GCF_964263255.1. Lineage (NCBI taxonomy): Eukaryota > Metazoa > Chordata > Amphibia > Caudata > Salamandridae > Lissotriton > Lissotriton vulgaris. The sequence continues at coordinate 1,151,962,303 of NC_141698.1, forward strand.
CCTGCGTATTATACCTTTTAACCGTCATGTAATCGGGCTGCTTTATTTCACTTACCTTTTACTGATTCAAAAACAGTGGCTATTATTCAAAACGTTACCAATCTAGGTACTACTACCATGTTTTGTTTTAAAAACCTTTATTGTAAAAATGTCAGTATACAAATACGGGCCTATAACCACGTGGGCCGGCCACGGAGCAAACTGGAATCGTATATGATGAGGGGACATTTACACTGTAGAAGAATGTAACGGGCAGGCCATTAAGTTGCACGAACTAAGGTGTCTAACAGTTGTGGAATCGGTGGACGTACATTTTATAATTAAAGTACGACAGGGCCAGTTACAATAAAATTATCTAGATATACATTTGCGGGCAAGTACCATGGGTGACGTTAATTCGAACTTTCAATAGTACAGTAATCAATAACACATCAGAACTTAATATCAATAGGGATGTCCAAATGTTCAATCAGTACTCGTCCCCGCCCGCCATGTGCTTCAAAACTGCATACGTATCTCGTGATATCAAGGTTGGGCAACCAGTACACAACAAGGAGTTACGTGTCCCATTTATACCGGCGCCATTTTGGGCGAGGCCGGGCAGGTCCAGGATATAGTCAAAATGTCTCCACCAACCAGCGGTCGGACCAGAACCCCTTTCGGCAGTCCAAAAAGGTTCCGTTAAATGACAACAGAAGAGATAGGCAACAAGAACAATCAGTCAAAAGAGGGGACGCTTTCGGGAATGGGGCCCATGCCCTAGCAGGCAAGCGTCCGATTTCCAAGGTGTCCCAGGGCCATTTTAGTGGACCAGGCCCAAATCCAAAGAGCCGGCCACCATTTTGAGAGTCCTGTTGCAGCCTCCTATCGCTGCACCGCAAGAGTGGGTGCAATTCAGCTGGATGGTGGGCGAGACACTGTAGCCGCAAGAGCGGGCGCAACTCAGCTGGATGGTGGGTGAGGCACTGTGCCGCAAGAGCGGGCGGAACTCAGCTGGATGGCGGGTGAGGCACTGTGCCACAAGAGCGGGCGGAACTCAGCTGGATAGCGAGTGAAACGCCAAGGGGCGCCCCACTGCAGCTGAGGAGCCTCCACCTGGGGAGGCGGGAGAGGCCCGTTCCCGCCGCCTCCCCCCCCGGGGCACCCCATGCCGTCTTTCTGCGCAGCATTGAAGGATGGCCACACCAGTGCGGCAACTTGCTGGACACCACCTCGGTGCCATCCAGATCTCGGCGCGTTGTGCTGCCTTCGGCCTACTGTAGCAGCAAGTGCAGGCGCAACTCAGCTGGACAGCGAGTGAAACGCTAAGGGGCTCCCCACTGCAGATAAGGTGCCTCCACCTGGGGAGGCGGGAGAGGCCCGTTCGCGCCTCCTCCCCCCACCCCCTGGGCACCCCACGCCGTCTTTCGGCGCAGCATTGTAGGATGGCCACACTAGTGCGGCAACTTGCTGGACACCACCTCGGTGCCATCCAGATCTCGGCGCGTTGTGCTGCCTTCGGCCTACTGTAGCAGCAAGTGAGGGCGCAACTCAGCTGGACAGTGAGAGAAACGCTAAGGGGCGCCCCACTGCAGATGAGGTGCCTCCATCTGGGGATGCGGGAGAGGCCCGTTCGCGCCGCCTCCCCCCCCCGGGCACCCCACGCCGTCTTTCGGCGCAGCAGTGTAGGATGGCCACACCAGTGCGGCAACTTGCTGGACACCACCTCGGTGCCATCCGGATCTCGGCGCGTTGTGCTGCCTTCAGCCTATTCGCACATCGGTCCACTACTGACGCCGCCTCACAGGCCAACGGATTTTGTAGGCTTTTTATAGCCCAAAGCCACATAACAGGTCATGTGACTTGTTTATAAAACTTTTCATTGGTTCATTTTACTTTTGGTTTCCTAATGATGGAAGGCTTGATCATATGACCTAAAAATAACACTTTTCATTGGATTGAAACATTTTTTTTTTCCCAAATGATGAAAGCCCCACCTTTTTTTTTCTCACTCGGCAGTCCAAAAAGGTTCCGTTAGATGACAACAGAGGATATAGGCAACAAGAACCATCAGTCAAAAGAGGGGAGGGCAAGTTCTTCCCTACCGGGTCACGTTGGGGCTCCACCGGAAGTCATCGAATTGGTAGTCTACAGTGTTTCTGGATGTTTCAGACTGGAGCTGGCGTCAGCATGAGAGCACCACCATCTTGTGGCTCCGTCGTGGCCATTCCGCAAGCAATCATCGCAGCCGCTCCCCACCGGAAGCCTGCGGGAGTCGGGGGCCCCTATGACTTTTGTAGAATCTTCAAGGCTGAGGGGACGCTTTCGAGAATGGAGCCCAAGCCCTAGCAGACAAGCGTCCGAGTTCCAAGGTGTCCCAGGGCCATTTTAGTGGACCAGTCCCAAATCCGAAGAGCCGGCCTCCATTTTAAGAGTAATGTGGCAGCCGCCTATCGCTGCACCGCAAGAGTGGGCGCAATTCAACTGGATGGTGGGCGAGACGCTGTAGCCGCAAGAGCGGGCGCAACTCAGCTGAATGGCGGATGAGGCACAGTGCCGCAAGAGCAGGCGCAATTCAGCTGAATGGCGCCTGAAACGCTAAGGGGCGCCCCACTGCAGCAGAGGAGCCTCCACTTGGGGAGGCCCGTTCGTGCCACCTCCCCCCCCGGGGCGCCCCACACCGTTTTTCAGCGCAGCATTGTAGGATGGTCAGACCAGTGCGGCAACTTACTGGACACCACCTGGGTGCCGTCCGGATCTCGGCGCGTTGTGCTGCCTTCGGCCTATTCGCACAACGGACCGCTACTGACGCCACCTCACAGGCCGACGGATTTTGCCGACTAAAAGACAGACCAAAGCAGCCCATTGTTGCTTTGAGATGGATGTTGCAGCAGGCTGCCATGTAAATAGTTGTTTAAAATGTTTTTTTTTAACGTGTTTACTTTGTTGGAGCGTTGTATATATTTATAAGTTATTAAAGTGTTAATATCCTACTACTTTGGTGGAGTGCTATATATTTTTAATGTGACACATAATTGTGAAGACTTTGATGTACAAAAAGGCATCCCTGGAATCTTCCGCTTCAGGCTCGGTCCCACACACCCTTACAGTGAGAATCCCCTCCCCGATCACAATACAGGATCGTTATCAGATAGTAGGAAAGTGTGGTGTGACGGATCTCATGGGGTGGGGGGCCTTGATCTACTGTAACTCCTTTGAAGAGGGGTGATTCTTTACAGTTGGGGCCATAAACTACATCCGCAGGGCTAGGTGATAGCCTGGGACCGGCCTGGACAATCAGACACAGAGGAAGAGGAGTGTCAGAGGGTGCGGTAGTGAATAGGGTGAAAGGGAGGTGTCGGACGGGCACAGGGTGTGATTCTCAGGGAAGAGCAGCGCAGATGGGGGGAGGTTTATGGCCCATGCATGAGAGAGAGAGCGAGGGTAACCAGTGCGTGGGGGAGATGCTTGCGAGGGTGGGGAGCCATGCTGAGGATCGGCGGTGGTGCACGACAAAAGTGTGGCATTGGAAAAAAGGCAAGATGGCGCAGACAATGTTTATCAATACGGATTAATTTATAACAATTATTTTTAACAATATATTTACTCGCAGTGACAAAATGGTGGTCAACACTTCCTGATTTCCTTCGAATCGAACGTTAACAGACGTCACGCAGCAACAAAAAAAAATCGCTCACACGCAGCCGCTGGAAGACATGTATCAACATATATGAGCATCCTCAGCCACCCTCAGAAAACATAGGGGGTCAGGATACGTCTCCCTTACCCCCTAATACCCATTTCTCACATTGTTTTTCCTCCATCTTGTAATTTAATTAAAACGAAACACAAAATGGCGAATTCCCGTTTTGCTACCGGTTCGCAACCCGGTTCGCGAACCGGGAAGTGCTTCTACCGCGAAAAATCGATTTTTTTTTATTTGCCCCACGGGACCTTTTAATAACCCCAACATCATTCCTAGGGTGTCAAGAGGGGTCTACCTTGCCCCCTTTCATTAAATTCCCCCTTCGTTTTTCTCCTCCTCTTGTCTCTCGATCCTACCGAGAGACAAGATGGTGGCCGCTCCGGACTGTTTAGAATGGTGACAGTCACCGGAGATCCAATCAGCTTCGCTTCGCAAAGTCCTGTTACGCGAAAAGTACGCGAACCGGAGCGCTACCTGGGACGCTGTCACAGATATATCTGTTTTTTAAAACGTTAATTTCTCAAAATCCACTGGAGCACATATATTGAGACCTAGCAAAGGCACATCGGGCTAACAGTCCCTACAATTTTGCCAAGTTTCGTGCAAATCCATTCAGCCGTTCGAGCTAAAAGTGAGGCCAAACGCCCTATGGAAAAATGAATGGGAAAAACGCGTTTTGGGACCCCCCTTTTTTCTTGGCCCCCCCTTGATGAAACCCCCCCAAATTTTCAGGGGCTGCTCAGAAACAAAATGTGCCATTTTACTCAAAAATTTCAGCCGATTCCGTCCACAAACGCCAAAGTTATTAGACATAGAATTTTCAAAAGTCCCATAGAGAAAAAATCCTAACTGGCAGGAGGCCATCAACCATGAAGAGCCTAAAACAATACTATTCATTCCTTATTACAGATCCAAAGGCTGCGAAGATATTTTAAACTGAAGGAATATCTTACAAGTCCTGAACTCAATTACATCTCTACTTATGCTAACTACTCAAGATTTGGAGGCTGTCAAATTTATCACACTCAAACATCTATCAGAGCAGGAAATAACAAAAACAATCTGGAACTCTGGAGAGTTAGCAAAAAAAATCTTAATAAGGAAAACCAATTAAAAGCATGGGGGATTCGAATCAAACCGTTCTTCAACCCAGGCTACCCAGTTCCATTACTCCGCAATCTCCAAGAGAATGTTAACTCGACTCTGAGCAAACGCCGCCCAGATATTCCCATAAAATCTATTCTGAGAGGAGCATGAGGAAGCTCAATTGAACGAAAGGCTGGTGCACTCCTTCTGCAAAAAATCAACGATCTTCCGACCCAAAATCAAGAATGGGACTGGATCGCAAAAACAATTAACTTTAGACAACCCAGCCAATGACAATCTGCAGAGCGAATCGGTACCACCTCAAATACAAATCGGTTGCTTAAATTGTGTTCTTGGAACATAAACGGACTAGGAGCAAAAATCAACAACAAGGATCTATTGCTATATTTTCAGCAGTATGATTTAATACTGTTACAAGAAACTTGGTCAGCAGAACTGCTCTATCTTCAGGGCTTCAAAACATTCCTCCTCCCAGCAAGGAGAACCTCAAAATTCGGTCATGAGAAAGGTGGTTTAACAATATACACCTCGATTCAAACAATAAACCACACAAAAGAACTGCTAAATAAAAATATTTCGGGAACTGAAAACGGGATCACTGCAGTCCAGCTGGAAATATTAACACCGGGATCCAATAGGCAAGTACTAATCCTGGTTAATACCTATCTGCATCCAAAGGGAAAAAGAAAAATGGCACCACTGCCCTGGTGACAGAACTGAACAAACTAATAACGGAAGTGGACAATCCAAACTTTATTGTCTCAGGTGACTTTAATATGTTCCTTTCGAAATCATCTGGGAAGAACTACCCAATGGAAGACTATTTGTATGTCAGGGGGATCCCACCTCTGGAAGTGTGCCCTTGGGGCAATCAAACAAATTTATCAAAAAGGTTAACAGAAGACCTAACTAATTTGGGTCTGATTTCGTTAAATGGGCGAACGCCGGGGGACCGTCCCCAAGCACCAACCTTCCATAACTCAATCACATCATCAGAAATCGACTACACCTTCTTGTCTTTTTCACTGTTCGTATTAGTACAAGACTTTAAAATCGGAATATCTGACTGCAGCGACCACCTTCCGCAAGAAGTGACACTGAGGGCACAAGGGACAGTGCTAACATTTCTAGCAAATGGCCCAAAGCTACTAACCTCAGCAAAATGCAATAGAATTAAGTGCAATACTAGTGACCCAGATCGATTAATGCAAGAAGCAAAGATGAGCTGGGAAAGTGCTGCTGAGCTGAACGATAACAAAATACTCACCTGGGAGTCCTTCTTGAAATCCTTTGGCCTAATGAACACCAAGCTCAATTTCGATAAAGAAATTGATTTACCGACATGCCTAAAAAAACATTGCCCTGCCGATAAGCAACCAAAAAATTACCCTCAATCCTCTCTAACGCCTAATTTAGGGGCAATAAAAACAGCCATTAACAGTACACTTCGCGAGCTGCGGAAAGATGGGAATGACAATGGTTTAGTGTCCAAATTGAGATCATTAAAGTGCAAAAAGAATAAAATCCTGTGGCGAATCAAACTAGAAGCCGCGGAAAAAACTTGGACAAAACTAATTTATGATTCAAAAAACAACAACAGTGCAAGATTCTGGAACACTGTTATTAAATAAATAATCCGAAAGCCCCTGGAGTGAACTCCCACATCACAGAGGTAACCTGGGTAAAATATCTGTTCAAACACTTTAATGATGAAGTGCCAAGCATGGGCCATCGAAATCTGGAATTATGCAAGCCGATCGCGACAGCCCTAAAGCCTCCAGCTGTGGACACCAACTTCCCAGGTTCGATTGACCAGTTGAAGAGACGAATTGCGAAAGAACGGAAGGAGGGAGCCCCAGGCCCAAATGGAATCCCTCCCATTATCTATAAACAAGATCCAATTTATTGGGCTGAACAATTGCTCCTGCTCTTTATAGATACCTGGAAGGCAGAACAATTTCCGTCCTCCTGGATTGGTTTAATATTAGCTCCAATCTATAAAAAAAGCAACAAGAATGAGGCTAAGAACTACAGACTCATAGCTCTTATAGATATAGATGCAAAATATTTTTCAGGGCTACTCTTGGAAGAACTAACCTCCTGGGCATCAAATAAAAAATTAATCCCTATCAACCAGACTGGTTTCCCAAAAAATCTAGGGACCTCGACTAACATTCTAGCCCTCTCCCTGCTGATTGATGCTGCCATTAAACATAAAAAAACATTATATGCATGCTCTATTGACTTCTCAGCCGCTTTTGATAGCATTGACGGAGGGAAATTGTGGTCAAGACTCTCAAACTGGCAGGTGGACTCCAAGCTGCTCAACTTATTGATCTTACTGCATTCAGACACCTGGGTCCAAATAAAACTGGGGCCGGCAACTATTTATCAAAAGAAATTCCGACCACAAAAGGGTTGAAACAGGGGTGCGTCCTCGCACCGACCCTGTTCAACCTTTTTATATCTGACCTCTCTAAAGACCTGGACAATTGCAACCATCATGCACCAAAGCTAGGAGGTCTTACATTGTCGAATTTATTATACGCAGACGACCTGATACTAATCAGCCACACCCCAGTAGGCCTGCAACATCTTATTAATACAACAAGTACATTTTCCGAAAAAAACGGCCTGACCATAAATATGGAAAAATCGAAGGTGATGAATTTTAATCAAAAATCAAAAAAGCAAACATTTCAATGGTTTCTGCATGACCTCAAAATGGAAACTGTTAAAGAATACAAATATCTTGGGATAATCTTTGATTCCAATGGCTCATTCCAGACACAAGCAACAATAAAAAACAGAGAGATCTCACTGGCCATCGCTTTAAAAAATATCAAGAACAAAATAGCGGGCCCAAACGTAATCCTCTTGCTGGACATATATCGCGCAAAACTGCTACCATCAATAACATATGGCAGTGAACGCATGAGAGAGAGAGACAAAACTACTTTAGATAATGTGGTCAGCAAAACTCTTCGAATACTCTTCTCACTCCCTCCGTACACCTCCCCAGCACAGCTAAGGCTGGAGTTTGGTTTACAGAAGCAGCAAATTGCACGCAAGGGTGCATATGCAAAATGCTAGCATGAAGTAAAGAACGCTGTAACAGACTCCCTGAACGCCCACCTTTGGAAAGAGCTGAAGACAAACAAGGGATCCCCTGAAACGGTCTACCTCCAAGCAGCTATAAAATCCCTTGCATTAAAAGACCTTTGGGACTCGAGCTGTTCACATAAGTGTTTCAAGCGCCTGGTCAACAAGTCCATGAAAATTCTTTCCATGGAAGAAGGCAAAGCAGCATTAACCAGGAGATCACACGTGATCCAAGGCTACACTAGCGCCTTACCTCAGCCATACCTCAGTACCAGCTTTTCAAGGAAGGTTAAGGAAGATTTCCTGTGGCTAAGGATGGGGGTAATCCCGTCAAAAGCACATCTTCCCCCATGGAAACGCCTGGAATCAAATTCCAACTGCAGGCTTTGCGATAATCCAAAGGAGGACTTTTGCACTTGTTATGTAGCTGTAAAGCTCTAGACAGTGCCCGAATGGGCCAACTAACACAGCTCTGGAATCAAAATGGTGTGCGAACACGCAGACAAGCCCTGTTGATCAGCTTTTAGGGAGAAGACATCCAATTAGCCTGCAGACTAGTGCGCTTCATGAAAACAGTTAACATGATCCAAAATCCAGAGGCCAGCGATTGAATTTGACTCAAAAAGACCCGGTTTCGTACTTTAAGAAAACTCTCTTCTGATTAACAAAGACTCAGTAAATGTTGAACGTTTTTTTGGATACAAATGCCATGTATTGCAACAGTTTGTATGGATCTTTCGTCCATATTTGTAACTTTCTTTTATTGTTTTTAACTCTTTTTGTAAAACTCTTGATTGTGTATCTCTTCCAGTGAGTCATTGCAAAGATTTTTATTAATCACGCAATAAAGTTCTTCTTCATCCAAAACCAGAGAAATTCCCCCACTATAGTTAGTTCAGCTAACTATAATTTGTGCCCTGTCAATGCACTGCTGATGATGTCACATATTACAGCACTCATGACATGGCAAGTGACATCACTAATGACATCACTGATGACACATCAAATGACATCACTGATGACATCATCTAGCGACTGTGTGTTTCTGTAAAGTTTAAATATGCTTGATATATATAGGGAATATATTGAAGAATGAGTGGGTGTATAAGTGTCTTACTGAATGATTTAGTAGGTACGTGACTGACTCTATAAGTGAGTGCTTAAACGTATCTTCCTGCATGCATGAGTTAGTCACTAAACTGTGTGAATGTCTTTATCCGTCTGTCTGGTGTGTAAGTGACTGCATGGGTTTGTGAATAGCTACATGAGTGTCTATATGGGTTATTGATTGGTTGTCTGAGTTTCTGTATGGGTACCTGAGTGTTTGTGTGAGTGGTGTGTGTGTGACACTGTGCATAGATTGTGGGAGTGCGTGATTCACTGGGTGCATGGTTTCAAGAGTGCATCAGTGATGGACTATTTAGGTGGGTGAGTGTGTGTATGGGTGTGTTAGTGAGTGAATGTATATCTCAGTGGTACATGTGTGAGTAACTTCATATGTGAAAGGCAGTATGTATGTGTGTTGGAGTATATAAATGGTTATAAGTGAGAGTGTCTGATCATGAGAGTAGCTTTATGGATGAGTGTGTGCTTGTATCAGTGATTGTATAAGAGAGTACGAATGTGCTAGTATTTGTATAAGTAAGTGAGCTCATGTGTGTATAACTGTATAGGTGAGTAAATGGCAGTGTGATTAATTATTTGCATGACTAACTAGGTGTGTGAGTGTCTCTATGGATGAGTGGCGATGAATGAGTGTCTATATATGTGTATGAGTGCATATGATAGTCCTGTACTGAGTGACCATAAGTATGAATGAGTAGATATGTGTGTAAATCTAAGAATCAGTGAGTGGGTATGTAGTTATTGGTGTTAGAGTTTCTATGGTTTTGAGAATGGCAGTCTGTAATTTAGAGTGGGTGTATCAAAGGTTATATTAGGGTGTGAGAAGATGCATCAAATTATCAGATGGATGATGTCATCAGTGATCTCATTTAAGATGTCATCAGTGATGTCACTGACCATGTCATGAGTGACGTAATATGTGACGCCATCAGCAGTGCATTGCGGGGGCGCGAGTTATAGTTAGCTGAACTAACTATAACAAGAGAATTTCTCGGGTTTTGTATGAGTGAAATGTACAACTAACTATAAATTCCCTAAAACCAGTTTTTTTCAGTGAATTTCTAAGGTTTTTTAAATGCTAATTTCTAACTACAACGTGCCTGAAACCTATGGTTTTTTCACTGAATTTCAAAGGCTTTTTAAATGCTAATTTCTAACTATAACATGCCTGAAACCTATGGTTCTTTAAGTTAATTTCAAAGGATTTTTAAATGCTAGTTTCTAACTATGCCTACAGAGGTAGGACATGTGAAGAAAGAAGAAAAAACGCACAGAAAGAAGCAGAAGTAAATGTAGAAAGAAGCAACAGAAGTCCATAAAGATGAAGAAAAGTTCAGGAAGAAGCAAGACATGTGCATAAAGAACCAACAGAGGAGCAGAAAGAGACATTGTTGCAAAATCATACTGTGCCCACCACTTTTTCAGACGGGTACTGGTGGTAACTGACTCTGACTAACCAGGCCTAGAGCCAGTGCTATGCTAAAAGACACTTAGAATACAGTGAAAACACCTACATGCACTGAGGAACACTACGCATTGGGGTGCCCCTGTAATTAGCATGACCTCCTTTGTACATAAAAGGGCAGGGGGATTAAAACTACCTCTAAGTCAGAGGTGCAGAAATAGCCACTTTAACTAGTAGGCGCGTTTGCAGATTGGTGGAGAAAGGGTGCTGGGCGTCCAACCAATGCTCAGGAATTCCGCTGTGTAGGACTTACAGGAGGTACCAGGAGGGATTTTTGGCCCCCAAACTCCCTCAGGACTAAATTGGAATTCATCCCCATCCCGGAGTCATGCTTGCAGAGTGGTAGAGAAAGGGGGCCATGGCCTCCGAAGACGTCTTAGCAATCCCACTGTGTGGGACTTACTGGAGGTAACAAGAGGGGTAGTTGTACCCCAAGGACATCCTTGGGGGTCACTTCCTGGTTTGGAGTGTTGACAGCCAATTAGAAAAAAGCTTGTTGTCGGGAGGGTGCGCAGTTCCACCGTGCCTCTGTATATCGAAACTTTTATTTTTTGATTTTCTCAGCAACTACTGAATGGATTTGCACCATTTAAAAAAGGATGCATTCAGAAGCAAGCACTACCTTTTTGCCAAATTTGGTGTAATTCCGTTTAGGAGTTCCAGCCGTGGCCGTGACCAAAGATTCCTAAGGGAACTTCATTTGTTGACCTCTTTTTTTTAATTTCTCAGGAACTACTGAACTGATTTACACCGTTTAACAAAAAAGATTTCTTTCTGAAACAAGGGCTACCTTTTTGCCAAATTTGGTGTACTTCTGTTCAGCAGTTTGGGCTGTAGCCGTGTCTAAAGTTTCCAATGGAAATTGACATGGAGAAAACACTTTTTGGGACCACCGCTCCTGACGTCAGCGGGCACCACCTCACGTGGAGCGCGCACACAGTCAGGACGTTGCGCCGCCAGCCACTTTAAAGAAGTGAGCGGTGCGAACATGAGGCACTTTTGGATGCGGTGGCGGCAGAGCGGTCGTGAGGAGTACAGGTAAGGAGGCGGGGGCTGGTGGAGCTTGTGGCTATGTGAGAGCGGGGCAGACTGTGGACTTTTGTTTAAGTATTGCTGTTAATCAGAGCCCCTTCACAGGCTCTGATTAACAGCATTACTTAATCAAAAGGCCACAGTCTGCCCGTGCTTTACTAACAAAAGCGTATACAGTTTCCAAACACAGCGCGTACTTTAGCACACACTGTGTTTGATAACAGTCTACGCTTTTGTTAGTAAAGTGCGGGGTAGACTGTGGTCTTTTGTTTAAGTATTGCTGTTAATCAGAGCCCGTGAAGTACAGTGCGTACTTTAGCACACACTGTGTTTGGAAACTGTCTACGCCAGCATTTCCCAAACTATCCTCACAGCACACAAGAGCTGTGACACAGAAGGCAGAAGGGCACAAGAAAACGAGTGGAACATAGGGCAGAAGGGCACAAAAAACTAGGGTAAAATGAGTGGAACAGGAGGCAGAAAAGGCACAAAAAAGGAATGGAACAGAGGGCAGAAGGGCACATAAACTATGGGAAGACAAAGTGGTACAGAGGGCAGAAAGGCACAAGAAACGAGTGGAACAGAGGGCAGAAGGGCACAAAAAATGATGGGGAAACAGTGGAACAGGGGTCAGAAAGGCACAAAAAATTAGTGGAACAGAGGGCAGAAGGGCACAAAAAACGAGGGGAAAACGAAGTGCAACAGAGGGCAGAAAGGCACACAAAACGAGTGGAACATAGGGCAGAATGGCACAAAAAACGAGGGGAAACGAGTGGAACATAGGGCAGAAGGGCACAAAAAACAAGGGAAAAACGAGTGGAACAGAGGGCAGAAAGGCAAAAAAAATGCCTGGAACAGAGGGCAAAAGGCACAAAAAACGATTGGAGCAGAGGGCAGAAGGGCACAAAAACAAGGGGAAAACGAAGTGGAACAGAGGGCAGAAGGGCACAAGAAACTAGTGGAACAGAGGGCAGAAGGGCACAAAAAAACAAGTAGAACAGCGGGCAGAAGGGCACAAAAACGAGGGGAAAATGAAGTGGAACAGAGGGCAGAAAGGCACAAGAAATGAGTGGAACAGAGGCAAAATACAGAATACAGAAATATAGGTGCAGATAAGAACAGAAGGCAGAACGGGCAGAACGGGCAGAGAGGCACGGGGCAGTGAGGGGAACGGAAGGGAAAACCGGGCAAAGACACGGGGCAGCGAGGGGTACAGAAGGAAAGACCGGGCAGGGAGAGCACGGGGACAGTGAGGGGAACAGAGGGAAGAAAAAGGGGCACGGACCACATACAGGCAGCGGGGAAGACAGACAACAGCAGTCACAGACACAACAGTGAAAATACAGGCAATACAATAAAAGCAATAAAACGTTGAAAGGCGCCTGTGTATAGGTTGTCAAATGAGATGTCATCAGTGATGTCAATAGTGATGTCATTTGAGATGTCATCAGTGATGTCATCAGTGATGTCACTGACCATGTCATGAATGATGTAATATGTGACATCATCAGCAGTGGATTACGGGTGCACGAAATATAGTTAGTACAATTAACTATATAGGAGCAATTTCAATGGTTTTTCAAATGCTAATTCCTAACTATATAAGGCCTAAAACCTATGGTTTTTTAAAGTGAATTTGCAAGGTTTTTAAAAAGCTAATTCCTAACTATATAAGGCCTGAAACCTATGGTTTTTTAAGTGAATTTGCAAGGTTTTTTAAATGCTAATTCCTAACTATATAAGGCTTGAAACCTATGGTTTTTTAAGTGAATTTGCAAGGTTTTTTAAATGCGAATTCCTAACTATATAAGGCCTGAAACCTATGGTTTTTCAAGTGAATTTGCAAGTTTTTTTAAATGCTAATTCCTAACTATATAAGGCTTGAAACCTATGGTTTTTTGAGGGAATTTGCAAGGTTTTGTAAATGCTAATTCCTAACTATATCAGGCGTGAAACCTATATTTTTTTCAATAAATTTCAAAGGTTTTGTAAATGCTAAATCTATTAGCGGATAACGCTTATATATGTTATTATCCTTCTTGGACCACCTGAGCAGCCATCTTGTTTCTCTGGAGAAGTGAGGCAGAAGAGAGCACAAAACAAGAGTGGAAAACGGGAAAAGGGGGCAGGGTTGAGACCCCCTAGCCCTTCTCAGGGGGTTTCAGAAGGACCACCAAGTGCAAAAAATGTTTTATTTTTGTGTAATATCGCGGGGTACGCACACCATACGCATAAGGTGCGCGTACCCCGCGATTTTTTCGATTTTTTTTTGCCTTTGGGGGTCCTTTTGGGACCCCCTGAGAAGGGCTAGAGGGTTGGGGGGTCTCTACCCTGCCCTCTTTTCGTGTTTTCCATTCTTGTTTTGGGCTCTCTTGTGCCTCAGTTCTCCTGAAAAACAAGATGGTGGCCGACACTTCCTGGTTTGGACAGTTTGGAATGTTGACAGTCGACTGCCAGCCAATCAGAAACTGGCTCGCGCATGCAAGGGTACGCGCACGTACGCGTACGGTGAGCGCATATAGCTATATAATTTGCTCAAATTCAATTTTCTCAAAAACTACTGGAGGTATTTTCACCAAATATAGAAAAGGCACTACTGCTTACCTGTCCCTACCATTTTGCCAAGTTTGGTGTAATTCGGTTCAGCCGTTCGGGCTGTAGCCGTGTCTAAAGGTCCCATAGAAAATGCCATTTGAAAAATTTCAAATTCAATTTTCTCAAGAATTACATGAGGGATTTTCACCAAACATAGCAAAGGCACATCTGCATACCAGGCCCTACCATTTTGCCAAGTTTGGTGTAATTCCATTCAGCCTTTCGGGCTGTAGCCATGTCTATAGGTCCCTATGGAAATTAACATGGGGAAAACACGTTTTGGGACCCTCCCTTTTGGCCTTCGCTTGATGATTCCCACCAAAACTTTCAGTGAAGGAGGGTAGCGGAGCAAAGAAATTTTAAGGAAAATTACACGCAGATTCCTCAATCGGCGCCAAAGTTATTCCCAATAGAATGTTGGGGATTTCCTATGGTAACTAGGTCCCAACTATATATACCATAGGTATCGCCAGTAGGTAATATATATATATATAAATATATATACTCGGTAAGCACAGACGTCAGAAACAGATCTGAATCTTGAATGACGAGGCAGGACCCATAGATAGTGCAGATTTTCAATTTATTACGAGACCCAACAAAAGTCCGACATGACGCGTTTCGGCTTCTCCAAGCCTTGATCACATGACACAGACATGGGGGCTGATGACCCTTATTTAAAGTGCACAGTGCTCATCACATAATGCAACCCAGACGCAATGATCTCAATAAAACAAACAAATGCTGTAGAATCTGTTTGTGCGAACAGTAGCAAGATGTAAAATATTTTAAATTGCGTAAAATCTAAAATACGAGTAAAAATAGATGGGGGTAATTATTGACGTAGATAAAAACAATTATATTTCATAATGTGCCTTTAAAACAATAAATATTCACATTTACCACCCAATGCTACTGAAAGTGCATATTTCTACCGTGTGCAAAAATAGCTGCAACAATAAAAATAAATAGATCATATTACAATGCCATTATTAAAAAAACACCATAAGAGTAATTCCAAAATTGGCAACAATGGAGCCCAAGTGGGCATACAGTACTGAGTCTGAGTAGGGTCTATTGTGCAAATAAAACTGTTGTGAGACAACAGATAGTACCGCCCAAGTGGGCTAGACCCTATAGAGCAAAATACGCAATAATAAATGCCAAAATAGCATAACTCCATTATGTAAAACTATAAAGTGCTACCAGTGAATTTAAAAACATGTAATAGATGTTAAAATTCATGTAATGACAGATGTGTGGAGGATTTATACAGAGGGAAAAAACATAAAGTTCATTAACAAAGTACTGTTCAATAGTGAGCTAGGTTTATGTCCATCTCATACAGTAACGGTTATATTCTTTTGAGACTGGAAACCTATAGATACGTATAACAATCATCACTAGTGTTGAGCCCATTTGGAATCTTGGTGTCAAGTAAAATTATATGTCTGGTCTCCAATTTTCTTAATAAAACCTCCCTATCTCCACCTCTCCTTTGCGGGGGGTACACAATCTATAACAAAATAAGTTAAAAGAGAAGCATTTTTTGCATGTACCTTGTTGAAGTGTCTAGCGACCGGATACGCAGGGTCGGCATTCGTGATGGCCCTTAAATGCTGTAAAATTCTTTTGTACACCTGCGGTCTGGTACTACCCACGTACCTTAGACCGCAGGGACATTCTAGTACATATACTGCGTATTCCGATCGACAGTTCAGTTTCTCTTTAATCTTAAAAGGAGTAGGGAAGAGTGGAGACTGATATTCCGATTTACTGACACCATTTTTACAGGCCTTACAGGTGGAATAACACAGAAAGCCTTTGCTCCCAGATAACCACGATCCCGTGGCTACTTCTGGGCTGCTACTAACCAAGTTGTCCTGCAAGGATCTGGCTTTTTTTAATGTTATATTGGGAGAATTGTGCAACAAATCACCAATCACTGGATCACTCTTGATCAGTGGCCAATGTTGTTTTAAAATTTTATGTATGGCTTGGTGTTGACTGCTGTACCCAATAATTAGGCAAACCACATCAGTTGTTTGGATGTCGACCCTAGCGGTATCAATGATGGAGCCAAAAGGGTCTGTCTATCATGTCTGTTTGCTCTCAACATAGCACTGTCAATGCAGGAGTTGGAATAGCCCCTCTGTTGAAATCTGATTTTACAATCATTCTGCGCTATTATGCATTCTGAACCACTACTGCATATCCTCGTGATGCGGAGCATCTCACCATACGGGATGCTCCTGATCAGGTGCGCCGGATGATGACTACTGCCGTAGATATATATATATGTACATACACAAAACAGCTTCTCCACCAGGAAGAAGCAGAGGCCACACGAAGGTACGAGCTGGGAGCCTTTTAATAGACTGCACAGGTGTATTACAGGCATAATGTATTTCGGCCGGATTTGGCCTTCCTCAGATGCGGCTTCTCACAGGATTCTCTTTCCCCTCCGTTTTTAAGTCGTCCTGCCTTGTTCTCATTGATGGAAAACTTGCTCCACCCCCAACCATGTGATTGTGCACAAACTGGCTGCTCATTGGAACCACCAGTCCCAGAATCCTTCACTCCAGGTAAGTGCTACATGGTGTTTCTTCTTTACAGTCCACATGGAATTTCAGCAATATGCGGAACAATCCACGGAATGGTCTGATGTTGGAGCCCTGATTGGTGCAAAGTCTTGAAACTCTCTCGGGTCCCCTCAACGCTCCAGCCTGCAGGTTCGAGTGTCCACTGGGAAGAGGTAGGGATTACAATACATCCCATTCGATGTGAAGTCACAATCTGCCTCGCAGCCGCCCTTGCTAAACCTCGAACTGTGAGGCGGGCCTGGGCCATCAGATCTCTCAGAGAACAAAAGAACTGCTGCCGCAGCGCGCCGGTGATGCCGAGGCCAAATTTCAGAGCGGGGCCTCTGTTAGCGTGCCTCTGGTTAGCACGCAAAGAAATTTAAAACAAGTCCTCCACCAGGAAGAAGCAGAGGTCACACGAAGGGACGTGCTGGGAGCCTTTTAATAGGCTGCACAGATGTATTACAGGCATAATGCATTTCGGCCGGATTTGGCCTTCCTCAGATGCGGCTTCTCACAGGATTCTCTTTACCCTCCGTGTTTAAGTCATCCCGCCTTGTTCTCATTGATGGAAAACTTGCCCTACCCCCAACCATGTGATTGTGCACAAACTGGCTGCTCCTTGGAACTACCAGTCCCAGAATCCTTCACTCCAGGTATGTGTTAGTATATGTTTGAATAAGTGAGGTGGTGTGTGTATAACTGTATAGGTGAAGCAATGGGAATGTGATTGATTCTTTGCATGACTGACTAGGTGTGTGAGTAACTCCATGGATTATTGGTGGTGTATGAGTGTCTAAATAGGTGTATGAGTGCATATGATAGTGTTGTATTGATGATTGACTGTATGTATGAGTGACTGCTATTGGTGTGTCGATTGTTTCGAAAGTGGATGTCTGTATTTTTCAGTGGGTGTGTCAAAGTTTATATTAGAGTGAGAGGAGGTGCATCAGATTTTCATGTGCATGATGTTATCAGTGATGTCATCAGAGATCATTTGAGATGGCATCAGTGATGTCACTGACCATGTGATGAATGATGTCATATGTGACATCATCAGCAGTGCATTGCGGGGCGCGAGTTATAGTTAGCTAAACTAACTATAACAGTGGAATTTCTATGGTTAAGTGAAATGTCCAACTAACCATAACGTCCTTGAACCCTATTTTTTTCCTGTGAATTTCTAAGGTTTATTAAATGATAATTTCTAACTATAACATGCTTGAAACCTACATTTTTCAGTGAATTTCAATGGTTTTATAATTGCTAATTTTTCATTATAAAATGCCTGTAACCTATAGTTTTTTCAGTGAATTTTACTGGTTTTTAAATGCTAATTTCTAACTATGCCTACAAAGGTAGGACATGTGAAGAAAGAGGAAGAAAAGCACAGAAAGAAGCAAGACACATACAGAAAGAGGCAACAGAAGTCCAGAAAGATGAAGAAAAGTACAGGAAGAAGCAAGAGATATTTAGAAAAAACCAACAGAGGAGCAGAAAGTCCTCCTGTGCCTCCAACTTTTTACCGATGGATACTGGTGGTAACTGATTGACTAACCAGGAATGGAGCCAGTGCTATGCTAAAAGACACTTAGAATACAGCGAACACATACATACACTAGGGAAAACTATGCGTTGGGGTACCCCTGTGATTAGCATGACCTCCTCTGTATTTGCCATGAGTTAGTGCCTGGGTTATTGCACGAGAACAAGGGTACTGAGTGGATGATTAGTGTACTGCAAGGAGAGTGCATGGTGAGTTCATAAGTGCTTGCGTTTTGGCGCAGTGATTGGATAAGTACATGGTGCTGGCTGGGTGATTGGAGGAGTGCATGTGTAGTGACAAGGAGATGGCTGGACTGCATCAGTAGTGCTTAGGGGATTGTAGCAGTGCACGTGTTAGTGCCTGGGTGATTGCATGAATATATGGGTACTGATTGGATGATTAAAGTGCTGCAAGGACAGTGCATGGTGAATTTATAAGTGGTGGGTTTTGGCAGAGTGATTGGATAAGCACATGATGCTGGATGGGTGATTTGAGGAGTGCATGGGTAGTGACAGGGATTTCTGGAGTGCATGGGGACAGCCTGCGTAATTGGAGGAGTGAATCAGTACTGTGTATGTGGTTAGAGGTCTTCATAGGTAGTGGACATGGGATTGTAGCAGTGCATGTGTTAGTGCCCGAGTCATTCCATGAGTACATGGGTACTGATTGGTAGATTAGAGTACTGGAAGGAGAGTGCATGGTGAATTTATAAGTGCTTGGGTTTTGGTGGAGTTATTAGATAAGTACATGGTGCTGGCTCGTTGCTTGAAAGAGTGCATGGGTACTCACAGGGCGATGGCTGGACAGCATGGGTAGTGCTCAGGGGATTGTAGCAGTGCATGTGTTAGTGCCCGAGTCATTCCATGAGTACATGGGTACTGATTGGTAGATTAGAGTACTGCAAGGAGAGTGCATGGGTACTCACAGGGCAATGGCTTGCATGCATGGGTAGTGCTCAGAGGATTGTAGCAGTGCATGTGTTAGTGCCTGGGTAAGTGCTTGGATTTTAGTGGAATGATTGGATAAGTACATGGTGCACGCTGGGTGATTGGAGTGCATGGGTAGTGACAGGGCGATGGCTGGATTTAAAGGGGTACTGCTCAGATTATTGTACCAGTGCAGGAGTTAGTGCATGGGTACGACTGGATATTAGAATGCTGCAATGAGAGTGCATGGTGAATTTATTAGTGCTTGGGCTTTGACAAAGTGATTGCATAAGTACACACATGTCACATTAGACCCCGCCCCCTCCTTTCACCACTGTGCAAACATACCCCCTGGTGCGTTTTAAGTTGGGGGATTAATTCCCATTGAATCCTGAGGGTCCCTGGGGGCCAACTAGCCCACCATATACCTCCAGTAAGTGCCACAGAGCTGTGTTGCAGAGAAGTGGTCCGAGGCCACGCCCCTTTTAACACCTCTCTACATAACTCTGTGGCGCTCACTGGAAGTACCTGGTGGGCTAGTTGGCCCCCAGGGACCCTCAGGATCCAAGGGGACCTAATTCCCCAACTTAAAACACGCCACAGGGCGTGTTTGCACATGTCTCACATCTGGCCACACCCCCTCCCTGCATCGCTGTTCAAACGCACACCCTGGTACCTTGAAAATTGGGGGATTAAGTCCCCTTGAGTACTGATGGTCCCTGTGGCCCAACTAGATCACCAGCCATTGCAGCTGCGTTTTAGAGAAATGTAAAAAGGGGCGTGGCCTCTGAACACCTCTCTGAAAACCAGCTCCCTGGTGCATACTGGAGGTACCTGGTGGGCTAGTTGGCCCCCTGGGACCCTTAGTATTAAGGGGAATTAATTCCTCAACTTACAATGCACCATGGAGCTCGTTTGCTGAGTGCTGCAGGAAGGGTGTCTGAGTGGCTCCCCTTCTCTTTCCTTTTTCTTTTTTTGGGCCCTGTGGACCCCATCCCCCAGGGCCTGACCCCTTTTGAAAAAAAAAGTAAACGGGAAGGGTACTGCGTGGGCCCCCCTCCCATGGCCATTTACGGCCCCTGGGACTCCATTCCCCGGGGCATGGCCACATACATTTTTTTTAAAGAAGAGGTGGCTGCGTGCCCCCCCCCCCCCCAGATGCCTCTATTGGCCCCGGGGACCCCATCCCCAGGGGTAGGCCTTTATTTATTTATTTATTTATTTGGGGAGGGGGCCATGTGGCCCCCCTCCCGGGCCACATCTGACCCTGGGGACCCCATCCCCTAGGGTCTGGCCATTCTTTTTTATTTTATTTTTGGGAGGAGGTCCGTGTGGCCCCCTCCTCAGGCCAATTTTGGCACCGGGACCATATCCGTTGGAGACACCATCTCCACGGTCCCGCCAGCTCCCCGCCTCCTGCGGGACCCAGCATTGCTCTTTCACATGGGAGCTGCTGAGATGCAGCTCCCCTTGTTGAAAAGCAATTCTGCTTTGGATTTCCCTGCTCTCGCTTCCAAAATCCAAAGCAAGTTTGCTATGGCTGGGCGGGAGCTGCACGGCTCCTGCCTTGCCATACCAAACAGCAGTGCCCCGGGGGTGGGCACAGCAGGAGCCGGCCCAGGGGGTGGCAGTCCCCAGGGCCATCGAGGGCTCCAGGATGGGGCCCCCCTCCAAACGTGATGTGGTGGTCCCTGGGTCCAAGGGTCTGCTACAGAGCCTCAAATCTCAATATTAAGCGCCCCGGGAGGAAGTAGTCCCCGGGGCAGTGTGGGGGGGACTTGAGCCCCCACACTAATTATGTTTTTTAGCCCCAGGGAGGTGGCAGTCCTCAGGGCTCGGGGGGCTGCAAGGCCACCCACCAATTATCATAAATGCTCCGGGTTTGGTGGTGGTCCCAGGAGAAGCATGGGGGGTTTGGGGCCCGAATAAATTTTAATAAGCCCCGGGAGGTGGTGGTTCCCAGGGCTAGATGGCCCCTACGGGGACCTCGTGGACCCCCACAACATTATTTATAGGTGCCCCCGGGACCTGGTCCACCCAGGGGCTTTTTGAATACAAATACGGGAGCCCGCAATACATTTTTTTTTGCCCGGATTCACGCACCCAGTGCAAATTCACCCGATTTGACTTTAAAAAAATTCTTTTATGAACCCTGGGTGTACTTGTGGGACCCCCTGAGCAGCTCTAGGGGGTCAGGGTGTTTCTACTCTGCCCCCTTTTCTTTTTTTTCACCTTTGTTTTTCAGTTTTCTTGTGACTCAGTTGTACGTTGACAGCCAATTAGAATAAAGTCTATGGTCGGAAGGGGTCGTGACTCCACCGCGGCCATAGATATCCATATTTTTATTTTTTTAATTTCTCAGCAACTAGTGAATGAATTTACACCATTTAAAAAAAAAGTCACTTTCTGAACCAAGCACTACCTTTTTGCCAAATTTGGGGCAATTCCATTCAGCAGTTCAGGCTGTAGCCTGTCTCAAATTTTCCTATGAAAATTAACATGGGGAAAAGGTGTCTTGGGACCCCCCTTTTTTCCCACTCCCCGCTTGATGAATCACCCGCAAACTTTCAGGATATGAGTTGACATGGATAGACTTTTTTGTAGAAAATATCCCAAAGATTCGTCAAAGTTATTAGCAAATCAAAAAATGGTTTTCCTATGGAAACTAGGGTCTAACTATCATATATATATATATGAGTGATGTCACTGACCATGTCATGAGTGATGTAATATGTGACGTCATCAGCAGTGCATTACACGCGCAAGTTATAGTGAGTCCAACTAACTATAACGTGGAATTTCAATGGTTTTATGTCAGTAAAATTTTCAGCTAACTATAACTGGTGTGAAACCTATGGTTTTTTCAGTGAATATATATATACACATGCATATATATAAATGCATATGCATTACCTACTGGCGGTCGCCAGTAGGTATATATAGTTAGGATTTTTTCTCTATGGAACTTTTGAAAATTCTATGTCTAATAACTTTGGCGTTTGTGGACGGAATCGGCTGAAATTCTCAGGAAAATGGCACATTTTGTTTCTGAGCATCCGCTGAAAAATTTGGGGGGGTTCCGTCAAGGGGGGGCTGAGAAAAAAGGGGGGTCCCAAAACGCGTTTTTCCCATTCATTTTTCCATAGGGCCTTTGGCCTCACTTTTAGCTCGAACGACTGAATGGATTTACACGAAACTTGGCAAAATTATAGGGACTGTTAGCCCGATGTGCCTTTGCTGGGTCTCAATATATGTGCTCCAGTGGATTTTGAGAAATTAACATTTAAAAAAACAGATATATCTGTGACAGCGTCCCAGATAGCGCACCAGATCGCGTACTTTTCGCGTAACGGAGCTTTGCGTAGCGAAGCTGATTGGCTCTCCGGTGTCTGTCTAAACAGTCCGGTGCGGCCGCCATCTTGTCTATCGGTAGGATCGAGAGACAAGAGGAGGAGAAAACGAAGGGGGAATTTAATGAAAGGGGGCAAGGTAGATCTTTCTTGACCCCCTAGGAATTATGTTGAGGTTATTAAAGGGTCCCGTGGGCAAATAATAAAAATTTGATTTTTCGCGGTAGAAGCGCTTCTCGGTTCGCGAACCGGGTCGCAAACTGGTAGCGAAACGTGAATTCGCCATTTTGTGTTTCGATTTAATTAAATTACTAGGTATAAGGGGGTACGGGAGACGTATCCTGACTCCTTATGTTTTCTGATGGTGGCTGAGGAGGCTCATATATGTTGATACATGTCTTCCAGCGGCTGTGCGTGAGCGTTTTTTTTTTTTTTGCTGCGTGACGTCTGTTAACGTTCCATTCGATGGAAATCAGGAACTGTTGACCGCCATTTTGTCACTGTGAGTAAATATTTTGTTAAAAATAATTGTTATAAATTAATCCTTATTGATAAACATTGTCTGCGCCATCTTGCCTTTTTTGCAATGCCACACTTTTGTTGAGCACGGCAGCCATTTTAGATGCCTTGACCTGACCCACTCTCTGCACGCCGCCGATCCTCAGCATGGCTCCCCACCCTCGCAAGCATCTCCCCCACGCACTGGTCACCCCCGCTCTCTCTCTCATGCATGGGTCATAAACCTCCCCCCATCTGCGCTGTTCTTCCCTGAGAATTACACCCTGTGCCCGCCCGACACCTCCCTTTCACCCTATTCACTACCGCACCCTCTGACACTCCTCTTCCTCTGTGTCTGATTGTGCAGGCCGGTCTCAGGCTATCACTTAGCCCTGCAGATGTAGTTTATGGCTTCAGCTGTAGAGAATTACCCCTGTTCAAAGGAGTTACAGTAGATTAAGGCCCCCACCCGATGAGATCCGTCACACCACACGCGTTCCTACTATCTGATAACCATCCTGTATTGTGCTTGGGGAGGGGATTCGCACTGTGAGGGTGTGTGGGTCCGAGCCTGAAGCGGAAGATTCCAGGGATGCCTTTTTGTACATCAAAGTCTTCACAATTATGTGTCACATTAAAAATATATAGCACTCCAACAAAGTTGTAGGATTATAACACTTTAATAACTTATAAATATATACAACGCTCCAACAAAGTAAACACGTTAAAAAAAACTTT
This sequence comes from Lissotriton vulgaris, assembly GCF_964263255.1. NCBI lineage: Eukaryota > Metazoa > Chordata > Amphibia > Caudata > Salamandridae > Lissotriton > Lissotriton vulgaris. Next base: position 1,151,986,054 of record NC_141698.1, read on the forward strand.
TTAAACAACTATTTACATGACATTGCTTTAAGCAGGATAGACAAAGAAATGACACAGTGATGTAAAAGTTTCTGAAAGAAAGGCCAAGAACGTCCCATGTGAAAGTGAATTTTATCTGGCAATTTTTTTCTTTTCCTTCTCATGAAAAGAAAGTTAATGCCAGGTTCGTTTACCTGCCTCATCTGCCAAAAAAAAAACTCTTGAGAGGGACCGAAAAAAAATATAGCTATGGTAATCATATCATGCATCGGCACATGGAGAGGTGGCAGTCTCTTAATTATTCTAAAGCACAACTTCGAGATTTGGTGGATAATCCCGACCGGCAAAAACATCCATCAATGACTTAGCAATAAGTGAGTCAGAGGCAAGGGAAACGGTCCCAAATCTGTAAAAGAACTTTAGGCAGATGTGATTGACTTGTGTAGCATGTGGAAAATTAATTTCATGCGGAGAGATGAGTATTACTTTAATAAATAGATCATATGAAAATCATCAATGTCCAAAACGTCCTAGAAAGTAATTTTTGTCATTTTTGAGGAAGAGAGATAACCTACAGTGGTACGGGGTCGTTTTCGTTCGTACTAGGGGGGCCAGGTGACATTCCTTCGGGGTGGCTTAGGGGCATTTAAAACAACTTCCCTGATACTGGTAGCATATAAAGTAGAGGCTAAATACCAGGATCTTTATCGATTGCTTTATGCTGTACAAAAATGAAAACAACACAACAAACCTGGACCATTCATATTTTCAATGTTTCTGCGTACTATACTTTTTAACCCTTAACTAATTGAGCTGCTTCATTTCACCTGCTTTTTTTTTAACAAAAAAATCGGAAACAGTGGCCATTTCTTCGAAACTTACCAATCTACGCGTTACAACTATGTTTGCTTTTTCAAAAACCTTTAATAAAAATGTTGGTGCCCAAATACGGGCCTACAACCCCGTGGGCCGGCCACGGAGCAGGCTGGAACTGTAAATGGGGGTGGGGGGGTATTTATTTGTGGAAAACATAACAGAGAGTCAGTGGTCGTTGATTTCATAGTAAAAAGTGCGACAAGTGCAACAAAATCATATCGATAATTCATTGTGAGCAAGTACCAAAAGTGTTGACAATTCGAACCTTCAATAATAAATACAGTAATCAATGATGCATTAGAACTTAATATCAATTCATTGTTCGAACATGTAATCAGTCTTATCCCATATCAATTCATGTGCTAAAAACTTCATACATATCTCATGATATCAAGGCTGAGCAATGGGGGCACAACAAGGAGTTGAGAGTTTCATTTGTACCGGCGCCATTTTGGGTGAGGTCAGGAAGGTCCAAGTATAGTCAAAATGTCTCCACCAACTCGTGTTTGGACCGGGACCTCTTTCGGCAGTCCAAAAGTTTTCGTTGAAGGGTAGCAGAGGGGACTGGTGAAATGAACCATCAGTGAAAGTGGGGTGGGAGGCATCAATTTCTCCTACCGGGTTATACTGGTGTCCCACCGGAACTGATCAAGTTGGTAGTCTTGCAGGATTTTGGTGATTTCAAGACTGAGGCCGGCGCCGGCATGAGCGCGCTGACGTCCCGCGGCTACGTCGTGGTCGTTCCGTGGGTGATCATGGCAGTCATTCCCCATCGGGGGTCGGGGGCCCCCGTGGCTCTTATAGAATCTTCAAAGTTGAGGAGAAGGTTTCTGGACGCAGGAAACTAGAAGCGTCGTTGCACCGCAACAGTGAACGAGACCCCCGCTGGGTGAGCGGAGCATCATTGCCTCGCCATAGTGGACGAGACCTTTTGTCGAGTGAGTACAGCGCCGCTGCATCGCAAGAGTGGAGGAACCCTTTTGTTGGGTGAGTGGAGCGTTGGGGGTGCAGCTGAGGGGCCCCCACCTGTGGGGGTGGGAGAGGCTCATTCGCGCCGCCTCTCCCTCCCAGCGCACCCCACGCGACACCTGGCGTTGATATCCGTGATATCCGGACCAGGCGATAAGAGGGGGGGGTCGGAGGCAGAGGCAAGACATCCCCCCCCGTGGCCTGCAAGGCGGCAGAAGAAGGGAATCGGGAGACCAGTACATTTTGGGCCTTCTACCCCACGGCTGATGGCGGTTAGCCGGGCCCCGCCCTGCACGTGTCGAGGCCTCATCTTCCGGATGGGCGTAACCGTGGTCCTTTTGCACTTCTGGAGTTTCCGGAATGGGGGTAGGTATCTGCTGATTTGTTTCTATTTCATGTTACCATTAATGGGCGTGGCTGGCGGTGGGACAGACATGCTTGGAGCAGTGGGGGGGGGGTGGCGGAGCCTAGCTACCTCGTGGCTGCCGTAACTTCAAGCTTGGCTTTTTTCACCACTTCCATGTTTCTTAAGGTATTGGTGAAATTTTTTTGATGGTAAAATGATGTGACTCCTGCAATGTGTCGCTTTTGCGGAACAGATATATGATGTAATTGTGTTGTTAATGTTACGGTGTACATGTAAAAAATGATGCATACGTGTTGCACGGGCATTGTAGATACTCTCCTATGTGTGCTTAGCAATTTCAAGTCACTTCCCCCGGGTTCATGTGCCTTGTAAATACGTCCCCATGTGTGTCTGGTCATTTGAAGTCATTTTCCTTGTAGTGTAAGGCCCTTGTAAATACGCCCCTATGTGTAAAATTAATTACTTTGCCCTTAAATGTTGCGTTTTCGGTAATTTTAGCGAATCGGTAATTTTACTGATTCGGCAATTTTACTGAAAATGCAAGATTGAAATGTGGGTAGCCAATTTTCCATTGGCACATGGCTTTCAGAATCGGTATTTTACCATGGAATACAAATCCATGGTAAAATACCGATTTCTGTGTACATGCACATCTGTGCATGTACACATATGCCATGTGACAGATAGACGTGTCCTTAGGGCATGTCTGTGTGCCACATTGCACACATGCCCGTTTTGGGGGTGCTAGATGGTGTCAAAGTGATACCCCCTGCACCCTTGACAAATTCGGTATTTACCGATTCGGTAAATACTGAATCGGTATTTGAATTGAATCCTATGGGCTTCAAGGCCCATAGGATTCAATAGGAAATACCGATTCAGTATTTACCGAATCGGTAAATACCGAATTTTTAAGGAATCAGTAATAAATCAGATGCTGGTACTTACATCCCATTTACCGATTTTGAAATACCGAATCGGTAAAATTCGGTAATATTCGGTATTTCAAAATCGGTAAATGTGATTTACCTACATCTGGCCCTAGGTGTATTATTGTTTTACATAAAATGTTTTAAAACTTTGTTTGAAATGAAATGCATGCACACTTAGGGCCAGATGTAGGTGGTCGTTTCAGGCCATTTACCGACCGGTTACGGCCGTTTTTGGCCGTTTCCGATCGTTAAATGGCAAATCGTATGTAGGGGCTTAAATCCAAGGCCACGTGTAGGTAAATCTACATTTACAGAATCGGAAAAAAATATTTGTTCGTTAAAATACCGATTTGGTAATTTTACCGATTCTGTTAATTTGTTATGTAGGGGGGAGTCTTCTGAGTCCCAAAGGCCTTAACGAATCGGTATTTTAGCATGAAATCAAACTTCATGGTAAAATACCGATTCCGGTGTGCATGCACATGTGTGCTCGCACACCTATGTCATGTGAAAGGCAGACCTGCCCTTAGGGCTGGTTTGCTTGCTACATGGCACTTGTGTCTGTTTTGAGGGTGTCAGAGGGTGTCAAAGTGATACCCGCTGCATCCTTGTGCATACTTTTTTTTTTTTATAGCATTGTCGAATCTAGTTCTTACTGTTATTGATTTACTGTTTGGTAATAGTGGTTAATAACATTTTTTATTATATTTCACCACAGATTCAACTGCAGATTATTTGCGAATTAGACAATGCCATCTAAGGATAGAATTCGAAAGGCTACAAAACGTCAAAGACAGCTTGACCCCGGGAGCCGGCCGCTTATGTCGGGTGCGATCTCAGGCTACACCAGTGCTATAAGACTTGGGGAAGGGGTCGGAGCCAAGCGTCTTCTCCAAGTCCGTGCCATCACACCACCCCTCGGGGGCCTCCGTCAAGCGGTTTAGGGAGGTACCATATCACATTGTTTTCAAATGCAGTCAGGTCCACAAACGGCCCCCACTTACTTTGAGAATAGTGAAGCTGCAGCAGGTGCAAATAAGGTTTAGACAGTGTTACAAGCGCTGCTCAGAACTCTGAAGTATGGCACCCAACATCCAGGACTTATGCCATTTGTGCATGGCAGTGACATCGAAGCAACTCAGGGACCAAAACCATGAACGAACACTCATGTATTAAAATTTTAGTATTGATGCTTGACTGAGGCCAAGGAGATCAGAGTGCATGAGTCTCATGCTCGATCGATTGAGCTAGCCGGATCGGGCAACAAAAAGTATAAAATAGTTATGTAAATAGTTATTTAATAAAATGTTTTACCCTGTTACTTTGCTGGTGTGTTGTATATATTTATAATATTTGCATAGGGTTTGTCGTTGTTTTGGGTGGGGTGGGTGGCGGAGCCGAGCTGTCTTGCAGCCATCATCGTGTGGAGCTCAGTTCATCTCACTAGTTTCGTATTTCTCATGAAGGGTTGTTCTTAATGTTTCTATTTTAGCTAGGCCAAAAAGAGATCCCATTAGTGGCCTACTGATTTTGCTCAATTCCTTTTGTTTTTTTACACGATTTTTCACTATCTGCAAATACTAAACAGAGTATTGCGACTCTGTGCTTGTTTGTAAATAGAGAATGAACCAAAGAGAACCAATTCTCAAACAGTTTATGCTTGGATAACATTCAATCAAATGGAGAGAGAAGCAGACACGATGGATTAGAACGGGGGCTAAGGCCTGCGTTAACTACCCTGCACTATCTGCAAAGAGAGAGTACTACTAAGAGAAAAGAGGGGGGGCAGCGTTCAAAGCACATCAGCGTGCATAAACACGAAAAAGTTTTGACCTATCACGTACTTGACATTTGACAGTTTTTGATATTTGCTATTAAAAAACCATTGAAATTCACAGAAAAAACCATAGGTTTTAGGCCATATATAGTTAGGGATTAGCATTTACAAAACCTTAATTTACTCGCACAAAACCATAGAAATTCGCATATATAGTTAGATGCAATAACTATATATCGCGCACCCGCAATCCACTGCTGATGATGTCACATATTACATCATTCATGACATGGTCGGGGGGCGTGGCTTGGACGCCGATGGCGATGGTCGCCTGAGAGCTCGGCTCCGGGACGGAGCCCGTGATTATCCTGCAGATCGGAGGCCGTGGGGCACCCTAGTCCCCGCGAACCGTCGATCGGACTGACTGGGACCCACTGAGGCACCTGGGGCAACTCGAACATGAGTTGATCCGACGGAAAGTCGTAGTTTGTGGTCCCGCGGAGTGCGGCCCAACATGGCGCCCGGACCTCTTTGTCCCCTTGGTCGGGCCCTTTAGTCTGGAGGGGCGTCGTTAGCTACAGCGCACCCTCCATCTTTTCATCTCTTTGCGATATGCTGGTCTGGATGTCGCTCTGATCGGACTTTGGACACGGTGATCGCTCCTGGATGATCGGATGCCCACACTACAGTGGACCTCGACCCATGGACGCCTGGCGGCCCTGGCTAAGGTGCCGACCCCCTGAGCCGTGCCTGGCTGCATCCCCCCGAGTGACTGACTTCCATGGGCAGCACGGCGCATTGGCGCCACAAAGTCTCCGGTGGTGTTGGAGACCCTCGTTCCAGATCCTCATCGGCCAGACGGGCCTGCCCGACCTGGCGCCGATTGTCCCCTCCTCCTCTTCAGTGCCCTCCGACAACGCGGTGGTGGCGCGGTCCGAAGTTGTGGAGGTCCAACAGGCCCTGGAGACGGAGATCGCCTGTCCCCGGCCAAAAGGCCACTAGCCGAGAGAGACATTGTCGACGCCCGCGCTCGGTGGCGCCTTTGACTGGCTCTCCACCGTGTGACTCCTGCGCCATGGGGAAACCGAGGGGAGCCAAGGGGACCACCCCAGCCGCCTCGGACTCGGAGGCCCCGGACAAAGAAGAACGTGGGGACCCGGAGAGTTCTGGTGGTGCGCCATTGCAGCAACAATTTGACCGGGTCCTGGAGGCGATCGCGACCACACGCTCGGCCCTCCAACAGGACATTGCCCAGGTGGCGACGAGTCTGGGCCTCCTTAGAGCTGACCACGGCAAGCTTTCAGACAGGGTCAAGGAAGTGGAGGGCTCGATTAAAACCTTGGAGCCGGCACAGCGAACCCTGGCCGCAACGATGAAGGATGCCCTATCCCGGATTGATGCCCTGGAGCGGCGAGCGGAGGACGCGGAAGGTCGCAACAGGCGAAATAACATTCGAGTGGTGGGCCTGCCGGAGAAGATTGAAGATGGCGACATGGTGGCCTACTTGGAAGCCTGGCTACGGGACACGGTGGCCCCGGAGGGTCTATCCTCCTTCTACACCCTGGAGCGAGCACACAGAGTCCCAGCGAGGCCGCCGCAACAGGGCCGTGTCCCCCGACCGGTGGTGGCACGGTTATTGCACTTTCGGGACAGAGATCTCATCCTTAATGCCGCCAGACATAATGGCCCCTTCAAGGTGGCGAACAGCCAGGTGAATATCTTCCCGGACTACACCTATGAGATCCAGCGCAGGCGGTTCTCGTTCCTGGCGGTCAAGCGAGAACTCTGGAGCGAGGGCATCCAGTACACGCTCCTGTTTCCGGCAAGGCTCCGCATAATTGTCGATGATAGGACTCAGTTCTTTGATTCCCCGGAGGATGTCTGTAACTGGCTCGAGCTCTATAGAGCCGGAAAGGATGGCTTTGGCTCCTCATCTCAATTAGCAGTGGACCCTGGACAGCGACGGCGATCCAAAAGAATTCGGAGTCGCCGTGGCCGGTCGGGAGGACCCTCGACTGCGGAGACATCGACAGAGCGGAAGGGAGTGTTGGAGGTGTTAGCTGCGCTGTCTGGGTCATGAGATGGTACCATAGAAGAGGAAGCGGACCCTGGTGACGAGGGGGTACCAACGGACTCGGAGGAATCGGTGACCGACAGTGTCCACACGCCAGTGATCACTCCGAAATCAGTTGAGGACCTTCTGGATGGACAGGGTTGACGGGGTGAGATGCATCCGTTTGGGTGGGGGCCCGCAGCGGGGGCGGCGGGAGTGGGCGATTGCTCGAAGTGGGGATGGGGTGCCCTGCTAGTGCCTTGAGGGTACTCTCTTACTGTTTTGGGCTCACTTTAGTCTCGGTCGACCGAGCATCGAGGGCCCATTGCCAACACCCAGCCCGTTCCTGGCCCTTAAGGCCTTCCTGCGGTGGCGACTGCAGGAATAGTCGGGGACTGAGGGTTTGTTGGGGGTATGGTTTGGATGGGAACTAGATGGTACTATTTGGGTCCTATTCTGGGGAGGGTGGGCAGGGGTTTGGGTCGAACCGGGGTTGTTGTGTTTTGGTTGGGGAAAATGGCCGCCATCAGTGCTGGGTTGATTGTTGCCCTTCTTTTGTTGGGGCCTGGATGGAGAAACTTTGCACGAACAATATGGGACAATGGCTGATGTTGCTAATGTGAAATGCATTACTTGGAATGTACGGGGGCTTCACACTATGTCTAGACGTCACAAAGTCCACGCTTATTTAGTGCGTAGAGGGGTGCAAATGGCGCTGCTGCAGGAAACCCATCTTACCAAGGCGGAAGGGGCTGCGCTACAGTGTAGGTGGAGGGGGCAGGTCTTTTACACTTCGTACTCCGCGTATGCCAGGGGGGCGCTAATTTGGATCAGAGCTGGGGTTCCTTTTCCAGGTTACGAAATCAGTGGTGGATCCGGAGGGTCGATATGTGGCCATTTCGGGCACACTGGGGGGGAGGGACCTAAACGTTTGCTGTGTCTATGCACCCAATGTGGACCAGCTTGCCTTCCTTTCCGGGTTATCGGGCTCGTTGGCCCACTTCTTCTCCGGGCCCCTCTTGCTCGGCGGGGATTTCAATTCAGTAGTAGATGTGGAGAATGACCGCTCACATCCCCCCTTCCCTGACTCTCCGGTTCGCCGTGTGGCTAAAGGTAGGAGGGAGTGGCAGACGCACTGGGGTCTGACTGATATCTGGAGGGCACAGCATCCCGACATTAGGGACTATTCCTACTTCTCAGGCTTGCACGAGTTACACGTCCGACTGGACGGGTTTCTGGGCTCGGCGGAATTGGTTTCAGCGGCGGTCCGGTCTGAATATTTGACCAGGACCATCTCGGATCATAACCCCCTCCTTCTGGACCTTCGCTGGTTTCCGGGGATGCCTGCTGTGCCCACCTGGAAGTTGCGTCCCGAGATCTTGGAGGATATTGTATTCAAAGCGGACCTAGAAGACAAGATCTCGGAGTACTTCTCGTCCAACGGGGGCACTGCGGGTTCGAGGGCGATAGAATGGGATGCTTTTAAGGTGGTGGTCAGGGGCTTCTGCATTTCCAAGAAGGTGGGCATGAGGCGCATCATCCTTGGCGATTTAGAAACGGCAGACCGGAAACTCCGTGAGTTGGAACTCCGCCGCCCTGGGCGCCCGGAACTCCAAGAACGCACGGCAGCGGCGAAGGAGGCGGTAGCGGCGGAGGTCGAACGGCTACGCTGTTTCGACTATAAGGCCTATACTGTTAGGTCCCTCGCAGAGGGGGACAGATCGAGCGCATTGCTGGCGTGGCTAGCTAATCCTACGCGCCAGACCTCTCTGACGATGGCCATGCGTACGGCGGATGGGACCGAAGTGCACACTCAGCCCGAGATCCTGAGCTGCTACCTGCACTACTATGAACGCTTGTACCGCAGTCGCTCTGCCAGAGACCCCGACCGGCTTGATGACTACCTACGACCCCTGGAGCTCCCAATGGTGGAACCTGATGTAGCGAAAGCCCTGGGTTCCGACATTGAACTGGGGGAGATTCGCAGCGCCATTAAAAAGATGGCGAGGAACAAGATCCCGGGTCTGGACTGCCTTCCGGTTGAATTTTATGCCGCTTATGCTGATCTCCTGGCACCGAGGTTGCTGATCGTTTACAGGGAGGCTAAGCGGCTTGGTCGGCTCCCTGGCTCGATGTGCGAGGCCCTAGTGGTTCCCCTCCTCAAGCCGGGAAGGGACTCGTCCGATCCGGCGTCCTACCGTCCTTTATCGATGTTGACGGTCGACTATAAAATACTGAGCAGCATCTTGGCATCGAGATTGCTGGGTCACATGAGCTCTCTGGTCCATGAGGACCAGGCTGGATTCATCCCCAAGCGAAACACGACCATGAACATCCGCAGGCTGTTCCGCTTGCTGGGAGAACCGCTCGTGGACGCCCCATGCCCGGTAGTCCTTTCGGTAGATTTGGAGAAGGCTTTTGACAGCCTGGAATGGGACTACCTGCGCACAGTATTACTCCGATTCGGCATCGGGGAGGGTTTCGTCAGATGGACCACGGTACTATATACCTCGGCGTCGGCCAGGGTACGGGCAGGCCCGCTGATCTCCTCTGAATATCCGGTGGAGAGAGGCACGAGTCAGGGTTGTTCATTATCCCCGCTTCTCTTCGCGTTAGCAGTGGAACCTCTGGCGCTGATGCTCCGGTCGGGAGCCCACTATAATGGCTTATGGACGACTTCGGGCCCACAGTACGTCTCGCTATATGCTGATGACCTGTTGCTCTTTCTTGAGGACCCGGTTGCTGCCCTGAATGGAGCTGCGACGGCGCTCACGGCGTTTGGGGAGGTCTCGGGCCTTTGGGTGAATTGGACTAAGACCTGTCTTTTCCCGGTTCGTAAGGGTACACCTAGCCCTGATATCAGTAGGGAGATTAGGTGGGAACCTGACTGCTTTAAGTACCTGGGGGTGTACGTCTACCACGAACCGTCAGACCTCTTGGATGGAAACATAGCTCGCAGCACTCGCGCGCTGCGTGGTAGCCTGGACTTCTGGGCTACTCTACCGCTCTCGGTAGCTGGACGGATCGCTTTGCTTAAAATGGTGGCGCTCCCTCGGTTGCTATATTATTTCCGGGCGCTGCCGATTTGGATCCTGCCAGCCACATTTCGACTGTTACGGTCAATGGTGGTCGGATTCCTCTGGGGTTCGGGCCGCCGATGAGTGGCCCTCAAGACCCTGACGAGGCCGAAGGCTGAGGGTGGGCTGGCGGTGCCGGACTTTGAAAAGTATTACTTGGCAGCGCAGCTGCAGACTTTCACCCAGGAGGTTGCCAGGGAATTCCGAGGCCCAGAAGATAGGAGGGGCACAGGGATAGCTAGGCATGTTCTCTCCTTCATAGCACTGCGACAGCGTTTGGCCTTACAGGACCTGACGCTTGAAGAGAAGACCGTTCGCTTGTGTTGGAACCGAGCCCACGCCCGGGGCCAGTTGCGGATACCGTATGCACCCGAAATACCTCTGGGCATGCTGACGGCCCTGCCTCATGGCGGTGATTGGTCACGATTGGCTGATTGGGAGGACGCGGGCCTACAGTTGGTGGGGGACCTTTACGAGGACGGGGCGCTTTTGCCCTTTCAGGAGCTCATTGATCGCTTCGAGGTTCCTCGCGGTGATTTTCTCTTGTACTCGGCCCTGGTCCGAGCGATTCAGGCACACTGGAAGCACGGGCAGGAGGAACCTCCTACTTCTCAGGTGTGCCAGTACGTTATGATGTCTGCAGGAACTGTTAAGGCGGTCACCTGCCTATACGGCAGACTGCTCAATGAGGGGTTGACCCCCCTCACTACCTTAAGGACCCGTTGGGAGGAAGACATAGGGAAGGAGATCCGGGAGACGACCTGGTCCCAACTCATGAGGCGGGCCTGGAAGGGCACGCGCCACGCCCGCTTTCAATTGGTCCATTACTACGTACTCCATAGGGCATATCTGACCCCGGCGAAGATCCAACAATATTTTGCCACGGACTCCGCGAGCTGCCCCAGGTGCCTGGCGCCCGATGCGGACCTTCTTCATATGTTGTGGTCCTGCCCGGGGCTATCCTCCTACTGGCTGGAAGTGGGGGATACCCTAGAGGAGGTAACGGGGAGATCCTTATCAGTTGATGCGGCAGTGGGGCTCCTGCACTGGTTCCCACATACCCCCAAAAATAAAATCACTAGTAAATTCATTGATCAGGGGCTTCCCCTTGCTAAACTGGAGGTGACCAGGAATTGGAAGGCACGGGGTGGTCCAACGGGGGCCCGATGGCACGGTGAACTCTTGAAATGGGCGGCGGGGGAAAGCACGCTGCGATACCAGTTAGCTAGGAGACAGCATAACGAGAAGGCGCAGGAGGCAGCGCTAGAATGGGAGACATTAGTGCAGGCCCTCAGAGATTATTGCGTTCCCAGCGATTCCGAAAGTGATGATGCAGCTCGCCCCGAGTCCCGATAGACGATTGCACTTTACATGTCTGCTGCTTTCCTCATGGGTCCTCTCACAGATCCTACTACGGCTGTTACCGTGCACTGATGGCGGGGTTGGGGGGGGTTTTGGTTTAGTTCATAGTGTTTTGAGGGAGGGGTTTTCTTTTGGTTTTCCTTGTAGGATGGTTTAGAAAAGCAGATGACGGGTAGTGGCTTATCCTGACCGGCTTCGTCTCCCTGTTGAGTCCCCATTGGACATCGCCGCCCGACCCTTGGGTTGTGGGCTAAATGGCTGTGTAATGGTTCATCCTGCTGGGGGACTGAGGGATGTAGTCTACTGATTTTGATAGAATTTATAATGCTGGTCGCTTTGTAAAAATTTACTGATTCCTGCAATAAAAATATATTTTAAAAAAATAAATAAATAAATAAATCATTCATGACATGGTCAGTGACATCACTGATGACATCACTGATGACATCTGTAATGACATCACTGATGACATCACTGATGACATCTTAAATGATATCACTGATGACATCACTGATGACATCTCATTTGACATTACTGATCACATCACTGATGATATCATTTATGTGGTAATACAATGAACATCTTCAGACTCTAATATAACCTTAGATACAATCAGTGTAAATAGACACTCACAGACTGTCACTCATCCATGGAGTTACTCACACACCTCATCAGTCATGCAAAGAATCAATCACACCTCCATTTTCTCAACTATACAGTTATACACATCTTACTTATTCAAACATGTACTAACACATATTTGCTCTCTTATACAATCCCTGATACATGTTCACAATGATCCATGCAGCCACTCACACATTCGCTGGCTCTTATGCACAGTTATTTATATATGTCAGCTCTCACATGTACTGCGTTTTACATAGGTACTTACTTTGACATGTAGCACTGAGAAATCCATTCAATCACCAATACACTCATGCAGACAGTCAACCACCCATACAGCTGTTTCCACATGCTCTTTTGAACCCATACATCTAGTGAATCAACTACTCACACATCTATGCACAGAGTCATACACCTCCCAGCCACCCACACACACACTCAGTCTCCCATACAAATACTTGGGCAAACAATCAATAACCCTTATAGTAACTCATATAGCTACTGATTAACACATGCAGCAGTTTACAGAACAACAGACATAATGATGCACAAATTAAGACAGTTTTGTCACTTACCCATGCACCCAGTGAGACACATTTAATCACTCACTCATACAGTCAGTCATGCACCTACTAAATCCTTCATCCAGACACTTATACATCCACTCAATCTTCAATATGTAAGACATATTTTAACACACAGTCACTGGATGATGTCATCAGTGATGTCACTGACCATGTCATGAATGATGTAATATGTGACATCATCAGCAGTGGATTGCGGGTGCGCGATATATAGTTATTGCATCTAACTATATATGCGACTTTCTATGGTTTTGTGCGAGTAAATTAAGGTTTTGTAAATGCTAATCCCTAACTATATATGGCCTAAAACCTATGGTTTTTTTCTGTGAATATATATATGTGTATATGTGTGCGTGTAGAGAGAGGTAGAGAAGTAGAGGTGTAGAGTTAGAGAGGTAGAGGTAGAGAGGTAGAGGTAGAGAGGTAGAGACTAGTAGAGAGAGAAGTAGAGAGAGGTAGAGAGTAGAGAGTGAGTAATAGAGAGTAGAGAGTGAGTAGTAGAGAGTAGTAGAGACAAGTAGAGAGAGTAGCAGAGAGTGAGTAGTAGCGAGTAGTAGAGTGAATAGTAGAGTGAATAGTAGAGAGTAGTAGAGAGTGAGTAGTAGAGAGTAAATAGTAGAGTGAGTAGTAGAGAGCAGTAGAGAGTGAGTAGTAGAGAGTAGTAAAGAGTGAGTAGTAGAGAGTAGTATAGAGTGAGTAGTAGAGAGTGAGTAGTAGAGAGTAGTAGAGAGTGAGTAGCAGAGAGAGCGAATAGTAGAGAGTAGTAGAGAGTGAGTAGTAGAGAGTAGTAGAGAGTGAGTAGTAGAGTGAGTAGTAGAGAGTAGTAGAGAGAGAGTAGTAGAGAGTAGTAGAGAGTGAGTAGCAGAGAGAGCAAATAGTAGAGAGTAGTAGAGAGTGAGTAGTAGAGAGTAGTAGAGAGTGAGTAGTAGAGTGAGTAGTAGAGAGTGAGAAGTAGAGAGTGAGTAGTAGAGAGTAGTAGAGAGTGAATAGTATAGAGTGAGTAGTAGAGAGAGAGTAGAAGAGAGTGAGTAGTAGAGAATAGAGAGTAGTAGATAGTGAGTAGTAGAGAGTAGTAGCTAGTGAGTAGGAGGGAGTGAGTAGTAGAGAAAGAGTAGTAGAGAGTAGTGGAGTAGTAGTAGTAGTAAAATCAAAGTTTATTTAGACAATAGTCTATAAACCATACACAAGACCATGGATCCACTTAGCAATAGAAAGTTTACATCATAGTTCATTTTTAACACTCAGTACACATTTAAAACCATAAAAGCACTAAATTGATATTTTCAATTTTTTTAAATCTTAATATCTTAAAATTTCCCAACTTCCTTGGTTGTCTCCTTTACAGCTTCTCTTATTGCGTTCAAAAATTTCCCCAACGCAATTGTGATATCTAAAAACGACAATTCAGTAAGGAGAACAACAGCCTCTGATCGTGTGTTTACCTTATACTTTAAAAATATTGGACGTAAAATCATTTTACGCACTGTTAAAATCCATGTACAGTCCAGTAATATATGTAAAATATCATTCTTCACACCTAGGCCACATTTACAAATACCATCAGGTTGGATCAGGGCTACTTTTAATTTACTATCGATCTTCCATGGATTTAAGCCTACCCGAACCTTCATGATTTCGTACATTAACCATTTACTGGGTAACACATCCAAATAAGGGAACCGGACCTCCTTTTCCCATTCATTCCTTACCCAGTTCACTGATTTTTTTCAACTTCAGGTACTCCAGATCTTGTGATCTGGAATATTCTTGCCCTCGGTCCCTAAGCATTTTCTTAGTAAAAACTAGGTCCAATAAGGGTTATTCGAGGGTCAACTTTAATTGTGCAGTTACTAGCTGAAGGGTTTTCCTCACTTCCCGTGCCCAATGTAAACTGCTTGCTTGTATTTCCTTTCTGCACCAAATTGACACCTTCTGTTCACCACCGGGCGTCTGGCGGTTCCAAAATCTTAGCAATGACATTTGTGTCTTTACCTCCCATGCCGTCAAGCCTACCTCCAATCTAATAGCTTGCAACATGGATCCATTAGGTAGGGATAACGGCATTTTAATTATCTTTCCGTCCTCCCGGTCCCAACCACTTTTACCACTCAGATAGAGCACTTCAGTGCCGTAGAGAACTTGTGGGGGTATCATAGCTTCAAAAACCTTTAGTAACGGTCTGTGAGACATGTCACCATAGTCCTTGTTAAATTTTTTCAATCCACAGACCGATGAGGCCGCCTTTGAAGTTTGTGCTGCCACGTGGGTATTCCACTTTGAAGCACTGTCAAACCAAAGGCCTAGATATTTGTATTCATTTACTACCTCTAATTTGTCTAAACCTAAAAACCATTTAAAAATTTTTACCCTCTTCCCGAAACATAGGATCTTTGTTTTCTCCATATTCACCGATAGAAACTTTTTGTCACAATATATTTTAAAAGCATTTAATTTCCTTTGGAGGCCCATCTCAGTTTGGTCCATGATCACTAGATCATCAGCATATGAAAGGCATGCAACTTTATTATTATTCATGCACGGGCTCGCACTCTTTTTTAACTTCCAAAACCACAGGAAGGTCTGATAGGAAGATTGAAAAGAGCAAGGGTGCCAAAACGCACCCTTGTCTCCTTTTTTATGCAGAGGCCTTATTATTGCACCCTTCCAGTTTGCAGGTATTAGCCCTTGCTCTAGTATTAAAGTAAACATTTTTGAGAAGAATTCCGCCCACCAAGGCTGGTTTGAATTTAATATCAGGGCCGGCATATCATCCGGGCCTGCCGCTCTAGTTAAATTTAAAGTCCTAATCATCCTAAGGATGTTTATTACTGAGCAATCATGTTTGAGATCCCCTACTAGATCTCTCCACTGCTTTGGTACCAAATTATCCGACAACCTCCCCGGGGCATACAATTTCTGAATAAACTCAGCCCATACATCTTCCTCTACTACACAGGTCATTGGTGCAATCAAGGGTTCCCTGGCTGACTGTATTAGCTTCCAGAATTGCCGTAGGTTCTCATTTTCAATGGATTCCAATAATTTGCCCCAGCAAGATTCTTTATGAATCCTTTTTACATTGCGGATTAACATATTATATTCTCTCTTTATTTTTATTAAGTTTTCCGCCTTTGCTTGTGTAAATGTTTTGCGTAGGCTATGCTCTTCTCTCCTAACTTCTCTTTTTTTCATTAAACAATCCTGATTAAACCATGTTCCTTTCTTACTTTGAGTATTTCCTTTCTTATTCTGTTCTTTTGCAGTGGGCCTTAGTTCTATACTTATACTTTCTACTACTTGTTCTATTTTTTCCACAAACCAGAATAGGTCTTGGCCCTTCAAACAACCTAGCTGAATCTTATGTTGCAGGCTTGCTAACTTCTCTATAGATTTTTCAGATAACCTAGTGGTCATCCGCTTCGGGGACTCTGTCTCTTGCCAGATAACTCTGTCGCAAACCATATATTGTGCTATTCCCAATTCTAACTTTATTAAATTGTGATCACTACATTCCATGAGCTTAATGTTAAAATCTTTCACTAACTCGAAATTCCATGCCGGCAAAAACACATAGTCTATTGGGCAATTATGTGTCCCATATTTCCATATTTAAAAGTTTTCTTTGCCGGGCGGTCATGAACTATCCTTCCATTTAAACAAAAGAAACTTTTATTTGATAAATAGTTGCCCAATTCCACCGCATCTGTGAAGGTTTGTGTTTCCATAAACTCTGCATTTTTTATATCATATGCATCTAGAATTTCTGAGTACCATTGATCCGACAATTTTGGATTTAGTTTATGGTTAAAATCTCCCATTAACACAATCAGGTCATTTCCATACATATCACAAAGTGCATCCATATCATTCTTAAAATGTAAACAATTCGACCCCATATTCCTGTGTTGAATTCCATTGCATATACACATTTAGGATCAGTATAAATTTATATTTCTTATCCGCAAGTGTGGTTTGGATTCTGCAGGCTAGAAGCCACTTACACTTTACAGATATCAAAATGGTTTTAGTTGTTAGGGTTGTTGATATCATTGTCAACAAGCCAACTGCGGGGCGCCCGGAGTTTGATTTTACAGCTGCACGGTGGACTTGTCGGAATCCTTCAACTATTTGGGGAACACCACAGAGCCAGGTCTCTTGTATACAAATAATTTCATTCTCTTTTGCAAGTTCTTTCACAGTTTCACGTTTTAGAAGTGTTCCCAATCCATTTATGTTCCAAGAGACCAATTGTATGCTCTGTGGCTGCCCCATTGCCTATTCTACATCACTTAAAGGCCCATTCACTACTGAAACTTCCCTGTAACTATATGAAGGTCCTGCTAAGCTGGAGGTGTTACTCCAATTCTTCCATGCCTCCAACATATCTGTATTGTTTATTACTATATTAAAATGTTCTCTCCCTTCCTCTATTTCCTCATCGGGGAGCCTCACCTGCCTCTTGCTTAAGCCCGCATGATACCTTAAGAAAGGTTTCTGCTGGGGCACCTTAAATACTGGCGCAAACTCTTCTTTGGACACTAGGCGAATCCCCTCTTTACGGATTTCTTGCTCTGCGTTTTCTTTTGCGGATGTCACCAAGCCCGAATAAAGGTGTACTTTGGTGACCTCCTTGCCCTCCCCAATTGTTTGGAATCCCACCTTTCTTAGATCTTGAGAGCCTATTCCATTTAAACTTGGGCAATGGGCAAAAACCTTGAGTAGGTGTGCTCTATTTAAATACCCACTCTTTTTAGATTTTTTGCCACCCCTTCCCAATTTTACGTGTTCAAAGTAAAGCCACTTATTCCCTCTATCAACCACTTCTTCTCACTTTGTAACACCTTGATAATATAGTGTATTTAAACTGGTTATCACTTTAGGGCTACTTTCCCGGTTTACATTACTTTTATTTTTGCTGGGGGGCTGCCGAGCCTGTGTCTTTGCTAATTTTGAGGTTACATGAATCTCCTTATCCTGTTGGGTTTGCTTCCTATTATACTTCTCTTTTTTTGCTGATAAGAAGGCCTCTTTCTCAAAATCAATACCTTTCTGAACCCTCGTCGTTTTATTCGATTGAGAATTGAGCTTATGTGTTACCTCTTCTAATGACTCCTTCCTCCCCTTTCCTTTTTTCATTGCTCTTAAATTGAACTTTCTTTGTGCCTCACTACCTGGACCTCTTATTCGTTTAGAGTGACCATAATGCATATATTCACCTCTCCTTTTTACCAACATTGGCCATTTTGACACATAAACTTCATGGCCATCAACGTGAGCTTCATCAACTTGGCTTACAAGTGGGATATCGGCTAATCTATCACCCCCCTCCCTCCCTTGACCCGTAGCCACCGGGTCTAAGACAGGTCTCAACATTGAAGGCATTTGGCCACTAATGCCCTGTAATTCTCCCTCAATTTTAGAGAGGTACGTTTTTTTACTTTTCAGGACATCGTGGTTTAGCATTGTTATTTCTAACAATCCTTGTAGCGATTTTTGCACCATTAACATCATTTCCAACATTGAAACTGCCGGGGATTCTGATACTTCCAAGTTTATATCCAGTGACCGATTTTCCCCATTTGTGTCATTGATTTTGTCCAGATCTTCCTGGTCATTGACTTCCCCCAAGACACTCCTTACAAGTCCAACTGGACAACTGTCTGGGTTATGGGCAGAATCGTCACCATGGTTACGGGCCTGACTATCTTCCTCTTTCCCTTCCACCACCTGGTTGGTTAATCATGGGGAGGAAGAAAGTCTCGGTGACATTATTATCCCCTTCTGCCCTGTCAAGGACAGGACTGATCGGTTAACCAAATCTATGGAGTCTACCAAATGACCATCGAATATTAGGGAGGATCCTTCTTTCCATGTTTCTTCCATTTCTTCCGTTTCTGTAGTTTCTATAGTCTTTGCAGGAGAAAAAACCCGTTTAAATGCTTCCCCACGAACTCCTTAATTGTACTAGATGCTATGCTCCCCTTACTTCCTCTGTGTTGTACTTCCTCGGGAGCCTTGGGAGTTTTTCCTTTTAATTTTTGGGGGCGTTTTGATTTTTCCTTTACCCTCCGGGGAGAAGGACTCTCCTGGGAAACCTGTTGATTATCTCCATTCAGTTCTGCCTTCTTTGTATTCCCTAATGTGCTTTTATTTTTCCGTGGCGCCATTTTACTCCCTCTGTTTTTCTCTCAACACTTCAAACAGAGTCAAATTTCTTAAATTATTAAATTAAAATAACTAATATTTCACTTACCTCTGTTGTGCCTACTTCTTGTGCTTGCGCTCTTGCCCATGCCCTTTTCTGTTTTTCTTTGTAGGGTTATCGCTTCTCTGTCCACTCAAGGCTTTACTTATTTAAGGTTATGTTTGAGGCTGAAAAGTCACTAGAAAAACTCACCCAAGCAAGCTCCTACTTCCTTGCCCCTAATTCCTTGCTTCCTTCCCCCCCTCCTCTACCTTCCGTTGTGCAAATGGGCTCAGGCAGAGGCGTGGGAGCTTTTGCTTGATTCTTAATTTTTAAACAAGATTCTGCCTGCCCGTGTCTGTGAATTCCCAAGACACTAGCAAGCCTCAGCAAATCCTTTGTGAAACAGCTGCGTGACTGGTGGAGGGTGTCTGGCACCGATTCTATAGTTAGTCACACACCCGGGCTCCGAGCTCCTCTTTACCTCGGTGCTTGTCTCGCTCATATGCTCACATCCAACCAAGCTCCTCCTTTGACCTTAGAGTTCGCTTCCTTAATTAGCCCGTTTGCTCTTCGCTATTTGCTTTCACTTATTACGGAGCTCTGCTCCTGCTCCGGTTTTCCACCTCTAGCGTTCAGCGTTCTGCGTCCGTTGGGCTCAAAGGGCACGCATGCGCTAACACACCTTCGGCAACAACAGAGGTCAGTACTAGGGGGCTCATTAGGATGGCGGACGGAAGTGCCTCCTCAGCCCCGGAGCATGCAGAACATACTATTCTTTGTCCGCCCGTCGCGGACACTCCGTCCGCCAGATCAGGATAGGAAATATTGGCCAAAAACCATCCGCGGCAGTAGATCACGGTCCGCCGCACAACTACACCCAACCACGCGGCGTACGTAACCAATCCAGAGACTCCGCCGTACGGACTGACGTCTTAGACCGTCCTCCAAATCAAGATGGCGGAAAATACACATAAAAGCGCTGCGGAAAAACAACCTGCTTGAACACTGCGGACGCCCCACAGCGACCATACCCACCACGAGCCGGTCGCCGACACTCTTCGCGATCCACCACGTCCTAGTCTTGGCCCACCATCGAGGAAGACGCAGGTAGGCAACAAACCGTTCGCTGTCTGGTGAGGAGTACCTGCAAGGACTGTGACATAGGGAGGGGGAAGTGACATGTCCCAGAAACCACTGATTCGTGTGGAGGGCAGCACCTGCAAGGGTCGAGACCTAGGTAGGGGGGAGTGACATGTATCTGAACCCACTGCCTTGAAGTAAATACAAATACACACCAGCATCACACACGCAAGAATGACTCCGACAACCCACGACACATGATTGACAAGTTTATTTACACATAATCGGGGTAACATCACAGTCTAGGCTCGAGCATGGGCATTGTGGACACCAGAGCAGGTCCATCAGAGGCAGTACATGAGAGGGCATACAGCAGTATCAGAACAGCCACAGGGCAGGTTAGACACCAGAGCAGGTACATCAGAGGCAGTACATGAGAGGGCATACAGCAGTATCAGAACAGCCACAGGGCAGTGTGGACACCAGAGCAGGTACATCAGAGGCAGTACATGAGAGGGCATGCAGCAGTATCAGAACAGCCACAGGGCAGTGTGGACACCAGAGCAGGTACATCAGAGGCAGTACTTGAGAGGGCATGCAGCAGTATCAGAACAGCCACAGGGCAGTGTGGACACCAGAGCAGGTCCATCAGAGGCAGTGCATGAGAGGGGCTAAGTGCACCAACAGTCCATGGCAAGGCACAGGTCCATCAGAGGCAGTACATGAGAGGGGCCAGGTGCACCAACAGTCCATGGCAAGGCACAGGTCCATCAGAGGCAGTACATGAGAGGGCATACAGCAGTATCAGAACAGCCACAGGGCAGTGTGGACACCAGAGCAGGTACATCAGAGGCAGTACATGAGAGGGCATACAGCAGTATCAGAACAGCCACAGGGCAGTGTGGACACCAGAGCAGGTACATCAGAGTCAGTACATGAGAGGGCATACAGCAGTATCAGAACAGCCACAGGGCAGTGTGGACACCAGAGCAGGTACATCAGAGGCAGTACATGAGAAGGGCTAAGTGCACCAACAGTCCATAGCAAGCACAGGTCCATCAGAGGCAGTACATGAGAGGGCATACAGCAGTTTCAGAACAGCCACAGGGCAGTGTGGACACCAGAGCAGGTACATCAGAGGCAGTACATGAGAGGGCATACAGCAGTATCAGAACAGCCACAGGGCAGTGTGGACACCAGAACAGATACATCAGAGGCAGTACATGAGAGGGCACAATGCAGTATCTGAGGCACCACAAGTACAAATCACAATTAACCCGTCCAAAGGTCCACAGCAGTGGAAGACTGTTTACAATGGACAATGTACACACCATGTCCAATGACATGTGAGTGAAGACAACAGCACCTTACATCACACTATCAGGTGGATTGCGTGAAGTACCCGCATCGGACAGACTGCCAGCACCAGAAACCGGAGTGTGACACACAGCCACAGATGTAGTGACTGACACTTGAGCCACAGACACAGACACACTGCCAGCACCTGATACAGGAGTCTGAGAAACAGCCACAGCCCGAGTGACAGACACATGGGCCACAGACCCAGATACACTGCCAGCACCACAAACCAGAGTTTGAGACACAGCCACAGCTCGAGTGACTGACACATGCGCCACAGACCCAGATACACTGCCAGCACCTGATACAGGAGTGTGAGACACAGCCACAGCCCGAGTGACTGACACATGGGCCATAGACCCAGATACACTGCCAGCACCTGATACAGGAGTGTGAGACACAGCCACAGCCCGAGTGACTGACACATGGGTCATAGACCCAGATACACTGCCAGCACCTGATACAGGAGTGTGAGACACAGCCAGAGCCCGAGTGACTGTCACATGGCCCATAGACCCAGATACACTGCCAGCACCTGATACAGGAGAGGGCTCAACTGATACAGTGCCACTACATGATGCATGACAGCAAACAACAGACACAGTGCCACTACCTGACACATGCGAGTTAACTGCAGCGGAGCCACTGGGACCACTGAAATGATGAGCCACAGGGCTGTATGGTCCAGGAGGCAGGGTGGCTCTGGGAGCGGGGGATAGTTGCAATTGGCCGACATCGGGTTGGGCATGTGTCAATGCTGTGTGTCTACGTTTCTTGGGGACATGTGACTGCACCCTGGACAGGACAGGACTGGAAAGTGGGCCGGACTGAGAAGAAATATCACCCACCATGGGAGGTGCATCTGCTGGCGGGGGAATGCTCTCTGGGGACGTGCTGGAGCCTGCTTGTCGTTTGCTGTGTGGCTGCCTTCTGGGCTCTGCAACATGTGTCATGGGGGATGCTACTACAGGGTCCACCTGCATCCGCTCCTGACAGGCCCTGATGGGAGTGGAGGTAAGGGGTGACTCCACTGCGAAAACATCAGTATTCCGTTTCCCAGAAAACAGCAGCCTCAGTGCATCAAGGGGTGATGTATGCCTGTCCTTGACAGCGCCACTGTCCATGGGAGATGCCTTGGCCCTTGGATGTTCCATTTCCGTAGGAGGAATGTTGTCTGTGGACCTTCCCTGTTCCCTGGATGGTGCCCTGTGCCAGGCAGCAGACTTGTCGTCTGTGGTGGACATATCCACAGAACACACCTTCACCCTGTGTGTGTGTCCCTGCCCCTGGGAGTGTCTGTGCTCTTCTTAGGTGCATTTGTCTTGTGACTGTCCTTGTCCCTGCCCTTGGTAGGAGCTCCTTCCTTCCTAGTCTCCCTGCCCTTGGGAGTGGGTCCTTCCTTCCTAGTCTCCCTGCCCTTGGGAGTGGGTCCTTCCTTCCTAGTCTCCCTGCCCTTGGGAGTGGGTCCTTCCTTCCTAGTCTCCCTGCCCTTGGGCGTGGGCCCTTCCTTCCTAGTCTCCCTGGCCTTGGGAGTGGGTCCTTCCTTCCTAGTCTCCCTGCCCTTGGGAGTGTCTCCTTCCTTCCTAGTCTCCCTGGCCTTGGGAGTGTCTCCTTCCTTCCTAGTCTCCCTGGCCTTGGGAGTGTATCCTTCCTTCCTAGTCTCCCTGCCCTTGGGAGTGTCTCCTTCCTTCCTAGTCTCCCTGTCCCTGGGAGTGTCCCTGCTCTCATGAGGTGCCTTCGTCTTCTGACTGTCCTTGTCCAAGGTAGTGTCCATGGAACTGGGAGTGAGACTTGCCTTGGGAGTACCTTGTGTGTGGGATGCCTGTGCAGCATGTGTAGCCATTACACCCAACCCCTCTTCTGGATCCCGTGTGTGTACTCCAGTGTATCTGACGTTGTCTTTGTGAACAGATTTTGCTGATTTTGGGGATGTTGTCTGAGCCCTCCGTGCCTTGACGTGCTGGCTGACGCTGCTTCTAGTGCAATAACCTGTATTAGAGTCCTGGTCAGAATATTCACTCCCCCCTGAGACATCCAGTGTTGTAGATGGTGGAACAGAAGTAGCACCCAGTCCATGCGACTGTACAATGGCAGACGACACACTGTTAGCCAATGACTGCACTGTCCTGTGTAGACCAGCCAGATCGCCATGCATACCTTCCATGAAAGCCAGCGTGTGCGCGACGTCTGATCCGGATGCATTGCCTCCAATCATCTCCTCCGTCTGTGGCTGAGTGCCCTCTGCCAAAGCTGAAATGCACAGGAAATGGGTGTAAGTCATGGGCACACTCACGTACAGTACAGCAACGGAATACCTAATGCCATTGCTGGCAAAGTACATCGATCCCCCAACCTGCACACGGGCCACCCCTACCAGTCATCCTCACAGGATATAAGTGGCGTTGGCCGTGCTACATGTACAGCATGCGGACAGGGCATGAGCAACTACATCTGCACACCAGTCTTGCCATGGGGTGACGGAGCACTACAGCATGTGCATCAACACTCAACTGCTTAGCGAGTGGCGTCTCAACCTGCGTCACCGGGAAGTGACATTTAACTGCGCCAATGTCACCAACATGCCATTGCAACGAGACAGACGATACACGGAAGTCACCAATGTGTCTGGCCAACAATACATGCATTGCACTCACAAGCAACATACACTGACAGTATACTCACCCCCACGTTGCTGTTCATCCACACGCAACCGCTTGGACAGGTCAGGATGCGTCACAGCAATGATACGGTGCATGAGAGGGGTCATTGAGCGTCGGGCCAGACGTGCCGTTCTTGGAATCATCCCTAGTGTCACTTACGCTACATTCTTGCTCAGCCTGGAAATGTCATCCCAGCGTTTGTGGCAGTGTGTATGTTGTCTATTGGACACCCCCACTGTTCGTACATCACGTGCAATGCTCCTCCACACATCCTTGCGAAGGTGCAGCTTGACCAACCATGATGGGAGACAAAAGGGTACAAGTCAGTGGACAGTTGGCCAGTCACACAGATAGGGGCAACACGTTTCTCTCAGAAGCCATGCACATTTCGACTCATGTGTTGGTCCCACATCACACCGCCAAGATTCCAGAGCCCAGGTGTCATGGACCACCTCATGCACACCAACTTGTCCCCCACTGCACTTACCACCTGTCCGGGTGCGCCGTACAGGCGTCCGTAGTTGCGGAGCACACCGTCCACGAGGACATCCAGCTCCGCGGCGGTGAAGGGACGAGACCAGATCTCTTTGACTCTCGACATGGCAAGGTCACGGAGTATGGCACTAGAGCGGCAGTCGGTGGTCAGCTCCGCAGCAGCAGGTGGAGGTGATGGTCACAGGCAGCAGTCGGTGGTGAGCTCCGCAGCAGCAGGTGGAGGTGATGGTCACAGGCAGCAGTCGGTGGTCAGCTCCGCAGCAGCAGGTGGAGGTGATGGTCACAGGCAGCAGTCGGTGGTCAGCTACGCAGCAGCAGGTGGAGGTGATGGTCACAGGCAGCAGTCAGTGGTCATTGTAGAATGTGCGCTTTTGCACATCACACATATATAGGGCCCTGTGGTCATGTCAGTGGCATACGGCGCCAGCCATTGGTCAGCCCTGGATGCGTGTTTGGAAATGGGCCAATTCTATTGGGCACACGCGGCCCTTGTTCACACCTCCGATTGGCTGCACGTGCACAGACCGTCACGGTCACACACCGGCACCTGCATGTGGAAGGTTCCGGGACGGATGCTTTATTTGCAACAATGTTCTATAACTGGCGCCAACATGGTGGGGCACGTATTCGGCGGGGGCGGTGCAGGCCAACACATCCATAAGCTGATGTCAATGGACATGGTAGGTCATGACCCCCCTTACAGTGACATTGCATCATCCAGCCTACACTGGCCGGCCCAGCACTGCCCAGGACCGCCATGCCGGCCATATCAACTACCGCTGTTTCAGGCCCCGTCCACTACCGCCGTGCCAGGCCCTGCCCAGGACCGCCGTGCCGGCCATGTCAACCACCGCCGTGGCAGGCCCCGCCAGGGCACTGCGGTAGCGGACGGGGCCTGAAACGGCGGTAGTTGACATGGCCGGCACGGCGGTCCTGGGCAGGGCCTGGCACGGCGGTAGTGGACGGGGCCTGAAACAGCGATAGTTGACATGGCCGGCACGGCGGTCCTGGGCAGGGCCTGGCACGGCGGTAGTGGATGGGGCCTGAAACTGCGATAGTTGACATGGCCGGCACGGCGGTCCTGGGCAGGGCCTGGCACGGTGGTAGTGGACGGGGCCTGAAACGGCGGTAGTTGGCATGGCCGGCAGGGCTGGGCTGGCCGGTGTAGGCTGGATGAGGCAATGTCACTGTAAGGGGGGTCATGACCTGCCATGTCCATTGATAGAACATTGTTGCAAATGAAGCATCTGTCCCGGAACCTTCCACATGCGGGTGCCGGTGTGTGACCGTGACGGACCGTGCACATGCAGACAATGGGAATGTGGAACGCGGGCCGCGTATGCCCAGTCGTAAACAGCGGAAGCAGTGCACCGCCATGGCGGGGTCAATGATTGCATCTTTGCTGATGATGCACCTTGTTCCATTGTCTGCAGCTGCCTGATGACGGTTGTGTGCGTGATTGCGTGACTCCACATGTCATGCTCTATCCCATGTGTGTCCATACCATGGCCATCGGTGTGCCACAAATGTGCATCACATGTGCATGTCGACATCGGGTATTTCCCTACACAAGTTTGTCGTACCTGACATCAACACAGTAGATCCCGGATGTATCGGCACATTCTGATTCAGTTGTCAGTGAGTGGTATATGTGAGATAATGACTATGGTGGGGGTTCACTTGTGTTCAGTGCATGTGTGTTGCCTATTGTGTCACCATGCATGTGATGTCCGTATGCCCACCATTATTGGTGTTGCCATTGGTGCATGATGAAATGGTGTGTGTATCTTTTCGTTTGTGTGCATGCACTTGCATGTGTGTTTGTGATGTTGCGCCTACACATGTGGGTCATGTCACATGTCTTGTTGGCAGTAATGTTGAGGAGAGACAAAGTGCATTGCACATGTTGCAACACATCATGTTGCTAGTGGCTGAACATAGTTGCTACATCAATCCATGTTGTGGTGACAATCAGAGATGTCACACATACGACAATTATACGCTGCATATTACGTGTTGGTAGAGTTCGTTGACATGTGAGTGAGTTGCACAGACATGCGTTGTATGTGAATTGACTTCCATTCCATCTACTCCCACACAGGAGGGCTCCAAATGTCCATCGCCCATACACTGTGCTGGAGGATATGGTGGACAAGGAGGTGATCAGGAAATTCAGGCTGGATCGACGTCAATTGATTGAGCTTGTGAACCAATTGTCTCCTCACATGCAGCCGCGAAAAACCTAACCAGGTTCCATTACACCCACGGCAAAGGTGATGGCGGCACTCCACTTTTTTGCTACAGGCACATTTCAGTACACAGTTGGACATGCCGGGGGGATGTCACAGGCCATGTTCAGCACGGTACTTCGGGATGTACTGACAGCCATGATGCTGTACAAGCATGACTACATTCATTTCCCAAAGGCGGCAGAGTTGGCAGCGGTCAAAGCAGACTTCTATGCACTGGGTCGATACCACACGTTGTGGGTTCCATTGATGGCACGCATATCGCGATCATTCCACCACGGGCACGTGGGCAGGTGTTTAGGAATCGGAAGCACTTTCATTCCCTCAACGTGCAGGTGGTGGGCCAGGCCGACAACATTATATCACATGTGTGTGTAAGATTTCCAGGCTCTGCACATGACGCCCACATCATGCGGAGCAGCATTGTCCCCCAACTGATGGCAAATCTGCGTCCGGCACAAGCGTGGCTTGTTGGTGAGTATGCTGTGGTGACAGGAGTGATATCTGTGTGGCATGGTGTGCCTACCAATTCAGGTTGTGATGTTTCTGTCTCTCTCTCTCTCTCTTCCACCAACATAGGTGACTCGGCTTACCCAAACAGGCCTTGGCTGCTGAGTCCCATACGCAATCCAACTACAGCGGGAGAAATGCGATACAATGATGCCCATGGAAGGACACATCGAGTGGTAGAACGTACATTTGGCCTCCTTAAGTCTAGGTTTCAGTGCCTGGATAAGACTGGAGGGGCCCTGCCTTACTCACCAGGCAAAGTATGCAAGATCGTGATTGCCTGCTGCATGCTCCACAACCTGGCTGTGCACAATAACATTGAACTGCTCTTGGACCCTGATGAACAGCAAGTTCCTCGCCCTCCCGACCCACCCATGTCGACTGATGAGGATAGTGGTGAGGAGGAAGGTGTGGACCAGAGGCGCCAGCTCATTGATCGCTACTTCCCTTGAATGTGAGTGTGCTCCTTTTGTGCTGCTTGTGTATGCCCTGTGTATGTTTGCTGGTGTTGTGTCATTGTGGTGTGCATCATCTATGCGTTCTGCAATGTGATGTATGCATGTGTGTGTGTGTGTGTGTTCATTTTTTGTACATGCAAGTCTCCATGATGTGTGTACTCTTATCCATTCCTGTTGTGATGCGTGTGGTTTGTGGAATGTTGCACTGCAGTGTGTTGTGATGAGTGTGAATCTGTTTCCTGACGTGTCTTTGCGGTTTCTATATTTCCCTAGGTCACTCCCGCCATGATTCTGTACCAGTTGGATCCCTGAACCTGGTAACGTCTGTTTCTGATGCAATCATGTGAATAAACATGGAGGCAACATATCATTAAGTGAGTAAGTGGTATTTATTTACAGATTGTGCATAGGTGCAGGTGCATATTTACAAATGAGTGAAGGGATAGGGGAGTGAGAGTTAAAGGTTATAGCAGATGAAATGTCCGTGCTGACACCACATAGGGTGGTGTCTGCCTAGTGCAGCTGGCCTGTGCCAGGTGGGACCGGATAGTTGGCAGGGTGAATGGCAGGCTCACGTACTGTTACAGTCATTGTCGGCTCCTCTTGGAGCGTGTGGAAGGAGCTTCCACACTGCTCTCGCCCGCTTCCAGCCTCGGACGGCCCCTCCGTCTTTGAGTCGGGACGGAGTCAGCTGGGGGCGCAGGCTGATCAGGTACCACATCCGTCGCCAGGGGCGCAGGTGGTGGTGGTGGTGGCGGTGGTGCCCGTGGCGTTGTTTGAGGTGGTGTGGGGAGGGTGGTGTTGGCGGCTATCCATGGCATCCACATGGTATTGTTCAGGGTAAATATGTCCACTAGTTGGCCAAGCCGCCTCTCAATGGCCCCCAACATTGCAGTGTTCTCAACAGAGTCCTGGTGGGCCCGGTCTGCCTGTGCCTGGCCACATTGATAGGTTTCCTGGACCCTGGCTAGTGCTTTCAGTGACTGTTGACGTCTTTGTGCACTGCTCCTGCCTGCCGGATGTGGCCTTGCATCTCTGCTTTGCCTCACACTCTCCCTGCGTGGCTGGGATGGCGCAGGCCCGGCGTCGGGCGGTGGGTTTGGCAGGGTGGCAGGGGCAGGAGTGGTAGTAGTGGTGGTGGTGGAGGTGGTGCTGGTGGTGGCTGTGCAGGTCACAGTGGCCGGTGTTGTGGGAATGGCAGAGGCCGTAGTAGTTGGTGCAGGTGTGACCTGGGAGCCAGATGGCCCTGGCTGCCTGCTTGTGCCCGCACCATCCTCAGCCCCGGAGGTGGCTGGCCAATTGTCTCCTGAGACTTCTGAGTGAGGCGAGTCTGGAGGCCGGGTGTTGATTCCAGCTGTCAGATTACGATCACCTGCAATACAAAAATGTGAGGATGAGTCATGTGACCATTACATGTTATTTTCATTTTGTTGACAATTCAGTCGGCACTGGCACTCACCCCACCCACCACCACCGCCATCCCTATGGACATGGGGGCCTGTTGGGAGTTGGACTAGTGACCTCTCACACACCCCACCCACCACCACCACCATCCCTATGGACATGGGGGCCTGTTGGGAGTTGTAGTGCCGTCCCCTCAAACACCCCACCCACCACCACCGCCATCCCTATGGACATGGGGGACTGTTGGGAGTTGTAGTGCCGTCCCCTCAAACACCCCACCCACCGCCATCCCTATGGACATGGGAGCCTGTTGCTGTCCCCTCAAACACCCCACCCACCACCACCGCCATCCCTATGGACATGGGGGCCTGTTGGGAGTTGGACTAGTGACCTCTCACACACCCCACCCACCACCACCGCCATCCCTATGGACATGGGGGCCTGTTGGGAGTTGTAGTGCAGTCCCCTCAAACACCCCACCCACCACCACCGCCATCCCTATGGACATGGGGGCCTGTTGGGAGTTGTAGTGCCGTCCCCTCAAACACCCCACCCACCACCACCGCCATCCCTATGGACATGGGGGCATGTTGGGAGTTGTAGTGCCGTCCCCTCAAACACCCCACCCACCACCACCGCCATCCCTATGGACATGGGGGCCTGTTGGGAGTTGTAGTGCCGTCCCCTCAAACACCCCACCCACCACCACCGCCATCCCTATGGACATGGGGGCCTGTTGGGAGTTGGACTAGTGACCTCTCACACACCCCACCCACCACCACTGCCATCCCTATGGACATGGGGGCCTGTTGGGAGTTGTAGTGCCGTCCCCTCAAACACCCCACCCACCACCACCGCCATCCCTATGGACATGGGGGCCTGTTGGGAGTTGTAGTGCTGTCCCCTCAAACACCCCACCCACCACCACCGCCATCCCTATGGACACGGGGGCCTTTTGGGAGTTGTAGTACCGTCCCCTCAAACACCACACCCACCACCACCGCCATCCCTATGGACACGGGGGCCTGTTGGGAGTTGTAGTGCCGTCCCCTCAAACACCCCACCCACCACCACTGCCATCCCTATGCACATGGGGGCCTGTTGGAGTGGTTTAGACGTTGGTGAGTATGTGGACTGCATGCATGGGTTGGTGTCTGGGAGATGTGTCTTCAGAGTTGTGTGAGGCACACCGTGTTGTTGTGCTCGTGGTGCTTGGTTTGTACTTACCAGCCTCTTCTCCATCCTCAAGTTCATCAAGGGTCTCAGGGTGCAGGATGCTTAGCACCTTGTCCTCCCACTCGGTGTATGGTAAGGGCTCCGAGGGGGTTCCACCGCCTGTGTGATTAGCCCGGAGGAAGTTCTTTGCTCTGATGGATTTCACTCGGGTCTTGAGGTCATGCCACCGCCTCTGAATCTCCTGCTTTGTCCTCGGGACGGTCCCAGATGCATTCACCCTGGTGACTATCCGGTCCCACATGCTGTTTTTTCCTGGCTATGCTGGTCTGCTGCACTAGGGCCCTGAATTAGTGGGGCTCTACACGTATTATCTCATCTACCATAACCTTTAACTCGGTGTCAGTGAATTTGGGGTTCTTTTTTGGTGCCATGGTGTGTGGTGCTCGGGGTGTGGTTTGAGTGAATAGGGAGGTGCAGGTGTGTGGTGTGTAGGAATGGTGTGGTGGGTCTTTGTGTAGTGGGTGTGTTTGGGTGTGGGTTATGTGTAAGATATCTGTGTTTGCTGTAAGTTAAGTGGTGTCTCCTGCTAGCAGCTATGCTGTGATGCAGAGGATTTGTGGAGTGGGTGTGAGTTATTTTATAGTCTGTGTCTTGGCCCTGTCTGAATGGTCATTGTCAGTCAGGTGCTTGGTGGATGTGTTGCCAGGTGTGCATTATGTGGTACTTGGGGGTGGGTCATTGTCTCTTGTGATTGGTTTAGATGTTTCAGGTGGGTGGTCGTTCATCTTCCTGTGTTTGGTGATAACGTCTGTCGCAATGTATGGCATCGGTTTGACTGTAGGAATGTTGTTTGTGTTAGCCTTCCGCTGGGGAGCACGGTTTCTCGTAGCATTGGTACCGCAGCGGACGTGGATCGCGGTGGCTACCGGGGTACTTGCAGAGTTATCCTAATTGCGGACACGGACACTACGCAGGTATCGCGGGGGAAGTGGATGTTCTAGCGGTCATGTGCGTACGCGGCGGTCGGTGTTCTTTTGGTTCCGTCCGCCTGCCACGGGCTCAGGTGTACTTCGATCGCCGCGGACGGGGATTGGTGTGCTCCGTCCGCCGCGATCGGTGTTTCAATCATATTTTATCCTAATCGCTATTGCGGTTTTTCCGCGGACAGGTCCGGAGTATCTTGCCACCTTCCTCGGCGGACGGAACACGTTTCCGTCCGCGATCCTAATCGACCCCTAGATCAGGACATTCAGTAGTAGGACATAGAAGAGAATGAGTAGTAGAGAATGAGTATTAGAGAGTAGTGGAGTAGTAGAGAGTAAGTAGTAGAGAGTAGTGGAGAATAGTCCAAAGTTTGGCACAGCACCACTTGCACAATTGAGGTAATTTCTTTACCGAGACGATAACACAGTTAAATCCCCTGTGAGGGAGTGTGTCTTCCACATTTATGATCATGTGACTTTTTACTTTATTTACTCTCACTTTAACATTGTTTATTGCCCGTGATGAAGGAGTGACTACAACTCCGAAACGCGTTGGACATCGTGCCTGAATAAATCTTTTTGCACTGTGATCATTGTGGCCACAGCTCCTTTGTTGGAAACTCCGCATGAATCCTGTGAGTTCTGACCCTGGTCACAGCGTGTTTGGTATAGAGGGGGTGGCTACCCCAGCCGTGTGCCCGCCAGATCTGAGGCTTGGGCCAGCCAAAGTTTGATGTTCTATTTAATTAGGAAAACCCTTGCCCGCCCCACGGCGCCGCATCGGAGAACGCCGTAAGCCGCGCAGAACCGGAATCGGAGCGGAACGAGGAAGTAAGGAGTGTGCTTCGCATATTACTGAAACTTGCACTACGCCACCGTAAAACGGTAAGCCTGGACATGGTTTTTTTTGTAATTGACGAATGCGGCGAAATACAACGGGGAACGGATTGCACCACTTGATCACATAAACAGTGAACGTGGTGTGTAACCAGTGCTTTTGAAGCGTCCTTTGAGCTCATGCTGGACGAATACTGTTAGTAACTAGACAGTATTATATTAATATTGTCAGACACGAGGAATGACAAACGGAAGCAAGCAGCTTCCAAGCTGTTTGACAAAATGATGCAGCAATCCACTACAGCCATGAAAACGACACAGGTTACAAAAGTGAGCACCCAAATAGACAAAAAACAACTCTGGGACTATCTTTGGAAAGTGCTCAAAAAAGAACAGTCCAAATGGTGGGAGGCGACAGCTTTGCAACACTACGTGGACTGCAACAGGATACCTAGGGGATTACGTATTTTCATGACCCCAACTTTACAACAACCTGACCCTGAAATGATTCACGAATGGATGGAAAATAACCACATGTGCTCACTCAACATGTTAAAAGTTCTTAGAAAATATGCTGAAAAAGAGAGTATCAAACTAACAGAAGAAAGTGAGGTCATTATACAAAAACTAAAGGAACTATATACAACTAGTGATTTTGACAGAGAAATGGATAAAATGAACAAAAGACTTGAAAAAATCGAGGAAGAAATCAAAATGAAAAAACTGAGCAAATTCGAAAGAGATGAAATTGATTATACCAATGGACAAATTTTGATCTTTGGGAAAAAGTTTGATAAATTAAGAGACGACAAAACCAACCCCAAAACCACACCAGCAGCAAATGAACAAGCAAGTACCTCAACGAGTCCTACAGTAACAAATTTATCATTGGCAAATACAGAGTCGCCAGGTCACATGGTTGATGGAAATTCCAGTTCAGTCACAATGGATGATTCAGAAAGGCTAAAAGCCCAAGTTTTAAAGGAATTCACACTAATGGCCAGAGAACGGGCAAACACACAGGCTACAAGTGGCAGCCCGGCAAGAGGTCATGGAAAAGGAGGAAGAGGAGGAAACAGAGCAAACTACTTGAATCCAATAGACAGCCCAGTGGGAACATGCACAAGGGGCCGCTTTGCCAAGAAGCAGTAAATGCCATGACTGTGGTAAACCTTTCAAATTTTTCTTTAAGTAAAGATCAATTTGATGTACTGTCCTTAGGTTTATCCTTTTGCCCAACGTCTGGTTTCAGTTATACAGACTCCAGAATTGATTTATTTCACTTCACTAGAAAGTTGAAGCTGAAGAAGTGGTTTAGTACTCAATCACACAGACAAAAATCTACTTGTATAACCAGTGACCAACCTAATTTACTTATAGAAGACATTACCATGTTACAGACTTTGCATGAATTAGCTGATGTGGAGGGTTGTAATGATGATCCATATGTCAATGTACTAAATACTGATCTTGTACTAAATGATGATGGCCATACCAGTTTCAAACCTAAATCAGTTTTTCTTCCTCAGATTAATTGTGATGCAATTAAATGTTTTGAAAGAGGATGATTGCTGAGTTCAAAAGACTCAACAAATGTAAACAACATGACCATTATATTCTAACACGCACACAAATAATAGCTTTAAATGAATTAGAGGCGAACAAAAAATTTGTCATTAAACAAAGTGACAAAGGGGGCAATGTGGTCATTTGGCCACTAGAAATGTACTTACAAGAGGGACTAGATCAACTATCAGATCACACAAGATACCATATCTCTTCTAAAATTGAGTATGATAGAGCCGTGACATGTATTTCCACAAAACTGATGGAGTGGAGATCAAGAGGCTTGCTGAGTAAGGATGAACATGCATTTCTGAATTGTAAATACCCAAAATTACCGGTGTTATATTTGCTCCCCAAACTCCACAAAAACGCCACAAAACCACCAGGGAGACCTATCATCTCATCATGTGGCAGTGCCTGGGAGTACACCTCAAAATATGTTGATTTTTTCATGCAACCTTTTGTGCAGGCAATCCCTTCGTTTGTGAAAGACACTACTGATTTCCTCTAACACATTGAAAAAATACAATGGCAAGATGATTTTTTTCTTATGGGCCTGGATGTATGCAGCTTGTATACATGTATTCCTCAAGATCTAGGAATTCAAGCATGTCGTACATTTTTCAAACACAGACCATTATCCTCACTTCTCCATACAGAGATGTTACTTGACATGGTTCAACTATGCCTAGGTAACAATTTCTTTCTCTTTGACAAGATCATTTACCAACAAATCCAGGGGACGGCGATGGGAACCTGCTTCGCCCCCAGTTTTGCAGGCTTATACCTCGGCTGGTGGGAGGAGCAGGTGGTGTACCAGTGTCATCTGTACAAAAACCACGCCGTCCTCTGGTTGAGGTACATAGACAACATTTTTTGTATTTGGAAAGGTACAGAAAATGAGGCACATTAATTTTTAACAAACCTCAATTCCAATGATTTAAACCTCAAATTTACTTATACAATTGACAAATCTTCCATAGAATTTCTGGATCTCAAACTTGAGATCAGAAACAACAAAATCTGCAGTTCCCTGTACAGGAAATCCACCTCAGGCAACAGTCTGCTATATGCAAACAGTTGCCATCCTCAAAGTCTCATACACAGTATCCCCTATGGGGAATTTCTGCGTGCACGCAGGAACTGCAGTACCAATGAGAAGTACGAATCTGAAAAACTTATAATGACTGAACGCTTCTTGGCAAGAGGTTACAACGCCAAACTTGTCAAAGATTGTAGTGACAAAACTGATACTCTTGACCGCAATGAAATTTTGCCGTCCAAGAATCTATCCCAAATGACAGAGGACAAAGCACCCATCGGATTCATCACCAAGTATAACACTCAGGCTTGGCAAGTTAGGAAAAGCCTCAAGAAATTCTGGGAAGTACTCAAAACTGATGAGGACCTGGAGGGGTATGTAGGAGAACATCCATCTGTAACATTCCGAAAACCCAAATCCTTACGTGACCAGTTATGTAACAACATGATTCACAGTCACAAAAGGGTGAACAATGTGAAAGGATTTTACACCTGTAATCAGTGTAAGGCTTGCAAATGTAGCTGCAATCTCAAGTCTATAAAATTTAACGACCAGGAAGTACCATTTAACATCGTTAAACATACCAAATGCAACACTGAGTTTGCTAAATACACACTGAAGTGTCCTTGTGGGAAGTACTACATTGGCAGTACTATTCACAAGGGCAAGAAACGAGTACTTGAACACCTGCGGGCCATCAATAAGAACGACAAAAACTATCCGGTGGCTTGACATTTTCAGGAATTTCACAAAAGCACACCTAATTTAGTAAAATTTGCAGTCATTGATTGCATACCCCCTAATATCAGAGGAGGGAACTGGTTAGCTGAATTGAGATGTCTAAAATCCAAGCTTATTATTTGTTTCAATACTTTGGCACCTAATGGTCCTAACAAGGACGAGGCATTGTCAGCACATTTAAATATCTAGTTGTCACATTGCTGCATTGTAAATGATATTTTCTGTATGATGTTGTTTTTTAAACTTGTTAACTTAGCACTTCATGCACTAAGTCACTTTCTTGGTTTTAATTCACGTTCGTCTCTGATTTTTTTACAGATGTACAATTGCTCTTCCTACTGTGAGGAATATATGAATACATCACATGTTCTTTAAAAAATGTCAGACTTGGTTAGCCACAATGGCTCAAATGGAAAGCCACAACATCACGAACAATTTTGATTGATGCCCACTAGGGCTATACAAACAGTATTTGATTTATTATATTTTGAAGCAATACATCCGCTTTATTAATCATATTATCATGAATTGGTGTTGTGGTAAATACGTCTATCCACGTCTCTAGATCACACAGTCGATTGCCCTTTGTTGTTTATTTTAAGCCCACTTGGGCAAGATAACCCTTACTTTTTGCATTACTGATCGAGTATGCACAGGCTGAGCACTTCTATTAACAGGGAGAGCATTACAGTGCTGAAATAGTTGCTGAGGCTACTACGCAAGCCGATAGCGCAAGGGAACTGTGAGCACATGATTTTTTAATTGTACGGGTCACGAGAGTTCGCGCCCCGAGTTTGGTTCTATTTTGTTTATAAATATGCCAGCATTCGATAATATGATTCATTTTGTTATTTAATGTTTGAAAACCCTGAAATAATTATTTGGGTGTGATTAAGATCGTATATGCAATGTTTACATTGTATTTCACGTTTAGATCCAATCACGTGACTAACTTTCTTTTGATTATCACCAACTTAGTAATGTATAATTTCTGACCCTACTACAATGTTTATCATGAAATACAGCATTGCAATGTACATGGAATGTTCAATTTAATTTCTTTCCTGAGACGATAACACAGTTAAATCCCCTGTGAGGGAGTCTGTCTTCCACATTTATGATCATGTGACTTTTTAGTTTATTTACTCTCACTTTAACAGTGTTTATTGCCCGTGATGAAGGAGTGACTACAACTCCGAAACGCGTTGGACATCGTGCCTAAATAAATCTTTTTGCACTGTGATAATTGTGGCCACAGCTCCTTTGTTGGAAACTCCGCGTGAATCGTGTGAGTTCTCACCCTGGTGACAGCATGTTTGGTATAGAGGGGGTGGCTACCCCAGCCGTGTGCCCGCCGGATCTGAGGCTTGGGTCAGTCAAACTTTGGTGTTCTATATACACATACATATATATAAATGCATATGCATATATATGCATATATATGTGTGTATATGTGTGCGTGTAGAGAGAGGTAGAGAGGTAGATGTAGAGGTAGAGACTAGTAGAGAGAGAAGTAGAGAGAGGTAGAGAGGTAGAGAGTAGAGAGTGGGTAAGAGAGAGTAGAGAGTGAGTAGTAGAGATTAGTAGAGAGCAGTAGAGAGAGTAGCAGAGAGTGAGTAGTAGAGAGTAGTAGAGTGAACAGTAGAGTGAACAGTAGAGAGTAGTAGAGAGTTAGTAGTAGAGAGTGAGTAGTAGAGAGTAAATAGTAGAGTGAGTAGTAGAGAGCAGTAGAGAGTGAGTAGTAGAGAGTAGTAAAGAGTGAGAAGTAGAGAGTAGTAGAGAGTGAGTAGTAGAGATTGAGTAGTAGAGAGTAGTAGAGAGTGAGTAGCAGAGAGAGAGTAGTAGAGAGGAGTAGAGAGTGAGTAGTAGAGTGAGTAGTAGAGAGTGAGTAGTAGAGAGTAGTAGAGAGAGAGTAGTAGAGAGTGAGTAGTAGAGAGTGAGAAGTAGAGAGTGAGTAGTAGAGAGTAGTAGAGAGTGAGTAGTAAAGAGTGAGAAGTAGAGAGAGAGTAGTAGAGAGTGAGTAGTAGAGAGTAGAGAGTAGTAGAGAGTGAGTAGTAGAGAGTAGTAGGTAGTGAGTAGGAGGGAGTGAGTAGTAGAGAGAGAGTAGTAGAGAGTAGTAGAGTAGTAGAGAATGAGTAGTAGAGAGTGAGTATTAGAGAGTAGTGGAGTAGGAGAGAGTAAGTAGTAGAGAGTAGTGGAGAATATTCCAAAGTTTGGCACAGCACCACTTGCACAATAAGTCCAATCAAATCATATCACTTAGAGTCCTTATTGAAGTGCTGAATCTTGGTGTATATTCAAATGCTTTTATTTTCCTTAAGTTTATGTACCACAGCCAGCCGAGGCGTTTCGTTCTGTACAACAGAACTTCTTCAGGGCGTTCTTATTTCCTTCAAGTTATGTCGGTATCCTGTTGTCATATAACTAGATATTTCTCCCAAATGTTAGACGAGACGTAAGTACATTCTTATTCAAAGTGACTAGGTATCAATTTTACCCACACAATTCGGGCAGACTTGAGTAATTTATAGCATCCTCAAAGTCTGTCTTTCAAAAATTCCAAAGTATAGGACATGATAATCCAAATCCAAATGTTTCTCAAGAAAAGTCATTTTCAATCGTTCGGAATATCGGCGTTTGGGCAGATATGACCCAGGGACCCCCAGTATGCAAGGGGAATTAGTCCCCCCTCTGCAAACGCCCCAGGGGGCTGCTTTGCAGAGAGGTGTAACAAGGGGCATAGCCTCATTACACCTCTGCAATGCAGCCCCCTGGCGCATACTGGAGGTTCCAGGTGGGCTAGTTGGCCCCCAGGGGCCCCCAGTATGCAAGGGGAATTAGTTTCCCCTCTTCAAACATGCACGGGGGCTGCGTTGCAGAGAGGTGTAAAAAGGGGCGTGGCTTCATTTCACCTCTCTGCAATGCAGTCCCCTGGCGCATACTGGAGATTCCTGGTGGGCTTTCAGGTCTTATATAAATAGGAATTAGCATTAAAAAAACTTTGAAATTCACTGAAAAAAACATAGGTTTCAGGCCCTATATAGTTAGGCATTAGCATTTAAAAACCTTGCAAAATCACTGAAAAATCCATAGGTTTCAGGCCCTATATAGTTAGGAATTAGAATTTAAAAAACCTTTAAAATTCACTCAAAAACCTATAAGTTTTAGGGTTGTTATAGTTAGCTGGACATTTCACTCATACAAAACCATTGAAATTGCTCCTATATAGTTAGTTGTACTAACTATATTTCGCGCACCCGCAATCCACTGCTGATGATGTCACATATTACATCATTCATGACATGGTCAGTGACATCACTGATGACATCTCAAATGACATCACTGATGACATCATCCACGTGACAATCAAATACACCTTTTCATACACTAGTAAAATCTTTCATCACTCTTTGTAAAATACAGAGTATCATACTTGAATCCATTGTTACAGCAATACAAGCATCTAAAAACCCACTCAGTGATTCATAGATGTATACACACATCTAATCACTTACCTGTAGATTCACTCATACATGCTGTCAATGAACAATAGAATACTATCAAAAATACTTATACACCTAAATCGACATTACACACCAGCACACATCCTATTCACATATGAAGTCATCCTACTCACTTATGCAAACAATGGATCATACTTACATATTTACTTAGCTACACACTTATAAAAACACAACTTCTTCTATTCATTTAGATAGTAAGTTATACTTAGTGAATTATAAAATCAATATTACAAGTATAAAGTTATCCATACAGTCACTCACACAATCATTGAGACTTATGTATACTTATTTTTATACAACAACTGACACATACACTGCCTTATATTTTTCGAGTTTGTTGGACATGTACCATTGAGAAATATATTTGCTCATCACCACACCCATAAAGAGATTCACTCACCCAAACTGTTAGAACATGTAATTTTAACTTCATATATCTACTGAATCAACTATTCACACATCTTTGGACAGTCACACCCCCCCCCCCCCACCGAACCACACACACTTTCACTCTCCCATACAAATACTCAGTTATCTAATCAATAACTAATATAGACTTTCAAATAGCTAGTAACCAACTGTAGAACAAGTTTACGCAACAACTGACAAAGTGATATATTTAGTGAGACACTATAAATTAGTCAAGTAAACAGCCAATTACACTGCTACTAAATCCTCCATTCAAATGTTTATTTATATATGTCCACTCATTCTTCAATGCAAATTGCTATATATATAATGCATATTTAAATAACGAAGCAAACCACATTCACTGGATGATGTCATGAGTGATGTCATCAGTGATGTCATTTGAGATGTCATCAGTGATGTCACTGACCATGTCATGAATGATCTAATATGTGACATCATCAGCAGTGCATTGCGGGTGCGTGAAATATAACTTTATAGGAGCAATGTCAATGGTTTTGTATGAGTGAAATGTCCAGCTAACTATAGCACCCCTAAAACTTATATTTTTTTGAGTGAATTTCAAAGGTTTTTTAAAAGCTAATTCCTAACTATATAAGGCCTGAAACCTATGTTATTTCAGTGAATATATATATATATATATATATATATATATATATATATATATATATATATATATATATATATATATATATATATATATATATATATTACCTACTGGCGGTCGCCAGTAGGTAGTTATAGTTAGGATAATTTTCAATGTTAAATCTCAACATTCTATTTTGAATAACTTTGGCGCCGGTTGACGAATCTGCCTGAAATTTTCAGGAAAATGGTCTCATGGCGGTCCGGTCCTTCCCTGAAAGTTTGGGGGGGATTCGTCAAGTGGGGGCCGAGATAAAAGGGGGGTCCCAAAACGCGTTTTCCCCATGTTAATTTCCATAGGGCGGTCGATTTCACTTTTAGCCCGAACGGCTGAATGGATTTCCACCAAACTTGGCAAAATTGTAGGGACTGGTAGCCCGATGTGCCTTTGCTATGTCTCAAGATATGTGCTCCAGTGGATTTTGAGTAATTTAGGTTCAAAAAAATATATATATCTATAGGCGCTCTCCCGTGCGCGCACGGGAGTGCGCTCCAGGCGCGACACGCGACTTGCGCGCAGGAAGCTGATTGGATCTCAGTTGTCTGTAAACATTCTAAACAGTGCGGAGCGGCCGCCATCTTGTGTCTCGGTAAAATCGAGACACAAGGGGTTTGAAAAAAAAAGGGGCAAATGACCATAAGGGGGAAGAGTAGACCCCCTCTGACCCCCTAGGTTTGATGTAGGGACTAAAATAGGGTCCTGCAGGGCATTAAAATTTTTTTTTCGTTTTGCGCGGGGATAGGCGCTCTCCCGTGCGCGCACGGGAGTGCGCTCCAGGCGCGACACGCGACTTGCGCGCAGGAAGCTGATTGGATCATAAGGGGGAAGAGTAGACCCCCTCTGACCCCCTAAATCCAGGACTATATTTATGAAGGCCTTGCGCTGTTAGTTTTGCGCTTCCTGTGCGTCAATTTTTGTGACGCACCAGCGGTGTAAAAAAATGCGCATTGTTATGCAATATTTAAAAAGTGACGCATCTATCTAGATGCGTCACTTTTTAAATATAGTGCAACGAGGTACATTTTATTACACTGCTGGTGTTATGCGTCACTTTTCTGTGCGCACTCCTTATGACGTTCCAGATGTGTCATATTTAATGTATGACGAATCATGTTGCAGATACAATATGGCGCAGAGTTTTAAAAAGTGACCCATGTACCTAGATGCGTCACTTTTTAAAAATAGCGTCAGGTATAATGTATGCAGAGGGGGTGTTCTCCCGCAAAAAGCTTTGTAATAGCGACGCAGTGAAATCTTTGAGATTTCACTGCGTCAGTTTTAGGATGCTGTTGCGTCAAAATCTTGTGCCTGCTTTACAGCAGGTGTTAGACTGAGGCAAGACCTTTCATATGCTGCTTTCCCCATTTGAAAGGACACATTACTGGAGTTGCGTCACTTTTGTGACGCACTCCAGCAATGCGTTACTTGGAATGTCATAAGGAGTGCGCACAGAAAAGTGACGCATTGCACCAGTAGTGTAAAAAAATGTGTTGCGTTGCGTTATATTTAAAAAGTGAGGTATCTAGGTAGATGGGTCACTTTTTAAAATCAAGCGCCACATTATATCTGCGTGAGGTATAATGCATGCAGAGGGGGTGTTCCCCCACAAAAAGCTTTGTAATAGCGACGCAGTGAAATGTTTGAGATTTCACTGCGTCACTTTTAGGATGCTGTTGCATCCTTTAAATATAGTGCAACGAGGCACATTTTATTACACTGCTGGTGTGATGCGTCACTTTTCTGTACACAGTCCTTATGACATTCCAGATGTGTCATATTTAATGTATGACGAATCATGTTGCAAGGAGTTACAGATACGTCAGTATTTCTGACATATGTGTAAACATAAAAGTGATGCGAGGCCGGCGCAAAATTTTGACGCAATAGCATCCTAAAAGTGACGCAGGGAAATCTCATAGATTTCAGTACGTTGTTATTACCAAGCTTTTTGCGAGGGATTGCCCCCTCTGCATACATTATACCTGATGCAGATACAATATGGCGCAGAGTTTTAAAAAGTGACCCATGTACCTAGATGCGTCACTTTTTAAAAAATAGTGTCAGGTATAATGCATGCAGAGGGGGTGTTCCTTGCAAAAAGCTTGGTAATAATGACGCAGTGCGTCACTTTTAGGATGCAGTTGCGCCAAAATCTTGCGCCTGCTTCACAGCAAACCTTTCACATGGTGCTTTTTCCATGTGAAAGGACACATTACTGGAGTTGCGTCACTTTTGTGACGCACTCCTGCAATGCGTTACTTTTGTGTTTACAGATATGTCAGAAATACTGACATATCTGTAACTCCTTGCGAATTGATTAGTCATATATTAAATATGACATATCTGGAATGTCATAAGGAGTGCGTCCAGATAAGTGACGCATCGCTATTTTCACGTAGCGATGCGTCACTTTTCAGAAATGAGGCCTCCAGTTTATTCACTGTGTCATAACTTTCTTTTCTAACACTCACCTTCTTTCAGTCCTCCTACTTCACTTCCTTTCACCTCTCATACCTTTCTGTTCTTTCTTACTCATTCTCCTTTCAATTATCAATGCACTATATTTCACTTACTCTTCATTTTTTAAGATTATAGCTCTTTGATGAGAATTGGAGGTAGTTCTGAAAAGAACTTTTGGTTTTCTTCTTTTAACTGAAGAGGAACAAAAACAGGGAATAGAAACTGCTCAACAGGAGCAAAAAGAAAAGAAAAAAATTAGGGGTGGGAAGGGCAGTGATGGTTCTCTAATGCCCGAACCATGAGCAGGACACTTTGCTCCCCATAGGTGAGGAGTTGATTGCAGTATCTGCATCTGACGACCCCATGGTTGAATGCAGGTTGGATGTTTGCTACCTGCCCCTGAGATTGTTCTCTTCCAGAAGAAGTTGCTCCTCCTGTTGATGTAGAGGCCCCACCTCTGGGAACCTCCTGTGCCAGAGCCCTGACACTTTCTCGGGCAAAATTCTGGGGGTGCCTGGTCTCCACATGGCGAATCATGGTGAAGTTGCCAAAAGAGTATTTTTTTTGGGGGTTACCCCGTGACAGGACCTTTTTGCAGATCCTGCACTCTACTTTTGGTGCATTCACCTTCTTCTGGTCTGCTGGAAATTTAAAGAATTTCCAGATGAAATGTCCCTTCACCTTTGGGGTAGGTGGCTCTTCATCAATGAAGTCATCTTCACTGCTGGATGATCTGGCAGCCATGATGAATCCAGGAATATGGAGCAGCAAAAAAGGCAGGTCTTTCAGTCACAAAAGTGAAAGAAGAAGTGAAGGAAATGGGTGGGGATTTCATTCATTGTAAAAAAAAACTGTTAGCAACCAATGAAAAGTGTTATTTTAGGGTCACATGACCCGACGCGCTTACGTTGCGCGCTCAGGTGCACTTCCGGGTGCGTTTACGCTGCGCGATCGTAGGCGCTTCCGGGGCGCACACGTGGCGCGATCGTAGGCGCTTTTGCGTGCGTTTAGGCGCCGCGCACGTAGGCGCTTCCGAGGGCACGTACGTTGCGCGCCGAAGTGACGTCATCAATCTTTAATAGAAATGCATAATCATTTTCCATATTAAAAAAAACAAATTTTATTTGTATGGTACGAAATGTTTTGCATTATTATTAACTTTTCATTC
The DNA here is from genome assembly GCF_964263255.1 of Lissotriton vulgaris. NCBI lineage: Eukaryota > Metazoa > Chordata > Amphibia > Caudata > Salamandridae > Lissotriton > Lissotriton vulgaris. The sequence continues at coordinate 1,152,029,628 of NC_141698.1, forward strand.
ATATTTTTTTTTCACGAACGACAGTTGCGCTCTGGGTGCGCTTTCAGATGAGCTCTCGGAGAAGCTTACAGGAGAGCTTAGCTGAAAGCTTCCAGGAGCGCGCACCCAGAGCGCAAAAGAAAAAAATTATAAAAAAAATGAATACTTAAAAAAAACAGCAAATTGTAAAAAAAAAAAAGGTTAGAAACTCGATATACAAAGGAATTAGCATTTAAAAAACCTATGAAATACACTGAAAAAACCATAGGTTTCACACCAGTTATAGTTAGGAATTAGCATTTTAAAAACCTATGAAATTCACTGAAAAAACCATAGGTTTCACACCAGTTATAGTTAGGAATTAGCATTTAAAAAACCTATTAAATTCACTGAAAAAACCATAGGTTTCACACCAGTTATAGTTAGCTGGAAATTTTACTGATATAAAACCATTGAAATTCCCACGTTATAGTTAGTCGGACTCACTATAACTTGCGCGTGCAATGCACTGCTGATGACATCACATATTACATCACTCATGACATGGTCAGTGACATCACTCATGACATCACTGATGACATCATCCTTGCGACAGAGTGACAGACCTCCTTTTAGTGTAATGTAACCCTTGAAACACATATTCAAAAATAGAAACTAATATTTTCAAAAAAGTGGATATACCCATACCAGTTACAACAACCAATTCAGTAATACCACCATCTAATACACATCCACTCATGTGTATGTATATGGGTTATTAGATATTTTTATTAGTATCAGTATGAGTGTCTATATGGTTTGGTGGGGGTATTACTTAGCACATAGATGCATGAGTGACTGACTCTTTGTTTGTATGTGTTTTGAAGACAGCATATGTACAGGACTGTATGGGTGGATGAGTGTCTATATGTGTTTGTTAGTGAGTGAATGACTGTCTCACTAGTGTCTTTATCAGTAACTACATATGTTTTAATCTGTGAGAGTAAGAGATTGTAAGAGTTCCTGTTTAAATAAGTATGTGTTTATATAAGTGATTGTTTAAGAGAATAAATATGTGTAATTTTAAATAGAAGTAAGGTGGAAGTGTGTGTATAACTCTATATTCAAATAAATGGATGTTCAATAGTTTATTTGCACGTGTGAATATGTGTGTGAGTAACTTTTGGATGAATGTCGGTGTGTAACAGGATGTATAGGTGTATCACTTCATATGATGAGTGAGTATATGTATGAGTGACTATATAGAACTGTTGGTGAATGAGTGGATGTGTATATAGATAGTGGAATTACTGAATTGCTTGTTGTAACTGATATAGGTATCTCCATTTTATTAAAAATTTCAGTTTCTATTTTTGAATATGTGTCTCAAGGGTTACATTATAGTGAAAGGAGGTCTGTCACTATGTCACAAGGATGGTGTCATGAGTGATGTCACTGACCATGTCATGAGTGATGTAATATGTGATGTCATCAGCAGTGCATTGCACGCGCAAGTTATAGTGAGTCCGACTAACTATAACGTGGGAATTTCAATGGTTTTATATCAGTAAAATTTCCAGCTAACTATAACTGGTGTGAAACCTATGGTTTTTTCAGTGAATTTAATAGGTTTTTTAAATGCTAATTCCTAACTATAACTGGTGTGAAACCTATGGTTTTTTCAGTGAATATATATATATTCACAGAAAAAACGATAGGTTATAGACCATATATAGTTAGGAATTAGCATTTACAAAACCTTGAAAATTCACTGAAGAAACCATAGGTTATAGACCATATATAGTTAGGAATTAGCATTTACAAAACCTTATTTTACTCACACAAAACCATTGAAATGCGCATATATAGTTAGTTGCACTAACTATATATCACGCACCCGCAATCCACTGCTGATCATGTCACATATTACATCATTCATGACATGGTCAGTGACATCACTGATGACATCTCAAATGACATCACTGATGACATCACTGATGACATCTCAAATGACATCACTGATGACATCACTGATGACATCTCAAATGACATCACTGATGACATCACTGATGACATCTCATTTGACATTACTGATCACATCACTGATGACATCATTCATGTGATTATACGATGAACCTCTTCAGACTCTAATATAACCTTAGATACACTCAGTGTAAACAGACACTCACAGACTGTCACTCATCCATGGAGTTACTCACACACCTAGTCAGTCATGCAAAGAATCAATCACACCTCCATTTCCTCAACTATACAGTTATACACACCTTACTTATTCAAACATATACTAACACATATTTACTCTCTTATACAATCCCTGATACAAGTTCACAATGATCCATACAGCCACTCACACATTCACTGGCTCTTATGCACAGTTATTTATATATGTCAACTCTCACATGTACTGTGTTTTACATATGTACTTACTTTGACATGTAGCACTGAGATATCCATTCACTCACCAATACACTCATGCACACAGTCAACCGCCCATACAGCTGTTTCCACATGCACCTTTGAACCCATACATCTAGTGAATCAACTGCTCACACATCTATGCACAGAGTCATACACCTCCCAGCCACCCACACACACACTCAGTCTCCCATACAAATACTTGGGCAACCAATCAATAACCCATATAGTTACTCATATAGCTACTGATCAACACATGCAGCAGTTTACAGAACAACAGACATAATGATGCACAAATTAAGACACTTTAGTCACTAACCCATGCACTCAATGAGGCACATTTAATCATTCACTCATACAGTCAGTCATGCACCTACTAAATCCTTCATCCAGACACTTATACATCCACACATTCTTCAATATGTAAGACATATTTTAACTTTACAGAAACATACAGTCACTGGATGTTGTCATCAGTGATGTCATCAGTGATGTCACTGACCATGTCATGAATGATGTAACATGTGACATGATCAGCAGTGGATTGCGGGTGCGCAATATATAGTTAGTGCAACTAACTATATATGCGAATTTCAATGGTTTTGTGACTAAAATAAGGTTTTGTAAATGCTAATTCCTAACTATATATGGTCTATAACCAATGGTTTTTTCAGAGAATTTTCAAGGTTTTGTAAATGCTAATTCCTAACTATATATGGTCTATAACCTATTGTTTTTTCAGTGAATTTCAATGGTTTTTTAATAGCAAATATCAAACGCTGTAAAATGTATTCTTCTTTTAAAGGAAAAATATATTTTATATGTATTTAATATAATTTTTTTATGTATAAAAATTTTGTGAGGGAACAAATTTATCAACTATCATGCTGAAGAACAGTGTGGGGAAAAAAAAAACAAAGAGGAGGACTAAGAGGAAAGAACAATCAGTTCAAAAATACAATTGCTTTAAAGCATGAAGTGCTTTTCCACACATTTACATTTAAATAACCCATATTAGAACATACAAAATATCTACAGAGGAGACGGTGTACATTGAATTTTAGACTCTTCATTGGTACCTACATGTAGGTACTTACATCACCCACACAACACAACAGCTCTATTCAGAGCTACCCTACCTCAAAGCACTCTAAAATATTATTTTACTATTTCCCTTGGTTTTCCCCTTGTTACGCTTTCCGGAACGCTACCCGGTGCGCAGACCGGGCATTAACCGTGCGAAAATTTGAAAAAAAAATGTTGTTTTTTTTACATATATGGGCCTCCACAGCCACATCAGAAAACCTAGGGGGTCAGGATATGTCTCCCGTGCCCCCTTATACCCATTCCCAACATTGTTTATCCTCCATCTTGTGACTAAATTCGTCCGAAACACAAGATGGCGGACTCCCGTTACGCTACCGGTGAGGTAACCGGTTCACGTACCTGGTAGCGCTTCCACCGCGAAACATCGAAAAAAAATGTATTTTATTTTTTTGCCCCGTGGGGCCCTTTAATAGCCCCCACATCAATCCTAGGGGATCAGGAGGGGTCGACCTTGCCCCCTTTCATTCATTTCCCCCTTTGTTTATTTTCACCTCTTGTCTCTCGATCCTACCAAGAGACAAGATGGCGGCCGCTCCGGACTGTTTAGAATGTTGACAGTCACCGGAGAGCCAATCCGCTTCTCCTCGCGAAGTTCATTTACGCGTCTGGTACGCGAACCGGGGAGCTAACCGGGACGCTGTCACAGATATATATATTTTTTGAACGTTAATTTCTCAAAATCCACTGGAGCACATATCTTGAGACCTATCAAAGGCACATCGGGCAAACAGTCTCTACAATTTTGCCAAGTTTCATAGAAATCCATTCAGCCGTTCGAGCTAAAAGTGAGTACAACCGCCCTATGGAAAACTCAATGTTAAAAACACGTTGTAAGACCCCCCTTTTTTCTCAGCCCCTGCTTGACGAAACCCCCCCAAACTTTCAGGGGACGCTCAGAAACAAAATGTGCCATTTTCCTGACAATTTCAGCCAATTCCGTCCATCAACGCCAAAGTTATTCAACATAGAATTTTCAGAAATCCCTATTCAAAAAAATCCTAACTATATATACCTACTGGCGACCGCCAATAGGTAATATATATATATATATATGTTACCTACTGGCGGTCGCCAGTAGGTATATATAGTTAGGATTTTTTCTCTATGGGATTTTTGAAAATTCTATGTCTAATAACTTTGGCGTTTGTGGACGGAATTGGCTGAAATTTTCAGGAAAATGGAACATTTTGTTTCTGAGCAGCCCCTGACAATTTGGGAGGGTTTCATCAAGGGGGGGCGAGAAAAAAGGGGGGTCCCAAGATGCGTTTTTCCCATGTTAATTTCCATAGGGCGGTTGGCCTCACTTTTAGCTCGAACGGCTAAATGGATTTGCACGAAACTTGGCAAAATTGTAGGGACTGTTAGCCCGATGTGCCTTTGCTAGGTCTCAATATATGTGCTCCATTGGATTTTGAGTAATTTAGGTTCAAAAAAAGATATATATCTGGGCGGAGCCTAACCAAACATCTGATCTCATTGGCTGTCAGCACTTCATCCAAGAAGTGTTGGCAGCCATCTTGGGACCAATATACATGATAGCACCTCATTAAAAAGCATTGTAGTTAATAGAGGGTTTTAGGACTTTAGTTACATTATAAATCATTTGTTGATGGTACCATACTCGTTTTAGGAATTGTGGTGGGTTCTAAGGTGATTTTACCATGTGAAAAACCTTCTGCTGTGATATCATGAATATTGTTTGAAAGAAAACTAATATCTCATGATTTTCCCACAGTGGTTTGGAAGGGGATCTATAAGCTAAACTGAAAGCATATTTTCTGTAAATTCACATTATCTTTCTCAGTCATGTGAAAATGAAGTCTGACATTCTCAGTAAAACATGTACATCCAACAAGGACAGAGACTGTCAGTTGATTCCTTTGTGTTCTACTGCAGCCTCCTAGAGTGTTCGAAAGAACAACTAGAGCGCTAACAGTCCTACTTATTACAAAGGTATGGCACACCTGAAGCCATCTTGATTGGAATAAAGTGGAAACTCTTAAAACATTTAATTTAAAAAGAAACAACATTAGGGGGTATATTTTGCCATAGAAAGTATGATTAGTGCTGCAGAATGAAAAATTAGGGCACATTTTGAGTGACTTCTCAAATCCTTTTCTATTTGATTAAAACATTCTGACATGCAGTCTCCCAAAATGGCCACCAGAGACAAAAGAGCCCAAATGTAGCCCAAATATCACCAAGATGTAGCCCAAGTATAGCCCAATGACAGAATGTCCCAGAGTGTTCTAAAGAACAACTAGAGGGCTAACAGTCCTGCTTATTACAAAGGTATAGTACACCTGGAGCCATCGTGATGGGAATAAAGTGGTAACTCTTAAAACATTTAATTTAAAAAGGAACAAAATGAGGGGGTATATTATGCAATAGAAGGTATTATTAGTGCTGCAGAAAGAAAAATGAGGGCACATTTTGAGTGACTTTTCAATTCCTCTTCTATTTCATAAAAAAATTCTGACATGCAGTCTCCCAAAATGGCCACCAGAGACAAAAGAGCCCAAATGTAGCCCAAATATCACCCAGATGTAGCCCAAGTATAGCCCAATGACAGAATGTCCCAGAGTGTTCTAAAGAACAACTAGAGCGCTAACAGTCCTACTTATTACAAAGGTATGGCACAATTGAAGCCATCTTGATTGGAATAAAGTGGTAACTCTTAAAACATTTAATTTAAAAAGGAACAAAATGAGGGGGTATATTTTGTCATATGAATTATGATTAGTGCTGCAGAAAGAAAAATTAGGGTACATTTTGAGTGACTTCTCAAACCCTCTTCAATTTCATTAAAACATTCTGACATACAGTCTCCCAAGATGGCCACCAGAGACAAAAGAGCCTAAATGTAGCTCAAATATCACCTAGATGTACCCCAAGTATAGCCCAATGACAGAATGTCCCAGAGTGTTCTAAAGAACAACTAGAGCGCTAACAGTCTTACTTATGACAAAAGTATGGCACACCAGAAGCCATCTTGATTGGAATGAAGTGGTAAGTCTGAAAACACTCAATTTAAAAAGGAACAACATGAGCGGGTTAATTTTGCCATAGAAAGTATGATTAGTGCTTAAGAAAGAAAAATTAGGGATCATTTTGAGTGACTTCTCAAATCCTCTTCTATTTCATTAAAAAAATTGTGACATGCAGACTGAAACATGCACTTTGAATACCAGCAGCAGACGTCCCTGGTGAGCAGTAGCTTTACTACAGTGATCTAATGTGCAACTAGAGTGCTAACATTCAGAATTTATGGCAAATGTGTGACACATCTGAATGCATGTGGAAACAGCTGTATGGGCGGTTGACTGTGTGCTTTAGTGTATTGGTGAGTGAATGGATATCTCAGTGCTACATGTCAAAGTAAGTACATATGTAAAACACAGTACATGTGAGAGTTGACATATATAAATAACTGTGCATAAGAGCCAGTGAATGTGTGAGTGGCTGTATGGATCATTGTGAACTTGTATCAGGGATTGTATAAGAGAGTAAATATGTGTTAGTATATGTTTGAATAGGTAAAGTTTGTATAACTGTATAGTTGAGGAAATGGAGGTGTGATTGATTCTTTGCATGACTGACTAGGTGTGTGAGTAACTCCATGGATGAGTGACAGTCTGTGAGTGTCTGTTTACACTGATTGTATCTAAGGTTATATTAGAGTCTGAAGAGGTTCATCGTATTATCACATCAGTGATGTCATTTGAGATGTTATCAGTGATGTCATTTGAGATGTCATCAGTGATGTCATCAGTGATGTCACTGACCATGTCATGAATGATGTAATATGTGACATCATCAGCAGTGGATTGCGGGTGCGCGATATATAGTTAGTGCAACTAACTATATATGGAATTTCAATGGTTTTGTGTGAGTAAAATAAGGTTTTGTAAATGCGAATTCCTAACTATATATGGTCTATAACCTATGTTTTTTTCTGTGAATATATATATATATATATATATTCAATGAAAAAACCATAGGTTATAGACCATATATAGTTAGGGATTTGCATTTACAAAACCTTATTTTACTCGCATAAAACCATTGAAATTCCATATATAGTTAGTTGCGCTAACTATATATCGCGCACCCGCAATCCACTGCTGATGATGTCACATATTACATCATTCATGACATGGTCAGTGACATCACTGATGACATCACTGATGACATATCAAATGACATCACTGATGACATCACTGATGACAACATCCATGACATCACTGATGACATCTCATTTGACATTACTGATCACATCACTGATGATATCATTCATGTGATAATACGATGAACCTCTTCAGACTCTAATATAACCTTAGATACAATCAGTGTAAACAGACACTCACAGACTGTCACTCATCCATGGAGTTACTCACACACCTAGTCAGTCATGCAAAGAATCAATCATACCTCCATTTCCTCAACTATACAGTTATACAAACTTTACTTATTTAAACATATACTAACACATATTTACTCTCTTATACAATCCCTGATACAAGTTCACAATGATCCATACAGCCACTCACACATTCACTGGCTCTTATGCACAGTTATTTATATATGTCAACTCTCACATGTACTGTGTTTTAAATATGTACTTACTTTGACATGTAGCACTGAGATATCCATTCACTCACCAATACACTCATGCACACAGTCAACCGCCCATACAGCTGTTTCCACATGCACTTTTGAACCCATACATCTAGTGTATCAACTGCTCACACATCTATGCACAGAGTCATACACCTCCCAGCCACCCACACACACACTCAGTCTCCCATACAAATACTTGGGCAACCAATCAATAATCCATATAGTTACTCATATAGCTACTGATCAACACATGCAGCAGTTTACAGAACAACAGACATAATGATGCACAAATTAAGACAGTTTAGTCACTAACCCATGCACTAAGTGAGACACATTTAATCACTCACTCATACAGTCAGTCATGCACCTACTAAATCCTTCATCCAGACACTTATACATCCACTCATTCTTCAATATGTAAGACATATTTTAACTTCACAGAAACATACAGTCACTGGATGTTGTCATCAGTGATGTCATCAGTGATGTCACTGACCATGTCATGAATGATGTAATATGTGACATCATCAGCAGTGGATTGCGGGTGCGCGATATATAGTTAGCGCAACTAACTATATATGGAATTTCAATGGTTTTATGCGAGTAAAATAAGGTTTTGTAAATGCAAATCCCTAACTATATATGGTCTATAACCTATGGTTTTTTCATTGAATTTCAATGGTTTTTTAAATGCAAATTTCTAAATATATATGGTCTATAACCTATGGTTTTTTCTGTGAATTTCATTGGTTTTTAAAAGCTAACATCTGTAGCTGTAAAATGTATTCTTCTTTAAATCCCAAAATATATTTAGATGTTTATTGATAATTTTTTTTTTAATATTTTTTTTCTTCGCTTCTAGTTCGCGAACCGGGAAGCTTTCCGTTAGCTCATCTTGATGCCGCGATCTAGTCCGCGAACCGGTCAACGTTACGTTAGCGGAACTGTGACGCGTCGCGGAAGTGCGACGTATCGCGTAATGCGTCTAATGACGCGCCGCGTTAGCGCTCCCGGAAGTGCTCCGGACCGCGAACCGGAAGCGATCTGGAACGCGGCGCGCGCCGCGTAACGTAAGCGGAACAGGTCATGTGACTTGTTTATCAAATTTTTCATTGGTTCATTTCACTTTTGGTTTCCAAATGATGTATGACTAGGTCATGTGACCTAAAAATAACACTTTTCATTGGTTCAGAACTTTTGCTTTCCCCAAATCATGTAAACCCCTCCTTATTTCCTCACTCTGACTTTCATCTTGGTGAGAGAAAGACCATTTAGCTAGAATTGAACAATGGCTTCTGTACTTGCTGCAGCTGGTGGAACCCCACCACCACCTCCACCTCCTCATAAGAAGAGAGGACCACCTAGTCAATTTATCACTAACAGAGAGGAGGAAGAGGAGGAAGAAGAAGAAGAGGACAGAGAGGAACAACAATTTGTCGAAGAGTTGCCCCGGGTTTCAAAGCGAAAAACAAGTTTCATCTGGCAGTTTTTCTCCATCCCTCCTGGATCAAAGAAGGTGAATGCTAAATATGCCACCTGCCTCATCTGTGATTACAGATTGTCGAGAGGCACAGACAAAAAATACAGTATGGGCAACTATACGATGCATCGACACATGAGCAGGTGGCATCCCTTAAACTACAGCCGGGCTGAGTTAAGGGATCTTCAAGACAATCCCACGACAACTCCTGTGGCCAGATCTACCTTCACAATGTCTTTGACGGGAAGAGAGGCACAAGAAACTGTGCCAAACATTCAACCCAACTTCCAGCATATGAAGTTAACTTGTATATACTGTGGTGGTATGCTGTCGTATGGCAACATGAGCATCAACCTGATGAACATGGCGTTCGAAAATCATAAATGCCCTAATGCACCCAAGAAGTAATTTTTTTTTTTGCTCCAGTTGAGCCGTTTTCAATGCCTGTTTTTTGTTGTCTCCCCTCAATAAAAAACACAAAAAAAAACATAAAACAGTTCTAAAAATACAAAAAAATCAAAAAATGTTCAAAAAAAAAAAAAAAAAAAAAAACAACAAAAACAAAAAAAACAGTTCTTTTCAGAACTACCTCCCCTTTCAAACAAAATTGCTAGAATGTTTATCACTCTGGCAAGCTCTATTTCTTTTGGTTCGCTTCAAGTTCGCTGACCGGTTCGCGAACTTTAAGCGAACTAAAAAAATATTTTTTTAAAAAAAAGAAGAGTTAGTATAAGGGAAGTAAACAGAGAATAATGTAAAAAGAAAGACAGCTATAGAGAGTAAATGAGAGATACTGTCAATGACATCATCAGCAGTGCATTGCGGGTAAAAAGAGTAGAAAACATTTACCTTATAATTCTTGTTACCTTTTTTAAATATTTTTTCATACTTTCAATCTGTAAAACAAAGAACAAACATTTCCAAAAATATTAAAACATGTATTTAAAAATTAGAAAAGACAAGGGAAAAGGTTCAAAAACAAACAGTTTTTCAACAACTTTGACATTTACAGAAGTCTCTGCTTCTCTACGTCCCCTACACAATCCTAAAGATATATATTCAAAAGAAACTGTATCTTGATGTTGATGAACTCAGGCCTATTTTGGAACATGATGTTTTTCTTGCACTGCTAATGTCTCACAATAGTGATGCAATAGCAGCGCAAAAAAGATGTAAAGCCATCATAAAATTGTGTCTAACATTGTAAATGCTTGATTTAGGATGCAAATAAGATGTGTGCTTTCAAGAGCTTTCTTTGAGGTGAGGCCTCTTTTCTTTTTTTTAAAAAAATACTACCCAGAAGTACAGCACTGAAAGCATTAAAATTGATATTTACAGAACTCAGCTTACCCATATGTACCTCACATTTCTAAATGTATATCATAAGGACAAAAAGCATAACATTAATTATACATGTTAAATGGTTTCTTTTTGCTGTTCTCAGAATGTATCAAATTTCACTTAAATCAGTGACTTGAAGGTATTCATCATGTAACAGCGGGGAAAAAAAAACACAATCAAAATGACTGTGTTTAAAAAACCCATACAACCTAAGAAATCTGATTTCAAAACTCCTTAAAATTAACTTACTTTCAATGACGTCGAACGATCTCCTATGAACAGCATCCACTCTGTTGTGCTACAAATATTTTCAGCCCGCCACTTTCTGAAAGAAAACCTCCATCGATACGTAAAATATGTTACATAGAAAAAAAGACTTCTCTCATTATATCAGATGTTTCCACTAGGCCAAATCATGTTGCCGCGATTCGCAAGTCTTGTTATTCTTCCAATCAAATCCCGACATTTTCTATTTTCGCAACTTTCAAAAATAAAATATTTGAGATTATTTTCACAATCCTGGACTACTAATAACTTACTCTTCTTTGTCACTCATGTTCTCCTTTTCCTATGACACTGATACTGCTTACTATGAAGCAGACTTACTTGCATCAGGTTTATATAGTTGGATTTTTAATCTAGACAGCATTGCAGACTTACATTCCCTCTACTTAAAATTTTGGTTTTAAAAACACCAGGTAAGAATTTTTAAGGTCAAACGGCAATTTTTTTTTGAACGTTACAACGGAATCATTACAGAATGACCAGCCGTTTCCAGACTTTAAGTAAGCTGTATAATGTCCTGATGTTGTTGATGGACCATCGTGATAGATAATTGCTACAGTAACAAAAGTCCTCCCTGATATGGACAGCTGAGAAGCCACAAATTTTTTTATTAAAGTTGACAATTTTGATCCATCAGGCCTACAACGTTGGATCATTAAAATGACATACTGGCCATATCTACGTATAAATAATGTTGACATCATATCACATTTACATTGGCTACACTCCATGTTGTGATCCGCTGCATTTACTAGCTTATTAAAGGACACTGATTTACTGTCTGGCAAAGTTAAATATATAAATCTTTCTGAGTCTACACTAGTAGTACTTGATACCATACAGTTCTCGCAGTCATGCTGCCATTGATAAGAAAGCCCAAACAGGTGATCTACATCTACACCCTCATCTTGCAATACATCAAGCATATACATTAAAAACTCCTGACAATCTTGCTGATTATTTTCAGAGAAGTCTGTTTGACCTGAACATTCATCTAACAGATAACGAACTTCAGACACACTTTCTACTTTTGTTCGATCAGTGCTACATTTCTCTAACACAGAATTCAACAAGCAGCATAAACTTTGTTCAGAATTCAACAGAATCTGTTCTTTTAAACTCTCTAGTGAAAAGAGAACATTAACCACTACATTTGCATAGCAGTTGACACCAGAACTGTTTTCAAATTGAAAACCAACAATATCTTCAACAGAATCCACTTTCTTTCTGCTAACAACTTTCGGTTCATTGACTTTTAGTCTTTTTGCAACAACCTCCCTACTGTTACTGATATTTCTACGTTTCTGGCCTACCACACGTTTCTCAAACAAAGGATATTGAGGCAAATGTGGCGCATACTCTCTTCTTAACCTATTGTATTCCTTAACACAATCTAGATCCGCACAAATGTTTGTGACATCACAGTCAATCAAGTACAATCCCGATAAAGTTCTAACTCGTGACAATGCCACATATGCCATACCCTCCTTGAACACAGAACTGCCAATATTCACCAATGCACAGTCTACACTTAAACCTTGCGATTTATGGATTGTCACCGCATATGCCAAGCAAACAGGAAACTGTTTACGGCGAACATATAAGTCTTTAACAAGCAAAAACCTAGCAGAACAACGACCAATTTGCTGTACTTCCTCAATGCCATCAAATTTAATTCTTAAAAATTCTATTCCATCTCTATTTTTGTATTTCTCAAAATCAACAACATTACCCATTGATCCATTTACCAGACCTCTTTCTACATGTAAATTCCTTCTCAAAATGATTCGGCAATTTAAACACACATTCAAAGTCTTTTCAAAACCCGCTGTCTTAGATATAGTCTTCTCTAATGAATCCAATTTTGATTTCAAATTGTCTGACAAAATAATTGTTGATCCCATATGCTCTAATTTGTCGATAGCTTCAAGTTTCACAATCTCTTGCTTTTCTAAATTCAACATTTTGTTGTTGAAGATGGCACATTCTGCAAGAGTTGGCATGAGACATATCCCAGATTTCTTCTCAGTAATTTTCTGAAAAATATTCTCAGGCTCAATCTCTTGTTTGGGATATAAATTTGACAGTAATCGTGCATTTAAAGCTTCTTTCCCATACTCGGTCACTTTTCCAATTCTAATATCTTGTAGAATATTCTTGTAATCTTCATCCTTTGCCTGACGCATATTTTGATGCAGTTCAGCATAATTGAAGTTTAACCATATATTGACGTTGCCAATGCTCCCTAGGCACTTCCTGGTATCTTCATGCGTGAGTATTTTGAACACAGGTTGACCTTTTACTGGTGTCAGCTGCAGAAGATCTCCGAAAACAATGATGTGTTTCCCACCAAATAACACATCATATTCAGTTTTAAGTACTTCTTGCATTCTCAAATGCACAAAGGCAAGCATGACATTTGAAACCATGCTTACTTCGTCAATGATAAGTAGTTTCATTTTCCTCAAGACTCTTGAAACTTCACAGCATGCATCTCCAGATAACTTGTTGAATTGTAATTTGTTGTCATGCTCCACCGGCAGCATCAGTAGACGATGCAAAGTAATACCTTTAATGTTATGTGCTGCCAGTCCAGTAAGAGCGGTGACAACACAAGACAGCGATGACTCAGTCCTTTCCTGCAAATAACAAGAGATTGCTTTAATGAGGAAACTTTTTCCAGTTCCCGCTTCTCCACTCACGTACAGTCGGACAGGCTTCAACGATGTACATGAGCACTTGTTCTTCTCATGACTTAATCCGTGCTCAATTTCCTTGGTAACTTCATCATATATTTTCCTCTGCTCAACGTTGAGTTGTTTTTCCAAGTCTTCTAAGTTAACTGAATCCTCCTGAGCATGTGCCATGGCTCTTTCTACTTCACTCATAGCAGTGGCAGCTTCATTTTCGATAATAGGTCCTCCAAGTGGATCTTGACTCAATGAAACAGAACTCTGACTGTCCTGCGAACTGTCTCTGGCAATCTCGGCTGCAATCGTTGCTTCCTGCTCAATTTCCAAAGTTAGCATTTCTTGATATTTAGAAAAAGCAGGACATTCTATGGACTCCTTGGCTGCATTGAAAGAGTCTTCGTAACAGAGGAAATCTCCAAGCAGTTCCTCTTCTGCACGCCAAGGCTTGAAAAGTTGCAAAAGTGCTAAATAGAAAAACTCCTTTTTTTCTGGAGATTCACCACTCAATTTTCGATGGTTTACTAATTGGCATTTTCTTTGCTTGACCAGGCATCCTTCACTTCCAATTACAGCATACACTCCTTTCTCAATATCTTCTTTGATGTTCCTCTTGAATATATAATTTTGGAGAACCTCATATAAACAAACATTCTCAAGGTGACTGCTTCGATTTGGATAATATGTATCCAACATGTTGGTCTTCAAAATGTCGGTACTGTTTGGTTCCTTTTCTGCCAAATACTCAATTTCCCAGACAGGTTTTAGAACTCGATTTCGCGTTGCAGCAAGACCAAGACTCGCCCAAACGAGACTCCTGGATTTGGCATAGAGACTTGCTGAAGACAATCGATCAGAACATTCGTAAGCTCCGATTTCTCGATGCGACAACATCTTCAGACTGAAACTGTACAACTTCTTGCTGAGGCTCTTTTCATGGGAAATGTCCTCCCACATATCCTTCAGTTCGGTCTTTTCTTTTTTGGTGATGTAAGATGTCACATACCGAGCCACAGCCATACAGTTGTCAGCCACAAACTGTATATCCATGTTGGCATTCCACATGGACAAAATCACTGGGTTGTAGTCATTGATGTACTTGGACTCTTCATTCCTTTTCAAATTGTATGTATTCTTGGGTGATTTCCTCGTCACATTATGTCGCAGCGAAGACATCAAACTGTTCACTCTTCCTTTAGAAATCACCGGTCGTGGAAAGTTGAAACGACATTTGGTGTAGAACTTGTCCTTGTTTCTGAATTTACGACGACAGTACTTTCCACAACGATGGCTTTGGAAACGTAGAACTTGTTCTCTTAGACTTTTCTTGTCCGTTGCGTTTGGAACAGCACACGTAGAATACTGTTCTATGAAATTCATCACTAAGTCATCCGGATCTGTTCCAAATTTAGGTGCATCCTTGATCCACAACAACATATGTATATGAGGGGCACCTCTTGCTTGGTACTCCTTTCTCCAGAAGAAATCCAACACCTCTCCAAGAGGTGGATTCTTTTTATTTGTGATGAAAGACATCATAGCTTCAAATCTATGATTGAAGTACCTGCATACATTCACTGGATCCAAAGAACACAGTTCTCCAGGTGTCTTGAATTCAATGTTTTCAATATTTCCATTTGCCTCTCGTAGAAATTCAAGTAAGTCTTCCCAGCCATACTCGGCACAGCTCAGAGTGAGGAACCATGTTGGAGTTCCTAAGTTCCTCAGCATACATTTTAAATCACCATGACGATGGTACCAGTACTCATTAGTACCACGCTGACACGCCATGAGATTAATTAAGTGAGAATCCAAAATACTGTCTTGGACATTGACTTTATGCATAAAGTCACTTGCCGAGATGTTTCGCATCTGTATACCACTTTTTAAGATGTGGTTCACTGCATATGACAGTCCAGACAGATCGCTTTCAAACAGGAGATGAAACAAATAGGGAATGCATTGCCGAAACCTAGGATCTTCTGCATACAATCGTAAAGTCCGGTATTCAGATGCAGGAATTTGATGAGGTCGCTCATCATATCTTCCTCCTTGACCTGTGGGAAATAGCTGTGGGAAACACCGAGCTTCAAAACTTTCCTCCCAAACACTAATGGGACTCCCTTTGGCTTGTTTCATTTGAAACAACTCAATAGCATTCCCCATGACTTCCTTGGAATGCAAAGGATGAACACTATAATGTTCATATATTTCTTCACTTTTAGAGGCCTCTACTTTCTCAATTTGGCCAGCACACAAATCGCTATCCTCTTCATCACTTACTTCCTCTACTGCAACATATACATTCTTATAGTACTTATTATTTTTCTTCAAATACACTGTTGCCTTTTTGACTTTCCTAACATCCACTAAATCTTGCCATATTTTCTTATTCTTTGTCGGAACCCCATTAACCAAGATAACCAGAGGTTCCTCTTCCACTTTTTCTATTCCAATTGTGTTAATGTTTTTCTTCAAATCTAGAGGCAAATAAACAACTCTTCCCTTTAATCCTCTCTGTAAATCTGCTGGAGGCAACTTCCCTGTCTTTGGCTCCATTCTTACAATAGCCTGAAAGGGATGGATACTTTGAATCAAAATAGATTCATAAGTATTTAAATCCTTCAATTCAGAAGGAATCTCAACCAATTCCAGATTATTTTGAACTGCCCTAGCAGGCATCTGGTTTTGGTTTAATTTATTACAACAATAAGTACACACACGTTGATCCGATCCCAAATCAAAATAATTTTCTACCATCAAGTATGTGGCAAAATCCTTCCATTCACTATTATTTTCCCTTTCACTTTTTGCATATAAATCCACTACCTTAGTCTGATTCTTATAATAAGTGCGTCGACAACATACACAAGTGAAATTAGGCCTCTCACTTGATTTCATCTGAAACGTGGCAATTTCCTTCTGAAAATTATCTGTACTGGAAACCTGTACATTATCTTCCACATTACCCTCTACTTCAGGGTCAATTTGAACATTCTCATCTTTACTACCAAAGTAACAAAACTCAATTTCTTCACAAATATTTTTCACATCTATTTCAGAGCCATGCAAAAGAGCAGCACATAATTGTTTAAGCATAATTGCTGGACTCTTAGCATAATACAACATTCTCACTAATTTTCTCACTTTATTATGATGCACTGCTAGCATCCTGAAATGATGAAAAACACTCTGGCATACTCTCCTGGAAAGACAAGCCAGTGAATGACCACGCAAACCTGTCATATGGCCGAGATACCCGCCACCCCCTCTCAACACAATCCCCAAAAGGAGGGAAACCGGAAACAGTTCTTGAATTTTTTGGAAGTGGGATGGAGTGACCATCCCGGCCGTATTTATTAAAAACAAAATTAAAACATTAAACGTTTCATGTTATGTACAATTTCATTACCATATTGCGATGTTTGGCTAACCTTAACAGATTCTCTAATACAGAGGTTCTCCTAGCCGAACTAGCATCCTACAAAACATTTCTTGACATATTGAAATTGTACAACCTAACGTTTAAGGGCCAACGGCAAGGTCATAACCGGTGTCAAGATCCCTAACCAGACTTACCCCTCCCACTTGGGCTGGGCGACAGCACGGAGGCGTACCTCAAGTGCAACTATTACCGAT
Source organism: Lissotriton vulgaris (assembly GCF_964263255.1). Lineage (NCBI taxonomy): Eukaryota > Metazoa > Chordata > Amphibia > Caudata > Salamandridae > Lissotriton > Lissotriton vulgaris. The sequence continues at coordinate 1,152,047,184 of NC_141698.1, forward strand.
TTCCCTTGACTTGACGGGGGCACCTAAAGACTCGACGCCAGTTAAAGGTCGTTCGAATACTCGTGTGAGGTATCTAGAAGGTACCGTAGACCTTATCCCAACCCCACACAACTTACCGCATCTGCCGTCGCAGATGTCACTGGCCCCGGGAAATTCCCCAGGAGGGGGCTGTAACCCCTCCTACAAAGGAAGGGGCCTTGACCGCCTTTCCTTTACTTCCGGCGACCCATCCTTAGAAGGGACCGCCTCCCCATTGAGGGGCCAATGGCCACCTCTCCCGAGCGCTCCCATCCGTGTTGGGTGACGCCCACTCATAGGGATCTACTAATTAGTGCTCACCGATCATGACCTTACCGCCTACCAAAATAAATACGACAGTGCAAATTAACCTACGAATACATTGGCCACTATGACCGAAAGAGCATGCATTAAAATTCAACACTAAACTGAATATCTTTAATGGCAAACATACTCAAAACGACCATTCTTTATTAACTCATCAACATGGCACTACGACCTGTATACGAAAACCGAAGCAATATTAATCAACTTTATTATACACAACCGGCTGTCTTCAGGGGCTGGTGGGTGGGTCAAAATTGGCTCTTCGTTCTGTCCCGAGCTCACGTGCAGCGAGGAGGTGCAGCTTCAGAGCACAAGAACAAGAGGATGTCTTCTGGTCTTGCGTCCCTTTTTATCCGTCTTCAGGGCGGGCGTATACCCGCCCCTGCCTGCCCCGAGGGCGTGGCTGGCTGCGTCGGTGTCTAGGCCAGCCCACTCTAGGGCGGGAACGAGCGCGCCCCAGCTACGCCGCTTCGGGCATACCAGCTGAGACGCGCCTCCCGCCCAAAAATGGCTTCCCGGGGGGATCGAGGCACTCGGCCATACGTTTGGGGGGACCGAGTTGGTCGCCCCTTTCCATATGGCCGAGATACCCGCCACCCCCTCTCAACACAATCCCCAAAAGGAGGGAAACCGGAAACAGTTCTTGAATTTTTTGGAAGTGGGATGGAGTGACCATCCCGGCCGTATTTATTAAAAACAAAATTAAAACATTAAACGTTTCATGTTATGTACAATTTCATTACCATATTGCGATGTTTGGCTAACCTTAACAGATTCTCTAATACAGAGGTTCTCCTAGCCGAACTAGCATCCTACAAAACATTTCTTGACATATTGAAATTGTACAACCTAACGTTTAAGGGCCAACGGCAAGGTCATAACCGGTGTCAAGATCCCTAACCAGACTTACCCCTCCCACTTGGGCTGGGCGACAGCACGGAGGCGTACCTCAAGTGCAACTATTACCGATTTCCCTTGACTTGACGGGGGCACCTAAAGACTCGACGCCAGTTAAAGGTCGTTCGAATACTCGTGTGAGGTATCTAGAAGGTACCGTAGACCTTATCCCAACCCCACACAACTTACCGCATCTGCCGTCGCAGATGTCACTGGCCCCGGGAAATTCCCCAGGAGGGGGCTGTAACCCCTCCTACAAAGGAAGGGGCCTTGACCGCCTTTCCTTTACTTCCGGCGACCCATCCTTAGAAGGGACCGCCTCCCCATTGAGGGGCCAATGGCCACCTCTCCCGAGCGCTCCCATCCGTGTTGGGTGACGCCCACTCATAGGGATCTACTAATTAGTGCTCACCGATCATGACCTTACCGCCACAGGCCCGGATAGTTGACCGGCTATCCGGGCCCCCCACAAAACTCCTAGCTAAAGGTCATGTTCCAACGTTTTTAACCATGCTAAGAAGTCTCCTATGAGTAACTCATTTCCCACCCGAGACAAATGCACACCATCCCCTAGATACATACTGTCATCATTAATACAACCGTGCGAGATAGAATGCAATGTCCTGGAACGAAACAACCTACTCACTTTGTTATTAAGTTTTCTAACAGAATGGTTCAAAGCAGGGATCGAAACAGCCCCCCGCCACACTTTTCGTGGGACCATATGAGACCACGCAATTATGCACCCCGGAACTTTCCTCGACAACCAACTTACAGTGGAAAGCATTGCCTCCAGGAGAAGTCGTCTACCGGTGGTGACCAAATCATTGCCCCCTAAATGTACTATGACTATAGACGGCGGTGACCTCGTCCGCCCTAACAAACCCTCAAAAAATGCCTGAAACTGGTCAATACAGAGACCGCCCCTTCCGTAGAAGGACATTCTGTACCCGTATTCCCCAGCTACGTGAATCATGTCACCTGCTTCGAATACGTCAGCGGCACGCCTCACGTATGAGTGGCCCACGACCCACACCTCCTTTCTCACAGCCGGTGATGTCTGACCGCTGGCCTGGTGTTGGGTCGACTGCATAGTCCGCCCCGCCTCGAAGGCTTGCGTAACTGAAAACCAAACAAAAGACAAGAAGCGTGAGTACATTATTACAGCTTCACAACATGTGCAACCGCACATACCTCTTATAACAATTGGAGGACCAACGCCCCACTCGTTTTACTTGTTCCACATTAAGACCCCTGGCTGTAGCTTCAGTGGCAGCCCCTATCCGAAAGGAATGGGTCCCAAACTCACCCGGGTCCAAGCCCGCTGCGGTAATTGACATCGCGAGCACCCGCTGAAACTGAAACTTCGTCAGTGGGGTGCCGTCCGCGTGTCCCCCCCCATGATGCCACCCTTCGTGCTAGGTAATCTTCTAAACACTGCACCGGACACATGGAAGACCCTGAAATCCTGCGAATGACTATGCAGTCTCCCGCCCCACCTTGATCGGTTTTTGACTTGACAAAGGATACAGTCATCGTCTCACCCCTGATCTGAACGTGTTCCCGGCACAAACCCCCCACCACATCCCGCTTGTTCCTTGCTACCAGCTCACTTATCCTCATTGCCCCGTGAAATGCAAGCGTAAAAGCAGCTCGGAACAAACAGGCCTCGAACTGAGACGAGCATGTGGCGGGGAGTGTGGCCAGCAACTGGGACAACCTATCCAGACCTATCGGGCGCCTCTCATCTACTTTGCGACCCTCAAGGCGTTGCCACCCACGCAGCGCTTTCTGTACCACAAAAGACGCTGTCGGGTCCTGGATATTATGCGCCCTGGCAACAAAGGAAATGGCAGCACGATGCCTCTGGGCTGTAGCCACCGACTTCCCAGCCTTACGCAAGGACATCAGAAAATGTACTACCCAATCCTCATGCCCCCAAAGCCCCCCTCTCCCAGTCCCCAAAAAGGCTAAATAAGCCCGAAACGCCCCTTCGTATGCCTTCCTCGTCCTTGGTGCTAGACTCTCTCCCACGAGGTAACGAAGTTCGGGGCACCGAGAGACCAGAGAGCTTCGGAAAAGGGTGCTGGCTATGGGTCCGCTGAGGGAAGGAAACCCAAGAAAGCCTGCATTTGAAAACGAGACAGTGCATCAGCAGCCTGATTCATCACCCCTGGGACATGTTTTGCTCTGAATACCACGTTCAGTTGCATACACAGTAAGACAATTTCTTTAAGCAGCCTTAAAATCATTTTACAACGTGCTGCCTGACTATTGATGCATTCTACAACGGTCATATTGTCAGACCAAAATATGACAGAGTGATTTCTGAATCCATCGGGCCAGGTTCTGAGGGCCACCAAAATGGGAAACAGTTCAAGGAAAGCAATATTACTCGTCAGCCCCTCTTCATGCCACCATGTTGGCCACCTTTGTGCCGACCATTTTGTGCCGAAGATGGCGCCGAAACCCATGCTTCCCGCTGAATCCGTCCATAGACCAAGCTCCTCAGAGGACAAGGCCGGTTTGTTCCAGACGACTCGACCATTGAAATCCGCCAAAAATGCTAACCAAATACGCATGTCTTGGCGGACCTCGGCCGATAATCTCGTGCGATGATGACCCTCTTTTAGGCCGACCATCGCCTGGGCAATTGAACGGGAGAAGGGGCGGGCCATCGGGATCACCCTCAGGGCAAAATTCAACTTCCCCACCAATTGCTGCAATTGATGCAGCGTAACTTTAGATGCAATAATACACATTTGCAGGGCTGCCCTGAATTTCGACACTTTGGCAGCTGGTAAACGAAAACAACCCTCACTAGAGTCCAACTCGATCCCGAGAAACTCGAGGCAAGTCGTGGGACCCACAGTTTTACCTGGTGCCAATGGCACGCCAAATTGATTCATTAGAACACAAAATTCAGTCAAGGCCCGGGCACATTCATCACCCCCAGCGGCCCCAAGGAAGAGAAAGTCATCGAGGTAATGCATCACATTTCGAAAACCCGTTTTCTTCGTGTAAACCCATTGTAGAAAACTACTGAATTTCTCGAAATATGCACAAGATATAGAGCACCCCATCGGCATACACCTAACGCTGACTCGATATCTGATTTCGCCATCAGCGTCCCGGGCCCCAGGCGATTCAAAATGGCTACGGCCTCATCGAATGATGCGTACCGCACCGAACATATCTCTGGATCAATTGCATCGTTTACAGAAAGGCCATGAGGCGCTGATAAATTGTGAATCAATCGAAACTCACCTGGGTCCTTCTTGGGGACCACCCCTAAAGGAGAACAAACAAAATTCTGTACCGGGGGAACACTAAACGGGCCGGCAACCCGACCCCGGGTAACCTCTTTCCGGATCTTATCCTGTACTACAGTCGTATGCTGCAAGATGGACAGTTGGTTTTTGCACGACCCGACACCCCGAAAGTTCCCCACCGGGATGCGGAAACCATATGAAAAACCGTTTCGTAGCACCCCAGCTGAAGTACGATCAGGGTATTCGCTGAGCCAGGGAATCATCGCCAGGGTATCAATCGGGGTTGGTAAAGGCGCCCCTCGGACTATATTAGACCTGTTTGGCGCCCCCTCTACCCCCATTTTCACCCGATTTGGCTCTGCACGAGGACTCAGGATGGGGTGCCCCACAACCACTACATTCGTGTTTGAATTTACAAGATCCCGGGGGCCTAGTACATTTACTTCTGTTGAAATTGAAACAGAAACCTCTCTTCCCTGTATTGCCGGCGGATCTCGGGTAATCGTCTGAACCCGTACCCGACCGAAAGGGCGTCCCCCCATTTTGGCGGGAGGACTCACCAACAGTACTCCCCACCAACGGCACTTTCAACATCCCCGACTCTTTCATTTTATTCCATGTCAAAGAATCGTAACAGTCCCAGGTTAAACTTTTGTTATGCTCCATCGCTTTCCTGAAAAGGTTGTCATAACAGAACCATTGGTTACCTTGGTGCGATGTCGAGTACCCCATAATTCGTGACTGATATACTGGAAATTCAGGGAGCAATTCAGGCCTACGTTCCCCCAAAATTGACGTAAAAATTCCCCAAGCATTACCCCAGTTGCCAATATTCTCATTCACTTTAAAGGCGGCCATTTTTGCGCGCCAAACACTTGGATGCATCAGATCCTTTTGGCCCTTAACAGTTTCAACCTCATAATGATCAACGAGCAAGGAGAAAATGTTTACGTATTCCCCCGCCCAAATCTTTTCCTTTATTGCCAAAGGAACATGTTGCCCCAACTTTTCTCTACGAGAGGGTGTTGACTCATCCCTTGCGATCGGCAATGGCCGCTTACCTGCACCGGACGCTGCCTCCGCCACTCGTGGCTTGTCTATCACCGCATCCGACGCGGGCACCTTGGCTGTATCACGTTTCTCGCGCAACTGTTTAATGAGTGCTTGCGCTTCGGCAGCCGTGGCGCCCTCGCTACTGTCCCCCAACCACGCCGCTAACTGTGCCGCCAACTCGGGAGGCATATCTTCAGTGGATGTCGGGGTGACTACTACGGGAATCGGATTCCCCTCCTTCGGTACCGGGGCCGGTACCGGGGCTGGCGCCTCGAGCGGGGAACAGGGAACCGGGACGTCTCCCCCGACCGCCCCCCTTCTCGGCCTCTTTGGCTTCCCTCCGGCCGGTGGACGCCCCGATCCCTCCTCGCCGTCTCGCTCCGCCAACTGCTTCTTAATTTCGGACATGTCCTTCATGAGGGCCCGAACCAACTGGTCAGTCGACATTCTCTTCGCGCCTTTCTTGGGCATCTTTTCCGACGAAGTATCTAGAAGACAAAAAGAGGGATTAAAACGCTCAAAATTGGCTCTTCGTTCTGTCCCGAGCTCACGTGCAGCGAGGAGGTGCAGCTTCAGAGCACAAGAACAAGAGGATGTCTTCTGGTCTTGCGTCCCTTTTTATCCGTCTTCAGGGCGGGCGTATACCCGCCCCTGCCTGCCCCGAGGGCGTGGCTGGCTGCGTCGGTGTCTAGGCCAGCCCACTCTAGGGCGGGAACGAGCGCGCCCCAGCTACGCCGCTTCGGGCATACCAGCTGAGACGCGCCTCCCGCCCAAAAATGGCTTCCCGGGGGGATCGAGGCACTCGGCCATACGTTCGGGGGGACCGAGTTGGTCGCCCCTTTCCATTTGTCTCACTCTGCAAGGATCTAAATCTTGCAACAACTTCATTTTCTGCTTCAAACTTTTCTTATTAAATGTCCGTATAAAATCACAAAGCAAATTGATGGAAACCTGTCGCACACTGCAAATAGAACTACACTTCCAAATGTACACAGGACCCTTAGGACGTCTTCCTAAAACCTCATCACTTAGCGCCTCTTCTGTCTCTGTTGTCACAAGTTGTTCTTTTTCAACTGGACAACCATCCTTCACTTCATAAGCTCGACCACTGATGTCAACTGCATGCACCAAATCATTATCCTAAAAATAAGTCTCCTCATTAAAAAATGCCTCAGAACTTGAACTATGCATCCATTCTCCGGAAAAAACTTCACAAAAGTTAGTACGATTTACTACTCTCTTCCATCTACTTTTTGTTTTGAAATCAGAAATTACCTTGCTTAGTTTCCTAATTCTATTGATTACCAAAATTAACAACTTTCGCTTAATTTCAAAAGCATGATCAATAATTTTCTCTACATTTTTCTTCTTCTTATAAAATGCCGCTTTCTGTTGGCCTTTCTTTTTAATACTTTTCAATAAATTAACTAATATCCTATTACGGAACATTCGATTTCGAATATCCCTAAACTGTTGTTTCCTTCTACTATCATGCACAGAGTTATCTCTTCCTCTACCAGTAACATTTGTGATGGGTCTCTCCTTTCCATTTAAATTACTTTTCTTTTTGTGAACTGAAACATTTTTTTGAGCAAAACTTTTTTTACTACAAATATTTCTTAAGAATGATTTCGTCCTCTTACCCGGACCTTTCTTGGTGTTTTGACAAGTATTTGGGGAAGAGGACTGCTGCAATAAAACATCATCCTGCTGTCTTTGACGTTTTCTAGCCTTTCGTATTCGACTTTTGGAAGGCATTTTCCAAACTATGAAAGAATCTGCAGTTGAATCTGTGGAAAAATATAATATAAAATGTTATTAACCACTATTACCAAACAATAAATAAATAACAGTCATCTAAAACTTAATGCCGTACTAATTATTAAACATAGCAAATGTTTTCCACCAGCACTGCATCACAAAAATGACACTCAATAGTACAAAAAAGGCATACAACACTCATAAATCACTCCCTAATATTTTAAATCATTAATTCAGGATGACGATAAGATGTAGCCTATCTAAAGATTTGTTTAGGCCCTGATCTTTAGACTGGGGTAAATGTGTGTCATTGATCCACATTCAGTCCATCACCTGTTTTGTTTATTTGAGGTGAGGCCAACACATGGTTGCAGATAAGATTTTCACTGAAAAATATCAAAATAAAAAAACATGTGAAGGCCTACCAATGAAGTAAATCATTGAATGAAAACCAATACATTTCTGGAAATATGCACTACTAGTGCTTCATAAGATGTTTTGGGTCATATTTGTAAGGCATTTGAGTATCTAGTATGCTATTTTACGTTCTTCGTGGTGCAAATTTATTGTAAATATGCTCCCACCTGCGGTTGGCAAATTTAGATTTTGATTATGGGAGTTAGATAGGCATGTTACTAATTTCCCAAAAATGGTGTATAACCCCAAACAACCTTTGAAGCAAATGCTCTTAGCCATGTTATCCACCTCCCATTGGATAACATGGCTAAGAAGTGCTTGCAAATGTGAAAAAAAACGGCCGCAATGCATGAATATCGCAGCAAAATCAGCGATATTCATACATTTTCCAGCAAATGCTCTTAGCCATGTTATCCACTTCCTATTAAATAACATGGCTAAGAACTGCTCTGGGCCTCATTAGGAACGCTTTCCATTTAAAAAGGGAAAAATAACATCAAAAACACTAAAATGCCTTCTAAATATGACCCCAAACAACCTATGAAGCTCTAACAGTACATATCCTGAAATTTAATTGATTTCAAAATTCGTTTTTAAACACAGCATATAAATCAATTGTATACCTACATTCATGAAGAAATGACTAAAAATGTCCTTGAGACACATGATTGTGTTTTCTGGAATGCCCTAGCACCATTTTTGAGACACTATTAACATGGCTAGGTAACTCCCATAATCAAAATTTAAATTTGCCAAGCGCAAGTGGGAGCGTATTTACAAGACACTTGCCCCAAGAGGAACGCTTTCCATTTAGAAAGGTAAACATAACATCAAAGACACTAAAATGCCTTCTAAATATAGCCCAAAACAACCTATGAAGCTCTAAAAGTACATATCAAGAAATGTAATTGTTTATCACAAATGCGATTAAAAACAGCCGCAATGCATGAATATCGCTGAAAAGTCAACGATATTCATGCATTATCCAGCAAATGCTCTTAGCCATGTTATCCACCTCCCATTGGATAACATAGCTAAGAACTGCTCGCAAATGTGAAAAAAAACGGCCGCAATGCATGAATATCGCAGAAAAGTCAGTGATATTCATGCATTTTCCAGCACATGCTCTTAGCCATGTTATCCACTTCCAATTAAATAACATGGCTAAGAACTGCTCAGGGCCCCATGAGGAACGCTTTCCATTTAAAAAGGGAAAAATAACATCAAAGACACTAAAATGCCTTCTAAATATGACCCCAAACAACCTATGAAGCTCTAACAGTACATATCCTGAAATGTAATTGATTTCAAAATTAGTTTTTAAACACAGCATATAAATCAATTGTATACCTGCATTCATGGAGAAATGACTAAAAATGTCCTTGAGACACATGAAAGTGTTTTCTGGAATGCCCTAGCACCATTTTTGGGACACTATTAACATGGCTACGTAACTCCCATAATCAAAATCTAAATTTGCCAAGCGCAAGTGGGAGCGTATTTACAAGACACTTGCCCCAAGAGGAACACTTTCCATTTAAAAAGGGAAAAATAACATCGCAGAAAAGTCAGCAATATTCATGCACTTTCCAGCAAATGCTCTTAGCCATGTTATCCACTTCCTATTAAATAACATGGCTAAAAACTGCTCAGGGCCCCATGAGGAACGCTTTCCATTTAAAAAGGGAAAAATAACATCAAAGACACTAAAATGTCTTCTAAATATGACCCCAAACAACCTATGAAGCTCTAACAGTACATATGCTGAAATGTAATTGATTTCAAAATTCGTTTTTAAACACAGCATATAAATCAATTGTATACCTGCATTCATGAAGAAATGACTAAAAATGTCCTTGAGACACATGAAAGTGTTTTCTGCAATTCCCTAGCACCATTTTTGGGACACTATTAACATGGCTAGGTAACTCCCATAATCAAAATCTAAATTTGCCAAGCACAAGTGGGAGCGTATTTACAAGACACTTGCCCCATGAGGAACACTTTACATTTTAAAAGGAAAACATAACATCTTAGACACTCAAATACCTTATAAATATGGCTCAAAACAACCTATGAAGCTCTAGCAGTACATATCCAGAAATGAAATTGATTTCTTAAATCGTTTTTAAAAGCAACATCTCTGTTTCAGCTTACATAACAGACCATAAAATGGGCTCCATGTACCACAATAACTTGTGTTACTGCATGCCAGAATGTTACACCAAATATGCAATTACAATTTCTCAATGAAACTAATTCTATTAGTATATCACTAGAGACAAAACCACATTTTAAAAACACAGCTTTCTTCATCATTTTCTCCTTAAATCATACTATTCTCTATCTAAATTAAATAAATCTTTTCTCACCTTAGCAAATATTTTTTGAGTTTTGTAAACAGTCTAAGAAATACACCAAATTGTCTTCAGCAGAAGAAAAAGGATGCACTCCAAAGGCTGCAGCTATTGAAAGCACAGAAATACAGATATTCTTTTCACATATCTCTCATATTAGCCAATCATACCTCTTCCCTCACTTTTTTCAAATCAAAACCCTTCCCCCCTCTGCCCTGTCTGCCTTGTTTCCATAGCAACCACCTCCTGGAAGACCTCTCATGTTTGCAAATTCACACAACAATGTTTCAATTGAACTCTGAACTCTCAGTGCACCTGCGTATCCAGTGCAATCTTTCATTAAATGTTTCTTCCTTGACCATTCAAATTACATCTTTCAAAGAACACATCCATGCACCCTAACTTTCTGTTTTCAGAAATGGAAATGCACCAATCACTGCTAATGAATCATTAGCATTGTAAATCCACAGTTTTTTTTTCTTTAGAAACTCCTACTGTTTCAACTGCCCTTTCATTACCACACTTCATCTGACTGCAGAACAACCTTCTCCCACCATGTTTAAGGTCTGGATTGTTGGACATAGTTACATCCACTGGGCTCAAAGGTATGCTGAGAGCAGAAATTTACCTAACCTCAATTTACAAGATGTGGAAATTAAGTGGTTGGGCCAAAGAGGATTAAAATGTCACCAATTGATACCATTGGTGAAAACCTTTATGCATTTGCCAAAACCTGACCTGTTAATAGTGCACTGTGGAGGTAATGATTTGGGCACTTTGACAGGGGTAGGTCTGGAAATGCTTTTAAAGGACACCTTTGAGCAATTAATGGCACTTTTTCCTCAAACTGCCTTGGTATATTCCAATATATGCCAAAGACAGAAATGGAGGTGGTCCAACCAATTTTGTCCACAAATTGAGAAAGCGAGGAAGCATGTAAACAAATCTGTTTCAGCTTACATGAGAGACCATGGAATGGGCTCTCTGTACAACAATAACTTGCGTTACTACATGCAAGATATCTACAGAGGAGATGGAGTTCACTTCTCAGATGAGGGCAACAGAATTTTCATTCTGAATTTAAGACTGTGCATTGGTACCTACTTATAAGTACCTAAATGTACCATAAACCCAAAAGCTCTTCTCAGAGCTACCCTACATCTGATCACTCACAATTATTATTTTTCTCTAACTTTTTTCACTAATTTTCCACAAAATTCGCTCCCCGGAGCGCTACCCGGTTCGCTAACCGAAAGCTAACCTCGCGGAATTTTTAAAAAAAAAGTTTTTTTTTCCGCACATATAAGCCTCCTCAGCCACGCTCCGAAAACCTAGGGGGTCAAGATAAGTCTACCATGACCCCTTCTACCCATTCTAAACATTATTTGCCCTCCATCTTGTATCTTAATGCGACCGAAACACAAAATGGTGGACTCCCGTGACGCTTAAGGTTCGCTAACCGGGCCGCTTCCCGGAAAGCGGTCCTAAAAAAAGGCGGGAAAGTAATTTACAGAAAAACGACTAGAGACACTCTCACCAAATATAGATTAGCTCATACTACATAACAATCCCTTCCATTCTCACAAATTTCATTGAAATTCCATTTAGCCATTTAGCCTGTAGACCTCTCCAAATACCGTGAGGTAAATTACTTCACAAAACACATCTGAATTGTTGGAATTGACAACCAATGAAAATGTTACTTTCATTTTCTACTTTTATTACCTGACATTTGATTGGTTATATACCTGTATATATATAAAGGGAGAGAAGGAAACACAGCCATTTTGACTACTACTTGTTGTTGTATATATCATTTAGAATATCACTAATAACATCAACTTGTTTCTAAAGGTAAGTTGTTATTTTTAAAACTGAAGTATATTGTGCACTATAAGTAAATATGGTAAACTTTTTCAGATAGTTATATACTATCCCTCTGTAAGAGTTAGACATTGAGAAAGGCTTCTTTATTATAATTATGGACTGATTTAGGTTTCTGTGGTATAATTATGAATTTACTTAGGCTTCTTCACAGGCACTTTTTAATAGTACTACTTCACGCCTGAAACCATACAGTGCCCATAGATTACTTCTCTGTTATAAACTCACAAGTGCCTGTCTGAACTTAAACCCAACAGTGCCCTATCTCTACTGATATATTTATTTTTTATGCAAATTACAGCAATAAAATGGAAGGTGAGCAGAATGTTTCCTTCGAAATTGTTCTGGAGACCAACACAGAAAAAGTTATTGCGGACAATGATGACTCAGATTTCATGGATGAATCACGGGACCATGAATTAGTTCAATGTGTAGAATCAGTGGATCATTTACTTCATTATGATGACGGTCAAATGTTTGAACTTATGTTCACTGAACAAGAACACATATCAGACAGTGAAATGCTAGACGTTGTATTAAATTTCGAAAAACAATCCGAAAAATAAAATTGTATGTAATATTAAAAAATTGTTTGAGTCTTTAATCATTTTTATATGTAATTCATAAACTAGTTAAATGTTAGAAATGTTATTAAATTTTGAAACACAATCACAACAATAAAAAATTGCTTAAAAAATAAAAAAATTAAAAAATAATCAACAAAACCAACAAATAATTAACATACAGTATTAGAAAAGTCTTTCATTCTTTTATCCATAAAGTTCGCTGCCCAGAACGCTTTCCGGTTCGCGAACTTGGCGCTTACCACGCAAAAAAAAAATTTTTTTTTTTTTTTTTGGACCCTCCTAGGCCCTTTTAAAACCTCCACATAAAACCTAGGGGGTCAACGAGGATCTACTATGCCCCCTTATGGTAATTTCCCCCTTTGTTTTGGCCTCCTCTTGTCTCTCGATCCTACCGAGAGACAAGATGGCGGCCGCTCCGGACTGTTTAGAATGTTGACAGACACCGGAGGGCCAATCAGCTTCTCATCGCAAAGTTCCGTTACGCGAAAGGTTCGCTAACCGGATAGCTGCCCGGAGCGCTGTTACAGATATATATCTTGATTTAAACGTTAATTTCTCAAAATCCACTGAAGCACATATATTGAGACCTAGCAAAGGCACATCGGGCTAACAGTCCCTACAATTTTGCCAAGTTTCGTGAAAATCCATTCAGCCGTTCGGGCTAAAAGTGAGTCCAACCGCCCTATGGAAATTAACATGGGGAAAACGCGTTTTGGGACCCCCCTTTTTTCTCGGCCCCCCCTCCACAAAACCCCCCCAAATTTTCAAGGGCTGCTCAGAAACAAAATGTGCCATTTTCCTGAAAATTTCAGCCAATTCCGTCCACAAACGCAAAAGTTATTAGGCATAGAATTTTCAGAAATCCCATAGGGAAAAAATCCTAACTATATATACCTACTGGCGACCGCCAGTAGGTAATATATTTATATATATATATCTACATATATATATATATATATATATATATATATATATATATATATATATATATATATATATATATATATATATATATATATATTAACTACTGCCGGTCGCCAATAGGTAGTTATAGTTAGGACCTAGTTTCCATAGGAAATCCTCAACATTCTATTTGGAATAACTTTGGCCCTGGTGGATGAGTCTTTGCGAATTTCTTAAATAAGATGGCTCGGTCCGCTGCGCTCCTTCCCTGAAAGTTTGGGGGGGATTGGTCAAGTGGGGGCTGAGATATAAGGGGGGTCCCAAAACGTGTTTTCTCCATGTTATTTTCCATAGGACCTTTAGACTCGGTTACAGGTCGAACGGCTGAATGGATTTATAAGAAATTTGGCAAAACTGTAGAGTCCTGTTCACAGATTACGCTTTTTTTGGAATGGTGTAAATCCGTTCAGTAGTTGTTGAGAAAATTAAAGTTAAAGTCAATTATATATCTATAGGCGCGCACGGGTGCGCGCACCCAAGCGGCTGCGCGTGAGCGGAATTTTTTTTTGCTGCGTGACGTCTGTTAACGTTCGATTTGAAGGAAATCAGGAAGTTTTGTCCGCCATTTTGTCACTGCGAGTAAATATATTGTTCATTTCAAAGCGTTGAAACATGGAAAGGGGAGAAGGTAGAGATTGTCTTGCTGCGTAGGTTTTCTCGGGGTGTGTAGTAAGGCCCTTAAACGGGAAAAGATATATTTTTTTCGGAAAAAAAATACGGGGTGCGCGCACCCGGTCGCGCACACCAATTTACAAGAGTGTGAAAATGGAGATAAATCAGAAGTTTGAGTGCTTAGATATAAGGTGGCTCTGAAAAGAGCCCTTGTGCTTTTTGAGTGTTTTCTGCATTTATAAGTAAGTACCGATGCAGAGCCTGATGTTGCAGAGGAAGATTCTGTTTCCCTCATTCGTGAAATGAACACCGTCTCTCTGAGGAACGCAGAAACAGATTTATTTACATGTCTCCTTGCTTTCTCAAATTGTGCACAATGTTGATTGGACCAATTCCATTTCTGTCTTTGGCATATATTGGAATATACGAAGGCAGATCGAGGAAAAAGTGTCATCAATTGTCGAAAGGTGTCTTTTAGAAGCATTTCCAGACCTACCCCAGTGATTGTGCCTAGATCGTTCCCACCACAGTGCACAATTATAAGGTCTGGTTCTGGGAGATGCATAAAAGTTTTCACCAATGGAATCAATTGGTGACATTTCAATCCTCTTTTGGCAATCCATGTTATGTGTACATTTGGTAAGCCGAGGTTGCAAATTCGTCTGCTTACTGCATATTTTTCACTCCAGTGAATATAACTGTGTCCTATTAGCCAGACCTTCATTTTCAAGGGATTTGTAGTCGTCCTCCGATCGGTTCTGGAAGTGGAATGGTAGTTAGAAGTTGAAATTCTAAATAAAGAAAAAGGAAGAGGCTGGGTGTGGTTTAAAAAATAAAAATGATTGGTTGATTGTAAGAAGTGGAGATTGAACAGTACGTTGCATGGTAATGTTTATGTTAAACGAAAAGTACTACTGGGTGTGAAAAAACAAGACATGTAACAGAGCTGTGTATTGGCAGGTGTTTCTGGAGGGAAAATAGTCTTCTTAGTTTGTTGTAGAACGTTAAGACATGAACTTTTGACCTGTGCCTTCAGCAAGGTGCAGAATGAGGTGTAACCATGGAAACAGCTGGAGATGGCAGTTGGTGATGGGTTCACTCTTTGGTGCCTCTGCATCTGAGTCTGTTCTCTGGTGGCAGGCGGAGAACTGTTTGTTATTGTGGAGATGAAAGGGTGATAAGGAGAGAAATACGACATAGCGTCTGGCCTGTAGAAGCGTGGGAGCAGTGATTAACTCTGAGTGAAGCGGAACTGTGTCGGTGCTTGGTAACAGTAAAAAAAAAATGTTAACAGTGGTATAACTGTCTTTACGGTGCGTGACCTACTAAGAAAGAGTTCACGGGCCGTAATTGGCTTGCAGGTTCTAGTATCAGTAAGTGAGGTCGAGAAAAGAAAACATTCTGGACTTTATTTATGAAGGCCTTGCGCCACCGGTGCATCACTTTTTCCCATTTTAAAAAATGAGGCACTGGCGGCGGAAGGTCTTTATAAATAAGGTCCTCAGTGTCTACAGTTAAGGTTATGTGGAACCCATGAATAGTTTTTCAATATGAAATCATTTCAGTTGAGATTATGGATTAAAAGAGAAACCGTGAATATTTGAAATGTTTATTAAGAAATGTACTGTTTTAAAGGCAAATCATTATGTAATATGAGTACAGAAATTGCAAAAAACACAGTAATTGGTATTGTCAGTAGTACATGGAATACAAACGCTATAGTTGAAGAAAAATGAATATAGTTGGAAAAAAACATTGTACACTCTTATAAGGAAGTACATTATATTTTAATAAATGGAAGAAGGTCTCTGGCCTTTCAGTTTAGGAACGATATATGAAAATGCAAGTGGTTATACATCATTACTTTATCAATCAGCTGTCTACATTCAAAGCACTATCAAGTTTGTGTTATGTTACTGTGTACGGGGAAAAAAAGGCGGCAAAAGCGACAAAATGGCGAGAGGTGCATGTATGTAATCTGTTGGATGCTGCGCAAATCAGTATTGAGGAGAACTACTGTATTGAGATATCTTTTGAAGGTTGCAGTATTGCATTTGAAATACAGCACAAGTAACAATGGAAATATTGTTGAAAGAACATATTTTTCTGAAAAGTATTTAAAAAAAATAATTTTACAGAAAATTAAAGGAGCAGAGGCGTGTGAGCTTGAAATAAGCAGTTGAGATGCGAAATGGCGTTTACAGTTATAAAAAACTCATTTAAAATTTACACATTAATTAGGGTACATGTAGCATATATTAGCGAGTTTTGCATCGAGTACGTTTGAAATAACCTTAGATAAGATATGCAATAGAATTGTTGAAAATCGAGTAGCTGAAGAAACAAATGTAGTACACATAAAAGACCAAAATTTAAACAGCACGAAATCATAATGTCCACTGTTAGTAAAGCCAATAGGTCTGTTCTTCAAAAGAAAATATGGAAAAGAACGTGAAGAATATAGGGAACCAAAAGGAAAAGAGGACGTCAATGGCTTGTATAAGAGTTATTGAACCATTGTTTAGGCAAAATAGGTAGCTTCTGCTTGTAACAGGAAATCAGTTTTATCATTTGAAAGTATGTCAGCTATCCAATGGAAAAGAGTAAAGCAGTACTGATGATCTGTTATAATCGGAGCCTCTTTTACCATCAGAGGGCAGCTCGGTGGGTTTTCGATGTAGCTCGCTGTTAGGAAAGAGTTAACCGTCCATTGTGTAGGCAAAGTATGCAGCAAGTGCTTCTAACATGAAATCACTGTTATCATCTGAAAACATGTCAGCCATCCATTTGAGAAGATGAAAGGAGCATTCATGATCTGTCATTATTGGAGCGTCTTTTACCATCATAGGGCAGCTCGGTGGGTTTTCGATGTACCTCTCTGTTAGGAAATCTTGCGCCGCTGCGAATATATTCCAATGGCCCAGAACTCCTTGTATCGCTGCAAAGGCCATAAACCCTCCGTTGTAACAAAGCTGTTCATGATCAAGTAACGGATTCATGAGGTGATTGTAATTCGGTCAGGAGGTACCAAATTGCAGAGACATAAATCCAGGGCCCACGTGAAATCACAGCTCAGGCAATGAAATACAGGCTGCACACAGGTGAAATACGAATATCGAAATGATAATCGATATGAAGTATTCAAAGTTGAGAGTGGTAAGGTGCCGTAGTACAGAAGCATTCTCTGTCGAAATAGTTCTAAGTGGCCCGGCTCGTTTGCGAAGGCAGGAGGGACATCCATTTTGAATTTACCAAGATGGTAAAGGAAACGGCGCAGCACTGCCAGTTGTTTAGCAACTCCACAGAATTAGGTCGCCGGCTAGGCAGTGGAGAGGAGCAGAATGACTTGATAAATTTTCTAGGAGTCTAGTCACTTATATATTGCTTAGTAGTTATCAAAAAAGTAGCTTTTTTTTAACTGGAGGATGCGTTAAAAAATAAGGGAGTGATTTGAGGGAGTTGTAAAGCAAGGTCAATTTTTTTTACATCAATGCTGTTTTCTGTGAATGTTAGCTAAGTGAAAGATATGTGTGTGAGCAGATGCAACGTTCAGTTTTAAATGTGACAATGGCGCTCTTGTTCATGTCTTCCGATTCAAGGTCGGTATTCGCTGCCAAATACAAAGATCAAGAAACGCATGCATGGGGTACATAGTCTGCATTCTTAAAGGAAAGCAAATGAAGGGTTATTTTTACCGCGTTAGCATTGTCGTTTAAAAAGTTACAGTGATTTCCATTATATGTTAAGAAAGTGTCACTGATGAAGACTGAAAATAAATCCTTATAAATAACAGGGACTGGTGTGTTTTAGAAAAGGTGTGTAACATTACATGAATTGTGAAAAAAAAATAATGTAATTGAAAGTGTATGGTTTGAAAATGAAAAGTAGAGGTTTATAGTTCACGTTTTGAAAGCAGTTCTAGAGGGTCAGATGCATGATAGATTTATAAAAAATAGAACATGTTTTTAAATAGTATTATGGAAAAAATATGTGCCTTTATGTACTATTTACATTATCTGCCTGTTGCGTATTCTTTGAGTTTTAGTAATCCTGTGTCTTATAAGTTTTCCAGGGGCGGTTTGAGGTTCATGGTGGGTTTGGGTAGGGAGGGTAGGTTGGGGGTTTGTAATAGGGGGTCCGGGTGGGGTGGAGTGCGGAGTTTAGTGAAGAGTGAGGGGGGCGGGGAGTTAGGGTGTTTGGTAATGGAGCAGAGTCAGAGGACGCCACATTTCTGTTATGGGGTGCCACGGAAATATGTATTTATTCTCAGAGGTTTATTATATTAAGGATATATATCAACATGGTGGCTCTTGTCGTTTTGTGGTTCTGTGCATGTTTATAATGCTGGCCCTGTAGTTTTTGTTTATGGACCTTATTATGACATACAGGGGAGCCACGTTGCACAGTTGGAGATCAGAGACTTAGGAAATAAAACGTTATATTTGTAAGGGCTCTAAGCGATACAAATCGGCCGTTCTCGGTGTAAAAAATATCACCGCTATTGGTGGTATTTTCTACGGTGTTAGTGCTCGAAGGAGAATAGTAACATATATGTGAAAGCAAATTGTGTAACAGGCTCAGCATTTCACATTATCGCGTGAAAACAAAAGTTGCTCTTACATAGCAATAAGTCTCTTATAATTAAGGGACGGTGTGTATATAGTGCTATTTAGTACTCTGCTATGTGATTGATGTTGAATATTTCATAAGAGGAGGCTTTAAAGGTTTTTCGATAAACTGGTTTTCTAGGGAAGTGGGTGGAGTGTTCCGTGTAAATTGCAGAATAGAAACTAGTAAGAACCAATTTGAAGTGTTGTTTTAAAGTCACATGACTGCACATGCGTGTCTGAAAGCCTGTTCGTGATATGTGGGTGCGCGCACCCGGTCGCGCACTAAATGAAAGCGGCGAAAAAACATCTCATAATATGCTCTTGGAGCTCGTTTTGGTAGAAAGAGTTAGTTCTGAAAAGAACTTTTTTTTTTTTTTTTTGGAACAAGTGTTATGATGCTTTTGATTTCTTAAAGTTGCTACGACATTTTTCAGTATGTCCTACTATCCAAATAAAGAGAAAAAATTTAACTTTTCTTGGAGCATTTATGACTCTCAATTTTGTGTTTAATTAGAGTAAAGCTTTGCTCTCCGTATACAAGAAGTTTTCCACAGTTCGTGCATTTCATGTGCACGTTCGCAAGATATGGTCTCAAGTCCATTTCAGCACTCGATGGAGATACAGGTCGTCCACCGGAAGATGTGCTGATTACTTCTGATGGTAATAGCGTGGCCTCCGTTTTTCTTGTCAAAGGTGGTCGCTCATTTTCTTCAGATTCGGAAGATGAATGCGGAACGGTAGCCATTGCAGCGAAGTCTTCGGGAAGATGTAAGACGTTGTTCTCTCTTGAGAGTAGAAAATAAAGTGATGGAAGTGGGTGGAGTGCTGCGTGTAAATTCTAGAATAGAAACTACCAAGAACCAATTAGAAGTGTTGTTTTGAAGTCACATGACTTCACATGCAAGTGTCAGGTCCTGTACGCGATAGGAGGGTGCGCGCACCCGGTCTCGCACTAAAATAAAGCAGCGAAAAAACATCTCATAATATGCTCTTGGAGCACGTTTTGGTAGAAAGAGTTAGTTCTGAAAAGAACTTTTTTTTTTTTTTTTTTTTTTGGAAACAAGTGTTATGATGCTTTCGATTTCTTAAAGTTGCTACTACATTTTTCAGTATGTAATACTATGAAAATGAAGTGAAGAAATTTATCTTTTCTTGGGGCATTTGTGACTTTCAATTTTGAGTTTAATAAGAACGAGGCTCTGCTCTCCATACAAAAGAATTTCTCCACACTCGTTGCATTTCATATGCACCTTCGCAAGATATGGTCTCAAGTCCATTTCAGCACTCGATGGAGATACAGGTCGTCCACCAGAAGATGTGCTGGCCACCTCTGATGGTAATAGCGTGGCCAGGGCTCTTGTCGATGCTTTTGCATAATGCTCAGGGTGCCTTTGTTTAACATGCCGCTGCATGGTGTGTATAGAAAAGGAATATTTTCTATTTGGATTTCCCCTTGAGAGCTCCGAATTGCATATCGTGCAGGTTACTTTTGGCGCATTCACTTTCTTTTGATCTTCAGGATAAGTAAAAAATTGCCAAATGAAAGATTCCTTTTTTCTTCGTAACGGTGGTCACTCATTTCCTTCAGATTCGGAAGATGAATGCGGAAGGGCAGCCATTGCAGCAAAGTTTTCCGGAAGATGCTCGACGTTGTTGTCTCTTCAGAGTAGAAAAGATTGTGAGGAAAGTGGGTGGAGTGCTTCGTGTAAATTCCAGAACAGAAACTACTAAGAACCAATTGCAAGTGTTGTTTTCAAGTCTTATGACTTTACATGCGCTTCTTAGGACGTGTAGGCGGTGACACTATCTAGTTACGAACGTGATTTCATACTTAGGAACTAGCATTCAAAAAACCTAAGAAATTCACTGAAAAAACCATAGGTTTTACACACGTCATAGTTAGGAAGTAGCATTTAAAAAACCTATGAAATTCACTGAAAAAACCATAGGTTTGACACCAGTTAACCAGTTATAATTCAGTGAATTTCATAGGTTTTTTAAATGCTACTTCCTAACTATAACGTGTGTAAAACCTATGGTTTTTTCAGTGAATATATATATATATATATATATATATATATATATATATATATATATATATATATATATATATATATATATATTACCTACTGGCGGTCGCCAGTAGGTATATATAGTTAGGATTTTTTCCCTATGGGATTTCTGAAAATTCTATGCCTAATAACTTTTGCGTTTGTGGACGGAATTGGCTGAAATTTTCAGGAAAATGGCACATTTTGTTTCTGAGCAGCCCTTGAAAATTTGGGGGGGTTTTGTGGAGGGGGGGCCGAGAAAAAAGGGGGGTCCCAAAACGCCTTTTTCCCATGTTAATTTCCATAGGGCGGTTGGACTCACTTTTAGCCCGAACGGCTGAATGGATTTTCACGAAACTTGGCAAAATTGTAGGGACTGTTAGCCCGATGTGCCTTTGCTAGGTCTCAATATATGTGCTTCAGTGGGTTTTGAGAAATTAACGTTTAAATCAAGATATATATCTGTAACAGCGCTCCTGGCAGCGATCCGGTTAGCGAACCTTTCGCGTATCGGAACTTTGCGATGCGAAGCTGATTGGCCCTCCGGTGTCTGTCAACATTCTAAACAGTCCGGAGCGGCCGCCATCTTGTCTCTTGGTAGGATCGAGAGACAAGAGGAGGCCAAAACAAAGGGGGAAATTACCATAAGGGGGCATAGTAGATCCTCGTTGACCCCCTAGGTTTTATGTGGAGGTTTTAAAAGGGCCTAGGAGGGTCCAAAAAAAAAATAAAAATTTTTTTTTTTTGCGTGGTAAGCGCCAAGTTCGCGAACCGGAAAGCGTTCTGGGCAGCGAACTTTATGGATAAAAGAATGAAAGACTTTTCTAATACTGTATGTTAATTGTTTGTTGTTTTTCTTGTTTTTTTTATTTTCTTTTTTTCAAAGTGTTTTTTTTATTTTGATTCTTTTTCATAATTTATTAAACTTTCTAACATTTCAGTGTCTGAAATGTCATTATTTTCTTGAAATATTGTTTGCAATCGGTGAGGTTGCAAAATGTCCTCATTTGCAAGGAGGACATCTACTGCTTGGACACATTGCAGCAGTTCATTATCCAAGCTTTCATCCATAAATTCCATGTCAATTTGTTCAATTAATTCCTGGCTGCTCTCTTGCAGGTCCATCTCAAAAGAAACTTGCTGCTCGCCTTCCATTTTGCCTGAAATTTGGATTAAAAAAAAAATATATTAGTAGAGATAGGGCACTGTTGGGATTAATTTTAGATAGGCAGTTTTTATCAGTGAATTTATCTTTTGGCAGTGTATAGTATGAGAGTGGAAATAGGACTATAAAAAAGTGTATGTGATTTAACCAAGACAAGCCTTACTCCATTCATAACTATAACAGAGAAGTCTATCTAAATACATTACTACTACAGAGGGATAGTGTATATCTAGCAGAAAAAGCCTACTATATTAAGTTATAGTGCACAATATATTAAATTATAACTTACCTTCACAAAGAAGTTGAAGTTTTTTGAAGCTATTGAAATAGGAGGTACAACAAGAAGTAGTAGTCAAAATGGCTGTGTTTCCTTCTCTCCCTTTATATATATACAGGTATATAACCAATCAAATGTCAGGTAATAAAAGTAGAAAATGAAAGTAACATTTTCATTGGTTGTCAATTCCAACAATTCAGATGTGTTTTGTGAAGTAATTTACCTCACGGTACTTGGAGAGGTCTACAGGCTAAATGGCTAAATGAAATTTCAATGAAATTTGTGAGAATGGAAGGGATTGTTATGTAGTATGAGCTAATCTATATTTGGTGAGAGTGTCTCTAGTCGTTTTTCTGTAAATTACTTTCCCACCTTTTTTTAGGACCGCTTTCCGGAAAGCGGCCCGGTTAGCGAACCTTAAGCGTCACGGGAGTCCACCATTTTGTGTTTCGGTCGCATTAAGATACAAGATGGAGGGCAAATAATGTTTAGAATGGGTAGAAGGGGTCATGGTAGACTTATCTTGACCCTCTAGGTTTTCTGAGGGTGGCTGAGGAGGCTTATATGTGCGGAAAAAAAACATTTTTTAAAAAATTCCGCGAGGTTAGCTTTCGGTTAGCGAACCGGGTAGCGCTCCGGGGAGCGAATTTTGTGGAAAATTAATGAAAAAAGTTAGAGAAAAATAATAATTGTGAGTGATCAGATGTAGGGTAGCTCTGAGAAGAGCTTTTGGGTTTATGGTACATTTAGGTACTTATAAGTAGGTACCAATGCACAGTCTTAAATTCAGAATGAAAATTCTGTTGCCCTCATCTGAGAAGTGAACTCCATCTCCTCTGTAGATATCTTGCATGTAGTAACGCAAGTTATTGTTGTACAGAGAGCCCATTCCATGGTCTCTCATGAAAGCTGAAACAGATTTGTTTACATGCTTCCTCGCTTTCTCAATTTGTGGACAAAATTGGTTGGACCACTTCCATTTCTGTCTTTGGCATATATTGGAATATACCAAGGCAGTTTGAGGAAAAAGTGCCATTAATTGCTCAAAGGTGTCCTTTAAAAGCATTTCCAGACCTACCCCTGTCAAAGTGCCCAAATCATTACCTCCACAGTGCACTATTAACAGGTCAGGTTTTGGCAAATGCATAAAGGTTTTCACCAATGGTATCAATTGGTGACATTTTAATCCTCTTTGGCCCAACCACTTAATTTCCACATCTTGTAAATTGAGGTTGTGTAAATTTCTGTTCTCAGCATACCTTTGAGCCCAGTGGATGTAACTATGTCCAACAATCCAGACCTTAAACATGGTGGGAGAAGGTTGTTCTGCAGTCAGATGAAGTGTGGTAATGAAAGGGCAGTTGAAACAGTAGGAGTTTCTAAAGAAAAAAAACTGTGGATTTACAATGCTAATGATTCATTAGCAGTGATTGGTGCATTTCCATTTCTGAAAACAGAAAGTTAGGGTGCATGGATGTGTTCTTTGAAACATGTAATTTGAATGGTCAAGGAAGAAACATTTAATGAAAGATTGCACTGGATACGCAGGTGCACTGAGAGTTCAGAGTTCAATTGAAACATTGTTGTGTGAATTTGCAAACATGAGAGGTCTTCCAGGAGGTGGTTGCTATGGAAACAAGGCAGACAGGGCAGAGGGGGGAAGGGTTTTGATTTGAAAAAAGTGAGGGAAGAGGTATGATTGGCTAATATGAGAGATATGTGAAAAGAATATCTGTATTTCTGTGCTTTCAATAGCTGCAGCCTTTGGAGTGCATCCTTTTTCTTCTGCTGAAGACAATTTGGTGTATTTCTTAGACTGTTTTCAAAACTCAAAAAATATTTGCTAAGGTGAGAAAAGATTTATTTAATTTAGATAGAGAATAGTATGATTTAAGGAGAAAATGATGAAGAAAGCTGTGTTTTTAAAATGTGGTTTTGTCTCTAGTGATATAGTAATAGAATTAGTTTCATAGAGAAATTGTAATTGCATATTTGGTGTAACATTCTGGCATGCAGTAACACAAGTTATTGTGGTACATGGAGCCCATTCCATGGTCTGTTATGTAAGCTGAAACAGATATGTTGCTTTTAAAAACGATTTAAGAAATCAATTACATTTCTGGATATGTACTGCTAGAGCTTCATAGGTTGTTTTGAGCCATATTTATAAGGTATTTGAGTGTCTAAGATGTTATGTTTTCCTTTTAAAATGTAAAGTGTTCCTCATGGGGCAAGTGTCTTGTAAATACGCTCCCACTTGTGCTTGGCAAATTTAGATTTTGATTATGGGAGTTACCTAGCCATGTTAATAGTGTCCCAAAAATGGTGCTAGGGAATTGCAGAAAACACTTTCATGTGTCTCAAGGACATTTTTAGTCATTTCTTCATGAATGCAGGTATACAATTGATTTATATGCTGTGTTTAAAAACGAATTTTGAAATTAATTAAATTTCAGGATATGTACTGTTAGAGCTTCATAGGTTGTTTGGGGTCATATTTAGAAGGCATTTTAGTGTCTTTGATGTTATTTTTCCCTTTTTAAATGGAAAGCGTTCCTCATGGGGCCCTGAGCAGTTCTTAGCCATGTTATTTATTAGGAAGTGGATAACATGGCTAAGAGCATTTGCTGGAAAATGCATGAATATCGCTGACTTTTCTGCGATGTTATGTTTACCTTTTTAAATGGAAAGTGTTCCTCTTGGGGGAAGTGTCTTGTAAATACGCTCCCACTTGCGCTTGGCAAATTTAGATTTTGATTATGGGAGTTACCTAGCCATGTTAATAGTGTCCCAAAAATGGTGCTAGGGCATTCCAGAAAACACAATCATGTGTCTCAAGGACATTTTTAGTCATTTCTTCATGAATGCAGGTATACAATTGATTTATATGCTGTGTTTAAAAACGAATTTTGAAATCAATTAAATTTCAGGATATGTATTGTTAGAGCTTCATAGGTTGTTTGGGGTCATATTTAGAAGGCATTTTAGTGTCTTTGATGTTATTTTTCCCTTTTTAAATGGAAAGCGTTCCTCATGGGGCCCTAAGCAGTTCTTAGCCATGTTATTTAATAGGAAGTGGATAACATGGCTAAGAGCATTTGCTGGAAAATGCATGAATATCGCTGACTTTTCTGCGATATTCATGCATTGCGGCCGTTTTTTTTTCGCATTTGCGAGCAGTTCTTAGCCATGTTATCCAATGGGAGGTGGATAACATGGCTAAGAGCATTTGCTGGATAATGCATGAATATCGTTGACTTTTCAGCGATATTCATGCATTGCGGCAGTTTTTAATCGCATTTGTGATAAACAATTACATTTCTTGATATGTACTTTTAGAGCTTCATAGGTTGTTTGGGGCCATATTTAGAAGGCATTTTAGTGTCTTTGATGTTATGTTTACCTTTTTAAATGGAAAGCGTTGCTCTTGGGGCAAGTGTCTTGTAAATACGCTCCCACTTGCGCTTGGCAAATTTAGATTTTGATTATGGGAGTTACCTAGCCATGTTAATAGTGTCTAAAAAATGGTGCTAGGGCATTCCAGAAAACACAATCATGTGTCTCAAGGACATTTTTAGTTATTTCTTCATGAATGCAGGTATACAATTGATTTATATGCTGTGTTTAAAAACGAATTTTGAAATCAATTAAATTTCAGGATATGTACTGTTAGAGCTTTATAGGTTGTTTGGGGTCATATTTAGAAGGCATTTTAGTGTCTTTGATGTTATTTTTCCCTTTTTAAATGGAAAGCGTTCCTCATGGGGCCCTGAGCAGTTCTTAGCCATGTTATTTAATAGGAAGTGGATAACATGGCTAAGAGCATTTGCTGGAAAATGCATGAATATCGCTGACTTTTCTGCGATGTTATGTTTACCTTTTTGGGCCCAGATCTTTTGACTGGGGGAGTGTGACATTGATCCACATTCAGTCCATCACTTGTTTTTTTGCGATAACATGCATTGCGGCCGTTTTTTTTCACATTTGCAAGCACTTCTTAGCCATGTTATCCAATGGGAGGTGGATAACATGGCTAAGAGCATTTGCTTCAAAGGTTGTTTGGGGTTATACACCATTTTTGGGAAATTATTAACATGCCTATCTAACTCCCATAATCAAAATCTAAATTTGCCAACCGCAGGTGGGAGCATATTTACAATAAATTTGCACCATGAAGAACGTAAAATAGCATACTAGACACTCAAATGCCTTATAAATATGACCCAAAACATCTTATGAAGCACTAGTAGTGCATATTTCCAGAAATGTATTGGTTTTCATTTAATGATTTACTTCATTGGTAGGCCTTCACATGTTTTTTTACCTTGGTTTTTTTCAGTGAAAATCTTATCTGCAACCATGTGTTGGCCTCACCTCAAATAAACAAAACAGGTGATGGACTGAATGTGGATCAATGACACACATTCACCCCAGTCTAAAGATCTGGGCCTAAACAAATCTTTAGATAGGCTACATCTTATCGTCATCCTGAATTAATGATTTAAAATATTAGGGAGTGATTTATGAGTGTTGTATGCCTGTTTTGTACCATTGAGTGTCATTTTTGTGATGCAGTGCTGGTGGAAAATATTTGCTATGTTAAATAATTAGTACGGCATTAAGTTTTAGATGACTGTTATTTATTTACTGTTTGCTAATAGTGGTTAATAACATTTTATATTATATTTTTCCACAGATTCAACTGCAGATTCTTTCATAGTTTGTAAAATGCCTTCCAAAAGTAGAATAAGAAAGGCTATAAAACGTCAAAGACAGCAGGATGATGTTTTATTGCAGCAGTCCTCTTCCCCAAATACTTGTCAAAACACCAAGAAAGGTCCGGGTAAGAGCACGAAATCATTCTTAAGAAATATTTGTAGTCAAAAAAGTTTTGCTCAAAAAAATGTTTCAGTTCACAAAAAGAAAAGTAATTTAAATGGAAAGGAGAGACCCATCACAAATGTTACTGGTAGAGGAAGAGATAACTCTGTGCATGATAGTAGAAGGAAACAACAGTTTAGGGACATTCGAAATCGAATGTTCCGTAATAGGATATTAGTTAATTTATTGAAAAATATTAAAAAGAAAGGCCAACAGAAAGCGGCATTTTATAAGAAGAAGAAAAATGTAGAGAAAATTATTGATCATGCTTTTGAAATCAAGCGAAAGTTGTTTATTTTGGTAATCAATAGAATTAGGAAACTAAGCAAGGTAATTTCTGATTTCAAAACAAAAAGTAGATGGAAGAGAGTAGTAAATCGTACTAACTTTTAACTACTAAGGTAGTGGATTTATATGCAAAAAGTGAAAGGGAAAATAATAGTGAATGGAAGGATTTTGCCACATACTTGATGGTAGAAAATTATTTTGATTTGGGATCGGATCAACGTGTGTGTACTTATTGTTGTAATAAATTAAACCAAAACCAGATGCCTGCTAGGGCAGTTCATAATAATCTGGAATTGGTTGAGATTCCTTCAGAATTGAAGGATTTAAATACTTATGAATCTATTTTGATTCAAAGTATCCATCCCTTTCAGGCTATTGTAAGAATGGAGCCAAAGACAGGGAAGTTGCCTCCAGCAGATTTACAGAGAGGATTAAAGGGAAGAGTTGTTTATTTGCCTCTAGATTTGAACAAAAACATTAACACAATTGGAATAGAAAAAGTGGAAGAGGAACCTCTGGTTATCTTGGTTAATGGGGTTCCGACAAAGAATAAGAAAATATGGCAAGATTTAGTGGATGTTAGGAAAGTCAAAAAGGCAACAGTGTATTTGAAGAAAAATAATAAGTACTATAAGAATGTATATGTTGCAGAAGAGGAAGTAAGTGATGAAGAGGATAGCGATTTGTGTGCTGGCCAAATTGAGAAAGTAGAGGCCTCTAAAAGTGAAGAAATATATGAACATTATAGTGTTCATCCTTTGCATTCCAAGGAAGTCATGGGGAATGCTATTGAGTTGTTTCAAATGAAACAAGCCAAAGGGAGTCCCATTAGTGTTTGGGAGGAAAGTTTGGAAGCTCGGTGTTTCCCACAGCTATTTCCCACAGGTCAAGGAGGAAGATATGATGAGCGACCTCATCAAATTCCTGCGTCTGAATACCGGACTTTACGATTGTATGCAGAAGATCCTAGATTTCGGCAATGCATTCCCTATTTGTTTCATCTCCTGTTTGAAAGCGATCTGTCTGGACTGTCATATGCAGTGAACCACATCTTAAAAAGTGGTATACAGATGCGAAACATCTCGGCAAGTGACTTTATGCATAAAGTCAATGTCCAAGACAGTATTTTGGATTCTCACTTAATTAATCTCATGGCGTGTCAGCGTGGTACTAATGAGTACTGGTACCGTCGTCATGGTGATTTAAAATGTATGCTGAGGAACTTAGGAACTCCAACATGGTTCCTCACTCTGAGCTGTGCCGAGTATGGCTGGGAAGACTTACTTGAATTTCTACGAGAGGCAAATGGAAATATTGAAAACATTGAATTCAAGACACCTGGAGAACTGTGTTCTTTGGATCCGGTGAATGTATGCAGGTACTTCAATCATAGATTTGAAGCTATGATGTCTTTCATCACAAATAAAAAGAATCCACCTCTTGGAGAGGTGTTGGATTTCTTCTGGAGAAAGGAGTACCAAGCAAGAGGTGCCCCTCATATACATATGTTGTTGTGGATCAAGGATGCACCTAAATTTGGAACAGATCCGGATGACTTAGTGATGAATTTCATCGAACAGTATTCTACGTGTGCTGTTCCAAACGCAACGGAGAAGAAAAGTCTAAGAGAACAAGTTCTACGTTTCCAAAGCCATTGTTGTGGAAAGTACTGTCGTCGTAAATTCAGAAACAAGGACAAGTTCTACACCAAATGTCGTTTCAACTTTCCACGACCGGTGATTTCTAAAGGAAGAGTGAACAGTTTGATGTCTTCGCTGCGACATAATGTGACGAGGAAATCACCCAAGAATACATACAATTTGAAAAGGAACGAAGAGTCCAAGTACATCAATGACTACAACCCAGTGATTTTGTCCATGTGGAATGCTAACATGGATATACAGTTTGTGGCTGACAACTGTATGGCTGTGGCTCGGTATGTGACATCTTACATCACCAAAAAAGAAAAGACTGAACTGAAGGATATGTGGGAGGACATTTCCCATGAAAAGAGCCTCAGCAAGAAGTTGTACAGTTTCAGTCTGAAGATGTTGTCGCATCGAGAAATCGGAGCTTACGAATGTTCTGATCGATTGTCTTCAGCAAGTCTCTATGCCAAATCCAGGAGTCTCGTTTGGGCGAGTCTTGGTCTTGCTGCAACGCGAAATCGAGTTCTAAAACCTGTCCGGGAAATTGAGTATTTGGCAGAAAAGGAACCAAACAGTACCGACATTTTGAAGACCAACATGTTGGATACATATTATCCAAATCGAAGCAGTCACCTTGAGAATGTTTGTCTATATGAGGTTCTCCAAAATTATATATTCAAGAGGAACATCAAAGAAGATATTGAGAAAGGAGTGTATGCTGTAATTGGAAGTGAGGGATGCCTGGTCAAGCAAAGAAAATGCCAATTAGTAAACCATCGAAAATTGAGTGGTGAATCTCCAGAAAAAAAGGAGTTTTTTTATTTAGCACTTTTGCAACTTTTCAAGCCTTGGCGTGCAGAAGAGGAACTGCTTGGAGATTTCCTCTGTTACGAAGACTCTTTCAATGCAGCTAAGGAGTCCATAGAATGTCCTGCTTTTTCTAAATATCAAGAAATGCTAACTTTGGAAATTGAGCAGGAAGCCACGATTGCAGCCGAGATTGCCAGAGACAGTTCTCAGGACAGTCAGAGTTCTGTTTCATTGAGTCAAGATCCACTTGGAGGACCTATTATCGAAAATGAAGCTGCCACTGCTATGAATGAAGTAGAAAGAGCCATGGCACATGCTCAGGAGGATTCAGTTAACTTAGAAGACTTGGAAAAACAACTCAACGTTGAGCAGAGGAAAATATATGATGAAGTTACCAAGGAAATTGAGCACGGATTAAGTCATGAGAAGAACAAGTGCTCATGTACATCGTTGAAGCCTGTCCGACTGTACGTGAGTGGAGAAGCGGGAACTGGAAAAAGTTTCCTCATTAAAGCAATCTCTTGTTATTTGCAGGAAAGGAGTGAGTCATCGCTGTCTTGTGTTGTCACCGCTCCTACTGGACTGGCAGCACATAACATTAAAGGTATTACTTTGCATCGTCTACTGATGCTGCCGGTGGAGCATGACAACAAATTACAATACAACAAGTTATCTGGAGATGCTTGCTGTGAAGTTTCAAGAGTCTTGAGGAAAATGAAACTACTTATCATTGACGAAGTAAGCATGGTTTCCAATGTCATGCTTGCCTTTGTGCATTTGAGAATGCAAGAAGTACTTAAAACTGAATATGATGTGTTATTTGGTGGGAAACACATCATTGTTTTCGGAGATCTTCTGCGGCTGACACCAGTAAAAGGTCAACCTGTGTTCAAAATACTCACGCATGAAGATACCAGGAAGTGCCTAGGGAGCATTGGCAACGTCAATATATGGTTAAACTTCAATTATGCAGAACTGCATCAAAATATGCGTCAGGCAAAGGATGAAGATTACAAGAATATTCTACAAGATATTAGAATTGGAAAAGTGACTGAGCATGGGAAAGAAGCTTTAAATGCACGATTACTGTCAAATTTATATCCCAAACAAGAGATTGTGCCTGAGAATATTTTTCAGAAAATTACTGAGAAGAAATCCGGGATATGTCTCATGCCAACTCTTGCAGAATGTGCCATCTTCAACAACAAAATGTTGAATTTAGAAAAGCAAGAGATTGTGAAACTTGAAGCTATCGACAAATTAGAGCATATGGGATCAACAATTATTTTGTCAGACAATTTGAAATCAAAATTGGATTCATTAGAGAAGACTATATCTAAAACAGCGGGTTTTGAAAAGACTTTGAATGTGTGTTTAAATTGCCGAATCATTTTGAGAAGGAATTTACATGTAGAAAGAGGTCTGGTAAATGGATCAATGGGTAATGTTGTTGATTTTGAGAAATACAGAAATAGAGATGGAATAGAATTTTTAAGAATTAAATTTGATGGCATTGAGGAAGTACAGCAAATTGGTCGTTGTTCTGCTAGGTTTTTGCTTGTTAAAGACTTATATGTTCGCCGTAAACAGTTTCCTGTTTGCTTGGCATATGCGGTGACAATCCATAAATCGCAAGGTTTAAGTGTAGACTGTGCATTGGTGAATATTGGCAGTTCTGTGTTCAAGGAGGGTATGGCATATGTGGCATTGTCACGAGTTAGAACTTTATCGGGATTGTACTTAATTGACTGTGATGTCAGAAACATTTGTGCGGATCTAGATTGTGTTAAGGAATACAATAGGTTAAGAAGAGAGTATGCGCCACATTTGCCTCAATATCCTTTGTTTGAGAAACGTGTGGTAGGCCGGAAACGTAGAAATAGCAGTAATAGTAGGGAGGTTGTTGCAAAAAGACTAAAAGTCAATGAACCAAAAATTGTTAGCAGAAAGAAAGTGGATTCTGTTGAAGATGTTGTTGGTTTTCAATTTGAAAACAGTTCTGGTGTCAACTGCTATGCAAATGTAGTGGTTAATGTTCTCTTTTCACTAGAGAGTTTAAAAGAACAGATTCTGTTGAATTCAGAACACATTTTATGCAGTTTGTTGAATTCTGTTTTCGAGAAATGTAGCAGTGATCGAACAAAAGTAGAAAGTGTGTCTGAAGTTCGTTATCTGTTAGATGAATGTTCAGGTCAAACAGACTTCTCTGAAAATAATCAGCAAGATTGTCAGGAGTTTTTAATGTATATGCTTGATATATTGCAAGATGAGGGTGTAGATGTAGATCAACTGTTTGGGCTTTCTTATCAATGGCAGCATGACTGCGAGAATTGTAGGGTATCAAGTACTACTAGTGTAGACTCAGAAAGATTTATATATTTAACTTTGCCAGACAGTAAATCAGTCTCCTTTAATAAGCTAGTAAATGCAGCTGATCACAACATGGAGTGTAGCCAATGTAAATCTGAAATGATGTCAACATTACTTATACGTAGATATGGCCAGTATGTCATTTTAATGATGCAACGATGTAGGCCTGATGGATCAAAATTGTCAACTTTAATAAAAAATTTTGTGGCTTCTCAGCTTTCAATATCAGGAAGGACTTTTGTAACTGTAGCAATTATCTATCACGATGGTCCTTCAACTACTTCAGGACATTATACAGCTTATTTAAAGTCTCGAAACGGCTGGTCATTCTGCAATGATTCCGTTGTAAGTTTAAAAAAAAAATTGCCATTTGACCTTAAAAATTCTTACCTGGTGTTTTTAAAACCAAAATTTTAAAGAAAGAATCTCGAGATTTCCTATGAAGAATTGGAAAAGGTTCATCAAGTTGAGGGAATGTAAGTCTGCAATGCTGTCTAGATTATTGGTCCAAAACTTTTAATTATAATGTTATTTTGTAAAATCCGACTATATAAACCTGATGCAAGTAAGTCTGCTTCATAGTAAGCAGTATCAGTGTCATAGGAAAAGGAGAACATGAGTGACAAAGAAGGGTAAGATATTAGTAGTCCAGGATTGTGAAAATTATCTTAAATGTTTTCTTTTTGAAAGTTGCGAATATAGAAAATGACGGGATTTGATTGGAAGAATTACAAGACTTGTGAATAGCTGCAACATGATTTGGCCAAGTGGAAACATGTGGTAGAATGTGAGAAGTCTTTTCTTGTATGTAGCATATTTTTCGAATCGTTGGAGGTTTTCTTTCAGAAAGTGGCGGGCTGACAATATTTATAGCACAACACAGTGGACGCTGTTCATAGGACATCCTTCGACGTCATTGAAAGTAAGTTAATTTTAAGGAGTTTTGAATTCAGATTTCTTATGTTGAATGGGTTTTTTAAACACAATCATTTTGATTGTGTTTTTTTTCCCCCGCTGTTACATGATGAATACCTTCAAGTCACTGATTTAAGTGAAATTTGATACATTCTGAGAACAGCAAAAATAAACCATTTAACATGTATAATTAATGTTTTGCTTTTTGTACTTATGATATACATTTAGAAATGTGAAGTAGATATGGAGAAACTGAGTCTTCTGTAAGTGTCAATTTTAATCCTTACAGTGCTGTACTTCTGGGTACTGTTTTTTAAAAAAAAAAAATGAATAGGCCTCACCTCAAAGAAAGCTGTTGAAAGCAGACATCTTATTTGCATCCTGAAACAATCATTTAAAATGTTAGACACAATTTTATGATGGGTTTACATCTTTTTTGCGCTGCAATTGCATCACTATTGTGAGACATTAGCAGTGCAAAAAAAGCACCATGTTCCAAAATAGGCCTCAGTTTATCAACATCAAGATACAGTTTTTTTAAAATATATATATTTAGGATTGTGTAGGGGACGTAGAGAAGCAGAGACTTCTGTAAATGTCAAAGTTGTTGAAAAACTGTTTGTTCTTGAACCTTTTCCCTTGTCTTTTCTAATTTTTAAGTACATGTTTTAATATTTTTGGAAATGTTTGTTCTCTGTTTTACAGATTGAAAGTATGAAAAAATATTTTAAAAAGGTAACAAGAATTATAAGGTAAATGTTTTCTACTCTTTTTACCCGCAATGCACTGCTGATGATGTCACTGACACTATCTCTCATTTACTCTCTATAGCTGTCTTTCTTTTTACATTATTCTCTGTTTACTTCCCTTATACTAACTCTTCTTTTTTTAAAAAAAATATTTTTTTAGTTCGCTTACAGTTCGCGAACCGGTCAGCGAACTTGAAGCGAACCAAAAGAAATAGAGCTTGCCAGAGTGATAAACATTCTAGCAATTTTATTTGAAAGGGGAGGTAGTTCTGAAAAGAACTTTTTTTTTTTGTTTTTGTTGTTTTATATATATATTTTTTTTTTTCTGAACATTTTTTGATTTTTTTGTATTTTTAGAACAGTTTTATGTTTTTTTTGTGTTTTTTATGGAGGGGAAACAACAAAAAAACAGGCATTGAAAACGGCTCAACAGGAGCAAAAAAAAAATTACTGCTTGGGTGCATTAGGGCACTTATGGTTTTCGAACACCATATTAATCAAGTTGACGCTCATGTTCCCATACGACAGCATTGCTCCACAATATATACAAGTAAACCTCATGTGTTTAAAATTTGGTTGAATATTTGGCACAGTTTCCTGTGCCTCTCTTCCTGACAAAGACATTGTTGAGGTAGATCTGGCCACAGGAGTTGTCGGGGGATTGTCTTGTAGGTCCCTTAACTCAGCCCGGCTGTAGTTTAAGGGATGCCACCTGGTCATATGTTGATGCATAGTATAGTTGCCCATACTATATTTCTTCTCTGTGCCTCTAGACAATCTGTAATCACAGATGAGGCAGGTGGCATATTTCGCATTCACCTTCTTCTCCCCTGGAGGGATGGAAAAAAACTGCCAGATGAAACTTGTTTTTCTCTTAGAAACACGGGGCAACTCCGGGATAAATTGTGGTTGATCTGTATCCTCTTCTTCTTCTTCCTCC
Source organism: Lissotriton vulgaris (assembly GCF_964263255.1). Classification (NCBI taxonomy): domain Eukaryota; kingdom Metazoa; phylum Chordata; class Amphibia; order Caudata; family Salamandridae; genus Lissotriton; species Lissotriton vulgaris. The sequence continues at coordinate 1,152,082,037 of NC_141698.1, forward strand.
TCTTCCTGCTCTCTGTTGGAGGTAAATTGACTTGGTGGTCCTCTCTTCTTATGAGGAGGTGGAGGTGGTGGTGGGGGTGCACCAGCTGCAGCAAGTACAGAAGCCATTGTTCAATTCTAGCTAAATGGTCTTTCTCTCACCAAGATGAAAGTCAGAGTGAGGAAAGAAGGAGGGGTTTACATGATTTGGGAAAAGCAAAAGTTCTGAACCAATGAAAAGTGTTATTTTTAGGTCACATGACCTAGTCATACATCATTTGGAAACCAAAAGTGAAATGAACCAATGAAAAGTTTGATAAACAAGTCACATGACCTGTTCCGCTTACGTTACGCGGTGCGCGCCGCGTCGCGGATCGCTTCCGGTTCGCGGTCCGGAGCACTTCCGGGAGCGCTAACGCAGCGCGTCATTAGACGCATTACGCGACAACGTGATACGTCGCGCTTCCGCGACGCGTCACAGTTCCGCTAACGTAACGTTGACCGGTTCGCGGACTAGGTCGCGGCATCAAGATGAGCTAACTGAAAGCTTCCCGGTTCGCGAACTAGAAGCGAAGAAAAAAAATATTAAAAAAAAAATTATTAATAAACATCTAAAATATATTTTAAGATTTAAAGAAGAATACATTTTACAGCTACAGATGTTAGCTTTTAAAAAACCAATGAAATTCACAGAAAAAACCATAGGTTATAGACCATATATAGTTAGGAATTTGCATTTACAAAACCTTGAAAATTCACTGAAAAAACCATAGGTTATAGACCATATATAGTTAGGGATTTGCATTTACAAAACCTTATTTTACTCGCATAAAACCATTGAAATTCCATATATAGTTAGTTGCGCTAACTATATATCGCGCACCCGCAATCCACTGCTGATGATGTCACATATTACATCATTCATGACATGGTCAGTGACATCACTGATGACATCACTGATGACATCTCAAATGACAACACTGTCTCAAATGACATCACTGATGACATCACTGATGACATCTCATTTGACATTACTGATCACATCACTGATGATATCATTCATGTGATAATACGATGAACCTCTTCAGACTCTAATATAACCTTAGATACAATCAGTGTAAACAGACACTCACAGACTGTCACTCATCCATGCAGTTACTCACACACCTAGTCAGTCATGCAAAGAATCAATCACACCTCCATTTCCTCAACTATACAGTTATACAAACTTTACTTATTCAAACATATACTAACACATATTTACTTTCTTATACAATCCCTGATACAAGTTCACAATGATCCATACAGCCACTCACACATTCACTGGCTCTTATGCACAGTTATTTATATATGTCAACTCTCACATGTACTGTGTTTTACATATGTACTTACTTTGACATGTAGCACTGAGATATCCATTCACTCACCAATACACTCATGCACACAGTCAACCGCCCATACAGCTGTTTCCACGTGCACTTTTGAAACCATACATCTAGTGAATCAACTGCTCACACATCTATGGATAGAGTCATACACCTCCCAGCCACCCACACACACACTCAGTCTCCCATACAAATACCTGGGCTACCAATCAATAACCCATATAGTTACTCATATAGCTACTTATCAACACATGCAGCAGTTTACAGAACAACAGACATAATAATGCACAAATTAAGACAGTTTAGTCACTAACCCATGCACTCAGTGAGACATATTTAATCACTCACTCATACAGTCAGTCATGCACCTACTAAATCCTTCATCCAGACACTTATACATCCACTCATTCTTCAATATGTAAGACATATTTACACTTTACAGAAACATACAGTCACTGGATGTTGTCATCAGTGATGTCATCAGTGATGTCACTGACCATGTCATGAATGATGTAATATGTGACATCATCAGCAGTGGATTGCGGGTGCGCGATATATAGTTAGCGCAACTAACTATATATGGAATTTCAATGGTTTTATGCGAGTAAAATAAGGTTTTGTAAATGCAAATCCCTAACTATATATGGTCTATAACCTATGGTTTTTTCAGTGAATATATATATATATATATATATATTACCTACTGGCGGTCGCCAGTAGGTAGTTATAGTTAGGATTTTTTTCAATGTTAAATCTCAAAATTCTATTTGGAATAACTTTGGCACCGGTTGACGAATCTGCCTGAAAATTTCCTGAAAATGGCCTCGTCGAGCTCCGGTCCTTCCTTGAAAGTTTGGGGGGGATTCGTCAAGCGGGGGCCGAGATAAAAGGGGGGTCCCAAAACGCGTTTTCCCCATGTTAATTTCCATAGGGCGGTCGATTTCACTTTTAGCCCGAACGGCTGAATGGATTTACACCAAACTTGGCAAAATTGTAGGGACTGGTAGCCCAATGTGCCTTTGCTATGTCTCAAGATATGTGCTCCAGTGGATTTTGAGTAATTTAGGTTCAAAAAAATATATATATCTATAGCAGCGCACCGGTGCGCGCACCGGAGAGCGCTCCAGGCGCGCCACGCGAGGTGCGCATGGAAAGCTGATTGGCTCTCGGGTGTCTGTAAACATTCGAAACAGTCCAGAGCGGTCGCCATCTTGTGTCTCGGTAAAATCGAGACATAAGAGGTGGCTAAAACAAAGTGGGAACTGACCATAAGGCGTCAGGGATAGACCCCTTTGACCCCCTAGGTTTGATGTGGGGGCTATAAAAGGGCCCCGCGGGGCATTTAAAATATTTTTTTTTTTTTCGTTTTGCGCGGGGGAAGCGCCCGGTGCGCGCACCGGGGAGCGGCCCTGGGAGCGCACTATGATGAAAAAAGGTGACAGAGTGTTTAAAAAATGAAGTTTTGATTTAGAAATTGGAGGTAGTTCTAAAAAGAACTTTTTTTTTTCTTCTTTTTGTTGTTTTATATTTTTTTTGTGTTTTTTGAACTTTTTGAACTTTTTTTGGCTTTTCAAAACAGTTTTATATATTTTTTTGTATTTTTTTGGGGGGAGAAACAAAAAAAGGGAATTGAAACTGGCTCAACTGGAGCAAAAAAACAAAAAACCCAAAAAATTACTTCTTTTTGGGGCACTTGTGATTATCACCTGCAAGGACGATGAGTTTCACACTTTGTTCCCCATAGGAGATAAGCTTGCCACAAGCAGTGCAAGTAATTTTAAAATCAGCAAATCTCGGCTGAATGCAAGGCATCACCTCGGATGTTTCTGGTTCCGAGGAAGTGGGTTGGTTTCTTTGGGAGGGGGTCCTTGATGAATGGGGGAGGTTACTGGCCAGTTCCCGGAACTCTGCACGAGAGTAGTTGTTTGGATGCTTTCTTGTCATGTGCCGAATCATGGTATAGTTACCAAAAGAATATTTCTTATTTGGGTTGCCCCGTGAAAGTTCATCATTGCAGATGAGGCAAGTGACTTTGGGCGCATTCACCTTTTTTTTCCCCTCTGGAATTGAAAAAAACTGCCAAATGAAGTGTGGTTTGGGTTTATAAGGTGTGTTTTCTTCAGGCAGCCATCTTCTTCTCCCCTCCTCCTCTTCCTCTTCCTCTTCCTCCTCCTGTTCTTGACCACCAATATAATTTGGAGCTGGTCCTCTTGGTTGTTGTGGTGGTGGTGGTGGGGCAGATGCACCAGCTGATGCTACTAATGAAGCCATTATTTAGAGCAAAAAAGTAGACAGAGCAACAAACAGGTCTTCCTCAGTCAAAGGACAAAGTCAGAATAAGGAAAAAAGGTGGGGTCTTTCATCATTTAGAAAAAAAAACTGTCCTGAACCAATGAGAAGTGTTATTTTCAGGTCACAAGACCAGGGGCTTCATCATTATGAAACCAAAACTGTTATGAACCAATGAAAAGTGTTATTTTCTGCTCACATGACCCGACGCGCTTACGCTACGCGCCCGGGGCGCGCCCGGGGGCGCGCCCCGGGTGGCGCAGCGTAAGCGCGTCGGAAGTTTACGTTGTGCGATCGTATTTGCTCGAGTACTTCCGGGTGCGCTTACGCCGTGCGTATCACGCGGTCGCGGCTACGCGATACGTCACAATCATGTTTTCGTTTGCGATATTGGCGCTCACGGGGCGCTCCCCGGAGCGCGCCCCGGGGCGCTTTGTAAAAATACGCTTTTCGGGGCGCTCCCCGGGGCGCGCTCCGGGAGCGCTCCCCAAAATAATTTAAAAAAAAAAAATTGGGATAATTGTAGGGACAGGTAGCCCTATTCTGAAGTGGTTTGTAAAAAACATTAACTTTAGAAAAATATGTATTGTGCTACATTGGGCTTAATATATGTTAGAGCCAAAATGTAGCCCAAATGTAGCCCAAAGTAGCCCAATGTAGCCCAAAGATGGCCACCAGAGATCAAAAATTGAAAATGTAGCCCAAAATTCAACTAGATGTAGCCCAACTGTAACCCAATGAGAGAATGTACCAGAGTGTTAAAAAGAACAACTAGAGTGCTAACAGTCTTATTTATAAAGTGAAACTTATAGTTAGGAATTAGCATTAAAAAAACCTTTGAAATTCACTGAAAAAACCATAGGTTTCACACCAGTTATAGTTAGGAATTAGCATTTAAAAAACCTATTAAATTCACTGAAAAAACCATAGGTTTCACACCAGTTATAGTTAGCTGGAAATTTTACTGATATAAAACCATTGAAATTCCCACGTTATAGTTAGTCGGACTCACTATAACTTGCGCGTGCAATGCACTGCTGATGACATCACATATTACATCACTCATGACATGGTCAGTGACATCACTCATGACATCACTGATGACACCATCCAGTGAATATGTGTCTTTCTGAAAAATAAATATTAGTGAGTTATGTTTAAATATTTAAATACATATATTAGTGTTTCACTTTGTGTATAAGTGGCTACATGTGTTGGTAAGTAGCTACATGCGTATGTATATGGGTTATTTGATATTTTTATTAGTATCAGTATGAGTGTCTATATAGTTTGGTGGAGGTATTACTTAGCACATAGATGCATGAGTGACTGACTCTTTGTTTGTATGTGTTTTGAAGACAGCATATGTACAGGACTGTATGGGTGGATGAGTGTCTATATGTGTTTGTTAGTGAGTGAATGACTGTCTCACTAGTGTCTTTATCAGTAACTACATATGTTTTAATCTAGTATATATGAATATTGATGTATATAAGTGAGTATATGTGAGAGTAAGAGATTGTAAGATTTCCTGTTTAAATAAGTATGTGTTTCTATAAGTGATTGTTTAAGAGAATAAATATGTGTAATTTTCAATAGAAGTAAGGTGGAAGTGTGTGTATAACTCTATATTCAAATAAATCGTTGTTCAATAGTTTATTTGCACGTGTGAATATGTGTGTGAGTAACTTTTGGATGAATGTCGGTGTGTAACAGGATGTATAGGTGTATCACTTCATATGATGAGTGAGTATATGTATGAGTGACTATATAGAACTGTTGGTGAATGAGTGGATGTGTATATAGATAGTGGAATTACTGAATTGCTTGTTGTAACTGATATAGGTATCTCCTTTTTTAAAAAAAATTTCAGTTTCTATTTTTGAATATGTGTCTCAAGGGTTACATTATAGTGAAAGGAGGTCTGTCAATATGTCACAAGGATGGTGTCATGAGTGATGTCACTGACCATGTCATGAGTGATGTAATATGTGATGTCATCAGCAGTGCATTGCACGCGCAAGTTATAGTGAGTCCGACTAACTATAACGTGGGAATTTCAATGGTTTTATATCAGTAAAATTTCCAGCTAACTATTACTGGTGTGAAACCTATGGTTTTTTCAGTGAATATATATATATATATCAAAATGAAACCCCTCATTTTGTTCCTTTTCAAATTAAATGTATTAAGTGTTACCACTTTATTCCAATCAAGATGAAACCACTGGAGCATATATCTTGAGACATAGCAAAGGCACATCGAGCAACCAGTCCTTACAATTTTGCCAAGTTTTGTGGAAATCCATTCAGCAGTTCAAGCTAAAAGTGAGTCCAACCGCCCTATGGAAAACTCAATGTTAAAAACACGTTTTGGGACCCCCCTTTTTTCTCGGCCCCCGCTTGGCGAAACCCCCCAAACTTTCAGGGGACGCTCAGAAACAAACTGTGCCATTTTCCTGAAAATGTCAGCCAATTCCGTCCATCAATGCGAAAGTTATTCAACATAGAATTTTCAGAAATCCCTATTCAAAAAAATCCTAACTATATATACCTACTGGCGACCGCCAGTAGGTAATATATAACATTTCTATGGCAAAATGAAACCCCTCATTTTGTTTCTTTTCAAATTAAATGTATTAAGTGTTACCACTTTATTCCAATCAAGATGACTTCAGGTGTGCCATACTTTTGTCATAAGTAAGACTGTTAGCGTTCTAGTTGTTCTTTAGAACACTGTGGGACATTCTGTCATTGGGCTATAGTTGGGCTACATCTGGCTGATATTTGGGCTAAATTTAGGCTCTTTTGTCTCTGGTGGCCATCTTGGGAGACTGCATATCAGAATGTTTTTAATGAAATATAAGAGGATTTGAGAAGTCACTCAAAATGTGCCCTAATTTTTCTTTCTTCAGCACTAATCATAATTTCTATGGCAAAATGAACCCCCTCATTTTGTTCCTTTGCAAATTAAATGTTTTAAGTGTTAACACTTTATTCCAATCAAGATGACTTCAGGTGTGCCATACTTTTGTCATAAGTAAGACTGTTAGCGCTGAACAACACCCTTCCCCCATTAGACGAAGATCTGGAGGTTGATGAGAGGGCTCTGTCCTCCTGGCTTCTTCACGCAGCAGATCTGTTCGCCCCCTCTGTTTACTTACCTAACATCAGAGGCAATGATGCCCACAAATGGTTCACTCAAGAACTTAGAGCACTTAAATTAGGGGTACGTCAGAAAGAAAGACAGTGGAGAGCCACCTACTCTTCACAGGATAGGGAAACCTTTTGCGTCACTAGGAAAAGCTATCAGAAAATTTTAAAACAACACAAACTTAACTACTTCTCCACAAAAATTTTATCATCATCCAACAAGTCCAAAGATATTTTTAATATAGTTAACGAACTCTGTGATAATGACAGGACAGCCCCTTCAATAGCTCCTACGCAGAAGCTATGTGATTCCCTGAATAATTTTTTCAGAGAAAAAATTCTCATTATCAAATCGAGCATTGCTAACTCCCCAACGTCACTTCCTCTGGATGACGTTTGTTACAATCCCTCTGTATTAGACACCTTCCCGGCCATTGACGATAAAACCTTTTCCTCACTCCTGACGAGGGTAAAGTCCGGATCCCCTAACGACATCTGCCCCCCCCACATCTTCTCGGAAATCGGTCGGACTATCCCTCAGGGTATTCTACCCCTACTAAATAAATCACTGACCCAGGGCAGGGTACCTACTGGCTTTAAACACGCCTTGCTAATCCCTCTAATTAAGAAACCAGGTATGGACCCTCAGGACTCATCAAACTATCGTCCTATATCCCTGTTGCCGTTCCTATCCAAGATATTGGAGGCTCACGTCTCCAATTGCCTTTCCAACTTTGTGGAAACCACTGGATTTCTGGAGCCAAATCAAGCTGGGTTCCGTCCAGGCCATTCGACCGAGACGGTAACCCTGGCAGTCCAGAATACACTTCGGTGCAATGCGGACAGGGATGTCCACCAGGCACTGGTGCTTCTTGACCTATCTGCTGCTTTCGACACGGTCGACCATACTATTTTGGTCGGCCGTGTCGAGCAGGCAGGCCTCAGAGGTACTGCCCTGAGTTGGGTGCAATCATTTTTGTCCGACCGGACTCAAGCAGTGAGACTGGGCACCTTCACAGCCCCTAGAATTAAGAACGATTGCGGTGTCCCTCAAGGGTCATCCCTGTCTCCCCTTTTATTTAATTTATACCTGCGTCCCCTTTTGCATTCCTTGAGGAAATTCAAAGTGTGGATCTTTAATTACGCAGATGATCTGCAATTGGTTTTCCCCCTAGGGTCGCCGGATGCTGTCTCTGAGTTTAGGGAGGTCATGGCTCATATCCAGAGATGGATGGGCCTTAACCACCTAAAACTTAACCCAGGCAAGACTGAATTGATCTTGCCTGGGAAGAGCGAACTCAGCTGGGGACCTCAATTCTGGCCTTCGGAGATGGGAAATCCCCCCTCCAAATCCCGCACGGTTAAGAGCCTTGGAGTCACCTTCAGTGATGACCTCTCCTTGAAAAGTCAGGTAGGGTCAGTTGTTTCCGCATGCTTCTTTCAGCTGCGCAAGATTAGAAAGATTGCCCATTTCCTAACCCATTCTGCCCTGATACAGGTGACCATCGCCCTTGTGCTGTCTAGGCTGGACTACTCAAACAGTTTATATTTGGGCCTTCCAGCCGGGCAGCTCAAGAGGCTGCAGCTGGTTCAAAATCAGGCGGCCAGGCTGATCTGTGGGCTTCCTAAATGGCAGTCCATCAGGCCAGGCCTGGCAGACCTGCATTGGCTGCCGGTAGCCCAGAGGGTGGCTTTTAAAACCGGCTGCATTATCTTTAGGGCATTACAAAGCAAAGGCCCTAAATTCATTATCAACCTGCTTGCCAGATATACCCCCTCCCGCAACCTCCGTTCTGGCCACAAAAACTTGCTCACAGTGCCGGTTGTTAGGAAACAACGTCAGGGCGGCAGCTCCTTTCATTTTCTTGCTGCATCCCTCTGGAACTCCTTGCCAGCTTCTTTAAGGTCACACGAGGACATTCTAGCCTTTAGGCTAGCCTTTAAAACCTGGCTTTTCAGAGAAGCCTACCCTCAGACGTTCTAAGTGGTCCTTCTGTTGTTGTGTTATGCTCTGGAAACTTCCTACAGCGCCATGAAGCCTACGGGCGTACGCGCGCTTTATAAGCTAAATTTAACATAACATAACATAACAGCGCTCTAATTGTTCTTTAGAACACTCTGGGACATTCCGTCACTGGGCTATAGTTGGGCTACATCTGGCTGATATTTGGGCTACATTTGTTTTTTTTGTCTCTGGTGGCCATCCTTGGGCTACATTGGGCTATATTGGGCTACATTTGGGCTCTAACATATATATAGCCCAATGTAGCCCAATATATTTTTCAAAGTTAATTTTCGTAAAAACCACTGGAGCATATATCTTGAGACATAGCAAAGGCACATCGAGCAACCAGTCCTTACAATTTTGCCAAGTTTTGTGGAAATCCATTCAGCCGTTCGAGCTAAAAGTGAGTCCAACCGCCCTATGGAAAACTCAATGTTAAAAACACGTTTTGGGACCCCCCTTTTTTCTCGGCCCCCGCTTGACAAAACCCCCCAAACTTTCAGGGGCCGCTCAGAAACAAAATGTGCCATTTTCCTGAAAATTTCATCCAATTCCGTCCATCAACGCGAAAGTTATTCAACATAGAATTTGCAGAAATCCCTATTCAAAAAAATCCTAACTATATATACCTACTGGCGACCGCCAGTAGGTAATATATAACATTTCTATGGCAAAATGAAACCCCTCATTTTGTTCCTTTTCAAATTAAATGTATTAAGTGTTACCACTTTATTCCAATCAAGATGACTTCAGGTGTGCCATACTTTTGTCATAAGTAAGACTGTTAGCATTCTAGTTGTTCTTTAGAACACTCTGGGACATTCTGTCATTGGGCTATAGTTGGGCTACATCTGGCTGATATTTGGGCTACATTTGGGCTCTTTTGTCTCTGGTGGCCATCTTGGGAGACTGCATATCAAAATTGTTTTAATGAAATATAAGAGGATTTGAGAAGTCACTCAAAATGTGCCCTAATTTTTCTTTCTTCAGCACTAATCATAATTTCTATGGCAAAATGAACCCCCTCATTTTGTTCCTTTGCAAATTAAATGTTTTAAGTGTTAACACTTTATTCCAATCAAGATGACTTCAGGTGTGCCATACTTTTGTCATAAGTAAGACTGTTCGCGCTCTAGTTGTTCTTTAGAACACTCTGGGACATTCTGTCACTGGGCTATAGTTGGGCTACGGCTGGCTGATATTTGGGCTACATTTGGTTTTTTTTGTCTCTGGTGGCCATCTTTGGGCTACATAGGGCTACATTTGGGCTCTAACATATATATAGCCCAATGTAGCCCAATATATATTTTTCAAAGTTAATTTTTGTAAAAACCACTGGAGCATATATCTTGAGACATACCAAAGGCACATCGAGCAACCAGTCCCTACAATTTTGCCAAGTTTTGTGGAAATCCATTCAGCAGTTCGAGCTAAAAATGAGTCCAACCGCCCTATGGAAAACTCAATGTTAAAAACACGTTTTGGGACCCCCCTTTTTTCTCGGCCCCCGCTTGGCGAAACCCCCCAAACTTTCAGGGGACGCTCAGAAACAAACTGTGCCATTTTCCTGAAAATGTCAGCCAATTCCGTCCATCAATGCGAAAGTTATTCAACATAGAATTTTCAGAAATCCCTATTCAAAAAAAATCCTAACTATATATACCTACTGGCGACCGCCAGTAGGTAATATATAACATTTCTATGGCAAAATGAAACCCCTCATTTTGTTTCTTTTCAAATTAAATGTATGAAGTGTTACCACTTTATTCCAATCAAGATGACTTCAGGTGTGCCATACTTTTGTCATAAGTAAGACTGTTAGCGTTCTAGTTGTTCTTTAGAACACTCTGGGACATTCTGTCATTGGGCTATAGTTGGGCTACATCTGGCTGATATTTGGGCTAAATTTAGGCTCTTTTGTCTCTGGTGGCCATCTTGGGAGACTGCATATCAGAATGTTTTTAATGAAATATAAGAGGATTTGAGAAGTCACTCAAAATGTGCCCTATTTTTTCTTTCTTCAGCACTAATCATAATTTCTATGGCAAAATGAACCCCCTCATTTTGTTCCTTTGCAAATTAAATGTTTTAAGTGTTAACACTTTATTCCAATCAAGATGACTTCAGGTGTGCCATACTTTTGTCATAAGTAAGACTGTTAGCGCTCTAATTGTTCTTTAGAACACTCTGGGACATTCCGTCACTGGGCTATAGTTGGGCTACATCTGGCTGATATTTGGGCTACATTTGTTTTTTTTTGTCTCTGGTGGCCATCCTTGGGCTACATTGGGCCATATTGGGCTATATTGGGCTACATTTGGGCTCTAACATATATATAGCCCAATGTAGCCCAATATATATTTTTCAAAGTTAATTTTCGTAAAAACCACTGGAGCATATATCTTGAGACATAGCAAAGGCACATCGAGCAACCAGTCCTTACAATTTTGCCAAGTTTTGTGGAAATCCATTCAGCCGTTCGAGCTAAAAGTGAGTCCAACCGCCCTATGGAAAACTCAATGTTAAAAACACGTTTTGGGACCCCCCTTTTTTCTCGGCCCCCGCTTGACGAAACCCCCCAAACTTTCAGGGGACGCTCAGAAACAAAATGTGCCATTTTCCTGAAAATTTCATCCAATTCCGTCCATCAACGCGAAAGTTATTCAACATAGAATTTTCAGAAATCCCTATTCAAAAAAATCCTAACTATAAATACCTACTGGCGACCGCCAGTAGGTAATATGTAACATTTCTATGGCAAAATGAAACCCCTCATTTTGTTCCTTTTCAAATTAAATGTATTAAGTGTTACCACTTTATTCCAATCAAGATGACTTCAGGTGTGCCATACTTTTGTCATAAGTAAGACTGTTAGCGTTCTAGTTGTTCTTTAGAACACTCTGGGACATTCTGTCATTGGGCTATAGTTGGGCTACATCTGGCTGATATTTGGGCTACATTTGGGCTCTTTTGTCTCTGGTGGCCATCTTGGGAGACTGCATATCAAAAAATTTTTAATGAAATATAAGAGGATTTGAGAAGTCACTCAAAATGTGCCCTAATTTTTCTTTCTTCAGCACTAATCATAATTTCTATGGCAAAATGAACCCCCTCATTTTGTTCCTTTGCAAATTAAATGTTTTAAGTGTTACCACTTTATTCCAATCAAGATGACTTCAGGTGTGCCATACTTTTGTCATAAGTAAGACTGTTAGCGCTCTAGTTGTTCTTTAGAACACTCTGGGACATTCTGTCACTGGGCTATAGTTGGGCTACAGCTGGCTGATATTTGGGCTACATTTGTTTTTTTTGTCTCTGGTGGCCATCTTTGGGCTACATAGGGCTACATTTGGGCTCTAACATATATATAGCCCAATGTAGCCCAATATATATTTTTCAAAGTAAATTTTCGTAAAAACCACTGGAGCATATATCTTGAGACATAGCAAAGGCACATCGGGCTACCAGTCCCTACAATTTAGCCAAGTTTTGTGAAAATCCATTCAGCTGTTCGAGCTAAAAGTGAGTCCAACCGCCCTATGAAAAACTCAATGTTAAAAACACGTTTTGGGACCCCCCTTTTTTCTCGGCCCCCGCTTGACGAAACCCCCTCAAACTTACAGGGGACGCTCAGAAACAAAATGTGCCATTTTCTCGAAAATTTCAGCCAATTCCGTCCATCAACGCCAAAGTTATTCAACATAGAATTTTCAGAAATCCCTATTCAAAAAAATCCTAACTATATATACCTACTGGCGACCGCCAGTAGGTAATACATATATATATATATTCACTGAAAAAACCATGGGTTATAGACCATATATACTTAGGAATTAGCATTTACAAAACCTTATTTTACTCACACAAAACCATTGAAATTTCATATATAGTTAGTTGCACTAACTATATATCGCGCACCCGCAATCCACTGCTGATCATGTCACATATTACATCATTCATGACATGATCAGTGACATCACTGATGACATCACTGATGACATCACTGATGACATCTCAAATGACATCACTGATGACAACATCCGGTGACTGTGTGTTTCTGTAAAGTCAAAATATGTCTTACATAATGAAGAATGAGTGGATGTATAAGTGTCTGGATGAAGGATTTAGTAGGTGCATGACTGACTGTATGAATGAGGGATTAAATGTGTCTCACTGAGTGCATGGGTTAGTGACTAAACTGTCTTAATGTGTGCATCAATATGTCTGTTGTTATGTAAACTGCTGCATGTGTTGATCAGTAGCTATATGAGTAACAATATGGGTTATTGATTGGTTGCCCAAGTAATTGTATGGGAGACTGAGTGTGTGTGTGGGTGGCTGGGAGGTGTATGACTCTGTGCATAGATGTGTGAGCAGTTGATTCACTAGATGTACGGGTTCAAAAGTGCATGTGGAAACAGCTGTATGGGCGGTTGACTGTGTGCATGAGTGTATTGGTGAGTGAATGGCTATCTCAGTGCTACATGTCAAAGTAAGTACATATGTAAAACACAGTACATGTGAGAGTTGACATATATAAATAACTGTGCATAAGAGCCAGTAAATTTGTGAGTGGCTGTATGGATCATTGTGAACTTGTATCAGGGATTGTATAAGAGAGTAAATATGTGTTAGTATATGTTTGAATAAGTAAGGTGTGTATAACTGTATAGTTGAGGAAATGGAAGTGTGATTGATTCTTTGCATGACTGACTAGGTGTGTGAGTAACTCCATGGATGAGTGACAGTCTGTGAGTGTCTATTTACTCTGAGTGTATCTAAGATTATATTAGAGTCTGAAGAGGTTCACCGTATTATCACATTAATGATGTCATCAGTGATGTGATCAGTAATGTCAAATGAGATGTCATCAGTGATGTCATCAGTGATGTCATTTGAGATGTCATCAGTGATGTCATCAGTGATGTCATCAGTGATGTCACTGATCATGTCATGAATGATGTAATATGTGACATGATCAGCAGTGGATTGCGGGTGCGCGATATATAGTTAGTGCAAATAACTATATATGAAATTTCAATGGTTTTGTGTGAGTAAAATAAGGTTTTGTAAATGCTAATTACTAACTATATATGGTCTATAACCCATGTTTTTTTCAGTGAATTTTCAAGGTTTTGTAAATGCTAATTCCTAACTATATATGGTCTATAACCTATGGTTTTTTCAGTGAATTTCAATTGTTTTTTAATAGCAAATGTCTAAAGCTGTAAAATGTCAAGTACGTGGTAGGTAAAAACATTTTCGTGTTTATGCACTCTGATGTGCTTTGAACGCTGCCCCCCCTCCTCTTTTCTTTTAGGAGTATTCTCTCTTTGCAGATAGTGAAGGGTAGGTAACACAGGCCTTTGCCCCCGTTGTAATCCGTCGTGCCTGCTTCCCTCTCCATTTGATTGATTGTTATCCTAGCATTTATTGTTTTGGAATTGGTTCTCTTTGGTTCATTCTCTATTTACAAACAAGCAGAGAGTTGCAATACTCTGTTTAGTCTTTGCAGATAGTGAAAAATCGTTAAAAAAACAAAAGGAATCAAGCAAAACCAGTAGGCCACTAATGGGATCTCTTTTTGACCTCGCTAAAATAGAAACATTATGAACAACCCCTCATGACAAATACGAAACTAGGGAGAGGAACTGAGCTCGACGCCATGATGGCTGCAAGACAGCTCGGCTCCGCTGCCCACCCCGCCCAAAATAATGACAAACCCTATGCAAATATTATAAATATATACAACACACCAGCAAAGTAACAGGGTAAAACGTTTTATTAAATAACTATTTACATGGCAGCCTGCTGCAACATTGATCCAAACATGCCTTTGTATTTGGGGCTCAAAATCAACAAGTAACAGGGTAAAACGTTTTTATTAAATATCTATTTACATGGCAGCCTGCTGCAACATCGATCCAAACAAGCCTTTGTATTTGGGGCTCAAAAGCAACCATCAATAGTAAGATTTTCATAGGTGAGTGTAGGTTCATGGTTTTCCATCCACAGACTAAAAGCCTGGAGTGGGAGTGAAAGAACAATAACTAGGTAAGAAGGAAGGCAGAGGTTGTGGTAAGGACTCTGGATATGGTATGTTGCTTGGTCACTGAGATGCTTCGATGTCACTGCCTTGCACAAATGGCATAAGTCCTGGATGTTGGGTGCCATAGTTGAGGGTTCCGATCAGCGCTTGTAATACTGTCTGAAGCTTATTTGCACCTGCTGCAGCTTCACTATTCTCAAATTAAGTGGGGGCTGTTTGTGGACCTGACTGCATTGGAAAACAATGTGATGCAGTGCCTCCCTGAACCGCTTGACGGAGGCCCCCAAGATAATTGCGCCTGCTCCACACCTTGTCCCACAATCCATTTGACCTGAAGACACGTCCTGCGGTGCCCTTGTCCGACCATCACATATACCTGCACCAGGAGTCGGCGTGGGGTGCACTAGAAGGGAGAGGCGGCGCGAACGAGCCTCCCCCACCTCCCCAGGTGGAGGTTTCTCAGCTACACCCCAGCGCTTCACTCGACCAGCTGACTTGCGCCCGCTCTTGCGACACAGTGCCTCGCTCGGCAAGCTGAATTGCGCCTGCTCTTGCTATTACAACGTCTCACCCGCCATCCAAAGGAATTGCACCCAATCTTGTGGTACAGCGACAGGCGGCTGCTACAGAGCTCACAAAATGGCGGTCGGCTCCACAGACTTGGGCCTGGCCTGCAAAGATGGCTCTGGGCAACCGTGGAACTCGGACGCTTGACTGCTAGAGCATGGGCCCCATTCCCAAAAGAGTCCCCTCAGCCTTGAAGATTCTACAACAGTCACCGGGATCCCCGACTCCCGTAGACTTCCGGTGGGGAGCGGCTGCCATGATTGCTCGCGGAATGGCCACGACGTAGCCACGAGATGGTGGTGCTCTCATGCTGATGCCAGCTTCAGTCTGAAACATCCAGAAACACTATAGACTACCAATTCGATCAGTTCCGGTGGAGCCCCAACGTGACCCGTTAGGGAAGAACTTGCCCTCCCCTCTTTGACTGATGGTTCTTGTAGCCTGTCCCTTCTGTTGTCATTTAACAGAACCTTTTGGACTGCTGAAAGGGGTTGTGTTCCGACCACTGGTTGGTGGAGACATTTTGACTATATTCTGGACCTGCGTTGTCGCGTAATGCGTCATATGACGCGCCGCATTAGCGCACCCGGAAGTGCTCCGGTGCGCGAGGCGCAGCTTCCCGGAAATGATCCAGGGCGTGGCGCGCAGCGCGTAACGTAAGCATAACAGGTCATGTGACTTGTTAATAAAACTTTTCATTGGTTCATTTTACTTTTGTTTTTCTAATGATAGAAGGCTTGGTCATATGACCTAAAAATAACACTTTTCATTGCTTTCGAACATTTTTTTTTCCCAAATGATGAAAGCCCCACCTTTTTTTTTCTCGCTCTGACTTGTAAAGCAAAGGACCCAGATGCATTACAGGCTAATGTATTTTCCCAGGAAATTTACAACTGTCCTGCAAGTAAAATATTCCTATTTGGAGAAAAAGGGCGTTTCTTTGTCCCATGAGGGAGCCGTTGAGCAAAAGAGGCTCGGCCTGCTGTCTTAGTCGCTGATAGGCATGAATATCGGATTCTTATCGATCACTTTATGTTGCAGGAGTGGAAAACACAACAGCCCTTGACCATTTCTCTTTACTGCGTTCCTGCGTATTATACCTTTTAACCGTCATGTAATCGGGCTGCTTTATTTCACTTGCCTTTTACTGATTCGAAAACAGTGGCTATTATTCAAAACTTTACCAATCTAGGTACTACTACCATGTTTTGTTTTAAAAACCTTTATTGTGAAAATGTCAGTATACAAATACGGGCCTATAACCACGTGGGCCGGCCATGGAGCAAACTGGAATCATATATGATGAGGGGACATTTACACTGTAGAAGAACGTAACGGGCGACCCATTAGGTTGCAAGAACTAAGGTGTTTAACAGTTGCGGAATCGGTGGACGTACATTTTATAATTAAAGTACGACAGGGCCAGTTACTATAAAATTATCTAGATATACATTTGCGGGCAAGTACCATGGGTGACGTTAACTCGAACTTTCAATAGTGCAGTAATCAATAACACATCAGAACTTAATATCAATAGGGATGTTCAAATGTTCAATCAGTACTCGTCCCCGCCCGCCAAGTGCTTCAAAACTGCATACGTATCTCATGATATCAAGGTTGGGCAACCAGTACACAACAAGGAGTTACGAGTCCCATTTATACCGGCGCCATTTTGGGCGAGGCCGGGAAGGTCCAGGATATGGTCAAAATGTCTCCACCAACCAGCGGTCTTTCGGCAGTCCAAAAAGGTTCCGTTAAATGACAACAGAAGAGATAGGCAACAAGAACAATCAGTCAAAAGAGGGGACGCTTTCGGTAATGGGGCCCATGCACTAGCAGGCAAGCGTCCGAGTTCCAAGGTGTCCCAGGGCCATTTTAGTGTACCAGGCCCAAATCCAAAGAGCCGGCCGCCATTTTGAGAGTCCTGTTGCAGCCGCCTATCGCTGCATCGCAAGAGTGGGCGCAATTCAGCTGGATGGTGGGCGAGACGCTGTAGCCGCACGAGCGGGCGGAACTCAGCTGGATGGCGGGTGAGGCACTGTGCCGCAAGAGCGGGCGGAACTCAGCTGGATGGCGGGTGAGGCACTGTGCCGCAAGAGCGGGCGGAACTCAGCTGGAAGGCGAGTGAAACGCTAAGAGGCGCCCCACTGCAGATGAGGTGCCTCCACCTGGGGAGGCGGGAGAGGCCCGTTTGCGCAGCCTCCCCCCCCCCGGCACCCCACGCCGTCTTTCAGCGCAGCATTGTAGGATGGCCACACCAGTGCGGCAACTTGCTGGACACCACCTCAGTGCCATCCGGATCTCGGCGCGTTGTGCTGCCTTCGCCCTACAGTAGCAGCAAGTGCGGATGCAACTCAGCTGGACGGCGAGTGAAACGGTAAGGGGCGCCCCACTGCAGATGAGGTGCCTCCACCTGAGGAGGCGGGAGAGGCCCGTTCGCGCCGCCTCTTCCCCCCCCCCCGGGCACCCCACGCCGTCTTTCAGCGCAGCATTGTAGGATGGTCACACCAGTGCGGCAACTTGCTGGACACCACCTCGGTGCCATCCGGATCTCGGAGCGTTATGCTGCATTCGGCCTATTCGCACATTGGTCCGCTACTGACGCCGCCTCACAGGCCAACGAATTTTGTAGGCTTTTCATAGCCCAAAGCCGCATAACAGGTCATGTGACTTGTTTATAAAACTTTTCATTGGTTCATTTTACTTTTGGTTTCCTAATGATGGAAGGCTTGGTCATATGACCTAAAAATAACACTTTACATTGGATTGAAACATTTTTTTTTCCCAAATGATGAAAGCCCCACCTTTTTTTTTCTCACTCGGCAGTCCAAAAACGTTCCGTTAGATGACAACAGAGGGGACAGGCAACAAGAACCATCAGTCAAAAGAGGGGAGGGCAAGTTCTTCCCTACCGGGTCACGTTTGGGCTCCACCGGAAGTCATCGAATTGGTAGTCTACAGTGTTTCTGAATGTTTCAGACTGAAGCTGGCATCAGCATGAGAGCACCACCATCTCGTGGCTCCATCGTGGCCATTCCGCAAACAATCATGGCAGTCGCTCCCCACCGGAAGCCTGCGGGAGTCGGGGGCCCGATGATTTTTGTAGAATCTTCAAGGCTGACGGGACGCTTTCGGGAACGGGGTCCAAGCCCTAGCAGGCAAATGTCCGAGTTCAAATGTGTCCCAGGGCCATTTTAGTGGACCAGGCCCAAATCCGAAGAGCCGGCCGCCATTTTAAGAGTCCTGTGGCAGCCGCCTATCGCTGCACCGCAAGAGTGGGCGCAATTCAACTGGATGGTGGGCGAGACGCTGTAGCCGCAAGAGCGGGCGCAACTCAGCTGAATGGCGGATGAGGCACAGTGCCGCAAAAGCGGGCGTAAACAGCTGAATGGCGACTGAACCGCTAAAGGGGGCCCCACGCCATTTTTCGGCGCAGCATTGTAGGATGCCAAGACCAGTGCGGCAACTTACTGGACAGAACCTGGGTGCCGTCCGGATCTCGCCGCGTTGTGCTGCCTTCGGCCTATTCGCACAACGGACCGCTACTGACGCCACCTCGCAGGTAGACGGATTTTGCCGCAAAAAGACAGCCCATTGTTGCTTTGTTTAAAAACATTTTTTTTAACATGTTTACTTTGTTGGAGCGTTGTATATATTTATAAGTTATTAAAGTGTTATAATCCTACTACTTTGTTGGAGTGCTATATATTTTTAATGTGACACATAATTGTGAATACTTTGATGTACAAAAAGGCATCCCTGGAATCTTCCGCTTCAGGCTCGGTCCCACACACCCTTACAGTGAGAATCCCCTCCCCAATCACAATACAGGATCGTTATCAGATAGTAGGAACGTGTGTGGTGTGACGATCTCATGGGGTGGGGGCCTTGATCTACTGTAACTCCTTTGAAGAGGGGTGATTCTTCACAGTTGGGTCCATAAACTACATCCGCAGGGCTAGGTGATAGCCTGGGACCGGCCTGGACAATCGGACACAGAGGAAGAGGAGTGTCAGAGGGTGCGGTAGTGAATAGGGTGAAAGGGAGGTGTCGGGCAGGCACAGGGTGTGATTCTCAGGGAAGAGCAGCGCAGATGGGGGGAGGTTTATGGCCCATGCATCAGAGAGAGAGCGGGGGTGACCAGTGCGTGGGGGAGATGCTTGCGAGGGTGGGGAGCCATGCTGAGGATCGGCGGCGTGCAGAGAGTGGGTCTGGTTAAGGCATCTAAAATGGCTGCCGTGCACGACAAAAGTGTGGCATTGGAAAAAAGGCAAGATGGCGCAGACAATGTTTATCAATATGGATTAATTTATAACAATTATTTTTAACAATATATTTACTCGCAGTGACAAAATGCCGGTCAACACTTCCTGATTTCCTTCGAATCGAACGTTAACAGACGTCACGATCGGCGTTGTGCAGACAGTGGGTCTGGTCAAGGCATCTAAAATGGCTGCCGTGCACGACAAAAGTGTGGCATTGGAAAAAAAGCAAGATGGCGCAGACAATGTTTATCAATACGGATTAATTTATAACAATTATTTTTAACAATATATTTACAATATATTTACTCGCAGTGTCAAAATGGCGATCATTCATGTGATAATACGATGAACCTCTTCAGACTCTAATATAACCTTAAATACAATCAGTGTAAACAGACACTCACAGATTGTCACTCATCCATGGAGTTACTCATACATCTAGTCAGTCATGAAAAGAATCAATCACTCCTCCATTTCCTCAACTATACAGTTATACACACCTTACTAATTCAAACATATTCTAACACATATTTACTCTCTTATACAATCCCTGATACAAGTACACAATGATCCATACAGCCACTCGCATATTCACTGGCTCTCTTGTATAGTCATTTATATATGCCAACTCTCACATGCACTGTGTTCTACATATGTACTTACTTGGACATGTAGCACTGAGATATCCATTCACTCACCAACACACCCATGCACACAGTCAACCGCCCATATAGCTGTTTCCACATGGACTCTTGAAGTCATACACCTAGTGAATCAACTGCTCACACATCTATGCACAGAGTCACATACTTCCCAGCCACCCACACACACACTCAGTCTCCCATTCAAATACTTGGGCAACCAATCAATAAAAACAAAGTGGGTGGCTAAACCGTTCCTGGAGGAGAGTTATGTGTGTTTGGCGTGACCGGGGGTGTACATGTGGCACCCTTGGGCATCCATTTTGTTGGATGTATTTGCCTCACACACCCGAATGGGTGTCATGCTTCATCATTGGCGTTGCTCCTCATCAGGGAGGCGGTGCAATCCCCGACGGGCTCACCTCAAAGAGGGGCTCTTTATCAGAGATCTTTTAATCCAACTGCCTCATGGTGAAGTGCGGGTATGTGGGAAGATGGAGTAGTTAGCCTGTAGAGTGATTAAAATGTAGTAGGGAGTACCAAAAAAGTACTACTTTATTCTGAGGGTCTCCCGCTACGGTTAAAAATGTGAATCCAACTCACTGGGTACCACCTAGTTAGGTATGATGGCACTAGATGAAGATGGATAGAACACTGGTCAACATGTTTCTCGCCTAAGGAATTATCCGCGATTCATCAGGACCTTAAAAGTGTAGAATATGCAGTCATTCAGCAACATGCTAGTGTCATGTTTGAAATGCAAGCAATATAGGTTTTAATTACCTCTGTAGTAATATCCTATGCCTGAATTGGGGAATAAGAACAATGTTATAATGTTATTTGCATTGGATCATGGCAAAAACAGAAGTATAATCACGCCAAAATTACACACAATGTGTCATGCTAGTGTTGGTGGAATATCAACTAGCTAAGGTGAACTGTGGCCGCATAATAGCAGCGTGCAGTGGGCACAACACACCAACCATCTGTGTTAGAAGAAGTGCTCTATAATAAAACAATGATATAATAAACAGTAGTAAAAAGACAATAAAAACAGCAGTGTAATGAGGGACACCAACTACTTATTGTATGGTGCACATTTACTATTGAGAGTGCTCACTCAAAATATGCAGTGAAATATCAGGCGTACAACCGTCTCACCTAAGGGTTGGGGATTATGTGCTACATGAGTACTCGGCGGTAAGTAAACATCAGGGGAGAGCCTTGAGATGTCGCTGCGAGAGGAGGAAACATGTATTATGGTCAATACAAGGAACAAAGGTGAAGGGCGGTTCCTGTTCCAACTTTAGGGTCAAAATCGATCATTTTTAAAAGGGGAGAAAAGTTCTGTTTGAACCCGCCGTTGCGCCCAAAAGGGTTCGCCTTACCTCTAACAGCGTGCGTTCCTGCCTGGAGACCTACCCATCTCCGCCGAGCTCGGATAGATAGTGGAGCTCGGCGGCACCCGCCATATCTAATGGTGAGCGTCCTGGGAACGGTGTAGCGCTCCGCCCTTCCATGGATGTCACGTGATACGTGTGTCCGTGGCGTCCGCCATCTTGGAATGGGTAATGAGCAGATGTGATAAAGCGTGCAATTGTGTGTTCGGAATAAAACCTTGATAGACAATGCTAAGATTTAAACTGTGGATTCACACAATTGACAAACCACAACGTAGGTTAGAATCAGTGTGGTATGAAGTATGCAGGTTGTCTAGGTGCGTTCGGACAGCCGATCCGTCTGGAAGGCGGCCATAACAGAGTGAGGTATTCGTAACCAGAGAGCCAAACAACGGCTCCAAATGACAATATTGTCATGCATGGTTAGTAGCACATAATAGTGAGCAAGGGAGGTTGCATCAGCGTGAAGGCTGTGGGTGTGGCCGTATGGTGTGGCATACAAGTAAGTACAGTAGATCGTATCAACATGGTGACTATGAGTGTGATACGGGATCAAAATTAACCCATTCTGTCTGAGCAGCTAGACTTGTACTAGGTATGTCGGGGATAAGGATATGTGGATAATGGAAAATGAACCCTCGTGTATAATTTCAGTGTATAGTGGCGCTATGTATTGATAGCGACAAGTTGTATTAGAGAGTAAGTAAGGGGATGTCCTAGGTGGGACATCCGTTACAAAACCAGTCACAGTGTAGAGTGTCATGGTAAGTATAGTTGTGACAGATCAAATCAGAGCGCATGCCAAGGGATGCCCTGATTCAAGCCTCTGCTATCGGACGCTAAGCGATGCACCCATCTTTGTTCTTTGCGGAACAAGGCTTGTTTGGGGCAATTGGGGCTGGATTCTAACACCAACCATTTGAGTGAGTCTGCAGTATGATTTGATTCAACAAAATGTTTGCACATTTTGGTGTTTGTCTTCTTGCAGCGAAAATTGCTGCGATGTTCAATGATACGGGTTTTGATTGGGCGGGTAAATACAGTGGGAGGTGTTGCAGTTAGTGTGACCCCTAATCTCCCTGATGAAGGTGTCAGTAAGTTGGATTGTCTTGTGTATAGTTGTATAAGCACAGACTCCACAGGATTCACAGGGATAGTGATCTTTAACTGGAGGTAAGTTCCACAGAGTCTGTTGGGTCCCTTTCTTTTGTACTTTGGGTCTAGTGCTTATCAGAATGTCTTTAACATTCTGGGACCTTTTAAACGCGAGTGTTGTGAGGCTGAGGTTGCCTGTGTTTAAAATGTCCCAGTGCCGCTTGCTCATACTTTTGATTTTGTTGGATGCAGGGGTGAAAGTTGTGACGCAGGTAATAGGTTGATTCTCAATCGGTACCACCTCACGTGGTTCAAGCAAGGCCTCACGATTGTTATTTCTTGCTCGTTTTTGGGCCCTGGTGACCTCTTTTTTGGGATAGCCTCTGTCTAATTAATTCCTAGACAGGATTGCAGATGTCATGAGTGATGTCACTGACCATGTCATGAGTGATGTAATATGTGACGTCATCAGCAGTGCATTGCAGGCGCAGTTATAGTGAGTCCAACTAACTATAACGTGGAATTTCACTGGTTTTATGTCAGTAAAATTTGCAACTAACTATAACTGGTGTGAAACCTATGTTTTTTTCAGTGAATTTACTAGGTTTTTTTAAATGCTAATTCCTAACTATAACTGGTGTGAAACCTATGGTTTTTTCAGTGAATTTCATAGGTTTTTTAAATGCTAATTCCTAACTATAACTGGTGTGAAACCTATGGTTTTTTCCGTGAATTACATAGGTTTTTTAAATGCTAATTTCTAACTATATATAGGGCTTCAAACCTATGTGTTTTTAGTGAATTTCTATTATTATTATTATTATTGGGACATTTGTTAAGCGCTGCGATTACGCACACCGGCGTGTCCACGCGCTGAAAGTGGAAGTAGGCAGATAACAGTGAGCACCAAAGCTACATGGGACCTTATTTACTATAAAGATAAGTTTTTAGTTTCGCCCGGAATCTCGCCTCATCTGGTTCCAGGCGCAGGTTCGTGGGCAGTTTGTTCCAGTTGGTTGCTGCCAGGTGTCTAAACGACCTGCCTCCCATGCGGGCTTTCTTAATTCTGGGAGTCCTCAGCAGGCCACCCCCTGCAGATCTGAGCGCGCGAGCTGGTGTGTACGCTGTGATCAGATTCGTCAGAGGGGCCGGTGCTCTGCCATTCAGAATACGATGACAGGTGCAAAGGGCTTTGTACTCTACCCTTCTCCTCACCGGGAGCCAGTGAAGCTGCTGGAGGGCCGCCCTAGAAGGCGCCCTTTTTGGCAGTCTGAGAATCAGACGCGCTGCCGCATTCTGCAACACTTGCAGCCGGGCCATACTTTTTTCTGGAGCCCCCAGGTACAGCAGGTTCCCATAGTCCGCCCTCGCCGTGACCAGGGCATGAACCAGGGTTTGGCGTGCTTCAAGCGGGAGTAGGTCCAGGACCTTTCTCAGCCTCTTCAGAATGCCGAAGCAGACTCCCACCACCCGATTGATCTGGGGGCCGAAAGTAAGCCCAGCGTCAAACCACACCCCCAAGTTGCGCGCCTCAAGGCACGGGGTAGGGGAGGGTCCAAGGCAGGAGGGCCACCACGCCAACGACCAGGCAGACTGGGCTCTCCCTACCACCAACACCTCTGTCTTGCTACCGTTCAGCTTCAAACAGTTATTGGCCATCCATTCGGCAAGATCTTTCATGCACGAACGGAAGCCATCGGCAGCAAGACAGGGCGCCTGCGACAGGGAGATCACCAGCTGCGTGTCGTCGGCGTAGGACACCAGTTGGAGGCCATGGCTCTCTACGATCGATGCAACAGGCGCGACATACAAATTAAAGAGGGTTGGGCTCAAAGACGAGCCCTGCGGCACGCCTTGGCCCAAAGGCACCCCCCTTGAATAGCAGTCTCCCTGCCTGACTTGAAAACTTCTCTCATTGAGGAAGTCATGGATCCATCTCAGCGCGGTGCCAGATATGCCACCACTGTTCAGACACTGTAGCAGGATGTTATGAGCTACAGTGTCGAACGCCGCGCTGAGGTCCAGCAGGATCAGCGCCATAGTTTGGCCTGCATCCACGCCCTCTCTCAGATGTTCCGTCGCCATGAGGAGGGCGGACTCGGTGGAATGTCGAGGTCTAAAGCCAAACTGCGTCGCATGGAGCAGTCCCCTTTCCTCCACATGCTTCATAATTTGGGTATTAACCACCTTCTCTGCCACTTTTGACAGAAAAGGGAGGAGGGAGATGGGCCTCAGATTTTCTAATACCTCGAAGCCCAGGTGGGATTTCTTCCTGAGCGGGAGCACCACCGCTTGTTTCCATCCGACCGGCAGCTTCCCCGATCCGAAGGACACATCAAGGACGTGCCTTATATAAGGCTCCAGGACTTCCAAACTGTCTGCCAAGCGTTTTGGCGACACCGGGTCCCACGGGGACCCTGATTTAACAGAGCGGCACACCGCTAATAATTCCTCCGGAGGAGGGGTGCGATAGTGTGATATTTGCCCTGCCGTCTCTGTGTCCCCTACTGCTTCCTCTAGGTCCAGTCCTGTGGGCCGAGTAGGGAAGGTCGAGTAAATCTTCTCCACTTTAGCGGAGAAGTAGTCTGCAATCCGGTCACAGGACTCCGTAGAGCAGGTCTCCGGTTCTGTGGGTGCATTTACCGACGTCAGGGATTTGTAAATGCCAAAGAGTTCCTTAGCGGAGTTCTCTGCCCCTTGAATTTGTTCAGCAAAGTAGGCTGCCTTAGACTTTTTTATCAGCCTATGGTGAATACGCCTTTTGTCCAGGAATACTTCCCTGGCCTTGCTGTCATAGGACACCCTCCAGACTTTTTCTGCCCGCCTGCAGTCTGCCTTTGTCAGTCTCAGCTCAGCACTGAACCAAGGTGCTGAGCGCTCTTTCCGAGCACTTGTATTCGAACGGCAGAGTGGGGCTGTCTGGTCAAGCGCAGCCAAAATACGTTGATTCAGGTTACGGGTGGCGGTTTCTATATCCTCGCCCCCCGGCAAACCATCCCTAATTAAGGCGTGGTTAAAATTTTCCACCGAGAATTGAGCCCACTTTCTTCTACGAAAGTTAGATGGTACCTGGCTGGTTTTATGGGCATTTCTGCTCTGTATTGTAAATGTAACCAGGAAGTGGTCGGTCCAGGGAAAAGGTTCAACACCTGACACCTCCACACCTTCCCAATTGGCATAGACCGGGTCCAGGAGATGACCCAGTCGATGCGTAGGGGCTTCCAGTTTCAGATCAAGTTGCAGGGCAAGCATGTCCCGACCGAAATCCTCAACCCCTGTAGCCTCCGGACAGTTGAGGTGCAAATTAAGATCACCTAATAGGAGAAATTTGTCCCTGCGCAGGGCTTCTTCCATGAGGCTTTCTAGCAGGCTCTCCCTAAACTTAGTGCAGGTCCCTGGGGGTCGATATACCAAACATCCATTTAGCGTGTGAGCCCCATTGATTTTAATCGAAAAGAGACCCGCCTCACTTTCCGCCTTTTCTAAGGTTTTTTAATAGCAAATGTCTACAGCTAAGAAAGGTAATTTTTTAAAAAATGAATCCTATATTGTACTTTTTTATTTTTTTACCCTGGAGCCCTCCCGGTGCGCGTACCGGTGAGCGCACCGGTAAGCGCAGTATTTTGGCGCGCCCCGGTGCGCGTACCGGGGCGCGTCCCGTTAGCGCACCAAAAAAAAAAAGAAAAAAAATATAATTAAGGAGTGAGCATGAGGAAAGGGGACAGAAAGAGTGGTGTAAAGAGAAAGAGAGCTAGAGGGAGGAACACAGAGGGACTGTGTAATAGATAGTAAGACAGAGAAAGTATGGAAAAGGGAAGTAAACATGGAGGATAAGAATAAGTGAGGGAAGCAGAGTAAAGAAGTTGAGGTGAGGTATGGTGAGAGAAAAGTAGTGAGGTTAAAGCAAAGGGTGATGACAAACTACATTTTTTTAGTCACACTTACCATATAATTAATGTAAACTTAATTACATATTTTTACTAAACTTTGTATCTGTGAAAGAGAGAAAAAAAATAAGTTATAATTAGTAAAATATATATTTTAAAATAGAAGAGACAGGTCTAGAGGTAAAAAATCATAAAAGTGTACTAAGAAATAAAGCAAGAGTGAAGGAAACAGAAAGGAAAATAAAGTAATGTAGAACGACAAAAAGAAGAAAAAGAAATAGAAGGAGAGCAAATTACTAAGAGTAAGGCAGATAATTTCAGTGACAGAGAGGAAGAGAAAGAGAGAAAAATGAACTGAAGGCAAGTAAGATACTAAAAGAATGTGAGTTAGCAAAACTAAATCAGGAAAGAGGAGTAAGTGAAAGGAGAATGTGTGAGAGGGTAAGGAGTCTGATTTAGGATCCATTTACAAGAAAGAAGAATGGAAGATGACTGAGAATGAGTGAAGGGGAGTCACAGAATGAAGAGATGAAGGGAGTGAGGATAATATAGAAGGATTGAAGGAAAAGGAGTGAGGAATTAAGTATATAGAGAGACTAAGAGAAGGACTGACTGAAGTGGAGTACAATGAGTGAGGAAAGGAAAATGAGTAAGGGAGCAAAATAAGGAAAGAAAGGGCAAAAGGACCAAAGCAGTGGTACAGAGACAATGTGATTCGCTGATGAAAGTAAAGAGAAAGACACTGAAAGATAGGAAATGCGGGGTAGTAATGGAACCGGAGTAAAAGAATTTGGGTGAAGAATGATGAGAGAAGAGCAGTGAAGTTGTTGTAAGAGAAATGATAGAAGGTAGATAAACACAAGTAAGCATAACACAAGGAGAGTGAGGGTCTGAGGACATAGAGGTAGTGAACAAAGAAAGAGGTTAAAAGAAAGAAGCAAAGAAAGATCAGTGAGGGAGAATGGGTGAGTTATACTGACAGAGTGCAACAAAAGAGGTGAGTGAATAAAGATGAATTAGTAAAAGAGCTAAGGAGGAAAAGATGAAAAAAGGAAGTAAAGTAGAGAGAATGAAAGCTGAAAAGTGGTGCAAGGGAGAGAGGGGATGCAGACAGTTGAAATGGGATTGAAAGGTTGTGAAAGAGGTGGAGTAAAGGAACAGAGTGAGAGAAAGGCAGTGTGAGTGAGTAAAGAGAGCTGAAAAAAGGGTGGAAAAAGGAAAGTGAGTGTGAGACAATGGGAATACAATATAAATTACACAATGCAAACTATAGAATAACTTATACAACATGTTAGATAGTTTTTTTTGCTGTTCTCAGAATATATTGAATTTCACTAAAAACAGTGAGTTCAAACTCTTAATCATCTAAAAGATTGTGTTTAAAAAACCATATAAACTTACCAATCATATATGTACACTAATCTTTGATTCACTTACTTTTCCTCGAGGCCAAATAGTTGATCGTGAAGGTCCTTTTCGAAGGAAAATACTCTGCAGTTCCCTAAGCTTCCATTTCATCGACTTTCTATAAAAAAAGCTCTAAGAACATCTGAAATATATCTCAATGTTTTCATTTCCTCCTTGTGTTAAGTCATAACTCTTTGCTCATTCCTTCACCTTTCGTTACAGCCAAATAGTGTCAGATACATCAGTATGTTTTCAAATTACTCAAATCTAATTCTGAAATTACTGTTTACCCAATGTTCTGAAAGAAAATCTCATACAACATTTTCACAATGTTTAAAAATTCATATTCCCATCTTTGGATCACTCATGTTCAACCTTTCCTATAATATTGATATCACTTACTATGAGATCCACTTACAGTACCCATATGAGAACTGGATTTTTTATATTCTGTTGATCAGTTTTACTCACAATATAATTTTAAACAGTAGACTAACTTTTATTAACTACTCCCGTCTTCATAGGACAAATACCTTTACTAAACACTAGGTAAGAATTTTTTAAGTCAAAAGGCAAACGTTGTTTGAAAGTCAAATGAGTATCATTGCAGTAACTCCAACCTTTTTGACATTTTAAGTAGCATGTATAATGCCCTGATGTTGTCGAAGGACCGTCATGATAAATATTAGCTACAGTTGTAAAGGTTCTTCCTGAAATTGATAACTGAGAAGCCACAATTTTTTTAATAGAAGTTGTCAATTTAGTTCCATCAGGTCTACATCGTTGGAACATTAAAATGACATACTGACCATAAGTTTGTATGAATAATGTGGACAGCATTGTACACTTACATTGGGTACACACCATATTATGATCAGCTGCTTTAACTAGATTATTAAATGACACTGATTTGCAGTCTGGTAAAGTCAAATATATAAATCTTTCAGTGTCTATTCTAGTAGTACTTGATGAACTACAGTTGTGGCAGTCATGCTGCCATTGATAAGAAAGGCTAAAAAGATTTTCTACATCTACACCTTCATCTTCCAATACACCAAACATATACATTAAAAATTCCTGACAATCCTGCTGAATATTCTGTGAAAATTTTTCTTGACCCGAACATATGCCTAAAAGATTTCTAATTTCTGAAACACTTTCTATTTTTGCTCTATCACTGCTACATTTCTCAAACACAGAATTCAATAAACCGTACAATCTTTGATCCCGATTTTCAACAATCTGTTCTTGTAAAGTTTGAAGAAAAAAACCAACATTAACCACTACATTAGCGTAGCAGTTGACACCAGAACTGTTTTCAAACTGAAATTCAACAACAATTTCATCAGAATCATTTTTCTTTCTGTTTTCAATTACATTTTCATCTAATTTTTGTCTTTTTGCTACTACCTCACTGCAATTATTCTCATTTCTTCTTTTTTGCCCCACCAAATGTTTTTCAAACAGAGGATATTGAGGCAAATGTGGAGCATACTCTCTACTTAACCTATTGTATTCTTTAACAAAATCTAGATCTGCACAAATCTTTGTCTCATCACACTTAATCAAAAACAATCCTGATAAAGTTCTGACTCGTGATAATGCCACATATGCCATACCCTCTTTAAACACAGAACTTCCAATGTTCACCAAAGCACTATCTACACTTAAACCTTGAGAATTATGAATTGTCACCGCATATGCCAAACAAACAGGAAACTGTTTTCGGCGAACATATAAGTCTTTTACAAGCAAAAATCTAGCAGAACAATGACTGATTTCTTGTACTTGCTCAATGCCATCAAATTTAATTTTTAAAAATTCAATTCCATCTCTATTTCTGTAATTCACAAAATCAACAACATGACCCATTGCTCTTTCAACATTTAAATTCCTTCTCAAAATGATACGACAATTTAAACACACGTTCAGAGTCTTTTCAAAACCAGCAGTTTTAGATATACTCTTCTCTAATGAATCCAATTTTGATTTCAAATTTTCTGACAAAATATTTGTTGCTCCCATATGCTCTATTTTATCTATAGCTTCCAGTTTCACAATCTCCTCATTTTCTAACTTTAACATTTTGTTGTTGAAGATGGAACATTCTTGCAGAGTTGGCATCAAACATATCCCAGATTTGTTCTTAGTAATTTTCTTAAAAATATTCTCTGGAAGAATGTTTTCATTTGGATACACGTTTGAAATTAATCGTGCATGTAAAGCTTCTTTTCCATGCTCACTTACTTTTCAGATTCTTACATCTTGTAGAATTTTTTTATAACCTTCATCCTTTGCCTGTTGCATACTTTGAAGCAGTTCTGCATATTTGAAATTTAACCATATATTAACGTTTCCAATGCTTCCAAGGGACTTCCTGGTATCTTCATGCGTGAGCATTTTAAACACTGGTTGTCCTTTTACTGGAGTCAACTGCAGTAAATCTCCAAAAACAATAATGTGTTTTCCTCCAAATAACACATCATACTCTGCTCTAATAATTTCTTGCATTCTCAAATGCACAAAAGCAAGCATTAGATTTGAGACCATGCTTACTTCATCAATGATAAGAAGTTTCATTTTCTTCAGGACTCTAGAAACTTCAGAACACGCATCTCCAGATAGCTTGTTGTAATGCAATTTATTGTCATGCTCAACTGGCAGCATCAGTAAACGATGTAGAGTAATCCCTTTAATGTTATCTGCTGCCAGTCCCGTTGGAGCGGTTACAACACAAGACAGCGGTGATTCAGTCCTTTTCTGCAGATAAGTTGCTATTGCTTTAATCAGAAAACTTTTTCCTGTTCCCGCTTCTCCACTTACATACAGTCGGACAGGCTTAAATAATGTACATGAGCACTCTTTTTTCTCATGTCTAAATCCATGTTCAATCTGTTCTGTGACTTCGTCATATATCTTTTTCTGCTCAACGTTTAGTTGCTCCACCAAATCTTCTAAGTTAACTATATCCTCTTGAGCTTGTTCCATAGCTCTTTCCACCTCATCCATGGCAGTGGCAGCTTCATTTTGGATAATTGGTCCTCCTAGTGGATCCTGACTCAATGAAGTAGAACTCTGACTGTCTTGAGAACTGTCTCCAGCAATCTCTTCAGCAATTGTGGCTTCTTGCTCTATTTCTTTGTTCAACATTTGCAGATAATTTGGAAAAACAGGACATTCTGTGGTATCCTTGGTTGCATTAATGTAATCTTCGTAACAGAGAAAATTTCCAAGTAGTTCCTCTTCTTTACGCCATGGCTTAAAGAGTTGCAAAAGAGTTAAATAGTAAAATTCTCTTTTGTCTGGAGATTCACAACTCAATTTTCGATGATTAATCAAATGACCTTTTCTCTGTTTCACTAGACATCCTTCATTTCCAATTACAGCATATTTTCCATTATTGATATCTTCTGTGATGTTCCTCTTATAACTAAAGTTTTGCAGAACTTCATACAAACAAGTGTTCTCAAGGTGAGTACTTCTATTTGGATAGTATGTATCCAACATGTTTGTCTTCAAAATATCTGTACTGTTTGGTTCTTTCTCCGCCAAATACTCAATTTCTTGTACAGATTTCAAAACTCGGTTTCGTGTTGCAGCAAGACCTAGACTCACCCAAATTAGTGTTCTTGATTTGGCATAGAGACTTGCTGATGATAACCGATCAGAACATTCATATGCTCCAATTTCTCGATGCGACAACATCTTCAGACTGTAACTGTATAATTTCTTGCTTAGACTCTTTTCATGTGAAATGTCTTCCCACATTTCCTTTAGTTCTGTATTTTCTTTTTTTGTGATGTATGATGTCACATATCGAGCCACAGCAATAGAGTTGTCAGCAACGAACTGAATATCCATGTAAGCATTCCACATGGACAAAATCACTGGGTTGTAGTCGTTGATGTACTTGGACTCTTTGTTTCTTTTTAAATTGTATGTATTTTTTGGCGATTTCCTCGTCACAGTATGTCGTAGAGATGACATCAAAATATTTACTCTTCCCTTAGAAATCACTGGTCGTGGAAACGCAAAACGACATTTTGTGTAGAACTTTTCCTTGTTTTTGAATTTCCGACGACAGTACTTCCCACAACGATGGGATTGAAAGCGTAAAACTTGTTGCCTTAAATTGTTTTCTTCGGTAGTTTTCGGAACAGCACATGTTGAATACTCTTCAATGAAACTCATCACTGTTTCATCCGAATCTGATCCAAATTTGGGTGCATCTTTAATCCACAACAACATATGTATATGAGGAGCACCTCTAGCTTGATACTCCTTTCTCCAAAATAAATCCAAAACCTCTCCAAGAGGAGGATTTTTTTTTATTGGTAATAACAGACATAATAGCTTCAAATCTATGATTGAAATATCTGCATAAATTCACTGGATCCAAAGAACACAGGTCTCCTGGTGTTTTCAATTCTATATTTTGTATTTTTGCATTTGCCTCACGTAGAAATTCAAGTAAGTCGTCCCATGCATACTCGGCACAGCTAAGAGTGAGGAACCATGTAGGAGTTTCTAAGTTTCTTAGCATACATTTCAATACCCCATGACGACGGTACCAATACTCGTTTGTACCACGCTGACATGCCATGAGATTGATTAGATGAGATTCCGAAATATTATCTTGCAGATTGACTTCCTCCATAAAGTCCCTCGCCAAAACATTTTTCAGATGTGCTCCATTTTTCAGTATATGGTTTACTGCATATGAAAGTCCAGACAAGTCACTTTCATACAGTAGATGAAACAAATATGGAATGCATTGACGAAACCTTGAATCTTCAGCATATAATCTTAAAGTCCGGTATTCAGAAGCAGGAATTTGAACTGGTCGATCGTCATATCGTCCACCTCGACCTGTTGGAAATAGCTGTGGAAAACAACGAGCTTCCAAACTTTCTTCCCATACACTAATAGGACTTCCTTTTGCTACTTTCATTTGAAACAAGTCAATTGCATTCCCCATTACTTCTTTGGAATGCAAAGGATGAACAGTATAATGTTCATATATTTCTTCACCTATAGACACATCAACTTTTTCAATTTGGCCGACTGAACAATCACTGTCTTCTTCTGCAGCTATTTCCTCTGCTCCAACACATACATGTTTGTAGTACTCATTGTTTTTGACCAAATACAATGGAAAGGGGCGACCATTCGGTCCCCCCGAACGTATGGCTGAGTACCACGAGCCCCCCGGGAAGCCATTTTTGGGCGGGAGGCGAGCCTCGGCTGGTATGCCCGAAGCGGCGTAGCCGGGGCGCGCTGTTTCCCGCCCTCGAGTGGGCTGGCCTAGAAACTGACGCGGCTGGCCACGCCCTAAGGGCAGGCAGGGGCGGGTTTACGCCCGCCCTGAAGACGGATAAAAGGAGCAACAAGCCAAGAACGCATCCTCTTGTTCCTGTGCTCCGAAGCTGCACCCCCTCGCTGCACGTGAGCTCGAGACGGAACGAAGAGCCAATTTTGAACGTTTTAATCTTTCTTGTTTATTTTACAGATATTCTGTTCGAGAATGCCTAAGAAAGTTGGAAAGCGAATGACTACCGACCAGATGCTGCGTGTTCTTATGAAAGAGGTGACCGACTTAAAGAAGAGAATGGCAGAGAAAGATGGGGAAGAGGGACCGAAACGTCCGTTGGCTGGAGCAGCTCCGGGAGGAAAAGGCAAGAGGCCCAGAAGGGGAGCAGCTGGAGGGGGCATCCCGGTTCCCCCTGCCCCACTCGAAGAGCCAACTCCGGTGCCGGCGGAGGGGAATCCGATTCCCGTGGTGGTCACCCCCGTGTCCGGGGAGGATATGCCGCCCGAGCTGGCAGCACAATTAGCAGCGTGGTTGGGTAAAAATAACGAGGGCGCCGCGGCTGACGACGCACGGGTCTTGATGAGGCAACTGCGCGAAACAAGGGAGGCGGCTAAGGCAGCATCGCCAGTCATCACGCCGGCCGCGGCAGGAGGAAAGCCACCTGGGATAGGCTCAGCCGCAGATACAGCTTCCGGTACAGGTAAGCGGCCATTGCCGATTGCGAGGGATGAGTCTGCCCCGTCAAGAAGGGAAAAGTTGGGTCAACATGTCCCTCTAGCTATTAAGGAGAAGATATGGGCAGATGAGTATGTAAACATCTTCTCGTTACTTACCGATCATTATGAGATGGAATATGTTAAGAGCCAAAAGGAGCTCATGCATCCGAGTGTTTGGCGCGCAAAGATGGCCGCCTTTAAGGTAAATGAGAACATTGGCAATTGGGGCAAGGCGTGGGGGATTTTTACATCCATCCTGGGCGAACGTAGGCCCGAATTACTGTCTGAATTGCCGATTTATCAGTCACGTATCATGGGGTATTCCGTGTCACATGGGGGCAATCAATGGTTCTGTTACGATAATATTTTCAGAAAAGCGAAAGAACATGATAAAAACTTAACTTGGGATTGTTACGATCCTGTGTCATGGTCAAAAATGGCGGATACTGGTATGTTGAATTTGCCATTAGTAGGGAGTAGTGTGGGGGAGTCCTCCCGCCAATATCCTGGGACCTCCTTTCGATCAGGCGCGAGTAACGAATACCAGTCCAGGCCGAACGGCACCACAGGTAAAAAGGGGAGTTGTTGGAACTTTAACAAGGGTAAATGTACGAGGCCCCAGGGGTCATGCAAATTTAGGCACGAATGTAGCGGGTGTGGGCAAGCGTCCCATCCTGAGTCCATGTGCAGAGCCAAAACGGGTGATAACGGGGGTAGAGGAGGCGCCAAACAGGTCTGAAATAGTCCGAGGGGCGCCTTTACCTACTCCGATTGATACCATGGCAATGATTCCTTGGCTCAGCGAATACCCGGACCACGCTTCCGCTGGGGTGTTGCGGAACGGGTTTTCATATGGTTTCCGCATTCCAGTGGGGGAGTTTCAGGGTTTAGCGAAATGTAAAAACCAAATATCAGTCTTGCAGCACACGACCGTGGTACAGGAGAAGATTGGGAAAGAGGTGGCTCGAGGTCGAGTCGCCGGTCCGTTTAAGGTGCCACCGGTTGCTAACTTTGTTTGTTCCCCCTTAGGGGTGGTCCCCAAGAAGGACCCGGGTGAGTTTCGGCTGATACATAATCAGCCCCACGTGGTCTTTCCGTAAACAATGCGATAGACCCAGCAGTGTGTTCAGTACGGTATGCATCTTTCGATGAGGCCGTAGCCATTTTGAATCGGCTAGGGCCCGGCGCGCTGATGGCGAAATCTGATATCGAGTCAGCGTTCCGGTTGCTCCCGGTACATCCAGACGACCAGCGTCTTCTTGGTTTCATGTTTCAGGGACACTATTACATGGATAAGTGTATGCCAATGGGTTGCTCTATATCTTGTTCCTATTTCGAGCAGTTCAGTTGTTTCCTGCAATGGGTCTTCACAAGGAAGACGGGGTTTCATCAGGTTATGCATTATCTCGATGACTTTTTGTTTCTAGGGGCAGCCGGGGATCCGGAATGTGGTCAGGCTTTGAATGAATTTTGTGTCCTAATGAACCATTTTGGTGTGCCATTGGCACCCGGTAAGACGGTGGGTCCTTCAACTTGCCTCGAGTTTCTGGGGATCGAGCTCGACTCGGAGGAGGGTTGTTTTCGTTTACCAAGAGAAAAAGTGATTAGGTTCAGGGCATCCCTGGAGACGTGTATTAGTCAGTCTAAGGTTAAGTTGCAGCAATTACAACAATTGGTGGGACAGCTGAATTTTGCCCTGAGAGTAATACCGATGGCCCGCCCCTTTTCCCGCTCGATCGCTCAGGCCATGGTCGGCCTGAAGGAGGGTCACCATCGCACGAGGCTCTCGGCCGAGGTTCGCCAGGACATGCGCATTTGGTTGGCATTTCTGGCGGATTTCAATGGTCGAGTTGTCTGGAACAAACCGGCGGTGTCCTCCGAGGAGCTGGGGCTGTGGACAGATTTGGCAGGGAGCATTGGTTTTGGTGCCATCTTTGGCACGCAATGGTCGGCTCAAAAATGTCCGTCATGGTGGCATGAGGATGGGTTGACGAGTAACATTGCTTTTCTTGAACTGTTCCCCATTCTGGTGGCCCTGAAAACTTGGCCTGAGGGGTTTAGAGATCACTCTGTGGTATTCTGGTCTGATAACATGACCGTGGTTGAGTGTATCAATAGCCAGGCGGCACGATGCAAATGGATCCTGAGGCTGCTGAAAGAAATTGTCTTGTTGTGTATGCAATTGAATGTCCTATTTAAGGCAAGACATGTGCCGGGGGTGATGAACCAAGCGGCTGATGCGCTTTCTCGTTTCCGTATGCAGGCCTTCTGGGGTTTTCTACCCACAGCGGACCCGGTGGCGGCACCCTTTCCCGAAGTTCTCTGGTCTCTCGGTGCCCCGAACTACGAAACCTCGTGGGAGAGAGTTTAGCACCCAGGACAAGGAAGGCATATGAAGGGGCGTTCCGTTCCTATTTGGCCTTTTTGGGGACTGCTGGAGGGGAGCTTTGGGGCCAGGAGGAGTGGGTAGTGAATTTCCTGCTGTCTTTACATCAGGCAGGCAAATCTGTGGCTACTGCCCAGAGGCATCGGGCAGCCATTTCCTTTGTGGCTAGGGCTTATGGGATCCAGGACCCGACAGCGTCTTTCGTTGTACAAAAAGCGCTACGTGGGTGGCAACGCCTTGAGGGTCGCAGGATAGATGTAAGGCGCCCGATAGGTCTGGATAGGCTGGCCCTGTTATTATCTGTACTCCCTTCAACGTGTTCATCCCAATTTGAAACAGTGTTATTCCGAGCCGCTTTTGCGCTGGCATTACATGGGGCTATGCGGGTAAGCGAACTAGTGGCGAGGAACAAGCGGGATGTGACGGGGGGACTGTGCCGAGAGCACGTTCAGGTCAGAGGGGAGGCAATGTCCATCTCGTTTGTCAGGTCCAAGACCGACCAGGGTGCGATGGGGGACTGCATAATCATACAAAGGATTCCCGGGTCCTCCATGTGCCCGGTAAGTTGCGTAGAAGAATATTTAGCGCAAAGGGTGGCATCATGGGGGGGGACATTGTTGCGACACGCTGACACCACCCCACTGACGAGGTTTCAGTTTCAGCGGGTGCTTGCGATGTCAATCTCCGCTGCGGGCTTGAACCCCGGCGAGTTTGGGACCCATTCCTTTCGAATAGGGGCTGCTACAGAGGCTACAGCCAGGGGTCTGAATGTCGAACAAGTTAAACGTGTGGGGCGTTGGTCCTCGAACTGTTATAAAAGGTATGTGCGGCTGCACATGTTGTGAAGCTGTAATGATGTACTCACGCTTCTTGTTTTCTTTGGCTTTCAGTTGCGCAAGCCTACGAGGCGGGGCGGACTGGGCAGTCGACCCAACACCGGGTCAGCGGTCAGACATCACCGGCTGTGAAAAAGGAGGTGTGGGTCGTGGGCCACTCATACGTGAGGCGGGCCACGGACGTATTCAAAGCAGGTGACATGATTCACGTGGCTGGGGAATACGGGTACAGTGTGTCCTTCTACGGAAAGGGCGGGCTCTGTATTGACCAGTTTCAATCATTTTTGGAGGGTTTGTTAGGGCGGACGAGGTCACCGCCGGCTATAGTCATAGTACATCTTGGGGGCAACGATTTGGTGTCCACTGGTAGACGACTACTTCTTGAGGCAATGCTTTCCACTGTAAGTTGGTTAGCGAGAGGAGTTCCAGGGTGCACAATCGCATGGTCCCATATGATACCGCGAAAAGTGTGGCGGGGGGCTCTTTCAGTTTCTGCTCTGAATCATTCAGTACGGAAGATTAATAATAAAGTGAGTCGATTGTTCCGATCAAGTACACTGCATTCTATTTCGCATGGTTGTATTAAAGGGGACAGTATGTATTTGGGTGATGGTGTTCATTTGTCCCGGGTGGGGAACGAGTTACTCATAGGAGACCTGATAGCTTGGCTGGGGACTTTAAGACATGACCTTTAGGTAGGAGTGTGTGGGGGGTCCGGATAGCCGGTCAACTATCCGGCCTGTGGCGGTAAGGTCATGATCGGTGAGCACTAATTAGTAGATCCCTATGAGTGGGCGTCACCCATTACGAATGGGAACGCTCGAGGGAGGTGGCCATTGGCCCCTCAACGGGTAGGCGGTCCCTTCTAAGGATGGGACGCCGAAAGGAAAGGAAAGGCGGTCAAGGCCCCTTCCTGGGTAGGAGGGGCTACAGCCCCCTCCTGGGGAATTTCCCGGGGCCAGGATATCTGCGACGGCAGATGTGGTAAGTTGTGTGGGGTTTGGGAGGGGGTCTACGCTACCTTCTAGATACCTCACACGAGTCCTCGAACGACCTTTAAGTGGCGTCGAGTTTATTGGGGCCCCCGTCAAGTCAAGGGAAATTGGTAGTTGCACTTGAGGTACACCTCTGTGCGGTCGCCCCTCACAAGTGAGGGGGATATTTCGGGTTTAGGGATCTTGACACCGGTTACGACCTTGCCGTTGGCCCTTAAACGTTAGGATGTACAATTTCAAAATTTCAAGTTAATGTTTTGTAGGATGTTAGTTCGGCTAGGAGAACCTTTGTATTAGAGAATATGTTAAGGTTAGCCAAACATCGCAATGTGGTAATGAAATTGTACATAATATGAAACTGTTATTTTATGTTTTATTTTTGTTTCATATTTTAATAAATACGGCCGGGAGGGTCACTCCTTCCCGTCTTCCAAAAGTTCAGAACGGTTTCCGGTTTCCCATCCTTGGGGAGTGTGTTGAGAGGGGGTGGCGGGTATCGCGGCCATATGGAAAGGGGCGACCATTCGGTCCCCCCGAACGTATGGCCGAGTACCACGAGCCCCCCAGGAAGCCATTTTTGGGCGGGAGGCGAGCCTCGGCTGGTATGCCCGAAGCGGCGTAGCCGGGGCGCGCTGTTTCCCGCCCTCGAGTGGGCTGGCCTAGACACTGACGCGGCTGGCCACGCCCTAAGGGCAGGCAGGGGCGGGTTTACACCCGCCCTGAAGACGGATAAAAGGAGCAACAAGCCAAGAACGCATCCTCTTGTTCCTGTGCTCCGAAGCTGCACCCCCTCGCTGCACGTGAGCTCGAGACGGAACGAAGAGCCAATTTTGAACCCACCCACCAGCCCCCGAGGACAGCCAGTTGTTTTGAATAAAGTTTGGATATGGTAATTCTATTTCTTGCAGGTTGTGGTGATTGTCGTGTTATTCTTAGTATGCAATAAAGAATGGTCAGCTACAATATGTTTTTCAAATAAAGTAATTCTGCACTAAGTATCGATCAGTAATCATACGTGAAATGGTTTATGGTTGTTTCAATTGAGTAATTTAGTTAAATTGTCGTATTTAATTTTTGGTCGGGCGGTAAGGTCATGATCGGTGAGCACTAATTAGTAGATCCCTATGAGTGGGCGTCACCCATTACGGATGGGAACGCTCGAGGGAGGTGGCCATTGGCCCCTCAACGGGTAGGCGGTCCCTTCTAAGGATGGGACGCCGAAAGGAAAGGAAAGGCGGTCAAGGCCCCTTCCTGGGTAGGAGGGGCTACAGCCCCCTCCTGGGGAATTTCCCGGGGCCAGGATATCTGCGACGGCAGATGTGGTAAGTTGTGTGGGGTTTGGGAGGGGGTCTACGCTACCTTCTAGATACCTCACACGAGTCCTTGAACGACCTTTAAGTGGCGTCGAGTTTATTGGGGCCCCCGTCAAGTCAAGGGAAATTGGTAGTTGCACTTGAGGTACACCTCTGTGCGGTCGCCCCTCACAAGTGAGGGGGATATTTCGGGTTTAGGGATCTTGACACCGGTTACGACCTTGCCGTTGGCCCTTAAACGTTAGGATGTACAATTTCAAAATTTCAAGTTAATGTTTTGTAGGATGTTAGTTCGGCTAGGAGAACCTGAGTATTAGAGAATATGTTAAGGTTAGCCAAACATCGCAATGTGGTAATGAAATTGTACATAATATGAAACTGTTATTTTATGTTTTATTTTTGTTTCATATTTTAATAAATACGGCCGGGAGGGTCACTCCCTCCCATCTTCCAAAAGTTCAGAACGGTTTCCGGTTTCCCATCCTTGGGGAGTGTGTTGAGAGGGGGTGGCGGGTATCGCGGCCATATGTTGCCTTTTTGACTTTCCTAACATCCACTAAATATTGCCAGATTTTCTTACTCTTTGTCGGAACCCCATTAACTAGAATAACTAAAGGTTCCTCTTCCACTTTTTCTACACCAATTATATCAATATTTTTCTTGAAATCTAGAGGCAAATAAACAACTCTTCCCTTTAATCCTCTCTGTAAATCTGAAGGAGGCAATTTCCCTGTCTTAGGCTCCATGCGAACAATTGCCTGAAAAGGATAGGATAGACACATTGAATCAAAATAGATTCATATGTATTTAAATCCACCAATTCAGCAGGAATGTCTACCAACTCAAGATTATTATAAACAGCTCTAGCAGGCATTCTGTTTTCATTTAATTTATTATAACAATATTTACAATTATGCTGATCAACACTCAAATCAAAAGAATTCTGCACCAACAAATAAGTTGCAAAATTCCTCCATTCACTATTATTTTCAATTTCACTTTTTCCATATAAATCAACTAACCTAGTCTGAATCTTATAATGAGTCCGTCGACAACACACACAAGTAAAAATAGGCCTTTCACTTGATTTCAACTGAAAATTGCAAATTTCCTGGTCAAACTTTTCTGTACTTGAAATCTGTACATTGTCTTCCACATTACCTTGTATTACTGTGTCAATTTCTACACTGGCCTCTTTTTCACAAAAATAACAAATCTCAATTTCTTCACAAATCTTCTTCACATCTAATTCAGTTACATGCAAAAGAGCACTGTTTAACAGTTTAAGCTTAAGTGCTGGACTTTTTGCATAATACAACCTTCTCACTAATTTCCTCATTTTGTTATGATGCACAGCTAACATCCTAAAATGATGAAAAACACTCTGACATACTTTTCTTGAAAGACAAGCCAGTGAATCTCCATGCAAACCTGTGTTTTGTCTCACTCTGCAAGGATCTAAGTCTTGCAACATCTTCATTTTCTGTTTTAGACTTTTCTTACTATACGTACGTAAGAAATTACGAAGCACATCGATGGAATCCTGTCGCACACTACAAATACTACTACACTTCCAATTGTACACTGGACCCTTAGTACTTCTTCCTAAAACTTCATCACTTAATACCTCTTCTACATCTCTAGACACAAGTTTCTCTTTTTCAATCGGACAACCGTCTTTCACCTCATATGCTCGACCACTGGTTTCAACTGCATGCACCAAATCATTCTCCTGAAAGTAACTCTCCTCATTAAAAAATGGCTCACAACTTGAACTATGCATCCATTCTCCAGAAAAAAACTTTACAAAAATTAGTTCGATTAATTACTCTTTTGCATCTACTGTTTGATTTGAAAACATCAATTGTCTTGTTAAGTGTCCTAATTCTATTAATTACTAAAATAAATAATTTTTTCTTAACTTCAAAAGCTAGATCAGCAATGTTCTCTATATTTTTCTTTTTCTTATAAAAAGCAGCTCTCTGTTTACCTTTCTTAATGTTTTTTAATAAATTTAAAATTACCCTATTGCGAAACATTCGTTTACGAATGTCCCTAAATTGATTTTGCCTTCTAATCCTATACATATTATTGTCTCCTGCTGTAGTAGTAAGATTTTGGGGGGGGGGCTCTCCTTTCTCTTCAAATTTGCTCTCTCCTTCTGTAAATTCACATGTACATTATCATTTTTTTTTATCTACATATGTTCCGAATAAAAGACGTCTTTGTCTTAACAGGAGATTTTTTCGCGTTTTTTGTAATATTTGTTGTAGGAGACTGCTTTAATTCCGTTGCTGTTTTTTTTTTT
The DNA here is from genome assembly GCF_964263255.1 of Lissotriton vulgaris. NCBI lineage: Eukaryota > Metazoa > Chordata > Amphibia > Caudata > Salamandridae > Lissotriton > Lissotriton vulgaris. Next base: position 1,152,124,022 of record NC_141698.1, read on the forward strand.
TTCCGCATAGCATCTTTCCTTCTCCTCTGCCTTGAGGGCATATTTCCTTACTATTGAAATGTTGATTTAAATCTGTGGTAAACAAAAAAAAACACATTATAGACCACTATTACCAAACAACAAAGCAATGACAATAAGTAAACAATATAAACACTATAATGCTTATACATATGACCTTATCTCTGTTTTTTAAATGTTATTCTAAAAAAATATTTCGGGTACATTAATTGGTTTTACATTATTGACAAGGATTAGATAATACCTGCATGATTAAAAAAAATATTAGCACATTTCACAATCATATCACCTGTGTTTCCTCAGATTAGTAAGCAGATTGTGCACATGAGGTGAAGCCTGTCCTGGGGAGCATAGGTGGTGCAGCCGGTGTCTAAAACTGCACTGGACTGGACTTCATGAAGCCTATCCCCCACTGCACTCTTAGACACAGCCCTCACCTCCTTTGTACCCCTGGACAGACCTTTCTTGCAGTACACTCTTCAGCACAAGCATCACCTCCTCTGCACCCCTGGACAACCCTCACCTCATCTTCAACCCTGAATAGACCTCAACTCATCTGCACCCCTAGACAGGCCTCAGCTCATCTACACCCCTGGACACGCCTCACCTCGTCTGCACCCTGTTACCATCAATTATACTCAATATATTGAGGCCTGTCCACGGGGCCCAGATTAGATAAGGCTTGTCTAAAGGTATATTTATTTAATCTTTCAGACACTATTTATTCCTTCTCAAAAATATAAAAACCATTCATTTACCCCAAAATCGTTTTTTGAATAACATTTTAGAAACACAGCGCAGGTCTTATGTACAAGCATTCAATTTCACTACTGAAACCTCACTGTTTCACAAAATACAAATACTCTATCTTGCAAATGTTGATAGCAAGCATTATCAAAAAGCAAGACACAAACCAACAGCAAAGAAACTCAGGGCCTTATTTATGAAGGCCTTGCGCCACCGGTGCGTCACTTTCTTCCCATGTTAAAAGTGACGTACCGGCGCCACAAGGCAATCATAAATATGGCCCAAATGTAAATACCATTGATTTGCCCCCCAAATCGTTTTTTTAATAACATTTTAGAAACACAGCGCAGGTCCTATGTACAAGCATTCAATTTCACTACTGAAACCTCACTATTTCACAAAATACAAATCCTCTATCTTGCAAATGTTGATAGCAAGCATTATCAAAAAGCAAGACACAAACCAACAGCAAAGAAACTCAGGGCCTTATTTATGAAGGCCTTGCGCCACCGGTGCGTCACTTTTTCCCATGTTAAAAGTGACGCACCGGCGGCACAAGGCAATCATAAATAAGGCCCAAATGTAAATACCATTGATTTGCCCCGAAAATCGATTTTTGAATAACATTTTAGAAACACAGCGCAGGACCTATGTACAAGCATTCAATTTCACTACTGAAACCTCTCTATTTCACAAAATACAAATCCTCTATCTTGCAAATGTTGATAGAAAGCAGTATCAAAAAGAAAGACACAAACCAACAGCAAAGAAACTTAGGGCCTTATTTATGAAGACCTTGCGCCACCGGTGCGTCACTTTTTCCCATGTTAAAAGTGACACACCGGCAGCACAAGGCAATCATAAATAAGCCCCTCAGTGTGCTTCCTAACCTAAGGTAACACAGGTGACATGATTGTGAAAGGTTCAAATATTTTTAATTAATCACACAGACACTATTTATTCCTTCTCAAAAATGTAAAAGCCATTGATTTGCCCCAAAATAATTTTTTAAATAACATTATAAAAACAGAGCGCAGGTTGTATGTACAAGCTTTCCATTTCGCTACTGAAACCTTACTATTTTACAAAATACATTTCTTCTCTCTTGCAAACATTCCTACCAAGCATTATCAAAAAGCAAGACACAAACCAACAGCAAAGAAACTCAGTATGCTTCCTAATCTGAGGTAACACAGGTGACATGATTGTGAAAGGTTTAAATATATTTAATTAATCACACAGACACTATTTATTCCTTCTCAAAAATGTAAAAACCATTGATTTGCCCCTAAATCATTCTTGGATTAACATTTTTGAAACTCAGCGCAGATCCTATGTACAAGCATTTAATTTCACTACTAAAACCCATTGATTTGCCCTAAAATCGTTTTTTGAATAACATTTTAGAAACGGAGCGCAGATGCTATGTACAAGCTTACATTTTCACTACTGAAACCTCACTATTTCTCAAAATACAAATCCTCTATCTTGCAAATATTAAAACCAAGCATTATCAAAAAGCATGACACAAACCAACAGCAAAGAAGCTCAATCTCATTCCTAATCTGAAGTCTCTATCCATATTAAATGAATCATAACTCACCTTTACAAATGCTTTGGGTGATCAGAACAGTGTCAGACACACACACCAACTTTTCTTTAGCAGAGCAAAGGGTATGCACTCCAAACTCTGCAACCAAGACTGGCACAGAAAACCTCTAATTCTACCCGCATATGCCTCATGTCAACCAATTAAAACTCTTCCCTCACTATTTTCAAACCAACACCCTTCCCCCCTCAGCCCTTTCTGTCTGTTACCATAGCAACTCCCTCCTCACTGAGCTGTGAGGTTCAAAAGTTTATCCTACAATGTTTCAAATTAACTCAGCAAGGATGTTTGACCTGTGAATACACCAGCTTATGCGGTGCAATGTTTCTTTAAATGACTTTTACTTAACCTTTCAAATTACATCTTACACAGAACAGAACCATGCACCCTAACTTTCAGTTTTCAACTATCTGAATCCACCAATCATTGCTTGTGATCGAAGAGCAGTGAAACTCCACAATTATTTTTTTGTAAACTCCTACTGTTCCAACTGCCATTTCATTCCCACACTTCATCTGACTGCACCAGAACCTCCTCTTACCATGTATTCTGTCTGGATTATTGGACATAGCTACATCCACTGGGCTCAAAGGTATGCAGCTATCAGAAATTTTCACAACCTTGATTTACCAAATGTAGACATCAAATGGATTGGCCAGAGAGGATTGAGATGTCACCAATTGATACCATTGGTGAAAACCTTTTTGCATTTGCCACACTCTGACCTCCTAATGGTGCACTGTTGAGGAAATGACTTGGGCACTTTGACTGGGGTTGGTCTGGAAATGCTTTTAAAGGACACCTTTGATCAATTGATGGCACTTTTTACACTAACTGCTTTGGTATATTCCAATATATGCCAAAGACAGAAATGGAAGTGGTCTAACCAATTTTGTCCACAATTTGAGAAAGCACGGAAACATGTGAATAAATCTGTTTCTGCTTACATGAGAAACTATGGAATGGGTTCAATGTACAACAATAACTTGAGTTACAACATGCAAGACATCTACAGAGGAGATGGTGTGCACTTCTCAAATGAGGGGAATAGAATATTCCTCCTGAATTTAAGACTGTGCATTGGAACCTACTTGTAGGTACTTAAATCAGCCACAGAACCCAAAAGCTCTTTTCAGGGCAACCCTACCTCTGATCACTCATAATGATTATCTTTTTCTAACTTTTTTCACTATTTTTCACCAAAGTACGCTCCCCGGTACGCTCCCAGGTGCGCGTACCAGGCGCGCGTACCAGGAGCTCCCCCAGAGAAAAATTAAATGTTTTTGGGGGGGACATAAAAGGGCCTCTTAACCCCCCCTCAGAAAACCTAGAGGGTCAGGAGGTGTCTACCGTGCCCCCTTCTACCCACTCCCAAAGTTGTTTGTCCTCCATCTTGTGTCTCAATTCTCCCGAAACACAAAATGGTGGACTCCCGTAACTCTGCCGGTGCACGTACCGGGGTGCGCACCGGTAAGCGCTCCCAAAAAAATGTGGGAAGTTAATTTACATAAAAACCACTGGAGACACTTACACCAAATATAGAATAGGCCCTACTACACAGCAGTCCCTACTATTTTCCCAAATTTGGTTGAATTCCATTGAGCCATTTGGGCTGTAGCCCTGTCTAAATATCCTGAGGTAAATTACATGACAAAAACACATATGAAGTATTACAATTTACAACCAATTAAAATGTTACTTTCATTTTTCCTGACATTTGATTGGTTATGTACATGAATATAAATGAAAAATGAGAGGGAAACACGGCCATTTCACTACAACTACCTGAGATACATCTTTAAAGGATTTTCTCATTTATCTTCATCACCTTTCTATAAGGTAAGTTGTTAATTTGTAAGGGGCACTTTAACTTCATTTATAAAAACGTTTTCTGACAGTTATTTACTGTCCCACTGTTATAGTTACAGATTGAGATAGGCTTCTCTGTTATAGTTATAGATTGAGTTAGGGTTCTCTGGTATAATTATGAATTTTCTTAGGCTTCTTCACATACACTTTTTTATATTTCTTCTTCCTGCCTCATACCATACAGTGCCCAAAGATAACTTCACTGTTAAAAAGTCACAAGTACCTGTCTGAACTTAAACCCCACAGTGCCCTATCTCTACTGATATATTTATTTTTATGCAATTTACAGCAAGAAAATGGAAGGAGAACAAAACAAATTTAATATTTCATTCGAAATTAATCTGAAAAACAATCCAAAGGAAGAGATTGATGATTTAGACTTTTTGGATCAGTCTCTGGACCAAGAGTTACTTAATTGTGTGTAAGAAATGGAATCATCAATTCCAAATGAGGACATACCTGACGATATAATGTTGGAAGTTCTTTTAAATTTTGAAAAATCACAGCAATACATTTTTATTGAATAATTAAAAATTGTTTGAGACATTATTCTTTTTTATATGTAAATCATGAAATAGTACCAAAATTATCATAATATAATTTGAGAATTATAATATACTATGCAACTTTTTTGTGTTACATAGTAATTTTGCTCATAGTTACTTCATTTCTCCCACTATATTATCTCCAATGTCTATTTTACATCTCTTTTTCATCTCCTGCCTCCATGTTGTTTCTGTTTTCCTGACAGACTATTGTATAGATTCCAAAAACCACAATAACTTCTGTAACAGCATGCACATTATCTACAGAGGAGACAGTCTACATTGAATTTAAGACTCTGCATTAGTACCTACATGCTGGTACTTATATCTCCCACACAACACAACAACTCTATGCAGAGCTACCCTACCTCTAAGCACTTTAAATTATTATTTTTCTGTTTCACTGGGTTTTCCCAATGGTACGCTCCCTGGTACGCTCCCCAGTGCGTGTACCGGGCACTCCCCCCGCGAAAATCGAAAAATGTTTTTACTTTTTTTTTTGCCCCATGGGACCTTTTTATGGCCCCCACGTCAAACCTAGGGGTTCAGGGGGGGTCTACCCTGCCCCCTTTTGGTCATTTCCCCCTTTGTTTTGGCCACCTCTTGTGTCTCGATCCTACCGAGACACAAGATGGCGGCCGCTCTTGACTGTTTGGAATGTTTACAGACACCCTAGAGCCAATCAGCTTTCCACACGCAAACTCGCGTTGCGCGCTGGTATGCTCCCCGGTGCGCGTACCGGGGCGCGCTTACAGATATATATATATTTTTTTAACCTAAATTACTCAAAATCCTCTGGAGCACATTTCTTGAGACATAGCAAAGGCATATCGGGCTACCAGTCCCTACAATTTTGCCAAGTTTGGTGAAAATCCATTCAGCCGTTCAGGCTAAAAGTGAGTCCAACTGCCCTATGGAAATTAACATGGGGAAAACACGTTTTGGGACCCACCGTTTATCTCGGCCCCCGCTTAACGAATCCCCCCCACATTTTCAGGGAAGGAGCGAAGCGGAGCGGGCCATCTTCTTTGAGAAATTCGCGAAGATTCGTCCACCAGCGCCAAAGTTATTCCCAATAGAATGTTGTGGATGTATTTCCTATGGAAAATAGATCCTAACTATAACTACCTACTGGCTATACATATATATATATATATATATTACATACTGGTGGTAGCCAGTAGGTACATATAGTTAGGACCTAGTTTCCATAGGAAATCCCCAACATTCTATTGGGAATAACTTTGGCGCTGGTTGACGAATCTTTGCAAATTTCTCAAAGAAGATGGCTCACTCCGCTGCGCTCCTTCCCTGAAAGTTTGGGGGGGATTCGTCAAGTTGGGGCTGAGAAAAAAGGGGGGTCCCAAAACGTGTTTTCCCCATGTTAATTTCCATAGGACCTTTAGACTCGGCTACAGCTTGAACCGCTGAAGGGAATTACACCAAACTTGTCAAAATGGTAGTGTCTGTTACGCAGATCACGCTTTTGGTTAAATAGTGTAAATCCCTCCAGTAGTTCCTGAGAAAATTAGAAGAGAAATCAATTATATATCTATAAGCGTGCACAGTGCGCGCACCCCGTGATTTTTCGCGTTTTTTTGGGGTGGGGGGGCTTGGTGGGCTTCTCTCTTTTATTTTAATGTATTTAAACTAATTTCGAGGGTGCCCACCCCTTGTTTTGCCCCCGAGATCACCGCCGCGGCCCTTGCTGCCTTAAGATGGCCACCGCCTGGTTGTGGGCGGGGCCGGGAGGATGTGGTTTCTGCTTCGATGTCCGGTCTCCCTGGTTCGCGGCTCCCGTGTGCTGAGGGAGCCCCGGGAGCAGAGGAGGCGACGTTCAGGAATGCACAGCGGCTTGTTTCTGTTTCCGTCGGAGGACAGAAAGCCGTCCCCTGCCTCCGCCCCCAGCGGCCGCCTCTCGCCTCGTGAACCATGGCGGCGGAGCGGACCCCGAGCCGGGGCGGCAGTGCCTCTTCTGCCGGGCCTTCGAGCGCTTCTCCTTCGGCCGCTGCGAGCGGAGGGCGCGGAGCATATCTGTAACCAGGACCTAAAAAGGTGATATCTGATAGTACAGCTCGCAACTGCTGTACACGTATGTGGTGTTCTTTACACATTATAATTGGAGGGGAAGAACTGGTGTGTTTGAATTGAAAAATGCCCGTTCCAAAGTCATTGTTTTAAGCATATTTAAGGGGCCGCAATAATGCATACTTTTTGAGTACTTTGGAAATGATTCAATTCTGTTCGGTGATATTGTAGTCCTTTCACCACTACCTCAATGTACTGGTAGCGTCTCACTACTCACAGCTTGCTATTCTTTAATGACGTCAATCAAAAAGAAATCTAAGTTTTCTGAACCATTTCAGTTTATTATCTGTAAATATTTATTCGTGAATGTAGAGATTGGAGAGCCTGCCACAACATATTAATTTGGAAAATGCACCAATTTAAAATCCCAAGAGCATAAAAATCACACCACGGGCCGACACATTAGTATTGAAAATGTGCTGCGCTTTACGACGGTGCGAGTTCCCTAAATGTAAATAATTCAAACTGTGTTCATGGAGCTTTGTAAAACATGAGACTGCGATTTCACTGACTTTCAACTTCCTGCTGATAAAATACCTCCTCTGCAGTTAGTGTGGTGTTCTTTGATTATATGGGGAATATGATGTAGAAATGAGTGACTCTCGAATGATTCCCGAGTGCTGCCTCACAGTGAGTTTTGCCAGCTGGCGGATTTCATAAAGAACCTGTGATAGGAAAGGGAGCCCGCATCAGGCCTCCACCGTGTTAGACCCGTGGGGAAGCCAGTGTTGAGGCACCTCTGGAAGATGCTGGTCACTACCAGGCCTTCTCGGAGTCTCACTTCGCCTTCTGAGTCTCATGAACAGTACGCATCAATATCTCTGTAAATAAACCTCAGAACACATTTCATCAATGAAGAATCAAGAGGTGATGCGTGAAATAGATTAAAAGATACATGATGATGTTGGGCTTTAATGCCCTTGCCAGGCTCAGGGGAGGTTGCCAGGCACCCCCAGCTGTCAGTAGTCATTTGTCACAGTGGTGGTAGCGGTGACATCACTCGCTGCCTTGGACGCCTTGCCACCTGCTCAGCGAATGCAGTGCATCACTAGATGTTACCTGTGCATGGTTTTGCGCAGAAGCGATCTACCCGATCATGACATCGAGCAATGCAGCGATCATTAAATTGCCTCTCAGGCCAAGAATATCCTGGGGAAGGCATGCAGAGTGCAAGGGGTCCATCAAGGTGAATGCGCCTACAGTGCCTTTATAAAAAAAATATCTTGTCACCTTGTTTGGGTAAAGATGTGTGGTGGAAGTGAAGGTGGGGCTGTGAACCGGCTGTTTGAGGCGTGTGGTGAATGGCTTGTGACATGCCAAGATTCACAACTTGATCCTGCAGTGTAGGAGGCCAAAGATGTTAGCAGAGTCGAAATGGAGTTAATCGGGGCATGCCTAGATTTTAATTTGTTTATGAATTTATTTAGCCCTGGGTGTTTGTGTCTTCGTTTAAAAATATTTTTGAAATCTTAATTTTGTTCGTGATGAACTTTATTCATATATTTCACTAAAAAATATTGTCATTTTTTTTCTTAATGCTAAATTGCTTTTCTCGTATCAAACACATTTTTTTAAATGCCATTGTTTCTATTTTATTCTTATTTGAATTTTCTCAGCAACTGAATATGTTCTGGGAAGGTGAAGCCTGCAATTTTATGACTTACATGAATGGCAATTTGGTAAAGTGTGACATCCAAGTTTTTTATAGTGCCTACATTAATGGCAACGATTTTAACAGACAAACTAGTATTAGCAAAGCCAATAGGTCTCCGCTCTAAAATGCTGAGATATTAACTTTACCAATGCTTTTTACTTGCCATTCCTGTGCATAAGCATGGCCGTCAATCTTGCAATGGGTTTTCTAAAAGGCCTTTATCTAGATGGTCTCTGATGCATGCACACAACATGCATTTGTTGCGCTGGATGCGTGTGTGTGCTTCATGACAAATTCAAGAACATTCATCGTAATACACTAGCTATTTTATATTTAATTTACTGTTCTGTCATAGTAAATGGTCATGTTAGAATGGTAAATTAAAATCAAGAAAAAATGTGAATATGTGTGACAGAACAACATATATATATATATATATATATATATATATATTCAATGAAAAAACCATAGGTTATAGGCCATATATAGTTAGGAATTAGCATTTACAAAACCTTATTTTACTCGCATAAAACCATTGAAATTCCATATATAGTTAGAAGCGCTAACTATATATCGCGCACCCGCAATCCACTGCTGATGATGTCACATATTACATCATTCATGACATGGTCAGTGACATCACTGATGACATCACTGATGACATCTCAAATGACATCACTGATGACAACTCAAATGATTGTATGTGTCTGTAAAGTTTAAATATGTTTCACATATTGAAGAATGAGTGGATGTATAAGTGTCTGGATGAAGAATTTAGTAGGTGCATGACTGACTGTATGAGTGAGTGATTAAATGTGTCTCACTGAGTGCATGGGTTAGTGACTAAACTGTCTTAATTTGTGCATCAGTATGTTTGTTGTTGTGTAAGCTGCTGCATGTGTTGATCAGTAGCTATAAGAGTGGCCATATGGGTTATTGATTGGTTGCCCAAGTATTTGAATGGGAGGCTGAGTGTGTGTGTGGGTCGCTGGGAGGTGCGTGACTCTGTGCATAGATGTGTAAGCAGTTGATTCACTAGGAGTATGAGTTCAAGAGTGCATGTGGAAACAGCTATATGGGCGGTTGACTATGCATGGGTGTGTTGGTGAGTGAATGGATTTCTCATTGCTACATGAGCAAGTAAGTACGTATGTAAAACACAATACATGTGAGAGTTGACAGATATAAATAACTGAACATAAGAGCCAGTGAATGTGTGAGTGGCTGTATCGATCACTGTGAGCTTGTATCAGGGATTATATAAGAGAATAAATATGTGTTATTATATGTTTGAATAAGTAAGATGTGTATAACTTTATAGTTGAGGAAATGGAGGTGTGATTGATTCTTTGCATGACTGAGTAGGTGTGTGAGTAACTCCATGGATGAGTGACAGTCTGTGAGTGTCTGTTTATACTGAGTGTATGTAAGGTTATATTAGAGTCTGAAGAGGTTCATTGTATTATCACATAAGTGATGTGATCAGTGATGACAAATGAGATGTCATCAGTGATGTCATTTGAGTTGTCATCAGTGATGTCATCAGTGATGTCATTTGAGATGTCATCAGTGATGTCATTTGAGTTGTCATCAGTGATGTCATTTGAGATGTCATCAGTGATGTCATCAGTGATGTCACTGACCATGTCATGAATGATGTAATATGTGACATCATCAGCAGTGGATTGCGGGTGCGCGATATATAGTTAGCGCTTCTAACTATATATGGAATTTCAATGGTTTTATGCGAGTAAAATAAGGTTTTGTAAATGCTAATTCCTAACTATATATGCCCTATAACCTATGGTTTTTTCATTGAATTTTCAAGGTTTTGTAAATGCAAATTCCTAACTATATATCCACTATAACCTATGGTTTTTTCTGTGAATTTCATTGGTTTTTTAATAGCAAATATGAAAAGCTTTAAAATGTCAAGTACGTGATAGATAAAAACATTTTCGTATTTATGCACGCTGATGTGCTTTGAACGCTGCAACCCCCCCCCTCCCCTCTTTTGCCTTAGTAGTACTCTCTCTTTGCAGATACTGAAGGGTAGTTAACGCAGGCCTTTACCCCCGTTGTAATCCGTCGTGCCTCCTTGTCTCTCCATTTGATTGATTGTTGTCCAAGCATTTACTGTTTTAGAATTGGTTCTCTTTGGATCATTCTCTATTTACAAACAAGCACAAAGTCGCAATACTCTGTTTAGTCTTTGCAGATAGTGAAAAATCGTGTAAAAAAATAAAAGTAATCGAGCAAAATCAGTAGGCCACTAATTGGATCTCTTTTTGACCTCGCTAAAATAGAAATATTAGGAACAACCCTTCTTGAGAAATACGAAAATAGTGAGATGAACTGAGCTCCACACCATGAGGGCTGCAAGACAGCTCGGCTCCATCACCCATCCCGCACAAAATAACGACAAACCCTATGCAAATATTAAAAATATAGACAACACACCAGCAAAGAAACAGGGTAAAACATTTTATTAAAAAACTATTTACATAACGTTGGTTTATAAGATGATGTCAGTAGTGGACCGATGTGTGAATAGATCGAAAACAGCACAAGGCTCCAAGATCCAGATAGCAAGCTCCTGGATGTTGGGTGCCATAGTTTAGAGTTCTGAATTTCAGCCTTTTTAAATGCCTGTGCTTTGTTGAATCAAAATGGCGGCTTGACACAAAGCTGACTCATGCGTTGTTACTGATGCTATGCAGACCAAAACTGGTTTTCAGTTTGTACATTTTTCTAGATTTTTCAATCCAAGTTTGGTTGACTTTGTAGAACGATGGCTTCAGATTTTCAACATACGGTGTGGTGGCGCTGACTGGGAGGGGGCGCTTCGCTCCTGCCCCCTCCCCAAGTAAGATTTTCATACGTGAAAGTACGTTAATGGTTTTGGTCCCTGAGATGCTTCGATGTTACTACCATTCTCAAATAGCATAAGTTCTGGATGTTGGGTGCCATAGTTAAGAGTTCCGAGCAGTGCTTGTAACACTGTCTGAAGCTTATTTCCACCTACTGCAGCTTCACTATTCTCAAAGTAAGTGAGTGTCGTTTGTGGACCTGACTGCATTAGAAAACAATGTGATATGTTACCTTCCTAAACAGCTTGACGGAGGCCCCTGAGGGGCGGTGTGATGGCCATGGACTCGGAGAAGACGCTTGGCTCCGACACCCTCCCCAAGTCTTATAGCACTGGTGTAGCCTGAGATCGCCCCCGACATAGGCGGCCGGCTCCCGGGGTCCGGCGGAACTTTTTGCCTTTTGATGACTCTTCAATTCTGGACCTTGTCCCACAATCCGTTTGACCTGAAGACAAGCTGTAGTGGGGCGCCCCTTTATCGTTTTAGTTGCCATTCCGCCCGCTTTTGCTACACTGTGCCTCTTCCGCCATTCAGCTGTTTACCGCCCGCTCTTGCGACTACAGCGTCTCGCTCACCATGTAGTTGAGATGCGCCCGCTCTTGCGGTGCAGCGATAGGCGGCTGCCACAGGACTCTCAAAATGGCGGCCGGCTCTTCGGTTTTGGGCCTGGTCCACTAAAATGGCCCTGGGACACCTTGGAACTCGGACGCTTGTCTGCTAGGGCTTGGGTCCCATTCTCGAAAAGCGTCCCCTCAGCCGTGAAGATTCTACAAAAGTCTTGGGGGCCTCCGACTCCCGCAGGCTTCTGGTGGGGAGCGGCTGCCATGATTGCTCGTGGAATGGCCATGACGGAGCTACGAGATGGTAGTGGTCTCATGCTGACGCCAGCTTTAGTCTGAAACATCCAGAAACACTGTAGACTACCAATTCGATCAGTTCCGGTAGCGCCCCAACATGACCCGGAAGAGAAGAACTTGCCCTCCCCTCTTTGACTGATGGTTCTTGTTGCCTGTCCCCTCTGTTGTCATTTAACAGAACTTTTTGGACTGCTGAAAGGGGTTGTGTTCTGAACGCTGGTTGGTGGAGACATTTAGACTATATTCTTGACCTACGTTGTCGCGTAATGCGTTTTATGACACGCCGCGTTAGCGCACCCGGAAGTGATCCGAGGCGCGGCGCGCAGCGCGTAACGTAAGCATAACAGGTCATGTGACTTGTTAATAAAACTTTTCATTGGTTCATTTTACTTTTGTTAATTTAATGATGAAAAGCTTGGTCATATGACCTAAAAATTACGCTTTTTATTATTTTCGAACAATATTTTTTTTTCAAACATATGTTATAATATTCCAGGCTAATGTACTTTCCCGGAAAATTTACAACTGTCTTGCAAGTAAAATATATTCCTTTTTCGAGAAAAAGGGCGTTTCTTCCTTCCATGACGGAGCCGTTGAGTAAAAGAGATTCGGCCTGCTGTCTTAGTCGCCGATACGCCTGATTATCAGATTCTTATCGATCACTTTATGTTGCAGACATGAAAAACACAACTGCCCTTGACCATTTATCTTTACTGCGTTCCTACATATTATACCTTTTATCCGTCATGTAATTGGACTGCTTTATTTCACTTGCCTTTTACTGATTCGAAAACAGTCACTAAAAGTAAAAACTTTACAAATGAAAATACTACTACCGTGTTTTGTTTTAAAAACCTTTATTGTGAAAATGTCAGTATACAAATATGGGCCTATAACCACGTGGGCCGGCCACGGAGCAAACTGAAATCGTATATGATGAGGAGACATTTACACTGTAGAAGAACGTAACGAGCGGGCCATTAGGTGACAAGAACAAAGGTGTCTAACAGTTGCGGAATCGGTGGACGTACATTTTGTAATTAAAATACGACAGGGCCACTTACAATAACATTTTCTAGATATACATTTGCGGGCAAGGAGTTACGAGTCCCATTTATACCGGCGCCATTTTGGGCGAGGCCGGGCAGGTCCAAGATATAGTCAAAATGTCTCCACCAACCATCGGCCAGACCAGAACCCCTTTCGGCCCTTTATGCTACAAGATGGTGTCTTCCATTCAGAAAATATTGGTGGCAGCATTTTGAAAGGAAACAGAAACAGCCGTTCTCGAGTTTCACATTGTTACATTTAGGAAGAATGTTGAAGAGTAGTATGTGGAAAATCTGAAGCCATTTTTCTACAAAGTCTCAATCAGACTTGGATGGAAAAAAAAAACCTGAAGAATGTACAAACTGAAAACCAATTTTTGTCTGTATAGCACCAACAGTAACGCTTGAGTCAGCTTTGTGTCAAGCCGCCATTTTCATTCAATCAATAGCGTCCCCCTGCACACATTCAGGGACCCGGTCGTGTCTTCAGATGAAACGCATTGTAGGAAAAGAAGCAGAAAGGAAAAGGAAAAAAGTTCCGCCGGACCTAGTGAAGCTGCAGCAGGTGCAAATAAGCTTCAGACAGTCTTACAAGCACTGCTCAGAACTCTCAACTGAGGCACTCAACATCCAGGACTTGCCATTCGGATCTTGGCGCCTTGTATTTTTGTTTTGTTTTTGATGGAGGGGAAACAACAAAAAACAGGCATTGAAAAAGGCTCAACAGTGCAGGGCGCCTTGTGCTGGTTCCGACCTATTCACACATCGGTCCACTACTGACATCACCTCATAAACCAACGGGGCACCCCACGCCGACTTTCGGCGCAGCATTGTAGGATGGCCACACCAGTGCGGCAATTTGCTGGACACCACCTCGGTGCCATCCAGATCTCGGCGCGTTCATTCAATCAATAGCGTCCCCCTGCAGACATTCAGGGACCTGGTCGTGTCTTCAGATGAAACGCATTGTAGGAAAAGAAGCAGAAAGGAAAAGGCAAAAAGTTCCGCCGGACCTAGTGAAGCTGCAGCAGGTGCAAATAAGCTTCAGACAGTCCTACAAGCACTGCTCAGAAATCTCAACTGAGGCACTCAACATCCAGGACTTGCCATTCGGATCTTGGCGCCTTGTGCTGGTTCCGACCTATTCACACATCAGTCCACTACTGACATCACCTCATAAGCCAACGGGGCACCCCACGCCGACTTTCGGCGCAGCATTGTAGGATGGCCACACCAGTGCAGCCACTTGCTGGACACCACCTCGGTGCCATCCGGATCTCAGCGCGTTCGAGTCACTGTGCCGGAAGAGTGACCGGAACTCAGCTGAACACGCCGTCTTTCGGCGCAGCATTGTAGGATGGCCACACCAGTACGGCAATTTGCTGGACACCACCTCGGCGCCATCCGGATCTCGGCGCGTTCGAGTCACTGTACCGCAACAGTGACCGCAATTCAGCTGGACACGCCGTCTTTCGGCGCAGCATTGTAGGATGGCCACACCAGTGCGGCAATTTGCTGGACACCACCTCGGTGCCATCCGGATCTCGGCGCGTTCGAGTCACTGTACCGCAACAGTGACCGCAATTCAGCTGGACACGCCGTCTTTCGGCGCAGCATTGTAGGATGGCCACACCAGTGCGGCAATTTGCTGGACACCACCTCGGTACCATCCGGATCTCGGCCCGTTGTGCTGCCTTCGGCCTATTCGCACATCGGTCCGCTACTGACGCCGCCTCACGTGCCAACGGATTTTCTACGCTTTTTGTAGCCCTATGTCGCATAACAGGTCATGTGACTTGTTTATAAAACTTTTCATTGGTTCATTTTACTTTTGGTTTCCTAAAGATGGAAGGCTTGGTCATATGACCTAAAAATAACACTTTTCATTGGTTTAGAACATTTTTTTTTCCCAAACGATGAAAGCCCCATCTTGTTTCTGGATCATTCAGACTGAAGCTGGCGTCAGCATGAGAGCACCACCATCTCGTGGCTCCGTCGTGGTCATTCCGCGAGCAATCATGGCAGCCGCTCCCCACCGGAAGCCTGCGGGAGTCGGGGGCCCCCAAGACTTTTATACAATCTTCACGGCTGAGCGGACGCTTTTCGAGAATGGAGCCCAAGCCCTAGCAGGCAAGCGTCCGAGTTCCAAAGTGTCCCAGGGCCATTTCAGTGGACCAGGCCTAAAACCGAGGAGCTGTCCGCCATTTTAAGAGCCATGTGGCAGCCGCCTATCGCTGCACTGCAAGAGTGGGAGCAACTCAACAACATGGTGAGCGAGACGCTGTGGCCGCAAGAGCGAGCGCAACTCAGCTAGATGGCCGCCACCTGGGGAGGCCCGTTCACGCCGGCTCCCCCACGCCCCCCCCCCCGAGCCGCCGCACGCCAATTTTCGGAGCAGCATTGTAGGATACCAAAACCAGTGCGGCAGTTTACTGGACATCACCTGGGTGCCTGTCGTACATGTTGTGTCAGCCATGTGACACTGGACACAGACCGCTACTGACGAGGCCTCCCCCCGCACCACCCGGGACGCCCCACGCTGTTTTTCTGTGCTGCATTGTAGGATCCCTAAACCAGTGCGGCACCCAGGCGACATCACCTGGGTGCCGTCCAGAACTCTGCACGTTGTGCTGCCTTGGGACTATTCGCACAACAGACCGCTACTGACGAGGCCTCCCCCCGCCCCACCCGGGACGCCCCACGCCAATTTTCGGAGCAGCATTGTAGGATCCCTAAACCAGTGCGGCACCCAGGCGACATCACCTGGGTGCCGTCCAGAACTCTGCACGTTGTGCTGCCTTGGGACTATTCGCACAAAAGACCGCTTCTAACCATTGTTGCTTTTTGTGTTGAGAAATGTTTAAATGTTTTTAGTTTTTGTTCCGTTTGTTAAAGTTAGTAGTTAATTAAGTTTTATAACCTTACTTTGTTGGAGTGTTATCTATTTTTTTAAAAACGGGTGAATGGGGCCTTGAATCGGGTTATTGTCATGTGTGGGCTTTGGAAGTGTGCTGCTGCAGGATCGGACATTTCAAACTCAAATGCACGTTCTTTTTCTTACCTTTCCGAAGCATGGAGCGCAATAGCAGGCAGAGAAAGGGTGATGCACGTGTTGAACACTACCTGACCTGGCAAGTTGCTGGCAGTGCCCCCCCGCCCGCTCCTGAAAGAGGGCACACACACACCGCCGCCCCGAGTACTTCACAAATCTTTAAAAGACCATGCGCTTGTTCATGAGGCTTAAATGGTTTATCACCTCTTCTAGAACCCCTGCATCGACCCTCTGACGTTTCATGGAAAAATTACCATGTAACACAATACCAAGCCCTGTCGGCTGAAACCCCCAAGGAATCGTGGGGCATATTATCAAGGGGGTTTATCTCCGCTTTTTTTGGCTTTAAAAGCCATGAAAGCGGAGATAAAATTATCTCCCTATTACCAAGCTGTCGCTAACACCAGTTAGTGACAGCTAAAAGGAGATAGCGACCATCTTGGGCCCCGCTTTGCATGTCAGTGATATTTATCACTAATGACATGCAAAGTGGCGTGCCAAGATGTTAGCGACTGGAAACAGTCCCTAACATCGCTACCTTCTATTACCAACTTTTGGAGATATTCGCGCTAAGCGCGAATATCTCCAAAATCTAACACCTGCCCTGAGCAGTTCTTAGCCATGTTATCCAATGGGAGGTGGATAACATGGCTAAGAGCATTAGGTCAATAATACATGAATATCGCTGACTTTTCTGCGATAATAGCAAGGTTTATCTGCGATAAAAATCGCCGATGTGCGGCGATAATTTTTGTCTCTAAACAAGTTAGAGACAAAAATTATCGCTAGTTGTTCGTAATATGCCCCCGGGTTTTTGCTTGCAGAAATCGGGGGGCGGGAGACTAGCACTGAAATCAGTAGTCACACGCCTGAATCAGGAGGATTGGCATGTCTGAATTCTCTACAGCTGGGGCCATAAACTACATCCGCAGGGTTAGGTGATATCCTGGGACCAGCCTGGCATCTAAAATGGCTGCCGTGCACGACAAAATTGTGGCATTCGAAAAAAAGGCAAGATGGCGCAGCCGCTGGAAGAGATGTATCAACATATATCAGCCTCCTCAGCCACCCTCAGGAAACATAGGGGATTAGGATACCTCTCCCGCACCCCCTTATACCTAGTAATTTAATTAACGAAGCACAAAATGGCGAATTCCCGTTTCGCTACCAGTTTGCGGCCCAGTTCGCGGCCCGTGAAGCAAATGGCGAATTCCCGTTTCGCTACCAGTTTGCGGCCCAGTTCGCGGCCCGTGAAGCGCTTCTACCGTGAAAAATCATTTTTTTTTTTATTTTCCCCACGGGACCCTTTAATAACCCCAACAACATTCCTAGGGGGTGAAGAGGGGGATACCTTGCCCCCTTTCATTAAATTCCCCCTTAGTTTTTCACCTTTTCTTCTCTCTCGATCCTACCGAGAGACAAGATGGCGGCCGCTCCGGACTGTCACGCAGCAAAAAAAAAAAAAAGCTCACGCACAGCCGCTGGAAGAGATGTATCAACATATATCAGCCTCCTCAGCCACCCTCAGGAAACATAGGGGATTAGGATACGTCTCCCGCACCCACTTATAACTAGTAATTTAATTAACGAAGCTCAAAATGGCGAATTCCCGTTTCGCTACCAGTTCGCGGCCGCGCTTCTACCGTGAAAAATCATTTTTTTTTTTATTTTCCCCACGGGACCCTTTAATAACCCCAACAACATTCCTAGGGGGTCAAGAGGGGGATACCTTGCCCCCTTTCATTAAATTCCCCTTTCGTTTTCCACCTCTTCTTCTCTCTCGATCCTACCGAGAGACAAGATGGCGTCCGCTCCGGACTGTTTAGAATGTTGACAGACACCGGAGAGCCAATCAGCTTTCTGCGCGCAAAGTTCCGATAAGCGAAAAGTAAGCGGACCGGATCGCTGCCCAGAGCGCTGTTACAGATATATATCTTGGTTTGAACGTTAATTTCTCAAAAACTACTGGAGCACATATATTGAGACCTAGCAAAGGCACATCGGGCTAACAGTCCCTACAATTTTGCCAAGTTTCGTGCAAATCCATTCAGCCGTTCGAGCTAAAAGTGAGTCCAACCGCCCTATGGAAAAATGAATGGGAAAAACGCGTTTTGGGACCCCCCTTTTTTCTCGGTCCCCCCTTGACGAAACCCCCCCAAATTTTCAGGGGCTGCTCAGAATCAAAATGTGCCATTTTCCTGAAAATTTCAGCCGATTCCGTCCACAAACGCCAAAGTTATTAGACATAGAATTTTCAAAAGTCCCATAGAGAAAAAATTCTAACTATATATACCTACTGGCGCCCCTACTTTATCGGCGTTCCCTTTACCAAGGACAGACTGAAGTGCGAGGAAGGGGGAGAGGAGTATGGAAGTCACCGCCTGAACCCACAACAGCCACAGGTCCCCCGCAGGATAACATGGCACAGCGGCTGTTGACTTCACGAATAACTGAGCCGGTGAATTGGTATCGCTGCCGGCATACAAGGAACACTGAATGCTGGGAAATGCAGTTACCTTCAATGCAGAGGCGATTCCATGCCGTGTTTACCAGGCAGCCCACACTACCTTAGAGGGTGGGACGAAAAACTGAACTTTACTTTGGGACTGCAAGCGAAACACGACTCAGACCAGGGGGGCATTTGAGAAAGGAAAAACCCCCGAAACGCGTCATGCCCATGGTCTTTTGAAAGAAATAAAGGTGGATGCTCCTGAAGCCTCGTGTGCTGCCTCAGTTTCTTTCTATGGAGGAGACATCGTGGTAATACTTAGCGCGTTGCAAGCGTTTGGCTCTTGTGCTGAACCACGCGCAAGGCGTGCACCCCCCGCAAGTGTCCAAAGGGGGTCGTTAAAAGGTAGACCCTCGGACTACCCCGCATCAAGCCTGCACCGGATAAATGCTGTGCAAACAGTCCATACCTGTATGGAGCCACGCCCCTACTTTATCGGCGTTCCCTTTACCAAGGACAGACTGAAGTGCGAGGAAGGGGGAGAGGAGTATGGAAGTCACCGCCTGAACCCACAACAGCCACAGGTCCCCCGCAGGATAACATGGCACAGCGGCTGTTGACTTCACGAATAACTGAGCCGGTGAATTGGTATCGCTGCCGGCATACAAGGAACACTGAATGCTGGGAAATGCAGTTACCTTCAATGCAGAGGCGATTCCATGCCGTGTTTACCAGGCAGCCCACACTACCTTAGAGGGTGGGACGAAAAACTGAACTTTACTTTGGGACTGCAAGCGAAACACGACTCAGACCAGGGGGGCATTTGAGAAAGGAAAAACCCCCGAAACGCGTCATGCCCATGGTCTTTTGAAAGAAATAAAGGTGGATGCTCCTGAAGCCTCGTGTGCTGCCTCAGTTTCTTTCTATGGAGGAGGCATCGTGGTAATACTTAGCGCGTTGCAAGCGTTTGGCTCTTGTGCTGAACCACGCGCAAGGCGTGCACCCCCCGCAAGTGTCCAAAGGGGGTCGTTAAAAGGTAGACCCTCGGACTACCCCGCATCAAGCCTGCACCGGATAAATGCTGTGCAAACAGTCCATACCTGTATGGAGCCACGCCCCTACTTTATCGGCGTTCCCTTTACCAAGGACAGACTGAAGTGCGAGGAAGGGGGAGAGGAGTATGGAAGTCACCGCCTGAACCCACAACAGCCACAGGTCCCCCGCAGGATAACATGGCACAGCGGCTGTTGACTTCACGAATAACTGAGCCGGTGAATTGGTATCGCTGCCGGCATACAAGGAACACTGAATGCTGGGAAATGCAGTTACCTTCAATGCAGAGGCGATTCCATGCCGTGTTTACCAGGCAGCCCACACTACCTTAGAGGGTGGGACGAAAAACTGAACTTTACTTTGGGACTGCAAGCGAAACACGACTCAGACCAGGGGGGCATTTGAGAAAGGAAAAACCCCCGAAACGCGTCATGCCCATGGTCTTTTGAAAGAAATAAAGGTGGATGCTACTGAAGCCTCGTGTGCTGCCTCAGTTTCTTTCTATGGAGGAGACATCGTGGTAATACTTAGCGCGTTGCAAGCGTTTGGCTCTTGTGCTGAACCACGCGCAAGGCGTGCACCCCCCGCAAGTGTCCAAAGGGGGTCGTTAAAAGGTAGACCCTCGGACTACCCCGCATCAAGCCTGCACCGGATAAATGCTGTGCAAACAGTCCATACCTGTATGGAGCCACGCCCCTACTTTATCGGCGTTCCCTTTACCAAGGACAGACTGAAGTGCGAGGAAGGGGGAGAGGAGTATGGAAGTCACCGCCTGAACCCACAACAGCCACAGGTCCCCCGCAGGATAACATGGCACAGCGGCTGTTGACTTCACGAATAACTGAGCCGGTGAATTGGTATCGCTGCCGGCATACAAGGAACACTGAATGCTGGGAAATGCAGTTACCTTCAATGCAGAGGCGATTCCATGCCGTGTTTACCAGGCAGCCCACACTACCTTAGAGGGTGGGACGAAAAACTGAACTTTACTTTGGGACTGCAAGCGAAACACGACTCAGACCAGGGGGGCATTTGAGAAAGGAAAAACCCCCGAAACGCGTCATGCCCATGGTCTTTTGAAAGAAATAAAGGTGGATGCTCCTGAAGCCTCGTGTGCTGCCTCAGTTTCTTTCTATGGAGGAGACATCGTGGTAATATATATATATATATATATATATATATATATATTTCGAACAAAGAGGGCGGCACAACTGGATACTTTATGAAGCTTTATTCACACACAAGCACTCCACCAACGCGTTTCAGCCTCACAGCTTTTTTCACGGTCAGCAAGTCCTTTTTTGCTTTTTGTTTTTATACTGCCCCATGTTAGCCATTAAGTGGCATTATGGGATAAGTAGTTCATCAAGCAATATGTTGCAAAAAGTTAAATTAAAATTAAAGTTAAAACAAAAGACTGGTGTGCTATAGTTATATGAGTATAGTACTCAAAGCATCTTAAGTTGTTTTCACTTAGGGCTTATTGCTTTGCAGTTCATAATACTGTGTCATTGGGTATAGTACCCTTTTTCAGTCAATCAAAGTTCATGCTGGGTTCAGTGTCACTCCAGATGTATGTGGAGGTCTTCTCCAAAGTTCATGCCTCTGGGATGTTTCGTTCAGAATTGGATTATGAGACGGGATTCCATTTGTCTTAAGAGACGTACTGTGTCTCCTCCTCTTTCTAGTTTGGTCAGCATTCTTAGTCCATAGAAACTCATGGCTCGCCAATCCCCATTTTGACAAGATTTCAAGTGTTTGGCTGTAGCATATAGCAGATTGGAATTCTTAACAGCTCGGATGTGCTCCAAAATTCTTTTTTTTAGCATACATGTTGTGGATCCTATGTATTTCATACCACATTTGCATTCAATCACATATACTACATTTTTAGATGTGCATGTGATGTCATTTGAGATGTCATCAGTGATGTCATCAGTGATGTCACTGACCATGTCATGAATGATGTAATATGTGACATCATCAGCATTGGATTGCGGATGCGCGAAATATATAGTTAGTGCAACTAACTATATGTGGAATTTCATTGGTTTTATATCAATAAAATGTCCAGCTTTCACCTTTTCTTCTCTCTCGATCCTACCGAGAGACAAGATGGCGGCCGCTCCGGACTGTCACGCAGCAAAAAAAAAAAAAAAGCTCACGCACAGCCGCTGGAAGAGATGTATCAACATATATCAGCCTCCTCAGCCACCCTCAGGAAACATAGGGGATTAGGATACGTCTCCCGCACCCACTTATAACTAGTAATTTAATTAACGAAGCTCAAAATGGCGAATTCCCGTTTCGCTACCAGTTCGCGGCCGCGCTTCTACCGTGAAAAATCATTTTTTTTTTATTTTACCCACGGGACCCTTTAATAACCCCAACAACATTCCTAGGGGGTCAAGAGGGGGATACCTTGCCCCCTTTCATTAAATTCCCCTTTCGTTTTCCACCTCTTCTTCTCTCTCGATCCTACCGAGAGACAAGATGGCGTCCGCTCCGGACTGTTTAGAATGTTGACAGACACCGGAGAGCCAATCAGCTTTCTGCGCGCAAAGTTCCGATAAGCGAAAAGTAAGCGGACCGGATCGCTGCCCAGAGCGCTGTTACAGATATATATCTTGGTTTGAACGTTAATTTCTCAAAAACTACTGGAGCACATATATTGAGACCTAGCAAAGGCACATCGGGCTAACAGTCCCTACAATTTTGCCAAGTTTCGTGCAAATCCATTCAGCCGTTCGAGCTAAAAGTGAGTCCAACCGCCCTATGGAAAAATGAATGGGAAAAACGCGTTTTGGGACCCCCCTTTTTTCTCGGCCCCCCCTTGACGAAACCCCCCCAAATTTTCAGGGGCTGCTCAGAATCAAAATGTGCCATTTTCCTGAAAATTTCAGCCGATTCCGTCCACAAACGCCAAAGTTATTAGACATAGAATTTTCAAAAGTCCCATAGAGAAAAAATTCTAACTATATATACCTACTGGCGATGGCCAGTAGGTAATATATATATATATATATATATATATATATATATATATATATATATATATATATTTCGAACAAAGAGGGCGGCACAACTGGATACTTTATGAAGCTTTATTCACACACAAGCACTCCACCAACGCGTTTCAGCCTCACGGCTTTTTTCACGGTCAGCAAGTCCTTTTTTGCTTTTTGTTTTTATACTGCCCCATGTTAGCCATTAAGTGGCATTATGGGATAAGTAGTTCATCAAGCAATATGTTGCAAAAAGTTAAATTAAAATTAAAGTTAAAACAAAAGACTGGTGTGCTATAGTTATATGAGTATAGTACTCAAAGCATCTTAAGTTGTTTTCACTTAGGGCTTATTGCTTTGCAGTTCATAATACTGTGTCATTGGGTATAGTACCCTTTTTCAGTCAATCAAAGTTCATGCTGGGTTCAGTGTCACTCCAGATGTATGTGGAGGTCTTCTCCAAAGTTCATGCCTCTGGGATGTTTCGTTCAGAATTGGATTATGAGACGGGATTCCATTTGTCTTAAGAGACGTACTGTGTCTCCTCCTCTTTCTAGTTTGGTCAGCATTCTTAGTCCATAGAAACTCATGGCTCGCCAATCCCCATTTTGACAAGATTTCAAGTGTTTGGCTGTAGCATATAGCAGATTGGAATTCTTAACAGCTCGGATGTGCTCCAAAATTCTTTTTTTTAGCATACATGTTGTGGATCCTATGTATTTCATACCACATTTGCATTCAATCACATATACTACATTTTTAGATGTGCATGTGATGTCATTTGAGATGTCATCAGTGATGTCATCAGTGATGTCACTGACCATGTCATGAATGATGTAATATGTGACATCATCAGCATTGGATTGCGGATGCGCGAAATATATAGTTAGTGCAACTAACTATATGTGGAATTTCATTGGTTTTATATCAATAAAATGTCCAGCTAACTATATAGGAGGAATTTCAATGGTTTTTTTTATATGTTAATTCCTAACTATATAAGGCCTAAAACCTATGGTTTTTTCAGTGAATATATATATATTTATATATCTTACCTACTGGCGGTTAAATCTCAAAATTCTATTTGGAATAACTTTGGCTTCAGTTGACGAATCTGCCTGAAAATTTCCTCAAAATGGCCTCGCTGTAGCATATAGCAGATTGGAATTCTTAACAGCTCGGATGTGCTCCAAAATTCTTTTTTTTAGCATACATGTTGTGGATCCTATGTATTTCATACCACATTTGCATTCAATCACATATACTACATTTTTAGATGTGCATGTGATGTCATTTGAGATGTCATCAGTGATGTCATCAGTGATGTCACTGACCATGTCATGAATGATGTAATATGTGACATCATCAGCATTGGATTGCGGATGCGCGAAATATATAGTTAGTGCAACTAACTATATGTGGAATTTCATTGGTTTTATATCAATAAAATGTCCAGCTAACTATATAGGAGGAATTTCAATGGTTTTTTTTATATGTTAATTCCTAACTATATAAGGCCTAAAACCTATGGTTTTTTCAGTGAATATATATATATTTATATATCTTACCTACTGGCGGTTAAATCTCAAAATTCTATTTGGAATAACTTTGGCTTCAGTTGACGAATCTGCCTGAAAATTTCCTCAAAATGGCCTCGCGGCGCCCCGGTCCTTCCCTGGGTGATTCGTCAAGCGGGGGCCGAGAGAAAAGGGGGGTCCTAAAACGCGTTTTCTCCATGTTAATTTCCATAGGGCGGTCGATTTCACTTTTAGCCCGAACGGCTGAATGGATTTCCACCAAATTTGGCATAATTGTAGGGACTGGTAGCCCGATGTGCCTTTGCTATGTCTCGAGATATGTGCTCCAGTAGATTTTGAGTAATTTAGGTTCAAAAAAATATATATATCTATAGGCGCGCCCCGGTACGCGCCCCGGGGAGCGCTCCGGGCGCGCCACGTGAGGTGCGCACGGAAAGCTGATTGGTTCTCGGGTGTCTGTAAACATTCGAAACAGTCCGGAGCGGCCGCCATCTTGTGTCTCGGTAAAATCGAGACACAAGAGGTGGCTAAAACAAAGGGGGAAATGACCATAAGGCGTCAGGGATAGACCCCCTCTGACCCCCTAGGTTTGATTTGGGGGCAATAAAAGGGACCAGCGGGGCATTTAAAATATATATTTTTTTTCATTTTGCACGGGGGAGCTCTCGTGCATAAGAGTTCTTGTTTTAATAAGTATGTGTTTCTATAAGTGATTGTTTAAGAGAGTAAGTATGTGTAAGTTTCCTTAGAAGTAAGGTGGTAGTGTGTGTATAGCTGTATATGCAAATAAATGGATGTTCAATAGTTTATTTGCATGTGTGAGTATGTGTGTGAGCAACTTTTGGAAGACTGTCGGTGTATTAACGGATGTATAGGTGTCTCACTACATATGATGAGTGAGTATATGTATGAGTGACTATATAGAAGTGTTGGTGAGTGAGTGGATGTGTATATAAATGGTGGAATTACTGAATTGGTTGTTGTAACTGGTATAGGTATGTCCACTTTTTTTTAAATGTTAGTTTTTATTTTTCAAAATGTGTTTCAAGGGTTACTTTACAGTGAAAGTAGGTCAGTCTCTCTGTCACAAGGATGGTGTCATCAGTGATGTCATCAGTGATGTCACTGACCATGTCATGAGTGATGTAATATGTGATGTCATCAGCAGTGCATTACACGCGCAAGTTATAGTGAGTCCAACTAACTATAACGTGGGAATTTCAATGGTTTATGTCAGTAAAATTTCCAGGTAACTATAACTGGTGTGAAACCTATGGTTTTTTCAGTGAATTTCAAAGGTTTTTTAACTGCTAATTCCTAACTATAACTGGTGTGAAACCTTTGTTTTTTTCTGTGAATATATAATACATATATACATAAGTACCAATCCCATTTTTGCAAGAAAAACGGGCCGACACATGCTCGGAGCTTGACAGCAGGCTTTTATTCAAAATTTAAGCGCAAACATGATGTTCGGTGGAAACGCTTGGTAGACGCATTTCAGCCTGTCGGCTTTCTTCTTCAGTGCCCAGTTCCATTGCGTACAAGTTGTTACTGCTGAGTGCTGGTTAAATAACATTGATGGTCCACACTGATTGGTCTGTTGATGTTAACCCATCCTCCTCAGTTTTGTTGGGCGCTACTCCATGCCGGGATTCCTTGCATACCACCGAGAATGGATCGTACAGTGAGGAGCCAGTCAACTAACCCAGTGGCTTCCCAGTCATACCGGCAGAGGTATGCAGTGATATCCCGCATCACAGAGATCCCGAACAAAGTCACTCCTGTCAAAGACTCCTTACACAGCACACGACTGCGTCCTCCCTCCCCGTGCAGCTTCTCGACTCAGGTGAGTGTCCTATATATATATATATATATATATATATATATATATATATATATATATATATATATATATTTATTACCTACTGGCGGTCGACAGTAGGTAGTTATAGTTAGGATTATTTTGAATAGGGAAATCGCAACATTCTATTGTGAATAACTTTGACGCCGGTTGAGGAATCTGCCTGAAAATTTCCTCAAATTTGCTCATCTACGCTCTGGTCCTTCCCTAAAAGTTTGGGGGGGATTTGTCAAGCGGGGGCCAAGATAAAAGGGGGGTCCCAAAACGTGTTTTCCCCATGTTAATTTCCATAGGGCGGTCGACCTCACTTTTAGGCTGAATGGATTTCCACCAAACTTGGCAAAATTGTAGGGACTGGTAGCCTGATGTGCCTTTGCTATGTCTCAAGATATGTGCTCAAGTGGATTTTGAGTAATTTAGGTAAAAAAAAAATATATCTATAAGCGTGCCCTGGTACGCGCACCGGGGCGCGTACCCGCGCGCTACGCGAGTTCGCACGCGGAAAGCTGATTGGCTCTCGGGTGTCTGTTAACATTCCAAACAGTCCGGAGCGGCCACCATCCGATAGGACCGAGACACAAGAGGTGGCAAAATCAAAGGGGGAAATTACCAAAAGGGGGCAGGGTAGACCCCCCTTGACCACCTAGGTTTGATGTGGGGGCCATAAAAGTGCCCCGTGGGGAAATATTATTTTTTTTTTCAATTTTTGCGGGGGAGCGCCCGGTACGCGCACCGGGGAGCTGACCGGGGAGCGTACCATGGGGAAAAAAGAACGACAGTTTTAAAAAAAGTAGCCTTTTTTAATAAATTGGAGGTAGTTCTAAAAATAACTGTTTTTTTTCTTCTTTTTGTTGTTTTATATTTTTTTTAATGTTTTTTTGAACATTTTATACTTTTTTTGGCTTTTATGAACTATTTTATATTTTTTTATGTTATTTTTTGGGGGAGAAACAAAAAACAGGGAATTGAAAAGGGCTCAACTGGAGCAAAAAAAATCAGGAAAAAATTATGTTTTTTTGGGGCAATTATGGTTGTCACCAGCACGGTTGATGAGGTTTATGCTTTGCTCACCATAGGTGATAGTTTTACCACAACAAATACAAGTGATCTTGTAATGCCCAAACTTTGGTTCTATGTTTGGGACCATCTACCTTGTCTCTGGTCCTGATGGAATGGGTTGCTTTCTTTTGGAGGTGCTGGGTGAAGATTAGGGAGGGTTACTGGCCAGTTCTCTCACCTCTGCCGCAGCATAGTTGTTGGGATGCCTGCGCTGCATGTGGCGAATCATGGTGTTATTGCCAAATGAGTATTTCTTGTTAGGGTTCCCCCTTGAAAGTTCAGTGCCACAGATTAGGCAAGTCATTTTTGGCGCATTCACTTTCTTCTGGTCTTTTGGAATGGAAAAAAACTCCCATATAATGTGCTGCTTTGGCCTATATGGGGTATTATCTTCTGGGAGCCTGTCAGGAATTTACAAATTGCATCTACCTATGTTCCAAAAGTGGGGAATAGTGGAAAGACAATTGTAAAGCCTTGTCGGGTAAATATTTGGTACCCGTGTATTTCCAAATAGATTCCTTTCGTTATCCTGTAAATAGGTTCAGGTCATAGTGGGTTTAGTTCCTTCCTAAGATGGCCGCCACGATAGCCACTGAAGCCATTAAGAGTTTAGTACGTGAGGGCTAGTTGATGTGCGCCTCGCGCAGCGTTCAAACGGCGCACTTCAACTGTTCGGGTTCCTGAGGAAACAGCTAGAGTCAGACGCTCCGTGTCAAGTATTCGTGACAGGAGTTCATAGAGTAGTTTAGTTATATTTTCGAGTCCGCTAACCTAGTAACTTTCCTAGTGAGAGTAACATATGCCAAATGTTACTTTTGAGTGGATTCCTGGAAGTTCGTGAGGTAACGTTCTTCCGTCTGCTGCAGTGACTGAGACTTCGTTCTCCATCTTCCGTCAACATTGTGAGATCCAGTTCACCCTGTTGAAGCTCGGCAGGGGTTTCCTTCACGGAAAGTTCAACGGACTCCTTTGACCTCTTGCGGAGCCAGCGAGAGGAACAGTAAGCCTGCGACTGCTTCCCTTTCTTCCCCCATTGTCGGCGAACTAAGTGCTGAACAGCTATTCCCTTCTTGCGCTACTCCTGTTCTTTCCTTCCCCCCCTTGCCTCCCTTGTTCCTTTTTGCGCGCTTCGTTTCATTCTGCATTGGAATCCTTGGAGCCGCATGTTCACTGCAAGACATTAACAGCTATAAACAGAACCCCAGTTGGGGCGAATACAGAGAGCTTACAGGTAAAGAAGGAGTGAGAGAGTATAGTTCCTGGGTCGTAGATTTTCAGTAAGGATTATCCAGTAATGTTAGTCTTTGTCCTGCAGGCAAGAAGCTCCCTGAATGTACCTACACATCATAATGAAGAGTAGCAATACCTTTGGGAACAACTGGTAGGATAAGATTCAATATTTACATAGAGTGAGAACTTTGGTAGGTGGAAGTTGTTGTTTATTCTTTCCCCCCCCTTGTTCTGTGCATTAGGCATCTACAGTAACCGAAGTCCAGGTCAAGAGAGATCTACCCAATCGGTGAAGGTGCCAGAAGCTCTCAAGGTGTCTCTTCTCTGTCCACTTCCCCTTTCCCTGTCACTAGTGCGTTCGCCCATGTGGCGGAGTCACTGGTGGAAGGGTGATCGGGTACAGCATCACTGCCTCTGCGAAGATTGGAGCCTTCTGACAGATTGAAGTGCCCAAGTATTCACTTCGCCCAGGCAGTATGACGGAGGGCTTAAATCTAAAGGAACTGGGAGATATGTTAGTGGGTATCCAGAGAGAGTTAGGAGCAGTAAGGGAGGAAAATAAAAGTTTAAAATTAGAATTAGAGGCTTCTAGACAAGAGAATAGAGTGTTAGCTCAGAAGATGGATGGATTAGTAATGGGAAACCCTGTTCAGGGTCCTTCTTCATCCCACACCAGTCCTGTAAGTTCAGATCCTAAATCTGTAGCTCAGGTAATACACTCAGTCTCCCCTTTAATTCCTCTGGCAGCTCCCAAGAGATTTTCGGGGGATCCGCAAAAAGCCCAGCTCTTTTTAACTCAATGCTCCCTTCATTTCATGTGCCGCCCAACCCTTTTTCCCGATGCACAATCCAGAGTAGCATTTATTTTGTCCTACCTCAGTGGGGATGCTGCTAATTGGGCAATGCCCTTGGTGAGCGAAGATGACCCAATCCTTTGTGATTTTGCT
Organism: Lissotriton vulgaris; assembly: GCF_964263255.1. NCBI lineage: Eukaryota > Metazoa > Chordata > Amphibia > Caudata > Salamandridae > Lissotriton > Lissotriton vulgaris. The sequence continues at coordinate 1,152,153,525 of NC_141698.1, forward strand.
AAGTTCAAAACTGAGTTCCTCAGAATTTTTGACAGGAGAAGGATTTCTCAGGCCACTGATAATGAGCTGCTTGAATTGCGTCAGGGCTCTAAAGATTTACTATCATATCTGACGCAGTTTAACAAGTTAATTGTGGAAACCAACTGGCCGGAGGAGAAACGAGCTGCTTTATTTTATCGAGGACTGAAAGATGAGATTAAAGATACCCTAGCCCAAGTTCCAAATCGGCCCACTGAATTGTCTGCGTTGGTGGATTTAGTTTTGGAGTTGGATTTTCGTCATTCAGAGCGTAGAGGAGAAAGAAGAAAAGATTGGAGAGTAAATGTTCCTCGATTTGATCGGGCTCGGCTCGAGAAAGGTTCCGGAGGGAGTAATGAAGCAGAACCCATGCAAATTGGAGCCATCCGTGGGCCATTGAGCAAAGAGGAGAAGGAGGAACGGCGTTTGAAGAAACTGTGGGCCTTATTTATGAAGGCCTTGCGCCACCGGTGCGTGTCTTTTTCCCATTTTAAAAGTCACGTAAAAGTGGCGCAAGACCTTCATAAATAAGGCCCTGTGTCTTTACTGTGGAACCGCTGGCCATTTTGTAAAGGAATGTCCTAAGCGCCCAAAAATACGGTTTAAGGGAAACGAGGGGGGCCATCAGTAGGCGGAGTCGCTCTGGTGGTGCAGGAGAACAAGACGACTCCGGATCCTCATTTAATCCTAAACACTCTTCAGTCGTGCATCCCACATGTAATCCTTCACATGACCTTAAAATTCCGTGGACAACAGATTTCTGGAGTGGCTATAATGTTGGACTCTGGGGCCACAGGAAATTTTTGTGATATCAGGTATGCTCGAAGCATGGGAATTCAAGCCATAAAGAAAGAAAGACCAGAGCCAGTGAGAGCAGTTGATGGAACGAATTTATCGTCTGGGCCGATTATCAGTCATACGGAAGAATTGGAGCTGATTCAATCGGATGGGCATCGAGAAGTGATGCAATTCAATCTAATAGACGCCCCTCAGTTCCAATTGATTTTGGGTCTACCTTGGCTGTCTCTACACAATCCGACCATTGATTGGACGAATCGAACAGTCAGTATGCAGTCAAGCTTTTGTCTGGAACATTGTTATGGGCCTCAAGAACACTCCGGGGAGAATTCCCTTGCTTCCTTACTGTCGTATGGAGGTCAGTCCGTCTGTGTAATTAATGCTGGAGAAATTCCCCCTGAATATCGGGATTTGAAGATGGTTTTTAGTGAACGGGAAGCAGAGGTTTTACCACCGCACCGTTCCTACGATTGTACGATTGATTTGGTCCCAGGAGCAGTACTGCCTTGCAGTCGGATTTATGCTCTGACAGAAGCTGAAAATAACCACCTCAAGGAGTATTTGGATCGATATCTGGCCAATGGGTTCATCAGACCCTCGCAGTCCCCGGTATCCTCCCCGTTATTCTTCATTCCAAAGAAGCAAGAAGGCAGTCTGAGAACCTGCATTGATTATCGCGCCTTGAATTTAGTAACAATCAAGAATCGATACCCCTTGCCTTTAATTTCCGTTCTTCTGGATCAACTCAAAGAAGCACAGATTTTCACCAAGCTTGACTTACGAGGGGCGTACCACTTGGTGCGGATGAAAGAGGGACACGAGTGGAAGACGGCCTTTCGTACCAAATTTGGCCTTTTCGAATATTGCGTGATGCCCTTTGGGCTGTGTAATGCACCTGCTGTGTTTCAGCATTTCATAAATGACATTCTGAGTGATTTGATTGACAAGGTGGCGATAGTTTATCTGGACGATATTTTGATCTACTCTCAGAATACTCAAGATCATCCCAAGCACGTCAGAATGGTGTTGGAGCGTTTAAGAACACATCATTTATACGTAAAATTGGAGAAGTGTGTTTTTCATGCTACTACGGTGGAGTTTTTAGGATTCGTCCTTTCTCCACATGGAATCACCATGGATCAAGGAAAAGTGCAAGCCGTCAAGGATTGGCCAGAACCACGGAGTGTCAAGGAGATTCAGCGATTTTTGGGATTCGCTAACTTCTACCGGCGCTTCATCCAGAGTTTTTCACACTTGATCGCACCCATCACTCGTTTACTAAAGAAAGGGGTGCAGTTCGAGTGGACCAGAGCAGCTGCCCAGGCTTTTAGCCATCTCAAAGAAAGATTTGTGTCTGCCCCCATTCTTTTGCATGCCAACCCGGAAGAACCCTTCTTTTTGGAAGCAGATGCGTCAGATCAGGCAATTGGAGGGGTTCTCTCTCAACGACATTCCCAAACTGGTCAGTTGCATCCGGTAGCATATCGCTCTAGAAAATTAAATCCAGCAGAGCTGAATTATACAATTGCAGAAAAAGAATTGCTAGCGGTTAAGGATGCCTTTGAGGACTGGAGGCATTACCTGCTGGGGGCTAAACATACTGTGACTGTGTTTACTGATCACAAGAATCTACAATTCTTGAAATCCGCAAAGACCCTAACTCCTCGACAGTTACGCTGGTCCTTGTACTTTGCGGATTTTGATTTTGTGCTCACTTTTCGCCCTGGAACAAAGAATGGAAAGGCGGATGCGCTTTTGGATACTGACGACTGTGAACATCCGGTGGAACCTCAACCAATCATTCCAGAGACTAAAATCATTTGTGCTCTTTCCCTGAGTAACTTTCAAGAAGAGGTGCGGAAAGGATTGTCCACAGAAGAAATTCAGAAGTGGGTTCAATCGGGTGAAGGGCGAGAGTTAAACCAATGTTTACCCTACTACAAAGGAGCGTTGTATCTCCCGACAACTACTCTCCAACAAAGGGCTTTGCAAAGCTGTCATGATCACCCTTTGGCCGGTCATAAAGGAGTTTCTAAGACTTTGGATTTAGTTCAGCGCTATTTTTGGTGGCCTGGGTTGTCCTCTCATGTCAAGCAATATGTGCAGTCTTGTGAACTGTGTGCCAGGGGAAAACCTAGTCGGCAGGCTCCACAAGGATTGCTGCAACCCCTTCCTACTCCGACCCATCCATGGCATACGGTCTCAATGGATTTGATTGTAGATTTGCCGGTCAGTAAGGGATTCGATACTATCCTGGTGATTGTGGATACTTTCACCAAGATGAGTCACTTTATTGCCATGTCCGGTACCCCAACTGCTCCTGAGCTAGCACAAGCTTTTAGTGAGAACATTGTAAGACTACATGGGGTTCCCAAGATAGTGGTTTCAGATCGAGGTCCCCAGTTCATCTCCCGTTTCTGGCAAGCCTATTTAAAAGGATTGGGAATTGAGAGAAGGTTGTCTACCAGCTATCACCCTGAGTCGGATGGGCAGACGGAGAGAATTAACCAAGAACTGGAACAGTACCTCCGTTTGTTTCTCCTTGAGAAGGGTGGTGAATGGTCGGATCACTTGTGGATGGCAGAATTCGCTAGTAATAATGCTAAAAGTGTTTCTACAGGTTACTCACCTTTTTATTTGAATTCTGTTCGCCACCCTAATCCATTCTGCCCTCAGGAAGATTTAGAAGTTCCCGCTGTGCAGACCTTGTTGACAAATATGTCCACCCTACATAAGTCTGCAGAAGAGAACTTGATAAAAGCTAAACAGGCCTACAAGAAAAGTGCAGATAGACATAGAAAACCCGCTCCGTAATATCAAGTAGGAGATCAGGTGTGGCTCTCTACAAAAAACCTTCATTTAAAAGGGAATAGAAAATTCCAACCAAGATTTGTGGGTCCCTATCCAGTTGAACAGGTTATGGGTCCGGTGACAGTGAAGTTAAAGTTACCAGGTAAATTGAGAATCCATCCGGTCTTCCACGTCTCCTTATTAAAAAAGTCGAAGTCCAACATGAGATTGGGTAAACCACCTGAACCCCTCATTATTTCTGGTCACCCTGAGTACGAGGTTCATGACATTCTAGACTCCAAAAGCAAGAAAGGTAGGCTATTTTATCTGGTAGATTGGAAGGGGTACGGCCCTGAGGAAAGGTCTTGGGAACCTGCTTCCCAAATTCATGCTCCACGACTCATTAAGAGATTCCATGCACAGCAACCTCTCAAACCTGGACCGATAAATCGGTCTTTGAGAGGGGGTACTGTCAGGAATTTACAAATTGCATCTACCTATGTTCCAAAAGTGGGGAATAGTGGAAAGACAATTGTAAAGCCTTGTCGGGTAAATATTTGGTACCCGTGTATTTCCAAATAGATTCCTTTCGTTATCCTGTAAATAGGTTCAGGTCATAGTGGGTTTAGTTCCTTCCTAAGATGGCCGCCACGATAGCCACTGAAGCCATTAAGAGTTTAGTACATGAGGGCTAGTTGATGTGCGCCTCGCGCAGCGTTCAAACTGCGCACTTCAACTGTTCGGGTTCCTGAGGAAACAGCTAGAGTCAGACGCTCCGTGTCAAGTATTCGTGACAGGAGTTCATAGAGTAGTTTAGTTATATTTTCGAGTCCGCTAACCTAGTAACTTTCCTAGTGAGAGTAACATATGCCAAATGTTACTTTTGAGTGGATTCCTGGAAGTTCGTGAGGTAACGTTCTTCCGTCTGCTGCAGTGACTGAGACTTCGTTCTCCATCTTCCGTCAACATTGTGAGATCCAGTTCACCCTGTTGAAGCTCGGCAGGGGTTTCCTTCACGGAAAGTTCAACGGACTCCTTTGACCTCTTGCGGAGCCAGCGAGAGGAACAGTAAGCCTGCGACTGCTTCCCTTTCTTCCCCCATTGTCGGCGAACTAAGTGCTGAACAGCTATTCCCTTCTTGCGCTACTCCTGTTCTTTCCTTCCCCCCCTTGCCTCCCTTGTTCCTTTTTGCGCGCTTCGTTTCATTCTGCATTGGAATCCTTGGAGCCGCATGTTCACTGCAAGACATTAACAGCTATAAACAGAACCCCAGTTGGGGCGAATACAGAGAGCTTACAGGTAAAGAAGGAGTGAGAGAGTATAGTTCCTGGGTCGTAGATTTTCAGTAAGGATTATCCAGTAATGTTAGTCTTTGTCCTGCAGGCAAGAAGCTCCCTGAATGTACCTACACATCATAATGAAGAGTAGCAATACCTTTGGGAACAACTGGTAGGATAAGATTCAATATTTACATAGAGTGAGAACTTTGGTAGGTGGAAGTTGTTGTTTATTCTTTTCCCCCCTCCTTGTTCTGTGCATTAGGCATCTACAGTAACCGAAGTCCAGGTCAAGAGAGATCTACCCAATCGGTGAAGGTGCCAGAAGCTCTCAAGGTGTCTCTTCTCTGTCCACTTCCCCTTTCCCTGTCACTAGTGCGTTCGCCCATGTGGCGGAGTCACTGGTGGAAGGGTGATCGGGTACAGCATCACTGCCTCTGCGAAGATTGGAGCCTTCTGACAGAGCCCCCTCCTCCCTTCCTTCTCCTCCTCCTCCACCTCCTCTTCTACATCTCCACCACTGTGGTGTTGTGGTGGTCCTCTTGGTGGTGGTGGTGGTGGTGGCTGAGATGCTCCTGCTGCTGCTGCTACTGAAGCCAGTTTAAAGTACAAAATATTAGTCACAGATCTCCAAACAGGTCTTCCTCAGGCAAAGGACAAAGTCAGAATAAGGAAAAAAGGTAGGGGCTTTCATCATTTGGAAAACAAAACTGTCCTGAACCAATGAAAAGTGTTATTTTCAGGTCACATGACCTGGGCTTTCATCATTTGGAAACCAAAACTGTCTCAAACCAATGAAAAGTGTTATTTTCAGGTCACATGACCCGACGCGCTTACGCTACGCGCCCCGCGACACGCCCGACGCGCTTACGCGACGCGCCCTGGGGTGCGCCACAGGGCGCTTACGTAGAGCGTTCGTATGCGCGTGGGTGCTTCTGGGTGCGCTTATGCCGTGCGTATCACGCAGACGCGGCTCCGCGATACGTCACAATGAGTTTTCGTACGCGGCAATAGCGCTAACGGGACGCTCCCTGGTACGAGCCCTGGGGCGCGCCGCAAGACTGCGCTTACCGGTGTGCTCACCGGGACACGCACCGGGAGCGATCCAGGGCAAAAAAAAATAAAAAATAAAAAAACATGAACAATAAACATAAATAAAATACTATTACATAAATATACAAAATAGGATTTATTACAAAAAATATTACATTTCATAGCTGGAGAAATTTGCTATTAAAAAACCTTTGAAATTCACTGAAAAAACCATAGGTTTGAGGCCCTATATATAGTTAGGAATTAGCATTTAAAAAACCTATGACATTCACTGAAAAAACCATAGGTTTCAAACCAGTTATAGTTAGGAATTAGCATTGAAAAAACCTATTAAATTCACTGAAAAAACCATAGGTTTCACACCAGATATAGTTAGCTGGAAATGTTACTGACATAAAACCATTGAAATTCCAACATTATAGTTAGTTGGACTCACTATAACAAGCGCGCCTGCAATGCACTGCTGATGACGTCACATATTACATCACTCATGACATGGTCAGTGACACCACTCATGACATCACTGATGACACCATCCAGTGAATGTGTGTCTTTCTGTAAAATAAATATGTTTTACAAATGTATTTGTAAAGGTCGATGGAAGAATACATTTTTAAATAAGTGTCTAAATGGATGGTTTTTTTAAAAAAAATTGATTGGTTAACTGGTTTATTGAGTGTATCTTAGTGAATACATATATTAGCGAGTAATTTTTAAATATTTAAATATATGTATCAGTGTTTCACTTTGTGTATAAGTGGCTGCATGGGTTGGTGTATATATATATATATCCGGATAACACAAAGATATCATCCATAATTCAACCTATCCCTCCCAATGCCTCTAGAGTTACAAGACATAATCCCAGGGGTATTGTGTAAAGTAATCTCAAGAGAGTACTCATCTAAGATGACCACAACACTAGTTCTACCATGACCAGTCTAAAGTGTATCCTACTAAACTGTAGGTCAGCCACACGCCATGCCGCAGAAATAGCTGACCTCATACTAACCAACGAACCTGAACTCATAATCTTAACGGAAACTTGGCCTCAATGAATCATTCACACCTATCCTAGAGATTCTAGTTCCCCCAAACTATCACATCACAAGACTAGATAGCATTGATAGGCTAGGCGGGGGCATCACCTACATTCACTGAAACTACCTCACAGTGACCCGCTCCAACTCACCCATCCTTTCGTCCTTCGAATAGACATCCCTAAACATAACAAGCCAATATGCTCACTACAAGCACTTTACCATCCACCAGGCAATAACCCAACCTTCATTGAACACATAATGGATATCCCAGCTACTAATGATGGACAGCAGAACCATCAGATTTTCCTGGGAGCATTCCTATCCAGTCTTAACCTGTCCCAATTTTGTAATAATCCCACCAATGAAAATGGTTCAACATTGGATCTATTAATTTCCAAAACGGACTCCACCCAGCTGGAATGTAACCTCCCCTGTGACTGGCCTGACTTCACATCATCACTTTCCATATCAATGAAGCTATTAAACCACTCTCTGTACAACCCACACAATCAAAAATCTGGAAGAGAAATCTACATAACGTAAATCCTGTCTCACACGTAACCACCTGCCCAACCCTCTTGTCCCCACCTGATGGATTAGAGGATGTTCATGATCTGAATAATCACTACCTCCAGGCTATGAACTTGGCATTAGACAATCTAGCTCCCCTACAATTGAAAACAGTCACCTCTAAAGTAACAAACCCCTGGTATGATGGTAGGCTAAATGAAGACAGAAGATCACTTAGAGCAATTGAATGACAATGGAGAGCTGCACCATCCTCCGACCACCTCAAACTACTAAGAAGCACGAGAAACACCTATTACAGAAAGATCAGACGATCTAAAGCTGACTTTATTAGCAAACAATTAGACCAGACCAAGAATCGTCCCAGAAGATTATTCAAAATAATCAAATCTCAATCTAAGGACATCTCCCACTCCGCCCAAATCGATTCCGAAACACTCCCCAATTGTGAAGTATTTGCCTCCTATTTCACAACCAAGGGGCACATAAGGATGGCGGCCGAACTTTGTCCGCCCGCCATCCCGTCTTAAAAAGGGACCGCCAGCCATGAGGGCGGGGGACCCATATGTGCTATTAGGATGCGCCTACCACAGTGGTGGGCGCATCCTGTATCCCTAACATTGTGGTGGGTGGTGCACTCAGCACCGCCTGCCACAATGCCAGGGAGGCATGTTGTGTACTTTCATGCACAACATGGCAGGCACCTTGTGGTTCCTGGTATGTTGTGCATGGAACTGCAGGTAGGTACCATAGGTACCCTCCATGTACACCCTGCAGGACCTGGGGGCATGCAACGGGCCCCCCTAGTAGACTCTGCATGCCTTTCCATGGCAGCAATGCCACCATGGAAAGGCATTTGTCAACCCACATTCTAATATGGCTGGCGGTGTCTGTCAGACACCACCACCATATAGAACCCTTTTTTTGCCCGGTCAACATGTTGACCGGACAGAAAAGCGGCGGACGGTCTTTCAGTCCGCTGCGGACCCCCCAGCCATTATAATATGGCGGGGGGTCATTTCTGAACAGATTGCAGGCATATTGCCCCGGCCGGGCCGGCGGTGGCTCCCGCCGGACCAGCAGGGGCGATCCGCCCAGCATCCTAATGGGGCCCTAAAACTGATAACATAAAAATTGAACTACCTATTGATCCACTATCCCATACTGACCCATATATATCCACCTTATCGACCTCAATGACGACCTTGCTTACTTGTCCCACAAAGCATGACCTCAAAAGAAATGCCTGCTGGATTGCCTTCAACCTCTACAGAGAAGAAAATATCTTAAAAACACTGACGTCTCTGAATCCCTGCAATCACTTTATTGACCCTCTCCCAGCAACCCACCTGAAAGACTTCATTCCAATGTTAGTGCCCATTTGGACTAGGATCATAAACACTTCCCTTCCCCAAGGAGCCATCCCAGATATCCTCAAAGCTGTACAGGTGTCCCCCACCCTAAAGAAACCCTTGGCGGACCGTCTGACCTGAATAACTATCGCCCAATATCCAACATCCCTACCCTGGCCAAACTATTGGGAAAGTGTGTTCACAACCAGCTTAGCAACCACATAGAACACTTCAACCTGCAATTCCAATCTGGGTTTTGGTCCGGGCACAGCACGGACTCAGCCATGACCCATATTATAGATGTCGTATTACAAATAGTGGACGAAAACAAAGCTTGTTTGCTAATCCTGCTCAACCTATCCTCAGCCTTTGATACCATCAAACAAGAAAACATACTAGACCTCCTGAATCATAGAATGGGACTACCTGGAACAGTACTAAATTGGTTCACTTCCTTCCTCCAAAACAGAACACAACATTTGGATCACAGGCAGATCGCCAACGCCCGCATGGGGGTGGCGATCTGCCCATAAATTCCCCAGCCATATTATTATGGCATGGGGGACCGCGGTGGACAAAAAGACAGTCCGCCACTTTTTCGCCTGGTAAAAGAGTTGAATAGACGGAAAAGGGTTTAATATGGTGGCGGTGTCTGTTAGACACCGCCATCCATATTACTATGCAGGCGGGGACATGCCTTTTGCCACGGAAAGTCATGCGATGTTTGACATTGGGGGCCCGTTGCCAGACCCCAGGGACTCTGGGGGTTGGGGGTGCACATGGGGGGTACCTATGGTCCCCCACAGCAGTTCCATGCACAACATGCATTCCTATCAAAGGGTCACTTGTCCTGCCTAACTTTGGGTACGGGGGAATGGTTCTGAATAGTCCCAATAATAAACCCTCATGCACGTATTGGTAAATTTTGCGATGTTAGGCGGTATATTTCGGTTCTCCACCGTCCCTCACACGTGTCTGCATAATCATAGGGTTTAGTAGTTTATGCAACCTCCATCCAGGAGGCATTACCCTTAGTTAAAAACAGTAGTGATCAGTGATAGTGACTGTGACGTGAACACGTGAAAAGTAAAAATTGTCTCTCTCATCCAGAAAAATTTATTTTATTAGTTCTGTTTTTTGGAGGCAAAGGATAAAATTCATTATCGGTGTACAAGAGTGATTATGACTCTTTCACACTAAGGTTGTGGTGTAGGTCGACATTTTTCAGCCCTCGTGTCGCCAAAAAGGTCATGTGGGCTTTCATCAGGACCACAGTGCAAAATTTATAGAGACCTTTCATGTCTCTATATGTGAAAAGGAAAAAAGATTCTAAAGGAACATATCGTTATGTTGCTCCTATTGAGGTCAAATTTGTACCTTCGTTTTAGGCTATACTATGCCTCTTCAGGATCCAGGTGGGTCAGGGAGGCACACTCTGTCTCTCCGTCAGTTGCTTGTTCTGACTCTGCCAGCTCTGGTCCCGGAATGTTTCCGGGACCAGAGCTGGCAGAGCTGCTTCCTTATCTGTAATTTGCTTTCTGTTGCAGTGCAATTTTTTTTCCAGGACCTTTGTGGCCTACTTGTAGCTATTCTATGATCCGGCTGTGAGGGTCAGAGCAGGGTCATATAATTGTTGCAACTAGCAACTGAACTCTGGAGGGGCCCCAGTCAGGAAGCACTACAGGGAATGGTTACTAATGATGAATTTGAACTTTTGCACCTGCTGAGTGCTTTCAGTTTAGCAAAACTCATTTTTCTGCAGAACAGCAAATGTAATGCCCCAAACAAACTTACTTGTGAAAGCTGATTTCTAATACAAAAGTGATCCAAAGAAAGTCAAAAGGCCTCAAATCCAAAAAAGGGCAGGCAAATGTCAACCTGAGGAGTTATTCTGATAAAAATCATCGTTTTTAGAAGGTCTATGCTGCTTGCTAGTGGATTTCTTGTGCAGAATTGCAAATTTTGTATTTTCGCGAGTGCGAGATTGTTGCTGCCCACCGCACCTACATGTTCGCAATTGCGAACTTACGCCGCACGCTGCAAAATTGTATCACCAAAAAAAAAAAATCCGCTGCGTGCCAATTTGCGGATTTTCGGTAAATTCGCGAGCGTTCGCGGATCGCAAATTTACCGAAAATCCTCAAAATCCGCAAGCGGAACGGATTTTCCGCCCATGCTTAATGATTATGCAGACACTGGGGAGGGACAGCGGAGAACCAAGATATACCGCCTAACATCGCAAAATTTACCAACACGTGCATGAGGGTTTTTTATTGGGACTATTCAGAACCGTTCCGGCGTACCCAAAGTTATGCAGGACAAGTGATCCTTCCCCCTTTGATCAGACTATATAACTTTAGGAAATTGGTTGGATCACAAATTCCTCCCTTCCCTCCACATTGATCCTGCAACATGCATTCCTGGCACTGTGGTGGGCGGTGCTGAGTGCACCACCCACCACAATGACAGGAATGCAGGATGCACCCGCCACTGTGGCGGGCACATCCTAATTGCCCACAGGACCCCTGCCCTTATGGTGGGCGGTCACGTTTCCCGATAGGGTGGTGGGCAGGCAAAGTCCGCCCGCCATCCTAATGACCCCCAAAGAGTCAAGATCAATCAATCTGTATCCAAGCCCACCCCTGTCACTCTAGGAGTACCCCAGGGTTCTTACCTTTCTCGGACACTCTTCAATCTGTTTATTGAACCACTCACTGTGCTTCTCAACTCCTCAAATGTCCAATATCACATGTATGCAGACGACACACACTCTACATTAAGGTCCACTCACTTGAAGATATCAAGTCCCTTAACTTGACACTACAGAAAACACAGACCTGGCTCACCAAAAAACACTTTGATCTAAACACCCTCAAAACAGAATTCCCCCTAATCGCCTCCCACAGCCAAACAAACACCATCCCTGAGTGGATGAAGCCTCTAACTGCACTCGAAGGCGAACCTCGAATTATAGACTCTGTGCAATCACTAGGAATACATTTGGATAATAAGCTTAGTATGCAGAATCACATCAGCGCAGCAACAAAAGGAGCAAATTTCCAGATGAATATGCTGAGAAGATTGAAATCTTTCATACCCACAAATGACTTTAAACAGGCAGTTCAGACTCTTGTAATTCCCAGATTGGACAATGGGAGTGTCGCTCTCTGTGACCTTCCCAGTTATACTACGGTCCCCCTTAATCAATGCAGCCGCTAGACTCATCACAGGCTCCAAAAGAAATTCTCACATCTCCCCTGACCTTGGTGCCCTCAACTAGGTACCTTTCTAAGCCATAATCCATTAGAAAGTTGCCTGCTTGACACAAGGCACTGCACCACAAAACCCCAAGGTATCTAGCGGAGAAATTGGTACCATCGGGTGGTATACGAACTACCAGGAGATAAATAACCTTCTTCTGAAAACTCAACGATTTTCCAAGAAAAAAACATATAACCGTACCTTCTCAGGAATGGCCCCCAGGATTTGGAACACCTTGCCTCCTGACACAAGACTGAACCCCTCCACGACATTTAAAAGAAAATAAGTGAAAGAGATCCTTTTGGCCAAATTTACCTGAACTATTTTTATTTTCATTTATATATGTGCTTATTTATACTTTACATTTCTGTATTTATCTAACTCACAGTATTTTACGCCTATGTCTACCACCTATATCTGCCTTGTAAAGCGCTCTGATACCCACAAGAGTCTTGTTCGCGTTATATAAAACACTCAAAATAAATTAATATATGCACAGAAGGGCAACTTGGTCTAAGGCTTTTTTATTTCAGTAGCCTCCTCCGACCCAGTCAACAAGAGAGACGTGTTTCGGCTGACCCAGCAGCCTTTCTCAAGTCAGTGATCAAAGGTCAGGATATGTCCTTGGCAACTGAGAACACCGAGGTGGCCCAATAACATTTATGCCAATGGTGAAATCATAATATCAGGGGTCGAGTTCAGGACACCCAAATGCCGCACCAGCAGCTGAGCGCACTGCCATCGGGACCTTCATTGTTGTTGTAACATTCAAATGGAGGCTGTGCCCGGTGTTTGATGAACCACTGGGCCGGCGGAGAGATACTAATCTCTTGCGAATGCACTAAGCAGTGGGGGACACTGAGACCGGAGGTCTATTACTCCTAAATGTCACCTGGCGTGTCTCCGTGACTAAAGGACAGCCTCATCAGTGATCAAAGGTGAGGATATGTCCTTAGCAATTGAGAACACCAATGCAGCCTAATACCATTTATGTGTGAAGAGGGCCCAGGAATCAGGAATGTGAGAAAAACCTTGCCATAATAAGAAGTGAGAACTTGAATAAATATAAAAGCACTTAGCAGCACTGAACTTGTAAAGTCTGCATACCTACTAAAGGAAGGACTTCAATTCCCAGAATGCCCGGCATATAAATCATGAGCACGGCATGGAAACGGCTGAGAGCACTTCCCATTTTTTAAATACAGATGTCAAAACGCGTCATGGGGTTCGAGAGAGAAGATGATATGTAGCAGTATTTCCAGACTAAAAATCATTCTAATAATACTTGGTGAGTGCGGCATTGTATCATTGGTGGAATCATATTATCACGGGTCGAGGTCCGGACACCCAAATGCCACACCCAACAGCTAAGCACACTGCCATCTGGACCTTCAATGTTGTTGTAACATTCAAATGGAGGCTGCACCCGGTGTTTGATGAACCACTGGGCCGGCGGAGAGATACTAATCTCTTGCAAATGCACTAAGCAGTGGGGGACACTGAGACCGGAGGTTTATTACTCCTAAATTTCACCTGGCGTGTCTACGTGACTAAAGGACAGCCTCATCAGTGATCAAAGGTGGGGATATATCTTTGGCAACTGAGAACACCAATGCAGCCTGATAACATTGATGTGTGAAGAGGGCCCAGGAATCTGGAATGTGAGAAAAACTTTGCCATAATAAGAAGTAGGAAGTTGCATACATACAAAATCACTTAGTAGCACTGAACTTGTAAAGTCTGCATTCCTACTAAAGGAAGGACTTCAATCCCAGAATTCCCAGGATATAAAGCATGAACACGGCATGGAAACAGCTGAGAGCACTTCCCATTTGATGAGATGGATGTGAAAACGCGTGATTGGGCTCGAGAGAGAAGCTGATATAAAGCAGTATTCCCAGAATAAAAATCATTCTAATAATACCTGGTGAGTGCGGCATTGTCTTATTGGTGGAATCATATATATATGTATACGTTAAAGCCCCTGAAGAGAAGCAGATGGAGCTTCGAAACGCGTCGGGCAGATCCCGTACGGAGCGGCGTCTACGAGTGGATCCTTGTCCTCACCTATACATAAACCAAGCTGCTGTTCGCGTGCTACTCAAAGGTGGACACCTTCGAGCATTGATTTATACGCGGCCGTCCAGCCGCGGAGTATGCACCACCCCGGTACCCTGGGGGTCACTAATGTGAAGCAGCAGTCGTACTTGGAATCGAGGACAGGCCCACTTGTGGAGTCCATACAGGAGTTGATTGTGTGTTTCCCGGACCACACTTCCCAGAATGCCCAGTCTCATTTGAGCCTCCCATCGGTGGGTGTGTTATACATTAAATGCGGAAGTGGGTCGGCGGTTGCGCACACCGCTTCCGTTAAAGCCCCTGAAGAGAAGCAGATAGAGCTTCGAAACACGTCGGGCAGATCCCGTACGGAGCGGCGTCTACGAGTGGATCCCCGTCCTCACCTATACATAAACCAAGCTGCTGTTCTCATGCTACTCAAAGGTGGACACCTTCGAGCATTGATTTATACGTGGCCGTCCAGCCGCGGAGTATGCACCACCCCGTTACCCTGGGGGTCACTAATGTGAAGCAGCAGTCGTACTTGGAATCGAGGACGGGCCCACTTGTGGAGTCCATACAGGACTTGATTGTGTGCCTCCCGGACCACACTTCCCAGAATGCACAGTCTCATTTGAGCCTCCCATCAGTGGGTGTGTTATACATTAAATGGGGAAGTCGGTCGGCGGTTGCGCACACCGCTTCCGTTAAAGCCCCTGAAGAGAAGCAGATGGAGCTTCGAAACGCGTCGGGCATATCCCGTACGAAGCGGCATCTACGAGTGGATCCCCGTCCTCACCTATACATAAACCAAGCTGCTGTTCGCATGCTACTCAAAGGTGGACACCTTCGAGCATTGATATGTATACATATATATATATATCGAAGCTTCCTGTCCGTCCGCTTCCCTTCACTCTCGGCCGGGTGCTGCAGCAGCGGGTGACGTTACCACGCGGGTCACACTCAGACCTAAGCTCAGTTGCACCAAAAAAGTACGCAGCACTCACAGGGATGAGTCCAAAAGGTTTATTGGACAAAAACACTCTTCACAGATGCGTTTCGGCAACCGCCTTTCTCTCTCTATATATATATATATATATATATAATTCACTGAAAAAAACATAGGTTTCAGGGGCATTATAGTTAGCTGGTCATTTCACTTGAACAAAACCATTGAAATTCCCCAGTTATAGTTAGTTCAGCTAACTATAACTCATGCGCCCGCGATGCACTGCTGATGACGTCACATATTACATCACTCATGACATGGTCAGTGACATCACTCATGACATAACTGATGACATCTTCAATGACATCACTGATAATATCACTGATTACATCATCCATTGAATGTGTATATAAGTGTCTAAATGGATGATCTTTTTCTCGTAAAATTGATTGTATAACGGACTGATCTTCGTGCCAACGGGTCATTAATTCCTCTGAGATCATCATAACTGTTAATATTATATTATACTTATTCACTGTATGTGATCCCAATGGGGAAACAGAGTAACAAGCAGAAGCTGGTGACGTTACGTATAAATCTTTAGTCTTCGCACCAACAGGTCATCAACACATCTGTGGTCAAGTAGAATGTCAATATTATATTATACAAAGTCACAGTATATGAGCTCAAAGGAGCCAGAAAAGGAGCAATATTTGCTGTATTCTGTCTGTTTCTGAACACAAGTTGCTAATGTTACAGAAAAAAGGAAAAAAAAACTTTTTTCTAAATATAAATGTTTAAATATTCACAAATAGCTACGTATTATAAATATATACTATGCCATAATCAAACAACTTACAACTCTGGAATGTGTTTTGTTGCTACAAAACAAGAATCCAACGCTAGAAAAGGGAACCTGCATCACAAAACGGACCCGAGTAAATAACTTGCAAAAAAAAACGAATCGAACAACGGGTGTGGTTTATATACTTTTTGGTTATTAGGTAGTCTATGGAAGGAACTTGCGGCTCTGCCCATTTAGATGTCATGTTTTACAGTTCACACGTGCTCACGTTTTAACTGTTTAACTTGTGCATGTGTTGGGAAAAGCTACAAAATGTGAAGCGCTAAAGGTTTCGATTTTGATCCTAACACGTATAAGGTCCTTAATATGTACATGCGTTGGAGAGCTTAGAAACTGTTACCCGGCAAACCGTGTCATTTCCATTCTCATGAGTAAATACATCTATTAATTGCCATAAATCTAAATAGAAGACATAAAAAAATATCGCTCAAAATAGACAAAAAAAAAATATTTGCTAATATTTCTCATCACTATGGTTTTAAATTAATAAAATGCCAGCATTTGTAAAGATTACAGCTACCCTCGGAAAGCTGTACCAGCACTCGGGGGTGTCGGGAAGATTAAGCAAGTTGTTGCCCATAGTGACATAGTGGTGGGCTAACGTGCCGCTGGATCCGGGAATCGATCTGTGAACACTGCTGTTCTAAGTCAGGTATCATAGCTGCTGCATCACACTTTTTCCACACGTATATGTTAATTACTGCTAATTAAGTTTTAAACATTGTTAAGTTATAACATATAACAGACAACTGCTACAGTTAGTTTTTCACTACAAAAAGTATGCACGTCTTTTTAAAATTTACATAAAAACAATATAGGGTTCAAGGACAATATAGTTAGAAACTAGCTTTTATAAAACTTTTTTTAAATTCACTGAAAAAAACATAAGTTTTACAGACATAATTAGAAATTAGCATTTAAAAAACCTTTGCAATTCAATGAAAAAACCATAGGCTTTACAGATGTTATAGTTAGAAATTAGCATTTAAAAAAAATGTTGAAATTCACTGAAAAAACATAGGTTTCAGGGACGTTATAGTTAGGTGGACATTTCACTTGTACAAAACCATAGAAATTCCATCGTTATAGTTAGTTCAGCTAACTATAGCTCACACCCCTGCAATGCACTGCTCATGACGTCACATATTACATCATTCATGGAATGGTCAGTGACATCACTGATGACATCTCAAATGACATCACTGATGACATCACTGATGACCTCATCCACGTGAAAATCTGATGCACCTCCCCACACTCTAATATAACCTTTTATACACCCACTGAAAAAGACAGACATCCATTTTCGAAACCATCGACACACCAATAGCAGTTACTGCATATGCATTCACTGATTCCTAGGTCTACACACACACACATCTACTCATTCACCCATACAGTCACTCATACATATAGTCAATCATCAATACAACACTATCATAGGCACTCATACACCTATACAGACACTCATACACCACTACTCATCCATGGAGTTACTCACACACCTAGCCAGTCATGTAAAGAATCAATCACACTCCCATTTCTTCACCTATACAGTTATACACACACCACCTCACTTATTCAAACATATACTAACACATACGTACTGTGTTATAAAATCACTGATACAAATACACACTCATCCATACAGCCACTCTCACAATCACTGACTCTCACGTATAGTCATTTATATACTCCAACTCTCACATACACTGCCTTTTACATATGTAGTTACTTGGACATGTGCCACTGAGACATCCGATCTCTCACCAACAGACTCATACACACACTCACCCGCCCATACAGCTGTTTCCACATGTACCCTTGAACCCATATGCCCAGTGAATCAACGACTCACATTTCTATGCACAGTCACACACCTCCAACCCATCCACACACACACACACTCAGTCTCCCATACAAATACTCAGGCAAACAATCAATAACACATATAGATACTCATGTAACAACTGACCAACCCATGTACCAGCTTACACAACATCAGACAGACTGATACAGACATCCCACAGTTTAGTCACTGACCCATGCATTCAGTAAGACCCGTTTAATCAGTCACTTATACAATCAGTCACACACCTCCTAAATCATCCATCCAGACACTTATACACCCACTCATTCTTCAATACATCTTGGAATATATATATATATATTTAATATATAAACATATTTAAACTTTACAGAAACACACAGTCACTAGATGATGTCATCAGTTATGTCATCAGTGATGTCATTTAGGATGTCATCAGTGATGGACCATGCCTTGAATGATGTAATATGTGACGTCATGAGCAGGGCATTTCCGGGGCGTGAGTTATAGTTAGCTGAACTAACTATAACAGTGGAATTTCTGTGGTTTTGCACAAGTGAAATGTTCACCTAACTATAACGTCCTGAAACCTATGTATTTTTCAGTGAATATCAAAGGTTTTTTAAACAGTGATTTCTAACTATAACGTCTGTAAAACCTATGTTTTTTATATATATTTTTTGCGACAAACTCTCCCTTAATGCAAGAAAGAAGTCTGGACACTAGTGGAATCTTCAATTCGTCAGTTTAATGACAATACAGACGCATTTCGGCTTTACGGCTTCACCTGGAATTGGCATAATTATGACTACAAATGTAACGTGGAGTAAACTTACTAGTAGTAACTTACCTTTGGGAATACCAAAAAGTAGTAAAGGTGTTCAGGTCTAAAGATAGACTTTTGGTCTAACTTTACCTTTGTTAATCAGTTCCAAAATGTTATTTGTGGTGCTTGGAAAGGTTAACTTGTAAAACTGCTCAATATGATTTTTATTTCCTTTTGTTGAAGAATGTTTTATAATACTGAACTATGTTCTGTTCATGTAGATATGAGAGACTGCATAACGTGTCCTGATGACCAGTGGTCCAATGAGAAGAGAGATGCCTGTATCCCACGCACTGTAGATTTCCTGTCTTATGAAGATCCATTGGGAATGGCATTGTTTTCCATTGCATGTTTCCTCTCAATACTGACTACTGGAGTGTTGGGAATTTTTATTAAATCTCATAGTACACCTCTGATTAAAGCTAATAACCGGGACCTTAGCTACATCCTCCTGCTCTCCCTTGTGCTGTCTTTCCTGTGCTCTCTTTTATTTATTGGACACCCTTTAAGGATAACATGTCTTCTCCGGCAAACTGCCTTTGGGATCATTTTCACTATTGCTGTTTCTTGTATTCTAGCAAAAACCATCACAGTTATTATCGCTTTCCATGCTACAAAGCCAGGCAGCAAGCTGAGGATGTGGGTGGGTCCCCAAGTTTCCAGATTCTTTGTGCTTCTTTGTTCGCTGGGGGAGGCAGTGATCTGTACTGTGTGGCTCGTCTGCTCTGCCCCTTTCCCAGATATCGACACTAAATCAGAGACTGGAAAGATTATCTTAGAGTGCAACGAGGGTTCTGCTGTTGCATTCTACGCTGCGGTTGGTTATATGGGATTCTTGGCTCTTCTGAGTTTTGTTGTTGCCTCCATCGCAAGAAAGTTACCAGCTACTTTCAACGAGGCCCAGTTTATCACCTTCAGCATGCTGGTGTTTGTCAGTGTATGGATCTCATTCATCCCAGCATACCTGAGCACCAAGGGCAGCTACATGGTGGCCGTGGAGATCTTCGCCATCCTGACTTCCAGCGCTGGACTGCTGGGCTGCATCTTCATCCCCAAAGTCTACATCATCCTCCTTAGGCCTGAGCGCAACACCAAGGAATATCTAATGGGTAAACAAGTGACCACCGCAGACTTGTAACAGTTTAGCATGAACTGCCCCTGAGCCATATGTGAGGTTCAATGTGACTGAACTCAATTCAAAACTCATTTCGAAAGGTGACCTTGGTAGAGTTGCAAAGTTCTGATGTTCAAAATATTAAAATACTTTCATAGTATAGAACTAAATAAACAATGTAGAAGGACGCTGCCAAGGAGCATGGAGTGGGCTCAATCAATCAGTTTTACAATAGACCATATGAACATAACGGTGACTCAAACTTAATCCCTGAGGATCCCATTGAACATGCCCTTCAAGTCATGTTACTTATCTATGTTGCTTAAACTAATTGCAAAAGGTGAGCTCTGTTGCAGTGAATTTCACCAGACTCCTGGTAGCCAAGATATTCAGTTAAACTTTATTTTTATTAATAATAGCCATAAAAGTTCATATAAAACTCATAAAAAAGGACACGAGAAAAATGAATAAATCTCCACACGTGGTCAAATTCAAGCTGTTGTTTGTATACAATCACATGGATTAAATAACACTCCTATTAGTCAGCAAAAACCTCATTAGTGGGCCTGCTATGCTCACCAAGAGTGCTATGCTCACCAAGAGTAACTAAGAAATCTTAGTGGTATAAAAATAAAAATAAATATAAAAAACGTTAGAAACAGACAATATATAACATAGATAAATTCAGTGTAAAATACAATGAGATTAAATAACTAAATACAATCATTAAAAATACAATGTCCAGCCGACAAAAATGTATAAATGTTAAAACTACAAGTGTACTAGTAATAAGAACTTCATTTACACTGGCACATTCTTGAATAAAGAGGTTCAAGAGCATGTTCAAAAGAAGACTCTTTACTTGACTTAAGACTCGTGATCATATAGGTTAAAAGTTTGTCTAACCCACCCAATAAGAGTTAATGTGTGACTCTCTTAATCCATACACTGTGCAAAAGCTGCTACCTGCAAAAACAATAGGGCCAGTAATGTCTGTTTTTAAGACTCTTAGAACTTTTTGATACTGAGGGCAAAAAAAAGAAAACATGCTCCACAGTTTCAGAAGTTTGCGCACAAACTGGGCAGAAAATAGAAGAGTCCACTTAGTATCTGCCTCTCAAGAGCAGGCTCCAATATAGAGATTTCAGTCTAACCAACTCTGACTTATCGAAGGCGCAGGGGTTACCCCATATCCTACTGAACCCAAGTTTCTTAAACCAGCTTGATACAAACTCAAAGCAGGGAATTTTAGATACACCTCTCCTGCCCAAAACATCAACAAGGCATTCCTGGTACACTGAGAACTCAGGAGCGGTCCCGATGTATAACCAATAGATCAAACGCTACAATTGGGCCAGATCCACAACTCACGTTAGGCCTGGGTCTAGAAAAAGAGGTAAAAGAGGCGTAGTTACCGGGACTGAGATAAGTGATCTAATAAATGAATTCTCAGCTGAAGTAAGTCTCTGGTTGTCAAGTCACCCCCACAATTCGGCACCAAAAAGTTCCGCCCCCTGAGCCTTTGATTGATAGGCTTCAAGAGCAGGCGAAATAGGTTGTGAGTAAGAACGTTCATGAAATCGATAAATACCACTGAATCTATGGGTCAGTATCAAAGAGCTTTCGATGACCCGGGAGCACCAGGATAGGTTGTCAGACAATCTGAATCCCAGGTAATCAAAGCTGCAAACACACCCAAGGGGCACATTATCAACATTCAGAACACAATTGCGAGTTTTCCCAGGTCCCACAAATTTAAATTTAGTTTTATTAGCATTTAGCTCAAGGTCCAAAGGGTACAAAAGCTCACAAATTTGCTCAGAAGCAACTGTAGACCCATTGGGGTCTTTGCGTTGACCAGAGAATCATCTGCAAATAATAACACGGGCAAATTCGTGCCATTCAAAGATGGAGATTTTTACAGGCCTAAAGCTCCTCGACCAATCCGTTTATTTTTAACATGAATAAAGTGGGTGCAAGGACACATCCTTGTCATACGCCATGGGCAACAGGAATACGGTAGATTGACTCTTCTCTGTTGCCCAAATGGGTCTGGGCATACGTCCCCTCATGCAGTCTGACAAGAAGATTAATAAGAATAACCGGTACCCACATTTCAGCAAGCACGTCCCACAGCTTTAGCGGGGGACCAAATCAAAAGCTGCTCAGAGGTCCACAAATACAAGATATAGGGCCAGATGTAGGTAAATACCATTTACAGATTCTAAAATACCGAATTTTACCGATGCAGTATTTTAGAATGGGTAAATGGTATGTAGGTATTCAATCTGTAATTTTTACCGAATCGGTAAATCTCGGTAAATACTGATTCGGTATTTACTGAATCGGTATTCCACATTCATTCCTATGGGCCTCCAGGCCCATAGGATCGAATGGGGAATACTGATTCGGTAAATACCGAATCGGTAAGGGGGAAGACCTACATGGGGGGAGGGTATCACATTGACACCCTGTTGCTCCTCTGAATAGTACATGGGTGCACAACTGGCACACATACATGCCCTAAGAGCATGTATGTCTGCCACATGACACTGTTAAAAAAAGCACAAAATAGCTTTTTTTAATGGTTTTCGTTATTTACCACCAACTTGTAGTTGGTGGTAAATAACGAATCCTTACAGGTGAAAAGCACTCACTTGAGTGCTTCCTACATTTCAGATTCGGTAATTTACCGAATCGGTATTTAAGAATTCAGTAATGTACATAGGGCCCGATGTAGGTAAATCTTTTTTACCACTTCATAAATACCGATTCATACCGAATCGGTATTTAAGAAGTGGTAAAAAAGAGAAGGGCAGATGTAGGTAATTTTATTTTAAAAATTACCGAATCGGAAGGAATCGGTATTTACCGATTCGGTAAATACCGAATCGGTAATGCCCATTGATTCCTATGGCATTGAAGCCCGTAGGAATCAATAGGCATTACCGATTCGGTATTTACCGAATCAGTATATACCGATTCCAGCAAGGGTGCAGGGGGTGTCACTTTGACACCCTCTAGCACCCCCAATACTGGCTTGTGTGCCATGTGGCACACAGACATGCCCTAAGGGCATGTCTGTCTGTCACATGGCATAGGTGTGCATGCACACATGTGCATGCACACCTGGATTCGGTATTTTAACACCCAATTGGATTGGGTGTTAAAATACCGATTCTGAAAGGCCTGTGGGACTCAGAAGAGTCCCACCTACATCTGGAAGATACCGAATCGGTAAAAATACCGATTCGGTATTTTACAGATTCTGTAAATTTACCGATTCTGTAAATATACCGAATAGGTAAATACTGGCCCCCTACATCTCAAAGTGCCAAATACCGGTCGGAAACGGCCGATTTCAGCCGTTTCCGACGGGAATTTGCCACCTACATCGTGCCCATAATCTTTAAATTACTGATTCGGTAAACTACCAAATCTGAAATGTTGCAACCTACATCTGAAAAGCCTAATTCCGGTCGGTAACGGACAAAATTCGGTAATTTCGTCCGTTACCGACCGGAATTAGCCTTACTACATCTGGCCCTATAATCTTTGCCTTCCCAATAAAACATACGTCCAGTAAAGGAGGGCAACTCAAAATGCCTGCGAGAGGTACTTATTTTAGAATGATATTTGGCCTGCAGGGAAGATAGGATACCACTCTTTTGAATCCGGATTTAAAAGAGTGGAACTTAGTAAGAGCAACTAAGTAAGTTATTGCCTTGCAAACATTAGGTTTAGGGCCTGTAATTCGAAGGCCTACTTGTATAAGCCCTTTCTTGAAATTGGAAAAATGCCACCCCCCTTCCAGGAGTCTGGAATTTCTGCACCAGACACAATGGCATTATATTGAATATTAATGTAGGGGGCCCATACCGATGGTTCGGTCTTATGCAAGTCACCCAGAATTCAGTCAGGACAGAGGGTCTAAGCCATTTTTAACGGGCACACTGCAGAATAAGTGTCTTCTAGGACAAAAAAACAACTCACTGCTCTGCGGGGTAGAGGGACAGTATGGAATCAGCGAGGGAAGACATGAACTATTTGTATCAGTGGATAAATATGAATTACTTGGGGCACACAGCTCAGCAAAGTGTTCTTCCTACTTCTCTGGTTGAATATTGAGGGAGAAACTATTGCTAGCATCTGCACTCCCATGAGAGATAGGGCACCATAAAGTTCAACATTCCTTAGATTTACAAGAACACAACAGATCATCCCAGATTTGTCATCCCAATCTTGTTTACCTTTTTTCTTATAGTTATTTCAAGCTTCACAGATATTAGTTTGTGCCCCTGCTTTAATAACTATACTAAGCATATAAAAAAGTGTAAATCCATCCATGATGCAGGCTTCTGACGTCATCATGTGTGTCTCGAAACTGTCCCCTGTACTCTGTAATGTCTTAAAGGCCAATTCAACTTTCTCTGTGAGCCTTAAAATGTTGTTGCATGTTATCTTAGAAGACTTTCTGTTCTAAGCCATTGAAAAGTCTTGAATGCCAGCAGTGTGCTTTTAGTGCTTTTAGTATTTAATAATTGGCTATGGTGTGCCACAGAGTGGCTAGCCATGGGTCTGCCACTGTCAGCAGGTATCTCTTGCAGGTATCAGCTGAGTACTGGAGCATAGTTCAATGCCAGAGGCATAAATGATGTGCCTTGTACTATAATTTGAGTGAGAATTGAGGTACGGGTTCAGTGATGCAAGGAGGGGGTATTTTTATTCTCTGACTGCATCACTGTTTCCTTGCCTGCATCCACAAATGAAACTGCGCAAAGAAAATTGCTGGATGGATGGAATCTCTGTCGCTGGTATTTACTCCAATCGGCATCCCAGTTACTTTATATTTTACACACCATGCCACCTCAGTTTTAGACCCAGCCATATGCAAATCCGTTTTGACTCCGCTTGAATAGGAATAATCCTACCAGAACTGCAGACAGGGCCATCCTCAACCAGAGCACAAGCAAGCCAAAACAGCTCCACCCTGATTGGGGCTCGCCAGTTGAGTGCAGCTTGGTTCCAATGGCACAGTGAGCACGGGACCCATATTTGAGCATGTCACACTAAAGTATCCACAGAAGTGATGGATGGGATGCTTAAATGAATCTCCGTCACTGGTAATTACTCTGGTCTGCATGCCAGCCCATTGCTTGTTTGTGTACCATGCCATCTCAGTTTGGACCCAGCCATATGCAAATCAGTTTTCACCCTTCTCAAGTAGGAACACTCCAGACAAAACCACAAAACAAAGTCCTACATGAACCAGAACAAAATCACCCAAGAACACTGTCTCTCTGTTTGGGGCTCATCAGTCGGGTGCAGGTTGGTTCCAGTGGCACAGTGAGCACACCCATGGCATGCCCATCAGATGAAGGGCCTTGCACTGAAATATGCAAAAAAAGTGATGACTGGAATGCTTAAATGAATCTCAGCCATTGGTGATTACTCATTGCTGCATCACAGTGCATTTTCTTTCCCACGCCATGCCACCTCAGTTTGGACCCTGTCATATGCAGATGTGGGTCCTGTGCTCACTGTGCCACAGGACTCAAAATACACCTTACTGACGAGCCCCCAAGTAGGCCGAAACTGATCTTGATTTGCTCGTACTCCCTGTTTGAGGGGGCTTCACCCGGGAGTTTGAGACTGGATATTCCCATGAGGACCAGGGGTGGTACTGAACTGCAAAACGTGGCCTTTGTCTCGACTGGCATAGTGGGTGAAAAACAATGGATTGGAATGACGTACGGTAATTGCAAGTGGCCAAGACTAATTCCAGTGTCCCATCTATCACCTTGTTGTTGTTGCAGGTGAGTCCTACACAAGGACATGACTCCAGAGAGGTGCTGCAGGACTACAGCAGTAGATGTTCTTTGCGAATAAAGGATACACACATATCTGTGCAAACTAAGCTGCCTAGACAATAATTCATGCCAGTTTCGCAGAGAGGCCAATGCTGGTGCATAGAGGACATTGAAATACACACAGCACTGTTTTGTAATTTGAAGATGTTCAAAATGCTCTTTTCCATAAATCACCAAATTAGGCCTGATTGACAAACCGCATTTTGTAGTATATTTAGTAGTGCAACAATCGTACTCCTAATTTATTACAAAATGCTATTCACAAACCTATGGGGGGTTATTAAAAAAATAAATGTTGTGTTCAATTTTGCAGTACTACAAAACGTACTACAAAATGCTTACACAAAACCTACATGTGGACTTTACGCCTCATCCCCGGCTATCGAGTCTTCATGCATGTAAGTATACTTTTGAGTAGTACATGAGTGATAAACTCAGAGGAGTGGATGGAAAATAAGGAATATTTAAAAAATAAGGGGGGAGGCTAGGGCAGCGTAAGGAGCAGAGCAGGATTGGCCATAGTGGGCACTGGGCAATTTTCCAGTGGTCCTGGTTTTGTCACTGGGAGACAGTTTTTCAATACCGGCCCCTTGTAACAAAAGCGGGAGCAGTGCTTTTTACTAGCATGCCATTCCCCCCTGCTCCAGGGCCAGTTGAGCAGCAAACTGCCAGCGTTGATTGCTGTTACCAGTCTGGCCCTGGTAGGAGGGTTTAGGGAAGGATGCCAGCAAAACCACAAACCAATAAGCCTATAGCTATTCTGAATGTCTTAGTTACTACAACCACAAAAGGACACAAAGCAGTAATAAAATACTCCAGCTCAGAGAATGTCTAGCAACGCACATTGCAAACCATTGGAATTGGAACCCCTTCCCATACACAATAATAAGGCATTGAAAACTTTCAGAAATATAAATAAATGCAATTTCATGTTAATAAACTGAGGGCCGTACGGATGAAAATGTCCATTTGCAATTCTCAAATAGCGATTTTTTGAGAATCGCTATTTGAGAATCACAAAACGCTATGTATGTAGGATTTGCAATACATTTTGTGAATCCTACATATCACTTAATTATGAATTGCAAATTGCGATTGAAATTAAGGAATACCTTCCCGTTCATTCCTATGGGCCAGAGGAATGAATGGGAAGACATTCTCAATGTGCGATTCTCAATTAGAGAATCGCAAATTGAGAATGCAATTTCAAGGGTACCAGGTAGTCAAAAGAACACCCTGTTGCACTCCTGAAATGAGCATGGGTACAGATGTGGAATACATGCATGCCCTAACTTCAAGTTGGTGGTAATTTGCGATTTCTTTGAAAAACGCAAAAAAGTGAATTTTTCAAAGAAATCGCAAATTACCACCAACTTGAAGTTGGTGGTAATTTATGATTCCTTAAGTCCAAATTGCACTTTTTCTGTGCTTCTTACATTGCATTTAAGGAAACGCAATTTGCAATTCATTAAATGCAATCGCAAAATAGGGAATTGCAAAATTTGCGATTCTTTATTTTGCGAGGGGTTTTTGTGTCATACATTGGACACTGATGATTTGCGATCGCAAATGACGAAATTCGCCAAATTTCGGTGTTTGCGATTGCAAAATTGCATTCATACATATGGCTCTAAATCTAAAATTAAAATATATTTATTATTTTATTTTTAAATATTTTAGTAACTTAATTGAAGTTAACAATATATGTTAAATTAATTATATTAAATATAAATAAATTACATTTATTTAGGTGTATTCATCACTTATAGTAATTTTTAAACCATAATAAAAAACATTTTGTTTTACTTTAGCTGGGAATTTTATTTGTACTATAAACTTAAGAGAGATATGTTTATTTAATTTAAATATAGTCAATCAATCAATCAATAAAGACAACTTTATTAGGTTTCAGCATATAAAACCATAAAAGTTCTCGATACAAAAAATGTAATAAAATGATTTCCCAATATATCACAAATGAATTGCCATCCAAAACGTCTATTTCAGTTCAAAACCAGAGCAGAGTTATATACGTGCAACAGTAACCCTTGTTAAACCATCTAAATAGTTAAAAGAAAGAGACCCAGGGCCTTTCCTGGGGTGTATCTATCATTGACCGTAGACTTTACGGACATTTAATCAAGGCAACCCCTGGCCTTCATAGCAGATTTCAGGTAAAGGAGAACAAAAGAAGATACATTTATCATGCAACAGTTGTAGATAAATAAGAGCTGGAAGGGCCTGTGTAAAATTCATCCTCTTTAAAATCAGGGCAATAAAAGTTTTCTGAGTGACTTCATATAATTTACAAAATAATTTAAAGTGTAACAGATGCTGTGGAGACTTGCAGTCGCAGCCACAGGGTGCTAACAACTGGCTTCTGCTACACCCCTTCGGTAGGGCCAACAAAAAAATGGAAAAGATCCAGGCAAAACCTAGCTAATAAAAACCATCCATAAATACTTAAAAACCCCAAAATATAAGGCTCAGCTAACGGTGTTGTTTTCAACATTAAGAATTTGCAAACACTAGGGGGCTCATTAGGATGGCGGCAGATTGCCCCCGCTGGGCTGGTGGTAGCTACCGCTGGCCCAGCGGGGGCAATCTGCCTGCCATCCATACCTGAAAGAACCCCGCCATATTAGTATGGCTGAGGGGCCCACGGCGGATGGAAAGACTGTCCGCCGCAGGGGCGATGCTAGATCTCCAGTCCTCTTGGAACAACTCTCAGCGCTAGTGAATTATAACAGGAGCTCTGGCAGATATCCAGGAGTGAAGATGATTGGAAAGACAAAGAGAGAGAGAAGAGAAGACACTGAAACCTACAGCCACCTGGACCTGTCACGTCCTCTCTGGCTCCTCAGGATCAGGGTGATGCTATCTGGGGTCCACCTCCTGACTTCACCCACACTCTGACTATTGAAATATACAGAGTATAGAGATAGGCAAGCGAGGGATGGGAAAGGGTTTGAACTGCACTGGAAAGGGATAACCTGTAACAAAAAAGCATAACATTAATACTGTACAGCAATCCTGTCTACTCTCATATGTTCTCGCTAGAATCCTAACTATACCTTATAGGTCTTTCCCAACAAGATGTTCTTCTTGCGAACAGATTAACAACACCACCTGTAAGAGACAATAACCATTCATCAACACCACACCAGTAACCGTGTATTGAAACACCAAAAAGCCTTTTACCCAATCATACTCACATCCACACCCCACGGTTCCCAGAACAAAAATAGAACAAAATGATCTTTCTCCAAAGAAACAAAAATAGGGTTCAAATCCAGTACGTTCCAGGTGGAAGCAACTCAGTCTCAGTCTTGAGCAAAGAAAGAAAATAAACACAGTTTTGGTGTTTCCTCCCCACTAGGGAAAACACAAAAGGAAATCCAGAACTTTAGTTTCCCACAATTATAATGTCTGGACAGGATAGGAAGTCACTCAGGAATATATTTATATATATCAGCATATATCAATGAGGCCAAGTATTGTCAATGAAAGGTACAACTATACCCTATGAAGATCGAGTGCAGGGTGAGATGCTGCCGTGGCTCCTTATCTGAAAATCACCAGACACAAAAGGAATCCACAAGTTTTCCGCAACCGCGAGCGAACTCACTTCTTTGATCCACACACTCAGCGGAGCGGTAATCAGGAATACTGCCTGCCGCAGCCGCGAGCGAGCAGTTCACGCTCAGCCGAGCGGAACACAAGAAGGCAGCCGCGAGCGAGCAGTTCACGCTCAGCCGAGCGGAACACAAGAAGACGCCCGCCGCAGACGCGAGCGAGAAGACGCCCACCGCAGCCGCGAGCGAGCAGTTCACGCTCAGCCGAGCGGAACACAAGAAGACGCCCGCCGCAGACGCGAGCGAGCAGTTCACGCTCAGCCGAGCGGAACACAAGAAGACGCCCACCGCAGCCGCGAGCGAGCAGTTCACGCTCAGCCGAGCGGAACACAAGAAGACGCCCACCGCAGCCGCGAGCGAGCAGTTCACGCTCAGCCGAGCGGAACACAAGAAGACGCCCACCGAAGCCGCGAGCGAGCAGTTCACGCTCAGCCGAGCGGAACACAAGAAGACGCCCACCGCAGCCGCGAGCGAGCAGTTCACGCTCAGCCGAGCGGAACACAAGAAGACGCCCACCGCAGCCGCGAGCGAGCAGTTCACGCTCAGCCGAGCGGAACACAAGAAGACGCCCGCCGCAGCCGCGAGCGAGCAGTTCACGCTCAGCCGAGCGGAACACAAGAAGACGCCCGCCGCAGACGCGAGCGAGCAGTTCACGCTCAGCCGAGCGGAACACAAGAAGACGCCCACCGCAGCCGCGAGCGAGCAGTTCACGCTCAGCCGAGCGGAACACAAGAAGACGCCCACCGCAGCCGCGAGCGAGCAGTTCACGCTCAGCCGAGCGGAACACAAGAAGACGCCTGCCGCAGCCGCGAGCCGGCAGGAATGAAGGGTCCGAGGTCGCGTCCTCACAGAGGCTGAGACGCATCTCCGCCCAGCCTCCAGCAATCCACAAATCCAATCCCCAGGAAAACAACGGGAAGGAACACAGGAATCCAATCCTCCAACAGCGCGGCAGAGTCCAAGAAAGCCAGAATCACGTACAACGCTATCGCGTTGTCACGAGATTTTTATCAACTAGCGCTGCTTCCGCCCAGAAGGCATGTAGTGCTCGATGTCTGTAAGAATGTAGGCGCATATAGATCTCATTTCCTGACAGGAGCAGCCAGGACCCGTATTCTTAAGTGAAAGAGTTGGACCTTCACTTCTACCTGTAATTAAAGAATGGATGTTGTTGATGCAGAGATGTCACACTGGAGTTGATTGTCTATTTGTATGTACAACCTAATAAAGAAATGTCTGCCAAAGAAATGAAAACAGGAGACGGATACATTGACCAGATTTGCCTCTTTTCTATAATATGCCTACGTTGCCTAATACATAAATGAGTACCTTGTTTTCATATTAGTTTGTCCTAAATGAATACTCCAGATTTCTCAGCTTGACATATGCAACCGAGCCTCACAACGTTCACAATCAAATGTCTTGAGGTGTGTTCACAAATTAAGCCTTTTTTACAGTCCGGATCAAATGTATCCTTGGATGGAATTCTAGACTCTAATAAAACTTCTTAACGAAACAAAATGTATTAATGCACACACGGAGCTTGTTTCTCAAATAGTTCAGCCTCAAATAGCTCAAAACAATGTTCCAAATGAAAGGCTTCCTTTACAAATGTCAGCGCTGCTGTCTATAAAACAACATGCAGAGCGCGAGTCTCTAATATTCAAAAGAAGGTATGTCCAAGGAGAGTCTTAAGCAGGGCTTCCAACTCCCGCACAGTGAAAGGAGGGCGAGCTCGGTACTGAGCTTTGTGTCCTTGATGCATCCGGTGTGTGCGCTCCTAAAGGTGGGCTCGGAGGTCCAGGTGGGCGCCTGACCTTCTTAGCAGGGAGACGAGAAGGCCAGGCAGCCATGACGCCGGATATGAGGGCGATAGCTCATGCGTCGTGGACGTGATTGTTCTGGAACATTTTCCTCAGTCATTGCTAAATGCTATACAAGCAAACCAACAAGCATTGGTAAGGCAACAAACAAGCATTGGCAATGTGCAAAAAATAGGAACAGGACTTAGACCTTGGTAAATACATTACACAACATAAAGAGATAAGCCCCATCCTTGTCTAGATGATTAGTAAAGGACTGGAACATGATTCATATGCAAACCAAAAGGGTGATGATAAATGAGACATGCATAATGATTCTTAACAGGCCCATTGCAGAGCTAGGCCAGGCCATGAAGACATAGGGGCATCTTCACAAGGAACTGGCGGAGCAGGGCTTTGGCATCCTTGGCTTAATGCCTCGCTGTGCAACTTCATGAACGCAGGTCTGCGCCGTATCTACAACAGTAGGGTGCCTGCCTGTGTCTCCCCCTGGGCTGCTGCAGCGATTCTGCGTCCTTGTGCCGACGCAGCCCCCTTGCACCGTGTCCTTGTGATATGTTCCAGCATATTAAGCATACGATAAATCAGAGGAAAGACAGTGACTAGAAACAGGAATTAAAGTTTGGCCCCTAGCTATCCCTTACAGTGATGTCAACTCATCCAAAGGAGGCGGGACTCCGGCTCGTGCCACGAGCTCTCATCTTCTGTATGTAGATGACTCTTTGGCCTGATTCTTGTAACTGACATGTGGTGCTCCCATGAAGTGCTCGTCATTGATGGCTGTCTTCAGTCCATATTTACAACAAGGGGTGGTGAGGGACAGAGTCTCTGAATTAAACAGAAAGCTCTCACCCAGTCAAGAGATCAGGGCTAGATCCAACACCGTTTTTTAGCTCACTGCACCATCCCAGTTTCAGAACCTGGCTGTATGCAAATTAGTCTGTTCCTGTCCCAGTGCATGATGGGAACAGGGCAAACCAAACTACACAAGCCAATTCTTACACTGGGAAGGAAACAAGCTCCCGGGGACCGGTTTCTGGCATTACAGCCGTCTTCGGCCCGGTTTGCTTGAATCCTGATGGTGCAATGAGCAAGGGTCTCACATCTGAGAATACCCTTCCACGCTTAGGGTGGACAAAAATATTTACAACAAGGGGTGGTGAGGGACAGAGTCTCTGAATTAAACAGAAAGCTCTCACCCAGTCAAGAGATCAGGGCTAGATCCAACACCGTTTTTTAGCTCACTGCACCATCCCAGTTTCAGAACCTGGCTGTATGCAAATTAGTCTGTTCCTGTCCCAGTGCATGATGGGAACAGGGCAAACCAACTCCTTTCTGGTAAAGAATTGGCTTGGTAGTTTAGTCTGCCCTGTTCCCATGATGCACTGGGCCAGGGACAGACTGATTTGCATATAGCCAGGTTCCCGAGCTGGGATGGGGCAGTGAGATAAATAACGGTGATGGATCAAGCCCTGATCTTTGGACTGGGTAAGAGTGGTCTGCTCAATTCAGACACTCTGTTCATCACCACCCCCTTTTGTAAATCGATTGTCTTCAGTCCAGGCTGTAAACGAATTCCATGTCTGGTCATAGCCGTCACCAACATCTCTCACACGTCTCCTCTCCTGTATGTACACTGTGGGATCAACATGCCTCGGCTGGAGTGCCACACCCCTTCTGAACTTCTGGACTCAGTGAAGGGGTCAGTGTAACTTCACAGGTTTCACGGACTGAATCAGTCAGTACAAACTACCAAATCATATCATGTAGCTGTCGACATGCAACGTGAGCCCAAGCACCCATGTACACATGATTCAAAGCCTAGAAGGCACCTAAACTTAGTAATTTGGACATGGCTTCACACCTGATATCACAGTATGATGCATTTTTCCTGGCACCCTGTGTGGCAGATGCATGCCGCATTCATCTGGGATTGGGCAGCCAGAGCGTGCGAAGAATGGATTCCGTTGGATCACACATCTGATGGGACATATCTCCGATGGTCATTCTTGGAAATGTATGTTGTATTGTATTGACGTAGCAACATCTCAGCAATATCGGTTTGACATGTTGCTAGTGCATGTTAGCAAACAAGGTGCCATCATAACGTGGCAGCACTGACTTGCATATTCAACAGTGTCCATTTGCTATGAATAGCCAAAGCAGGCCCACTTCACATGTGTGGCCGAGTGCCTACATGTGTGGCAGACTGTGAAAAATCCTTTGAGACTGGCCAAAATCAAGTGATTAGCAGGATATGTGCTGATTCGGTGTGTTGCTGACTTAATTACTTGTGCAAAGTTAAGTCAGGACGCCAAATGCTATGCTCAATCACATCATAATTTTGAACAGATATCTCAATTTTCAGCCCCCGCATCACACTAAAAGTGAGGTCCATGTGATACACACCCAGACTGTGTTCAACTACATACAAGAGCACTTCCATCAAATCTTCACATCTCACAAAGAAAATACATGAGAAAGGCACGCACCAGTGGCGTGTGGGTCCATGAAGGCATCCACCTCACCCTGAGTTATCAGTGGCCCCCAATTACAAAAGCAACCGACTCTTCCGGTCACCTGGGGAAATGCCTGATGCCCAAACGGCCAGTCGGGCCTCGAAATTGAGACATGAAAATAAATGTCTTTCACGAGCACAGTACAGGGCCTGGACATGTAACTACGTTTAAGTTATATGACCAGGCCTCCTTGCCGCACTCATGAAACAACTTTCATGCCATGGGAGCCAGTGTGTGGTGAAAAACCACATAGCTCCCAGCTCTCATTGTGGGAACCGACAACTGCACAAATGGTTCTCACCTTAAGTATGTGAGAGCTGTGTTTCATCTGCTGTGGAAGGTGTATGTGGACCCTGCAGAACAGGCACATTTGCTGCTGGATTCACATATATGACATTTAAAAAAAGTCCCCGATGGCTAAGAATAGCCCCGACACCTAGAGCAAGCCTATCCACTGTCAAGATGGAAGCCATTTGCATTTATCAAGGATTAGCCCTACAACTGAGAAAATATTTAATTGCCATTGATTTCTTGATACATGTTAACCTTGGAATTTCTAGGTCAGTTTTATTTTCTGCATCAAGTCCAAAGTCACCAGAATAGACTCTCCCCCTTCTGTCCATTATGTTAATTTCAGATAAATTCCATCCAAGACTTCCCCTTGCATAAAAGGGAAGGGAGGGTCAACTGCGTTAAAAGCAGCTTAGAAGTCCGTGGATATCAGAAGGTCGGGGTCATCTTTATCTGTGGCCAAGAGGGTATTATCTACTATGTGTAAGATAGGCTTGCTTGAATAACCAATGGGCATATTATCAACAAAGGTGGCGAAGAGAGGCGTTAGTCGCCTTGGCTTAACGCCTCTCTTCGCCACTTCGGAAACGCAAGGCTGCACCGTATTACCAAGGATATGGCGCAGTCTAGTGTTTCCCGCTGCGATGGCGGTAGTTTTTACAATGTATCACCCTTGCAGGCACCCTTGCACCAAAGTGCAAGGGTGCCTGCGAGCAGGGAGGTTTGTTTATGTTCAGGAAGTTCCTTCCTGCACATAAACAAACCTTAAATGCCATTTTGTAACTTACATGTGTGCCACTCCATGCAGCACACATGTAATTTACAAATTGGCATTTTTAAAAAGAGGATTGTTTATGTTCAGGAAAGGACACCTTCCTGTACCTAAAGAAACCTTGGCATTTTGCTTTTTTCATGTGTGCTGCACAGCACACATGGAAAAAGCAAAAACGAGGAGAAATGGAGCATTTCTCCTCGTTTCGCCACCTAAAGAACAGGACTTTCCCTATTCTTAAATTCGGCGCTGCCTCCTATTATCGCCAAACTTGATAATAGGTGGCAGTGAATGGGTGTTGCGGTGGAACTCCCACCGCAACACCCACTGCACGCCCCCTTTCATGATGAGTTTATCGTGAAAGGAGCCCTATTACCAAGGCAGCGTTAAGTCAATTAAAGTGGCTTTAAGCCACGTTAATTGACTTAAAGCTGCCTTGATAATAGGGCGATTCAAATATCGTCGCGTTATCGGCAGAAAAGTGCCGATAACATGGCGATAATATGCCCCCAAGTTTTCAATTGTTTCATAAATCCTTCATAATACTACACTAAGGATCTTATCTCAAGGGGGGGGGGGGTGTATTCCACATGTAGGAAGCCAACACCGAATATCTGGCCCTACCTAACCTCTTCTTTTTGCTTCTAGGAATAGACTGCAGGTTGAGCTGGGCTGATCTAAGCTGAAAGTTAGGGGTACAGCGCTAGATTCTGGAAGATATGATAGTTGGACTTTTGCCATGGAGGGATTTGAAGACTAAGCAGCCAGTTTTAAAGATGGCTCTCTGAGCTATAGGGAGCCAGTGTAATTCTTTCCTCAAGGGTTTGATATGGCATTGTCTAGGTAACCTCTGTCTAGGTTTACAAAACATAACCCTTGAAGGTTGGTTTTAGCATAATCTAAACGGGACATAACTAATACAATTATGATTTAAATGAGCACTTCAAAGGTGAAGAATCTGGCATTTGGATATGATATACTGTTAGCAGAAAGAGATTGGCCACCTGAGCTTATGATGGAGTGTCCAGTGCTTTCTCCGACCTCGTTCCAGAATCTTTAAAACATTCATAAGGGTGGGAGTGGACGCTAGCCCTACCTCCGGCATTGTACCGCAACCATGTAAGAGACAGTACCCTATTAAGAACAATGCAAAGAAACAGGTCAAAGAAATTTTAGAACAGCTTGAATACCAAGGTGTTATTGAGGCTTGCACCTCCCAGATAAGCAACCCTTTGTTTCCCTTAATAAAATCGGACAATGCATATCGTCTACTTTTAGATAGCAGACATTTAAACACATGCACTCAAAGATTTGCTGGTAAAAATGCACATAGTGCTGCATTAATGGATAACATTGTGCGAACACAGCAACATTAGATCAAGATTGTGCGAACAAAACAACATTAGATTTCGAGTGGATTCTTCTGCCAAAATATAGATCCAGACAGCAGATATTTGAAAGCATTTTCTACCCCCGGCACTCAGGTCCCATTCATAATTTGCCCCAAGTGTATAGGAACAGCCCGTGTCTATTCTCAGCAAGAGTGTCAGAAATACTACCAACATGCGATGAGGAGGCAGTGTCCTATGGAGATGACATCTATCTGACAATGAATTACTTGAAAACTTGTGCAGGGTGAACAACATAGTTGTGGGATTCGCCAATTTGGGATACAAATTTAATTTAAAAAAAATCTAAAATTGCCCATCTCAATTGCCTATTTTTGGTATTTCAATCAATCAATCAATCATCGTATTTATATAGCGCACTACTTACCCAGAGGGTCTCAAGGCGCTGGGGGGGGGGGGTCCGCTACTGCTCGAACAGCCAGGTCTTGAGTTGCTTCCTGAAGGCGAGGTGGTCCTGGGTCAGGCGGAGGTGGGTGGGGAGGGAGTTCCATGTCTTGGCGGCGAGGTAGGAGAAGGACCGTCCCCCTGTGGTGGCTCTGTGGATGCGGGGGACGGTGGCGAGGGCGTGGCTGGTCGAGCGAAGCTGGCGTTTGGGAGCGTAGAAGTTGAGGTGGCTGTTGAGGTATCCTGGGCCTTGGCTGTGTAGGGCTTTGTGTGCGTGGGTGAGGAGACGGAAGGTGATTCTCTTGTTGACCGGGAGCCAATGCAGATCTCTCAGGTGTCCAGAGATGTGGCTGCGATGGGGGATGTCCAGGATGAGTCGTGCTGAGGCGTTCTGGATCCGCTGGAGTCTCTTCTGGAGTTTGGCGGTGGTTCCGGCGTAGAGGGTGTTGCCGTAGTCCAGACGGTTAGTGACGAGGGCCTGGGTGACCGTCTTCCTGGTCTCGGTGGGGATCCACCGGAAGATCTTACGTAGCATGCGCAGGATATTGAAGCACGACGAGGAGACGGCGTTGACTTGTCTGGTCATGGAGAGGGAGGAGTCCAGGATGAAGCCCAGGTTGCGTGCGTGGTCTGTAGGTTTAGGTGCGCTGCCTAGGGCGGGGGGCCACCAGGAGTCGTCCCAGGTGGAGGGTGAGGATCCCAGGATGAGGACTTCCGTCTAGTCCGAGTTCAGTTTCAGGCGGCTGTTATTCATCCATTCGGCTACCTCTTTCATCCCTTCGTGAAGGTTGGCTCTGGCGGTGGCGGGGTCATTGGTAAGGGAGAGGATCAGCTGGGTGTCGTCGGCGTAGGAGATGATGTTGAGGTTGTGCTGGCATGCGATGTCTGCGAGGGGGCTCATGTAGATGTTGAAGAGGGTTGGACTGAGCGAGGAGCCTTGAGGGACACCACAGATGACTTCGGTGGCTTCAGATCTGAACGGGGGGAGGCGGACTCTCTGTGTCCTACCGGCGAGGAAGGAGATGGTCCACTCCAGTGCCTTCTCCTGGACTCCGACGTTGCTGAGGCGTTGTACTAGGGTACGATGGCAGACAGTGTCAAAGGCCGCGGAGAGGTCGAGGAGGATGAGGGCCGCTGTTTCTCCGTTGTCGAGCAGCGCTCGGATGTCATCGGTGACTGCGATCAGGGCGGTCTCGTGCTGTGGTTGGCCCGGAAGCCAGACTGCGAGGGGTCAAGGGAGCCGTTCGTCTCGAGGAAGGCAGCCAGCTGCTTGTTCACGGTCTTCTCGATGACTTTTGCAGGAAACGGGAGCAGCGAGATGGGGCAGTAGTTCTTGAGGTCGGTGGGGTCAGCCGATGGCTTCTTGAGTAGAGCACTGAGTTTGGCGTGCTTCCAGCTCTCCGGGAAGGTAGCGGTATTGAAGGAGGTGTTGATGATGTCCCGCAGGTGGGGTGCGATGATAGCGTCGGCCTTGTTGAAGACATGGTGAGGGCAGGGGTCGGTTGGAGATCCGGAGTGGATGGAGTTCATCATGTGGACGGTGTCTTCGGTGCTGATCGGAGTCCAGGCGCGGATGGTGGTTGTGGGGGGCGGTGGTTCGGTCATGGTGCTCGTAGGTAGAGTGCTGAAGCTGTTGTGTATGTCCGCGATCTTGTTGTGGAAGTAGGATGCGAGGGAGTTGCAGAGGTCTTGTGAAGGGGTGATGTCGTTGTTTCCGGCGTTGGGGTTGGAGAGCTCTTTGACGATGTTGAAGAGTTCTTTGCTGTTGTGTGCGTTGTTGTCCAGTCGTTCCTTGAATGCAGTTTTCTTGGTGGCGCGGATGAGTTGGTGGTGTTTCCGGGTGGCGAGCTTGAGGGCAGTCATGTTGTCCAGTGTTGGGTCTCTGCGCCAGGTTCTCTCGAGGGCTCGGCGGTTCTTCTTGGAGCTCTTGAGTTCGTCGGTGAACCATGGGGCTTTCTTGCTGCCGGGTCTGCTGGGCGGGGTCCTCAGGGGGGCGAGCTCGTCTTGCGCAGTTGTTGATCCACTTCGTGAGGTTGGTGGCCGCCTGGCTAGGGTTCGTTGTGCTGGTGGGAGGGTTCGTGCTCAGGGAGGATGCGAGCTGGTCGGCTGTGATCTTGTTCCAGTTCCTGCGTGCAGCCTGTTGCTGGTGGTGGTGGATCGTGGTCCTTGCGAAGCTGAAGTGGACGCAGCTGTGGTCCGTCCAGTGGAGTCCGGTGGCGTGGCTGAAGGTGATGTCCTTGCTGGATGAGAAGACGGGGTCTAGTCTGTGTCCGGCGTAGTGGGTGGGGGTGGTCACCAGTTGCTTGAGTCCCAGGTTGGCGAGGTTGTCCAGCAGGGTGGTGGTGTTGCGGGTCGTTTTTGTTCTCCAGGTGGAAGTTGAGGTCCCCGAGGAGGATGTAGTCAGCGGAGCAA
Source organism: Lissotriton vulgaris (assembly GCF_964263255.1). NCBI lineage: Eukaryota > Metazoa > Chordata > Amphibia > Caudata > Salamandridae > Lissotriton > Lissotriton vulgaris. The sequence continues at coordinate 1,152,192,400 of NC_141698.1, forward strand.
AGGGCGTGCGGGCTGATGAAGTCGGCGATGTCTCCGCTGAATTGTGTGCGTTGTCCGGGGGGTCTGTAGATGAGGGTGCCTCTGAGGGTGGTCTTGGGGTTGATGTGGACTTGGAAGTGCAGGTGCTCGGTGGTAGCGAGGGTGTCATCGGTGTTGGTCGTGATGCGGATGGTGTTCCTGTGGACGATGGCGATGCCTCCTCCGGTGTGGTTGATGCGGTCCCTTCGGATGATCTTATAGCCGTCTGGGATGGCGATGGCGATATCAGTCGCGGAGGAGGCGTTCATCCAGATTTCCGTGAAGAAGGCGACGTCTGGGGCTGTGGTGTCGAGCAGGTTCTAAATCTCGATGGCATGGACGGAGCGGGTGTTGAGCAGGATGCATCTCAGGTGGCTGCTCCTGTTGCTCGTCAGGGTCTTGGGCACTGCTGGAGTGGTGCAGGTCCGGATGCAGGTGAACTTGGAGGCGTTGCAGCAGAAGGGTCTGTGGGTGCGTCTCGGGGTGGCTCAGTAGCAGCCCGGGACTCGGCCGGCGTTGAGTGCGTTGAGGGTGGTAGCCTCGTACGTCCGGCGGGTGGGCAGGGGATAGCGGGGGCCAGGGGTCCTAACGCTGGGCGCGGTCCAGGCACGGACGGGCGCAGACGGGCTTACCTTTGGCGCGCCTTCAGAGCACAATCGGCGCGCCCGCTTCGCGTAACCGCTGCGCGTTCGCACGGTCGCCATATATGCCGAAGTGCGAGGGAGGGCGGAGCAGCTGGGAGGCGGGAGCGGGGAGGGCACAGAAAGAAAGGGGGCGTGGTTAAGCAACGGAGGCGGGAAGCGGGGAGCGGGGCGGGAGGACACCGGGGGAGCGAGTACAGGGGGACAGGCTATGAAAAACAATGCAAACAAATACAGTAACAGTCACAGCAAGGGGGCACACAGCAGGAAAAATATGGGGCACAGGAGCCTAAAAGGCAACAACAGCGAACACAGCCCTGGAAGTCCCGACCGCAGAAGACCACGCCGCTCGGTGGCAGGGGGCGTGGTCAGACGGCGGCGGCAGGGTCAGCGAGGCAGGCGGGTGCGGCGCGGGGGTGTCTTAAGCTGTCAAGTGAAGGCAAGAGCCTGGCATCCAACTTTTTAAAAAAAAGTGTGCACTGCTCCAACCTCCAGAAACTCTAAAAGGTTAACAATCCAAGTTAGGATCCCCAGTCGGCGTTGTTCTGTTGGATGCTGAAAAAGCCTTCAACAGAGTCGACTGGGGGTTCCTATGGTCTGTGCTGTCATGGAAGGGTTTTCCTAAAGAACATATTTATGCCATTTAGACACTATACACCAATCCAAAAGCCATAATTCGGTTAGCCGCGGAGACGTCAGATCCTTTTTCGATCACAAGGGGGACAAGGCAAGGGTGTCCTTGTTCCCCCTTGCTGTTCACATTATATATTGAACCCTATCTTAATAAACTTATAAACGAAACTAGAATCCCCCCGTTATATAACACCAGATAGAACATAAAGTCTTCGCATATGCGGACGATGTTGCGATTGCTACTTCTGATATTGACTTATCTTTACCTAAAATTCTTGAACTCGCCCAGGAATATGGCAAGCTATCAGGATATAAATTAAACATTTCGAAAACTCAGTTAATTCATTCGGCTGTAGGTAGACCCGAAGGTGTGGTATTCTCTACTACAGATTCATATCTTGGTGTGACGATCTCTGCTAAAGTAGAAGACATTGGAGGACTTAACTCTGATCCTCTATTAATTTATGCCAATAGAACTCTCGAGAGACTAAATAACTTACATTTATCTCTGTATGGTCGTACTAATGTAATTAAAATGATCATATTCCCCAAATGTCTCTATTTATTTCATACTATACCATTACTGTTCCTCTCAGTTTTTAAAATAAATTAGATAGGATTATCTCTAGGTTTTTATGGGGTTATCGGAGAGCCAGAAGATCACTTGAATGGTGTACCTTACCAAAAATAAGAGGTGGATGGGGGATACCGAATTTTCGATTATACTATTGGGCAGTCTCACTAAGGCTTATGGGTATATTAATTTTTTCAGACTTTTATTTGGATGAATCAATTACCCCCTCAATTTATGAAATGCTTTTGGGAGAAGAAGCTCGACAGTGTTTGTTAAGACTGATTGAACCAAGTTACTATAAAAAAACAAAATTTAAAATTATATTATCAGCACTTCAAATATGGTCACAGTTTAAAAAAAGATTTAATTTTTGCACAAATATACATTTCTATACACCCTTTTTGAAGAATCCCCTCCTCCCCATAATTTTTAGAGATCCCATTATCCAAAGATGGAATGAACTTAAGATTTGCTCACTAGGGGATCTGTATCAAGACGAGCAATTTGTACCATACTCTTATCTGCAGAATAAATATAACCTTATAAGAGGAGATTTTTTTAAGTATCTTCCAATTCAGAGTTTCTTAGAGTCAAGAAATCTACGAAATACCAATTTAATGGGTAAAATAGATGTATTAGAAAGCTGCAGGAAAAAGAACAAAATTGGTGTGATCTATCAATTGATGTTAAATAAAATACAATATGATTTAGTGGTATATACAGATAAATGGCAAAGAAATTTCGGAATTGAGACGGTTGATATAAATAGGTCTATAGAATTAGTAAATAAAGTTATGTTCAACGGTTCCTTTAAAAGCCAGTATTTTATGTCCATTTTTGATTTGTACTATGCACCTGCCAAATTGATGAAATGGAAAGCAAAAAAGGGCATCAGCTGTAGCCGCTGTGTACACATGGCCAGAGACACAATTCATATGTTTTTTGGTTGTGGTTTTTGCATTTGTCACCCCGAGTGGGATGGGTATGCTCAGACGTGAGTCCCATGCACTCCACTGGATTAAAGCAAGCTGGGCTGAAGACGGCTGTAATGCCAGAAACCTGTCCTCGGAAGCTTTGTTCCGGTCCAGGGAAGGCATGGCTTGGCAGTTCGGGCTGGACTGTTCCCATGAAGCACAGGTTTAGACTGATTTGCATATGCCCATGTCTGAACTGGGGTGGTGTGGAGTGCAAAAAAACGATGGATTTAGGCCCAGATTTCTGTACTGGGGTGAATGTATGACATTGTTCTGCATTCTGTCCATCAACTGTGGTTTTTGCGTAAATTTCTAGGGGTCTGGTGTCAGGGCTCACCTTATGCTCAAACTGTTATAAAAGATTTGCGATTATTGATGGGGACATACACAATTGTCACATTCAGACCGTGGCCCTGAGTTAAGCTCTCATGCTTACAAGGAAGCCATTGAAAGTATGGGCATGGCCTTGCGGATCTCCTGCCCCTACCATACCGAGCTGAATTCAGTAGCAGAGAGGAAAAAACAGGACCTAAAGCAATCCTTAACAGCAAAGGTATTAGGTGCGGGCTTTACTTGGGTCAATCACCTACTCGGGGTCCACAGGGTACTGGATAATATGCCAAGAAATTCCTTGGGAGAACGTACCCCTATGAGATCCTGTTTGGGACAAGAATGTGGGTACCTGGCCTTGATGATACCAGCACTGTGGTAGATGTAAAACCATTTCGATTGAATGATGTTTGGCTCTTTTACAGGAGCGCAATGAATTCAGGGAACTACTAAGCAAAGTCCAAGTAAAACGCACCACCATGGGGTAAGTAAAACCGGTTAGGGGAAGGCACCCATGGACCCTTCTCCTGCAACTTCACATGCGACAGGACCACCAAACCTTAAAGCCCTGGACCCAACCACCTCTACTGCATACTCCTCAACACCGGCTACTCACGCAAACACATTGTTAAGCTCTGGGACCTGCTCGACACATCCTCCCCAGATTTGGCCTTCCTGACCAAGACCTGGTGGAACGACTCCTCGGCACCCGACATCGCCATAGCCATCCCGGATGGCTACAAGATCTCCCGCAGAGACCGCACCAACAGAATCGGAGGACTCCAGGTCCACACCCTCGCAGACGACTCCATCAACTCCGCCGAACACTTTCACTTCCGGATCCACACCAACCCCAACACTACCCTCAGAGGAACACTCTTCTACAGACCCCCCCGGACCCTCTTCAGCGACTTCATCACCGACCTGGCCAGCACCCACGCTCTCACCTCCATGGACAACATCCTCCTCGCGGACCTGAACTTCCTCCTCGCGAACAACAATGACACGAACCCTGCCACCCTGATCGCCAACCTCGCCAACCTCATCCTCCGACAACTCGTCACCGAACCAACCCATGCCTCCGGCCACACGCTCGACCCCGTCTTCTCCACAAGCACCCACATCGCTTTCAAACATACCACCGAACTCCACTGGACCGACCACCGCTGCATCCACTTCACCTTCAAGAAACCTTCCACGTACCACCGCACCCAACCGCTGCCCCGCAGTTGCTGGAGCAAAGTCACCAAAGACCAGCTGACCCGCACCCTCGCCCAGAAACCGCCCATTGACTCCACCGACACAGACACCGCCGCCAGAAACTTCAGATAGTGGATCAACGACTGCGCCAACACCCTCGCCCCACTCAGGAATCCCTCCATCAAACACTCTAGCAGGAAATCTGCCTGGGTCACCGAAGAACTCCAAAACTCTAAACGCACATGCTGGAAGCTGGAGAAGAAATCGCTCCATGACCGCACACCAGACCCCCACACAGCCCACAAGGATGCCTCCCGCAGACATCACAACCTCATCAGAAAATCCAAGAGATCTTCCTTCAAAGCCCACCTGGACAACAACGCACATGACAGCAAGGAACTTTTCAACATAGTGAAGGAACTCTCCAACCCCAGCGCCAACACCAATGACATCCCGCCCTCACAGGATCTGTGCGACTCACTGGCCACCTACTTCCAACGCAAGATCGCCAACATCCACAACAGCCTCAATACCTCATCCGCCCGACCACAACAAGCGCCACCTGCACCAACCAGTTGACCTCCTGGTCCCACGTCAGCGACGATGAGACACGCAAGGTTATGAACTCCATCCACTCAGGATCTCCATCAGACCCCTGCCCACACCATGTTTTCAACAAAGCTGAAGCAAACATCGCACCCCAACTACGGAATTTCATCAGCATCTCCTTCGACACAGCAACATTCCCGGAAAGCTGGAAGCCCGCCGAGATCAACGCCCTCCTCAAAAAACCCAAGGCGGACCCCAAAGACCTCAAGATTCCCTATGCTCCTTCCAGAAACCTTTGTTCCTCAAAGAAGTTTCTTCTTCTGGTTCCCCGAGTACGAAGAGCCAAGTGGGGAGGCAGAGCCCTTTCTAGCCTTGCCCCGACATTGTGGAAATCTGTACCTTGTGACATTAGAACTTTGCCATCGATGCAGTCTTTCAGAAAGGCCCTGAAGACTTGGCTTTTTGCCAAAGCTTATCCTTAGTTATTGGACTGCCTTTTATGATCTCTTTATAGGCGCCTTGATGCCTTTTGGCAAAGTCTCGCAATATAAGTTTTTATTCAATTCAATTCAAGAACTTCCGGCCCATCTCCCTGCTCCCCTTCCCGGCAAGGTCATCGAGAAAATCACCAACATCCAGCTGACCCACCGACTCGAGGACAACAAAATCCTAGACCCATCTCAGTCCGGATTCAGACAAAACTACAGGACTGAGACAGCCCTCATCGCCACCACAGACGACATCTGATGCCAGCTAGACAACGGCAAAACTTCAGCCCTCATCCTCATGGACCTGTCACCCACCTTCGATATGGTCTGCCACCGCACACTAAGAACACGCCTCCAAGAAGCCAGAATCCAGAAGAAGGCCCTTGACTGGACCACATCCTTCCTCTCCGGCAGAACCCAGAGAGACCGCCTCCCACATTCCGATCCGAAGCCACTGACATCATCTGCGGCATACCCCAAGGCTCATCCATCAGCCCGACCCTGATCAACGTCTACATGGCCCCCCTCGCACAAGTGGCCCGCCAGCACAACCTGAACATCATCTCCTACACCGACAACACCCAACTCATCCTCTCCCTCACCAAGGACCCGAACATCGCCAAAACCAACCTCCACGAGGGAATGAAGGCAGTCGCCTAATGGATGAGGAAAAGCCGCCTGAAGCTGAACTCGGACAAGAGGGAAATCCTCTTCCTCGGCCCCACCCCCTCTGCGTGGGACAAATCCTGGTGGCCGACCACACTAGGAACAGCTCCTACACCCACGGACCACGCACGTAACCTAGGATTCATCCTCGACTCCTCCCTCTCCATTGCAAAGCAGGTAACTGCCATCTCCTCCTCCTGCTATAACACCCTTTACATGCTCCGCAGGATCTACAAGTGGATCCCGACAGACACCATAAGAACGGTGACCCAAGCCCTCGTCAACAGCAGGCTAGACTACGGCAACGCGCTCTATGCAGGAATCCCGGCCAAACATCTGAGACGACTACAACGCATCCAAAATGCCTCCTCTACACTGATTCTAAACGTCCCCCTCTGCAGCCACATCACCTTCCACCTAAGAGACCTGCACTTAGCATGGGCGTAAAATCTGTTCCGTTCGCGGATTTTGCGGATTTTTGGTAAATTCGCAATCCGCGAACTCTAGCAAATTTGCCGAAAATCCGCAAATTCGCACGCAGCGGATTTTTTTGCTTGGTGATACAATATTGCTGTGCGCGGCGTTCACTTACTGTCATTCAGCATTTGCCGAGTTGTTTTTCTTAATATTTTGCGAGTGCTGCGCCATTTTGGATCTTGCTGCGGGATCCCACGAGAGTTTGGCGACCGCGATTACGTCATCGTGGCTTGCCACCTTGCACAGCGAGAGTTTGTCAACGCGAGTACGCCGTGATCACGTATTGCGGGAGTTCGCAATTGCGAACACGTAGATGCGGCGGGCAGCAACAATCTTGCACTCACAAAATTACAAAATGTGCAATTCTGGACAAGAAATCCACCAGCAAGCAGCATAAACCTTCTGAAAATGATGATTTTTATCAGAATAACTCCTCAGGTTGACATTTGCCTGCACATTTTTTGCATGGAGTCCATTTTGGGGAGGAAGGAAGTGCTCCACAGTCTCCCACTTCCTGTTCCAGCAGGCTCCTCCCAGTGCTTTCTTCATGTGCTGGTCACTTTCATTCGGATCTTGACCTGGAAGGATTACTTTTTGTGGATGCTGCTGGATATTTGGATTTGAGGCCTTTTTGACTTTCTTTGGATCACTTTTGTATTAGAAATTTCACAAGTAAGTTTGTTTGGGGCAATACAGTTGCTGCAACTACAATTACAATTGCAACTACAATTTTGGAATTTTCGATTTTTGGGCTGTTGTTGGGGCCTTTTGGGGCCTTTTGCCCAGGGTTGTGAGTGGTACATGGACTGAGTCTTTCTGTGGGGTCTCTTTAATGTAAACATCATGGGGGGCATGGATGGCATGGGATTGTGCTGATTTTTGTGTGTTTTCCGATTTTTTGGGCTGCTGTTGGGGCCTATTGCCCAGGGGTAGTGAGTGGTGCATGGACTGAGTCTTTCTGTGGGGTCTCTTTAATGTAAACATCATGGAGGGCATGAATGGCATGGGATTGTGCTGATTTTTCTGTGGTTTTCGATTTTTTGGGCTGCTGTTGAGGCCTTTTGCCCAGGGGAACCCAGTGGTGCATGGACTGAGTCTTTCTGTGGGGTCTCCTTAATGTAAACATAATGGAGGGCATGGATGGCATTGGGGTGATTTTTGTGTGTTTTTCGATTTTTGGGGTGTTCATGGGGACTGGCCATGTGGGTGCGGGGCCATTTTGAGTGCTGGTACAGGCAGGCCCTGGCAATGTGCTGGGAGGAAAGGGGCCATTTTGAATGCAGGCAGTGTTCTCAGGCCTGCACCCATTTTGCCTAGCTTTCATCCATTATGCCCAGGGGTAGTCAGTGGTGCATGGGCCTAGTCTTTCTGTGGGGTGACTTGAATTTAAACATCATGGAGGGCATGGATGGCATGGGATTGTGCTGATTTTTGTGTGTTTTTCGATTTTTTGGGGTGTTCATGGGGACTGGCCATGTGGGTGGGGGCCATTTTGAGTGCTGGTACAGGCAGGCCCTGGCCATATGCTGGGAGGCAAGGGGCCATTTTGAATGCAGGCAGTGTTCTCAGGCCTGCACCCATTTTGCCTAGCTTTCATCCCTTATGCCCAGGTGTAGTGAGTGGTGCATGGGCCTAGTCTTTCTGTGGGGTGTCTTGAATTTAAACATCATGGAGGGATTGGATGGCATGGGATTGTGCTGATTTTTGTGTGCTTTTCGATTTTTTGGGGTGTTCATGGGGACTGGCCATGTGGGTGGGGGCCATTTTGAGTGCTGGAACAGGCAGGCCCTGGCCATGTGCTGGGAGGCAAGGGGCCATTTGGAATGCAGGCAGTGTTCTCAGGCCTGCACCCATTTAGCCTAGCTTGTATCCATTATGCCCAGGGGTAGGGAGTGGTGCATGGGCCTAGTCTTTCTGTGGGGTGTCTTGAATTTAAACATCATGGATGGCATGGGATTGTGCTGATTTGTGTGTGTTTTTCGATTTTTTGGGGTGTTCATGTGGACTGGCCATGTGGGTGGGGGCCATTTTGAATGCTGGTACAGGCAGGCCCTGGCCATGTGCTGGGAGGCAAGGGGCCATTTTGAATGCAGGCAGTGTTCTCTGGCCTGCACCCATTTTGCCTAACTTTCATCCATTATGCCCAGGGGTAGTCAGTGGTGCATGGGCCTAGTCTTTCTGTGGGGTGTCTTGAATTTAAACATCATGGAGGGCATGGATGGCATAGGATTGTGCAGATTTTTGTGTGTTTTTCGATTTTTTGGGGTGTTCATGGGGACTGGCCATGTGGGTGGGGGCCATTTTGAGTGCTGGTACAGGCAGGCCCTGGCCATGTGCTGGGAGGCAAGGGGCCATTTAGAATGCAGGCAGTGTTCTCAGGCCTGCACCCATTTAGCCAAGCTTTCATCCATTATGCCCAGGGGTAGTGAGTGGTGCATGGGCCAAGTCTTTCTGTGGGGTGTCTTGAATTTAAACATCATGGAGGGCATGGATGGCATGGGATTGTGCTGATTTTTGTGTGTTTTTCGATTTGTTGGGGTGTTCATGGGGACTGGCCATGTGGGTGGGGGGAATTTTGAGTGCCAGGAACCACCAGTGCCAGGAAGAAGTCCTGCAGCGGTGTGTGTGCAGCATAACATCACACGACGTCATGTCTGGCCACAGACAACTCTGCAACTCGTCCAACTGTGGCCTGCTGTTCTGACCTCTGAAGAAGATGGCCCCAAAAAAAGTACCCCGTAGCTCCTCTAGCAAGAATGTTTCCAGTAAGGAGCAGAAGAAGCAAGTTACCAAGAAGACTGGTGTGCCGCCCGCCACATTTTTTGGGAATAAAAATAAACTACGCCTGCAGCAGCGACATCTGCTGGGGACCAAGCTCGGAGCAGCACCCCCGCTCCATTGGGCTCAGTGCCACCACCACCACGCCAACTTAAGTCCAAGCCCTTGAGTGCTGCAGAGGCAGCCAATTTACTTCTTCAATCACCATCGACCAGTGATGTTGGCTCATCGCAAGAAAGTAGCAGCAATGTCCCTCAATCAACACAGGTTGTTGTAACTCATCTGACGAGTGTTGAACAACCACAGCCGCAACAACAACCACATGTGCAAGTACAAGCCCAAGTACATGTGGAAGGAGAGGCAGCGCAAGGAGATGCACAAACAGAGGTGCATGGAGGGGCACAAGTGCCCACAATAGTTGCTCCTCCCGAAGTAGGGGCAAATCAGGAAATCAACATTCAAGCCGAGGTATCATTTGAGGAAGCCACTCCTGATCATTCATTGTCTTCCACATCCCTAGCAAGGAAAAGATCAAGGATGGTGTCTACATCTTCTTCAAGCGCCCTCCTTCTGATGGTATGGATCAAACTTGGGAACCACCACTGCCGTCTGAGAGTGAGGCACACCATGATCTGACAAAGTTAGCTCAGCGTAAAAGGAAGGTCCCCGAAAGTCTCTTAGTTATGGAGTGTGATGACGCTCAACAAGAAGTGGCGTATATTCCTGCTGATGAAGACTCTCACGACGACGACGCAGTCATCATACACGTCACTCCAGCCTCAGAGGGCATGCAGCATACAGACATTTTGACCCTAGCCCGAAAAGCTGCTGAGCATGATGATGTTGTCGACGAGGAGTCAATGAGAACACCACCATCATTGGAGTTAACTAGTACACCACCTACCGCTTCCATATTTCTTTCTTGCCAGAAGGGACCTCCATCCACCTCGACCTCAATTAGTGGTGGTGCAAGGGCACAACGTAGTAAAGTTCGGCAACACACATCCTCCACTTCATCTGGCATTAGCAGCATAACCACCACCAGTATCTCCTCCTCCGGCCCCCACTGACATTTCAAGTCCGCAGTTTGGGACTTCTTTAGTGTTTGCCCAAAAAAGGAAAACATAGCCATTTGTAGCATTTGTAAGCTTGCAGATAGTCGTGGTAAGTTTGGTACCAACTATGGTACCGGAGGCCAGAGAGGTCATCTTGAGAGACAGTACACTGCCAAATGGTTTGCGCACCTAAAGGAGATCAAGGAAGCCCGAATTGGAAGTCAACAAACTGTATAAGTTGATGTTTCATCTGATGATGACGAGGAGGAAGAAGCGTCAAACACTTCACTTACACCCTGTACCCCTGTCAGCACACCCCCTGTGAGCCACCCCTGTACCCCTGTGAGCCACAATAAGAGTGTGGGAGAGAGTGAGACACCAATGCGAAAAAGTTCATCATCGAACGTAACTGGGTCGAAGAAGTCCTCATCATCATACCGTAAAATGGTCCAGCCCATCATTAGAGCCATGTTGTTTTCAGAAGCGCCATTTGATCGCAACCACCCACTGACGCGTCTGTATAACACTAAGCTTGCTAAAATGCTAGCTCTGGACCTTCTCCCTTTTTTTTGTGGAAGGGGTTGGTTTTCTAGAATTAGTGGCAACACTCAGCCCTAAATGGAAGGTTCCTAGCCGGTTCTATTTTGCCAGAGTTGCGGTTCCAGCACTACATGGAGATGTGCTGGAGGTGATTGGGGCAGCTTTGCAGAAGAGTGCTGTTCACACTATACATCTGACAGCAGACATGTGGACCAGTGGCGCAGGCACTGATTACATGTGCATCACTGCACACTGGGTCTCTTTTTCAGGGGTTAAAGCAAAGCTAAACGCAGGTGTTGACCCGGACAACATTTTTAAAGCTGCTCGGAAACATGCAACACTAGCCATGTTTGGCATGGAGAAAAGTCATACAGGAGAAAACATTTTGAAGGAGTTTAACACAAAGGTCTTTCAATGGCTGTCCCCAAAAAAACGCACGATTGGTTATGTTTCCATGGAAAATGGCGTCAATGTAGTTAAGACCATGGAGCTGGGTAAATATTTCAGAGTGCCGTGTTTGGCGCACTATATAAACCTGGTTGTTAAAAAATTCTTGAGTGAAGAAAGTCCAGTGTACGAGTTAGTGACCACCTGCCGAAGAATGTGCACAGATTTCAGCCATTCTTTTAAGGCCCGGAAGCATCTGAGGGGCCTGCTACATGAACGTTGAATGCCAGTGAAAGCACTCATCCAGGAGGTGCCAACACGATGGAACTCAACCTTCTACATGCTTGAGCGTCTGTATGAGCAGTTTACAGTACTCGATCAGTATTTCTTAACACTGGGTACAGCTCAGAAGGACCTGAGGCTAGATGCGGCGCAATGGGAGCTAGTTAAAAGCCTGACACGCATGCTTCGTCCTTTTGAGGTCTTCACGCGTGCAGTCAGCAAGGAGGACTGTAATGTGGGAAAAGCTATCCCATTGTTGCGCATGCTGGAGCACCAACTGAAGGCGGTGTCTTCTATTTTTCAAAAAGATGAAGAAAAGCAAGAAGCTTTTGTTTTTGCTGAGAAATTATTACAGCGCCTACTTGGTGATGAACGTCTTCAAATGATCCACTCAGAACAGCATTACATTTGTCCTACTATTCTGGATCCACACTACAAAAAGGCACTGGCAGGCAGAGCATTTTTTGCTTTTGGTGACGCAGATGTTAAAAAGTACAAACATTGGCTAGCTGTGTCATCCATGAGGTTTGAAAGAGAACCGCAGAAAATTGATGGAAAAGGCAGTACATCAGCATCAGCAGGCCATCCCCAGTCAACCGAATCCACTTCTGCACCTGTGGCTGTGGCAGAAGTGACCTCTCAGCCGTTAAAGACACCAGCAACCGGATCATCTGCACCAGACACAACAGTAACATTGGGTGAAGAAGAGGATTGGCTAACTCAGCTTGGGTTTGCTTCTCAAAAGGTCCCAGCAAAAAGTAAGCAAAGTGGAGGAACTGTGGAGAACCTTGAGTCGATGGTGCAGGACTATCTGAATGACTCAACAGAGGTCTATGTTAATGCTGACCCATTGGCGTTTTGGCATGTGAAAAAAGAATTGTGACCAAAGATCCCCAAACTGGCTATAATCTACTTGTCTTGCCCCAGAAAACATGATAGTGAGCAAAAAGGCAAAAACGTTTTCAAGTCTGATTTTGTCCAAACCAGTTTTATCCGGTATTAGACCTTCCCAGCAATTCCCCAAGACCCACCAGTCACCCTCAAAGAAGTAGAACACTCCCACAAGTGCAGAGTCTTTCTTCATTGGGCGTAATCCAGCCTTCTGCTTTGAGTAACCGTGCATGCAATAGTGCATGCACTTCCTTTATGCCACTTAAAAGATTTATGGTTAGCTTTGCACCCAAAGATTTATTTATCTTCAATTATTGTTTGTCCATGCTGTACTTTTGTTTTCTTCTCTCAAAAAAAAGTTCCCAAAATCCGCCATTCCCATCCATTTTCCAAACCCTAATCCTCTTCCCCCGGGCTGTGTGGTTTTGATTGATGTGTGACTAAAAGACAGCAATAATTCCACACACTTGCTTGTGAGGATAAGGTCATAGCAACAGGCTGGTGAAGGAATCCGAGGATATATTTTATTCTTACTCAGCTTGACACTCAGTCACTATTGGCAAAGGAAAGCAGATTTTCATGTGCGCCATCAACTGGATAGGTTATCAAGATTAGAACATCCTCCTCCTAGACGTGGCAAATTATTACATTGCTGTGTCCTTCACCTTCGGTACTATTTCTTGTAGTAGTAGCCAATGTCAAAGAAATTCAACGCAAGTATTAGTTATACTTTCAATACTTTACCATTTGTTAGGCTACATTGTGGCACTGTTCTAGTGTACTGTCACCTTCTATATTCTCTATCGTACCGTTCTAATGCTACGGTAAGGACAAACAAGGTTTCATTTTCTTTTTTTTCAGATGCTGCAACTGCCACTGTGTAACACCACTAGTACCAACGCAATGATGGCATTTCATCCGCCCAGGATTGCCAACCTTAATTGCCATTTGCCGTGCAGCCAGCCCTGTGCCTAGCCCTATTTCCAAACACAAATTACAGGTAAGATAAGCGTTTGGGGGGAGGAAGTATAATGGAGTATTAGGAGAGACGAGAGACTGACGCTAGTACTAGTAAAGTCCTAGGACTATTGAATTCACTTACTCTGTGAGAGGCACTTAGTTTTGAAAACATTTGGGCAAGTAATTATACAACTTGAATCAAGATGCCAAGTTTCACGAAAACAAAGTGACTGTTAAACCCCCACCCACCAGCCTCAAAAGCAGTAAAAAATATACGTATGCTAAGCTAAAGTTTGAAGTATATTTATATCCCTGACAAAAATAATCTCCCACAAGACCCAACCCACCCCCATTTCCTAAACCCAACAAATGTCTGTGAAAAGTCCCAAAAAGTGAAAAAACCCAACTCCCAATTTCCACCCCCCAGAAGTCTTTAAAAAAGGGGCAAGGGACAGTCTCCTCCTACTGCCAGCTGCTGCTGTTGACTTTCCAGGCCAGGTCGGAATGCTCCTTGTGGAGGGTCTCGAGCAGGGTTTTCGTATTGAGCAGCTCCTACTCGAGGTAGGAAACCCTCAGGGAAAGGCGGTGCATCCGTTTTTTGCAACTGCTGGGGGGGGCAGCTGATTTCTTTGCTGCTCAGCGGTGACAGGTGGCTGCGGTACCCCGGCTCCGTACCGCTGGAGACCTGCTGCGCTGACTGGGTGACCCAGGGAGCGCGGAGGAGGATGCAGCTGTGCCGGTAGATGTTGTTGTAGACTGCGTGTCCCCCTCGTCCTGGGCCACCAGCCGCCGATATTCAGCGACAGTGGCCTCCAGCCTCCATTGGCGGGCCCGTCTAGCCAGCTCCTTCCGGGTTGGTTTGGAAGGAGCATCTATATGAAGAAAGAAAGACATAGTCTGTAACCAACGCTCTTTAGGATTAACACAAAATGATTCAGCAGAAAGTTGTGTCACAGTAGAACTAGCAACTTGCAAGTGCAGTACATAACTATTGTGGCCAGTATCTCTCTAACCTCCCACTTCTTCACCCTTGCTCTAACATTAGTGGGAGTTTAAGGAATCAATTCTACGAGCACTATGGACTCCCTCCATTAGTTTCGACTATGACAGTATACACCAGTCTTATTCTTCTTCTTCTCTCTTGCTTAGCAAAATTGGTACGTTAACTTCTGCAAGCCGTCATAATGCCAGCGCAGTCAACTTGCACCCGAGAAAAACAGACGCCCACCATGAAGAGTGAGACAGACTTGCGTTACTGTACCAGTCCAGTACATGCAGGTGGTGATGCTCTAAGTTTTCTATTACGGGTGGCACTGAGAATACTCTGTTACAAGGGCTACTGCTTAATTAATTTAACTTTCACCCTACAGTACCAATGAATACCAGAAAAGGAAAATCAAGAAGATAAATAATCTGATTATATATCACTGCACATGGTATGTATTTGCTTACATATGGGATGACTTTAGGTGCTTTGCTTTTTATTGAGTGAACAGTGATACATCCACACATGAATGACCGAGTTCTACTAACCTTATTAACAGAGGTAGTATTGAGTGGCCATCGTAATAGCCGGATATATGCTGTGCTTGCAATACAAACTACTGCTACTATTCATGGTAGTATTCGGACAAAATTACAACTTCTTTTCCTTGCCTTTCCTACACTGGGACGGACGTGCGGGTGCGGTGTTACATGCTCTTCCAAGTAAGAAGTAACACTTGGTTCATCCAGTGACCATCTACTCTCTCTAGATACACATATGCTATCTAAGAGTCAGATAGTACCATGATCCAGGCATCCATCCATTCAAACTATGGGGCAGATTAGGATTGCGGATTTCCCGCATCCTCCGGGCCGGCGGAATCCACCGCTGGCCCGGAGGATGAGGGAAATCCGCAGCGGACTGAAAAAGACCCCCCGCCAGATTAGGATGGCTGGGGAATCGTTTTTCAGTCCTCAGCTTTTACGCCGCGTTCGCCTCCCGTCCGCAGCGGAAAAGCGCTAACATGGCTGGCGGTGTCGATCAGACACCGCCAGCCATATTAGGATGTCTGGAGGAACATGCATTTACACGGCGGCATTTCCGCCATGCAAAGGCATACGGATTTTTGTTTGGGGTCCCGTTGCGGGCCCCCAGGGGTGAAGGGGGGGTGGGGGAAGCACATTGAGGGTACCTATGGTTCCCCCCTGGATTTGCATGCACAAAGCGGCAGGCACCGCACAGTGCCTGCCGCTTTGTGAATGCAAATGCACAACTTACATTTTTATCATTGCGCCGTGTGCTGCTTCAAGCAGCACCCACCGCAATGATAAAAATACAGGATGTGACCGCCAGGCTGGCGGTCACATCCTAATTACCACCGAGGGACCGCCGCTGCCCCTGCGTACAGTCCCTCCTACTCTATGGTGGTGGACGGACTCAGGTCTGTCCACCATCATAATAGGCCCCTAAATGTCAATCATTCTTCTTCATGTCTCTCATCCGGACAAACCTTATTTTTTCTCACGGGGAGCAGCACATTATGCCGTCTGCAATCTCAATAAGTAAGGAATATAAGAGCTTACCACTGCCCGCCACTACCATGGCAACACGCACAGCAGTTTGGTCCGGCACTTCCACCGCCTCCTCCCCAGAGCATTCCTCCTCCACCTCCGCACTGGGCCCAGCACAAGATATTCCACCTACAAAGTGCATTTAAGAATGTTAGATGTCATAGACATACACCACTCACTAGTATTTTGTCAAAGAATGAAGAAATGTAAATACAGAAACCAATCTAATAATTTGTGACTGTCTACTCTAAAGTAAAAATGTCCGTTTTTCCAGGGAAGGGTGTTGTCTTGATGCACTTTTTGGCACAACTGATGAATGCTTGCTTTTTAACACGCACCATTTTTCTCATAACAGACAGAAGCTTCACTTCTAAGAACAAATCATTAGGACGAAGGGACCAATGATTCAGCACCAAAAAGAAAAATGAAAGTTCAAACCAGGTGAGGGCTCTGCTCGCCCACAATAAATATGTGAAATAAAAAATGACTAAGCACTTTTCCATTTTTAATCAACCGTTTATGTTTTATGACAAGCTTGATTTTAATAAATATTTTTACTTTTAATAAAGCTTTAAAACTTAAATAGACTCTGTGGTTTTTGATCATGAGTGAATGAGCAAAAGGTTTTGCAATTTGCAAGCATGAGTACGTGCCTCTGACACTTCTGGACTCTGACTCCGTACTCTTGTCCTGCGTTGGATAATCATCATTGGGGATCAATCATCGATGAATTCAGGAGCTAAATGACTCTGCCACACTATCTAGTCAGTAAGGAGATTGGGGGTTTTTCAAAGTCTGATGTCACTGAGGTATGTGGAAAGTCTACCTGCGCCTATTATAATTGATAAACAATGCACTATTTAGTGTCCATTGTTCTGTTTGTGCAGATTTGTCCCTGCAACAGTAGTAGAATGGACTGTCCTCCTATCCAAACCAAAAGTAAAGTAGTATCTAATTCTTTCTTGGTGGTCATTCACCTTTTTATTGTTGGTAATTTTCAAAGCATAAACATTTAGAAGACTTGAAAAGACATTATGGACAATCCCAAAGGACTGCACTCAGTGCATAGAACTATTGCTGACTAGAATGGGAGTTTCGTTTTACACCTTTTGCCAAATGTGCAATCTTAGTTAGCAACACAGACAGACTAATAAGAATAATCTAGTAATACCACAGGAAGTCATAGTCGAGGCTGGATAAGAATTTAGATACAGTCTACAAGAAGATCAAAGACGATTTAGAAAAAATCGAATGAGGAACTCTAGGAAAAAATATGTACTTTATATTAAAATGAAAACGTACCGGAGCCAGCAAAGAAGCCCTCGCCTGTCCGATTCTGGCCTTGTTCAGCAGCAGCAGCAGCCTCCTCCAATGCCCTCTTGCCCCTAGGGGGAGCTGATGTACAACATGAAAGAAAGAAAGACCAGAAAACATGGATGATATTTGTCAACCAAATCAAACATTTCGAAAGAACAATAACGAAATATTTTGGCGGAATAGCAAATAGACAAGTATTCCACGGGATATATTGACCTATCTCATGTGGTCTACTACGATATTAGTATTCCTTGATTTGCGGACCGTCGACTTGGAAAGTTATGTAACTCACTAAACAAACTATTAAAAAGGTTCGCCTAGGACTGGCAGGCAGCAGTCCGCAGCACGCGAAGTGACAGACAAAGTCCATCGTGATTGCAGATCACCGACAACACTAAAAAGTTTCCTACTACATCAACCAGTCATTAAAGTACTCAAACTATCAATCCACCACCACTATTTCTTCTTATTGCCAGGTGTACAAAGGAAGGACTGAACTTGAGTATGTATGGGCTGATTTAGAAGCCCCTTGCGGCTTTTTCGCTCCATTGTTGCGTGACTTTTGTGACGCAGTGGCAGAACAAAAGAGGCGCCATGGTGCGGTGTATATTAACAACGTGACGCATATGGGAGATGCATCACGTTGTAAAGCCCTGCGCCATCAGGGGGGTTCCGGCGCAAGGGAGGGCGTTCCCGCGCAGGAACGCATCCTAAAAGTGGCTGAGGGAAATCTACAAGATTTCAATCAGTCGCTTTGAGGACAATGATGCGTGACTCAAACCCTGCGCCTGCTTGAAGCAGACGTACGGCTTGATGCGGCATTGGGGAGATAGGGCACCCCAGAGCATTGCTTGAGCTGCGCCATCGTTGCGACGCAACTCCAGCAATGCGCCGCCTTTACGGCACAAATGCGTAATGCTTCGGTGAAATTTTGGGCCCATGGTGCGCCGCATTGTAAATACGGCGCACCATGGGTGGTGGTGGCATGGCGCACAATTAATGGTGCATCCCTGCTACTTTGTAGGGATGTGCCGGTAATTAAAAATCTGACCCTTAGTGTCTAGCATTACGCAGTTCTTTAAACTACACTCATACATAATTTCACAGGCCAATGAAAAGAACACAAAATAGAAAACAAATAAGCATAGTAGCAACACTACTGAGAAGTAGAGCAGTGCACCTGAAATGCACAGAAGATTTTGAAATATAATTTACCTACAATGTAATCAGCAGCATTATTCCTCTTGGTAAAAAACAAAAATTTGCAATATAATAACACACAGAGCAGGAGAAAACAGAGTAGTAAAGAAATAGCTACTACTACTCACCAAGCCCGGGGATCTCAAGGCCGAGCAGGTCGAGCGGAACGTGTTCCCGGTCCAGTTGATCCGTCCAACGGTAAGTGGCCTGGTTGTAGGTGCGCCGGACCCGCGAGTGTTGGTACATGGCCCGGCACACCTTCTCCCACCGCTTCCGGCGCTCCTGGATCCCGTACCCGCTAGTGATCCTGCCGCCTGCCATGATGGTCCTGGGGAGGTGGCGCTGAACATAAAAAACTAGTGCGGCCACCTCCTCCGCGCTGAAGATCTCCTGGGCTGTGACCTGCTCCCCCCTCAAACGTCCGCACAGGAGCCGGGCACGGGGTGCGGGACCCTTCCCCTTCTCAGGATGCTTTCCGGCTCCCTTTACCATGGTCTGGGCAGAAAGGAAGCTAAGTAATAAAGAAGAAATAGAATAGGGAAGAAGAAAAGAAAAGAGTTTAAAAAAGTAGTTTAAAATAAGCCAAAAGTAGCAGTAAACAAAAAAATATGGAGCTTGAAAAATTAGAGGGATAGATAATAAGTAAAATAGATTTAAAAAAAATTCAAACAAGCAAAGGATGGCAGAGACTCAGAGAGGATACAGAAAGCATGCCCAGAACCGTAGCAATGAATGAGAAACAAGATGGCCGCGCCCGTTCACGACCGCATGGGTAAGTTCGCGCAAGATTTTCCTCGCGATCACACGCGAAATTGTACTAGCGAGCCGCACACTTTGCGAAATTACACATCGCGCCCGGAAACGGAAATACGTCATGCAAACAAGATGGCCGCGCCCGTGAACGACCATGAGGGCAACTTCGCGCCGTTGCGCTACAAGCGGCTCGCTAAAACGCACAAAACCTTGCGAACTAACATGCCGCAAAAAACAAATCGCATATTGGCACAAATTCGCGGCTTTCAAATTCGATCTCGCACGAATTCACGCCCCGCGAATCCCACAAAATTGCAGAAAAACGAGCTTTGCAAAACTGAAAGCACTCAGCAGGTGCAAAAGTTCAAACTCATCATTGTAACCATTCCCTGTAGTGCTTCCTGAGGGGCCCTTCCAGAGTTCAGTTGCCTACTTGCAACTATTCCATGACCCTGCTCTGACCCTCACAGCAGGCTCATGGAATAGCTACAAGTAGGCCACAAAGGTCCTGGGAAACAAAAATTGCACTGCAACAGAAAGCAAATTACAGATAAGGAAGCAGGTGCCAGACTGGAAGTTTAAATTCAGTGACACATTAATCAACCCCAAATTTATTCATGTCAGTTGAAGCAGGGCAGGTGTGCTTGCTTTTCCCCCCCATAATCTACAGTGATGAACCAGAGGGTGGCAGTGAATCCAGAGATGTACCAGAGGGTCGCATGGGTGAACCAGAGGGTGGCAGTGGTGAAACAGAGGGTGTTGTGAGCCTGTGAACCTGTGATGACGAACCAGACGTAGAAACAACATAGTCGCGACCGTTGCAAGCTGACAAGTAAGTTCGCAATTGCAAACTGGTACAAAACACTTGCTAACTGGCAGAAACCCTTGCGAACACAAAAAAAAATCCGCAAATTCGCAAAAGTTAGCGGATTTTGCGGATTGCGAATTCGCAAATACGCAAATTCGAGAACGCCAGATTTGCAAATTCGCCCATGCTTAACCTGCACTGGCTCCCAGTCAACAAGAGGATCACATTCAAGCTCCTCACCCAAACACACAAAGAGCTCCAAAGCACTGGACCAGCTTACCTGAACAACAGACTCAACTTCTACACCCCAGCCAGCCAGCTCCGCTCAGCCAGCCTCACCCTTGCCGCCGTACCGCGCATCCAACAAACATCCTCCGGCGGCAGATCCTTTCCCTTCCTCACCACCAAGACCTGGAACACCCTACCCTCCCATCTGTGGCAGACCCAAGACCTGCTCGCCTTCAGAAGGCTCCTCAGACCTGGCTCTTCGAGCAGTAGCAGCCCCCCCGCTCCCCTCCGCACCTTGAGACCCTCACGGGTAAGTAGTGCGCTTTACAAGTTCTCTGATTGATTGACTTGTAATTGTGCCAACCTTTAAAAGAGCCTGCTGGGAAGGACCCACTTTTGTGACTACCACCTCAAAGATATGGAAGTCCCACCCTTTGTACTTTAAGCCATCCTCTAATCTACTTCATTTCAGGACCTCCTTGAACATCTAGCTTTTCAATCAATAACCTAAGATAGTTGTGCTTATTTTTCAACCATATTGTGCTATTTAATCCCCTGACAGCACCAAGACACCTTCGGGTATTCGAGTGCCCTACAAACCATAATACCATAACACCTCTGGCCAATGTATGCTGATCATATACTCCTGGTTAAGATAAAGGTACTCTTGAAGAGATTTCCACTAAGGGAGCTGATATTGTGCTTCTACAGGGGCCACATTTCCTTGAAGAAGATGTTCGCAGATTGCTCTCCTGCTTTTATCACCACCAGTGGTACTCTATGACACCTACTAAAATGAGAGGAATTGCAATGCTAGCAATCCGAGGAAAAGAAGGCATCCAGCTAACAGCAGACTGTACCTAAAAAGGAAAAGAGGGGTAAATGTTGGCACTAACTGGTTATGGGGAACATTTGTTCCCAGCAACATTTGTTTAGTAATGTTTTAATTAATGTATATATGAATATTTATTGATCTGGATATTTTTTTTTTATATGTATTCTTCTGCTTTTATGATCTGTTCACAATGATCGAATAAAGCTGTGTAAAATGAAATGACCGTGTAATATATGACGCCATTCTTGGATAATGTAAGTGCACATGGAAGCCATAAAAAGTACATGTGCAGGATACTCATCATTACAAATTTCCTAGCTCTATGATGGCTTCATGGTAGCCTAAGATGTTTGGTACCTAACATATTATCCTAATAAATCTTCATTGATGCCAGTGGGGGATTTATTAATAAATGCACACAGGAGAACCTTTAGAGGGTCCCCTGAGACCTACCAGAACTGGTAGTCTTAGCCAGCCTGCCATGACCTAACCCCTTTGAAATAGTAGCAGACAACATTTTTGGCCCAATGGACCCTCAAACAGCATCAGGGAGCTGATTTATGCTGGCAGAAGTGGATCATGCTATCAGGTACACTGAAGCTATTCCCCTTAGGACTACCACTCCTCCTGCAGTGGCCAGGGTCCTCCAGGGTATCTTTAACATGGTGGGTTTTCCTAAAGAAGTTGGTGTCAGACAGAGGTGCCAACTGATATCTGCATACCTGAAACATATGTGGAAGAAGTATGGTGTGACCTACCATTCAATATCCCATACCAGCCATAAACCAATGGACCTGTTGAAAGATTCATGAAGACATTGAAACAAATGATTGGTTGACTCCCTGAAAGACTCAGAAGGAGATGGGATGTATTACTACCATGCCTGCTTTTCGCTTACAGAGAAGTGCCACAGATTGGCGTGGGGTTCCCACCCTTTGAACCTCTGTTTGGTCATTCTGGACCGGGGCTACTGTGTCTTGTTAAGGGAGGCTGGGAGCGACCTCTTACAGAGCCTCAACAGGATATTGTGGTTGATGTTCTTGGCCTTCCCTCCAGGATAGCTGATTATATGGAAAAAGCAAGCAAAAACCTTGAGGTCAGGCAAGAACTCCAGAAGCTCTGGTATGACATAACAGGCTGCCATGATGGAATTCCAACGAGGACAGAAGGTTTGGGTTTTGGAGCCTGTGGCTCCTGGGGCTCTCCAAGATAAGTGGAAGAGATTCTACCCTATCTTGGAACAATAATTGGAAGTCACCTACCTTGGTGGACTTTGGCAGTTGCTGGAGCCCTAAAAGGTTCATCCATGTCAACTGCCTTAAACCCTCCCATGACAAGGCTGAAGTGGCCATGCTCATGGTTACAGATAAGGATCAAGAAGCTGAGAGTGAACCTCTCCCTGACCTCTTCTCAGAAAAACCCTAAAGACGGGTCTGTTGATGGAATATTCTTTTCAGACACCCTTACTGACCAACAGCAAGCTGTTTGCAGGCAAGTCCTAAGTCAGTTTGCTGAGCTCTTCTCTATGACCCCTGGTCTGACTAACTGGTGTGCACATATGGACCCTGGTGACAGCCTACCTGCCAACAGAAAACTTTGCAGACAGACTGATCATGTTAAAGAGAGCATCCAAGCTGAAGTAAGCAAGATGCTTGAATTGGGAGTCCTTGTACCCTCTGGGCCAGCCAAGTTGTCTTAGACCCAAGCCTCATTCCCAGGGTGGAAAGAAAGACATTTGGTTTTGTATGGACTATAGGGGCCTCAACGCTGTAACTAAGACTGATGCACACACAATTCCTAGGGCTGACATATTGATTGACAGATTAGGGACAGCCAAATATCTCAGTACTTTTGATTTCACATCAGGAGACTGGCAGAGAGGTCTGACCCAGGGAGCCAAAGATAAATACACATTCTCAGCCCCTGATGGGCAGTATAGGTTTTCTGTATTGCCCTTTGGATCAAAGAATGCCCCTACCACCTTACAAAGGTTGGTGAATAAAGTCCTTGCAGGGCCGGAAGCTTATTGTGCAGCGTATCTGGATGATATTGCTGTCTTTAGCTTCTCCTGCCAGGATCACCGGATTCATCTTGGCAAGGTCCTTGAGGCTCTGAGAAGGGCAGGCCTCACTATCAAGTCAAATGTGAGATAGGGGAGGGCAAAGGTATATACTTGGACCACCTTGTGGGTAGAGGCAAAGTTCAACCCCTACAACCCAAGATCCTGACAATTTTGGACTGGGTAGCTCCAACAAACCAGATGCAGGTCAGGGCGTTCCTTGGCTTGACTGGGTACTACAGGAGGTTTGTGAGACGGCATGGGTCCATTGTAACCCCCACACTGAATCACCTTCCAAAAGAATGCACAAGAAAGTGAACTGGACAATGAGCTGTCAAACAGCTTTTGGCACTCTGAAGTAAGCAATGTGATCAGCTCCCATTCTGAAAGACCCATATTACTCCAAGCAGCTCATCATGCAGACAGGTGCCTCTGAAAATGAGATAAGAGTGGTCCTTTCTCAGATCAATGATGAAGGCCATGGCCAATCAGGTGCTTTCATAAGCAGAAGACTACTCCCCAGAGAGAAGTGTTGGAGTCCCATTGAGAGGAACACTTTGCTGTGGTTTGGTCCTTGAAGAAGCTGAGACCATACTTTTTGGGACCTCACTTCCTAGTTCAAACCTACCACAGGCCTCTTAGATGGCTAATGCAAATGAAAGGTGAGAACCCCAAACTGCTAAGGTGGTCCAAATCTCTACAGGGAATGGACTTTGATGTAGAACACAGTCCTAGAACTGCCCATGTAAATGCAGATGGCCTTCCCAGGTTCTTCCACTTAGATGATGAAGACTCTCTAAGGAAAGGTTTGTCTCATACTCTTTTGTTTGCGTTTTTTGTAGAAAAGAGCCTATCTTTTGACATGGTTAGCCCCCACATTTTACCTGGAACATGATTTAATTTGAAATGAAAGTGCACTGGGTCCCTGCCAACAAGGTCCCCAGTGTCATAGCTCTTTCCTAAACTGTACCATGATTGGCACAACTTCAACCATCCCTATAAGTCCTTGGTAAATGGTAGCCCTGGTTCCCAGGACTTGGAAACTGTGGAGGGTCTACTAGGGCAGCAGCACAACTTGTGCTATCCTAGAGCCCCCTCATCAAGGTTATGCAGACTGTCATTGAAGGCTGTGTGTCTTGGTGCAGAAAAAACCGAAGAGTCAACAGGGTACACAGCCCTGTATTCCATGCCTCACAGCACTGCATGAGATATAGGTAAGTCACCCCCAATACAGGCCTTATAGCCCTAAGGCAGTGTGTACTATATCCCACGTGTAAGAATATATGACCCTGCAATATATGAGCCCATTCTTGGATATTGTAATTGCGGGATACTCATCATCATGAGTTTCCTAGCTCCATGAGGGCTTCACTGCACCCTCAGATGTTTGGTACCAAACATCTTGCTTTGACAAATCCTCACTGATGCCAGCGGGGGATTTATTAATTAAAGCACACAAGAGACCCTTTAGAAGGTCCCCTGAAAGTCCACTAGCACTGGTGTGATCTCTGACTAGCCTTAGTCAAACTCCCACAACCCTATATATTTATGACACCATGGGGGACGAGGGCCATTGCTCTCACGAGGCCAGAAAAAAAGCCTATTCTGGGTGGAAGTGATAACACCTTCCTCAAAGCCAGAACTGCATCACAGAGCGCGAAGCTTCAAAGGCCATGCCACTTTTGAAGTCTACCCATGGCCATCTGTTGTTAGAAGCAGATGCCAACCCCCCTGTCGTGCTCTACGTTTGGCTAGAGGACTGGCAGTTAAATTGGTAAGATTAGAAGGTATGCCCACTTGAAGCCAGCACCACCCATCAGATAGGACAGCTGAGGTGAACTCCCCAAATCAGTTTCCTCCATCCTTCTTTGGAGGAAACTAGGCATTCAGAGTCAGGGATATGCCCACTCTCTACTTGGGGTGAGCAAAAGGAGGGTGTACACACCCTAATGTTAGGTAGCCTATTGTCTACTACCTATCCCTCCCTTTAACGCCCCTACATTTTGTATTTAGTTTTCTCCCTGAGCCCTTGTCTTCAGATTAGACACATGGAGGTAAGAAACACAAGGATATGTGCTACTGACCTGAGAATTGAGTCCTGCTGCTGAGACATTGATGCCAACCCCTGACTGCTGCCTGAAGGAATCGATAATTGTGATCTGCAGCCCCTACCTAAAACCTGTGAGACCTCCAAGAAACCTCAGAGCCACTCCAGGATTCAACACATTTCCGGGAACATCCCTCTGGTCTAATGGCACTAGTTCCCTGCATATCACAGATAAAAATCTTCATGTGGTGAAGACTGGCATGGACTGTGGCAATGCGATTCGACACGACAACACAAGTTTGCAGCAACCAAGGCTTGTTGATCACCAGTCCAGTAACCAACCCCATTAGTGCATCCACCAACAAGAGGGCTCCTCACAGCACCTGTGACCAATGCTAGAAAGAGCCCTGCTACTGTGAGCCTGCAACCGCTTCCTGGTGGTGCCAACTGTGTGAAGCATCAACTTCGGCACAACCGCCATAACTGCAATGGACTGCCCGAGGCGCACTTGTAGCCCGACCGGAGCCTCTGAACCAGGTAACACAGAACTTCCTGTTGAACCTGAGCCCTGGGACTCCCAAGACTCTTACTTCTCCAGGAGTAGAACTCCCTCCAAACTCTAAGTGACCGTTGTCACGCAAAACTCCACTGTGGAGTCTTGCTTCCGTTGACCGCAACAGTAAATGTATTGGCAATACTTTTCTACCTAACCCTATTGCCTTATCTCCATTGACTGCAAAAGTAAATGTTTTGAAGGTGCCCGAAAATCTATTGGATCCTATGCTAACCAATTACCTTCTCTCCATTGACCGTGATGCTAAATGTCTGATGGTAAACTGATTTTATGGTGTTTTCCGCATTGTGCTAAAATACTGAAATAATCCATATCTCGAACTGCAGTGTTTTGAAAATCAATATACAAAATGTTATTCACTGTAGAACAAAGTTCTTAGTTTCCAAAAATTTATAAAAATACATATGATTTTTACAAATTGGTCTCTAATTTATTCTTGAGTGTGTGTATCATTTATGGCTTCTGTGATTAACAACAAATGCTTAGCACTGCCACTCTGTAAGCCGTTCTGCTTGCTCACACTACCACAAAATAGAGCATGAGTGTTATCTATTTTGCTTCTGAACACCCAATGGAGATACACCGGACTCTTGCACGGTGAAACTCCATGAGTTCTGACCTCCTCCCAGCTGCCATGGCCTCAGGATTCAGGAGTCCTTATACCTCTCACTGAGTCTTGCATAGTTGCTCTCCAAATTATCCCTAAGTGGTGGTTTGTATGGTTGTATTAGGGGTTCCTGGTATTTCTATGACTCTTGTGACTGCTGAGCGTGAAGTGGCTCCTTCTTCCTATTGTTGAATATAGAGGCGGTACAGGGATGAGTTAGTGTTCATCAATTCAAGCCAAGTCACTTGGATGACACCAGACAGAGACATCTCTGGCTGAAGCAAAGAAAGGAAGGTAAATGACAAAGGCCAGGTTCAGAGACACAAGGACTGTCATCTGCCCTTTGTCAAACCCCAGACAAGTCCAAGATATCTCTACTGCCACCTGAGTAGAGAGCAGCAAGAAGTTGAAGGTTTTTTGAAGATAGTCATCCTGAATGCCGGATGCCCTAACAACAACATTTGATTCTAAAGAGAAATTTTAAAACTTGGCTATGTGGTCAATTCTACTTTGCATCAACACCTTAATGTATATGACCCTTTTTTTACATTTATAGAAGACAACCCCTTTTGAGACTTAAATTGTGTTCCATTCCGATTAGAAACACTTTCTCCAATAGGTTTAACTTCGGAAGGGAGTGTTAGAGGCATTTTCAAATTTACTAAAGTAACTGTTGAATTATTTTCTTGAATAACATAGGTTATTTGAAGCAGATAGGAAGTGGGTGCGGGAGTAGACAAAAACAACGTAATACTATTAAGAGATAAATACCTAAAGGTCCATACAAAAAATATTAGAGAAGGGATAAGCGTAATAACAAGATGAAATTAATAGTAGAGTATTTTATTGTACAGTTAACTAAAACCTTAACAAACAAGCCTATCTATAGCAGATAATCAGACACAAGTTAAAACCAAGAGAAGATCCATTATCGCTGAAGGAGCTCCAAAGGCAAGCCCGTCTACGCCCGTCCGGGCCAGACCGACGCCAGATGCCAGACACTCTGCCCTTTTTGCCTTTTACCCCCCTTCTCTGTTGTACTTCTTTTTCCTAACATGGCAATCATTAAATAGACAAGCCAAGAGCTACATCGTTTGAACACAGTGCCTCTGGGTGCCCAGGTG
The DNA here is from genome assembly GCF_964263255.1 of Lissotriton vulgaris. Classification (NCBI taxonomy): domain Eukaryota; kingdom Metazoa; phylum Chordata; class Amphibia; order Caudata; family Salamandridae; genus Lissotriton; species Lissotriton vulgaris. The sequence goes on from NC_141698.1 coordinate 1,152,219,951, forward strand.
GGCCGTCAGACCACATTGCCTCAAGTCAAAAACACCAAACCCAAATCCCACCAACCCAACAGATACCCCACCACCAGTAAAAATCTCAACACAGATAACACCATCCTAAACTCTAGCAATGCACATAGGCCACACAACCTGACCTGTCTATACTGCAATGCACGCTCCCTACCCAAGCATGCTCTGGACATCTGGGCCTTACTAAACTCAGAAAAACCTGATCGCCTCTTTATTACAGAGACTTGGTTACAAGAGTCCTCTCTGGCCGATATAGCTACATCCCTTCCACCCAACTATTGTCTAATCAAACAGGATAGGAAGGATAGAAGAGGTGGAAAACTAGCAATTGCTTTGAACAGCAAACTGAAAGCTCACATCGCGGAATCCCACCAGTCAGACTGGGAAGAACTTTGTGTTTTCACCATCAAGCTCTCCAACAAAGAATCACGGAAAGGAGCTCTCCTTTACCGCCCACCTGGTTCTAAAACTCACTTTATTAATAAATTGTCCGAAATAATCGCCCCTCACATCCTATCCTCCAATAACTTTTTCTTACTAGGAGATTTCAACTACCACGCAGAGCTTGTGTCAGACCCACACACCATAGATCTTATCACCAGACTAAGCGCGCTTGGATTAAATCAACTGGTCACCGGCCATACACACTCTGCCGGCCACTCGCTAGACCTAATATTCTCGAATGCATCTCATGTCCTCTCTGTCCAGCAATTCCCAGTCTTATGGTCAGATCATCATGTAATACAATTTTGGATCCAAGGGACGCAGAGATACTCTCCCCCATCACGTGAACTTAAACTATGTCGACCGTGGAGAAACATTCAAATAGAGCCCTTTTCTACCCACTTTTCCATCCCTTCAATGACAGAAACTACTCAAATTGACTAATCTACTAAAGATTTGGAAACCGCAATAAGCAACACTTTGGACATTATTGCCCCCGTCAAGGACATCAAATGTTTAGTTAAACTCTCGCCTTGGTTCACACCCGATTTAAAAATCGACAAAAACAGCTCGGAAGGCTAAAATGCAAATGGCGACAGTCGCAAAATGAACAAGATAAGCAACAACACAAAAAAGTGCACAAAATTTACATGGGCCACATTGCTTCACCTAAGAAAACATACCTTGCCAGCAGAATAGACCAAGCTTCCAATTCACAAAAGGAACTCTATAAAATAATCAAAGAATTCATCAACCCCTCTAAATGCCAAACTTCCCTCAAAGCCTTCCAAGAGTGGGTAGACAATATCTATAATCAATTTCCTCTCACCACCAACCCCCCTATGGAAAATAATTCAACCTGCATGCTATCCTCCCCCTCTCTTATGCAATTCGCTAAATAACTGAGGAAGAGGTGGGGATAACACTTAATAAGATAAAATCAGGATCCCCAGATGATCCAGCATCTGCCCAAATTATCTCTAAAATCTCACCGGTGCTGATTCCTTACCGACACCTTCAACCTCTCCCTCACACAATCCACAGTTCCCAAACACTGGAAAGAAGCCACCATCCATCCACTTCTAAAAAAGCCCACTGCTGATCCAACCAAACTCTCCAATTATCGTCCCATTTCCCTCTTACATCTGTTTGGAAAAACAATGGAATCACTGATTAATCACCAGCTCTAACACTACTTGGAACAAAATAAACTACTTGATCCAACCCAATCTGGCTTTCGGGCATGCCATAGCACAGAGACCGCCCTCCTTGAAATCGTAGACAACATCAGGCTCTCTCTTGATGCCAAGCAATCTACAGTCCTGATCCTGCTCAAACTCTCCGCGGCCTTCGACACCATCTCCCACAGAACCCTGCTGCTCCATCTGTCAGAGATTGGTGTTGGAGGCCCGGCCTTAGGATGAATCAGGAGCTATCTGTCTGATAGGTCCTCAAAGGGCCAAATTGGCCCCTTCGTGTCCAAAAAACAGAGCATTGACAAAGGGGTCCCCCAGGGCTCGATATTGAGCCTGACTATCTTCAATCTTTATGTGTCCCCATTGGCAAAAATCATCCGTAACTATGGGTTTGACACAGTGTCATACGCTGATGACACGCAACTCCTGATCACGATCGGGACAGACCCTGGTGACACCAAAGTCAGATTTTCCAACTGTATGGCTTCAGTCAATGATTGGATGGCTGACAGCCACCTGTTACTGAATGACAGTAAAACAGAGATCCTGCTCTTCGGTAACACGCACAAAGTCTGGACCAACGACTGTTGGCCACCGGTCCTAAGCCCATGTCCCCCACCTAAAAATTCAGCACGCAATTTTGGCTTTATCATCGATGACAAGCTCTCCATGGCTGAGCACATTATTACCACTGTGCACACCAGCTTTAGCATCCTGAGAGCCCTAAAAAAATCTTTAAGTGGATTCTGCTTTCTTCTCGGATGCCCCTTGTCCAAGGCCTCATCATCAGCTGTCTAGACTACGGCAATGCATTACTCGCAGGCAGCAACGAGGAACACCTGTATAAACTTCAGGTTTTGCAAAACACGGCAGCCAGAGTGGTTATCAATCTTCCTCCCCGCTCTCACTCAGCTCTCTCTCTGCGGGCCCTACACTGGCTGCCCCTAAAAAAAAGGATAATTTTTAAAACTTGCTGCATAATTCATAAAACTCTCAACGGCAATGGACCCATGTTTCTTGCAAATAAGCTAAGAAGGTACGCACCAGCCTGATCTCTCCGCTCATCCAGCAAACTACTTCTCGCCATACCCAAATTTCAAACTATCAGAACGGGGGACAGAGCATTCTCCAAACTCGGTCCAAAAACGTGGAACTCGCTTCCTATCCAGCTACGTGATGAATGCAATCAAAAAAGCTTGTGCAAACTCCTGAAAACGTGGCTCTTCAGGCACGAGTGAGTCATCCACTGTAACCCTTCTACACCCGCTGGCGCTGTGAGACATACGGGTGATACATGCGCCTAACAAATACCAAACACAAATACAAATGCTAAAATCAAACAGACAATCAGAAATACCAGGTGCAGCAGCAATTTAAAAAAAAGACAAGAGTGTCATAACCAACATTTTGTCACAAGGAGAGCAATGAGCAAAGGTAAAAAACAGAATATCCCAGGATATTTTCAAATATTGACTTCTATCATTCAATAAAGTGCAGTATACAATGCCAATAAAAGAAATTATTGTTTTAAGTAGTTCAAGGACTATCAGAAAGTACTTTACAGATTACATATTAGGGATTGCGATTGAGCCCAGAAAATCCTAAATCAGAGACATGTAACAAATAAGCAAGGAGTATTGTAGCAAGCAAGTGTAGTGCACTGATAAAAAAAGCAGGCTGTGTGATGAACAAGGAAGGGGATTGCAGGATTGCCCCAGAAGATATCAGGGTACAGATTCTGAAAGGTGTCATGCAACGCAGCAGAGCACCCAAAAATGCAGAGCTGCATTGCGTGACAGGGAGAGAGCTTGAGAGCACCATATTCACAGAGGTATGGCACTCACCTCCCTCCTCCTTAGAGCTGATGCTGATTTTAACAGCCGTACACCAGGCACACACCTTAGCACCATAGTGGTAGCGATGTGCCTGAGTCTAGCATACGATACCCTTCCTATACAAAATACTATGCCTAGACATGTATGAAGGCTGTTCCTACTTTGAGTGTGTGCTGTTCAGTGCAGCTCACAAGCAAAGTCAGAACAGCATGGAGAAATTAAAACATTTCTGAGTGTAATACCTGCTTTTCAGTAGTGTTAATTTGTGGAGCTAAACCCTTCCTACTGATGTTTGAGACTAGGGTGTCACTCAACACCCGCTTGATGTAAACTAATGCAAAGCAGTGTTTTGTGCTATTTTGCTTTACTTTTACATGCAAACCAACTCTAATGCCCATTAGCATTGGTTTGTAAGCCCAAAAACAGGTTTAGCTTTATGTTTGCATTGAAAAAGTAAAAGTTGAATCCTTGAGAATCTGGTCATAAATGTCATGGAACAAAATCTAAAATGTAAACCGCTAAAAGCAACAACAAAAATAGTCCAACTGCAAAACACATGTCCTTACCTCTTTTAACGAATAGAAAAAAAAGGCAGTTTGTCACAAAATGAAGGGATAAAATAATAAAATATCGTGGAAGAGTCCCACACATTAATACTAGAAGTGAGAACGTTCTTAGTTTACACCAGTTCATGTCAAAACCTGATAAAGATCAAGTATTTAAGCAATTTCGTTTTCACTAATGCACTGATTACACAAATGTTAGTGTGTTGTGTTTATGTCTGCTATTCATGTACAGAACTGGCAGCTGTTTTGCCAAACTTATGTTAGTTTATATTTCACAAGTACTATGAAGGTGTAGGGTTAGAATAATAATGGAGCTGCGGTGATGATGCTTTCTTTTTACCTGTGGGATGGAGATGTCAGGGATTCCTACACCCTGCTTGTAAGAACATGCCTCTTTTAGTATATTTGCATCCATTGTTCCTATAGCAAGGCTAGCTGTTCAATAGGAAAACATTTGTCATATAGATATATATAGCCTGTATGCTGTATTAAGTTAGCTTGAGCTTTTTAGGAGTTTAAACGCCATTTTACCTCTCTGCTGCTTTTCCACACGACACATAGCACATAGCTTTAACTTTGAGTCTAGTAGCATGTTTTGATTCATGCGAGAATAATATGTTGTTACTCTGATATCAGCCTTGCTTGGCGAGCTGTGTCTGTACAGTGAGTGCAGAAACCTTCAAGGATATCTCAACACAGTGGTTGTGGTGAGCTCTGATCTTTGCACGTTCCTAGACATAACATACATGCAGCTTCAGCCAAGTTCTGGCTTTAGGAGCGTTTTATTTTGCTGTGCACAAGAGCATACAAACGCACTTAATGGTGCTTTGCATGCAGAGAGCTGTTGGAAGATGATGTGATCCCTTACCACTAGGATCTTGAGGTATGGGGCCGTCCTGCTAAAACCCAAAGAGACCTTCTTAGATATAATATAATATACTAGCTAGGGAGAGTAAGAATTAGGTTTTGTTAAACCCTTTTTAGCATAATACCATGCTTTCACCGTTTGTGTTCTATGGACTAGTGACTAGGCTGATTACTTTGTTTCTTATAATATGCTTGCTTGTATTAGCTAAGATACTGCATTTGAGAACACTGCATTAGTGAATAAACATTTCAAATATGCACGTGTCCTCTTTTACTCCTTGTTCTGGATTGAAATGATTGTATAACAAAAGAGTGTTCATGTGATCCACGTTACCTGAGGTGTACTAAGTCCATGTTCTGGTTTGTCTAAGCATTGGGAGTTTGTGATAACCAATGAGACATTGTAGCTAGTCTGGTAGGGGATTTTTGGGTACTAAGGCGAGTTTTGGCACACATTAATTCACTGAGGTTCCAAGCCTCTATGCACAGTTCTGTATGAGCACGGAATCCCTGCGACATGGCGCCCAATCGTTGGTGGTCTTATTGCGTGATACTCAAGTAGTAAATCATTCGGTCCTTAACCCCTTCACTGTTGTTTCTGGTTATCGGTGGTGTCAGACAAACCTACCTGTATTCGTATAGGTCCTTTCAAGCTTGAATCTTTCTAAAACGGTTTCATTGAGTTACTACCCAGTTGTGCTACAAGGTTTCCTTTGTACATTTTTCTTTCTGTGTCACTATGGCTGCGGTGGACATTGCACAACATAGCCGCATTGCGGTGCGCAATCATTTACAGAATTATAATGTCCCCGAAGATGGCTTGGCCGTGATAATGGTGGTGAGTGCAGAGGTGGCTTACCCGTATGAGATTTTTTACTCATGGGTGACCTTCCCAGCTATGAAGGCAGATACGCGTGTGTTCACACGTACACTCCCACGGCTGTGCCGCAGGAATATGCACCGCATAGGGCACGGAGATTCCTATAGATACTTGGCAGCATCGAGTTTGGTTTAATGGCGCCCTACCCCATACTTTATCAGCTCTGAGGTTAGGTCCTTTGTCCATTCCAGGCGCAACTTGGCCTGTTTTGGCTGGATTTACGCCTCATCCTCAGCACGGAGCATGTAACGTGGCTGAGTTAAGACGACTACATGTGGTCGCAATTAGCGTGATTATGTTGTTGGTGCAATACATTACCCGTAATCTCCCAGGCGGGGCCCCGGGTAGTGATGCGCTTCCTGACGAACAGGGCGGAATGACCTCAGTCCCGTTATGGTCAACGCTGTGATGGGCAAGCGCCCCCAAGAAAAGGATGATTTTCCTTTCTGGCTTGCCGAGAAGTTTGACCAGCTGGAAGCAGTATTTCCTAACACGTCTCCTAGTGAAAATCACAGGATTCTGACAATTAGCTTACCGAAAGACTTGACCCCCGAAGTCGGTGACTGTGAGACCTGGGGTAAGACATTTTCGGCGTTCTACATGAGGTGTTACGGCACTCCGTCTATGAATGTCCTGCCGAAGGTCCTTAAACGTGTTCAGGTTTAGCACGGACCAGAGGCAGCGGTTGAATTGGGTATGCGTCTCTGTGGCGCCTTTGATGTGGTTTCCGATCTCGTTCTTGCTAATGTCAAGGAGGGTGGGGTGAACTTTCAGGTTGCCAATGCTTTGCCGGCGATTCCCGATGCCGAAAAACCCCGGCAGTTGGCGAGGATTATTGTGGTGGCTTATAAAACCGTGGGGCGCAATAGTAGGGGTCTCAAGCCTTTTTCTACTAAAGAGAAAAAACAACCCCAAGGGCAGAATTTGGAAACCGACGACCAGCCCAAGACCAAAAAACAAAATTGGCCTAAAAAACAGGGAAAGCAACAACAACAACAGAAACAGGAGTCTTGTCCTGCATCTCCATTGCCTGCGCCCACAGAACGTGTTTATGACTTGCGCGATCGCGCGATGATAAAATCACCTGATCGTTTTCAGGTTTCTGACCAACGCTCTCCTCGTTCTTTTCAGGAGTTATCTGCCTTTTTGACCCGTGGTTGGAGGAGGCAGCAGGGGTCGGGGTGTGCAGCAAGGACGTGACCAGCCCCGCCCAAAAGCCGGTAAAGGCAAGCAGGACAATTCTACACCAAAGAGACCCCAGTTTCAGAAAAAGAAAGTTGCTGCTTTAACAGCACACAGATATGCTACAGATGGTGAGAACCCAGCTTCGGAATCTTACATGGGCTCTGACCTTGCTGGACAGTGCAGCAGAGATTACCATAGTGCGAGAGGCCCTGCGTCCATTACTGAAGGTGACAGCGACTGACCGTTATGTTGTTGTGGAGACAGCTGACACTAGAGTAGCTCCCCTTGACAGACTCTATGAAATTGTCTTATTCATTGAAGGTGACTTTCAACGTACCATAGAGGGGGTATTTTGGGAGAATCTTACGACTACTTATGATATTTTGTTAGCAGAGGCTGCTGACTGGTCCCCGCCTTTTGTACTCGCGGCTCCGAGAGGGGAAGAGGTAATCCTCCCTAGTTTCGCGCAAACGGTCTCGAAGGAGCATGCGCTGAATTTTGCAGAAGAGTGGGCTAAGGCCCTTGCGCCTGCTCTGTAACATATGCACTGTGGATGGGATACATTTTCCCCACACCACAAAATTCCTTTGCGGTGTATGCCTCAGCCTCAACCTCAATATTAAGTATGGGTGAATTTTGCGAATTCGCGATCTGCGAATTTGCGGATTTGCGAGTTCGCAATCAACCAAATTCGCGAGTTCGTGCGAATTTGCGAATTTTTTATTTTTGCGTGTTTGTGGGTGTTCGCTGGGAGCTTTGCGTGTTCGCGGGGCACTTTGCGTGTTCGCGTTTTTTTTTTGCCTGGTTCATCACTGCCACCCTCTCGTTTTTTATGCCCTTCTGCCCTCTGTACCACTTGTTTTTGTGCCTTTCTGCCCTCTGCCCCACTCTTGTTTGTGCTCTTTTGCCCTCTGCCCCACTGGTTTCTGTGCCCTTCTGCCTAACTCAAGCCCTCTGTCCCACTTTGTGCCCTTCTGCCCTCAGCCATAAGTCAGCTTCAACAGGAAGCGCTAATAGATAAGGTAAAGCAGGTGCTCGAGTTGAAGGTCAAATTAAGTTACACATTCATTAATCACCCCAAGTTTGGGGTGATTAATGATTGTGTAACTGAATTTGAGCTTCAACTCTAGCACCTGCTTTACTTTATCTATTAGTGCTTCCTGTTGAAGCTGACTTTAGTAACTATTTTAGAGGCTCTGGCAGCTTGCCAGCGCCATCCTAAAATAGTTACAAAAAAGTCAGCTTGAACTTTTGACCCAATCCGTTCCGCTTGCGGATTTTGCGGGAAATTCGCAAATCTCACGGATTGTGAATTTACCGAAAATCCGCAAAATCCGCGAGCGGAACAGATTTTCCGCCCATGCTTACTCAATATCCCATAAAGCGCGAAGCGAAACCTTCCGTTGCGGAAATCCTTGAACAATTGGAATATCAAGGTGTGATTGAAACTTGTGTGTCACCAATGAATAACCCTCTTTTTACTGTGACCAAGCCTGACGGTTCATATCGTTTGGAATTAGATTACCGGCATTTAAACTCGCATTGCTGTACCTGTGCAGTACAGAATACTCATAGCTCTGCTTTAGTGGATAGTCTCGTGCTTGATATTTCCAACGGTTTTTATGCCCACCATTTGGATGGTCTGAGTTCCCAATGGACCTCCTTTACATGCAGCGGTGTCCAAAAACATTTCAAACGTTTACCGATGGGCTACAAATAGTCCTGGAGTGTTTGCTGCCCTCATAGTCTCTCTCTTAGAGAGAGTTGACCCAGATGCTTGTTAATATGTGGATGACATTTATCTCACGGATGATGAACTGTGAGAGCATCTGTGTCGAGTTGACCGCTTAATTAGTAGCTTTGCGGACTTCGGTTACAAATTCAACTTTGCAAAATCGCACATTGCAGAGTACACAGTGTGGTTCCTGGGCTATGAGCTCAACAATGAAGGTTGAGGATTAGCTCCTCACTTCTTGGAGAAATGCGCACAATTGCGCGCTCCGACAACTCTCAAAAAATTACAGTCTTTGCTGGGATTTTTAAATTTCGGGAGGACATACATACCTGAATATGCCCAGCGTATCAAGCCCTTGTATGCTTTGATACAACCAAATATTACAAAATCAAACTGGCTGCCTGAGCACTCGGCTATACTGCAATCTTTGCAAGCTGATCTGCTCGCTTCTAAATACTTATTGACTCGTGAAAATCACACCAACCTGGTGATAAGAAACATCCCTGGGACGGTGGGTTTCACATACCTTGCTTTTAACGAAGGATTTACAGTACCTATTGCTTACAAGTCACACTTGTACACTTCAGCTGAAATGCGATTTTCCACTGTGGAGAAAGTTTTGACAGCTGTACAGATGGCGATTCTGAAGGAACGTGCTCTGTCACAGGGAAAACGCATGTTGGTGGTTACCCCGTGTCCTGCTTTGGAGGCAGTTGCGAAAGCCAGTGTACCTAATTCTAAAGCTTTGCACCCTCGGTGGATACAATGGGCAGCATCATTGACATCTCCGGATATCACGTTCATTTTGATGGCTCCTTACGGTCACAGGAGTTTTTGATATATGAGTTTGTTCATCCTGCACCTTTGGCTACGGGGCCTTTGGAGGATTTCCATGCATCATGTACACCGATGGTTCGGCGCAGGTTGCACATGGTTCTAAACACGCCTACGTTTCCGCATGCACCATTGTGGTAGGTGCCATGGTGAACGATGAGGTCAAGTCCAGAGTCGTGCACACGCAGACTCTAGGTGCCTGCACCGCACAATTGGCAGAGCTTCGTGCTCTGATGCTTGCATTGGAATACGCTGATCCTAGTGTGACAACACTTATCGTAAGTGATTCTTACTTATGTGTCCAGTATTACAATGAGAACTTGTTCTTTTGGATTCAGAATAATTTTCGTGATTCCAAGGGCAGCACAATAAAACATAAAATGATCTGGGTCCGAGTGGCTGAGCTTAAAGAGCAGTTGCCACTCGTGTTTGTAATTCGTACTCTCGGTCACCAGCGCGTGGGAGCCACTCTGTTGGCAACTCGCTTGCTGATGAAGCAGCAAAATCAGCAGTATCAACATATTTAGTTGCAGCAGTTACACGGTCCAAAAGTAAGATTGATGATGATATTTTGGCAGCTGTTGCTGCCACTGAGAAGGGAAGTAAACATCCACAGGGGTTCCCTTTGAAGTACTCATACCACTTAAGTCCCGATAAGGTTACTTATGTGAAAATTCCTGAAGTTGGGGAGAGATTGATTCCTAACTTGGACTGCAGAAATGCACTGATCACAGCGGCCCATGAAGGTGTTGGTTGTGCGCATGCGGGCGTTTCAGCCACTGTGTCTCAATTACAACAACGTTTTTGGTGGCAGGGACTGTACAAACAGTTCTTCAATGAGACATTTGCCAGCAGATTAAGCCTTCAACTGCTACGCGTCCGCCCCAAACACAGTTGTTCATTTCTAATAAACCATTAGGTTGTGTTTATTTAGATCACTGCTGTCCTTTTTCTTCTGATACTGCGTATAAGTACATCTTAGTAGCAGTTGATTCATGCACATGCTTTGTATGGGTCTGGCCTCATCACAGCGCTGATTGACGGACTGTCATCAGGGATTTGCTTGTCTTTGTAAGGATTTTTGCCTGTGGAACCTTCCATTCGGATCAGGGTCCTGCTTTCACCTCTAAGGCATATAGGGATGCCATGGCTTCGATGGGGGTCCAAGTCAAGTTTTCGTCTCCATACCGACCTGAGGGTAATAGTGTTGTGGAACGAATGAACCGTGACTTAAAGCAATCACTGACAGCTCGAGTTATAGGCACTGGCAGAAACTGGCTGGCCCATCTCAATGGCGTGCAGCGTGCTCTAAATAATCTCCCTAGAAGGTCTCTGGGTGGGCGGACCCCATACGAAATGCTCTTTGGTATCAAGATGTATGTCCCGGACCTTGACCGTCTAGACACGGTTGGTTCGGCTGCCTCCTTTGACGTAGATGAACATTACAATGTTTTACAGACTCTACAAGAGACAAGAAACAGTCTTGCAAAGGAACATTTGCCCTCCACTTCGGATGATGTGTTGCAGATCCCGGTAGTTGGCTGGCTACCCCAAGTTGGAGAACTGGTTCGGGAGAATATCAATAACAAGAAGGAATTTGGTCCCTCATACCGTGCTCAAGTTCCCATGCTTGGTGTGAAGGACACAAGAACAGTCATTTTACCTCCACTTCCAGGTCATAAAGAGAACAGGTATATCTCCATTGACAATGTCAAAATACACAGAGTGGCCGATTCTTCTTAGCATGACACCGGCAGTCTCATGTCCTTCGATGGTGAGAAATTCTGTTTTTACCACTGCTTGGGATCATGCCCCGGAGGGGGCCCTTGAGATGCCTGCAGTTTCAAGTCCTTTATTGAGTGCTTTGCCTGGTACTCACCTTGATGGTACAGACTACACCTACCCAACTGAATTATCGATGCCTGATTTGCAAACTCGTTTAGCCACAGAATCCAGATTTTCTTTTGACACTATTTCACAAACTTCAGGGAAGCCCACAAGGCTTAGGGCCTATGCGACTTTGTTTAAAAAACATTTCTTGATTCCCCCTTGGACTTACATTTGGTTGGGGCTATTTTCGCTTTACCTTTTTATGTCAACTGGTTTTGTGTTTTATTTTTTCTGATTCATCAATAGACATTATGTCGAGGAGAGAACATGCATTAGACACCTAAATGGAACATTGGCTCCCCACTCCTCATCACATTCTGCCCACAGATTGAAGAGAGACTTGGCTTTTGTTAACATCACCGCATAGCCTGTCCTGGATGGAATAGTCTGGGATGCTGTTAAATTTCAAATCCATGGCCCGACTGAAGTTATTAATGTTCCTAATGTGCTTGAAGTTAATATGGGGGATGTGGTTAAACAAAACATATGTTCTGATGATTGGGATGTTCAGGCCATAGAGGCTTTGTTTGCTGATTTGAAATATTATGCTGCCTTTGATGCTGAAGATTTATATTTAGAATCTGCTAATTATGGGGATTTGTTTTGCTTCCAATATTTTGGCAATCACTACCTACATAAAACTAATTCCAGGAGGAGTACTGTAAATTATACACAGTGGGAGCATTGCCCACCTCCTTTAAAAGGCAGCTCTAATACATTTTTGAAAAAGTACACTTATTTTGCTGACTTTATTCATTCCAATCCCCCTTCATTTTATTTTACAATTCACAGATAAATCCATGTCCAAAGTTAGACTTACCGATATTAAGTTATTGTATTCGAAGTCCTTTCTAGACCAGCTAGCTGTTGGTGGCTACGAGTTGTGGAAGGAAACCATCGGCCTTAAATCAGTTTGGGGTTCTAAAAGTTGGCAGGTACAAGGCACTGAGGCTTTGCACTGTGCATGTCTCATCCCAAATCATTTGTTGTTTTTGAATTCTACCATCTCACAGACAACATGCTTTGGATTGGCTACTTCTAAAAAATGTAATGCTCCTTCCTTCCCTGATTTGGATGAATATTCGGGTTGGGAAAATTCAACAACATTTTTGATTAGAGAGTTGCAAACCTTATTGCTAAATTCATCCTTTAACATATCCAGTTTGGATCCCAAGCGTTGGTTGATGTGGCACAGAAGTGCAGATTCGTGCCAACATCATTTTTTGGGTCTGGCTGAGGGTTTTAGACAGGTCAGAGTAGATCTCGTTTTGAGAGTGACCATTCTGTAACCACTAATTCAGTAGGCAAATTGTGTCAGAATTGTCTCAAACACTCTACATTGGCGTCAGTCAAACTGCATTTGTCTAAACTACTGACGAGGTTGATTTGAATGATTTCATAAAAGGCCCGGCTAGAGGTAGATCTAAAATAGGGATCTATGCCGTTTATAATGAACTCTGGAAAACATCACAGATTGAAGCGGCTACCCGCCTTAGGGCTATTGATCAAGCTAATTTGGAAAAAGTGCTTGCAGTAGTGGATAACAGCATTAACACCCTTTCCACCCGCATTTACATGTTGGATAATATTGTGTCATCTGTTGTTGAAATTGTACAGGATGAAGTGTCTGTTTTGTACCATGGTCAAAATCAATTGTGTTCTATTATGCAGTTTGCATAGACCCTGCAGACACCGAAAAACGGAAAAGTGCCTTGGAATTACATTAATGTCTCATCTCTATTTGCCCCTTTTAATTTGACTGAAAAACAATGTTTCCTTTTAATGAGAGATGCTTCTTTTTCCATGTTACACATTGAACGCTTGGAGTCTTTACCCTTTTCAGTGGCAGAGGCCACTGATGCTACGTGGCTTATCCACGGGTTAATAACTTTACCATTGCGCTTTTCCAGTTTACAAATTGCATGAAATATTTTGCCATTGGTAGGTACGAGCCTCCAGGTAGCTCCTATTTGCATGAAGCCTGGTCACTCCCTTTCACTTACAGATGCCTTAGGGACGTAAAGGAAGTTTATCTGAAAGGGGAGGAGTGCACGGAAACACCAGATCACTCATTAATGTGAAGACACATACAATTGCATGGCTCTTGTAATCAGGAACGGCCTAATTTAGCATGTGTTTTAAAAGGTACACCAGTACCCGCGATTGTCCCTACGTTTACTTTATTAGCGAACTGTAGTTATTTGCTTTTAAATAATGAAGATTGCTGTGGGTTATTGAAAGGCATAGCTTATGTTGTAACAGTCAGTGAGCTTGTGGTTTGCTGTAAAAACGTGTTGTATCCACCCACGCATGGGAATTTGGATGTTTTCATCTGGCAGAGGATGCTGACCTTGAAGGCAGAATTCAATAAGATGAGCAGAATAAGAGCCTTATTGTCAGAAAAAGAAGTTGCTCTGACATCTGCTCGTAAAACATTTGTCCTTCATGTAGCTAACACCAGCACAGAAGTGCATGCTTTATTAAATACTTACCTTCCTTTACATTTTGGTGAGCTGGTTCATACAATCTTTAACGCGTCCTCCACTTTGGGGCTGGCTACTTTTTTTAAAGTAGTGAGCAGTGGTCTAGTAACTTCTTTCCAAAAGATTTTTGAAGTCATTCCTGCTTTCTTCCATTCGATCTTTTCCAGCCTATTTGGTGGATTTCCCGTTTTAATAGCGCTGGCTGCTGGCTTTTTGTTGCTATTTTGTTTTATTCAAAGTGGATGCCTGTCCTGTGTTCGCAGACGAGCAGTCGCAGTTAGCGCTGTTTCTCAACAGGATGCTTAAATATTATGGTGCACTGCCACTCGCCACCTTGAGTGCAGCATATGGATTATTGTTTCGATTTTCCAATTTCACCTGTGTCCAGCCTGTCTTTCATTGCCTGAGCTGCGATTTTTACTGGGCCCTGGATTCGTGTCTCTGCAATTTGGTGTCTCCTGAAGTGGATTTTAATCATCTCATGAGTCCCTTAGTTACTCATTAATTGCTTTGTTCTGACGGAGGGATTATGGCCTTTGCAGCGATGCATGGAGTACTGGGTCGTTGGAATATATTTGCAGCGGCGCATGATTTCTTGGCACACAGCTTCATTGAAAACCCACCGAGTTGTCCTCTGATGGTACTAGAGGCTCCGGTAATTGAAGAGCATGTATGTTCTTTCTCACTATTGAATTGGATGGCTGAGTTGTTTTCGGATGATAACCGTTACTTCCTTTTGGAAGGTGTTGCTGCTTATTTTGCATACTCAGTTTTAGGCTGACTCCTATTGAGGCCTTTGATTACATGTTTTTTTTTCACTCTCTCAAACAATTTTTTTTTCTCGAAAATATGATGGACAATTTTTTTATATCAGACCTATTGGCTTTAATAACAGTGTACATTACATTTTCATGCTGGTGAGATTTTGATTTTTTGGGCGGACTAAATTATTTTTCCTCACCTACTCGAATTTGAACTGAATACTTTATTGAAATCTGCTTTTAACATTGAGTCCCTTATCTTCCTTGTCTTATCTTATCTCATCCGTGCTCGGATCAAGGGAGGGTGTCATATAGATATATATAGCCTGTATGCTGTGTTAAGTTAGCATGAGCTTTTTAGGAGTTTAAACGCCATTTTACCTATCTGCTGCTTTAACTTTGAGTCTAGTAGAATGTTTTGATTCATGCAAGAATAATATGTTGTTACTCTGATATCAGCCTTGCTGTGTCTGTACAGTGAGAGCTGGTGGAAGATGATGTGATCCCTTACCACTAGGATCTTGAGGTATGGGGCCGTCCTGCTAAAACCCAAAGAGACCGTCTTATATATATTATAATATACTAGCTAGGGAGGGTGAGAATTAGGTTTTGTTAAACCCTATTCATTTTAGCATAATACCATGCTTTCACCGTTTGTGTTCTATGGACTAGTGACTATGCTGATTACTTTGTTTCTTATAATATGTTTGCTTGTATTAGCTAAGATACTGCATTTGAGAACACTCCATTAGTGAATAAACATTTCAAATATGCATGTGTCCTCTTTTACTCCTTGTTCTGTCTTGAAATGATTGTATAACAAAAGAGTGTTCATGTATACCACGTTACCTGAGGTGTACTAAGTCCATGTTCTGGTTTGTCTAAGCATTGGGAGTTTGTGATAACCAATGAGACACTGTAGCTAGTCTGGTAGGGGATTTTTGGGTACTAAGGTGAGTTTTGGCACACCTTAATTCACTGAGGTTCCAAGCCTCTATGCACAATTCTGTATGAGCACGGAATCCCTGCGACACATTCAGATGCAATATTACTTTTAATACTGCTATCTCCATGCAGGAAAGCACTATAAATTCCATTCTTCAACTCTGTGTAATATTTATTAAAAGCCCAAGTTACTGGTGAATTTATATTATGAATAAATAAGAAGCAAATACAACTTTTAGAGAGTTAATGTTTCCCTGCCTAAAGTATCGAGTCTTAACTGCATTCAGCTACATCCCCCTGAGTGCTCACATCCTGAGTGAGGTGTGAAAACTGTTCCCAGAGGAGGAGGCAGAAGCCTGTATGTGGGGAGGTGTTACTGTTCCTCTGGAAAGATGACCATAGATGAACTTCAAAGTGGCCTCTCTTGTCACATGCAAATTATAGTTGACACCTTGACAGTGCATTTCTTTATTTCAACAGCCAAGACTGGTTTAAGTTGACTACAGAGGATAGGTTGTCCATTTCCCTGGACACACCTCTTAATCAATCAATCAGGTTTTATAGAGCGCTGCTGATCACCGAGAGGGTATCCAGGTCATGGTGGGGGATTTCTCTTGCTGGGTGCCGTCAGTCGAACTGCCAGTTATTTCTGAAATCTTGCAATGTGAGGGGGGTCCTGAGGTGGAGAATGAGGTTGTTTCAAGTCTTGTTGGCCAGGTTGGAGAAGAAGCGGCCTGATCCTGCTTCGGCAGAACTGAGGTGTGTGAGTGAGGGTGAAGGAGGCGGATCAAGGCTGTCTAGTGTGTTGGTGGAAGTTTAGTCTGGGTTTGAGCTGGGCTGGTCCCGCGTTGTGCAGGGCCTTGTAGGTGTGTGTGTCAACATTTTGAAGTGACATTTCTTGTGTATGGGGAGCAAGTGGAAGAATCCAAGGGGATTATCCCTCTGGGATGAGCACATTGGCTCTGTACAAGGGGAGAAGAATTTTGCCAATGTGAATTTAGGCAGACAGGTTCACTATATGATTGTTGCTGTAGGGTATACAGGGATTGCTGATAA
Organism: Lissotriton vulgaris; assembly: GCF_964263255.1. NCBI lineage: Eukaryota > Metazoa > Chordata > Amphibia > Caudata > Salamandridae > Lissotriton > Lissotriton vulgaris. The sequence goes on from NC_141698.1 coordinate 1,152,236,646, forward strand.
AGTGGTTATCGTTCGGAACGTTTACCTATTAGTAAGGGTAGAGCCAGGAATAACCTCAACCACAGGCTAATGTGATGAATTAATGTTGCACATCTGGGCATCCTCTTTAAAACACTCTTGGGCATATTATCGAAGAATGACGTTTTGGTGTTAACATGGGCTTCTATTGGAATTCTCAAGGGCATATTATCAAGCCCATTATCGCTGCTTTAGCGGCAGTTTCCTACCGCTAAAGCAGCGATAATTATAACGTTGTTCCTTGATAATATGCCCCTCTGTACCTGTGGAAGAACAGAAGAAGGTGTGCACCTGCTGTTTGAGACCTATAAGGAGGCATTAATGGTCTGACCCTGCTCCCACTTGAACCCAGGAGAAAGAAGGGACTTCAATGGTCAGTTGGCTGACCTCATGTTAAGCTACTGGGACATAACAACTGTAGTAAGCCCTTTTCCTGAAGATTCTAGAGGGCCATTTCCAACTGGACCTGTCCTGCACCCTGATGGTGGTTTCTGCTAGAGTGAGTCTTGACTCCCAAGTGTTGTTCCTGTGGTCCTGGTAACCATGTATGCCTCAAAATGTACTCCTAACATCCTGAAAAACCTGGGGTGTAGAAATAATTTGGTTACAAAAACCTTCCAATGTCTAGGACATTTGTGGCAAGTCAGTCTGAAGAAGGTGGATTGCAGCTGGGCTGAAGATTCAGATTTCTCCCTCTCTGCGCTTTTACTCTACAGCAAATCAGTTTTAGTGGAATCTTGTAGAAAAGGTATTCAGTCTTGTGAAGCCCTCTTTAGCTCCAGCTTGCATACTTGCTCCACTGGAGGACTCGATGCTCCAAATAAGTAACTAATTCTAGGCAAAGATGCCAAAAGTATCCGGCCAGTGAGAGAATGATCCTGGGCATGAATTAATAAATTTCCTTCTTGGAACTTTTCCCGCCTAAACCATTAGCTTCACCAGGACCTCGTCTAATGCCTATCCAATGTGGAGCCCTTCTCAGATACGGGCTGCTGCATTGCCATACTGAATAACTTTGACTTACATTTTGCAGACTAAGGAGTTGATTTAGATGTTGGCAGAAAGGATACTTCGTTGCAAAAATGATGAAGTACCCTTTCTGATAAACTGCCGGGTGACTGCATCATTTAGAGCTGGGTGGAACTCCAATCTCTGCCAGGTTCATAGATCTCCTACAACCTGACAGAGTAAGAGCCATGGAAAGTTTGGCCATGTGCTCATCTGATGTATTTAGATTGGGCAAATACATTGCAGGTTTTACCTGCCCCTAACCATCATGAAAAATGGGCCAGTAAGGGAATATGCATCCTTTTAAATCACCCCCATGGCATGCATGGGGGAATACTCCCATGGCAAAGGGATCATTCTTTCTTTATATTCTTTAAAGAAAATACAGTTTTAGATAAAGTTGTAGGTTTGATATATGGCTCTGGCATGTTTAAGGAGCTTTCCGTCAAACTTACATTGCATTTCAAGGAGCCACCATGACAGAGGTTACTAGACATGCAATAGTTGTCCCCAGGAGCTGCAGACATCTCTAAATATGGTGGGAGGAGTACTCCATGACAGGATCAAAGTGCATGCCATGGTGACAGGAACTTCTCCGTCCGCCAAAATATTAGTCAGCCTCTAAGTCTGAAGGTAAAACCTCTGGCTGGGTTGAACCCGGTTAGTGTATCTGACCTGCTGTCAATCACAGTTAGACTCCAATCGCACCTAGGTCCTTGACTACCATGCCCAGTTGACTGTAGTGTGCTCTTGATGATTCTTGGTGCTACTTTTATTTAAAACTTTAAAAATCTCATCTCCATTTTCCCTTCCTAGATTTTATGTATTTTGGTGTAATTTTGTTAAATAAATTATTCTATATTTTTCCAAATTGGAATTGGTTTTTTATTGTGCTGTGTAATGATCATTTTTGTACTTTCAAATGCTTCTTACATTTTCTTAGGTTTAGCCTGTCTCATCCATGCCACCAGGGGTTGAGTTTAAATGACTGAAACCTACACTGGACCTAACAAGATAGTGACATTATCATCATCATCATCAAAACTTTATTGCGGCCATTACAGCCATAAAAGCACATATAAATTTACACACATTAAAAATTTGAATCAAACAGGGAATCCTAAGCATCAAATACACTAAATACGCATTGGGAAGTGGTGATAGAAAAAGAAGCCAACATTGTGGGAATTTGAAATTTTAAGAAAAGGTTAAAAATATAAATTAAACTCCAAAAATAATGTTAAAATAAATAATTCATATTCATATTTATAAACACCCAGGATCATTATAGCAACAATTTAACAGGTAATGTTGTTTACCCCTGGCTTATCAACAATTACCTATGCGTAGTAGTTACAAAATACATATCGCAAGGTGACAAATACAATCTGGTATTACATACAATCCTAAAAACTACTTTACTAAATACCTCCGTTTACACCATATAGCATAGAGAAATTTTGAGATTGCAACTACATAAATCGGGTTAGTGTCTGATTTTAGGATCCTATGAAATTCTATATAGTTCCTAATACCCAGATTTCTGCATAGTTGAATAACCTACTTGCATCTCGCCTGCCTATAGACCTGGCAGAAGAACAGCACATGAAATACTGTCTCTTCCTACACCTAGCACCCAGGGCAAAGGCAAGTGGTGGCTCCTATCCATGTATTCATTATCGCATAAAGCGGGAGTGTTTCATCTGTCGTAATTTGACGGTGATCGGGTTAGCCTTTAGCTTTGCTACACGTATTTCCCTTATATTGACTATGGTTGTCGGAAGCCATTTTGTATGTATTGGCGGCCATTTTAGGTGAATGTGTTGCCTCGTGGTCAGCATGCCCTTTTGTCCTTCCTCCGTACCACTGACCACTTGAGTTTGCCCAGCAACAGGCTATTTTTAGTATTGGTCAAGCTCACACATGCGCAGTTTAGATTGAACAGTCATCACTTAGGAATGTTTCGCCAAACTGACCAGTGGTGTTATAGCTCCTCCCATGAGTTGGCTGTGTTCCAAAAATGACCATATATGTACCTAAAACTCTGTAATTGTATTCCTCCTACATTTTTATTACTGTAAACTGTATAAAAGAAGGACTTGCACCGATGTTCGGTGTGATACTTCTTGCATTACCGAAGGGTGCTGTAGGAATGTACCACCACCCCATGGGTCTTAATAAACTTGTCTTTTGCATTTTCTAGTTTCCGTGCCAACATCTGTTATGGTGTAGAGGGTATTCTACAGAGTATGTAGGCCTGGAGAACCCAATACCACAAATTGGCGACCACGAAGGGACTCATCGGCGACTCGGATGCCCGAAGGAGAGGTCGTGACTAAGGATTGGAAACTCGCATGGACGCGTACGCTGCCACTGAGTGACCCGAGTCTTGGCACCCACAGTGTTTTCTTCCTTTCCTTCTGATCTGACCTTCCAGGTGGTGCCGGTCCTCGACTGAGATCCTGTTCGTTCGAGTTGTCGTACAGTGCCGGTTTGGCTGATTTGATCAAAGACCTTGGCAGTTGGAACCTGGATATCTGAGAATTTGGTAAGCTTGTGATTGGTAAGATAGTCTACGGACACTTACTGTGGCTCTTTGAATATGTTTTGAGTTAGCTAACATTTGATTCTATGATTTGAACTATATGTGCAGTGCACTTCACATAGGCGGGCATGTAGAGATATTTCTCTAAATTTGTTTGTGTTTGAACGGCACATTTGTGTGGAGTATATTAAGTGCCATTTTTGTGGTATCACGTTTTCCGTGATACTTTTTGAACATGCCTGTTTTAAGCACACTTCGAGGAATGTGCTGTCTTGTCAATGGTACCACTTATCGATTAAATGAATCACAGCCGGCTCCCCCAGAGGGGACTCCCAATCGGGAGATGTATGTGAAATTCGGCCTTCCCCCTATATTATACAGTAAATTATGGAATAAGTACACCAGATCTGATCCTGAGTTGCAATAGCCACTACATGGGTCGTTTGATTTGTGAAAGGTTCAGTTTGTGGAGCAATGTTTGTTTCAGCGCAGGTCTAGACAAGATATGTTTGATTGTGTACGAATGTGGGAGAAAGCAGTGCGTGAACGAATGAAGCGTGAAATAGCCTTGGCGGAAAAAGAGCAGCGTAAGGCTGCTCGAGATAAGGCTTTACAGCTGGAGGAGAAGGAATTGCAGGAGAAGAAAGAGAGGGAGGCACAGGAACGTAATTTGCAAACAAGTCAATTTCCTATTCGGCGTCCGCTTTATCCTGTCCTTACTAATGAAGTTGATGATTTTTCATTATTAGATCGGTGCCCGCCTCCGTACGTTTTGCCTACGGCCCCAGATGAGGACTCGGACGGAGATGGTCAAGGGAGTAAGAGTATGAGGTTAAGTGCTAGTGTAACTGCGGAGTTGCGCAGTTTTTCTCGCAAGCTTAATTTGAACAAAATAACTATGTCAGAGATTCGGGATGAGATGAGTAAGTGGTCGGAGCGAGAACGGTTGTATTTTTTAAACACTTTTGGAGATGAAGTTTAAGAACGGTTTAGGAAACATTTGCCTGATTTAGAGCCTAAGTATATATCAGTTAGGAATGTCTGACAAAATATCGAAATCAAAAATATCGAAATACAAAAATATCGGAACAAAAATATTGAAGTCAAAAATATAGGAATCCTATCCCTAACAAGGTAAGTACAAAAATATCGAAAAATTAATATTGTAGTACAAAAATATCGAAATTAAAAATATCGTTTTTTTAAATGTATTAATAATAATGTAAAAATAATTATAAAATACATATAATGTTACAAATATTAAATACAAATATTAAAACATAATTAAAAAATTAAAACTAATACATTAAAAATAAATTAAAAACTTAATAATTTAATGTAATTTTATATTTTTTAATTTAATTTAATTGATTTAATTTACATTTATTTTATTTTTACCCTGTACGACTGTACCCCAAAAACCCAAAACTGACCCTGTACCCTAAAAATACCCCTTTACCCAAAAACCCAAAACTGACCCTGAACCCTAAAAATATCCCTGTACCCCAAAAACCCAAAACTGACCCTAAACCCTAAAAATACCCCTTTAACCAAAAACTGAAAACTAACCCTGAACCCTAAAAATACCCCTTTACCCAAAAACTGAAAACTGACCCTAAACCCTAAAAATACCCCTTTACCCAAAAACTGAAAACTGACCCTGAACCCTAAAAATACCCCTTTACCCAAAAACTGAAAACTGACCCTAAACCCTAAAAATACCCCTTTACCCAAAAACTGAAAACTGACCCTGAACCCTAAAAATACCCCTTTACCCATGAACTGAAAACTGACCCTGAACTCTAAAAATACCCCTTTACCCAAAACCTGCAAACTGACCCTGAACCCTAAAAATACCCCTGTACCCATGAACTGAAAACTGACCCTGAACCCTAAAAATACCCCTGTACCCAAAATTAATTAATATTATTTAATTACCAATTAATTATTAATTAACAATAACAATAAAGTAAATATATTAGCACATTTGCTGTAATTAATTTAATTTAATACTTAATATTATTTTGCCCAATTAATTAATTAAGAATAACAATAAATTATATATAAAGAAATTACTATAATTAATGTAATAAAATAATTAATAATAATTAATTACCAACTAATATGTAAAAAATTATAATAATTAATTAACTAATTAATAGAAATTAATTACCAATTAATTATTAATTAAAATATGTACAAACATATATCAATTAATTAATTATTATTAATTAATTACTTCCCACCCTATTCCCCTATAAACCCATAACCCGCTACAGAACATATTTATCAATTACTCAATTAATTAAAAATAATTAAAAATTAATTCTCAATTAATTAATTAATAATTCCTACTAATTATTAATTAATTTAACATAATTAAATTACTTCCCACCCTATTCCCCTATAAACCCACAACCCGCTACAGTAGTAAAAGACAATATTTAATTAAATTACATTAAAAATAAATAATAAAACATAATAAATACAATATAATATACACTAAATGTATTTAAAAATTGATATTAGTAACATCAAAGTTATTAATTTCGATATTGTTAACATCGATATTTACAACTTCGATATTACTGATATCATACCAATATCGATATTTAGACTGTCGATATTACTTACCTTCGATATTTTTGTATATCGATATTTAAACTTCGATATTTTGGTATATCGATATTTAAAACTCGATATTTTGTCTGTGTACCATCAGTTCATCGTGAGAATATGAGTAAAGGTTTATTTGTTATTGCAGATGCGGATGAATTTTTCCGACGGTTGGTCCAGCTACGGGACGAGGCGTCCAGATTGCGGGAAGCACGAAAAGCATCAGACGTGCCTGCGCCGGGGTCGACGGAGCAATCCAAAGAGTGTTCTATCTTTGGAGCAGATAAGCGTTCTACAGTTCATGTTATGCCTATGCGTGAAGCCGCACCTTTGTATGTCCCCCCCAAAGGGCAAGGTACAAGTGATGATAAATTGTCCGGGGATGCAAAGGGTTATTTTGTATATAATTGGGTGTATACACCTTGGAATAGAGCAGATGTTATGGCATTGAAAAATGCCTTACCTGATCCTCGTAAAAATCCGGCAGCTTTCTATGAAGGAGTGGAAGGGGCTATTTCTTCGTGTGTTATGACACTAGTTGATATCAATCTTCTCTTTGGGTTAATATTGCCCCCTGATATGTGGAGAGCGATTCGTAAGTTTGATGACCAAGCGATTTTGGGAGCGGATTGGAAAGTTTTAGCCCAAGCTGATTTAGACAGGGAGCCTGCATGTAAGCCTTGCCAATTAATTCTAGATCTCCCAACAGCTATTCTGAATAAATTAAAAACGCTTGTTCCCCCTAAAAGGATTGATTGGACTATGTTAGCCTCTTGCAAACAGAAACAGGATGAGTCGGTGTCTGACTTCTTCTCACGTTTCGAAGAAGCGTTTCATGATTACAGTGGGCAATTATTAACGGATGACACGGGTAGGCATTTGTTTGTGGATAAGTATGTGGCTAATCTCCTGCCGAAGATTGCAAAACGTTTGAAAACTAGTGAAAGTTCCTGGACCACGGCGACCCCTGCATCCTTGTTGACTATGGCTCAGTATTATGAGCGACAGGAATTAGAGGCCAAATAAAGTACTGATAAGAAAGTGAAGGAGTTAAAGATGAAGGTGATGTTGGCTCAGGTTTGTGGAACGCAGCCAAGAGGGAATGATAGAGGCAGGCGAGGAGGGTATGGTACATCTTCTGGTCGTACCGACATTGCTGAGGATCAATGTGCATACTGTAAAGAGTTTGGACATTGGGCTTCAGATTGTCCGGTGATTCGTGAACAACGTAATCAGCGTGGTCGAGGAAGTGGAAGGACACGGAATAGTTATTCGGGAGCGAGAGGTGGAGCAAGTGATCGCGGTAGGTTTGAGGCGAGGGGCCGTGGTCAGGATGATCATAATACTTTTGATCGACGGAATCAGTACCAGATATCGGAGGGTGAGAATGCAGAGTCTCAGGACTATGTACATGCATAGGATTGCATAGGATGGGGTGTGGAATCGGTTTAAGTGCCAGTAGATCAAAGAGGTCCATATGTATCAGCGGGCGTTTTGGGTTCTACTGATCAGTTTTTGGTTGATACAGAAGCTACTCATAGTGCTCTGTCTAAAAACTTGGTTCCAAGGGCTCCCCTGTCTGGCGAAATGATTACATCCATAGGGTTTGATGGAACACCCTCTCTTAGCCCATTGTCACAACCTCTTACGTTTTACATTGACAGATTCTTTGGCCCGTGCCCATTTTTATTGTCGCCGAATACCCCAGACAATATTATGGGCATAGATTTGCTTAAATATTTCTGAGCAACAATACACTGCGCTCTTGAAGGAGTGCGGGTTATTTTGAATGACAATTATCCGGATCTAGGAAGACTATGTACTATGCAAGAAATTGAAGCGTTAGCCTCTCTCCCACACACGTTATGGGCTACATCGGACACGGATGTGGGACAGATGCTCATTCCACCTATTCGAATAACTGTTAAGGAGGGTGTGTCTCTGCCACGCGTACCACAATACAAAATCTCTAGGGAAGGTGAAATTGCCTTGACTCACATTATTCAGGATTTGATTATTGCAGGAGTAGTGGAAGAAGTTCCCTACAATGTCTGTAACAGCCCGATTCTTCCGATCTTAAAGAAAGATACTGATGACAAAGTCTATCGATTTATTATTGATTTGAGGGAAATTAACAAAATTGTAGTGCCCCAGTACCCGGTGGTGTCTGATATCACCACCTTGCTTACTTTGATTCCACCCACTGCTACCACATTTTCTGTAATAGATCTTAAGAACGCCTTCTTTTCCATTCCCATCCATCCCGATAGCAGATATCTATTTGGCTTCACATTAAATAATAAATCGTGTAGATTTTGTCGAGTTCCTCAAGGCTATACAGAAAGCCCTAGCGTCTATAGCCAGGCTTTAAAAAGACAGCTTGATTCTTTTGATTTGCAGTCCGGAGTAGCTCTCATCCAGTATGTCGATGATATTTTACTTGCTGCACACACTTATACAGGAGGAGAGTACTCTTGCTTTGCTTTCTTTCCTTGCTCAGAATAATCACAAAGTGTCTAGGAAAAAACTACAATACTGTAGACCAAAGGTGACCTACCTCGTCATCTTTTGTCTAAGGAGGGACGTGCATTAACATCTGATCAAATTCAAGCAATTTTGGATACACCAATCCCCCGTACTCAGAGAGATGTGCGTGCCTTCATAGGTTTAACGTCCTTTTGTAGACAGTGGATAATGGGGTTTTCGCACATTATAAAACCTTTGTTAGCATTATTGTCCAAAACTACACCAATGCCTCTTGAATGGACAAATGAATGTCAGACTGCTTTTGAACAGTTGAGACAAGCCCTTTGTTCTGCACCAGTATTAGGTACACCAGACTACATGAAGATTTTCACGTTGTACGTACATGAGAAAGATGGGTGTGCATTGTCAGTGTTAGTGCAGACACACGGGGATAAGCAGAGGCCCTGCGCATACTTTTTGGCAATACTTGATCCTATGGGACGAGGATTACCTGGGTGCTTTCGAGCAGTTGCAGCAACAGCAGTGGCTATACGGCAGAGTGAGGGAATAGTTTTGTCACACAAATTGCTAGTGTTAGTTCCCCATGCGGTAGAATGACGGAGGGGGACGTCGTTTTGCACGTTGTCTTATCGAGCCATGCAGGAACCAGGGGATGCGGCAGCATACTTTATCAAGAGTTTCTTGTTAATAGAACTACCACATATTCCTCCAACAATAAGAAGATATTAGTAGACGACAAACGGAGGTCCCCATTACCCTTCTACCCTGGTTCCACTGCTATTGGATTATTATCCTCATTTTGGATGTGGCTTGAACATACAATATTGAAACACCTCATATCACGGGTGTGATTCGGTTGTAGTCGAATTTGAATAGACATCTACCGCCTATCATCAAAAAGTGATCTGTTCGAACAGAACCCTAAACGGACAGGTGTCTGAAAGACGTGATGCCATGTGTTCCATAATATAACTATACGGATATATTCACGCATCCTTTAACAACGGGAGAAGATCCAGGGACATCATCGCTAGTGACTATCTTGCCCTGAAGAAGTCCCTTGAGAGCGAAACGCGTCGGCTGTAGATCCTGTGTATAGCTTTTTTCAACTGAATTGAATAAAGAACTCTCAAGAACACAAGAAAAATTTGATGTGATCATTACTGTTTACCCTATTAGAGATAACAGTTTTTCAAAAATGTTTAAGTGGTGGACCTTGACCTGTTTTTTCAAATCCCTTCATAGTTCATGTTTTGAACCTACACTGTAACAGTGGGTGTTTTGGAGTGTGCACACAGACTGCCCCATGTACTAGAGGGTGGGCCTAAAAGAAAGATCTTTCTTGGAGAATCTTTGACTAGGTGCTGTTCTCTTGGGAATCTTCCACTGTTGTCTTTCCCTCTAAACAATACTGTAGACCAAAGGTGACCTACCTCGGTCATCTTTTGTCTAAGGAGGGACGTGCATTAACATCTGATCGAATTCAAGTAATTTTAGATACACCAATCCCCCGTACTCAGAGAGATGTGCGTGCCTTCATAGGTTTAACGTCCTTTTGTAGACAGTGGATAATGGGGTGTTCGCACATTATAAAACCTTTGTTAGCATTATTGTCCAAAACTACACCAATGCCTCTTGAATGGACAAATGAATGTCAGACTGCTTTTGAACAGTTGAGACAAGTCCTTTGTTCTGCACCAGTATTAGGTACACCAGACTACACGAAGATTTTCACGTTGTACGTACATGAGAAAGATGGGTGTGCATTGTCAGTGTTAGTGCAGAAACATGGGGATAAGCAGAGGCCCTGCGCATACTTTTCGGCAATATTTGATCCTGTGGCACGAGGATTACCAGGGTGCTTTCGAGCAGTTGCAGCAACAGCAGTGGCTATACGGCAGAGTGAGGGAATAGTTTTGTCACACAAATTGCTAGTGTTAGTTCCCCATGCGGTAGATGCACTGTTAAATCAAACAAAGACCCAGTATCTTACGGGTGCACGTTTAACAGGATATGAGCTCACACTGTTGGTGCCACACATCACACTAAAGAGATGTGCTACCCTGAACCCTGCTACTTTATTGCCGTATCCGGTTTCTGAGGGCCAAGAGGAAGAACACCATGATTGTGTTTTTCTGACGGAAGAACAAACAAAGGGTCGTGTCGACTTACAGGATACGCCACTTCCAAATGTGGATGGGGACCTGTGGGTTGATGGATCGTGCCTAAGGCTGCCAGATGGCACAACTTCTCCAGCATATGCGATCACAACACTTAAGACAGTGGTAGAAGCAGCACGAATACCACAGAAATCGGCCCAAGCAGCGGAACTAATAGCTCTGACAAGAGCCTGCGAATTGAGTGCTGGCTTATGTGTGAATATCTACACAGACAGCAGGTACGCCTTCGGAGTAGCGCATGACTTTGGCCTACTCTGGAGAGAGCTTGGGTTTTTGACTTCGCATGGAGTACATATCTAGAACTAGTGTGTGATCTTTTGAATGCGTTACTTTGTCCAAAGAAAGTGGCGATAATCAAATGCAGTGCACATAAAAAGGTCACTGACAAAGTGGGAGAAGGAAACGCTTTTGCAGATAGCATAGCAAGAGAAACGGCTATGTTACGAAATGCCTCGCCAATGTATGTAGTGAAATCACAGGCTGAGCGATGGCATGATGCTAGAGAGGCGATACTAGACATTCAGAAATCAGCGTCTGAAGCAGAACTTGCAACCTGGGCAGCAGAGGGAGTGCTGGATGATGAGGGTTGTTGGCGAAGCAAAGATATGGAGAGATGGAAATTGCCTGCAGCTTACTTGCAAGCGATGGTCCAAATGACACATGGAATGGCACATGTTAGAGCTCTTGCAATTACTCGATTGCTAACGCGAGTTTGGGAGCGTCCTGAGATTGCCAATACGGCCAAAAGAGTAGTGCAGACCTGTTTGATATGTTTGCAGCACAATCCTGCGAAAGGGACGCATACTCCGAAAGGAGGGTTTGTTCCACCTACTGCACCGTTTGAAGTACTGCAAATGGATTACATCCAGCTTGAGCGTTGCAATAACCTTAAGTATGTCTTAGTGGTGGTGTGTGCTTTCAGTAAATCGATTGAGGCCTTCCCCACGAAGGATAATACAGCGTTGACAACAGCTAAGGTTTTGCTCAAAGAGTACTTCCCTCGCTACGGTGTTTGTAAATTTTTGTGGAGCGATAATGGTCCTCATTTTGTGGGGAAAATTGTGGAATATGTGATGAAGGGATTGGGAATTCAGCAGAAATTTCATGCTGTATTCCATCCACAATCAGCAGGTCTTGTTGAACGATATAACGCTACTCTGAAATTAAAGTTAGCAAAGATTGTGGCATCTACGTCTTTGAAATGGCCGGATGCTCTGCCTCTGGCATTGCTATCTATCAGATCAGTGCCCCATTCCCAAACTGGCTCACACCTTATGAAGTGGTGTTTGGAAGGCCTATGAATATATGGGGAGTTCCTAAGCCTCGATTGTGACATGATGTGCCTTGTATAATGATGAACGATTATTTGGCACGATTAACAAATGATTTACTTTCCATTCACCAACAGGTTCGAGAAGCGCTCCCCGACAATTCCATTGGAGAGGCTCACAATCTTCGTCCTATTGACCACGTGATGGTCAAGTCCTTTGAGAGAACAAACAGCTTGGAGCCGAGGTGGCGTGGCCCCGAGCAGGTGTTGCTCGCAACACGAACGGCTGTGCGAGTCACCAACAGGAAGCGGTGGGTGCCCTCCACTCACTGCCGCCGTGTCTCTCCGGATCTGGTGAACCCAGCTCTGCTGTCTGATTATCGAGACATCTTGGACGAGGAGAAGAGCCCAGCTGTAACGTCTGCCGAATCGGAGGAAGCCTTCCCGGACCACACTGTTTCTGGAAAAGAGAGATACAATCTACGACCACGATAAGCAGTTGTTTTTGTGCGAGACTGGTTGAGTTACCGCTCTGGGGTTTGTGAAACGGAAGACGGGAATATCAAGGGGGGGATCTGTTCTGCCAAGTGTAGCGACACCCGTCTTGAATCTCGGAGAAGAAATCAATGGCTACCTCGGAGCTCAACACTCATATTTTTATTTTTTTGTTGGTTTTTTTTGAGACATTTTGAATTTTGAACTATGGCATCTTCTGCAGTGCGAAACAAGAGAATTCTTGGTGCAGTACTATTTATTTTGACAATTGTTGTGATAGCTGTGATAGCTTGGGTAGTAGAACTTTTGGTGCCAGTAAGAGAACATTTATTGCCAACTACCCCGATTCCATCTGAACATTTTCATTTTACTCTGCCTTATCATGAAGAACGACATAGACAGACTTATTTGAATAACAGCTTTATTCAGATTCTGAATCACACCCACAATATGACTAATACTTCGAACTGCTGGGTATGTGGGATGTTGCCTGGACATCAAAAGAAAGGGGGCACACCACTTATCCCACTCCCGTTCTCCCATAATGGCTCTTGTCATGCCTGGTATACACTCTTATTTACTTTGCGATGGCAAACGAAAGGTGGGCTACTTTTTCGACTCAACAAAATCTGCTTCAACGATCGAGATGGTTATCCACAAGCTGAAGGAACTAAGTTTGAATGGGAGGAGTACCGCCCCGACAACGTGTCAGCACCACGAATTTATAGTAATCAGAGGAATGTAAATATGTCCAGCTCACATGTGATTACTGTTATCGATACAAAAGCTGATCTTTGTGTTCGTAATAAAGGTACAATCCCAGTAGGAAAAAGTGAATGCAACACCACTCTTACCTTTGACACTCCAAATGGCATTACATTTGTGGCCTCCCGAAATACGTACTTCATATGTGGAAATAAAGGCTATCACCGTCTTCCTATAGGATGGTTAGGAACATGTTATATATCTTTTGTATTACCCCCTGTGTTTATTGCCCCACCTATGTATCATAATAACTACATTCTGTATCATGATTTTATATTGAATAGAGTGAATAGAGCATTAGTTCTTGAAGATATAGACCAGACCGACACTGCGTTACAACAATATGTTGATTTTAATTTAGGCCTCTTTTCATTTGTTGGAGCTGCTTTGAATAGTCGAAAAATAAGATGGTTGACACGTGTTGTAGAAGCTGTTGCTAATGAGACAGCTTTTGCTTTAGGATTGGGAAACTTGACAGAGGAACTTCAGATCACCAGAATTGTAACGCTCCAAAACCGCATGGTGTTAGACATAGTATTAGCTGATCGTGGAGGAGCATGCCGTATTATCGGAAGTAGTTGTTGTGTATACGTGCCAGATAATTCACCTTCTGTGTATGATGCAATATCTAAATTACATAAAATTGCTGCTGAGATACATTCTGATAATGGTACATGGACATTCTCGGGGTGGTTTTGGTCATTACTTAGTACTTGGGGTTGGAAGTTGCTGACGATTCTATGTGCAATAATTGGGATATTATTCGTTTTATGCCTCTGTATCCAGTGTGGCCTTGTACTATGTTCTATGTGCCTTTCTGCTTGTATTCCATCCAAACGAGCTATTGCTAAAAATGAACAAATGATTCATAAAGAAGTAGCACAAATTATGTCTATTGATATCGAAGATGAGTATCCTGATTACGTCCACTATGAGGTAGCTTCAGCTAAACGCTAAAAGGGTTGTCTGTCGCAATTTGAACGTGATCGGGTTAGCGTTAAGCTTTGCTACACGTATTTCCCTTATCTTGACTATGGTTGTCGGAAGCCATTTTGTATGTATCGGCGGCCATTTTAGGTGAATGCGTTGCCTCGTGGTCAGCATGCCCTTTTGTCCTTCCTCCGTACCACTGACCACTTGAGTTTGCCCAGCAACAGGCTATTTTTAGTATTGGTCAAGCTCACACATGCACAGTTTAGATTGAACAGTCATCACTTAGGAATGTTTCGCCAAACTGACCAGTGGTGTTATAGCTCCTCCCATGAGTTGGCTGTGTTCCAAAAATGACCATATATGTACCTAAAACTCTGTAATTGTATTCCTCCTACATTTTTATTACTGTAAACTGTATAAAAGAAGGACTTGCACCGATGTTCGGTGTGATACTTCTTGCATTACCGAAGGGTGCTGTAGGAATGTACCACCACCCCATGGGGTCTTAATAAACTTGTCTTTTGCATTTTCTAGTTTCCGTGCCAACATCTGTTATGGTGTAGAGGGTATTCTACGGAGTATGTAGGCCTGGAGAACCCAATACCACACATATCTAAATTGTAAAACAATTTCCTCGCCAATGGCGGCTGTATTGAGTCTAACACCAGCTTGAATTTATACTGTACTATAAAATCCAGAAACCCAAAGGTTAGACTAGAAGGGTTTACTAACATTACAATGCTTGTCAATTTGTGTTCTTTCCACGTGGTGGCTAAAGATTTCTTAGTGGTCACTACACACGATTCCCCAGGTGTCATCCACAAATACTCCCTCCCTATTGCTCAAAAGTTGTCCCTAATAAAAGACAACCAAGATATATTACCAGCCCCCAAAGTCACCATAACCACTTTTAGTTCCTCCCTGTAGTGGGCCAGCTCTGGAGTACTCCATAGCCGATGCCAGTATAACAATGGGCATAAGGAGATAATGTCCGCAATTGGGAGGATGTTTAAACCCATTCTTAGTGGTAGTAAGGGTGTGATTTTGGGTGGATTCAAAATTTGTCTTTAAAATGTATTTTCTGTTAGTATAAGGGGTTTCAATAAACTATGACCCCAAAGTTCTGCCCCATAAATAGTTGCCCCTCTAGTTTGGGTTTTATAGATTTCTATCGGGGGCTAATAACCTGTGATGCACAACTCTTATGAACTTTTAGAATCCCCCCAATGGCCTGACTTACCTTTAAATTTGCTTTAATGATTTGGGGTCCCCACCCCACATTATTATTTAGAGTGAGACCCATGTAATCAAAGATTGGAACCCTCTCCAATGCTCTATCATCCATTTTTTTGGATGCGGGCAGTTTGTGGAATTAGTATTAAAGACCATATATTTAGTCTTCTTGATGTTTACCACCAAATTCCGTTTTGTACAAAACTGGCTAAATTCTTCCAACACACGCTGCATCCCCATTGGTTTTTTCGAGAGGAGCAGGGTGTCATCTGCAAACATTAGTGCAGGGTATTTCCGATGCACTAGCTTTGGAGAGTAGATCTGCAATCAACCCATTGAGAAAGAGGTTAGATTACAATTAGACTACTTTATTGTACAGTTAATTAATACACACAATATAAAACATACATCATTAAAATCGTTATAAACTTAAAAACGCGTGTATTGTAAAGGAAAAATTTATATAAAACCATATTGAGTTATCATTCTCGATTACAGTGTCTCTAATCCACTTTTGAAATCGAAAATGTGAGTCAATGATCACTGCTTGCTTTGGCTTGGCAGGACCTAGGCAGACTAATTCATGATTGACGAATATTACATGTTGTTGATCACTGTGCGGTGTAGTTGAGTTAGTCTTGTAGATACAATGTCAAAAAACTTCGTCAGTCTGCAGTTTAACTGAACCTCTTCTGATTTGAAGCATATCATCACGGCTTGCCTGCAGCTTTTTACACCTTTTTGATTCCAAAGTGGTCGAAACAGGGCGCGCCTTATGTCTATCAGGTTGGGGCAGATACAGATTATGTGGATTAAATCCTCATTCCCTGATTTGCAAAGACTGCAAAGATGTTCGTCTGGCCTCCTTTTCCATGGTGCCAGGTGAGGTAAAATTGTTAGAATTCCAAAGCGCTGGTTTAGAAATGTATTTTTTGTCTTCCGCGTAAGGCCCATTTTAAGATATTTATGCGGTTTCAGGGCATTGCAATCTTTCACAATGGCCCATCCATGTGCCCTCTTAGCCAGGGTTTCCTTATCTTCGATAGATGACATTAATTTAGTAACTTTTAATACCACCTTTTTGAAGCTGTTGTCAGCTGATGACTCCCAAAGGCTGGTTAGGTCCAGATATTCCAAAGAATTTAAAAGGTATTTCTTAGCGGGTGAGTTTGATCGTATTGACAGTTCTGTCCATAAATGAGCGTTTAGGGTTCCTCGTTCCGAGCCTTTGATTTTGCGCCAACATTTTATATAGGTGCCTCTTCTCTCTACCGTTTGTTTTTGGATGCCAAATTCAAGACAGATTTGGGCAGGAGAGACATAATTTGGCAAACGGAAGATTGCCCTGTATGCTCTGCTGATTATTTTGTCTAGGGCTTTCGCATCCTTCCCTTGCATGGGTTCGCTTCCATATGTGAGCATGGGCTGGAGGCGTGCATTAATCACCTGTAGGAGGGGGCCAAATGATCGATCAGGGAGAACTTTTTGTAGCGGCTTCATTGAGAAGTGAAAAGTAGTTCCCTTCCGTGCTATAGCCTTTAGCTGGGGTTTGAACAAGCCTCTGCTATCTAGTAATAAACCAAGATATTTATAGTTGGTAACTTGGTCCAGCCTTTGACCATCCAAGGACCATGCCAGTTTCTATGATTTGTTGTAATTCAGTGACATGAATTTAGTCTTGTTTAAGTTAATCTTCAAAGCGTTTTTTATTGAAAATTGATTGGTAGTGTCCAAGAGATGTTGCAGTCCAATTGGGGAATGGCTTACCAGGACCAGGTCATCGGCATAAAGGTTTGATAGTGAGATGTCTCCCAGCCGTGGCGTGTGTGAATTTGTTTTGTCCAGTTCTCCGGGCAAGTCTGCGAGGAAAAGATTGAACAACATGGGGGCAAGGACGCATCCTTGATTTAGACCTTTAGTGGTGTTAATTTGCCTGGAAAGGTGCGTCCCGCTACCAAGTTTGATCTTGACCCAGGTGTTGGTATGGAGTAGTATCAGCTGCTACAGCAATGGCCCCGGTATCCCCCTCTTGTCTAGTTTTGACCAGAGTTTGTTTCGGTCAACATGATCAAACGCTGCACTATAATCTATAAAACATAGAAATAGTGAGCTCTTGGTTATCTTGGCAGCGTCTGTCAGTAGGGTTAACGCCATGATATTTGTGATTGTGCCCTGTCCTCTGCAGAATCCGGTTTGGTTGACGGGAATGATGTGTTTTAGGGTTGCCCACAATGTTAGTTCCTCCAGGATGAGGCCCGCGTAGTACTTTGCCTCTGTATCAATTAGGGCGATGAGGCGATAATTACTTGGAGTACTCCTATCACCCTGTTTGTGGATCGGACTAAGTATTGATCCACTCCAGGATGGAGGGCACGTCGCTGTTTCCCTAACTTCCTGGAAGAGTGGCACCAATGTCTCGCTCCAGAAGTTGGCTTCGTACTTATACATTATTGGCGGGACTCCATTGGGCCCAGGAGCTCCTTCCGGTTTCCCTTTGGATATTTGTTGCTTAATCCTGGCTGCTGTTATTGTATTTTTTTTATCCTCGCTGCCTAAAGATGGTCCAAAGCTTGATATTCTGTCTATCACCAGCGTTCCAGAGTTACATGGTGTCTTCACCAGAATAGTGTCTTTGTTTTCATTTGCATTTGTTCGTTGATTGAATGTTGTTTTCATATTGCTCGTTATGATCCTCATAGTTAGACTTTTTCCTCTAAGTGAGCCCACCTCGTGAATGTTATCATTGTAGTGTGTTGATAAATAGTGGGCCCATTCAAGTTCAGATAAATAGGAATTCATTCCTTTGTGGCTTGGACGTTGGAGGCTTTGTACAGTTTTCCAGAACCTGGCGCTGTTATTCTGTTTAGAATCGTATACAATTTTCGCCCAGAGATCCTCGTTAATTTTCCTTTTCCTTTCCAAGATCGACTTGTTGAGCAGAGTCTTTAGGGATCGCAGCTCCTCATGGAAGGGGTCGTTGTCCAGCTGTTTATGTAGTTGCCTAAGGATCATAGTTATTTCCCGTTTTAGTTTTTTTATATCCTGCGTGGTTACTTTTGCTGTTGTATGGGTTGATGAGCTCGTAGTGCAGGCTTTTTGCTCTGTTGCGAATTTTGTTCTGAGTTCTGTTACAAAGTCTACCTAAGCCTCTAGTGGGTTCCTTGACAAATTTGAGATCTGATTCAGGATTGCTCTTGCATTGATTGTAAGCTCTTCTACGTTATTAGTCTTGCACCTTATCCGTCTGAGATTGGCGGTGTACTCAGTGCTAGCAGTTTTTCTTTCTTCCAGGTCAATCCCTATGGTGCCGTATAGTTCCACTTACTGTGGTTGGTGGTCGCTTTCACCATTTACACCGATCTTGAATGTGCAAATAGCGTCAAACAGAGGGAGTGTTACGAGGGTGAAGTCAAGGTGCGAAGAGGTAGATGAGGAAAAGTAAGTAAATGCAGGAGGTGTGTCCTCTTCAAATTGACCTTTTAACACCCTCAGATTTAACTGCTCTAAGCCTCCTAATAGCTGACTTGAGCATCTTGTTTGCTTGTTGGGAGTGGGTGCGGCTTGATTAGGAATTCCCCAAGCGATGTTAAGGTCCTGTACCATTTCGTCTTCTGGTTTGTCTCCGAAGAGTTGAAGATTAAAATCACCTGCCAGGAGTAAGTTCTCTATTTCCCTTTCTTCCATCAATCTTGCCACCTCATTGACCAACTCTCCCGCGCCTTTTATTTTCTGCTTGGGATGTAAATATGTGTTTATTATATGCAGTTGTTGGGCAACCTGGTTTATTTTGATTGAGAAAGAGGGAGAAGAGGGTCGGTGGGAGCCCACAACTCTGCCTCACCCCCTTCTCAACTGGAAAGGGGGTCGTTAATTGCCCATTCCTATCGAACCTGACTCTAGCAAAAGTTTCCTCATGGAGACGTTTCATCTGGTGCAGAGATATGGTGAAACACCCATGTCCAACATGATACCGCACAGCTGGTCATGGTCCCCCATGTCAAATGCTGATTTAAGGTCCACGAAGGTGAGATACAGGCTCCCTCCCTCCAAAACTACATGCTTCCAATAGATCAGCTGTAACCTAAACAACTGATCAATAATAGAAGTTTTGCATTTAAAGTCAGCTTGCAAGGGGGTTAACACGTCAAAGTCCTCCATCCAATCCTGGAGTCTCCCCAGTAACACTCATGCAAAATGTTTTTGTGTTACATCAATAATCTGATTGCCCTGTAGTTTGCTGGATCAAGGGGAGATGCTTTTTTCTAAATAGGAATTATCTCCGCACCGGCCCACATCAAGGGTGCCGGCGCACCAAAGAGAATTGCATTAAATAACGTAAGGAGGTAAGGAGCCCACATCTCTTGTTCACTTCTATACAAATTCTCAGGGATTCGGTCTAAGCCCGGTGCCTTATTTGGTAATAACTTTGTTAGGGCGGAGAGCACCCCAGCCTTAGTACAGGGCGGTATATCCTGTGGGGGGTCAATAGATAAACTGCACACTCCAGTATCACTCGCAATTGAAATTATCACTTGTGGTAAACCTTTATCCACCATACTACTAATACACTTACTCACACTGTTCATATACCTTTCACTTCTCTTTCCATGTTAGATGAGTATTCAATTAAGCTGTTGATGCTTCAGTGCTGCAAGTGCACTAAACGATTCAGAAAAGGGGTGGTGATGAACAGAGTGTCTGAATTAAGCAGACCACTCTGACCCAGTCCAAAGATCAGGGCTTGATCCATCACCGTTATTTATCTCACTGCACCATCCCAGCTCAGAACCTGGCTATATGCAAATCAGTCTGTCCCTGGCCCAGTGCATCATGGGAACAGGGCAGACTAAACTACCAAGCCAATCCTTCACCAGAAAGGAGACAAGCTACCGGGGACCGGTTTCTGGCATTTCAGCCGTCTTCGGCCCGGCTTGCTTGAATCCTGATGGTGCAGTGAGAAAAGGGACTCATGTCTGAGTATACCCTGCCACACCTATAGTGGCCAAAAAAGATTCAGAAAAGGGGGTGGTGATGAACAGAGTGTCTGAATTAAGCAGACCACTCTTACCCAGTCCAAAGATCAGGGCTTGATCCATCACCGTTATTTATCTCACTGCACCATACCAGCTGTGAACCTGGCTTTATGCAAATCAGTCTGTCCTTGGCCCAGTGCATCATGGGAACAGGGCAGACTAAACTACAAAGCCAATTCTTTACCAGAAAGGAGACCAGCTACCGGGGACCGGTTTCTTGCATTTCAGCCGTCTTCGGCCCGGCTTGCTTGAATCCTGATGGTGCAGTGAGAAAGGGACTCATGTCTGAATATACCCTGCCACACCTATAGTGGCCAAAAACGATTCAGAAAAGTGGGTGGTGATGAACAGAGTGTCTGAATTAAGCAGACCTCTCTTACCCAGTCCAAAGATCATGGCTTGATCCATCACTGTTATTTATCTCACTGCACCATCCCAGCTCAGAACCTGGCTATATGCAAATCAGTCTATCCCTGGCCCAGTGCATCATGGGAACAGGGCAGACTAAACTATCAAGCCAATTCTTCACCAGAAAGGAGACAAGCTACCGGGGACCGGTTTCTGGCATTTCAGCCGTCTTCGGCCCGGCTTGATTGAATCCTGATGGTGCAGTGAGATAGGGTCTCATGTCTGAGTATACCCTGCCACACCTATAGTGGCCAAAAACGATTCAGAAAAGGGGGTGGTGATGAACAGAGTGTCTGAATTAAGCAGACCACTCTTACCCAGTCCAAAGATCAGGGCTTGATCCATCACCGTTATTTATCTCACTGCACCATCCCAGCTCAGAACCTGGCTTTATGAAAATCAGTCTGTCCCTGGCCCAGTGCATCATGGGAACAGGGCAGACTAAACTACCAAGCCAATTCTTCACCAGAAAGGAGACCAGCTACCGGGGACAGGTTTCTTGCATTTCAGCCGTCTTCGGCCCGGCTTGCTTGAATCCTGATGGTGCAGTGAGAAAGGGACTCATGTCTGAGTATACCCTGCCACACCTATAGTGGCCAAAAGCGATTCAGAAAAGGGGGTGGGGAACAACAGAGTGTCTGAATTAAGCAGAACTCTCCTACCCAGTCCAAAGATCATGGCTTGATCCATCACTGTTATTTATCTCACTGCACCATCCCAGCTCAGAACCTGGCTATATGCAAATCAGTCTATCCCTGGCCCAGTGCATAATGGGAACAGGACAGACTAAACTACCAAGCCAATTCTTCACCAGAAAGGAGACAAGCTACCGGGGACCGGTTTCTGGCATTTCAGCCGTCTTCGGCCCGGCTTGCTTGAATCCTGATGGTGCAGTGAGAAAACGACTCATGTCTGAGTATACCCTGCCACTCCTATAGTGGCCAAAAACGATTCAGAAAAGGGGTTGGTGATAAACAAAGTGTCTGAATTAAGCAGACCACTCTTACCCAGTCCAAAGATCAGGGCTTGATCCATCACTGTTATTTATCTCACTGCACCATCCCAGCTCAGAACCTGGCTATATGCAAATCCGTCTATCCCTGGCCCAGTGCATCATGGGAACAGGGCAGACAAAACTACCAAGCCAATTCTTCACCCGAAAGGAGACAGGCTACCGGGGACCGGTTTCTGGCATTTCAGCCGTCTTCGGCCCGGCTTGCTTGAATCCTGATGGTGCAGTGAGATAGGGACTCATGTCTGAGTATACCCTGCCACACCTATAGTGGCCAAAAACTATTCAGAAAAGGGGGTGGTGATGAACAGAGTGTCTGAATTAAGCAGACCTCTCTTACCCAGTCCAAAGATCAGGGCTTGATCCATCACCGTTATTTATCTCACTGCACCATCCCAGCTCAGAACCTGGCTATATGCAAATCAGTCTTTCCCTGGCCCAGTGCATCATGGGAACATGGCAGACTAAACTACCAAGCCAATTCTCCACCAGAAAGGAGACAAGCTACTGGGGACCGGTTTCTGGCATTTCAGGCGTCTTCGGCCCAGCTTGCTTGAATCCTGATGGTGCAGTGAGAAAGGGACTCATGTCTGAGTATACCCAGCCACACCTATAGTGGCCAAAAACGATTCAGAAAAGGGGGAGGAGATGAACAGAGTGTCTGAATGAAGCAGACCACTCTTACCCAGTCCAAAGATCAGGGCTTGATCCATCACCGTTATTTATCTCACTGCGTCATCCCAGCTCAGAACCTGGCTATATGCAAATCAGTCTGTCCCTGGCCCAGTGCATCATGGGAACAGGGCAGACTAAACTACCAAGCCAATTCTTGACCAGAAAGAAGACAAGCTACCGGGGACCGGTTTCTGGCATTTCAGCCGTCTTCGGCCCAGCTTGCTTGAATCCTGATGGTGCAGTGAGAAAGGGACTCATGTCTGAGTATACCCTGCAACACCTATAGTGGCCAAAAACGATTCAGAAAAGGGGGTGGTGATGAACAGAGTGTCTGAATTAAGCAGACCACTCTTACCCAGTTCATAGATTAGGGCTCGATCCATCACCGTTATTTATCTCACTGCACCATCCCAGCTCAGAACCTGTCTATATGCAAATCAGTCTGTCCCTGGCCCAGTGCATCATGGGAACAGGGCAGAATAAACTACCAAGCCAATTCTTCACCAGAAATGAGACAAGCTACCGGGGACTGGTTTCTGGCATTTCAGCCGTATTCGGCCCGGCTTGCTTGAATCCTGATGGTGCAGTGAGAAAATGACTCATGTCTGAGTATACCCTGCCACACCTATAGTGGCCAAAAACAATTCAGAAAAGGGGGTGGTGATGAACTTTGTGTCTGAATTAAGCAGACCACTCTTACCCAGTCCAAAGATCAGGGCTTGATCCATCACTGGTATTTATCTCACTGCACCATCCCAGCTCAGAACCTGGCTTTATGCAAATCAGTCTGTCCCTGGCCCAGTGCATCATGGGAACAGGGCAGACTAAACTACCAAGCCAATTCTTCACCAGAAAGGGGACCAGCTACCGGGGACCGGTTTCTTGCATTTCAGCCGTCTTCGGCCCGGCTTGCTTGAATCCTGATGGTGCAGTGATAAAGGGACTCATGTCTGAGTATACCCTGCCACACCTATAGTGGCCAAAAACGATTCAGAAAAGGGGGTGGTGATGAACAGAGTGTCTGAATTAAGCAGACCTCTCTTACCCAGTCCAAAGATCATGGCTTGATCTATCACTGTTATTTATCTCACTGCACCATCCCAGCTCAGAACCTGGCTATATGCAAATCAGTCTATCCCTGGCCCAGTGCATCATGGGAACAGTGCAGACTAAACTACCAAGCCAATTCTTCACCAGAAAGGAGACAAGCTACCGGGGACCGGTTTCTGGAATTTCAGCCGTCTTCGGCCCGGCTTGCTTGAATCCTGATGGTGCAATGAGAAAGGGACTCATGTCTGAGTATACCCTGCCACACCTATAGTGGCCAATAACGATTCAGAAAAGGGGGTGGTGATGAACTTTGTGTCTGAATTAAGCAGACCACTCTTACCCAGTCCAAAGATCAGGGCTTGATCCATCACCGTTATTTATCTCACTGCACCATCCCAGCTCAGAACCTGGCTATATGCAAATCAGTCTTTCCCTGGCCCAGTGCATCATGGGAACATGGCAGACTAAAGTACAAAGCCAATTCTCCACCAGAAAGGAGACAAGCTACTGGGGACCAGTTTCTGGCATTTCAGCCATCTTCGGCCCAGCTTGCTTGAATCCTGATGGTGCAGTGAGAAAGGGACTCATGTCTGAGTATACCCTGCCACACCTATAGTGGCCAAAAATGATTCAGAAAAGGGGGTGGTGATGAACAGAGTGTCTGAATGAAGCAGACCACTCTTACCCAGTCCAAAGATCAGGGCTTGATCCATCACCGTTATTTATCTCACTGCACCATCCCAGCTCAGAACCTGGCTACATGCAAATCAGTCTGTCCCTGGCCCAGTGCATCATGGGAACAGGGCAGACTAAACTACCAAGCCAATTCTTCACCAGAAATGAGACAAGCTACCGGGGACTGGTTTCTGGCATTTCAGCCGTCTTCGGCCCGGCTTGCTTGAATCCTGATGGTGCAGTGAGAAAACGACTCATGTCTGAGTATACCCTGCCACACCTATAGTGGCCAAAAACGATTCAGAAAAGGGGGTGGTGATGAACTTTGTGTCTGAATTAAGCAGACCACTCTTACCCAGTCCAAAGATCAGGGCTTGATCCATCACCGTTATTTATCTCACTGCACCATCCCAGCTCAGAACCTGGCTATATGCAAATCAGTCTGTCCCTGGCCCAGCGCATCATGGGAACAGGGCAGACTAAACTACCAAGCCAATTCTTCACCAGAAAGGGGACCAGCTACCGGGGACCGGTTTCTTGCATTTCTGCTGTCTTCGGACCGGCTTGCTTGAATCCTGATGGTGCAGTGAGAAAGGGACTCATGTCTGAGTATACCCTGCCACACCTATAGTGGCCAAAAATGATTCAGAAAAGGGGGTGGTGATGAACAGAGTGTCTGAATTAAGCAGACCACTCTTACCCAGTTCATAGATTAGGGCTCGATCCATCACCGTTATTTATCTCACTGCACCATCCCAGCTCAGAACCTGTCTATATGCAAATCAGTCTGTCCCTGGCCCAGTGCATCATGGGAACAGGGCAGAATAAACTACCAAGCCAATTCTTCACCAGAAATGAGACAAGCTACCGGGGACTGGTTTCTGGCATTTCAGCCGTATTCGGCCCGGCTTGCTTGAATCCTGATGGTGCAGTGAGAAAATGACTCATGTCTGAGTATACCCTGCCACACCTATAGTGGCCAAAAACAATTCAGAAAAGGGGGTGGTGATGAACTTTGTGTCTGAATTAAGCAGACCACTCTTACCCAGTCCAAAGATCAGGGCTTGATCCATCACTGGTATTTATCTCACTGCACCATCCCAGCTCAGAACCTGGCTTTATGCAAATCAGTCTGTCCCTGGCCCAGTGCATCATGGGAACAGCGCAGACTAAACTACCAAGCCAATTCTTCACCAGAAAGGGGACCAGCTACCGGGGACCGGTTTCTTGCATTTCAGCCGTCTTCGGCCCGGCTTGCTTGAATCCTGATGGTGCAGTGATAAAGGGACTCATGTCTGAGTATACCCTGCCACACCTATAGTGGCCAAAAACGATTCAGAAAAGGGGGTGGTGATGAACAGAGTGTCTGAATTAAGCAGACCTCTCTTACCCAGTCCAAAGATCATGGCTTGATCCATCACTGTTATTTATCTCACTGCACCATCCCAGCTCAGAACCTGGCTATATGCAAATCAGTCTATCCCTGGCCCAGTGCATCATGGGAACAGTGCAGACTAAACTACCAAGCCAATTCTTCACCAGAAAGGAGACAAGCTACCGGGGACCGGTTTCTGGAATTTCAGCCGTCTTCGGCCCGGCTTGCTTGAATCCTGATGGTGCAATGAGAAAGGGACTCATGTCTGAGTATACCCTGCCACACCTATAGTGGCCAATAACGATTCAGAAAAGGGGGTGGTGATGAACTTTGTGTCTGAATTAAGCAGACCACTCTTACCCAGTCCAAAGATCAGGGCTTGATCCATCACTGTTATTTATCTCACTGCACCATCCCAGCTCAGAACCTGGCTATATGCAAATCAGTCTTTCCCTGGCCCAGTGCATCATGGGAACATGGCAGACTAAACTACAAAGCCAATTCTCCACCAGAAAGGAGACAAGCTACTGGGGACCAGTTTCTGGCATTTCAGCCATCTTCGGCCCAGCTTGCTTGAATCCTGATGGTGCAGTGAGAAAGGGACTCATGTCTGAGTATACCCTGCCACACCTATAGTGGCCAAAAATGATTCAGAAAAGGGGGTGGTGACGAACAGAGTGTCTGAATGAAGCAGACCACTCTTACCCAGTCCAAAGATCAGGGCTTGATCCATCACCGTTATTTATCTCACTGCACCATCCCAGCTCAGAACCTGGCTACATGCAAATCAGTCTGTCCCTGGCCCAGTGCATCATGGGAACAGGGCAGACTAAACTACCAAGCCAATTCTTCACCAGAAATGAGACAAGCTACCGGGGACTGGTTTCTGGCATTTCAGCCGTCTTCGGCCCGGCTTGCTTGAATCCTGATGGTGCAGTGAGAAAACGACTCATGTCTGAGTATACCCTGCCACACCTATAGTGGCCAAAAACGATTCAGAAAAGGGGGTGGTGATGAACTTTGTGTCTGAATTAAGCAGACCACTCTTACCCAGTCCAAAGATCAGGGCTTGATCCATCACCGTTATTTATCTCACTGCACCATCCCAGCTCAGAACCTGGCTATATGCAAATCAGTCTGTCCCTGGCCCAGTGCATCATGGGAACAGGGCAGACTAAACTACCAAGCCAATTCTTCACCAGAAAGGGGACCAGCTACCGGG
The DNA here is from genome assembly GCF_964263255.1 of Lissotriton vulgaris. NCBI lineage: Eukaryota > Metazoa > Chordata > Amphibia > Caudata > Salamandridae > Lissotriton > Lissotriton vulgaris. Next base: position 1,152,263,646 of record NC_141698.1, read on the forward strand.
GACCGGTTTCTTGCATTTCTGCTGTCTTCGGACCGGCTTGCTTGAATCCTGATGGTGCAGTGAGAAAGGGACTCATGTCTGAGTATACCCTGCCACACCTATAGTGGCCAAAAACGATTCAGAAAAGGGGGTGGTGATGAACAGAGTGTCTGAATTGAGCAGACCTCTCTTACCCAGTCCAAAGATCATGGCTTGATCCATCACTGTTATTTATCTCACTGCACCATCCCAGCTCAGAACCTGGCTATATGCAAATCAGTCTATCCCTGGCCCAGTGCATCATGGGAACAGTGCAGACTAAACTACCAAGCCAATTCTTCACCAGAAAGGAGGCAAGCTACCGGAGCGGAGACCGGTTTCTGGCATTTCAGCCGTCTTCGGCCCGGCTTGCGTGAATCCTGATGGTGCAGTGAGAAAGGGACTCATGTCTGAGTATACCCTGCCACACCTATAGTGGCCAAAAACGATTCAGAAAAGGGGGTGGTGATGAACAGAGTGTCTGAATTAAGCAGACCACTCTTACCCAGTCCAAAGATCAGGTCTTGATCCATCACCGTTATTTATCTCACTGCACCAACCCAGCTCAGAACCTGGCTATATGCAAATCAGTCATTCCCTGGCCCAGTGCATCATGGGAACATGGCAGACTAAACTACTAAGCCAATTCTCCACCAGAAAGGAGACAAGCTACTGGTGACCGGTTTCTGGCATTTCAGCCGTCTTCGGCCCAGCTTGCTTGAATCCTGATGGTGCAGTGAAAAAGGGACTCATGTCTGAGTATACCCTGCCTTACCTATAGTGGCCAAAAACGATTCAGAAAAGGGGGTGGTGATGAACAGAGTGTCTGAATGAAGCAGACCACTCTTATTCAGTCCAAAGATCAGGGCTTGATCCATCACCGTTATTTATCTCACTGCACCATCCCAGGTCAGAACCTGGCTATATGCAAATCAGTCTGTCCCTGGCCCGGTGCATCATGGGAACAGGGCAGACTAAACTACCAAGCCAATTCTTCACCAGAAATGAGACAAGCTACCGGGGACTGGTTTCTGGCATTTCAGCCATCTTCGGCCCGGCTTGCTTGAATCCTGATGGTGCAGTGAGAAAACGACTCATGTCAGAGTATACCCTGCCACACCTATAGTGGCCAAAAACGATTCAGAAAAGGGAGTGGTGATGAACAGAGTGTCTGAATTAAGCAGACCACTCTTACCCAGTCCAAAGATCAGGGCTTGATCCATCACCGTTATTTATCTCACTGCACCATCCCAGCTCAGAACCTGGCTATATGCAAATCAGTCTGTCCCTGGCCCAGTGCATCATGGGAACAGGGCAGACTAAACTACCAAGCCAATTCTTCACCAGAAAGGGGACCAGCTACCGGGGACCGGTTTCTTGCATTTCAGCCGTCTTCGGCCCGGCTTGCTTGAATCCTGATGGTGCAGTGAGAAAGGGACTCATGTCTGAGTATACCCTGCCACACCTATAGTGGCCAAAATCGATTCAGAAAAGGGGGTGGTGATGAACAGAGTGTCTGAATTAAGCAGACCTCTCTTACCCAGTCCAAAGATCATGGCTTGATCCATCACTGTTATTTATCTCACTGCACCATCCCAGCTCAGAACCTGGCTATATGCAAATCAGTCTATCCCTGGCCCAGTGCATCATGGGAACAGTGCAGACTAAACTACCAAGCCAATTCTTCACCAGAAAGGAGACAAGCTACCGGGGACCGGTTTCTGGCATTTAAGCCGTCTTCGGCCCTGCTTGCTTGAATCCTGATGGTGCAGTGAGAAAGGGACTCATGTCTGAGTATACCCTGCCACACCTATAGTGGCCAATAACGATTCAGAAAAGGGGGTGGTGATGAACAGAGTGTCTGAATTAAGCAGACCACTCTTACCCAGTCCAAAGATCAGGGCTTGATCCATCACCGTTATTTATCCCACTGCACCATCCCAGCTCAGAACCTGGCTATATGCAAATCAGTCTGTCCCTGTGCATCATGGGAACAGGGCAGACTAAACTACCAAGCTAATTCTTCACCAGAAAGGAGACAAGCTACCGGGGACCGGTTTCTGGCATTTCAGCCGTCTTCGGCCCGGCTTGCTTGAATCCTGATGGTGCAGTGAGAAAGGGACTCATGTCTGAGTATACCCTGCCACACCTATAGTGGCCAAAAATGATTCAGAAAAGGGGGTGGTGATGAACTTAGTGTCTGAATTAAGCAGACCACTCTTACCCAGTCCAAAGATCAGGGCTTGATCCATCACCGTTATTTATCTCACTGCACCATCCCAGCTCAGAACCTGGCTATATGCAAATCAGTTTGTCCCTGGCCCAGTGCATCATGGGAACAGGGCAGACTAAACTACCAAGCCAATTCTTCACCAGAAAGGAGACAAGCTACCGGAGACCGGTTTCTGGCATTTCAGCCGTCTTCGGCCCTGCTTGCTTGAATCCTGATGGTGCAGTGAGAAAGGGACTCATGTCTGAGTATACCCTGCCACACCTATAGTGGCCAAAAACGATTCAGAAAAGGGGGTGGTGATGAACTTTGTGTCTGAATTAAGCAGACCACTCTTACCCAGTCCAAAGATCAGGGCTTGATCCATCACCGTTATTTATCTCACTGCACCATCCCAGCTCAGAACCTGGCTATATGCAAATCAGTCTGTCCCTGGCCCAGTGCATCATGGGAACAGAGCAGACTAAACTACCAAGCCAATTTTTCACCAGAAAGGAGACAAGCTACCGGGGACCGGTTTCTGGCATTTCAGCCGTCTTCGGACCGGCTTGTTTGAATCCTGATGGTGCAGTGAGAAAGGGACTCATGTCTGAGTATACCCTGCCACACCTATAGTGGCCAAAAACGATTCAGAAAAGGGGTTGGTGATGAACTTAGTGTCTGAATTAAGCAGACCACTCTTACCCAGTCCAAAGATCAGGGCTTGATCCATCACCGTTATTTATCTCACTGCACCATCCCAGCTCAGAACCTGGCTATATGCAAATCAGTTTGTCCCTGGCCCAGTGCATCATGGGAACAGGGCAGACTAAACTACCAAGCCAATTCTTCACCAGAAAGGAGACAAGCTACCGGAGACCGGTTTCTGGCATTTCAGCCGTCTTCGGCCCGGCTTGCTTGAATCCTGATGGTGCAGTGAGAAAGGGACTCATGTCTGAGTATACCCTGCCACACCTATAGTGGCCAAAAACGATTCAGAAAAGGGGGTGTTGATGAACTTTGTATCTGAATTAAGCAGACCACTCTTACCCAGTCCAAAGATCAGGGCTTGATCCATCACCGTTATTTATCTCACTGCACCATCCCAGCTCAGAACCTGGCTATATGCAAATCAGTCTGTCCCTGGCCCAGTGCATCATGGGAACAGAGCAGACTAAACTACCAAGCCAATTTTTCACCAGAAAGGAGACAAGCTACCGGGGACCGGTTTCTGGCATTTCAGCCGTCTTCGGCCCGGCTTGTTTGAATCCTGATGGTGCAGTGAGAAAAGGACTCATGTCTGAGTATACCCTGCCACACCTATAGTGGCCAAAAACGATTCAGAAAAGGGGGTGGTGATGAACTTAGTGTCTGAATTAAGCAGACCACTCTTACCCAGTCCAAAGATCAGGGCTTGATCCATCACCGTTATTTATCTCACTGCACCATCCCAGCTCAGAACCTGGCTATATGCAAATCAGTTTGTCCCTGGCCCAGTGCATCATGGGAACAGGGCAGACTAAACTACCAAGCCAATTCTTCACCAGAAATGAGACAAGCTACCGGGGACTGGTTTCTGGCATTTCAGCCGTCTTCGGCCCGGCTTGCTTGAATCCTGATGGTGCAGTGAGAAAACGACTCATGTCTGAGTATACCCTGCAACACACATAGTGGCCAAAAACGATTCAGAAAAAGGGGTGGTGATGAACTTTGTGTCTGAATTAAGCAGACCACTCTTACCCAGTCCAAAGATCAGGGCTTGATCCATCACCGTTATTTATCTCACTGCACCATCCCAGCTCAGAACCTGGCTATATGCAAATCAGTCTGTCCCTGGCCCAGTGCATCATGGGAACAGGGCAGACTAAACTACCAAGCCAATTTTTCACCAGAAAGGAGACAAGCTACCGGGGACCGGTTTCTGGCATTTCAGCCGTCTTCGTCCCGGCTTGTTTGAATCCTGATGGTGCAGTGAGAAAGGGACTCATGTCTGAGTATACCCTGCCACACCTATAGTGGCCAAAAACGATTCAGAAAAGGGGGTGGTGATGAACTTTGTGTCTGAATTAAGCAGACCACTCTTACACAGTCCAAAGATCAGGGCTTGATCCATCACCGTTATTTATCTCAGTGCACCATCCCAGCTCAGAACCTGGCTATATGCAAATCAGTCTGTCCCTGGCCCAGTGCATCATGGGAACAGGGCAGACTAAACTACCAAGCTAATTCTTCACCAGAAAGGAGACAAGCTACCGGGGACCGGTTTCTGGAATTTCAGCCGTCTTCTGCCCGGCTTGCTTGTAACCTGATGGTGCAGTGAGAAAGGGACTCATGTCTGAGTATACCCTGCCACACCTATAGTGGCCAAAAACGATTCAGAAAAGGGGGTGGTGATGAACTTAGTGTCTGAATTAAGCAGACCACTCTTACCCAGTCCAAAGATCAGGGCTTGATCCATCACCGGTATTTATCTCACTGCACCATCCCAGCTCAGAACCTGGCTATATGCAAATCAGTTTGTCCCTGGCCCAGTGCATCATGGGAACAGGGCAGACTAAACTACCAAGCCAATTCTTCACCAGAAAGGAGACAAGCTACCGGAGACCGGTTTCTGGCATTTCAGCCGTCTTCAGTCCGGCTTGCTTGAATCCTGATGGTGCAGTGAGAAAGGGACTCATGTCTGAGTATACCCTGCCACACCTATAGTGGCCAAAACGATTCAGAAAAGGGGTGGTGATGAACTTTGTGTCTGAATTAAGCAGACCACTCTTACCCAGTCCAAAGATCAGGGCTTGATCCATCACCGTTATTTATCTCACTGCACAATCCCAGCTCAGAACCTGGCTATATGCAAATCAGTCTGTCCCTGGCCCAGTGCATCATGGGAACAGAGCAGACTAAACTACCAAGCCAATTTTTCACCAGAAAGGAGACAAGCTACGGGGGACCGGTTTCTGGCATTTCAGCCGTCTTCGGCCCGGCTTGTTTGAATCCTAATGGTGCAGTGAGAAAGGGACTCATGTCTGAGTATACCCTGCCACACCTATAGTGGCCAAAAACGATTCAGAAAAGGGGGTGGTGATGAACAGAGTGTCTGAATTAAGCAGACCACTCTTACCCAGTCCAAAGATCAGGGCTTGATCCATCACCGTTATTTATCTCACTGCACCATCCCAGCTCATAACCTGGCTATATGCAAATCAGTCTGTCCCTAGCCCAGTGCATCGTGGGAACAGGGCAGACTAAACTACCAAGCTAATTCTTCACCAGAAAGGAGACAAGCTACCGGGGACCGGTTTCTGGCATTTCAGCCGTCTTCGGCCCGGCTTGCTTGAATCCTGATGGTGCAGTGAGAAAGGGACTCATGTCTGAGTATACCCTGCCACACCTATAGTGGCCAAAACAGATTCAGAAAAGGGGGTGGTGATGAACTTAGTCTCCGAATTAAGCAGACCGCTCTTACCCAGTCCAAAGATCAGGGCTTGATCCATCACCGTTATTTATCTCACTGCACCATCCCAGCTCAGAACCTGGCTATATGCAAATCAGTTTGTCCCAGGCCAAGTGCATCATGGGAACAGGGCAGACTAAACTACCAAGCCAATTCTTCACCAGAAAGGAGACAAGCTACCGGAGACCGGTTTCTGGCATTTCAGCCGTCTTCGGCCCGGCTTGCTTGAATCCTGATGGTGCAGTGAGAAAGGGACTCATGTCTGAGTATACCCTGCCACACCTATAGTGGCCAAAAACAATTCAGAAAAGGGGGTGGTGATGAACAGAGTCTCTGAATTAAGCAGACCACTCTTACCCAGTCCAAAGATCAGGGCTTGATCCATCACCGTTATTTATCTCACTGCACCATCCCAGCTCAGAACCTGGCTATATGCAAATCAGTCTGTCCCTGGCCCAGTGCATCATGGGAACAGGGCAGACTAAACTGCTGAGCCAATTCTTCACCAGAAAGGAGACAAGCTACCGTGGACCGGTTTCTGGCATTTCAGCCGTCTTCGGCCCGTCTTGCTTGAATCCTGATGGTGCAGTGAGAAAGGGACTCATGTCTGAGTATACCCTGCCACACCTATAGTGGCCAAAAACGATTCAGAAAAGGGGGTGGTGATGAACTTAGTGTCTGAATTAAGCAGACCACTCTTACCCAGTCCAAAGATCAGGGCTTGATCCATCACCGTTATTTATCTCACTGCACCATCCCAGCTCAGAACCTGGCTATATGCAAATCAGTTTGTCCCTGGCCCATTGCATCATGGGAACAGGGCAGACTAAACTACCAAGCCAATTCTTCACCAGAAAGGAGACAAGCTACCGGAGCGGAGACCGGTTTCTGGCATTTCAGCCGTCTTCGGCCCGGCTTGCGTGAATCCTGATGGTGCAGTGAGAAAGGGACTCATGTCTGAGTATACCCTGCCACACCTATAGTGGCCAAAAACGATTCAGAAAAGGGGGTGGTGATGAACAGAGTGTCTGAATTAAGCAGACCACTCTTACCCAGTCCAAAGATCAGGGCTTGATCCATCACCGTTATTTATCTCACTGCACCAACCCAGCTCAGAACCTGGCTATATGCAAATCAGTCTGTCCCTGGCCCAGTGCATCATGGGAACAGGGCAGACTAAACTACCAAGCCAATTCTTCACCAGAAAGGAGACAAGCTACCGGGGACCAGTTTCTGGCATTTCAGCCGTCTTCGGCCCAGCTTGCTTGAATCCTGATGGTGCAGTGAGAAAGGGACTCATGTCTGAGTATACCCTGCCACACCTATAGTGGCCAATAACGATTCAGAAAAGGGGCTGGTGATGAACTTAGTGTCTGAATTAAGCAGACCACTCTTACCCAGTCCAAAGATCAGGGCTTGATCCATCACCGTTATTTATCTCACTGCACCATCCCAGCTCAGAACCTGGCTATATGCAAATCAGTTTGTCCCTGGCCCAGTGCATCATGGGAACAGGGCAGACTAAACTACCAAGCCAATTCTTCACCAGAAAGGAGACAAGCTACCGGAGACCAGTTTCTGGCATTTCAGCCGTCTTCGGCCCGGCTTGCTTGAATCCTGATGGTGCAGTGAGAAAGGGACTCATGTCTGAGTATACCCTGCCACACCTATAGTGGCCAAAAACGATTCAGAAAAGGGGCTGGTGATGAACTTAGTGTCTGAATTAAGCAGACCACTCCTACCCAGTCCAAAGATCAGGGCTTGATCCATCACAGTTATTTATCTCACTGCACCATCCCAGTTCAAAACCTGTCTATATGCAAATCAGTTTGTCCCTGGCCCAGTGCATCATGGGAACAGGGCAGACTAAACTACCAAGCCAATTCTTCACCAGAAAGGAGACAAGCTACCGGAGACCAGTTTCTGGCATTTCAGCCGTCTTCGGCCCGGCTTGCGTGAATCCTGATGGTGCAGTGAGAAAGGGACTCATGTCTGAGTATACCCTGCCACACCTATAGTGGCCAAAAACAATTCAGAAAAGGGGGTGGTGATGAACAGAGTGTCTGAAATAATCAGACCACTCTTACCCAGTCCAAAGATCAGGGCTTGATCCATCGCCGTTATTTATCTCACTGCACCATCCCAGCTCAGAACCTGGCTTTATGCAAATCAGTCTGTCCCTGGCCCAGTGCATCATGGGAACAGGGCAGACTAAAATTCCAAGCCAATTCTTTCCCAGAAAGGAGACAAGCTACCGGGGACCGGTTTCTGGCATTTCAGCCGTCTTCGGCCCGGCTTGCTTGAATCCTGATGGTGCAGTGAGAGAGGGACTCATGTCTGAGTATACCCTGCCACACCTATAGTGGCCAAAAACGATTCAGAAAAGGGGGTGGTGATGAACAGAGTGTCTAAATTAAGCAGACCACTCTTACCCAGTCCAAAGATCAGGGCTTGATCCATCACCGTTATTTATCTCACTGTACCATCCCAGCTCAGAATCTGGCTATATGCAAATCAGTCTGTCCCTGGCCCAGTGCATCATGGGAACAGGGCAGACTAAACTACCAAGCCAATTCTTCACCAGAAGGAGATAAGCTACCGGGTACCGGTTTCTAGCATTTCAGCCGTCTTCGGCCCGGCTTGCTTGAATCCTGATGGCACGCCTTCAAGAAGCATATGCAGGATGGCCTGGGATCGAATGGGGTCAGAGGCCAATGCCTTTGGCAGTTCTCTGACACGTTGTCCAGACATTTTCAAAGCATTATTACTTCTTCTCTGATGCAGAAATCTTCATCAACAAATATTTTCAGGATTGCTCGTGCAGCTTTCAGTAGGTTTGAAGCTTGGAGATAAAGTTTAGCCCCTCAAGTATTAATATAAATGGGAGAGATTCCCTCTGTCAATTCTCCATCAGAGATCAAAAGAGTAAAGTGATTCCTGATGAGGATTCTACCCCACTAGATCACCAGAGTAATTTGTATGATGGGAACAAGCCCCTGTCACAGCCCATTAATGTGCCTGCCACATGGAGACTGAATGCTTATAGGGGCCATGGAAACAATAAAAACATTTGATAGAGTGGGTGAGCCACCTACATCAGGATGGTAATCTTTGGAAAGGATTCTTTGGAATCAGACACCACCTGGTGGCCAAGTGACTCAGCAATCACCCTTAGCACTCCAACATTTTTGACAGCAAACTAGACATGAGTCCCCAAGTCACCACCATCACCACAACCTGCTTCCACACCCTGAGAATGCTGAAAATAATTTCAAGTAGCAACCTAAAACCACCAGGAAAATCATCACCTGGCAGACTGGACTACAGAAACACCCTCTATGTTGGTATCACCAACCAACACACCGAAGACTTCAGACCATCCAGAATGCAACAGCCCGACTAGTCTTAAAACTCCTAAGTTAGTCTCACATGAAACTACACCTTGGGGAACTACATTGGCTACCTATATATCCTTGTGCACAATTCAAGCTCTTCACACACACAGGCAAAGCAATACACCACACAGGTCTGACCTGCCTAAATAGCTGAGTATAGTTCCTCCAACCCTCGAAGCACCTCCGCTCAGCTGGTCTCTCACTAACACAACCACACATGCCACACATAAGCAAATTCAGAGCAGGGGGTTGTGCATCCTTATACATTGCTCCTAAAGCATAGAACAACCTCCCACACCACATAAGAGCCTCCTCACCACTTCCAGAACTCTGCAAGAAGCTGAATAACTGGCTTTTCAAGTAAAACCAGAGGCCAGGCCCATAGATTCAAAAAGAACCACAATACCCTTACTGGTAATGGGCATTATAAAAATCAATATAAATTAACATTCTAACTAGTCTCCTATGAAATAAGTATGGATCAAGTCAATTTATCCAGTGAGAGCCAATAATAGCTGTGCAGTTCACTTAACGGGACATCAGGTTTGTGCTTTCTGATCAAATTATGATCAAAGACATGGGATGAACATTTATTGCTGGATACTGCTATCCATTTGACCTCTGTACTTGCAGTACAAGATAAACTTGATGTGCTTTATTGATTGCAACAATAAGAAGAAGCTTTCTGTCAAAGTATGAGTCTGTGCACCTGCTGACTCCTTCCTCCGTTTGGCATGGAGGAAGGGGTCAGTGAGTGCAACTTTCTATCTTGATTCAGCATCGCTGCCTTGCAAACAACAACCGTTATGGGTGTTGTGAATCTGTATTCTTGCCTGGATACTCCTGAGACATCCATATTTAGAAGTGATCATCTCTGCATCCACTGGAGCCCCACCTGTGTCCACAGGAGCCCTTCAGCTGCCAGATGACGGCATGACAAGAACTGTTCTCTAGATGGACTCTGTGTTGAAATTAGAAAATTAATCACTATTCAAATTAACTTTTGAAATGAGCAAAAGCAACTTTTAGTGATAACCAAAAAAAGATTAACACCTGTGCATGAGTCTCCAAAGAATGCCCGAACATTAAATGTCTTGTTTTTCTCTTAACATAATTTGTTGCGGCAAAGGGCCAGCACATGAAATAACTTAGGGACTTATGTGCATTTAGAGCGTCTGGTTTAGAGGTGGGGGGGTGACAGCATTGAACCACTTTATAAATGGGCACTGCAGCCACAGTGTGCAAATTCTAATATGAATTTCAGACAGGGACCGCAAGTCAAAGCCTATGAGGAGAAATAAGGGACAATTAAGGATGGAATATTGTTTTTAAGTTTTCAAATTTTTAAAGCGTTGTCACTTTTGTGTTGCTGTGTCATGCCCTCAGGTAGTTACTTGATTTATTTCTGAATCGTAAGGTGATTTTAATTCAAATTACCGTCTAATTCTGAGAAGACCTGTCTATGAACAATGCTCGGTTGGATCCTGTTGGTGCTCATTAAGTTACATTTGATTTTCCTGACTCCAGTGCTGGTGATCACATTTATTGATGCGGGTGAAGCACTTGAAACACTAAACCACAGCTGTTTCTTAGTAACAACAAATGATTGGCCATCAAGAAGAGAAGGGACCCTCACCCTGGGTGCAATGATACAGTCTGGAGAGGAGGATAATGGTGCAATTCCTGACTTTAAGGATACACCTGTCTTCATTGAAAACAAATAGTATGTATTTTCTCTCAGACTGAAGTGTGCTTGTTGGTCATTTGGGTGTCTGTGACCAGAGCATTGCTCTGAATTTGGATTCACTTGCGTTTATACTACAAGAATAAAGGGGAGCATTTCAGAAACAAAAAGTACACTATTCTGAAGAATTGGGGAAGCAGGGGGATGAATGTAAAATTTGCATAAACAATTCTTACTTTGATAAAACTGACTTTTCAAAGGGAATAAAAGAGGATGAAAGGAGCTACCAGATAAACAGTAAATGAGCATGAAACAGTTTTGCATTTTAAAAAAATACAAAATGTGTCTCTAAAATGTATTTATAATACATATGAAAATCATTCCTCTTAGAACCATCTCTTTAACCGAAGATTTTTTTATACTCGCTGTTCATCTCTCACATTTTAGTTCATGAAAATTTCTCACCCTTCATTCCTCACTCTCTTCTCTGCAGTCTTTAGCTCATGGTTTCCTCTCCCCCTCTTTCACTCCCTCTTCACTTTACACAATTTACCTCATGTCCCCCCCTATTGCTCACTCTTCTCTCTATAGCATTTACCTCATGTTGTCCTCTCCCCCTCTATCCCTCACTCTCATCTCCACTCATTTTAGCTCATGTATCCTCTCAACCCACTATGCCTCACTCCTCTCTATACCTTTAAGCTTAAGTAATCCTGTCCCCCCTCCATCCCTCATTCTCCTTTCTATACTTCTTAGCTCATGTTATTCTCTCCTTCTTCTAACTCTCATTCTCCTCTCGACGCCATTTAGAGCAGATTATCCTCTCACTCTACTCGCTATACCTTTCAGCTCATGTTATCTTCACCTCTATCCATCACTCTCATCTCTTCACATTTTACCTCATGGTATCTTCTCACCCCTAAATCACTCACTCCCCTTTCTACACATCTTGTTTTCCCCTCCCCCTCTGTCCTCCCTCTCTTCTTTATACCATTTAGCTCATGTTATCCTCTCCCCCTCCATCCCTCAATCTCCTTTCTATACCTTTTAGCTCATGTTATCCTCTCCCCCTCTATCCCTCAATCTCTTTTCTATACATTTTAGCTCATGTTACCTTCTACCACCTCTCTCCCTTCTATCCCTCACTCTCCCCTTTACACTTTTTACCTCATGTTATCTTCTCATGCTCTATCACTCACTCTCCTCTCTATACCTTTTAGCTCATGTTATCCTCTCTCCCTCTATCCCTCCCTCTCCTCTCTACACCTTGTACCTCAAGTTATCTTCTCCTGCTCTAGCACTCACTCTCCTCTCTAAACTTCTTAGCTCATGTTATCCTCTCACCCCTCTATCCCTCCCTCTCCTCTCTATTCCTTTCAGCATATGTTATCCTCTCACCCCCTCTCTCCGAAGAGCCAGATCTTGAGGTCCTTCCTAAATTGGTGCACTGCCAGGCTTTACCAGAGGTAAAGTGGGAGTTTGTTTCAGGTCTTGGCTGTGAGGTTGGAGACGGACCTTCTACCTGCTCTGGTCTTATAGAAGTATGGGACAGTGGCTAGGGCGATATCAGTGGAGCGGAGGTTTATCTTGGAGGCATGGAAGGAGAGGCAGTCACTGAGGTATTGAGGTACGATGCTGTGCAGGGACTGTATGCATGTGTGAGCAGCTTGAAAGTTATTCTTCTTTCGGTGAGGTGCCAGTGGTGGTCGCTGAGGTGACGGGTGATGTGGTTGTGCCCTGGGATGTCAAGGATTAGTCCGGCTGCACTGTTCTGAATGGTTTGAAGTTTCCGAAGGAGTTTTTGATTGATTCTGGCTTAGACGGCATTGCCGAAGTCTCTCCGCCGCTATCACTCTCTCTCCTCTCTACACCACTTATCTCATATTATCCTCTTACTCCCTCTATCCCTCAAAATCCATTATACATTTTAGCATTGGTTATTGTCTCCCAGCCTCTATATCTTACTCTCCTCTCTATACATTTTAACTCATTGTATCCTCTCTCGGTATCCCTCACTCTCCTTTCTATACCTTTTAGCTCATGATATCCTTTCCCCCTCTAACCCACACACTCATCTCAAAGCCTTTTAGCTCAAGTCATCATCCCCCTGTATCACCCACGCTCATCTCTGTACTTTAGCTCAGGCTCTCCACTCCCCTTCCATTCTTAAGTCTCCTCTTTTCACTTTTACATCAATTAATCATCTCACCCCACTATTATAACCTTCAAACTCCTCACCCACGCGCACAAGGCACTCCACAACACCGGACCAACATAACTCAACAGCTGTCTCAGCATCTACATGCCCACCCGCCAGCTCCGCTCCGCAGACCGCGCCCTCGCCACCTTCCCCCGCATCCGAAGAGTAACCGCCGGCAGCAGATCATTCTCCCATCTCGCCACCAAGACATGGAACACCCTCCCCATCCGCCTGCGGCAGACCAAAGACCTCTTGACCTTCAGAAGACTTCTCAAGACCTGGCTCTTCGAACAGTAGCAGCTACCCCCTTCCCCCCAGCGCCTTGAGACCTTTGCAGGTGTGTAATGCACTTCACAAATGCCATGATTGATTGATTGAATTATTGATCACTCACTCTACTCTCAATACTTTTTACCCCATGTTAATGTCTTACCCCTCTATCCTCACTCTCCTCTCTTCACCTCTTAGCTCATGTCATCCTCTCCCCTCTATCCCTCACTCTCCTCTCTACACTTTTTACCTCATGTTATCTTCTCACCCCTCTATCCCTCACTCTCCTATCTATACTTTTTACCTCATGTTATCCTCTCACTACCCTATCCTCACTCTCTTCCCTAATCCCGCCAACTCATTTTATCCTCTCACCCCTCTATCCCTCATTCTTCTCTCTACACTACTTAGCTCATGTTATCCTCTCACCCCCTTATCCCTCACTCTCCATTATAACTTTTAGCTCAGGTTATCGTCTCGCATCTCTTACTCTTCTCTCTACACCTTTTAGATCATTTTATCATCTTCCAATCTCTCACTCTCCTCCCTACACAGTTAAGCTCATTATACCATCTCCCCCTCTAACCGTCACTCTACTCTCTACCCCTTTTATTTCATGTTATTCTCTCTGTCTCTTTCCCTGACTCTCCTCTATACAGCTTTTAGCTCATATTTTCCTCTCCCCCTATATTTCTCACTCTAATTTCTATACTTTTTTTATCTCAGGTTGTTTTCTCACTCCCTCTATCCTTCAATCTTTTAGTTCACGTTATCCTCTCCCATTCTAACCTTCACTTTCATCTCTTTGCTTTTTACTTCATGCTATCTTCTCACCCCATCACTCACTCTCCTCTCTACAACTTTTAACTGATGAAATCCCCTCCCCCTCTAACCCTCACTTTCCTCTCTACACCATTAACTAATGTTAATCTCTACCCCACTATCCCTCACTCACCTCTCTACACATTTTAGCTCTTGTTATCCTCTCCCCTTCTATCCGTTACTTTCCTCTCTATACTTTTTATCTCATGTAAATCTCTCCCCCTATATCCATCACTCTCTTCTACACATTTTGGTTCTTGTTTTCTTCTCCCCCTCTATTCCTCACTCTACTCTTTATACTTTTATCTCAGGCTGTCCTCTCACTCCCTCTATCCCTCAATCTCCTCTCTATACCTTTTAGTTCATGTTATCCTCTCCCCTTCTATCCTTTACTCGCCTCTCGTTGCCTTTTACTTCATGCTATCTTCTCACCTCCTATCATTCACTCTCATCTGAAAACTTTTTATCTCTTGTTATCTTCTTACTCCTTTATCAGTCACTTTTCTCTCTAAACCTTTTTGGTTATGCTATCCTCTCCCACTCTATTCCTCACTTTAATCTCTATACCTTTCAGCTCAAGTTATTCTCTCACCCCTCACTCTACTCTCTAACCCTGGGTGTAGTTTGCGTAGTGGCGCTATGCGTAGCTATACAAAGTGCACTTCGCAAGCTACGCAAGCCACGCGAACTGCGTAGTGCACTGTGCAAAATGCTGTTCGCACTGATTGTACAGTGCCGGATGCTTGTCCGTACTGTGCAATCATTGCAAACCGCATCTTGCACACTGCAAGTGGTCATTTTCTGCAGCTCGATTAGATTTGTACTTGAGCGGCAGCTTCCTCAACGCGGACTGGTAGTGTTTCATTGCGAGCGGTCATGAACATACGCGACCACTCGCAATGAGAACACTAACCTCCCCGCGTTGAGAATCTTTCCAGGAGGTTTATTTTCCACGCTTGTGGTCGGCAACTTGATGTTGCTGATCGTGAATGAGGAAAAAGTCTAGCCGGGATGTTATTTTGCTCGCTTGCTGCCGTTAACTTGATGTTGAGGGCCGCGAGCAAGCAAAAAATGCCCGCTACACTACCTGTTTTTGCACTGTGTTACATGCAATTCCCATAAAGCATAGTCCTGAGCCCAGGGTTACTCTCTACACCTTTTATGTCATGATGTAAACTCATGATACCATCTCCCCCTCTAACCCTCACTCTACTCTCTACACCTTTTATTTTATGTTATTCCCTCTGTCTCTATCCCTTACTCTCCTCTATACAGCTTTTAGCTCATGTTTTCCTCTCCCCCTCTATTCCTCCCTCTACTCTTTATACGTTTATCTCAGGTTGTCCTCTCACTCCCTCTATCCCTCAATCTCCCCTCTATAGCTTTTAGTTAATGTTATCCTCTCCCCTTCTATCCTTTTCTCGCCTCTCTTTGCTTTTTACTTCATGCTATAGTCTCACCCCCTATCACTCAAATGATATCTTCTTACTCCTTTATCACTCACTTTTCTCTCTATACCTTTTAGGTTATGCTATCCTCTCCTGCTCTAACCCTCACTTTAATCTCTACACCTTTCAGCTCATGTTACTCTCTCACCCCTCTAGCCCTCACTCTCTTCTCTATACCTCTTAGCTCATGTATCCCTTCACCATCTCTGTCCCTCACTCTCCATTTTTCCTTTTAGTTCAGGTTATGGTCTTAACCTGTCTATCCCATATTCCCCTCTCTATACCGTTAGCTAAGATTATCCTCTCCCCCGCTATCTTTACCCTTCTCTCGACACCTTTTAGCTCATGTTATACTCTCCCCCTCTAAACCCCACTCACCTCTCTACACCGTCTAGCTCATGTTATCATCTCCCCCTTTTATCTCTCACTCACCTCTCTGTATCTTTTAGCTCATGTTACCCTCCCCATCCCTCACACTGCTCTCTACACCTTTTACCTCATGTTATCCTCTCCCACTTCTTTCCCTTACTCTCCTCAACGTTGATGTCATTTTATCCTGTCACCCCTCTATCCCTCACTCTCCTCTCTATATAATTTAGCTCATGTTATCTTTTCTCCACTTTCCATCACTCTCCTCTCTACATATTTTAGCTCATGGTATCCTCGCACCCCTCTATCCCCCACTCTCCTCTATACACATTTTAATCATATTATCCTCTCCCCCTATATCCCTCACTCTCCTCTCCAAATATTTTTGCTCAGGTGGTCCTCTCATACCCTCTATCCCTCACTCTCCTCTCTATACCTTTTAGCTCATGTTATCTCTCCCCCTCTAATCCTCAGTCTCCTATCTACAACTTCTAGCTCAAGCTCTCCTCTCACCTCCTCTATCAATCACTCTACTCTCTACGCATCCTAACTCATATTACCCATCTCCCTCTATCCCTCACTCTCCTCTCAATACCTTTTCGATCAGGTTATCCTCTCAGGTTATCCTCTCACCTACTCTTTCAGTCACTCACCTCTCTACTCATTTGAACTCATGTTATCCTCCCCCTTCTATCCCTCCCTCTCCTCTCTACTCATTTAGCTCATGTTATCCTCTCCACTTCTATCCCTAACTCTCCTCTCTATAACTTTCATCTCATGTTATCCCCAAACCCTCTCTATTACTCACACTCCTCCCTCCAGCTTATAGTTCATGTTATCCTCTCCCCTTCTATCCTGCATTCTCCTCTCTTTGCTTTTACCTCATGTTATCTTCTCACCTCACTATCCTCATTCTACTCTCTTCACCTCTTAGCTCATGTTATATTCTCATCCCTCTAATCCTCACTCTTCTCTCTAAGCCTTTTAACTCAAGTTATCATTCCCCCTTTATCCCTCATTCTCCTCTTTAAACTTAAGCTCAGCCTCTCCTCTCCCCTTCTACCCTTCCATCTCCTATTTTTACTTTGTACTGTTGTTTATCGATTTACATTCTGAATGAATTTCACAAGTCATGCCTTTATATAGGTACAATCCATAGTGCCCTTATATAGGCATAGCAAGTATCAAAGGAAGCCAACTCCCCAGCTGACGCACTGACCGGGTGCTGACATCCTCCTGCCGAGAATCCAGCTCAAGTGTTTCTGATTCCCCTTGCAGGGTGTTGGGAAATCGAGCCCTGGGAAAGAGATACCAACCTCTCTCATTCTAAGGTATAGAGCTTGTTAGAACCTAGAGAAACCTTTGGGAAATTCTTGGCAAAACTAAACCTATGCTACATCAGCACCTACTTCTTCCCTAGTACTAGACAAAGATGAGGTACACTGGGGTAGGATTATTTAGAAGCACCAGTTGAGTATTTTAGCCTGTGTTATTTATGTTTGTTTTTTTATATATGTCATAGCAACAGACAATGCTATTACAGTATTATTTTATATTACTGTTTACGCTGTACGCATTATACTTCATATTCCGTCTTACGATGGTAGCAGTTCATATCTCTTGTATGAGAAAGAAGACTGTTCAATAAACCTTTTATTGAAACACCCGTCTCTCTATTTCTGTGCAACTCTGTAGAAAGGAACCATGGACGATTGACTGAGTGAAATAGTTATCTATTGTTTCCACGACTCTGAAGATATTGTTCCGACTCTAAGGGAAACAAATTTGTCATTTTTATGTGCTTGTCAGGGACTAATCCCTTCTTGTTCATTCAAAAAGGTTTCTAGTGACCTCTGAGTTAGCTGGCACACACACAATTAAGTTTAATATACTCGATAGAGACATACTGACCACAGTCCTTTGTCAAATCTACAGTGTATGTTATTCTAATGCGCAGAGCCTATTAGGGATATAGGAACTACAATACAGTACCTCAATTATTCGTGTCACCTTTCTATCACTCACTCTCCTCTCTCTACCTTTTTTGATGATGTCATCCTCTCCCTCCTCTATTTCTCACTCTCCTCTCTATACATTTTCCCCATGGTATTTTCTTCCCCCTATCCTCATTCTCCTCTCTACACCTTTTAGTTCATGTTATCCTCTCACCCCTCTATCCCTCCCTTTCCTCTCTAAAACTTTCAGTTCATGTTATCCTCTCCTCCTCTATTCCTCACTCTACTCTCTATACTTTTTATCTCAGGTTGTCCTCTCACTCCTTCTATCCCTCAATCTCCACTCTACAACTTTTAGGTCATGGTATCCTCTCCCCTTCTATCCTTTACACTCCTCTCTTTGCTTTTTACTTCATGCTATCTTCTCACCCCATCACTCATTCTCCTTTCTACACCTTCTACCCCATGTTATATTCTCACCCCCATCACTCACTCTTCTCTCTACACCTTTAAGGTCATGTTATCATTTCCCCATCTGCCCCTCACTCTCCTCTATACACCTCTTAGCCCCTATATCCTTTCACCACTTCTAACCCTCAGTCTCCATTTTACCTTTTAGCTCCGGTTATCGTCTCACTCCCTCTATCCCTCACCCTCCTCTCTATACCTTCTAGCTCATGTTATCCTTTCCCCGTTATCTCTCACTCCCCTCTCTACATCTTTTAGCTCATGCTACCTTCCAGATCCCTCAAACTGCTCTTTACACCTTTTACTTCATGTTATCTTCTTACCCGCTATCACCCACTTTCTTCTCTATACTTTTTATTTAATGCTATCTTCTTACTCCTCTATCACTCACTCTCTTCTCTACATCTTTTAGGTCATGTTATCCCCCCCTCTATCCCTCACTTTAATCTCTATACATTTCAGGTCATGTTATCCTCTCCCCTCTATCCCTCACTCTCTTGTCTATACCTCTTAGCTCATGTACCTTTCACCCTCTCTATCCCTCACTCTCCTTTTTACCTTTTAGCTCAGGTTATTGTCTCAACCCCTATAGCCCTTACTCGCCTCTCTACACCTTCTAGCTCATGTTATCCTCACCCCTTTATCTCTCACTCCCCTCGCTGTATCATTTACCTCATGTATTCCTCCCCACCCCTCACATTCCTCTCTACACCTTTTACCTCATGTTATCTTCTCACTCGGTATCACCCATTTTTCTCTATATACCTCTTAGGTCATGTAATCCTCTCTCCCCTCTTTCCCTCACTCTCCTCTCAAAACCTTTTAGATCATTTGATCCTCTTACCCCCCACCTTCCCTCACTCTTGTCTCTATACCTTTAACCTTATGTTATCTTCTCAACCTTCTCTCTCTTTTCCACACCTTTTACCTCATGTTAGACTCGCCCACTCTTTCCTTCACTCTCCTCTCTACACCTTTTAGCTCTTGTTATCCTCTGAACCCTTCATCCCTCACTCTCTTCTTTATACATTTTAATCATCTGATCCTCTCCCGCCTCTATCCGTCCCTCTCTTCATTACATCTTTTAGCTCAGTTGATCCTCTCACCCCCTCTATTCCTCACTCTCCTTTGTGTACCTTTTAGCTCATGTTATCCCTTTACCCTCTTACCCTCACTCTCCTCTCTAAACCTTTCAGCTCAGGCTATCCTCTCACCTGCTCTATCCCTCACTCTCCTCTCCATACCTTTTACCTCAGGTTATCCTATCACCCTCTCTGTCACTCACTCTCCTCTCTACTCATTGTAGCTAATGGTATCCTCTCCCCTTCTATCCCTCACTCTCTTCTCTACACCTTTTAACTCATGTTATCCTCTCACCCTCTATCCCCCACTCTCCTCTCCACATCTCCTACCTCATGCTATCTTCTTACTCCTCTATCACTCACTCTCCTCTCTCTACCTTTTAGCTCATGTTGTCCTCTCCCCCTTTTATCCCTCACGCCCCTCTCTATACCTTTTAGTTCATGTTATCCTCTCCCCTTCTATTCCTCACTCTGCTTTTTATACATTTTAGCTCAGGTTGTCCTCTCACCCCATCTCACCACCTTTAATCCACACTCTTTTCTCTACACATTTTAGTTCATGTTATCTTCCCCCCTCTTACCCTCCTTCTCCTCTCTACACTTTATACCTCATATTATCTTCTCACCCCTCTATCACTCACTCTCCTCTCAACACCTTTCAGCTCATGTTATCTTTTCACCCTTCTATCCCTCTCTCTCCTCTCTATTCTGCTTTGCTCATATTATCCTCTCACCTAGTCTCTCCCTCACTCTCAATTATACCTTTCAGCAAAGGTTATTGTCTCATACCTTCTAAACCTCACTCTCCTCACTACACCTTTAACTCAGACCATCCTCTCCATCCTCTAGCCCTCATTCTCCTCTCTACTCCTTTTATCTCAGTTTATCCTCTCCCCCTCTATTCCTCACTCTACTCCCAACACTTTTTAGCTCATGTTGTCCGCTCACCCCCTGTATCCCTCACTCTCCTCCCTACACCTTTTAGTTCATTTTATCTTTTCCCATTCTATTCTTCACACTCCTCTCTTTGCTTTTTACCTCTTGTTATTTTCTCACCTTGCTAACAGTCACTCTCCTCTCTACACCTTTTAGTTCATGTTATCTTTTCCCCTACTATCCTTCATTCTCCTCTCTTTGCTTTTTACCTCATGTTATCTTCTCACACTGCTATCAGTCACCCTCCTCTCTACACCGTTTTGCTCATGTTACCTTCTCCCCCCCATCCCTCTCCACCAGGCCTTGGTGTAGTTCACAGAGTTTTGCTATGAAGAACTACACAAAGTGACAAAAATACTCTGCAAGGTTCTGCAAGCGGCAGTGTGCAGTGCGAACTGCAGTTTGTGCTGATCTTCCTGCGGCTTGGGTAGAAATTCTACCCGAGCAGCAGATCCCTCCCACCAACTACCCGATCATGACCGTGAGTGGGAAAAAACTCTGCTGCGCTATGCAGATTGTAGTTTTCTGTACTCCGTGAGCTCTGTGAAGCGCAAAGTGCAGAAAACTCTGCAAACTTCGCGAACAGAGCGGAGATCACCTCCCAGGCCTACTATATACACCTTTTACCTCATGTTATCTTCTAACTCCACTATCCCTCACTCTCCTCTCTAAACCTTTTAGGTAATGTTATCCCCCCTCTAACCCTCACTCTCCTCTCTATACCTCTTAGCACACGTATCCTCTCACACTTTCTATCCCTTACTGTCCATTTTACTCTACACCCCTTACCCTCTGCTCCAGTTGCCTCCTTTTTGCCCTTCCATACCCTATCTAATTTTCTTCCTCCCTGGCTGTACCCGAGGTGAGACACTGCTTTGTGTTTTCTGATCCACACCTCTCTTGACTGTTCACTCGGTCTTCTTACCCACTCTTACTTTCTTCTCCCATTTCTTCCTCTTTATCCTCTATATACTTACCTCATACTTTAATCTGATATCCTGTTGCTGCCAATCAGAATCCTCCACTGTCCTCTATGCACTCACCACCTCCTCTGATACTGTCTCTCTTTTACTGTCTTTGTTACCTTTCACCTTCTCTTATTTGTGGGATTCTCTCTAACACACTGTCTACAGGACACATCTCAGGTTAGATTTACTAATAAGTTACGCAATGCAGCGCAGCAACCAAAGCATGAGAGGGGGAGCACCGGACAGCACCACATGTGCTAAGAAATAGAGCTCCTGCTTTCTCATGTATCACTAGGACTCATTCAGGCTTCCTAGCTCCATGCTCCTCACTTTGCCCATAGTGCATAGCTGTCTGTGTGATGTGTTGCATCGTTGTTTTACACCACGGTGCAGATTTAAGAGTCTTGCTGCGCATGGCAGCATAGCAAGTCACCTTGCACGGTGCAAAGGTGCCTGTGTTGAAGGCATGATTGTTTTTTTGTGGTAAGGAGCAGCGTCCTGCACAAAAACAATTCATGAAGGCTTTCTTTCTATGTGTGCTGTAGAAGGCATTTGAAAACAATGTAGAGTAAAAAATATCTGGAGACCTGCTTATCGAGTTTTTAATATGGTGATACACAAATATTGTGATGCAGGAATAACATTGACAAAAATTTCGATTATCTAAGGTAAGTAATGTCAATGTCAAAACTAGCTATGTTATTAATTCTGTTTGCAAAAAATAGTTGTAAAAAATATTGTTCTTTTAATTTTCTTCATGTATTTTATACGTTTTAATTCTATGTGTTATAAATTGTCTAATTGTTGTCATTGGTTTTAAATATATTTTTAAATTGTTTGTTGTTTTTAAATGTAATTTAATTGTTACGTTTCATAGTGGGCAGTGGAGTTTGTAGGTGTACAGGATGGGAAGCAATATAATTGTAATTAATTAATTAGATTAAATGTAATTATTTCATTGATAATTAATTACGTAATTTGAGCAATTAATTTGTGTTTTAGGTTTTATTTTAGGTGCTGGTTGTGTTATTTGTAGGAGTAAAGGTTGGGGGTAAATTAATTGTAATTAATTAATAATTATTTTTCATTTAAATTAATTGTTATTGATAATTAATTACATATATTGTGCAATTCTTCTTAATTTTTTTTTTTTTCACAACAAGTTTATTGACAAAGACGAGCATATGTAATAAGACGGACCCCCACAATCGGGATGGCACCATCAGACATTCCGATACAATCAAGAAAATAGAATTGAGTATTCAGTCAAGAATCATTGCAACACAAGGTTATAAGAAACGATCATCTCCGTCTTTATCATCAAATTACCCACTCTCCCCCAACTCCCAGATCCCTCCCCTGGATTCTGAATTTTTAAGATATTTTTTAGGTGTGGGTTGTAAGGTTTTTAGGTGTTACAAGGTGGGAAGTTAACTGAGAAATACAGTTAATAAAATTAATTATTAATTAATTATGAATTAATGAATGGATAATCAGATAAATTGCAAAATAATCTTATTCATTAAGTTATATTTTAAATGTGTGTTGATTAGTTTTTTTCGAGGAATAGAGTGGGAAGGTGATTAAGTATTAATACATAAAAAATTATTTCTTCATTTATTACAAATTGTTTTATTTATTACTTTATCTCATGATTATGTTATAGCTTTTTATCTTAATGACATTTTAATTGTAGGTTTTGATGTTTCTGGGAATATACTGTAGTATTTTAATTACATTATTATTATTTGTTTTAATTGATAATGGTTATTACATTTTTAAATAATTATTCAATTTGTTAAATTTTTGACAAAATTTAAACATATCATTTTTTATATTAAGAATTCTATATGTTTGGTTATTTTATAGAATTGTTAAAATGTGATATATTTATTTGAAGTGAACTATTCCCTCACTACAATTGCACTGACTGGATTGTGTTTTGTAAATGTGAACCCTCCGAAGTCCAACGCTTTCCCTACTGTTGCATAGACTTGAGTGGGAATAGAAAATGTTATACCTCCTGAGTCCAACGCTTTGCCTACTGTTGCGGAGATTGGAGTGTAAATAGTACATTTTACCCCTCCAGAGTCCAACTCTTTCTCTAATGTTACACAAACTGGAGTGGGAATAGCAAATGTTACCCCTCGGGTGCCAGATTTCTGAAAAGGAGAGATATAAGATTTCTGGGACATACTACCATGTTGCTTGACATGATCAAACACTGCCTAGAAAACAATTTCTTCAACTTCAATGGTGACATTTTTGTACAAGCCCATGGTACTGCGATGGGTACTTCCTTTGCACCGAGCCTGGCGAACCTCTTCATGGGAGCATGGGAGGCAGACATCCGTAATGATGCTCAATTCAAAAAGGACTTCGAGAAAGGCCGATTGTGGCTACGTCATATAGATGACATTTTTGTCATCTGGAAAGTAAACAAAACAGAAGCCTCTGAATTCATCAAGAGATTGAATGATAACACCCGAAACATCACGCTCACTAGTAATATCAGTGAAAAAGAGGTTGAATATCTAGATACCAAGGTCCTGATTAGAGAAAATACCATCAAAACAGTACTGTTCAGAAAAAACACAGCAGGTAACTCTCTGCTACATGCAGAGAGTAGTCATCCTGATAATCTAAAATGGAGCATCCCCTATGGGGAACTGTTAAGGGCTAAGAGAAACTGCAGCAACAATCTAGATTACTTAGCAGAAGAAAAAGTGATGACACAAAGATTCCTCAATAGAGGATATCCTATGTGGTTGATCAAAAAAGCGAGTAAAAAGGTGACTAAAACTGAGAGAGACGATGTACTAACTGTCAAAGAAAAGTCTAACAAAGACGAGGATGATTCAGGTACCACTAGAGTAATTCTAACCGATAACGGGAACTCTAAACAAATACAGAAAAGTCTAGTCAAAAACTGGAATTTACTGACATCTGATCCCATAATTGGGGACACTCTACCTAAGCGTCCCAGTATAACGTATAAAAGAGGGCGCACCCTGAGGGATCTACTAGTACATATTGGATGCTTCGAGCCGGTCAGTGGGATCCTAGCCACTCGCCTGACTCGCACTGTGTTCTGCGCCCTCTGCGCATGATTTTAAAACTTTTAAATACATTTGTTGATGTTTAACCTTTTTGTTGTGCAGGGTCCACTTCTGTTGGCAGTATTATTCCCCGCATCTGCTGTCCGCTGCCCTATCATCTACAGTCGTCCTGGCAGGAGATTAATTCCCGCTGGGACGCGCTGTTGGCCGCCATCTTGGGTGAGGAGGGTGAGTAGGTGAGCGGTGCAGCGCTCGGCCCCTCACGACCTCAGCCCTATAAAAAATATTGTGCCACGACTCACAATTGATTGGAATCTTCGAGCCGGTCAGTGGGAACCTAGCCACTCGCCCGACTCGCACTGTGTTCTGCACCCTCCGCGCATGATTTTAAAACTTTTAAATACATTTGTTGATGTTTAACCTTTTTGTTGTGCAGGGTCCACTACTGTTGGCAGTATTATTCCCCGCATCTGCTGTCCACTGCCCTATCATCTACAGTCGTCCTCGCAGGAGATTAATTCCCACCGGGACGCGCTGTTGGCCGCCATCTTGGGTGAGGAGGGTGAGTAGGTGAGCGGTGCAGCGCTCGGCCCCTCACGACCTCAGCCCTATAAAATGGCGCCCCTTTACAGGGAGCGCAGCGGACGGGCGCAGCGGGCACGCCGTCAGCGCGCCGAAGTCGTGCCTAAGTCCAGCCCGTCTGCGCCCGTCCGCGGCCGGACGGGCCCTGGGGCCAGGGACGCTGCCACTGCTACCTCTTACTCCCCCTCTGCCCTCATGAGCCTACGACCATCTGCCAGTCCTCTACCGCCCGATACCTGGGCTCGGATCTTGTCACTTGGCATTGCTGGAAACTCCCCCCCTCACCTGGGGCCGGACATACCATCTACTCCACCTGCCCTTGCCGAGTCACAGATCCGCTTATTATATTTAAACACTCGTTCTCTTGTCCGACATCAAACTGACATTTTTCATTTACTTATGACTGAGAGGCCAGACGTTCTCTTATTATCTGAGACCTGGCTCACCGACAGATCCCTCCCCGACATCCTGGCAGTGCTACCCCCAGATTACTACCTGCTGAATACCAACCGTCCGGGGGGGGGTGGCAGCGGTAATATGCAAGAATTTAAAGATCATTGCTACCACTTCCATGACTCTCCCTGAAGTGGATAACCTGGTTCTCAGTCTCGGGACTGAGGTGGGTGCAGTTACCCTTATGGTACTCTATCGCCCCCCTCACCCAATGCCTTCTTTTCCTTCATCTTTTATTGAACAGCTTGCTACTCTTGCTACCTCCTCCCGTCGCATAGCCATTGTCGGTGACTTCAATTACTGGTTCCAGCACAAGGATGCTGGTCCCCATGCCACTGAATTGTTCGAAGCTCTCACGAGCTTGAACTTTACTCAATTACTTAAGTCTCCCACTCACAGTGGCGGTCACATTCTCGACCACATCTGGGTCCACGGGGTCAAGTTCTCCTGCCCGCTCACCACACCCTGTGTGTGGCCTGACCATTTCTTGATTGACACCACAATTACGGCGGTCGGCCAGATTAGGATTCCCCAGCGGGAGGGCGGCACCGCCCGTAAGTGGCGGGCCGCTGACTCCTCTAAATTGCTATCCCACCTATCACAAACCCGCCCCCTCCTCCCCAACGATATCGGCACCAACGAGCTAGATGGTTACATCTCTGACTGGCTCACGTCAGCTAGCGATATCTTTGCTCCCTCAAATAAATTCCCCCGATCCCGACATAGCAACTCCCACAAATGGTTCAATCCCCAACTCAAAGCCCTACATCTGGAACTCCGCCAATTAGAGCGTAAGTGGAGGAGGGACTACTGCTCGTCAAGCAGAGATATCTATGTGGCCGCCCGCAACAAGTATAAAATAGGCATCTCTGCAGCCAAAAAAGCCTATGCCTCAGAGAGAATTTTATTAGCCCCTTGTAAGTCGAAGGAAATCTTTAAAGTCCTCAACGAATTCACCTCTGACCCCAGGACGCTCCCGACTCAGGCCCCCACACAGGAATCCTGCAATGCGCTCAGCACCTTTTTCATACAGAAAATTGTTTTGATTAAGGACACCATCCCGGTCACCCTCCCTGGCGCTGATTCTGTCTTTCCCCCTCATAATGTTCTTCCCTTCACGCAGTTTCCTCTTCTAGATCCCGGATCCCTGGCCACTCTGGCCGTCCGCATCAAGTCTGGATCCCCAGACGACTGCTGCCCACCTTCCATACTCAGGGACATCTGCCACTCCTTACCCGACTGCATCCTTCCTTTGCTGAACTCCTCTCTCTCCTCCGGTATGGTGCCCAGCTCTTTCAAGGAGGCCGTTTTGGTACCTCTATTGAAGAAGCCTGGAGCTGACCCCGCTGTCCCAGCGAACTATCACCCTATCTCCCTCTTGCCCTTCTTTTCTAAAATCTTGGAAGCTCACGTCACCGCCTGTCTCTCACAGTTCATCGAGAGCTCCAACTTTCTCGAGGTCAACCAGGCCGGCTTTAGACCCGGCCATTCTACGGAGGCTGTGATCTTGGCCGTGTTGGATGCCCTGAGAGACGGCGCTGACAAGGGCACCCCCCCAGGCCCTGGTACTATTAGATCTGTCGGCCGCTTTCGACACGGTGGACCACAACATCCTCCTCCACCGTGTCGAGCAGGCCGGCATCCAGGGCCTGGCGCTGGCATGGGTCAAATCCTTCCTGACCGGGAGGTCTCAGACCCTCAGCTTGGGCACTTTCAGGGCTCCTAGGGAGCACTCGCCCTGCGGGGTCTCCCAGGGCTCCTCCTAATCCCCTCTTCTCTTTAACCTCTATCTTCGACCCCTTCTTTTTTCTCTGAGGCAGTGGGACGTCACCATCTTCAACTACGCAGACGACCTGCAACTCATCTTTCCTCGTAACTCCCCCTCTGCTATTCCTAATTTCCAGGCAGCTATGTCCCATATCCTCCAGTGGATGTGCCAGAACCAACTTAAACTGAACCCTGGGAAGACGGAGCTCCTTCTCCCTGGCAGGAGCTCTGCCCACTGGGGTCCACACTTCTGGCCAGCAGAACTTGCCCCCCCCCACCCCTGTGGCCTCGGTGAAAAGTCTCGGGGTCACTATCGACTCCGGGCTGTCCCCAGGTGGGGACGGTGGTCTCCCCCTGCATGCACCAGTTGCATAGGATCAGGAAGGTGGCTTATCTTCTTACACCTGAAGCCCTGCTGCAAGTCATCATGGCCCTTGTCCTCTCCCGCTTGGACTTTTCGAACTCCATCTACCACGGTCTGTCTAAATCATCCCTCCTCAGACTGCAAATTGTCCAAAACCAAGCGGCGAGACTGGCCTTCGGGATCCCGAAATGGCAATCTGCCAAACCCCTCCTCACCAAATTGCACTGGCTCCCTGTCATCTCGAGGGCAGCCTTTAAGATCGGCTGCCTCACTTTCAAATCTTTAACCGGTCCCTGCCCCGCTTTCCTGAAATCCCTTGTCAGGCTCTATTGTCCCTCACGCAATCTCAGATCATCCCATCTTCACCTCCTAGTTGTCCCCTCTATCAAACTCTGCAGATCTGGAGATCGGAGATTTGCATACCTGGCCCCCAAATTTTGGAACTCCCTCCCTTCCCCTATCAAAGCCTCCAACTCTCTTCTCCAATTCCGTAAATCTCTAAAAACCTGGCTCTTTCCACAATCCAGCTAATTTCCTCTGTCCCCTCAGCATCTGATCAGCGCCAGGAAACCCATGGTGACAGTGCGCTCTATAAGCACCCCTTAACATAACATAACATAACATAACATAATGACATAAGTACTAAGACCATCCCCAGAGGCATCAACCTACAGGGCTTCTACCCATGTGGCCATTGCAAGGCTTGTGCTAATAGCCACATGAAAAAAGAATATTGGAATCCTAGTACCAAAAAGATGCAACAGATCAAACAATTCCTTACATGCACAACTCCCTTTGTGATCTATGCCTTAACTTGTCCATGTGAATTGATATATATAGGCAGCACAACCCATATGGCTAATAAAAGAGTATTGGAACATACTCGTGCTATCAGTAACTTAGACCAACAATACCCCATAGCACGCCATTTTGAGAGTCATCATTTTTCAGACCCTAAAAAACTTACCTATTATATACTAGAGCAAGTGAACATTGGCCCGAGAGGAGGTAAGCGTCTTATGAAATTAAGACAAAAATAATCTAAATATATAATAAGTCTATGTACCCGTTACCCTGAAGGCCATAACATGGATGAAGAGTACAATGTACATTTGCAGGAATTAATATGATGGTGTTGCAATAACTGTTAATGTATCTTCATGAATTGTACAAGTGTAATTCTTCTCAATCTACATGTACTATCTAAATTTCTGACTCTGTCTTCTCTCTTCTCTTTTTCCCCCACAGATACAAAAAGGGAGGGATGTGTCTAGATATAACGACACAATCACCCTAAACCTTTCACTGTGGTCTTCCCTCATCTGTCTGAACGAAAGTACCAAATATTTTAAATCTATTCTATATTTTTTGCACTTTATTTAACATTTACGTAAAAGTTGCACATGGTTTCTATACCTAATAATGGTAATACGGAATATGTGTACATAGATGTAAATCATGCCCTTTAACTGTGGTCTGAATTGTGAGCTCTTGTCCACTAACCAGGACAGGATACATGACATGTCATGAACCTAATCTGCTATCACACTATCATGCGAGGATACAGTATATTATACTATAATTAAATATGTACCCCAGCAGATTCTCATTATCAGGAGGAGCGCAGGTTTAGGATAAGTGTACCCTCCTGTTATCGCACTATGCGATGACATAACCCTGAATGTATTCCTCCACTAACCAGGACTTATTATTTATTGAGTTCATGCCAGATGATTATACGGCACGGGTTACCTTGACAACCGAGATACGTCACAGGACGCATCCCTGGGGCAGAGCATAGACACGTGATCGGGCTCTCTGTGCCTCCGTCCCCATATCGGGCTCTAACACGAACCTAATAACTCTTCGATAATTCTAATTTAACGTATCGGTCAATCAGACACTGGGCAATTATGTTACACAATTTACATCACATACAGAACCAACTCGATCTAACCATTACTTACCAGCATATATCATTATTTACATCTTTAATGGTGATAAGAACGGCTCTTTATTTATGTTTTATTGGTTTTGATTAGACCAGAATGAAATGTATATATATACTATGGTATGAACAAATACGACACTCCATTATAAAATGGCGACATGTTAATGTACTGACAACAGTAATCTAGTTCTACAGTCCGTCGTTCATTTCAACAGTACTGTAAACATAAAATATGTATAGCAACTGGTGCAATTTGTGTGATCAAGCACTCTGTGGAGTGCGAAACGAGTCACGTAGATTTATGATGTAAATAAATCAACTTTTGGATTTACGAGTGGATTGTGGTCTGTCCGTCTTGCGCCTGAGTGCTCGTGAGGAACGCCGTTTTTCATGAATATTTAACCCGGCTGCT
Organism: Lissotriton vulgaris; assembly: GCF_964263255.1. NCBI lineage: Eukaryota > Metazoa > Chordata > Amphibia > Caudata > Salamandridae > Lissotriton > Lissotriton vulgaris. The sequence goes on from NC_141698.1 coordinate 1,152,293,509, forward strand.
CCGCAGGTTCGAGCCACCCCTACGGAAGGCGAAGGGTTGTTATCAGGAGCGTTTGAATTGCAAAATATATATCCCTGAAAGTTTGGGGGGGATACGTCAAGCGGGGGCTGAGATAAAAGGGGGGTCCCAAAACGCGTTTTCCCCATGTTAATTTCCATAGGGCGGTCGATTTCACTTTTAGCCCGAACGGCTGAATGGATTTACACCAAACTTGGCAAAATTGTAGGGACTGGTAGCCCGATGTGCCTTTGCTATGTCTCAAGATATGTGCTCCAGTGGATTTTGAGTAATTTAGGTTCAAAAAAATATATATATCTATAGCCGCGCCCCGGTACGCGCACCGGGAAGCGCTCCGGGCGCGTCACGCGACTTGCGCACGGAAAGCTGATTGGCTGTCGGTTGTCTGTAAACATTCTAAACAGTCCGGAGCCGTTGCCATCTTGTGTCTCGGTAGGATCGAGACATGAGAGGTGGCCAAAACAAAGGGGTAAAAGACTATAAGGGGGCAGAGTAGACACCCCCTGTCCCCCTAGGTTTGATGTGGGGGCCATTAAAGGGCCCCGCGGGGTCTCAAATATATATATTTTTTCAATTTTCCCGGGGGAAGCGCCCGGTACGCGCACCGGGGAGCGGACCGGGGAACGTACTATGGGAAAAAAATCTGTTTACATTTTTTTATGTTTAATAATTGTTTTTTTTGTTGTTTTTTTAATTTTATTGATTTTTTAAATTTTTTTATTTAAAATTATTAACTAAAAATGTATTCCTCTGATTCTTTTTCATAATTTAATAAAACTTGTAACATAATATTGTCCGGTATTTCCTCATAATTATAAGTACATGATTCCATTTGTTCCAAACATTCTATGAACTGTTTATCCAAAGAGTCATCCATGAAATCTACTTCATCTTTTTGCTCTTCCGGTTTTTCCACCTTTACTTCGATAGAAGTAACATTTGCATGATTTTCACCTTCCATTTTCTTTCTGAAAATTGCATACAAAATAACTATATTAGTAGAGTTAGGGTACTGTATACCAGAGAAGCCTAAGTCAATCCATAACTATTACAGAGAAGTCTATCTCAATCTATAACTATTACAGAGGGATAGTATATAACTAAAAGAATATTTTTTCTTAAATTAACTTAAAGTGTACAACATACTTCCAAAATAACAACTTACCTTGGAGAAATCAGTTGAAGTTGTCAGTGTTATTTGTTTTCAAATGTACTTCTGGAAGCAGTAGTCAAATAGGCTGTGTTTCCCTCTCTTCTTTTATATATATTCTTGTACTTAACCAATCAAACGTCAGGAAATAATCAAAGACAATGAAACAAACTTTTTAATTGGTTGTAAATTCTCACACTTCATATGTGTTTTTGTCATGTAATTTACCTCAGGATATATAGATAGGCCTGTAGCCTAAATGTCTCAATTGAATTCCACCAAATTTGGGCAAATGGTAGGGACTGCTATGTAGTAGGACGTATTCTATATTTGATGAAAGTGTCTCCAGTGGTTTTTCTGAAAATTACTTTCCCACCTTTTTTTGGAGCGCTTACCGGTGCGCGCTCCGATACGCGCACCGGCAGCGTAACGGAAGTCCTCCATTTTGTGTTTCGGTACAATCGAGACACAAGATGGAGGGCAAACAATGTTCGGTATGGCTAGAAGGGGGCACGGTAGAGACTTCTTGACCCTCTAGGTTTTCTGAGGGGGGCTTAGGAGGCTCATAAACGTAAAAAAAAAAAAAATTCTTTAATTTTCTACGGGGGAAGCGCCTGGTACGCGCACCGGTAAGCGTACCGGAAAGCGTACTTTGGTGAAAAATAGTGAAAAAAGTTAGAAAAAGATAAACGTTTTGAATGATCAGAGGTAGGGTAGCTCTGAAAAGAGCTTTTGGGTTTTGTGGCTGATTTAGGTACCTACAAGTAGGTTCCAATGCACAGTCTTAAATTCAGGAGGAATATTCTATTTCCTTCATCTGAGAAGTGCACACCATCTCCTCTGTAGATGTCTTGCATGGTGTAATGCAAGTTATTATTGTATATTGAACCCATTCCATAGTCTCTCATGTAAGCAGAAACAGATTTATTCACATGTTTCCGTGCTTTCTCAAATTGTGGACAAAATTGGTTGGACCAGTTCCATTTCTGTCTTTGGCATATATTTGAATATACCAAGGCAGTTTGTGGAAAAAGTATCATCAATTGATGAAAGGTGTCCTTTAAGAGCATTCCAGACCAACCCCAGTCATAGTGCCCAAATCATTTCCACCACAGTGCACTATTAAAAGGTCTGGGCTTGGCAGATGCAAAAAGGTTTTCACCAATGGTATCAATTGATGACATTTTAATCCTCTCTGGCCAATCCACTTGATTTCCACATTTGATAAATCAAGGTTGTGATAATTTCTGCTTGTTGCATACCTTTGAGCCCAGTGGATGTAGCTATGTCCTATAATCCATACAGAATACATGATGTGAGAAGGTTCTGGTGTAGTCAGATGAAGTGTAGGAATGAGATGGCAGTTGGAACAGTAGGAGTTTACAAAAAAATAATTGTGGAGTTTCACTGCTCTTGAATCACAAGCAATGATTGGTGGATTCAGATAGTTGAAAACTGAAAGTTAGGGTGCATGGTTGTGTTGTGATAAAGAAGCAATTTGAATGGTTAAAAAAAGTCACTAAAAGCTAAAATACCCTGGATAGGCTGGTGTATTGAGAGGTCAAACATCCTTGCTGAGTTAATTTGCAACATTGTACAATAAACTTTTGAACCTGAGAGTTCAGTTAGGAGGGTGTTGCTTTGGTAACAGATAGAAAGATCTGAGAGGGGGAAGGGTGTTGGTTTGAAAATAGTGAGGGAAAACTTTTGATTAGTTGAATTAAGGCATATGTGTACAAAGTTAGAGATTTTCTATGCCAGTCTTGGTTTCAGTGTATTGAGTGCACACTTTTTGCTCTGCTAAAGAGAAATTGGTGTGTGTGTCTGACACTGTTTTCAATCTCCCAAAGCATTTGTAAAGGTAAGTAATGATTTATTTAATTTAGATAGAGACTTGTTTGTTCTATGGAGAATATTTGGAAGCAGATAGTTATGTTTCAGAAGTCAAATTGTATGCTAGTATATAAGTCCTGTGTTGTGTTTCTAAAATGTTATACAAAAAACGATTTTGGGTGCAAATGAATGGTATTTTCATTTGGCCCTTTTTTATGATTGCCTTATGCAACTGGTGCATCACTTTGTACATGGGAAATAAGTGATGCTCTTGTGGCGCAAGGCCTTCATAAATAAGGCCCTGAGTTTGTTGGCTGTTGATTTGTTATTTGCTTTTTGATAATACTTATTATGAACATATGCAAGATAGTGGATTTGTATTTTGGGACACAGTGACGTTTCAAAAGTGATATTCTGTGCTTGTACATAGGTTCTGCGCAGTGTTTTTTCAATGTTATTCAAAAAACGATTTTGGGTGCAAATGAATGGTATTTTTATTTGGCTCTTATTTATGAATGCCTTATGCAACTGGTGCATCACTTTATACATGGGAAATAAGTGACGCACTGGTGGCGCAAGGCCTTCATAAATAAGGCTCTGACTTTGTTTGCTGTTGATTTGATTTTGGATTTTTGATAATGCTTGATATCAACATTTGAAAGATAGAGGATTTGTATTTTGGGAAATAGTGACGTTTCAAAAGTGATATTCTGTGCTTGTACATAGGTTCTGCGCAGTGTTTCTTATATGTTATTCAAAAAACGATTTTGGGTGCAAATGAATGGTATTTTTATTTGGCCCTTATTTATGATTGCCTTATGCAACTGGTGCATCACTTTATACATGGGAAATAAGTGACTCTCTTGTGGCGCAAGACCTTCATAAATAAAGCCCTGACTTCGTTTGCTGATATTGTGTGGTTGTACATAGGTTCTGCGCAGTGTTTCTTACATGTTATTCAAAAAACGATTTTTGGGTGCAATTGATTGGTATTTGCATTTGGCCCTTTTTTATGATTGCCTTTTGCAGCTGATGCATCACTTTAAACATGGGTAATAAGTGACGCACTGGTGGCGCAAGGCCTTCATAATTAAGGCCCTGACTTTGTTTGCTGTTGATTTGTTTTTGGATTTTTGATAATGCTTGATATCAACATTTGAAAGATAGAGGATTTGTCTTTGGGGAAACAGTGACGTTTCAAAAGTGATATTCTGTGCTTGTACATAGGTTCTGCGCAGTGTTTCTTATATGTTCTTCAAAAAACGATTTTGGGTGCAAATAAATGGTATTTTTATTTGGCTCTTATTTATGAATGCCTTATGCAACTGGTGCATCACTTTATACATGGGAAATAAGTGACACTCTTGTGGCGCAAGACCTTCATAAATAAAGCCCTGACTTCGTTTGCTGATATTGTGTGGTTGTACATAGGTTCTGCGCAGTGTTTCTTACATGTTATTCAAAAAACGATTTTTGGGTGCAATTGATTGGTATTTGCATTTGGCCCTTTTTAGGTCTCGGACTAATGTCCCACGAAGTGGGCGGAGTGCGAGATCTTTTGTTGTCTAATATGGGGCTTGAACCCGCCCCTCTTCTCCATTGGTTGGCCTCGTAAATGCTGGCCAGCCATTGGAGGAGAGGGGCGTCACTCAGTTCAGGCCCGTCTGAACGCGATTCGGGGGCGTTTTTCTCTCTTTTTTTAAGCCCCGCCCCTTTTCTAGTGATGGGCGTTACACCCTCCCTCTCGCCAAGGTCCCAGTCTATTTCTCCTGAAATGTACCCTTTGCTACCTCTTGTATTTTGTTTGCTCACAATTGTCACTTTTGCCTAATGTAACTTAACGTCTGCTTTTGTAATGTGTTCACTCGTCTTATGGATCATTTCTGTTCCTATTGTGAAGCACCTGCAGTGACCTGAAGGGGCCGCCGCGCTGCCTGCGGCGACCCGGAAGTGCTTCTCTCCAGGACCCGGATCCAGACCTTTCGCCGAGTATACTAGATTTGTCCAACAACGCCAGGGGAATTAATTAACTGAGCTCTGCGGATTTTGAGCATGTAGCAAAAACGTGAAGTCAAATGTATTATTAAAGACAACGTGGGCAGACACTGAATTTTGCGAGCACTATAAGAATGACAATCTGCCCTCCGAGTCTACCCCAAGAAGAGGGTTAGGTAACTGATGCTTGCCCGAAGAGGATGTAAACCTAGTTTCACGACCCAAAACCGCCTAATGCCGTTTTATTGTTGCGCTTCTAGTCTACAAACGGTTTGCGCGCCAATTAAACCTGCAGGTACCTTCCCACAGTTCCCACGCATGATATGGCAGAATGTAAATGGAGCTGATTAGCACATTAGCACTCTTTATCGTTTTTGCTCCAAAAAATAAGTCTGGCAGATCGCAGGGCTCAGCACCTTTCAAGCGCCATCTATCTCTCCGACTCTTCTGATCCAGCTCCCAGGAGAATAAAGAGCGGACGCTTTATTTTCTTCTACTTGTTTCAAGAGGCAGTCCTTACCCTCTCTAGCGTCTCCTTTCCTGTCCATTCTTGTTTTATTTCTACAACACACCAGCGAGCAACACTGAGTCGGACGTCACACGCAGCTTTAAGTGCCCGAGCACCGTAACTAGTGTACTGCGCTGCCTGATGAGCTACTCACCATTTCATTTGCAGGGAATCTTAATTTATTTAATAGGCTGCAGGCAGGACGGGATGTGCATGAGACAATTAATTATTAAAGAACATGGCAGCATTCATCTCTGGTTAAACTTTTGGCGGAGCGGGATATAATATACTTCGCTGTTGTCACCTCTTTACCCTTTTCCATTCTCGGAGACCTCGTAATCTATGTGATTTACATAACTATCTGCAGGCAGGACGAACGTACATTAGGCGTTTATTATTTAAACAAATAAACATGGCAGCCAATCTTATCTGGTAACACTTCTGGCAGAGCGGGTAATACTAACGGCTACTAAAGTAAGAGCAAAGGACTACGCGCCTTAGCCACTGATTACAACCCTGTCCTTCGGCGGCATCTAACGCGGCTTTCACTTGCAAAGGAAAACCACAGTTCCCGCCATGCTGTGCTGCCATCAGGAAACTGTGCACACTTGGCAAGGAGCCAGGACTGGGACCAGGTAGGACTGTTTCTTTATACTATCACACTCAGATCTTGCTGTTCTTTTTTTTTGGGGGGGGGGGGGCAGCAATGGGCTTGTTTGTGGTTATTTAGACTTAAAAATGTATTCATAATGTCCCGGTCACGTTGTCATGTTGCATGCATGCAAAGTCCTGCAAGCTGAATCCAGTTCCTCACACGCTCTACTGTGAACGTGGAGGTTTCTTCTCATGTAAGTGCCATAAGTAACAGTGCTCACAGCCGATTGGAGAGAAAATATTTTTCAATTTTTATTTACGAGTTGCATCTTGCCCCGATCTTGCATCTCTCCTGCCCCATCCCATGTCGTCTTCCTTAGCATTGTTTATTTAAAGGGCTGCAGGCAGGACGGAAGTCACGGGACATGCATGAGGCAATTACTTAATAAACAAGGTGGCAGGCAATCATCTCTAGTTACTCGTCCTTTCATCATGCCTCGATCGTTGCTTCTCTTCTGCTCCTCCTCCTGTTGTCTTACTCACCTTTGTTTATTTATTTAACGTAATACTTGTATGTGACCTTTTACTTAGTGCTGTGTTTTTAGCAGAAAATAGAGCCAAATCCTTGCAATTGGATTCGAACTATAATCTTTTGATTTTAATGTCTGCATCTACTTTCCATTCTCCCTAACAAAGCAAAAAAAATGACACTTGAATGGCAGTAAGGGTATCACAACTCATTTGATTCTGCCTCCCAGCCACTTTATATTTGCATCTGCTCACTATACTGGTCCTGTTCTCTGCCTTCACCAAACAAATCCTCAATTATTATACTAGGGTGGCATTAAGAGTACTAGAATCTGCTCATTTCCAGTTCCCATCGTTATATTTCAGTCTACTTGTTTTGAGTGACATCGCACTGAAAATGTCCAATGTCAACCTTGCGCTTGTCTTTCTTTTTTGAGTGACATCGCACTGAAAATGTCCAATGTCAACCTTGCGCTTGTCTTTCTTTTTTGCAATGTCACTCAAAGTTCATGTTAAGATAGAAAAGTTTGAGTGACATTGCACTGAAAATGTGAAATTTCAACTGACATTGCACTAAAAATGTCAATTTTCAACCTCGCGCTTGTTGAGAAAGCACTTTTCAAAAGTCAGTCATGCGCTTCCTTCCACTTTCACTGTTTTAAATAAAAGTGGCTATTGCAGTGCCAGGGTGCATATTCACAGCTTCTCCCTTGACTCTGGAATTAAAAACGCTTAAGGGTGAATACAAGTATGTGCAAGTTTGTGTGCTTTGGTACTGAGCGGGGGAGATGACTGGTTCATGAAGTCGTGCTAGTTTTGTTTATTGTGACACTGGGTTTTGGTCACATTATTACATACAAGGCCATGTTGAGTTGACTGATTTGATATGGTTGACTGCCATATTGTAGCACTAGGACTGTTGTTGACCGTTCTTATATTGGCACTTTTACAATTTTGTTGCCTGCACATGGTGCACATATTAGTTGATTCACTTTTCCGCCACTCATTGTCGAGTGTTAATCAGGAGGTCAGCACATCAGGGTATGGGAGAATATCACCCTCACACCCCCTCACCCTCCCAACCCTCTCACCCTCACACACCATCACACCCTCGCCATCACACCCCCTTACACACCCTCACTCATCCTCACTCACTCACCCTCATACACCCTCATCAGCATAGCATAACAAAAAATAGCATGGCATAACAAAAAAAGCATAGGATACACAACCTCACAACCCTCTCACCCTCGCACTAACACACTCACCCTCACTCACCCACCCACCCTCACCCACCCACCTTCACTCACCCTCACCCACCCTCACTCACCCACCCTCACCCACCCACCCTCACTCTCACTCACCCTCACCAGCATAGCATAACAAAACATAGCATAGCATAACAAAGCAAATCATAGGATAGGAAAACATAGCATAGCATAACAAAGCAAAGCATAACAAAACACAACAAAACATACCATAGCATAACAAAACATAGCATAACAAAACAAAGCATAGCAAAACAAAACATAGAATAGTATAACACCTTAGGTGCTGCGCACGTTCGGCGGCCGACGGCACCACTACCTCGGGAGTGCTGCCGTCCGCCGTTGAACGTTCGAATTGCACCTGCGCAATGAAATGTCCAGCACTGGAGATGGACGTTCCATAGCTGCTAAGGTGTTATCAAAGCATAGCATAGCAAAACAAAACATAGCAAAACACAACAAACCATAGCATACATAACAAAACATAGCATAGCATAGCATAACAAAACACAGCAAAGCATAGCATAGCATAACAAAACATAGCATAACAAAACATAGCATAACATAACAAAACATAGCATAACAAAATACAACAACACATAGCATAACAAAACACAACAAAACATATAGCATGGCTTAACAAAACATAACAAAACATATAGCATAGCAAAACACAGCATAGCATACCAAACACAGCAAAAGATAGCATAGCATAACAAAACATAGCATAGCAAAACAAAGCATAGCATAATAAAACACAACAAAGCATAGCATAGCATAAAAAAACAAAGCATAGTAGAGCAAAACATAGCATAGCATAACAAAACATAGCATAGCATAAAAAAGCATAGCCTAGCAAAACACAACAAAACATAGCATAGCATTACAAAACACAACAAAACATAGCATAACAAAACAAAGCATAGGATAGCAAAACTAAACATAGCATAGCATAACAAAACAAAGCATAGGATAGCAAAACAAAACATAGCATAGCATAATGAAACACAGCATAGCATAACAAAACATAGCATAACATAACAAAACATAGCATAACATAACAAAACAGCATAACAAAACACAACAAAACAGCATTGCTTAACAAAACAAAACAGCATGGCCGAACAAAACATAACAAAACATAATAACATAGCAAAACACAGCATAGCATACCAACACAACAAAGCATAGCATAGCAAAACAAAGCATAGCATAATAAAACACAACACAACATAGCATAGCATAACAAAGCAGAGCAAAACATAGCATAGCATAACATAGCATAGCATATCAAAACATAGCATAGCATAGCAAAACATAGCATAGCATAACAAAACAAAACATAGGATAGCAAAACAAAACATAGAATAGCATACAGCATCACTCAGCACCACCACAGCATCACTCAGTGGCACCACAACATCACTGAGCTCCCCAACAGCATCAATCTGTGCAACCATTCAACAACAACTGGTTCAAATATGTTATCTCAATGTTTCAAGCTTTATTACAAATGTAACAAAAAGATGTTAATATTTAACATATGTTCTTAGATTTTCGTCACAATAAAATACACTGAACATAATCTTCACAAATGTTATTTACAAAAGTTTAAGCTATTGCCATTATAAATTACAATAACTTTTATTTAAGTATTAATTATTAAAAAAAATGTAAAAACATTGTTATTTGTAATATCAATACATGTAAGTCACGTAAATACAACACATATTGCATTACAAATGCTATAGGTGTCACATTTGCGAGAGTTATAACTATTGGCATTGTTAATGACAAAGCTATTAATTTCACAATCTTCAAAAACAAAACCTAAATAAAAAATGTGTCATTTACAATACCAATAGCTCTAACTTTCCTAATACGAGACCTATTGCATTGCAAATGCTTGTTTATGATTGCCTTGTGCAGCTGATGCATCACTTTAAACATGGGTAATAAGTGACGCACTGGTGGCGCAAGGCCTTCATAAATAAGGCTCTGACTTTGTTTGCTGTTGATTTGATTTTGGATTTTTGATAATGCTTGATATCAACATTTGAAAGATAGAGGATTTGTATTTGGGGAAACAGTGACGTTTCAAAAGTGATATTCTGTGCTTGTACATAGGTTCTGCGCAGTGTTTCTTATATGTTATTCAAAAAACGATTTTTGGGTGCAATTGATTGGTATTTGCATTTGGCCCTTTTTTATGATTGCCTTGTGCAGCTGATGCATCACTTTAAACATGGGTAATAAGTGATGCACTGGTGGCGCAAGGCCTTTATAAATAAAGCCCTGAGTTGCTATTGTATAAACTTATATGGCTGAGATACCCGCCACCCCCTCTCAACACAATCCCCAAGGATGGGAAACTGGAAACGGTTCTGAACTTTTGGAAGACGGGAGGGAGTGACCCTCCCGGCCGTATTTATTAAAATATGAAACAAAATTAAAACATTAAAATAACAGTTTCATATTATGTACAATTTCATTACCACATTGCGATGTTTGGCTAACCTTAACATATTCTCTAATACAAAGGTTCTCCTAGCCGAACTAACATCCTACAAAACATTTAACTTGGAATTTTGAAATTGTACATCCTAACGTTTAAGGGCCAACGGCAAGGTCGTAACCGGTGTCAAGATCTCTAACCAGAAATATCCCCCTCACTTGAGAGGGGCGACCGCACAGAGGTGTACCTCGAGTGCAACTACCAATTTCCCTTGACTTGACGGGGGCCCCAATAAACTCGACGCCACTTAGAGGTCGTCCGAGGACTCGTGTGAGGAATCTAGAAGGTAGCGTAGACCCCCCCCAAACCCCACACAACTTACCATATCTGCCGTCGCAGATGTCCTGGCCCCGGGAAATTCTCCAGGAGGGGCTGTAGCCCCTCCTACCCAGGAAGGGGCCTTGACCGCCTTTCCTTTCCTTTCGGCGGCCCATCCTTAGAAGGGACCGCCTTCCCCGTTGAGGGGCCAATGGCCACCTCCCTCGAGCGCTCCCAACCGTATTGGGTGACGCCCACTCATAGGGATCTTCCAATTAGTGCTCACCGATCATGACCTTACCGCCCGACCAAAATAAATACGACAGTTTCTAAACTAAATGACTAATTTACCTAAAAGACAGTTATAAAACAACAACTTTATTAAAAGCATGCTACTGATCAACACTAGAGCAGGATTACTTTATTTGCAAAACATACCACAATTGACCATTTCTTTATTGCATATTCAAAATTATCACGATAATAATCCGAACCTGCAAACAAAAAAGGGTTACCACATCAACTTTATTCAAAACCACTTGCTGTCCTCAGGGGCTGGTGGGTGGGTCAAAATTGGCTCTTCGTTCCGTCTCGAGCTCACGTGCAGCGAGGTGGTGCAGCTTCAGAGCACTGGAACAAGAGGATGCTTCCTTGGCTTGTTGCTCCTTTTATTCGTCTTCAGGGCGGACGTAAACCCGCCCCGGCCTGCCCCGAGGGCGTGGCCCGGCCGCGTCAGTGTCTAGGCCAGCCCACTCCAGGGCGGGAAAAAGGCGCGCCCCGGCTACGCCGCTTCGGGCATACCAACCGAGACTCGCCTCCCGCCCAAGATGGCTTCCCGGGGGGATCGTGGTACTCCGCCATACGTTCGGGGGGACCGAATGGTCGCCCCTTTCCATATGGCTGAGATACCCGCCACCCCCTCTCAACACAATCCCCAAGGATGGGAAACTGGAAACGGTTCTGAACTTTTGGAAGACGGGAGGGAGTGACCCTCCCGGCCGTATTTATTAAAATATGAAACAAAATTAAAACATTAAAATAACAGTTTCATATTATGTACAATTTCATTACCACATTGCGATGTTTGGCTAACCTTAACATATTCTCTAATACAAAGGTTCTCCTAGCCGAACTAACATCCTACAAAACATTTAACTTGGAATTTTGAAATTGTACATCCTAACGTTTAAGGGCCAACGGCAAGGTCGTAACCGGTGTCAAGATCCCTAACCAGAAATATCCCCCTCACTTGTGAGGGGCGACCGCACAGAGGTGTACCTCGAGTGCAACTACCAATTTCCCTTGACTTGACGGGGGCCCCAATAAACTCGACGCCACTTAGAGGTCGTCCGAGGACTCGTGTGAGGAATCTAGAAGGTAGCGTAGACCCCCCCCCAAACCCCACACAACTTACCATATCTGCTGTCGCAGATGTCCTGGCCCCGGGAAATTCTCCAGGAGGGGCTGTAGCCCCTCCTACCCAGGAAGGGGCCTTGACCGCCTTTCCTTTCCTTTCGGCGGCCCATCCTTAGAAGGGACCGCCTTCCCCGTTGAGGGGCCAATGGCCACCTCCCTCGAGCGCTCCCAACCGTATTGGGTGACGCCCACTCATAGGGATCTTCCAATTAGTGCTCACCGATCATGACCTTACCGCCACAGGCCGGATAGTTGACCGGCTATCCGGACCCCCCACACACTCCTACCTAAAGGTCATGTCTTAAGGTCTTTAGCCAAGCTATAAAGTCTCCTATGAGTAACTCGTTCCCCACCCGGGACAAATGAACACCATCCCCCAAATACATGCTGTCACCAGTAATACAACCATGCGAAATAGAATGCAGTGTATTGGAACGGAACAATCTACTCACTTTGTTATTAATTTTTCTTACTGAATGATTCAGAGCAGAAACAGAAATCGCCCCCCGCCATACTTTTCGTGGGATCATATGGGACCATGCAATCGTGCACCCTGGAACTCTCCTCGCTAACCAACTTACAGTGGAAAGCATCGCCTCAAGAAGAAGTCGTCTACCAGTGGTGACCAAATCATTGCCCCCAAGATGTACTATGACTATAGACGGCGGTGACCTCGTCCGCCCTAGCAAACCCTCAAAAAATGATTGAAACTGGTCAATACAGAGTCCGCCCTTTCCGTAGAAGGACACACTGTACCCGTATTCCCCAGCCACGTGAATCATGTCACCTGCTTTGAATACGTCCGCGGCACGCCTCACGTATGAGTGGCCCACGACCCACACCTCCTTCCTCACAGCCGGTGAAGTCTGACCGCTGACCCGGTGTTGGGTCGACTGCATAGTCCGCCCCGCCTCGTAGGCTTGCGCAACTGAAACCAAACAAAAACAAGAAGCGTGAGTACATCATTACAGCTTCACAACATGTGCAACCGCACATACCTTTTATAACAATTGGAGGACCAACGCCCCACACGTTTAACCTGTTCGACATTCAGACCCCTGGCTGTAGCCTCTGTAGCAGCCCCTATCCGAAATGAATGGGTCCCAAACTCGCCCGGGTTCAAGCCCGCAGCGGTAATCGACATCGCAAGCACCCGCTGAAACTGAAACCTCGTCAGTGGGGTGGCGTCAGCGTGTCTCAACAAGGTCCCCCCCCATGATGCCACCCTTTGTGCTAAATAATCCTCTAGACAACTCACCGGGCACATGGAGGACCCGGGAATCCTTCGTATGATTACGCAATCACCCATCGCACCCTGATCGGTTTTGGACCTGACAAACGAGACAGTCATTGTCTCCCCTCTGATCTGAACGTGCTCTTGGCACAGTCCCCCCATCACGTCCTGCTTGTTCCTCGCCACTAGTTCACTTACCCGCATAGCCCCATGGAATTCCAGCGTAAAAGCGGCTCGGAATAACACTGTCTCATACTGGGATGAACACGTTGCAGGGAGTCTGGATAATAACAGGGCTAACCTATCCAAACCTATCGGGCGCCTTTCATCTACTTTGCGACCCTCAAGGCGTTGCCACCCACGTAGCGCCTTTTGCACAACGAAAGACGCTGTCGGGTCCTGGATCCCATGAGCCTTAGCAACAAAGGAAATGGCAGCCCGATGCCTCTGGGCCGTAGCCACCGATTTGCCTGCCTGATGTAAAGACATCAGGAATGTCACTACCCACTCCTCCTGGCCCCAAAACTCCCCTCTAGCAGCCCCCAAAAAGGCCCAATAGGAACGGAACGCCCCTTCATATGCCTTCCTCGTCCTGGGTGCTAAACTCTCTCCCACGAGGTTTTGTAGTTCGGGGCACCGAGAGACCAGAGAGCTTTGGGAAAGGGTGCTGCCACCGGGTCCGCTGTGGGCAGAAAACCCCAGAAGGCCTGCATACGAAAACGAGAAAGCGCATCAGCCGCCTGGTTCATCACCCCCGGGACATGTCTTGCCTTAAATAGTACATTCAATTGCATACACAGTAATACGATTTCCTTGAGCAGTCTCAAAATCCATTTGCATCGTGCTGCCTGGCTATTGATACACTCAACCACGGTCATGTTATCAGACCAGAATACCACCGAGTGATCTCTGAACCCCTCGGGCCACGTTCTCAGGGCCACCAGAATGGGGAAAAGTTCCAGGAAAGCAATGTTACTTGTCAGCCCACTATCATGCCACCATGACGGCCATTTTTGTGCCGACCACTGAGTGCCGAATATGGCACCAAAACCAATACTCCCCGCCGAATCTGTCCACAGCCCCAGCTCCTCAGAGGACACGGCCGGTTTGTTCCAGACAACTCGACCATTGAAATCCGCCAGAAATGCCAACCAAATGCGCATGTCCTGGCGAACCTCTGCCGAGAGCCTTGTGCGATGATGACCCTCCTTCAGGCCGACCATGGCTTGAGCGATCGAGCGGGAAAAGGGGCGGGCCATTGGTATAACTCTTAGGGCAAAATTCAACTGTCCCACCAATTGTTCTAATTGATGTAGCTTAACCTTAGACTCACTTATACACATTTGCAGGGATGCCCTGAATCTTAAAACTTTATCACCTGGTAAACGAAAACAGCCTTCTTCGGAGTCGAGCTCGATCCCCAGAAACTCGAGGCAAGTCGAGGGACCCACAGTCTTACCTGGTGCCAATGGCACACCAAAATCATTCATTAAGACACAAAATTCGTTCAAAGCCTGTCCACATTCTGGATCCCCGGCCGCCCCCAGGAACAAAAAGTCATTGAGATAATGCATAACATGTTGAAACCCCGTCTTCTTTGTGAAGACCCATTGCAGGAAACAACTGAACTTTTCGAAATAGGCACAAGATATAGAGCACCCCATTGGCATACACCTATCCATGTAATAGTGACCCTGAAACATGAAACCTAGGAGACGCTGATCGTCTGGATGTACCGGGAGCAACCGGAACGCTGACTCGATATCAGATTTTGCCATCAGCGCACCGGGCCCCAGGCGATTCAATATGGCTACGGCCTCATCGAAGGATGCGTACCGCACCGAACACACTTCCGGGTCTATCGCATCGTTTACGGAAAGACCACGTGGGGCTGACAAATTATGTATCAGCCGAAACTCACCCGGGTCCTTCTTGGGGACCACCCCTAAAGGGGAACAGACAAAGTTAGCAACTACTGGCACGTTAAATGGACCGGCGACTCGACCTCGAGCCACCTCTTTCCCGATCTTTTCCTGTACCAAGGTCGTATGCTGCAAGACCGATATCTGGTTTTTACATTTTGCTATACCCTGAAACTCCCCCACTGGGATGCGGAAACCATATGAAAACCCGTTCCGCAACACCCCAGCGGAAGCGTGATCCGGGTATTCGCTGAGCCAGGGAATCATTGCCATGGTATCAATCGGGGTAGGTAAAGGCGCCCCTCGGACTATGTCAGACCTGTTTGGCGCCTCCTCTACCCCCGTTATCACCCGTTTTGGCTCTGCACATGGACTCAGGATGGGATTATTGCCCGCACCCACCACATTCGTGCCTAAATTTGCAAGACCCCTGGGGCCTAGTACATTTACCCCTGTTAAAGTTCCAACAAACCCCCCTTTTACCTGCGTTGCCGATTGGCCTCGAGTGGTTGTCGTTACTCGTACCTGATCGAAAGGGCGTCCCCGCATATTGGCGGGAGGATTCACCAACGTTACTCCCTACCAATGGCAACTTCAACATACCAGTATCTTCCATTTTGGACCAGGACACAGAATCATAACAATCCCAAGTTAAGTTTTTATCATGTTCTTTCGCTTTTCGAAAAATATTATCGTAACAGAACCAATGATTGCCCTCGTGTGATACAGAATACCCCATGATCCGTGACTGATAAATCGGCAATTCGGACAGCAATTCGGGCCTACGTTCACCCAAGATGGATGTAAAAATCCCCCATGCTTTGCCCCAATTGCCAATGTTTTCATTTACCTTAAAGGCGGCCATCTTTGCGCGCCAAACACTCGGATGCATGAACTCCTTCTGGCTCTTAACATGCTCCATCTCATAATGATCGGTAAGCAACGAGAAGATGTTTATATACTCCCCTGCCCATATCTTTTCTTTGATAGCCAGGGGGACATGTTGACCCAACTTTTCCCTTCGAGAGGGTGCCGACTCATCCCTCGCAATCGGCAATGGCCGCTTACCTGAACCGGAAGCTGTATCTGCGACTGGACCTGTCCCCTGTGGTGTCTCCACTGCCGCAGCCGGCGATGGTGCCTTCGTCGCTTCCCTTGTTTCACGCAGTTGCTTCATCAATACCTGCGCGTCGTCAGCCGTGGCGCCCTTGCTGCCTTTACCCAACCACGCTGCTAATTGTGCTGCCAGCTCGGGCGGCATATCCTCCCCGGACACGGAGGTGACCACCACGGGAATCGGATTCCCTTCCTCCGGCACGGGAGTGGGTGCTTCGAGTGGAATACTGGGAACCGAGATGTCTCCCCCAGCTGCTCCCCTTCTGGGCCTCTTGCCTTTTCCTCCTGGAGCTGCTCCTGCCAAAGGACGTTTCGGCCCCCCTTCCTCGTCTTTAAACGCCATTTGCCTCTTTAGGTCGGTCACCTCCTTCATGAGAACACGCAGCATCTGGTCGGTAGTCATTCGCTTTCCCGCCTTCTTAGGCATTCTCCGACAGAGTATCTGCAAAACAAACAAGAAAGATTACAACGCTCAAAATTGGCTCTTCGTTCCGTCTCGAGCTCACGTGCAGCGAGGTGGTGCAGCTTCAGAGCACTGGAACAAGAGGATGCTTCCTTGGCTTGTTGCTCCTTTTATTCGTCTTCAGGGCGGACGTAAACCCGCCCCGGCCTGCCCCGAGGGCGTGGCCCGGCCGCGTCAGTGTCTAGGCCAGCCCACTCCAGGGCGGGAAAAAGGCGCGCCCCGGCTACGCCGCTTCGGGCATACCAGCCGAGACTCGCCTCCCGCCCAAGATGGCTTCCCGGGGGGATCGTGGTACTCCGCCATACGTTCGGGGGGACCGAATGGTCGCCCCTTTCCAAATATGTTGCAATTTATTGTTTATATTGTTTGCTTTTTGACATTACTTTGTTGTTTGCTAATAGTGGTCTTTCATGTGTTTTTTTTAACAGAACAACAGATTCAAATCAACTTCTGAAAAGCAAGCAAAAATGCCTTCAAGGCAAAGAATTATCAAAAATACCATACGGAAAAGGAGAACATCAACAACAGAGTTTATGGAATCCTCTACAACAACTACTTCAAAAAACATCAGAAAAGCTTCTGGTAAGCCAATTAAGTCTTTTCTTCGCAACATATGTCGTAGAAAAAAAAATGATATTGCTAATGTGAATATTCAGAAAAAGTCAACAAATCTAAAAAGGAAGGAGAGGCCCACAAAAAATGTCTCGATTGGAGCAGGAGAAAAGAGAATGGATAGTAATAGAAGGGTAAATCTTTTTAGGGACATTCGTAGGCGAATTTTTCGCAATAGGGTAGTTTTAAATTTGCTAAAAAATGATAAAAAAAGTAAACTGAGAGCTGCTTTTTACAAGAAAAAGAAAAGTGTAGAAAAGATTGTTGATCAGGCTTTTGAAGTTAAGAAAAAATTATTTATTTTAATAATCAATATAATTAGGATACTTAATAAGGCAATTGATGTTTTCAAATCGAACAGTAGATGGAAAAGAATTATTAATCGGACTAATTTTTGTGAAGTATTTTCTGGTGAATGGATGCATAGTTCAAGTTCTGAGCCTTTTTTCAATGAGGAGAGTTACTTTCAGGAAAATGATTTGGTGCATGCAGTTGACACCAGTGGTCGAGCATATGAGGTGATAGATGGTTGTGTTATGGAAAAAGAGAAACTTGTATCTAGAGATGCAGAAGAGGTGTTAGCTGATGAAGTTTTAGGGAGACGTACTAAGGGTCCAGTGTACACATGGAAATGCAGTAGTATTTGTAGTGTGCGACAGGAATCAATCGATTTGCTTCGAAATTTCTTACGTACATATAGTAAGAAAAGTCTCAAACAAAAAATGAAGATCTTGCAAGAGTTAGATCCTTGCAGAGTGAGAGAAAGCACAGGTTTGCATGGGCATTCACTAGCTTGTCTTTCTAGAAAAGTTTGTCGGAGTGTTTTTCATCATTTTAGGATGTTAGCAGTGCATCATAATAAGGTGAGGAAATTAGTGAGAAAGTTGTATTATGCAAAAAGTCCAGCACTTAAGCTTAAACAGTTAAACAGTGCTCTTTTGCATGGATCTGAAGTGGATGTGAAGACTATTTGTGAAGAAATTGAGTTTTGTTATTTTGGGAACAAAGAGGACAGTGTAGAAATAGATATAGTAATGGAAGGTAATGCAGAAGATAATGGACAGATTTCAAGTATAGAAAAGTTTGATGAGGAAATTATTAAGTTTAAGGTGACATCAAGTGAAAGGCCTAATTTAACTTGTGTGTGTTGTCGACGGACTCATTATAAGATTCAGACTAGGTTAGTTGATTTATATGCAAAAAGTGAATTGGAAAATAATAGTGAATGGAAGGATTTTGTAAGTTATTTGTTGGTGGAGAATTCTTTTGATTTGAGTTTGGATCAGCGTATTTGTAATTATTGTTTAAATAAATTAAATGAAAATAAAATGCCTGCTAGAGCAGTTTATAATAATCTTCAGTTGATAGATATTCCTTCTGAATTGATGGATCTAAATACTTATGAATCTATTTTGATTCAATGTGTCCATCCTTTTTAGGCTATTGTACGCATGGAGCCTAAGACAGGGAAATTGCCTGCATCAGATTTACTGAGAGGATTAAAGGGAAGAGTTGTTTATTTGCCTCTAGATGTAAAGAAAAATATTGATACAATTGGTGTAGAAAGAGTAGAAGAAGATCCTTTATTTATTCTAGTTAATGAGGTTCCAACAAAGAGTAAGAAAATCTGGCAAGATTTAGTGGATGTTAAAAAAGTCAAAAAGGCAACGTTGTATTTGGTCAAAAACAATGAGTACTACAAAGATGTAAGTGTTGGAGCAGAGGAAACAGCTATAGAAGAAGATAGTGATTCTTCAGTTGGTCAAATTGAAAAAGTTGATGTGTCTAGAAGTGAAGAAATATATGAACATTATACTGTTCATCCTTTGCATTCCTAAGAAGTAATGGGAAATGCAATTGACTTCTTTCAAATGAAAGCAGCAAAAGGAAGTCCCATTAGTGTATGGGAAGAAAGTTTGAAAGCTCGTTGTTTTCCACAATTATTTCCAACAGGTCGTGGTGGACGATATGATGATCGACCAGTTCAACTTCCTGCAGCTGAATACCGGACTCTAAGATTATATGCTGAAGATCCAAGGTTTCGTCAATGCATTCCATATTTGTTTCATCTACTGTTTGAAAGTGATTTGTCTGGGCATTCTTATGCAGTTAATCATATATTAAAAAGTGGAGCTCATTTGCAAAATGTTTGTGCAAGGGACTTTATGGAGAAAGTTAATCTGCAAGACAGTATTTTGGAATCTCAGCTAATCAATCTCATGGCATGTCAACGTGGAACCAACGAGTATTGGTTTCGTCGTCATGGAGAATTGAAATGTATGCTAAGAAACTTAGGAACTCCTACATGGTTCCTCACTCTTAGCTGTGCTGAGTATGCATGGGACGATTTACTTCAATTTCTACGAGAGGCAAATGAAAACATACCTAATATAGAATTGAAAACACCAGGAGAACTGTGTTCTTTGGATCCAGTGAATGTTTGCAGATAATTTAATCATAGATTTGAAGCTATGATGTCTTTTATTACCAACAAAAAAAATCCTCCCCTTGGAGAGGTTTTGGATTTCTTTTGGAGGAAGGAATATCAAGCGAGAGGTAAGCCTCATATACATATGTTGTGGATTAAAGATGCACCCAAATTTGGATCAGATTCAGATGAAACAGTGATGAGTTTCATTGAAGAGTATTCAACATGTGCTGTTCCAAAATCTACTGAAGAAAACAATTTAAGGCAACAAGTTTTACGTTTTCAATCTCATCGTTGTGGAAAGTACTGTCGTCGAAAATTTAAAAACAAGGAAAAGTACTACAGGAAATGTCGTTTTGCATTTCCTTGACCAGTGATTTCTAAGGGAAGAGTAAATAATTTGATGTCATCTCTACGACATACTATGACGAGGAAATCTCCCAAAAATACATACAATTTGAAAAGAAATGAAGAATCTAAGTACATCAACGATTACAACCTAGTGATTTTGTCCATGTGGAATGCTAACATGGATATTCAGTTCGTTGCTGACAACTCTATTGCTGTGGCTCGATATGTGACATCTTACATCACAAAAAAAGAAAAGACAGAACTGAAGGAAATGTGGGAGGACATTTCACATGAAAAGAGTCTAAGCAAGAAATTATACAGTTTCAGTCTGAAGATGTTGTCGCATCGAGAAATTGGAGCATATGAATGTTCTGATCGGTTATCATCAGCAAGTCTCTATGCCAAATCAAGAACAATCATTTGGGTGAGTCTAGGTCTTGCTGCAACACGAAACCGAGTTTTTAAATCTGTACAAGAAATTGAATATTTGGCGGAGAAAGAACCAAACAGTACAGATATTTTGAAGACAAATATGTTGGATACATACTATCCAAATAGAAGTACTCACCCTGAGAACACTTGTTTGTATGAAGTTCTGCAAAACTACAGTTATAAGAGGAACATCACAGAAGATATCAATTATGGAAAATATGCACTCATTGGCTATGAAGGATGTCTAGTGAAACAGAAAAAAGGCCATTTGATTAATCATCGAAAATTGAGTTGTGAAGCTCCAGAGAAAAGGGAATTTTACTATTTAGCTCTTTTGCAACTCTTTAAGCCATGGCGTACAGAAGAGGAACTACTTGGAGATTTTCTCTGTTATGAAGACTCTTTTAATGCAACTAAGGATACCATAGAATGTCCTATTTTTGTAAATTATCTGAAAATGTTGAATGAAGAAATGGAGCAAGAAAACACAATTGCTGAAGAGATAGCTAGAGACAGTTCTCAAGATAGTCAGAGTTCTACTTCATTGAGCCAGGATCCACTAGGAGGACCAATTATCCAAAATGAAGCTGCCATGGATGAGGTGGAAAGAACTATGGAACAAGCTCAAGAGGGTGGAGTTAACTTAGAAGATTTGGTAAAGCAACTAAACATTGAGCAGAAAAAGATATATGATGAAGTCACAGAGCAGATTGAACATGGATTCAGACATGAGAAAAAAGAGTGCTCATGTACATCATTTGACCCTGTGCGACTGTATGTAAGTGGAGAAGCGGGGACAGGAAAAAGTTTTCTAATTAAAGCCATTGCAAGTTATCTGCAGAAAAGGACAGATTCACCACTCTCTTGTGTTGTAACTGCTCCAACTGGTCTGGCAGCACATAACATTAAAGGGATTACTCTACATCGTTTACTGATGCTGCCAGTTGAACATGATAATAAATTGCATTACAACAAGTTATCTGGAGATGCGTGTTCTGAAGTTTCAAGAGTCTTGAAGAAAATGAATCTTCTTATCATTGATGAAGTAAGCATGGTCTCAAACCTAATGATTGCTTTTGTGCATTTGAGAATGCAAGAAATTCTTAGAACAGAGTATGATGTGTTATTTGGAGGAAAACACATTATTGTTTTTGGAGATCTATTGCAGTTGACTCCAGTAAAAGGACAACCAGTGTTTAAAATGCTCACACATGAAGATACTAGGAAGTCCCTTGGAAGCATTGGAAACGTTAATATATGGTTACATTTTAAATATGCTGAACTGCTTCAAAATATGCGACAGGCAAAGGATGAAGATTATAAAAATATTCTACAAGATGTAAGAATTGGAAAAGTGACTGAGCTTGGGAAAAAAGCTTTGCATAGTCGATTAATTTCAAATTTGTTTCCAAATGAAAACATTCTTCCAGAGAATATTTTTTAAAAAATGACTGAGAATAAATCTGGCATATGTTTGATGCCAACTCTCCAAGAATGTTTCATCTTCAACATTAAAATGTTAGAGTTAGAAAATGAAGAGAGTGTGAAACTGGAAGCAATAGATAAAATAGAGCATATGGGTGCAACAATTGTTTTGTCTGAAAATTTGAAAATTAAATTGGATTCATTAGAGAAAAGTATTTCTAAAACAGATGGTTTTGAAAAGACTCTGAATGTGTGTTTAAATTGTCGTATCATTTTGAGAAGGAATTTAAATGTTGAAAGAGGTCTGGTAAATGGAGCAATGGGTTATGTTGTAGATTTTGTGAATTACAGAAATAGAGATGGAATTGAATTTTTAAAAATAAAATTTAATGGCATTGAACAAGTACAACAAATAAGTCGTGGTTCTGCTAGATTTTTACTTGTAAAAGACTTATATGTTCGCCGAAAACAGTTTCCTGTTTGTTTGGCATATGCAGTAACAATTCATAAATCTCAACGTTTAAGTGTAGATAATGCTTTGCTGAACATTGGAAGATCTGTGTTTAAAGAGGGTATGGCATATATGGCATTATCCCGAGTCAGAACCTTATCAGGATTGTATTTGATTGCGTGTGATGAGACAAAGGTTTCTGCAGATCTAGATTGTGTAAAAGAATACAATAGGTTAAGAAGAGAGTATGCTCCACATTTGCCTCAATATCCTCTGTTTGAAAAACGTGTGGTAGGCCGTAAACGAAGAAATGAGGATAATTGTAGTGAGGTAGTTGCAAAAAGACAAAAAGTAGAGAAAACTGTAATTGAAAACAGGAAGAAAAAGAATTGTGGAGAAAATGTTGTTGGATTTCAGTTTGAAAATAGTTCTGGTGTCAACTGCTATGCTAATGTAGTGGTTAATGTTGTTTTTTTTCTTAAAAGTTTGTTGAAAATCGGGATCAAAGATTGTGTGGTTTATTGAATTCTGTGTTTGAGAAATGTAGCAGTGGTACAGCACAAATAGAAAGTGTAACAGAAATTCGAAATATTTTAGATATGTGTTCTGGTCAAGATAAATTTTCACAGAACATTCAGCAGGATTGTCAGGAATTTTTAATGTATATGTTTGGTGTTTTGGAAGATGAAGTTGTAGACGTAGATAATCTTTTCAGCCTTTCTTATCAATGGCAGCATGACTGCCACAATTGTAGTTTATCAAGTACTACTAGAATAGACACTGAAAAATTTATATATTTGACTTTACCTGACTGTAAATCAGTGTCTTTTAAAAATCTAGTTAAAGCAGCAGATCATGATATGGTGTGTACCCAATGTAACTATCCAATGCTATCCACATTATTTATACAAAGTTATGGGCAGTATATCATTTTAGTTTTCCAACGATGTAGACCTGATGGAACTAAATTGACAACTTCTATCAAAAAGTTTGTAGCTTCTCAGTTATCAATTTCAGGAAGAACCTTTACAACTGAAGCTATTATTTATCATGACGGTTCTTCGACAACCTCAGGACATTATACATGCTACTTAAAATCTGAAAATGGATGGAGTTACTGCAATGATTCTCATTTAACTTATAAACAACGTTTGGAAAGGGGCGACCACTCGGTCCCCCCGAACGTATGGTGGAGTGCCTCGATCCCCCCGGGAAGCCATTTTTGGGCGGGAGGCGTGTCTCGGCTGGTATGCCCGAAGCGGCGTAGCCGGGGCGCGCTTTTTCCCGCCCTAGAGTGGGCTGGCCTAGACACCGACGTAGCCAGCCCCGCCCTAGGGGCGGGCAGGGGCGGGTTCTCGCCCGCCCTGAAGACGGATAAAAAGAGACGCAAGACCAGAAGACGTCCTCTTGTTCTTGTGCTCCGAAGCTGCACCTCCTCGCTACACGTGAGCTCGGGACAGAACGAAGAGCCAATTTTGAGCGTTTTGATCCTTTTCTTTGTCTTCTAGATACTTCCTCGGGGAGATGCCCAAGAAAGGCGCGAAGAGAATGACGACCGACCAGATGGTGCGGGCCCTTTGCAAAGAAGTGTCCGACATAAAGAAACGGTTGGCAGAACGGGACGGGGAGGAGGGTACGGGCCCTGCGCCGGCTGGAGGGAGACCTAAGAGGCCGAGAAGGGTTCCAGCCGGTGGAGACGTCCCGGTTCCCTCTGCCCCGCTCGAGGCGCCGACCCCAGTACCGATCGAGGGGAATCCAATCCCTGTTGTCGTCACCCCGACACCCAAGGGAGACATGCCCCCCGAGCTGGCAGCACAGCTAGCAGCATGGTTGGGGGATAGTAGTGATGGCGCCGCGGCTGCCGAGGCACAGGCGCTGATAAAAGGACTCCGTGAGAAAAGGGAGGCGGCTAAAGACAAGCCGCAAGCGGCAGAAGTCGCGTCCGGTTCAGGTAAGCGGCCATTGCCGATTGCAAGGGACGAGTCAGCACCCTCTCGTAGAGAGAGACTGGGACAACATGTGCCTTTGGCTATAAAGGAAAAGATCTGGTCTGGGGAGTATGTGAATATTTTCTCCTTGCTTGTTGACCATTATGATATGGAGCATGTTAAAAGTCAGAAGGACTTAATGCATCCGAGTGTTTGGCGCGCAAAAATGGCCGCCTTTAAGGTGAATGAGACTATTGGCAACTGGGGCAATGCGTGGGGTATTTTCACATCGATTTTGGGGGGTCGTAGGCCCGAGTTGCTTCCTGAGTTTCCCGTTTATCAATCACGAATTATGGGGTACTCGGCATCGTATCAAGGTAACCATTGGTTTTGTTATGACAACCTGTTCAGGAAAGAGAAGGAACATAACAAGAGTTTGACTTGGGATTGTTACGATTCTATAACATGGGATAAAATGAAAGAATCGGGAATGTTAAGAATGCCATTGGTTGGGAGCAATGTTATTGATTACTCCCGCCAAAATGTGGGGACGCCCTTTCGTCCAAGTACGAGCACCGACGACCAGTCGAGGCCCGCAGGCAATACAGGGAGAAAGGGTTTCTGTTTTAATTTTAACAAAGGGAAATGTACCAGGCCTCCGGGATTGTGTAAATTCAAACACGAATGTAGTACGTGTGGGTCGTCCCATCCTGAGTCATCGTGCAGAGCCAGAACGGGTGAGAATGGGGGTAAGGGGGGCGCCAAACAGGTCTAAGCTTGGCCGAGGGGCGCCGTTACCAACCCCGATTGATACCTTGGCAATGATTCCCTGGCTCAGCGAATACCCGGATCGTACTTCTGCCGGGGTGCTGCGGAACGGTTTTTCACATGGTTTCCGCATCCCGGTGGGGGACTTTCAGGGGGTAGGGATGTGCAAAAATCAACTTTCCGTGTTGCAACATACATCTGTAGTGCATGAGAAAATTCAGAAAGAGGTTAGCCGGGGACGGGTTGCCGGCCCGTTTAGTGTACCCCCGGTACCGAATTTTGTTTGTTCTCCGTTAGGGGTGGTCCCCAAGAGGGACCCAGGTGAGTTCCGTTTGATCCATAATCTGTCTGCTCCACATGGTCTTTCGGTGAACAACGCAATTGATCCGGAAGTTTGTTCGGTGCGATACGCATCGTTTGATGAGGCAGTAGCCATCTTGAATCGCCTGGGGCCCGGGACGTTGATGGCGAAATCTGATATCGAGTCAGCGTTCCGGTTGCTCCCGGTACACCCAGACGATCAGCGTCTTTTGGGATTCGGGTTCCAGGGGTCATTTTACATGGATAGGTGTATGCCAATGGGTTGCTCTATATCATGTGCTTATTTTGAGCAATTCAGTACTTTCCTGCAATGGGTGTTTACTAAGAAAACGGGTTTTCGAAATGTAATGCACTACCTTGACGACTTTTTGTTCCTGGGCTCCGCCGGAAGTCCCGAATGTGCCCAGGCCTTAGATGAATTCTGTGTGTTGATGGGTCATTTTGGTGTGCCATTGGCAACGGGTAAGACTATGGGTCCCACGACTTGCCTCGAGTTTTTGGGGATCGAGTTGGACTCAAGGGAGGGGTGTTTCCGTTTACCAGCTAGCAAAGTGTTGAAATTCAGGACAGCCCTCCAAGTATGTTTAAATGCACCTAAGGTTACACTGCACCAGTTGCAACAATTAGTGGGAAAGTTGAACTTTGCCTTGAGGGTGATCCCAATGGCTCGCCCGTTTTCCCGCTCGATTGCCCAATCAATGGTTGGCTTAAGAGAGGGGCATCATCGCACGAGATTATCGGCCGAAGTCCGCCAGGACATGCGGATTTGGTTAGCATTTTTGGCGGACTTCAATGGCCGAGTCGTCTGGAACAAGCCAGCCGTGTCCTCCGAAGAGCTTGGGCTATGGACAGATTCAGCAGGAAGTATAGGTTTTGGCGCCATCTTCGGCACAAAATGGTCTGCACAAAAGTGGCCCCTATGGTGGCACGAGAAGGGGCTGACGGGTAATATAGCTTTCCTTGAACTATTTCCCATTCTGGTGGCCCTGAGAACATGGCCAGACGGGTTCAGAGATCATTCTGTCGTGTTCTGGTCCGACAATATGACCGTGGTAGAATGCATCAATAGTCAGGCAGCCCGTTGTAAATTGATTTTGAGGCTGCTCAAAGAAATTGTCTTACTGTGTATGCAACTGAACGTGATATTCAGAGCAAAACATGTCCCAGGGGTGATGAATCAGGCTGCTGATGCACTGTCTCGTTTTCACATGCAGGCTTTCTCGGGTTTCCTTCCTTCAGCGGACCCAGAGCCGGCACCCTTCCCCGAAGCTCTCTGGTCTCTCGGTGCCCCGAACTTCGTCACCTCGTGGGAGAGAGTCTAGCACCCAGGACAAGGAAGGCATATGAAGGGGCGTTTCAGGCCTATTTAGCCTTTTTGGGGGAAGAGAGAGGGGGACTGTGGGGGCAGGAAGAGTGTGTAGTACTTTTTCTGATGTCTTTACGTAGGGCTGGGAAATCGGTGGCTACGGCCCAAAGGCATCGCGCCGCCATTTCCTTTGTTGCCAAGGCCCATGGCATCCAGGACCCGACAGCGTCTTTTACGGTACAAAAAGCGCTGCGTGGGTGGCAACGCCTAGAGGGTCGCAGAGTAGACGTAAGACGACCGATAGGTCTGGATAGGTTGGCCCAGTTACTGGCCTCACTCCCTAACACGTGCTCGTCCCCTTTCGAGACCTGTTTGTTCCGGACTGCATTTACGCTGGCATTTCACGGGGCTATGAGAGTTAGTGAGCTGGTTGCAAGGAACAAACAGGATGTGTCGGGGGGCTTGTGCAGGGAACATGTCCGGATCAGGGGCGATGCGATGATTGTCTCCTTTCTCAGGTCCAAGTCCGACCAAGACGGGAGGGGGGACTGCACGATCATTCGCCGGACCCCCGGATCCTCCATGTGTCCGGTACAGTGCTTAGAAGACTACCTAGCACGAAGGGTGGCATCATGGGGGGGACATTGTTGAGGCATGCAGACGCCACCCCACTGACGAGGTTTCAGTTTCAGCGGGTGCTTGCAATGGCCATTGCCGCAACGGGCTTGGACCCGGGCGAATTTGGGACCCATTCCTTTCGGATAGGGGCTGCCACTGAAGCTACAGCCAGGGGTCTTAATGTAGAACAAGTAAAACGTGTGGGGCGTTGGTCCTCCAATTGTTATAAGAGGTACGTGCGATTGCACATGTTGTGAAGCTGTAATCATGTACTCACGCCTCTTGTCTTTGTTTGTTTTCAGTTGCGCAAGCCTACGAGGCAGGGCGGACTGTGCAGTCGACCCAACACCAGGCCAGCGGTTGCACATCACCGGCTGTAAGGAAGGAGGTGTGGGTCGTGGGCCACTCATACGTGAGACGGGCCGCGGACGTATTCAAAGCAGGTGACATGGTTCACGTACCTGGGGAATACGGGTACAGAGTGTCCTTCTACGGAAGGGGCGGTCTCTGTATTGACCAGTTTCAGGCATTTTTTGAGGGTTTGTTAGAGCGGATGAGGTCACCGCCGTCCATAGTCATAGTGCATTTAGGGGGTAATGATTTGGTCACTACCGGTAGACGACTTCTCCTGGAGACTATGCTTTCCACGGTAAGTTGGTTAGCAAGGAGAGTTCCGGGGTGCATAATTGCGTGGTCTCATATGATCCCACGAAAAGTATGGCGGGGGGCTATCTCGATCCCTGCTTTAAATCATTCTGTTAGAAAACTGAATAACAAAGTGAGTAGGTTGTTCCGTTCCAAGACATTGCATTCGATCTCGCATAGTTGTATTAATGATGACAGTATGTATCTGGGGGATGGTGTGCATTTGTCGAGGGTGGGGAATGAGTTACTCATAGGAGACTTCTTAGCCTGGTTAAAATCATTAAGACATGACCTTTAGGTAGGAGTTTTGTGGGGGGTCCGGATAGCCGGTCAACTATCCGGACCTGTGGCGGTAAGGTCATGATCGGTGAGCACTAATTGGTAGATCCCTATGAGTGGGCGTCACCCAACACGGATGGGAGCGCTCGGGAGAGGTGGCCATTGGCCCCTCAGTGGGGAGGCGGTCCCGTCTAAGGGCGGGTCGCCGGAAGTAAAGGAAAGGCGGTCAAGGCCCCTTCCGTTGTAGGAGGGGTTACAGCCCCCTCCTGGGGAATTTCCCGGGGCCAGGGTCATCTGCGACGGCAGATGCGGTAAGTTGTGTGGGATGGGGGGAGGTCCACGATACCTTCTAGATACCACACACAAGTCTTCGAACGACCTTTAAATGGCGTCGAGTCTTAAGTGCCCCCGTCAAGTCAAGGGAAATTGTTAGTAGTTGCACTTGAGGTAAGCCTCTGTGCTGTCGCCCCTCACAAGTGGGAGGGGTAAGTCTGGTTAGGGATCTTGACACCGGTTATGACCTTGCCGTTGGCCCTTAAACGTTAGGATGTACAATTTCAGTGTTTCTAGAGAATGTTTTTGTTGGATGCTAGTTCGGCTAGGAGAAACTCTGTATTAGAGAATATGTTAAGGTGAGCCAAACATCGCAATGTGATAATGAAATTGTACATAAAATGAAACGTTTAATGTTTTAATTTTTTGTTTTAATAAATACGGCCGGGGGAGGGTCACTCCCTCCCCACATCCAAAAACTTCAAGAACTGTTTCCGGTTTCCCTTCCTTTTGGGGATTGTGTTGAGAGGGGGTGGCGGGTATCTCAGCCATATGGAAAGGGGCGACCACTCGGTCCCCCCGAACGTATGGTGGAGTGCCTCGATCCCCCCGGGAAGCCATTTTTGGGCGGGAGGCGTGTCTCGGCTGGTATGCCCGAAGCGGCGTAGCCGGGGCGCGCTTTTTCCCGCCCTAGAGTGGGCTGGCCTAGACACCGACGTAGCCAGCCCCGCCCTAGGGGCGGGCAGGGGCGGGTTCTCGCCCGCCCTGAAGACGGATAAAAAGAGACGCAAGACCAGAAGACGTCCTCTTGTTCTTGTGCTCCGAAGCTGCACCTCCTCGCTACACGTGAGCTCGGGACAGAACGAAGAGCCAATTTTGACCCACCCACCAGCCCCTGAGGACAGCAAGTTGTTGTGCAATAAAGTGAATTTATAAGTTTGTTTTTCCATTCCGTTTACAGGCTGTGAAAGTATCAGTTTGTTGTTGATCATAATAAAGTATGGTGAATATTGTGTAGTTTGTTTCGATTAAAATGATTTGATGTAGTGTTGTATTTTTAGCATGTTCCTTCGGTCGTAGCGACCAATGTTTTTTGTAGGTTTGAATAAAAATTGTCGTATTTATTTTTTGGTAGGCGGTAAGGTCATGATCGGTGAGCACTAATTGGTAGATCCCTATGAGTGGGCGTCACCCAACACGGATGGGAGCGCTCGGGAGAGGTGGCCATTGGCCCCTCAGTGGGGAGGCGGTCCCGTCTAAGGGCGGGTCGCCGGAAGTAAAGGAAAGGCGGTCAAGGCCCCTTCCGTTGTAGGAGGGGTTACAGCCCCCTCCTGGGGAATTTCCCGGGGCCAGGGTCATCTGCGACGGCAGATGCGGTAAGTTGTGTGGGATGGGGGGAGGTCCACGATACCTTCTAGATACCACACACAAGTCTTCGAACGACCTTTAAATGGCGTCGAGTCTTAAGTGCCCCCGTCAAGTCAAGGGAAATTGTTAGTAGTTGCACTTGAGGTAAGCCTCTGTGCTGTCGCCCCTCACAAGTGGGAGGGGTAAGTCTGGTTAGGGATCTTGACACCGGTTATGACCTTGCCGTTGGCCCTTAAACGTTAGGATGTACAATTTCAGTGTTTCTAGAGAATGTTTTTGTTGGATGCTAGTTCGGCTAGGAGAAACTCTGTATTAGAGAATATGTTAAGGTGAGCCAAACATCGCAATGTGATAATGAAATTGTACATAAAATGAAACGTTTAATGTTTTAATTTTTTGTTTTAATAAATACGGCCGGGGGAGGGTCACTCCCTCCCCACATCCAAAAACTTCAAGAACTGTTTCCGGTTTCCCTTCCTTTTGGGGATTGTGTTGAGAGGGGGTGGCGGGTATCTCAGCCATATGCCTTATGACTCTACAAATTCTTATCTAGTGTTTTTAAAACCAAAGTTTTAGTAAAGGGAATTGGCCTTTGAAGTCGGGAATAGATACTAAAAGTTAGTTAGTTAGTTAGTTAATCTAATATTTTAAATTATTTATCTCATGTAGATACTTTAATTGGATCTCAAAGTAAAAAATACTGATATATCTGACACAAATTGGCCGTGAGGAAAGTGTAAAGTATGATGTTCTTAGATCTTTTTTCATAGGAAGTCGATGAAATGGAAGTTATAGAGTACAGCAGACTTTTTTTCCACCAAAAGGACCTTCACTATCTTCTATTTGGTCTCACGGAAAAGTAAGTGAATCAAACATTAGTGTACATTCATGAGATGTATGTTTGAATGGGTTTTTTTAAACACAATATTTTAGATTGTGTTTTTTTTTTCCCGCTGTTATATGATGAAGACTTTGAACTCACTAATTTAAGTGAAATTCAATATATTCTGAGAACAGCAAAAATAAATAATGTAACATATTGTAGAAGTTATTGTGTAGTTTGCATTGTGTAATTTATATTGTGTTTACATTGTCTCACACTCATTTTCCTTTTTCACCCTTATTTACCTCTCTTTACTAATTTACACTCTTTTTTTCATCGCTGTTTCTTTACTGCACTTCATTCACAACTTCTCAATCTAATAGGAACTGTCTGCATTTCATCTGTTGCTTCCACCACTTTTTATCTTTTTCATATTCTCTCAGTACCACTGCTTTAGTTTCCTAACCCTCTCTTTCTTTTTCTCCATTTTTTTTTCTTTTGCACTCATTGTACTGTAGTTCACTTAGTTCTTCCTTTTGTTTTTCTGTGTACTTACTCTCTCACTCCTGTTTTTTCATCGTTCTATAATAACCTCATTCCTTTCATCCCTTCACTCTGTGACTTCACTTCACTCACTCTCAGTCATCTTCTATTCCTCTTTTTTATTAATAGTTTCTCATTCAGACTACTCTCCTTTTCACTCATTTTCCTTTTACTTTCTTATCTTTACTGATTTTGTTTTGATATCTTACATTCTTTTAGTATCTTACTTACCTTTAGGAATTTGTTCTCTTTGTATTTCTTTTTCCTTTTTTTCTCTTTCTACATTACTTTCTTTCTGTTTTTGTATCCTTCACTTTTGCTTCATTTCTTAGTAAACTTTGGTAGATTTTTAAACCTCATGAACTGTTTCTTCTATTTTATTATATATTTTTAAGTAATTATAACATGTTTTTTCTTTTATTTTTCACAGATACAAGTTTTTATTGATTATATGGTAAGTGTGTTTACAAAATATTTTTTGTTATCACCTTTTGTTTTATTTTCACTATTTTTCTCTCACCCTACCTCACCCCTGTTTCCTTACTTTGCTTCCCTCACTTATTCTTTTCTTGCATGTTTACTTCCTACCACATTCAACTTCTTTCAGTACCTCTGCTTATCCACACTCCTTCACTTACCTTTTTTACTGGTTCACTTAGTCCCTTTGTGACACTCCTTCTTTTACTCTCTCTCTTCTTTCTCTCTGTTACTCCCCATGTCTTACCCTTATTCACTTATATGTACTCTCTTTCACTCCTCTTTACTTACACTCACTGCTATTTTCTTTCCTTCCGTCACCGATGTTCCTTTTCTCTGGTTCCGTCACTATCTGTCATTCCCCATACTTAACTGTCCTTCCTTTTACTTTCATCATCCATTCACATTCTCCCAGAACCTCTGCTTTAGTCTTCTTCCTATTTCTTCTCTTCTTTTGCTCCCTTATTCTTTTTCTTTTTCTCAGTTACTTCCTCTAACACTTTTTCTCTGTTTTACTATCTATTACACAGTCCCTCTGTGTTCCTCCCTCTAGCTCTCTTTCTCTTAACACCACTCTCTCTGTCCCCATTCCTCATAGTCACTCCTTCATACTTTTTTTTTCTTTTTTTTTTGTTGGTGCGCTGACGGGACGCGCACCGGTATGCGCACCGGGGCGTTCACCGGTGCGCGCACCGGGAGCGCTCCAGAGACAAATATATAAAAAAAAATACTATTTTAAAACAAAAACTAATATTATAATATACATTATAGTGTTCATTTTTATAAAAACATACCTTTCTCAGCTATAGACATTTTTGAAAAAATAAGCTTAGAAATTTACTAAAAAGTACATAGGTATGAAGCCCTATAAAAAGTTAAAAATTAGCATTAAAAAAACCTATGAAATTCACTGAAAAAAACAGAGGTTTCACACCAGTTATAGTTAGAAATTAGCATTAAAAAAACATATGAAATTCACAGAAAAAAACAAAGGTTTCACACCAGTTATAGTTAGAAATTAGCATTAAAAAAACCTATGAAATTCACTGAAAAAACCAGAGGTTTCACACCAGTTATAGTTAGGAATTAGCATTTAAAAAACCTTTGAAATTCACTGAAAAAAACAGAGGTTTCACACCAGTTATAGTTAGGAATTAGCATTTAAAAAACCTATTAAATTCACTGAAAAAAACAGAGGTTTCACACCTGTTATAGTTAGCTGGAAATTTTACTGACATAAAACCATTGAAATTCCCACGTTATAGTTAGTCGGACTCACTATAACTTGCGCGTGCAATGCACTGCTGATGACATCACATATTACATCACTCATGACATGGTCAGTGACATCACTCATGACATCACTGATGACACCATCCTTGTGACACAGTGACAGACCTCCTCTCACTATAAAGTAACCTTTAAAACACATATTCAAAAATAGAAACTAACATTTTCAAAAAAGTGGATATACCCATACCAGTTACAACAACCAATTCAGTAATGTCACCATCTATATACAAATTCACACATTCACCAACAGTTTTATATATTCACTCATACATATACTCACTCATCATATGTAGTGATAC
The DNA here is from genome assembly GCF_964263255.1 of Lissotriton vulgaris. Classification (NCBI taxonomy): domain Eukaryota; kingdom Metazoa; phylum Chordata; class Amphibia; order Caudata; family Salamandridae; genus Lissotriton; species Lissotriton vulgaris. Next base: position 1,152,326,967 of record NC_141698.1, read on the forward strand.
TCCTATTCATCCTGTTACACACCGACAGTCATCAAAAAGTTACTCACACATATACTCACACATGCAAATAAACTAATAAACATCCATTTACTTGCATATACAGATTTACACACACTACCACCTTATTTCTAAGGAAACATAAACATATGTACTCTCTTAAACAATCACTTATAGAAACACATACTTATTTAAACAGGAACTCTTACAATCTCTCACTTTCACATATACTGACTTATATAAATCAATACTCACATATACTAGATTAAAATATATCTTGTTACTGATAAACACACTAGTGAGACAGGCATTCAATCACTAACACACACATATACCCACTCATCCACTCATACAGTCCTGCACATATGCAGTTTTCAAAAAACATACAAACAGTGAGTCAGTCATTGATACATCTATGTGCTAAGTAACACCCCCAAAAAACTATACAGACACTCATACTGATACTAAAAAACATATAATAACCCATATACACACACATGTAGCTACTCATCAACCCATACAGCCACTTATACACAAAGTGAAACACTGATACATATATTTAAATATTTAAATATTACTCGCCAATATATGTATTCACTAAGATACACTTAATAAGCCAGTTAACCAATCAATTTTTTAAAAAAAACATTAAGACTATAATTTAAACATTTATTCTTCCATCGTCCTTTACATATACATATATAAAACATATTTATTTTTCAGAAAGACACACATTCACTGGATGGTGTCATCAGTGATGTCATGAGTGATGTCACTGACCATGTCATGAGTGATGTAATATGTGATGTCATCAGCAGTGCATTGCACGCGCAAGTTATAATGAGTTCGACTAACTATAACGTGGGAATTTCAATGGTTTTATGTCAGTAAAATTTCCAGCTAACTATAACAGGTGTGAAACCTCTGGTTTTTTCAGTGAATTTAATAGGTTTTTTAAATGCTAATTCCTAACTATAACTGGTGTGAAACCTCTGTTTTTTTCAGTGAATTTCAAAGGTTTTTTAAATGCTAATTCCTAACTATAACTGGTGTGAAACCTCTGGTTTTTTCAGTGAATATATATATATATATATATATATATTACCTACTGGCGGTCGCCAGTAGGTAGTTATAGTTAGGACCTAGTTTCCATAGGAAATCCTCAACATTCTATTTGGAATAACTTTGGCACTGGTGGATGAGTCTTTGCGAATTTCTCAAAGAAGATGGCTCGGTCCGCTGCGCTCCTTCCCTGAAAGTTTGGGGGGGATTGGTCAAGTGGGGGCTGAGATATAAGGAGGGTCCCAAAACGTGTTTTCTCCATGTTATTTTCCATAGGACCTTTAGACTCGGCTACAGGTCGAACGGTTGAATGGATTTATAAGAAATTTGCCAAAACTGTAGAGTTCGGTTCGCAGATTACGCTTTTTTTGGAATGGTGTAAATCCGTTCAGTAGTTGTTGAGAAAATTAAAGTTAAAGTCAATTATATATCTATAGGCGCGCACGCGTGCGTGCACTCATGCGGCTGCGCGTGAGCGGAATTTTTTTTTGCTGCGTGACGTCTGTTAACGTTCGATTCGAAGGAAATCAGGAAGTTTTGTTCGCCATTTTGTCACTGCGAGTAAATATATTGTTCATTTCAAAGCGTTGAAACATGGAAAGGGGAGAAGGTAGGGATTGTTTTGCTGCGTAGCTTTTCTCGGGGTGTGCAGTAAGGCCCTTAAACGCAAAAAGATATAATTTTTCCCCGAAAAAAATACGGGGTGCGCGCACCCGGTCGCGCACACCTATTTACAAGAGTGTGAAAATGGAGATAAATCAGAAGTTTGAGTGCTTAGATATAAGGTGGCTCTGAAAAGAGCCATTGTGTTAATTGAGTGTTTTCTGCATTTATAAGTAAGTACTGATGCAGAGCATGATGTTGCAGAGGAAGATTCTGTTTCCCTCATTCGTGAAATGAACACCGTCTCTCCTATAGACGTCTTGCATGTGGTATCGCAAGTTGTTGTGGTAAATAGAACCCATGCTATAATCTCTGAGGAACGCAGAAACAGATTTATTTACATGTCTCCTTGCTTTCTCAAATTGTCCACAATGTTGATTGGACCAATTCCATTTCTGTCTTTGGCATATATTGGAATATACCAAGGCAGATCGAGGAAAAAGTGTCATCAATTGTCGAAAGGTGTCTTTTAGAAGCATTTCCAGACCTACCCCAGTGATTGTGCCTAGATCGTTCCCACCACAGTGCACAATTATAAGGTCTGGTTCTGGGAGATGCATAAAAGTTTTCACCAATGGAACCAATTGGTGACATTCCAATCCTCTTTTGGCAATCCATGTTATGTGTACATTTGGTAAGCCGAGGTTGCAAATTCGACTGCTTACTGCATATTTTTCACTCCAGTGAATATAACTGTGTCCTATTAGCCAGACCTTCATTTTCAAGGGATTTGTAGTCGTCCTCCGATCGGTTCTGGAAGTGGAATGGTAGTTAGAAGTTGAAATTCTAAATAAAGAAAAAGGAAGAGGCTGGGTGTGGTTTAAAAAATAAAAATGATTGGTTGATTGTAAGAAGTGGAGATTGAACAGTACGTTGCATGTTAATGTTTATGTTAAACGAAAAGTACTATTGGGTGTGAAAAAACAAGACATGTAACAGAGCTGTGTATTGGCAGGTGTTTCTGGAGGGAAAATAGTCTTCTTAGTTTGTTGTAGAACGTTGAGACATGAACTTTTGACCTGTGCCTTCAGCAAGGTGCAGAATGAGGTGTAACCATGGAAACAGCCGGAGATGGCAGTTGGTGATGGGTTCACTCTTTGGTGCCTCTGCATCTGACTCTGTTCTGTGGTGGCAGGCGGAGAACTGTTTGTTATTGTGGAGAAGAAAGGGTGATAAGGAGAGAAATACGACATAGCGTCTGGCCTGTAGAAGCGTGGGAGCAGTGATTAACTCTGAGTGAAGCGGAACTGTGTCGGTGCTTGGTAACAGTAAAAAAAAAATGTTAACAGTGGTATAACTGTCTGTACGGTGCGCGACCTACTAAGAAAGAGTTCACGGGCCGTAATTGGCTTGCAGGTTCTAGTATCAGTAAGTGAGGTCGAGAAAAGAAAACATTCAGGACTTTATTTATGAAGGCCTTGCGCCACCGGTGCGTCACTTTTTCCCATTTTAAAAAATGAGGCACTGGCGGCGGAAGGTCTTTATAAATAAGGTCCTCAGTGTCTACAGTTAAGGTTATGTGGAACCCATGAATAGTTTTTCAATATGAAATCATTTCAGTTGAGATTCTGGATTAAAAGAGAAACCGTGAATATTTGAAATGTTTATTTAGAAATGTACTGTTTTAAAGGCAAATCATTATGTAATATGAGTACAGAAATTGCAAAAAACACAGTAATTGGTATTGTCAGTAGTACATGGAATACAAACGCGATAGTTGAAGAAAAATGAATATAGTTGGAAAAAAACATTGTACACTCTTATAAGGAAGTATATTATATTTTAATAAATGGAAGAAGGTCTCTGGCCTTTCAGTTTAGGAACGATATATGAAAATGCAAGTGGTTATACATCATTACTTTATCAATCAGCTGTCTACATTCGAAGCACTATCAAGTTTGTGTTATGTTACTGTGTACAGGAAAAAAAGGCGGCAAAAGCGACAAAATGGCGAGAGGTGCATGTATGTAATCTGTTGGATGCTGCGCAAATCAGTATTGAGGAGAACTACTGTATTGAGATATCTTTTGAAGGTTGCAGTATTGCATTTGAAATACAGCACAAGTAACAATGGAAATATTGTTGAAAGAACATATTTTTCTGAAAAGTATTTAAACATTTTTTTTTATAGAAAATTAAAGGAGCAGAGGCGTGTGAGGCGGAAATACGCAGTTGAGATGCGAAATGGCGTTTACAGTTATAAAAACTCGTTTAAAATGTACACATTAATTAGGGTACATGTAGCATATATTAGCGAGTTTTGCATCGAGTACGTTTGAAATAACCTTAGATAAGATATGCAATAGAATTGTTGAGATTAGACTGTAAAAAAATAAAGTTGAAAATCGAGTAGCTGAAGAAACAAATGTAGTCCACATAAAAGACCAAAATTTAAACAACACGAAATCATAATGTCCACTGTTAGTAAAGCCAATAGGTCTGTTCTTCAAAAGAAAATATGGAAAAGAACGTGAAGAATATAGGGAACCAAAAGGAAATGAGGACGTCAATGGCTTGTATAAGAGTTATTGAAGCATTGTTTAGGCAAAATAGGTAGCTTCTGCTTGTAACAGGAAATCAGTTTTATCATTTGAAAGTATGTCAGCTATCCAATGGAAAAGAGTAAAGCAGTACTCATGATCTGTTAAAATCGGAGCCTCTTTTATTATCAGAGGGCAGCTCGGTGGGTTTTCGATGTAGTTCTCTGTTAGGAAAGAGTTAACCGTCCATTGTGTAGGCAAAGTATGCAGCAAGTGCTTCTAACATGAAATCACTGTTATCATCTGAAAACGTGTCAGCCATCCAATTGAGAAGATGAAAGGAGCATTCATGATCTGTCATTATTGGAGCGTCTTTCTCCATCATAGGGCAGCTCGGTGGGTTTTCGATGTAGCTCTATGTTAGGAAATCTTGCGCCGCTGCGAATATATTCCAATGACCCAGAACTCCTTGTATCGCTGCAAAGGCCATAAACCCTCCGTTGTAACAAAGCTGTTCATGATCAAGTAATTGATTCATGAGGTGATTGTAATTCGGTTCAGGAGGTACCAAATTGCAGAGACATAAATCCAGGGCCCACGTGAAATCACAGCTCAGGCAATGAAATACAGGCTGCACACAGGTGAAATACGAATATCGAAATGATAATCGATATGAAGTATTCAAAGTTGAGAGTGGTAAGGTGCCGTAGTACAGAAGCATTCTCTGTCGAAATAGTTCTAAGTGGCCCGGCTCGTTTGCGAAGGCAGGAGGGACATCCATTTTGAATTTCCCAAGATGGTAAAGCAAAAGGCGCAGCACTGCCGGTTGTATAGCAACTCCACAGAATTAGGTCGCCGGCTATGCAGTGGAGAGGAGCAGAATGACTTGATACATTTTCTAGGAGTCTAGTCACTTATATATTGCTTAGTAGTGATCAAAAAAGTAGCTTTTCTTGAACTTGAGGATGAGTTAAAAAATAAGGGAGTGATTTGAAGGAGTTGTAAAGCAAGGTCAATTTTTTTTACATCAATGCTGTTTTCTGTGAATGTTAGCTAAGTGAAAGATATGTGTGTGAGCAGATGCAACGTTCAGTTTTAAATGTGACAATGGCGCTCTTGTTCATGTCTTCCGATTCGAGGTCGGTATTCGCTGCCAAATACAAAGATCAAGAAACGCATGCGTGGGGTAGATAGTCTGCATTCTTAAAGGAAAGCAAATGAAGGGTTATTTTTACTGCGTTAGCATTGTCGTTTAAAAAGTTACAGTGATTTCCATTATATGTTAAGAAAGTGTCACTGATGAAGACTGAAAATAAATCCTTATAAATAACAGGGACTGGTGTATTTTAGAAAAGGTGTGTAACATTACATGAATTGTGAAAAAAAAATAATGTAATTGAAAGTGTATGGTTTGAAAATGAAAAGTAGAGGTTTATAGTTCACGTTTTGAAAGCAGTTCTAGAGGGTCAGATGCATGATAGATTTATAAAAAATAGAACATGTTTTTAAATAGTATTATGGAAAAAATATGTACCTTTATGTACTATTTAAATTATCTGCCTGTTGCCTATTCTTTGAGTTTTAGTAATCCTGTGTCTTATAAGTTTTCCAGGGGCGGTTTGAGGTTCATGGTGGGTTTGGGCAGGGAGGGTAGGTTGGGGGTTTGTAATAGGGGGTCCGGGTGGGGTGGAGTGCGGAGTTTAGTGAAGAGTGAGGGGGGGCGGGTGGTTAGGGTGTTTGGTAATAGAGCAGAGTCAGAGGACGACACATTTCTGTTATGGGGTGCCACGGAAATATGTATTTATTCTCAGAGGTTTATTATATTAAGGATATATATCAACATGGTGGCTCTTGTCCTTTTGTGGTTCTGTGCATGTTTATAATGCTGGCCCTGTAGTTTTTGTTTATGGATCTTATTACGACACACAGGGGAGCCACGTTGCACAGTTGGAGATCAGAGACTTAGGAAATAAAACTTTATAATTGTAAGGGCTCTAAGCGATACAAATCGCCCGTTCTCGGTGTAAAAAATATCACCGCTATTGGTAGTATTTTCTACGGTGTTAGTGCTCGAAGGAGAATAGTAACATATATGTGAAAGCAAATTCTGTAACAGGCTCAGCATTTCACATTATCGCGTGAAAACAAAAGTTGCTCTTACATAGCAATAAGTCTCTTATAATTAAGGGACGGAGTGTATATAATGCTATTTAGTACTCTGCTATGTGAACGATGTCAAATATTTCATAAGAGGAGGCTTTAAAAGTTTTTCTATAAACTGGTTTTCCAGGGAAGTGGGTGGAGTGTTCCGTGTAAATTGCAGAATAGAAACTAGTAAGAACCAATTGGAAGTGTTGTTTTAAAGTCACATGACTGCACATGCGTGTCTCGACGCCTGTACGCGATATGTGGGTGCACGCACCCGGTCGCGCACTAAATGAAAGCGGCGAAAAAACATCTCATAATATGCTCTTGGAGCTCGTTTTGGTAGAAAGAGTTAGTTCTGAAAAGACATTTTTTCTTTTTTTTTTGGAAACAAGTGTTATGATGCTTTTGATTTCTTAAAGTTGCTACGACATTTTTCAGTATGTCATACTATCCAAATAAAGTGAAGAAATTTAACTTTTCTTGGTGCATTTATGACTCTCAATTTTGTGTTTAATTAGAGTAAAGCTTTGCTCTCCGTATACAAGAAGTTTTCCACAGTTCGTGCATTTCATGTGCACGTTCGCCAGATATGGTTTCAAGTCCATGTCAGCACTCGATGGAGATACAGGTTGTCCACCGGAAGATGTGCTGATTACTTCTGATGGTAATAGCGTGGCCTCCGTTTTTCTTGTCAAAGGTGGTCGCTCATTTCCTTCAGATTCGGAAGATGAATGCGGAACGGTAGCCATTGCAGCGAAGTCTTCGGGAAGATGTTCGACGTTGTTCTCTCTTGAGAGTAGAAAAGAAAGTGATGGAAGTGGGTGGAGTGCTGCGTGTAAATTCCAGAATAGAAACTACCAAGAACCAATTAGAAGTGTTGTTTTGAAGTCACATGACTTCACATGCAAGTGTCAGGTCCTGTACGCGATAGGAGGGTGCGCGCACCCGGTCTCGCACTAAAATAAAGCGGCGAAAAAACATCTCATAATATGCTCTTGGAGCACTTTTTGGTAGAAAGAGTTAGTTCTGAAAAGAACTTTTTGTTTTTTGGAAACAAGTGTTATGATGCTTCCGATATCTTAAAGTTGCTACTACATTTTTCAGTATGTAATACTATGAAAATGAAGTGAAGAAATGTATTTTTTCTTGGGGCATTTGTGACTTTCAATTTTGAGTTTAATAAGAACGAGGCTCTGCTCTCCATACAAAAGAATTTCTCCACACTCGTTGCATTTCATATGCACCTTCGCAAGATATGGTCTCAAGTCCATTTCAGCACTCGATGGAGATACAGGTCGTCCACCAGAAGATGTGCTGGCCACCTCTGATGGTAATAGCGTGGCCAGGGCTCTTGTCGATGCTTTTGCATAATGCTCAGGGTGCCTTTGTTTAACATGCCGCTGCAGGGTGTGTATAGAAAAGGAATATTTTCTATCTGGATTTCCCCTTGAGAGCTCCGAATTGCATATCGTGCAGGTTACTTTTGGCGCATTCACTTTCTTTTGATCTTCAGGATAAGTAAAAAATTGCCAAATGAAAGATTCCTTTTTTCTTCTTAACCGTGGTCGCTCATTTCCTTCAGATTCGGAAGATGAATGCGGAAGGGAAGCCATTTCAGCAAAGTTTTCCTGAAGATGCTCGACGTTGTTGTCTCTTGAGAGTAGAAAAGATTGTGAGGAAAGTGGGTGGAGTGCTTCGTGTAAATTCCAGAACAGAAACTACTAAGAACCAATTGCAAGTGTTGTTTTCAAGTCACATGACTTTACATGCGCTTCTTAGGACGTGTAGGCGGTGACACTATCTAGTTACGAACGTGATTTCATACTTAGGAACTAGCATTCAAAAAACCTAAGAAATTCACTGAAAAAACCATAGGTTTTACACACGTTATAGTTAGGAAGTAGCATTTAAAAAACCTATGAAATTCACTGAAAAAACCATAGGTTTGACACCAGTTATAGTTAGCTGGAAATTTTACTGATATAAAACCAATGAAATTCCACGTTATAGTTAGTTGGACTCACTATAACTTGCGCGTGTAATGCACTGCTGATGACATTACATGTTACATCACTCATGACATGGTCAGTGACATCACTAATGACACCATCCAGTGAATGTGTGTCTTTCTAAAAAATAAATATGTTTTAAATATGTATATGTAAAGGTCGAGGGAAGAATAAATGTTTAAATTATTGTCTTAATGAATGTTTTTTTTAAAAGAAATGATTGGATAACTGGCTTATTAAGTGTATCTTAGTGAATACATATATTAGCGAGTAATGTTTAAATATTTCAATATATGTATCAGTGTTTCACTTTGTGAATAAGTGGCTGCATGGGTTGATGAGTACCTACATGTGTGTGTATATGGGTTATTAGATGTTTTTTTAGTATCAGTATGAGTGTCTCTATGGTTTGGTGGGGGTGTTACTTATGATATAGATCCACCAATGACTGACTCACTGTTTCTATGTTTTTTGAAGACAGCATATGTGCAGGACTGTATGGGTGGATGAGTGTGTATATGTTTGTGTTAGTAAGTGAATGACTGTCTTACTATTGTCTTTATCAGTAACTACATATGTTTTAATCTAGTGTATGTGATTATTGATGTATATAAGTGAGTATATGTGAGAGTGAGAGATTGAAAGAGTTCCTGTTTAAATAAGTATGTGTTTCTATAAGTGATTGTTTAAGAGAGTAAGTATGTATAAGTTTCCTTAGAAGTAACGTGGTAGTGTGTGTATAGTTGTATATGCAAATAAATGGATGTTCAATAGTTTATTTGCATGTGTGAGTATGTGTGTGAGTAACTTTTGGATGACTGTCGGTGTGTAACAGGATGTATAGGTGTATCACTACATATGATGAGTGAGTATATGTATGAGTGACTATATAGAACTGTTGGTGAATGAGAGAATGTGTATATAGATGGTGGAATTACTGAATTGGTTGTTGTAACTGGTATGGGTATCTCCATTTTTTGGAAAATGTTAATTTCTATTTTCCAATATGTGTTTTAGGGTTACATTACACTTAAAGGAGGTCTGTCATCAGTGATGTCATGAGTGATGTCACTGACCATGTCATGAGTGATGTAATATATAATGTCATCAGCAGTGCATTACACGCGCAAGTTATAGTGAGTCCAACTAACTATAACGTGGAATTTCATTGGTTTTATATCAGTAAAATTTCCAGCTAACTATAACTGGTGTCAAACCTATGGTTTTTTCAGTGAATTTAATAGGTTTTTCAAATGCTACTTCCTAACTATAACGTGTGTAAAACCTCTGAGGAATTGCAAAAGGTTCATGAAGTAGAGGGAATGTAAGTCTGCAATGCTGTCTAGATTATTGGTCCAAAACTTTTAATTATAATGTCAATTTAAAAATCCAACTATATAAACCTGATGCAAGTAAGTCTGCTTCATGGAAAGCAGTATCAGTGTCATAGGAAAAGGAGAACATGAGTGACAAAGAAGGGTAATATATTAGTAGTCCAGGATTGTGAAAATAATCTCAAATGTTTTTTTTTTAGAAAGTTGCGAAAATAGAAAATGTCGGGATTTGATTGGAAGAATTACAAGAGTAGCGAATCGCGGCAACATGATTTGGCCTAGTGGAAACATGTGATAGAATGAGAGAAGTGTTTTGTTCTATGTAACATATTTTTCGTATCGATGGAGGTTTTCTTTCAGAAAGTGGCGGGCTGAAAATATTTATAGCACAACAGAGTGAATGCTGTTCATAGGAGATCCTTCGACGTCATTGAAAGTAAGTTAATTTTAAGGAGTTTTGAAATCAGATTTCTTAGGTTGTATGGGTTTTTTAAACACAGTCATTTTGATTGTGTTTTTTTTCCCCGCTGTTACATGATGAATACGTTCAAGTCACTGATTTAAGTGAAATTTGATACATTCTGAGAACAGCAAAAATAAACCATAAAACATGTATAATTAATGTTCTTCTGTTTGTACTTATGATATACATTTAGAAATGTGAGGTAGATATGGAAAAACTGAGTCTTCTGTAAGTGTCAATTTTAATGCTTATAGTGCTGTATTTCCGGGTACTGTTTTTTTAAAAAAAAGGAATAGGCCTCACCTCAAAGAAAGCTCTTCAAAGCACACATCTTATTTGCATCCTGAAACTATCATTTAAAATATTAGAAACAATTTTATGATGGCTTTACATCTTTTTTGCGCTGCTATTGCATTACTATTGTGAGACATCAGCAGTGCAAAAGAAATACCATGTTCAAAAATAGGTCTCAGTTCATCAGCATGAAGATACTGTTTATTTAAAATATATATCTTTAGGATTGTGTAGGGGACGTAGAGAAGCAGAGGCTTCTGTAAATGTCAAAATTGTTGAAAAAGTGTTTCTTCTTCAACCTTTTCCCTTTTCTTTTGTAATTTTTAAATACATGTAGTAATATTTTTGGAAATGTATGTTTTCTCTTTTACAGATTGAAAGTATGAAAAAATATTTAAAAAAGGTAACAAGAATTATAAGGTAAATGTTTTCTACTCTTTTTACCCGCAATGCACTGCTGATGATGTCACTGACACTATCTCTGATTTACTCTCTATAGCTGTCTTTCTTTTAACATTACTCTTTGTTTACTTCCCTTATACTAACTCTTCTTTTTTTTTAAAAAATATTTTTTTGGTTCGCTTCAGGTTCGCGAACCGGTCAGCGAACTTGAAGCGAACCAAAAGAAATAGAGCTTGCTAGAGTGTTAAACATTCTAGCAATTATATTTGAAAGGGGAGGTAGTTCTGAAAAGAACTTTTTTTTAATGTTTTTGTTGTTTTTTTAATTTTTTTTTATTTTCTGAACATTTTTTGTTTTTTTTGTATTTTTAGAACAGTTTTATGTTTTTTTTGTGTTTTTCATGGAGGGGAAACAACAAAAAAACAGGCATCGAAAAGGGCTCAACAGGAGCAAAGAAAAAATTACTGCTTGGGTGGGTTAGGGCAGTTATGGTTATCATACACCAAGTTTATTAAGTTTACGCTCATGTTGCCACATGAGAGCATAGCACCACAATGTATGCACGTAAACTTCATGTGCTTGAAGTTTGGCTGTATGTTTGGCACAGTTTCCTGTGCCTCTCTTACAGTCAAATTTATATTAGAAGTTGATTTGGCCACAGGAGTTGTCGGGGGATTATCTTGCAGATCCCTTAACTCTGCCCGGCTGTAATTTAATGGATGCCACCTGACCATATGGCGATGCATAGTATAGTTGCCCATACTATACTTTTTCTCTGTGCCTCGAGATAATCTTTTTTTGCAAATTAGGCAGGTGGCATATTTGGCATTAACTTTCTTCTCCCCTCGAGGAATTGAGAAAAATTGCCAAATGAAACTTGTTTTCCTTCTGGAAACACGGGGCAACTCCGGAATAAATTCAGGTTCATCAGTGTCCTCTTCTTCTAAGTCGTCTTCTTCTTCCTCTCTGTTTGAGATGAATTGAGATGGTGGTCCTCTCTTGTCATGAGGAGGTTGAGGTGGTGGTGGGGGTCCACCAGCTGAAGCAAAGATAGAAGCCATTGTAATCAAAATGGAAAATGGTCTTTCTCTCACCAAGATGAAAGTCAGAGTGAGGAAAGAAGAAGGGGTTTACGTGATTTTGGAAAAGCAAAAGTTCGGAACCAATGAAAAGTGTTATTTTTAGGTCACATGACCTAGTCATACATCATTTGGAAACCAAAAGTGAAATGAACCAATGAAAACTTCGATAAACAAGTCACATGACTTGTTCCGCTCACGTTACGCGGTGCGCGCCGCGTTCCGCATCGTTTCCGGTTCGCGGTCCCGAGCACTTTCGGGAGCGCTAAAGCGGCGCGTCATAAGACGCATTCGCGACAATTATACGTCGCGCTTCCGCGACGCGTCACAGTCCCGCTAACGTAACGTTTACCGGTTCGCGTACTAGATCGCGGCATCAAGATGAGCTAACGGAAAGCTTCCCGGTTCGCTTACCGGAAGCGAAGAAAAAAAAAAATTCAATTAAAATTATCAATAAACATCTAAAATATATTTTGGTTTTTAAAGTAGAATACATTTTACAGCTACAGATGTTAGCTTTTAAAAAACCAATGAAATTCCCAGAAAAAACCATAGGTTATAGTCCATATATAGTTAGGAATTTGCATTTATAAAACCTTGAAAATTCAATGAAAAAACCATTGGTTATAGAACATATATAGTTAGGAATTTGCATTTACAAAACCTTGAAAATTCAATGAAAAAACCATTGGTTATAGAACATATATAGTTAGGAATTTTCATTTACAAAACCTTATTTTACTCGCATAAAACCATTGAAATTCCATATATAGTTAGATGCGCTAACTATATATCGCGCACCCGCAATCCACTGCTGATGATGTCACATATTACATCATTCATGACATGGTCAGTGACATCACTGATGACATCACTGATGACATCTCAAATGACATCACTGATGACATCACTGATGACATCTCAAATGACATCACTGATGACATCACTGATGACATCACTGATGACATCTCAAATGACATCACTGATGACATCACTGATGACATCTCAAATGACATCACTGATGACATCACTGATGACATCTCATTTGACATTACTGATCACATCACTGATGACATCATTCATGTGATAATACGATGAACCTCTTCAGACTCTAATATAACCTTAGATACACTCAGTGTAAACAGACACTCACAGACTGTCACTCATCCATGGAGTTACTCACACACCTAGTCAGTCATGCAAAGAATCAATCACACCTCCATTTCCTCAACTATACAGTTATACACACCTTACTTATTCAAACATATACTAACACATATTTACTCTCTTATTCAATCCCTGATACAAGTTCACAATGATCCATACAGCCACTCACACATTCACTGGCTCTTAGGCACAGTTATTTATATATGTCAACTTTCATATGTACTGTGTTTTACATATGTACTTACTTTGACATGTAGCACTGAGATATCCATTCACTCACCAATACACTTATGCACACAGTCAACTGCCCATACAGCTGTTTCCACATGCACTTTTGAACCCATACATCTAGTGAATCAACTGCTCACACATCTATGCACAGAGTCATACACCTCCCAGCCACACACACTCAGTCCCGCATACAAATACTTGGGCAACCAATCAATAACCCATATAGTTACACATATAGCTACTGAACAACACATGCAGCAGTTTACAGAACAACAGACATAATGATGCACAAATTAAGACAGTTTAGTCACTAACACATGCACTCAGTGAGACACATTTAATCACTCACTCATACAGTCAGTCATGCACCTACTAAATCCTTCATCCAGACACTTATACATCCACTCATTCTTCAATATGTAAGACATATTTTAACTTTACAGAAACATACAGTCACTGGATGTTGTCATCAGTGATGTCATCAGTGATGTCATTTGAGATGTCATCAGTGATGTCATCAGTGATGTCACTGACCATGTCATGAATGATGTAATATGTGACATCATCAGCAGTGGATTGCGGGTGCGCGATATATAGTTAGCGCATCTAACTATATATGGAATTTCAATGGTTTTATGCGAGTAAAATAAGGTTTTGTAAATGAAAATTCCTAACTATACATGTTCTATAACCAATGGTTTTTTCATTGAATATATATATATATATATATATATATACACTACTGTAGAGACAGTACTGACTTAATTTCCAAGATTGAGGGTATCAGATGGGAGGACAGCTACTGCATGGTTACCATTGACGTGGTCTCTTTGTACACGTGTATTAAACACAGTGATGGTCTCAATGCTTGTAGACACTATATGAGGGACCGGTCGATTTTCTATCTGAACCAAACACAAATGCTTTTAGAAATGTTGGAATTTTGCCTGACTAACAATTTATTTTTGTTTGATAACATCTGGTACAAACAACAAGTTGGGACTGCGATGGGGAGTTGTTTTGCTCCTAGTTTTGCCTGTATGCTAATGGGATGGTGGGAGGAACAGATCCTGTGGTCTGAACACAATGTTGATGCAACCCGTCACATTGTGTTCTACACCAGATATATAGATGATATCTTCATGATCTGGGATGGGTCAAGAACAGACCTGAACAGATTTCTCCTAGACAACAACAGGAATGACGTGAATCTCAGATTTACTAGCAAGATAGATCCTGTGGAGATGGACTTCCTTGATGTCACAGTCAGGGTGGTAGAAGGGGAAATGGTAACAGACCTTTACAGGAAACCCACTTCAGGTAATAGCATCTTGCATGCTAAAAGCCATCACCCAAACAGCTTGAAGGATAGCATCCCATATGGCGAGATCCTAAGGGCAAGGAGAAATTGCAGCAACAATGAAAACTTTGAAAAAGCACAAGGTAACATGATCCAGAGGTTCAGAGCCAGGGGCTATTCAGAACAGACACTTATGAAAGCTAAAGAGAAAGTGAAAACGAGAAACAGGGCATCACTTCTAACGAAGAAGGTCAGCAAACCTCTTGTGACTTCTGGTTCTAGCAATGTCAGGATGATAACATCTTTTAATGTTGAGGCAGCCAACATACGAGGTATCCTGAAGAAACATTGGCACATAGTGAAAAGTGACCCAATAATTGGGAAATTGACTAACAGTTCACCGCAGGTTAGCTACAGGAAGGCACGCTCTCTGCAAAATATGCTGGTCAGGAGTAACTTTGAGAGCCCAGTGAAGAGTAAACACTGGCTTAAAGAGCAAAAAGGCTTTTATAAATGTGGAAAATGCAAAGCCTGTGTAACCAGTCGAAATGTGAAATCCTATGTACTACCCACGGGAAGAACTGAGAATATTAGCAAATTCATGAACTGTAACACCGATCACTGTGTGTATGTAATTGTGTGTCCATGCTCCAAACTTTATGTAGGGAGTACCATCTTCCCTATAAAGAAGAGGATCCTTGAGCACATGCGTGCTATCAGAAATGTTGATCTTTCCTATGCAACTGCTAGACACTGGCTTCGTGTTCATAACAGTGATGTTAACCAGTTTTCCTTTTTTGGCATTGACAGGATCCCAGCAAACCCCAGAGGGGGAAACCGTCTCAAACAACTACGCATCCTGGAATCCCGCTATATCATTCACCTGGATTCTATGAACCCCTTTGGTCTGAACGAAGACGAAGAACTGTATGTGCACATTGGCTAAAACCATACGTTGAGCCAGTATATCCATTCTTACTATGCACTAGTTCTTACAGGATCTTGCCCCCCCTGCTACCCTGTCTTCCCTTTTCTGGTGCATGTGTTTGTCTTCCCCTCCCTCACTATACCTGCTCAGAGAGGGCTCTCTCTGACACAGGTGGGTAAACAATATCTGTACCCCCATATTATATGGGCGCAGAGCCTCTTTACCAATCCCAATCTGTCTGAAATGTCTGGTTCTGTATTGTGTTACAAACCTAGTATATATATTGATTTGTCCCCTGTCCGAATGAGGGTACTGGTGCAAACGCCATTGATTTTAAATATTCTCACACTCACACCATTGTGCTTGTTCATGTCATACCTGGCTAGGTAGGTCTTAGACAACACAGGGTTCACTTTCACTAAAATCACTGGGCTGAAAGAAGTATTTCAGTCCCTCACCCTTTATTTTGTTTTTATTGTTTAGTTGAGTTGGTATGTTTCTTATATAACGTCGGGTACTCCCGTCATATTTAATGAGACATTTCCTGTTCTTACCTTAGTTAGAGAGTAGGTCCGGCTGTCTGATCTGTTATGAACAACCCATACTACCAATTTGGGGGAATATTGGCATTTTGATTTGGCCACTTGGCCGTGACGCCTAATTCTTTTATGTTGTTGAAAATAGGCCACTTGGCCGTGAGGATGTGGTTTACAATGCCAAGTAAACTTAATATTACTATATCAGCTACGAACGGTGCATACTTAAACTTGTTAGCAACCTGTTTGACATGCTTGGTTTTCTGCAACAATGATGAGACTGTGTTTGCTAAATATGCAAATGGGAATTTTACTTTACACTGCATTGTGCATAATTACAATTTACAATACAGTGACTGAATTTAATTTAATTTAATTTAAATTTCATTATTTTGCATTGTTATCCAGCAAATATGTCAAAGTATTATTTAACTCATGCATTGAAAAAAACGTTTGTGGCAGAGTCTGTCGTCTACCTCCATGGTAGTTATCACTAATTGTAGTTCTTGATAATGGAACAGTCCTACCTTTATTTCTTGAAAAGTATGTGAAACACTTTGTGCATAAAATGGTGAATACACTTTATTTTGGTTGGCTTTGGAAGAAGACCGTTTGGTCGAAACGCGTCGCCATTAAAACATCTTTAAACACAGACCCTGGAGTGCGAGTCTCTTTGTGTGGTTGCGGCGTGGATGCAAGCTGTCAGCCCTTTCGAACATATATATATACATATATATATATATATATATATGTATATATATATATATATATATATATATATATATATATATATATATTATATATACCTATGGTTTTTTCTGAGAATTTCTAAGGTTTTTTAAATGCTAATTCCTAACTATAACGTGGCTGAAACCTACGGTGTTTTCAGTAAATATATATATATATATATATATTCACTGAAAAAAACATAGGTTTCACACCAGTTATAGTTAGGAATTAGCATTTAAAAAACCTTTGAAATTCAGTGAAAAAACCATAGGTTTCACACCGGTTATAGTTAGGAATTAGCATTTAAAAAACCTATTAAATTCACTGAAAAAACCATAGGTTTCACACCAGTTATAGTTAGCTGGAAATTTTACTGATATAAAACCATTGAAATTCCCACGTTATAGTTAG
Source organism: Lissotriton vulgaris (assembly GCF_964263255.1). Taxonomy (NCBI): domain Eukaryota; kingdom Metazoa; phylum Chordata; class Amphibia; order Caudata; family Salamandridae; genus Lissotriton; species Lissotriton vulgaris. Next base: position 1,152,344,200 of record NC_141698.1, read on the forward strand.
TCGGACTCACTATAACTTGCGCGTGCAATGCACTGCTGATGACATCACATATTACATCACTCATGACATGGTCAGTGACATCACTCATGACATCACTGATGACACCATCCTTGTGACAGAGTGACAGACCTCCTTTCAGTGTAATGTAACCCTTGAAACACATATTCAAAAATAGAAACTAACATTTTCAAAAAAATAGAGATACCCATACCAGTTTCAACAACCAATTCAGTAATACCACCATCTATATACACACCCACTCATTCACCAACAGTTCTATATAGTCACTCATACATATACTCACTCATCATATGAAGAGATACACCTATACATCCTGTTACACACCGACATTCATCCAAAAGTTACTCACACACATATTCACACGTGCAAATAAACTATTGAACAACCATTTATTTGAATATAGAGTTATACACACACTTCCACCTTACTTCTATTGAAAATTACACATATTTATTCTCTTAAACAATCACTTATAGAAACACATACTTATTTAAACAGGAAATCTTACAATCTCTTACTCTCACATATACTCACTTATATACATCAATATTCATATATACTAGATTAAAACATATGTAGTTACTGATAAAGACACTAGCGAGACAGTCATTCACTCATTAACAAACACATATAGACACTCATCCAGCCATACAGTCCTGTACATATGCTGTCTTCAAAACACATACAAACAAAGAGTCAGTCACTCATGCATCTATGTGCTAAGTAATACCTCCACCAAACCATATAGACACTCTTACTGATACTAATAAAAATATCAAATAACCCATATACATACGCATGTAGCTACTTATCAGCACATGTAGCCACTTATACACAAAGTGAAACACTAATATATGTATTTAAATATTTAAACATAACTCACTAATATTTATTTTTCAGAAAGACACATATTCACTGGATGGTGTCATCAGTGATGTCATGAGTGATGTCACTGACCATGTCATGAGTGATGTAATATGTGATGTCATCAGCAGTGCATTGCACGCGCAAGTTATAGTGAGTCCGACTAACTATAACGTGGGAATTTCAATGGTTTTATATCAGTAAAATTTCCAGCTAACTATAACTGGTGTGAAACCTATGGTTTTTTCAGTGAATTTAATAGGTTTTTTAAATGCTAATTCCTAACTATAACCGGTGTGAAACCTATGGTTTTTTCACTGAATTTCAAAGGTTTTTTAAATGCTAATTCCTAACTATAACTGGTGTGAAACCTATGGTTTTTTCAGTGAATTTCATAGGTTTTTTTAATGCTAATTCCTAACTATAAGTTTCACTTTATAAATAAGACTGTTAGCACTCTAGTTGTTCTTTTTAACACTCTGGTACATTCTGTCATTGGGCTACAGTTGGGCTACATCTAGTTGAAATTTGGGCTACATTTACAATTTTTAGTCTCTGGTGGCCATCTTTGGGCTACATTGGGCTACTTTAGGCTACATTTGGGCTTCATTTTGGCTCTAACATATATTAAGCCCAATGTAGCACAATACATATTTTTCTAAAGTTAATTTTTTTACAAACCACTTTAGAATAGGGCTACCTGTCCCTACAATTATCCCATTTTTTTTTTTTTAATTTTTGGGGGGAGCGCTCCCGGAGCGCGCCCCGGGGAGCGCCCCGAAAAGCGTATTTCTGAAAAGCGCTCTGGGGCGCGCTCCGGGGAGCGTCCCGTGAGCGCCAATATCGCAAACGTAAACATGATCGTGACGTATCGCGTAGCCGCGACCGCGTGATACGCACGGCGTAAGCGCACCCGGAAGTACTCGAGCGAATACGATCGCACAACGTAAACTTCCAACGCGCTTACGCTGCGCGACCCGGGGCGCGCCCCCGGGCGCGCCCCGGGCGCGTAGCGTAAGCGCGTCGGGTCATGTGAGCAGAAAATAACACTTTTGATTGGTTCATAACAGTTTTGGTTTCATAATGATGAAGCCCCTGGTCTTGTGACCTGAAAATAACACTTCTCATTGGTTCAGGACAGTTTTTTTTTCTAAATGATGAAAGACCCCACCTTTTTTCCTTATTCTGACTTTGTCCTTTGACTGAGGAAGACCTGTTTGTTGCTCTCTCTACTTTTTTGCTCCAAATAATGGCTTCAGTAGTAGCATCAGCTGGTGCATCTGCCCCACCACCACCACCACAACCACCAAGAGGACCAGCTCCAAATTATATTGGTGGTCAAGAACAGGAGGAGGAGGAAGAGGAAGAGGAGGAGGGGAGAAGAAGATGGCTGCCAGAAGAAAATACACCTTACAAACCCAAACCACACATTGTTTGGCAGTTTTTTTCAATCCCAGAGGGGAAAAAAAAGGTGAATGCGCCCAAGGTGACTTGCCTCATCTGCAATGATGAACTTTCACGGGGCAACCCAAACAAGAAATACTCATTTGGTAACTATACCATGATTCGGCACATGACAAGAAAGCATCCAAACAACTACTCTCGGGCAGAGTTCCGGGAACTGGCCAGTAACCTCCCCCAGTCATCAAGGACCCCCTCCCAAAGAAACCAACCCACTTCCTCGGAACCAGAAACATCCGAGGTGATGCCTTGCATTCAGCCGAGATTTGCTGATTTTAAAATTACTTGCACTGCTTGTGGCAAGCTTATCTCCTATGGGGAACAAAGTGTTAAGCTCATCGTCCTTGCAGGTGATAATCACAAGTGCCCCAAAAAGAAGTAATTTTTTGGGTTTTTTGTTTTTTTGCTCCAGTTGAGCCAGTTTCAATTCCCTTTTTTTGTTTCTCCCCCTAAAAAAATACAAAAAAAATATAAAACTGTTTTGAAAAGCCAAAAAAAGTTCAAAAAGTTCAAAAAACACAAAAAAAATATAAAACAACAAAAAGAAGAAAAATAAAAGTTCTTTTTAGAACTACCTCCAATTTCTAAATCAAAACTTCATTTTTTAAAAACTCTGTCACCTTTTTTCATCATAGTACGCTCCCCGGGCCGCTCCCCGGTGCGCGCACCGGGCGCTTCCCCCGCGCAAAACAAAAAAAAAATATATTTTAAATGCCCCGCGGGGCCCTTTTATAGCCCCCACATCAAACCTAGGGGGTCAAAGGGGTCTATCCCTGACGCCTTATAGTCAGTTCCCCCTTTGTTTTAGCCACCTCTTATGTCTCGATTTTACCGAGACACAAGATGGCGGCCGCTCTGGACTGTTTCGAATGTTTACAGACACCCGAGAGCCAATCAGCTTTCCATGCGCACCTCGCGTCACGCGCCCGGAGCGCTCCCCAGTGCGCGCACCGGTGCGCTGCTATAGATATATATATTTTTTTGCACCTAAATTACTCAAAATCCACTGGAGCACATATCTTGAGACATAGCAAAGGCACATCGGGCTAACAGTCCCTACAATTTTGCCAAGTTTCGTACAAATCCATTCAGCCGTTCGGGCTAAAAGTGAAATCGACCGCCCTATGGAAATTAACATGGGGAAAACACGTTTTGGGACCCCCCTTTTATCTCGGCCCCCGCTTGACGTATCCCCCCCAAACTTTCAGGGAAGGACCGGAGCTCGACGAGGCCATTTTCATGAAATTTTCAGGCAGATTCGTCAACCGGTGCTAAAGTTATTTCAAATAGAATTTTGAGATTTAACATTGAAAAAAATCCTAACTATAACTACCTACTGGCGACCGCCAGTAGCAGTAGGTAATATATATATATACATATATATATATATATATATATATATATATATATATATATATATATATATATATATATATATATATATATATATATATATATATATATATATATATATATATATATATATATATATATATATATATATATATATATATATACATATTTACTGAAAACACCGTAGGTTTCAGCCACGTTATAGTTAGGAATTAGCATTTAAAAAACCTTAGAAATTCTCAAAAAAAACCATAGGTTTCACCCTTGTTATAGTTAGCTGGACATTTCTCTCATACAAAACCATTGAAATTCCTCTGTTATAGTTAGTTCAGCTAACTATAACTCGCGCGCCCACAATGCACTATTGATGATGTCACATATTACATCACTCATGACATGGTCAGTGACATCACTCATGACATCACTGATGATATCTCTGATGATATCTCAAATGACATCATCCAGTGAATGTGTGTATTTCTGAAAAATAAATATTTTTTATATATGTTTATCTAAAGGTCGATGAAAGAATAAATGGGTAAATAAGTGTCTAAATGGATGTTTTTTTGTAAAATTGATTGTATAACTAACTTTATAAGTATATCTTAGTGAATACATGTATTAGCGAGTAATGTTTAAATATTTCAATATCTGTATCAGTGTCTCACTTTGTATAAAAGTGGCTGCATGGGTTGGTGAGTAGCTACATGAGTGTGTATAAGGGGCTATTAGTTGATTTTTTGAGAATCAGAATGAGTATCTGTATGGTTCGGTGGGGGCATTACTTAGCGCACAGATGCATGAATGACTAACTCACTGTTTGTATGTGTTTTGAAGACATCATGTGTGCAGGACTTTATGGGTGGATGAGTGTGTGTATGATGTGTCAGTGAGTGAATGACTGTCTCAATAGTATCTTTATGAGTAACTACATATGTTTTAAACTAATATATGTCAGTTTTTATGTATGTAAGTTAGTATCTGAGAGAGTGAGAGATTGGAAGAGTTTGTGTATAAATAAGTATGTGTTTCTATAAGTGATTGTTTAAGAGAGTAAGTAGGTGTAATTTTCTGTATAAGTAAGTGTAGTGGTGTGTGTATAGCTGTATATGCAAGTAAATGGATGTTTGATAGTTTATTTGCGTGTGTGAGTGTGTGTGTGTGAGTAACTCTATAAATGAGTATCAGTGTGTAACAGGATGTATAGGTGTATGAGTACATATGATGAGTGAGTACTTGTATGAGTAACTAAATAGAACTGTTGGTGAATGAGTGGATGTGTATGTAGATGTTGGAAATACTGAATAGGTTGTTGTAACTGCTATTGGTATCTCCCTTTTTTTGAAAATTTTATTTGCTATTTTTGAATGTATGGATCAAAGGTTATATTATGGTGAGAGGAGGTCTGCCACTCTTTCACAAGGATGATGTCATCAGTGATGTCATCAGTGATGTCATTTGAGATGTCAACAGTGATGTCATGAGTGATGTCACTGACCATGTCATGAGTGATGTAATATGTGACGTTATCAGTAGTGCATTGCGGGCGCGTGAGTTATAGTTAGCTGAACTAACTATAACGGAGGAATTTCAATGGTTTTGTATAAGGGAAGCTAACTATAACATGGGTGAAACCTGTGGTTTTTTCAGTGAATTTCTAAGATTTTTTAAATGCTAATTCCTAACTATAACGTGGCTGAAACCTATGGTTTTTTCAGTGAATTTCTAAGGTTTTTTAAATGCTAATTCCTAACTATAACGTGGCTGAAACCTATGGTTTTTTCAGTGAATTTCTAAGGTTTTTTAAATACTAATTCCTAACTATAAAGTGCATGAAACCTATGTTTTTTTCAGTGAATTTCTAAGGTTTTTTAAATGCTAATTCCTAACTATAACGTGCCTGAAACCTATGGTTTTTTCAGTGAATTTCTAAAGTTTTGTAAATGATAATTTTGAAATATACAAATTATTATATTTCTTTCTTTTTATAGTAATTTCCTACATTTTTATTATAAATACTTATATTTATTTTATTTTTGAAGTTACATTTCATATTTTTAAGGTAAGATAATATAAAAAGTGAATTCAAAAAGAGTGCACTGCTAGTGAAACTAACTGGGTGATTTACAACACCCTTGTGCCAATTAAATTAATAAAAAAAAATTGTTCCATGCCCTGCATCTTATTTTGCGATGCAGGGCGCGCTACGAAATTCATTTTATTATTTTAATTGTTTACTTACCTGCAATTATCCAGATTCCGTTGTTTATCACCCCTCACCCTAACCCTCCCCCGCCCCGCCTGCCTGCACCACAACAACTTTTGTTTCATGCCCTGCATCGCATTTTGCGATGCAGGGCGCGTTACTGAATTAGTTTTATTAATTTCATTGTTTACTTACTTGCAATCATCCAGATTCTGTGTTTATCACCGCCACCCTGCCCCTTCCCTGTCCCGCCTGCCTGCCCCACTGCAACTCCCTCCACGGGCCGGGGCTGACAGTTACTTAGACCTACCTTAAGCATAATAAATAATAAAAAAAATATATATTCTAAAATTATCACCTGTGGAAGACACAAAAAAATACAGTTACAATATATATTTTACAACACAAAATATTTTGTAAACCATGTCATTTGCCTTTTTTGCTGTTCTCAGAATACATTGAATTTCACTCGAAACAGTGAGTTCAATAGTACTCATCACATAACAGCGGGCAAAAAATAGACAATTAATAAGATTATCTTAAAAAAAAACATTCAACATTCTCAATAACAATTTAAAAAATAAAAATAAAACATATCTTAAATGTTTTTTTCTAAGAACAATTTCTTACGTAAGTATGACACATCTCAAACAATCATAAAATAACAAAACAATATGATTAATTTTCATACACTGTAAATAATGTTACTTACAAATATATGCTGACAAAATACACAAAAAAAAGTCCTTAATGGTTTCACATACTTTTCCTGACGGCCAAATAGTATGCATCAAATCCTTTGTTTGAAAGTTGTTCAATAGTAATCCTGAGCGTCTGCCTCCCAGACTTCTGTTCCAAAACCACGGACATCATCTACGGGTCCCCCAGGACTCATCCATCAGTCCGGCGCTGTTCAACATCTACATGGCCACCCTCTCACAAGTAGCCCACCATCACAACGTCAACAACATCCCCTACACAACCAACACCCAGCTCATCCTCTTCCTCACTAAGAAGCCACACACCACCAAAAGTAACGTCCACAACACAATGAAGGACGTCACCAACTACATAAAGAGCAGCACTGTAAACATAAACTCGCACAAGATGAAGGTACTCATCCTCAGACCCACCCCCTCCGCCTCAGATAACTCCTGCTACCTGACTACACTGTGAACAGTACCAACACCTACCAACCATGTCCACAACCTAGGATTTAACCTCAACTCCTCCCTCTCCATGTGTAACCAAGTCTACACCGTCTCATTGTACTGCTATAACAGCCTCCCCATGATCCACAACATTTACAAGTGGATCCTAACCAAAAGAAGAAAAACAGTGACACAGGCCCTCATCAGCAGCAGACTACACTGTGGCAAAACACTCTACACAGGAATTCAAGCCAAACACCTACACCAACTACAACAAATCCAAAAGACCTCCACCTGAGTGATCATCAATGTCCCCTGCTGCAGCCACATCACCCACCACCTGATACACCTAAACTACCTCAATATCAACAAAAGGATCACCTACAAGCTCCTCACCCTCACTTCCAAAATACAAGTACATCCTAAAGAAAACAAGAGGAAATAGACAACTCTGTGGCAACACACTCTACACAAGAATTCCATCCAAACAACTATAACGACTACAACCAATCCAAACTACCTCCACCTGACTGATCTTCAAAGGCCCCTGCTACAGCCACATCACCCACAAAATGATATAGCTACACTGCCTCAACATTAACAAGAGGATTTCCTTCAAGCTTTTTACCATCAGTTACAAAATACTCTACAACACCAGACTAATCTACCTTAACAGCAGTAAACCTAAAGGGCAAGTTTTGATCTTAAAATTTTGCCTTTAAAAATGTTAGGTAGGAATTTGGTAACTCTTTGGGAAAACGTTGCTTAAAAAAGAATTGACTATCATTACAATGTATCCAACCTTCCAGACATTTTAAATAAACAATGTAATGTCCAGATGTGGTAGAAGGTCCATCATGAAAAATAATTGCAACAGCTACATAAGTTCTTCCTGATATTGAACATTGACCAGCTACAGAATGTTTAATTAAAGTTTCCAATTTTCCTCCATCAGCTCTACAATGTTGCAGCATTAACCCCTTAACTGCTGCCATCGGCCAACGGTCGTCACCTGCACTACCTCCCCAGTGCTGCTCACGACCGTTGGCCGACGGGCCAGCATTCGTTCTCCGAACGTTCAGCACTGGGCGCTGAACGTTCGGAGCTCTGATGAGGTTAAAATAACATACTGTCCATATCTTTGTATAAGTAATGTTGATGGCATTTGATTTACATTGACTACACTCCATGTTTTGACTTGCTCCTCTAATTAGATTTTTAAAAGACACTGATTAACAGTCAGTTAAAGTCAAATATATAAATCTTACAGTGTCTATGTTAGTGCTACATGTAAACAAACAATTTTGACAGTCATGTTGTCATTTATAAGAAAGGCCAAAAAGGTTTTCAACATCTATGCCTACATCTTCCAGTACACCAAGCATAAACATTAAAAATTCCTGACAATCTTGCTGAATATTCTGCATAAATTGAGTACAACAAGAACATGTCCAAAACATTTCGAATATTAGAAACACTTTGTATTTTACTTTTATCACTACTACATTTCTCATAAACAGAATTCAACAATGAACAGAATCTTTTGTCCCGATTTTCTATAATTTGCTGTTGGAAACTTTCAAGAATAAAAACAGCATTAACAACTACATTAGTATAGCAGTTGACACCACAACTATTTTCGAACCGATACCCAACATTCTCTTCAACACTGTCCTTTCTCTTTTTGCTTGCAGGCACAACTTCATCTTGTTTTTTTTCTTTCTCTACAGTTTCACTACAGATATTTTCAAATCTTCTTCTTCTACATACCACACGCTTTTCAAATACTGGATATTGACCTAAATTGGGTGCATATTCTCTTCTTAGCCTAATATACTCTTTCACACAATTTTCATCCGCTCTAACCTTTGTCTCCTCAAAATCAATCAAGTGTGAATGAATGAATGATTACGCATTAGTATAGCGCATGGTTACCCTGAGGCATCCTAGCGCTTAAGTGGTCCATTCATCTCAGATGTATTAGCAGAGCAGAAAGGTTTTCAATATTTTTCTGAACCTGAGGTGGTTCTCCTCCAGACGAATAGCATCAGGAAGATTGTTCCAAAGTTTTGCGGCCTGTAAAGCAAAGCGCCTACCACCCATACATATTCTCCTAATCCTAGGGATTGCCAGTAGGTTCTTATTACTGGATCTTAGGGACCTACATGTTTGATAGGGGCGGAACAAAGGTAGAAGGAGATCTGGTCCACAATTAGACAGGGCTTTATGTACAATAGTCATCGCCTTGAATTCAATCCTTTGTTGTACAGTTAACCAGTGAAGTTGTCTCAGCGCTGCTTTGGCAGAGGTTCTTCGTGGGATGTCCAGTAACATTCGGGCTGCACAAATTTGGATGGTCTGTAAAATCTTAAGTGTCCCCGTAGGGGCCCCAAGATAGACTGCGTTGGAGTAATCCAAGCGAGATAAAATCAGTGCCTATACTAAGATCCTTCTGGCCTCAAACAGGAGTAGCCCTATCATTTTTCTAAGTGATCTCATCAGGGCATATCCAGTCCCTGCTACCTTCCGAGCTTGAACCTGAAAATTAAGAGCTGGGTCCAGCCAAACTCGCAGACTCTTAATTTGCTCCTTGGGGAGCGGTGGCTGTCCCAAAGAATCCGGCCACTACTCATCCACAGAGGTAGGTAGTTTATGTCCCAGCATCATGATCTCTGTTTTAGCTCCATTTAGCTTCAAGAAAGACTCATTCATCCATTCATGGACCCTGCTGAGGCAGGAGGATAAGTTGTTCTGAGATGACTCCTGCCGGGACAGGGTGAGGATAAGCTGAGTATCATCAGCATATGAATGCGTATCAAGAGAGGACCAAGTAGCTAGTCCGTATCCCCGAGGTTTATATATGATTAATCAAAAGGAGACTAGCTCATCTATTACAAAATTACCGAAAGTAAAGGACTCGGGTATGTTTCGTCAGGGGGTGGGAACACCTGGTAGGTGTGTTCATGAAGCCCTCACCCACCAACCTAGTTAGTGGCATGCTTCATCATCGGGCCCACCCAGTGACACCTAGCATGTCCCGGGTGTGCTTCGACGCCTGATTACAGCGGAGCAGGTATGTTGCTGAGTGTGCAGTGAGGAGTGTCAGGGTGGTGATGTTAAAACGGCTTGGCGGGGGTCCCAGTACCCAAGGATAAATTAAACTTTAATACCTGGGCCTCCGTCAGTGGTTAAAAAATAAGGCTATTGGATGTTGGAGGAGAGTTACGACTTCTCACATCCAGTGGTGGGTCTACATGTTTCAGCCAGTGCCTTATGAATATGCTGGCTTTCTTCAGGATCTAAATAAAACGGTGTGGGTGTGACTAAAACTAGTGGGTGTGTAATTCAGACTATGTGTATACACGCCCTAAAGTGTTTATCTATGTGTAAGAGGGGGGATTCCCTTCTCAAAGACACCTGTACATGTAACACATATGGACAAGGACAAAACATACACGGGAAAAAAAGAGAGCCACTAAGATGTATGGCATTATACATATCTGATTGCCGGCACTATAGCGATAGAGGTGTAGACTATAGACGGCTACAGTGTAATGGTACTGACTATACTCGCGCATGCGCAGGCATAACACTACCGACCGCGCATGCGCATTACAACCAACGGCCACTGCGCATGCGCGCCTGTATCTCGTAGCAGCACAGCAGCGCTCAGGCGCCCTCTCAGGCACAATGACTAGGCGAAACATAGCGTTTCGAGTCCTTCTACTCTTACCTCCACCAATTGCAGGTGCACATGATTATCCAATCAACCACAGTATATAACATGCAGCAGAACCGGCCATTACCCACCGGTATGCGAAGGAGGCACTACAGGACGAGAGCTGGCTCTGCCCAGAAAAGCTGTGAGTATGAGAAACAACCACCACTACCACTGGTAAGCGCTACCTTTTCTTCCTTTACAGGTCTCCTAACTTGAGTGGCCAATACCTTTCTCCCCACAGGGTCAACCCCTTGCCACTTCTCCACCTTGAAGCTAAAAACTGCTAAAACAAGCGTATGAAGCAACTCTTGCTCCTCTTCACACATATGCACAATGTATGTGACACCCGTGTTTTAGCCACGCCACGCCCGAACTAAGAGACGAATCTCACCTTAATGTTACCACCAGTACCATTACACTGTAGCCTTCTATAGTCTACACCTCTACCGCTATACTGCCGGCAATCAAATATGTATAATGCCATACATCTTAGTGACTCTCTTTTTTTCCCTGTATGTTTTGTCCTTGTCCATATGTGTTACATGTACAGGTGTCTTTGAGAAGGGAATCCCCCCTCTCACACATAGATAAACACTTTAGGGCGTGTATACACATAGTCTGAATTACACACCCACTAGTTTTAGTCACACCCACACTGTTTTATTTAGGTCCTGAAGAAAGCCAGCATATTCATAAGGCACTGTCTGAAACATGTCGACCCACCACTGGATGTGAGAGGTCGTAACTCGCCTCCAATATCCAATAGCCTTATTTTTTAACCGCTGACGGAGGCCCAGGTATTAAAGTTTAATTTACCCTTGGGTACTGGGACCCCCGCCAAGCCGTTCTAACATCACCACCCTGACAATCCTCACTGCAAACTCAGCAACATACCTGCTCCGCTGTAATCAGGCGTCGAAGCACACCCGGGACACGCTAGGTGTCACTGGGTGGGCCCGATGATGAAGCATGCCACCAACTAGGTTGGTGGGTGAGGGCTTCATGAACACACCTACCCGGTGTTCCCACCCCCTGACGAAACATACCCGAGTCCTTTACTTTCGTTATTTTGTAATAGATGAGCTAGTCTCCTTTTGATTAATCATATATCATCAGCATATGTCACCAATTGTACTCCCCAGGGTAACACCACCTCAGCCAATGGTCTCATATAGATATTCAATAAAGTAGGGCTGAGGGATGAGCCCTGGGGCACACCGCATTGTAGATGTATTGGTGGAGATACAGCATCAGCCTCAAACACTGAAAAGGTCCGGTTGGACAGGAAGGATTGGAGCCACTTCAGTGCGGTCCCAGTGATACCTGCATTACTCAATCTCTGAGTAAGAATCGTATGGTTAACAGTATCAAAAGCTGCACTGAGGTCTAATAGTAGTATGGCCGCACATTTCCCTTCATCTAAGATCTTCCTTGTTTCCTCCACTACTGCAATAAGGGCAGTTTCAGTGCCCTGTTTGCACCTAAACCCAGCCTGGGTGGGATGTATTAGATTGTTAGTTTCGATGAAGGTGGATAAAATGGAGTTAACGCGCTTTTTGGCAATCTTACTAATAGTGGGCAACAAGGAGCTAGGGCGATAGTTAGCCCAATCATCAGGGTTGAGGTTGTTTTTTTTTTAATAACGTCCTTACTCTTGCCTGTTTCCATGCAGGTGGAACTACTCCAGCTGCCAAAGAGGCATTGATCACATCCTGTATCACCGGAGCCACTGTGTCCGAGACCAGATTAAAAACGGTTGGTGGAGCTACAACAATTGGTGAACCAGATTTCATTTTCCCCAGAAGCACTTGGACCTTTGCGCAGTCTAGCGGAGAAAATTCCTTGAGCAAGAGCAGGTCTTGGGCAGGGGGAGGGAAAAGGCTTACAGGAGTCACCTGGAAAGATGCGTAGATAGTTGCTACCTTTACAGAAAAAAAGTTTGCCCACTCCCTGCAGCGCGGGTAAGCCAGATCTGGGTCATTGGAAGGGGCAGGAGGAGTGACTAAAGACTTAAAAATTTCCCTGGAGGAGCTAGCAGCAGAAGAGATTTTCTCCTGATAATAGTTGGACTGGGTGACTTTAATTGCCCATTTATAATTGCGTAAAGCTAACCTATAGATGTTTTTGCTATCTTCACAGTAGTCTTTCCTCCACCTTCTCTCCTTATGCTTACATATCTGTTTAAGGGCTCTCAGCTCTGGGGTGTACCAAGCTTTTTTATTTCCCCCCCCCTGCGATGAAAATGTTCAATTTTTGGTAGGGCCATCTCTAATGATACCTCCAGCCACTGATTGAAGCGGGCATTCGCTTCTATGGGGTCATTGCTGGGTTCGGGCTTAGTTTTCCTCAGGTCAGCTATCCATTTGTCCTTAGGCAGTTTAGACCAGACTCTACTCATTTTTTTAGAGAAGTTGGCCTGGACTGGCTGCTCGTAATGAGTAAGGGAGAGGGACAGGAGGGCATGATCCGACCAAGGAATCATCGTAGAGTTTTCAAACTTCAGCGTACTCATGTTGGTGTAACAATAATCCAAAGTGTGTCCAGCTTTGTGTGTGGGGCCTTGAATAATTTGTTTAAATTGGATCACCTCTAGTGCTGTCATCAAACTTTGGCATGCAGGGGTATCAACTTCATCTAGATGTATGTTAAAGTCTCCAAGCATAGTAAAGTTGGAGGCGTTGTAGGAGAGATTAATAGCCCAGCTAGTGAGCTCTTCACAAAATTGATCAAGTGCCTCAGGAGGCCTATAGACGAGGAGCCCGGTGAATGTACACATTGGGGACAATGTAATTGAGAATGACATGCTTTCCGATCCTTATATGGTAACCTTCTCGCACCTACAACCCACTGATTTTTTATAGACTATGGCAATCCCTTCCCCCCGTCCGTCTATGCGGTCCTGTCTCGCAATAGCATAATTTGGAGGCAGGGCTCGTACTATATCCGGATCCGAGCTATCATTAGTCCATATCTCAGTAAGGAAGAGAATCTCTAGGTCTCGATCCTCCAAGAGCATGGAAATTTCCAAAGCGTGCCTATGTAGCGATCTACAATTAAGTAGTGCCAGTGAGTAAAAGCCTGCGTCAGAGGCTCCGCTATCAGGGATGCAATCAAAGTTGCACCCGGTGCATGGCTTATGGTCATTTTGGTGAGTAGATAGCAAATTACAGGTGGGACTTTCCTCTTCTCTTACTTGTAGGAGTTGATCCCTATCATACCTAATTATAGGTCTCTCCTGTCCCATAGATGTTAGGGGAGTAGCCCCTAGTCCCGCTCTGACCAGGACGGGCCCAGACGGGCTTACCTTTGGTGCACCTTCGGCGCGCCGCCGGTGTACCTGCTGCGCTCGCCCACTGCGCCCGCCCGCTACGCGGACGGGGAACCGCCTCCATTTATAGTCTGGAGTGGAACAGGAGGTAGCCCAACAACTAGTCCGCTCACCTCAATTCCACCCCAAAATGTCTGCCGGCCTGTCTCAGACCACGTCAGAGACTTAGTCGCTCTGCGCGGGGAGCAGGGTTCAATTCCAACAAGGGGCAGCTAGGTTACTTATTAAAATTTCTACAAACACAAATATTAATGAGACGCAACAGAAGTATAATAATTTAAAAAATTTACAGGTAGCCTAACCCCTGGCTTCCGCCTCAGGGGAGATAAACACGAACACTAGTCTGTGTCGGCGTGTCACAACGCGCCTTAAGTACTGAGGGCAGGAGGTAGCCCAACAACTAGTCCGCTCACCTCAATTCCCCCCCAAAATGTCTGCCGGCCCTGTCTCAGACCGCGTCAGAGCCTTAGTCGCTCTGCACGGGGAGCAGGGTTCAATTCCAACAAGGGGCAGCTGGGTTACTTATTAAAATTTCTACAAACACAAATATTAATGAGACGCAACAGAAGTATAATAATTTTAAAATTTTACAGGCAGCCTAACCCCTGGCTTCCGCCTCAGGGGAGATAAACATGACACACTAGTCTGTGTCCGCGTGTCACAACGCGCCTTAAGTACTGAGGGCAGGAGGTAGCCCAACAACTAGTCCGCTCACCTCAATTCCCCCCCCAAAATGTCTGCCGGCCCTGTCTCAGACCGCGTCAGAGCCTTAGTTGCTCTGCGCGGGGAGCAGGGTTCAATTCCAACAAGGGGCAGCTAGGTTACTTATTAAAATTTCTACAAACACAAATATTAATGAGACACAACAGAAGTATAATAATTAAAAAAATTTACAGGCAGCCTAACCCCCGGCCTCCACCTCAGGGGAGATAAACACGACACACTAGTCTGTGTCGGCGTGTCACAATGCGGCTTAAGTACTGAGGGCAGGAGGTAGCCCAACAACTAGTCCGCTCACCTCAATTCCCCCCAAAATGCCTGCTGGCCCTGTCTCAGATCGAGTCAGAGCCTTAGTCGCTCTGCGCGGGGAGCAGGGTTCAATTCCAACAAGGGGCAGCTAGGTTACCTATTAAAATTTCTACAAATATTAATGAGACACAACAGAAGTATAATAATTAAAAAAATTTACAGGCAGCCTAACCTCCGGCTTCCGCCTCAGGGGAGATAAACACGACACACTAGTCTGTGTCCGCGTGTCACAACGCGCCTTAAGTACTGAGGGCAGGAGGTAGCCCAACAACTAGTCCGCTCACCTCAATTCCCCCCAAAATGCCTGCTGGCCCTGTCTCAGATCGCGTCAGAGCCTTAGTCGCTCTGCGCAGGGAGCAGGGTTCAATTCCAACAAGGGGCAGCTAGGTTACTTATTAAAATTTCTACAATCCAGATAAAGTTCTGACTCGCGACAAAGCAACATATGCAATACCTTCTTTAACCCCTTCCATGCTGGTGACGGCACCGCTCCGTCACCAGCCTTGGTCGCGCAGTGCTGGTGACGGAGCGGTTCCGTCATGGCCCGCTCGGCCCGCCTGCGCAGCGCTGATTTTGCGCCTGCGCAGTGCGTTCTATTAAGTGGGCGAGCCGTGACGGAACCGCTCCGTCACAAGCACAGCACGTCTGAGGCTCCTGATGGAGCGGTTCCATCAAGAGCATGGGAGCGCCACACGTCCCCCCTCCCCCTAGCACTGCGGCGGAATTGCCGCCGCAGAAAAGGGGTTAAACACGGTACTTCAAATATTCACTAACGCACTATCTACACTTAAACCTTGAGATTTATGAATGGTCACCGCATATGCCACAGAAATAGAAACTGTTTTCTGCAGACATACAAATCTTTTACAAGCAAAAATCGAGCTGGACAATGACTAAGTTGTTGTACTTCAGCCATTTCATCAAATTTGATTTTCAAAAATTCAATCCCATCTTTATTTACATAATTTACAAAATCAACAATTTTACCCATTGCTCCATTTACTAAACCTTTTTCCGCATTCAAATTACGTCGTAAAATTACCCTACAGTTTACACATGCATACAAATTCTTTTCTAAACCAACAGTTTTACTTATCGATTTCTCTAAAGAATCCAATTTTCTATTCAACTTTTCACTCAAAATAATAGTGATTCCTTCATGTTCTATTTTATCAATTGCTTCCAATTTTATAATTTCTTAATTTTCCAACTTTAACATTTCTTCATAGAATATAGTACATTCACGCAGTGTTGGCATTAAGCATATTATAGATTTGTTTTCTGCAATTCTAATGAATATTTTCTCTGGGACAATATTTTCATTTGGAAACAAATTGGAAAGTAATCGTCTCTGTAAAGCTTCTTTGCCATGTTCGGTCATTTTCCCAATTCTTATATCTTGAAGAATAGTCCCATAATCAGCATCATTTGCCTGTCGCATATTTGTAATTAAGTTCCTTATATTGAAAATATGACCAAATATTTACATTTCCAATACTCCCCAAAGACTTTCTAGTATCTTCATGCACCAGTGTTTTAAACACTGGTTGTCCTTTTACAGGAGTAAGTTGTAGAAGATCTCCAAAAATGATGACATGTTTTCCTCCGAATAATACGTCATACTTTGTTTTAAGAATTTGCTGCATTCTTAAATGCACAAAGGCAAGCATTAAGTTTGATACCATGCTTACCTCATCGATAATGAGAAGTTTCATTTTCAAACTTCACAAGAAGCTTCTCCAGATAGGTTGTGATATTCTAATTTGTTTTCATGCTCTACTGGTAGCATTAATAAACGATGTAAAGTAATTCCTTTAATATTGTGGGCTGCTAATCCAGTTGGAGCAGTGACAACACAAGTCAAATGCGACTCAGTTCTTTTCTGTAGAAAACTTGTGCTTACTTTAATTAAAAAACTTTTTCCTGTTCCAGCTTGTCCACTCACATACATACGGATAGGTTCAAATGATGAGCAAGAGCACTCCTTCTTCTCATGAAGTAATCCATGCTGAATATGTTCTCACTTGCTCATATTTTTCTTTCTGCTTAAGATTTAGTTGTTCTTCCAAGTTTTCTCAGTTTGTTACATCTTCTTGACATTGATACATTGCTGTTTCCACCTCTTCCATAGCAGTTGCTGCTTCATTTTGAACAATTGGGTCTCCTAGTGGGTCCTCCTGACTCAGCGGAGCAGAAGTTTCACTATCTTGAGAACTATCTCTAGCAATCTCAGCTGCAATTGTAGCTTCTTGCTCAATTTCGTCGTTCAACATTTTCACATAATTAGCAAAAACAGGACATTCTATAGTATCTTTAGTTGTATTGAAGGAATCTTCATAGCTCTCGAAATCTCCAAGTAATTCCAATTCTGAACGCCATGGCTTGAAAAGTTGCAAAAGAGCTAAATAATAAAATTCCCTTTTGTCAGGTGTTTCGCAACTCAGTTTACAGTGATTAATCAAATGTACTTTTCATTCTTTCACCAGACATTCACGGCATATATACCATTATTGATGTTTTCTGTAATATTCTGTTTAACAATATAGTTTTGCCGCACTTCATAGAGACAAATGTTCTCAAGATGATGACTTCTATTTGGATAATATGCATCCAACATATTTGTTTTCACAATATCTGTACTTTCTGGCTTTTTTTCAGCTAAATATTCAAAATCTTGTACAGATATAAGAACTCGGTTTCATGTTGCAGCAAGACCTAGACTCACCTAAATGATTCTTCTAGATGATAAGCGATCCGAGCATTCATATGCTCCAATTTCTCGAGGACATCACATCTTAAAACTGTAACTGTATAATTTCTTACTTAGACTCTTCTTGTGGGAAATCTCTTCTCACTTTTCCTTCAATTCCGTCTTTTCTGACTTTGTTATGTACGATATCACATATCGAGCAACAGCAATGGAATTGGCTGCAACATATTGAATATCCATATTAGCATTCCACATGGACAGAATTACTGGGTTATAGTCATTTATGTATTTTGACTCTTTATTTCTTCTTAAGTTGTAGGGATTTTTTGGAGACTTTCTTGTGATAGTATGTCGCTAAGATAATAACAATAATCCACATTTGTAAAGCGCACAATCACCCGTAAGAGTCTCTAGGCGCTGGGGGCCGTCGGGAAGATTAAGCAAGCTATTGCCCAGAGTCACATGGTGCTGGACTAACCTGCCGCCGGCGCCGGGGATCGAACCATGATCGAACCATGATCCCCAGATTCCCTTCGTTATTCCAAGTCCTGGAAATGCAAAACGGCATTTGCTGTAGAATTTGTCCTTAGATTTGTACATTCGACTTCCCACAACGATGGCTTTGGAATCGTAAGACATGTTGTCTTAAGTCAATATCTTGTATACTTTTGGGTGCATCACATGTAGCATATTCTTCAATAAAAGACAACACAGTATCATCTGAGTCTGTTCCAAATTTGGGAGTATCTTTGATCTATAATAGCATATGTATGTGAGGAGCACCTCTTGCTTGATACTCCTTTCTCCAAAAGAAATCCAGAACCTCTCGAAAAGGAGGATTTTTTTTATAGGTGATAAAAGACATCATAGATTCAAATCTATAATAGAAATACCTCATACATTAACAGGATCCAAAGAGCACAATACTCCAGGTGTTTTGTATTCAATATTTAGTACATTTGGATTTGCCTCTCGAAGCAATTGAAGTAAATCATCTCAAGCATATTCAGCACAGCTTAGAGTAAGGAACCATGTAGGAGTTCCTAAGTTCCTTAGTACATTTGAGTTCTCTGTGATGATGGTACCAGTACTCACTAGTACCACGCCGACATGCCATCAGATTAATCAGCTGACATACCAAAACATTTTCTTTCTGCTGTACTTTATCCATGAATTCCTTTGCCGAAACATTTTGCAGATGTACACCTGTTTTCAATATATGGTTTACTGCATAGGAAAGTCCAGACAAATCACTCTCAAACAAAAGTTGAAACAAATACGGAATACATTGTTGAAATCTTTGATCTTCTGCATATAATCTTGATCTCCGGTATTCAGATGTAGGAATCTGCACAGGTCGGTCATCATTTCGTCCTCCTTTTCCTGTAGGAAAGAACTGAGGGAAACAACAAGCTTCCAAGCTTTTTTTCCATACACTAATGGGACCTCCTTTTGCTTCTTTCATTTGGAATAACTCTATAGCATTCCCCATCATTTCTTTGGAATGCAGTGGATGAACATTGTAATGTTCGTAGATTTCTTCAGTTCGGGACACATCCACTTTTTCAATTTGTTTAGTTGGCAAGTCACTATCTTCTTGTACAGCTATTTCTTCTTCTCCCACATATACATTTTTGTAATATTGATTATTTTTTACCAGATACAATGTTGCCTTTTTCACTTTCGTAAAATCCACTAATTCTTGCCAGATTTTCTTACTCTTAGGGGGCGATTCCGATCCTGGAAAAAAATCCGCCGTACGATTCGTATTCGTAGCCGAATCTGTACGAATGGAAAACTTCTGTCCGACCTGCGTAGTACGATCCATTCCCGCCGATTCCTGTATGAATATCAGCGAACCATACGAACCACAGTCGAAGACCCGTACGAATTAGCGACAGAAATCTAACGGTACGATTTGTAAACATGCCGTACAACCATACTAGTACGATCCAGTTCGGGAGCCCAGTACGCGATTTGTACGGCCCAAAGTAGTGGCGCACGAAGAAGGAATCGTACGGATAATATCGCCTTCACAGCAAGCGGCATCAACACATACCAACCGTGTACCCCTCGATGAAGCATACACGAACCCCAACCCCCCAACGGCCCGTATAAGTCACCCACACCTACAAGTACGACACGCACACACCCCGATCAAGTGACCGCGAACCCCCCACCCCCCAACGGCCCGTATAAGTCACCCGCACGCACAAGTACGACACACACATACCCCGATCAAGCCACCACGAACCCCCCACACACCAACGTCCGTATAAGTCACCCACACCTATAAGTACGACACGCACACACCCCGATCAAGTGACCGCAAATTCCCCCAACGGCCCGTATAAGTCACCCGCATGTACAAGTACGACACGCACACACTACGATCAAGTGACCGTGAACCCCCCATCCCCCAACGGCCCATATAAGTCATCCACACCTACAAGTATGACACACACACACCCCGATAAAGTGACTGCAAACCCCCCCACCCCTCAATGGCCCGTATAAGTCACCTACACCTTCAAGTACGAAACGCACACACCCCGATCAAGTGACCGCGAACACCCCCAACGGCCTGTGTAAGTCACCCGCACCTACAAGTATGACACACACACACCCCAATCAAGTGACCGCGAACCCCCCACCCCCCAACGGCCCATATAAGTCACCCACACATACAAGTACGACACGCACACACCCCGATCAAGTGACCGCGAACACCCCCAACGGCCTGTGTAAGTCACCCGCACCTACAAGTATGACACACACACACCCCAATCAAGTGACCGCGAACCCCCCACCCCTCAATGGCCCGCATAAGTCACCCACACCTATAAGTACGACACGCAAACATAACACGAACCCCTAAACCAGCTCAAGGAGTTTGCAAACGAGTCGCACAATGCCACTAAACATGTCTCCTGTGTACACACCATTGAGAAACAATGTCCTGGCCACATACAAACAGGCAAACAGAGGGCAAAAGTAACACCCACCCCATATAACACACACACCACCAATTCAAAATAAGCCACACCCACAAATGGACCAATAAAAGGGTCCACACATACAATCCAACATCCTTTGCAACATACCTATTTGCAAAAAGAAGAGCCTGCCAGCACATCAACAACTGCACCCATTAACCTTCACACAGACACCCTATCACATGTACACCCACACCACCCCTTTCACAATCAGACCCAAACACCCTCATCCATGCACACCATCACCCCCTCAATCACATACACCCCACACCATGACCACACCAAAGAATCCAAAGTTCACTAACCCAGAGAATGAGATCCTTACAGATGAAGTCATCAGAGTCGAGCCACAGCTGTTTGGCGCATTGGTCAGACAGACCAGCATAGCTGAAAGAACACGCCTGTGGGAGAGGATCGTAGACAGGGTCAATACTGTTGCACCCATCAGGCGCACCAGGCAGGAAGGACAGTCCAGGTGGTATGATCTGCGGAGGATGGTCAAGAAGAAGATGGACCAGGACTACGCCTCTGCACACCACACTGGAGGTGGTGGTCCCCGCAGACCTCCAGTATACCAGCCCTGGGAGGAGAAAGTCATGACCCTGCTACCACCGGTGGGAGTACACGGAATAGAAGGAGCCATTGAGCCTGGTGAGTATACAAAAAACCCATGTAATATGGGGGGACTCCCAACAGTGCCCAACAGTATGGGTGTGGGTGGCCGTGAGTCCCAGCAGTGCCCAGCAGTATGGGTGTGGGTGGCCATGAGTCCCAGCAGTACCCAACAGTATGGGGGTAGTTGCAAGGGGGAGGCTGAAAGGGTGGAAGGTGTAGGGTAGGCTGCTGCTCTCATCCCATATGTCCCAGGTACACACCCAAGCACCACACCATGCTCAATGCACAGGGAGTGTGAAAATACAGACACAATAGTAGAAATTGGGCCCTGGTGTAGGCAGCACAAGGCCCTCCTGTGATCATTGCAAACACAAACACCAGGACAAGGTCAGACATCCTGTGCAGGAACCCACAACCACGATCATGGCAGCATGCTTCATGGGGGCACAGCCAAACCACGAAGGATGGACACTTGCAAATCACACTCAAACTACTAGCATGGCCTGTCGCACACACCCCTTACGTAAACTTATCCCCTGGGGACAGGCAATGGAGTGCAACACTATCACAATTGTCATGTAGCACAACAAAACAATCACTCATATGAATACGCATCCAACTTTAACATGCACAGTGCAGATTCTCAAGTCCATTGTGCCTCTCACACAATGCACTTGACCCATCTTATGAACGTTGGGGAAGCACTTAAGTACCACCATGGACATGGGTATTGACAAGGTGATGCGTCTTGGAGAAGTGCCACGTTCTAAAGCCATGATCTAGAAGTGTGTGTACAGGTCCATGAGGGTAGGCATCGGTTGGCCATCACGGAACAGCAACACCTATCAAAAGTAGCTGAATTTAATCTTTAAAATTCCGCTCTGCCTCATACATGAACATGCTGCATCTAAACCCTGTGCATGCTTGACGCAGGCATAAGGATTGACACTGTATCCTGAATGTTGCCTGAAACAGAGCACTGCTGTATATGTGTTGTGCCGGCAAGACAAGACACAGCAATGGCTGTGTCAGTCATTGTCAAGAGAATGGAACATGGAAAGTACCCCTGAGTACATGTTAATTTGCTCCCACTATATACACAACTGAACAATGACAACAATGTAAAGCTGGTGGAACTGTGATGCTGACAATGGATAACAAATGAAGATGTTTCATGATAGTGCATTAATAGTGTCTGTCTCTCACTAAGCATGGGCTGAAAATTTGTTCCGCTCACGGAATTTGCGGATTTTCTGCAATTTCGCGATCCGCGAATCTCGCGAAATAGCGGTAAAATCCGCGAATCAGCGGGGACAAATTTTCAGCCAAGCACTTACAGGGTTACAGCAACAGGTGCCAGAGTTGAAGCAAATTTTTTGTAACCTTTTACAAAGGGTTACAAAGAAATTAACTTCAACTTGGGCACCTGCTGCTGTAAGCCTGTAAGTGCTTCCTGGCGCCTCGTTGCCTACTTGCAACTATTCTCTGACCCTGCTCTGACCCTTGAAGCAGGGTTAGAGAATAGTTGCAAGTAGGCAATGAGGCGCCTTTCACGAAAATTAAACCTCAACAGGAAGCACTGACAGATATAAAAACAAGCATTTGCAATGCAATAGGTCTCGCATTAGGAAAGTTTGAGCTATTGGTCTTGTAAATGACAATTTTTTTAATTTATGTGTTGGTTTTGAAAATAGCTAAATTAATACCTTTGTCATTTACAATGCCAATAGTTATAACTTTCGCAAATGTGACACCTATAGCATTTGTAATGCAACATGTTTTGTATTTACGTGACTCAGCTGTATTGATATTACAAATTACAATGGCTTTAAATTGTTTTAAATAATTAATACTTAAATAAACGTTATTTTAATTTATAATGGCAATAGCTTAAACTTTTGTAAATAACTTTTGTGAAGATTATGTTCAGTGTATTTTATTGTGACGAAAATCCAAGAACAGAAGTGAAATAATAACATCTTTTTGTGACATTTGTAATAAAATTTGAAACATTGAGAGAACATATTTGAACCAGTTGTTGTTGAATGGTTGTGCAGATTGATGCTGGGGTGGCGCTGAGTGGTGCTGTGGTGGTGCTGAGTGGTGCTGTGGTGGTGCTGAGTGATACTGGGATGGTGCTGAGTGATGCTGGGGTGGTACTGAGTGGTGATGTGGTGGTGCTGAGTGATGCTGTGGTGATGCTGAGTGATGCTGTGGTGGTGCTGAGTGGTGCTGTGGTGGTGCTGAGTGATAATGTGGTGGTGCTGAGTGATGCTGTGGTGGCGCTGAGTGATGCTGTGGTGGCGCTGAGTGGTGCTGTGGTGGTACTGTTTGGTGCTGTGGTGGTGCCTGGTGATGCTTTGGCGGTGCTGAGTGATGCTGTGGTGGTGCTGAGTGGTGCTGTGGTGGTGCTGAGTTATAATGTGGTGGAGCTGAGTGATGCTGTGGTAGAGCTGAGTGATGCTGTGGTGGCGCTGAGTGGTGCTGTGGTGGTGCTGAGGGGTGCTGTGGTGGTGCTGAGTGATGCTGTGGTGGTGCTGAGTGATGCTGTGGTGGTGCTGAGTGGTGCTTGGGTGGTGCTGAGTGATGCTGTGGTGATGCTGTGGTGATGCTGAGTGATGCTGTGGTGGTGCTGAGTGGTGCTGTGGTGGTGCTGAGTGATAATGTGGTGACGCCGAGTGATGCTGTGGTAGGGCTGAGTGATGCTGTGGTGGCGCTGAGTGGTACTGTGGTGGTGCTGAGGGGTGCTGTGGTGGTGCTGAGTGATGCTGTGGTGGTGCTGAGTGGTGCTTGGGTGGTGCTGAGTGATGCTGTGGTGGTGCTGAGTGGTGGCAGAGGGCGGCAGTGGTGAACCAGAGGGTGACAGTGCTTAACCAGAGGGTAGAAGAGGTGAACCAGAGGGTGCTCTGATGAACCAGAGGGTGACAGTGCTGAGCCAGAGGGTGGCAGGGGTGAACCAGAGGGTGCTGTGATGAACCAGAGGGTGGCAGTGGTGAAACAGAGGGTGGCAGTGGTGAACCAGGGGGTGGCAGTGCTGAACCAGAGGGTGACAGTGGTTAACCAGAGGGTGGCAGTGGTGAACCAGAGGTGCTGTGATGAACCAGAGGGTGGCAGTCGAGACCCTGAGGGTGGCAGTGGTTAACCAGAGGGTGACAGTGCTCAACCTGAGGGTGGCAGGGGTGAACCAGAAAGTGGCAGTGCAGAACCAGAGGGTGGCAGTGGTGAACCAGAGGGTGGCAGGGATGAACCAGAGGGTGGCATTGGTGAACCAGAGGGTGGCAGTGATGAACCAGAGGGTGGCAGTGGTGAACCAGAGGGTGCTGTGCCCATACACGACCTCTTGGGTAAGTTCACCATGCAAGCGGGCCGCGAACACGGAAAAAGCCCCGCGAACACGGAAAAAACCCTGCGAACATGCAAGAAACCCCGCGAACACGCAAAAAAACAAAAATCTGCAAATTCGCGGATTTTGCTGATTGGGAATTCGATTTCGAGCGAATTCATGGAACGCGAATTCGCAAATTTCGCCCATACTTATCTCTCACACCCACAGGGCAACGTGTGGAAACCACCCCCAACCAGGGGAGAAAAGGATCCCAGTCCCAGGCTCAGCAGGACCCTGACCCCACCGACAGCGACGCCACTCAACGCACCGTGGATGACCCCAACCAACCTGGCCCCTCTGAATCCCAAACCCCTGCAGCAACTGGACCAGATACATCTGTGCCAACCACCAGACCCATTCCCACCACATCCCAGCAGACAGGTCCGAGCCCTGCCATGATCCACCAGAGAGCCAGTCTGAAAATGAGGGACACCCTTTGGCGGGCACCCTGGAGGTGGCAGACAACATCCACCCTGCCAACACTCGGGGGTCCCGTCGATCCGATGTGCCCACAAGCGCAGGCCGTGCTCGTGTGGGTCAGTGTGGTGGGAGTGGCACAAGGTGAAAGCGAGATTCTGGCCAGTCAGCTGCAGGGCCCGGGATGACTGAACTGAGTACCATCCTGGAGGCATACCAGCGGGACACCAGGGAGGTCAGCCAGGTAGTGGAGGCCCTCAATGAACTGAAACAACAGCAGGCCGAGCAACATGCCAGGCAAGTACGACATCATGGACGGGTGGAGGTAACACTGGCTGAGCTCTTGACGGTGCACCGGGATATGAGCCAATCACTCCGTCAGATTGCTGGCAACATGCAGCACCCTCCCTGTGTCACCAGGCCAGAAACATCAAGGCAAAGCTCAACACCAGCCACAGGGAGGGAGAAGGAGGAGGAGGGGGGCGTCCCATGCATCGTCCAGGCCTGCACGTGAGGGTCCCCCAAGGAAGAAGGGTCGTCCACCGCTAAGACGTTGAGAGGCAGTGGGGCATGCACAACTCCCAGGGCACCTGACCTGGCATATTGCCCTTGGGTGCAACAGCATCACCTATTAGACTCTCCCACATGGACTTGCTGGTCACAGTCTGCCCAATGAGGCCAAGCACTGTGGCCTGGACTCTGTTGACTGAAACTGTAAGGTATCTCCTCTCCAGCAGTGAACTTTGGATTCTCCCCCTTTCTGTACAGCACCTACTCATGTTTCCTGCACAAGATCACCTAATAAATATTAGAAACATCATACGCATTGGTGTAGTAATCTTGTACCCAGAGAATAAAACATATGTGTGTGCAAATGTATGAAATGCAAGAGTATTTAACAAACTGCAGCCATCCACACACTTGGATCTGAGTCCGGGTGAGGACACACATAGGTCACAATATTCTAACAACTAGATACATGGATGGCAATGCACACCTGTGATGGTTACTAAATGCTGGAGGGGGGTTTGGCTCACAAAACTGCAATTACAGACAGGCACAGGAGAGTCACTTGTAGGTGTATAGATCAGGGTTAAAAAGCTAGGTGTCCATGTAGGGAGTACCTACATCTGTGTCCTGAGGTATGAGAACTATCATCAGCATGCTACTGTACTGTGGATGTGATGAATGGCGCACAGGCCAAGGGTGGCAGGACTGACTGTGGGCAATGGGCTGTAGCACTCTACACAAGCTCACCTGATTATGTGACCACCTCCTATGGAGTTACAACAGCAAAACTCCTGTGATGGGTGCAACGCATCCAGAACACCTAGCCACGTCTGACAATTCTCCTTACCAGAACAGCCACATCACACCACACCCAAGAGACGTAGTTTTGGTGTGTGTCCCCGGTGGCTACTTGACTGTCTGTGACGGCTATGTTGAAGTGGTGTGCCGAGGTTGTGTACTGCCACGTTACTGTAAGGAAGGCGAAGTGTGCTGCTGGGGTGTTGACAAGGTAACACTGTACAATATTGTGCTTCTGGAAGGTGTGTGTGTGCTGTACGAGGCACATGACCTGGTGGTAGGTAGACACACTGTCATGTGGGTCAGTATAGTCTTGCCAGTATGTGTTGCACACACAGGCAGAGAAGCTGTTATGGGAGAGTTTGAGGTATTGTGATACCAGGTGGGTGATTGTCTGGTGTTCTCTGTGTGTAGGGTGGCTGGAGCACGCTCTACAAATGGATGGAAGGAGGAGTATCCTGTAGGCGTGTGTGGTCCCGGATCTGGCCAGTCTGCGCTGCATTGTGGCTGTGGATGTAGCAGCAGGAATGAGTGAACACATGACGGCAGAAGGGGTGAGACATCATTCAAAACAAGCACATA
Source organism: Lissotriton vulgaris (assembly GCF_964263255.1). Classification (NCBI taxonomy): domain Eukaryota; kingdom Metazoa; phylum Chordata; class Amphibia; order Caudata; family Salamandridae; genus Lissotriton; species Lissotriton vulgaris. Next base: position 1,152,371,347 of record NC_141698.1, read on the forward strand.
CCACAAGGGTATTGGCAAGCCACAAAGTTACATGTGTATGTGAACGCAGGAGTGTCTGCTTCACTCAGGGTCACTGCAAGCAAAATGGCAGAGTAATTACCAAAGATCACAGTCACAGGATCAGGCCCCTTAGGGACAAGTGGGGCACAGGACACACAGCGTCAGCAGGTGTAGTCTGCACGTAGTGTGTTCCAAGCTAAACAGCAGGTACACAGCCATATATCTCACAAACAATATAGTACTTTTGCCTTTACCAATACCATGCATGTTATCACTGTACACGTAAACACCTATCAACAATGAACTTACATTAGGCCATATTGAATACATGCACATTAGAAGGACATGTGCATTGACATCAAGGAGGCACAATGTTCTGTGGGAATCACACACCATACACAACATGATGATTTACCTTGGGAGGCCATGGAGCATTATCAAACGTACATTGTCAGTGGCATTGCCCTGAAGACAAAAACAGTCATGCAATGATGTCACCTGTAATGCAGCAGAAAGATTCTCCACAAGACTGCCACAGACTGGCCGTACCTTTCTTCATCAGAGTGGTGTGATGCTCAAAGGGTTCCACCTCCAAATAGCCCCTTGGTCTGAGTACAAATGGCAGACACAAAAGGGTGATCAGGCGAGGGAAGGAGAGGATGGGAACTGCAGGGAGGGAGACCTGAAACAGAGGCAAACAAGCATGAAGAGTACATTCTCATGTCACTGATACTACAAATACCTCATGATATACACTGTACCAGTCACAGCTGTGAAGTGTAACGACTGTACCCAATTTGAGATCACTGATAATACTATCACATAAGATCAGATGCTTGAACACGGACACATAAAACCTAGGACAGTCTGTCACCTATTTGATTCTTGTGTAACGCTCACAAGTCTGCTACTATGCAGTGAGATCCATGTGGACAAAAACTAAGTCACTGTATATGATGATGTATCCCATACAAAGTAATCAAAATGTATGGAAGTGCTACTTACGCAAAGTGTAATATCTGTATTTGTCCCTGTGTACCTTTAAGGGCCATGAAGGCAAACTTGACATCACCCACAACAGCTGTAAGCATCACATATGATGAGGAAGCTAATGACCTAAATGCAATGAAGCCCCTCTGTAGCCAGTCTTTTGCTCTAGCAACTGAGCCTCACTATGCTAAACATGACAAGCAGGTGGAAAATAAGTCAACAGCAAGTAATGAGGAGCCAAGCCACATAAAGAACCCTACCGTCGCCCAGAAATGCTGCACGGGACAAGAGAATCATGTGAATGACCGCACTCCACTGGTGCCACGGAATAATTTACATGTGCTTGAGCCCACCATTGTGATGACATCAGCGCAACATACATGGCATCATGTGAATGGAAACAGAACTTCAACTCACTGTGAAGGCTGGCGTAGCAGTATTCTCAACCTGCACTGAGGTAATGACATGACAGTGACATGACATACTGCCACAAGGAGCAATGCATCCATGCAAACAGAATCACAGGACAGTTGTCTTAACATGTGGAACATACACTGGGCCACACCTACACGACATGGTTTTTGGGAAACAAAACTGTACTGGCCCACAAGGTTGAGGGGATGATCCAGACACATCCTAATGCACACAGTGAAGCTGCAATCCCCCACAGAGTCCGAGGTTGTGACCTCCCACACAATGTCAAACCATGGTATATGCAATGTTTCAGTGTCAATGTCTACACACATTGATGCATTCACCAGAGTCTAAACCAACGACAGATGACTGCCAGAGGGGGTGACTATCCTGTCATGGGAGTGGGGCTACATGTAATAGAAAACATGATGTTGTTGCATGTATGCATGGTCAAACAACATGTGCATGAACATGTACCACACAATTGAAACCATACCAACGCTAAACAGCCTCATATGAGTCCTTACCCAAATTGACATTTCCACATGTCCGTGCATGCTCCGTTGATTCAGCTGATGTTGCTATCATCATGAGCAATAGCAGGCTGACCAAGATGACACCAACGGACAACAGGCAGGGCAACCTGGGAATGAGAGGCACACAAGGGGTCAAGTTCTGTATAATGTCATTTAGACATGGTCATGTTGAATAGCCTGATGTTGTACTACACTTGTACATTCCAAGTACACACATAGTGTTGCATTACATCTGCACCTGTGTGACACTGCACAACAAACATCAAAGTGACATTGCATACAGTCAGCTGGATACACAGCATGCTACCCATGCAACTCTATGGTACATGTTTGAACAAAATGCACCTATGACTCACCATTATGAAAAGAAGTTGCAGATGAGGTGACTCCGGATATCATCTTCAACCTCCTCGTCAATGGCATCCTGGGCAAGGCCTTCATCAACGGGCGGATGTTCCAGCTCATCAGGATCTAGGAGGAGTGGCACGGCCTTCTCCACTGCCATGTTGTGTAGCATGCAGCACACCATGAAGATGTTACACACCTTGAGTGGGGTGTATTGGAGGGCTCCGCCTGTCTTGTCAAGGCACCTGTACCGGCTCTTCAGGAGTCCAAATGTTCGCTCGATCACCCGCCTAGTCTGCCCATGAGCATTGTTGTACCGCTGGTCTGCAGCTGTCCTGGGGTTGCGTAGCGGAGTAATGAGCCATGACATGTTTGGATATCCTGCGTCTCCTGCAACTTGACATCATGGAAATGAGTGTGTAATATGATAAAGTTCATGAAGTAATGACATACTGACATACATGGCTAACAGAGTTTACCCACCAACAAGACATGCCCGATGGTTGTGCAGCTGCAGCATCATCTATGGTACGCCTCATGATGAATGCATCGAGATACGATCCTGGAAAACGTGCACAAACACGTGAGATCAGCATGTTGGCAAGACACACCACCAGGGCATTTATCGAGTGATAATGTTTCCTATTGGGGTACGCTTGCTCCAGAGCCTGTGGTGGCACCAGTGTAACATGTGTTCCATAAATCGCACCAATTACATGTGGCATGCGTCCCAGGGCATAGAATTCCCCCTTGACATCTGTCAACTGTTCAGGAGTAGGGAATGTAATGAATTCATCTATGTGCAGCAACATAGCAGCCAATACATCACTTAAAACCCGGCTAAACATGGTTTGGGACATCCCCCCCTCAAATCACCTATGGTAAATTGGAACGTACCTGTGGCAAAGAAATGTAGGGCTGCCATCACCTTTACCTTGGGTGTCAGCGCAGTTGGATACCTGTGTCGTGGTTGCAGATGTGGTTCCAGCCTGTCAGTCAGGTCCTGAATCAACTGTTGTGTGAAGCGGTAACGCCGTATGCAATCCAGTTCCCTCATGGCATCCAAGTCTGGCAAAGGCCTTGGCAGAGGGGGTGCCCTGCACAACATATTTAGGAGAAAATGTGTACAACTGTCAGACAAAGACAATTACAATGTACATGGCACAAGCAACACTGCTTCTACACATCTAGTCAATTTTGAGTGTGGTGTGGTCTACACATTGAGGATACATGTGCCAGCTGGGTGGCACTCCTCCATGAAAACTGAAAGACCTGTTGTCTGTGGAATGGATATGACATGCATACAAATGATCTGCTGGGATGGTCTGAGTGAGCAGGACAATGTATCACGTCAGTGACACATGTCATGTGAATTGCATTAGGAGGTTGTCTGCACATCCAGGCAGCTGACAGCAATGCACACACCCACATCACATGTGCCATCATTTGCACAGACATATTGTGATTGAGGTGTGATATTTCAAAAACTAATACATGGACATCATCAGACTTCAGAAATGTTTGATTTGGGACAAATGGTCTATGATGCCATCACACATATGAGCGGTTCATTTGCACAAGTGGCATGTTGTGCGTACATGTGAAACCCTGTTATCACGGCAAAGACAAATAATAGATGCTCCTACAGCAGATATACTTGACAGTATGAACAAGTTACTTACCTTTGTTAACAAAATATCTGTAAGAAACTGTAGTCAGTACCATATTCCTAACTTGGAATAGATACCCCTGCAATGCCAACCCCGGTGGTGGGTCTGCAAACCAATAATCACACCAGAAAGTCCTGGAGGACAGAACGGCCAAAGAAGACATCCTTCTGGACTTGGTTGTCCAGGCAGTAGTGTCTTGCAAACGTGTGCCTCAAGGCCCATGTAGCTGCATGGCAAATGTCCTGCAAGAGGACTCCCCGGCCCAGGGCAGTAGTAGGCGCCGTAGCCCGAGTGGAATGGGCCCTCAGCCCAAAAGGAAGCTCCTTCTTTGGCAAGGGGTGACAAGCCTTCATACACAAGATGACCCACAAGAGATGGTCCGCTTGTGTACCGGCCTTCCCTTTTCAGCATTCACGTATCCAACTAAGAGTTGTTCATCCAATCGGAACTAGCGTGTGCGATCCAGATAGTATGAGAGCGCACAATTTGGGTCCAGACGGTGTAGCTGCTCTTCCTCCTTTGAGGGATGCGTAGGCGGAAATAAGGTGGGCAAGGTGATAGACTGCCCGATGTGGAAGTCCGTGACAACATTGTGCAGGAAATAGGGTATTGTCCACAACACAACCTTGTCCGGATGGACAGAAAGGTAAGGAGGTTATGAAGAAAGAGCCTCGAGCTCACTCACTCTCCTGGCAGAGGTGATGGCAACCAGGAAAGCAGTCTTCTGGGGTAAGAAGGCAGAGAGGAAAATTGTGAAGTGGCTCAAAGGGAGCACACATCAGATATGTAAGAACCAGGTTCAAGTTCCACTGAGGCATCACAAACGGAACAGGTGGAAACGTGTGTGTGAGATGCCTTTCAGAAAACGAGTTACAATAGGGGACTTGAACAAAGAAGGTTGATCAGGCAGCCTTAGTAAGGCTGAAAGGGCAGAAATGGAGCCCTTGATAGTGCCCAGAGGAGAGCCCTGCTGGGCATGAGAAAGAAGGAAGAGATGAATTTCAGAAAGAGGGGCAGAAAGAGGGTCCACAGCCTTCGGTGTGCACCATGCCACAATTCTGGTCCACCTGCAGGCGTATACTGACTTTGTGGAGGGGCGCCTGGCTGCAAGAATGATATTACAGACTTCAGGAGGAAAGTCAAATGGCCGCAACTGTCGCCGCTCAATCTCCAAGCATGGAGGTGGGGACTGTACAGGTGCGGGTGGAGGACCGTCTCCTGCTGCTGCGACAGAAGGTCCTCCAGAAGAGGCAGACGAACCGGGGGATCAACTGACATACTGAGTAGCTTGGGATACCAGTTCCTTTGTGAACATCCGTGGTGCGCTGGTAAGGCCGAAGGGGAGCACGGTAAACTGAAAGTGCTTGTGGCCTACCGTGAACCGCAGGTAGCGCCGGTGGGCCGGCAGAACGGAGATGTGGAAATAAGCGTCCTGCAAGTCCAACGCTACCATCCAGTCTCCTGGGTCCAGGGCAGCTAGGACCTGAGCCAGTGTCGGCATTTTGAACTTCTCCTTCCGGAGGAAGCCATTGACGTTTCTTGTGTCCAAGATAGGGCGTAGGCCCCCATTGGCCTTCTTGGGTACCAGAAAGTAGTGGGAGTAGCAACCACGCCCTACTTCTGGCCCAGGAACGAGCACGATGACCCCCTTGGCCAAGAGGGCTGTAACTTCCGCCTGCTGAAGTTGCAAATGATCCCCCGATACGCGTTGGTATTGCGGTGGCATGGATTGAGGGGTCGCCTCAAAGGGGAGGGTGTAGCCCCTTGGGACGACTTGCAGCACCCACCTGTCCAACGTGATAGTGCGCCAGTGGTGGAGGTGATGGCGAACCCTGCCCCCCACTGGCGTCACATGGGCCTGAAAGCACGGACTAGGAGGGTTTTTAGGCAGATGCTGCGGGGGAAGGTGTGGACTGACCTTGCCATTGTCCCCGACCGCCGCCACGGCAGTTACCACGGCCGCCACTGCGTTGGATGTTCGTCTGCAGTGCGTGGCTGGCAGCACATGGGGGGGGGCGCCCCTTCCTTGGCCACGAAATGAGCAAAAGGTACCAGTTTGCTGGCATGGGGCCGAGAGGCCCATGGCCCTGACCATAGCCCTGGAGTTCTTAAAGCGCTCAAGCGCATGGTCTGCCTTGTTGCCAAAAAGGCGACGGACATCAAACGGCACGTCCAGGAGTGTATTCTGGAAATCGGCCAAAAATTTGGCGGACCTCAACCAGGCTTAGCAACAAATCGCCACTGTGGTTGCCATCGCTCTGTCCAGTGAGTCGGTGGTATCCAGCCCACACCGGATCAAATACCGTGCCGCATCTCGGCCTTCCACAAGGGCTTAGCCGAGTTTGGCCCATACCTCCAACGGGCACTCTGGCAGCAGTTCCGCGACCGTGTCCCACTAAGAGTGGGTGTAGTGGACCAAGAGGCATGTGATGTTGGAAGACCGCTGTCCCAGACTCAGAGAGGATACCATCTTGCCGTACTGCTCATACCTCTTGGATTCCCTGCCGGCGGAGCCCGCGGGATTGCGGTCTGTGAATTGGAGGCCTGGATGCCCAGGCTCTTGGGGGTGGGGTGGGTGGACAGGAAGTATGGGTCGGCCGGAGCAGGGTGTTGTCGTTTGGCCACGTTCCTATCTACAGCCAAACCTGTAGCGGGCCTGGACCTAGTGCCCAAAATAGCGTCAGTCGATGCCTCATTAAACAGCAGCAGAGGCTCATCCGAGCTTGACTGCAGTTTAAGGACCTGCCCCCTCCTCCGAAGCCACGGTAGGATTTGAGACAAAACCAGTGTCTGGTGAGGTGTCCAGACCACTCGCATCCCCCAGTCCACTTGTCCAGTCCTCTTGGGACTGACACTCACGTGTCAGAGGGTCTTCAGACCCCTCCCAATACTTCTCATCACCCATTCCCTGATAATCAGGGTTGTCAAAAGATGGGCCCGGCTCTTTGAAGTTAAACTCCCCAAGCGGCGTCAAAAGCGACGTGCAGCGGCGCCGTTCCCATACCGGAGCCGGATCGAGTGAGGTATCGGGGACGGCACTGCCCGAGGACGGCGCCGGGGGTGACACCTGGGGGACTGTTGCAAATGAGGTTGTGAGGCCAACCAGCGCAGCGACGACCAGGATCCAGAAGCGGATCCAGTGGGGCCCAGCGGCGCTGGGCCGAAGGCGCTGGCGGCATCAGAGCCAAAGCATCCGACAGCATCGGGGCCAAAGCACCCAACCCGCTAGGGCCCCCAGACAGGTCTGCTGGGCCCGAAGCCGCGGCGGAGCCTGTCGGAGGACCGAGGGACCTCATGGCCATGAGGAAGCACTCTAACTCCTCCGGTGTCGCGTGCTGCCCAGGGACCGGAGGGTGTGGGGCAGGCGACGACGCCCACGACTCCGACGGAGCCGCGGGCAGTGTCACCCAAACCCCCGGCCGCATTGCGCGAGCATCATGGGGAGTTGGAAGAGCGATGACGTCTCTTTGACTTCTTGTGCATACCTGACGACTTTGACCCGGAGGAGTGATGTCGACTCCCAGAGCTCTGATGGCTCCGACCCCGCGCCCGGTCCCTCGACCTCCATCCGGACCGTGACCTCTTGCGGTGTGGGGCCGACTGCTGGAGTCTGAGCCGCTTGCAGGATCGCTCCTGCCTAGCTTCAGAAGTCAGGGCCCGGCAGTCGGAGCGGCTCTTGCCGTTGTGGTTGACGTCAAGACAGTGGAGACACCGGCGGTGAGGGTCGGTCACCGACATCAGTCGGTCGCAATCCTCACAAGGCTTGAAACCTGCCATCCCTATTGGCACCGTCCAGAGTCGAAGGCTCAAGTAAAATGATCAGAAGGGATCGTGCAAAGTTTAGTTACAAAATTACTAAGGGACCACTTATTCGGGATCTGCGCTGCTGCCGTGGAAAAAGAAGACCTGACATCAGCACGCAGAGGCGGCATCTAAGTACTCAGACGACATCATCATGGCGCACACAACGCCGAAGACGGACGCGGAGCCGAACACAACGCCGAACCGACACGCAAGGGTACTGCTAAGCACAAATTTCCAGATCCAGTCTGACGCATGTGGATATTCTAAGGTGAGGAATCTAATACTAACCTGTTTCTTTCAGATACAAACTGCATGCACATTCTCGCACATGGCACACACATGACGTGGTCACACAGGGTCATGCTGGGCATCAATTTGACATCTGTGACAGTGGGCATGTTGCTGTCATCATATGACAGTTGCCTGTACTGAATGGTGTGCCATTCCAGTGTTGATGTGCATCACAATATGTTGAAGACGTTACTCAGGTGAGAAGTGTTGCATGTATGTGAAACACATGTGCACCATGATTAATGACATGTCTCAACAGCTCTTCACACATCAACTGTGCCACAAGATCACATTTCCTGTGCTTCTTCACTGTCTGCCACACCTAGGGCCTGCTGATGGAAGGATGCCATTCAGATGTATACATCCACATCTTCAACATGAGTCTACACCTCCATCCCTGCCATGTGATTTCCTGGGGTCACTCTCCCAATGGTGCCATGAATGAGGTCATGAACGCAGCCTACACATGCATTCACTTCTAACGCACTGTACCCCAAGTGAACGTGTGTGTGTACGCCTCGTTTCCCTATTGCATTTTAGCCAGACGCGAGCAGAGCATACCCAATGGTACCTGCGTGTGTACGGGTCGTCTCCCTATTGCATTGTAGCCATACGCGAGTAGAGCGTACCCCAATGGTAAGTGCGTGTGTACGGGTCGTCTCCCTATTGCAATGTAGCCATACGCGAGCAGAGCATACCCCAATGGTACGTACTTGTGTAAGGGTCGTCTCCCTATTGCATTGTAGCCATACGCGAGCAGAGCGTACCCCAATGGTATGTGCGTGTGTACGGGTTGTCTCCCTATTGCATTGTAGCCATACGCGAGCAGAGCGTACCCCAATGGTACGTGCGTGTGTACGGGTCGTCTCCCTATTGCATTGTAGCCATATGCGAGCAGAGCGTACCCCAATGGTACGTGCGTGTGTACGGGTCGTCTCCCTATTGCAATGTAGCCATACGCGAGCAGAGCATACCCCAATGGTACGTACTTGTGTATGGGTCGTCTCCCTATTGCATTGTAGCCATACGCGAGCAGAGTTTACCCCAATGGTACGTGCGTGTATATGGGTTGTCTCCCTATTGCATTGTAGCCATACGCGAGCAGAGCGTACCCCAATGGTACGTGCGTGTGTACTGGTCGTCTCCCTATTGCCTTGTAGCCATACACGAGCAGAGCGTATCCCAATGGTACGTGCGTGTGTACAGGTCGTTTCCCTATTGCATTGTAGTCATACAGAGGAGAGCGTACCCCAATGGTACGTGCGTGTGTACGCCTCGTTTTGCGATTGCATTGTAGCCATACGTGAGCAATGCGTACCCCAAGTGAACGTGAGTGTGTACGCCTCGTTTCACCATTGAATAAGTTGCATTTGCAACGGCAATCGCACCGTACTTGTGTGCGGATTCAAGAAAATACATAGGGAACATCTAGGGAAACAGTGGAATGGTTAGAATGCATCCAGGTTGTCATGGAAACTGAGATTTTAGAGTGTTCTACATGTGTTTGGCAAAATTCAGTTAGGCAAAAGTATACAATGTTGCAAAAGTTGTTGTTGAGCTCATGCTCAGTTTTCAAACCATGCAAATGTGTGTCATGGCCTTATGTGTCATGGGATTGGATGAAACATAGGATGCAAACTATTCTGGCCTATCATACAGTACTCCTTGGACTCAGAGACCCTCTGAAGCACAGTTATAAGGCAGCATGTGGCTGTGAGAGGGCACTTGCCTGCAAAACATTGGAGTGGAAACACAGCTGCTGTCTCTGTATCCTCTGGACCCTGATTAGCTGAGCATGGAGAGGGCACCTGCATTCAGTGATGGGAAGAACAAGGCCCTGCTGGATGCCCTCCTGCCTTACTACAGCAAGCTGTATGGGAGACCAGTGGAGCAGGTGAGTGATGTGTGCACTACCTTGGACTGGGCACTTGTTGTGTGTGTGACACTACAGCCATTGTGTATGTATTGTTAAGAGATGCTATGTTGTTTGGAGTGAGTGCCGGTGTGTACAGTGTGGTCTGAAGAGGGTTTTTTGGTGTAGTGGGGTGTGTGACAGCATGTCACGTGCTGCAGTGCACCCTAATGTAGCACATATTGCTCAGTGTGTGCCATGATCAAAGAGTGGATTGCACCCCTTATGGCATCTGTAGCCTTTCAATGGCATGTAGTGCATTTCTGTTTGCTCACAGGCCACATACACATGGACAATGATGCAAGTGTGGTCAGCATCCTATGCCCTGTTGTCATCGAGTATTTGGTGCAAATGTGTGTCTTTGGGACATAGACCAGGTGTACTGATGTTGTCTCACTTTATATTCGTGACAGGTATCTGCCTATGAGAAGGGTGACATCTGGCTGGACATCACCAGGGCTGTCAGGAGTGAGGGGGGCCTCGCTGGAGGCTCAGTAACATCAGGAAGAGATGACAGGACATCCGGTGCTGGACCCGCCGGATCGCCAGGGTACAGCTCAAGCTGGAAGCTCCACGCTGGCATGGCGGCACCCGCCACCTCACCCCCCACATGCTCCGGGTCCTGGAAGTGGTGTTCCCAGACCTCCATAGGCAGTTGCAGGAGGGACAGCAGCAAGAAGGGGGTAGGTACATGTCTGTTTGTTGTCATGTGTGTCACATGCTACCTGCAGTGCTCCGAGGCATGGTAGCACTCCCACAGTTGGAGGGGTGTGGTCAGACAGGCACTTTATGCATTGGCATAAGAATGGCCAAGTTTCAGCAGATGCTTGTTTACATGTCTTGTCCTACTCAAGATTTGACCAGCGCTTTGTCTATTGAATATTCTTTTCACAGGTACTCCTAAGGTGCAATGTCTTAGTATGCATATTCCTTTGCACATCATCATGTTGGAGGAAAGTCTGTGACACCTGTTGGTACCTTACAGGTAGCACCACATGTACACTGTGTCTGCCCTTATTCAAATTTTGTCACTGATCAGGAGTCTCAACATGTGTTTTCTGCACGAGTCAGCCTCAGTGGCCTTTGTCCATGGTGTACTTTTTAATTGTCATGTGTTAGCTACAGGTGCACACTGTACATGTAAACTAATTTAGGCGTGTGCATACTCACACTGTGCAGTGTGTGTGTGTGCATATACTCAAAATATGTTGTATGTTGTTTGTAAATCATATTGATGGTCAGCCACACAATATGACTGTGGGTGTAGATAGCTGTGATGCCAGTGTGAGGTGATGGTACACTTGGTTCAGTTCCCAGAATGGCATCACATGGCAGTTCAGGAAGGACTTTTCCCATGTGGCACAGGGTCACAGCAATTCAAACATGACCAGGTCTGGATTTGGGTGGCAGGGTGGGCAAATGAACAGTGATTCATCATCATCTATCCTGTTGTCAGGCAGTTGGTCATCAATGTGTCTCTCATACAAGTTGTTGCCTAGCCTGTTACTTGTATCCTACTATACATTGAATGTTGTGTCTCTCCCAATTGCCCAAGACTAGGCTTAGCATTGTGCAGAGTTCAGTGGCATGTGACTCATGATGCATGCCATGTTTTGAAATGTGGTCAAATGATTTGTAGCTGATGTGTCTGATGTGTACAGGTGACTGATATGTTTTTCTTATTCTCCTTGCCAACAGCATCATCACCACAATCTGGAGGAGACACAGGCCTGGACGAGACAGAGGGACCCAGCGACAGTGCCACCTGCTTTGAGGAGTCAGAGGGAGGCAGTGGCACGGAGGGTGAGGAGAGTCAGCGGGCCGGACCCCATGAGCACAACACCTCCTACCATGCAGAAGGCTCGGAATCAGACTCTCCGGAGGAGGGGGAATATGCAGCTATGGCATTGTCTTCACCTTTGTCTGGCCACTCCTCCTCCAGTACCATCTCCACCCTCCCAGTTGTTAGGGTCCCTAGGGTCCGTGCTGGCCCCGTGTCTCCTTTGTTCCCAGCACCGCAGCACCTGCCCCTGTGTCCCCTGCTGCCCTCAGTGCTGAGTCTGTGGACCTACTCCGGCAGATTGTAGTAGGTCAGACATCCATGTTGACTGTCCTCCATGGACATACACAAATCATGACACAGTTGTTGTCGTTCATGGAGGCCATGTCATCTGCCATGTATGATCTACGTCGTAGTGTGGCTGCCATAGAGTCATCACTGACGGCAGCTGTGTCCACCCAGCAGCATCTGCCCACCCCATCCTTCAGACCCATCCACCTCAGCCTCTCCCATACCTTCCCAACGTACACGCAGACGCCACAGGTTAGACACCACAACAGACACACACACATGGCAGACAAAGCGCAAATCTCCACGCACCCAATCTCAAGGGGATGTAGGCGCACCCACAGGGAGAGGGGACAGACATCACACACACATCCACAGACCCACGACAACAGACTCACAGCCCTCTACTTCCACCCCCAATGTGTTCCGAGGTTCAGGTGGAAGTTTTTCAGAACTGGCTGAAGTGTGCAGCCAAGTAGATCTTGCAACATTCTGCAACGCACTGGCCCGTGTGAAGGAATCCACACCACCTGCACCCACTACACCTGTCCTTCCCTCTCCTGTCCCTGCGGTGCCAGAAGATTCCCCAGATGATGCCCCCACTGTTTCCACAGACGATTGAACTCTATTTGCAGGCAAGTTTGGGTGTGACAACATACAGGAAGTCACAACTTTTTTTCTCAGTTATTTGGACTGGCCATTGGCCTTCTGTGAGCATGGACTCATATTTACATTTTACATTTGGATGCGGCTGAATAAAGCTTTTTATTTTTGTTTCTGTACTTTAGTTAATCTGATATTGGCTTTGACTGCTGTGTGCCTGGGAGCTGGTGTGATGTTCAGATTTGGGTATTGTAACATGTGTCTATTTCTTGATGGTAATGAGGTTAACAATAGTATGTTTCTGCTTTTACTGCTGGGCACTGATGGGTCTCATATCCACACACACCCTATGCTGCTGAGCACTGCTGGGGGTCTTAGCCACACACACCCTATGCTGCTGGGCACCGCTGGGGGTCTTAGCCATACACACCCTATGCTGCTGGGCACTGCTGGGCACTGCTGGGGGTCTTAGCCACACACACCCTATGCTGCTGGGAATTCTGGGGGTCTTAGCCACACACACACTCTAATGCTGGGCACTGCTGGGGATCTTAACCACACACACACTCTAATGCTGGGCACTGCTGGGGGTCTTAGCCACACACACCCTATGCTGCTGGGCACTGCTGGGCACTGCTGGGGATCTTAGCCACACACACACTCTAATGATGGGCACTGCTGGTCTTAGCCACACACACCCTATGCTGCTGGGTAATGCTGGGCACTGCTGAGGGTCTCAGCCACACACACCCTATGCTGCTGGGCATTGCTGGGGGTCTGAGCCACACACACACTCAAATGCTGGGCACTGCTGGGGATCTTAGCCACACACACACACTCTAATGCTGGGCACTGCTGGGGGTCTTAGCCACACACCCCCTCTACTGCTGGGCACTGCTCGGTGTGTTTTCCACACATCACTTAGACTTACACAGACATTACAGACATATGTCCCACACTTCTCACTATTACACAGTTGATATGCGGTAGCGTACCATACCACGAGGTCGATGACATAGGTGCGGCACGTCTCACTGTTACACAGGTGATATGCGGTACCGTACCGTACCCCAAGGTCCATGACGTAGGTGCGGCACGTCTCACTGTTACACAGGTGATATGTGGTACCGTACCGTACCCCGAGGTCGATGACGTAGGTGCGGCACGTCTCAATATTACACAGGTTATATGCGTTAGCGTACCGTACCCCGAGGTGGATGACGTAGGTGCGGCACGTCTCACTATTGCACTGGTGATATGCGGTACCGTAAGGTACCCCGAGGTCGATGACGTAGGTGCGGCACGTCTCACTGTTACACAGGTGATATGCGGTACCGTACCGTACCCTGAGGTCGATGACGTAGGTGCGGCACGTCTCAATATTACACAGGTGATATGCGGTAGCGTACCGTACCCGGAGGTGGATGACGTAGGTGCGGCACATCTCACTATTGCACTGGTGATATGCGGTACTGTAACGTACCCCGAGGTCGATGACGTAGGTGCGGCATGTCTCACTGATACACAGGTGATATGCCGTACCGTACCGTACCCCGAGTTCGATGACGTAGGTGCGGCACGTTCCACTGTTACACAGGTGATATGGGGTAGCGTACCGTACCCTGAGGTCGATGACGTTGGTGCGGCACGTCTCACTATTACACAGGTGATATGCGGTACCGTACCATACCCCGAGGTGGATGACGTAGGTGCGGCACATCTCACTATTGCACTGGTGATATCCGGTACTGTACAGTACCCCGAGGTCGATGACGTAGGTGCGGCACGTTTCACTATTACACCAGTGATATGCGGTAGCATGTGGTGCAACGTACCCAGACATTACAGGCGTGCAATGGTGATGTGCACGTGTGGCACCACGTACAGGTATGTTGGTGTTCGTTGTACTCACCATCTGCGCCGTCGTCAGTTTCTATGTACGAGGTGGTGGGCGTACAGGACTGGGATGACACGGACAATGGGGTTCATGTCTTGTTTGTCGCGTACTGGGGTACGTTTCAGGCCGGACTCTGCTTTTACGGATCGTACTTCCTGGTACGGATCACGTGATCTATTTACGTTTGGACATGGCGTGAAGCGTCAGTCGAATGCAAATCGTATGGACTTGCGGTTTTCTACGGAGTTTGTTACGAGTCGTACAAAGTGACGCTTTGGGTTGGGACCGTACTTGCAGAATCGTACGGAGATGTTTATGAGTACCAATCGTACGGGGAAAAACGCTCCATACGGAGATTCGGAGCGCTTTTTACCGGATCGAAATCGGCCCCTTAGTAGGAACGCCATTGACAAGAATAACTAAAGGTTCATCCTCTACATTTTCTAAACCAATAGTTTCAATATTTTTCTTTAAATCTATAGGCAAATATACAACTCTTCCCTTTAATCCTCTCTGTAAATCTGAAGGAGGCAATTTTCCTGTTTTAGGCTCCATACGAACAATAGCCTAAAATGGATGCACACATTGAATAAGAATAGACTCATAGGCATTTAAATCCATCAGTTCAGAAGGAATATTTAACAACTCAAGATTATTATACACAGCTCTAGCAGGCATTTTGTTCTCATCTAGTTTTTTATAACAATATTTACAAATATGCTGATCAGGACCCAAATCAAAACAATTCTCAGCCAAGAAATAAGTTGCAAAATCTTTCCACTCATTATTATTTTCCTTTTCACTTTTTAAACACAAATCAACACTCCTGGTCTGATTTTTATAATGAATTCGTCGACAACAGATACAAGAATAATTTGGCCTTTCACCTGAAATCACCTTAAACTTTATAATTTCTTGCTCAAAATTTTCGACACTGCAATGTTCTACATTCTCTTCCACATTTTCTTCTATTAATGTCTCAGTTTCTGCACTGTCTTCCTGATGACCAAAGTAACTAACCTGAATTTCATCACAAACATTTGTTACATCTGATACAGATCCATGCAAAAGAGCACTGTTCAACTTTTTTAACATTAGTGCTGGACTTTTTGCGCATTACAATGTTCTGACTAATTTCCTCATTTGAGTATGATGAACTGCTAACATCCTGAAATGGTGAAAAACACTTCAACATACTTTTTTAGAAAGACAAGCCAGAGAATGACCTTGCAAACCAGTATTTTCTCTCTCTCTGCAAGGGTCTAGTCCTTGCAACATCTTAATCTTTTGTTTAACACTTTTCGTAGGATAGTTACGTAGGAAATTGTGTAAAAAATCATTAGATTCTTGCCGCACACTTCGAGTACTACTACAATTCCAAGTGTACACTGGAGCTTTAGCACGTCTCCCTAAACCTTCATCAGCTAACACCTCTTCTACATTTATTGGAACAATTTTCTCTTTCTCAATAGGACAACCATTACTAACCTCATAAGCACGACCACTATTGTCAACTGCATGCAACAAATCATTACTCTGAAGATAACTTTCTTCATAAAAAAAGGCTCAGAACTTGAACTATGTTTCCATTCACCCAAAAAAAACTCACAAAAATTACTTCTGTTAATTACTCTTCTCCACTTACTTTTGACCTTCATTAAATGTATTGGCTTATCTAGTGATCTAATTCTATTGATTAATAAAACAAACACTTTTCTTTTCAATTCCAAAGCTTTCTCAACTACATTTTCTATACCTTTCTTCTTATAATATATCGTTTTTTTCTTACGTACCGTAATTTCTTTAATTAAATTTGAAACAAATCTATTATAAAAATGTTTTTTCCTAATTTCCTTAAATTGTTTTTTCCTCCATTTACTATACACAGTTTTCTCTGCACTTGATTTTCCATGATTGTTCTCTTTATTTGTATTTTTCTTTTTCGTTGCAGATACACTAATAACATTTTTCTGTTTGTGCACACTTATCTAAGGGGTCCATTAGGACGTCGTGCTGTGGCGCCACCGCGGTGGTGGTGGGCGGAAACACAGCTTTTTCTGCCCACGAGCAGCGGTACTCACGTCTGCCACATTAGGACAACAAAACATAGGTCAATTCCCGCCCAACGTGGAGCGACGCGCACCACCATCAAAGTGCGCCCGCCACTGCGGTGGCAGGAGCCAATCGAGACTCTCCGCCGTGCCGAATGACGTCTGCCCCGCTCGACAAATTAGGATGGCCCAAACAAGCTGACGAACCACACGGAGACACCGCCCAGCCTGAGCAGGCGGAAAGTCAACAGCGGAGCGCGAAATCCGAGACCCGGTCATGGACCCAGCCTTCCATGTGCATCCGGCGATGTACCTGCTACAACACTACCGCCAGAAGGGCCGCTGCGGACAGCGCCGCAGGTGCATAACTACACATATGCCACACACAACACACATGCCGCCACAGGGCCCAAGCACCACATAAACACCCTGCTAGGGGACACAACACATCCACACGGCCACCCACACATCACCCACCTAACAACAAGGCACCCCTCTGCACGCGGAACGCACATCGACCGCCAACCAGCAGCAACGTCCCGGTCCCGGTCACGTCACCGCCGCGGTCAACACATGCGCACTATGCAGAAGGCAGGGCCACTCCAAGGCATGGGCAGGGCACAAACACTATAGGGACACACCACTCCCAAAGACACATCAACACCCCCCAACAAGTCACAGGCCAGGTGCCCATCCCGTGCACCACCCAGGCACACCAACAAGCACTGAAACAACAAGCACAATGCACACCCTCTGCGCCACACAACACACAACCAGGGACCCAGTCACTGTAGGAGTGGCTGACAAGGAACACACAATACCAGTGCCACACACACTGAAGGCTCCAATCTCTCCCATTACATACACACACAAACAAACACACACCCTGGGTGTAGCCACAAACACAACACACACACAGGGATGCCTCAACAGATGCCTGCACACGAACAACATTAAAACACTACAGGAACACATACTGAACTGCAACAGAAACAGACATACCCTGTCAGCCAAACTGGGGGAAAGCAATGGGAGCACAGACACAACAGGATTACACAACAACATCACTCAGGAACAAAACACACACCATAACACCAATCACACAAGAAGTGCATCTGGACAAACACACGCTGCCACATCAAACCGACCACAGATGCACATGAAACCCCAATCAACAAACACCACAAGACATCAGGGGATGCACATCAGGTAATGCCAAGGCCACATACACACAGCACTGCATGCACAACAATGCAAATGTGGAGCAGCAGGGCCACACAGTTTACACAAAAACACGCAAAACACATTGAGGATCAACCAACCACAACACTGATGTGCAACTCACACACTTTGCACACTTCACACTTACAAACACAACAAGGAGGAGTCACACACAGCACTATGGATAAACCAGCACACAGCACAGTGCACTACAAACAGCTCACACAAGTGCATACAATCCTCTACACAGGTCAAGACAAAACAAACAACAGGAATACAACTCCTGGGTGACACATGTGTGTCCCTCACAATACAGGGGCACACATACATCCACTACAAACTGACACCCTTCACACTGCACACCTCTGCTACACCCAAGACCACGCATCTCATGTAGGTCATGGTACCCGGACCAAGGACCAACCATACACATACAAGGATGAGCACACAGAAAGGAAACTACACACATACTTCATGACGTATCCCAGCCAGCTCCTAAACATTAGCACAACATCACACCCTGTGCTGGCAGTGTCCCCCAACCAGACATGTGAACAGTGTAGGCAACAGTAGCAAATCACTAACAAGATGGCTGCATGGCAGGTAAAATAGCCATCACACATGACAACATTTGCAGGGTCAGAATGGACTTACCGCCTGATTCATCAACGGGCCGTTTTGCGAGCCCCTAATAGCGAATCATAGCGATTCGCTATTAAGGACTCGCAAAACGGCATTCATGTAGGAATCGCATAATAAAATGCGATTCCTACTGATTCCTGATTTGCGATTAGCAAATTGCTAATCGCAAATAAGGAATAACTCGCCATTCATTCCTATGGGCCAAAAGGCCCAAAGGAATGAATGGGGAGTATTAGTCAAGTCAAGTCAAGTCAAGTCAGAGAATTTATATAGCGCACTACCTACCCAGAGGGTCTCAAGGCGCTTAGAAAGGGGAGGAGGATTACTTGTCAAATATCCATGTTTTAAGTTGCTTTCTGAATGCTAGGTGGTTCTGGGTGAGGCGAAGGTACGCGGGGAGTGAGTTCCATGTTTTAGCAGCCAGGTAAGAGAAGGATCTGCCACCCATGGTGGTCTTGTTGATGCGAGGTACAGTGGCGAGGGCTTGGTTGGAAGAACGTAGTTGGCGGGAGGGGGTGTAGAAGGACAGTCGTGAGTTGAGGCATTCTGGTCCGATGTCGTAGAGTGATTTGTGTGCGTGGGTTAGCAGTCGGAAAGTGATTCTCTTATTGACGGGTAGCCAGTGGAGGTCTTTCAGGTGACCAGAGATGTGTTCGTTGCGCGGGATGTCTAATATAATCCTGGCTGAGGCGTTTTGGATTCGTTGGAGTTTCTTCTGGAGTTTAGCGGTAGTACCTGCGTAGAGGGTGTTTCCGTAGTCCAGTCGGCTCGTGACTAGAGCATGGGTGACTGTTTTCCTTGTTTTGGTGGGGATCCAGCGAAATGTTTTCCTGAGCATGCGAAGAATGTTGAAGCAGGATGAGGATACGGCGCTGACTTGTCTGTTCATTGAAAGTGAAGAATCCAGGATCACGCCTAGGTTCCGTGCATGGTCTCTCGGGATGGGTGCTTTTCCAAGGGCTTCCGGCCACCAAGAGTCGTCCCATGCAGAGGGGGATGTACCTAATATGAGGACTTCTGTTTTGTCTGAGTTCAGTTTCAGACGGCTTTGTTTCATCCATTCGGCAACTTCTTTCATTCCTTCGTGTAGGTTAGTTTTGGCGGTGCTGGGGTCATTGGTGAGAGAAAGGATTAGTTGAGTGTCAAGAGATGATGTTGAGGTTGTGTTGGCGGGCGATGGCCGCGAGGGGGCTCATGTATACGTTGAAGAGGGTGGGGCTGAGTGAGGATCCTTGTGGTACGCCACAGATGAATTCAGTGGCCTCGGACTTGAATGGTGGGAGGCGGACTCTCTGGGTTCTTCCGGTGAGGAACGAGGTGATCCATTCAAGTGCTTTTCCTTGTATTCTGATGTTATTGAGGCGTTGTAACAGGGTGCTGTGGCAGACTGTGTCGAATGCTGCAGAGAGGTCGAGGAGGATGAGGGCGACTGTGTCTCCATTGTCCAGTAGAGTTCGAATGTTGTCTGTTACTGCGATGAGGGCGGTCTCAGTGCTGTGTTTTGCTCGGAAGCCAGATTGTGAGGAGTCGAGGGATTTGTTGGCTTCGAGGAAAGCGGCGAGCTGGTTGTTGACGGCTTTCTCGATGACTTTGGCCGGGAATGGAAGGAGCGAAATGGGGCGGTAATTTTTGAGTTCGGTGGGGTCCGCTGTGGGTTTTTTCAGAAGGGCGGTGAGTTCAGCGTGTTTCCAGTCTTCCGGGAAGGTGGCGGAGTTGAAGGAGCAGTTGATGACGTCTCGGAGGTGCGGTGCTATAACGGAGTCTGCTTTGTTGAAGATGTGGTGAGGACATGGATCTGTGGGGGATCCTGAGTGGATGGAGTTCATCAGGCGGATGGTGTCCCCAGTGGAGATTGGGTTCCAGTTGTTAAGGGTGTTCACGAGGGGAGAGTGTTCAGCAGATGGTTGGGTGGGTTGGTCTCCGGGTTGGTTGTCGAAGCTGTTGTGGATGTCTGCAATCTTGTTGTGGAAAAATGAGGCTAGGGAGTAGCAGAGGGCTTGGGAGGGGGTGATGTCGTTGGAGTTGGCCGAGGGGTTGGAAAATTCCTTGACGATGTTGAAAAGTTCCTTGCTGTTGTGGGTGTTGTTGTCAAGTCGATCCTTGAATGCTGTTTTCTTGGCCTTTTGGATTAGTTGGTGGTGAGTGCGGGTGGCGTTTTTAAAGGCGTCCTTGGTGCTAGAGGTTGGGTCTTTTTTCCAGGCCTTCTCAAGGGAGCGGCAGAGTTTCTTGGACTTCTTAAGATCATCGTTGAACCATGAGGCCTTCTTGTTGCCAGGTTTGCTTTGACGTTTTTTCAGTGGTGCTAAGGTGTCGGCGGTGTTGGATAACCAAAGGGTGAAGTTAGCGGCGGCTTGGTTTGGGTTAGAAGAGTGGGCTGGGGTGTTTAGAAGGAGCGATGCGGAGATCTGGTCGTGGTGATTTTGTTCCAGTTTCTTTGCAGAGTTGGTTGGAGGTGGTTGGTGGGTTTTGGCTTGTTGTAGGTGAAGTGAACGCAGCTGTGGTCAGTCCAGAGGAGGTCCGTAGTGTGGCTGAAGGAGACATGATTGCTGGAGGTGAAGATGGGGTCAAGTGTGTGACCTGCGATGTGGGTGGGGGAAGTGACTAGTTGTTTAAGTCCGAGGTTGGCGAGGTTGTCCAAATTGAGATTCCTTAAATGTGATCGCAATTTGAAAAATCGCAATTTTTTGCGATTTCTCAATTTGCGAGTACATGACCCAATGATGAATTTCTAATGCAATTTTTGCAGGCGCAAACGGCCGAATTCTGCGATTCGCACCGTTTGCGCCCGCAAAAATGCTTCATGAATCGGGCTGTTAATACCCTGTCACCGCTGTCCAAAAATATGATGCCTGCAAAGAGCCTTGCAATGAAATGAAATGAAATGAAATGAATGAGAAATGAAATGAAATGAATGAGACTTATATATGCAATGTTGAAGGTATGCATGCAGCATGGTGCACAGGCAATCAAATGCGAACAGAAACAGAACTTTAATCAGCAAGGACACTGACAAAGCACACAACAGAAGTAACTGCATTTATTCACAGATTGCACAGATGTAGTGGTACAACAAGTGTAGACAACAGCAAGGCTCAAAATGATGTACGCATGCTAGATACCATGCACAGGTGAAACACAAACAGGAAGGCCAGTGTCCATAGCACAGGGGAGAGGCCAATACAGCAGAGCAACAGGGCCAGTGTCCATGGCAGGGGAGAGGCCAACACAGAAGAGCAACAGGGCCAGTGTCCATGGCAGGTGACAGGCCAACACAGCAGAGCAACAGGGCCAGTGTCCATGGCAGGGGAGAGGCCAACACAGCAGAGCAACAGGGCCAGTGTCTATGGCAGGTGAGAGTACAGCACAGCAGAGCAACAGGGCCAGTGTCCATGGCAGGTGAGAGGCCAACACAGCAGAGCAACAGGGCCAGTGTCCATGACAGGTGAGAGTACAGCACAGCAGAGCAACAGGGCCAGTGTCCATGACAGGTGAGAGGCCAACACAGCAGAGCAACAGGGCCAGTGTCCATGGCAGGGGAGAGGCCAGCACAGCAGAGCAACAGGGCCAGTGTCCATGGCAGGTGAGAGTACAACACAACAGAGCAACAGGGCCAGTGTCCATGGCACAGGGGAGAGTACAACACAGCAGAGCAACAGGGCCAGTGTCCATGGCACAGGGGAGAATACAACACAGCAGAGCAACAGGGCCAGTGTCCATGGCACAGGGGAGAATACAACACAGCAGAGCAACAGGGCCAGTGTCCATGGCACAGGGGAGAATACAACGCAGCAGAGCAACAGGGACAGTGTCCATGGCACAGGGGAGAGTACAACACAGCAGAGCAACAGGGCCAGTGTCCATGGCACAGGGGAGAATACAACACAGCAGAGCAACAGGGCCAGTGTCCATGGCACAGGGGAGAGTACAACACAGCAGAGCAACAGGGCCAGTGTCCATGGCACAGGGGAGAATACAACACAGCAGAGCAACAGGGCCAGTGTCCATGGCACAGGGGAGAGTACAACACAGCAGAGCAACAGGGACAGTGTCCATGGCAGGTAGGTGTAC
This sequence comes from Lissotriton vulgaris, assembly GCF_964263255.1. Taxonomy (NCBI): domain Eukaryota; kingdom Metazoa; phylum Chordata; class Amphibia; order Caudata; family Salamandridae; genus Lissotriton; species Lissotriton vulgaris. The sequence goes on from NC_141698.1 coordinate 1,152,393,859, forward strand.
AGCCCAGCAGAGCAACAGGGCCAGTGTCCATGGCAGGTGAGAGTACAACACAACAGAGCAACAGGGCCAGTGTCCATGGCAGGTGAGAGTACAGCACAGCAGAGCAACAGGGCCAGTGTCCATGACAGGTGAGAGTACAGCACAGCAGAGCAACAGGGCCAGTGTCCATGGCAGGTGAGAGGCCAACACAGCAGAGCAACAGGGCCAGTGTCCATGGCAGGGGAGAGGCCAACACAGCAGAGCAACAGGGCCAGTGTCCATGGCAGGGGAGAGGCCAACACAGCAGAGCAACAGGGCCAGTGTCCATGGCAGGTGAGAGGCCAACACAGCAGAGCAACAGGGCCAGTGTCCATGGCAGGGGAGAGGCCAACACAGCAGAGCAACAGGGCCAGCAACACACCCATGTTCCAAACAATGTACAGGACTAGAACACCTGTATGATGCACAGGCATATGAGGATGATGTCAACTCATGCCTGGCTGTCATGCAGACTTGTACCTGGCTGTGTGTCGGGGACAGCAGGCCCACTTGACTGTGATGACAGAGCCCCAGGTGATGTGGGGATAACAGTGGCTTGGCAAGCTGGAGGGCTGTGTGGCATAGTGGCACGTGGAGGTGGAGTCATGCAGACCTTTGACACTATGTGGGTGGGTGAAGTTGGCGGGGTGCCCTTCCACTTTCTGGGAATATGAAATGGCTTACCTGTCTTGGGGTTTATGGGAAGTGGTGATGACACAACAGGCACACACCCCAACTGTCCCACATCAGGTGCAGACACTGGCACTACCTCTGGAGATGTGCTGGAAGCCGCAGAACACTTGGTCTGGCTACGTCTCTGGACCACCTTCACCTTCTTGCCAGGGGTACCCCCTACAGTGCCCTCCTTTGCCTTCTTGCTAGGGGTGGTCTCTACACTGCCCTTCTTTGCCTTCTTGCCAGGGGTGGTCTCTACAGTGCCCTCCTTTGCCTTCTTGCCAAGGGTGGTCTCTACGCTGCCCTCCTTTGCCTTATTGCCAGGGGTAGTCTCTACACTGCCCTCCTTTGCCTTCTTGCCAGGTGTACCCCCTACAGTGCCCTCCCTTGCCTTCTTGCCAGCTGTGGTCTCTACACTGCCCTCCTCCACCTGCATCAATGGACGTGGAATTGGGGTAGATGTTTTTGGTGGATCTGTCCCTGTGCTCTTCCTATGTGTACCCCTGACATGCAACACCTCCTCAGTGGGCACAGACACTGCATGGGTAGGTATGTGTGATGTACTACGGACAGGAGTGTTTTTTGCTGGTGATGCCTCTGCAGCATGTGAGGCTGATGTCTGCCTCATTGCTCTTCTGGCCTTGCCCTTCCCTGACTGGCTCTTGTCTGTGCATTCTGGGGTGGCCATGCTCTTCAGTGGGGATGGTGTCTGTGGGCGTAAGTGTTTGGCGTGTGTCTGTTGTGTGCTCCTGGTGCTGTATCTTTTAGTTGACGCAGGCGAAGCGTGCACACTGTCATCTGATGTGGCCACTGACTGGGGGTGGACAAAGGCACCTGAGCTGCAATGGGAGCATGTGCCTGTTGAAGGGCTGACGACACTGTGGATGACAACGCCTGGACTGTACGGTGTAGGCCACACATGTCTGAGTGTATGCACTCCATGTATGCAACCACCTGGCCTAATTTCTTGTCATGGTCACTGAAGGCATTGAGCAGGGAGGGTTGGCCCACACAAAGCTTGCGCAGGAGCTCAACACACTCTGCACTGAGGGCAGCAGGGGGACAGGTGCAGGGGCAGCGGTGCCAGGTGTGGATGTGACTCGTCCCCTCTTAGTGACACGGATACGGGCAGCACCAGAGGAAGTGGATGGGAGGCTGGGCACTGGCCGCTGGGTTGTAGATGATGATGCAAACTCCCCATTCCCTGTGCCTACCAACATCGACGCATCTCCGCTGGCATCTGATGATATGGTATTCTGTGTCTCCGGCACAGATTCCTCCTGCATACTTCTGTCCCCCTCAGATGCACTGGTGGGCTCTATGTCACTGGCCTCCAGTGCAGCTGTAGTTCTACTCTCGCCACCACTGGTTTCTGGCTCATGCTCCTCCGTGGTCTCTTGCGAATCTGAATGAGAGAGAGATACAGGGTTGTGTAAGTGTCATCATCTAGTCACATGAATTACAAGCAATGCAGTTTAGGAGATCCCCAAATCTACATGGTAACCGACACACCCTGCAATCACTGTGCAGCAACACACTACATAGACCACAACAGTGACTGTAACGCATAAATAATGCCATGAATTAGCCATGTTGATGCAACACAGCACTACTCACAGCCCATAGAGGGAGTGACCCCCCCCAACTCTCCCTGCCCTAGGGACATGATGTGGATACAACACTTATTACCAATGTCAGACCTTCAGGGAACAGGAGGGGACCACACAGACATCTATTAGGTCATTACAGTCCACAATGCCAAGTAGGCCATGGCAAGCACCATGTGGTAACCTGGGGCACATTGTTGTCTGATGTGTAGGCCTCAACGATCATGGTGCATGCAAAGAAGGCATACATGAAGTCACACTCAGAAAGTTGACACTGCAGTTCACCCCATTATGGATTCCCCACACTATCCCAATGAAGAATGACCATGTGGAGCCTAACCCATCTGGCAATGCGAAAGTACATCAGGGATTGCCAGCTCAGTAAGGCCAGGGTGGGCCAATGCCTGATAGAACGACACATCACAGCAGCCACTCACATTACACACCACATCACAGCACTGCACGCACATCACATGGGTCTCCAGTGCCACAGGCCCTGTACACATGCATCTACTCCCAGCAAATGTCACCCTCCCCAGATACTCACCACCCCTGCCTTGCTGCCGATGCTTCCTCAGACCTGCATCCAGGTCTGGATGAGTCACTGCCAAGATGCGGCCCATCAGTGGAGTTGTTGAAGCTCAGTATTTAACTGTAAAAATAAAAGATCAATAACAATCACTGAAATAAACAATTCGCTCTCAGCACATTTGTTTGCAAGGTTTATTGGGAACCCAATCAGAATGCAAAATATACGTGCACACGGAGACCTCAGCAAAGCTTTATGAATGCCCAATTGGTATGACAGTGCAGAGACATTTTATATTTACAAACCCCCACAGGTTGGGCATCATAGCATACGTAATCTGGATCAGACTATGTCCTGCTGTACCAATCAATGAAGGGCAACTGTGGTGTGATACCCTTTTAAGGCTCAAAATATGCCTATACCCTGGTGTTGCTGCCCACGTGCTATCTACAAGAGCAGAGTTGGGCTTTCCCCTAAAGGTGAAATCTGTGCCTCTGGTATACGTAGACTTGGCGCGGACGTGACCGGCCAGGTCATGGCGACATGATTTACTGAAATGTGAGGTTTTGCAATAGCTAGCTGGAAGCTGGCGTGTTTGTTCTCGGAAAGCCTTACGTTGATTGCACGTTGCAGCTGACTGACACACAAAATGGAGCGTGCGACCATTTTGTGGATTTCTGCTGGTGTTGTTTCTTCAGTAGTTCAAAGAAGATTATAGGCCTGAAAACATATGTATTTGGTATCATAGAAGTGTCCACTTCGTCATCCCCAAATCTGATACTAAATCATATGTTAATCAGAAGTCATCCATCCTCATCATCTCTTGTCCCTCATCCTCATCCTTATGGGTGTGGTGTGTTGAATTACCTTTCCTGGATAGGCAGCGGGCACAGGAGCTGGAAACTACTGTACAACAAACTGGGCATATCTTGATCTGGAGGCATAGTGTAAAAAAGGCTGCTACCATTATTATAGTTGCCTTTAGTATCCAAGAACCCCAGTCTGTGAACCAGTTCATCACATCTTCCCATAGGCCACCTGTGTGTATACCGTGGGCCTCATCTCTAATGTCTTTGATCTTTTTTATAGCTTTGTTTATATTCCCACTGTTATCCGGAATAAATACACAGCGTTGGATCTGGGCCAGGGAAGATGCCGGGGAAGATGCCTCGTGAAGGACGGAACAGACTCCTCCTTCCTTGGCCAGAATGATATCGAGAGCGATCCTGTTCTGGATCACGACTGCCCTCATGGAGGTGAGCTCTTCTGTTATATTTCCTAAGGCATCAGTGGTAGAGTCCGCTAGATCCTCAATCATCCTGGATAACTGGTGTATCCTTTCGGAGGTATAGATACTGCCTAGTACTAGGATCATTGCCCCAACACCTGTTAACATGTGGTCTACCCATGCGGCTGTTCTCTTGGCCCTAAATAGTGTCAACTCATTTTTTCTGCTGGCACTAATTTAGTGAAGTGGTCATCTGTGGGATGATGGATGCTAGGTAGCAACTTCCATACCATCCTGGGGGCAGGTAGAAGTATGCCCATGGACCACAGACAAAGAAAAGGCCCTTGTAACCTACCAGACCTGGTGACGGCTCGTCACGACTCCTAACTCGAGTTAGTCTGGTAGTGTGGTTACAGCTACTCGTCCCCATGTAAATCTGGGGAGCTGCCTTTGTAGGTAGTATGCCTTTTATCCTGTTTATCCTGTCTCCACAGTCAACCAATCCCTGCTCCCCTTTAGCCACTTCTTCGAAAGTGCAACCGAATGTAATGCATTCTTTCCAGTTGTCCTTGGACAGCAGTTCTGAAAAAGGGCATGTTCTTGCAGCTCCTTTTGGCAAAACCGGTATTCTTTTTGGTGATACCATTTCATCCTTGAGGATGCAGGAGGGGGCTGAAACTTCTCCTACCCTGAACCTTGGTGCTTTCATATGGCCTGTCTCTATATCATCCCAGCCTGCTCGTCCTTTCCATTCCTCATTCCTAGAAGCCCTGTCAAATCCTTTTAGCATCTCTAAGTCTCCCTTAGTTGGCTGCATATTCATACAAGGGATCCTCTTAGGTCTGAGAGGAGGGTCTGTTGTTTTTCTGCTATAACTATAGCCACTCCTACCGCTGGGATCAGCAGCCAGTATTTCAGATGAGGTCATACCTATCGATACTGCCACAGACATGCTGTGTTGACTTTGTAACATGTCACGCAACAGGACACAGCCTACATATTTGGATACTGGCAGCACGTGGTACTTCAAACTATGTGTGGCATCTGTGGGCAGGTGTGTGCAAACATAGCAGTCTGATATATTCAAAATTGTCACATACAGTTTCAGCATTTCAATATACTGGTTTCCTTCATATGTATCCCACAATCCTTCTTGGTCCTCTTTATTCACATCCACCCCCATATCAGTAATGTTTGTTGTTATATTCTGTTCATAGTCTTTTGGGGATTTTGTTAGCTCAGCTCCATCACTACCATCCCCCACTCTTCCATTAAGATGTGGTATTTCAAGCTCAGCAGAATACATTATTATTATTATTGTTGTTACTAATATTGCGGGTACTGGTAACAATATGGCAATAATCACAGCTCTCCAGTTACATGTGTGTCTTTCAGTGACTGCATGACTCTGAACAAACCTGACCCTTCCCTATGCTTATGCAATCTTCTTTGTAAATAGGCCCTAAGTTTATTCTTGGTCCACTCGGGCCAGTGAATAGGCCCTAATTTTGTTCTTCTTCCTCTTGGCGCTATGCTAACTGTCCCTTAGAGTCAAGAATTTAACCACTGTTCTTCTATTGTATTTAATGTCTCGAATAGGTACAACGGAGAATGTTCAAGGTTTTGAATAATATTAGAACCAGTACTTTCTATCGCAAAAATGGCACCATTGAGAATGTCAAAATGTAGATCTGTTAATTCTTTCTCAGGGACTTGCTATGGGCCCGTTGGAAAGGCAATCTCATTAAAAATTAATCTTATTAGCTCACTGAGCAATAGTGGCCTTGGGACAAATAATGTTAAAGTTGCACTTATGTCTCTCCCTGGGCACAAAATGGTTAATTGTATCCTGGACCGTTGTCCGCAGGCTTGTATTGACACAGAGCGAAGTCTATCAGTCCGGAACCTTTGCATTTAGGCAGCAGTCCATTAATTATTAATCCACCTCTTCAGCTTTCTGTTTGCTGGAGGAGCGAAGGTTATATCCTCGGAGAGGCCCTGCTGCTGGTATCTGCGTCGGTGGGGTCCGTTCTTCGTTCTCGGGAGTCACTTTTTTCGTGTGGGACGCGTGGATCCACGAAGTTAGACCATCACATTTCACTGCTGTAGCCGTTGTAAGAATGACCTGCATTGGCCCCCTCCATCTGGGCTGCAAACAATTCTTCCATGTGTGGGCCTTCACCCAAATCCAGTCCCCGGGTAGCAGATCATGGGCTGGTGGCATTGCGGTCTCTGGAAGGGACTTCAGCACCTGACAATGGAGGTAACGTAAAATGTCTGTTAACTTCTTACAGTAACACAATAATAAGTCATCCGTTACTGACAGGGGGGCTGTTGACATATGTCCTGGTATGTGCATTGGCCTTCCAAATACAATGTCGTGTGGGCTCAGCTTTGTTACTCTGTCTGGTGTACATCTCATTGCTAGAAGCGCTAAAGGTAGCGCATCTACCCATGAGAGGTCTGTTGATGCACAAATTTTAGCTATCTTATTTTTCAAAACTGCATTGTTTCCTCTCTACAGCGCCTGCTGCTGGTGGATGGTAAGCACAATGCAATTTTTGTGTTATGGACAGCCCCTTGCATAGTCCCTTTATGACATTGGAAACGAATGCAGGCCCATTGTCGGACGCCAGGAGGGAGGGTACCCCAAACCTTGGCAATAGTTCCTTCAGTAGGCACTTGGCCACGCTCTGTGCATCACAATGTTTGGTGGGGTAGGCCTCTGTCCATTTACTAAACATACAGACAACGACCAAAATATAGCGGTATGTCTGAGTGGGGGGCATGTCTATAAAATCAAGCTGAAGGCTTTCAAATGGCCCGTGAGGAGGTGGGAAGTGCCCAGACGCAGTTGGGGTACCTTTTCCGGTGTTATATTGGGCACAGACAGAACACTGCTTGCATAGCCTTTCTGCTGTCTGGCGGAATTTTGAGTTATACCAACACTGGGTAAACAATCTGATCATACCATCACGTTCCACATGTGAGGGCCCATGGAACAGTCTGCTCATTGAAGGGAGCATGGTGGATGGCAAGCATATCCTGCCATTAGGCTCTACCCAAAGCCCCTCTTTTGTTTGTGTGCAACCCTGTTGCGCCCACTCCTCCTTTTCCTGGTCGGCTGCATTCATCTGAATATGTTTTGGGTCAAAATGTAATGAACCACTATCCTCTCTAGTTTCTGTTCCGCTGCCTACTAATTGTACCATTGTTGACTGGTAGTCCCCGGTATAGGCGCAAGCGGGAGCAATTCGATGCAGGTGAGGCTCCTAAACCGTTGGGAGGAGGAGCCCATTTAAACTATGCAAAATGGAGAAGCATGCATTTGGACGTTCGCATCTGAAGAAGGCAAACGCCGAAACTAGTTATGCTCTGTATCCAATAAAGATGATTCAGAAAAGGGGGTGGTGATGAACAGAGTGTCTGAATTAAGCAGACCACTCTTACCCAGTCCAAAGATCAGGGCTTGATCCATCACCGTTTTTTAGCTCACTGCACCATCCCAGCTCAGAACTTGGCTATATGCAAATTAGTCTGACCCTGGCCCAGTGCATCATGGGAACAGGGCAGACCAAACTACCAAGCCAATTCTTATACTGGGAAGGAAACAAGCTACCGGGGACCGGTTTCTGGCATTTCAGCCGTCTTCGGCCCGGCTTGCTTGAATCCTGATGGTGCAATGAGCTAGGGACTCACATCTGAGTATACCCTTCCACGCTTATGGTGGACAAAAATGATTCAGAAAAGGGGGTGGTGATGAACAGAGTGTCTGAATTAAGCAGACCACTCTTACCCAGTCCAAAAGATCAGGGCTTGATCCATCACCGTTTTGTAGCTCACTGCACCATCCCAGCTCAGAACTTGGCCATATGCAAATTAGTCTGACCCTGGCCCAGTGCATCATGGGAACAGGGCAGACCAAACTACCAAGCCAATTCTTATACTGGGAAGGAAACAAGCTACCGGGGACCGGTTTCTGGCATTTCAGCCGTCTTCGGCCCGGCTTACTTGAATCCTGATGGTGCAATGAGCTAGGGACTCACATCTGAGTATACCCTTCCACGCTTATGGTGGACAAAAATGATTCAGAAAAGGGGGTGGTGATGAACAGAGTGTCTGAATTAAGCAGACCACTCTTACCCAGTCCAAAGATCAGGGCTTGATCCATCACCGTTTTTTAGCTCACTGCACCATCCCAGCTCAGAACTTGGCTATATGCAAATTAGTCTGACCCTGGCCCAGTGCATCATGGGAACAGGGCAGACCAAACTACCAAGCCAATTCTTATACTGGGCAGGAAACGAGCTACCGGGGACCGGTTTCTGGCATTTCAGCCGTCTTCGGCCCGGCTATTCATCACCACCCCCTTTTCTGAATCATTTTTGGCCACTATAGGTGTGGCAGGTTATACTCAGACATGAGTCCCTTTCTCACTGCACCATTAGGATTCAAGCAAGCCGGGCCAAAGACGGCTGAAATGCCAGAAACCGGTCCCCGGTAGCTTGTCTCCTTTCTGGTGAAGAATTGGCTTGGTAGTTTAGTCTGCCCTGTTCCCATGATGCACTGGGCCAGGGTCAGACTGATTTGCATATAGCCAGGTTCTGAGCTGGGATGGTGCAGTGAGATAAATAACGGTGATGGATCAAGCCCTGATCTTTGGACGGGGTATGAGTGGTCTGCTTAATTAAGACACTCTATTCATCACCACCCCCTTTTCTGAATCATTTTTGGCCACTATAGGTGTGGCAGGGTATACTCAGACATGAGTCCCTTTCTCACTGCACCATCAGGATTCAAGCTAGCCGGGCCGAAGACGGCTGAAATGCCAGAAACCGGTCCCCGGTAGCTTGTCTCCTTTCTGGTGAAGAATTGGCTTGGTAGTTTAGTCTGCCCTGTTCCCATGATGCACTGGGCCAGGGTCAGACTGATTTGCATATAGCCAGGTTCTGAGCTGGGATGGTGCAGTGAGATAAATAACGGTGATGGATCAAGCCCTGATCTTTGGACGGGGTAAGAGTGGTCTGCTTAATTCAGACACTCTATTCATCACCACCCCCTTTTCTGAATCATTTTGGCCACTATAGGTGTGGCAGGGTATACTCAGACATGAGTCCCTTTCTCACTGCACCATCAGGATTCAAGCAAGCCGGGCCGAAGACGGCTGAAATGCCAGAAACCGGTCCCCGGTAGCTTGTCTCCTTTCTGGTGAAGAATTGGCTTGGTAGTTTAGTCTGCCCTGTTCCCATGATGCACTGGGCCAGGGTCAGACTGATTTGCATATAGCCAGGTTCTGAGCTGGGATGGTGCAGTGCGATAAATAACGGTGATGGATCAAGCCCTGATCTTTGGACGGGGTAAGAGTGGTCTGCTTAATTCAGACACTCTATTCATCACCACCCCCTTTTCTGAATCATTTTTGGCCACTATAGGTGTGGCAGGGTATACTCAGACATGAGTCCCTTTCTCACTGCACCATCAGGATTCAAGCAAGCCGGGCCGAAGACGGCTGAAATGCCAGAAACCGGTCCCCGGTAGCTTGTCTCCTTTCTGGTGAAGAATTGGCTTGGTAGTTTAGTCTGCCCTGTTCCCATGATGCACTGGGCCAGGGTCAGACTGATTTGCATATAGCCAGGTTCTGAGCTGGGATGGTGCAGTGAGATAAATAACGGTGATGTATCAAGCCCTGATCTTTGGACGGGGTAAGAGTGGTCTGCTTAATTCAGACACTCTATTCATCACCACCCCCTTTTCTGAATCTGTATCCAATAAAAGCAGCCTCTTAATGCCCCGCTGTGTCCTTTGATATATATATATATACATGATTCCAGTTGCATGTCTGTAACGCCATAGTATACCTGCCAGTTCTATGCCAGAGCCAGCCGTGATGACAGGAACCACCAATACAGTTACAGGTAGCCACGCACCAAAAGGAAGGAAAAGCGGAACGCCAAAAATACACCACAAGTGTTTTATTCAGAAAACAAGAAATATATATATATATATATATTCAATGAAAAAACCATTGGTTTTAGGCCATATATAGTTAGGGATTTGCATTTACAAAACCTTATTTTACTCGCATAAAACCATTGAAATTCCATATATAGTTAGATGCGCTAACTATATATCGCGCACCCGCAATCCACTGCTGATGATGTCACATATTACATCATTCATGACATGGTCAGTGACATCACTGATGACATCACTGATCACAACATCCAGTGACTGTATGTTTCTGTAAAGTTAAAATATGTCTTACATATTGAAGAATGAGTGGATGTATAAATGTCTGGATGAAGGATTTAGTGGGTGCATGACAGATTGTATGAGGGAGTGATTAAATGTGTCTCACTGAGTGCATGGGTTAGTGATTAAACTGTATTAATTTGTGCATCATTATATCTGTTGTTCTGTAAACTGCTGCATGTGTTGATCAGTAGCTATATGAATAACTATATGGGTTATTGATTGGTTGCTCAAGTATTTGTATGGGAGACTGAGTATGTGTGTGAGTGGCTGGGAGGTGTGTGACTCTGTGCATAGATGTGTGAGCAGTTGATTCACTAGATGTATGGTTTCAAAAGTGCATGTGGAAACAGCTGTATGGGCGGTTGACTGTGTGCATGAGTGTATTGGTGAGTGAATGGATATCTCAGTGCTACATGTCAAAGTAAGTACATATGTAAAACACAGTACATGTGAGAGTTAACATATATAAATAACTGTGCATTAGAGCCAGTGAATGTGTGAGTGGCTGTATGGATCATTGTGAACTTTTATTAGGGATTATATAAGAGAGTAAATATGTGTTAGAATATGTTTCAATAAGTAAGGTGTGTATAACTGTATAGTTGAGGAATTGGAGGTGTGTTTGATTCTTTGCATGACTGTCTAGGTGTATGAGTAACTCCATGGATGAGTGACAATCTGTGAGTGTCTGTTTTCACTGAGTGTATCTAAGGATATATCAGAGTCTGTAGAGGTTCATCGTATTAACACATTAATGATTTCATCTGTGATGTCATTTGAGTTGTCATCTGTGATGTCATCAGTGATGTCATTTGAGATGTCATCAGTGATGTCATTTGAGTGGTCATCAGTGATGTCATCAGTGATGTCACTGACCATGTCATGAATGATGTAATATGTGACATCATCAGCAGTGGATTGCGGGTGCGCGATATATAGTTAGCGCATCTAACTATATATGGAATTTCAATGGTTTTATGCGAGTAAAATAAGGTTTTGTAAATGCAAATCCCTAACTATATATGGCCTAAAACCAATGGTTTTTTCATTGAATTTCAATGGTTTTTTAAAAGCTAATATCGGTAGCTGTAAAATGTATTCTTCTTTAAATCAAGAAATATATTTTTCATGTATTTTAGACAATTTTTTTTAAACATTTTTTTTTGTTTCGCTCCCAGTCCGCGAACCGGTCTGCTTCCCGTTAGCTCAATTTAAAGCCGCGGCTTAGTACGCGAACCGGTAAACGTTCCTTTAGCGTAACTGTTACGTTCGCATGACGTTTTGCGTTATCGCGTAATACGTCATTGGACACGCCAAGTTAGCGGACCCGGAAGTGGACCGGAAAGCGGAGCAAAGCGCGAAACGTAAATACAACAGGTCCTGTGACTCGATAATAACACTTTTCATTGGTTCATTTCACTTTTGGTTTCCTAATGATGTAATACTTGGTCATGTGATGTAAAATTAACACTTTTCATTGGTTTAGAATTTTTCCTTCTCCCAAATGATGAAAACCCCTCCTTCTTTCCTCACTCTGACTTTCATCTTGGTGAGAGAAAGACCCCTTTTGATTCTTCAGCAATGGCTTCAATGGTTGCTTCAGCCAGTGTGCCCCCACCACCTCCTCCACCTCCTCATGGGAAGAAAAGACCACATACTTCACTAATTATAGAAGAGGAAGAAAATCAAGAAGAGGAGGAAGAAGAAGAAATTCCTGAGTTTTTGCCAGAAGAGCCCAGGAGATATAACAGGAAAGAAAATTACATCTGGCAATTTTTTAAATTTCCAGCTGACCAAAAAAAAGTCAATGCCAGATACGTCTTTTGCCGCATTTGCGGCGATCGTCTTTCCAGGGGTACTGACAAAAAGTACAGCTATGGGAATTATACAATGCACAGGCACATGAGTCGGTGGCACCCTAACAATTACAGCAATGCCCAGCTTCGCGACCAACAACAAAATCCCCCAGAAATGTCGAGAAGATCCGTTGTTCAGGAGGTATCGGGACCGGAGGCGAGGGAGTTGATCCCGAACATCCAAATCAACATGGGGGAAGTGAAGCAAGTCTGTGTGTGGTGCAACCAGACACTTTGCTACCGCGAAAGTAGCATTACCCTTATAATGAGAGCCATCAACAATCATGTGTGCCCAAAACGACCCAAGAAATAAATTCTTCTTTTTTTCGTTGCTCCTGTTGAGCCCTTTTCACTGAATCATTTTTGTTTCCCCCCTACCCCCCAAAAAATAAAAAAAAATACAAAATGTTCAGAAAAAAACAAAAAAATATAAAAAATGTTCAAAAAAAAAAATAAATAAATAAAACAACAAAAACAAAAAAAAAGTTCTTTTCAGAACTACCTCCCCATTATTAAAAAAAATTGGTAGAATTCTTTGAACTCTGCCAAGCTCTATTTCTATTAGTTCGCTCCCAGTTCGCACTCCGGTACGCGAACTTTAAGCGAACCAAAAAAAATTTTTTTAAAAAAAGAACAGTAAGTATAAGGAAAGGAAACAGACAGTTATATTACAAAAAAGACAGCTATAGGGAGTAAAGAAAAGATACTGTTACCCGCAATTCACTTCTGATCATGTCATATATTACATAATTTTTGACATGGTCAGTGACATCATCAGCAGTGGATTGCGAGTAACAGTTTTTTTTGTTTACTTCCTATAGCTGTCTTTCTTGTAACATAAATGTCTTTTCCTATCCTTATACTTACTGTTCTTGTTTTAAAAATTTTTGGAGATCATTCAGAAACAGTAACATTAATAGAGACAGAATAAGTGAATAATAATGACGAAGTATGAGAAGAGAGGGAGTGAGAAAAATACTGGAAGGAGTAGAAAAATTAAGTAATAGAGAAAGGAATGAGAGAAGTAGCAAACACAGGAAAGTAAAGATTAAAGAAATGAAGCAGTAGAACTAATAGATGTTAAATGTGATAGATTAAATGATTGATTGAGGGTGACAATAAGGTGTGTCCTCTCAAAAAGTTTGTTTAAGGTGAACCGTACTCTGGGTTGCATATCAAATTTATGCTTGTTGAAGAATACAGAGGACATAATAGATGTGAAGACCTACCATTGTAGTAAAACATGCCCACTTATTACATCATTCATAACATAGTCAGTGACATCATCAGCAGTGGAATGCGGGTTATAAAAGTAGAAAACATTTACCTTATAATTCTTGATAACTTTTAAAGAAAATTTTTCATATATTCAATCTGTAAATGAGAGAACAAACATTTCCAAAAATATTAAAACATGTATTTAAAAATTAGAAAAAAGAAGGGAAAAGGTTCAAGAAGAAACAGGTTTTAAACAACTTTGACACTTACAGAAACCTCTACTTCTCTATGACCCGTACACAATCCTAAAGATATTTATTTTAAACAAACAGTATCTTCATGCTGATGAAATGAGGCCTATTTAGAAACATGATGCTTCTTTTGCATTGCTTATGTCTCACAATAGTGATGCAATAACAGCGCAAAAGAGATGTAAAACCATCATAAAATTGTGTCTAACATTTTAAATGATTGTTTCAGGATGCAAATAAGATGTGTGCTTTCAAGAGCTTTCTTAGAGGTGAGGCCTATTTCTTTTTTTTCAAAAAAAACAGTATCCAGAAGTACAGCACTGTAAGCATTAGAATTGACACTTACAGAAGACTCACTTTTTCCATATCTACCTCACATTTCTAAATGTATATCATAAGTACAAAAAGCAGAACATTAATTATACATGTTAAAAGGTTTATTTTTGCTGTTCTCAGAATGTATCAAATTTCACTTATATCAGTGATTTGAAGGTATCCATCATGTAACAGCGGGGAAAAAAAACCACAATCAAAATGATTGTGTTTAAAAAACCCATACAACATAAGAATTCTGAATTCAAAACTCCTTAAAATTAACTTACTTTCAATAACGTCAAAGGATCTCCTATGAACAGCATCCACTCTGTTGTGCTATAAATATTTTCAGCCCGGCACTTTCTGAAAGAAAACCTCCATCATTTCGAAAAACATGTTACATACAAAAAAAGACTTCTCACATTCTATCACATGTTTCCACTAGGCCAAATCATGTTGCAGCGATTCGCAAATCTTGTAATTCTTCAAATCAAATCCCGTCATTTTCTATTTTCGCATCTTTCAAAAAGAAAACATTTGAGAATATTTTCACAATCCTGGACTACTAATATCTTACTCTTCTTTGTCACTCATATTCTCCTTTTCCTATGACACTGATACTGCTTACTATGAAGCAGACTTACTTGCATCAGGTTTATATAGTTGGATTTTAAAATTGACATTATATTTAAAAGTTTTGGACGAATAATATAGACAGCATTGCAGACTTACATTCCCTCTACTTGATGAACAATTTCCAATTCCTCACAGGAAATCCCCAAAAACTTTCTTTAAAATTTTGGTTTTAAAAACACCAGGTAAGAATTTTTAAGGTCAAACGGCAATTTTTTTTTTAAAGTTACAACAGAATCATTGCAGAATGACCAGCCGTTTCGAGACTTTAAGTAAGCTGTATAATGTCCTGATGTTGTTGAAGGACCATCGTGAAAGATAATTGCTACAGTTACAAAAGTCCTCCCTGATATTGACAGCTGAGAAGCCACAACATTTTTTATTAAAGTTGACAATTTTGATCCATCAGGCTTACATCGTTGGATCATTAAAATGACATACTGGCCATATCTACGTATAAATAATGTTGACATCATATCACATTTACATTGGCTACACTCCATGTTGTGATCCGCTGCATTTACTAGCTTATTAAAGGACACTGATTTACTGTCTGGCAAAGTTAAATATATAAATCTTTCTGAGTCTACACTAGTAGTACTTGATACCATACAGTTCTCGCAGTCATGCTGCCATTGATAAGAAAGCCCAAACAGGTGATCTACATCTACACCCTCATCTTGCAATATATCAAGCATATACATTAAAAACTCCTGACAATCTTGCTGATTATTTTCAGAGAAGTCTGTTTGACCTGAACATTCATCTAACAGATAACGAACTTCAGACACACTTTCTACTTTTGTTCGATCAGTGCTACATTTCTCGAAAACAGAATTCAACAAACAGCATAAAATTTGTTCTGAATTCAACAGAATCTGTTCTTTTAAACTCTCTAGTGAAAAGAGAACATTAACCACTACATTTGCATAGCAGTTGACACCAGAACTGTTTTCAAATTGAAAACCAACAACATCTTCAACAGAATCCACTTTCTTTCTGCTAACAATTTTCGGTTCATTGACTTTTAGTCTTTTTGCAACAACCTCCCTACTATTACTGATATTTCTACGTTTCCGGCCTACCACACGTTTCTCAAACAAAGGATATTGAGGCAAATGTGGCGCATACTCTCTTCTTAACCTATTGTATTCCTTAACACAATCTAGATCCGCACAAATGTTTGTGACATCACAGTCAATCAAGTACAATCCCGATAAAGTTCTAACTCGTGACAATGCCACATATGCCATACCCTCCTTGAACACAGAACTGCCAATATTCACCAATGCACTGTCTACACTTAAACCTTGCGATTTATGGATTGTCACCGCATATGCCAAGCAAACAGGAAACTGTTTACGGCGAACATATAAGTCTTTAACAAGCAAAAACCTAGCAGAACAACGACCAATTTGCTGCACTTCCTCAATGCCATCAAATTTAATTTTTAAAAATTCAATTCCATCTCTACTTCTGTATTTCTCAAAATCAACAACATTACCCATTGATCCATTTACCAGACCTCTTTCTACATGTAAATTCCTTCTCAAAATGATTCGGCAATTTAAACGCACATTCAAAGTCTTTTCAAAACCCGCTGTTTTAGATATAGTCTTCTCTAATGAATCCAATTTTGATTTCAAATTCTCAGACAAAATAATTGTTGATCCCATATGCTCTATTCTGTCAATAGCTTCAAGTTTCACAATCTCTTGCTTTTCTAAATTCAACATTTTGTTGTTGAAGATGGCACATTCTGCAAGAGTTGGCATCAAACATATCCCGGATTTCTTCTCAGTAATTTTCTTAAAAATATTCTCAGGCACAATCTCTTGTTTGGGATATAAATTGGACAGTAATCGTGCATTTAAAGCTTCTTTCCCATGCTCGGTCACATTTCCAATTCTAATATCTTGTAGAATATTCTTGTAATCTTCATCCTTTGCTTGACGCATATTTTCATGCAGTTCAGCATAATTGAAGTTTAACCATATATTGACGTTGCCAATGCTCCCTAGGCACTTCCTGGTATCTTCATGCGTGAGTATTTTGAACACAGGTTGACCTTTTACTGGTGTCAGCTGCAGAAGATCTCCGAAAACAATGATGTGTTTGCCACCAAATAACACATCATATTCAGTTTTAAGTACTTCTTGCATTCTCAAATGCACAAAGGCAAGCATGACATTGGAAACCATGCTTACTTCGTCAATGATAAGTAGTTTCATTTTCCTCAAGACTCTTGAAACTTCACAGCAAGCATCCCCAGATAACTTGTTGTATTGTAATTTGTTGTCATGCTCCACCGGCAGCATCAGTAGACGATGCAAAGTAATACCTTTAATGTTATGTGCTGCCAGTCCAGTAGGAGCGGTGACAACACAAGACAGCGATGACTCAGTCCTTTCCTGCAAATAACAAGAGATTGCTTTAATGAGGAAACTTTTTCCAGTTCCCGCTTCTCCACTCACGTACAGTCGGACAGGCTTCAACGATGTACATGAGCACTCGTTCTTCTCATGACTTAATCCGTGCTCAATTTCCTTGGTAACTTCATCATATATTTTCCTCTGCTCAACGTTGAGTTGTTTTTCCAAGTCTTCTAAGTTAACTGAATCCTCCTGAGCATGTGCCATGGCTCTTTCTACTTCATTCATAGCAGTGGCAGCTTCATTTTCAATAATAGGTCCTCCAAGTGGATCTTGACTCAATGAAACAGAACTCTGACTGTCCTGAGAACTGTCTCTGGCAATCTCGGCTGCAATCGTTGCTTCCTGCTCAATTTCCAAAGTTAGCATTTCTTGATATTTAGAAAAAGCAGGACATTCTATGGACTCCTTGGCTGCATTGAAAGAGTCTTCGTAACAGAGGAAATCTCCAAGCAGTTCCTCTTCTGCACGCCAAGGCTTGAAAAGTTGCAAAAGTGCTAAATAAAAAAACTCCTTTTTTTCTGGAGATTCACCACTCAATTTTCGATGGTTTACTAATTGGCATTTTCTTTGCTTGACCAGGCATCCCTCACTTCCAATTACAGCATACACTCCTTTCTCAATATCTTCTTTGATGTTCCTCTTGAATATATAATTTTGTAGAACCTCATATAGACAAACATTCTCAAGGTGACTACTTCGATTTGGATAATATGTATCCAACATGTTGGTCTTCAAAATGTCGGTACTGTTTGGTTCCTTTTCTGCCAAATACTCAATTTCCCGGACAGGTTTTAGAACTCGATTTCGCGTTGCAGCAAGACCAAGACTCGCCCAAACGAGACTCCTGGGTTTGGCATAGAGACTTGCTGAAGACAATCGATCAGAACATTCGTAAGCTCCGATTTCTCGATGCGACATCATCTTCAGACTGAAACTGTACAACTTCTTGCTGAGGCTCTTTTCATGGGAAATGTCCTCCCACATATCCTTCAGTTCGGTCTTTTCTTTTTTGGTGATGTAAGATGTCACATACCGAGCCACAGCCATACAGTTGTCAGCCACAAACTGTATATCCATGTTAGCATTCCACATGGACAAAATCACTGGGTTGTAGTCATTGATGTACTTGGACTCTTCGTTCCTTTTCAAATTGTATGTATTCTTGGGTGATTTCCTCGTCACATTATGTCGCAGCGAAGACATCAAACTGTTCACTCTTCCTTTAGAAATCACCGGTCGTGGAAAGTTGAAACGACATTTGGTGTAGAACTTGTCCTTGTTTCTGAATTTACGACGACAGTACTTTCCACAACGATGGCTTTGGAAACGTAGAACTTGTTCTCTTAGGCTTTTCTTCTCCGTTGCGTTTGGAACAGCACACGTAGAATACTGTTCTATGAAATTCATCACTAAGTCATCCGGATCTGTTCCAAATTTAGGTGCATCCTTGATCCACAACAACATATGTATATGAGGAGCACCTCTTGCTTGGTACTCCTTTCTCCAGAAGAAATCCAACACCTCTCCAAGAGGTGGATTCTTCTTATTTGTGATGAAAGACATCATAGCTTCAAATCTATGATTGAAGTACCTGCATACATTCACTGGAACCAAAGAACACAGTTCTCCAGGTGTCTTGAATTCAATGTTTTCAATATTTCCATTTGCCTCTCGTAGAAATTCAAGTAAGTCTTCCCAGCCATACTCGGCACAGCTCAGAGTGAGGAACCATGTTGGAGTTCCTAAGTTCCTCAGCATACATTTTAAATCACCATGACGACGGTACCAGTACTCATTAGTACCACGCTGACACGCCATGAGATTAATTAGGTGAGAATCCAAAATACTGTCTTGGACATTGACTTTATGCATAAAGTCACTTGCCGAGATGTTTCGCATCTGTATACCACTTTTTAAAATGTGGTTCACTGCATATGACAGTCCTGACAGATCGCTTTCAAACAAGAGATGAAACAAATAGGGAATGCATTGACGAAACCTAGGATCTTCTGCATACAATCGTAAAGTCCGGTATTCAGACGCAGGAATTTGATGAGGTCGCTCATCATATCTTCCTCCTTGACCTGTGGGAAATAGCTGTGGGAAACACCGAGCTTCCAAACTTTCCTCCCAAACACTAATGGGACCCCCTTTGGCTTGTTTCATGTGAAACAACTCAATTGCATTCCCCATGACTTCCTTGGAATGCAAAGGATGAACACTATAATGTTCATATATTTCTTCACTATTAGACACCTCTACTTTCTCAATTTGGCCAGCACACAAAACGCTATCCTCTTCATCACTTACTTCCTCTTCTGCAACATATACATTCTTATAGTACTTATTATTTTTCTTCAAATACAAAGTTGCATTTTTCACTTTCCTAACATCCACTAAATCTTGCCATATTTTCTTATTCTTTGTCGGAACCCCATTAACCAAGATAACCAGAGGTTCCTCTTCCACTTTCTCAACTCCAATTGTGTTAATGTTTTTGTTCAAATCTAGAGGCAAATAAACAACTCTTCCCTTTAATCCTCTCTGTAAATCTGCTGGAGGCCACTTCCCTGTCTTTGGCTCCATTCTTACAATAGCCTGAAAGGGATGGATACTTTGAATCAAAATAGATTCATAAGTATTTAAATCCTTCAATTCTGAAGGAATCTCAACCAATTCCAGATTATTATGAACCGCCCTAGCAGGCATCTGGTTTTGATTTAATTTATTACAACAATAAGTACACACACGTTGGTCCACTCCCAAATCAAAACAATTTTCTACCATCAAGTATGTGGCAAAATCCTTCCATTCACTATTATTTTCCCTTTCACTTTTTGCATATAAATCCACTAACTTAGTCTGATTCTTATAATAAGTGCGTCGACAACATACACAAGTGAAATTAGGCCTCTCACTTGATTTCATCTGAAACGTGGCAATTTCCTTCTGAAAATAATCTGTACTGGAAACCTGTACATTATCTTCAACATTACCCTCTACTTCAGGGTCAATTTGAACATTCTCATCTTTACTACCAAAGTAACAAAACTCAATTTCTTCACAAATATTCTTCACATCTATTTCAGAACCATGCAAAAGAGCAGCACATAATTGTTTAAGCATAATTGCTGGACTCTTAGCATAATACAACATTCTCACTAATTTTCTCACTTTATTATGATGCACTGCTAGCATCCTGAAATGATGAAAAACACTCTGGCATACTCTCCTGGAAAGACAAGCCAGTGAATGACCACGCAAACCTGTCATTTGTCTCACTCTGCAAGGATCTAAATCTTGCAACAACTTCATTTTCTGCTTCAAACTTTTCTTATTAAATGTCCGTATAAAATCACAAAGCAAATTGATGGAAACCTGTCGCACACTGCAAATAGAACTACACTTCCAAATGTACACAGGACCCTTAGGACGTCTTCCTAAAACCTCATCACTTAGCGCCTCTCCTGTCTCTGTTGTCACAAGTTGTTCTTTTTCAACTGGACAACCATCCTTCACTTCATAAGCTCGACCACTGGTGTCAACTGCAAACACCAAATCATTATCCTGAAAATAACTCTCCTCATTAAAAAATGCCTCACAACTTGAACTATGCATCCATTCTCCGGAAAAAACTTCACAAAAGTTAGTACGATTTACTACTCTCTTCCATCTACTTTTTGTTTTGAAATCAGAAATTACCTTGCTTAGTTTCCTAATTCTATTGATTACCAAAATAAACAACTTTCGCTTAATTTCAAAAGCATGATCAATAATTTTCTCTACATTTTTCTTCTTCTTATAAAATGCCGCTTTCTGTTGGCCTTTTTTTTTAATATTTTTCAATAAATTAACTATTATCCTGTTACGGAACATTCGATTTCGAATGTCCCTAAACTGTTGTTTCCTTCTACTATCATGCACAGAGTTATCTCTTCCTCTACCAGTAACATTTGTGATGGGTCTCTCCTTTCCATTTAAATTGCTTTTCTTTTTGTGGACTGAAACATTTTTGGGAGAAAAACTTTTCTTACTACAAATATTTCTTAAGAATGATTTCGTGCTCTTACCCGGACCTTTCTTGGTGTTTTGACAAGTATTTGGGGAAGAGGACTGCTGCAATAAAACATCATCCTGCTGTCTTTGACGTTTTCTAGCCTTTCTTATTCTATTTTTTGTAGGCATTTTCCAAACTATGAAAGAATCTGCAGTTGAATCTGTGGAAAAATATAATAAAAAATGTTATTAACCACTATTACCAAACAGTAAATGAATAACAGTCATCTAAAACTTAATGCCCTACTAATTATTTAACATAGCAAATGTTTTCCACCAGCACTGCATCACAAAAATGACACTCAATGGTACAAAACAGGCATAGAACAATCATAAATCACTCCCTAATATTTTAAATGATTAATTCAGGATGACGATAAGATGTAGCCTATCTAAAGGTTTGTTTAGGCCCAGATCTTTAGACTGGGGTGAATGTGTGTCATTGATCCACATTCAGTCCATCACCTGTTTTGTTTATTTGAGGTGAGGCCAACACATGGTTGCAGATAAGATTTTCACTGAAAAAAACCAAGGTAAAAAAACATGTGAAGGCCTACCAATGAAGTAAATCATTAAATGAAAACCAATACATTTCTGGAAATATGCACTGCTAGTGCTTCATAAGTTGTTTTGGGTCATATTTATAAGGCATTTGAGTATCTATTATGCTATTTTACGTTCTTCATGGTGCAAATTTCTTGTAAATACGCTCCCACCTGCGGTTGGCAAATTTAGATTTTGATTATGGGAGTTACTTAGGCATGTTAATAATTTCCCAAAAATGGTGTATGACCCCAAACAACCTTTGAAGCCAATGGGAGGTGGATAACATGGCTAAGAACTGCTCGCAAATGCGAAAAAAAACGGCCGCAATGCATGAATATCGCTGAAAAGTCAACGATATTCATGCATTATCCAGCAAATGCTCTTAGCCATGTTATCCACCTCCCATTGGATAACATGGCTAAGAACTGCTTGCAAATGCGAAAAAAAACGGCCGCAATGCATGAATATCGCTGAAAAGTCAGCGATATTCATGCATTTTCCAGCAAATGCTCTTAGCCATGTTATCCACTTCCCATTAAATAACATGGCTAAGAACTGCTCAGGGCCCCATGAGGAACGCTTTCCATTTAAAAAGGAAAACATAACATCAAAGACACTCAAATGCCTTATAAATATAGCCCAAAACAACCTATGAAGCTCTGGCAGTACATATCCAGAAATGTAATTGATTTCTAAAATCGTTTTTAAAAACAACATATCTGTTTCAGCTTACATAACAGACCATGGAATGGGCTCCATGTACCACAATAACTTGTGTTACTGCATGCCAGAATGCTACACCGAATATGCAATTACAATTTCTCAAAGAAACTAATTCTATTAGTATATCACTAGAGACAAAACCACATTTTAAAAACACAGCTTTCTTCATCATTTTCTCCTTAAATCATACTATTCTCTATCTAAATTAAATAAATCTTTTCTCACCTTAGCAAATATTTTTTGAGTTTTGAAAACAGTCTCAGAAATACACCAAATTGTCTTCAGCAGAAGAAAAAGGATGCACTCCAAAGGCTGCAGCTATTGAAAGCACAGAAATACAGATATTCATTTCACATATCTCTCATATTAGCCAATCATAACTCTTCCCTCACTTTTTTCAAATCAAAACCCTTCCCCCCTCTGCCCTCTCTGCCTTTTTTCCATAGCAACCACCTCCTGGAAGACCTCTCATGTTTGCAAATTCACACAACAATGTTTCAATTGAACTCTGAACTCTCAGTGCACCTGCGTATGCAGTGCAATCTTTCATTAAATGTTTCTTCCTTGACCATTCAAATTACATGTTTCAAAGAACACATCCATGCACCCTAACTTTCTGTTTTCAGAAATGGAAATGCACCAATCACTGCTAATGATTCATTAGCATTGCAAATCCACACTTTTTTTTCTTTAGAAACTCCTACTGTTTCAACTGCCCTTTCATTACCACACTTCATCTGACTGCAGAACAACCTTCTCCCACCATGTTTAAGGTCTGGATTGTTGGACATAGTTACATCCACTGGGCTCAAAGGTATGCTGAGAACAGAAATTTACCTAACCTCAATTTACAAGATGTGGAAATTAAGTGGTTGGGCCAAAGAGGATTAAAATGTCACCAATTGATACCATTGGTGAAAACCTTTATGCATTTGCCAAAACCTGACCTGTTAATAGTGCACTGTGGAGGTAATGATTTGGGCACTTTGACAGGGGTAGGTCTGGAAATGCTTTTAAAGGACACCTTTGAGCAATTAATGGCACTTTTTCCTCAAACTGCCTTGGTATATTCCAATATATGCCAAAGACAGAAATGGAGGTGGTCCAACCAATTTTCTCCACAAATTGAGAAAGCGAGGAAGCATGTAAACAAATCTGTTTCAGCTTTCATGAGAGACCATGGAATGGGCTCTCTGTACAACAATAACTTGCGTTACTACATGCAAGATATCTACAGAGGAGATGGAGTTCACTTCTCAGATGAGGGCAACAGAATTTTCATTCTGAATTTAAGACTGTGCATTGGTACCTACTTATAAGTACCTAAATGTACCATAAACCCAAAAGCTCTTCTCAGAGCTACCCTTCATCTGATCACACACTTTTATTATTTTTTTCTAACTTTTTTTCTGTAATTTTCAACAAACTACGCTCAAAGAGCGCTATCCGGTACGCGAACTGGAAGCTAACCGCGCAAAATTTCAAAAAAAAAGTTTTTTCTTCGCACATATAGTCCTCCTCAGCCACCCTCAGAAAACGTAGGGGGTCAAAATACTTGTACCATGCCCCCTTCTACCCATTCAGAACAATATTTACCCTCCATTTTATACCTTGATTCGACCGAAACACAAAATGGTGGACTCCCGTTACGCTCCTAGTTCGCGGACCGGACCGCTTCCCGGGAAGCGGTCCAAAAAAAAGGTGGGAAAGTAATTTACAGAAAAACGACTACAGACACTCTCACCAAATATAAATTAGCTCATACTACATAACAATCCCTTTCATTCTCACAAATTTGATTGAAATTTCATTTAGCCATTTAGCCTGTAGACCTCTCCAAGTACCGTGAGGTAAATTACTTCACAAAACACATCTGAACTGTTGGAATTGACAACCAATGAAAATGTTACTTTCATTTTCTACTTTTATTACCTGACATTTGATTGGTTATATACCTGTATATATATAAAGGAAGAGAAGGAAACACAGCCATTTTGACTACTACTTCTTGTTGTACCTCACATTTCAATAGCTTCAAAAAACTTCAACTTCTTTGTGAAGGTAAGTTATAATTTTTAGAAATGAAATATATTGTGCACTATAACTTAATATAGTAGACTTTTTCTGCTAGATATACACTATCCCTCTGTAGTAGTAATGTATTTAGATAGACTTCTCTGTTATAGTTATGAATGGAGTAAGGCTTGTCTTGGTTAAATCACATACACTTTTTTATAGTCCTATTTCCACTCTGATACTATACACTGCCAAAAGATAAATTCACTGATAAAAACTGCCTATCTAAAATTAATCCCAACAGTGCCCTATCTCTACTAATATATATTTTTGTAATCCAAATTTCAGGCAAAATGGAAGGCGAGCAGCAAGTTTCTTTTGAGATGGACCTGCAAGAGAGCAGCCAGGAATTGATTGAACAAATTGACATGGAATTTATGGATGAAAGCTTGGATAATGAACTGCTGCAATGTGTCCAAGCAGTAGATGCCCTCCTTGCAAATGAGGACATTTTACAACCTCACAGATTGCAAACAATATTTCAAGAAAATAATGACATTTTGATCCATCAGGCTTACATCGTTGGATCATTAAAATGACATACTGGCCATATCTACGTATAAATAATGTTGACATCATATCACATTTACATTGGCTACACTCCATGTTGTGATCCGCTGCATTTACTAGCTTATTAAAGGACACTGATTTACTGTCTGGCAAAGTTAAATATATAAATCTTTCTGAGTCTACACTAGTAGTACTTGATACCATACAGTTCTCGCAGTCATGCTGCCATTGATAAGAAAGCCCAAACAGGTGATCTACATCTACACCCTCATCTTGCAATATATCAAGCATATACATTAAAAACTCCTGACAATCTTGCTGATTATTTTCAGAGAAGTCTGTTTGACCTGAACATTCATCTAACAGATAACGAACTTCAGACACACTTTCTACTTTTGTTCGATCAGTGCTACATTTCTCGAAAACAGAATTCAACAAACAGCATAAAATTTGTTCTGAATTCAACAGAATCTGTTCTTTTGGAAAGGGGCGACCAACTCGGTCCCCCCGAACGTATGGCCGAGTGCCTCGATCCCCCCGGGAAGCCATTTTTGGGCGGGAGGCGCGCCTCAGCTGGTATGCCCGAAGCGGCGTAGCTGGGGCGCGCTCGTTCCCGCCCTAGAGTGGGCTGGCCTAGACACCGACGCAGCCAGCCACGCCCTCGGGGCAGGCAGGGGCGGGTATACGCCCGCCCTGAAGACGGATAAAAAGGGACGCAAGACCAGAAGACATCCTCTTGTTCTTGTGCTCTGAAGCTGCACCTCCTCGCTGCACGTGAGCTCGGGACAGAACGAAGAGCCAATTTTGAGCGTTTTAATCTCTCTTTTTGTCTTCTAGATACTTCGTCTGTAAAGATGCCCAAGAAAGGCGCGAAGAGAATGTCGACTGACCAGTTGGTTCGGGCCCTCATGAAGGACATGTCCGAAATTAAGAAACGGTTGGCGGAGCGAGACGGCGAGGAGGGATCGGGGCGTCCACCGGCCGGAGGGAAGCCGAAGAGGCCGAGAAGGGGGCCGGTCGGGGGAGACGTCCCGGTTCCCTGTTCCCCGCTCGAGGCGCCAGCCCCGGTACCGGCCCCGGTACCGAAGGAGGGGAATCCGATTCCCGTAGTAGTCACCCCGACATCCGCTGAAGATATGCCTCCCGAGTTGGCGGCACAGTTGGCGGCGTGGTTGGGGGACAGTAGCGAGGGCGCCACGGCTGCCGAAGCGCAAGCACTCATTAAACAGTTGCGCGAGAAACGTGATACAGCCAAGGTGCCCGCGCCGGATGCGGTGATAGACAAGCCACGAGTGGCGGAGGCAGCGTCCGGTGCAGGTAAGCGGCCATTGCCGATCGCAAGAGATGAGTCAACACCCTCTCGTAGAGAAAAGTTGGGGCAACACGTTCCTTTGGCAATAAAGGAAAAGATTTGGGCGGGGGAATACGTAAACATTTTCTCCTTGCTCGTGGATCATTATGAGGTTGAAACTGTCAAGGGCCAAAAGGATCTGATGCATCCAAGTGTTTGGCGCGCAAAAATGGCCGCCTTTAAAGTGAATGAGAATATTGGCAACTGGGGTAATGCTTGGGGAATTTTTACGTCAATTTTGGGGGAACGTAGGCCTGAATTGCTTCCTGAGTTTCCAGTATATCAGTCACGAATTATGGGGTACTCGACATCGCACCAAGGTAACCAATGGTTTTGTTATGACAACCTTTTCAGGAAAGCGATGGAGCATAACAAAAGTTTAACCTGGGACTGTTACGATTCTTTGACATGGAATAAAATGAAAGAGTCGGGGATGTTGAAAGTGCCGTTGGTGGGGAGTACTGTTGGTGAGTCCTCCCGCCAAAATGGGGGGACGCCCTTTCGGTCGGGTACGGGTACAGACGATTACCCGAGACCCGCCGGCAATACAGGGAAGAGGGGTTTCTGTTTCAATTTTAACAAAAGTAAATGTACTAGGCCCCCAGGATCTTGTAAATTCAAACACGAATGTAGTGGTTGTGGGGCACCCCATCCTGAGTCCTCGTGCAGAGCCAAATCGGGTGAAAATGGGGGTAGAGGGGGCGCCAAACAGGTCTAATATAGTCCGAGGGGCGCCTTTACCAACCCCGATTGATACCCTGGCGATGATTCCCTGGCTCAGCGAATACCCAGATCGTACCTCTGCTGGGGTGCTACGAAACGGTTTTTCATATGGTTTCCGCATCCCGGTGGGGAACTTTCAGGGTGTCGGGACGTGCAAAAACCAACTTTCCGTCTTGCAGCATACGACTGTGGTACAGGATAAGATCCGGAAAGAGGTTACCCGAGGTCGGGTTGCCGGCCCGTTTAGTGTTCCCCCGGTACAGAATTTTGTCTGCTCTCCGTTAGGGGTGGTCCCCAAGAAGGACCCAGGTGAGTTTCGATTGATTCACAATTTATCAGCTCCTCATGGCCTTTCTGTAAACGACGCAATTGATCCAGAGATATGTTCGGTGCGGTACGCATCATTCGATGAGGCCGTAGCCATTTTGAATCGCCTGGGGCCCGGGACGCTGATGGCAAAATCAGATATCGAGTCAGCGTTCCGTTTGCTCCCGGTATACCCGGAAGACCAACGTCTTTTGGGATTCATGTTTCAAGGTTCGTATTACATGGATAGGTGTATGCCGATGGGGTGCTCTATATCTTGTGCATATTTCGAGAAATTCAGTAGTTTTCTACAATGGGTTTACACGAAGAAAACGGGTTTTCGAAATGTGATGCATTACCTCGATGACTTTCTGTTCCTTGGGGCCGCTGGGGATGATGAATGTGCCCGGGCCTTGACTGAATTTTGTGTTTTAATGAATCAATTTGGTGTGCCATTGGCACCAGGTAAAACTGTGGGTCCCACGACTTGCCTCGAGTTTCTCGGGATCGAGTTGGACTCTAGTGAGGGTTGTTTTCGTTTACCAGCTGCCAAAGTGTCGAAATTCAGGGCAGCCCTGCAAATGTGTATTATTGCATCTAAAGTTACGCTGCATCAATTGCAGCAATTGGTGGGGAAGTTGAATTTTGCCCTAAGGGTGATCCCGATGGCCCGCCCCTTCTCCCGTTCGATTGCCCAGGCGATGGTCGGCCTAAAAGAGGGTCATCATCGCACGAGATTATCGGCCGAGGTCCGCCAAGACATGCGTATTTGGTTAGCATTTTTGGCGGATTTCAATGGTCGAGTCGTCTGGAACAAACCGGCCTTGTCCTCTGAAGAACTTGGTCTATGGACGGATTCAGCGGGAAGCATGGGTTTCGGCGCCATCTTCGGCACAAAATGGTCGGCACAAAGGTGGCCAACATGGTGGCATGAAGAGGGGCTGACGAGTAATATTGCTTTCCTTGAACTGTTTCCCATTTTGGTGGCCCTCAGAACCTGGCCCGATGGATTCAAAAATCACTCTGTCATATTTTGGTCTGACAATATGACCGTTGTAGAATGCATCAATAGTCAGGCAGCACGTTGTAAAATGATTTTAAGGCTGCTTAAAGAAATTGTCTTACTGTGTATGCAACTGAACGTGGTATTCAGAGCAAAACATGTCCCAGGGGTGATGAATCAGGCTGCTGATGCACTCTCTCGTTTTCAAATGCAGGCCTTCTCGGGTTTCCTTCCCTCAGCGGACCCAGAGCCAGCACCCTTTCCCGAAGCTCTCTGGTCTCTCGGTGCCCCGAACTTCGTTACCTCGTGGGAGAGAGTCTAGCACCAAGGACGAGGAAGGCATACGAAGGGGCGTTTCGGGCTTATTTAGCCTTTTTGGGGACTGAGAGAGGGGGACTTTGGGGGCATGAGGATTGGGTAGTACGTTTTCTGATGTCCTTGCGTAAGGCTGGGAAGTCGGTGGCTACAGCCCAGAGGCATCGTGCTGCCATTTCCTTTGTTGCCAGGGCTCATAATATCCAGGACCCGACAGCGTCTTTTGTGGTACAGAAAGCGCTGCGTGGGTGGCAACGCCTTGAGGGTCGCAAAGTAGATGAGAGGCGCCCGATAGGTCTGGATAGGTTGTCCCAGTTGCTGGCCACACTCCCCGCCACATGCTCGTCTCAGTTCGAGGCCTGTTTGTTCCGAGCTGCTTTTACGCTTGCATTTCACGGGGCAATGAGGATAAGTGAGCTGGTAGCAAGGAGCAAGCGGGATGTGCTGGGGGGTTTGTGCCGGGAACACGTTCAGATCAGGGGTGAGACGATGACTGTATCCTTTGTCAAGTCAAAAACCGATCAAAGTGGGGTGGGAGACTGCATAGTCATTCGCAGGATCCCAGGGTCTTCCATGTGTCCGGTGAAGTGTTTAGAAGATTACCTAGCACGAAGGGTGGCATCATGGGGGGGGACATTGTTGAGACATGCGGACGCCACCCCACTGACGAAGTTTCAGTTTCAGCGGGTGCTCGCGATGTCAATTACCGCAGCGGGCTTTGACCCGGGTGAGTTTGGGACCCATTCCTTTCGGATAGGGGCTGCCACTGAAGCTACAGCCAGGGGTCTTAATGTGGAACAAGTAAAACGAGTGGGGCGTTGGTCCTCCAATTGTTATAAGAGGTATGTGCGGTTGCACATGTTGTGAAGCTGTAATAATGTACTCACGCTTCTTGTCTTTTGTTTGGTTTTCAGTTACGCAAGCCTTCGAGGCGGGGCGGACTATGCAGTCGACCCAACACCAGGCCAGCGGTCAGACATCACCGGCTGTGAGAAAGGAGGTGTGGGTCGTGGGCCACTCATACGTGAGGCGTGCCGCAGACGTATTCGAAGCAGGTGACATGATTCACGTAGCTGGGGAATACGGGTACAGAATGTCCTTCTACGGAAGGGGCGGTCTCTGTATTGACCAGTTTCAGGCATTCTTTGAAGGTTTGTTAGGGCGGACGAGGTCACCGCCGTCTATAGTCATAGTACATTTAGGGGGCAATGATTTGGTCACCACCGGTAGACGACTTCTCCTGGAGGCAATGCTTTCCACTGTAAGTTGGTTAGCGAGGAAAGTTCCGGGGTGCATAATTGCGTGGTCTCATATGATCCCACGAAAAGTGTGGCGGGGGGCTATTTCGATCCCTGCTTTGAACCATTCTGTTAGAAAACTTAATAACAAAGTGAGTAGGTTGTTTCGTTCCAGGACATTGCATTCTATCTCGCACGGTTGTATTAATGATGACAGTATGTATCTGGGGGATGGTGTGCATTTGTCTCGGGTAGGAAATGAGTTACTCATAGGAGACTTCTTAGCATGGTTAAAAACGTTGGAACATGACCTTTAGCTAGGAGTTTTGTGGGGGGCCCGGATAGCCGGTCAACTATCCGGGCCTGTGGCGGTAAGGTCATGATCGGTGAGCACTAATTAGTAGATCCCTATGAGTGGGCGTCACCCAACACGGATGGGAGCGCTCGGGAGAGGTGGCCATTGGCCCCTCAATGGGGAGGCGGTCCCTTCTAAGGATGGGTCGCCGGAAGTAAAGGAAAGGCGGTCAAGGCCCCTTCCTTTGTAGGAGGGGTTACAGCCCCCTCCTGGGGAATTTCCCGGGGCCAGTGACATCTGCGACGGCAGATGCGGTAAGTTGTGTGGGGTTGGGATAAGGTCTACGGTACCTTCTAGATACCTCACACGAGTATTCGAACGACCTTTAACTGGCGTCGAGTCTTTAGGTGCCCCCGTCAAGTCAAGGGAAATTGGTAATAGTTGCACTTGAGGTACGCCTCCGTGCTGTCGCCCAGCCCAAGTGGGAGGGGTAAGTCTGGTTAGGGATCTTGACACCGGTTATGACCTTGCCGTTGGCCCTTAAACGTTAGGTTGTACAATTTCAATATGTCAAGAAATGTTTTGTAGGATGCTAGTTCGGCTAGGAGAACCTCTGTATTAGAGAATCTGTTAAGGTTAGCCAAACATCGCAATATGGTAATGAAATTGTACATAACATGAAACGTTTAATGTTTTAATTTTGTTTCAATAAATACGGCCGGATGGTCACTCCATCCCACTTCCAAAAACTTCAAGAACTGTTTCCGGTTTCCCTCCTTTTGGGGATTGTGTTGAGAGGGGGTGGCGGGTATCTCGGCCATATGGAAAGGGGCGACCAACTCGGTCCCCCCGAACGTATGGCCGAGTGCCTCGATCCCCCCGGGAAGCCATTTTTGGGCGGGAGGCGCGCCTCAGCTGGTATGCCCGAAGCGGCGTAGCTGGGGCGCGCTCGTTCCCGCCCTAGAGTGGGCTGGCCTAGACACCGACGCAGCCAGCCACGCCCTCGGGGCAGGCAGGGGCGGGTATACGCCCGCCCTGAAGACGGATAAAAAGGGACGCAAGACCAGAAGACATCCTCTTGTTCTTGTGCTCTGAAGCTGCACCTCCTCGCTGCACGTGAGCTCGGGACAGAACGAAGAGCCAATTTTGACCCACCCACCAGCCCCTGAAGACAGCCAGTTGTGTATAATAAAGTTGATTAATTTTGCTTCGGTTTTCGTATACAGGTTGTAGTGCCATGTTGATGTTGAGTTAATAAAGAATGGTCGTTTTGAGTATGTTTGCCATTAAAGATATTCAGTTTAGTGTTGAATTTTGAATGCATGCTCTTTCGGTCATAGTGGCCAATGTATTCGTAGGTTAATTTGCACTGTCGTATTTATTTTGGTAGGCGGTAAGGTCATGATCGGTGAGCACTAATTAGTAGATCCCTATGAGTGGGCGTCACCCAACACGGATGGGAGCGCTCGGGAGAGGTGGCCATTGGCCCCTCAATGGGGAGGCGGTCCCTTCTAAGGATGGGTCGCCGGAAGTAAAGGAAAGGCGGTCAAGGCCCCTTCCTTTGTAGGAGGGGTTACAGCCCCCTCCTGGGGAATTTCCCGGGGCCAGTGACATCTGCGACGGCAGATGCGGTAAGTTGTGTGGGGTTGGGATAAGGTCTACGGTACCTTCTAGATACCTCACACGAGTATTCGAACGACCTTTAACTGGCGTCGAGTCTTTAGGTGCCCCCGTCAAGTCAAGGGAAATTGGTAATAGTTGCACTTGAGGTACGCCTCCGTGCTGTCGCCCAGCCCAAGTGGGAGGGGTAAGTCTGGTTAGGGATCTTGACACCGGTTATGACCTTGCCGTTGGCCCTTAAACGTTAGGTTGTACAATTTCAATATGTCAAGAAATGTTTTGTAGGATGCTAGTTCGGCTAGGAGAACCTCTGTATTAGAGAATCTGTTAAGGTTAGCCAAACATCGCAATATGGTAATGAAATTGTACATAACATGAAACGTTTAATGTTTTAATTTTGTTTCAATAAATACGGCCGGGATGGTCACTCCATCCCACTTCCAAAAACTTCAAGAACTGTTTCCGGTTTCCCTCCTTTTGGGGATTGTGTTGAGAGGGGGTGGCGGGTATCTCGGCCATATAAACTCTCTAGTGAAAAGAGAACATTAACCACTACATTTGCATAGCAGTTGACACCAGAACTGTTTTCAAATTGAAAACCAACAACATCTTCAACAGAATCCACTTTCTTTCTGCTAACAATTTTCGGTTCATTGACTTTTAGTCTTTTTGCAACAACCTCCCTACTATTACTGATATTTCTACGTTTCCGGCCTACCACACGTTTCTCAAACAAAGGATATTGAGGCAAATGTGGCGCATACTCTCTTCTTAACCTATTGTATTCCTTAACACAATCTAGATCCGCACAAATGTTTGTGACATCACAGTCAATCAAGTACAATCCCGATAAAGTTCTAACTCGTGACAATGCCACATATGCCATACCCTCCTTGAACACAGAACTGCCAATATTCACCAATGCACTGTCTACACTTAAACCTTGCGATTTATGGATTGTCACCGCATATGCCAAGCAAACAGGAAACTGTTTACGGCGAACATATAAGTCTTTAACAAGCAAAAACCTAGCAGAACAACGACCAATTTGCTGTACTTCCTCAATGCCATCAAATTTAATTTTTAAAAATTCAATTCCATCTCTACTTCTGTATTTCTCAAAATCAACAACATTACCCATTGATCCATTTACCAGACCTCTTTCTACATGTAAATTCCTTCTCAAAATGATTCGGCAATTTAAACACACATTCAAAGTCTTTTCAAAACCCGCTGTTTTAGATATAGTCTTCTCTAATGAATCCAATTTTGATTTCAAATTCTCAGACAAAATAATTGTTGATCCCATATGCTCTATTCTGTCAATAGCTTCAAGTTTCACAATCTCTTGCTTTTCTAAATTCAACATTTTGTTGTTGAAGATGGCACATTCTGCAAGAGTTGGCATCAAACATATCCCGGATTTCTTCTCAGTAATTTTCTTAAAAATATTCTCAGGCACAATCTCTTGTTTGGGATATAAATTGGACAGTAATCGTGCATTTAAAGCTTCTTTCCCATGCTCGGTCACATTTCCAATTCTAATATCTTGTAGAATATTCTTGTAATCTTCATCCTTTGCTTGACGCATATTTTCATGCAGTTCAGCATAATTGAAGTTTAACCATATATTGACGTTGCCAATGCTCCCTAGGCACTTCCTGGTATCTTCATGCGTGAGTATTTTGAACACAGGTTGACCTTTTACTGGTGTCAGCTGCAGAAGATCTCCGAAAACAATGATGTGTTTGCCACCAAATAACACATCATATTCAGTTTTAAGTACTTCTTGCATTCTCAAATGCACAAAGGCAAGCATGACATTGGAAACCATGCTTACTTCGTCAATGATAAGTAGTTTCATTTTCCTCAAGACTCTTGAAACTTCACAGCAAGCATCCCCAGATAACTTGTTGTATTGTAATTTGTTGTCATGCTCCACCGGCAGCATCAGTAGACGATGCAAAGTAATACCTTTAATGTTATGTGCTGCCAGTCCAGTAGGAGCGGTGACAACACAAGACAGCGATGACTCAGTCCTTTCCTGCAAATAACAAGAGATTGCTTTAATGAGGAAACTTTTTCCAGTTCCCGCTTCTCCACTCACGTACAGTCGGACAGGCTTCAACGATGTACATGAGCACTCGTTCTTCTCATGACTTAATCCGTGCTCAATTTCCTTGGTAACTTCATCATATATTTTCCTCTGCTCAACGTTGAGTTGTTTTTCCAAGTCTTCTAAGTTAACTGAATCCTCCTGAGCATGTGCCATGGCTCTTTCTACTTCATTCATAGCAGTGGCAGCTTCATTTTCAATAATAGGTCCTCCAAGTGGATCTTGACTCAATGAAACAGAACTCTGACTGTCCTGAGAACTGTCTCTGGCAATCTCGGCTGCAATCGTTGCTTCCTGCTCAATTTCCAAAGTTAGCATTTCTTGATATTTAGAAAAAGCAGGACATTCTATGGACTCCTTGGCTGCATTGAAAGAGTCTTCGTAACAGAGGAAATCTCCAAGCAGTTCCTCTTCTGCACGCCAAGGCTTGAAAAGTTGCAAAAGTGCTAAATAAAAAAACTCCTTTTTTTCTGGAGATTCACCACTCAATTTTCGATGGTTTACTAATTGGCATTTTCTTTGCTTGACCAGGCATCCCTCACTTCCAATTACAGCATACACTCCTTTCTCAATATCTTCTTTCATGTTCCTCTTGAATATATAATTTTGTAGAACCTCATATAGACAAACATTCTCAAGGTGACTACTTCGATTTGGATAATATGTATCCAACATGTTGGTCTTCAAAATGTCGGTACTGTTTGGTTCCTTTTCTGCCAAATACTCAATTTCCCGGACAGGTTTTAGAACTCGATTTCGCGTTGCAGCAAGACCAAGACTCGCCCAAACGAGACTCCTGGGTTTGGCATAGAGACTTGCTGAAGACAATCGATCAGAACATTCGTAAGCTCCGATTTCTCGATGCGACATCATCTTCAGACTGAAACTGTACAACTTCTTGCTGAGGCTCTTTTCATGGGAAATGTCCTCCCACATATCCTTCAGTTCGGTCTTTTCTTTTTTGGTGATGTAAGATGTCACATACCGAGCCACAGCCATACAGTTGTCAGCCACAAACTGTATATCCATGTTAGCATTCCACATGGACAAAATCACTGGGTTGTAGTCATTGATGTACTTGGACTCTTCGTTCCTTTTCAAATTGTATGTATTCTTGGGTGATTTCCTCGTCACATTATGTCGCAGCGAAGACATCAAACTGTTCACTCTTCCTTTAGAAATCACCGGTCGTGGAAAGTTGAAACGACATTTGGTGTAGAACTTGTCCTTGTTTCTGAATTTACGACGACAGTACTTTCCACAACGATGGCTTTGGAAACGTAGAACTTGTTCTCTTAGGCTTTTCTTCTCCGTTGCGTTTGGAACAGCACACGTAGAATACTGTTCTATGAAATTCATCACTAAGTCATCCGGATCTGTTCCAAATTTAGGTGCATCCTTGATCCACAACAACATATGTATATGAGGAGCACCTCTTGCTTGGTACTCCTTTCTCCAGAAGAAATCCAACACCTCTCCAAGAGGTGGATTCTTCTTATTTGTGATGAAAGACATCATAGCTTCAAATCTATGATTGAAGTACCTGCATACATTCACTGGATCCAAAGAACACAGTTCTCCAGGTGTCTTGAATTCAATGTTTTCAATATTTCCATTTGCCTCTCGTAGAAATTCAAGTAAGTCTTCCCAGCCATACTCGGCACAGCTCAGAGTGAGGAACCATGTTGGAGTTCCTAAGTTCCTCAGCATACATTTTAAATCACCATGACGACGGTACCAGTACTCATTAGTACCACGCTGACACGCCATGAGATTAATTAGGTGAGAATCCAAAATACTGTCTTGGACATTGACTTTATGCATAAAGTCACTTGCCGAGATGTTTCGCATCTGTATACCACTTTTTAAAATGTGGTTCACTGCATATGACAGTCCTGACAGATCGCTTTCAAACAAGAGATGAAACAAATAGGGAATGCATTGACGAAACCTAGGATCTTCTGCATACAATCGTAAAGTCCGGTATTCAGACGCAGGAATTTGATGAGGTCGCTCATCATATCTTCCTCCTTGACCTGTGGGAAATAGCTGTGGGAAACACCGAGCTTCCAAACTTTCCTCCCAAACACTAATGGGACCCCCTTTGGCTTGTTTCATGTGAAACAACTCAATTGCATTCCCCATGACTTCCTTGGAATGCAAAGGATGAACACTATAATGTTCATATATTTCTTCACTATTAGACACCTCTACTTTCTCAATTTGGCCAGCACACAAAACGCTATCCTCTTCATCACTTACTTCCTCTTCTGCAACATATACATTCTTATAGTACTTATTATTTTTCTTCAAATACAAAGTTGCATTTTTCACTTTCCTAACATCCACTAAATCTTGCCATATTTTCTTATTCTTTGTCGGAACCCCATTAACCAAGATAACCAGAGGTTCCTCTTCCACTTTCTCAACTCCAATTGTGTTAATGTTTTTGTTCAAATCTAGAGGCAAATAAACAACTCTTCCCTTTAATCCTCTCTGTAAATCTGCTGGA
Source organism: Lissotriton vulgaris (assembly GCF_964263255.1). Lineage (NCBI taxonomy): Eukaryota > Metazoa > Chordata > Amphibia > Caudata > Salamandridae > Lissotriton > Lissotriton vulgaris. The sequence goes on from NC_141698.1 coordinate 1,152,430,269, forward strand.
GGCAACTTCCCTGTCTTTGGCTCCATTCTTACAATAGCCTGAAAGGGATGGATACTTTGAATCAAAATAGATTCATAAGTATTTAAATCCTTCAATTCTGAAGGAATCTCAACCAATTCCAGATTATTATGAACCGCCCTAGCAGGCATCTGGTTTTGATTTAATTTATTACAACAATAAGTACACACACGTTGGTCCACTCCCAAATCAAAACAATTTTCTACCATCAAGTATGTGGCAAAATCCTTCCATTCACTATTATTTTCCCTTTCACTTTTTGCATATAAATCCACTAACTTAGTCTGATTCTTATAATAAGTGCGTCGACAACATACACAAGTGAAATTAGGCCTCTCACTTGATTTCATCTGAAACGTGGCAATTTCCTTCTGAAAATAATCTGTACTGGAAACCTGTACATTATCTTCAACATTACCCTCTACTTCAGGGTCAATTTGAACATTCTCATCTTTACTACCAAAGTAACAAAACTCAATTTCTTCACAAATATTCTTCACATCTATTTCAGAACCATGCAAAAGAGCAGCACATAATTGTTTAAGCATAATTGCTGGACTCTTAGCATAATACAACATTCTCACTAATTTTCTCACTTTATTATGATGCACTGCTAGCATCCTGAAATGATGAAAAACACTCTGGCATACTCTCCTGGAAAGACAAGCCAGTGAATGACCACGCAAACCTGTCATTTGTCTCACTCTGCAAGGATCTAAATCTTGCAACAACTTCATTTTCTGCTTCAAACTTTTCTTATTAAATGTCCGTATAAAATCACAAAGCAAATTGATGGAAACCTGTCGCACACTGCAAATAGAACTACACTTCCAAATGTACACAGGACCCTTAGGACGTCTTCCTAAAACCTCATCACTTAGCGCCTCTCCTGTCTCTGTTGTCACAAGTTGTTCTTTTTCAACTGGACAACCATCCTTCACTTCATAAGCTCGACCACTGGTGTCAACTGCAAACACCAAATCATTATCCTGAAAATAACTCTCCTCATTAAAAAATGCCTCACAACTTGAACTATGCATCCATTCTCCGGAAAAAACTTCACAAAAGTTAGTACGATTTACTACTCTCTTCCATCTACTTTTTGTTTTGAAATCAGAAATTACCTTGCTTAGTTTCCTAATTCTATTGATTACCAAAATAAACAACTTTCGCTTAATTTCAAAAGCATGATCAATAATTTTCTCTACATTTTTCTTCTTCTTATAAAATGCCGCTTTCTGTTGGCCTTTTTTTTTAATATTTTTCAATAAATTAACTATTATCCTGTTACGGAACATTCGATTTCGAATGTCCCTAAACTGTTGTTTCCTTCTACTATCATGCACAGAGTTATCTCTTCCTCTACCAGTAACATTTGTGATGGGTCTCTCCTTTCCATTTAAATTGCTTTTCTTTTTGTGGACTGAAACATTTTTGGGAGAAAAACTTTTCTTACTACAAATATTTCTTAAGAATGATTTCGTGCTCTTACCCGGACCTTTCTTGGTGTTTTGACAAGTATTTGGGGAAGAGGACTGCTGCAATAAAACATCATCCTGCTGTCTTTGACGTTTTCTAGCCTTTCTTATTCTATTTTTTGTAGGCATTTTCCAAACTATGAAAGAATCTGCAGTTGAATCTGTGGAAAAATATAATAAAAAATGTTATTAACCACTATTACCAAACAGTAAATGAATAACAGTCATCTAAAACTTAATGCCCTACTAATTATTTAACATAGCAAATGTTTTCCACCAGCACTGCATCACAAAAATGACACTCAATGGTACAAAACAGGCATAGAACAATCATAAATCACTCCCTAATATTTTAAATGATTAATTCAGGATGACGATAAGATGTAGCCTATCTAAAGGTTTGTTTAGGCCCAGATCTTTAGACTGGGGTGAATGTGTGTCATTGATCCACATTCAGTCCATCACCTGTTTTGTTTATTTGAGGTGAGGCCAACACATGGTTGCAGATAAGATTTTCACTGAAAAAAACCAAGGTAAAAAAACATGTGAAGGCCTACCAATGAAGTAAATCATTAAATGAAAACCAATACATTTCTGGAAATATGCACTGCTAGTGCTTCATAAGTTGTTTTGGGTCATATTTATAAGGCATTTGAGTATCTATTATGCTATTTTACGTTCTTCATGGTGCAAATTTCTTGTAAATACGCTCCCACCTGCGGTTGGCAAATTTAGATTTTGATTATGGGAGTTACTTAGGCATGTTAATAATTTCCCAAAAATGGTGTATGACCCCAAACAACCTTTGAAGCCAATGGGAGGTGGATAACATGGCTAAGAACTGCTCGCAAATGCGAAAAAAAACGGCCGCAATGCATGAATATCGCTGAAAAGTCAACGATATTCATGCATTATCCAGCAAATGCTCTTAGCCATGTTATCCACCTCCCATTGGATAACATGGCTAAGAACTGCTTGCAAATGCGAAAAAAAACGGCCGCAATGCATGAATATCGCTGAAAAGTCAGCGATATTCATGCATTTTCCAGCAAATGCTCTTAGCCATGTTATCCACTTCCCATTAAATAACATGGCTAAGAACTGCTCAGGGCCCCATGAGGAACGCTTTCCATTTAAAAAGGAAAACATAACATCAAAGACACTCAAATGCCTTATAAATATAGCCCAAAACAACCTATGAAGCTCTGGCAGTACATATCCAGAAATGTAATTGATTTCTAAAATCGTTTTTAAAAACAACATATCTGTTTCAGCTTACATAACAGACCATGGAATGGGCTCCATGTACCACAATAACTTGTGTTACTGCATGCCAGAATGCTACACCGAATATGCAATTACAATTTCTCAAAGAAACTAATTCTATTAGTATATCACTAGAGACAAAACCACATTTTAAAAACACAGCTTTCTTCATCATTTTCTCCTTAAATCATACTATTCTCTATCTAAATTAAATAAATCTTTTCTCACCTTAGCAAATATTTTTTGAGTTTTGAAAACAGTCTCAGAAATACACCAAATTGTCTTCAGCAGAAGAAAAAGGATGCACTCCAAAGGCTGCAGCTATTGAAAGCACAGAAATACAGATATTCATTTCACATATCTCTCATATTAGCCAATCATAACTCTTCCCTCACTTTTTTCAAATCAAAACCCTTCCCCCCTCTGCCCTCTCTGCCTTTTTTCCATAGCAACCACCTCCTGGAAGACCTCTCATGTTTGCAAATTCACACAACAATGTTTCAATTGAACTCTGAACTCTCAGTGCACCTGCGTATCCAGTGCAATCTTTCATTAACTGTTTCTTCCTTGACCATTCAAATTACATGTTTCAAAGAACACATCCATGCACCCTAACTTTCTGTTTTCAGAAATGGAAATGCACCAATCACTGCTAATGATTCATTAGAATTGCAAATCCACACTTTTTTTTCTTTAGAAACTCCTACTGTTTCAACTGCCCTTTCATTACCACACTTCATCTGACTGCAGAACAACCTTCTCCCACCATGTTTAAGGTCTGGATTGTTGGACATAGTTACATCCACTGGGCTCAAAGGTATGCTGTGAACAGAAATTTACCTAACCTCAATTTACAAGATGTGGAAATTAAGTGGTTGGGCCAAAGAGGATTAAAATGTCACCAATTGATACCATTGGTGAAAACCTTTATGCATTTGCCAAAACCTGACCTGTTAATAGTGCACTGTGGAGGTAATGATTTGGGCACTTTGACAGGGGTAGGTCTGGAAATGCTTTTAAAGGACACCTTTGAGCAATTAATGGCACTTTTTCCTCAAACTGCCTTGGTATATTCCAATATATGCCAAAGACAGAAATGGAGGTGGTCCAACCAATTTTCTCCACAAATTGAGAAAGCGAGGAAGCATGTAAACAAATCTGTTTCAGCTTTCATGAGAGACCATGGAATGGGCTCTCTGTACAACAATAACTTGCGTTACTACATGCAAGATATCTACAGAGGAGATGGAGTTCACTTCTCAGATGAGGGCAACAGAATTTTCATTCTGAATTTAAGACTGTGCATTGGTACCTACTTATAAGTACCTAAATGTACCATAAACCCAAAAGCTCTTCTCAGAGCTACCCTTCATCTGATCACACACTTTTATTATTTTTTTCTAACTTTTTTTCTGTAATTTTCAACAAACTACGCTCAAAGAGCGCTATCCGGTACGCGAACTGGAAGCTAACCGCGCAAAATTTCAAAAAAAAAGTTTTTTCTTCGCACATATAGTCCTCCTCAGCCACCCTCAGAAAACGTAGGGGGTCAAAATACTTGTACCATGCCCCCTTCTACCCATTCAGAACATTATTTACCCTCCATTTTATACCTTGATTCGACCGAAACACAAAATGGTGGACTCCCGTTACGCTCCTAGTTCGCGGACCGGACCGCTTCCCGGGAAGCGGTCCAAAAAAAAGGTGGGAAAGTAATTTACAGAAAAACGACTACAGACACTCTCACCAAATATAAATTAGCTCATACTACATAACAATCCCTTTCATTCTCACAAATTTGATTGAAATTTCATTTAGCCATTTAGCCTGTAGACCTCTCCAAGTACCGTGAGGTAAATTACTTCACAAAACACATCTGAACTGTTGGAATTGACAACCAATGAAAATGTTACTTTCATTTTCTACTTTTATTACCTGACATTTGATTGGTTATATACCTGTATATATATAAAGGAAGAGAAGGAAACACAGCCATTTTGACTACTACTTCTTGTTGTACCTCACATTTCAATAGCTTCAAAAAACTTCAACTTCTTTGTGAAGGTAAGTTATAATTTTTAGAAATGAAATATATTGTGCACTATAACTTAATATAGTAGACTTTTTCTGCTAGATATACACTATCCCTCTGTAGTAGTAATGTATTTAGATAGACTTCTCTGTTATAGTTATGAATGGAGTAAGGCTTGTCTTGGTTAAATCACATACACTTTTTTATAGTCCTATTTCCACTCTGATACTATACACTGCCAAAAGATAAATTCACTGATAAAAACTGCCTATCTAAAATTAATCCCAACAGTGCCCTATCTCTACTAATATATATTTTTGTAATCCAAATTTCAGGCAAAATGGAAGGCGAGCAGCAAGTTTCTTTTGAGATGGACCTGCAAGAGAGCAGCCAGGAATTGATTGAACAAATTGACATGGAATTTATGGATGAAAGCTTGGATAATGAACTGCTGCAATGTGTCCAAGCAGTAGATGCCCTCCTTGCAAATGAGGACATTTTACAACCTCACAGATTGCAAACAATATTTCAAGAAAATAATGACATTTCAGACACTCAAATGTTAGAAAGTTTAATAAATTATGAAAAACAATCAAAATAAAAAAAAACTTTAAAAAAAAAGAAAACAAAAAAAACAACAAAAACAACAAACAATTAACATACAGTATTTGAAAAGTGTATCATTCTATTATCCTTATAGTACGCTGCCTAGAACGCTTTCCGGTTCGCGTACTAGGCGCTAACCACGCAAAAAAAAAATAAAAAAAAAATTTTATGACCCTCCTGGGCCCTTTTAAAACCTCCACATAAAACCTAGGGGGTCAATGAGGATCTACTATGCCCCCTTATGGTAATTTCCCCCTTTGTTTTGGCCTCCTCTTGTCTCTCGATCCTACCGAGAGACAAGATGGCGGCTGCACCGGACTGTTTAGAATGTTGACAGACACCGAAGAGCCAATCAGCTTTCCGTGCGCAAAGTTCCGTAACGCGAAAAGTACGCGAACCGGATCGCTGCCCGGAGCGCTGTTACAGATATATATCTTGATTTAAACGTTAATTTCTCAAAATCCACTGAAGCACATATATTGAGACCTAGCAAAGGCACATCGGGCTAACAGTCCCTACAATTTTGCCAAGTTTCGTGGAAATCCATTCAGCCGTTTGGGCTAAAAGTGAGTCCAACCGCCCTATGGAAATTAACATGGGAAAAACGCGTTTTGGGACCCCCCTTTTTTCTCGCCCCCCCCTTGACGACCCCCCCCCAAATTTTCAGGGGCTGCTCAGACACAAAATGTGCCATTTTCCTGAAAATTTCAGCCAATTCCGTCCACAAACACCAGAGTTATTAGACATAGAATTTTCAGAAATCCCATAGGGAAAAAATCCTAACTATATATACCTACTGGCGACCGCCAGTAGGTAATATATATATATATGACATCATCCACGTGATAATCTGATGCACCTCCTCACACCCTAATATAACCTTTCATACTCCCACTATAAAATATTGGCTATCATTTTCAAAACCATTGACACACCAATACCAGTAATTACATATTCACTCACTGATTCCTAGGTCTACACACACATCTACTCATTCACCCTTGCAGTCACTCATACATGCAGTCACTCATCAATACAACACTATCATATGCACTCATGCATCTATACAGACAGTCACACACCACCACTCACCCATACAGTTACTTACACACCTAGTCAGTCATGTAAAGAATCAGTTACACTGCCATTTACACGCCTATATACTTACACCCACATAACCTCACCTATTCATATAGATACTAACACATCTTATACAATCACTGACAAAAGTACATACTGATCCATACAGCCACTCTCACTCTCACTCACCCTCACATGTAGTCATTTATATATATTCTAACACTCACATTTACTGGCTTTCACATATGTAGTTACTCTTAAATATACCACTGACACATCCATTCACCCACCATCATAGCCAAACGCACACTCACTCACCCATACAGCCCTTCACAGACACACTGTTGAACCCATACACTTAGTGAATCACCTACTCACTCACTTATGCACAAAGTCACATACCCGCACAAACACTCACACATCCATACAGCTACTCCGGCAACCAATCAAAAACCCATATAGAGTAGACCCTTGTGTAGCTACTCACCAACCCATGCATCACCTTACACAAAAACAGACACACTGATATACACATTCACACAGTTTACTCACTAACACATGCATTCACTAACAAACATTTAATCACTCACTTACACAGTCACGCACCTAGTTAATTCTCCATCCAGACACTTGCACACCCACTCATTCTTCAATACACCTTGGCATATATATATAAAACATATTTAAATGTTATAGAAACACACAGTCACTGGATGATGTCATCAGTGATGTAATTTGAGATGTCATCAGGGATGTCACTGACCATGTCATGAATGATGTAATATGTGACGTCATCAGCAGTGCATTGCGGGGGTGCGAGTTATAGTTAGCTGAACTAACTATAATGGCTGCATTTCTCTGATTTGGTACGAGTGAAATGTCCAACTAACTATAACGTCCCTGAAACCTATGGCTTTTACGATGAATTTCAAAGGTTTAATAAATGCTAATTTCTAACTATAACGTGCCTCAAACCTATGTTTTTTTCAGTTATTTCCAAGTTTTTTTGTGCTAATTTCTACCTATAACCTAACTATAGCATACCAGTCGCATTTCCAGAGTGGTGGAGAAAGGTGAGCGTGGCCTACGAACCTCTCATAGCAATTCCACTGTGTGGGATTCACTAGAGGTAACAGGAGGAGTAGTTAGCCCTCTATGACAACCTTGGGGGCCAACTACCACTTTTATGACCACCAGTAAGTCACACATAGCAGGATTACTAACTTGTCATATCTGTTTTGCCCCGACCCCTCCCTGCACCACTGTGCAAACGTGTCCCCTAGCACGTTGTAAGTTGGGCAGAAATCATGATCCAAAAATATACAATGTGTAAAAAGTCCTGCAATATCTAAGGTATGGAAAAAAACACCATGTTACACCCACCCTTAAACCACTCCATTGACTAGCAGCAGAAACGAGGGTGAAGATGAAAACATTATAGATTTTACACAAGGCTTACCAGGTGAACTGCTTCTAACATGCATAACATCAGCCTACCTATCTTCCTCCTCACTGAACCAGAGGTCCAGACACTCCCTTGCAACCTGTCAATTTTACCAGAAGACATGGGAGCAGAGTTCATTGCCTTGGAAGGGATGGAGCCAACTTTTTGGCTTGCTTTGCTTCCAACACAAAACGCACAGTTAAAGGGCCTCTTTTTTAGGGAAGAGTTAATGCCATCAAAACTGCAGGACCATCTTGTCCCTCACTGAGGCAGGTTTGACATAAATCATGTATTCTCTGTCCTAGTAGCAAACCCCAATGGCATATTTCTTGTTTAGCCGAATACATAAATATAAGCATTTATTCACTCAACAAAAACAAAAAAAATCACAGTCGCTGTGGCACTAAATATAATCCATCTCATTGGTTAAAAAAATAAAAATACGGCACACATGTGCAAGCCTTCCTTTCTTACTCTACAACACCCACAGGCAGTGAAGACCTGATTGAACTAGCGTTATTCATGTGATCTTCCTAGCAATAAATGTTTTACTTGCACCAAAGCAAATCAAAATCCAATACAAATTTGACTCAAGGGTCTTTTACTTAGATCAATTTGGACACTTCAGTGAATATGAACCAGTGGTACCGGTGAGGGACATTAAACCCTTTTAATGGAACGGAAAAATATAGAAGAACAGTGCCTCAAGGTATAGCGTAACACAGGGTTGTAACACAAAGAAGATTTTTTCATACAGTGCAAAGTGAATTTCCCGAGGCGCTTGGGTGAAAACCTGCACTGAAAAGCATTAGTGCAAGCTTCTGTGCCCAAATTCTGCCCAAGAGGAGAACAGAGTACACATTAATATTATTATTTATTAAGTAAATTTGTAGAGCGCGCAGCTACCCCAGCAAAGGGGCGTCCCGGCGCTGCAGGCAAAAAAACAGAGGCAACAAGACTATCATATTAGGAACAAAAACGTTTTGATGGCCCTACGGAAGGGAAGAAGCCCATCCAGACAGCGAATCGGTGCAGGAAGAGAATTCCACAGCTTGGCGGCCAAATGGCCAAAAGACCTCCCCCCAGCTCTAGCACGTTTTACACGAGGGACCACAGCCAACAGTTGCTCCGCAGAACGTAATTGGCGGTTGGGAACATATGGGATCAGTAGTTTGGATAACATTTCAGGGGATGATAGTTTAAATATTTTAAAAGCTAAGCAAAGTGCTTTAAATTCAATCGTTCTCAGTACGGGCAGCCAATGCAGTCGCCTAATGGCGTCCGACGTAGGGCAAGATCTAGGGAGCCTAAGCAAGACCCGTGCAGCAGCATTTTGGATTCTCTGCAAGCGGTTCACATCTGCCTTGATAACCCCTAACAAAAGTGAATTAGCGTAGTCTATGCGAGACAGAATGGTAGCCTGAACGATCAGCTGGCGTGTGGCCGGATCAAAAATCCCCAATATAGGTCTTAGGCCTTAGGAGCCCGAAACAGGTGCCAGCCACCTTTTTTGTGTGTTCCTGGAACCCAAGGGTGGAATCGAGCCAGATCCCAAGATTTTTTACCACTGACTTAGGGGTTGGGGTGCTACCCATAGATGTCGGCCACCACTGAGTGCTCCAGAGGTCCTGCTTCTTCCCACCAGCAGAACCTCAGATTTACTAGCATTAAGTGGTAAACAATTAGTGGTCATCCACTTGGCAATTGCCTTGTGCTTGGTTCGAAACCGCACTGGGCCCAGGTCACCACTGTCCGAGAGGGCCACCACCAGTTGTGTATCGTCGGCGTATGAAACCAAGGTCAGGCCATAGTCCCGCGTTACTCTCGCCAGAGGCTGGACGTAAAGATTGAACAAGCAAGGGCTTAAGGCAGAGCCTTGGAGGACCCCCCGCTCACTAAGATGAACATGGGAGAGGAAGGTGGGTGCTGTGACCTGAAACGCCCTGTCCGAAAGGAAAGAACGGAACCAGTTCAAGGCCAGACAAACTACCCCAGCCTCCTCCAGGCGGCGCAGAAGGATCTGATGGGAGACGGTATCAAACGCCGCGCTGAGATCGAGCAAGATCAGCACCGCTGTTCGACCCTCATCAAGGATGGACCGCCGGTGTTCGCATACCGCCAAGAGAGCAGTCTCGGTCCTATGCCCGGGGCGAAAGCCCATCTGTGAGGGGTCCTAGATGTTGTTGCTGTTCAAGAAGTTAGAGAGGATGTTATTAGCATGGGCCTCCACCACTTTGGCGGCCCAGGGAAGAAGGGATATAGGCCTGAAGTTTTCAGGCTAATTAGGGTCAAGGGAGGGTTTTTTCAACAGGGGGACCACCCTTGCTTGTTTCCTGGCCTGAGGCACCACCGCCAAAGTAAAGGAGGAATTAATCACTAGGCAAAAAGGGTCGAGAAGGACAGGGAGACAGTCCTTAAAGAGATCAGGCCTCATCGGGTCTAAAGGGGACCCAGATTTGACCCTAGTGCTTAGATCAAAGAGCTCATCCTGAGTGATGGTGGGTATAACCGATAAAGTATTAACAGGCCAAGGGGCCGCAGCAGCTACCTGATCTGAAGGGCAGCTGGGCAAAGATTTATAAATAGCTTCCACTTTCTGGACAAAGACTTTGGCCAGTACTTCACACTGCTCGCCTGAGGTGAATGTGTGGGGAGGGTTTTTTTTCCTGTTTTTAAAATCACTCAAAATTTTTAAAATGCATTTGACAGGGTTTTTGCTAGCCTTAATTTCATTAGTGAGGGGGCGGCACGTGCCAAATGTATCACTTTATGGTAGACTTTGATGCCATCCTGATACCGCTTTTTTGCCTCCGAGTCATAGTTCTTTCTCCAGACCCGTTCAAGTCTTTTGCAAGTACTACGCAAACTAGCAAGGGAGTTATTGTACCAGGGGTTAGAGCTAGTGCAGCGACCAACAGACTGCTTTGCCGGGATGAGGGATTCTAAAGCACATATAAGCCAATCGCAGAATGCTTTGTAGGCTTGTTCCGGATCCATGCTTAGTGTTGGAGGGCAGGCCTCTAGGGCGACGAAAAGCTCCTCCAACCCAAGTTTGTGCCAACAACGTCTAAGCATAGATTTAAGATTAGCTCTGGGAAATAAGTTAGGAAGCGGAACGGAGAGGGACACTAAAAAATTATCTGACCAGCAGACTGGGCTGGGTGTCTTAGCAGTAAGGCCCTGAAGGTTTGAAAAGACCGGATCTAGCAGATGTCCAGCAGTGTGAGTGGACCCCACCACCAGTTGACTTAATTGGCAGGCAGTAAAGTCGGCAAGTAAACTGTCAATTTCAGGGTCTGCGGGGAGATCAAAATGTAAATTAAGATCTCCGAGGAGAGTGAAATTTGCCGAGGTCAAGGCTAGGGAGATTACCGCCTTGACATAGCAAATTTAAATTCAGTGCTGGGACCAGGAGGGCGGTAAACCAGGAGACCAGCGAGGGAGAAGTGAGCGCTAGGGGAAAAAAACAAAACGAGCGCATTCACACCCCGCTACGGGCTCTCTAACCAAAGAACAAGGGAACCTAGACCTAAAGATAACGGCTAAGCCTCCCCCCTCGCCACCCTATTCACAGTTAAAATGCAAGGCCGGGCTCTGCCACTGTGTCATCGGATAGCCAAGACCCTGTGATAAAAAGCACATTGGGAGCCTCATCTTCAATAAGATCGTAAATTTCCATATAGTGTCTCACCATGGAGCGGACATTAAGTAGGAGGATTTTTAGGGTAGGTATTACAGGAGCAGGGGGTGGGGAGGAATCGTAGGGGCAGGCGTCAAAGCCACAAAAGCTGCAGCAAAAGGGCCCTTCCATTTCCTCTCCTAAACACATACAGCGGGGGTTGGACTGTGAACCAAGAGACAGCAGATGCTCTCTGGAATAGGCCAACACTCCTCTTTCCAAACCATCAGAGGGTCTGGCGTCGTCCAGGCACGGACGGGCTCAGACGGGCTTTCCTTCGGCGTGCCCGCTGCGCGCGTCTGCTGCGCATTTTTCCCCCCATACTCTATTAAGGTCCCCTCCCACCTTCAACTAGCCCGCTGATTGGCCCAGAGCGTGGAGGCTGGAAACACTTCTCCTGCCTTCTCTGCCCTCCGTACAATCGGCACTGAAAGCCGTGACAGACCGGGATGGAAGGAGAATTAAAAACAGAGTGAAAACAAAAGTGGTACAGTACACAAGCAAAATACTTTAAAATTCTTAAAAGCAAGCTTTCTGCAGGTAATACCGCGAAAAGCGAGTCCTGCCAGACTCTGCCACTGTCTGCTTTTTGCCGCCACATCAAACTCCATCCTCGACATTTCGATCGGAACTGCTAGGAAGGTGTAGTGGCACCTAAGCAGATATAAGACGAGGGCGTGGTTAGGAGAAAGAAGGGGATTCTGCTGGCAAAAGCACAAAAATAAATAAAGCATCAACAACTACATTCAATATGCAAAGGGCAGTTCAGGTCCACTGTTCCTACCACTGCCAAAACAACTACGGCTGAAAATCCAACACTGTAAATCGATTATGATTAAAACAACTATATTTAATCCGCAAGAGCTCTTGATAATGGGGCTAAAATTGTAACTAAAACATCCAGATAATAGTATATGTCATCATCCCTTCAAGGTTCTCACTGGTTGCTTACCAGTATAGTGAGAATCGGTTTAAAGACACTTGCTGTTGCTTATGTACCGACCTGTGGATGTTAAACCAACTATTTGATGAAAAAGCTTCACATTAATATTTGAACCCGAAACTTGCACCCGCAGGAAAAAACGATGTGGATGCCTCGTCAAAAATGAGGAACGAGTGCTGCTGAAAGTTAATCCTTTAACTTCGCTTGTAGACTTGCGTTTGTCCAACCTCACTATTCCAGAGAGCGGTACCTTTGCGAGCTACTGGAAGATGGCGAAGACGTTCTTGGACTTGGCAGCACAAGCTTTTTTCAGCGCTTTACAAGAAAATTACTTTGAAGGCCCTAGATAGAGCAGAGGAGTTAACGGAATAGAAAGAGGCGAGGGCACCTTTGTCCGTTCCCAAAACAACTTTGGGGCTCACTAAAGCATTTTGGAGCAAGTAACAAAAATCGCCACAAGATTATTTTAAAAGGAGGGGCTTTGGGTAAAATGGTATTATGCAAAGCAACCAGAAAGCAGCTTTCATCCTCAAATCACCATTCGGGGTGGAGATAATTGAATCATTGCAAGCCTCAAGCACGCTTGCAGCTTTCATTAACTATAACGAGGTCTGCAGTGAGCAGGGGCGAGCAATACACCCCCGAGTTGTGTCTGGGTGCAGTTGTCTGCAAGGGGCCTCACCAGCAAGGAGCAGCAGTGCTGAGAACCTGAAGAGTCACCTGGGTAGCTCTCAAACACTCAAGGGATACAACTGCAGTAGAGAACGTCCTGTCAAAAGTAGGGGTGGCCGGAATTTGCTGAATCGTGTTATGCAAATCTCCGCAAAACAGTAAAATTGCTTGTTCGCAGTGCTTTTTTACTGTTCGCAATCGCTGTTTGCATGCTCGGGGGAAAATATCTGGCGAACACTCATTTTGAGAACGCAAACAAGCAAAACATTTCGCGATGTCTCAGAACAGAGAATTTTGGGCCATTTTGCGTTCTCCACTGAACGCAAAATTACCCAAATTCCGCAAACGGATCATAATTTACCGCCCAGGCCTAGTCAAAACCACAAGGCACCCAGTACAAAGCACATTAAAATAGGCATTTTTCAGGTTTTGAGAATAAATAGATGTCTGTCCATTTTTGCAGCCCCACCTCCCCTACTATGAGAACTGACAGGAGAAAAGAACAGATCCTGAGCCAGGATCTTGCTACAAGACCAGCTCATCGAGTACTGATGGATTCCACGTGCTGAAGTTGTTTGATTATTTAACAAACCAAACACAAAGATATGAGAACTGCATAGTGAAGGCAATGACTGTCTGCTAGCTGGCAAGGAAGATGAAACCTGCCTCCCTCGGATGAGATAGATCTGCTGGTCAAAGCAACTGCTGTAGGCATTATTAGCACTTGGGAAGCCAGCAAGCTAGCGCAACATGCCAAGTACCCACTGCTGAAATCTGTGTGCAGCCTGAACATCACAAGTGCGAATCCTGCCCTATCATCCATCTAAAAGTGGTAAATTCACAAACCTGCAGCTGGAGTAAACTAACACTTGTCACTTTGTAATAGATTGTTCGATACTCAAAAAAATAGCTCTATAATTATGGCTACAGGTTGTAGATCTAGAAATATAGACTTGTGCTTCATCCTTCCAGGGCCAGTATTGAGTCAGAGCAATCAGAACAACAATGAATAGCAAGTGCGTTTACATAATGTATTACTATATAATAACCGTACTTTTGCCAAGCCCTTGCACACCAAAGTATAGATTATCAAAAGTACAAAAACATTTGCAATCAAGAAACAACCAATAATGTAAAAAATGTTTTAATGTTAGTGTCTTGTTCTGCGTCCAGCCAACAAGTGTTTCATCATATGGGACAAGAAACCCGCGACTTCCTCAGGGCTTTAAAATCTTCAACTTGAGATGTGATGCCTTCTTGCTAGTTATACTTCTGTCCCAACCTCAATCTGGCTGGGTGCATTAATATTATTCCGTATGCAGATCTAATGAAAAGAACCAAGATCCTAATCAGCACAATCACAAACTCGTGCTTGTACAGGGGCTGTAGTAAGGTCTGTGAAGTCTATGCTGTATTTAGCATCTGAAGCACCACGTACACGCTCCCCAGCAACCTCGTTCGGCTGTCAGATGCTACATACAGCATAGACTTAACGGACCTTACTTCAGTCCCTGTACAATATATATATATATATATATATATATATATATATATATATATATATATATATATATACTCCAACCTCCGTTCTCCTCCCGCAATCACTTTCGCTCTTGATCGCGCTGGAAACAGACGTGAGATGCTGGTTTCAGATTTTATTCAGCTGTCGCCATAACGTTTTGGCACAAAGCCTTGATCACATGACAGCGTAACCACATTTTCGATGCGTATTTAAAGTGCACAGTGCTGTTACGTGATTGGTTCATTTAAAAATACCCTCATTGGCATTGACATGGTGGACAGACTATACATTTTACATTTTACATTTTATACATTTTAAGTATATATCCAAACTTGACTGCTCCAGCCAATTCCGAATCCCACACAGCGGCGGTACGGCGAAGAAAGAGGCACAGACCCCACAGTACTCTAGGCAAAGTCTACTTTATTGAAATGACCCTACACAACGCGTGTCAAGCTAACGGGTATATATATCTATATCTATATCTATATCTATATATATATATATATATATATATATATATATATATATATATATATATATATATATACATATATATATATATATATATATATATATATATATATATATATATATATATATATATATATATATATATGAGATCCGAAAAAATCAGGGACCACATAATATGCGAATTGAAACAGGAGGTCTACTTACTTTGGTGCCCATGTGGGAAGTCCTACAAAGGGAGCACCATAAACAAGCTAAGGTTGAGGATACTCCAGCATCTACGTGCGATCAAGAACAAGGACCCTAATTACCCCATGGCCAAACACTTTGAGGAATTTCATCACAGCAACCCCAACCTACTGAAATACTCAGGGATTAAGATCAGCAAACCCTCTGAGAGAGGAGGGGGGGGTCGCACAATGCAATTACGGAAACTAGAGTCCAGAATGATTTTGGGGATGGGGACTGGGTATCCGTATGGACATAATTTAGATGCTGAACTATTTGTACATCTGTAAATAGACTATGAAAATAACAAATCCGGGCAAGCTTCTGAACTCTAATTTCGATTGGCTTTTTTGTATATAGGTGTAAATATCATGACAAGTAGTGACAGGCCGCCCTTTAGACTTGAACGGAATGAGAAAACGGGCAGCGGCATAATATCTCCGAATAAGAGATGAGCAATAACAACTTTGAGGTTATATAAATTAGATAGGAAAATGAGTTTATCTCACATAGGAGTTCACCTGAAATAGGAATAGAGTACTTTACAAGATATAAAGCATTGGACATTGAAAATGAAAATGCGTCAAATATGGACTTCTGTTAACAACATAAAACTGTATATAATGTATAAAGTTGTAAAAAAGTGAAACTCTCTAGTATTATAATCAATTTTTTAAAAAAACATGAGGAAAATAAGACATGATAATTTTGATTTTGTTGATTGCTAGTACTTTACTGTGATTGAAACAGATCTTTTCAGAGACAATGTGATGCCATGCGGAATGAATGTAACTACCTGATTTTTTTAACCTTCACCGGTACTTCCCTGTGATGTTAAATTGTAATTAATTTTAATTCAATTTAAGTCAAGTCATTTTAAAACAATGGCAACCCTCTTTTTGCTATAAGATGTGAACAAGGTTGACAGTCTAGAGGCATAGTAGAAATAGAAGATGGTATCTGCACTATGCACTTTAAAAATGGTCTAGAGAACACGGACTCTATGGTCCAGTGAAAGGCTAGGAGTAGCCGAAACGCGTAAGGCCGTCCGATTATCGCACGTAACTCTGCACATGGTGTGTTGAAATTAAATAATTTGAAAAAGGACTTACCTGTTTGCTGTGCTGTGACAAGAGGGTACAGAGAGGCGAGAGGATTTAAGGATATATATATATATATATATATATATATATATATATATATATATATATATATATATATATATATTACCTACTGGCGGTCGCCAGTAGGTAGTTATAGTTAGGATTTTTTTCAATGTTAAATCTGAAAATTCTATTTGGAATAACTTTGGCGCCGGTTGACGAATCTGCCTGAAAATTTCCTCAAAATGGCCTCGCGGCGTTCCGGTCCTTCCCTGAAAGTTTGGGGGGGATTCGTCAAGCGGGGGCCGAGATAAAAGGGGGGTCCCAAAACGCGTTTTCCCCATGTTAATTTCCATAGGGCGGTCGATTTCACTTTTAGCCCGAATGGCTGAATGGATTTCCACCAAACTTGGCAAAATTGTAGGGACTGGTAGCCCGATGTGCCTTTGATATGTCTCAAGATATGTGCTCCAGTGGATTTTGAGTAATTAAGGTTCAAAAAAATATATATATCTATAGCCGCGCTCCGGTACGCGCACCGGTACGCGAACCGGGCGCTTACCGCGACTTGCGCGCAGAAAGCTGATTGGCTCTGGGGTGTCTGTAAACATTCTAAACAGTCCGGAGCGGCCGCCATCTTGTGTCTCGGTAGGATCGAGACACGAGAGGTGGCCAAAACAAAGAGGGAAATAACCATAAGGGGGCAGAGTAGACCCCCCTTGACCCCCTAGGTTTGATGTGGGGGCCATAAAAGGGCCCCGCGGAGCAAAAAAAAAATAAAAAAATGTTTTGATTTTCGCCGGGTGAGCGCCCGGTACGCGCACCGGTACGCGCACCGGTACGCGCACCGGTAAGCGTACCGGGGAGAGTACCATGAGGAAAAAGAATGACAGTTTTAAAAGTAGCTGTTTAAAAAAAAAATGTTTTGTTGTTTTTTTTTATACATACACATACATATATATATAAATGCATATGCATATATATATATGCATATATGTGTATATGTGTGCGTGTAGAGAGAGGTAGAGAGGTAGAGGTGTAGAGGTAGAGAGGTAGAGAGGTAGCGGTAGAGAGGTAGAGATTAGTAGAGAGAGAAGAAGAGAGAGGTAGAGAGTAGAGAGTGAGTAATAGAGAGTAGAGAGTGAGTAGTAGAGAGTAGTAGAGAGCAGTAGAGAGAGTAGCAGAGTGAGTAGTAGAGAGTAGTAGAGTGAATAGTAGAGTGAGTAGTAGAGAGTAGTAGAGAGTGAGTAGTAGAGAGTGAGTAGTAGACAGTAGTAGAGAGTAAGTAGTAGAGTGAGTAGTAGAGAGCAGTAGAAAGTGAGTAGTAGAGAGTAGTAAAGAGTGAGTAGTAGAGAGTGAGTAGTAGAGAGTGAGTAGTAGAGAGTAGTAGAGAATGAGTAGCAGAGAGAATAGTAGTGAGTAGTAGAGAGTGAGTAGTAGAGTGAGTCGTAGAGACTAGTAGAGAGAGAGTAGTAGAGAGTGAGTAGTAGACAGTAGTAGAGAGTGAGAAGTAGAGAGTGAGTAGTAGAGAGTAGTAGTGAGTAGTAAAGATTGAGTAGTAGAGAGAGAGTAGTAGAGAGTGAGTAGTAGAGAGTAGTAGATAGTGAGTAGTAGGGAGTAGTGAGTAGCGAGTAGTAGGGAGTGAGTAGTAGAGAGAGAGTAGTAGAGAGTAGTAGAGTAGTAGAGAATGAGTAGTAGACAGTGAGTATTTGAGAGTAGTGGAGTAGGAGAGAGTAAGTAGTAGAGAGTAGTGGAGAATATTCCAAAGTTTGGCACAGCACCACTTTCACAATGAGTCCAATCAAATCATATCACTTAGAGTCTTTATTGAAGCGCTGAATCTTGGTGTATATTCAAATGCTTTTATTTTCCTTAAGTTTATGTACCACAGCCAGCCGAAAGGTTTCGTTCTGTACAACAGAACTTCTTCAGGGCGTTCTTATTTCCTTCAAGTTATGTCGGTATCCAGTTGTCATATAACTAGATATTTCTTCCAAATGTTAGACGAGACATAAGTATATTCTTATTCAAAGTGACTAGGTATCAATTTTACCCACACAATTCGGGCAGACTTGAGTAATTTATTGCATCCTCAAAGTCAGTCTTTCAAAAATTCCAAAGTATAGGACATGATAATCCAAATCCAAATGTTTCTCAAGAAAAGTAATTTACAATCGTTCGGAATATCGGTGTTTGGGCAGATATGATCCAGGGACCCCCAGTATGCAAGGGGAATTAGTCCCCCCTCTACAAACGCGCCAGTGGCGTGCATTGCAGAGAGGTGTAACATGGGTGTGGCCTCAATACACTTCTCTGCAATGCAGCTCCCTCGCGCATACTGGAGGCTCCTGGTGGACCAGTTGACCCCAGGGACCCCCAGTATGCAAGGGGAATTAGTTCCCCCTCTGCAAACGCGGCAGTGGGCTGCGTTGCAGAGAGGTGTAACAAGGGGCATAGTCTCATTACACCTCTGCAATGCAGCCCCTGGCGCATACTGGAGGTTCCAGGTGGGCTAATTGGCCCCCAGGGGCCCCCAGTATGCAAGGGGAATTAGTTCCCCCTCTTCAAACATGCACGGGGGCTGCGTTGCAGAGAGGTGTAAAAAGGGTTGTGGCTTCATTACACCTCTCTGCAATGCAGTCCCCTGGCGCATACTGGAGATTCCTGGTGGGCTTTCAGGTGTTATATAGTTAGGAATTAGCATTAAAAAAACCTTTGAAATTCACGGAAAAAACCATAGGTTTCACACCAGTTATAGTTAGGAATTAGCATTTAAAAAACCTTTGAAATTCACTGAAAAAACCATAGGTTTCACACCAGTTATAGTTAGGAATTAGCATTTAAAAAACCTATTAAATTCACTGACAAAACCATAGATTTCACACCATTTATAGTTAGCTGGAAATTTTACTGACATAAAACCATTGAAATTCCCACGTTATAGTTAGTTGGACTCACTATAACTTGCGCGCCTGTAATGCACTGCTGATGACGTCACATATTACATCACTCATGACATGGTCAGTGACATCACTCATGACATCACTGATGACACCATCCTTGTGACAGAGTGACAGACCTAATTTCAGTGTAATGTAACGCTTGAAACACATATTCAAAAATAGAAACAAACATTTTGAAAAAAATGGAGATACCCAAACCAGTAACAACAACCAATTCAGTAATTCCACCATCTATATACACATCCACTCATTCACCAACAGTTCTATATAGTCACTCATATATATACTCACTCATCATATGTAGTGATACACCTATACATCCTGTTACACATCAGCAGTCATCCAAAAGTTACTCACACACATACTCACACATGCAAATAAACTATTGAACATCCATTTATTTGCATATACATTTATACACACACTACCACCTTACTTCTAAGGAAACTTACCCATACTTACTCTCTTAAACAATCACTTATAGAAACACATACTTATTTAAACAGGAACTCTTACAATCTCTCACTATATATACTATACTCACTTATATACATCAATACTCACATATACTAGATTAAAACATATGTCGTTACTAATGAAGACACTAGTGAGACAGTCATTCACTCACTAACACACACATATACACACTCATCCACCCATACAGTCCTGCACATATGCTGTCTTCAAAACACATACAAACAGTGAGTCAGTCACCAACCCCTGCAGCCACTTATACACAAAGAGAAACACTGATACAAACATTTAAATATTTAAACAATACTCGCTAATATATGTATTCACTAAGATACACGTAATAAGCCAGTTACCCAACCAATTTTTTTTAAAAAAAACATCCATTTACACACTTATTTAAACATTTATTCTTCCATCGACCTTTACAAATACATATATAAAACAAATTTATTTTTCAGAAAGACACACATTCACTGGATGGTGTCATCAGTGATGTCATGAGTGATGTCACTGACCATGTCATGAGTGATGTAATATGTGACGTCATCAGCAGTGCATTACAGGCGCGCAAGTTATAGTGAGTCCAACTAACTATAACGTGGGAATTTCAATGGTTTTATGTCAGTAAAATTTCCAGCTAACTATAAATGGTGTGAAATCTATGGTTTTGTCAGTGAATTTAATAGGTTTTTTAAATGCTAATTCCTAACTATAACTGGTGTGAAACCTATGGTTTTTTCAGTGAATATATATATATATATATATATATATATATATATATATATTCACTGAAAAAACCATGGGTTATAGAACATATATAGTTAGGGATTAGCATTTACAAAACCTTATTTTACTCACACAAAACCATTGAAATTTCATATATAGTTAGTTGCACTAACTATATATCGCGCACCCGCAATCCACTGCTGATCATGTCACATATTACATCATTCATGACATGGTCAGTGACATCACTGATCACTGATGACATCACTGATGACATCTCAAATGACATCACTGATGACATCACGGATGACATCTCAAATTACATCACTGATGACATCTTAAATTACATCACTGATGACATCTCATTTGACATTACTGATCACATCACTGATGATATCATTCATGTGATAATACGATGTACCTCTTCAGACTCTAATATAACCTTAGATACAATCAGTGTAAACAGACACTCACAGACTGTCACTCATCCATGGAGTTACTCACACACCTAGTCAGTCATGCAAAGAATCAATCACACCTCCATTCCCTCAACTATACAGTTATACACACCTTACTTAATCAAACATATACTAACACATATTTACTCTCTTATGCAATCACTGATACAAGTTCACAATGATCCATACAGCCACTCACACATTCACTGGCTCTTATGCACAGTTATTTATATATGTCAACCCTTACAAGTACTGTGTTTTACATATGTACTTACTTTGACATGTAGCACTGAGAAATCCAATCACTCACCAATACACTCATGCAGACAGTCAACCGCCCATACAGCTGTGTCCACATGCACTTTTGAACCCATACATCTAGTGAATCAACTGCTCACACATCTATGCACAGAGTCACACACCTCCCAGCCACCCCCACACACACACTCACTCTCCCATACAAATACTTGGGCAACCAATCAATAACCCATATAGTTACTCATATAGCTACTGATCAACACATGCAGCAGTTTACAGAACAACAGATATAATGATGCACAAATTAAGACAGTTTAGTCACTAACCCATGCACTCAGTGAGACACATTTAATCATTCTCTCATACAGTCAGTCATGCACCTACTAAATCCTTCATCCAGACACTTATACATCCACTCATTCTTCAATATGTAAGACATATTTTACCTTTACAGAAACATACAGTCACTGGATGTTGTCATCAGTGATGTCATCAGTGATGTCATTTGAGATGTCATCAGTGATGTCATTTGAGATGTCATCAGTGATGTCACTGACCATGTCATGAATGATGTAATATGTGACATGATCAGCAGTGGATTGCGGGTGCGCGATATATAGTTAGTGCAAATAACTATATATGAAATTTCAATGGTTTTGTGTGCGTAAAATAAGGTTTTGTAAATGCTAATCCCTAACTATATATGTTCTATAACACATGGTTTTTTCAGTGAATTTCAAGGTTTTGTAAATGCTAATTCCTAACTATGTATGGTCTATAACCTATGGTTTTTTCAGTGAATTTCATTGGTTTTTTAAAAGCTAATATCTGTAGCTGTAAAATGTATTCTTCTTTAAATCTTAAAATATATTTTACATGTTTCATGTTTTTGATACAATTTTTTTTAATTTTTTTTTTTGTTTCGCTCCCAGTCCGCGAACCGGTTAGCTTCCCGTTAGCTCAATTTGGAGCCGCGACTCGGTCCGCGAACCGGTAAACGTTCCGTTTGCGTAACTGTTGCGTTAGCATGACGTTTTGCGTTGTCGCGTAATACGTCATTTGACGCGCCAAGTTATCGGACCCGGTGGCGAACTGGAAAGCGGTGCAAAGCACGAAACGTAAACACAGCAGGTCATGTGACTCGGTAATAACACTTTTCATTGGTTCATTTCACTTTTGGTTTCCTAATGATGTAATACTAGGTCATGTGATCTAAAATTAACACTTTTCATTGGTTTAGAACTTTTGCTTTTCCCAAATGATGAAAACCCCTCCTTCTTTCCTCACTCTGACTTTCATCTTGGTGAGAGAAAGACCCTTTATTAACATTGAGATATGGCTTCATTAGTAGCTTCAGCTGGTTCTTCCCCACCACCTCCACCAGATCCAAGGAAGAGAGGACCACCTGCTGAAGTAAATATTCAAGAAGAAGAGGAAGAACAGGAAGAGGAGGAAGAGCAGGAAGAGACACTGTTTTTGCCAGAGGAGCCCAGGAGGTATAATCGAAAGGAGAACTATATTTGGCAATTTTTTTAATTTCCAGAGGGCCAAAAGAAAGTAAATGCACGCTACGTGTTTTGCCCTATGTGTAAAGAAAGACTGTCCAGGGGGACTGATAAAAAATACAGTTTCGGCAACTACACTATGCATCGGCATATGAGTAGGTGGCATCCTAACAACTATAGTGCTGCCCAGCTACGTGATGAGCAAGAAAATCCCCCTGCGATGGCCAGAAGATCGGTTGTACAAGAAGTGACGGGACCAGAGGCGAGGGAGATGGTCCCAAACATACAAATGAAGTTTGGGGAAGTGAAACAAGTGTGCGTGCGCTGTAATCAATTCATTTGCTACAGAGAAAGTAGCATTACTCTAATTATCAAAGCTATTGAGAATCATGTTTGCCCGAAACGCCCCAAACAATAAATTCTTTTTTTTTTGTTGCTCCTGTTGAGCCCTTTACAATCAATTGTTTTTGTTTCCCCCCTCCCCCCAAAAAAACAAAAAAAATCAAAATGTTCAGAAAATACAAAAAAATTAAAAAAATGTTCTGAAAAATAATAAAAAAAAATTAAAACAACAAAAACAAAAAAAAAGTTCTTTTCAGAACTACCTCCCCATTATAAAAAAAATGGTAGAATATTTGGAACTCTGCCAACCTCTATTTCTTTTAGTTCGCTTCCCGGTTCGCATTCCGGTACGCGAACCGGGAGCGAATCTAAAAAATTTTTTTTTTAAAAAGAACAGTACGTTTAACGGAAGGAAACAGACAGTTATGTTAAAAGAAAGACAGCTATAGGGAGTAAACAAAAGGTACTGTTACCCGCAATCCACTGCTGATGATGCCACATATTACATCATTCATGACATGGTCAATGACATCATCAGCAGTGGATTGTGAGTAACAGTATCTTTTGTTTACTCCCTATAGCTGTCTTTCTTGTAACATAACTGTCTGTTTCCTTCCCTTATACTTACTGTTCTTTTTGTAAAAAAAATGTTGTGATCAATCAGAAACAGTGACATTAATAGAGACAGAATGAGTGAATAAGAATGAAGAAGTATGAGAAGAGAGGGACTGAGAAAAATAGTGGAAGGAGTAGAATAATTAAGTAATAGAGAAAGGAATGAGGGAAGTAGCAAAGGCAGGAAAGTAAGGATTAAAGAAATGAAGCAGTAGAACTAATAGATGTTAAATGTAATAGATTAAATGATTGTTTCAGGATGACGATAAGGTGTGGCCTCTCTAAAATTTTGTTTAAGGTGAGGCCTACTCAGGGTTGCATATCAAATTTATGCTTGTTGAAGAATACACAGGAGATAATACATGTGAAGGCCTACCATTGAAGTAAAACATGTCCACTTCACTCTTAAACAACGGCCAGACCTCTTCTGTGTCCATAGACAGACCTAAACTTCATCTGCACAATGTCATTCATAAACTTAGGAAACACAGGTAATGTAATTGAAAAACGTGGAGTTTCTTTTGCTCATTTCACAATCACATCACCTGTGTTGCCTTTGCTTAGGTATCTCATAGTGCAGATGTAGTCCAGCATATGAAACAGTGCCCAGAAGTGCAGCAGTGTATGCATTAACTTTGACATTTACAGAAGCCTCAGTTTCTCCATGTCTACCTCACATTTCTAAATGTATATCATAAGTACAAAAAGTAGAGAATTAATTATACATGTTAAATGGTTTATTTTTGCTGTTCTCAGAATGTATCAAATTTCACTTAAATCAGTGACTTGAAGGTATTCATCATGTAACAGCGGGGAAAAAAAACACAATCAAAATGATTGTGTTTAAAAAACCCATACAACATAAGAAATCTGAATTCAAAACTCCTTAAAATTAACTTACTTTCCATAACGTCGAAGGATGTCCTATGAACAGCGTACACTCTGTTGTGCTAATAATATATTCAGCCCGCCACTTTCTGAAAGAAAACCTCCATCGTTTTGAAAAATATGTAACATACGATAAAAGACTTCTCACATTCTACCACATGTTTCCACATGGCCAAATCATGTTGGAGCGATGTACAACTCTTGGAATTTTTGTAATCAAATGACATTATAATTAAAAGTTTTGGACCAATAATCTAGACAGCATTGCAGACTTACATTCCCTCTACTCCATGAACCTCTTGCAATTCCTCAGAGCAAATCCCGAGATTCTTTCCTTAAAATTTTGGTTTTAAAAACACCAGGTAAGAATTTTTATGGTCATACGGCAATTTTTTTTTGAAAGTTACAACAGAATCGTTGCAGAATGACCAGCCGTTTCTAGACTTTAAATAAGCTGTGTAATGTCCTGATGTTGTTGAAGGACCATCGTGATAGATAATTGCTGCAGTTACAAAAGTCCTTCCTGATATTGACAACTGCGAAGCAACACTTTTTTTATTAAAGTTGTCAATTTTGATCCATCAGGCCTACATCGTTGGATCATTAAAATGACATACTGGCCATATCTTCGTATAAATAATGTTGACATCATTTCAGATTTACATTGCCTACACTCCATGTTGTGATCAGCTGCTTTTACTAGCTTATTAAACGAGACTGATTTACTGTCTGGCAAAGTTAAATATATAAATCTTTCAGAGTCTACACTAGTAGTACTTGATACCCTACAGTTCTCGCAGTCATGCTGCCATTGATAAGAAAGCCCAAACAGGTGATCTACATCTACACCCTCATCTTGCAATACATCAAGCATATACATTAAAAACTCCTGACAATCCTGCTGAATATTTTCAGAGAAGTCTGTTTGACCTGAACATTCGTCTAATAGATAATGAACTTCAGACACACTTTCTACTTTTGTTCTATCAGTGCTACATTTCTCTAACACAGAATTCAACAAACAGCATAAACTTTGTTCAGAATTGATCACAATCTGTTCCTTTAAAGTCTCTAGTGAAAAGACAACATTAACCACTACATTAGCATAGCAGTTGACACCAGGACTGTTTTCAAATTGAATACCGACAACATCTTCAACAGAATCCATTTTCTTTCTGCTTACAATTTTCGGTTCATCGACTTTTGGGCTTTTTGCTACAACCTCCCTACTATTACTGATATTTCTTCATTTCCGGCCTACCACACGTTTCTCAAACAAAGGATATTGAGGCAAATGTGGCGCATACTCTCTTCTTAACCTATTGTATTCCTTAACACAATCTAGATCTGCACAAATGTTTGTGACATCACAGTCAATCAAGTACAACCCCGATAAAGATCTAACTCGTGACAAAGCCACATATGCCATACCTTCCTTGAACACAGAACTTCCAATATTCACCAATGCACTATCTACACTTAAACCTTGCGATTAATGGATTGTCACCGCATATGCCAAGCAAACAGGAAACTGTTTACGGCAAACATATAAGTCTTTAACAAGCAAAAACCTAGCAGAACAATGACCAATTAGCTGTACTTCCTCAATGCCATCAAATTTAATTTTTAGAAATTCAATTCCATCTCTACTTCTGTATTTCTCAAAATCAACAACATTACCCATTGATCCATTTACCAGACCTCTTTCAACATGTAAATTCCTTCTCAAAATGATTCGGCAATTTAAACACACATTCAAAGTCTTTTCAAAACCCGCTGTTTTAGATATAGTCTTCTCTAATGAATCCAATTTTGATTTCAAATTCTCAGACAAAATAATTGTTGATCCCATATGCTCTATTCTATCAATAGCTTCAAGTTTCACAATCTCTTGCTTTTCTAAATTCAACATTTTGTTGTTGAAGATGGCACATTCTGCAAGAGTTGGCATCAAACATATTCCGGATTTCTTCTCAGTAATTTTCTGAAAAATATTCTCAGGCACAACGTCTTGTTCTGGATATAAATTTGACAGTAATCGTGCATGTAATGCTTTTTTTCCATGCTCGGTCTCTTTTCCAATTCTAATATCTTGTAGAATATTCTTGTAATCTTCATCCTTTGCCTGACGCATATTTTCATGCAGTTCAGCATAATTGAAGTTTAACCATATATTGACGTTGCCAATGCTCCCTAGGCACTTCCTGGTATCTTCATGCGTGAGTATTTTGAACACAGGTTGTCCTTTTACTGGTGTCAGCTGTAGAAGATCTCCGAAAACAATGATGTGTTTGCCACCAAATAACACATCATACTCAGTTTTAAGAACTTCTTGCATTCTCAAATGCACAAAGGCAAGCATGACATTTGAAACCATGCTTACTTCGTCAATGATAAGAAGTTTCATTTTCCTCAAGACTCTTGAAACTTCACAACAAGCATCCCCAGATAACTTGTGGTATTGTAATTTGTTGTCATGCTCCACTGGCAGCATCAGTAGACGATGCAAAGTAATACCTTTAATGTTATGTGCTGCCAGTCCAGTTGGAGCGGTAACAACACAAGACAATAAGGAAACTTTTTCCAGTTCCCGCTTCTCCACTCACGTACAGTCGGACAGGCTTCAACAACGTACATGAGCACTCTTTCTTCTCATGACTTAATCCATGATCAATTTGCTTGGTAACTTCGTCATATATTTTCCTCTGCTCAAGTTGAGTTGTTTTTCCAAGTCTTCCAAGTTAACCGCATCCTCCTGAGCATGTGCCATGGCTCTTTCCACTTCATTCATAGCAGTGGCAGCTTCATTTTCGATAATAGGTCCTCCTAGTGGATCTTGACTCAATGAAACAGAACTCTGACTGTCCTGAGAACTGTCTCTGGCAATCTCGGCTGCAATCGTTGCTTCCTGCTCAATTTCCAAAGTCAACATTTCTTGATATTTGGGAAAAGCAGGACATTCTATGGTCTCCTTGGCGGCAGTGAAAGAGTCTTCGTAACAGAGGAAATCTCCAAGCAGTTCCTCTTCTGCACGCCAAGGCTTGAACAGTTGCAAAAGTGCTAAATAGAAAAACTCCTTTTTTTCTGGAGATTCGCCACTCAATTTTCGATGATTTACCAAGTGGCATTTTCTTTGCTTCACCAGACATCCCTCACTTCCAATTAAAGCATACACTCGTTTCTCAATATCTTTTTTGATGTTCCTTATGAATATGTAATTTTGTAGAACCTCATACAAACAAACATTCTCGAGGTGACTGCTTCGATTTGGATAATATGTATCCAACATGTTGGTCTTCAAAATGTCGGTACTGTTTGGCTCCTTTTCCGCCAAATACTCAATTTCCCGCACAGGTTTCAGAACTCGATTACGCATTGCAGCAAGACCAAGACTCGCCCAAACGATACTCCTGGATTTAGAATAAAGACTTGCTGAAGACAACCTGTCAGAACATTCGCAAGCTCCAATTTCTCGATGCGACAACATCTTCAGACTGAAACTGTACAACTTCTTACTGAGGCTCTTTTCATGGGAAATGTCCTCCCACATATCCTTCAATTTTGTCTTTTCTTTTTTGGTGATGTAAGATGTCACATACCGAGCCACAGCCATACAGTTGTCAGCCACAAACTGTATATCCATATTAGCATTCCACATGGACAAAATCACTGGGTTGTAGTCGTTGATGTACTTGGACTCTTCGTTCCTTTTCAAATTGTATGTATTTTTGGGTGATTTCCTCGTCACATTATGTCGCAGAGAAGACATCAAACTGTTCACTCTTCCTTTAGAAATCACCGGTCGTGGAAAGTTGAAACGACATTTGGTGTAGAACTTGTCCTTGTTTCTGAATTTACGACGACAGTACTTTCCACAACGATGGCTTTGGAAACGTAGAACTTGTTCTCTTAGGCTTTTCTTCTCCGTTGCGTTTGGAACAGCACACGTAGAATACTGTTCTATGAAATTCATCACTAAGTCATCCGGATCTGTTCCAAATTTAGGTGCATCCTTGATCCACAGCAACATATGTATATGAGGAGCACCTCTTGCTTGGTACTCCTTTCTCCAGAAGAAATCCAACACCTCTCCAAGAGGTGGATTCTTCTTATTTGTGATGAAAGACATCATAGCTTCAAATCTATGATTGAAGTACCTGCATACATTCACTGGATCCAAAGAACACAGTTCTCCGGGTGTCTTGAATTCAATGTTTTCAATGTTTCCATTTGTCTCTCGTAGAAATTCAAGTAAGTCTTCCCAGCCATACTCGGCACAGCTCAGAGTGAGGAACCATGTCGGAGTTCCTAAGTTCCTCAGCATACATTTTAAATCACCATGACGACGGTACCAGTATTCATTAGTACCACGCTGACACGCCATGAGATTAATTAGGTGAGAATCCAAAATACTGTCTTGGACATTGACTTTAAATTAGGCCTCTCACTTGATTTCACCTGAAACGTGGCAATTTCCTTCTGAAAATTATCTATACTGGAAACCTGTACATTATCTTCAACATTACCCTCTACTTCTGGGTCAATTTGAACATTCTCATCTTTACTTCCAAAGTAACAAAAGTCAATTTCTTCACAAATATTCTTGACATCTATTTCAGAACCATGCAAAAGAGCAGCACATAATTGTTTAAGCATAATTGCTGGACTCTTAGCATGATACAACATTCTCACTAATTTCCTCACTTTATTATGATGCACTGCTAGCATCCTGAAATGATGAAAAACACTCTGGCATACTCTCCTGGAAAGACAAGCCAGTGAATGACCACGCAAACCTGTCACTTGTCTCACTCTGCAAGGATCTAATTCTTGCAACAACTTCATTTTCTGCTTCAAACTTTTCTTATTAAATGTCCGTACAAAATCACAAAGCAAATTGATGGAATCCTGTTGCACACTGCAAATAGAACTACACTTCCAAATGTACACAGGACCTTTAGGACGTCTTTCTAAAACCTCATTACCTAACACCTCTTCTATCTCTGTTGTCACAAGTTTTTCTTTTTCAACTGGACAACCATCCTTCACTTCATAAGCTCGACCACTGGTGTCAACTGCAAACACCAAATCATTATCCTGAAAATAACTCTCCTCATTAAAAAATGCCTCACAACTTGAACTATGCATCCATTCTCCGGAAAAAACTTCACAAAAATTACTTCGTTTAACTACTCTCTTCCATCTACTATTTGATTTGAAATCAGAAATTACCTTGTTTAGTGTCCTAATTCTATTGATTACCAAAATAAACAACTTTCGCTTAATTTCGAAAGCATGATCAATCATTTTCTCTACATTTTTATTTTTCTTATAAAATGCCACTTTCTGTTGGCCTTTCTTAATATTTTTTAATAAATTAACTATTATCCTGTTGCGGAACATTCGTTTTCGAATGTCCCTAAACTGTTGTTTCCTTCTACTATCATGCACAGAGTTATCTCTTGCTCTAGCAGTAACATTTTTGATTGGTCTTTCCTTTCCATTTAAATTGCTTCTCTTTTTCTGGACTGAAACATGTTTTGTAGAAATACTTTTTTTACTACAAATATTTCTTATGAATGATTTCGTGGTCTTACCCGGAGCTTTCTTGGTGATTTCACAAGTTTTTTTGGGAGAGGACTGCTGCAATAATAGATGATCCTGCTGTCTTTGACGTTTTCTAGCCTTTCTAATTCGATTCTTAGTTGGCATTTTCAAATTTTGAAATGATCTGCAGTTGAATCTGTGGAAAAATATAATAAAAAATGTTATTAACCACTATTACCAAACAGTAAATGAATAACAGTCATCAAAAACTTAACACCATACTTATTATTTAACATAGCAAATCTTTTGCACCACCACTGTGTCACAAAAGTGATGCACAGTGGTACAAAACAGGCATACACCTATCATAAATCTCTCCATAACATTTTAAATGATTGATTCAGGATAACGATAAGGTGTGGCCTTTCCAGAGGTTTGTTTAAGGTGAGGCCTACTCACGGTTGCAGACGAGTTTTTCGCTTGTTGAAGAATACAAAGGAGATAATACATGTGAAGGCCTACCAATGAAGAAAAAACAACAGGTGATGGACCGAATGTGGATCAATGTCACACACTCACCCCAGTCCAAAGATCAGGGTGGTGTGGAGTGCAAAAAAATGATGGATTTGGGCCCAGATCTTTGGACTGGGGTGAATGTGTGACATTGATCCACATTCTGTCCATCACCTGTTTTGTTTACCAATGAAGTAAGTCATGTCCACTTCACTCTTGAACAAAAGCCAGACCTGTTTTGAATCTGTGGTCAGACCTAAACTTCATCTGCACAATGTCTTTCATAAACTTAGGAAACACTACTAATGTAATTGAAAAAAGTGGAGTTTTTTTCCTTTTTTCAGAATTACATCACCTATATTTCCTCATTGACTTAAAATGTCCTTAAGACACATAAAAGCGTTTTTTTGGATTGCCCTTGCACCATCTTTGGGTCATTTTTAACATGGCTATATAACTCCCATAATCAAAATCATAATTTGCCAAGCACAGGTGGGAGCGTATTTACAAGAAAGTTGCCCCATGGAGAAAGCTCTTCAATTAAAATGGGAAAAATAACATCATAGACACTCAAATGCCTTTTAAATATGCTCCAAACAACCTATGAAGCTCTAGCAGTACATATCCAGAAATGTAATTGATTTCAAAAAACGTTTTTGAACACAACATATAAATCAATTGTATACCTACATTCAAGAGGAAATGACTGAAAATGTCCTTAAGACACATAAAAGCGTTTTTTTTTATTGCCCTTGCACCATCTTTGGGTCACTTTTAACATGGCGATGTAACTCCCATAATCAAAATCAAAATGTGCCAAGCACAGGTGGGAGCGTATTTACAAGAAAGTTGCCCCATTGAGAAAGCTCTTCAATTAAAATGGGAAAAATAACATCATAGACACTCAAATGCCTTTTAAATATGCTCCAAACAACCTATGAAGCTCTAGCAGTACATAACCAGAAATGTAATTGATTTCAAAAAACGTTTTTGAACACAACATATAAATCAATTGTATACCTACATTCAGTTGGAAATGACTGAAAATGTCCTTAAGACACATGAAAGCATTTTTTGAATGCCCTTGCACCATTTTTGGGACATTTTTAACAGGGCTATGTAACTCCCATAATCAAAATCTAAATTTGCCAAGCACAGGTGGGAGCGTATTTACAAGAAACTTGCCCCATGAAGAACGCTTTCCATTTAAAAAGGGAAAAATAACATCATAGACACTCAAATGCCTTATAAATATGGCCCAAATAACCTATGAAGCTCTAGCAGTACATATCCAGAAATGTAATTGATTTCAAAAAATCGTTTTTAAACACAACATATAAATCAATTGTATACCTACATTCAAGAGGAAATGACTAAAAATGTCCTTAAGACACATGAAAGCGTTTTTTTGAATGCCCTTGCACCATTTTTGGGACATTTTTAACATGGCTATGTAACTCCCATAATCAAAATCTAAATTTGCCAAGCACAGGTGGGAGCATATTTACAAGAAACTTGCCCCATGGAGAAAGCTCTTCAATTACAATGGGAACAATAACATCAGAGACACTCAAATGCCTTATAAATATGGCTCAAACAACCTATGAAGCTCTAGCAGAACATATCCAGTAATGTAATTGTTTTCAAAAATCGTTTTTAAACACAACATATCTGTTTCAGCTTACACGAGAGACCATGGAATGGGCTCCATGTACAACAATAACTTGTGTTACTGCATGCCAGATTTCTACACAGAATATGCAATTACAATTTCTCAAAGAAA
Source organism: Lissotriton vulgaris (assembly GCF_964263255.1). Taxonomy (NCBI): domain Eukaryota; kingdom Metazoa; phylum Chordata; class Amphibia; order Caudata; family Salamandridae; genus Lissotriton; species Lissotriton vulgaris. The sequence continues at coordinate 1,152,462,883 of NC_141698.1, forward strand.
CAAAATCTATTTGTATATCACTAGAGACGAAACCACATTTTAAAAACACAGCTTTCTTCATCATTTTCTCCTTAAATCATACTATTCTCTATCTAAATTAAATACATTTTTTCTCACCTTAGCAAATACTTTTTGAGTTTCAAAACAGTCTCAGAAATACTCCAAATTGTCTTCAGCAGAACAAAGAGGATGCACTCCAGAGGCTGCAGCTATAGAAAGCACAGAAATGCTGATATTCATTACACATATCTCTCATATTAGCCAATCATAACTCTTCCCTCACTTTTTTCAAATCAAAACCCTTCCCCCCTCTGCCCTCTCTGCCTTTTTTCCATAGCAACCACCTCCTGGAAGACCTCTCATGTTTGCAAGTTCACACAACAATGTTTCAATTGAACTCTGAACTCTCAGTGCACCTGCGTATCCAGTGCAATCTTTCATTAAATGTTTTTTCCTTGACCATTCAAATTACATCTTTCAAAGAACACAGCCATGCACCCTAACTTTCTGTTTTCAGAAATGGAAATGCACCAATCACTGCTAATGAATCATTAGCACTGGAAATCCACAGTTTTTTTTCTTTACAAACTCCTACTGTTTCAACTGCCCTTTCATTACCACACTTCATCTGACTGCAGCACAACCTTCTCCCACCATGTTTAATGTCTGGATTGTTGGACATAGTTACATCTACTGGGCTCAAAGATATGCTGAGAACAGAAATTTACCTAACCTCAATTTACAAGATGTGGAAATTAAGTGGGTGGGCCAAAGAGGATTAACATGTCACCAATTGATACCACTGGTGAAAACCTTTATGCATTTGCCAAAACCTGACCTGTTAATTGTGCACTGTGGAGGTAATGATTTGGGCACTTTGACTGGGGTAGGTCTGGAAATGCTTTTAAAGGACACCTTTGAGCAATTAATGGCACTTTTTCCTCAAACTGCTTTGGTATATTCGAATATATGCCAAAGACAGAAATGGAGGTGGTCCAACCTATTTTGTCCACAAATTGAGAAGTCGAGGAAGCATGTAAACAAATCTGTTTCAGCTTACATGAGAGACCATGGAATGGGCTCCATGTACAACAATAACTTGCGTTACTACATGCAAGATATCTACAGAGGAGATGGAGTTCACTTCTCCGATGAGGGCAACAGAATTTTAATTTTGCATTTAAGACTGTGCTTTGGTACCTACTTATAAGTACCTAAATGTACCATAAACCCAAAAGCTCTTCTCAGAGCTACCCTACATCTGATCACTCACATTTATTATTTTTCTCCAACTTTTTTCTCTAATTTTCAACAAACTACGCTCCCAGAGCGCTACCCGGTACGCGAACTGGAAGCTAACCGCGCAAAATTTAAAAAAAAAAATGTTTTTTTCCCGCACATATGGTCCTCCTCAGCCACCCTCAGAAAACCTAGGGGGTCAAGATACATCTACCGTGCCCCCTTCTACCCATTCTGAACATTTTTTGCCCTCCATCTTGTATCTTGATTCGACCGAAACACAAAATGGTGGACTCCCGTAACGCTGCTGGTTCACGGACCGGGACGCATACCGGGAAGCAGTCCAATAAAAAAGGTGGGAAAGTAATTCACAGAAAAACGACTGGAGACACTCTCACCAAATATACATTAGCTCATACTACATAACAATCCCTTTCATTTTCACAAATTTGATTGAAATTCCATTTAGCCATTAAGCCTGTAGACCTCTCTAAATACCGTGAGGTAAATCACTTCACAAAACACATCTAAAGTGTTGGAATTGACAACCAATGAAAATGTTACTTTCATTTTCTACTTTTATTACCTGACATTTGATTGGTTATATACGTGAATATATATAAAGGAAGAGAAGGAAACACAGCCATTTTGACTGCTACTTCTTGTTGTACATTACAATTGAATTATCACTAAACACTTCAACTTGTTTGTGAAGGTAAGTTGATATTTTTAAAACTGAAGTATATTGTGCACTATAAGTTAATATGGTAAACTTTTTCTGATAGTTATATACTATCCCTCTGTAGTAGTTATAGATTTAGATAGACTTCTCTGTTATAGTTATGGATGGAGTTAGGCTTCTCTTGGTTAAATCACAGACACTTTTTTATATTCCTACTTCCACTCTGATACTATACACTGCCAAAAGATAAATTCACTGATAAAAACTGCCTATCTAAAATTAATCCCAACAGTGCCCTAGCTCTACTAATATATATTTTTTTATCCAAATTTCAGGCAAAATGGAAGGCGAACAGAAAGTTGAATTTAAAATTGTCCTGCAAGAGAGCAGCCAAGAAATCATTCATCAAAATGAAAATGAATTTATGGATGAAAGTAGGGACCAAGAACTACTGCAATGTGTGGAAGCAGTAGATAACCTCCTTAAAAATGAGGACATTTTACACCCTCACAGACTACAAAGTATATTCAATGAGAATTATGAAATTTCTGACAGTGAAATGTTAGAAAGTTTAATAAATTATGAAACACAATCACAATAAAAAAAAGGTTAAAAAATAAAGAAATTAAAAAATAATCAACAAAAACAACAAACAATTAACATACAGTATTTGAAAAGTCTATCATTCTTTTTTCCTTATAGTACGCTGCCCAGAACGCTTTCCCGTTCACGGACTGGGCGCTCCCCACGCAAAAAAAAAAAAAAATTTTGTTTGCCCTGCTGGGCCCTTTTAAAACCTCCACATAAAACCTAGTGGGTCAACGAGGATCTACTATGCCCCCTTATGGTAATTTCCCCCTTTGTTTTGGCCTCCTCTTGTCTCTCGATCCTCCGAGAGACAAGATGGCGGCTGCTCCGGACTGTTTAGAATGTTGACAGACACCGGAGAACCAATCAGCTTCGCATCGCAAAGTTCCGTTACGCGAAACGTACGCGAACCGGAGCGCTACCCGGAGCGCTGTTACAGATATATATCTTTTTTTGAATGTTAATTTCTCAAAATCCACTGAAGCACATATATTGAGACCTAGAGAAGGCACATCAGGCTAACAGTCCCTACAATTTTGCCAAGTTTCGTGCAAATCCATTCAGCCATTCGAGCTAAAAGTGAGGCCAACCGCCCTATGGAAAAATGAATGGGAAAAACGCGTTTTGGGACCCCCTTTTTTCTCGGCCCCCCCTTGACGACCCCCCCCAAAATTTTCAGGGGCTGCTCAGAAACAAAATGTACCATTTTCCTGAAAATTTCAGCCAATTCCGTCCACAAACGCCAAAGGTATTAGACATAGAATTTTCAAAAATCCCATAGGGAAAAAATCCTAACTATATATACCTACTGGCGGCCGCCAGTAGGTAATATATATATATATATTTATGTATATATATATATATATATATATATATATATATATATATATATATATATATTACCTACTGGCGGTCGCAAGTAGGTAGTTATAGTTAGGACCTAGTTTCCATAGGAAATCCTCAACATTCTATTTGAAATAACTTTGGCCCTGGTGGATGAATCTTTGCGAATTTCTCACACAAAGATGGCTCGGTCCGCTGCGCTCCTTCCCTGAAAGTTTGGGGGGGATTGGTCAAGTGGGGGCTGAGATATAAGGGGGGTCCCAAAACGTGTTTTCTCCATGTTATTTTCCATAGGACCTTTAGACTCGGCTACAGGTCGAACGGCTGAATGGATTTATAAGAAATTTGCCAAAACTGTAGAGTCCTGTTCGCAGATTACGCTTTTTTTGGAATGGTGTAAATCCGTTCAGTAGTTGTTGAGAAAATTAAAGTTAAAGTCAATTATATATCTATAGGCACGCACACGTGCACGCACCCAAGCTGCTGCGCGTGAGCGGAATTTTTTTTTGCTGCGTGACGTCTGTTAACGTTCGATTCGAAGGAAATCAGGAAGTTTTGTCCGCCATTTTGTCACTGCGAGTAAATATATTGTTCATTTCAAAGCGTTGAAACATGGAAAGGGGAGAAGGTAGAGATTGTCTTGCTGCGTAGGTTTTCTCGGGGTGTGTAGTAAGGCCCTTAAACACGAAAAGATATATTTTTTTTCGGGAAAAAAAATAACGGGGTGCTCGCACCCGGTCGCGCACACCTATTCACAAGAGTGTGAAAATGGAGATAAATCAGAAGTTTGAGTGCTTAGATATAAGGTGGCTCTGAAAAGAGCCCTTGTGTTAATTGAGTTTTTTCTGCATTTATAAGTAAGTACCGATGCAGAGCCTGATGTTGCAGAGGAAGATTCTGTTTCCCTCATTCGTGAAATGAACACCGTCTCTCCTATAGACGTCTTGCATGTGGTATCGCAAGTTGTTGTGGTAAATAGAACCCATGCTATAATCTCTGAGGAACGCAGAAACAGATTTATTTACATGTCTCCTTGCTTTCTCAAACTGTGCACAATGTTGATTGGACCAATTCCATTTCTGTCTTTGGCATATATTGGAATATACCAAGGCAGATCGAGGAAAAAGTGTCATCAACTGTCGAAAGGTGTCTTTTAGAAGCATTTCCAGACCTACCCCAGTGATTGTGCCTAGATCGTTCCCACCACAGTGCACAATTATAAGGTCTGGTTCTGGGAGATGCATAAAAGTTTTCACCAATGGAATCAATTGGTGACATTTCAATCCTCTTTTGGCAATCCATGTTATGTGTACATTTGGTAAGCCGAGGTTGCAAATTCGTCTGCTTACTGCATATTTTTCACTCCAGTGAATATAACTGTGTCCTATTAGCCAGACCTTCATTTTCAAGGGATTTGTAGTCGTCCTCCGATCGGTTCTGGAAGTGGAATGGTAGTTAGAAGTTGAAATTCTAAATAAAGAAAAAGGAAGAGGCTGGGTGTGGTTTAAAAAATAAAAATGATTGGTTGATTGTAACAAGTGGAGATTGAACAGTACGTTCCATGTTAATGTTTATGTTAAACGAAAAGTACTATTGGGTGTGTAAAAACAAGACATGTAACAGAGCTGTGTATTGGCAGGTGTTTCTGGAGGGAAAATAGTGTTCTTAGTTTGTTGTAGAACGTTAAGACATGAACTTTTGACCTGTGCCTTCAGCAAGGTGCATAATGAGGTGTAACCGTGGAAACAGCCGGAGATGGCAGTTGGTGATGGGTTCACTCTTTGGTGCCTCTGCATCTGAGTCTGTTCTCTGGTGGCAGGCGGAGAACTGTTTGTTATTGTGGAGATGAAAGGGTGATAAGGAGAGAAATACGACATAGCGTCTGGCCTGTAGAAGCGTGGGAGCAGTGATTAACTCTGAGTGAAGCGGAACTGTGTCGGTGCTTAGTAACAGTAAAAAAAAAATGTTAACAGTGGTATAACTGTCTTTACGGTGCGCGACCTACTAAGAAAGAGTTCACGGGCCGTAATTGGCTTGCAGGTTCTAGTATCACTAAGTGAGGTCGAGAAAAGAAAACATTCAGGACTTTATTTATGAAGGCCTTGCGCCACCGGTGCGTCACTTTTTCCCATTTTAAAAAATGAGGCACTGGCGGTGGAAGGTCTTTATAAATAAGGTCCTCAGTGTCTACAGTTAAGGTTATGTGGAACCCATGAATAGTTTTTCAATATGAAATCATTTCAGTTGAGATTATGGATTAAAAGAGAAACCGTGAACATTTGAAATGTTTATTTAGAAATGTACTGTTTTAAAGGCAAATCATTATGTAATATGAGTACAGAAATTGCAAAAAACACAGTAATTGGTATTGTCAGTAGTACATGGAATACAAACGCTATAGTTGAAGAAAAATGAATATAGTTGGAAAAAAACATTGTACACTCTTATAAGGAAGTATATTATATTTTAATAAATGGAAGAAGGTCTCTGGCCTTTCAGTTTAGGAACGATATATGAAAATGCAAGTGGTTATACATCATTACTTTATGAATCAGCTGTCAAACAACACAAAATCATAATATCCACTGTTAGTAAAGCCAATAGGTCTGTTCTTCAAAAGAAAATATGGAAAAGAACGTGAAGAATATAGAAAACCAAAAGGAAATGAGGACGTCAATGGCTTGTATGAGAGTTATTGAAGCATTGTTTAGGCAAAATAGGTAGCTTCTGCTTGTAACAGGAAATCAGTTTTATCATTTAAAAGTATGTCAGCTATCCAATGGAAAAGAGTAAAGCAGTACTGATGATCTGTTATAATCGGAGCCTCTTTTACCATCAAAGGGTAGGTCGGTGGGTTTTCGATGTAGCTCGCTGTTAGGAAAGAGTTAACCGTCCATTGTGTAGGCAAAGTATGCAGCAAGTGCCTCTAACATGAAATCACTGTTATCATCTGAAAACATGTCAGCCATCCAATTGAGAAGATGAAAGGAGCATTCATGATCTGTCATTATTGGAGCGTCTTTTACCATCATAGGGCAGCTCAGTGGGTTTTCGATGTAGCTCTCTGTTAGGAAATCTTGCGCCGCTGCGAATATATTCCAATGACCCAGAACTCCTTGTATCGCTGCAAAGGCCATAAACCCTCCGTTGTAACAAAGCTGTTCATGATCAAGTAACGGATTCATGAGGTGATTGTAATTCGGTTCAGGAGGTACCAAATTGCAGAGACATAAATCCAGGGCCCACGTGAAATCACAGCTCAGGCAATGAAATACAGGCTGCACACAGGTGAAATACGAATATCGAAATGATAATCGATATGAAGTATTCAAAGTTGAGAGTGGTAAGGTGCCGTAGTACAGAAGCATTCTCTGTCGAAATAGTTCTAAGTGGCCCGGCTCGTTTGCGAAGGCAGGAGGGACATCCATTTTGAATTTCCCAAGATGGTAAAGGAAACGGCGCAGCACCGCTGGTTGTATAGCAACTCCACAGAATTAGGTCGCCGGCTATGCAGTGGAGAGGAGCAGAATGACTTGATACATTTTCTAGGAGTCTAGTCACTTATATATTGCTTAGTAGTTATCAAAAAAGTAGCTTTATTTTGAACTGGAGGATGCGTTAAAAAATAAGGGAGTGATTTGAGGGAGTTGTAAAGCAAGGTCAATTTTTTTTTACATCAATGCTGTTTTCTGTGAATGTTAGCTTAGTGAAAGATATGTGTGTGAGCAGATGCAACGTTCAGTTTTAAATGTGACAATGGCGGTCTTGTTCATGTCTTCCGATTCAAGGTCGGTATTCGCTGCCAAATACAAAGATCAAGAAACGCATGCGTGGGGTACATAGTCTGCATTCTTAAAGGAAAGCAAATGAAGGGTTATTTTTACCGCGTTAGCATTGTCATTTAAAAAGTTACAGTGATTTCCATTATATGTTAAGAAAGTGTCACTGATGAAGACTGAAAATAAATCCTTATAAATAATAGGGACTGGTGTATTTTAGAAAAGGTGTGTAACATTACATGAATTGTGAAAAAAAAAATATTGTAATTGAAAGTGTATGGTTTGAAAATGAAAAGTAGAGGTTTATAGTTCACGTTTTGAAAGCAGTTCTAGAGGGTCAGATGAAAGTGTATGGTTTGAAAATGAAAAGTAGAGGTTTATAGTTCACGTTTTGAAAGCAGTTCTAGAGGGTCAGATGCATGATAGATTTATAAAAAATAGAACATGTTTTTAAATAGTATTATGGAAAAAATATGTGCCTTTATGTACTATTTACATTATCTGCCTGTTGCGTATTCTTTGAGTTTTAGTAATCCTGTGTCTTATATTTTTCTAGGGGCGGTTTGAGGTTCATGGTGGGTTTGGGCAGGGAGGGTAGGTTGGGGGTTTGTAATAGGGGGTCCGGGTGGGGTGGAGTGCGGAGTTAGGGTGTTTGGTAATGGAGCAGAGTCAGAGGACGCCACATTTGTGTTATGGGGTGCCACGGAAATATGTATTTATTCTCAGAGGTTTATTATATTAAGGATATATATCAACATGGTGGCTCTTGTCGTTTTGTGGTTCTGTGCATGTTTATAATGCTGGCCCTGTAGTTTTTGTTTATGGACCTTATTACGACACACAGGGGAGCCACGTTGCACAGTTGGAGATCAGAGACTTAGGAAATAAAACTTTATAATTGTAAGGGCTCTAAGCGATAAAAATCGCCCGTTCTCGGTGTAAAAAATTTCACCGCTATTGGTGGTATTTTCTACGGTGTTAGTGATCGAAGGAGAATAGTAACATATATGTGAAAGCAAATTGTGTAACAGGCTCAGCAATTCACATTATCGCGTGAAAACAAAAGTTGCTTTTACATAGCAATAAGTCTCTTATAATTAAGGGACGAGTGTATATAGTGCTATTTAGTACTCTGCTATATGATTGATGTCGAATATTTCATAAGAGGAGGCTTTAAAAGTTTTTCGATAAACTGGTTTTCTAGGGAAGTGGGTGGAGTGTTCTGTGTAAATTGCAGAATAGAAACTAGTAAGAACCAATTGGAAGTGTTGTTTTAAAGTCACATGACTGCACATGTGTGTCTCGACGCCTGTACGCGATAGGTGGGTGCGCGCACCCGGTCGTGCACTATAAGAAAGCAGCGAAAAAACATCTCATAATATGCTCTTGGAGCTCGTTTTGGTAGAAAGAGTTAGTTCTGAAATGAACTTTTTTTTTTTTTTTTTTGGAAACAAGTGTTATGATGCTTTTGATTTCTTAAAGTTGCTACGACATTTTTCAGTATGTCATACTTTCCAAATAAAGTGAAGAAATTTAACTTTTCTTGGAGTATTTATGACTCTCAATTTTGTGTTTAATTAGAGTAAAGCTTTGCTCTCCGTATACAAGAAGTTCTCCACAGTTGTTGCATTTTATGTGCACGTTCGCCAGACATGGTTTCAAGTCCCTTTCAGCACTCGATGGAGATACAGGTCGTCCACTGGAAGATGTGCTGATTACTTCTGATGGTAATAGCGTGGCCTCCGTTTTTCTTGTCAAAGGTGGTCGCTCATTTCCTTCAGATTCGGAAGATGAATGCGGAACGGTAGCCATTGCAGCGAAGTCTTCGGGAAGATGTTCGACGTTGTTTTCTCTTGAGAGTAGAAAAGAAAGTGATGGAAGTGGGTGGAGTGCTGCGTGTAAATTCCAGAATAGAAACTACCAAGAACCAATTAGAAGTGCTGTTTTGAAGTCACATGACTTCGCATGCAAGTGTCAGGTCCTGTACGCGATAGGAGGGTGCGCGCACCCGGTCTCGCACTAAAATAAAGCGGCGAAAAAACATCTCATAATATGCTCTTGGAGCATGTTTTGGTGGAAAGAGTTAGTTCTGAAAAGAACTTTGTTTTTTTTTTTTTTTTTTTGGAAACAAGTGTTATGATGCTTTTGATTTCCTAAAGTTGCTACGACATTTTTCAGTATGTCATACTATCCAAATAAAGTGAAAAAATGTAACTTTTCTTGGAGCATTTATGACTCTCAATTGTGTGTTTAATTAGAGTATAGCTTTGCTCTCCGTATACAAGAAGTTCTCCACAGTTCGTGCATTTCATGTGCACATTCGCAAGATATGGTCTCAAGTCAATTTCAGCACTCGATGGAGATACAGGTCGTCCACCGGAAGATGTGCTGATTACTTCTGATGGTAATAGCGTGGCCTCCGTTTTTCTTGTCAAAGGTGGTCGCTCATTTCTTTCAGATTCGGAAGATGAATGCGGAACGGTAGCCATTGCAGCGAAGTCTTCGGGAAGATGTTCGACGTTGTTCTCTCTTGAGAGTAGAAAAGAAAGCGATGGAAGTGGGTGGAGTGCTGCGTGTAAATTCCAGAATAGAAACTACCAAGAACCAATTAGAAGTGTTGTTTAGAAGTCACATGACTTCACATGCAAGTGTCAGGTCCTGTACACGATAGGAGGGTGCGCGCACCCGGTCTCGCACTAAAATAAAGCGGCGAAAAAACATCTCATAATATGCTCTTGGAGCACGTTTTGGTAGAAAGAGTTAGTTCTGAAAAGAACTTTTTTTTTTTTTTTTTGGAAAGAAGTGTTATGATGCTTTTGATTTCTTGAAGTTGCTACTACATTTTTCAGTATGTAATACTATGAAAATGAAGTGAAGAAATATATCTTTTCTTGGGGCATTTGTGACTTTCAATTTTGAGTTTAATAAGAACGAGGCTCTGCTCTCCATACAAAAGAATTTCTCCACACTCGTTGCATTTCATATGCACCTTCGCAAGATATGGTCTCAAGTCCATCTCAGCACTCGATGGAGATACAGGTCGTCCACCAGAAGATGTGCTGGCCACCTCTGATGGTAATAGCGTGGCCAGGGCTCTTGTCGATGCTTTTGCATAATGCTCAGGATGCCTTTGTTTAACATGCCGCTGCATGGTGTGTATAGAAAAGGAATATTTTTTATTTGGATTTCCCCTTGAGAGCTCCGAATTGCATATCGTGCAGGTTACTTTTGGCGCATTCACTTTCTTTTGATCTTCAGGATAAGTAAAAAATTGCCAAATGAAAGATTCCTTTTTTCTTCTTAACGGTGGTCGCTCATTTCCTTCAGATTCGGAAGATGAATGCGGAAGGGCAGCCATTTCAGCAAAGTTTTCGGAAGATGCTCGGCGTTGTTGTCTCTTCAGAGTAGAAAAGATTGTGAGGAAAGTGGGTGGAGTGCTTCGTGTAAATTCCAGAACAGAAACTACTAAGAACCAATTGCAAGTGTTGTTTTCAAGTCACATGACTTTACATGCGCTTCTTAGGACGTGTAGGCGGTGACACTATCTAGTTACGAACATGATTTCATACTTAGGAACTAGCATTCAAAAAACCTAAGAAATTCACTGAAAAAACCATAGGTTTTACACAGGTTATAGTTAGGAAGTAGCATTTAAAAAACCTATGAAATTCACTGAAAAAACCATAGGTTTGACACCAGTTATAGTTAGCTGGAAATTTTACTTACATAAAACCAATGAAATTCCACGTTATAGTTAGTTGGACTCACTATAACTTGCGCGTGTAATGCACTGCTGATGACATCACATATTACATCACTCATGACATCACTGATGACACTATCCAGTGAATGTGTGTCTTTTTAAAAAATAAATATGTTTTATATATGTATATGTAGAGGTCGATGGAAAAATAAATGTTTAAATAAGTGTCTTAATGGATGTGCAGGACTGTATGGATGGCTGAGTGTGTATATGTGTGTGTTAGTGAGTGAATACCTGCCTCACTAGTGTGTTTATTAGTAACCACATATGTTTTAATCTAGTTTATGTAAGTATTGATATATATAACTGAGTATATGTGACAGGGAGAGATTGAAAGAGTTCCTGTTTAAATAAGTATGTGTTTCTATAAGTGATTGTTTAAAAGAGTAAGTAAGTGAAAGTTTACTTAGAAGTAAGGTGGTAGTGTGTGTATATCTGTTTATGTAAATAAATGGATGTTTATTAGTTTATTTCCAAGTGTGAATATGTGTGTGATTTATTTTTGGATGTCTGTCGGTATATAACAGGATGTATAGCTGTATCACTATATATAATCAGTAAGTATATATACGAGTGACTATATAGAACTGTTAGTGAATTAGTGGATGTGTATATAAATGTTGGAATTACTGAATTGGTTGTTGTAACTGGTATAGGTATCTCCATTTTTTTGAAAATGTTAGTTTCTATTTTTGAATATGTGTTTCAAGGGTTACATTACATTGAAATTATATCTGTCACTTTCTCACAAGGATGGTGTCATCAGTGATGTCATGAGTGATGTCACTGACCATGTCATGAGTGATGTAATATGTGATGTCATCAGCAGTGCATTACACGCGCAAGTTATAGTGAGTCCAACTAACTATAACGTGGAATTTCATTGGTTTTATGTCAGTAAAATTTCCAGCTAACTATAACTGGTGTGAAACCTATGGTTTTTTCAGTGAATTTCATAGGTTTTTTAAATGCTACTTCCTAACTATAACCTGTGTAAAAGCTATGGTTTTTTCAGTGAATATATATATATATATATATATATATATATATATATATATATATATTACCTACTGGCAATAGCCAGTAGGTATATATAGTTAGGATTAATTCCCTATGGGATTTCTGAAAATTCTATGTCTAATAACTTTGGCGTTTGAAGACGGAATCGGCTGAAATTTTCAGGAAAATGGCACATTTTGTTTCTGAGCAGCCCCTAAAAATTTGGTAGAGTTTCGTCAAGGGGAGGCTGAGAAAAAAGGGGGGTCCCAAAACGCGTTTTTCCCATTCATTTTTCCATAGGGCGGTTGGACTCACTTTTAGCTCGAACGGCTGAATGGATTTGCACGAAACTTGGCAAAATTGTAGGGACTGTTAGCCCGATGTGCCTTTGCTAGGTCTCAATATATGTGCTCCAGTAGTTTTTGAGAAATTAACGTTCAAACCAAGATATATATCTGTAACAGCGCTCTGGGCAGCGATCCGGCCCGCTTACTTTTCGCGAAACGGAACTTTGCGCGCAGAAAGCTGATTGGCTCTCCGGTGTCTGTCAACATTCTAAACAGTCCGGAGCGGCCGCCATCTTATCTCTCGGTAGGATCGAGAGAGAAGAGGTGAAAAATGAAGGGGGAATTTATTGAAAGGGTGCAAGGTATACCCCTCTTGACCCCCTAGGATTGTTGTTGGGGTTATTAAAGGGTCCCGTGGGGAAAATAAAAAAAAAAAGATTTTTCACGGTAGAAGCGTTTCCCGGGCCGCGAACTGGGCCGCAAACTGGTAGCGAAACGGGAATTCGCCATTTTGTGCTTCGTTTTAATTGTTTAGAGACAAAAATTATCGCCGCACATCGGCCACAATGCATGAATATCGTTGAAAAGTCAGCGATATTCATGCATTATCCAGCAAATGCTCTTAGCCATGTTATCCACCTTCCATTGGATAACAGAAAGCTGATTGGCTCTCCGGTGTCTGTCAACATTCTAAATAGTCCGGAGCGGCCGCCATCTTATCTCTCGGTAGGATCGAGAGAGAAGAAGAGGTGAAAAACGAAGGGGGAATTTATTGAAAGGGGGCAAGGTATACCCCTCTTGACCCCTAGGAATGTTGTTGGGGTTATTAAAGGGTCCCGTGGGGAAAATAAAAAAAAAATTATTTTTCACGGTAGAAGCGCTTCACGGGCCGCGAACTGGGCCGCAAACTGGTAGCGAAACGGGAATTCGCCATTTTGTGCTTCGTTTTAATTGTTTAGAGACAAAAATTATCGCCGCACATCGGCCACAATGCATGAATATCGCTGAAAAGTCAGCGATATTCATGCATTATCCAGCAAATGCTCTTAGCCATGTTATCCACCTTCCATTGGATAACATGGCTAAAAACCGCTCTGTGCGTGAGCTTTTTTTTTTTTTGCTGCGTGACGTTTGTTAACGTTCGATTCGATGGAAATCAGGAAGTGTTGAACACCATTTTGTCACTGCGAGTAAATATTTTGTTATAAATGAATCCTTATTGATAAACATTGTCTGCGCCATCTTGCGTTTTTGTCCAATGCCACAATTTTGTCGTGCACAGCAGCCATTTTAGATGCCTTGACCAGGGCCACTCTCTGCACGCCGTCGATTCTCAGCATGGCTCCCCACCCTCGCACGCATCTCCCCCACGCAATGGTCACCCCCGCTCTCTCTCTCATGCATGGGCCATATACTTCCCCCATCTGCGCTGCTCTTCTCTGAGAATCACACCCTGTGCCCGTTCGACACCTCCCTTTCACCCTATTCACTACCGCACCCTCTGACACTTCTCTTCCTCTGTGTCCGATTGTCCAGGCCGGACCTAGGCTATCACCTAGCCCTGCGGATGTAGTGTATGGCTCCAGCTGTAGAGTATCCAGACATGCCAACCCTCCCGATTCAGGTGTGAGACTACTGATTTCAGTGCTAGTCTTTCGTTTCCCGATTCCTGCAAGGAAAAACCCGGGGGCATATTTCCAACAACTAGCGGTAATTTTTGTCTCTAACTTGTTTAGAGACAATAATTATCGCCGCACTTCGGCGAATTTTATCGCACATAAACCTTGCTATTAGCAAGGTTTATCGCAAATGCGATAAAAAACGGCCGCAATGCATGAATATCGCTGAAAAGTCAGCGATATTCATGCATTAGTCAGCAAATGCTCTTAGCCATGTTATCCACTTCCCATTGAACAAGCGCATGGTCTTTTAAAGATTTGTGAAGTACTCGGGGCGGCGGTGTGTGTGTGTCCTCTTTCAGGAGCGGGCGGGGGGGCACTGGCAGCAATTTGCAGGCCAGGCAGTGTTCAACACGTGCATCACCCTTTCTCTGCCTGCTATTGCGCTCCATGCTTCGGAAAGGTAAGAAAAAGAACGTGCATTTGAGTTTGAAATGTCCGATCTTGTAGCAGTACACTTGCAAAGCCCACACATGACAATAACCCGATTCAAGGCCCCATTCACCCGATTTTTTAAAAAAATATAGTACTCCAAGACAGTTACATTTTAAAACTTTATTAATATTTAAATATAACGAACGCAACAAAAACTGTAAATATATTTAACCATTTTTTGAAATTAACCAGAACTATAACGATAACAACAACAACAACAATAATATAACTTTTATGCCTAAATTACGCAAACATTTAGCTAATCTGCTAAAGGGGGGAGTCGCCATTTCTTTACAATAATCAATAATGAAAAATCCACATCAATAGGGTTGCCCGTTTTGTCGATGCAGCACTATAGTGCAATATACACAGCACCTGGGGTGTCAAGAGTGAACAGGTCTTTCTTTGTTCCTTAAGATGTTATCTCCGAGAATGCTGATGCATTGGTGTCTGTACACTTCTTTGTCAATTCTGTCAAGATGATAACTGCTTTATAAACAGACGATATCTTTGTTTCATCATTAGTGTTAAGTGTGTCTGAAACTACAGTGCCCTTCTGTTTTTTTTTCTTCAGGCTCTACAGAGTTTTGTGTGTTGTTCTTTTGAGCGACAATTATTCCAGAGGTTTCAGGTTCACTTGTTTTGTTCTGCAGTGAGTTAACAGCTTTAGAGAGTTTATGTTTATTTGCTATGTCCTGCTGTTCGTGAACTGCTTCAGAGACGTCAGCCTCATTTTTTATGTTTCAGTAGATCCTGGACCTGCCCGGCCGCGCCCAAAATGGCGCCGGTGTAAATGGGACTCGTAACTGCTTGTTCTGTACTGGTTGCCCAACCTTGATATCACGAGATACATATGCAGTTTTGAAGCACATGGCGGAGGCTTGTCTGCTGTAGTGGGGCGCCCCTTTATCGTTTCAGTCGCCATTCCGCCCGCTTTTGCTACACTGTGCCTCATCCGCCATTCAGCTGTTTACCGCCCGCTCTTACGGCTACAGCGTCTCGCTCACCATGTAGTTGAGTTGCTCCCACTCTTGCGGTGCAGCGGTAGGCGGCTTCCACAGGACTCTTAAAATGGCGGCGGCTCTTCGGATTTGGGCCTGGTCCAGTAAAATGGCCCTGGGACACCTTGGAACTCGGACGCTTGTCTGCCAGGGCTTGGGTTCCATTCTCGAAAGCGTCCCCTCAGCCTTGAAGATTGTACAAAAGTCTTGGGCGCCCTCGACTCCCGCAGGCTTCCGGTGGGGAGCGGCTGCCATGATTGCTTGCGGAATGGCCACGACGGAGCTACGAGATGGTGGTGCTCTCATGGTGACGCCAGCTTCAGTCTGAAACATCCAGAAACAAGGTGGGGCTTTCATCGTTTGGGAAAAAAAAAGTTTTAATCCAATGAAAAGTGTTATTTTTAGGTCACATGACCTAGTCTTACATAATTAGGAAAAGAAAAGTAAAATGAACCAATGAAAAGTTTTATTAACAAGTCACATGACCTGTTATGCTTACGTTACGCGCTGCGCGGCGCGCTCTGGATCGTTTCCGGGAAGCTGCGCCTTGCGCACCGGAGCACATCCGGGTGCGCTAACGCGTCGCGTCATATGACGCATTACGCGACAATGCAGGTGCAGAATATAGTCAAAATGTCTCCACCAACCAGCGGTCGGAATTCCACCGCTTTCAGCAGTCCAAAAAGTTCGGTCAAATCTTAAGAGCGGGAGCAACTCAACTACATGGTGAGCGAGACGTTGTAGTCGCAAGAGCAAGCGGTAAACAGCTGAATGGCGGAAGAGGCACAGAGTACCAAAAGCGGGCGGAATGGCAACTAAAACGGTAAAGGGGCGCCCTACGACAGCGTGTCTTCAGGTGAAACGGATTGTGGGACAAGGTCCAGAATGAAAGATTCTTCAAAAGGGAAAAAATTCCGCCGGACCCCGGGAGCCGGCCACCTATGCCGGGGGCGATCTCAGGCCTCACCAGGGCAACACGACTTGGGGAGGGGGCAGGAGCCAAGCGCCCCCTCTCAGTCCGCGCCATCTCACCGCCCCTCGGGAGCCTCCGTCAAGCGGTTTAGGGAGGCACCGTATCACATTGTTTTCCAATGCAGTCAGGTCCACAAATGGACCCCACTACTTTGAATAGTGAAGCTGCAGCAGGTGCAAATATGGTTTAAACAGTGTTACAAGAACTGCTTAGAACTCTGAAGTATGGCACTCAATAACCAGGACTTATGCCATTTATGTAAGGCAGTGACATGGAAGCAACTCAGGGACAAAAATCATGAACGAACATTCACGTATGAAAATCTTATTTGGAGAAGGGGTAGAATCCAAACGCCCCCTGCCAGTTCGCGCCACTACACTGTATGTGGAAAATCTGAAGCCATCATTCTACAAACTCTCAACGCTTGTTATCAGTGCATGACTTTCATGCTCGATCGATTGAGCTAGCCGGATCGGGCAATAAAAAGTATAAAATAGTTATGTAAATAGTTATTTAATAAAATGTTTTATTCTGTTTCTTTGGTGGTGTGTTGTGTATATTTATAATATTTGCATAGGGTTTGCCGTTATTTTGGGCGGTGTGGGTGGCGGAGTCGAGCTGTTTTGCAGCCCTCATGGTGTGGAGCTCAATTCATTTCACTATTTTCGTATTTCTCATGAAGGGTTATTCCTAATGTTTGTATTTTACCGAGGTTAAAAAGAGATCGAATTAGTGGTCTACTGATTTTGCTCGATTACTTTTATTTTTTTACACGATTTTTCACTATCTGCAAAGACTAAACAGAGTATTGCGACTTTGTGCTTGTTTGTAAATAGAGAATGATCCAAAGAGAACCAATTGTAAAACAGTAAATGCTTGGATAATAATCAATCAAATGGAGAGACAAGCAGGTACGACGGATTACAACAGGGGTAAAGGTCTGCGTTAACTACCCTTCACTATCTGCAAGGAGAGAGTACTACTAAGAGAAAAGAGGGGAGGGGGGGCAGCGTTCAAAGCACATCAGCGTGCATAAACACGAAAACGTTTTTACCTATCACGTACTTGACATTTGACAGCTTTTGATGTTTGCTATTAAAAAACCATTGAAATTCACAGAAAAAACCATAGGTTATACTCCATATATAGTTAGGAATTTGCATTTACAAAACCTTGAAAATTCAATGAAAAAACCATTGGTTTTAGGCCATATATAGTTAGGGATTTGCATTTAGAAAACCTTATTTTACTCGCATGAAACCATTGAAATTCCATATATAGTTATAAGCGCTAACTATATATCGCGCACCCGCAATCCACTGCTGATGATGTCACATATTACATCATTCATGACATGGTTAGTGACATCACTGATGACATCACTGATGACATCTCAAATGACATCACTGATGACATCACTGATAACATCTCATTTGACATGACTGATCACATCACTGATGATATCATTCATGTGATAATACCATGAACCTCTTCAGACTCTAATATAACCTTAGATACAATCAGTGTAAACAGACAGTCACTCATCCATGGAGTTACTCACACACCTAGTCAGTTATGCCAAAAATTAATCACACCTCCATTTTCTCAACTATACAGTTATACACACCTTACTTATTCAAACATATACTAACACATATTTACTTTACTCTCTTATACAATCTCTGATACATGTTCACAATGATCCATACAGCCACTCACACATTCACTAGCTCTTATGCACAGTTATTTATAGATGTCAACTCTCACATGTACTGTGTTTTACATATGTACTTAATTTGACATGTAGCACTGAGATATCCATTCACTCACTAATACACTCATGCACAGTCAACCGCCCATACAGCTGTTTCCACATGCAGTTTTGAATCTATACATATAGTGAATCAACTACTCACACATCTATGTACAGAGTCACACACCTCCCAGCCACCCATACACACACACTCAGTTTCCCATACAAGTACTTGGACAACCAATCAATAACCCATAC
The DNA here is from genome assembly GCF_964263255.1 of Lissotriton vulgaris. Classification (NCBI taxonomy): domain Eukaryota; kingdom Metazoa; phylum Chordata; class Amphibia; order Caudata; family Salamandridae; genus Lissotriton; species Lissotriton vulgaris. Next base: position 1,152,481,162 of record NC_141698.1, read on the forward strand.
AGTTACTCATATAGCTACTGATCAACATATGCAGCAGTTTGTAGAACAACAGATATAATGATGCACAAATTAAAACAGTTTAGTCACTAACCCATGCACTCAGTGAGACACATTTAATCACTCACTCAATCAGTCAGTCATGCACCTAGTAAATCCTTCATCCAGACACTTATACATGTACTCATTCTTCAATATGTAAAACATGTTTTAACTTTACAGAAACATACAGTCACTGGATGTTGTCATCAGTGATGTCATCAGTGATGTCATTTGAGATGTCATCAGTGATGTCATCAGTGATGTCACTAACCATGTCATGAATGATGTAATATGTGACATCATCAGCAGTGGATTGCGGGTGCGCGATATATAGTTAGCGCTTATAACTATATATGGAATTTCAATGGTTTTATGCGAGTAAAATAAGGTTTTCTAAATGCAAATCCCTAACTATATATGGCCTAAAACCAATGGTTTTTTCATTGAATATATATATATATATATATATATATATATATATATATATATATATATATATATATATATATATATTACCTACTGGCGGTCGCCAGTAGGTATATATAGTTAGGATTTTTTCTCTATGGGATTTTTGAAAATTCTATGTCTAATAACTTTGGCGTTTGTGGACGGAATTGGCTGAAATTTTCAGGAAAATGGAACATTTTGTTTCTGAGCAGCCCCTGACAATTTGGGGGGGTTTCATCAAGGGGGGTCGAGAAAAAAGGGGGGTCCCAAAACGCGTTTTTCCCATGTTAATTTCCATAGGGCAGTTGGCCTCACTTTTAGCTCGAACGGCTGAATGGATTTGCACGAAACTTGGCAAAATTGTAGGGACTGTTAGCCCGATGTGCCTTTGATAGGTCTCAATATATGTGCTCCAGTGGATTTTGAGTAATTTAGGTTCAAAAAAAGATATATATCTGGGCGGAGCCTAACCACACATCTGATCTGATTGGCTGTCAGCACTTCATCCAAGAAGTGTTGGCAGCCATCTTGGGACCAATATACATGATAGCACCTCATTAAAAAGCATTGTAGTTAATAGAGGGTTTTAGGACTTTAGTTACATTATAAATCATTTGTTGATGGTACCATACTCGTTTTAGGAATTGTGGTGGGTTCTAAGGTGATTTTACCATGTGAAAAAACCTTTTGCTGTGATATCATGAATATTGTTTGAAAGAAAACTAATATCTCATGATTTTCCCACAGTGGTTTGGAAGGGGATCTATAAGCTAAACTGAAAGCATATTTTCTGTAAATTCACATTATCTTTCTCAGTCATGTGAAAATGAAGTCTGACATTCTCAGTAAAACATAAACATCCAACAAGGACAGAGACTGTCAGTTGATTCCTTTGTGTTCTACTGCAGCCTCCTAGAGTGTTCTAAAGAACAACTAGAGCGCTAACAGTCCTTTTTATTACAAAGGTATGGCACACCTGAAGCCATCTTGATTGGAATAAAGTGGTAACTCTTAAAACATTTAATTTAAAAAGAAACAACATGAGGGGGTATATTTTGCAATAGAAAGTATGATTAGTGCTGCAGAATGAAAAATTAGGGCACATTTTGAGTGACTTCTCAAATCCTTTTCTATTTCATTAAAACATTCTGACATGCAGTCTCCCAAAATGGCCACCAGAGACAAAAGAGCCTAAATGTAGCCCAAATATCACCCAGATGTAGCCCAAGTATAGCCCAATGACAGAATGTCCCAGAGTGTTCTAAAGATCAACTAGAGCGCTAACAGTCCTACTTATTACAAAGGTATGGCACACCTGAAGCCATCTTGATTGGAATAAAGTGGTAACTCTTAAAACATTTAATTTAAAAAGAAACAACATGAGGGGGTATATTTTGCCATAGAAAGTATGATTAGTGCTGCAGAATGAAAAATTAGGGCACATTTTGAGTGACTTCTCAAATCCTTTTCTATTTCATTAAAACATTCTGACATGCAGTCTCCCAAAATGGCCACCAGAGACAAAAGAGCCCAAATGTAGCCCAAATATCACCCAGATGTAGCCCAAGTATAGCCCAATGACAGAATGTCCCAGAGTGTTCTAAAGAACAACTAGAGCGCTAACAGTCCTACTTATTACAAAGGTATAGCACACCTGGAGCCATCGTGATGGGAATAAAGTGGTAACTCTTAAAACATTTAATTTAAAAAGGAACAAAATGAGGGGGTATATTATGCAATAGAAGGTATTATTAGTGCTGCAGAAAGAAAAATTAGGGCACATTTTGAGTGACTTTTCAAATCCTCTTCTATTTCATTAAAAAAATTCTGACATGCAGTCTCCCAAAATGGCCACCAGAGACAAAAGAGCCCAAATGTAGCCCAAATATCACCCAGATGTAGCCCAAGTATAGCCCAATTACAGAATGTCCCAGAGTGTTCTAAAGAACAACTAGAGCGCTAACAGTCCTACTTATTACAAAGGTATGGCACACCTGAAGCCATCTTGATTGGAATAAAGTGGTAACTCTTAAAACATTTAATTTAAAAAGGAACAAAATGAGGGGGTATATTTTGCCATATGAATTATGATTAGTGCTGCAGAAAGAAATATTAGGGCACATTTTGAGTGACTTCTCAAACCCTCTTCAATTTCATTAAAAAATCCTGACATACAGTCTCCCAAGATGGCCACCAGAGACAAAAGAGCCTAAATGTAGCCCAAATATCACCCAGATGTACCCCAAGTATAGCCCAATGACAGAATGTCCCAGAGTGTTCTAAAGAACAACTAGAGCGCTAACAGTCTTACTTATGACAAAAGTATGGCACACCAGAAGCCATCTTGATTGGAATGAAGTGGTAAGTCTGAAAACACTCAATTTAAAAAGGAACAACATGAGGGGGTTAATTTTGCCATAGAAAGTATGATTAGTGCTTCAGAAAGAAAAATTAGGGATCATTTTGAGTGACTTCTCAAATCCTCTTCTATTTCATTAAAAAAATTCTGACATGCAGACTGAAACATGCACTTTGAATACCAGCAGCAGACGTCCCTGGTGAGCAGTAACTTTACTACAGTGATCTAATGTGCAACTAGAGTGCTAACATTCAGAATTTAGGGCAAATGTGTGACACATCTGAATGCCTTCTTGATGGAACCAAAGTAAACAAGCATTGAAAATGCAATAGATCTCGCCCTCATTTAAGTTAAAGCCATTCTGTTTGTAATGAGGTGGCTTTTTAGCTTTGCTTTTATTAGTGTTTTTTCAACTTTCATGTAAATAACATGCATCTGTATGCATATAAGTATATGTATGCATGCATTTATGTTTGTATCTATATAGATATACAGATGATATATGTTTATATATGTATGTATTTATATATATTCACTGAAAAAACCATAGGCTATAGACCATTAGGAATTAGCATTTACAAAACCTTGAAAATTCACTGAAAAAACCATAGGTTATAGACCATATATAGTTAGGAATTAGCATTTACAAAACCTTGAAAATTCACTGAAAAAACCATAGGTTATAGACCATATATAGTTAGGAATTCGCATTTACAAAACCTTATTTTACTCACACAAAACCATTGAAATTCCATATATAGTTAGTTGCACTAACTATATATCGCGCACCCGCAATCCACTGCTGATGATGTCACATATTACATCATTCATGACATGGTCAGTGACATCACTGATGACATCACTGATGACATCTCAAATGACATCACTGATGACATCTCAAATGACATCACTGATGACATCACTGATGACATCTCATTTGACATTACTGATCACATCACTGATGATATAATTCATGTGATAATACGATGAACCTCTTCAGACTCTAATATAACCTTAGATACAATCAGTGTAAACAGACACTCACAGACTGTCACTCATCCATGGAGTTACTCACACACCTAGTCAGTCATGCAAAGAATCAATCACACCTCCATTTCCTCAACTATACAGTTATACAAACTTTACTTATTCAAACATATACTAACACATATTTACTCTCTTATACAATCCCTGATACAAGTTCACAATGATCCATACAGCCACTCACACATTCACTGGCTCTTATGCACAGTTATTTATATATGTCAACTCTCACATGTACTGTGTTTTACATATGTACTTACTTTGACATGTAGCACTGAGATATCCATTCACTCACCAATACACTCATGCACACAGTCAACCGCCCATACAGCTGTTTTCACATGCACTTTTGAAACCATACATCTAGTGAATCAACTGCTCACACATCTATGCACAGAGTCATACACCTCCCAGCCACCCCCACACACACTCAGTCTCCCATACAAATACTTGGGCAACCAATCAATAACCCATATAGTTACTCATATAGCTACTTATCAACACATGCAACAGTTTACAGAACAACAGACATAATGATGCACAAATTAAGACAGTTTAGTCACTAACCCATGCACTCAGTGAGACACATTTAATCACTCACTCATACAGTCAGTCATGCACCTACTAAATCCTTCATCCAGACACTTATACATCCACTCATTCTTCAATATGTAAGACATATTTTAACTTTACAGAAACATACAGTCACTGGATGTTGTCATCAGTGATGTCATCAGTGATGTCATTTGAGATGTCATCAGTGATGTCATCAGTGATGTCACTGACCATGTCATGAATGATGTAATATGTGACATCATCAGCAGTGGATTGCGGGTGCGCGATATATAGTTAGTGCAACTAACTATATATGGAATTTCAATGGTTTTGTGTGAGTAAAATAAGGTTTTGTAAATGCGAATTCCTAACTATATATGGTCTATAACCTATGTTTTTTTCAGTGAATATATATATATATATATATATTACCTACTGGCAGTCACCAGTAGGTAGTTATAGTTAGGACCTATTTTCCATATTTTCCATAGGATATCCGCAACATTCAATTTGGAATAACTTTGGTGCCTGTTGACAAATCTTTGTGAAATTTTCAAAAACTAATGGCCAGTTCCGGTTCGCTCCTATCCTAAAAGTCTTGGGGTGATTCGTGAATCGGGTGCCGAGAAAAAAGGAGGGTCCCAAAACATGTTTTCCCCATGCAATTTTCCGTAGGAACAGTTCATCGCAGCTACGGCCTGAACTGCTGAACGGAATTACACCAAATTTGGCAAAGAGGTAGTCCGTGGTTCACACTCATGCCTTTTGGTTAAATGGTGTAAATCTGTTCAGTAGTTTTTTAGATATTGTAGGAAAAAAGTGTATATATATCTGGGCGGAGCCTAACAACACATCTCATTCTGAGATCCGACTGGCTGTCAGCACTTCATCCAAGAAGTGTTGGCAGCCATCCTGGGACCGATATACATGATAGCACCTCATTAAAAAGCATTGTAGGTTTTAAGACTTTAGTTACATAATAAATCATTTGTTGATGGTACCACACTCGTTTTAGGAATTGTGGTGTGTTCTAAGGTGATTTTACCATGTGAAAAAGCCTTCTGCTGGGATATCATGAATCGTGTTTGAGAGAAAAATATTTTCTCATGCTTTTCCCACAGAGGTTTGGAAGGTGATCTATAAGCTAAACTGAGAGCATATTTTCTGTAATTTCACATCATCTTTCACAGTCATGTGAAAATGAAGTCTGACATTCTCAGTAAAACATGTACATCCAACAAGGGCAGAGACTGTCAGCTGATTCCTTTGTGTTCTACTGCAGCTTCCCAGAGTGTTCTAAAGAACAACTAGAGTGCTAACAGCCTTACTTAGACAAAAGTATAGCACACCTGAATCCATCTTGATTGGAATAAAGCAGTAACTCTTAAAACATTTAAATGAAAAAGGAACAAAATGAGGGGGTTCATTTTGCCATAGAAAATATGATTAGTGCTGCAGAAAGAAAAATTAGGGCACATTTTGAGTGTGTCATTAAAAAAAATTCTGACATGCAGACTGTAACATGCACTTTGAACACCAGCAGCAGACTTCCCTGGTGAGCAGTAGCTTTACTACAGTGATCTAATGAGCAACTAGAGTGTAGAACACTGAAAGTATTTCCTACTGAGGAGACTGTAGTAAATGAGGAAATTTGGAAACTTCATAACAAATAAGACCCCCAAGATGGCTGCCATAGACAAACGATCCCAAATGTAGCACAAATATCACCCAGCTGTATCCCAAGTATAGCCCAATGACAGAATGTCCCAGAGTGTACTAAATAACAACTAGAACGCTAACAGTCTTACGTATGACAAAAGTATGGAACATTTGAAGCCATCTTGATTGGAATAAAGTGGTAACACTTAAAACATTTAATTTGCAAAGGAACAAAATGAGGGGGTTCATTTTGCCATCAAAAGTATGATTAGTGCTGCGGAAAGAAAAATTAGGGCACTTTTTGACTTCTCAAATCCTCTTCTATTTCATTAAAAAAATTCTGACATGCAGACTGAAACATGCACTTTGAATACCAGCAGCAGACTACCCTGGTGAGCAGTAGCTTTACTACAGTGATTGAAGGAGCAACTAGAGTGCCAACATTCAGAATTGATGGCAAATGTGTGACACATCTGAATGCCCTCTTGATGGGAACCAAAGAAACAAGCATTAAAAATGCAATAGGTCTCGCTCTCGTTTGAGTTAAAGCAATTCTCTTTGTAATTCGTGGCTTTTTAGCTTTGCTTTTATTAGTGTTTTTCAAACTTTCATGTACATAACATTGCTCCTAATGGCTCTTTGGGTACTAGTAGGAGCAGAGGAAGGGTGAGATCTGTGTATTGGTGGCCTTCAATTGATAATGATATTGATGGAGCAGTAAAAGACGTGTGGTGTGCACAATTAGGAGAAAAATAAGAAATAACTGTTCTCACCCTTTGATTCCTATTGTACTACCTTGGAACAAGTTTAGCATATATATGGTAGGACCTTTTAATTTTTTTTGTCACACCTACAACAGTATGCTTTTGCACTCATGGTGCCCGATTCACAAAAGTAATCTGCGACAAAATCATAAATTTACAGCTTTCAGTATTCACAAAGGGCATTTAGGAGTAGTAAATTTAGTAATCCTAACTTTACTACTCCAAAAGTTAGGAATTTATTTATAAAGTTTTATATAGCACGAACGTGATCCCAAAGGATATCATAGCGCTTTACGATATGAGGGAGAGGAAGGTAGTAGTTGCAGTACAATCATCGAAAGGAATACCAACCCAAACAAATCAAATATGCATATCAAACAAAAAGGTTACAAACAAAAGGGACAGCAAAGGGTAAAATAATGATTGGACCATAGAGAACTGGGAGGGGAGCAAGTGAATAGTAAAGCAGAATAACACCAAAGGTAGGACTTAGGGTGTCAATCCAGAGCATTAGAGTCGACGATCCGAGACCCTTTTGAAGGCAACCTTTGAGGAGAATGACGATTCTCTAATTATTATGCAGAGAGAATCTTGATTTCATTAAAGACAATCGGAGGCTAACATTATGCAAATACTTTTATTTGCGTCCCAAACATGCAGCCCTTTAAAGAATGTAACTTCATCATAATAAACAGAACCTCGGTAACATGACAAGTAGACTGTGCAGGCTCCCATCATCCTTGTGGGCTGCGATGACAAAGCTGAATAACTTGAAAACTGCAGTAAATCCATTTATACTTTGATATTGTTATCTGAGAAGAAAAGACAGTGTATAGTGAAATGCATAAAGACTATTAAAAGTAAAGTATAGCATTGAAATGCAATAGTAGTATAATAATAGTATAATAGTAACACAATAAAGCATGAACATAACCAAACCCAAACCTCTCAGGGAGAGGAGGGTGGGATAATGTTAGCCTCTGATTTTCTTTAATGAAATCAAGATTCTCTCTGCATAATAAAGAATCGTCATTTCATTACAAGACCGGAGGGTACCATTATGCATGTTTAAAGCCATGTAGAGCTACACTGCTAACATGCTCTATTGGTCTCAAGTAAAACTTGGAAAAGGTACTTGCTTAGACCAATCTGCTGCTTTAAGTATTTCGGGCAGAGATCCTCCGGCCCAAAATACTTTGCTAGCCATTGCACCCCTAGAAGAGTGAGCTCCAAATCTAGAAAGATCCACTCCAGCCTCATGCATAATCAAACGTATCCATCTGGCTAGGGTCGCTGACGATACAGGTCTAAAGGGTCTCACATAAGATAAAAGAAGTTGATCACAACCAACAGCTCCAAAACTTGAAATCATATTCTCAAAGTATTTCATACATTTAACAACACAAAGTTATTCACATTTATGAAAGATAGGATAATAAATGGACTCAGACATTGTTTTAGTTCTTTCCCAGATGTCAAAATGGATGCCTTCACATGAGTAAAATCTATTAGAAAGTTCCAGAGCTCTAATGTCCAATACCCTTCTAAAGTAGATCAGACACAGGAGAGTAGCTAATTTCATTGAGATTTGTTTAAGGGAGAGTGATTCATTGTCAGGCCAAGAAAGGAAGAGATTAAAAATAAGGTTAACATCCCAAAGTGATTGGTAACGTGCCTTGGGCGGTCTTCTTAGTCTAATACCTGTCATAACTCTTTTGATAAGGGAATTGCTCCCAATAGCAAGATTATTAAAAAGGGAGTGACCTGAAAAAATTGCTGAGCTGTAGCAATTGATAGTTCTAAAGGAAAGACCTAGATCAAAGAGATGAGCAAGATAGTTAGCTACCTGTTGAAGAGGACATTGTAAGAGATCCAAATCTCTGGATTCAGTTTCCAATCGCTTGAGTCAAGTAGGAAACGTGAGTTCCAGTCTGCTCTCACATTCTGTGAACCTGGGATGAATTCTGCTCTGAGGGTAATCTTTTGGTCCCAACAAAAATACCATATTTGTTTGGCAAGATCTAAGAGATTTTTGGATCTCGCACCCCCAAGGCGATTTATGTAGGAGACAGCTGAGAAATTGTCCATGTGGATTAGGGTATTTGAGTTCTTCAAAAGTTCCTTGAAGCACATGATTGCATTTAGACCTGCTAACATCTCTCGTGAATTTATGTGGAGGGATTTTTCTTCCAAAGACCACCTCCCTCCGGTCTCTAAATCTTTTAGGCGGGCACCCCATCCCCGATTGCTCGCATCTGATTCTAAGGTGAAATCTGGAAGATAACCGAAGATAGCTTTTCCGTTCCAGGCTTGGAGGTTTTTCAACCACCAATGAAGATCTTCTCGAGCATCTTGTGAGAGAGGTAGTGAGTCTTCGTACCAGAACCCCTTCCTCAGGCCCAGTGCTTTCAATATTTTCAGACCTCTGTAGTGAAGAGGACCTGGTGAAATGGCTTGAATAGAGGACGAAAGAAGTCCCAAGACTCTGACTAGATCTTTTAGTCGGATAGATTCCTTTGAAAGGATAAGTGAAACATGTTTTTTTTATTTTTGTAATCTTCTAGTGAGGAAGGATTAGATTTAAAAGAATTGTGTTTACCTTGAAACCAAGGAATTCTAGTTCTTGCGAGGGGGTCAGAATAGATTTCTCCATGTTTACAATGAAGCCCAGATCTTGAAGCAGATCCATTGTCATTTTTAAATGTTCCATAATTTCTACTTTGTCTTGGCACATGATGAGGATATCGTCTAGATAAATTATTAAGCAAATTCCCCTCTCTCTGAGATAGCAGACCACCGGGCGAAGGATCTTGGTGAAGCACCAAGGGGCTGATGACAGCCCAAATGGAAGGCACTGGAACTGATAAAGAGTCCTTTTCCAAGTAAAACGAAGATACTTGAGGCACTCCTCTTCCATGGGTATGGTAAAATAGGCGTCTTTTAGGTCTAATTTTACCAGCCAGTCCTTTGCCCGCAAAATGTCCCTCAAAAGATGGATACCCTCCATCTTGAAGTGTCTGCATGTTAGAAATGTTTTAGATATTTTAGATTATGACAGGGCGCCAACCCTTGTCCTTCTTTTGACATGGAAAATAGTACTTAAAAAGCTCTTTGGGAGTTCTGAAAGAGGAACCTTTATAATGGCTCCTTTGTCCAACATTTGTGAGATTTCGAGATCTTTTAATTTTGAGTTCTCCTTGTCTAGAGAAATTTTGTTTGGAATCTTTTTCTGAAAGGGTTCTTTCCAAAAATCTATCTTGAAACCAGTTACAGTTTCCAAGACCCAAGGGTCTTGTGTGATTTGAAGCCAATTGTTTGCAAAAAACTTGAGTCTTCCTGCCACCTTGGAAGGGAAAGAGGGATTCAGACTTACCTTGGAAAGATTGATTGGCGAATCTTGATCTTCCGCCATGGCCTCTTGAACCCCTTCCTCTCTGGGGATAGAAGTTTGAGCGGGATCCTCTGTAAGAACGATTGTCTTTTGAATCTTGTGGGTAAAATTGGGACTTGAAGTAACCGCGGCTGACAAGTTGCCCCCTCCTGTCAGCCCTTCCAAAAAGTGGTCGTCCCCCGAAGACTCTACGCATGTTAGATTGTGCCTTAGAAAAGGCATTAAAGGTGGCCACATATTTTCCTAAGGATTTTACGAAGTTATCGCCAAATAACATACCCTTGGCTTCACACATGTCTTCCTTAGTGGAGAGTTCTGCAAGTTTAGGGTTCATTCTTAGGAGGACTGCCTTCCTCCATTCAGTAATCAGATTGGCATTAGCATTTCCAATAAAGCAGATTGCACGTTGGGACCAACCTCTTAGAAGCTCGAAATTAATCAGAATATTGTTGGTCCTGGCTTCTTCCGCCATATCAAGAATTTTTTAAAGAGGACCCAGAACGTCAAGAAGCTTATCTTGACACTGTTTTAAGCATTTTGCAATCCCTTTTCTTGGGTCCCTCCCCGATTTAAAAAGAAAAGTGATCAATTCAGGGTCAAGGTCGGGGGTATTACAAATCTTATCCTCAGAAGAGGGACGAGGGCACTCATTACGCATTAAATTGCGTGTATCTCTGTCCATGAGTTCCTGACCCATTTAGATAAATATCTATCAACGTGGTCCGTAGGCCACCATTCTGTGCTGCGAGGATAATGAATAGTAGTGGGATTGAACATCTCCTCCCCAAGGGGATCTTTAATAGTAAAGGAGGATGTTGAAGGGTGTTCTAGGTCTTCGTCAAGATCCTCAGGGGTATCTTGGGGTCAAAAATAAATTCATCTTCCTCAAAATCATTAAAAAAGGGTGAGGAGTCCTCAATAAAATCATCTGTATTGTATAAAATACTATTCTCTATAATGCAGCTATGGGCACCTCTTCTCCCAGTCCCAGGTAACTGGGATCTCTCTATTGTGCTGCTACGAGCACCAGCATCTTTTGTAGCGCAAGGGCTACCAATTTCAGTGGCATGGGTGAATGCCTCATTCAGGTGCTTCTTCTTTTGAAGTACTTGATCCCTTAACTGAGTACCTCTGCCAGAGGGGAAGTCTCCATTAGAAAGAGAAAAATAGAACTCTTCGGGGAGGGAGATCCTCTTTCTTTTAAGTAGAGCAGCATTAACTGCTTCCCTGACGGAGGATTGTTTATTGCACAAACTCTCTCCTGAGGCGGAAGTCGGGAGATTTTACGCTCTTTTAAACTTGTGATTTACTGTCATACCTGTGATTTTAAAACTTGTATTATCTGCCGCTACGTGCACTCTACCGCCCAGCTGACTGATAGCTGACGCGGACCAGGGTTGCCATAGCAACGCCGCTCTTGGACAACTGCCACGCCCACTTGCGCTGGCCACGCCCCTACCCTCCCCTATGTAGAATGCACCGGATCCGGAAGCGCAGCGGACGAGCGCAGCGGGCGCGACGAATGCGCGCCGAAGGCGCGCATAAGGCAAGCTCGTCTGCGCTTGTCCGTGCCGAGACCGGGCACAGGGCAACCCCCCCTGATCCATCACTCTCCCACTCCGGCATCAGTTCCTCACCAATAACGTATACTTCGGACCAACTGCTCAGCATCAAGCAAACAAGTAGGTTGCCCCACTCCTTACCTAAATTCTACTACAACAACCCCAGGATCGGACCTCTTAAGTGTCCTACCTGTACTGAGACGCCATCTACCCCTCACCCTATACCTCCACCACTAGTGTCAGCAGCACTTATAAATGTAAGATCACTGCCGAAACACAAATTTGAAATCGCAGATTTCATAGAATCGCAACAGTTAGATATTTTATTCATCACCGAGACGTGGGGAGACGAAGCCTCTGGCCCGGACTTCAGAGACGCTACGCCTAACAATTACTGCGTGTGTAAGTTAGACAGACCGATAAGGAAGGGAGGAGGAGTCGCGATCATTTACAAAAATCACCTTACGATAACTACAGCAGACACAACATACCCTGAATGCGAGGCCCTTCTCTTTTCAATAGGCTTATCCAGTAAAGCCACTTTCAAAGGTATGCTGATCTACCGCCCCCCAGGATCCAGAGCCAAATTCCTAGCACGCTTGGATCATATAATCGAGACATCAATTGGATCACCACAGTTCACCATCTTAGGTGATCTAAATTTTCATCTCGAAGTTTTAGATGACCCAGACACCATAACGCTCCTGGGAGATTTAGAGACAGCCGGACTCACACAAATTGTTAAAAAACCCACGCACAAAGCAGGACATACGTTGGATGGATTATTCACCAACCACCCTGAAATCTCCATCACCGAGGTCTTCCCTTTAATCTGGACAGACCACTCAGCAATATGCTTCTCTATTCCCACTAAACCCACTCCCCCTTGCTTGCCTCTTCCCCCTCCCACCAAATTCAGAGACTGGAAAAACTTAAATCTTGAACGTCTCACTCAGATGATACAGGACAGCCCATTACCTAATGAGCATGATCCCATAGCAGCATCAGATACTTACATGGACAATCTGATTGAAGCCTGCGATAAATTAGCACCTTCCAAATCATCCCATCGGAGTAGAAAACTTCCTTCAGCCCCTTGGTTCTCTGAATCACTCAGACTCCAGCGCCAGCACTGCAGAAACCTCGAACGGCAGTGGCGCCGTAACTTTAATACGGCTGATAAGATCACTTACAAAAGCGCTCTCTCTAACTATAAAAAAATCATTAAAACAGAGAAAACCACGTATTACACAAACCAAATTAATCAGGCTAAAAACTCCTCAGGGAAATTATTCCAAGTAGTAACTTACCTGTCTAGCCCACCTGCCCCCCAGTCAGAGGGATCCCAAGCCCTCTCTGACTCATTGGCAAAATTCTTTGAGGACAAGGTCAGAGCCATTTTTAATACTTTCACACCTGACGTAGTGCGCTCTCCCCCTCAATCGATCGCCGATACTGGCCCCATATTCGCAGCTTTTGAACCTACCACCTACGAAATCACCCTTCCCCTGATCGCTCGAACCAAATCCGGTTCACCTCTGGACCCTTGCCCTCCAAGTATCCTTAACCTCATCCCGGAAGTTATTGCACCACCTCTAACCACCATATGCAATGCAATGTTTGCATCAGGTGTCTACCCCTCAGTATGGAAAAAAGCAATAATCAAACCCCTACTCAAAAAACCCAGCCTAGACCCTCTCCTGCCTGCCAGCTACAGGCCCATTGCCTGCCTCCCATTCCCTGCAAAAATCTTTGAAAAGATTATGAACACCCAGCTGTCACACTATATTCACCATAACAATCTACTAGATGACACCCAATTTGGGTTTCGACAAGGCCACGGAACGGAGACGGCTTTACTAAAAGCTGCAGATGAGATTAGGGCTACGATGGATAACGGAGGAGCCGCAGTACTGATACTCCTCGATCTATCTGCGGCCTTTGACACGGTCGACCATGCCACTTTGATCGACCGTGTCGAGGCCATAGGAATCACAGACAAAGCCAAAAACCTCCTGGCCTCATTTCTGGCAAACCGTCCTCAAACTGTAAAGCTAGGCAATTTTACATCCCAGACCTTCTCCCTGCCATGTGGAGTACCGCAGGGATCCTCGCTAAGTCCGACACTATTCAACATCTATGTGTCGGACCTGGCGAGGGTCATAAAATCCTGCGGAATCTCCCTGACTACTTATGCCGACGACACCCAATTGGTGCTGTCAATATACAACGATGGAATCTCGGTGGCAGCCAATTTCCAAACGGGAATGAAGGCAATAAGCTCCTGGATGTCATCCAACTGTCTTAAACTCAATTCTGATAAGACAGAAGTGATGACATTCGGGAGGCTTCAACCTACCTGGTCCCCACAATGGTGGCCCCACCAGATGGGACAACCCCCAGAACCTGTAACGAAGGTACGCAACCTGGGCGTTATCTTCGATAACAAGCTGTCATTTCAGCAACATGCTAATGCAGTGGTTTCTTCTTCCTTCCACACACTAAAAAGGATAAAAAAATTAATCCCATACCTTCCTCCTCACGCAGGCAAAACCCTGGTCAGTACTTTAGTATTCTCCAAAACTGACTACTGCAACGCACTGTTTCTCAATGCACAACAAAAGGTCCTCAATAAACTGCAAACAGTGCAGAATGCAGCAGCCAGGACACTGCTATCCATCCCTAAATTTGCATCGGTCTCCCCTATATCCGACAGCTACACAGGCTACCGGTGAGGAGCCGTATCAAATTTAAAGCATTATGCATAGCATATAAGGCTATCCACGATCACGGACCCCTATTCTTAAGAAGAGCCTTCCGACCGCTTGAACACACAAGAACCTTGCGGTCATCCTCAGCACATTTACTCAGGGTCCCCCGTACAAGAAGGGCCAACTGGGGAGACAAACGCTTCTCAGTGGCAACAGCCATATTGTGGAACACACTCCCTCTACACATCAAGTGTGCTCCGACCCTTCTGAATTTCAGAAAGAAACTAAAGACCTGGTTGTTCCCTGCCTAAACCTCCCTACCTCCCCCCCATGAGAGTTCTGCAACTACAGCGCCGAGACACCCAAGGGTATTTGCGCGCTCTAAAAATCGCCAAATAAATAAATAAATAAATAAATAAATATTAGTTTTTTTAAATTATCCACCAAAGTTTCCTTGGTGGCCTGAGGCTGGGTATTATTGTCAGGATTCATAGTTAAAAATATTCCCAAAAGGGTTAAACAGTAACAAGCCTTAATATGGCTTAATCAGGTAAGTAAATAGTATTAAAATGTAGCTTGTTAATAGTTTGTTCTGGCAGGGTTTACTCACAGATGCAGGTTTTTATAATCGCCAATGAATAATCCTGAAGTATAGAGACACTGCAGTATTAGAAGAAGCCACCGGGCAGCGATCAATAAATGTCTCAAACAATGGAAAAAAATCAGAAAAGTCTCGGTTAGTTTTCGATATGTGCTCGTGTAAACAGGAGTGTAATGAAGCAAACTGATACTCGAGAGTGAGCGCAAGGACGCAACATCACGCTAGCGGCGTGAGCGTCAGGACGCAACATCACGCTAGCGGCGTGAGCGTAAGGACACGACATCACGCTAGCGTCCGCTCGAGCTTGGAGCGCGTGATAGATTCTAGCAAGTTGCTAGTATACGGAGGTCAAATGTGGCAAACTCCTCCGGGAAGATATTTCCCTTAAATTGAAAAAAGGGTGAAATCGGCTGCCCTTTTAAAAGCTTGCACGAGCAGTACAGACAAGGGGCAGACCGACACTTACCCGATGGAATGAAACGATCGATAGACGATCGATGGGAATGAGGAAATTTTCCCCACCGAAAATTGGACAAGGGGGAGCTAAACTAAAACCAGAAATTGACAGAAGTTATCTAGTTATGTAGTTATCTAAGATAGTAGGATAAACATTAATTATCTACAGCAACAAGATAAACAGTGAGTCTAATACGTAGCATAACTCAATAAATCCTACATAATTAAGAGAAGTTAAATCATAGATGGAAAGAGTACTTAGCTGTGTCAGAGCAGCGAACAAAAGAGGATGATGGGAGCCTGCACAGTCTACTTGTCATGTTACCGATGTTCTGTTTATTATGATGTAGTTTCATTCTTTAAAGGGCTGCATGTTTGGGCAGCAAATAAAAGTATTTGCATAATGGTAGCCTCCGGTCTTGTAATGAAATCTGCGTATTTCCGGTGAGAGAGAGTTCCAGATCTTCGGCACAGAGCAGGAGAAAGCTCGTTGACACATTCTCTTTTTGCAAAAGATCTGTGGTTTCAGGAGGAGAGAGTTAGCACTCCTAGAAGGTCTACCCCCTCTGAATAATTCTAGCTTTTGCGCTAGATAACTGGGGGTTTTGAAATCGAGGGCTTTATGAGACAGACAGGCAATCTTTAGCTGAATAAGGCAACCAATTTAGGGATTTTAAGACTGGGGAGATGTGCTTGGTTCTTTTGTTTTCTGTAATATCCTGCTATTCTCTATGTAATGCCTTTCTACCACCAATGGAATGTTCATTGGAGCAGCTGTCAGAATGTTGGTGTTCTGCCTAGGTAGTGACAGTTGGCGGGGCTGAGCACCTAGATGGATGCTCCTGGTGGGGTCTCCCGATGGTCTCCTATTGAGCTTGTACCTGTCTTAACTTAACTGCTCAATAAATCTACCTGAGAACTGTCTACAAGTGTGGACTTAATTACTACATTATTTTGGCGACGATCCTCTGAAAGAACCTACTTCTGTCACCTCTGCAAGGATTACAAGCAAGTTAATGGCACAAGATTTACTGAAATTTAATCAAGGTACCACAACTGGCATCATGACCCCACCAGTGACCTGCCACCGGTCGCCCACAGCAATCTGCCAGTTGTTCAAGTGTCTGGTGAGTCTATTCTCTGACTGTAGCTGTACCCTGTGAGGGTAGGCGTGCTACATCATCTGGCAATTAGTCAACAAGTAAAAGCCTTCAAGTCACAAGAAACCCTATGCAAAAGAAACGGATTGCAGACTTAAAGAAAAGAAGGTAAACAGGGGCTGTGTGTGTGATCTTGCCACCTGTTAAGGGTTAATACGTCGTTTTTTTGGGGCGGAAGGCATCCACTTTACAAATTGTGACTGTACATTTAAATAGACTGTCAACCCATGATCAAAGAATAATTGGAAGCATGTGAATTAAGGAAAAATATGTAACTAAAGAGCCTGAGCATAACTAAAGGAGAGTGCTTTATCTTGGTTGAAACAGTTAAAATGTATCACAGTTAAATACCATAGCTCGAGCAGCCAAGTGAGAAAAGAATGAGCAAGCTCAGTGGAAAAGCAACTGTCATCTCGAGTTAACAAGCGTGAAAGAAACGAGAGGCTAACCTGAAAGGAACTCGAGTTGTCAAGCATGAAAGTAATGGCTATGTGGAAAGGAAATTGTCTTTTCATGTTTTTCACTATTTAAAAACAATCTTCATGCTGCAAGTAATGAACTGTTTATTTTACATCGTTTTTTGCCGTTAATGAACCAAAACTGTGAGTTATTTGTCCAAAGACACACAAACTGTTACACACGCTGAATGCCGGTATTTCAGCTTAACCTTGTGGAAATATATTCATCAAATTTTGAGTCCGGTTTTCTTTATTTGATATTTATTTTTTTCCATAAGCTCAATTGGAAATTACAGTTACTTTTTGGTTTCAAATATGTAATTGGCTCGCGCACCTCACCTTGTCAGTTGCTGCAGCCGAGTCTCTCATGACGTCTTCGTGTTTTCCTGGAACTACCATGCTGCCTAAAGACGTCTTGATGCATGAGCGCGCCCAGAGCCACTCGGTATGCGTCCTCCGTACGTCCTACTATTTTGTCTCTTGTCCATTGAGTATTGTTTATTTCTCCAGCGTCGGAAGGTGGATTTCTCCCTCAAGTGTCTGTGCTTTCATCTTAAGTGTTATGGCATTATTCAAAAGTCACCGTTCTATCAATAACCTCCTTTTCATTCCTCGCTCATTTTCTAAAACCAACATGTTTCATCTGCATCCTCCGGGAATGACATGATCTGACCAGCGTTTTGATTTACTGCAAGGTATTTTTTTTTCATCTGCAAAGTTCTTCGTTTACCAACAGAAGGGTTTTTTTTCCAGTGATTTTTAAGTCGATTTTCATTCCTTGAAGGATTCTTACTTTTGCAGCTTAACATGTCCTGTTTAGTAAAGAATAAAATGACTATTTTGAGACTAAGATTTTTGAAACGCGATCAGTAGTACAATGCAAAGTGAAAGGTTACATTGCCATCTAGTGTTTTATTTCGTAAAGGTGCGTGAAATGTTTTCTCACACGTAAAAGAATGTTACATTTCTACATTTCATTGTATTTCTCTTTCACATAGTGCACTAGTCTAGGTTTCAATTCTAGTTATGTTTAACAGTCTACTCTACATATAGTCTCTAAAGTTTTTACCTCTCACATTGCACTAATGACCTCGCACAGACCTCGCTAAATTTTGTTACTGTGTGGCGTAGGGTTTTAGTCCCTTTAGTTTGCAATAGTGCACGTCGGTTGTCCATACACAGACCTCACGAGTTCTTTTGTTTGTCTGTGTTTTGCTAAGGACGACTAATGTCCTTTTAGTTTCTTCCAGCACCACATCAGTTGTCCACACATGGGCCCCACATAAATTGTGTAGGTGTGAATTTTGTTTCCTTCCAGGGAGTTATGCTTGGGATACTCTCCCTTGACATTATTGTAATGGGTTCCTACTCATACTTAATTTTGTATTTCACTTCCTATTTAGGAGTTGTTTTAGGGTGCAATTCCCTTTGTGTGACATGGGTTCCCACTATGTCTTTTCAATCCAGGTTAAAGGAATTTTTGAAAAGTTTAAAGTCTTTTACATCTTTTATCATGAGCTTTACTCATACTTGCTAGTTAGTAGCATTTTATAAGTGTGCACAACGTGGTTTTTCCACACAGTTTTCTCTTTATGCTTACAACGCCAGTTAGTTGTGTTTCTAAAGAGGTGCACAACATATCTTTTTCTTAAGAGATTTGGTCTTATTATCATATTTAGCTTATGTTTTATTTATATTTAAGTGCTTTCATGCATTTATAGCTAAATATGTTCTGTTTTCATTGTATCTTGATTAATTTTTCTCGCACTGTTACCTTTGCATTACTGATTTGTATTTTGTTTAAGGTTAATGGTGTTTTGATGAGGTTTCTCCCTAATTGTTCCTCATCTTCCTTTCTGCTTTTCTGTGTTCGGTAGTTTCCATTTTTCAGTCTTCATTCATTCCTGTTCTGGCCAGTAGGTGTGTTTTGGAGATGTTTTCATGTTTTTTTTTTTCTATTTCTTGTACGTTGTTGATCTTTTTCTTTTCTGCTGTTCTGTAAGAAGAGAGGATGGTTTATATGTTTGGTTCCATTCCTTTTGGTTGATTTCTCTTTGGTTCCATTCTTCTATTTCTATTTCTTGCTGTTGTGAGTTTCCTTATTTCTCTTGCTGCTTTGCTTGTGACGGGTGTTCACTTTTCGCTTTTTCTTTTTCCTGCTTTTGCTAATTATGCTTGCTTTTATTTCTCTGGTTCTTATATGCTGTTACTATCATTTTTCGCTGTTTCTTACCTGATTTTGCTACTTATGCTTGCTTTTATTTCTCTGGTTTTTATATGCTGTTTCTAGCTTTTGTTTTCTGTATAAGAAAAGGGGATATGTAATATCCTGCTATTCTCT
This sequence comes from Lissotriton vulgaris, assembly GCF_964263255.1. Taxonomy (NCBI): domain Eukaryota; kingdom Metazoa; phylum Chordata; class Amphibia; order Caudata; family Salamandridae; genus Lissotriton; species Lissotriton vulgaris. Next base: position 1,152,500,709 of record NC_141698.1, read on the forward strand.
ATGTAATGCCTTTCTACCACCAATGGAATGTTCATTGATGTAACTATCAGAATGTTGGTGTTCTGCCTGAGATGTTACAGTTGGATGGGCTGAGCACCTAGATGGATGCTCCTGGTGGGGTCTCCCTTAGGGGGGCCAAGGTATATTTGGGGTTGCCACAGAGCGTAGCACTGCCATAGTCTAGCCTCGGCAAAACAAGCACTTGGACCACTTGTTTGAAGTCTGCTTGGGGGAGGAAAGGTTTGAGATTCCTGAGTATCCTCATTAGGTAATTATCTCCCTTGCACACATTGCTGATACGGTTTTTCATGTCCAGGTGCTTGTCTAGGGTGAGACCAAGAGATTTGGCTGAGTCAACAATAAAGGGGGAGCAGTTGAAGGAAGTGAGGTGGTTCATCCACAGGTCTATCTTGGGGATGTGATTCGGAGGAGAAATTAGAAGGAATTCTGTTTTGGAGGTGTTAAGCAAGAGGTGGTACTCAGTTAACCAGTTTTGAGTATTTATTAGGGTAAAGTTGAGTTATATGAGGTTATTTGGGGAGGAGATTTTCAGATAGAGTTGCCTATCATCTGCATACATATGGAAGAGAATGTCTGCGGAATTTAGTGCATTAGCTAAGGGCTCCAAGAACAGATTGAAGAGATAGGGCAGACCCTTGGGGACCCCCATGGATACTGGTGATGGCTGTGAGAGAAAGTGGTTCACCTTAACTCTTTGGGATCTGTTGTGGAGGAAGGACAAGACCCATTGCAGCACGGCACCAAAAAGGCCCATCCTGTGCTTCAAAATGGATAGGAGGTTGTAGTGATTAACAGTGTCAAACGCTGAGGAAAGGTCAAGGAGGATAAGGAGGCAGGATTCATTTTGGTCGAGCATTTTTAAAATGTCATCCATAATGTGAGTGAGAGCCGATTCGGTGCTGTGCCCATTCCGGAAGCCAGATTGGAGTTGGTCCAGGAGGTGGAAATTCTCGTTGTGGGCACAGTGTTGAAATTGGACATATTGTTCCAGGAGTTTGGCTAGGGTGGGCATGTTCGAGATAGGGCGGAAGTTGTTAAGGTATGTACTATCTGCTGTAGGCTTTTTTAGGAGAGGTGCTACCTGAGCAGCTTTTAGGCAATCCGGGATCGTACTTTGTGTGAGAGACGCATTGACTATCTTTGTCTAGATGAGGGTGACGACCTCCTTCAGTTTCTTGAAGATGGACGGTGGCAATGGGTCGCTAAAAGGATTGGATAGGTTATTGCTCTACTTTACTTTACTTTAGGGGGTTTTATAGAGCGCTTGGTGACGCACAGCGGCGTGTCCCCGCGCTAAGGAGCTAATACCTACCAGGACTTACAAATGCAGAAAAGCTACTGTATGAATAAAGCAGTCTTCAGCTTGGCTCTAAAGATTATTTCTAAATATTCTTGTTAGTGTCTCTTTCACTGAGGGAAGTGAAAGTGCCCCATGAGGCATTCGTCTAACTTTACTACTCCTAAATGCCCTTTGTGAATACTGAAAGTAATAAAATTAGGATTTTGTCTCAGATTACTTTTGTGAATCAGGCCCATTGGTTTTCACAGTAGGTGGCCTGAAGTATATTTTGTATCAGGCCAATCTTCTAGGAAAACTGTTGAATTTTTTAAGAGATGTGTTTCCAGATAAGTTTTTCTAGAATTTCATGGGAGAGCCCTGAGCTCCTCACCCTTGTTCTTGTCACCCAACCCCCCTGCGACAAGTTGGGAAAGGGTGGGGGTGATCATGTCTTTATTCTCTGATTGACTTGTAGCCCCAGCACTACAAGGCTTCAGACTGGAGCTAATTGCATGCTTACATCATCAGGAATGGAGACGGTTCTTTAAGGCTTTGTGTTTGCTGAACTGATGACTTTGGGTACACCGAGACCAGAAGTGTCACTCAGCGTCTTTGACTCACTGTGAGTAGCACACTGGCAGTGTGCAGTTGCAAAACTAGGTTCCACCCAGTTCAGGGATAGTGGGTTGGGATCCAACACCATAAAAATCAAGCAATGCCCCAACAATCATATATTCAGCAAACCTATTAATATACCATATCTTTTCTATGTGTAGAGGGGTGTAATTGCTCTCTTTCCCTTACTCATACCATAATTCCCATCATCAAACATACTTCAGCTCCATTGGATTATTGATAAAATGATAAATCAATTGACCTGTTCTTCTGTTTAAGTCACTTTTTATCACTTAGCTCACATATCAAAGCATCAAGTGGTTCCTGTACAATATAACTGAATTAACAATGCTAACAAGACAGAAAAGTATAATTACTTAAATGGCAGTGTGCAGAATCCATGGGCCCAGCACCAGCAACAAAAATAATAATTTGTTTATGTGAGCAGGGCCTGGAATTTTAACAAAATTAACAACAATGTTGCTCCTACTATGGCTATGGCAGCAAACGTTAAGGGGGCAGAGCTGCAACAACCTCGATGCAAAGCCACTGCTGATTTAGTGTGTTGTTTTGGGGGTCCGAGCTAATGACATCAAAAGGTCAGTTTCAGATATGAACAGGACGCAAAGAGCAAGATGTACGACCATTGTATTTTATGACTCGCAAATTGCGACAAATTGCGAGTAGCAATTTGCAAGACGCAAAATACAATGTAGAACAGTGTCTCAGACACTGTTTGGGATTCCCAAAGGGTTTGCAAATTGCATGCCTTGTGAATAATAATGAGGCTGACACAATTTGTGACCCCATCAGGAATGGCTAGCACTCCTAGGATGGTGTCCTGCTGGGGTTAGCAGACCACCATGTCTGGGACTGCTTTTCAGTTTTTTTTAGATACACAGGATGCATTTGAAAAAGAAAAAATAAACTTTCCAGTTTAATTTTTTAGGGGCAGGCCATGGTCTGTGGGATCACTGTCTGCTCTTAAAAGAAATATGTGCACCCATTAACAATGGGGCTGGGGTACCCTGGAGACTCCTTCCTGTTTGTGAATGGTTTAACACCTACTTGCCATCTGCACTCGCTATTAGGAAGGGATGCCCCTGGTATCTCCTTCCTAATAGCGAGTTGCTATCCATATTTTTCGAGTGGCTAATGGGCAGAATTCCCCTTTGCGACACTAAAAAACTGTTGTATATTTGGCCCTAACTTTTGTGTTTTCAAGAGATAGTCTTTGATATGGTCGAAGAGACTGCTGTTTCATGTCTTATATATATCTGCATATCACCTGCTCATTGATGGAAAGAAAGACTCAGTAAGTTGAAGAAATCTCCAAGAGGTTCAAGATAGTATTTAAATTAGATGGGCTTGTAGTGTAGATCCTTGTGTGAACCCAAAAGCTGGTGCTAGTGGGAAAGTCCTAATCACATGGGAAGGAAAGGGTTAACAAAAAGTGAGGCTTCCTATTACTGTCTCTCCTGTGGCAAATACATAAATATATAAAACATGGCAACAATATAACATAGAAAACTTTGCCTTCAAAAGACACCTGCGTAATAAATAACTCAAAGACATTTATTTTTCTTGCAGCTTTACCACTCGTTTCTTTCGACATTACTTCGCCTTTGTTTATGCCATTGAGGAGATAAACAAGAACCCTGACATTTTACCCAACATCACCCTCGGCTTTGAGGTCTTTAATTCAGGTGTAAGCGAGGCCCCAGCGACGCGGAACATCATGAGCTTATTATCAGGAAGAGAGGAGTCGGTTCCAGCCCCTAACTACATCTGTCGGTCCAAAGGGGTCCTGGCTGCTATCATTGGTGACATGTTAACACCCACATCAGTTGCTATGGCAACCATCACTGGGCTCTACAGGTATCTGCAGGTACAAATATATCACTTATATTACATGCTTTTACAATCTTTACATTGAATCCAATACACAGCACACATTTATGTTTCCTTTTAGGCACAATGTATCACGTTCAATCTGCTCAAAGGTGTTCAGTGGGTCTGGAGAAGTGTGAGTGGGTCAGAGGGTGTTCTGTTCCTCCACTTCATCAGCTCTCTGTAGATCTCATGAGTGCCCAGGAGATAGGTCTTGTAGGAACACCATGCATTATAAGAGAGGAAGGGGAAAGGATGCCTCTGGAGTGGGTAGGTTTATATATATACTCATGATGGGTAGTGGGTGAATTTTACAAATTCATAAGGAGATGTAAATACCATGAGCTGCAGTCTCCGGTCCAGGAATATCCCATTGACCTCCTTACAATTACTGAGGTCCTTGTTAATGAAGCAGGAGGGTGCAATGGGTATGGGTGTTAAAGGTAAAAATGCATTTTTGTGTTCGCACTCACACCTATGCATGTGTTTGAACCTTCCAGTTACTGTCACCGGTTGCTGCTACCCCCTTGGAGGTGCTTTGAGGCACTTGCCTCACAGCACCTTATGCATGCCTGAGCTGGGTGTAAGGAGATCCCTGGATGAAGGGAGTGAGCTGACATGAGAGACGGCCATTCTGATGTAACACTGGTCATTGGCTGTACCTTCATATCTGCCTACAAGCCCCTATTGTTGCCACCCTAACTGTAACACCCAGGTGACTGCCCAAGAACAAGCGGTTCAGTTCCTCTGTGCAGATGAGAGGGAGCATTTCCATCACAACCCTGGTGAGGAATGCAAGAATGTCAGAGAGAGAGAGGCAGCAGGACCTCCCAGCTGAGGCACAGGTCAGAATGCCCAGTGGAGAGGTGTCGTGCAGCGGCCGGGGCAGCTGACTTTGGAGCACAGGGTTCACGGTTCAATCCCAGCTCTGGTGGCAGCTCAGCACCATGTGACCCTGGGCAATAGCTCACTAAATTTACACAATGGCCCCCAGCTCCTTGAGATCCGTAAAGGTGAGTAGTTTGCAATTTACAAATGGGGATTTTACATTTACTGCACATGCCTCCATGAGGAGACCGAGGATGTCCTCTCCCTAGTCTTCTACTTTTGACCCAGCAGGAACTGCCTCTGCGGTGTTAGACACTAAGACTAGAGCAGATGTTGGTTCTGCCACAATACATAAGGCAGAAAGACATGCAGTTCTCTTAGAGAGGACAGGTATAGGGATAGATTCACATCTGCTGTTGAACGTTTGAAATGTGGATAGGCAGGGTGATAATGAAAATGTTCATGACCGACACCCGAACCTATTTACTGACAGTCACAGAATAGCAGAACAATATCAGAGAAATGGCTGAGAAATCCCAATTCTACCAACACAGTGGCATTTCACACATTAATAAGAACACATTCTACAATTACTCACATCTAAATGCCATCAACTTTCAACGAAAAAAACTTTTACAAATATTTTCTTTCTGATCCATCACTCTAGAAATATACTTAATTTTGCATTTGACAGAAGTCAACAACTGAATTTGTAAAGTTTTCATGGTTGGGAACAGGTCAGAGATGTTTCCTGATTACCCACAAAAAAATGTAATTGTATGTGTATGCACACACTTACAGGGTATTCCCTTCCTTTAAGGCTGTTCCCCACTCACCTCACACCCCTGCTCATAGATTTACTTCAATGAAAAGGGCTTTACACTCATAACAAGTATCTAAAGAGCCAAACAATCATGCTCTACTGCTGGCAACAACCATGAAAGTAAAACTTTCAGAACAATCATGAAGCCTATGGTCTGTAAAGTGATGTCTGGAAGCTGGCAAGGGCTCCACAAAGTGGAATACTGGGCTGCGTATCCTATGAGTCTATGAGCCTAGTTTGCAAATTATGATCAATGCATGTTTGTAAGACTCTTCTGGGTAAGGAGAAGACCGAAGGACCAGTTCCCCTATTCATGATTTCCAGCCCGTCCAGCATTTAATTCCATGGAGTAGCATGATTTGGCATTCTCCAAGGGGAAACCATCAAGCTTGTATTAGCTTGTATTCCACTGTTGCAGGTACTGTAAAGGTATAAGGGGTGAAACAAATCTACGTCTACAGCAAAGATTTGAAGAGGAGGTCATTAATGACCTTCAGTTTGCCATTGCTTGTTTTAGCTTGCAATAGAGCTAAAGTTTTTCCAACCAGAACACCTTTGCATGTGAGTAGTTTCATCAACCCCAAGCTTAGCTCAACTGTACTCTGTGCATCTAACCCACATCACTAGGGCTCTTTATTTCCCTTCTCTGAGTAAACTATTGGTAATCTGCACATTTTTATAAAAAAAAAAAAAAATCAAGGGGTCGCTCTGGATGTCAAATGATCATAAGCTGCACAAGCAGAAACAAGACACAAATGTATGGGTTTCCTGTCCTGGCAGCATGAGGAGGTATCCACCCCAATCAGGACAGTTGGGGTTGCATATGCACCTTAAGCAATTTTTGCTATGAACAGCTGGAGCACTGTGCTCGACAATTAGCAGGTAACACAGGTGACTCACCATCTTGGTACCCCGGATCACCAGTTCAGTATTGCACTCTACTTAAAGATACACTTGTCAAAGTTGCTATTTTTTTCTCTATTTTCAGACAACACTCTGACAGCAGTAGCTTATTCTAGATCCTGAAAAAAGCCACAATATTTTCTAGGGGTACAGAAAAGGGGGTCAACCTGGTAGTCGTAGGGACCTGGGTAATCGTGTGCTATACAGAAAGTGGTCCCTGACCAGTTATGAGTGAATTAAAAAAAAAATGTAAGAAAAATATTCATTAACCGTTCACTTGATAAAACACTATTGTTTATTCAGATAGTGTTGATACGTTGAATACTGTATTTTTTTCATTTACAAACATATAATATACATTTTTAACAGTGCCCACTGTACAGGGAAAAGGGGGAGGGAGTGTAGTGCCCAGGAGTGATGTGGGTAGGTGAAGTGACAATTCAATTGTATATCACTTTTAACAATTGATGATGGCTTCCCGGAGGAGCCTTACTAGAATTAATCATCGATTAAGTATACCATTCAGTAAGACATCATAAATAACAGGTGTACAAAATAGTACACTGATTATGTGCAACAGTTGGTAGTCGACGTTTCGACCCTCGTGGTAGGGATGATAACCCTTACTCGGCGTGTCTTCCTCAGAACAGTGCAAAGGGGAGGTGTGGGCAGTTCCTATAGGGAAAGGACATTGGGAAACAGTTACTTAATTTTCACTAAATGAGATTATTTATTTATTTACACAGGGGTACATATATACGCGTCATATCTCATGAGAACCTATACACGATCCAGCAAGGACCAAGGTCAAGGTGTCAGGCTTGTTTCTGTCAAGGGAGTTTATACAGTCAGAGTTGGGTAGTTAATTAGGGAATAAACTCCAATTCATCAGGTAGTTAAACAGCATTGGAGGGATCATATAATTTCAGTCTCGTTGTCATTACTTCGTAGGCAGTACACCACTCAGAGCCTTCCCAGGAGGGAACGTTGTTAGTACGTAATGGATACTATTGGTTACACAATCGGCCTGGTCTGAGATCATACTAGGTAGGTCAAACAGTTAGGGGAGGTGCCTTGTTACCTTGTGCATAAATATCACCGTGACTCTTCAGTTGGACATAAATGACTCATGTGCGCAAATAATCCTAGGAAAAGGGGATAACTATTTAATTTTAAACATCCCAGTTGTATTAGCTACAGCACTTTAAATAGTGAAAGGGTCATTATACCTTGTCAAGACACCAGAAAGCGGTTGTGTTCATTTTATGGTGAAGTCTAGCATTGGAGGCGAAGTAGCTGCATATCAATGCATTCCTACGTGGATGGATAAAGGAAGATTTAGTGTTCTAACCGGCATGCAGGGTGCACTCTAAGGTGGTCACATACACATGCTCGCAATTTTATCTGGGTAAGGGTTACGTGTATCCTAAGAGGAGTGATCAGTGTTCATTGTTGGTCCGTTGTTTAATACATATGGATTGGCCTATCTGTTGGTCCCCGTTCTAAGGAAAATAGCGTATAGTTAAATCAATATACTTGTAGTTGGATAAAACCTTTTTGGTAAATGCTAATGGAGCCACCTCGTACCTGAGTTATCGAGGGGTAATGGTCACGGCTCGGGTCCTAATTGGTTGCCGACCTGTACGCTGAAACAGTAAAATTGATATTATGGGTCTACCAGGTTCTTTGCCTCAGGTTACACAATCGGCTCGGTGGTAGGGGCATATAAACGACTGCGGGTCCTCTTACCTAAGTGAGCAGGTCTGGCAACGTCGTCCCCGGCATCCTGCACATCAGCCGCGAAAGTCAGGAGTGTGTAAGGAATTGCTGTCAGAGTTAGCCTCAAGTCACTTCCGTATCACGTGACGTGACTACGTTAGAACTAAAAATAAAGAAAGGACTCCCAGGGTAAACCTGGTTGCTAGCATCCCAATGGATGCGGTTGCTAGGACGCTTCTCGTGAGATTATTATCGGAGTTGTTGTGGGAAGTTAATTATGACGCTGGTCCCGTTATATTCGGGGATTGCCTTTATTTTGCTCAATGTATTTGCGCGTTATTACGGCTGGTATGGAAATTATGGAAATTATACTGGCCCCACTCGGAACGAGGCCGACCTCAGTGTTGTGGAGAGAACGTTCCCGCAATTGGAAACACTGGTCCTAAAATAGGGGCTTGGTTGGAATAAATGGACACATATTGTTACCCACATATTCCCTCTGGTACTGGGATGCATGCATCCCGTTACAGATTATGAGTAGTGGTAGACCTGTAGTCCGTTACATTAAAGCTGCTGATGTTTTGATTTACTTAATCCACACGGTATAAATGTAAACAATACAAATGCAATACATTACATGTGATAGGTATCAGTTTTTCCGGTGCAAGACCACGTAATTGCCAACACAGGGTATTAAAATGGTCTATAGTATTTCAAAGATTTCTGTATACATTACTTTATGTAAGGTGCATCTTAAAACTTAATACGGGCCACGTAATTACCAACACAGGGTATTAAAAGTGGTCAGGAATACCATATACACTGCATTTATACACCTTTCCTAAAGATACAGCATAGTAATAGTAGGGCAAAATGGGGAATGATCCTCTAGGTGCGACACCTCTATTACCCAGATTCGTGCTTACCTAGCAGGGTGTTGTTAGTGGTGCATGTGGAGGTGTAGCTTACTATACGAAGAATTAAGACCAGACGTCGAGTGACGAAGACTTTCCACCGAAACTTACTACGAAAATTCTCTCACAACTGCTAAGAGGGATTTACTCTGACTAGGGGAAAATTAAATGTTCACTGAAGGAAGCGGAGCTAATATCCGCATCAAACTCAGTACTGTTGCCAAAATTCAGCCTTCAAATATTGGAAGAACAGGACAACGGTGCTCTCTGGAGAAAACCTCAGTTGAAGTATGCAGTTTAGAACGCGCGCACTCCATTCAATGATAAGACTGTACCTGCCGGTTCATGATAACAAACGAAGGCCACAGCGGCGGCCATCTTAGGGTGCTCGTAGGCTATACTACAGTGTACCAGTGATTGATTAAACTAGGTTTAATGATCACACGTCTCTTCTTCTTATGGGTGTGTTTTCCTGAATGTACAATGGAGGCGATGGTGTGTTTCCTGACAGTACCCCCTCTCAAAGACCGATTTATTGGTCTTGGTTTGGACGGATGTTGCAAATGAAATGTCTTAAGTAATTGTGGGGCATGAATGTTCTCAATAGGTTCCCAAGACCTCTCTTAAGGACCATAACCCTTCCAATCAATCAAATAGTGAAGTTTTCCTTTATAGAATCTGGAATCTAAAATTTCCTTCACTTCAAATTCAGGGTGACCTTGGATTTCTAGAGTATCTGGGTGCCTTCCCAACTGAATGTGTGGTGCAGTTTTTTTCAGAAGTGAAACATGAAAGACAGGATGAATACCTAACTTAGCAGGTAACTTCAATTTTACTGTTACGGGTCCCAGGACCTTCTCAATGATGTAGGGACCTACAAAGCGGGGTTGGAACTTTCTATTTCCCTTCAAATGTAAATTGCGGGAAGACAATCAATACTGATCTCCCACCTGATACTTAGGTGCTGATTTGCGGTGTCTGTCAGCACACTTCTTGTAATTCATCTTGGCCTTAGTCAAATTATTTTCAGCAATCTTATGGAGGGAGGCTAAATCTCTCATTACATTTCCCACAGCAGGAACTTCCAAATCTTTTCGGATTTGAAAATGGTTAGGATGTCAACCATAATTTATATAAAATGGAGAGTATCCCGTGGAGGCACGTTTCGCATTATTGCATGCAAATTTGGCCATCCACAACATTTCTGACCAGTCTCCACCCCGATCCATGAGAAACAGATGAAGGTATTGTTCCATCTCTTGATTAATTCGTTCCATCTGACCATCAGTCTCGGAATGGTAACTGGTGGAAAATCGAGTCTCCACTCCGAGACCCTGCAAAAACGCTTTCCAAAAATGGGAGACGAACTGAGAGACTCGATCTGAAATTACTATCTTGGGAACTCTGTGAATCTTCATGACATGTTCGCTAAATTGTCTTGCTAATTCTTTTGCTGTGGGTAACCCAGATAGAGGAATGTAATGGCTCATTTTATTGAATGTGTCTACTACTACCAGAATAGTATCAAAACCCTTACTTACAGGTAGCTCTACAATGAGATCCATTGAAATAGTATGCCACGGGTGAGTTGGTGTGGGAAGGGGTTGTAACAGGGGATGCCTGTCTAGTAGGTTTACTTCGAGCACATAATTCACATGTTTGAACATACTGTTTGACATGAGAGGACAGCCCAGGCACCGAAAATAATGCTGCACCAAATCCATAGTCTTAGTTATTCCTTTATGTCCCGCTAGAGGTAGATCATGACAAACTCGAAGAGCTTCCTGTTGAAGGGTCATAGTGGGAAGATATAATGCTTCTTTGTAATAAGGTAATTGTGCATGAATGCTCCTCTCGTCTCCTTTAGTAACCCATTCTTGAATTTCTTCCATGGTAAGACTCTTCCGTACTTCTTCCTGAAAGCGGTCCATGGAAACAGTACAAATGATCTTGGATTCTAGGATTATAGGTTGTGGTTCCACTGAACGTTCACATTCTTCAGTATGTAATCATGAGAGTGCATCTGCTTTTCCGTTTTTAGCCCCAGGACGATAGGTAATAAAAAAATCAAAATCTGCAAAATATAAAGACCCGCGCAATTGTCTAGGGGTCAAGGTCTTTGCAGTTTTAAAAAAACTGCAGATTCTTATGGTCTGAAAATACACTGACAGTGTGTTTAGCACCTAACAAGTAGTGTCTCCAATCCTCAATGACATCTTTAAGTGCCAGAAGTTCTTTCTGTGTTACAGTATAATTTATCTCAGCGGGACTTAACTTACGAGAACGATAGGCTACAGGATGAAGTTGTTCAGTATTAGGATGTCTTTGTGAAAGGACTCCTCCTATGGCTTGATCAGAAGCATCTGCTTCTACAAAAAAGGGTTCAGAAGGATCTGCATGCAACAAGATGCTCTGCATCAGGGGTCCACTGAAATCTCACACATGTTTTCAATAATCGAGTGATTGGAACAATCAATTGAGAGAATCCTTGAATAAACCGTCTATAAAAGTTTGCAAATCCAAGAAATCTCAGAATTTCTTTAACATCCTTTGGGGAGGGCGAGTTTTTCACCGCTTGTACTTTTCCAGGATCGATGGGAATGCCTTGTGAAGATAAAACAAACCCCAGAAACGCTACTCTTGATGAACTGAATACACATTTTTCAAGTTTGACAAATAAACGATGAGTACGCAGGCGTTCTAACACCGTTCTGACATGTTCTGGGTGGTCTTGCGGATCGGTGGAATAGATGAGTATGTCATCCAGATAGATAATGGCAATCTAGTCAATCAGATCTCCCATCACATCATTAATGAAGTGTTGAAACACTGCAGGAGCATTGCAGAGACTGAAGGGCATCACTCTATACTCAAACAATCCAAACTTCGTTCTAAAGGCAGTCTTCCGCTCATGACCTTCCTTCATGCGAACCAAATGATAGGCTCCACGCAAGTCGAGTTTACTGAATATCTTTGCTTCCTTAACTTGTTCCAATAGGACAGAAATCAACGGAAGAGGGTAACGGTTTTTGATAGTCACTTGAATTAAGACCCTATAATCAATACAAGTTGGCAGATCTCCTTCCTTCTTGGGAATGAAAAACAACGGAGATGACACTGGAGACTGTCAAGGTCTTATAAATCCATTCGCTAAGTACTTATCGAGATAATCTTTTCAGTGAGAATTCTCCGCTTCAGTCAGGGCGTATATCCTATTGCAAGGAAGCACAGATCCTGGTTCCAATTCTATAGTGCAATCATACGAGCGATGAGGTGGTAAATGTTCTACTTCTTTTTCACTGAAAACTTTTTCAAAGTCTTGATACTCAATAGGAATTTCCATGGAGTTTATGACTCCAATTGATTGTCCTCCAAAAGAGAGTAATGAAGCTTGCGAAAGCTCCACCTCCTGGTCTTCTGCATGATAGCAATGCTCTAGACAATATTTGGATTGCATTTTTACTGTTCGATTCTCCCAATCAATGGTTGGATTATGTACTGTCAACCATGGCAGTCCTAAAATCAACTGAAATTGTGGGGCATCAATGAGATTAAATTGGAGGATTTCTCGATGGCCATCGGCTTGAATTAATTCTAACAGTTCAGTATGACTAGGGATTGGGCCGGAGGACAGATTGGTTCCATCCACCGTGCGAACAGACTCACTTCTCTCTTTTCTGATCGCTTGGATTCCTGTTCTTTGAGCATACTTGATGTCACAAAAATTCCCAGTGGCCCCTGAGTCCAGCATAATGGTCACTCCGAAATTTCTTGTTTGCCAAACTTCAAGGTCATATGGAGAATAACATGTGGAGTGAAAGTATGCAGAGTATTCATGATCAGGTGAGAATCTTGAGTCGTCTTTTCTTCTTTCGCCATCAGAGCGACCCCCTCTACTGATGGTTCAAGGCGTTTCCCTTCATCGGCGTCTTTGGACTTTTCGGGCATCCCTTGACAAAATGTCCAGATGCTCCACAATAAAGACACAGCTTCTTCTGCCTTCGCTGTTCTTTCTCCTCTTTACTCAAAGGTCCTCGCAAGGCTCCAATTTGCATTGTTTTGACTTCATTATTCTGCCCAGTCAGTCTTCCAACTTTGGATTTCATTCTATCAAAACGAGGGAAATTCACTTTAAAGTCTTTCTTCTTTTCACCTCTACGCTCTGCACTACAGAAGTCAAGTTCTAAAACTAGGTCCACCAAAGCCGATAGTTCAGTAGGGCGGTTAGGTATTTGCGCCAAGGTATCTTTAATTTCATCTCGCAATCCTCGATAAAAAAGAGCCACTCTTTTTTCTTCAGGCCAATTGGTTTCTATAATCAATTTATTAAATTGAGTCAAATAAGTAATTAAATCCTTAGATCCTTGATTTAGCTCGAGCAGTTCATTATCGGTAGCCTGGGATATCCTTCTCCTGTCAAAAATTCAAAGGAATTCATTCTTGAATAAATCATAATCATAAAGGAATGGGTCATCTCTAGAGACTAATGGAATTGCCCAATTTGCTGCATCCAGGGATTGAGCATCTGGAAATAAAGTGGAACGACACATAAGGTGTAGGGAGCATTGTGTTAAGAATAAGTGAGCCTTCTGGGGGTCACCTTGGAACCTTTCCTGAGCTGCTAAAGGCATTAATGGGGAGACTGAATGAATTACCTGTGCAACTGTTTTAGGATCTCTAGCAGGGGTGGTATGACTGGAGACTGTGGGACTACTTGCGTGATTTCCCATGGCTAACCCATCAACCTTTTGCGATAATACTTTGGTCCCTTGACGAGAAGCTACTAATTCTTGTTTCACACTTTGGTTTTCTTCCCTGACTGCACCTATCTCTCGTTGGATTCCCAGTTACATCTCACCTAACGCTTTGAAATTAAATCCTTCTGCCATTCTGCTTGGGCAAAGTGACTTTGTGGGCACTTCAATCTGTTAGGAACCCTTCGGTCTTTGCCGAAGCAGAATAGCCGCTGTTCCCAATGCCCGCCCACCAGTACCGCCGCTTTTTAGGAGCAACGTCACCAGCTGGGAGAAAGGAGAGTTGGATAAAAAGAAGAGACACTCCATCAACAGCTACGACCCTCTCTATGCCGTAGGAATCTTCAACATTTGTGTTCTTGGCCGTGCAGTGGGTACCTAATGCACAGATGGATACATCATGTACATAACAACTACTACAATGAGCTTCTAATCATGTAACTCTAATAAGAATTCCTTCCTACCAGCTGTTGTCAAAGTATTGTCTCTCTTCGGTGATTAGTGATTACTATGAAGTGATGAGATACTTTGCTATCTGTAAAAGAAGTAACAATGTTTACAAAAGACTCTTACTGCCTATTTCTGTGAAAGGGTATAATGTTAGCCTAATACCTGCAATCTTCTCAAAGCGTCATTGAAATAAACTCCTGGCGAACTGCTATCAAAGTAAACAACGTAGAAAATTGTTCCTTTCTTGTTCTGGATAAGTCTGGTCTTCTTGCTGCAGACCTTGCCAGTTAATATACATTTATTTGCATCAACTTGAAGAGCGCGCAAAAAGGGACAGGGGAGGATAGAGAAGGAAGGGAAGGATAAAAGGTAAAGCGCTAAGAGGGAGGTTCAAAAGGTATAAGTTTGAGCGAGGACCTGGTTACTCTCTTCAATAGTCCTAAAGTTTCAGTGTCCACTCACCATTCTCTTTTCTTTTGTAGTCCTTCAAATGCGAGACAGAAGTTCACAGCTTTTTTTCTGAACCTTGCCTCAAAGATTCCTCCTGACTGCGTGGAACCGAACAGACCAGACGTTGAGTGACGAAGACTTTCCACCTAAACTTTCTACGAAAATTCACTCACAACTGCTAAGAGGGATTTACTCTGACTAGGGGAAAATTAAATGTTCACTGAAGGAAGCAGAGCTAATATCCGCATCAAACTCAGAACTGTTGTCAAAATTCAGCCTTCGAATATCGGAAGAACAGGATAACGGTGCTCTCTGGAGAAAACCTCAGTTGAAGTGCACAGTTTAGAAAGCGCGCACTCCATTCAATGACTAGACTGTACCTGCCGGTTCATCATAACAAACAATGGCCACAGTGGCGGCCATCTTAGGGTGCTCGTAGGCTATACTGCAGTGTACCAGTGATTGACTAAACTAGGTTTAATGATCACACGTCTCTTCTTCTTAAGGGTGTGAGTTCCTGAATGTACAATGGAGGCGATGGTGTGTTTCCTGACATGGGCATAATGAACTTATGTGTACTACTATGAACACGTCTATGTGACATAAGTGATTCCTCTAGTGTAGTGTTCCATGTACTGTGCTACCTACCTCCTGTGTGCACTTATCTGTTGGGGGGACGTGATGTCCTTGAAGAGTACATCTTTGGAAGTGCGTAGGGAGTGTAACACATTTCAGTGTAAAATGGCTTGCCTCCCAAAATTATTATTATTTTTTTTTTAAAGCCCTAAATAACACTGTGTACGTTTTATGAAGCAGATTTTATGAAGGAGATTTATATGGAATGCCGACCTTGCATATACTATAAACTACAGCAAAACTACCAATTCCAACACAGGAAAAACCAATGTATCCTGACGAAAAGTGACACATTTGCAGCCTTGTAAATATGGAACAAATGAAGCGCCACCGTTTTATCAAAACAAGTGACACAACGGCAGGGCCAGGTGGCACAAGGGACTTATAAATGAGCCCAGTAAAATGTAAAGAAAAGCCTGGAGTGGGTGAGTGTCTAATGCATGGACCTCGGAAACTAAAAAAAAGAACACAATCCTTAGTGATATTGTCTGGAAAAGGCAAACATATCGATATGGAATCAGGCTAGCACAGTATAAAAGAATGACACACAATCATCAGGAGTGGATCCCATGCCTCACTATATATATATATATATGTATGTATAAGAACTCGCCAGATGCTTCCAGCGCCACCAACTCGTAGCTCAGTTGATACAAATGATGAAGAGTAAGAACCCAATTCTGGTGCCAAACAAAGGAGTTCAGCATGCCCGCCATGACGCGTTTAGACTGTATCCACAGTCTTGATCACATGATGTGAATTGCCACAGGTAAGGTATATATAGTAGACATAAAGGGCGGACTGATTGTTACCGCCTACAACTTTCATAGGTCTCAACCATGGAAACAAAGAAAAGACTAAAATAAATCTTTCATCGTCTTAACATTGAAGTTACTGTGAGTCATAGTGTTAACTCAATACACATTTCATACAATATAATAAATATGTGCAAAATATCGCAATGGACATAAATACATATATAAATAAATATATAGATACTCAAGAGTAGTCGTGCGCGTAATAAATACCCATATAACAATAAATACCCATATAACATATATATTTATAAAAACACCATTAAAGGATATATCCATAAAATGTTATGTAAGACATTTAAATTTCCAGGTTTAAAGACATGTGCAAATATATCCCAAGTGGGACAATACTGAAAGTGCAATTGCAAAGCTTCTTTTAAAGTATATATACCTGAGATTGTAGCAAGGAGCAGGTGTAGGTGCATAGTGCAAATCATAAAAAAAGTGCAAAGTGCAAGTATTAAATAATTAAATTATTAAAATTAGAAATGCAAAGGAGGAGCCCTTCTATTTAATGATTGTTGTAATAATCGATATGTATCAACAGACTAATTACAGAGAAATGGCCTTTCAAACTATATTAAGATGTAAAAAGGTCTAATATGAGGGATACCTATATTTGCGTCGTTCCCATATTGTTATTGTTAGACCCGGGACCCCGGCTGGCCAAGGCTCACGCCAAAGTCAGTCAGAGATCACCATGTCTAAGGTCAGGGCAAGGGAGTTACACACCAAGATAACCCCTGCTCACCCTCTAGGTAATGTGATGCGAGCAGCAAGGCTAATCTCAGAAGCGATGTGTAAAGCGTTTGCGCGCGCACCCAGCAACAACACCCAAAGCCCACCACAAAGAGAACTCCACACAAGGTTATATAAAAAATAGCCTTTGAATTATAGCAAAAACACATTAGATAACACCACACACTTTACAATGTGCCAACAGGCATGGGCAGAATTTACAAGGGATTATGTACAGGACAGGGCCATATGGACCACTGTCAGGGGTAGGCACTTTTTAGAAATAATACTTGTAGGTATAACACTTAGCACATAAACATATAATGACTGTAGCACCAAAATAGTAAATGTAGCACACAACCAGTAATCACTGATAAAGGGTAAAAACCTCCTACGAAACCCTAAACACCATAGGAAAATCACGCAGGGAACTAGGACCTTATCATCAGGACCTATAGGAGGAAAACCATCACCGAAGCAGGTCACTTTTAGCAAAGGGAAGCAAACCTAAACAATCACCTAAGCAGGTCACATTTAGCAAAGGTAATACATAAACAATCCTCTAAGCAGGTCACTTTTAGCAAAGGGGAAGGAACATAAACAATCACCTAAGCAGGTCACTTTTAGCAAAGGTAATACATAAACAATCCTCTAAGCAGGTCACTTTTAGCAAAGGGGATAAAACATAAAGCACATTGCACATGAGGCATTAACACACATTCAGAGGTGCAGGTAGAACATTTGCGCAGGAATCACATAAGCAAGTAAACCTTAAATGCGCAGGGTGCACGTAGCACAACACTAGAACTGTCCCCCAGGCCAACTGGCCTCGCAAGGGCTGAAATGCCCTGAGTTTAAATGTCAGGGTGGCTGCGCAGGCAGCCAGGAACACAAGCCTAAACGAAGCAACTGTCCTCTAAGTGCTGGACAGTTGTAAATACTGATGGGCAACGTTGGAGCCTCATGGGCTCAAGAACACAGGTGGGGCAAAGACACAGCGTGGGAGCCACGGGGCTCTAACCAACTACTGCCCCCAGGAGCCTCTCTAGGCCCTAAATCATAGACTGGCACTTAAGAGCCTCGGGGCTCATAAATCAATATGGCTGGGCGATGAGCCTCTCCCAGGGCTCACGGAACAATGAACCGGCACTCGAGCCTCTGGGCTCGTAAATCAAGGAAATGGCACCAGAACTTCTTAGGCTCGTGAGTCAACTTAGGGCGGGAGCCTCTCAGGGCTCGAAATATACAATTTGCCCCCAGGAGCCTCGGGGCTCCAATCACAAAGATGCAGAACGTTGGAGTCTCTCACGGGGGACTCGAAAGGAAGTGATGCCCCCGGAGCCTCTTGGCTCTAACAAAGAAATGCTGCACACGTGGGAGCGGCCCTCTGCCAACTGGGGCAGCTCGAAGAACCAAGAGAACTTGCCCCTGCACTCACCAGGTCTCTGTCAGGTGGCGGTCTCCCTGGGGCTGCGGGCGGGGCTCCTCTACCTCGGGGCCTCGCTGGCGGGACAGCTCTCTTCTCCCAGGGCTCTCCCTTCGCTCGGGAGCCTCGGGACGACCAATGCAGGCTGCTTCCTGCTTCTCCGGCCTGGCCAATCGCAGTGTGAGTCGCCCGGCGAGCCTCCCGCGGCCTTAACCAATGGCGGCGCGCCTCTCCGGGTGACGTCAGTGGCTGCACTCTCTCGGTCCCGGTGCTGGCGGCGGAGATTCGGGGCAACACACGAGGGGTAGGCTCCCTCAGGAATCAATAATAACGCGAGGTGGCACCCGATAAATAAATAAATAAAACGGGGCCAAATTAAAAGGAAAGCTCTCCTAGGCGCCAGAGGCCAGAATACAGCGCTCACAGCGCTATGGGCAAAATAAAGCGCTCTCAAGCGCTAGGCAGTCAAAATAAAGCGCTCCCAGCGTTAGCAGCACGAAGGAAGCGCTCTTCAGTGCTAGAGGCAAAAGTAAAAGCTCCAGCAGGGTCTGGAGGCAGGCAGGGGGGCAAGTCTGGGCCCAGAGCCAGCTCACTGGGTCTCCAGGGAGGCAGTCCAAGTGGCGGTCCTCCTGGCCCCAGCAACAGCAGCAGCCCCCTCAGCTAGGATCCAAAAGCAGAACAAATTGTATGGGGACACAGCCCCTTCTTATACTGTAAATTCCTTTTTGTGTAGGTGCAGGGTGGGGGGAAACCAGTCGCAGCTGGTTTTGGAGCACCCTTGATGGCCCAACCACCTATTTCATTCACTAGCAGGGCTAGGGTCATCAGTCGCACCACAGGGTGCGGAGCCAGCATTGTGTGGGGAAAGTCCAGGCCCATCAGGAACCAGGTGCACTCCTCCCCAGCCATCAACATGCTAATCTCACACTCACCACCGGGCAGACCCATCCAGACTTCCTGGAGCCAGGCTCACCAGCCAGCTCCAGCCAATCACACACCAGGCATATTTTACACTAATATGCCAACTGCTAGAAGTGGCACTTCTACACAAGACACATTCATGCCACATACATCATTGCGAAACATTCATTCTCCCGAGTTCGCACATACCAAATTCGAGTCTGCACTCCCCACGCATCAGGAACTATCAGGGACACAGACATTCCCCATGCATTCCTATGGGAGAGCAGACCCGCCTAGCTACATGCACTCACTTTACTCTGGGACACAGGGAAAAAGGGCACAGAGACCAAAAATCATCAACACAGATCATATATTAAAAGCAAAAAGATTAGGGGTGAACCTGCCATAAGGGCCAAGTCCAACAGTTATTATATTAGGGGGTTCAGAGGCATGTGTAGAGATCCTCGCTCGCGTTCAAACCGACCCGGGGTACGGTTATCGAGCTCTAATATATAACTGGTCTCTAGGACCCGTAGAAGAGCATCTCTATTGCCGCCCCATTTTAGAGGCATCACACAATCTATGTTGTAATATTGTAGATGTTTGGGATCGCTATTGTGGGTACTCTCAAAGTGCCGTGCAACCGGATAAGCCTGATCCTTAGTAATAATGGCTCTTATGTGCTGCAAAATTCTCTTGTGAGCTGGCAGTCGGGTGCTCCCTACATACAGGAGCTCACAAGGACATTGCAACACATAAACTGTGAATCCTGTTTTCCAGGTCAATTGTTTAGTAATCTGTACAGGCGTATCCTTGAAAGGTATCTGGTATTGTGTCTTGTTATACCCATATTTGCAAGCTTTGCAATTTGGGCATTTCTTAAAGCCTTGTCTTAGAGCCAAAAAAGTCTCCGAAATAGGCTGTTCCAGATAATTTTTGACCAATCTGTCTGCCATAGAAGTAGATTTTCTACATGAGAGTTTAGGTTTTTTACCCACTAAACCCCCGATAACAGGATCCCCTGTCACCAGGTTCCAGTTGCGGGAGAAGATTTTCCGGATCTCCCTATGTTGTTGATTATAGGTGACTACACTTCTGGGTGGGTCAGATGTAGTTGCTGTGTCTGCCTTATTGAGGGTAGCTTTAAGTGTAAGGGCCTGCTCTCTGGTTATAGGTCTAGAGCGATTAATAGCTTTTTGTATAACTCCCTCCGAATATCCCCTAGTAAGGAAGCGTTGTTTACTAGCCTCCTGGGCTTTAAAACACTCAGCCTCTGTACTACAGATTCTTTTGATGCGCAGCATCTCCCCAAAGGGGATACTGCGTATCAAATCATGGGGGTGCTGGCTAGCCGCATGCAGGACAGTGTTGCCCGCTGTCGGCTTCCTATGCAACCTGGTAGCTACCCTCCCGGACTCTACATATACTTGTATGTCAAGGAAACATACTGTTGATGTATTGATTGTGGATGTAAATTTCAGATTTAAATCATTATTGTTCAATTGCTCCACAAACATGTGCGCCTCCTGTGACGATCCCTGCCAAATCAGAAAGAGATCGTCAATGTACCTTAGATACAGTGGAACATGATTCTGCATTTTGGCCCGATGTTTTCCCATGAGGACCTGTTCCTCCCTCCAACCCATGTGCAAGCACGCTAGGCTGGGTGAGAAACAGGCCCCCATGGCCACCCCTCTAGTCTGCTGGTACACCTGACTGTTAAAAAGAAAATAATTCTGTTCCAGACAGATCTTGATCATGGAGATTAGCATGTTGTTATGAGCAAAAAAATTAATAGCACGACGATTTAAGTAATGGCTAACTGCTCTAATCCCATCATTGTGTCTTATTGACGTATATAGTGAAGCTACGTCTAACGTGATGAGCAGACATTCTGTATTCCATGATATATCATTTAATTTGCTCACAAAGTCTGATGAGTCCTGTACAAAAGACTTTAGATTTTTAACACTGTCCTGCAAAAAATAGTCAATGTAATTTGAAATATTTTCAGTTGAATATTGATGGCGGAAATTATTGAACGCCCAGGTGGTTTGTCCATCTGTTTGTGGACTTTTGGAAGCAGGTAGAACGATGGTATAACCGGATGTTCCTTCCTTAAAAATCCAAATTCCTCTTTTGTAATCAGGTTGCCGCTTCTCCACGCAACCAATTTGGAGTTTTGATCCTGCCATGCCAGCCTAATTGCCACCAAATTGCTTTTTTTTATAACAGGACAAGTCATTTAATTGTAGTTCTGCCTCATCAATGTACATTTGGCGCGGCCACAAAACCACATTTCCGCCTTTGTCTGCCTGGCGGACGACAATGTTTTTATTTGATTCCAGTTTCTTTATTAGATTATTGTAGCTTTGATTCAATTTATTGACCGCAATATATTTTTTGTTTGTAGTAATGTACAATTTCTTTAAGTCTTTGGTGATGAGTTCCTGGTACACATCTAGATTATCATGTGTCATTGTTGGTAGGAAAACCGATTTGGGTTTGAAGGGGTATTACAAGTAGCTTGGTCAATTCTTGATGTTACCAGTGGACTCGGACTATGTGGACAGCCTTCTTCTTGTAAGGCCCAAATTTCCTCAAATCCTGAGCGGTCTCCTGCTTCCAGAAGAGTAGTATATATACACCACAGCTTCCAGAACACCAAGGTGGTGCACTCGCAGGCGGGTGCTTCAAATGCGTGAGTGCTCCCGCATGTCAATTGCCGCTCAACTCTCCTCTCACCTGGACTTTCATCCAAAGAAGAAAGACACTTGCGGGGGCCATTTGAGTCGATTTAATGACAGGAAACTCACACAGCAACAGATGTGTTTTGGTATAAACCTTTTTCCATAAAAAGTGCTGAAAGAGAGAAGAAAAGTGAAGAAAGAGGCAAGTGAGGTACCGAAAGAGGCAAGCGAGGTACTGATAGAGGTAAGTGAAGTGCAGAAAGATGTAAGAGAAGAACAGAAAGAGACAAGATAGCTAGAGATGCTCAGAAAGAGGCAAGAGAAGCTCAGAAAGAAGTTAATGAAATGGAGAATGAGGCAAAAACATTGAGAAACAGCGAAGAGTAGTGCAGAAAGAGGGAAGAGAAGTGCAGAAAGAAGGAAAAGAGGTATAGAAAGAAGCAAGAAAAGTGCAGAAAGGAAAAAGAGTAGTGTAAAAAGAGTGAAGAGAGGTGCAAAAAGAAGAGAGTGAGGTACAGAAAGAGGCCAGAGAACTGCTGAAAGAGGCAAGCGAAGTACAGAGAGAAGCAAGAGAAGAACAGAAAAAGACCAAGAAAAGTGCAGGAAAACAACAGAGGTGCAGAAAGAGTAAGAAATGTAAAGAAAGAGGCAAGAGTAGTACAGAAAAAGTCAAAAGAAGTGCAGAAAGAGGCAAGAGAGGTACAAAAAGAGGTAAGAGTAATGCAGAAAGCGGCAAAGAGAGGTTCAGAAATAAGAAAACGAAAAGTGCTTAAAGAGACATGAGAGGTGCAGAAATAAGAGAGCGAGGTGCATAAAGATGCTAGAGAAGTGCCGAAAGAGGCAAGTGAGGTGCAAAAAGAAGCAATAAAGGTAGAGAAAATGACAAGAGATGTACAGAAAGAAGCCAGACAAGTGTATAAAGAGGAAAGGCTAGTGCAGAAAGAAGCAAGAGAAGTTCAGAAAGAAGCAAGAGAAATGCAGAAAATGGGAAAGAGAAGTGCAGAAATAGGCAAGAGAAGTTCAGAAAGAGGCAAGAGAGGTACAGAGGTGCAAAGGTGCTGAAAGAAGCAAGTGGGGTGCAGAAAGACTAAAGAGAAGTACAGAAAGAAGCAAGAGAGGTGCAGAAAGAAGCAATACTAGTACAGAAAGATGCAAGATAAGCACAGAAAGAAGCAAGGAAAGTACAGAAAGAGGGAAGAGAAGTGCAGAAGGAGGAAAGTGAGGTGCAGAAAGAGGCAAAAGAGGTACAGAAAGAGGTAAGTGAGGTACATAAAGAAGCAAGAGAAGTACAAAAAGAGGAAAGAGAGGTGCAGAAAGAAGCAAGAGAAGCGCATTAGGAAGCAAGAAAATGTAAAGAAAGGAGGAAGAAAAGTACAAAAAGAGACAAGAGAGGTACAGGAAGAACAAAGTGAGGTGCAGAAAGAGGCAAGAGAACTGCAAAAATTGCCAAGTGAGGTGCAGATAGAGGCAAGAGAAGTGCAGAAGAAACAGCAGAGGTACAGAAAGAGTCAGGAATTTGCAGTAAGAGGAAAGAGAAGTGCAGAAAGAGGCAGGAGAGGTATACGAACAGGCAGAAGAGGTGCAGAAAGAGGCAATAGGGGTGCAGAAAGAGACATGAAAAGTCCAGAAAGAGGTAAGTGAAGTGCAGAAAGAGGCAAGAAATGCTCACAAACAGGCATGAGATATGCAGAAAAAAGCAAGAGAGGTACAGAAAGAAGGAAGATGGATACAGAAAGAGGTAAGATAGGCGTATAAAGAAGCTAGAGAAGCTCAGAAAGAGGCAAGAGAAGCTCAGAAAGAAGTTAAAGAAATGGAGAATGAGGCAAAAACGTAGAGAAAGAGTCAAGAGTAGTGCAGAAAGAGGGAAGAGAAGTGCAGAAAGAAGGAAGAGAGGTATAGAAAGAAGCAAGAAAAGTGCATAAAGAAGAAAGAGTAGTGCAAAAGAGTGAAGAGAGGTGCAGAAAGAATAAAGTGAGGTGCTGAAAGAGGCAAGAGAACTACTGAAAGAGGCAAGCGAAGTACAGAGAGAAGCAAGAGAAGTACAGAAAAAGACCAAGAGAAGTGCAAAAAACAACAAAAGTGTAGAAAGAGTAAAAAATGTGCAAAAAGAGGCAAGAGTAGTAAAGAAAGAGTCAAGAGAAGTGCAGGAAGAGGCACCTCTCTTGCCTCTTTCTACACGAGTAATGCAGAAAGCGGCAAGAGAGGTACAGAAATAAGAAAAAGAAAAGTGCTTAAAGAGACATGAGGGGTGCAGAAATTAGAGAGCGAGGTGCATAAAGATGCTAGAGAATTACAGAAAGAAGCAAGAGGGGTGCAGAAAGAGGCAAGAGAGCTATAGAAACAGGCAAAAGAGGTGCAGAAAGCAGCAAGGGGTGCATAAAAAGCAAGAGAGGTGCAGGAAGTAGCAAGAGAAGTTTGGAAAGTAGCACAAGAGGAGCCGAAAGAGGTAAGAGGTGTGCAGAAAGATGCAAGACAAGTCCAGAAAGAGGCAAGTGAAGTACAGAAAGAGGCAAGAAATGCTAACAAAAAGGCATGAGATTTGCAAAAAATCAGGAGAGGTGCTCAAAGAAGCACGAGGGGTGCAGAAAGAGGTAAGAGAGGTGCAGAAACAGGCAGAAGAGGTGCAGAGGCAAGAGGAGTGCATAAAAAGCAAGAGAGGTGCAGAAAGGAGTAAGAGAAGTGTGGAAAATAGCAAGAGAAGTACAGAAAGAGGCAAGGGAAGTGCAGAAAGAAGCAAGAGCAGTGCAGGAAGAGGCAAAAAAAGTGCAAAAAGAAGCAAGAAAGGTAAAGAAAGAGGAAGAAATGTACAGAAAGACTCAAGTGAGGTACAGAAAGAGGCAAGAGAAGTGCAGAAAGGAGCAAGAGAAGTGCATATAGAGGCAAGATAGATGCAGAAAGAGCAAGAGTAATGCCAAAAGAGGCAAGCATTGTAAAGTGAAGCAATAAAAGTGTGGGAAGAGACAGGAGAGTTGCAGAAAGAGAGTGAGGTGCAGGAAGAGGACAGAGAAGTGCACAAAGAGGCAAGTGATGTACAAAAACAGGCAATAGAGGTACAGAAAAAGGCAGAAGATGTGCAGAAAGAAGCAACACAAGTGCATAAAGAGGCAAAACAAGTGCAGAAAGAAGCAAGAGAAGTGCAGAAAGAAGTAAGAGGAGAGCAAAATGGGAAGAAACGTGCGGAAAGAGGCACGAGAAGTACACAAAGAGACAAGAGAAGAGCAGAAAGAGGCAAGAGGGGTGAAGTAAGAAGCAAGAGAAGTGCAGAAAAAACAGCATAGGTGCAGAAAGAGTAGGAAATGTGCAGTAAGAGGAAGGAAAAGTAGGCCTGGGCGGTAAATTCCGTTCCGCTAGCGGAATTTGGGTAATTTCACGTTCCACGTAAAACGCGAAATTGCTCAAAATTCTGCATTCCGCGATTTCGCGAAATTTTTTGCTTGTTTGCATTCTTAAATGCGTGTTAGCCAGATATTTCCACGAGCACACAAACAGCGATTGCGAACCGTAAAAAAAGCATTGCGAACAAGCAATTCCGCATGTTTGCGTAATTTCTGCGTGTTCGCGGAGATGTTTATAGTTTTGCGGAGATTTGCGTAACGCAATTACGGAAATTCCACCCACATCTAAAGTGCAGAAAGAGTCAAGAGAATAACAGAAAGAAGCAAGAGGGGTGAAGAAAGAGGCAAGGGAGGTATAAAAACAGGCAAAAGAGGTGCAGAAAGAGGCAAGGGGTGCATAAAAAGAAAGAGAGGTTCAGAAAGTAGCAAGAGAAGTTTGGAAAGTAGCACGAGAGGAGCAGAAAGAGGTAAGAGGTGTGCAGAAAGAGGAAAGACAAGTCCGGAAAGAGGCAAGTGAAGTACAGAAAAAGGCAAGAAATGCTCACAAAAAGGCAAGAGCTATGCAGAAAAAAGCTTAGAGAGCTGCAGAAAGAAGCAAGAAGGGTACAGAAAGAGGTATGAGTGATACAGAATAGGCAGAAGAGGTGCATAAAGAGGCAAGAGGGGTGAAAAAAAGCAAGAGAGGTACAGAAAGAAGTAGGAGAAGTGCAGAACAACGTAAGATAATTCAATAAAGATGCAAGTGAAGTACAGAAAGAGGCAAAGAAGTGCAGAAAGAAGCAAGAGAGATGGAGAAAGAGGAAGAAATGTGCAGAAAGACGCAAGTGAGGTACAGAAAAGGAAAGAAAGCGCAGAAAGAAGCAAGAGAAGTGCAGAAAGAGACAAGAGAAGCGCAGAATGAGGAATAGAGGTGTTGAAAGAGGGAAGAGAGGTACAGAAATAGTCAAGAGAAGAGCTGAAAGAGGCAACATAGGGTCAGAAAGAGGCAAGAGTAATGCAGAGAGAGGCAAGAGTTTTAGAGTGTAGCAATAAAAGTGTGGAAAGTGACAGGAGAGTTGTAGAAAGAGAGTGAGGTGCAGAAAGAGGCCAGAAAAGTTCACAAAGAGGCAATTGAAGTGCAGAAAGAGGGAATAGAGGTACATAAAAAGGCAAAAGATGTACAGAAAGAAACAAGATAAGTGCATAAAGAGGCAAGGCTAGAAAGAAGCACAAGAAGTTCAGAAAGAAGCAAGAGAGGTGCAGAAAATGGGAAAGAGAAGTGCAGAAAGAGGCAAGAGAAGTTCAGAAAGAGGCAAGAGAGGTGTAGAGGTGCAATGGTGCAGAAAGAAGCAAGTGAGGAGCAGAAAAACACAAGAGAAGTACAGAATGAGCCAAGAGAGGTGCAGAAAGAAGCAAGACAAGTACAGAAAGAGGCAAGATAAGCACAGAAAGAAGCAAGGAAATTACAGAAAGAGGGAAGAGAAGTGCAGAAGGAGGCAAGTGAGGTGCAGAAAGAGGCAAAAGAGGTACAGAAAGAGGTAACTGGGATACATAAAGAAGCAAGAGAAGTACAGAAAGAGGAAAAAGAGGTGTAGAAAGAAGCAATAGAAGTGCATTAAGAAGCAAGAAAATGTGCAGAAAGGAGAAAGAAAAGTACAGAAAGTAGCAAGAGAGGTGCAGGAAGAACAAAGTGAGGTGCAGAAAGAGGCAAGAGAACTGCAAAAATTGCCAAGTGATGTGCAGATAGAGGCAAGAGAAATGCAGAAAGAGGTAAGAGAGGTGCAGAAACAGGGAGGAAGGTGCATAAAGAGGCAAGAGGGTGCATAGAAAGCAAGAGAGGTGCAGAAAGAAGCAAGAGAAGTCCAGAAAGAAGCAAGGGTTGTGCAGAAAGAGATAAGAGGTATGCAGAAAGAGGCAAGAAAAGTCCAGAAAGAGGCAAGTGAAGTTCAGAAAGAGGCAATAAATTTTCACAAAAAGGCATGAGATGTGCAGAAAATAGCAAGAGAGGTTCAGAAAGAAGCAAGAGAAGTACAGAAAGAGCAAGAGAGGTAAAGAAAGAGGAAAGAGGAGTACAAAAAGAGGCAGGAAAAGTCCAGAAAGATGCAATTTAAGTGCTGAAAGACGCAAGAGAAGTGCAGAAAGAAGCAAGAGTAGTGCAGAAAGAGGCAAGAGAAGTATAGAAAGAAGCAGAAGGGTGCATAAAAAAAGCAAGAAAGGTGCAGAAAGAAGTAAGAGGGGTGCAAAAATAGGTAAGAGAGATGCAGAAACAGGCATAGGAGGTGCATAAAGAGGCAAGAGGGGTGCACAAAAAGCAATAGAAGGGCAGAAAGAAGCAAGAGAAGCGTGGAAAGAAGCAAGAGAGGTACAGAAAGAGTATGTATGTATGTATGTATAGGCATTTATATAGCGCACTACTTACCCGGAGGGTCCCAAGGCGCTTCGACCGCTGCGAACCCCTTCCTGGCTTCCCTGAGAGATGGTCCCTTAATGGGTATCTCCAGGGTGAGACCAGGCATCCCCGGCGGTCTGGTGGGGCCGTTAGTGAAGATGAGGCAAGCTAATGCCCAGAGTTGCCGAGTGTGAACGCTGATCAGAGTGGGCACCGAGGCGAGAGAATTATCGAGTCCGCTGACCCTGGTCCAGAAACCTGCCGTGCCGGGAATCGAACCCTGGTCCCAGGCCGTCCTCTGCTCTTGGGTCTGCCGCCTCTAACCTGTGAGCCACAGGCAAGAGAGGTGCAGAAAGTAGCAGGAGAAGTGCTTATTTATGCACCTCAGTTCAGTAAGAGACAGGAGAGGTGCATAAAGAAGAGAGTGTGGTACAGAAAGAGGCAAGAGAACTGCAAAAAGAGGCAAGTGATGTGCAGATAGAGGCAGGAGAAGTGCAAAAGAAACAGCAGAGGTAGAGAAAGAGTAAGACGTGAGGAGTAAGAGACAAGAGAAGTGCAGAAAGAAGCAAGAGTAGTACAGGAAGAGGCAAAAGAAGCGCAGAAAGAAGCAAGAAAGGTAAAGAAAGAGAAAGAAATGTACAGAAAGACGCAAGTGAGGTACAGAAAGAGGCAAGAGAAGTGTAGAATAAGGAATAGATGTGCAGAAAGAGGGAAGAGAAGTACAGAAAGAGGCAAGAGAGGTGCAGAAAGAGTCAAGAGAAGAGCACAAGGAGGCAAGATAGATGCAGAAGGAGCAAGAGTAATGCCGAAAGAGGCAAGCATTGTAAAGTGAAGCAATAAAAGTGTGTAAAGAGACAGGAGAGTTGCAGAAAGAGAGTGAGGTACAGGAAGAGGCCAGAGAAGTGCACAAAGAGGCAAGTGAAGTACAAAAACAGCCAATAGAGGTATAGAAAAAGGCAAGAGATGTGCAGAAAGAACAACACAAGTGCATAAATAGGCAAAACAAGTGCAGAAAGAAGCAAGAGAAGTGCAGAAAGAAGTAAGAGGAGAACAAAATGGGAAGAAACGTGCGGAAAGAGGCACGAGAGGGACAGAAAGAGACAAGAGAAGTGCAGAAAGAGGCAAGAGGGGTGAAGTAAGAAGCAAGAGAAGTGCAGAAGAACAGCAGAGGTGCAGAAATAGTAGGAAATGTGCAGTAAGTGGAAGGAAAATTAGGCCTGGGCGGTAAATTCCGTTCCGCTAGCGGAATTTGGGTAATTTCACGTTCCACGTAAAACGCAAAATTGCTAAAAATTCTGCATTCTGCGATTTCGCGAAATTTTTTGCTTGTTCGCATTCTTAAATGCGTGTTAGCCAGATATTTCCCCCGAGCACACAAACAGCGATTGCGAACAGTAAAAAAAGCATTGCGAACAAGCAATTCTGCAAGTTCGTGTAATTTCTGCGTGTTCGCGGAGATGTTTATGGTTTTGCGGAGATTTGCGTAACGCAAATACGCAAATTCCACCCACCTCTAAAGTGCAGAAAGATTCAAGAGAATTACAGAAAGAAGCAAGAGGGGTGAAGAAAGAGGCAAGGGAGGTATAGAAACAGGCAAAAGAGGTGCAGAAAGAGGCAAGAGAAGTTTGGAAAGTAGCACGAGAGGAGCAGAAAGAGGTAAGAGGTGTGAAGAAAGAGGCAAGACAAGTCAAGAAAGAGGCAAGTGAAGTACAGAAAAAGGCAAGAAATGCTCACAAAAAGGCAAGAGCTATGCAGAAAAAAGCTTAGAGAGCTGCAGAAAGAAGCAAGAGGGGTGCAGAAAGAGGTAAGTGTGATACAGAAATAGGCTGAAGAGGTGCATAAAGAGGCAAGAGGGGTGCATAAAAAGCAAGAGAGGTACAGAAAGAAGTAGAAGTGCAGAAAGAAGCAAGAGTGGTACAGATAGAGGCAAGAGAAGTACAGAACAATGTTAGATAATTCAAGAAAGATGCAAGTGAAGTACAGAAAGAGGCAAAGAAGTGCAGAAAGAAGCAAGAGTGGTGAAGAAAGAGGAAGAAATGTGCGGAAAGACACAAGTGAGGTACAGAAAGAGGCAAGAGAAGTGCAGAAAGAAGCAAGAGAGATGAAGAAAGAGGAAGAAATGTGCAGAAAGACACAAGTGAGGTACAGAAAAGGAAAGGAAGTGCAGAAAGAAGCAAGAGAAGTGCAGAAAGAAACAAGAGAAGTGCAGAATGAGGAATAGAGGTGTTGAAAGAGGGAAGAGAGGTACAGAAAGAGTCAAGAGAAGAGCTGAAAGAGGCAACCTAGGGTCAGAAAGAGGCAAGAGTAATGCAGAAAGAGGCAAGAGTTTTAGAGTGTAGCAATAAAAGTGTGGAAAGTGACAGGAGAGTTGTAGAAAGAGTGTTAGGTGCAGAAAGAGGCCAGAGAAGTTCACAAAGAGGCAAGTGAAGTGCAAAAAGAGGCAATAGAGGTACATAAAAAGGCAAAAGATGAACTGAAAGAAACAAGATAAGTGCATAATGAGGCAAGGCTAGAAAGAAGCAAGAGAAGTTCAGAAAGTAGCAAGAGAAGTGCAAAAAATGGGAAAGAGAAGTGCAGAAAGAGGCAAGAGAAGTTCAGAAAGAGGCAAGAGAGGTGTAGAGGTGCAATGGTGCAGAAAGAAGCAAGTGAGGAGCAGAAAAACACAAGAGAAGTACAGAAAGAGGCAAGAGAGGTGCAGAAAGAAGCAAGACAAGTACAGAAAGAGGCAAGATAAGCACAGAAAGAAGCAAGGAAATTACAGAAAGAGGGAAGAGAAGTGCAGAAGGAGGCAAGTGAGGTGCAAAAAGAGGCAAAAGACGTACAGAAAGAGGTAAGTGAGGTACATAAAGAAGTAAGAGAAGTACAGAAAGAGGAAAGAGAGGTGTAGAAAGAAGCAAGAGAAGTGCATTAAAAAGCAAGAAAATGTGCAGAAAGATGAAAGAAAAGTACAAAAAGAGGCAAGAGAGGTGCAGGAAGAACAAAGTGAGGTGCAGAAAGAGGCAAGAGAACTGCAAAAATTGCCAAGTGATGTGCAGATAGAGGCAAGAGAAATGCAGAAGAAACAGCAGTGGTACAGAAAGAGACAGACATTTGCAGTAAGAGGCAAGAGAAGTGCAGAAAGAGGGAGGAGAGGTATACAAACAGGCAAAAGAGGTACAGAAAGAGGCAATAGGAGTGCAGAAAGAGACAAGAAAAGTCCAGAAAGAGGTAAGTGAAGTGCAGATAGAGGTAAGTAATGCTCACAAACAGGCATGAGATGTGCAGAAAAAAGCAAGAGAGGTACAGAAAGAAGGAAGAGGGGTACATAAAGAGGTAAGAGGGTGCATAGAAAGCAAGAGAGGTGCAGAAATAAGCAAGAGAAGTGCAGAAAATGGGAAAGAGAAGTGCAGAAAGAGGCAAGAGAAGTTCAGAAAGAGATAAGATGTATGCAGAAAGAGGCAAGAAAAGTTCAGAAAGAGGCAAGTGAAGTTCAGAAAGAGGCAATAAATGCTCACAAAAAGGCATGAGATGTGCAGAAAATAGCAAGAGAGGTTGATAAAGAAGCAACAGAAGTACGGAAAGAGCAAGAGAGGTAAAGAAAGAGGAAAGAGGAGTACAAAAAGAGGCAGGAAAAGTCCGGAAAGATGCAATTTAAGTACTGAAAGATGCAAGAGAAATGCAGAAAGAAGCAAGAGTAGTGCAGAAAGAAGCAAGAGAAGTATAGAAAGAAGCAGAAGGGTGCATAAAAAAGCATGAAAGGTGCAGAAAGAAGTAAGAGGGGTGCAAAAATAGGTAAGAGAGATGCAGAAACAGGCATAAGAGGTGCATAAAGAGGCAAGAGGGTATATAAAAAGCAATAGAAGGGCAGCAAGAAGCAAGAGAAGCGCGGAAAGAAGCAAGAGAGGTACAGAAAGAGGCAAGAGAAGTGCAGAAAGAAGCAAGATAGACGAAGAAAGAGGAAGAAATGTGCAGAAAGACGCAAGTGAGGTACAGAAAAGGAAAGGAAGTGCAGAAAGAAGCAAGAGAAGTGCAGAAAGAGACAAGAGAAGCGCATGATGAGGAATAGAGGTATTGAAAGAGGGAATAGAGGTACAGAAAGAGTCAAGAGAAGAGCTGAAAGAGGCAACATAGGGTCAGAAAGAGGCAAGAGTAATGCAGAAAGAGGCAAGAGTTTTAGAGTGTAGCAATAAAAGTGTGGAAAGTGACAGGAGAGTTGTAGAAAGAGAGTGAGGTGCAGAAAGAGGCCAGAGAAGTTCACAAAGAGGCAAGTGAAGTGCAAAAAGAGGCAATAGAGGTACATAAAAAGGCAAAAGATGTACAGAAAGAAACAAGATAAGTGCATAAAGAGGCAAGGCTAGAAAGAAGCAAGAGAAGTTCAGAAAGAAGCAAGAGAAGTGCAGAAAATGGGAAAGAGAAGTACAGAAAGAGGCAAGAGAAGTTCATAAAGAGGCAAGAGAGGTGTAGAGGTGCAATGGTGCAGAAAGAGGCAAGAGAGGTGCAGAAAGAAGCAAGACAAGTACAGAAAGAGGCAATATAAGAACAGAAAGAAGCAAGGAAATTACAGAAAGAGGGAAGAGAAGTGCAGAAGGAGGCAAGTGAGGCGCAGAAAGAGGCAAAATAGGTACAGAAAGAGGTAAATGAGGTACATAAAGAAGCAAGAGAAGTACAAGAAGAGGAAAGAGAGGTGTAGAAAGAAGCAAAAGAAGTGCATTTAGAAGCAAGAAAATGTGCAGAAAGGAGAAAGAAAAGTACAGAAAGAAGCAAGAGAGGTGCAGGAAGAACAAAGTGAGGTGCAGAAAGAGGCAAAAGAACTGCAAAAATTGCCAAGTGATGTGCAGATAGAGGCAAGAGAAATGCAGAAGAAACAGCAGAGTTACAGAAAGAGACAGAAATTTGCAGTAAGAGGCAAGAGAAGTGCAGAAAGAGGCAGGAGAGGTATACAAACAGGCAAAAGAGGTAGAGAAAGAGGCAATAGGGGTGCAGAAAGAGACAAGAAAAGTCCAGAAAGAGGAAAGTTAAGTGCAGATAGAGGTAAGAAATGCTCACAAACAGGCATGAGATGTGCAGAAAAAATCAAGAGAGGTACAGAAAGAAGGAAGAGGGGTACAGAATGAGGTAAGAGAGGTGCAGAAACAGGGAGGAAAGGTGCATAAAGAGGCAAGAGGGTGCATAGAAAGCAAGAGAGGTGCAGAAAGAAGCAAGAGAAGTCCAGAAAGAAACAAGGGTTGTGCAGAAAGAGATAAGAGGTATGCAGAAAGAGGCAAGAAAAGTCCAGAAAGAGGCAAATGAAGTTCAGAAAGAGGCAATAAATGCTCACAAAAAGGCATGAGATGTGCAGAAAATAGCAAGAGAGCTTCTAAAAGAAGCAAGAGAAGTACTGAAAGAACAAGAGAGGTAAAGAAAGAGGAAAGAGGAGTACAAAAAGAGGCAGGAAAAGTCCAGAAAGATGCAATTTAAGTACTGAAAGACGCAAGAGAAGTGCAGAAATAAGCAAGAGTAGTGCAGAAATAGCTAAGAGAAGTATAGAAAGAAGCAGAAGGGTGCATAAAAAAAGCAAGAAAGGTGCAGAAAGAAGTAAGAGGGGTGCAAAAATAGGTAAGAGAGATGCAGAAACAGGCATAAGAGGTGCATAAAGAGGCAAGAGGGGTGCATAAAAAGCAATAGAAGGGCAGAAAGAAGCAAGAGAAGTGCGGAAAGAACAAGAGAGGTACAGAAAGAGGCAAGAGAGGTGCAGAAAGAAGCAGGAGGAGTGCTTATTTCTACCCCTCAGTTCAGTAAGAGACAGGAGAGGTGCAGAAAGAAGAGAGTGTGGTGCAGAAAGAGGCAAGAGACCTGCAAAAAGAGGCAAGTGATGTGCAGATAGAGGCAGGAGAAGTGCAAAAGAAACAGCAGAGGTAGAGAAAGAGTAAGACGTGAGCAGTAAGAGACAAGAGAAGTGCAGAAAGAAGCAAGAGTAGTACAGGAAGAGGCAAGAGAAGCGCAGAAAGAAGCAAGAAAGGTAAAGAAAGATGAAGAAATGTACAGAAAGACGCAAGTGAGGTACAGAAAGAGGCAAGAGGAGTGCAGAAAGGAGCAAGAGAAGTGCAGAAAGTGACACAAGGAGTGCAGAATAAGGAATAGATGTGAAGAAAGAGGGAAGAGAAGTACAGAAAGAGGCAAGAGAGGTGCAGAAAGAGTCAAGAGAAGAGCACAAAGAGGCAAGATCGGTGCAGAAAGAGCAAGAGTAATGCAGAAAGAGGCAAGCATTGTAAAGTGAAGCAATAAAAGTGTGGAAAGAGACAGGAGAGTTGCAGAAAGAGAGTGAGGTGCAGGAAGAGGCCAGAGAAGTCGACAAAGAGGCAAGTGAAGTACAAAAACAGGCAATAGAGGTACAGAAAAAGGCAAGAAATGTGCAGAAAGAAACAACACAAGTGCAGAAAGAGGCAAAACAAGTGCAGAAAGAAGCAAGAGAAGTGCAGAACGAAGTAAGAGGAGAGCAAAATGGGAAGAAACGTGCGGAAAGAGGCACAAGAAGTACAGAAAGAGACAAGAGAAGTGCCGAAAGAGGCAAGAGGGTTGAAGTAAGAAGCAAGAGAAGTGCAGAAGAAACAGCAGAGGTGCAGAAAGAGTAGGAAATGTGCAGTAAGAGGAAGGAAAAGTAGGCCTGGGTGGTAAATTCCGTTCCGCTAGCGGAATTTGGGTAATTTCACGTTCCACGTAAAACGTGAAATTGCTCAAAATTCTGCATTCCGCGAAATTTTTTGCTTGTTCGCATTCTTAAATGTGTGTTAGCCAGATATTTCCCCCGAGCACATAAACAGCGATTGCGAACAGTAAAAAAAGCATTGCGAACAAGCAATTCCGCATGTTCGCGTAATTTCTGCGTGTTCGCGGAGATGTTTATGGTTTTGCGGAGATTTGCGTAATGAAATTACGCAAATTCAACCCACCTCTAAAGTGCAGAAAGATTCAAGAGAATTACAGAAAGAAGCAAGAGGGGTGAAGAAAGAGGCAAGGGAGGTATCGAAACAGGCAAAAGAGGTGCAGAAAGAGGCAAGGGGTGCATAAAAAGCAAGAGAGGTGCAGAAAGTAGCAAGAGAAGTTTGGAAAGTAGCACGAGAGGAGCAGAAAGAGGTAAGAGGTGTGCAGAAAGAGGCAAGACAAGTCCAGAAAGAGGCAAGTGAAGTACAGAAAAAGGCAAGAAATGCTCACAAAAAGGCAAGAGCTATGCAGAAAAAAGCTTAGAGAGCTGCAGAAAGAAGCAAGAGTGGTGCAGAAAGAGGTAAGTGTGATACAGAAATAGGCAGAAGAGGTGCATAAAGAGGCAAGAGGGGTGCATAAAAAGCAAGAGAGGTACAGAAAGAAGTAGGAGAAGTGCAGAAAGACACAAGTGAGGTACAGAAAAGGAAAGGAGGTGCAGAAAGAAGCAAGAGAAGTGCAGAAAGAGACAAGAGAAGCGCAGAAAGAGGACTAGAGGTGTTGAAAGAGGGAAGAGAGGTACAGAAAGAGTCAAGAGAAGAGCTGAAAGAGGCAACATAGGGTCAGAAAGAGGCAAGAGTAATGCAGAAAGAGGCAAGAGTTTTAGAGTGTAGCAATAAAAGTGTGGAAAGTGACAGGAGAGTTGTAGAAAGAGAGTGAGGTGCACAAAGAGGCCAGAGAAGTTCACAAAGAGGCAAGTGAAGTGCAAAAAGAGGCAATAGAGGTACATAAAAAGGCAAAAGATGTACAGAAAGAAACAAGATAAGTGCATGCAGAGGCAAGGCTAGAAAGTAGCAAGAGAAGTTCAGAAAGAAGCAAGAGAAGTGCGAAAAATGGGAAAGAGAAGTGCAGAAAGAGGCAAGAGAAGTTCAGAAAGAGGCAAGAGAAGTTCAGAAAGAGGCAAGAGAGGTATAGAGGTGCAATGGTGCAGAAAGAAGCAAGTGAGGAGCAGAAAAACACAAGAGAAGTACAGAAAGAGGCAAGAGAGGTGCAGAAAGAAGCAAGACAAGTACAGAAAGAGGCAAGATAAGCACAGAAAGAAGCAAGGAAATTACAGAAAGAGGGAAGAGAAGTGCAGAAGGAGGCAAGTGAGGTGCAAAAAGAGGCAAAAGAGGTACAGAAAGAGGTAAGTGAGGTACATAAAGAAGTAAGAGAAGTACAGAAAGGGGAAAGAGAGGTGTAGAAAGAAGCAAGAGAAGTGCATTAAGAAGCAAGAAAATGTGCAGAAAGGTGAAAGAAAAGTACAAAAAGAGGCAAGAGAGGTGCAGGAAGAACAAAGTGAGGTGCAGAAAGAGGCAAGAGAACTGCAAAAATTGCCAAGTGATGTGCAGATAGAGGCAATAGAAAGGCAGAAGAAACAGCAGAGGTACAGAAAGAGACAGAAATTTGCAGTAAGAGGCAAGAGAAGTGCAGAAAGAGGCAGGAGAGGTATACAAACAGGCAAAAGAGGTACAGAAAGAGGTAATAGGGGTGCAGAAAGAGACAAGAAAAGTCCAGAAAGAGGTAAGTGAAGTGCAGATAGAGGTAAGAAATGCTCACAAACAGGCATGAGATGTGCAGAAAAAAGCAAGAGAGGTACAGAGAGAAGGAAAAGGGGTACAGAAAGAGGTAAGAGAGGTGCAGAAACAGGGAAGAAAGGTGCATAAAGAGGCAAGAGGGTGCATAGAAAGCAAGAGAGGTGCAGAAAGAAGCAAGAGAAGTCCAGAAAGAAGCAAGAGTTGTGCAGAAAGAGATAAGAGGTATGCAGAAAGAGGCAAGAAAAGTCCAGAAAGAGGCAAGTGAAGTGCAGAAAGAGGCAAAAAATGCTCACAAAAAGGCATGAGATGTGCAGAAAATAGCAAGAGAGGTTCAGAAAGAAGCAAGAGAAGTATGGAAAGAGCAAGAGAGTTAAAGAAAGGGGAAAGAGGAGTACAAAAAGAGGCAGAAAAAGTCCAGAAAGATGCAATTTAAGTACTGAAAGACGCAAGAGAAGTGCATAAAGAAGCAAGAGTAGTGCAGAAAGAGGCAAGAGAAGTATAGAAAGAAGCAGAAGGGTGCATAAAAAAAGCAAGAAAGGTGCAGAAATAAGTAAGAGGGGTGCAAAAATAGGTAAGAGAGATGCAGAAACAGGCATAAGAGGTGCATAAATAGGCATGAGGGGTACATAAAAAGCAATAGAAGGGCAGAAAGAAGCAAGAGAAGCGCGGAAAGAAGCAAGAGAGGTACAGAAAGAGGCAAGCGAGGTGCAGAAAGATGCAGGAGAAGTGCCTATTTATGCACCTCAGTTCAGTAAGAGACAGGAGAGATGCAGAAAGAAGAGAGTGTGGTGCAGAAAGAGGCCAGAGACCTGCAAAAAGAGGCAAGTGATGTGCAGATAGAGGCAGGAGAAGTGCAAAAGAAACTGCAGAGGTAGAGAAAGAGTAAGATGTGAGCAGTAAGAGACAAGAGAAGTGCAGAATAAGGAATAGAGGTGCAGAAAGAGGGAAGAGAAGTACAGAAAGAGGCAAGAGTAGTGCAGAAAGAGTCAAGAGAAGAGCAAAAAGAGGCAAGATACTTGCAGAAAGAGGCAAGAGTAATGCAGAAAGAGGCAAGAGTTGTAGAGTGAAGCAATAAAAGTGTGAAAATGGGCAGGAGAGTTTCAGAAAGAGTGTGAGGTGCAGAAAGAGGCCATAGAAGTGTAGAAAGAGGCAAGTGAAGTGCAAAAAGAGTCAATAGAGGTACAGAAAAAGGCAAGAGATGTGCAGAAAGAAGTAAGAGGAGAACAAAATGTGCAGAAAAGTGCAGAAAGAGGCCAGAGAAGTACAGAAAGAGGCAAGAGATGTGCAAAAAGAGGCAATAGAGGTACAGGAAAAAACAAGTGATATATAGAAAGAGACAGGAGAAGTGCAGAAAGAGGCAAGAGGGGTATAGTAAGAAGCATGAGAAGTGCAGAAGAAACAGCAGAGGTGCAGAAAGAGTAGGAAATGTGCAGTAGGAGGCATGAAAAGAAGGCCTTTTTTTTTTGTATCCTCATCTGCCCGACACACGTCCCTTAGATGCGAGAGGAACCAACCAATCATCTCACTGCCTCTAGGAGCAAGACCCTGAAGATTGAGCCGCTTCACAGCTTGGCAGAGAGTTTTATGAATTGATAGGAACAACCGTGCATCTTATGACAATGTCTCAAATCAACTTAGTGCCAAAATATTCAGTATATATATGTCGGAATCTGGGCAGACCACCATACTGAACTTGAGTGGATGGGCTTAATCATCGGATATTGGGGAAAAAAAAAAAACCAAAAAGGACCTCATTTCCACTCTGTCAAAAGTTTCCAAAATGTGAGATTCTGAGCTCTACATGATCTTCTCAGATCTACTTTTGAGGTTTCATATAATGAGTTTAACCATCCTGAGTGGGTGGGAGGGGTGGTGTCCACCTAGTACATACATATCTGCCGTCTTGCCAGCAGGATGGCATAAAACAGAAAGGATCGTGGTGCCCCAGTTATGTTCTGGTCTACACCAAGGATGACAAGTGATAAAGAAAAGGGGATATTGATTTGAATAATCGAGTCCAAAGTAGCTTTAATCTCTGTCCAGAAAGTAGCTAAATGGGGGCATTCCCAGAACATATGAGTGTCAGATGCTGAGGGGAGTTTGCATTTGTTACAACATTTCCCCTCATGAAATTTGGACAGACGTGGGGGAGTGAGATAAGCCCGATGTAAAGTAAAGAGATGGTTTTGTCTGAGCCAAGCGGGTTTTACCAATTTATATAAAAGGGTGAAAGATTCTGTCCAACTGTCCTCCTCTATTGCCGCAATTTCTCTCCCCCAAAGCTGTTTTGGCAGTGGAACTCCCCATCTATCTCCTCAAGTATAGACCAATACCAACAAGCCACCTCTTTGCCTCCTATCTGTTTTCCGATTAGCTGTTGTTCTAAAGGACTAGTTCTCCCGATATTAGGGACTTTCTTGTTCAATTCTCTGGCTCAACTGCTAATTTGTATATATTTGAATCTTGACAGTGTCAACCCTACTCTTTCCCTAAGGGCTTCCCACGGTATCAGGGTGCCTCCACCAAATAAGTCCCCCCATCTAGCAATCCCAGCTGTTATAAGAGGGGTGGCCAGAGAGTCCTGTAGGCATGGTGGAAGCCCGGGAGAGTCTCAAATTGGTGCATGATTTGAATATTACGCCAACCCCACTCTGCGCTTAATTTGTACCCAAGTCTTCAATTGCGTTAATAGAATCTTTAACCTCACCTTCTTGAAAAACTTTGTTCTCCAAACTTGAAAAGAAACCCATCCAATGGAAGGTTTGGCCCTACCAACATTGCTTTAAATAGCTTCCCATTTGAGGTAACGTCTGGTGTCTTCAGAAGCATTCTTGAATGGGAAAGCTGAAACGCCCAGGAATAGTACTGAATATCTGGGAGGGCCAGACCACCTTTTTCCCTCCTCCTCCTCAATTTTTTCCAAGCCAACCTTGTCGCTTTGTACCCCCATATGAAAGAGTTTATTTCTTGTTGACACTTAAGATGTTGTTTAGAGTCAAAAGCAATGGGAATTGCATTAAAGATATAGGTCAATTTCGGGAGGATGGACATCTTTACAATATTAACCCTCCCATAAGTTGATAGTCTAAGACCTACCCAGGATCTTAAAAGGGCCCTACACTCTTTGGCAACCAAATCTAAGTTTGATTTTGCTAGATCGTCAATATCTTGTGTGATTTTAACTCCAAGATAACGTATTGCGTGTGTTGAGGGCGTCACCCCCACACCCGGATTGGCAATATTCCATTTCATCAACTCGGTCTTATCGGCGTTAATGTCGTAGCCTGAAATACCTCCAAATTCTTTGGCTTTTTCGACCACTATGGGGGAAAGCATTTGCAGGGTCGCTGGTGTATATTACGATATCGTCGGCATATAGGCCAACTTTCCTTTCCCATCCACCGAATTTAAATGAGGAAATTCTTGGGTCGTCCCTAAACGATTGTGCAAGTGGCTCAATGTATATATTAAATAGTAAGGGGGACAGGGGGCAGCCCTGTCTTGTCCCCCTAGTCATCCGGAAGGGCTGAGTGCACACACCATTCACCATGATACTAGCACTGGGGTTTTGATATAAGAGTCCAATTGATCTTCGAAAATATGGACCAAATGCAAATTTCTTCATAGTTTCAGCTAGGTATGTCCAATTTACCCGGTCAAACGCTTTAGTTGCGTCAAGGGTCATAATGGCCAAAGGAAGGGAAAAAGTAGAGGCAATGTCCACTGCCCCGATCAAATCATATGTAAGGTCCGAAAGTTGTCTACCCTTTATAAAACCCTTTTGGTCAGTATGAATAATTGACCCAACCTCACGTCCAAGTCTGTTTGCCAGCACAGCCGCAAAGATCTTGTAATCACTGTTTAAAAGTGAAATTGGCCTATATGAACCGCATTTGGCTGGATCTTTCCCGGGTTTTGGAATCAAGACAATAGTCGCCTCCCCCCAAGATTTCGGAGGAGCCACACCATTTATTAGGATGTCGTTGAAGAGTCTTGTCAGTACCGAAACTATTTCCGGGGCTATAACCCGTAATAGTTCGCCAGGGAGGCCATCCGGGCCTGTTGCCTTGCCCCTCTTCACCTTTTTAATGCTTTCCTTCACTTCTTCTTCTGAAATAGGCCTATCAAGACGCTCGCTTTGTTCGGAGCTAAGAGTGGGAAGGGTAATCTTCTCCAACCATCTAAGATTTGAAATGGGGTCCTCCAAAATTTCTTCCTTGTATATTTTTTGAAAAAACTCCAAAAATGCTTCCCCAATATCTTTAACAGATGTTCTTTCACTTGCCTCTCCATCTACCATGATATGTTTTATATGTTTTTTTGCCTGGTCCGATTTAATTTTCCACGCTAGGACCTTACCTGCAGACTCACCATATTCAAAGTTAGAGATTTTACTTACTTCCCATTTTAGGGCGACCCTTTCTAGAAGGGTGTTTTCTAGCTTTTCTTTTAACCCGTACGTTGTTCTTGCTCCATATTGGTTCCGATTCCAGTGCCAATATGTTGATCTAATAATGCAATGTCCCTTTCAATGCTATTGATCGTAGCTTTGTAGATTTTCCCTCGATAAGATGCCCTATTAGTTATGTAGCCTCTCATATAAGCTTTAAAGGCTTCCCATACTGTGTTTAGCTGGGTGGAATTAATATTTGTATCCATGAAAAGTTTTCTTTCGTGGATGAGAAGGTCTGTTTCTTCTTCTTCTAGAAGAATAGTGCGGTCAAATGACCACAAGGACTGAGAGAGTTGCTGGGCCGATTGCAAACAAAAAACAATGGTGGAATGGTCCGATAAGTGTGAAGGTAAATACGTTACATCCTTAAGGTGGTCTCCAAGTGAGTAACTAAAAAGGGCGTAATCAATCCTTGATTTATGATTATATTTATAGTTGTGGTATGATACCCCAAGTGCCCTACCAGCTCTCTCCCTCCATGGATCTGCCAATCCGAGTGTCGACATAACATCCCCCAACACCTGCCTGGATTTTTTAAAGGTTAATGCCCTTGAATTAGGGGATTTATCCAGCTTTGGGTTGAGTACCAGATTAAAATCTCCCATCCAAATTATCGGACCTTGTGTTGATAGTAACTGGTTCTGGATTTTAATCAAATATGAGGGGTCATCCTGATTAGGGCCATAATAACCAACCAAATTGTATATACTATTATCTAAACTGACCCTAGCGTATAGCCATCTACCACTTAAATCTTCCTCATATGCAAGAATCTGGGCTTTGATTTGCTTTTTGAAGATGATTAATATACCACGAATATTCGCATTATGATTAGTGCAAATATAACTGTGAACCCATCGGATTTTTAGAAGATGTGTTTCCTGGATGACTATGACCTGCGCCGGTGAGTCCCTCAGATATTGCAATATTCTATATCTCCTACTCTTAACACGCAGGCCATTGACATTCCAGGACAGAAATTTTATTACCATCAGCCAGTGTCCGGACCCCTCCCCCTACTCCAGCTCACTAAAGGATTGTGTCTCCCAGTGAGAATTGAGTGAAGTATGCATAAAAGTATACTCGATTGAACTAGTATGTTTGAGACCTTGGTGGTAATTTCCGTTCTGCTAGCGGAATTTGGGTAATTACGCGATCCGCTGAGAACGCGAAATTGCTCAAAATTCTGCGTTCTGCGATTTTGCGAAATGTTTTGCTTGTTCGCATTCTCAAATGCGTGTTTGTGAGATATTTCCCCCCGAGCACACACACAACAATTGCGAACAGTAAAAAATCATTGCGAACAAGCAAATCCGATTTTTCATAGAATTTCTGCGTGTTCGCAGAGATTTTTTACCGTTTCGCGGAGATTTGCGTAACGCAATTAAGTAAATTCTGCCCACCCCTAATGATAAGTGCAGAAAGAGTCAGAAAGAAGCAATAGGGGTGCAGAAAGAGGTGCAGAAAGAGGCAAGAGAGCTATAGAAACAGGCAAAAGAGGTGCAGAAAGAGGCAGGGGGTGCATAAAAAGCAAGAGAGGTGCAGGAAGTAGCAAGAGAACTTTGGAAAGTAGCACGAGAGGAGCAGAAAGAGGTAAGAGGTGTGCAGAAAGAGGGAAGACAAGTCCAGAAAGAGGCAAGTGAAGTACAGAAAGAGGCAAGAAATGCTAACAAAATGGCATGAGATGTGCAAAAAATCAGGAGAGGTGCACAAAGAAGTAAGAGGGGTGCAGAAAGAGGTAAGAGAGGTGAAGAAACAGGCGAAGAGGTGCAGAGGCAAGAGGGGTGAATAAAAAGCAAGAGAGGTGCAAAAAGGAGTAAGAGAAGTGCGGAAAATAACAAGAGAGGTACAGAAAGAGGCAAGGGAAGTGCAGAAAGAAGCAAGAGTAGTGCAGGAAGAGGCAAGAGAAGTGCAGAAAGAAGCAAGAAATGTAAAGAAAGAGGAAGAAATGTACATAAAGATGCAAGTGAGGTAGGGAAAGAGGCAAGAGAAGTGCACAAAGAAGCAATAGAAGTGCACAAAGAGACAAGAGAAGTGCAGAATAAGGAATAGAGGTCCAGAAAGAGGGAAGAGAAGTACAGAAAGAGGCAAGAGAGGTGCAGAAAAAGTCAATAGGAGAGCACAAAGAGGCAAAGTAGGTGGAGAAAGAGCAACATTATTGTAGAAAAAGGCAAGCGTTGTAGAGTGAAGCAATAAAAGTATGGAAAGAGACAGGATTGTTGAAGAAAGAGAGTGAGGTGCAGAAAGAGGCCAGAGAAGTGGACAAAGAGGCAAGTGAAGTGCAAAAAGAGGCAATAGAGGTACAGAAAAAGGCAAGAGATGTTCAGAAAGAAGCAACACAAGTGCATAAAGAGGCGAAACAAGTTCAGAAAGAAGCAAGAGAAGTGCAGAAAGAAGAGGAGAGCAAAATGTGAAGAAATGTGCGGAAAGAGACAAGAGAAGTACAGAAAGAGGCAAGAGATGTGCAGAAAGAGGCAAGAGAGGTACATGAAAAAACAAGTGATGTATAGAAAGAGACAAGAGAAGTGCAGAAAGAGGCAAGAGAGGTACATGAAAAAACAAGTGATGTATAGAAAGAGACAAGAGAAGTGCAGAAAGAGGCAAGAGAGGTATAGTAAGAAGAAAGAGAAGTGCAGAAGAAACAGCAGAGGTGCAGAAAGAGTAGGAAATGTGCAGTAAGAGGAATGAAAAGTAGGCCTTGGCGGTAAATTCCGTTCCGCTAGCGGGATTTGGGTAATTTAAATACATTCCACGGAGAATGCGAAATTGCTCAAAATTCTACGTTCCGCGATTTCGCAAACTTTTTTGCTTTTTCGCATTCTTAAATGCGTGTTCGCGAGATATTTCCCCCGAGCACGCAAACAGCGATTGCGGACAGTAAAAAAAGCATTGCAAACAAGCAATTATGCGTGTTCGCGGAATTTCTGCGTGTTTGCGGAGATTTTTACCGTTTTGCAGAGATTTGCGTAACGCAATTACGCAAATTCCACCTACCTCTAAAGTGCAGAAAGAATCAAGAGATTAACAGAAAGAAGCAAGAGAGGTGCAGAAAGAGGCAAGGGAGGTATAGAAACAAGCAAAAGACATGCAGAAAGAGGCAAGGGGTGCATAAAAAGCAAGAGAGGTGCAAAAGTAGCAAGAGAAGATTGGAAAGTAACACAAGAGGATCAGAAAGAGGTAAGAGTTGTGCAGAAAGAGGCAAGACAAGTCCAGAAAGAGGCAAGTGAAGTACAGAAAAAGGCAAGAAATGCTCACAAAAAGGTAAGAGCTGTGCAGAAAAAAAGCTTAG
The DNA here is from genome assembly GCF_964263255.1 of Lissotriton vulgaris. Taxonomy (NCBI): domain Eukaryota; kingdom Metazoa; phylum Chordata; class Amphibia; order Caudata; family Salamandridae; genus Lissotriton; species Lissotriton vulgaris. The sequence goes on from NC_141698.1 coordinate 1,152,544,461, forward strand.
AGAGCTGCAGAAAGAAGCAAGAGGGGTACAGAAAGAGCTAATAGAGATACAGAAATAGGCAGAAGAGGTGAATAAAGAGGCAAGAGGGGTGCATAAAAAGCAATAGAGGTACAGAAATAAGTAGGAGACATGCAGAAAGAAGCAAGAGTGGTACAGATAGAGACAAGAGAAGTGCAGAACAATGTAAGATAATTCAAGAAAGATGCAAGTGAAGTACAGAAAGAGGCAAGAGAAGTGCAGAAAGAGGCAAGAAAAGACCAGAAAGTAGCAAGTAAGTACTGAAAGAGGCAAGAGAAGTGCAGAAAGAAGCAAGCGTAGTACAGGAAGAGGCAAGAGAAGCGCAGAAAGAAGCAAGAACAATAAAGAAAGAAGAGGAAATGTACAGAAAGAAGCAATTGAGGTATGGAAAGAGGCAAGAGAAGTGCAGAAAGAAGCAAGATAAGTGCAGAAAGAGACAAGAGAAGTTCAGAATAAGGAATAGAGGTGCAGAAAGAGGGAAGAGAAGTACAGAAATAGGCAAGAAATGCTCACAAAAAAGGCAAGAGCTGTGCATAAAAAAGCATGAGAGGTGCAGAAAGAAGCAAGAGGGATTCAGAAAGAGGTAAGAGAGATATAGAAATAGGCAGAATAGGTTCATAAAGAGGCAAGAGGGATGCATAAAAAGCAAGAGAGGTACAGAAAGAAGTAAGAGAAGTGTGGAAAGAAACAAGAGAGGTACAGAAAGAGGCAAGAGAAGAGCAGAACAACGTAAGAAAATTCAAGAAAAACGCAAATGAAGTACAGAAAGAGGCAAAGAAGTGCTGAAAGAAGTAAGAGTGGTGAAGAAAGAGGAAGAAATGTATAGAAAGACGCAAGTGAGGTACAGAAAAAGGCAATATAAGTGCAGAAAGAAGCAAGAGAGGTGAATGAAAAGCAAGAAATGTGCAGAAAGACACAAGTGTCGCGGTTAGCAGCGACCAGATACCCCAAGAAGAGAATACTCAAGCCACTAACCTTCAGGTACTAGCCAGCGGGGACCACAGCGCGAGGAAAAGTCTCCCAGTTCCCAATAATGCCCACTCTCCCAGCATGAAGCACACGCAAGGGACAGACGGCACTCCAGGAAAAAGGGAGGGAACAACGAAGGAGGACGTTGTTATGAAGATACCCCTCTTGGTCTGGTCAAAAGGTAAGGAGGTCTTCAGGTCACAACACAACTGGGGAAACACAAAAGGACAGACCGTTAGCCTGCATTGAACATGCCCTTCGCTGTATATGCTAAGGGAAGACCAATACTTACAGGATATCACGTGGTACGTGCCCAAACGGATTCTGGTCTGTGTAGTAGTGGGACGACAGGCTAGAGCCTCATTAGTCTATTCACTAACTTTGATTAACAAAAGAATTTCCAATACGTCTCTCAAGCCTTTTAGTTACAGTCACTGTAGGCTGGGAACGAAGTTCAAAGAAAAGGGCAGGGACTCCACAGTAATGCTATTGCAGAGATAGCAAACAGTTTATCTAGCACGGCCGTGCTGACTACAATGTGCCTACCTCTAAGTGTTCGGCACGGCAAGTCTCGAAGTCCTCCGAGCGGGAAGGCAAGCGTCTGCTGCTGCTGGGCTCGGCGTCCTCCGAGCGGGAAGGCAAGCGTCCGCTGCTGCTGGGCTCGGCGTCCTCCGAGCGGGAAGGCAAGCGTCCACTGCTGCTGGGCTCGGCGTCCTCTGAGCGGGAAGGCAAGCGTCCGCTGCTGCTGGGCTCGGCGTCCTCCGAGCGGGAAGGCAAGCGTCCGCTGCTGCTGCTCTAACAAAGTACACAGGCTCACTCTCTCAGGATTCATGAAAGGATTGACAAGCACCGGGCAGTGTCGAGGAGGTGCTTATAACGCTGTTCCCGCACACGACTTCCAGTTTGCCAGAACCCAGGTCATTCTGGGAGTTGTAGTGCCGTGGAGGGTTCTACGCGTTGCTACCCAAGAGGACAGTAGCGCTGCAGAGCCCCCTCTCAAGGACTGCCGACTCGGCGGTCGTCCCGGTTTACCAGGATGTTCCTGGTGGAAGCGATCCACCAACTCAGGCCAATGGAGATTATGCGCAGGCTCCCAGGTTCTGTCCTCGATACCAAACGCCTTCCAATGTACTAGGTACTGAACCCTACCCCTGTATAACCTAGAATCCAACAATTCTTGTACCTCATACTCTTCCAAACCATCCACCAGTACTGGAGGGGGTTGAACGGGCAATCTAGTATCCAAGGGACAAGGCTGGAGAAGGGATACATGAAAAACAGGGTGGATGTGCCAGGTACGGGGAATAGCTACTCTCATGGCTAAGGGGTTAATAACCTCTTCGATACTGTAAGGACCAATGTATTTGGGCTTTAGCTTGTTTACACCCCGGAGATGGTTATACCTAGTGGAAAGCCATACCTTGTCCCCCACCTTGTACACCGGCTCCGGACTGCGTTTCTTGTCCGCAACCCATTTCTGTGATGCGTGAGCAGCCGACAGGTGATGTATCGCGTCGATTCGAACAGCATGCAGATGAGCTCGATGATACCGGCCATTCGAAAGGGAGAATGTTCGGGTGATATTCCAAAAGGCAAAAGAACGGGGAGCAGCCCAAGGTGGAGTGGTCAGTGTTGTTATAGGTGAATTCTGCCATCCACAGTAGGGTGACCCAGTCCGTTGAGTTCTGCAGAGAAAAACAATGCAGATACTGTTCAATAGTCTGGTTGAGGCGTTCCGTTTTGCCGTCCGTCTGAGGGTGGTAACTCGTTGAGAGCCTGCCATCGATGGCTAACGTTTTGCAGAGGGCTTTCCAGAAACGGGATGTAAACTGCGACCCTCTGTCCGTAATGAAGACGCTCAGGATGCCATGAACTCTCACAAGATGTTGAAGAATCACGAGTGCCAGTTCTGCTGATGTTGGTAAACCCTCCAACGGTGCGAAATGGCCCATTTTGGTCAAGTGATCTACGAGCACTAGGATCGATGTTTTTCCCTGGCACAAGGGCATTTCCACAATAAAGTCCATAGAGACCGTGTGCCATGGTTTGGGGGGAATTGGTATTGGGCGGAGTAATCCAGCAGGTCGGTTATGTATCGCCTTACTCTGTGCGCACACCGAACAATTCCTGACGTATTTCTTAACGTCGTTTCTTAGAGTGGGCCACCAGAAGGACCGTTCTATGGTGGCGATGGTTTTGTACACACCCCAATGTCCTCCCAACACTGAATCGTGAGCCCAATTGAGTACTTGCATCTGTAGGCCAGGGTCCGGGACGTACAAGGCATGGCGATAATACAAGAGGTTGTTGTTCTGTGATCGCCCTTGGGGTTCTTCCTGGAGCCAGGCAGGAATATCGACGTCTGTCAACGACACCTTGATGTCCTCGAGGAAATCTGTGGACGTGAGCAAGGCAATAGTGCTTTCGGGAAAAACTCCCTCAGACAAGATAGAAGGCGGTTCACTGTGGACAGCGGATTCTTGTTCTGTGGTGTCCTGATTCCGGGAAAGGGCATCGGCCTATCCGTTTTGAGGGCCAGGGCGATACTTGATTACAAAATCATAGTCTGAGAAAAGGAGAGTCCATCTTAGTTGTCTCGGCGTTAGGGCTTTAGCAGTTTTCAAGAACAACAAGTTCCTGTGATCAGTGTATATTTCAATAGTATGCCGGGCTCCCAACAAGTAATGCCTCCATTCCTCGCAACCTCTTTTGATGGCGAGTAATTCTTTGTCCGTGATGGAATAATTGATCTCACTCGGGCTCAGTTTCTTGGAGTAGTATGCGACTGGATGTATTTGTCCTGTTGTTGGATGTCTTTGCGATAGAACCCCTCCCAAAGCGAATTGTGATGCGTCTGTTTCCAGGATAAACGGAAGTTGAGCATCAGGATGGCGCAAAATGGGGGTTTGAGTAAATCTCTCCTTGAGGGTGCGGAAGGACAGGTCTGCTTCCTCACCCCACTTGAACGGAACGTTTTTCCGTAGCAGACAGGAGATGAAATGGATGATCCTGGAGAAGTCTTTTATGAACCTCCTGTAATAATTCGCAAAACCTAAAAAGCTCTGCACTGATTTAACGCTCTGAGGCGTTGCCCAGTTCTTGATGGCCTCCACCTTTCCATTTTCCATTTGAAAGCCGCTGGCATTGATCACGTAACCTAGAAAGGAAACCTCTGTGACATGGAATAGGCACTTTTCAAGCTTAGCGTATAATTCATGTTGTTGTAGGCGTCCTAGTACTTCCGTGACGTGTTTTACGTGTTCTTGAAGGGTCCTTGAATAGACAAGTATGTCGTCGATATATACCATGCATATGGTATCTAGCAACCCCCGTAGCACCTCATCCATGAAATACTGGAAGGCGGCAGGGGCGTTGCATAGTCCGAAGGGCATTACCCTATATTCAAAGAGACCAAACTTGGTGCAGAATGCCGTCTTCCTCTCGTCGCCCTGTTTTACCCGGACTAAATGGTAGGCCCCACGAAGGTCCAACTTGGTGAAATAGCGGGCTCCCTTGATTTGATCCATCAAAACAGATAATAACGGGAGGGGGTATCGATTCTTGACAGTGATATTATTCAAGGCTCTGTAATCGATGCAGGGTCTCAACTCGTCACAGTCTTTCTTCGGAATAAAAAATAAAGGTGAAGAGGCAGGAGAAGTGGAATGACGGATAAATCCGGAAGCCAGGATTTCATCAATATAGTTCCGCAAGTACAGGTTTTCTTTCTCCGCTAGAGCATAGACACGACTGCATGGTATCGCCGCCCCAGGTAGAAGGTCTATGCAACAGTCGTATACACGATGCGGTGGTAACCGGGTAGCCTTCTTTTTGTCAAAGAGCGAATGATATCCTTCATACTCCTCGGGTAAAGTGGTGGCACCCCTCTAAGGTACATCAGCACATGACATGGCTAAGTGATGCGCACAAGGGATCTCCTCGTCTCCTGAACCACCACCGGGGAAAGGATACTGTGAGAAGTTGGCCTGTTATATAATGCTCACTAATTCTAGTGATCACTTTGTACCATGCCAAGCAACCCTTATGATGTTGGTTGTAATTCAACCTTGTTGACCAGTTATCCTAGTGGTAACGTGGACAAAGCAGTCTTAGGCTAAACTCTGAAAGGCATGTGAAGCCAGCTGTATTACCATACACAACCCCCTTGAATACCAAATAAAAGGACACCACACAGATATATATTGAAAATATATATTGATTTATTAACTATAAAATCCCCTGGACTCTTTATGAGCACAGAAGCACAAGCGTTAAATCACAAGACAGTTTAAAATACACAAAAGTTGCACAATTTGGATGAGCCCTAGGGGCCACCTAAACCATATACTAAGAAAGTGGTATAAGAGATACCAATAGGAAAGGGAACAGGCCTAGGGCCTTGGGAATCGCTGGAGCTATTCGAGACTAGCAGTGACTAAGTCGGGAAAGGCCCGCGGGACTCGGGTGCAGTGTTCAAAGTGCACGCACTTTCCAATGCAAAGTCTATGGTGCGTAAAAAGTACAAAGTTAGAAAGTTAGGAACCTTCCGAGTGACCTACGGAGCTGAAACTTAAGACACAGGCCCTTGAGATGTGTACTAGTGCAGGCGGAGCTGAGTTACCTCACCCACAGGAAGCGGGTGCACAGGGTCGAAGTAGTGTCGGGTTTCGTCGCGCTGGTCGATGGTGCTTGGAGCTGAAGATGCTGCAGGCGGCTCGATGTGAAGAGTTCCGGTGGATCCAAGGGTGGATCTGAAGATGTGAAGACCTGAAAGCAGAGGGGACAATGTTCAAAGTCACTAGCCAGTGACTACCGTGGAACCAGATTGGAACCAGGCGATGTTGGGTGCAAACAGGCGTTGTCGGGTAGCTTCTCTCTGCAGCCACGTGGACACCGGGGGTCGAGGACGTCCAGGAGTCGGTCACGAGCTGTTTCATGCAGGCTTCTCGCTGTTGGCGGTGTCGGCTACTTGATCAGAGCAAACAGGCCTTGGCAAATGCAAGCCACGCAGAAGTTGAAAGATGCTTGACACTCGGACCAGCACGGTCAGAGCGAATGCTCCATTTTACAGGAGCTTGGGTAGGTCTGGAGCAACCAGACCTGCTGTGTAAGTCATCGGTTTCGTCGCCAAGATGGCCGCTGACCACGTGGCTAGTGGCCGGGATGGCGCGTTGAGTGGCACAATGCAAAAGGGCCCCACGCAGATCGTGGAGATGCTGGAGGGCTGATCTTCGGTGCAAAGGCGGCTCGGTGGTGGGGGTTCTTAATCCCCAAAGCACAACGTCGAGGATGCCTCAGAAGCTGCGCAGTCAGCTTTTCGAGTGTCTTCCAAGAGGTCCGGTCCCACGTCACTCGGTGCCTCCATGGGTCCTTTCTTTGCAAGGGCTGTGGTTCGGGCTCTGAGAGGTCTGGGAGTCTGGTTCTTGTCGGGCTCTGGGCTCAGGCTCCGGCGGGAGGCGGCGGCAAAGCAGACGTCGAGTTGCTGGTTGGTACCTGTGTTCACAGGGTGGCCACTCCTAGGCCACAAGGGAGATTCTCTTCAGTCTTCTGAGCAGCAGAATGTCGAAGTCCAGTCGTCTTCTTAGTTTCAAGTTGATTCAGGATGATCTGCTGTGCAATGGCACTGCTCCCACTCTTATTCCCAATCTGAGGGGTGGATCACCTACTAGGTCCCTCCTCTGGGAGGAACCAGGAAGGGGGGCGGTTACACCCCCTTTCCTTTGTCCAGTTCCACGGCAAGCCTGGGTCTGGAAAGTCCCAGGACCGGTTTGGACTGGCCTATGCACGGGGACACCTTGTGTGCCCCGGGCATGTCTGATTCTATTCAGCCCTGTCCTACCCAATACACAAAACCCTGTCTGGGGTGGTGCTCGCACCTCCCAAGGCAGGAAACCCTTTGTCCAGGCCACCATCTGCCGAGTTTCGGTCAGCAGCAGGAGGCCAGACTCGTGTCTGTGGTGGCAGCATCCATTTTGTGATGCTGAGGCTCTGGTTAACTTTAACCAGGGTTCAAGGTTACACACATGTCGTGTCCCTCTAGAAGGGTGGAATGCTATCCCCGTCGACAGAACTGTCGAGGGGATAGTATTCCAATTCGTATGACACCTTACTCGACATGTTTTGATAAAGCCAAACCAAAGATAGCATTTAACCGCGAGGATTATAATGCACTTAAGAGTATATGGTATGGCAATATCCCGGAACAGCTTAGGGAGTGGTTCCCGACAGCTGCAGACAGGCTCAGCTCATGCTAGAGCACCATCTCACATATTTCCAAGCACTCTGCCTCCAGGATTGATGAGGCCTTCCATAGGAGTGGCTGATAGGAACATATGTGTCCAGTTTAGGGTTAGGCAGGGACATACTGTACCTCAGTAAGAGGTGATTACACCAACTTACCCCAGCTGAGTGATCAGCCAGTTGTGTCAAATATGGAGGCCAGGCCAGGGGTGGCACAATGCATGCTGCAGCCCCTGGTAGGTCTTGGATACACCTATGCCCTGGGTACCTATGGTACACTTCTACAGGGGCTAATAAGGTGAACCAGTTCCAATTCGTAATGCACCTAAAGTGCATTGGCAGTAATTTAGAGAGAGAACAGCAGGCTGTGGGTCTGATTAGCAGGCCCACAGCCACATTAAGTCAGAAACCAGTGAAGCAAAAAGCAAAAATTTGGGGTGACCATAGTATAGCAGACCCTACTCTCCTACAGATACAACAATGTTCCTTACAGTAGGTTGAGTTCAGCAACACCGTTCGAGCTGACCAGCTCACATCAGGGTCATGTAGCGTTAGCCAGGGCATGCCTAGGATGAGGCGGAATTGCGGAGCCGCAATCAAATCGAATTGGATGTACTCCAGGTGTTCATCATGCTGCATGCGAAGAGGCAACGTATGTGTTGTTACAGGCCCCGATGTCAAAGAAGAGCCATCGACAGCTTTTACGTTTTCGGGCTCATCCTTCTTCTCCCATGCGATTCCCAGGGAGGCAGCATAGTCGATATCCATGTAGTTTCCTGTGGCTCCTGAATCCAACAGGGCTTCCACGTGGGTAACATTGTCCTCAGCTATAAACAAAGTCACCGGCATGTTTATATGGGCCACTGCGGGCATCATCGTATTGGCGAGAAGTGAGGAGATCGATGTATGTCTCACCTCCAACCCAGCGATCTCCGTCTGGGTCAGACTTTTCAGTTTTCCGATGTCTCTTTGGTCCCCATTATAGCAGGTTTTCGTGGCACGAGGTTTCTTTCTGATTGCTGGGCCCTTGCTCGGCATTCTCTAATAAAGTGCCCCCCCTTGCCACAATAAAGACAGAGTTTAATTTTTCGTCTGCGGTCACATTCTTCTGTTGTCAGGGGACCTCTAATCCCACCGATCTGCATCGGTTCTGCCCCGTCTGGACTTTTTGTGCCTTCGTCTGGCGGCGCCTTTGGTTTGGGATACCATCCTTTCGCCTCACTCCTATTCCGATCTCCGCTTCTTTCCAGTAAGCGATGGTCTAGTTGCACGGTAAGATCTATTAGTTCTTCGCAGTTGGCTGGCATCTGGACCACTTGAGACAAAAGGTCTTTTAGTTCACTTCGGAGACCTTGATAAAACAAGGAGGTACGTTTTTCTTGTGGCCAGTCTGTTTCGACCACTAGCCTGTTGAAAGCTGTGATATAGGATAATAGGTCCTGTGAGCCCTGGCGCAACGTAATGAGTTCCTTATCTAAGGACAACATATGTGTCTTGCGGTCAAACAACCTCCGTAGGGCGGAACAAAAGTCATTGAATTGATGTAATACCGGATCGTTCTTTTCCATTAAAGGTATTGTCCAGCTAGCTGCATTCCCGCTCATATATGACATCATAAATGCGGTTTTGGCTGCATCGTCCTGAAACACCGCAGGTTTGCACAAAAAGTGGAGCCTACATTGATTCAAAAAGGTCTCAAATTTCTTGGGATCCCCATGAAAGCGTTCAGGTGGGGCAAGAGGGATGCCCGTGTTCTGTATAACGTGCACCGTGGGGGTGTGGTCGGTGGAGGACTGAGGTATGGCAGTGGGGGCAAAGAACCCACCCCCTGATGCCACCGGGGGAGGGGGTTGTGATACTGTGTGTCCGGGTGGAGGGAGTGTAGCTTCCCTGATATACGACCCTGCTCCCTGACTTTTGCGCACCATGCCAGCAACTTCTCTACGCATGGTATTCATTTCCTTCTTCATTTCTTGATTCTCTACACGAGAAACATGCACTTCATGCTGAAGTGCGTTAAGGCTCTCGACCAGCGAGGCTAACGCCTCACCCGTGTCCATGGCCCAGGCTTGGCTTGTCTACTTGGGCTTGCCAATCTGTCGTGGTTAGCAGTGACCAGATACCCCAAGAAGAGAATACTCAAGCCACTAACCTTCAGGTACTAGCCAGCGGGGACCACAGCGCGAGGAAAAGTCTCTCAGTTCCCAATAATGCCCACTCTCCCAGCATGAAGCACACGCAAGGGACAGACGGCACTCCAGGAAAAAGGGAGGGAACAACGAAGGAGGACGTTGTTATGAAGATACCCCTCTTGGTCTGGTCAAAAGGTAAGGAGGTCTTCAGGTCACAACACAACTGGGGAAACACAAAAGGACAGACCGTTAGCCTGCATTGATCATGCCCTTCGCTGTATATGCTAAGGGAAGACCAATACTTACAGGATATCATGTGGTACGTGCCCAAACGGATTCTGGTCTGTGTAGTAGTGGGACGACAGGCTAGAGCCTCATTAGTCCATTCACTAACTTTGATTAACAAAAGAATTTCCAATACGTCTCTCAAGCCTTTTGTTACAGTCACTGTAGGCTGGGAACGAAGTTCAAAGAAAAGGGCAGGGACTCCACAGGAATGCTATTGCGGAGATAGCAAACAGTTTATCTAGCACGGCCGTGCTGACTACAATGTGCCTACCTCTAAGTGTTCGGTACGGCAAGTCTCGAAGTCCTCCGAGTGGGAAGGCAAGCGTCCGCTGCTGCTGGGCTCGGCGTCCTCTGAGCGGGAAGGCAAGCGTCCGCTGCTGCTGGGCTCGGCGTCCTCCGAGCGGGAAGGCAAGCGTCCACTGCTGCTGGGCTCGGCGTCCTCCGAGCGGGAAGGCAAGCGTCCGCTGCTGCTGGGCTCGGCATCCTCCGAGCGGGAAGGCAAGCGTCCGCTGCTGCTGCTCTAACAAAGTACACAGGCTCACTCTCTCAGGATTCATGAAAGGATTGACAAGCACCGGGCAGTGTCGGGGAGGTGCTTATAACGCTGTTCCCGCACACGACTTTCGGTTTGCCAGAACCCAGGTCTTTCTGGGAGTTGTAGTGCCGTGCCGGGTTCTACGCGTTGCTACTCTGCTTCGACCCCAAGAGGACAGGAGCGCTACAGAGCCCCCTCTCAAGGACTGCCGACTCGGCGGTCGTCCCGGTTTACCAGGACCTTCCTGGTGGAAGCGATCCACCAACTCAGGACAATGGAGATTATGCGCAGGCTCCCAGGTTCTGTCCTCGATACCAAACCCCTTCCAATGTACTAGGTACTGAACCCTACCCCTGTATAACCTAGAATCCAACAATTCTTGTACCTCATACTCTTCCAAACCATCCACCAGTACTGGAGGGGGTTGAACGGGCAATCTAGTATCCAAGGGACAAGGCTGGAGAAGGGATACATGAAAAACAGGGTGGATGTGCCAGGTACGGGGAATAGCTACTCTCATGGCTACGGGGTTAATAACCTCTTCGATACTGTAAGGACCAATGTATTTGGGCTTTAGCTTGTTTACACCCCGGAGATGGATATACCTAGGGGAAAGCCATACCTTGTCCCCCACCTTGTACACCGGCTCCGGACTGCGTTTCTTGTCCGCAACCCGTTTCTGTGATGCTTGAGCAGCCGACAGGTGATGTATCGCGTCGATTCGAACAGCATGCAGATGAGCATGGTGTTCCTGAATGCTGGGCAGGCTTGATGATACCGGCCATTCGAAAGGGAGAATGTTCGGGTGATATCCCAAAAGGCAAAAGAACGGGGAGCAGCCCAAGGTGGAGTGGTCAGTGTTGTTATAGGTGAATTCTGCCATCCACAGTAGGGTGACCCAGTCCGTTGAGTTCTGCAGAGAAAAACAAAGCAGATACTGTTCAATAGTCTGGTTGAGGCGTTCCGTTTTACCGTTCGTCTGAGGGTGGTAACTCGTTGAGAGCCTGGCATCGATGGCTAACGTTTTGCAGAGGGCTTTCCAGAAACGGGATGTAAACTGCGACCCTCTGTCCATAATGAAGACGCTCGGGATGCCATGAACTCTCACAAGATGTTGAAGAATCACGAGTGCCAGTTCTGCTGATGTTGGTAAACCCTCCAACGGTACGAAATGGCCCATTTTGGTCAAGTGATCTACGAGCACTAGGATCGATGTTTTTCCCTGGCACAAGGGCATTTCCACAATAAAGTCCATAGAGACCGTGTGCCATGGTTTGGGGGGAATTGGTATTGGGCGGAGTAATCCAGCAGGTCGGTTATGTATCGCCTTACTCTGTGCGCACACCGAACAATTCCTGACGAATTTCTTAAAGTCGTTTCTTAGAGTGGGCCACCAGAAGGACCGTTCTAAGGTGGCGATGGTTTTGTACACACCCCAATGTCCTCCCAACACTGAATCGTGAGCCCAATTGAGTACTTGCATCTGTAGGCCAGGGCCCGGGACGTACAAGGCATGGCGATAATACAAGAGGTCGTTGTTCTGTGATCGCCCTTGGGGTTCTTCCTGGAGCCAGGCAGGAATATCGACGTCTGTCAACGACACCTTGATGTCCTCGAGGAAATCTGTGGACGTGAGCAAGGCAATAGTGCTTTCGAGAAAGACTCCCTCAGACAAGATAGAAGGCGGTTCACTGTGGACAGCGGATTCTTGTTCTGTGGTGTCCTGATTCCAGGAAAGGGCATCAGCCTTTCCGTTTTGAGGGCCAGGGCGATACTTGATTACAAAATCATAGTCCGAGAAAAAGAGAGTCCATCTTAGTTGTCTCGGCGTTAGGGCTTTAGCAGTTTTCAAGAACAACAAGTTCCTGTGATCAGTGTATATTTCAATAGTATGCCGGGCTCCCAACAAGTAATACCTCCATTCCTCGCAACCTCTTTTGATGGCGAGTAATTCTTTGTCCGTGATGGAATAATTGATCTCACTCGGGCTCAGTTTCTTGGAGTAGTATGCGACTGGATGTATTTGTCCTGTTGTTGGATGTCTTTGCGATAGAACCCCTTCCAAAGCGAATTGTGATGCGTCTGTTTCCAGGATAAACGGAAGTTGAGCATCAGGATGGCGCAAAATGGGAGCTTGAGTAAATCTCTCCTTGAGGGTGCGGAAGGACAGGTCTGCTTCCTCACCCCACTTGAACGGAACGTTTTTCCGTAGCATACAGGAGATGGGATGGATGATCCTGGAGAAGTCTTTTATGAACCTCCTGTAATAATTCGCAAAACCTAAAAAGCTCTGCACTGATTTAACGCTCTGAGGCGTTGCCCAGTTCTTGATGGCCTCCACCTTTCCATTTTCCATTTGAAAGCCGCTGGCATTGATCACGTAACCTAGAAAGGAAACCTCTGTGACATGGAATAGGCACTTTTCAAGCTTAGCGTATAATTCATGTTGTTGTAGGCGTCCTAGTACTTCCGTGACGTGTTTTACGTGTTCTTGAAGGGTACTTGAATAGACGAGTATGTCATCGATATATACCATGCATATGGTATCTAGCAACCCCCGTAGAACCTCATCCATGAAATACTGGAAGGCGGCAGGGGCGTTGCATAGTCCGAAGGGCATTACCCTATATTCAAAGAGACCAAACTTGGTGCGGAATGCCGTCTTCCACTCGTCGCCCTGTTTTACCCGGACTAAATGGTAGGCCCCACGAAGGTCCAACTTGGTGAAATAGCGGGCTCCCTTGATTTGATCCATCAAAACAGATATTAACGGGAGGGGGTATCGATTCTTGACAGTGATATTATTCAAGGCTCTGTAATCGATGCAGGGTCTCAACTCGTCACAGTCTTTCTTCGGAATAAAAAATAAAGGTGAAGAGGCAGTAGAAGTGGAATGATGGATAAATCCGGAAGCCAGGTTTTCATCAATATAGTTCCACAAGTACAGGTTTTCTTTCTCCACTAGAGCATAGACACGACTGCATGGTATCGCCGCCCCAGGTAGAAGCTCTATGCAACAGTCGTATACACGATGCGGTGGTAACCGGGTAGCCTTCTTTTTGTCAAAGAGCGAACGATATCCTTCATACTCCTCGGGTAAAGTGGTGGCGCCCCTCTTAGGTACATCAGCACATGACATGGCTAAGTGATGCGCACAAGGGATCTCCTCGTCTCCTGATGCCACCGGGGAAAGGATACAACAATGTTCCTTACAGTAGGTCGAGTTCAGCAACACCGTTCGAGCTGACCAGCTCACATCAGGGTCATGTAGCGTTAGCCAGGGCATGCCTAGGATGAGGCGGAATTGCGGAGCCGCAATCAAATCGAATTGGATGTACTCCAGGTGTTCATCGTGCTGCATGCGAAGAGGCAACGTATGTGTTGTTACAGGCCCCGATGTCAAAGAAGAGCCATCGACAGCTTTTACGTTTTCGGGCTCATCCTTCTTCTCCCATGCGATTCCAAGGGAGGCAGCATAGTCGCTATCCATGTAGTTTCCTGTGGCTCCTGAATCCAACAGGGCTTCCACGTGGGTAACATTGTCCTCAGCTATAAACAAGGTCACCGGCATGTTTATGTGGGCCACTGCGGGCATCATCGTATTGGCGAGAAGTGAGGAGATCGATGTATGTCTCACATCCAACCCAGCGATCTCCGTCTGGGTCAGACTTTTCAGTTTTCTACGTCTCTTTGGTCCCCATTATAGCAGGTTTTCGTGGCACGAGGTTTCTTTCTGGTTGCTGGGCCCTTGCTCGGCATTCTCTTATAAAGTGCCCCCCCTTGCCACAATAAAGACAGAGTTTCATTTTTCGTCTGCGGTCACGTTCTTACGTTGTCAGGGGACCTCTAATCCCACCGATCTGCATCGGTTCTGCCCCGTCTGGACTTTTGGTGCCTTTGTCTGGCGGCGCCTTTGGTTTGGGATACCATCCTTTCGCCTCACTCCTATTCCGATCTCCGCGTCTTTCCAGTAAGCGATGGTCTAGTTGCACGGTAAGATCTATTAGTTCTTTGCAGTTGGCTGGCATCTGGACCACTTGAGACAAAACGTCTTTTAGTTCACTTCGGAGACCTTGATAAAACAAGGAGGTACGTTTTTCTTGTGGCCAGTCTGTTTCGACCACTAGCCTGTTGAAAGCTGTGATATAGGATAATAGGTCCTGTGACCCCTGGCGCAACGTAATGAGTTCCTTATCTAAGGACAACATATGTGTCTTGCGGTCAAACAACCTCCGTAGGGCGGAACAAAAGTCATTGAATTGATGTAATACCGGATTGTTCTTTTCCATTAAAGGTATTGTCCAGCTAGCTGCATTCCCGCTCATATATGACATCATAAATGCGGTTTTGGCTGCATCGTCCTGAAACACTGCAGGTTTGCACAAAAAGTGGAGCCTACATTGATTCAAAAAGGTCTCAAATTTCTTGGGATCCCCATGAAAGCGTTCAGGTGGGGCAAGAGGGATGCCCGTGTTCTGTATAACGTGCACCGTGGGGGTGTGGTCGGTGGAGGACTGAGGTATGGCAGTGGGGGCAAAGAACCCACCCCCTGATGCCACCGGGGGAGGGGGTTGTGATACTGTGTGTCCGGGTGGAGGGAGTGTAGCTTCCCTGATATACGACCCTGCTCCCTGACTTTTGCGCACCATGCCAGCAACTTCTCTACGGATGGTATTCATTTCCTTCTTCATTTCTTGATTCTCTACATGAGAAACATGCACTTCATGCTGAAGTGCGTTAAGGCTCTCGACCAGCGAGGCTAATGCCTCACCCGTGTCCATGGCCCAGGCTCGCCCTGTCTACTTTGGCTTGTCAATCTGTCGCGGTTAGCAGCGACCAGATACCCCAAGAAGAGAATACTCAAGCCACTAACCTTCAGGTACTAGCCAGCGGGGACCACAGCGCGAGGAAAAGTCTCCCAGTTCCCAATAATGCCCACTCTCCCAGCATGAAGCACACGCAAGGGACAGACGGCACTCCAGGAAAAAGGGAGGGAACAACGAAGGAGGACGTTGTTATGAAGATACCCCTCTTGGTCTGGTCAAAAGGTAAGGAGGTCTTCAGGTCACAACACAACTGGGGAAACACAAAAGGACAGACCGTTAGCCTGCATTGAACATGCCCTTCGCTGTATATGCTAAGGGAAGACCAATACTTACAGGATATCACGTGGTACGTGCCCAAACGGATTCTGGTCTGTGTAGTAGTAGGACGACAGGCTAGAGCCTCATTAGTCCATTCACTACCTTTGATTAACAAAAGAATTTCCAATACGTCTCTCAAGCCTTTTAGTTACAGTCACTGTAGGCTGGGAACGAAGTTCAAAGAAAAGGGCAGGGACTCCACAGGAATGCTATTGCGGAGATAGCAAACAGTTTATCTAGCACGGCGTGCTGACTACAATGTGCCTACCTCTAAGTGTTCGGTACGGCAAGTCTCGAAGTCCTCCGAGCGGGAAGGCAAGCGTCCGCTGCTGCTGGGCTCGGCGTCCTCCGAGCGGGAAGGCAAGCATCCGCTGCTGCTGGGCTCGGCGTCCTCCCAGCGGGAAGGCAAGCGTCTGCTGCTGCTGGGCTCGGCGTCCTCCGAGCGGGAAGGCAAGCGTCCGCTGCTGCTGGGCTCGGCGTCCTCCGAGCGGGAAGGCAAGCGTCCGCTGCTGCTGGGCTCGGCGTCCTCCGAGCGGGAAGGCAAGCGTCCGGTGCTGCTGCTCTAACAAAGTACACAGGCTCACTCTCTCAGGATTCATGAAAGGATTGACAAGCACCGGGCAGTGCCGGGGAGGTGCTTATAACGCTGTTCCCGCACACGACTTCCGGTTTGCCAGAACCCAGGTCATTCTGGGAGTTGTAGTGCCGTGGCGGGTTCTACGCGTTGCTACTCTGCTTCGACCCCAAGAGGACAGTAGCGCTACAACAAGTGAGGTAGAGAAAGAGGCAAGGGAAGTGCAGAAAGAAGCAAGAGAAGTGCAGAAAGAGACAAGAGAAGCACAGAATAAGGAATAGAGGTGCAGAAAGAAGGAAGAGAGGTGCAGAAAGAGTCAAGAGAAGAGCAGAAAGAGGCAACATAGGTGCAGAAAGATGCAAGAGTAATGCAGATAGAGGCAAGAGTTGTAGAGTGAAGCAATAATACTGTGGAAAGAGACAGGAGAGTAGCAGAAAGAGAGTGAGGTGCAGAAAAAGGCAAGTGATGTACAGTAAGAAGCAACACAAGTGTAGAAAGAGTCAAGACAAGTGCAGAAAGAAGCAAGAGAAGTGCAGAAATTAAGAGAAGTGCAAAATATGAAGAAAAGTGCAGAAAGAGGCCAGAGAAGTACAGAAAGAGGCAAGAGATGTGTAGAAAGAGGCAAGAGAGGTATAGGAAAAAACAAGTGATGTGCGAAGTGCAGAAAGAGGCAAGAGAGGTGCAGAAAGAAGCAAGAGAAGTGCAGAAAGAAGTAAGAGAAGTGCAAATCGAGAAGAAAAGTACAGAAAGAGGCAAGAGAAGTACAGGAAAAATAAGTTATGTATAGAAAGAGAAAAGAGAAGTGCAGAAAGAGGCAAGAAGGGTGTAGAAAGATGCAAGAGTCGTGCAGAAGAAACAGCAGAGGTGCAGAAAGAGTAGAAAATGTGCAGTAAGAGGCATGAAAAGTGCAGAAAGAGTCAAGAGAATTACAGATAGAAACAAGATGGATGCAGAAAGAGGCAAGAGGGGTATAGAAACAGGCAGAAGAGATGCAGAAAGGGGCAAGGGGGTGCATAAGACGCAAGAGAAGTGCAGAAAGTAGCAAGAGAAGTTTGGAAAGTAGCACGAGAGGAGCAGAAAGAGGTTAGAGGTGTGTAGAATGAGGCAATACAAGTCCAGAAAGAGGCAAGTGAAGTACAGAAAGAGGCAAGAAATGCTCAAAAAAAGGCAAGAGCTATGCAGAAAAAAGCAAGAGAGGTGCATAAAGAAGCAAGAGTGGTGCAGAAAGAGGTAAGAGAGATACAGAAATAGGCATAAGAGGTGCATAAAGAGGCAAGAGGGGTGCATAAAAAGCAAGAGAGGTACAGAAAGAGGCAAGAAAAGTGCAGAACAACGTAAGAAAATTCAAGAAAGATGCAAGTGAAGTACAGAAAGAGGCAAAGAAGTGCAGAAAGAAGCAAGAGTGGTGAAGAAAGAGGAAGAAATGTACATAAAGACACAAGTGAGGTACTGTTGTGAACGTATCTACGACCCTAATTAAATATTCCCGATTTATGCCCTGATGTGGTTATAACAAATCATATCCTTATAAAGGCATAAGGATCATATCCATATTTAGTCATAGCCAATGCAGTCCAAATACGGCAAGGCTACTTCCCTAATACTCCTAGAAAGTACAACGTGTTCTTTAAACAAACCAAGCCTCCAGCAGCCCGGGAATTCCCCGTGCTTCTGTTTTGATTTGTCCTAGAACTCCTGAGAGTCCTGAAAGAACTGCCAGTTCTTAGTGACAGTTCTTAGTGACGTCTTATGTCCAACCTTACATCAAACACAGCACCTTCCAGGTATAAATATACCAGCATTTGCCTTAAGCAAACACACGGTGGTTTGGAGCAGAGCGGCTATCTACTTACCCAAAGCCCAGCTGATGCGAGTGCTGAAGGAAGCCGACCCTCCCATTGACGCACTGAGAAAGACGCTGTCTTTTCCCTTGCCGAGAAATCCAGCTCCAGTGTTTCCAGTCACCCTTGCGGGTCGCTGGGAGATCAAGTCCTGAGAAAGAGATACAACACCTCCTTCATTCTAAAACCAAGGTACTGAGCTGATTAGATCCTTAGAGAATTCTTGATTCAGATTCTTGGCAAAACTAACTTAACTTAAACTCACTTACTCCTTCCCAAGTACTAGGCTTAGGTTAGGTACACCGGGGTAGGCGTATTTTAGAAGCACCAGTTGAGTACGTTTAGTCAACTTTTACCATTGTATGTATTGTATATATTTTATCCGTTTTAAATATAATATGGCTCAGAAACCATATAAATGCTTTTACAGCATTATTTCATAATACTTCTTTTACTGTACGCACTTTACTTTATGATAAGTATTGCAATTGTGGAAATTCACTTATCTTGCATGAGAAAGAAGACCGCTCAATAAATAACAACTTTTATTGAAAATGCCTGTCTCTCTATTTCTCTGCACCCTGGTGAAACTAAGCATGCATGATTGACTGAGTGAAATAGCTATCTATTGTTTTCACACGACTCTGGAGATATACTCCTTATTCTGGAGGGAGCAAAGTTGTCATGTTTATGCGGTTGTCAGATGCTAATCCCTTCTTGTCTATTCAGGAAAGTTAACTCCTTCCTGTTCATTCGAGAACGTTTCTAGTGACCTCTGAGCTAGCTGGCATTCATAGTTAAGTCTAACATATTCAGTAGAGACCTAAACAATAAACAGAAGCAACCAGCAGCTGACAAAGGTTTCGCACATCCACTTCGTGTTTCAAAATTATTAGGCGGTGCGGCTACTCTCACCATCCGCTGCCAAGGATGTATATCAGACCAATGGTTATGTAAGAGCAGAGAGGCGCACACAGTGAAGTCAATAGTATAAGGGAGTCCAAAATGAAATGTAGATCTTCAGTTCTTATTTGTAAAAGTTTTCTTTATTTTCATGTATAGGGGCACAGCCAATGCGTTTCATTCCCATTCGTGCCTTGGGAATTTCATCAGGGCTGCAAAAATACATTGACATGTATAAGTATTTATCAAATGTTAAAAAGACATTTACCCAAAAGGGGCATCAGTCCAAGCCAAATTGCATCAACGTGCGCACCCATAGATCCAGATACATTAACCAAGTTATGCAATTACTGACGGTCAATTTCAAATTTAAATTTAAAAATACCCCGTGAAAGCATATACCCCCTCACCGGTACTATGCTTTCACAAGGCCAGTCCAAGCCAAGATGCTTGATCCTGATTAAAAACACCACACCATGCCTATTGGAGAATTAGGCACCCGAGATGTGCGAGTATTCGGGCCATACGAACCCTTAGAAAAAAGAAAAAGGAAGAAGAGTGGTGATTCAGATGTCCTTATTCCCAGTATGAAAAAATAATAAATAAAGATCAAAGGGAAAGAATGTGATCCAACTGCCCTGTGCTCAAGCTTGAGATCCAAGATATGTAAAAGTGAGAACCGAGGAAAGAGGGGGGGGTCCCTGGTGAAGAGGTACAAAATGCATAGGTCAAGTGACCCTGAAATGCAAGAGGAGATGGTTGAGAGAAGATAGACGCTCACCATGTATTAGTCAGTCTAGTCTGTGCGGTTTCTCTCGAGGTCGTACTTCTTCGAGAACAATTTGAAGGACAGTCACAGTAGGTCACAATGTGTACCTATAATGAAAATATTATACGAAAGTGCGTAAAGACAATGTTGATTACAGATTTGGTTTCTCTCATGGGAACATTGGGTTCCAGTTTGTATAATTTAAGGTAGTTGCAAAACAGGATAATATGAGGAATTGTAGGAGTCTAGAGTACTGAACTGTCTTTTAGGCCACAAAGAGACTTTTGTGGATATTATTGATGGAAGATAATCAACAGGGCGATTAAAATTATCCCTTTTGTAAGAATATATCAAAAATGGGGGTATATAATACCTGCAGAATGCTTTATGTTAAGTTCCAAGTGGAATGAAGATCCAAGTTCCCACGAGATATCAGGTCACTGTCACGTTGACAAACCAATAAAAATAGAGATTCCGGACCCCTGTACGTAAGAAGGTAAGCGGATATGTAAGCATTAGTCCTGTATACATATATATTAAAAACTAGATCCTTGTAGTCATAGTCCTACATATATAGAGAAATAGTTATCACATTTAAATAGGTGTAATGGACCAATATATGTCTTTTGGTCCCATTTGATGTCCCCATTCGAAGTAGCCAGTTGTAAGCCCCCTTCTGTTAACTATATAGAGTAGCCGAGTCACAGTATAGTTTATTGAGAGGTCTTTAAATAATTACGCTCCTTTGTTGGGCAGCATATAATTCCCTGAGGTCGGCATACAAAAAATAGCAATATCATGTTGTTATACATCCACAAGCCCTGTCTAAGGAACATAAGGCAATAGAACCGACATCTAAAAAGAAAGTAATAGTGTCACGATGTTATACATCAACAAGCCCTGTCTAAGGAGCAAAAAAGTAATAAAATCGACATTTATAAAGAGAATAGTATCAAAGATTGACTGCTAATGACTGCCACATACAAGTAATATGCTTGTAAAACCTCTCCCGGTCCTACCCCCATATGCTGTTTCCCCCAGTAGCTGCCATTACACCTAATATAGAAAGGTGTACCTCGGGGGGACTCCGGAGGGGAAGGGGAGTCTGAGCGCCCAGAGAAGTCTCCGGCTTCAATAGGGTCTACAGAAGCATAGTGACGCCACGGTGCCTGCAAGTAATCAAAGATGTCAGGTTCTACAGCCTTATCTGAACCAGCCCTCGGACGCCCGTTTAATTAAGTCCAGCAATGCCCGGTGGTCTCGCTTACCTTAGGTATGGCCCCCGTTCTCCGCTGCTCCTCCTCCTGGGATATTGGAAGCACCAGAGAATCGTCGCGCGCCGTGTTTTAAAGCGAAGTACGTCGTCACTGAGCAAAGGTCCCATGACGCCGGAATCAGCCCATGTCATGGGTGGTGGAATATCTATTCCGATATGGCGGCCATCTTGGAGTGGAGCCGGCGAGGCGAATTTAATTGTAATGTAGTGCCGGCAAGGCAATTTTGATTATAATGTGATACCTGACCGAAAGCCAATCATTTAAAAGGCTAATACAAGTAGAATGGCGCATATGATTTTCGATTGCCATGTTTTAAAGCGCGGCGCGTCGTCACTGAACAATGGTAACATGACCCAGGAATCAGCCCCTGTTGTGGATGATGGAATGTCTGTTCTGATTCGGCGGCCATTTCAAAGTGGTGCCGGCGAGGCGATTTTAGATATAATATAGTGCCGGCGAGGCGATTTTGATTATGATATAGGTTAGTAATAGAGCACAATGGCCAAATTAATCGAAATAGTCCGTGGTTTACAATTAGTAGGTTTAGTAGATCGAGCAGACATGAAGGATTGTGGTTCCCAAATTAGATAGATATGGTGGAGTATCATGACATGCAAGGTATCAAAGTGTTGAAATAGCCCTCATGAAGAGTACAGTGGGGAGTAGGCTGTCAAGTGTATCCTAGAAAAAGTTGCAAAATGTTGTACAAGTTGTTACATGGACACTGCAATGTTGCAGGAGAAATGGGTAATGCACCATAAAACAATATTGTACAGGGTTATGAAGATACTATGCAAAAATATTATAATATGTATACGCAATCACATGTTATTGAGCAAGGAATAGAAAAAACTTCAAAGGAGAAAATAGGTAATTTACATGTGGAAAAATAGGAAAGACGCCGGCTCCACTCTAAGATGGCCGCCATATCGGAATAGATATTCCACCATCCATGACATGGGCTGATTCCGGCGTCATGGGACCTTTGCTCAGTGACGACGTACTTCGCTTTAAAACACGGCGCGCGACGATTCTCTGGTGCTTCCAATATCCCAGGAGGAGGAGCAGCGGAGAACGGGGGCCATACCTAAGGTAAGCGAGACCACCGGGCATTGCTGGACTTAATTAAACGGGCGTCCAAGGGCTGGTTCAGATAAGGCTGTAGAACCTGACATCTTTGATTACTTGCAGGCACCGTGGCGTCACTACGCTTCTGCAGACCATATTGAAGCCGGAGACTTCTCTGGGCGCTCAGACTCCCCTTCCCCTCCGGAGTCCCCCCGAGGTACACCTTTCTATATTAGGTGTAATGGCAGCTACTGGGGGAAACAGCATATGGGGGTAGGACCGGGAGAGGTTTTACAAGCATATTACTTGTATGTGGCAGTCATTAGCAGTCAATCTTTGATACTATTCTCTTTATAAATGTCGATTTTATTACTTTTTTGCTCCTTAGACAGGGCTTGTTGATGTATAACAACATGATATTGCTATTTTTTGTATGCCGACCTCAGGGAATTATATGCTGCCCAACAAAGGAGCGTAATTATTTAAAGACCTCTCAATAAACTATACTGTGACTCGGCTACTCTATATAGTTAACAGAAGGGGGCTTACAACTGGCTACTTCGAATGGGGACATCAAATGGGACCAAAAGACATATATTGGTCCATGACACCTATTTAAATGTGATAACTATTTCTCTATATATGTAGGACTATGACTACAAGGATCTAGTTTTTAATATATATGTATACAGGACTAATGCTTACATATCCGCTTACCTTCTTACGTACAGGGGTCCGGAATCTCTATTTTTATTGGTTTGTCAACGTGACAGTGACCTGATATCTCGTGGGAACTTGGATCTTCATTCCACTTGGAACTTAACATAAAGCATTCTGCAGGTATTATATACCCCCATTTTTGATATATTCTTCCAAAAGGGATCATTTTAATCGCCCTGTTGATTATCTTCCATCAATAATATCCAAAAAAGTCTCTTTGTGGCCTAAAAGACAGTTCAGTACTCTAGACTCCTACAATTCCTCATATTATCCTGTTTTGCAACTACCTTAAATTATACAAACTGGAACCCAATGTTCCCATGAGAGAAACCAAATCTGTAATCAACATTGTCTTTACGCACTTTCGTATAATATTTTCATTATAGGTACACATTGTGACCTACTGTGACTGTCCTTCAAATTGTTCTCGAAGAAGTACGACCTCGAGAGAAACCGCACAGACTAGACTGACTAATACATGGTGAGCGTCTATCTTCTCTCAACCATCTCCTCTTGCATTTCAGGGTCACTTGACCTATGCATTTTGTACCTCTTCACCAGGGACCCCCCCCTCTTTCCTCGGTTCTCACTTTTACATATCTTGGATCTCAAGCTTGAGCACAGGGCAGTTGGATCACATTCTTTCCCTTCGATCTTTATTTATTATTTTTTTCATACTGGGAATAAGGACATCTGAATCACCACTCTTCTTCCTTTTTCTTTTTTCTAAGGGTTCGTATGGCCCGAATACTCGCACATCTCGGGTGCCTAATTCTCCAATAGGCATGGTGTGGTGTTTTTAATCAGGATCAAGCATCTTGGCTTGGACTGGCCTTGTGAAAGCATAGTACCGGTGAGGGGGTATATGCTTTCACGGGGTATTTTTAAATTTAAATTTGAAATTGACCGTCGGTAATTGCATAACTTGGTTAATGTATCTGGATCTATGGGTGCGCACGTTGATGCAATTTGGCTTGGACTGATGCCCCTTTTGGGTAAATGTCTTTTTAACATTTGATAAATACTTATACATGTCAATGTATTTTTGCAGCCCTGATGAAATTCCCAAGGCACGAATGGGAATGAAACGCATTGGCTGTGCCGCTGTACATGAAAATAAAGAAAACTTTTACAAATAAGAACTGAAGATCTACATTTCATTTTGGACTCCCTTATACTATTGACTTCACTGTGTGCGCCTCTCTGCTCTTACATAACCATTCAGCAGAGACCTAGTCGACCTCAGTCCTACGTCTAAACTATCGTTTATGTTATTCCAATGCACAACGCCTATTGGGAATATAGGAACTACACTACATGGCACCCAACGTTTGGTAAGGCGATAATCTAACGCAAGATACTAGAGTAACTCAGTCGTGCTTTTCACACAGACTTCTTTTCCTGTAAAAACTTCAATAGACGTCTGGAGTGGGTAAAAGGTTAATATCTGCCAGAACTTAGTAGGAAGAGATTCCTATGTATTAGTTTTTGGTTTAGTCAACATTGAAGGATACAGTGTTCCAAAATATTGTGCACCTAATCTTTGTTTCCTTGAAACTCGCTCTGCAAACTTTCAGTCAGTAGAATGCCGGAAAGTGACGAAGAAAGAGATGCTTTGGCAGCTCGACTCTTAGCGGATGACACAATTATCCAAAATGACGACCCGAATGCTATAATCATCCCGGTCAAAATAAGAAAAACTATAACTATAAAACTTATAGAAAATGGAGTGTCATCAAGAGGTGGTACATTCATATTTGTGATAGAGGCCCATGAATATCGGCAGACAGAGGTATTCTATTCCTGGATACATTTTCCAGCAGCGCATGCTGTGACACGTGAGTTCCACTACTACAAAATAGAGGAATCTCCAGAGGAATACTCTCCTTTCAAGGAAGTTAAAATTCCACTAACATACCAAGAGCACCTGCTCTGGTTTAATGGCGTCCTAAAACATCAAAATCACATTACCAGGCTCGGTCCACTAGGTAGACCAGGAGCCACATGGCCGGTTCTAGCCAGCTATACAACACACCCCGACATTGAAAAAATGTCAAGCGGAGAACTTTTAGTTCAGCTAAAACAACTAATTAAAATACATAGACAATTGGTCCAATATGTCATGCGGACTGCAACAGTCCAACCTGCAATTAAAATTCCACAAAACACCCCTCAACAGGGGAACACAAATAAAATTACACCACAGAATATACAATCATGTATTGGTAAAATACCTGCAAAACGGGAACAAATTCCATTCTGGTTAGCTCAAAAAAATCACTCAAATAGAGGCAGTATTTCCTGATATAACTCCTCACGAAAAACACAGAATTCTGTCTATCTGTCTCCCAATGGGGATCACACCACATGTGAAGGACTGTGTCACTTGGGGCACAGTCTTTGCTTCTATCTACACAAAAACACATGGTGTTCCGTCTATGGCGGTTATACCAGATGTACTAAGACAGATTCAAAATGAATACGGTCCAAAACCTGCTTTAACTCTAGGTATGAAATTACTGAAAGACTTTCAGCAGGTCTCGGATATATTACCAGCCAACATAAAAGGAGAAGCAGCATTTGTGGCAATCCGCCAAAAATTGAAAGAAACATACATAGCAGAACAACCTTTTGAACTTGCCAGAATAATTGAAAAATCCTGTGAAGAATTAGGTAGAGATAGTTTGGGTGATAAACCAGTAAAACCACAACTAATTTAAAATCCTGTAAAAACTTTCATTAAAAATAATTTAATTACTCCAAAAAAGAAGTGGGAGGGTAATAAACAAACCTATCCCAGAGAAAAACAGTTTCAGACCAGAGGAAGGTCTCCCCAACGAAGAGATAGATCTCCAGAACGGGGGGGGGCAAGTCTTCACAACGGGAGCCCTCTGAAAAAAGATGCAACCTTAGAAATAGGGACAATTTGAGAAAACCTGACAGATATCAAGATATTGATACACGTCCCTCTCGATCTTTTTAGTTTTCCTCACAGACATCGGAAAGAAGAGGACGGTCAGAACATAAAGAAGAGCACGTCAAGTCCAAAGACAAGGAACCTGCTCATCAAAGTAAAAAATTAAAATTTCCCAGAAAGAAGGTAGCCAGTATTAAAATAAAACAGGCCGAGAAGTCTGAGGACACAACTGAAAAACGGAGAGTGGGCCCAGACAATACTAGACAGCGCAGCAGAAGTGACCTTAGCTCGCAAGATCCTGATGAATCTTCCGGGGACAGTGGACACGAATGAATATATTCAAGTGGAAACTGCAGACACCAGAGTCAGCATGCCCCATAAACTATATGAAATAACATCACGTGTAGAGGGGGACAAAACTAGGAAAATAAGAGGTCTCTTTTGGGAAAATCTATCTAAAGGCTATGATATCCTTCTAGCAGAGAAAGACTGGCCACCAGAGTTTGTCAGGGAGTGCCCACATGGCGAAGAAATGATTATGCCTACCTTCTCAAATCACATTTCAATTCATAAAAAATACACATTTGCAAGAAAATGGGCAGTGGCCCAAGCCCCTGCATTATATAAAAATCATGTAGGGTGGGATGAGGATTCTCCTCACCATAAAATCCAGTTAAAAAATCAACCTACTGCACAAAGGCAGTATGCTGTTAAGCAAGAAGCTAAAAAACAAGTCAGAGAAATCTTAGATCAACTTGAACATCAGGGGGTGATTGAAACATGCACCTCACAAATGAACAATCCTTTGTTTCCAGTCTCCAAGCCAGACGATTCATATCGTCTAGTTTTGGTCTACAGACACCTAAACTCCTGCTGTAAAACCTTTGCAGTATAAAACTCACACAGTGCAGCACTTATGAATAACATTGTGCGCAAGAAATATAAAACGAAATTAGATATTTCAAATGGTTTCTTCTGTCAAAACATAGCACCTGAAAGCAGATAATTGACCGCTTTCTCCAGCATGGGGACACAAAAACAATTTTGTCGTCTCCCACAGGGGTTCAAGAACAGCCCAGGATTATTTTCAGCCAGGGTAACAGAGTTACTACAAATATATGATGATGAGGCATTATCTTATGTCCATGACATCTATCTTATAGACGATGACCTGGAGACTCACTTGAAAAGAGTGAACACCATCATACTTGGGTTCGCATCTGAAGGGTACAAATTTAACTTTAAAAAATCATGAATTGCCCATCTAACTGTCCTATTTTTAGGATATGAATTATCAAGTGAAGGCAAAAGCCTAGCAGACAACTTTTTCGAGAAGTGTGCAGTACTCCAAGCTCTAAAAGCGCTGAAAAACGTACAATCAATTCTAGGTTTCCTGAATTTCAGAAGAACATACATTCTAAATTATGCAGAGAGGGTTAAACCTCTCTACGAACTAATAAAACCTGATTTTAAACCAATTAATTGGACTCAGAAACACACAGAAATTTTAAGATCATTACAGACAGACATGTTATCTAAAGCAAAACTACAAACACGCGCAAACGAAAGCAACCTTGTAATACGAGTCATCCCAGGAAGATGCGGATTAACATACCTGACCTCTAATGAGGGAGAAACTGTACCAATAGCTTACAAATCACACTTGTACACACAAGCTGAAATGAAATTCATTTCTACTGAAAAATTCTAACTGAGGTTCAAACTGCTGTAGCAAAAGAAAGAGCCCTAGCCCAAGGGAAGAGAATATCAGTTTTAACAGCAGTATCAGCCCTTGAGGCAGTAACAAGACCAGGCATTCTAAATGCTAAAGCTCTAGATCCAAAATGGATACAATGGGTTAATTCTCTTGATACAACTGACGTGAAAGACGCATTGGATCCGAAAATGAAAAAACTAGAATATCTAGAATACCAAAAGAATGTCCTCTGTCAATCACAATTCTGCCTCTCGAACAGTACACCTGTGTAATCTACACGGACAGATTTGCACAACACTACGTTGTGGAAAAACAAATTTACAATACTGCGTGCGCGATTGTTAAAGGTCGCTGGTGCTTAGGTAAATTCATACCAATGGTCACTAAAACAGAATCAATCAGAAAATGTACAGCTCAGCGAGCTGAACTACTAACTTTGAAGATGGCGCTTGAAAATGCTGATCGCGAATTCCCCACACTAATAGTGTGCGATTCACATTACTGCGTCGAATTTTACAATAATTCCATGCAGACCTAGATAGAAAACGGTTACAAAGATGAGACAGGTGGCACAATAACATATAAAATACTATGGAACAAGTAGTTATTTTGCAGAAAGAACTACGAAAGACTCATGTGATACATACGCAGAGTCTCAACGTGATGGCGTTCACGTTGCAGGGAATTCATTGGCTGACAGAGCCACGGCGGCAGCTGGTCAACCGGCTTCCTTAGCCACAAAAAAGCGCTCTGAAAAACAAATAGATGGAGAAACACTACTAGCAGTAAAAGCCTCAATGGAAGGAAATACATACATAATTGATGCGAACTCCGTTCCGTTTGCTCAAATTCCTGGAGTGGGGGATAGAGTAATTCCAAACACGAACCGGAGAGTCTTCTTGATTGAAGAAGCACACATGGGATTGGGTCTGAGGCAACAAGATATCCTGAAATCTCTAATAGAATTACAATCACGATACTGTTGGCCGGGAATGAGCGTGCAAGTTTATAACTTTGCAATGGAGTGTCAGGACTGCAATAGAGATCGCAGTCATGAACCGGACCAGATATCAGACTCTAGCACAGTAAGACCAGCCCAGACTCCTCTATTAGATAGCATAGACTATCAACATGCAGGCGTCCGACTGGACAAATGCGATCTCAGAAATATTAAGACGAGATTCATTTGGATGTGGCCCCAGCGCTCGGCTGACGCCAGAAATGTTATAAAAGATTTGCGAGTCTTTATCGGCACATACGCAATTGGCATGCTACATTCTGACCAGGGTCCTGCGTTTAGCTCTCGGGCTTACAAGGAGTCCATGGCCAGCATGGGCATTGCATTGCGGTACTCTAGTCCATTCCATCCCGAGGGAAATGCGGTAGTGGAGAGAAAAAAACGTGACATAAAGCAATCTATAACAGCAAGGGTATTAGGTTCGGGTGACGGGTGGGTCAAACATCTAATAAGTGTCCAACGTAGTCTTAATAATCTGCCAAGAAATTCTCTAGGAGGTATCACTCCGTACGAACTATTGTTTGGTACAAGAATGATCATTCATGATCTCGATTGTCACACTTCAGTGGTGAAACAAAAAACCTTTGATATCAAAGATCGTTTGGCTGTTTTACAGGACTTGAATGAAACAAGAAAAAGTCTAAGTAACGAAAAGCAAAAGCCAGCGACCACTGAAGAAAAACCACCTGTCCCAGCAAGACCTGTCTGGATTCCAAAGATTGGGGATCTGGTCAGAGAAAAGATCGCGGTGAAGTAGGAATTTGGGCCTTCTTACAGAAAAGCAGTACCTGTCTTAGCTGTCAGCGGAACAAGATCAGTAGTACTACCGCCCCTTGCTGGTAAAAAGGAGAACCGAGTTGTATCAATCGACCTGGTGAAACCACAACCATGTGGCCAATAATAAGTAGTATGCCCAGTGGACTCCCAAGAAGTAGCAGAAGACCAAACCTTGCTACAATCCAAGAGGTTCAAACTGAGAGACTAATCACATTCCATAAACCTTCAGTTAATAAAAAAGGACTATGCAACAAAGCCATGGAACTTGTGCCTCTTGAAACCCAAATAGCAACAGTTCGTCAAGATACACCTGTCTACAATGATGTAGCCTCGGACTATACTAACCTGAAAAAGGAAGAAGCGAATCCAAAGATCAATGGAAATCCAGAAGCAATTCCACCAATTGACAGAACAGCATTTAGCTACTTTATCAACTTTGATGACTTTTCTGATGATCCAAGTGAACATGAAGAAACACCATCAACAAAAACTTTCAAAAAGAAAATTACAGAGCTTTTTCATCAACTCAGAGAAACATATCTAATTTCACCATGGATTAAATTATGGATTGTGTTAGGTGTACTTTTCCTCCTTCTGTGGCTCATCTTGGTTTTAAGCTTGGGTAGATTTATTGATGGAAAATATAGTACAATGGACACAGCAAGTCAGAACATCAACTTGGTCCTGAAACCACACAGATCTTCTCATATCGAAAAAAGAGAACTATCATCAGTGAACATCACAGCCATCCCTATACCTGGTGGTATAGCATGGGACAAAACTGACTATGAAATCTATGGCCCGGTTGAGCTCTTGAAATATCCACACCAATTCAAGATCTCTTTAAGTGACTTTGTATCACCTAGTACTTTCTCTGATGATTGGGACTTTGAAAATATTAATAATATGATGTCAGATTTAGAAATGTCAGCAAAATTTACAGAGCATGAATTTTTACAAGGTTCTTCGAATTATGAAGAAATGTATTGCTTCAATCACTTTGGGCCTCATTATCTGCATAAATCTGCTAATCCTAGAAATGTTTTCAGTTATAATCAATGGGAACATTGTCCAACTCCACCAAAAGGCAGTTCAAAAACATTTTATGAGAAATTTCCATACTTCTCAGGGTTTAATTACACTAATCCAGAAACGTTATATTTCAAAATGTTAAATAAGACAGGAATGAAAAACATGTTGACAAATACTAAACTGATTTATTCTGAAAAATGTTATGAAAAAATGTCTACATTTGGTTTTGAATTTTAGAAAAACAACATTGAGACAAAAACCATCTGGGGTACTAAAGAGTGGCAGGTACAAGGTTTAGATCCATTGTTTAGAGCTTGCATGATCCCAGAACAAATAATGTTCCTGAATGACACCATTCAACAAACAACCTGTCTTGGCCTAGCTAAGATAAAAGATTGAAGCAACCCGTCTATACCAAAGCCTATGCTCTGATAGAAACACCACTACAGATGAGGGGTTAGACGTGTCTTATATTTTAAAACAAAACAGAACTCTTCCTGATTGGAACAAACGGTTGATCTGGCCCACAGACACTAATAACTGTCAAGATAGATTCCTGAACAAAATACAGGGGTTAAAACAGAATAGGCCAGACCCAAGATGTTCCCAAAGACAACATCCAGGGATATTTACAACATACAGTGTAGGGAAACTATGTCTAGAATGGCTACAGAAATCTACACTACCCGAAATTAAGCAACACTTGACTTTACTTAAAGAAGGTGCTGACTTACGAGATTTCATAATGGGACCTCTTTAACAGCATCAAAAACGTTTCATATACGCCGGAATATACGCAGCTTACAATGAAGCTTGGAAAATAACACAAATTGAAACTGCAGAAAAAATAAGAGAAATTGATTGTATTAATTTGGAAAAATCACTTTCTGTAGTGGACAATGGGTTAACGACTCTGTCCTCCATAATGTATTCACTGAACAGCATTGTATCATCTGCTATTGATATAATACAACAGGATATGCTAATGTTACAACATGGTCAATCCCAATTACGTTCTATTGTACAGCTAGGCTGGACGTTACAAAACCTCCGTTCAGGCTACGTGCCATGGCGTCTAATCAACACATTGTCATTATTTTCTATCTTTAACCTTACTGATAGACAAATCTTGTTGGCACAAAAAAGAGCAGACTATACGGTGCTGAGCATTGAAAAACTAGAAAGATTACCATTGACAATGTCAGAACGACCGGTCATTGAATGGATAATACATGGCACCATTACAATCCCGATAACAACTTTCCAGTTTCAATACTGCCAAAAGTATATACCAGCAGGCCTGTATGAAAGGTTGGGTAAAGGATACATCAAGTCAACCTGGAATTTACCTTATACACATAGATGTTATAGTGAAGGGAAAAAAGAGGTATTTCTTAGTGGTAACAATTGTAAAAAATCACTAAGCGGTACACTTCTGTGTCAAGGTATTAACTTGCATGGAGCCTGCAAAGGTTCATCAAACAACCTTTCATGTCATCTGCACGGCACCCCTGCTACACAGATAGAGTCCTTTTTCAGACAACTTTCCAACTGTAGCTACGTTATATTAAGTGACCACAGCTGTTGTGGCATGATGCCAGGAAAAGCCTATCTCGTGAGCGTTACTTCCAGAGTCATTTGTTGTATGCAAGTATTGTATCCAAATAGCAATCCAGACATGGAGGCAACAATATGGCCTTCTGTGAATATCTCTTCTATTCGAATTGATACTTTAAGCAGAATGAAGTCTATTCTTTTACAGACAACTGTGCCTTTAACCTCGTCCAAAAAGACGTATGATATGCAAGTTGCAAGGACAGCCGCAGAGATACATACCCTATTAACGACAAATTGCCCCATGTATTTCGTAGAAATGTTAAGCCAAATCTTAAACATGTCAGATACAAGTGGCATCGTACATGTATTTAAGACAATTTTTTCGGGACTGTTAGCACCCTTTGAAACAGTTCTGGGCATCTTCCCGAATTTTGTGAATTCTTTTTTCGGTGGCTTGCCTCTTATTTTGGGACTCGTAGCAGGAATTTTATTTTTGTTCCTTCTGCTCCGATATGGCAAGCCAAGTCACAGACACAACTCAGGCTACAATGGAAGATACGATCCTAGCAATACGATACCGAGAACGGATCACTAAAGTCCTCGGATTGGCCCGGCTAAGAGATCTGAATACTACCTAGTTTCTTTCATTCAGACCAATCTGGCAAAATTGCTCCTTACCTGTGCTTCAATGTCTGCTATGCGGAGAAGAATGCCTGTTGGACGTCTGTCTTACACTACCATCAGCAGTACCAATGGATATCGATGCTTTGCTTGGTTCGGTAACGGCTCATGCAACGTGTTGTCCTCAGCGGCTACCTATTCTGATGACGGCATTCGTTGAGGCTTCACCATTACGATTAGGTGGCGGTGAAGTACAAGATGAAAGCGGCACCACACAGGT
Organism: Lissotriton vulgaris; assembly: GCF_964263255.1. Lineage (NCBI taxonomy): Eukaryota > Metazoa > Chordata > Amphibia > Caudata > Salamandridae > Lissotriton > Lissotriton vulgaris. The sequence goes on from NC_141698.1 coordinate 1,152,576,858, forward strand.
ACAACCTTCCGTGACCATTGCTGATCAGAACACAGATGATGGCAATGGATCACATATATGCACTATTTCCACTTTTTTGGAGTTGGCCCAACTTTCACCTACTGTTGTAGACAAATTTTTTGCCGGCCTATCTGAGGAAATGTTCTCTCCTAACAACGGGAATAATATTTGAAATAGTGAGCACATAGCGTTCCCTGAACTCTGAATTCGGCCTTCAGTTTTTATAAACAACACTACTGAAAACATTTGGAACTATTTTTTCCCATGAAAGCGAAATTATTTTTTCCCAAGTACCCAAATATTTACCTCTAGCTTTTTTTTGGGCACATGGTACTCTGCTTAAAGTAGAACTATTCTTAGAGAACAGAACTTCTATTTTTAGAGACTCTAGAGACAAATATTTTGAATCAGCCTCTAGCACATGTACAATCTTGTATAAATATCTGATGAAATGGTCTCGACCTTTTTTTCTGTAATAAGAGCCATTTCATAAATGTAAATTCCGTGATTCATTCAGTGAAGATTATGATGCACTACAGAAATGTAATCTGAATGATACCACTGCTTTAAAAACGTACAGTATAATACTCATTTTCGTGTATCTAAACCATTTTAAATGCATTTGATGTATTTTGGGGTGGGCTGGAAAACACATGCATACTTATATGTTTATATATTGCTTAGTATTTAGTAATGATGGACATTATACGTGGAGTGGGTGTTGTGAACGTATATAGGACCCTAATTAAATATTCCTGATTTATGCTCTTATGTGGTAATACTACACCTAAGCAAGGGGTGATTACACCGACTTGCCCCAGCTGAGTGATCAGCCTGTTGTGTCAAATATGGAGGCCAGGCCAGGGGTGGCACAATACATGCTGCAGCCCCTGGTAGGCCTTGGAAACACCTATGCCCTGGGTACCTAGGGTACACTGTTACAGGGGCCAATAAGGTGAACCAGTTCCAATTCGTAATGTACCTAGGGTGCATTGGCTGTAATTTAGAGAGAGAACAGCAGGCTGTGGGTCTGATTAGCAGGCCCACAGCCACAACAAGTCATAAACCAGTGAAGCAAAAAGCAAAAATGTGGGTGACCATCGGATAGCAGACCCTACTCTCCTACAACTAACTTAACTTAAACTGCAACTCACGTACTCCTTCCCACGTACTAGGCTTAGGTTAGGTACACCTGGGTAGGCGTATATTAGAAGCACCAGTTGAGTACGTTTAGTCAACTTTTATCATTGTATGTATTGTATATATTTTATCCGTTTTAAGTATCATATGGCTCAGAAACCATAAAAATGCTTTTACAGAATTATTTCATAATACTCCTTTTACTGCACACACTTTACTTTATGATAAGTATTGCAATTGTGGCAATTCACTTCTCTTGCATGAGAAAGAAGACTGCTCAAAAAATAACAACTTTTATTGAAAACGTCCTTCTCTCTATTTCTCTGCACTCTGGTGAAACTAAGCATGCACGATTGACTGAGTGAAATAGCTATCTATTGTTTTCACACGACTCTGGAGATATACTCCTTATTCTGGAGGGAGCAAAGTTGTCATGTTTATGCGGTTGTCAGAAGCTAATCCCTTCTTGTCTATTCAGGAAAGTTAACTCCTTCCTGTTCATTCGAGAAAGTTTCTAGTGACCTCTGAGCTAGCTGGCATTCATAATTAAGTCTAACATATTCATAAGAGACCTAGTCCACCTCAGTCCAATGTCTAAACTACCGTTTATGTTATTCCAATGCGCAGAGCCTATTGGGAATATAGGAACTACACTACAGTACAGAAAGAGGCAAGAGATGTACAGACAGAGGCAAGAGAGGTACAGGAAAAACAAGGCTTGTTTAGAACGAGTCTAGAGAAGTGCAGAAAGAGGCAAGAGAGGTGCAGAAAGAAGCAAGATAAGAGCAGAAAGAAGACGTAGAGGTACAGAAAGAAGCAAGAGAAGTGCATAAAGAAGCAAAAGAGGTGCAGAAAGATGCAAGAGAAGTGCAGAAAGAAGAAAGAGAGATGCAGAAAGAAGCAAGAGAAGTGTATAAAGAAGCAAGAAAATGCAGAAAGGAGAAAGAAAAGTATAGAAAGAGGCAAGAGTGGTGCGGAAAGAGCAGAGTTAGGTTCAGAAAGAGGCATGAGTACTGCAAAAAGATGCAAGTGATGTGCAGTTAGAGGCAAGAAAAGTGCAGAAGAAACAGCAGAGGTGCAGAAAGAGTAGGAAATGTGCAGTAAGAGGCATGAAAAGTGCAGAAAGATTCAAGAGAATTAAAGAAAGAAGCAAGAGAGGTGCAGAAAGAGGCAAGAGAGGTATGGAAACAGGCAAAAGAGGTAAAGAAAGAGGCAAAGGGGTGCATAAAAAGCAAGAGAGGTGCAGGATGTAGCAAGAGAAGTTTTGAAAGTAGCACTAGAGGAGCAGAAAGTGGTAAGAGGTGTTCGGGAAGAGGCAAGACAAGTCCAGAAAGAGGCAAGTGAAGTACAGAAAGAGGCAATAAATGCTCACAAAAGGCTAAGAGATGTGCCGAAAAAAGCAAGAGAGCTGCAGAAAGAAGCAAGAGGGGTACAGAAAGGGGTAAGAGAGATACAGAAGTAGGCAGAAGAGGTGCATAAAGAGGCAAGAGAGGTGCATAAAAAGCAAGAGAGGTACAGAAAGAAGTAGGAGAAGTGCAGAAAGAAGCAAGAGTGGTACAGATAGAGGCAAGAGAAGTGCAGAACAACGTAAGATAATTCAAGAAAGATGCAAGCAAAGTACAGAAAGAGGCAAAGAAGTGCAGAAAGAAGCAAGAGTGGTGAAGAAAGAGGAAGAATTGTGCAGAAAGACGCACGTGAGGTACAGAAAGAGGCAAGAGAAGTACAGAAAGAAACAAGAGAGGTGAAGAAAGAGCAAGAAATGTGCAGAAAGACGCAAGTGAGGTACAGAAAGATGAAAGGAAGTGCAGAAAGAAACGAGAGAAGTGCAGAAAGAGACAAGAGAAGTGCAGAAAGAGAAAAGAGAAGCTCAGAATAAGGAATAGAGGTGCAGAAAGAGGGAAGAGAGGTGCAGAAAGAGTCAAGAGGAGAGCAGAAATAGGCAACATAGGTGCAGAAAGAGGCAAGAGTAATGCAGAAAGAGGCAAGAATTGTAGAGTGAAGCAATAAAAGTGTGGCAAGAGACAGGAGAGTTGCAGACAGAGAGTGAGGTGCAGAAAGAGACCAAAGAAGTACAGAAAGAGGCAAGTGAAGTGTAAAAAGGGGCAATAGAGGAACAGAAAAAGGCAATAGATGTGCTGAAAGAAGCAACTCAAGTGCATAAAGAGGCAAGACAAGTCCAGAAAGAGGCAAGTGAAGTACAGAAAGAGACAAGAAATGCTCACAAAAAGGCATGAGATGTGCAAAAAATCAGGAGAGGTGCAAAAAGAAGCAAGAGGGGTGCAGAAAGAGGTAAGAGAAGTGCAGAAACAGGCACAAGAGGTGCATAGGCAAGAGGGGTGCATAAAAAGCTAGAGAGATGCAGAAAGAAGTAAGAGAAGTGTAGAAAGAAGAAAGAGAGGTACAGAAAGAAGCAAGAGTGGTGAAGAAATAGCAAGAAATGGCCAGAAAGACGCAACTGAGGTACAGAAAGAGGCAAGGGAAGTACAGAAAGAAGCTAGAGAGGTGAAGAAAGAGCAAGAAATGTGTAGAAAGGCGCAAGTGAGGTACAGAAAGAGGCAAGGGAAGTGCAGAAAGAAGCAAGAAAAGTGCAGAAAGAGACAAGAGAAGCACAGAATAAGTAACAGAGGTGCAGAAAGAGGGAAGACAAGTCCAGAAAGAGGCAAAAGAAGTACAGAAAGAGGCAAGAAATGCTCACAAAAAGGCAAGAGCTGTGCAGAAAAAAGCAAGAGAGGTGCAGAAAGAAGCAAGAGGGGTACAGAAAGAGGTAAGAGAGATACAGAAATAGGCAAAATAGGTGCATAAAGAGGCAAAAGGGGTGCATAAAAAGCAAGAGAGGTACATAAAGAAGTATGATAAGTGCAGAAAGAAGCAAGAGAGGTACAGAAAGAGGCAAGAGAAGTACAGAACAATGTAAGAAAATTCAAGAAAGATGCAAGTGAAGTACAGAAAGAGGCAAAGAAGTGCAAAAAGAAGTAAGAGTGGTGAAGAAAGAGGAAGAAATGTACAGAAAGACACAAGTGAGGTACAGACAGAGTCAAGATAAGTGCAGAAAGAAGTAAGAGAGGTGATGAATGAGCAAGAAATGTGAAGAAAGACCCAAGTGAGGTAGAGAAATAGGCAAGGGAAGTGCAGAAAGAAGCAATAGAAGTGCAGAAAGAGACAAGAGAAGAGCAGAGTAAGGAATAGAGGTGCAGAAAGAGGGAAGAGAGGTGCAGAAAGAGTCAAGAGAAGAGCAGAAAGAGGCAAGACAGGTGCAGAAATAGGCAAGAGTAATGCAGGAAGAGGCAAGAGTTGTAGAGTGAAGCAATAATAGTGTGGAAAGAGACAGGAGAGTTGCAGAAATAAAGTGAGTTGCAGAAAGAGGCCAGAGAAGTGCAGTAAGGGGCAAGAGAAGTGCAAAAAGAGGCAATAGATGTACAGAAAAAGGAAAGAGATGTGCAGAAAGAAGCAACACAAATGCATAAAGAGGCAAGACAAGTGCAGAAAGAAGCAAGAGGAGTGAAAATGTGAAGAAAAGTGCAGAAAGAGGCAAGAGAAGTACTGAAAGAGACATGAGAAGTGCAGAAAGAGACAAGAGATGTGCAGAAAGAAGCAAGAGAAGTGCAGGAGGAAGTAAGAAAATTGTAAAATGTGGAGAAAAGTGCAGAAAGAGGCAAGAGAAGTACAGAAAGAGACAAGAGAGGTACAGAAAGAAGCAAGATAAGAGCAGAAAGAAGAAGTAGAGGTGCAGAACGAAGCAAGAGAAGTGCATAAAGAAGCAAGAGAGGTGCACAAAGAAGCAAGAGAAGTGTAGAAAGAAGAAAGAGAGATGCAGAAAGAAGCAAGAGAAGCTTATAAAGAAGCAAGAGAATGTGCAGAAAGGAGAAAACAAAGTATAGAAAGAGGTAAGAGAGGTGCAGAAAGAACAGAGTTAGGTGCAGAAATAGGCAAGAGAACTGCAAAAAGATGCAAGTGATGTGCAGATAGAGGCAAGAGAAGTGCAGAAGAAACAGCAGAGGTACAGAAAGAGTAGGAAATGTGCAGTAAGAGGCATGAAAAGTGCAGAAAGAATCAAGAGAATTACAGAAAGAAGCAGGAGGGGTGCAGAAAGAGGCAAGAGAGGTATAGAAACAGGCAGAAGAGGTGCAGAAAGAGACAAGGGGTGCATACAAAGCAAGAGAGGTGCAGGAAGTAGCAAGAGAAGTTTGGAAAGTAGCACGAGAGGAGCAGAGGGAGGTAGGAGGTATGCAGGAAGAGGCAAGACAAGTCCAGAAAGAGGCACGTGAAGTAAAGAAAGAGGCAAGTAATGCACAGAAAAAGGCATGAGATGTGCACAAAATCAGGAGAGGTGCAAAAAGAAGCAAGAGGAGTGCAGAAATAGGTAAGAGAGATGCAGAAACAGGCAGAAGAGGTGCATAGGCAAGACGGTGCATAAAAAGCAAGAGAGGTGCAGAAAGAAGCAAGGGGGTACATAAAGAGGTATGAGAGATAGAGAAATAGGCAGAAGAGGTGCATAAAGAGGCAAGAGGGGTGCATAAAAAGCAAGAGAGGTACGTAAAGAAGTAAGAGAAGTGCGGAAAGAAGCAAGATAGGTACAGAAAGAGGCAAAAGAAGTGCAGAACAATGTGAGAAAATTCAAGAACGATGCAAGTGAAGTACAGAAAGAGGCAAAGAAGTGCAGAAAGAAGCAAGAGTGGTGAAGAAAGGAAGAAATGTGCAGAAAGATGCAAGTGAGGTACAGAAAGAGGCAAGAGAAGTGCTGAAAGAAGCAAGAGAGATGAAGAAAGAGCAAGAAATGTGCAGAAAGATGCAAGTGAGGTACAGAAAGAGGCAAGGGAAGTACAGAAAGAAGCAAGAGAAGTGCAGAAATAGACAAGAGAAGAGCAGAATAAGGAATAGAGGTGCAGAAAGAGGGAAGAGAGGTGCGGAAAGAGTCAAGAGAAGAGCAGAAAGAGGCAAGATAGGTGCAGAAAGAGGCAAGAGTAATGCAGGAAGAGGCAAGAGTTGTAGAGTGAAGCAATAATAGTGTGGAAAGAGACAGGAGAGTTGCAGAAAGAGAGTGAGTTGCAGAAAGAGGCCAGAGAAGTGCAGTAAGAGGCAAGAGAAGTGCAAAAAGAGGCAATAGATGTACAGAAAAGGCAAGAAATGTGCAGAAAGATGCAACACAAGTACCTAAAGAGGCAAGACAAGTGCAGAAAGAATCAAGAGAAGTGCAGAAAGAAGTAAGATTCACCACGAGCACGAAATCTGACAGCTACCTTCACTTATATTCACATGTGCTTCACGGGTGTGAGCAAACATGTGTACCAACTGACCTAGCAGCATTTCATATTTTCTATCTCCCCGATATTAATAAAACATGTGTTTTCTAAAGCTCCCCCCACAATATTTTCCGACAAGGAACAATCTACAAACTTGGGCCATTTCCTTTACGTTCCCGAACCGATTTTGGACCCCAATTAATCTCTGTATCTCAGACACAAAACCATATAGTTTTTTCAACAAGACACACTACACTCATGTATCATTGAAACTTGTATTTGTTGAAATGTACAAATTAAAAACAAATTAAAGAAAAAAAATGACAACATATGTTTTTACTATTAATGATCCAACTGTTCATAATTACTTTTAAAAATATGAAAGGCAGGTGAGGCGTTATTGAGTGATTGCATAAGCTCATTTGTACTACTGTAATGTATTCTCTGACTATAACTAAAGTGTTTTGCAAATTGCATAAATACATGCATACCCCTGTAGTGAAAACATGACTGTAACAATACTGCCTCACAGTTTCTATGAGTCACAGTGTTTTGCCAGAATAATTGGAGAAATGTTTCCATTGTACATCACTGAATGGATAAGTTCATGGATAGTACTTCAAGAAATTCATCTCTGCCTACATAGTGCCTCAGTGAATGCTTGAGTGCAAAAGTAATTCCTGGCACATTGCATACGTGCATAAGTAATCCATGATTGATTTAATATGTATGGTAGTAGTGGGTACTTGATTCTATGAGTGCATGGCTACTGCCTAAGTGACTATATCATTAAAAAGATAATACCTACCTGTTTACAGCACTGCATTGAAACTGCCTGGGTTAAAAGATGACTTTGAGAGTAATTTATGGGTCATTGTGGGAGTGCATGGGTAGTACCTGAGGGAATGGATGAGTGCTTTGGTACTGCCTGAGTCATTAATTAAGTACAAGAATAGAAAGGAAGGGATTGCATAATTCTGTTGGTAATGGCTGGTTGATTAATGTCTGTATAGCACAGCCTCCATGATTGCATTAAACATTAGCCCCTTCATACATTTAACTACCTTGAAACTACTTTTATTCATGAATTTGATTCCTTGGTTTTGCATTTTGTTGTTAGAAGGAAGATAAGTAGGTTTTCCTAAAAGAGAACCATACTGTTTGTTCTGTTCAATATTCTTTAGTTTTACACAAGTTAAATTTAAATAGGAATTGTAACTTTGTAGCACTCATTTAAACAATTTTTTTAAACTAATTCCAGTAGCTGGCGTCATTTCCATGCTCAGTGTACTTTTCTGAAGCAGTCATCTTATTCGTTTTTTGTCATTTTGTTGTCATTTTAAAGAAATAAATATTTCCATTTGTAAAAAAAATTGGTGTTAATTGTTTTTATTAATTACCTGGTGCAATCAAGAAACCATGCATTTTATAAATATTTCATTTAGCAAGTCATTGTAAACAAATTATTGATAGCGGTACACAGACAAAGTATCGATTTTTAAATATCGATATGCAAAAATATCGAAGGTAAGTAATATTGACAGTCTAAATATCGATATTGGTATGATATCAGTAATATCGAAGTTGTAAATATTGATGTTAATAATATCGAAACTAATAACTTTGATGTTACTAATATCAATTTTTAAATACATTTAGTGTATATTATATTGTATTTATTATGTTTTATTATTTATTTTTAATGTTATTTTATTAAATATTGTCTTTTACTACTGTAGCGGGTTGTGGGTTTATAGGGGAATAGGGTGGGAAGTAATTTAATTATGTTAAATTAATTATTAATTATTAGGAATTATTAATTAATTAATTGAGAATTAATTTTAAATTATTTTTAATTAATTTATTAATTGATAAATATGTTCTGTAGCGGGTTATGGGTTTATAGGGGAATAGGGTGGGAAGTAATTTAATAATAATTAATTAATTGATATATGTTTGTACATATTTTAATTAATTGGTAATTAATTTCTATTAATTGCTTAATTAATTATTATAATTTTTTTCATATTTATAATGATTAATTAGTTGGTAATTAATTATTATTAATTATTTAATTAAATAATTATAGTAATTTTTATATATAATTTATTGTTATTCTTAATTAATTAATTGTGCAAAATAATATTAATTTTTAAATTAAATGAATTACAGCAAATGTGCTAATATATTTACTTTATTGTTATTGGTAATTAATAATTAATTGGTAATTAAATAATATTAATTAATTTTGGGAACAGGGGTATTTTTAGGGTTCAGGGTCAGTTTTCAGTTCATGGGTAAAGGGGTATTTTTAGGGTTCAGGGTCAGTTTTCAGTTTTTGGGTAAAGGGGTATTTTTAGGGTTCTGGGTCAGTTTTCAGTTCATGGGTACAGGGGTTTTTTTAGGGTTCAGGGTCAGTTTTCAGTTCATGGGTAAAGGAGTATTTTTAGGGTTCAGGGTCAGTTTTCAGTTCATGGGTAAAGGGGTATTTTTAGGGTTCAGGGTCAGTTTTCAGTTTTTGGGTAAAGGGGTATTTTTAGGGTTCAGGGGCAGTTTTCAGTTTTTGGGTAAAGGGGTATTTTTAGGGTTCAGGGTCAGTTTTCAGTTTTTGGGTAAAGGGGTATTTTTAGGGTTCAGGGTCAGTTTTCAGTTTTTGGGTAAAGGGGTATTTTTAGGGTTCAGGGTCAGTTTTCAGTTCATGGGTAAAGGAGTATTTTTAGGGTTCTGGGTCAGTTTTGGGTTTTTGGGGTACTGGGTAAAAATTAAAAAAAATTAAATTAAATCAATTAAATGAAATTACAAAATATAAAATTACATTAAATTATTAAGTTTTGAATTTATTTTAAATGTATATGTATTAGTTTTAATTTTTTAATTATGTTTTAATATTTTTATTTAATATTTGTAACATTATATGTATTTTAGTAATTATTTTAACATTATTATTAATACTTTTTAAAAAACGATATTTTTTATTTCGATATTTTTGTACTACGATATTATTTTTTTGATATTTTTGTACTTACCTTGTTAGGGATAGGATTCCGATATTTTTGACTTCGATATTTTTGTCCCGATATTTTTGTATGTCAATATTTTTAATTTCGATATTTAGTCAGACATTCATTGATAGCCAATAAGAATCAAACAATATATAAGCTAAAATCAGACATTTCAATACTAGGAATCAGCAGTTCTATATTCCACAGAATGCATTCGCAAGATGGTGGACGAGGGAGAGACAGCAGCGTTGGTCATGTTAGACTTAAGCGCAGCTTTTGATACTGTGCTACATGCCAAGCTCCTGTCCCGACTTTCGGATATAGGAGTGAAGGACCATGCATTGGCTTGGTTCAAGTCTTTCCTCACCAAAAGATCGTTCCAGCTGCACTGCCCACCCTTTAAATCATCTTCTCATGACGTGAGCTATGGGGTTCCACAGGGCTCTAGTTTGAGCCCTACCTTATTCAACATCTATATGGAGCCCCTGGCTCGCGTCATAGAGAACTTTGGGGTGGGCATTGTTAGCTATGCTGACGACACCCAGCTTATGTTCAAACCCACCCCAGATAGTGAGAAATCTGCCATCAATTTCTCTGGCTGCATGGCTGCTGTCGCCACATGGATGGACAACAATTGCCTCCATTTAAATGGAGACAAAACGGAGGTGCTGGTGGTAGGGAACAAAACTCCAATATGGTCCCAGGCATGGTGGCCTGCAGCTTTGGGCGACTTTCCCCGCCCTGTAGAGAAGGTTAAAAATCTAGGGATTATGATTGACTCGGATTTTTCGGGAAAATCCCAAGTTAGCAAAATAATAGGTAAGTGCATTGGCACGCTAAAAATCCTGAGAAAAATCATTGATCTCATCCCTACTGAAGCCAGAAAAACGATTGTACACGCGCTCATAACACCCCATTTGGACTACGGAAACGTTCTCCTATTAGGTCTGAACCAAAAGCAGCTACACCAGCTTCAATGCATTCAAAATTCAGCCGCCCGCATGGTACTGGGTCTTCCCAGAAGAACATCTTCCAAAGCGGCTTTGTCCAAACTTCACTGGCTCCCTGTTAGGGAAAGAATTAGATTTAAAAGCCTCTGTTATGTCCACAAGATTGCCCACAACAAAGGACCTATCTATCTAAGAAACCTCCTTACTATCCATCGTCCGATCAGAGATCTTAGATCTTCGGGAATGACACAATTCAAACTTCCCCGTATTCACAGAGCTAAAATGGGAGGTCGTTCCTCCGCTACCTTGGAGTAAAACACTGGAATGCCCTCCCTGTTCATTTGCGAATGGAGCCCTCAGAAACTCTTTTCATAGCTAGATTAAAAACTCACCTCTTTCCCCAATAATTCATTTCTGCCTCTCTCCCATCCCTCTCCCTCTGTTAGTTCAGTTAGCAGTCAGCGCGGGGATACACAGCTTGTGAAGCCATGCGCTTTATAAATGTTTTTTTTTTTTTTTTTAGGAAGCAAAGGTATCGTGGTCAAGGAGAGAATATTAAAAAGACATCATATATTATCATATGGCTGGTTTGTAGAGGGGAGTCCCTCCAGCTCTAAAGGGGAGCCCAGATGTTTAGCCCCATCTCCCTCATTCTCCTGCCTCTACGGGTATATAAGGAGGATTCGATATTATGTATCCCCAGGAGTCTAGATAGCCACATCTGGAAGGAGAGGGCCCTAGTGTCCTTCCAGCCTGCAGTATCCAAAGAATCACCACACATATAAAAACAAAGGCTTCCTCCTCTTTATTAAGACTAGGGCTAGGCATAGTTTACTAAGTAGCACCATGCGAAGCTACGCAAAGTGCACTTCGCACTACGTGAGCTAAGTGTAGCACTACGCGAACTGCATAGTACCCTGTTCGCACTGTGCAAGATGCTGTTTTCAATGATTGCACAGTGTGGACAAGCATCGGGCACTGTGCAATCACTGAAAAGGCATCTTGAACAGTGTGAGCTGTATTTTTGTGCCGCTCGAGTAGATTTTTACTCGAGCGGCAGCTTTCTCAACGCGGACTGGTAGTTTTTCATCGTGAGCTGTTGTGAGCATACGCAACCACTCGCAATGTGAAACCTGACCTCCCTGCATTGAGATTCTCATAGGGAGGTTTATTTTCCCCACTTGCGATCGGCAACTTGATGTTGCTGATCGCGAACGAGGAAAAAGTCTCACAGGGATGTCTTTTTGCTTGCTCCCGTTTGCCAACTTGAAGTTGAGGACCACGAGCAAGCAGAAAATTAACACTGCATTACGCTACACGTGTTTGCACTGTCCTACTTGCAGTTCGCATAGTGCGAAGTAGCGTAAACTTTGCAATCTACGGGAGTGTAGCGTAGTGCTTTGGCCAGGCTTAATTAAGACCCGAATTACAATTGGTTTCTATTATCATTAGGGTAGGGGATAGGTTGATCTTAACACCTAGCAGACCCTCCCAGAACTTTTCAATCTCAGCACAAATTTTGTTTAGCTTTTTGCAGTGATAAAACATATGCACCATATTAGCGGGCCCTTCATGACACTTTGGGCATTTATCATCTTCCCTTTTACCCCAATCAAAAAGCTTGGCTCATGTGAAGTATAAGTTGAATAAAGTTTTTTAATGTTGAGCTCGTAGATTCGAGGAGCTGAATAATTTCCCAGCCAATTGCAGTGCTTTATCTATGTCAACATCTGAATCCCCTAGTTTCAACATCCAGGAGGCCTCAACCTTATGAATATCGTCTTGTGTTGTTGAGATTAGTGACCTGTAAATCATGTTAATTTTGATACGTCCTCCCAATAGAGACTCAACCAAGTTAATTTTACCTCCTGGCAAAATCTGTGGCCTAATACTCGTTAACGTTCGATAAATTTGTAAAAACTTAAAGCCTTGATTGGCTGGGATTTCAAATTTCCATTGAAAATCATCCAAACTCATCAAGTTATCCCTTTCAAATAGATCCCCTAATCTTCTAATTTCTTGATGCTCCCACAGTCTCCCCAACCTATCATTACTGAGGTGTGGAAAGATACTGGAGTTCCAGAGGTGTGTATATTAATTAATTTTCGGAATTGCCATTGATTTCTGAATTACTTTCTAGACCCCCCAGATGCTGTCTAGCACCTCTTATCGTAGTTTGTTTTAATAGCGTCTGTCGGTCTTACACAGCAGGAACCCCACAGCTTTTCTACCTAAGAGCAATTCGAAGATGGATGGATGATTTACACTCCCAGACGAGGAGCCATACAAGTTAGTGGCGCCAGTCTAATAATATCGCCATCTGACTGCAAAGACAGGCCACATGATAAAATCTTATATTAGGGACTGCCAGCCCTCCCTTATCTTGCGGCAGAGAAAGATATTTCAGGGATCGTCTAGTTTTCACAAACTGCCAGATCAAATTTACAAAAACTACCTCTATAGAATTTAGCACGCCCTCCCCCACCATAAGCAGGATAGAGTGAAAAAGATACAGTAGTTCAGGGAGCATGGTCATCTTGAGCACATTGGCTTTCCCAATTATAGACAGATGTATGGAGTCTATCCTTTTTAGCTCTGCCGCAATTGAGGTAACAAGTGAGACAAAATTCTCTTTAATAATTGTATCCATTACTGGGCTAATCCTGGTCCCGAGATAAACTGCTAAATTTGTGTATCTTCCATCGTGCTTTATAATATTGCTCGAACATATTATCTGGGTCTTACTTTCATTGAGGAGGTACCCTGAACAATGACCAAATTCCATAGTTATCCCTATAAGAGCATTCAAAGCTGTATCTGGTTCTGTAGTTGTTATAGCTAAATCATCAGCATAAGCCAGAAGCTTGGTTTCAAACCCTTTACAAACCACTGGCTTAATACCCTCACACCCTATATTTCTCCGAGCCAGTGGGTCGATATACAGGGCAAATAGGATTGGCGAGCAGGGGCAGCCTTTTCGAGTCCCAAGTGAGATATACATTTCATGTGAAATACCTCCCATTAGTTGAATTCTGGCTATAGGATCAGCATACATAGTTTTTAGAGCACTCATTATTTTAGAGCCAAAGCCCCTCTGATAGAGTACCCGCACAAATACTTCTTGTGACGTTGTCAAAGGCCTTTTCTGCTTCCAGAAGGATTATGGTGATCTGTCCCCCCATGACAGCCTGCACATCAAACAACGTGATGACCCTCCTGATATGGTCAGTTGTCCCACGACCCGGAATAAACCCATGCTGCCATGGGGAAACCAGACCGCCAATGACCTCTCCCAGCCTTTTAGCCAAGACCTTCGCATAGATTTTAGTATCCGTATTTATGAGGATATTGCACGACAAGAACCAGGATCTTCCTTAGGCTTTCTTTTGTTATGAAAGACAATAATATTTGTTTCTTTTTAGGAATCTGGAATTTTACCAGAGCAGATTATGCCATTAAATAAATCCAACAGCAGGGGAGCTATCACATCCTGTAGGCATTTGTATAATTCAAGCAGGATACTATCTGGCCCTGTAGCCTTCCCTGCCGATAAATCCTGCACTGCTTCTACTACTTAACTTAGTGCCAGATCGATATCCAACGCCGCTCTATCCTGCTCTGCCATAATAGGGCCGAAATCATCAAACGCCAAACTAGCAAGATCTGCCCTGTCCTCTTCCTTATATAATTTTTGATAGAAATTCTTCAAAACCTTACAAATATCCTATGGCTCCGCATACTCCTGGTTTCCTTAATGTATTTTCGTTACTATATTTCTGCTATAGCCCTGCCTAATCCTTAGTACTAGAAGTTTACCGGCATGCTCGCCAATCACATACATACTGCCCCTGTGTCTCTGGTACTCGTCAGCATTTTTCTGAGCTATCCACTTACGCAATTCTGACTTGATAGCTAGTATTTTCCGTTCATCAGCCTCATTTCCATGTAATATATCCCTCATATGCTGTTCTTCTGCCTATGCCAGCTGACCCACCAGTTTCTCATGCTCCTCTCGGGCCTCTTACCTCAGCCTAGCAGAGAAGCTGATCATCTCCCCACTCAGCGCTGCCTTAAATGAGTCCCACACACTATTTCTGGATGCACTGTATCGATTCATGTCAAAAAAATTCTGGGTCCAGTTCTTTAGATGTTCTACGAATTTGGGATCCACTAGCAGTCTCCTCCCAAAAGTCCATCTGGAACAAGAGTTACTAACTTTATCTGTTTCTTATTGTAAAATGAGTGGATTATGGTCGGAGATCATGTTTGGTAATTTTCAAATGCATACTCTCCGAGACTCCGTCGAAGAAAAAAGAAAATATTCCAACTTAGTGTACTTTCTAAAAGGGCATGAAAAATAGGTAAACCCTGAATTGTGCGGTTCTTTATCCCCCCACACATCCATCATACTATGTGATTTAATTAAGGAGCTCAAATCTCTAAATACCTTGGGCTTACGATCGGCATACTTTACATTATTATCAATATCTGTGAAATCTGCAGAGATATTAAAGTCCCCACACACTACGAGGCGGCTTGGCCAGTTCAGTAATTCTACCTCCAGTATATCAAAGACCTCAGGTTCATCCTGATTGGAGCCATAGATTGTACAAAGTGTGAATCCCACCTCAAGTTCCACAATTGCCCACCTACCCAAGGTATCTGCCTGGCAGCGTCTAGCACCACCCAGACTGGATTTAGCCAATATTGCCACCCCTCTAACAGATGTCTGTGAGGAGCATACCAACAGATCAAACCCTTTAATACTTAACAAATGTTTTTTGACCCAGGAAAGATGGGTCTCCTGTAAACTATTCATGTCTAACTGATTTGATCTAACAAATTACCCCAGCCTCTGTCTCTTACTCCAATCATTCAAACCCCCTATATTAACTGAGCAGATCCTAAGCTTTCCCATTGTTCTCTACTGAATTATCGCCTGACCATCGTCTCAACCGAGACCACTGTTTTACAAAAGATAATTCAAACCAAACAGAAACATTATAGCAGCAGGTATTTCCCTTTTTTCCCTTTCTTTCTCTATCTCTTCCCTGTGAATTTCAACCCACTACCCCCCTTTCCATACCCCCCACACCCTCCGTGAGCCCCTCCCACCCCACCCTCCTCTAGCTCAACTCGCCTCTCCACCCCATAGAGATGCTCAGACCTAAGTCTGTGCATGTGAAGTGCGCAGTACTAGTGGCCAGTGGGTCCTTTCAAACATAACATTGACTAGGTTAAAATAGACCCTAAATAGCTACCCTAACACCAAAAATAGTCCTCAAACCACTTCAAATCTACTATACCACATCTTTGCCCCCAACAACTCCATCCCCCGACCTACCCCATCTCTTTATTTCCAGCAGCCAACAGATTCCATCCTATTTCATCCTATTTCCCCCCACTGTGAGAAGCAGTAAAAGCATCTTTATTTGTCCACGAAGTCCAGGTACTCTTTTGCTTTTATCTCTGATCTGATGAAAGGTATAGCGTAATCCCCTAATTGATCACTTTTAGTTGCGCTGGTTAATAAGATAGTCCTAGATACTTTTGTCCTGGAGAGGTTTTATAAGCTGTTTCAGCCTCCAGCGCCGTTCTAGTGTTGAGCGGTAGAAATCAGGGCATGCAAAAATGTGTCCACTCTGCTTGATCTTTTGGCATCAGGCCTTGCTTTGTCAAAAAAATGTTTGCCACAGGAGAAAATGCCCGAAGAATACTAATATAGCCCGTGGTCTGTCGCCCTCCTTTGCTGGTGCTCGAAGTTTAAGCGGAGTGCGATGCGCTCTTTGAATTTCTGCCGCCCAATTCCACTCCAATACTTCAGAAAAGCCACCTTAAAAAGGTCAAATATATATCTCCTAGTGTCAGACCCTTCTAAACCCTCCTGAACCCCCAGCACTCTGGGGTTATTTCTCCTTTCTCTATTTTCAAACTCTTCTAGTTTCCAGTGGATGTCTTTGACTTGTGCACCTTGGGCCTCCACCAGGGTTATAGCACTTGTCGCGTCTGCTTCCGTTTCCACGATTCTCTCTTCAAGATTCGCCACTCTCTCTCCCATGGTTGAGAAAGCATTAGAGAGTTTCCTTACAACCCTCTGCATTTTCCTCATCCCAGCCTTAGCTTTTCTGCTATCTTGATGAGTTTCCCCTCTGTGTGCCAGGATAGCTTGGTGTATGATATCCAGCATAGGGGAGGGTCCATCAGCTACCACAGGTAATTTATAGGGGTGGGCGGAATTTACGTAATTGCGTTACGCAAATCTCTGTGAAACTGTAAAAAACCTCCACGAACATGTGGAATTGCTTGTTCGCGATGCTTTTTTATAGTTTGCAATCGCTGTGTGCGTGCTCTGAAAAAAATATCTCGCAAACACGCATTTCAGAATGTGGCCCAATCCCTTTGTTGCCAATTTTGGCCTTATCGCCAAAATCACCGTCCTCTGCTGCCAATACCGTACCTATGTGCTAAGGGGGGGCAACTGAAACAATGCCTGCTAGAGGGAGAGTACTTTCATCCGGGAGAACAATACTGACATTTTCATTTTCCCTAACTCTGGTGCCGTCCGGCTGGCTAGGGGGTTCTAACGTGTTCTCAGGTATCAGCGAATTACTCCGATTGCTGTCCTCTGCGCTCACTCCATTTGGAACACCCTGAGTCTCCACCCAGGTTGTTACCGGACTCACTTCCTTGTCGCGGCTCCGAGGCCCACCTTTCCCAGTGCTATTCAGCAATTACAGCCGATGCTCCTGCTTCTGCACCAACAGGCGTTTCCTTAATCAGCTGAAACAGTTCCGCTACTGTGGGACCAGCCGGGCGGTTCTTGGCGGCTGCTCCACTTCTTCCTCTCCTGGGTGCCAGTGGGTCTGGCAAGAGCATCTGATTCGGGTGGCCGGTGGAGCCTTCTGGTGCCACCGGGTCCACTGTGGTCTCACCGCGAGCCTTACGTACGGCCGCTGCTGCTGTTGCCTTAGTCACTGCTACATTTGCCGCCACCTTCGGAGCGATGACCAAACCTCCTCTCCCAAGCCATTGAAGCAGCCGCACCAGGTACTCTTCAATGCAACGCCTGAATATTAGCGGCACAGCTCCGACTCGGTGTGTCCACAGAGGTTTACGGGAATACCACATCAGAGGAAGGGGGCGTTCTGAGGAGACCTAAAAGGAGCAGTTCTTTGTCCTTAAACGGGTCTCATACGAAATACCCAGCACACCACTGCCAGCTAGTACTGCTGTCGGCCTCCTAAGCGGCTGCCATCTTGCCCCAAAAAGGATGTTACATTTTTTTTTTTGTATCCTACTTATTAAATGTATTGTTGTTTTTGAATGCCTTACACACCTGTCTCCTAAGTTAAGCCTGCCTGCTCGTTGCCAGATACCAAGAGCAAGGGATTCATTTATTGAGACCTTTACTGGACCTTATATTGTTATTATGGCTTTTTTACTAGAGGTAGGTCCCTACCTACACCTACTAATAAACAACTTTTCAACATCTACCAACACAAGTGAGGTACCATTTTTATCAGAATATTTAGGAGAATGCTGGATGGTAGGCTGTTTGTGTCTCCCCAACTGATTTCAGAGCTTTCCATCAAAGGTGAGGAAAGCATTTTTTTTGGTCAATGTTTGAGGTTTGGAAGGGGTTCTGGATAAAACAACCTAGTGAGAGCCACACAAATCATCCAATCCTGTTTACAAAAGGGAAAACATCCATTACAACGCAGGCATTACAGCGCAATGCTTTTACAATGCAGTAAATACAACACAGGATCCATTACAATGCATGCCATTACAAAACATATCTCTCACTTACCAGCACCTTCCGTGAGGTAAGCATCTAGCGGTTTTAGAATAGTCATTCTCGTTGTAATGGAATATGCATTGTAGCGGAAGCTGCTTTGAATTGACTGTGTTGTAAAGATTTACATTCTAATAATGTGTTGTAATAGTTTGGGTTTTAATGTCATACATTCTTTCAAAAGTGTACAGTTTTGCTAGGTTTTCCTAGGTACCGTCTGAGCTATGGTTAAAAATTCAAAGCTACCCACTTTGCAAAACTGTGTCCGTTTTGTGTGGAAAATGATGATGTATCCATGTTGCATTTTGGGCTGTTTCCTTTCACAGGTATTAGGCCTACTGACACAAGTGAGGTCCCATTTTTTCAGAGGGCATGCGGCAGCATAGAATAGTAGGATTTATTATTAATAATTGGATTTCCCTGCATTTGTGCCTTTCAAATTTAAGATAGTTTAAAGAGCTGTGTTTATAATTTTTTGCGAAAGAGGCTCTCTGATGGTTCCTCACAGAGGAAGAGGGGTAGGGCCTACCAATGTTTTGCTGCCAGGCAGCCAAAAGAGCACCTGCCCATTTGTGCTTTCTTTATCCTGGGGACATTTACCAGGTGAGTACCGGTGGATCTAAGATGCCGTTCTGGATTGTAGGGAGTCAGAAGGTCCTGCTGGTATACTGGGCGTTTGTCCTGCAAGGTACAGTGGCAGAAAATAGTGCCTTGAATGAGATCCGCTTCTGAATCGGCAGCCAGTGAAGTGAGTCCAGTGCTTTCTTTGAGGATGTCCTTCTCGGAAGATTCAAAACCAAGTGAGCTGCTGCATTCTGGATACACTGCAGCTTATGGAGTCTTTTTTTGGTTGCACCCAGACACAATATATTTCCATAACCTTGTCTTGCTGTAAAGAGAGCATGGGTCAGGGTTTTTCTTGTCGACATAGAGAGAATGTTGGGAGTTTTCTTTAGAGTCTTCAGGATTCCGAAGCACCTGCCTGTAACTCTCTTGATGTGAGTCCCAAAGGAAAGTGTGGAATCTATCCAGACTCCTAAGATCTTCACCTCAGTTTTAGTGGTGGGAACCTGGCCTAATATTGCTGGCCACCATCCCAGGACCAAATAAACAAAGTGTTCCGAAATATCAGTATTTCTGTCTTATTACCATTTAGTTTCAGGCAATTGCCTGTCATTCAAGAGGTGAGATCTTTTAACCCCTTGCATGCTCATGACGGCCACCAGCCATCATGAGTCACCATGGGTATTTGCTCACTCCGGCCAGGGGCGGTCTGAATACCCCCCACTATGTAAATGACCCGCACAGCGTGAAAATTTGCTGTGCATGCAAGGGGTTATGCACTCTGCAAAGCTGCTGGCTGCTAGTACTGAATTCGGAGCCAGGGTGACCACTAGCTGCGTGTCATCTGCATATGACACTATTGTGACACCATGTTTTTTCACAATCCTAGCTAAGGGAGTGATGTATAGATTGAAAAGAGTAGGGCTCAAAATTGAGCCCTAAGGCACCCCCTGCACCATAGTGATGTGTTTGGAGGTATGCAGAGGTTGTGACACTTGAAAACTAAGGCCATGCACATACGAATCCATCGAGTTGAGGGTAGCACAGTCCCAACCTCCCCTTCTGAGTCGGTGCAATAACAGCTCATGGTGTCGTAATTTGACAATGGCCGGGTTAGCCCTTAGCTTTGCTACACGTTATTTCCCTTAACTTGGCCTTACTCGAAAACGCCATTGTGTATGTTACGGTGGCCATTTTGAGGAATGAGCAGCCTCGTGGTCAGCATGCCCTTTAGTCCTTTGTCCGTGCCGCTGACCACTCAAGTTTGCCCAGCAACAGGCTATTTTTAGTAACGGTCAAGCCTGTACATGCGCAGTTCCCGCTGACCAGTCACCCCTCAGGAATGTTCCGCCAAAACTGACCAGTGGAGTTGTAACCCCTCCCACGAGTTGGATGTGTTCCAAAAATGACCATATATGTATCTAAACTCTGTAACTTTGTACCGCCTACCTTTTTATTACCTGTAACTTGTATAAAAGAAGGACTCGCACCAACGTTTGGTGTGATACTTCTTGCATTGCCGAAGGGTGCTGTAGGAATGTACCACCACCCCATGGGGTCTTAATAAACTTGTCTTTTGTACTTTTCAGTTTCCGTGCCAACAGTTCTTTTGGTGTAAGTGGGTATTTCTGCGGAGCATGTAGGCCTTGGGAACCCCATACCACAAATTGGCGACCACGAAGGGACTCATCGGCGACTCGGATGCCCGAAGGAGAGGTCGTGACGAAGGATTGGAAACTCGCCATGGACGCGTACGCTGCCACTGAGTGACCCGAGTCTTGGCACCCACGGTGTTTTCTTCCTTTCCTTCTGATCTGACCTTCCAGGTGGCGCCGGTCCCCGACTGAGATCCTGATCGTCTGCGTTGCTGTACAGTGCCTGTTTGGCTGATTCGATTAAAGACCTTGGCAGTTGGAATCTGGATATTTGAGATTGGGTAAGATTTGTGATCGGTAAGGTAGTCTACGGACGCTTACTGAAGTTCTATGATTGTGACTATGATTTGAGTTAGCTAACATTTTGACTTTGTGAATTTTGAATATATATGTGTAGTGCACTCCACATAGGCAGGCATGTAGAGATGTTTCTCTAATTTTGTTTGTACTCTGAGCGGCACATTTGTGTGAAGTACTGTAAGTGCCATTTTTACGGTATCACGCTTTCGTGGTACTTTTTGAACATGCCTGTTTTAAGCACACTCCGAGGGATGTGCTGTCTTGGAAATGGTACCACAATTAGGTTAGCGGAATCTCAGCCGGCTCCTCCAGAGGGAACTCCCAACCGTGAGATGTATGTTAAATTCGGCCTTCCCCCTATACTGTACAGTAAATTATGGCATAAATACACTAGAACTGACCCCGAGTTGCAATGGCCACTACATGGGTCGTTTGATTTGCGAAAGGTTCAGTTTGTGGAGCAATGTTTGTTTCAGCGCAGGTCTAGACAGAATATGTTTGATTGTGTGCGAATGTGGGAGAAAGCGGTGCGTGAACGTATGAAGCGTGAAGTTGCCTTGGCGGACAAAGAGCAGCTTAAGGCTGCTCGAGATAAAGCTTTACAGCTTGAGGAAAAGGAGGCGCAGGAAAAGAAAGAGAGGGAGGCACGGGATCGTAATTTGCAAACGACCGGTCAATTTCCTATTCGACACCGCTTTATCCTGTCCTTAATAATGAAATTGATGATTTTTCGTAATTAGATCGATCTCCGCCTCTGTATGTTCAGCCTACGGCTCCGACTGAGGACTCTGGTGACGAAGAGCGGGACAAGACGGATAAGTCGAGTGTCAGAGCCGCGGATTTGCGTAGTTTTGCGAGAAAGCTAAATTTGAATCACGTAACTGTGCCTGAAGTTTTAGCTGAAAAGAATAAGTGGACAGAACGAGAATTGTTGTGTTTTTTGAATACTTTTACAGAGGAAGTTATTACTCGATTTCGTAAACATTCAGAGACCCTAGAACCTAAGGCTCTGTCAGTCAATCGTGAGAACTTGGATAAAGATGTATTTGTCCTTACAGATGCCGATGACCTTTTCACGCGATTGCTTCAGCTTTGGGATGAGGCGTCCAGATTGCGGGAAGAAGGGAAAAAAGCTAAGGAATCTGTGCCGGGGTCGATGGAGAAGTCCAAAGAGTGTTCTCTCCAGGGTTCAGATAAGAATTTTGAAGTGCATGTTATGCCTATGCGTGAAGCTGCACCTTTGCATGTTCCCCCTAAGGGGGATGGTACAGATGATGATAAAATGTCGAAGGATGCGAAGGGGTGCTTTATATATAATTGGGTGTATACGCCTTGGAATAGAGCAGATGTTATGGCACTAAAAAACTCCTTACCCGATCTCCGTAAAAATCCAGACGCATTCTATGAAGGGGTGGAGGGGGCCATTTCCTCTTGTGTTATGACTCTTGTTGATATAGATCTCTTTTTTGGGTTAATTCTTCCGCCTGATATGTGGAGGTCGATTCGTAAAACTAATGATCAAGCGATGCTTGGGGGAACTTGGAAAGAAATAAACCAGGCTGATTTAGACAGGGAACCTGCATGTAAACCATGTGATTTGATTTTAGAACTCCCAACGGCTATTTTGAACAAATTAAAAACGCTTGTTCCTTCTAAGAAGATCGATTGGACTATGTTAGCTTCGTGCAAACAAAAGCTAGATGAATCGGTATCAGATTTCTTTACACGTTTCGAAGAAGCGTTTCATGATTACAGTGGTCAATCGTTAACAGATGATACGGGTAGGCATCTGTTTATTGATAAGTACGTGGCTAATCTCCTACCGGAGATTTCAAAGCGGTTAAAAATGAGTGAAAGTTCCTGGGCCAAGGTGACCCCTGCGTCTTTGTTAACAATGGCTCAGTATTACGAGCGGCAGGAATTAGAGGCTAAGGAAAGTGCAGATAAGAAAAGAAAGGAATTGAAAACTAGAGGAAATGATAGAGGCAGGCGAGGAGGGGGTAGTGCATCCTATGGTCGTAACGACATTGCTGAGGACCAATGTGCATATTGTAAAGAGTTTGGGCATTGGGCTGAAGACTGTCCGGTGCTTCGTGAGCAACGTAGTCAGCGTGGTCGAGAAGGTGGAAGGTCGAGGAATAATTATTCAGGAGCGAGAGGTGGAGGAAGTGATCATGCTAGGTTTGAAACGAGGGGTCGTGGTCAGGATGAACGTAATACTTTTGATAGACAAAATCAATATCAGATCTCGGAGGGTGAGAATGTGGAGCATCAGGATTATGTGCATGCATAGGACTGCGTAGGATGGGGTATGGAATCAGTTGAAATACCAGTGGATCAAAGAGGTCCATATGTATCAGCAGGCATTTTGGGTTCTACTGATCAGTTTTTAGTTGACACAGGAGCTACTCGTAGTGCTTTGTCCAAAAACTTGGTTCCAAGGGCTCCCCTGTCTGGCGAAACGATAACATGTATAGGGTTTGATGGCACACCCTCTCCTAGCCCATTATCACAACCCCTTGCACTTTGTATTGACAAATTTTTCAGTTTTTGTACATTCTTGTTGTCACCTCACACTCCAGATAACATTATGGGCATTGATCAGCTCAAATATTTTTGAGCAACGATACGCTGTGCTCCTGAAGGAGTGCGGGTTATTTTGAATGACAATTACCCAGATTCAGACCGATTTTGTACAATAAAGGAAATAGAAGCATTAGCCTCTCTCCCTCATACGTTGTGGGCGACCTCAGATACGGATGTGGGACAGATGCTTATCCCACCTATTCGAATTACTGTCAAGGAGGGAGTATCTTTGCCACATGTACCACAGTATAAGATTTCTAGGGAAGGTGAAATTGCCCTGACGCACATTGTTCAGGATTTGATCATTGCAGGAGTAGTGGAGGAAGTTCCTTACAATGTCTGTAATAGTCCTATTCTCCCGATTCTTAAGAAACACACTGACGACAAAGTCTATCGATTTATTATTGATTTGAGAGAAATTAACAAAATTGTCATCCCCCAATACCCAGTGGTGTCTGATATCACGACATTGCTTACATTGGTCCCTCCAACAGCGATGACCTTTTCTGTCATTGACCTTAAAAATGCATTCTTTTCCATTCCCATCCATCCCGACAGCAGATACTTATTTGGCTTTACGTTAAATAATAAATTGTATAGATTTTGTTGTGTTCCTCAAGGTTACACAGAGAGTCCTAGCATCTATAGCCAGGCTTTGAAACGACAGCTTGACTCTTTTGAATTGCAATCCGGAGTAGCCCTTATACAGTATGTTGATGACCTCCTGTTGGCTGCAGACACTTATGCACAATGTGAGGAGAGTACACTTGCTTTGCTGTCCTTTTTGGCTCAGAACAACCATAAAGTCTCTAAGAAAAAGCTACAATACTGTAGACCCAAGGTGACCTATCTCGGTCATCTTTTGTCTAAGGAGGGGTGTGCATTAACATCAGGTCGAATTCAAGCGATTTTAGATACGCCAGTTCCCCGCACTCAGAGAGATGTACGCGCCTTCATAGGACTAACGTCCTTTTGTAGACAGTGGATGATGGGGTTTTCGCACATTATAAAACCTTTGTTAGCGTTACTGTCAAAAACTACACCAATGCCCCTTGAATGGACAGATGAATATCAGAATGCTTTTGAACAATTGAGACAGGCCCTTTGCTCTGCACCCGTGTTAGGTACACCAGATTACACAAAGATTTTCACATTGTACGTGCACGAGAAAGATGGGTGCGCGTTATCAGTGTTAGTGCAAGCACATGGGGACAAGCAGAGGCCATGCGCGTACTTCTCAGCTATTCTTGATCCTGTAGCACGAGGGTTACCTGGGTGTTTTCGAGCAGTTGCAGTGACAGCAGTAGCTATATGGCAGAGTGAGGGAATAGTTTTATCGCACAAATTGTTGGTGTTAGTTCCCCATGCAGTAGATGCTCTGTTAAATCAAACAAAGACTCAATATCTTACGAGCGCACGTTTAACAGGATATGAGCTCACACTCTTGGCGCCACATATTACACTGAAAAGATGTGCTACCCTGAACCCTGCCACTTTATTGCCTTATCCGGTCGAGGAGGGTCAGGAGGAAAAACATCACGATTGTGTTTTCCTGACTGAGGAACAAACAAAGGGTTGTGTCGACTTATAGGATATGCCACTTCCAGATGTGGATGGGGAACTGTGGGTTGATGGATCGTGCTTAAGGCTGCCAGATGGCACGACTTCTGCAGCATATGCGATCACAACACTTAAGACAGTGTTAGAAACAGCACGAATACCACAGAAATTGGCTCAAGCAGCAGAGCTGATAGCCTTGACAAGAGCCTGCGAACTGAGTGCTGGCCTATGTGTGAACATCTACACAGACAGCCGGTACGCCTTCGGAGTAGCGCATGACTTCGGCCTACTCTGGAGAGAACGTGGGTTTTTGACTTCGCATGGAGTACACATTATGCACGGAGAACTAGTGCGTGATCTCCTAAACGCGTTGCTTTGTCCAAAGAAAGTAGCGATAATTAAATGCAGTGCACATAAAAAAGTCACTGACACAGTGGGACAAGGTAATGCTTTTGCAGACAATATAGCAAGACAAACAGCTATGTCTCAAAATGACTCCCCCATGTATGTAGCGAAGTCGCAGGCCAAACGATGGCATGATGCTAGAGGAGAGATACTAGACATCCAAAAATCAGCGACTGAAGCAGAACTTGTAACATGGGCAGCAGAAGGGGTACTGGATGACGAGGGTTGTTGGAGGAGTAAGGACATGGAGAGATGGAAATTGCCTGCAGCTTACTTGCAGGTGATGGTCCAGATGACACATGGGTTAGCACATGTGGGAGCCCTTGCAATTACTCTCAACACCGGCCGACACCCAGAATGCCACCAAGCCACCCCAAGACGCACCCACGGACCATTCAGCTGCCACGCCTGCAAGTTCTCCTGCAGCCGGACCAGCCCCGCACCAGCACCCGCCAAGTCGAACTCCAGCAGCACCCACCTCAAGTGCATCCTCCTCAACACCCGCTCCGTCCACAGACACGCCATCGAACTCTGGAACCTCCTCGACACCACAGCCCCAGACGTTGCCTTCCTCACGGAGACCTGGATGAACGCCTCTTCAGCTCCCGACATCGCCATCGCCATCCCAGAGGGCTACAAGATCGTCCGGAGGGACCGAAACGCCAACCAGATGGGAGGAGGCATCGCCATCATCCACAGGAACACCATCCGCCTCACAACCAGCACCGACAACACCCTGACCAGCGCCGAACACCTGCATTTCCAGATCCACACCAACCCGAACACCACCCTCAGAGGCACCCTGATCTACCGACCCCCTGGACCACGCACGCAATTCAGCGACGACATCGCCGACTTCGTCAGCCCGCATGCCCTCACCTCCGCTGACTACATCCTCCTGGGAGACCTCAACTTCCATCTGGAGAACAACAACGACCACAACACCAGCACCCTGCTCGACAACCTCGCCAACCTGGGACTCAAGCAACTGGTGTCCACCCCCACCCACCTCGCCGGACACACACTCGACGCCGTCTTCTCATCCAGCACAGACATCGACTTCAGCCACGCCACAGAGCTTCAATGGACGGACCACAGCTGCGTCCACTTCACCTTCAAGAGAACAACGACCCACCAACACCAGCAACACACCGCCCGCAGAAGCTGGAACAAGATCACAGCAGACCAGCTCGCCACCTCCCTGAGCCAACACCCTCCTGCCAGCTCAGCGAACCCCAGCCAGGCCGCCGATAACATCACGAAGTGGATCAGCAACTGCGCGGACGAACTGCCCCGCTGAGGACCCCGCCTAGCAGACCCGGCAGCAAGAAGGCCCCATGGTTCACCGACGAACTCAAGAGCTCCAAGAAGAACTGCCGAGCCCTCGAGAAAGTCTGGAAAAGGGATCCGACACCGGACAACAGGACCTCCTACAAACTTGCCACCCGGAAACACCACCAGCTGATCCGCGCCGCCAAGAGAACAGCATTCAAGGACCGGTTGGACAACAACGCACACAACAGCAAGGAACTCTTCAACATCGTGAAAGAGCTTTCCAACCCCAACGCGGGAAACAACGACATCACCCCTTCGCAAGACCTCTGCAACTCCCTGGCTTCATACTTCCACAACAAGATCGCGGACATACACAGCAGTTTCAACAACCAACCAACGCACACCACGACCGACCAGCCAGCCCCCCCCACCACCACCCTCCACGCCTGGACCCCGATCAGCACAGAAGACACCATCCGCACGATGAACTCAATCCACTCCGGATCACCAACCGACCCCTGCCCCCACCACATCTTCAACAAGGCCGACGCTGTCATCGCACCCCACCTGCGAGACATCATCAACACATCCTTCGACACCGCCATCTTCCCCGAGAGCTGGAAACACGCCAAACTCAGCGCTCTACTCAAGAAACCAACAGCGGACCCCACCGACCTCAAGAATTACCGCCCCATCTCGCTTCTCCCGTTTCCAGCCAAAGTCATCGAGAAGACCGTCAACAAGCAGATGGCCGCCTTCCTCGAGACGAACGGATCCCTCGACCCCTCACAGTCCGGCTTCCGAGCCAAACACAGCACCGAGACCGCCCTCATCGCCGCCACCGATGACATCCGAGCCCTGATGGACAATGGAGAAACAGCGGCCCTCATCCTCCTAGACCTCTCCGCGGCATTCGACACGGTCTGCCACCGCACCCTAATACGGCACCTCAGCAACATCGGAATCCAGGACAAGGCGCTGGAATGGATCATCTCCTTCCTCGACGGAAGAACACAGCGAGTCCGCCTACCACCATACAAGTCAGAGGCCTCCGAAGTCATCTGCGGCGTCCCCCAAGGATCATCCCTGAGCCCCACCCTCTTCAACGTCTACATGAGCCCCCTCGCGGCCATCGTACGCAAACACCACCTCAGCATCATCTCCTACGCCGACGACACCCAGCTGATCCTCTCCCTGACCAACAACCCCGCCGCCGCCAGAGCCAACCTACACGAAGGGATGAAAGAGGTAGCCGAGTGGATGACGACCAGCCGCCTGAAACTGAACTCGGACAAGACGGAGGTCCTCATCCTGGGCTCCTCTCCCTCCGCCTGGGACGACTCCTGGTGGCCTCCCGCCCTGGGCACCGCACCCAAACCGACAGACCATGCACGTAACCTGGGCTTCATCCTGGACTCCTCCCTCTCCATGACCAGGCAAGTCAACAGCGTCTCCTCGGCGTGCTTCAACATCCTACGCATGCTACGGAAGATCTTCTGGTGGATCCCCACAGAGACCAGGAAGACCGTCACCCAGGCCCTCGTCACCAGCCGACTGGACTACGGCAACGCCCTCTACGCCGGGACCACCGCCAAGCTCCAGAAGAGACTCCAGCGGATCCAAAACGCCTCAGCCAGACTCATCCTTGACATCCCACGATCCAGCCACATCTCCGGACATCTGAGAGACCTTCACTGGCTCCCCATCAACAAGAGAATCACCTTCCGCCTCCTCACCCACGCACACAAAGCCCTACACGACCAAGGCCCGAGCTACCTCAACAGCCGAGTCAACTTCTACGCTCCCAAACGCCACCTCCGATCAGCCAACCACGCCCTCGCCGCCGTCCCCCGCATCCGAAGAGCAACTACAGGAGGAAGGTCCTTCTCCTACCTGGCCGCCAAGACCTGGAACTCCCTCCCGTCCGACCTGCGCCTGACCCAAGACCACCTCTCCTTCAGGAAGAAGCTGAAGACCTGGCTGTTCGAGCAGTAGCGGCACCCCCCCCCCCCCCAGCGCCTTGAGACCCTACGGGTAGGTAGCGCGCTCTACAAGTGTCACTGATTGATTGATTGATTGGTTAACACGAGTTTGGGAGCATCCTGAGATTGCCAATACTGCTAAGAGAGTAGTGCAGACCTGTTTGATATGTTTACAGCACAATCCTGCAAAAGGGACGCATACTCCGAAAGGAGGGTTCGTTCCACCTTCTGCACCATTCGAGGTACTTCAAATGGATTACATCCAGCTTGAGCGCTGCAATAATCTTAAGTATGTCTTAGTGGTGGTGTGTGCTTTTAGCAAATGGGTTGAGGCCTTCCCCACGAAAGATAATACAGCTTTGACAACAGCTAAGGTTTTGCTCAAAGAGTAATTCCCTCGCTTTGGAGTTTGCAAATTTTTGTGGAGCGATAATGGTCCTCATTTTGTTGGGAAAATTGTGGAGTATGTGCTAAAGGGACTGGGGATCCAGCAGAAGTTTCATGCTGTGTTTCACCCTCAGTCAGCAGGTCTTGTCGAGCGGTACAATGCCACGATGAAATTAAAACTGGCTAAGATTGTGGCGTCCACGTCAGTGAAGTGGCCGGATGCCCTACCGCTAGCATTACTCTCTCTTAGATTAGTGCCCCACTCTCGAACTGGCCTCACACCGTACGAAGTGGTGTTTGGAATGCCTATGAACATATGGGGAGTTCCTAAACCGCGATTGTTACATGATGTGCCTTGTATAATGATGAACGATTATTTGGCACGATTAACAAATGATTTGCTTTCTATTCATCAACAGGTTCGAGAAGCGCTCCCTAACAATTCCATTGGAGAGGCACATAGTCTCCGTGCTGGGGACTATGTGATGGTGAAATCGTTTGAGAGGGCGAACAGCTTGGAACCGAGGTGGCGTGGCCCCGAGCAAGTCCTCTTGGCGACTCGAACGGCTGTGCGAGTGACCAACAGAAAGCGGTGGGTGCATTCAACTCACTGCCGCCGCGTCTCTCCGGACCTGGTGACTCCTACTGTGTTGTCCGACTACAAAGAGATCTTGGATAAAGAAAAGAGCCCAGCTGTGACATCGACCGAATCTGAGGGAGCCTTCCCGGACCACACTGTTTCTGGACGACAGTGCTACGATCTGCGGCCAAGATAGGAAGAAGATTTTTTTTTTGTGCGAGACTGGTTGGTTACCGCTCTGGGGTTTGTGAAACGGAAGCCGGGAATCTCAAGGGGGGGGGATCAGTTCTGCCAAGAGTAGCGACACCCGTCTTGACCCCGGAGAAGAAAACAGCGGCTACCTCGGAGTTCAGCACCATATTTTTATTTTTCTAGGTATATACATCTGAGACATTGTGAACTCTTTGAACTATGGCGTCCTCTGCATCACGAGACAAGAGAATTCTTGGTGCTATCTTGTTTGTACTGACAATTGTGGTGATAGCAGTGATAGCCTGGGTAGTAGAACTTGTGGTGCCTGTACGAGAACATTTGCTGCCGACTACCCCGGCTCCATCTGAACATTTTCACTTCACCTTACCCTACCATGAAGAACGGCGCCGACAGACTTACTTGAACAATAGCTTCATTCAAATTTTGCATCATACTCATGATATGACGAACACTTCTAATTGCTGGGTGTGTGGGATGTTGCCTGGTCATCAGAAGAAAGGGGGCACCCCGCTCATCCCGTTTTCCCACAACGGCTCCTGTAATGCCTGGTATACTCTTTTATTCACTCTACGATGGCCAACAAAAGGGGGGGTGCTTTTCCGTTTGAACAAGATATGTTATCATGACCGGGATGGTTATCCACGAGCTGAGGGTACTCGATTTGAATGGGAAGAGTACCGCCCCGATAATGTGTCTTCACCCCGAATTTACAGCAATCAAAGAAATATTAATATGTCTAGTTCACATGTCATTAATGTTACAAATACCAAGGCCGATCTCTGTATACGTAATAAAGGTATCATCCCGGTTGGAAAAAGTGAATGTAACACCACACTTACATTTGACAGTCCGAATGGCATATCATTTGTGGCATCCCGAAATACATACTTTATCTGTGGTAATAAAGGCTATCATCAGCTCCCTTTAGGATGGTAAGGTACATGCTATGTATCTTTTGTATTGCCCCCGGTATTCATTGCCCCACCAATGTATCACAATGACTATGTGCTCTACCACAACTTTGTGTTAAATCGAGTTAAACGTACTGTGGTCTTGCATGATATTGATCAGACCGATACTGTTTTACAACAATATGTAGACTTTAATTTGGGATTGTTTTCTTTTGTGGGGGCTGCTTTGAACAGTCGGAAAATACGACGACTGACTCGTGTTGTCGAGGCTGTAGCTAATGGCACTGCTATTGCACTAGGGAATATAATGGAAGAACTTCAAATTTCTAGAATTGTTACGCTCCAGAATCGTATGGTTCTTGATGTGGTTCTAGCTGATCGGGGGGGGGGCATGTAGAATCATCGGAAGTAGCTGCTGCGTTTACGTGCCAGATAATTCGCCATCTGTTTATGATGCAATTTCCAAACTTCACAAAATCGCTGCTGAAATACACCCGGACAATGGTACATGGACGCTCTCGGGGTGGTTCTGGTCAATGCTTAGCACTTGGGGCTGGAAGCTGCTGACGATTTTATGTATCATAGTTGGGATACTATTCTTTGTATGTTTATGTATACAATGTGGCCCTGCCTTATGTTCTATGTGCTTATCAGCTTGTATTCCATCTAGACGAGCTTTTGCCCAAAATGAATTGATGCTTCATAAAGAAGTAACTCAAATAATGTCAATTGATATCGAAGAGGAGTATCCCGACTACGTCCACTATGAGGTAGCTTCAGCTAAACGCTAAAAGGGTCGTCTGCCGTAATTTGACAATGGCCGGGTTAGCGCTTAGCTTTGCTACACGTTATTTCCCTTAACTTGGCCTTACTCGAAAACGCCATTGTGTATGTTACGGTGGCCATTTTGAGGAATGAGCAGCCTCGTGGTCAGCATGCCCTTTAGTCCTTTGTCCGTGCCGCTGACCACTCAAGTTTGCCCAGCAACAGGCTATTTTTAGTAACGGTCAAGCCTGTACATGCGCAGTTCCCGCTGACCAGTCACCCCTCAGGAATGTTCCGCCAAAACTGACCAGTGGAGTTGTAACCCCTCCCACGAGTTGGCTGTGTTCCAAAAATGACCATATATGTATCTAAACTCTGTAACTTTGTACCGCCTACCTTTTCATTACCTGTAAATTGTATAAAAGAAGGACTCGCACCAACGTTCGGTGTGATACTTCTTGCATTGCCGAAGGGGGCTGTAGGAATGTACCACCACCCCATGGGGTCTTAATAAACTTGTCTTTTGTACTTTTCAGTTTCCGTGCCAACAGTTCTTTTGGTGTAAGTGGGTATTTCTGCGGAGCATGTAGGCCTTGGGAACCCCATACCACAATGGGACACTGTATCGAAGGCTGCACAGAGCAGTCATCAGACCTTCATCCACTCTCCTGCGTACTGTCTCAGTATCATAGAACAATGCCGACTCAGTTGAGTAGGTTGATCCGAAACCTGAATGTGTGTGATGTAGTAAGTTATGTTTATTGATATGTGCCACCAGCTGTGAATTTAACACTTTTTCAGCTATTTTTGAGAAGTAGGAAAGCAATAAGACCGGCCTTAAGTTTTGCAGTAGATTCCCAACTGCTATTGTTTTTTTTTTGTTGAGGGGGAGAACAATTACTTGCTCCCTCATGTCTGGGACCCACTCTACCCGAAAGGAGATTTCTAACAACTGTTGAGCATAGGGTAGTATAATTTCTGGCACATACAGATCACTTTTGGTGGAGATGGGACTTTTGGGGAGCCTGATTTTATGCTTAGAGCTACCTTTTCCAACTCTTCTTGAGAGGGAAGATGAAATTATGAGAGATGGTTTTCCTCCCACTCCAGTATTTGTTCATTTTGGCCTATAGAGCCATTTCGAGCATTGGCAGGAAAGGTGTCATAGATTTTAGATACTTTTTCAGTGAAAAAGTCTGCAATTTGATTGCACGACTCCTCCGAACTAGAGGCTGGTGCTACTCTTCGCTCTCTAGTGAAGTGAGCTCTTTGAGAATACCAAAGTGTTCCCTAGAGGAGTTATCTGCTAGCTCAATCTTCTCTGTGTTGAGCTTGTAGGCCACTTTATCTGAGTCTAGGAAGCCCAATCTCCATTTACGCTCTAGAGACATTTGCAGGACTTTCCAGCCATCTTTAAAGTCTTGTTAATACATGGTGCAATCTTGGTGCGTCTTCGTGGGGTGCTAGAAGTCCATGGGGCAGCCACATTAAGTGCATCTGTGATCCATCTATCAACTACTTGACTCGCCTCATTAGTGTCTTTGCCTAGGGAGGAGGGATGTGTTTGTAGGGCCTGTTTAAACTGCTCTCGTTGAATTTAATCCATCTCCTGTGCATGCTGTTGGATGTTAAACTCACTATAGAGGGTGGCTTCGATAGGGGGATGGAGAAAGCGACGAGATAGTGGTCGGATCACGGGACCGCCGTTGGAGGTTAAACTGCCAGCCCTGGGCAATTGGAGAATGCAGTGATAAAACATATGCACCATATTAGCGGGCCCTTCATGACACTTTGGGCATTTATCATCTTCCCTTTTACCCCAATCAAAAAGCTTGGCTCATGTGAAGTATAAGTTGAATAAAGTTTTGTAATGTTGAGCTCGTAGATTCGAGGAGCTGAATAATTTCCCAGCCAATTGCAGTGCTTTATCTATGTCAACATCTGAATCCCCTAGTTTCAACATCCAGGAGGCCTCAACCTTATGAATATCGTCTTGTGTTGTTGAGATTAGTGACCTGTAAATCATGTTAATTTTGATACGTCCTCCCAATAGAGACTCAACCAAGTTAATTTTACCTCCTGGCAAAATCTGTGGCCTAATACTCGTTAACGTTCGATAAATTTGTAAAAACTTAAGGCCTTGATTGGCTGGGATTTCAAATTTCCATTGAAAATCATCCAAACTCATCAAGTTATCCCTTTCAAATAGATCCCCTAATCTTCTAATTGCTTGATGCTCCCACAGTCTCCCCAACCTATCATTACTGAGGTGTGGAAAGATACTGGAGTTCCAGAGGTGTGTATATTAATTAATTTTCGGAATTGCCATTGATTTCTGAATTACTTTCTAGACCCCCCAGATGCTGTCTAGCACCTCTTATCGTAGTTTGTTTTAATAGCGTCTGTCGGTCTTACACAGCAGGAACCCCACAGCTTTTCTACCTAAGAGCAATTCGAAGATGGATGGATGATTTACACTCCCAGACGAGGAGCCATACAAGTTAGTGGCGCCAGTCTAATAATATCGCCATCTGACTGCAAAGACAGGCCACATGATAAAATCTTATATTAGGGACTGCCAGCCCTCCCTTATCTTGCGGCAGAGAAAGATATTTCAGGGATCGTCTAGTTTTCACAAACTGCCAGATCAAATTTACAAAAACTACCTCTATAGAATTTAGCACGCCCTCCCCCACCATAAGCAGGATAGAGTGAAAAAGATACAGTAGTTCAGGGAGCATGGTCATCTTGAGCACATTGGCTTTCCCAATTATAGACAGATGTATGGAGTCTATCCTTTTTAGCTCTGCCGCAATTGAGGTAACAAGTGAGACAAAATTCTCTTTAATAATTGTATCCATTACTGGGCTAATCCTGGTCCCGAGATAAACTGCTAAATTTGTGTATCTTCCATCGTGCTTTATAATATTGCTCGAACAGATTATCTGGGTCTTACTTTCATTGAGGAGGTACCCTGAACAATGACCAAATTCCATAGTTATCCCTATAAGAGCATTCAAAGCTGTATCTGGTTCTGTAGTTGTTATAGCCAAATCATCAGCATAAGCCAGAAGCTTGGTTTCAAACCCTTTACAAACCACTGGCTTAATACCCTCACACCCTATATTTCTCCGAGCCAGTGGGTCGATATACAGGGCAAATAGGTTTGGCGAGCAGCCTAGCAGAGAAGCTGATCATCTCCCCACTCAGCGCTGCCTTAAATGAGTCCCACACACTATTTCTGGATGCACTGTATCGATTCATGTCAAAAAAATTCTGGGTCCAGTTCTTTAGATGTTCTACGAATTTGGGATCCACTAGCAGTCTCCTCCCAAAAGTCCATCTGGAACAAGAGTTACTAACTTTATCTGTTTCTTATTGTAAAATGAGTGGATTATGGTCGGAGATCATGTTTGGTAATTTTCAAATGCATACTCTCCGAGACTCCGTCGAAGAAAAAAGAAAATATTCCAACTTAGTGTACTTTCTAAAAGGGCATGAAAAATAGGTAAACCCTGAATTGTGCGGTTCTTTATCCCCCCACACATCCATCATACTATGTGATTTAATTAAGGAGCTCAAATCTCTAAATACCTTGGGCTTACGATCGGCATACTTTACATTATTATCAATATCTGTGAAATCTGCAGAGATATTAAAGTCCCCACACACTACGAGGCGGCTTGGCCAGTTCAGTAATTCTACCTCCAGTTTATCAAAGACCTCACGTTCATCCTGATTGGAGCCATAGATTGTACAAAGTGTGAATCCCACCTCAAGTTCCACAATTGCCCACCTACCCAAGGTATCTGCCTGGCAGCGTCTAGCACCACCCAGACTGGATTTAGCCAATATTGCCACCCCTCTAACAGATGTCTGTGAAGAGCATACCAACAGATCAAACCCTTTAATACTTAACAAATGTTTTTTGACCCAGGAAAGATGGGTCTCCTGTAAACTATTCATGTCTAACTGATTTGATCTAACAAATTACCCCAGCCTCTGTCTCTTACTCCAATCATTCAAACCCCCTATATTAACTGAGCAGATCCTAAGCTTTCCCATTGTTCTCTACTGAATTATCGCCTGACCATCGTCTCAACCGAGACCACTGTTTTACAAAAGATAATTCAAACCAAACAGAAACATTATAGCAGCAGGTATTTCCCTTTTTTCCCTTTCTTTCTCTATCTCTTCCCTGTGAATTTCAACCCACTACCCCCCTTTCCATACCCCCCACACCCTCCGTGAGCCCCTCCCACCCCACCCTCCTCTAGCTCAACTCGCCTCTCCACCCCATAGAGATGCTCAGACCTAAGTCTGTGCATGTGAAGTGCGCAGTACTAGTGGCCAGTGGGTCCTTTCAAACATAACATTGACTAGGTTAAAATAGACCCTAAATAGCTACCCTAACACCAAAAATAGTCCTCAAACCACTTCAAATCTACTATACCACATCTTTGCCCCCAACAACTCCATCCCCCGACCTACCCCATCTCTTTATTTCCAGCAGCCAACAGATTCCATCCTATTTCATCCTATTTCCCCCCACTGTGAGAAGCAGTAAAAGCATCTTTATTTGTCCACGAAGTCCAGGTACTCTTTTGCTTTTATCTCTGATCTGATGAAAGGTATAGCGTAATCCCCTAATTGATCACTTTTAGTTGCGCTGGTTAATAAGATAGTCCTAGATACTTTTGTCCTGGAGAGGTTTTATAAGCTGTTTCAGCCTCCAGCGCTGTTCTAGTGTTGAGCGGTAGAAATCAGGGCATGCAAAAATGTGTCCACTCTGCTTGATCTTTTGGCATCAGGCCTTGCTTTGTCAAAAAAATGTTTGCCACAGGAGAAAATGCCCGAAGAATACTAATATAGCCCGTGGTCTGTCGCCCTCCTTTGCTGGTGCTCGAAGTTTAAGCGGAGTGCGATGCGCTCTTTGAATTTCTGCCGCCCAATTCCACTCCAATACTTCAATACTTCAGAAAAGCCACCTTAAAAAGGTCAAATATATATCTCCTAGTGTCAGACCCTTCTAAACCCTCCTGAACCCCCAGCACTCTGGGGTTATTTCTCCTTTCTCTATTTTCAAACTCTTCTAGTTTCCAGTGGATGTCTTTGACTTGTGCACCTTGGGCCTCCAAGGGTTATAGCACTTGTCGCGTCTGCTTCCGTTTCCACGATTCTCTCTTCAAGATTCGCCACTCTCTCTCCCATGGTTTAGAAAGCATTAGAGAGTTTCCTTACAACCCTCTGCATTTTCCTCATCCCAGCCTTAGCTTTTCGGCTATCTTGATGAGTTTCCCCTCTGTGTGCCAGGATAGCTTGGTGTATGATATCCAGCATAGGGGAGGGTCCATCAGCTACCACAGGTAATTTATAGGGGTGGGCGGAATTTACGTAATCGCGTTACGCAAATCTCTGTGAAACGGTAAAAAACCTCCACGAACATGTGGAATTGCTTGTTCGCGATGCTTTTTTATAGTTTGCAATCGCTGTGTGCGTGCTCTGGAAAAAATATCTCGCAAACACGCATTTCAGAATGCGGCCCAATCCCTTTGTTGCCAATTTTGGCCTTATCGCCAAAATCACCGTCCTCTGCTGCCAATACCGTACCTATGTGCTCAGGGGGGGCAACTGAAACAATGCCTGCTAGAGGGAGAGTACTTTCATCCGGGAGAACAATACTGACATTTTCATTTTCCCTAACTCTGGTGCCGTCCGGCTGGCTAGGGGGTTCTAACGTGTTCTCAGGTATCAGCGAATTACTCCGATTGCTGTCCTCTGCGCTCACTCCATTTGGAACACCCTGAGTCTCCACCCGGGTTGTTACCGGACTCACTTCCTTGTCGCGGCTCCGAGGCCCACCTTTCCCAGTGCTATTCAGCAATTACAGCCAATGCTCCTGCTTCTGCACCAACAGGCGTTTCCTTAATCAGCTGAAACCGTTCCGTTACTGTGGGACCAGCCGGGCGGTTCTTGGCGGCTGCTCCACTTCTTCCTCTCCTGGGTGCCAGTGGGTCTGGCAAGAGCATCTGATTCGGGTGGCCGGTGGAGCCTTCTGGTGCCACCGGGTCCACTGTGGTCTCACCGCGAGCCTTACGTACGGCCGCTGCTGCTGTTGCCTTAGTCACTGCTACATTTGCCGCCACCTTCGGAGCGATGACCAAACCTCCTCTCCCAAGCCATTGAAGCAGCCGCACCAGGTACTCTTCAATGCAACGCCTGAATATTAGCGGCACAGCTCCGACTCGGTGTGTCCACAGAGGTTTACGGGAATACCACATCAGAGGAAGGGGGCGTTCTGAGGAGACCTAAAAGGAGCAGTTCTTTGTCCTTAAACGGGTCTCATACGAAATACCCAGCACACCACTGCCAGCTAGTACTGCTGTCGGCCTCCTAAGCGGCTGCCATCTTGCCCCAAAAAGGATGTTACATTTTTTTTTTTGTATCCTACTTATTAAATGTATTG
The DNA here is from genome assembly GCF_964263255.1 of Lissotriton vulgaris. Classification (NCBI taxonomy): domain Eukaryota; kingdom Metazoa; phylum Chordata; class Amphibia; order Caudata; family Salamandridae; genus Lissotriton; species Lissotriton vulgaris. Next base: position 1,152,614,634 of record NC_141698.1, read on the forward strand.
TTGTTTTTGAATGCCTTACACACCTGTCTCCTAAGTTAAGCCTGCCTGCTCGTTGCCAGATACCAAGAGCAAGGGATTCATTTATTGAGACCTTTACTGGACCTTATATTGTTATTATGGATTTTTTACTAGAGGTAGGTCCCTACCTACACCTACTAATAAACAACTTTTCAACATCTACCAACACAAGTGAGGTACCATTTTTATCAGAATATTTAGGAGAATGCTGGATGGTAGGATGTTTGTGTCTCCCCAACTGATTTCAGAGCTTTCCATCAAAGGTGAGGAAAGCATTTTTTTTGGTCAATGTTTGAGGTTTGGAAGGGGTTCTGGATAAAACAACCTAGTGAGAGCCACACAAATCATCCAATCCTGTTTTCAAAAGGGAAAACATCCATTACAACGCAGGCATTACAGCGCAATGCTTTTACAATGCAGTAAATACAACACAGGATCCATTACAATGCATGCCATTACAAAACATATCTCTCACTTACCAGCACCTTCCGTGAGGTAAGCATCTAGCGGTTTTAGAATAGTCATTCTCGTTGTAATGGAATATGCATTGTAGCGGAAGCTGCTTTGAATTGACTGTGTTGTAAAGATTTACATTCTAATAATGTGTTGTAATAGTTTGGGTTTTAATGTCATACATTCTTTCAAAAGTGTACAGTTTTGCTAGGTTTTCCTAGGTACCGTCTGAGCTATGGTTAAAAATTCAAAGCTACCCACTTTGCAAAACTGTGTCCGTTTTGTGTGGAAAATGATGATGTATCCATGTTGCATTTTGGGCTGTTTCCTTTCACAGGTATTAGGCCTACTGACACAAGTGAGGTCCCATTTTTTCAGAGGGCATGCAGCAGCATAGAATAGTAGGATTTATTATTAATAATTGGATTTCCCTGCATTTGTGCCTTTCAAATTTAAGATAGTTTAAAGAGCTGTGTTTATAATTTTTTGCGAAAGAGGCTCTCTGATGGTTCCTCACAGAGGAAGAGGGGTAGGGCCTACCAATGTTTTGCTGCCAGGCAGCCAAAAGAGCACCTGCCCATTTGTGCTTTCTTTATCCTGGGGACATTTACCAGGTGAGTACCGGTGGATCTAAGATGCCGTTCTGGATTGTAGGGAGTCAGAAGGTCCTGCTGGTATACTGGGCGTTTGTCCTGCAAGGTACAGTGGCAGAAAATAGTGCCTTGAATGAGATCCGCTTCTGAATCGGCAGCCAGTGAAGTGAGTCCAGTGCTTTCTTTGAGGATGTCCTTCTCGGAAGATTCAAAACCAAGTGAGCTGCTGCATTCTGGATACACTGCAGCTTATGGAGTCTTTTTTTGGTTGCACCCAGACACAATATATTTCCATAACCTTGTCTTGCTGTAAAGAGAGCATGGGTCAGGGTTTTTCTTGTCGACATAGAGAGAATGTTGGGAGTTTTCTTTAGAGTCTTCAGGATTCCGAAGCACCTGCCTGTAACTCTCTTGATGTGAGTCCCAAAGGAAAGTGTGGAATCTATCCAGACTCCTAAGATCTTCACCTCAGTTTTAGTGGTGGGAACCTGGCCTAATATTGCTGGCCACCATCCCAGGACCAAATAAACAAAGTGTTCCGAAATATCAGTATTTCTGTCTTATTACCATTTAGTTTCAGGCAATTGCCTGTCATTCAAGAGGTGAGATCTTTTAACCCCTTGCATGCTCATGACGGCCACCAGCCATCATGAGTCACCATGGGTATTTGCTCACTCCGGCCAGGGGCGGTCTGAATACCCCCCACTATGTAAATGACCCGCACAGCGTGAAAATTTGCTGTGCATGCAAGGGGTTATGCACTCTGCAAAGCTGCTGGCTGCTAGTACTGAATTCGGAGCCAGGGTGACCACTAGCTGCGTGTCATCTGCATATGACACTATTGTGACACCATGTTTTTTCACAATCCTAGCTAAGGGAGTGATGTATAGATTGAAAAGAGTAGGGCTCAAAATTGAGCCCTAAGGCACCCCCTGCACCATAGTGATGTGTTTGGAGGTATGCAGAGGTTGTGACACTTGAAAACTAAGGCCATGCACATACGAATCCATCGAGTTGAGGGTAGCACAGTCCCAACCTCCCCTTCTGAGTCGGTGCAATAACAGCTCATGGTGTCGTAATTTGACAATGGCCGGGTTAGCCCTTAGCTTTGCTACACGTTATTTCCCTTAACTTGGCCTTACTCGAAAACGCCATTGTGTATGTTACGGTGGCCATTTTGAGGAATGAGCAGCCTCGTGGTCAGCATGCCCTTTAGTCCTTTGTCCGTGCCGCTGACCACTCAAGTTTGCCCAGCAACAGGCTATTTTTAGTAACGGTCAAGCCTGTACATGCGCAGTTCCCGCTGACCAGTCACCCCTCAGGAATGTTCCGCCAAAACTGACCAGTGGAGTTGTAACCCCTCCCACGAGTTGGATGTGTTCCAAAAATGACCATATATGTATCTAAACTCTGTAACTTTGTACCGCCTACCTTTTTATTACCTGTAACTTGTATAAAAGAAGGACTCTCACCAACGTTTGGTGTGATACTTCTTGCATTGCCGAAGGGTGCTGTAGGAATGTACCACCACCCCATGGGGTCTTAATAAACTTGTCTTTTGTACTTTTCAGTTTCCGTGCCAACAGTTCTTTTGGTGTAAGTGGGTATTTCTGCGGAGCATGTAGGCCTTGGGAACCCCATACCACAAATTGGCGACCACGAAGGGACTCATCGGCGACTCGGATGCCCGAAGGAGAGGTCGTGACGAAGGATTGGAAACTCGCCATGGACGCGTACGCTGCCACTGAGTGACCCGAGTCTTGGCACCCACGGTGTTTTCTTCCTTTCCTTCTGATCTGACCTTCCAGGTGGCGCCGGTCCCCGACTGAGATCCTGATCGTCTGCGTTGCTGTACAGTGCCTGTTTGGCTGATTCGATTAAAGACCTTGGCAGTTGGAATCTGGATATTTGAGATTGGGTAAGATTTGTGATCGGTAAGGTAGTCTACGGACGCTTACTGAAGTTCTATGATTGTGACTATGATTTGAGTTAGCTAACATTTTGACTTTGTGAATTTTGAATATATATGTGTAGTGCACTCCACATAGGCAGGCATGTAGAGATGTTTCTCTAATTTTGTTTGTACTCTGAGCGGCACATTTGTGTGAAGTACTGTAAGTGCCATTTTTACGGTATCACGCTTTCGTGGTACTTTTTGAACATGCCTGTTTTAAGCACACTCCGAGGGATGTGCTGTCTTGGAAATGGTACCACAATTAGGTTAGCGGAATCTCAGCCGGCTCCTCCAGAGGGAACTCCCAACCGTGAGATGTATGTTAAATTCGGCCTTCCCCCTATACTGTACAGTAAATTATGGCATAAATACACTAGAACTGACCCCGAGTTGCAATGGCCACTACATGGGTCGTTTGATTTGCGAAAGGTTCAGTTTGTGGAGCAATGTTTGTTTCAGCGCAGGTCTAGACAGAATATGTTTGATTGTGTGCGAATGTGGGAGAAAGCGGTGCATGAACGTATGAAGCGTGAAGTTGCCTTGGCGGACAAAGAGCAGCTTAAGGCTGCTCGAGATAAAGCTTTACAGCTTGAGGAAAAGGAGGCGCAGGAAAAGAAAGAGAGGGAGGCACGGGATCGTAATTTGCAAACGACCGGTCAATTTCCTATTCGACACCGCTTTATCCTGTCCTTAATAATGAAATTGATGATTTTTCGTAATTAGATCGATCTCCGCCTCTGTATGTTCAGCCTACGGCTCCGACTGAGGACTCTGGTGACGAAGAGCGGGACAAGACGGATAAGTCGAGTGTCAGAGCCGCGGATTTGCGTAGTTTTGCGAGAAAGCTAAATTTGAATCACGTAACTGTGCCTGAAGTTTTAGCTGAAAAGAATAAGTGGACAGAACGAGAATTGTTGTGTTTTTTGAATACTTTTACAGAGGAAGTTATTACTCGATTTCGTAAACATTCAGAGACCCTAGAACCTAAGGCTCTGTCAGTCAATCGTGAGAACTTGGATAAAGGTGTATTTGTCCTTACAGATGCCGATGACCTTTTCACGCGATTGCTCCAGCTTTGGGATGAGGCGTCCAGATTGCGGGAAGAAGGGAAAAAAGCTAAGGAATCTGTGCCGGGGTCGATGGAGAAGTCCAAAGAGTGTTCTCTCCAGGGTTCAGATAAGAATTTTGAAGTGCATGTTATGCCTATGCGTGAAGCTGCACCTTTGCATGTTCCCCCTAAGGGGGATGGTACAGATGATGATAAAATGTCGAAGGATGCGAAGGGGTGCTTTATATATAATTGGGTGTATACGCCTTGGAATAGAGCAGATGTTATGGCACTAAAAAACTCCTTACCCGATCTCCGTAAAAATCCAGACGCATTCTATGAAGGGGTGGAGGGGGCCATTTCCTCTTGTGTTATGACTCTTGTTGATATAGATCTCTTTTTTGGGTTAATTCTTCCGCCTGATATGTGGAGGTCGATTCGTAAAACTAATGATCAAGCGATGCTTGGGGGAACTTGGAAAGAAATAAACCAGGCTGATTTAGACAGGGAACCTGCATGTAAACCATGTGATTTGATTTTAGAACTCCCAACGGCTATTTTGAACAAATTAAAAACGCTTGTTCCTTCTAAGAAGATCGATTGGACTATGTTAGCTTCGTGCAAACAAAAGCTAGATGAATCGGTATCAGATTTCTTTACACGTTTCGAAGAAGCGTTTCATGATTACAGTGGTCAATCGTTAACAGATGATACGGGTAGGCATCTGTTTATTGATAAGTACGTGGCTAATCTCCTACCGGAGATTTCAAAGCGGTTAAAAATGAGTGAAAGTTCCTGGGCCAAGGTGACCCCTGCGTCTTTGTTAACAATGGCTCAGTATTACGAGCGGCAGGAATTAGAGGCTAAGGAAAGTGCAGATAAGAAAAGAAAGGAATTGAAAACTAGAGGAAATGATAGAGGCAGGCGAGGAGGGGGTAGTGCATCCTATGGTCGTAACGACATTGCTGAGGACCAATGTGCATATTGTAAAGAGTTTGGGCATTGGGCTGAAGACTGTCCGGTGCTTCGTGAGCAACGTAGTCAGCGTGGTCGAGGAGGTGGAAGGTCGAGGAATAATTATTCAGGAGCGAGAGGTGGAGGAAGTGATCATGCTAGGTTTGAAACGAGGGGTCGTGGTCAGGATGAACGTAATACTTTTGATAGACAAAATCAATATCAGATCTCGGAGGGTGAGAATGTGGAGCATCAGGATTATGTGCATGCATAGGACTGCGTAGGATGGGGTATGGAATCAGTTGAAATACCAGTGGATCAAAGAGGTCCATATGTATCAGCAGGCATTTTGGGTTCTACTGATCAGTTTTTAGTTGACACAGGAGCTACTCGTAGTGCTTTGTCCAAAAACTTGGTTCCAAGGGCTCCCCTGTCTGGCGAAACGATAACATGTATAGGGTTTGATGGCACACCCTCTCCTAGCCCATTATCACAACCCCTTGCACTTTGTATTGACAAATTTTTCAGTTTTTGTCCATTCTTGTTGTCACCTCACACTCCAGATAACATTATGGGCATTGATCAGCTCAAATATTTTTGAGCAACGATACGCTGTGCTCCTGAAGGAGTGCGGTTATTTTGAATGACAATTACCCAGATTCAGACAGATTTTGTACAATAAAGGAAATAGAAGCATTAGCCTCTCTCCCTCATACGTTGTGGGTGACCTCAGATACGGATGTGGGACAGATGCTTATCCCACCTATTCGAATTACTGTCAAGGAGGGAGTATCTTTGCCACATGTACCACAGTATAAGATTTCTAGGGAAGGTGAAATTGCCCTGACGCACATTGTTCAGGATTTGATCATTGCAGGAGTAGTGGAGGAAGTTCCTTACAATGTCTGTAATAGTCCTATTCTCCCGATTCTTAAGAAACTGACGACAAAGTCTATCGATTTATTATTGATTTGAGAGAAATTAACAAAATTGTCATCCCCCAATACCCAGTGGTGTCTGATATCACGACATTGCTTACATTGGTCCCTCCAACAGCGATGACCTTTTCTGTCATTGACCTTAAAAATGCATTCTTTTCCATTCCCATCCATCCCGACAGCAGATACTTATTTGGCTTTACGTTAAATAATAAATTGTATAGATTTTGTTGTGTTCCTCAAGGTTACACAGAGAGTCCTAGCATCTATAGCCAGGCTTTGAAACGACAGCTTGACTCTTTTGAATTGCAATCCGGAGTAGCCCTTATACAGTATGTTGATGACCTCCTGTTGGCTGCAGACACTTATGCACAATGTGAGGAGAGTACACTTGCTTTGCTGTCCTTTTTGGCTCAGAACAACCATAAAGTCTCTAAGAAAAAGCTACAATACTGTAGACCCAAGGTGACCTATCTCGGTCATCTTTTGTCTAAGGAGGGGTGTGCATTAACATCAGGTCGAATTCAAGCGATTTTAGATACGCCAGTTCCCCGCACTCAGAGAGATGTACGCGCCTTCATAGGACTAACGTCCTTTTGTAGACAGTGGATGATGGGGTTTTCGCACATTATAAAACCTTTGTTAGCGTTACTGTCAAAAACTACACCAATGCCCCTTGAATGGACAGATGAATATCAGAATGCTTTTGAACAATTGAGACAGGCCCTTTGCTCTGCACCCGTGTTAGGTACACCAGATTACACAAAGATTTTCACATTGTACGTGCACGAGAAAGATGGGTGCGCGTTATCAGTGTTAGTGCAAGCACATGGGGACAAGCAGAGGCCATGCGCGTACTTCTCAGCTATTCTTGATCCTGTAGCACGAGGGTTACCTGGGTGTTTTCGAGCAGTTGCAGTGACAGCAGTAGCTATATGGCAGAGTGAGGGAATAGTTTTATCGCACAAATTGTTGGTGTTAGTTCCCCATGCAGTAGATGCTCTGTTAAATCAAACAAAGACTCAATATCTTACGAGCGCACGTTTAACAGGATATGGGCTCACACTCTTGGTGCCACATATTACACTGAAAAGATGTGCTACCCTGAACCCTGCCACTTTATTGCCTTATCCGGTCGAGGAGGGTCAGGAGGAAAAACATCACGATTGTGTTTTCCTGACTGAGGAACAAACAAAGGGTTGTGGCGACTTATAGGATATGCCACTTCCAGATGTGGATGGGGAACTGTGGGTTGATGGATCGTGCTTAAGGCTGCCAGATGGCACGACTTCTGCAGCATATGCGATCACAACACTTAAGACAGTGTTAGAAACAGCACGAATACCACAGAAATTGGCTCAAGCAGCAGAGCTGATAGCCTTGACAAGAGCCTGCGAACTGAGTGCTGGCCTATGTGTGAACATCTACACAGACAGCCGGTACGCCTTCGGAGTAGCGCATGACTTCGGCCTACTCTGGAGAGAACGTGGGTTTTTGACTTCGCATGGAGTACACATTATGCACGGAGAACTAGTGCGTGATCTCCTAAACGCGTTGCTTTGTCCAAAGAAAGTAGCGATAATTAAATGCAGTGCACATAAAAAAGTCACTGACACAGTGGGACAAGGTAATGCTTTTGCAGACAATATAGCAAGACAAACAGCTATGTCTCAAAATGTCTCCCCCGTGTATGTAGCGAAGTCGCAGGCCAAACGATGGCATGATGCTAGAGGAGAGATACTAGACATCCAAAAATCAGCGACTGAAGCAGAACTTGTAACATGGGCAGCAGAAGGGGTACTGGATGACGAGGGTTGTTGGAGGAGTAAGGACATGGAGAGATGGAAATTGCCTGCAGCTTACTTGCAGGTGATGGTCCAGATGACACATGGGTTAGCACATGTGGGAGCCCTTGCAATTACTCGATTGTTAACACGAGTTTGGGAGCATCCTGAGATTGCCAATACTGCTAAGAGAGTATTGCAGACCTGTTTGATATGTTTACAGCACAATCCTGCAAAAGGGACGCATACTCCGAAAGGAGGGTTCGTTCCACCTTCTGCACCATTCGAGGTACTTCAAATGGATTACATCCAGCTTGAGCGCTGCAATAATCTTAAGTATGTCTTAGTGGTGGTGTGTGCTTTTAGCAAATGGGTTGAGGCCTTCCCCACGAAAGATAATACAGCTTTGACAACAGCTAAGGTTTTGCTCAAAGAGTAATTCCCTCGCTTTGGAGTTTGCAAATTTTTGTGGAGCGATAATGGTCCTCATTTTGTTGGGAAAATTGTGGAGTATGTGCTAAAGGGACTGGGGATCCAGCAGAAGTTTCATGCTGTGTTTCACCCTCAGTCAGCAGGTCTTGTCGAGCGGTACAATGCCACGATGAAATTAAAACTGGCTAAGATTGTGGCGTCCACGTCAGTGAAGTGGCCGGATGCCCTACCGCTAGCATTACTCTCTCTTAGATTAGTGCCCCACTCTCGAACTGGCCTCACACCGTACGAAGTGGTGTTTGGAATGCCTATGAACATATGGGGAGTTCCTAAACCGCGATTGTTACATGATGTGCCTTGTATAATGATGAACGATTATTTGGCACGATTAACAAATGATTTGCTTTCTATTCATCAACAGGTTCGAGAAGCGCTCCCTGACAATTCCATTGGAGAGGCACATAGTCTCCGTGCTGGGGACTATGTGATGGTGAAATCGTTTGAGAGGGCGAACAGCTTGGAACCGAGGTGGCGTGGCCCCGAGCAAGTCCTCTTGGCGACTCGAACGGCTGTGCGAGTGACCAACAGAAAGCGGTGGGTGCATTCAACTCACTGCCGCCGCGTCTCTCCGGACCTGGTGAATCCTACTGTTTTGTCCGACTACAAAGAGATCTTGGATAAAGAAAAGAGCCCAGCTGTGACATCGACCGAATCTGAGGGAGCCTTCCCGGACCACACTGTTTCTGGACGACAGTGCTACGATCTGCGGCCAAGATAGGAAGAAGATTTTTTTTTTTGTGCGAGACTGGTTGGTTACCGCTCTGGGGTTTGTGAAACGGAAGCCGGGAATATCAAGGGGGGGGATCAGTTCTGCCAAGAGTAGCGACACCCGTCTTGACCCCGGAGAAGAAAACAGCGGCTACCTCGGAGTTCAGCACCATATTTTTATTTTTCTAGGTATATACATCTGAGACATTGTGAACTCTTTGAACTATGGCGTCCTCTGCATCACGAGACAAGAGAATTCTTGGTGCTATCTTGTTTGTACTGACAATTGTGGTGATAGCAGTGATAGCCTGGGTAGTAGAACTTGTGGTGCCTGTACGAGAACATTTGCTGCCGACTACCCCGGCTCCATCTGAACATTTTCACTTCACCTTACCCTACCATGAAGAACGGCGCTGACAGACTTACTTGAACAATAGCTTCATTCAAATTTTGCATCATACTCATGATATGACGAACACTTCTAATTGCTGGGTGTGTGGGATGTTGCCTGGTCATCAGAAGAAAGGGGGCACCCCGCTCATCCCGTTTTCCCACAACGGCTCCTGTAATGCCTGGTATACTCTTTTATTCACTCTACGATGGCCAACAAAAGGGGGGGTGCTTTTCCGTTTGAACAAGATATGTTATCATGACCGGGATGGTTCTCCACGAGCTGAGGGTACTCGATTTGAATGGGAAGAGTACCGCCCCGATAATGTGTCTTCACCCCGAATTTACAGCAATCAAAGAAATATTAATATGTCTAGTTCACATGTCATTAATGTTATAAATACCAAGGCCGATCTCTGTATACGTAATAAAGGTATAATCCCGGTTGGAAAAAGTGAATGTAACACCACACTTACATTTGACAGTCCGAATGGCATATCATTTGTGGCATCCCGAAATACATACTTTATCTGTGGTAATAAAGGCTATCATCAGCTCCCTTTAGGATGGTAAGGTACATGCTATGTATCTTTTGTATTGCCCCCGGTATTCATTGCCCCACCAATGTATCACAATGACTATGTGCTCTACCACAACTTTGTGTTAAATCGAGTTAAACGTACTGTGGTCTTGCACGATATTGATCAGACCGATACTGTTTTACAATAATATGTAGACTTTAATTTGGGATTGTTTTCTTTTGTGGGGGCTGCTTTGAACAGTCGGAAAATACGACGACTGACTCGTGTTGTCGAGGCTGTAGCTAATGGCACTGCTATTGCACTAGGGAATATAATGGAAGAACTTCAAATTTCTAGAATTGTTACGCTCCAGAATCGTATGGTTCTTGATGTGGTTCTAGCTGATCGGGGGGGGGGCATGTAGAATCATCGGAAGTAGCTGCTGCGTTTACATGCCAGATAATTCGCCATCTGTTTATGATGCAATTTCCAAACTTCACAAAATCGCTGCTGAAATACACCCGGACAATGGTACATGGACGCTCTCGGGGTGGTTCTGGTCAATGCTTAGCACTTGGGGCTGGAAGCTGCTGACGATTTTATGTATCATAGTTGGGATACTATTCTTTGTATGTTTATGTATACAATGTGGCCCTGCCTTATGTTCTATGTGCTTATCAGCTTGTATTCCATCTAGACGAGCTTTTGCCCAAAATGAATTGATGCTTCATAAAGAAGTAACTCAAATAATGTCAATTGATATCGAAGAGGAGTATCCCGACTACGTCCACTATGAGGTAGCTTCAGCTAAACGCTAAAAGGGTCGTCTGTCGTAATTTGACAATGGCCGGGTTAGCGCTTAGCTTTGCTACACGTTATTTCCCTTAACTTGGCCTTACTCGAAAACGCCATTGTGTATGTTACGGTGGCCATTTTGAGGAATGAGCAGCCTCATGGTCAGCATGCCCTTTAGTCCTTTGTCCGTGCCGCTGACCACTCAAGTTTGCCCAGCAACAGGCTATTTTTAGTAACGGTCAAGCCTGTACATGCGCAGTTCCCGCTGACCAGTCACCCCTCAGGAATGTTCCGCCAAAACTGACCAGTGGAGTTGTAACCCCTCCCACGAGTTGGCTGTGTTCCAAAAATGACCATATATGTATCTAAACTCTGTAACTTTGTACCGCCTACCTTTTCATTACCTGTAAATTGTATAAAAGAAGGACTCGCACCAACGTTCGGTGTGATACTTCTTGCATTGCCGAAGGGGGCTGTAGAAATGTACCACCACCCCATGGGGTCTTAATAAACTTGTCTTTTGTACTTTTCAGTTTCCGTGCCAACAGTTCTTTTGGTGTAAGTGGGTATTTCTGCGGAGCATGTAGGCCTTGGGAACCCCATACCACAATGGGACACTGTATCGAAGGCTGCACAGAGCAGTCATCAGACCTTCATCCACTCTCCTGCGTACTGTCTCAGTATCATAGAACAATGCTGACTCAGTTGAGTAGGTTGATCCGAAACCTGAATGTGTGTGATGTAGTAAGTTATGTTTATTGATATGTGCCACCAGCTGTGAATTTAACACTTTTTCAGCTATTTTTGAGAAGTAGGAAAGCAATAAGACCGGCCTTAAGTTTTGCAGTAGATTCCCAACTGCTATTGTTTTTTTTTTGTTGAGGGGGAGAACAATTACTTGCTTCCTCATGTCTGGGACCCACTCTACCCGAAAGGAGATTTCTAACAACTGTTGAGCATAGGGTAGTATAATTTCTGGCACATACAGATCACTTTTGGTGGAGATGGGACTTTTGGGGAGCCTGATTGTATGCTTAGAGCTACCTTTTCCAACTCTTCTAGAGAGGGAAGATGAAATTATGAGAGATGGTTTTCCTCCCACTCCAGTATTTGTTCATTTTGGCCTATAGAGCCATTTCGAGCATTGGCAGGAAAGGTGTCATAGATTTTAGATACTTTTTCAGTGAAAAAGTCTGCAATTTGATTGCACGACTCCTCCGAACTAGAGGCTGGTGCTACTCTTCGCTCTCTAGTGAAGTGAGCTCTTTGAGAATACCAAAGTGTTCCCTAGAGGAGTTATCTGCTAGCTCAATCTTCTCTGTGTTGAGCTTGTAGGCCACTTTATCTGAGTCTAGGAAGCCCAATCTCCATTTACGCTCTAGAGACATTTGCAGGACTTTCCAGCCATCTTTAAAGTCTTGTTAATACATGGTGCAATCTTGGTGCGTCTTCGTGGGGTGCTAGAAGTCCATGGGGCAGCCACATTAAGTGCATCTGTGATCCATCTATCAACTACTTGACTCGCCTCATTAGTGTCTTTGCCTAGGGAGGAGGGATGTGTTTGTAGGGCCTGTTTAAACTGCTCTCGTTGAATTTAATCCATCTCCTGTGCATGCTGTTGGATGTTAAACTCACTATAGAGGGTGGCTTCGATAGGGGGATGGAGAAAGCCACGAGATAGTGGTCGGATCACGGGACCGCCGTTGGAGGTTAAACTGCCAGCCCTGGGCAATTGGAGAAAATTGGGTCTAATAAGTGCCCTAGTTGGTTTGTTGCATTCGTAGATTTGAGTTCTAATTGGAGCCCCCGAGCTCCAGACATAGGGCTTGTGCTTCCCCACACATTTGGTTATCAAAATGTAGGTTTAGGTCTGCTAAGATAGTCAGGTAGTTGCAGTGCAGTGCTGGTTGATTCAGTCGTTCCATAAGACTCTCACTGAATCCTGAAACTGCCCCAGGTGGTCTGTAAATCAGAAGCCATTCAACGTCTGCTTGTCATCAGCCTTTATTGAAAAAGAGGCTGCTTTGCGGTGGTCTATATCTACCTCATGCCTCGAGCAGCCTAGTGATAGTTTGTGAATGATCGCTATGCCCCCTCCGCTCTTATGAGTGCGGTCCAGTCTAAGGATCCCGTATTCAGGTGGAAGTGTCTGTAAGATGTCAGGGTCGGCGGATTCATGTAGCCAAGTTTCTGTGAGAAACAGGGCATCCGGGTCTTTGTCCAAGATACAGTTGTGTATTTCAATCTTATGCTTATTCAGGGATATACAGTTGGTGAGTAGGCGCTTAAGTCCACAAACCTCTTGTCCTTTGAGGGGAACATTAGGCGATTTTATCTGAAACAAGCAGTGTGTGCATTGTTCCATCCTCTCTTCTACAGATAGCACATGTCTGCATGATGCTATTATCTGGGGCTCTAGTTGTTTAAGTTGGCTGCTAGAGTAGCACAGATTATGGTGTGAGTCAAAGCATACAGGGATTTTGGCCCCTGGCCCCGGTCAGATGCGGACGGGTGTAGACGGGTTTGCCTTAGGTGCGCCGGCGGCGTGTCCGCTGCTCATCCACGCTGACATAAAAGTTTTGTAGGTGCGGTGATACAGACAACTAGACAGCTGCCTTAAGCATAAGTGAGTAACATGCACCTGACCAGGCCCTCTGCTCAAACGGCACTCCAGCTGTGGCGGAAACAGGGCAGAGAGGTCAGGGAGCACCAACAGTAAGTCGTCTATAATGCGTTACAATTAAAAGCTAAAGTTAGTACTTAATGCTAAAAGGAACTTTCATTGCAGCAGGTTTAAAATAATAAAAACAGAAATCTAATTACCACAGTTGCTGTGGACATGCTAAGTGCGCTAGCAGGCCTTGCTACTGGCTACTTTCTTCCTTAGCTGGAATATTTTCTAGAAAAAGTACAGGAGCCTTAGGTTTCTCATGAATTTAAAAATGAAGATCGCCAATTCTAGTGTGTTTGTGTTCTATGTAGGTACAAATGATGTACCTTTGTTAAGTATTTTTATTTGAGCCATTGTCCAAACTGCAGATTTTTTACTCCTTCTTTTTCCTCTGTGTGTTTTTTGGACCTGCTTGGATCTGGTGGATGTCCTAAAGTTTGGCCACTTGCTAAAAAAGTTGTGGACTACCTTCTCTGACCTACTGCTTCTTCTGATTGCTGTTGTGTTGTTTTGCCTAGATCCTGAACCAGTGTTTATTTTATGTACTGTTAGTTTCTATTTCCTGATCAGATACCATGCTTTCCTTTGATGATGTCATAGTCAAGTCAAGTCAAGTCAAAAGGTATGTTTATTATGACCTTAGTCATTTAAACAGGTGCAAGAGAGTATCAAAAAGTTAAAACGATGAACTCAAATCATTTAAAACATTATCACAATAAAATCCATCACATATTAGTTAAAACTCTTACACACGCTTCATCCTTTGTCGACGCCCATAAAATTGCATTTTAGTTAACATTCTGCAGTTATGAATAAATAAAACCCATTCTACTTCCTTCAGCTAAACTAATTTCATTAATTTAAAATGCTTTAGAATATACATGTTATTCCCGGTTTCTTAGATCACTTAATGCTGCTTTTATGTATTTCCCAAGAGCAATCGCAATGTCGATAGTGGGTATTTCAGTTAACAGGTTAGCTGCCTGCGCTCTAGAGCTTATAGCATATTTTAGGAACACAGGTCGTACCCACAGTTTCCGCTGTTCCAGTAAAAACAGGCAATCAAGTAGGATGTGTACCAGGTCTCCTTTGCACCCCAAAGTACATTTACAACATCCATTTTTATCTAACAATTTATTTTTCAGATCGTTATTTGTTAACAATGGGTTTAGACCAACCCTCAGCCTTAAGATCTCCTGCCTAAGTCCGCGGTTGGGAAGGATGTCTAGGTAGGGGAACCAGTTTTCATTTAGCCAAGCGCCCATCATATGTGTTATTGATTTCTTTTTCGCTAGATATTCCATATCGGACAATCCCGATATTTCCTTCCCCTTTGATTTCAACTCACTCCTAGTACAAAGGAGCTGATGTGTTTCCTGGTTTACCTCTACCTTTAATTTTTTACAGATTTGCGTAACTCTTTCCCTGCACATTTTTGCCCATTTTAGGTTACTTGATAGGATTTCCTTCTTGCACCATTGTGCTACTTTTTGTCCCTCGGGGTCTTCCAGACGTTTCCAAAGTCTAAGTATTGCCATTTGAGTTAATGTCTCCCAGGACTTTGTGCCTATTTCCCTTCTTATGGCTTGCACCATAGCAGATTGTGGGAGAGAGAGGAGTCCTTTGAGGCATTTACCCTCTACCAAGTCCCAGGCTCCTTTACCGCTCAAATAAAGGATTTCTGCCCCATACAGCACTTGGGGGGTATCATTGCCTCAAAGGCCCTTAGCATTGGTCTGTGCGACATCTCTCCGTAATCCCTGTTGAACATTTTTAGGCCACATATCGATGTGTGTGCTTTGGCTTTTTGTGTATCCCAATGCATATCCCATTTTAGGCTTTTGTCGAACCATATACCTAGGTAGCGATACTCATTCACCGTCTCCAGTTTGAGCTCACCTAGGTACCAATTGAATCTGGTTAATTTTTTCCCAAAGCAAAGTACTTTAGTTTTATCCAGGTTGACAATAAGAAATGTATTAGCACAGTATGCGTTAAAGGCATTGAGCTTACGCTGGAGGCCTATTTCTGTCTGATCTACAATAACAAGGTCGTCTGCATATAGTAGGCAGGCCACCTTGTTTCCGTTCATTCTGGGACTTGCACTACCCTCGACCTCTAGATGGGCCGGGAGGTCTGCCAGGAATATAGAGAATAACTGCGGCGCTAACACTCACCCCTGTCTTAGGCCGTTACTGATGGGTATTTTTTGCGTTAAAGAGCCCTCCGTATCCTTGATGACTTGCGCCCAGTTCTCATTATGTAGTTCCTTTATTATTGTCAGGAGGTCACTCGGGATGTTTACTTTAAGTAGTGCTTCCCATAGGCATGCGCGATCAACTGAGTCAAATGCTGCTCGGAAGTCAACGAAACAACAGCACAACTTGCCATTTTGTTCCGTTGACTTCTTCGCCAATGCCCACAGTGCAAACCCATGGTCTATAGTCGAGTGTCCTTCCCTGAATCCTCCTTGCTCTATAGGGACAATCTGGAGCTCTTTTACCCATATGTTGAGTTGATTCAGTACAATTTTAGAGAAAACTTTCTCTCCTATATCAAGGAGGTTAATCAGGCGGTAGTTTTGTGGTGCCTCCATGCTACCTTTCTTATGGATGGGCCTAATTATAGCACCCTTCCAGTTAGATGGCATTTTGCCTTCTGTTAGTATTGTACTAAACATCCGTGCAAAGAATCTTGCCCACCAGTTTATGTCTGACTTTAAAATTATTGCTGGGAGATTGTCCGGACCTGCTGCTCGGGATAGTTTCAGCTCTCTTATTGTATCTTCTACTTGTTTTACGCTAAATTTAGCTTTAAGGTCTGCTGATATTTCCTGCCATTTATGTGTCACTACCTGGTTTGTAGGGACTCTTGCCCCATACAATTCCCTAATATACTTTTCCCATTCGGCCTCACTAACTACACATTTTAGTTCCCCATCAGGGGGGCTAAGTGCTGCCTTTACCAATTTCCAAAATTGTCTTAGGTTTTTATCCTCAATCGCTTCCAGCAGGTTTGACCAGCATTTCTCTTTAAATGCCCTTTTAGCGTCATTTACCATTTTTTTATACTCTCTTTTTAGACGGGTTACCTGATCCTGTCTCTCCTGGCTGGAGTTCTTTTTTTGTTTTCTTTGTGCTGCCCGGATCTCACGTTTTTTGGATTGACACTCTACTGAAAACCATTTTACTCTACTGGGTGGTTTTCCACTTGTATTATTGACCCTTTTCAGTTCAATTCTTAAACAACAGACAACTTCCTCTAGTTTACCTATGAACCAGTTCAAGGTTTTGTTCTCTAGATTTTCCGGCTTTATTTTAATTTGCATAGCTAACAGTTTTGCCTGATATTCCTCCGTGAGTCGTGTCGTCACACGTCTAGGGTACTCCACCTCCTGGGCGATCACTTTATCTCTGGGTAAGCTTCTTCCCCCTTGTATTTTTAGATATAGAAGGATGTGGTCGCTAATCTCTTTTTGTTCCAACCTAAATTCCCGTACTTGGGGGAAGTTCCAGGCATGTAAAAACATATAGTCAATTGGGCAGTTCTGAGAGCCTACTTTAAAAGTTTTCCCTGCTGGGCAGTCGTTCTTCATTCTTCCATTCAGGCATTGGAAACCCCTGCCTCCTAGGAAATATACCAGAGCTGATTCATGTTTTGATATCTCCCCTACTGGGAACCTTGCTGGGTTTATACCAAACACCTCTAACATTACTCTGTTCCAAATATCCGCCTTTTTTGGGTTAAGTTTATGATTGAAATCCCCCATTATTATCACGGTATCCAATACATATTTTTCTGCAACAGAATCTACATCTTCTTTAAACAGCTTCATCTCATTCTCATACTCTGCCCCATTCTCCCACTGCATGTATACATTCATTACAGTCAGCATTTTATACTTCTTTTCCACTGTCAATAATTCTATTCTGCTAGTCTGAACCCATTTACATTTCATTTTTATCAGTTTTACTTCTCTGAGCACTTTCGTTGAAACCAAAGTCATTAAACCACCCGACGGACGACCAAAGTTCTTTTTCTTGGCCGGGCAGTTTAGTTGTAGGTATCCTTCATTAAACGGGGTTTCGTCGCATGACCAGGTCTCTTGCAAGCAGGCAATGTCCACTTTATTTACTATCTCCTTTATAGTTTCTCTCTTTTTCTCATTGCCTAGCCCATTTACATTCCATGACAGGAGACCTAGACTTTGCGACACCCCCTCATCCTATTCTATCTCACTCATACCACCCTCTTCTCCCTCGGCCTCTGTATGACTCCCGTTTAGATCGAACCTTGGGCTACTACAGTGTGACCAATTACCCCATGGGACTTCGTTTCCTGTATTGTCTATTTCTATATTCAGACAACTTTGGTTCCCTTCCTCGTCTTTATATAATCTCACCTGTCTTCTCCCTAAACCTGCATGATGCTTTAG
The DNA here is from genome assembly GCF_964263255.1 of Lissotriton vulgaris. Lineage (NCBI taxonomy): Eukaryota > Metazoa > Chordata > Amphibia > Caudata > Salamandridae > Lissotriton > Lissotriton vulgaris. The sequence goes on from NC_141698.1 coordinate 1,152,632,388, forward strand.
GAAGGTATTGTCATTGGGGGCTTTTACTTCCCTCTCCGGGATTATTCTTATTCCCAGGTGGTTTATCTCACTAGTTGCTTTGAGGATTGCCATTTTTACCATGACTGAATGTAATGATACTTTTGTTATTTCTTTACCATTTCTGGTCTCTACAAAACCAATTTGCCGGAGATCGCTTGTACTGATCCCACTAAGGCTACTACATTCTGCAAAGACTTTCAAGATCTGTGCTCTGTTCAGGGGATTCCTTTTCCTGTTCGTACTCCCATTCGTACTACCCCTTTTCCCCGACTGCATATGGTCCAAATACACCCATTTATTTTTCTCTCTCTCTTGTACTTTTTTAGGGGTGTCATATTGGAGCTGTCTTGCCTTTGGTCTCTCTGATCGCCGCCCGTTATTTCTCGTTCTTGGAATTACCTGGACTAGAGGGCTTACGGCTCTATTACCCCTATTTGGTTGTCCTAAGGCTAATCTTACTTTCTGTTTCGTAACACAGGGTGTTAAAGGTTTCTCTTTTATGACCTTTGTTCTCCCATTTTTTCTTGGGTTTATCGGGGTCGTTCTTGGGTTATACTCCCTTTGCCTTGGTCTATTTGGTACGTCTATCGGGGCTGATGAGTTTAGGTCTGCCTGTGCCTGTGCTTCCCTCCCTACTGTCCTCCCATTTTTCTTTACTTTTAAGGCTTGTTCTCTCTTCTTTCTACCCCTGCACTTAAGGGGGGCCCCTGTATACACCCCGCGCCTTTTTATCAACATTGGGTGTCTGGAGATGTATACATTTTCAGATGCTTCCACAGAGTCGTTTGATGTCTTTTGGGTTGTTGGTTGTGGGGATCCTACTGGACTTCCCGCGGATACCTCCACCAGTTCCATCTCTACCCTTTCATCAATCGAATGTTCAGTGACAGAAGTGCTTTGCATCCTCGGCATTTGGTTCTTTATCCCCACTAGTTCCTCTTCGATCCGTTTTAGGTTCGATTTCTGGGCTTTCAGTACTCCATTGTTTGATAGAGTTACTTCAAGGATTCCTTGTAACGTCTTTTGTAATATCAATATCAGGTCCACCAATGAGGGATTGGGTGTTACGGAACACTCGGGGTCCTGTGTGTGGTCTCTGCCTTGGTTTGTATGATGCCCTATTCTTGTGGGTTCTTGCTGTAGGAGTGAATTTTTGGTACCATGTTGTTGGGGGGAATGGGCTGGCTCCCCGCCCCAGATTAGGCTCTGGCTCTGTATTTCATTTCCCCTTGGTTCCTCATTTCCCAGTGACTGTAATGAGAATAGTTTTGGTGACGATGAGAGCCGGGGAGCTGAGATGTGGATATTTTGGCTCTGGAGCGTCAGGTTTATTAATACGGAATCCTCCATTTCTGTTTCCATATCGGGATTCACCACATCTGCTTCTATCCTTCCTACTCTCTCCGCGCCATGTTCTTCCGTATCTTCCTCGCGGACCGAACTTATTACTGGCTCTAAAGATCTGTAGTGTTTCCCTACAAAATCCTTTATAGCTTTGGAGGTTAACGTATTGTCTTTCTGTTTAGAATTTGTTTGGTCACCGTCCCTTTTAGCCTGTTTGGCGTTTTTATTTACCCTTTTAACTTTCCTTTTCTTGCGCCGCCCTTTATTATTCTCTATATGTGAGGCCTGGCTTTCTTGGCTCTCTTCCACAGATATTGAGCCCTCTGTTATTTTGCTCTTCTCTGGGCTATCTTCTTTGCGCAGGGTTTGCCCTTTTTTCGGTCTCATTTCTCGGTTTGGTTGCCTAATGTGTAGTGCAGCTATTTCTCGTTTCGTGCGGTCGTTTCTCAGTTTTAAAAGTTTAAAAAAGGAATAACTGTAACTTTACACTTACCTCTGTTGTGCCTTATGCCCACCGGTTAGCCTGCCTGCCGCCTCTGTTATCCTCTCTTGCGGTGTCTTCTGGCTTTTTCCTCGCCTGGTTCTCCTTATATTGTTTCCACTCACGTTTTGGTTTTCAAAGTTCACAGTTTTCAGTTTTCACTGATGCTCCCTATCTTCTCGCCCCCTTACAGCAGTGCCTCTGGTGATTTCTTGGGCCTCCTATTCACCAGACTGGGCACCCTGTCCGCTTGTGGTTCCATGGGGGTTGGAAGCTACTTAATATTAGGTAGGCACTCACGAGTGCTGGGTATTGTGTTTTCCAGTACAGCCAGGGGTGACTAGGGTGCTCTCCCAAACTGCACCCTACGCTGCCCCTGCGCTGCCCCACACTCCGCTCCGCTTGTCCTGGGTGCAGGGTGCTGATTTTCGCACCCCCTTGAGGCTGCCAGTTAGCTCCCAGGTGACTACTCGTCGTTTGCGAAGACGCACCGTCGGTCCCCAGACAGTCCCCAAACCTACTCCGCCCCCTTCCTATACTACGCGTTAGTCACGCGCTGCGTGTCCGGGGGGGCTAGAGTGGCTAGAAGGGGAATCCGGGCTCACCGGTGATTTTCTGTTTGGCGTCCTCCTCCAAACGGGCCGACGCTCTCCTCCTGTGCTCCACCATCCGCTGGGTCCGTGGTGTGTGCAGTTGATCAGCACTCCGCTCCGCGATCGACTGATTGGGTCTGTCAGGCAAGGCGAGGCTAGGCAGGGCTAGACGACAACAGAGGATTCAGCTAGTGTCCATCTGGTGATGTCATAGGTTTCTAGATGGTTCAACAGTGGGCCTGTACCTCGGCCTAGGTGTATACCTCATTGAGTTAGTAGTCTATTGTATAACGTTTGCGTTTTCTGAGATTCATTTCTTGAATTTCTTTACCGTAGGAGTCCAGTTTTTTATTTAGGTCATTCAGAGTTTTTTTTCCAAAGTTCTGGTTCAGATCTTGTAACCAGGTCTTATATAATAGTTTTTATCTCCTCCTCCAATCGATGTAATCACGGGTGTGTGCAACACAGTTCATATCACTTAACGATTCATTTGTTATAGGTCGTGCCATCAGTAGCTATGGCAATATCCTCTTCGGACATCAGCCCCATCAGGATTTCTCAATGTTCCAATGTCAGTGTGGGTATAGGTACGTTTTGGAGGAAATACTATCCAGTTTTGTTATCAGGACAAACGTTTGTAGCATACAGTGATTTATAAAATGCTCAAAATTCAGACAGTATGTCTATTGGTTTGGTTAGTAAACCCCTCGTCTTGCCTCAGGTCAATGGCATTGCCCTGCTGGATTCTAGCTGCTGCCGTAGGCCTGTCACCAAGCCTGTTTTGACTTGAATTAATCTTCAAAGTAATGTTGGCGAGGGTTGTAATAGATGAAGGTAAGTGCTGTGTTAGGTTAGGGGTGGTAAGATAGTAGGCAATCCAAGTGCAGACATTAAAGAGAAGGTAAAGGTATAGTTCCTGTCATGAGGGTGGAAGAGGCACCATGGTTGTATCACAGCATCATTTGTGTTCAAGTCTTGCAAGATGTTCTGGTCATTGTCATGTCAGAGGTCGAGAATAAGCTCCCAGTAGGACTTTGATCTTCCCAAAGAAAGTGTTGTGCCTGCTCAACATGGACAAAAAGGTTTATTTATTACCTACCAGAGCATAGATAGAGCCTACATTAATGCACATTTTGTTTACGCTAAGTTTGGCAAATGTTAAACTTCGGGGGGTCTGTCCAGGTGTGCTATCCCCTTAGTGAGAGTAATTTCTGGAGCATTATCATAATGCCACTCTTCTTTTGGGATGGAGAGGAGTTGACGGTAGGGGATCTATGATGGCTAAAACTAGCAATGAAAGAATTTGCCGACCCAGTGTTTCCCCTTCACTGGGTGTCAGGTGTGTCTCCTGTAGTAGAGCAATGTCTACCCAGAAAGGTGATAATTTTCCTACATTAAATGTAAGGAGTCAAGCTGTTGACATTGCGGGATATCATCAACAGCTTGAGCCAGGCAGCAAGTTGTCCTTGGAAAACTAGTGATTTGGATGGAGAGATACTGCTGCATTTGAGAGGGAAGGAATCAGGAACAACTTTGTGGGGGTTATGTGGAGGACTGTTAAGTGTGGAGACTACTTGTGTGAGTAATCTGTCCACTTACACCAACTGAGAGCTAAGGGTGAGTTGGCTACCACACCGGGGAAGGAGTTGTTGGTGCCAACAGACTGCACTCAAAGGATGATAGTAGAGCTACTATCCATGAGTTGTTCAAGGGTACATGTCGTCTAGTGACAACCCTATTTGGGGTGTCATAGAGAGATCCCAACTGTGGTTAGATTCCTGTTGCGTTGCATCTGATGCCCACAATGGGGAGTGGTGGATCAAATGAAATGGACACCATGAGTGCACCACTTGTACTGTTCCATGCATAGCAGCCCCTACTATGCAGCTACCTCACACCCTGTCATGGTCCTACCTAAAGTACACAGAAAGAGAGAAGGAACGCAAGTGAGAGGCCACCTCCTGTGCCAAAGATATATCCAAAACATGTAGTAGGGTGAACCTAAAAAAACACTAAATTAACCAGTGCTTCAGCTTGGCAAGATGGCACACAATGCAGTCAGGCGTACCTAAGTCGCAATGTGTAAAGTATTTATGTAAAAGATACACAAATGATGGATGGAATGTAAAACAAATCAAAAAATTCATCCCAACTCAAGAGAAATGGTTTAAATCCATTGTTCTTTTGCTCACTATGCCACTCCAGTTATGACTGAGCCATGTGTAAATCAGTCTTGACCCTGTTCCTCATAGCAACAGTCCAGCCTGAACTACGTGTCGAGGGATGGCGAAGACAGCGAAGATAATTTGAAGGTATCAACCCAGGCTGTCTTGTAAGCAAAACACTAGCTATGTCAAAACATTATAATATACCAAAAAACAGTCATAGACTATAACACAACGATGAACTTGATATCAAAAATAATTTGTTTTAATTAAAAAAGATTAGTTTCACAAACGAGTTTTGTATACATGATAAATTAATGCAATAAAACAGATATTCTTTATAAATAAAACATATGAGTTAAAACCAAAAGGGAAAACATTGATGTTTATCCTATCTAATATTGTTGAGGCTGTAGTCTGTCAGTCAACGCGTTTCGACACGTCGTGGTGTCTTCTTTAGGACAAATTTATTTGCAGCCAAATTTTTCTGATGGAACTTTGTTTTATCGCTCTTTAAATCTCCAATTACGTCCACGAAAAGTGAGGCACCTCTAAAAATTCTATACTTTGCGGCATGTGAAATCTGTATCACTAGATTTCACTGCTCCCTTCTCACTTCTTGTGGACCAAGTTTTCTTTTTAATGCTTTTCACTTTAGGGACACGTGTCTCCGCTTGAATAACTTCAGGGTTCTGCAGTAGGACACGTTGTGCCGGTAGCTAATGTTGATAAGGAGTCACAGGCTCAAACAGAGTTTATATTTGTTCTTTTAATGTTCTTTTCTATCGGCTCGTATGCGAGGAGCTCCGTTGCTGCGGCGCGTAAAAGCCGAAGGTGTATCTCGGCTGGATTCGGCAGTAACGTTAAAGGGGCGTGAGCTGTTACCGCGACTCAGAGTTCTATTCCCCTTACACGAGTCTCTGCAAGGCGTTCGCTCTCGTCGAAATTCAATCAGGTACCGGCTGGTTCGTGAAAAAGTAGGGCAGCGAAGATAGCAGAAGATCGAAATATGATGCATCGCGAACACGTTACTACATTGACCAGAGTCCTTAGGGGCGTCACCTCCGGTGTGTGAGTAGTGTGCAACCCCACCCCCATTTGTAACTTTAAAGCTCCCTTGAGCAGCGGGCTGATGAGCCTAGGATCCTGCACCTATGCGCCTGTGTGGTACTATACCTGGCAGATACTGGCAGCCATCGGCGACCCCAGAACACTGCCTATCCCTGCTGACGAGAGGTGATACCCCGAAACACGTGTCCAGGGTTGGCGAAGACAGCGAAGATAGCAGAAGATCGAAAGATGATGCATCCTGAACACGTTACTACATTGACCAGAGTCCTTAGGGGCGACACCGCTGGTGTGTGAGTAGTGTGCGACCTCACCCCCATTTGTAACTTTAACCCCTTCCGTGCGGCCGCGATTTTCCCCGTGTGCGGCCGCCGGCAGAACACGGGCGGGCCATGACGAACCCCAGCCGTCATCAGCACACGAGCACCGTAGTGCATGACGGCTGGGGTTCGTCACCAGCATGGAAGGGGTTAAAGCTCCCTTGAGCAGCGGGCTGATGAGCCTGGGATCCCACACCTATGCACCTGTGTGGTACTATACCTGGCAGATATTGACAGGCAGATATTGGCAGCCATCCGCGCCCCCAGAACACTGCCTATCCCTGCTGACGAGGAGTGATACCCCGAAACACGTGTCCAGGGATGGCGAAGACAGCGAAGATAGCAGAAGATCGAAAGATGATGCATCGCGAACACGTTACTACATTGACCAGAGTCCTTAGGGGCGACACCGCCGGTGTGTGAGTAGTGTGCGACCCCACCCCCACCCCACCCCCATTTGTAACATTATAATAAATTATTTGACACCAACAGAAAAAAAATCCAATCATTAGGAGCAGAGTTAGGATTTTTTAAGGTTTTTATCAACAACTAGTGCCTAAACTTCAAAGCACCATCTGGGGATATCTAGTCATGCAAGACTTGGTCAAAGTTGAAAGTTAAGGCTGACTGCCAAGAAGCGCCATTTGCATACAAGAAGGACTTAGTCTAGTCAGCACTTACCTTCGGACTTAGAAAATGCCTTGAAAAATGTCTCAGATTGTACATGTTCAGCAGGGCAAGGCTGAAGGAGTGTTCGTGGAGGGAGATTCATCAATTGGTGGCCTTGGAACGGTGACAATTTGTACCTTCAGCTTAGGCATCAAAATGGAATTTGAAAAACTCCAGCGGGAGGAGTCTGAAGGCTGTAGCCAAAGACAGTTCCATGAGGTTGGATACCCCTTTGGCGAAGGTCCGCTGAAACAGATGTGTTGCTGCAGAGAATAATGTAGCAGGAGAAGCCTTAAAATCAATTCGACCAGGCGGATAGGTGAGCGGCTTGGTCCCATTCTTCTCCTGGTTCTCAGAGTGGCCAGGTCTGGTATTCAGTTTTGGGATTCGCCATATGGGCATCTTTAGTACCACATCCAAAGTTCCAGGACTAGTTGGACACCTCTTGGGGGATTCATGACTCACTCAGGCTGGGTCCCGGTTCAAGTTAAAGATGGTGGGAGACTTTTATGTCCCTGTGCCTCTGAACAGGAGGCCAACAAACTAGTCCTTGTAATCACTTCTGGCAGTCCTGGGTGCAGTTGAAGAGGCAGCGCTCAACAGCAGGTCTGGCCTTTGAGTGTTCAAGGCAGGCTGCGGGCAGCAAAGCAGTCCTTCTATTTACTGCAGCAGTCTGGCAGTCTGACAGAGTGCAAAGCAGGCCTCTGAAAGTCCTTCATTAGATACAGTAGTGAACAGAAGCATGGGTGTGAAGGTTCTATTTTTGTACCCAGGTGCCCTTCTTACGGCAGGTGGGAGAAGTTTCTGGAAAGGTTCTTTGAAGTTAATTGAATTTCATGAATCCCTTGCCCTGGCTCCAGCTGGCTGCAATGATAATCCAGGGTTGTTAAGCCCTTTGTTGAAGGCAGAGCACAGGCTATTTAGATGTAGGTGAGGCTGTGGTCAGCTCTGGCCCCATCCTAAAAGTTGAGGGACCGTTGAGGCTTATCTAATCCCTCTATTATGTGATTGTCTTGTAGGAATTCACAAAGCCTAACTGTCAGCTACACCCAGAAATGTGACCAAGACAGGTTGTAGCCACAAACGACAACGGGCAGGAAAATGCAAACTTTATAAAAGTGGTATTTTCAAATTTGTAATGAAAACTCTGACGTTACCATTAAAGCAAGTTTATCATTACAATTTCACTGGTGCCAAACATGAGATATCCACCTGCTCCCAATTGGAAATTACATGTATTACGTGTAATAAGGCCTCCCCAGTGATATCCAATAGGAGGGTAGGCCTTACAGTGGTAAAAAACAAATCTGGGAGTTGTATTCTCTACCAGGACATAAAAAACATTACAGTATGAGTCCAACCTTTTAATTATACCGCACTCTGCCCTGAGGGCTACCTATGGCCTACCTTAGGGTGATGTATATGTAATAAAAGGGAACTTTAAGTTTGTATTCAGTCTGCAGTGGCAGGCATGGGATATGCTTAGGCTTTCCTGTTTTCAGTTTCTATTTATGGTCAATTCTGGTTGGGGTTTTTCAGTTTTTTCGATATCTTAAAAAATAGTGGTTGTCAGTGGTTACACATTTTCGTGCCATTAAAAACAACTGCTTTAAGATGCTACTTAAGTGGGTGACACAGCAAGTGCTGCAGGCCCACTGGTAGGATGTAATTTGCAGGCCCTATGTATATGGTATTCCCTCTGCAAGGGACTTAAAAGCAAATAAAATATGCCATACAGGTGTAAGCCAAACATTCCATGTTTTAAGGAGAGAGCACACATACTTTAGCACTGGTTAGCTGTGGGAAAGTGAACAGAGTCCTAAGGCCAAAACCACCCTTCTTGGGGTCAGCCCCAGGTACCTTTTTGGACACTATGGTGCTGATCCAGAGTGCCACCTCCTCAGCAATGTTCCAGGGGTCGGTCAGCTTGCTATCTACTAGGTGTTGGCACAACTCTGTAAAACAGATATCGACGTGTGCTCCTTTAGAATAGTTTGTATGCTTCCCTTACCTTGCTTTGCTTCCCTTGGTGCCACTCACTCAGCCCTTCAGTGCCTTGCTGGAATAATCTAATAAATCCACCCAAGTCTGGTTCGGGCGTTGTCGTCTTTTCTTGAACCTCTGTCTGTACTTCTCAGGCGTCAGCCCAAATTTGATAAGTAGAATGGCCTTCATGTGTTTCATACTTGGTTTGCTCTTCTCCCTCAAGTGTCAAGAGTGTGCTCCTCCCCACTGTGGGCATATACCTCCAAAATCTCCCCCCAATATTTCTCTGAAACCTTGTGTAATCTCAGAGCTACTTCACATGCAGAGAACCTTTTATTTATATTATCTCTCACCACATAACTGAGCAACAGGGCTTGGGTTTACAGACCCTGACCTCTCCATTGGGCACTGCTGGTGCACTCCCACCAATATTGCAAGATTCAATCTGCTTTTCCCTCAAGTCCACCTCTCTAAGTCTGAGTTCATGGGCCTTCCTCATCTACTCAATGGCCAGTTTATTTTCCTCCAAGGTTCTCTTAGCCTTCTTTTTTCCAGTTTTAACTTGGGTAGCTGCAGTTTGAGCTTCCTTTCCTATTATCTGTCCCGCAAAGTGACATGTTTCCAATAAATCAGTTGAAGGCAAAACAACTGGTCTGTGGAGCTAATTACCTCCTTAAACTCTGCTGGCATTGTGGTCAGAAATCCCACATCTGCCTTGCAATCCTGCAGCCTCTCCAGTATGTATGTATCACAAAGCTTTATTCGATTTTGAGAATTAAAATCATAAAAGCATACAGACAAATAAAGCAATACATTCTAATAACATTTTAAATAAATCTCCTATTAGCTTTAGATTTGCACAGTTAACATATTAAACAATCTTTACACTATCTTTAGGCAACGTTATAGGTCTCAAGTATTCCAAAAGATTTAGTAGTCCAAAAGATTTAATAATTATGATACAAAGGCCTGTAGAAAGACGGTTTGGGACAGTTAGTAGGCAGTGAAAAACTATTGCCAATGCTTAAATGGGTTCCTCTGCCCACATGGATGTTATCAAAGCCCCTTATACTAGATGAAAGATTATAGGGCATGTAAGGATAAAAGTCATATAGATCCCAAATAGAAATAAGACCATCTTCATTTTGAGGTAGCCAAGTCTGCAGGTATGGCACAATGTGTCTGCTCCTAAATCGGATCAGGATCAGATCCCCCAAAATGTCTTTCTTAAGGGGTCCCAGCCATCCCACCCTCCGGACACTTATTATGCGGCCATCAAGATGGTAAGGCAGAGGTCTATTTTTAGATAACCAGAACTTGACCTTGTTCATAAGTTCAGTGTGACTCTCAGTTTTGCCTTTAGTTAGTTCAGGGACTCCCGATAGAACTATTACAAAAGGCGCTGCTTCTGGCGGTAAATGTATGTGGGTGGTTCGCACATGTTTAGGTGGAATATGGCGTGGTGTTGTCACTTTCAGGGGACCTTTGGGTTTGGTGAACAACATGGAAGTGGCGGTTGAGAGTTGAATAAGCGCCGCATCCTGAGGAGTAATCGGGTTAGATAGATTTGTAAGGGTGGTTGTCGGCGAGGAGTCAGTTGTAGCGACATGGGCTGATGGTTTCAAGAAGGATCCAATGGAGCTTTCCAGCCCCGTGAGCTTATACTCTAGTGTATTGATTTTATCCATCAAGGGGTGTATTAAAGATTTCAGCATTTGCTCAATCATGGACAGAAGAGCCTGCTGGGGAGATGGTAGCAAATCGTCCAGATGAGCAACAGGTGGCACAGTAGGAGAAGAATTATTTGAAGGTGGAGTCGAACTTACAGAAAGTTTATCAGGTGTTTGGCCTTTCGTAAGACTCCCGTTATCTTTAGCCCCCTCGATCTTCCTATTGTCAGGGGTGGCCCTGAAAGGTATAGATATAGATTTCGGCTCCCTTGTAGATGATGGTGGGCAGCTATGTTTACGCGTGGGGGAGGGTACTGCTGGGACATATTTGACCTTGCACAGACTATTTAGGTCCTCCAGCCATTGGAAGTTAGATGGTGAGTGTGCGAAAATGTCATCTGGGATTGTATTAGGCATTTCCCCAGCAACGGACTTAGGCATGTAGTAATGAAAAACAAGTTGGTAAATACCTCACCAAACAGCCAAGTGGTGTAGCCCGTCCCCGTCCTTCTATGTCCGATGAGGGCCGTAGAGGGCCCGCCCTTTGCCCGGGCTTCGCCCGGCGCTCCCGCGCGCGACTCGCGTTGCGAGAGGTTCTCCTGTCTTTTGCCGGCGCCTCCGGGCGCTCCGCTGACGTCACCTGACCGCCGGGGCACCTGGGGGATGTAGTCCCTTGCCCTCGCGGCGGTCAGGGTGCTGGCGCTAATGTGGCTGTAGAGTCTCTTTGGCCGTTTCCCTCACGGCACTTGGAAAGTATTGCTGGACCTCCCCGGGCGCTCTCCTCCCTGTGGTCTGCTCCCCTGCAGCGCTCGCCACCAGCGCTCGGCTCTCCTGTCTTTTGCCGGCGCCTCCGGGCGCTCCGCTGACGTCACCTGACCGCCGGGGCACCTGGGGGATGTAGTCCCTTGCCCTCGCAGCGGTCACGGTGCTGGCGCTAATGTGGCTGTAGAGTCTCTTTGGCCGTTTCCCTCACGGCACTTGGAAAGTATTGCTGGACCTCCCCGGGCGCTCTCCTCCCTGTGGTCTGCTCCCCTGCAGCGCTCGCCACCAGCGCTCGGCTCTCCTGTCTTTTGCCGGCGCCTCCAGGCGCTCCGCTGACGTCACCTGACCGCCGGGGCACCTGGGGGATGTAGTCCCTTGCCCTCGCGGCGGTCAGGGTGCTGGCGCTAATGTGGCTGTAGAGTCTCTTTGGCCGTTTCCCTCACGGCACTTGGAAAGTATTGCTGGACCTCCCCGGGCGCTCTCCTCCCTGTGGTCTGCTCCCCTGCAGCGCTCGCCACCAGCGCTCGGCTCTCCTGTCTTTTGCCGGCGCCTCCGGGCGATTCGCTGACGTCACCTGACCGCCGGGGCACCTGGGGGATGTAGTCCCTTGCCCTCGCGGCGGTCAGGGTGCTGGCGCTAATGTGGCTGTAGAGTCTCTTTGGCCGTTTCCCTCACGGCACTTGGAAAGTATTGCTGGACCTCCCCGGGCGCTCTCCTCCCTGTGGTCTGCTCCCCTGCAGTGCTCGCCACCAGCGCTCGGCTCTCCTGTCTTTTGCCGGCGCCTCCGGGCGCTCCGCTGACGTCACCTGACCGCCGGGGCACCTGGGGGATGTAGTCCCTTGCCCTCGCGGCGGTCAGGGTGCTGGCGCTAATGTGGCTGTAGAGTCTCTTTGGCCGTTTCCCTCACGGCACTTGGAAAGTATTGCTGGACCTCCCCGGGCGCTCTCCTCCCTGTGGTCTGCTCCCCTGCAGCGCTCGCCACCAGCGCTCGGCTCTCCTGTCTTTTGCCGGCGCCTCCGGGCGCTCCGCTGACGTCACCTGACCGCCGGGGCACCTGGGGGATGTAGTCCCTTGCCCTCGCGGCGGTCAGGGTGCTGGCGCTAATGTGGCTGTAGAGTCTCTTTGGCCGTTTCCCTCACGGCACTTGGAAAGTATTGCTGGACCTCCCCGGGCGCTCTCCTCCCTGTGGTCTGCTCCCCTGCAGCGCTCGCCACCAGCGCTCGGCTCTCCTGTCTTTTGCCGGCGCCTCCGGGCGCTCCGCTGACGTCACCTGACCGCCGGGGCACCTGGGGGATGTAGTCCCTTGCCCTCGCGGCGGTCAGGGTGCTGGCGCTAATGTGGCTGTAGAGTCTCTTTGGCCGTTTCCCTCACGGCACTTGGAAAGTATTGCTGGACCTCCCCGGGCGCTCTCCTCCCTGTGGTCTGCTCCCCTGCAGCGCTCGCCACCAGCGCTCGGCTCTCCTGTCTTTTGCCGGCGCCTCCGGGCGCTCCGCTGACGTCACCTGACCGCCGGGGCACCTGGGGAATGTAGTCCCTTGCCCTCGCGGCGGTCAGGGTGCTGGCGCTAATGTGACTGTAGAGTCTCTTTGGCCGTTTCCCTCACGGCACTTGGAAAGTATTGCTGGACCTCCCCGGGCGCTCTCCTCCCTGTGGTCTGCTCCCCTGCAGCGCTCGCCACCAGCGCTCGGCTCTCCTGTCTTTTGCCGGCGCCTCCGGGCGCTCCGCTGACATCACCTGACCGCCGGGGCACCTGGGGGATGTAGTCCCTTGCCCTCGCGGCGGTCAGGGTGCTGGCGCTAATGTGGCTGTAGAGTCTCTTTGGCCGTTTCCCTCACAGCACTTGGAAAGTATTGCTGGACCTCCCCGGGCGCTCTCCTCCCTGTGGTCTGCTCCCCTGCAGTGCTCGCCACCAGCGCTCGGCCCTCCTGTCTTTTGCCGGCGCCTCCGGGCGCTCCGCTGACGTCCTCTCCAGTATGATCTGACCAAAAGTTTTCTGAAAGGTGTCAATCAGGCTAATGGGTCTGCAGTTGGAAGTAATGGTCATTGACCACTTTTTGAATACTGCTACAATCTTGGCCCCGGCCCACGAAGGTGGCATGGAGAACCACTCATTATGCAGTTAAATATCACAACAAGATAAGGGCTTCAGATATCCATCTTGGCCTTAAAGTAATTGCCCAAGGTTCAGGAGCCTCCCTCCCTGACTTGGTTTTGTGGAGGAATGCCTTGCAATAATGTTGTTCTCACCTGCCATAGATGTATCTCTATCCTCAAAAACAGAGGGATCCATAATAGTGTCAGTAAGGTATAGTTTAGAACACTTGTTAACCCATGCAGAAGCAGAAATATTGCTATCAATGAGCAAGTCAGTATCCGGATTACTGTTTGCTAGTATTCACCAACAGGAACGCTGATCTTTTCCCTTGACAGCATTCAGCACTGCATCCCAGATGGCAAGCTCCCGGTCTCTCTCAGCCTGTTTTATGACCTCTTTCTAGCATGACCTAGCTGTACGTATCAAGCCTCTGTTCCCATCTTTAATAGAGGTGGACAGGGATCATCTTGCATATCTGCAAGATTTGGAATAGCAGTGGAACTTACATTGCACTATGAACTGGTTCCTAATGGAGGAATGGATGAAAACATGGTGTTGTGGTTGTGCTAATACTCCTTAAAGAGTCAGCATGCAACAGATTACAACCTTGTTCCTGTACCATCTCTAAACTGGAAGCAAACACCTCATAGATCTGACTTAAAATGACCGAGGAATCTGCCACAGAGCTCCATTTTCGCCTGCAGAGATTACTGGAGATGATAAGCCTCCTGTCAAAAGGTTTCAGAAGGGAGCTAGGGTTAATTGGACCAAATGGTTTCCAAGTGAGACTGAGTGTGTTGTGGTCACTGTCTTAACAGGGTACCACAGACATGTCAATCATCATAGGCCACAGTCTAAGATCAAGCAGAATATTTTTATAAGGCGATTATATGTGTGCTCAGGGCCCCCACCAGATGACCCCCTTGTTGTGGGTGCAGAAACTTGTTTCAGCCCACCAACGCCAGACCTCCCTGCCACCCTGCAACACACCCAACACACTCAGCCCCATAGTGAGTGAAACAGCCTCATAGAAAGCCTAAGGGCAGCCCAAAGTGGCATAATTGTCCGCGGTAAGAAACATCGTTGGTAAAAGTCTCCGTGAGTAGAAGAGCAGAGGTGCGATGGGACATCTAACTAACACTGCATCACCTCCCTAACACTGCATCACATCCCTAACAAGGCATGACCTCCATAACACTGCATCACCTCCCTAGCCCTGCATCACCTCCCTAACACTGCATCAACTCCATAACAATGCATCACCTGCCTAACACTGCATTGCCTCCCTAACACTGCATCACCTCCCTAAAACTGCATCACCTCCCTAACACTGCATCGCCTACGTAACACTGAATCACATCCCTAACACTACATCACCTCCGTAACACTGCATTGTTTCCCAAACACTGCATCGCCTCCATAACACTGCATCACCTCCCTAACACTGCATCGCTTCCCTTACACTGCATCACCACCCTAACACTTCATCACCTCCATAGCACTGCATCGCCTCCCTAACATTGCATTGCCTCCCAAACACTGCATCACCTCCCTAACACTGCATTGCCTCCCTAACACTGCCAAACCTCCCTAACACTACATTGCATCACCTCCCTAACATGGCATTGCCTCCATAACAATGCATCTCTTCACTAACACTGCATCGCCTCCATAACACTGCATCACCTCCCAAACATTGCATTGCCTCCCTAACACTGCATCACCTCCCTAACACTGCATCACCTCCCAAACACTGCATCACCTCCATAACACTGCATCACCTCCATACCACTGCATCACCTCCCTAACACTGAATCACCTCCCTAACACTGCATCACCTCCCTAACACTGCATTGCCTCCCTAACACTGCATCACCTCCATAACACTGCATTGCCTACCTAACACTGCATCGCCTCCCAAACACTGCATCGCCTCCATAACAGTGCATCGCCTCCATAACACTGCATCGCCTCCACAACTCTGCATCGCTTCCCTAACACTGCATTGCCTCCCTATCACTGAATCTTCTCCCTAACACTGCATCGCCTCCATAACAGTGCATTGCCTCCACAACTATGCATCACCTCCCTAACACTGCATCACCTGCATAACACTGCATCTCATCTCTAACACTGCATCGCCTCCCTAACACTGCATCGCCTCCCTAACACTACATCTCCTCCCTAACACAACATCACCTCCCTAACCCTGCATCACCGCCATAAAAATGCATCACCTCCCTAACACTGTATCTCCTCCAAAACACTGCATCACCTCCATAACAATTCATCATCTCCCTAACACTGAATCACATCCTTAACACTGCATCACCTCCATAACACTGCATCAACTACCTAACACTGCATCATCTCCAAAACATTGCATCACCTCCATAACACTGCATCACCTCCCTAACACTGCATAACCTCCTAACACTGCATTGCCTCCATAACAATGCATCACCTTTTTAACACTGCATCACCTCCCAAACACTGCATCACCTCCATAAAACTGCATTGCCTCCCTAACACTGAATCACCTCCCTAACACTGCATCACCTCCCTAACACTGAATCATTTTCCCAATACTGGATCGTTTCCCTAACATTGCATCACCTCCCTAACACTGCACTGCCTCCCTAAGACTCCATCACTTCCCTAACACTGCAACTCCTCCTTAACACTACATCACCTCCCTAACACTGCATTGCATCCCTAACACTGCATCGCCTCCCTAACACTGCATCGCCTCCATAACACTGCAGCACCTCCCTAACAATGCATCACCTCTATAACATTGCTACGCCACCCTAACACTGCATTGCCTCCCTAAAACTGCATCACCTCCCTAACACTTCAGCGTCTCCCTAACACTGCATCATCTCCATAACACTGCATACCTCCCTTACACTGAATTGCCTCCCTAACACTGCATCGCCTCCCTATCACTGCATCACCTCCCTTACACTGCATCACCTCCATAACACTGCATGCCTCCCTTACACTGCATCACCTCCCTAACACTGCAGAGCCTCCCTAACACTACATCACCTCCATAACACTGCATACCTCCCTTACACTGCATCACCTCCTAACACAGCATCACCTCCCTAACACTGTATCACCTCCCTAACACTGCATCACCTCTATAAATCTGCATTGCCTCCCTAACACTGTATCATCACCTCCCTAACAATGCATCGACTCACTAACACTGTATCATCTCCCTAACATATCTTTTTCATGTCATTAGTCATACAATACATAAACAAATATATATTCAATTCATTAACCTATATAAGCCTCAAAAGAAAACATGTTCGCACACACCAAGATTACATACATACCTCTCATCAAGTATACACACACCAATCCTTCCACTCTGCTTACCAAAATACTCCACTCTCATACTCAATGATGTTCAGCAAAGAACAGTCTAAAAAACAGATATACAATTATATACAATTTATACAAAAGAAAGAACAAAAAAGCGCCGACGCGCGTTTCGGAAAAGGACCAGAAGTTCACAGATCCTTCGTCAGGGCGCAGACAGAATCATGTATAATTTAGCAAAGATTCTTCATATGTGGAAAATATTTCTTATTTATTTTCTTCAAGATAGATATCCAAAGGCACCATAACTTGCACAGTGGAGCTTAAGACAAGTGGTAACATCCGAATTAAAAAAATGTCATCTATTAGTAGTAGTCCTATCCCACAGGTCACGGTGGCTTGTTCCTAGAATAAGAACACTGTGGAAATAGGTCCAACTAAAGCAATTTCCTCTCCCAAAGAAAGTCCTTGAATAGATACTTACTGGTCTCCAGTTCAATGTCCTCGGGGATTACAGGCATTCAAGAAATAACGGGGTTGCGGAGAGCTCCATCAAACTATACAAATAAGTGGATTCATGCGGGCGTCACGTCCCTGTCAGTTCAAGCATAAGTCGCTCTACATGAAATAGAAAGGGCGTCCTCCATCGATACCATCCGGTATCTACAGTGTTCCTATTCTAGGAACACGCCACCGTGACCTGTGGGATAGGAGTACTACTAATAAATGACATTTTTTGACTGTTGTTGGATACCGAACTCTAGCCTGATTTGTGCTGGTGATGTTCGCTTGGGCAGGCTAAAAATGATTCTGTATGCAGCTGTGATTGTATTGTCAAGGATCTTAGCGTCTCTGCCTCTATGTACCTCTCTCCCATAGGTAATTGTTGGCAGAAGTTTGGCACCAATTACTTGTACCGGAGGTAAAAGAGAGGGCCCAGAGAGTTTACTTTTTAATGATAAAATGGACTGGGGCTCGCAGATCGCTAAAGCTAACCTGAGACTCGCCCAGTCATCGAGCAGCATCTTAAAAGTCCATAGTGAATCCTCCCTAAAACTCACGGGACCGCCTGTAGAAATCTTTAAGGCGCAGGCTAGAGGTGGTTCTTTATATGGAGCAGAACTCTGGGGGCATGTAAGTGCGGCCCCCCTTTCTCTTACTGAGAACAGTTTTATAAGACGCCTTTTGCGTCTTACACAGAGTTCTCACCTTGCTCCCCTGAGGTTGTACTTAGGCCTGGTGCCAATTTACGAGATCATTTCGAATCGTCCCTTACTATATTGGAGATGGCTTTGGGCTACCCCGGAACTTGAGAGCTATGGGGAGGACCTGTGGGATTTGCTTACAAGAGGCGTGTGGGCAGGATCCCTTGGTTGAAGCACATCCAACGCCTCGCACAGAACTTGGGCAGGGGGGACTTGTGGTCCTCCCCAGAGGAGGCTTGCACCTCACTCTCTAGAAAAGCCTTGAGTATCGTGCTGAAGGAACATGGTAGGGCTCTCCTATTATCAAACACGTCCTTGGGCAGGCTCACCAACACCTTCCTAGAGATTAAGGCCCTCCCTGCCTTTGAGAGATTCTTAGACCAAATTCAGCCACCTTTGGCTAGGAAACTTTATCTCCAGTTTAGGTATGGCACACTCCCCCTAAGGGATACCACCGACAAGTGGTCAAAAAACCCATCCCCTGCCAGTACTTGCCCAGGATGTGAGGCTAGCAGAGAGACAGATCTCCACATTCTGCTCTTCTGCTCTCTTACTCCAGGGCAAGATCCAAATGGTTAATTCAGTGCTGTCGGTCTAGGGGCTTAAGGGACTACAGAGAGGCCTTTAGACTCTTCAAATCAGATATGTCCTTTATGTTTGTTTTTACTACCTTAAAATTTCTTCTGTCAATGTGGTCCATTAGGTGTGCAATCCTAAAGGGTCTTAAACGGTTTTAACATGGGTGGCCCCCTTTTTTATCTATTCTGCGTGTTGGGTTAGACTGTAACTTGTATATGATTGAGGGACAAAAATGTTTTTACTCTCTTTCCCTTCTGGTTTTAAATTAAAGTACGTTGCCTTTCAAGGTTCTTTTATGAACCATTTTTACAATTATTTTATTTGTATATAGTACTGTTGTATATGTCGTGATATTCATGTCTTTTATATGGTTTTTAACCGATAATAAAAGCTTATGACTGACTGTTTAATGTTTTTAAAGAGATTGCCAAAGCAAGCCCTTTTCCTTTGATGCTCATTATCTGTGCAGTAAACTGCCCGCTGTTATCGATCTTTACTCCTAGGTATTTGTACATCGATGTATCTTCAATTCGAGTGTTGTTCCAGAACCACAATATACTTTTTCTTTTGTTCTTGCTGATGGTCATCGACTGAGTTTTCTCCAAATTTATTGTCAGTTAGTTTTCTTTTGAGTAGCTGTGAGTTATATTCACGAGGTGTTGAAGCCCTACCTTTGTGTGACTTATTAAGACTATATCTTCTGCATATAGAAGACACATTAGTTGGAGCCCTCCTAATTTGGGGGCGTGGGAGCTGCAGCTGTTTAGGATCGGTACAAGGTCACCTAAAAACAGGTTGAAGAGAGTGGGGGCCAAGACGCAGCCCTGTTTGAGGCCATTATTGGTCTGAATGCGCCTTGACAGAAGGGATCCTTCCCCCACATTTATCTGTACCCAGGTCTCTGTGTGAAGGTTGATCAGCAGATCCAACAGAGGCCTCGGAATCCCCCAGCCATTCAGTTTAGACCATAAAATATTCCAATTTATATGATCAAAGGCAGCCTTATAGTCTATGAAGCAAAAGTGGATGGGCATTTTATTTGATTCTGCCTTCTCTATGAGCATACCCATAGTTAAAATATTGGTCATTGTGCCTACTGATTTGGCAAAGCCTGTCTGGTTGACCGGGATTAGGGATTTCTCTGTGGCCCATGCCAACAATTCCTCCAGGAGTATGACTGCAAAATACTTTGCCTCATTATCAATTAGGGCCACCAATCGATAGTTTTGAGAGGAAGCCTTATCTCCTGCCTTAAAAATTGGAGATATGATAGAGCCCTTCTTGGAGCCTGGCAGGATGTTATAATGTCTTATCTCCAAAAAAAAGGGGTTCGTGAGCTGCTGCCCAGCCGTTCACGTCTTGTTTGTAAAGGATTGGCTGGATTCCATTTGCTTGTAATAGGGGTGGGTGACCCAATAAACCCTTGCGGGCTTGGGCAGTCAAAGTGTTTGAGGAAAAAGTTGCCAGCAAGGGATTTGTTTAATGCTTTAAGTTTAACAGTGTCGTGAAGTCTGTATTATTTAGACTTGTCAGCTGAATGGAACAGCAACTGTTCAACGTATTCTCAATCTGTTTCAAAATTCTATAGAAGCTACCACACTAGCCCTATAGCAGTACAACGACTTGAATAGATTCACAGTAGCTCTTGTGGTTACAAACAATAAATGAAATATTGAACACAAGAACAAAAGTAAAGCAACACGGGAAGGTTTGTTCTTCAAAAAAATTATTATTTATATTTATGCCAAAGTAAATCATCAAAAAATCAAGGGTATACAGTTATTAGCGATTGCATGTGTATCTTAAGTAAATGGAGCTGACAAAACAATCCATTAATACAAAAGAAAACAATCCAGTCTATAGCAAAGTAAATAAAATTGACTTCTTTTAAAGGATAATAAATAGAAAGTCAAATGCGGACAAAAGACTTGGATTGATGTGTCGACGTTTCGGTCTCAGTGGTGAAATCCAGAGACCATCATCAGGACAAGGAGATAATGCAATGAGGATGACCCCTACAAAAAATATTTAATAAAATTAGCAATTGATCCTAAAACGTGTTGCTAACATATATCAACGATTTAAACATGTATTTACACTATTCACATTGCACAAGTTCAACGAATTTTACATTATTTACATTACAGAAGTCTAACAAACTAGTCAGTGTGGTGACAAGAGTGTTAACTAGCAAGGTTACTTCAACCGAATGAGGCAAATACACTTACTTATAGTATATATAAGACCAAGCTATTGGTGAACTCAATTAGAAATTCAAGGTTCATTGCCTGCAGAAAATGGAAAAAGCTCAAATGAGCTGACAGATAACGAGATGTATTACTCAAAGTGTCCCTATCAACATGGAAACCTGTTTACCTTAGGGGAACTTCAAGTCTACCCTGTAGGTGTATCCATATATCCAGGCCAAATAAGTGTTAAATCCTTATGGTGGAGGAAACCTGTAGTATCAATCTCAGGATCCACGATAGCTGTGAAATGTATAAAGTCAATGATTTAACTGCTATGAAGTGAAGGGCACTAAAATGATATAAATCATGTTGATAACATTATATCTCACACAGGACAGAAGTTATGTGTGGCCTAAGCACAATCGCTGCTTAAAAGTAAAGAACAGGAGGACGGTGCCTCTTATGCGTTTTACATGGCTAGTGATGCTTAAAGCAGTCGGATAAAGAAAGCACATTTGAGCATATTTGATCGTTTAGAAATGTTGCATTATGGTGATATCTCGTATCAAAAGGTATCACACGATACTCGAGCACAAATGTATATAAACATTGCAGGACATGGTTTGTGCTACATTGTTTTATATTCAACTGACGTTTTGCGTCGTGGTGATGTGGCTGAGAAAAGAAAACGGTGTAGTGCAGCGTTTCAGCATTCGGATTGGACATTATATCACCGCTATGTGTGCAATATTCTGTGACATTAAAGCATTGTAATCCCGGCGTGGTGAAAATAATTGGTCGAGTGCAGCGTTTAAGCCTGTGAATTGAAAATACCTTCACTGCCGCGTGTGCAATTTACTGTGACATTTTAGCATTGTAACGATGCGACTAAGTAGAGTGATTGGTTGGATGCAGCGTTCAAAGCATTTAAATTAAAAATTGCAATGCTGCGACTGGAAAGAATAGTGAAGAGGTCGCAGCGGTATGGCATTAATTTAGCGAAAACGGCGTCTTTGGGCTGCCGATCACGACTTTGTACTTACTTCGGGAAATGGTGAAAGGCACGAAGCGTCTCCTCTGCGTCGGGTCAAAGGTGAACAGAGGACTAAGCCAGATTCAGCCAATATATAGCAATAGAAGTTTAAACGGCATGGTCACGTGATACGGAACGGCCGGAAGTCTGGGGGTTTAACGAACATGACCGCCATCTTGTAGTGGCTGTGTCATCATGTATCGCAACCAAAACTCACCTTGTGTATTGGTATGGTGCATAATGTTATTGGATGGGACTGCCAAAAGCCGGTCATAAAAATTATCTAGGCTATTATTTCGAAAGTTGCCGATAGCGCGGTGGACTATTAATCAATTTGTTTAGTAAGACTAAAGATAACTTTAAGATGAGTGTGCGAAGTGAATAGATGAATGAATTGACAATCAATCGACCACTGTCGCATAGTAAATGCGCGCACATTCTTGGAAAATTCCTCAAAATAAGATCTTCTGAAGATTTAATGTCATATATAATCGATCTTCCAAACATCTACATAGTGTCAAATATCAAAGTTATTGTTTTGACAACAGTTTATATTCATGACATTTAATGGTTCATAACATAAGGTGCATAAAACCCAATAGATGCATATGATGAGATGTTGGTTACAGGTATATGTACAAGTCTGTCGCATTACAGAAGCGCTCACATTCTTTGGGGAATCTTATGTTATCTCATAATAGTGTATCAGGTTATGCAGGCTAGTGTATGCCATTCAGTGGACGAGTTTAAACCATTTTTCACACTGTTTGCAAACTCTGGTTTAAACTGGTTTAAACTCGTCCACTGAATGGCATACACTAGCCTGCATAACCTGATACACTATTATGAGATAACATAAGATTCCACAAAGAATGTGAGCGCTTCTGTAATGCGACAGACTTGTACATATACCTGTAACCAACATCTCATCATATGCATCTATTGGGTTTTATGCACCTTATGTTATGAACCATTAAATGTCATGAATATAAACTGTTGTCAAAACAATAACTTTGATATTTGACACTATGTAGATGTTTGGAAGATCGATTATATATGACATTAAATCTTCAGAAGATCTTATTTTGAGGAATTTTCCAAGAATGTGCTCGCATTTACTATGCGACAGTGGTCAATTGATTGTCAATTCATTCATCTATTCACTTCGCACACTCATCTTAAAGTTATCTTTAGTCATACTAAACAAATTGATTAATAGTCTACCCCGCTATCGGCAACTTTCGAAATAATAGCCTAGATAATGTTTATGACCGACTTTTGGCAGTCCCATCCAATAACATTATGCACCATACCAATACACAAGGTGAGTTTTGGTTGCGATACATGATGACACAGCCACTACAAGATGGCGGTCATGTTCGTTAAACCCCCAGACTTCCGGCCGTCCCGTGTCACGTGACCATGCCGTTTAAACTTATATTGCTATATATTGGCTGAATCTGGCTTAGTCCTCTGTTCACCTTTGACCCGACGCAGAGGAGACGCTTCGTGCCTTTCACCATTTCCCGAAGTAAGTACAAAGCCGTGATCGGCAGCCCAAAGACGCTGTTTTCGCTAATTTAATGCCATACCGCTGCGACCTCTTCACTATTCTTTCCAGTCGCAGCGTTGCAATTTTTAATTTAAATGCTTTGAACGCTGCATCCAACCAATCACTCTACTTAGTCGCATCGTTACAATGCTAAAATGTCACAGTAAATTGCACACGCGGCAGTGAAGGTATTTTCAATTCACAGGCTTAAACGCTGCACTCGACCAATTATTTTCACCACGCCGGCATTACAATGCTATAATGTCACAGAATATTGCACACATAGCGGTGATATAATGTCCAATCCGAATGCTGAAACGCTGCACTACACCGTTTTCTTTTCTCAGCCACATCACCACGACGCAAAACGTCAGTTGAATATAAAACAATGTAGCACAAACCATGTCCTGCAATGTTTATATACATTTGTGCTCGAGTATCGTGTGATACCTTTTGATACGAGATATCACCATAATGCAACATTTCTAAACGATCAAATATGCTCAAATGTGCTTTCTTTATCCGACTGCTTTAAGCATCACTAGCCATGTAAAACGCATAAGAGGCACCGTCCTCCTGTTCTTTACTTTTAAGCAGCGATTGTGCTTAGGCCACACATAACTTCTGTCCTGTGTGAGATATAATGTTATCAACATGATTTATATCATTTTAGTGCCCTTCACTTCATAGCAGTTAAATCATTGACTTTATACATTTCACAGCTATCGTGGATCCTGAGATTGATACTACAGGTTTCCTCCACCATAAGGATTTAACACTTATTTGGCCTGGATATATGGATACACCTACAGGGTAGACTTGAAGTTCCCCTAAGGTAAACAGGTTTCCATGTTGATAGGGACACTTTGAGTAATACATCTCGTTATCTGTCAGCTCATTTGGGCTTTTTCCATTTTCTGCAGGCAATGAACCTTGAATTTCTACTTGAGTTCACCAATAGCTTGGTCTTATATATACTATAAGTAAGTGTATTTGCCTCATTCGGTTGAAGTAACCTTGCTAGTTAACACTCTTGTCACCACACTGACTAGTTTGTTAGACTTCTGTAATGTAAATAATGTAAAATTCGTTGAACTTGTGCAATGTGAATAGTGTAAATACATGTTTAAATCGTTGATATATGTTAGCAACACGTTTTAGGATCAATTGCTAATTTTAATAAATATTTTTTGTAGGGGTCATCCTCATTGCATTATCTCCTTGTCCTGATGATGGTCTCTGGATTTCACCACTGAGACCGAAACGTCAACACATCAATCCAAGTCTTTTGTCCGCATTTGACTTTCTATTTATTATCCTTTAAAAGAAGTCAATTTTATTTACTTTGCTATAGACTGGATTGTCTTCTTTTGTATTAATGGATTGTTTTGTCAGCTCCATTTACTTAAGATACACATGCAATCGCTAATAACTGTATACCCTCGATTTTTTGATGATTTACTTTGGCATAAATATAAATAATAATTTTTTTGAAGAACAAACCTTCCGTTGTTGCTTTACATTTGTTCTTGTGTTCAATATTTCATTTATTGTTTGTAACCACAAGAGCTACTGTGAATCTATTTAAGTGGTTGTACTGCTATAGGGCTAGTGTGGTAGCTTCTATAGAATTTTGAAACAGATTGAGAATACGTTGAACAGTTGCTGTTCCATTCAGCTGACAAGTCTAAATAATACAGACTTCACGACACTGTTAAACTTAAAGCATTAAACAAATCCCTTGCTGGCAACTTTTTCCTCAAACACTTTGGATTCCATTTGGTCCTGGAGCTCCCTCTCTTCTTCCTTTCTTAATTTGGTGCTTTGTAAATTTGACAAATCATCATTTAAAATTGATTTCTGACCATCTTGGAAGCTTATGTGCATTTGCGGCGATTGTACTTTGTGTTCTTTAAGGGTATCCGTCACACACTCCGGTAATAACACATGGTTGTTTCCCATGGCCTGATTAAAATGGGTTCCAAGATAACTTGCCCATGTTTCTTCTCTGATGTTGGATGAAACCCCTTTATGCATGGGTCTTATAAGGGAGTTTATGGTTTTCCAAAACCTTGCCCCATCGTTCCGTTTGGTATCAGAGTGAAGTCTTGCCCACATGTTATCCTCCATGGATATATTGGCTTCCCATTTTAATTTTTAGGTTTCGGCTACCGTCCCACTGCGTAAGCAGTGGGTGGGCGGAGCCAAAATCTTTTGTTAGTAGTATGGGGGCCTGAACACGCCCCTCTTCTCCATTGGCTGGCCTCGTAAATGCTGGCCAGCCATTGGAGGAGAGGAGCGTCACTGAGTTCAGGGCCCGCCTTGACGCGATTCGGGGGCGTTTCTGTGTCTTTTTTTAAGACCTCCCTCTCCTCTTCCCATTGGCTGGAATTTTACCTTCCAGCCAATGGGAAGGGGAGAGCACACAAACACGCCCCCGAATCGGCCTGTTGCTCAGTTCCAGGCTTGTTTATTTATGTATTTATTTCATTTAAGTTTTTTTTCCTTTGCTAAAATATTCATGGGGGTTTCTCCTAATTTAGCAGCGACAGAGAAAATGCAAGTTTGTGGCAGATAAAGAGGTATGTATGTATGGTTGCTGCTAGTCGTGAATTATGCCACAGCCTCCCCAAGCAGCCGCCATGCATTATGCAGTACGGTGCGCAGTGTGTTAAAAGAATAACTTTATTTCTGAAGCTAATTGAACAGTTTTCGAGCTGCAATGTTCTTTCTTTTATGTCGTCTTTAATGCCGCGCAGGGGGAGTAGAAGGTTTAATCTCACGCTGAATACTCATAACGCTGTTGTTTAATTTGAGTATTTTTGATTAAAGTGACAGGGGTGTTTGCCTTCGGGCGGGGATTTTTCTCTGCTTCCCGTACGTGCCATTGCTCTTAGAGGCAGAGCAGCGTGTAGTTAGTTGTATTTTAAACCTCGGCGCCCCATTTGACGTATTTCATTGCAGTTTGGCACAGCCATCAAAGGCGCCTTGGTTTCTTGTGTTTCTTTTGTAGGAGTACAGCGTTTGGCATGATGTATTGTGATAACGCCGGGGCAGAAATACCCAGAGGAATAAATAACTTTTGTCGCGTGTGAATCCACCGTACTGTTTTTCTTGTCTTGAAGAGCAGAAGCAGGTTTATATTCTGTTTGGAAATGGGATCTCTTGATGTATTCCAGGTTTTCGGGTCATTTTTTCCTCTCGGTGTAGCCAATTTGCCACCTGTTCCTGAGTTACTAAATTGTGCAGGGTGCTGAGATCACCGGAACCGGAAAGTGGACGTGCCGTGCGGGAAATACTTCTCCCGCTTCAAGGGCTTTAAATGGACTGGGTCTCACCGGAGCTGAGCACCGGTAGTTCGTTAAAGGGGGGGCTCGAATCGGGTCTCTATCGGGCTCTGTTTTGTGCCCTGGCACAGGCACCTCGATGTGCACGCGCTCACACTGCTCACTTATTGCTAGTGGAGACGTCACGGCATGACGTCATACCAGGTGAGCGTTGTAGGTGAAGGGAAATCCTTTAAAGAGAGTAAT
The DNA here is from genome assembly GCF_964263255.1 of Lissotriton vulgaris. Taxonomy (NCBI): domain Eukaryota; kingdom Metazoa; phylum Chordata; class Amphibia; order Caudata; family Salamandridae; genus Lissotriton; species Lissotriton vulgaris. The sequence continues at coordinate 1,152,658,986 of NC_141698.1, forward strand.
TTTTTCTCTGGATTTCCCTTCTCTTTTTGAAACTCTGGAGCAGCAACACTGTTCTGGTGTCACCATAGCTTTATGTGGAAGGTTTTTAAATATCATATACAAGCCATAGTTGCTGCTTATTTATCTTGTGCAGCTAACAACCAATGACAAAGCCAATAGTTCTGACTTGTAGCTATGATGTTACTTGTTTTTATTTGCGAGGGGGAGTACCGGCAGTTGTCAAGAGCGACTAAATACTTTTCATTGGAGAGTACCGGCTCTTGTACTTCTGTTTCCATTTGAAGCTCTGCATGTACTTCCCTCATCATTGCAATCCGGTCCTACGGGGTTACTTTCATTTTACAAAAGCATCACTAGAGGTACCAGAATGCAAAGCGCTGACAGCTGAAAAACCAGAACTGGCAATATATCGCGCACCTGCAGGGGACCAGTTTAAATACCCATTAATGACAGTCTGTAGGGGCTAATAACATTCCACGGCTTAAAAAACTGAAACTGTGCTTCACCAAAACTACAAATCTGAAGTAGTAAATCCGTGGTACATAAAACTTACAGTGCGAGAACACAGGTCTCTTGTTGGTAAAAGCGCCAGAAACGCCCTTTAATGAATTGACGGAAGTGTTATAAGCCCGGGTCTTCGAGGCCGCGCCCCTTAGCACACCTGCGGGCCCTGAGTGCCGGCCTGTGATCACCTGCGTGCCGTGTGCTCTGGCGCCGTTTCCTGCACTCGCCTGACATTGTGAGGTCTGACCGATCGCCCCGCACCATGGCTGTCTTCGGGGCCTGCCTGTGCGGGCGAGGCGGCCTGCGTGGGTGCCTGTGCCTCCCGCGGAAGGTGTTCCTGGATCACCCTGCCCAGGTAGGAGAGCCCCTCTGTTCAGCTGTACCCCCTCCTGGGGCGGGGGGGCTGAAGGGGGGGTTTACTATTGTGGCGCTGCAAGAACATGATGTTCAAATGGGTCAGTACTCAGGGTACTGAGTACAGGCACATTTTCTTTCTTTTAGTGAGTACCGGAACTTCTCCAGGCCTGAGGAGAGTACCCGTACTTACCTGGGCCTGTCCGGTTTTGGGCACAACGGTCACATGAGCGTGAACCTGCGGCCAGCGACGCCGCAGGGTGGCGGACACAAATGGAATTCCCTGTAAAGGGAGCTGCTCCTATGGCCTCCCCTTCCTTTTTTGCAAGTTTCGGATTGGTAACGGGGCAGGTACCGAGTTCCAACTGTGGGCTACTTTTTGGAGCGGGGCAGATTTGGGTGGTGTTACTGTTCGGATGCTGCCAGCACCCCGTGGGTGTCCGAGTGCCCTTTCTGGAGGCAGATGGGCGCTCGTTACCTCACTTTTAGCAACAGGCAGAGGTGTCACTTTATTTATCTCGTCCATTAGTATATGCATACCTAGTGGGGCAGGGGGTCTGGGTGTGTGTGTGACTCTGGGTGTGTGTGGCTCTGGGTGTGTGTGGCTCTGGGTGTGTATGGCACTGGGTGTGTGTGGCTCTGGGTGTTGTTGGCTGTGGGTGTGTGGCTGTGGTGTGTGGGTGTGTGTGTGGGTGTGTGGGTGTGTGTATGGCTGTGGGTGTGTGGGTGTTTGTGTGGCTGTGGGTGTGTGGGTGGGTGTGTGGCTGTGGGTGTGTTTGTGGCTCTGGGTGTGTGTGTGTGGCTGTGTGTTTGGCTCTGGGTGTGTGGGTGTGTGTGTGGCTCTGGGTGTGTTGGTGTGTGGGTGTGGCTCTGGGTGTGTGGGTGTGGCTCTGGGTGTGTGTGTGGCTCTGGGTGTGTGTGTGTGGCTCTGGGTGTGTGTGTGTGGGGCTGGCTCTGGGTGTGTGTGTGTGATAGTAATTGCTGTCTGATGAGCTCGTCCAGTAGGGTACAATATGTCTTGCATTTGCGAGAGATTAAGCTGTTGGCAATGTAAATGACAATGCCATTTATTTATCTGTTTTCAAAACCAACACATAAATAAAAATGTTGTCATTTACAATGCCAATAGCTCTAACTTTTGCAAAGGCGAAACCGTTGCATTGTAAACGCTTGTTTCAATGTTGCTTTCAGTTTCCGTAAATGGTCATGCTTCACTATATCCATTGGTTTCTGCTGAAGTTCTCTCATCGTGCGGTAGATTGATGTTTTTGTGCCTCTCATTTTTCCTTCATGCTCTCGAGTAAATTTTCTCACACTGCCGCAGCCTAGTTATATGTATGTCTTAGGTCTTGTAGCGTAGATAGGCATGTTTTTTGTAAATTGTTCCCATTTTGCAGTTTCACTTGATCCAATGCAGGCCCCAAAATGCTGTTTTGCCCTTTTTATTAAAGTTTTGTCAGTTGCTGCCGAGTATTTGATTTTTTTAAGTTAACAGTATGGACCAACTCCTTTGGTGCGTTGGATAGCTCAAGTTTTGGCTTCACGATTTCCAGGGCGATTTCTTGGGGACAATAGCCGCTATCTGTTTTTATACCTATCCTGAAAGAGGTTGTATATTGAAATAAACGTAGTGAGATGAAAGTGTAGTCTAGTATGCTACTTGCTCTTGTTGAGTGAAATGTTGAGGCCGGAGGGTTGTCTCCAGCAAACCTCCCATTTAGAGCTCTGATGTTAAAATGTTCCAGTTCTTCTAGTATCTGATTTCCGAATTTTGTTTGTTTGGATATTTGCGACTTCCCTTGCGGTGGGATATCCCCAATTGAATTTTGAGTTAAGATCTCATCTTCTTGCGAGATGCCCATGAGGGTGAGATTAAAGTCCCCAGTAAGCACAAGATTTGTTGTGGATCTTTCTCTTATGCACTCCTCCATGAAGTTGCATAGGTCTTTGACTGCCTTTGTTTTCTTTTTGGATGGACATAGGCATTGATCAAGGTAAAGTCAGTATCAACATTACCTGGTTTTAATTGCACCAAAGGAAAGTTTACTGCCAGTGACGCTGTAGAGGAAGGTCCAACTTCTTTTACCGTAAGAGTGCTTGTGGCTGATACATATATTGCTAGGCCACCTTGTAGATGCCCGTATTTGGCTGTCCTTTTTGCACCAGTAAAGAAGAGTAAATATTCATGGAGATGTGGGGGATCTGTAAGCCATGTCTCTTGTAATGCCACTAAGTCGAAAGATCTAATGTAGTCTATAAACTCTGGGTCAGATATTTTAGTGGATAGGCCGTTGATATTCCACGAACATATACGTAATAGGTTGTGCTTGCTCTCACTTGAGTTTGGGCTGGTTTGTCATTTGTTGTTATTTATTGTTCCGGCAAACCATCTTAGGTCTGACAGTCGAGTTGGTAGTGCTTTTCCATCTCCGATCCGTCGAGTGATGCCGGTGTATTGGTCAATGCTTGTTCCGCCTGACCATGCCGCTTCTCTGAGAACAGAAGCTCTGGGGCTTTTTGCAGTAACCTGGTCCTCCAACCTTGCCACCGGAATTAGTATTTCCGGATATCTTGGCTTTGTGTATGGATTTATTGTTATCCCCCAATTTTTGAAAATCTCGGCTTCGGCTTGTAATTTCTGAGAGATTGCTATGGTGGCAAAAGTTGCTTTCATTTTTTCTCTGCCCGTACCATCATCGTCTATGAATTCGATAGAGACCAGATCAGACCTTGTCACTTCTACCAGAGAGGGGATATGAGATAACAACAGTAGGATGTTACCTCTATTAAGTGTGTCATGCCTTCCTTTCGATATGTAATCTGAGTTGAACCATGTGGCACCTGTTACATTCCTTTGTTCATTTGTGATCCCACTCCCTTTGTAGGTTTGGCTTAGTGGTTTGGGCTCAACTCCTTGTGTTACAGTTGGTTTGGCCTGGTTAGTGTTGGCTTCGTTTGCGTCTCTTGTTACTTGGTCAGATATGTGCTGATTTGATACAGGCGGATTAGTCGGTTGGTGATTCTCTACGAGCCAAGGGGGGGTAACACGTTGAGTCCGCAGTCTTTTTCCCAGGCCTTTTACCCGGAATGTGTTTTTGCTTGATAGTTTGTGTGAGGTTAGAACTAGACATCTTGCTACTTTTTGGTAGCCATTTCAAGTCGGATTCAAGATATGCTTTATTTTCCCCGCAGGGTTGGAGGCATATGATTAGCCTATCTTGTGATGCTGCTTCTGGATCTTCATACATAGTATTTCCAAGTTTTTCCAAGTTCTTAATTTTTTGCCCCTTCCCGTTGGTGGTTTGAGTTGGTGCTATTACCTCTGAAGGAATCTCTGATGTGCTAGTGCCTCCCACAAGTTGGAGTATGCTTTGTTCTGCAGCAGGGGTTCTCCCAAAGAGATGTATAAAACCTTTGCGGTTCGAGTGTGTTTTATGTTTCCTGCCCTTACGTTTTTTTGCTCGTCTTTGTTTAGCGTTCATTTTTGTGTCTGTGTTAATTTCTTCCAAGGTTTCAGGAAGTAAAGGACATGATGTTCCAATTTCACAGGCCTCTGTATTTTTGGATATATGTGATAGGGGGTTGTTGTTTTGAAGTATCCTTGTTTATTAGTTCCCAGCAATTCTGTATTCCTTAAAATTTCTGTTGCTTCTCCAAAATGACCATCGGAAGGATTAGTTTGTAGATGCCGAGCAGACCTTTTAAGCTGTGTGCACAGATTGCTCAGTATTGTTGGGAGTGTAGACAGTTTTTCAATAATTGGGCCGCATCCACATCCACCTCTGTTGCTCCAATTTGCGTCTTGTGATTGGTCAAGTGTGTTTAGCGTGCCCAGCTTCATATCATTGGCGACCACAATACAGCCAATATATCCAATAGCGTTAATTGAGTGTCCATTTTGTCTGATTGGTAGTGAAGGGCTTCTACCAGGAGTTGTATTGCTTTTAGCAGGCTGGGCCAAGCGCTTTCGTGCTTTGTGTGTTTTGGGGTTTCTTCTTGACTTCCTGGAGTTGTGGTTTGATTTTGAGCCCCCTGTAGCGCACCACGACCTCCGCCGGTTGTTCCATGAAGCCTTCAGTTGTCATGATCAGTGTATTAGCACTCGTCCCGCTTCTGCTCTTGTCTTGGGAGTAAGCAGCAAGGAGATCTTCCCACTCTTCCTTTCCCAGGTATGAGATACGCATGCTGATTATATTTTCCTCACAAGGTGGACTGCTTCTCTCAACAGTGTCATGGATGTCTATTTGGCTGTTATCTAATTTGTCTACAGACAGGTCTTTTGCATCATTAGTCCTGTGTACTTGGATTAGGTTGGTCTCTAAGACAAGTTTTCTTCCGACCTTTTTGCCAGTAGTTGTAATATCCTGTGCCATCCAGCTTTTATCACGTTGAGGGGTTGATGTCACTTGCGGTGAAATACTAGCAATAGGGCTAGGGCTTCCCTTGCAGTTATTGTCAGTCTGTATGCCAGTGTACTGTAAAGGCTGTAAGGGCTGGGCTGGTTCAATAGGTTGCTGTAGGCCTGATAATTCCTTGATGTTTGAAAGTAAGGTGTCCCCCACGTTTTTTAGGAAACAGTACTTTGTACAGATTTTTGGCTGAAACATAGTTTGGCAGTTTTTTATTTTGCTGCTCATTTCTGTTTTTGTTGTTTGCTCACTACTTGAGCTGTTAGAGTCAGATTAGTCTGATGTTATATCAATTAATGAGCAATCGCTCTGTGTTATCGGCCTGGTTTTGGTTGGTGATTCCTCCCTGGTCCCATCAAGCGCCTTCGGCGTTCGTTTGCATTTTTTTGTACCTCCTTTTCCCACAGAACCTCCTCGAACGCGCCCTAACCTCATGATACACTGGTCAACCTTCTGAGTGGAAAAAAGAGTGGCCAGCAAACAAAAAGACGGGAGACGACCTTGATGGTCCAATCGGCACAGCTTCGCCCACGTAACACTGCATCACCGTTCTAATACTGTATCACCTCCCTAACACTTCATCGCCTCCATAACAATGCATTGCCTCCCTAACACTTTATCGCCTCCTTAACACTGCATCACCTCCCTAACACTAAATTGCCTCCTTAACACTGCATCACCTCCCTAACACTGTATCGCCTTCATAACACTGCATCACCTTCCTAACCCTGCATCACCTCCCTAACACTGCATCGCCTCCCTAACACTGCATCACCTCCCTAACACTGCATCGCCTGGCTAACACTGCATCGCCTCCCTTACACTGCATCACCTTCCTAACACTGCATTGCCTCCCTAACATCTCATCTACTCCATAACACTGCATCGCACCCTAGCACTGTATCACCTCCCTAACACTGCATTGTCTCCCTACCTCCGCAACACTGCATTGCCTCCCTAACATGTGGACCGCCTCCATAACACTGCATCACCTCCATAACACTGCATCACCTCCCTAACACTGCATCATCTCCATAACATTGCATCGCATCCCAAACATTGCTTTACCTACCTAACAATGCATCACCTCAATAACACTGCATCGCCTCCCTAACACTGAACCAACTCCCTAGCACTGTAGTTCCTCCCAAACACTGCATCACCTCCATAACACTGCATCGCTTCCCTAACACTTCATCGCCTCCCTAACACTGCATCGCTTTCCTAACACTGCATCACCTCCCTAACACTGCATTGCCTCCCTAACACTGAATCACTTCCCTAAAGCTGCATCGCCTCCATACCACTGCATTGCCTCCCTAACATTGTATCGCCTCCTTAACACTGCATCACCTCCCTAACACTGCATCACCTCCCTAACACTGAATTGCCTTCATACCACTGCATCACCTTCATAACATTGCATCACCTACCTAACACTGCATCACCTCCCTAAATCTGCATCACCTCCCTAACACTGCATCACGTCCATAACTCTGCATTACCTCCCTAACACTGCATTGCCTCTCTAACCCTGCATCACCTCCCTAACACTCCATCACCTCAATAACACTGCAACGCCTCCCTAACACTGAATCACCTCCCTAACACTGCATCACCTCCCTAACAATGCATCACCTCCCTAACACTGCATCACCTCAATAACACTGAATCACCTCCCTAACACTGCATTGCCTCCCTAACACTGCATCAGTGCCCTAACTCTGCATCGCCTCACTAACACTCCATCACCTCCCTAACACTGCATTGCCTCCCTAACACTGCATCACTGCCCTAACACTGCATCGCCTACCCAACATTGCATCACTGCCCTAACACTGCATCGCTTCCCTAACACTGCATCACTGCCCTAAAACTGCATCGCCTCCCGCAGAGTTTCAACGCAGCTCCAAGGTAGTAATGCGCTGAAAGGTGATCACTAGAGCATCATATCCAGTGGGCAGGCACAAGCACGGTACCAGGGAAGGAGCAGTCTCAGTAGTGTACTGTAGGAACTGGGGTCACCAGTTCCCCGGGGGGTAGCTTGGCTCGAGCAGGTAGGCACCCAAAGCTTAGGTGTAAAGTGACCACACAGCACACACATCCACTGAGACAGGTAACACACAGAATGACTGAGACCACACCAGTGAGATTCATTAAAACAATGTACTTATATCTGGATTAAAGTTATGGCTGATAGACCATTCGGGGCGATCAGGTAATCAAGATAGCATTATCTCCATTCACATTTCCTTGAAAGAGTATACTTTTCATTTCTCAGCCATAAATAGATAAAGAAATAAATAATAAATAGTAAGTAGCTGTAGGCCTGGCATCAGCCTTGCTCCTAGTCACCACCTGTAAGAAAATACATGGTAATAACCTCTTAGTCAAAATTATATCATATCCCCCTGCAAGAAATTCACTAGTGGAAACCTCCATCAATATTGCATTTAGCAGGGGCAGATCTGGTGCATGAGGTAGCAATCAGCTTCTCAATAAATAAGCAGTATGAACATTACATCAGGCCAGGATAGACATTTCCATTAAGAACTAGGCAACATCCTTAAATCAGCGTGAACCTCCTCTTACGGCAGGTATAAACATTTCCTTACTCAGGAGTAACATTATGTAAGGCAATCACCACACTCCTGGTAGTAGGGTCTAACAGTCGCCTGTAACCAAGTACTTTCCCCAACCAGGGGTTAACTTGGACCAACTTAGGCCTCAAAGGTGTCTCTTGGGGTTCCGGCCCAGTTCCAGTACTTGGGAAGGATTTCATAGGGCCAACGGGGCCCAACAACAGTATTCCCCAGGGGAGGGGCGAACTCGGGGCCTCCTGTAGCCTTCCGCCCTCCTCCCCGGGGTTACCTGTTCTCTTCAGGCCTCCTCGGCCCCTTGCGGCGATGTCAGCAGGCCTCGGGGTGAGAGGGGCCGGCTGCAGGCACAGCAGGGCGGCACAGGCCCCATGCTGATGGTAGGGCCGGCCCGAGGACGTCACAGCTCGGAGGGGCTCTCAGGCTCTTCCGGAGCCCTCCGATGGTGAAGCTGCTGGTTCCTAGGCCTGTCGTGATGTCAACGGTGTGGGGGGCCAATGGGAAGGCTGGCAAGGAAGGACTTGGCTCTCAATGCCAATAGGGGCGCAGATAATGGGGGTGCACAAGCCAGAACCAATGGCTTTGCAGCGTTTGACGGGGGCAGGATCCAGGACGATGCCCCCATCACGTGATATTGGAGGCAGTCTTCAGGGCCTAGCGCGGCCCTCTCCTCAGATCGTGGCCTGACTAAGATTTACGGCAGCCCTCTCCTGGCCCCTGGGGGCCACCGTTGGGATGATGAGGTCGGCGCTTCTGGGCCGGCAGAGGCTGCGAACGGCGCCTGAGGTTCTGGCGGGGCGGCAAGGGCCGCGGCGGTGAGTGGGGCCACCAGCGCTTCTCCTCAGCGCTTCAAAGCACAGAGCTAGCAAGGCTTTGCAGCGCTTCTCCTTGGGGCCCAGCGCTTGGGTGGCACGCGCTATGGGGGCAGTCACAGCAGTTCTAGCAGGACAGGCAGTCTGAGTAATAGCGCTTCTCAGGTACAGCGCTTCAAGGCACAATAGCTTCCAGGACCTCAGCGCTTCTCAAGGGGGCACAGTAGGGGAGCACTGGGTAGGCAGTAAAGGCAGAATAGCGCAGGGGCCACAGGTGCAAACACAGTGGGCACAGATGGCACAGCCCAGTACCTGGTTGAACCCCAGTAGTCCTGGTCAGTTAGGTTTATTCTTGGTGCTTGGTGGTTCTGGCACCCTTTTTGTGGAAGCAGATTCTTGGTTGCTTGAAGAGGGGGGGGTTGAGTTGAAGGCTGCTGACAGGTTTCCTCAGCAGGTCACTATAGGTGGTCCCTGGGTTCCCCTCCCGCTGGGCCAGATCAGTGGGCTAGTTCAGTGTTCCTCGCACAGCTTGGTGGGCAGCGCCTAAACACTGTCACCCCCAGTGGTATAGGTTTCTGACTAGGCCCTAACGCCTAAGTCTCCTGCATAGGGTCCCCCAGGTCAGTGATGCCCCAACTGACTGGAAAGTTTCCCTCCTTTTTCTTTAATAGTCCCAGGTCAGGTGAACACTGAGATGGCAGTTGGTGACCACTCCCCTATTCTGGAAGGTTCCAGGAGCTTCCTCACTCTAGCTATGGGCAGGGAAGGCAGGCTGGTATGGCACTAATGTTTAAGGGTTCCAGCCAGCTCCTGGCAACTAGGGTGCTACTATCAAGCCCACTCCACAGTAGCAGGGGCCTGTGGCAGCCATATTGGTAGGGGAGAGCACCTGCACCTTAGCATTGTTTAGCAATGGGAAGGTGCCCGGAGACCTAAGGCCAACAAAAAGAAGGTGTGAAAAAATTAGGCAAGGGCGAAGAAAATAGGAAAGGACCACCCTAGGACTGACAGGTCTAACATATACATAGTCATCACTACCTGATATTATCATAACCTTTTATTAAGCCCAACAGCAACTCCACAGATATCCAGGCACTGTGGAACGTAAGCCCGACCATCCAATGGGAATGTTCCTGCTTGTAGACAACGTTCTCAGGATTTTCCTGAATGATAAATGGTCCTGAGTCAGTGGTGTGTGTGTTGGTATACTAATCCACAGTTTAGCTCCCTGAAGTGAGTAGGTTCTGCTACCGCTCTTTTCTCCCTACTCTTTCTTTCTTGTACCAAGGAATCTGGAGTTTAGGCTGAGCGTAGTAATCTGCCTGGATGGTACGGAGTATTCCTATCTGCTAGGATGAGACAAGCCCGCTGGTACACTGTCTTGTGCATCAAGCACCATACTTCAATTTTTAAAAATCTTTTCACTGCCAAGCAGTGCAAGGAATCAAGGGCTGTGGAGGTGAGCAATCCCTGTTCAAGTACCAGTTTGGCACCATTAGCTTGGATTTGTCAGAGACATGTTGGTGTCTTCTCAGGTGTGCTGATATAAAAGGGCATTACCATAATCAACCAGACTTCGGATGGGGCTATAGATGATCCAGGAGTGCCAGCTGGTCGGAAGAAACGGGAGGATTTTATGTAACACTGTAACAGGAGTAAGCAGGTATTATTGGATGTCTTCTTTGCATGGTTTAATAACGAGAGGGTGGAGACATTGTTGCACCCCCAGATCTCGTACAGAACCTGACCATACAGGAAGTAACTCATCTCCTGTTGGCCAGAAATTATTTGTCTGTCTGGCCCTGCCCTCCCCACCTGGCAGAGCATGGTCTCCATCTCGCTAACATTAAACTGCAGCGAGTTGTTTCTGAGCCAGTGGGCAAATCTCTTCATGCCCGGGTGGGTCAAAGGCCCCCACAGAGCCTAGATTGAATGAAACCATTTCATCACCCACTGTCATACACCCAATGACTTCACCTGGACAGTCATTGAACAAATCCCTGAAAGTCCCACCAACAATGACAAGAAACTTCTCAGCAAAGAGCAAAGATGGATATATCGCCTCTCTACTGCAACACAGGGTCTGAATGATGCAATCCCCTGGAACTCCTTGACCAATCTGTAGTCCAGGGCCCATCTTCCTGACCACCATTAACTGTACCATCCCCTGAGCGCTTTTTGCCATAGAGGCAATCCCTTGACCTCCCTGTGACTCCAGGGCTCATCTACCTGCCCCCTATTAATTAATTTAATTTAATTCTATTAATTCAATTTAAAATTTTATTTTTGTAAAAACTCCCTGAGCCTGATGGTCCTAGATGCTGGGTCGCCCTGCCCTCATGATTAGCCTGGATAGGACATAGCCTGTTGCCTTGCCCATCATATTTGCCTGGATAGTGCATAATCAATCACACCAGCACCAGGGGTGCCCTTAACCCCAGGAGCGCCTTCACCATTAGGATATAAATCACCAACTTATATAGCCCGAATCCTTTAAACACTTGTAATTCAAGCGGATGCCCCCAGCGCACACCGACAGAATTCCGCTAGATAGTGCCCGGGGTACACGCATGCGCGGTGGCTCACACGGCTCCACGCATGCGCAGGATGCTGGTGCCGCCGCGCATGCGCGGACTTCACACGCTACACCGTGTCTCTACGCGGAAGAACCGGCACTCACCTGGGCACAATAATGACTCGGCAAACACGAGTCTTTTCACCATTTCTATCAATCCCCAGGTGTGCACGATTTACCAATTAGCCTCAGTATTTAAACCGGCGCCACAGGCCATACCTTACCGGTTTCACGAAGGAGGCACAACAGGTCCAAAGCCGGCGCTGACCAGAAATCCTGTGAGTATGCAGTAACAACCACCTCGACCATGGGTAAGCGCTACCGCTCTTTTCTCCCTACAGGTTCCTAACTCCAGTGGTCCACCCTTTATTCTCCCCCCCCTAGGGTCAACCCCATGCCACCTCAACAAACCTTGAAGAGGACACTTCTTAAAACTAGCGTAAGCCATATACCTTACGCCTCATTCTTCACTCTTTCTCACCACTGTTGCAATACTCCGTTTTTTTAAACCACTTCACCTCGAAGTTCTAGTGCGATCTTCCACCATAATGGTACCACCAATACCATTACACTTGAGCCGCTGATAGCCTGCACCTCATCGCTATTAAGCCGGCTGCCATGATATATATGACCTATATCGTTTTGTGAATCTTTCCCTGTATGTTTTGTCTTCGTCCTTTAAGGTGATCTTGAGAAGGGAATCCCTCCCTCTCACAGTTAGATACACTTTAGGGCGTGTAGACACATAGTCCACACTACACACCCACTAGTTTTTAATTTTTAATTCACACCCACATTTTAGTCCTGAAGAAAGCCAGCATATTGATAAGGCACTGGCTGAAACATGTTGACACTTTAAAGGACGTGGGAAGTCGTAACCCGCCCCCAACGTCCAACAGCCTTATTTTTAACCGCAGACGGAGGCCCAACTAATAAAGTTTTCAAGGACTGGGACCCCCGCCAAGCCGTTTTAAACTCACTATCTCACTACCCTTCACCGCACCCACAGTGACATACCTGCTCCGCTGTAACCAGGCGTCGTAGCACACCCGGGACACGCTAGGTGTCACTGGGTGGGCCCGATGATGAAGCATGCCACCAACTAGGTTGGTGGGTGAGGGCTTTCTAAAGACACCCAACAGGTGCCACCCCTAATCGACAAAACTCAACTGAGTCACCATGATTTTTATAAAATAAACATCATACCAACCCCATCCATAGGTAGTCTCTTTTTGATAACTTGACATATAAACTGGGGATCTGGACTAGCTTTCTGGTCCTCTCTCTCCCTCTTGATACACGCACCATCATCAGTTTGTCATTCACATAATCAATACAGTTCATTCCCAGCCCATGTATGAGCTTAATAACAGGCTGCATGTATTCATTAAACATGATGGGACTGAGAGAGAACCCCTGCGGACCACCCTGCTTTAATGCCACAAAGTCTAGAGCGAAGAGGAGAGTTGTACTGTCTGTTTGCAGTCACATAGACACGATCTACACCAATCCCAGGCAATTCCCTCTCTCCCAGCTTCATCCAGTCTCTTGAGATTGATGGAGTGATCCAAGGTATAGAATGCTGAGGACAGGTCCAGGAGTACCAGAGCCGCATGCCGACCCCTGTCCACAACCAACTGGATACCAGCAGTGACAAAGACCAGATCTGCCTCAGTCCCATGACAAGGCCTAAACCCCCATTATGCCATGCCGAGCCAGTCAGTGGCCTCAACATGGGTCGGTAATGTAACTTTATTGATATGACCTTTCAATACTTTTATTGGAAAAGGCAGCAGAGAAATGGGCCTAATATTGGCCACGTCTTTGGGCTTGTGGACGGTTTCTTTAGCAACAGTGCAACAAATGCCTACTTCCAGGCCTTATGAACCTAATCAGTATCCAGGGACACATTATAGTTGCCAACTATGGTGCAAGTACCTTCCAGTATTTAGGGGGGAGGGGGTTGAGCAGAGAGCCTGAAGTGACGGCTCCCGTCACCTCCAGGAAGTCTTCCTCCATAACTGTAGGGATGATATTTTCCTGTTATTCCCCTCCTGCATGATGAATTTTAGATTCAGAATGTGTCCAGGTGGTAAAGGGTTTACTGTGTCATTTGCCTTTAATTTAACAACAATGTTCCTTGTTTTATTCTTGAAAAATGCACTTGTATTATCTGTTCAGCAAAATATTCTGCCTTTACCATTAATAGCAGATCTTTATAATCTTTAATGTCAATTTCCAGTTTGCTCCTGGTCTAGGTATTCTCTCCTCCATTTCCTTTCCACCCCTTTAAATGAAAGCGTAGCTACCCTGAGTCAATCGTTATAGCAGGGGTCGGATAGAATTCTCCTGCTGTGTCTTTTCTTTACCGGGAGCCCATTATCAAGGGATTGTGTAATCCAACCATGATAAGTATCATCGGCTTCTTCTACATTAGTCGCTACTAGAATTTCCTCGGGCGGAGGGGGCTGGCCTTTAGAAAACCAGGTCCTAAGTTTAGCCCAACTTCTGGACAATACTGTTTCTATATTGTAATGTGAAGAATTAAAAAGAGTATTTAAACAGGATACCACCAAAAAATGATTGGTCCAGACTAATTGCATTACTTCTGGTTTGGATATGATATTGGTATTATGAAACCCCAAATGCAGAGTATGACCATGCCTATGTAAAGGACCCTGTATGTGTTGATTAAGCCTTATTGCTTCCTTAGAGGTAAGTTACTCAGCTGCTTTTTTGTCATCTCTGTTATCCACTCAGAAATGGAAGTCTCCAAGCATGATCAAATTGGATTGCGTGATGAGTGGTGGGATTAGAAAGCTCACTAAGCTGTAATCAACAATGAAATCAGGATCTGGGGGCCATAAGTGTGATAGGATAGGATATGTGTTTACAAAGCACTCGAATGCCGGGGCGTCTTGGCGCTAGTGTATGTGGCTGTGGTGCAGCCTACTTTACAAAGACTATGTTGAGGCAAACAGCCAGGGTCTTTCCTAAATGATTGTCTGTTAGACTGGATTTGCATGGATATTGGCATTTTATTCCACAGCTTTGCTGCACAATTAGAAAGGGTTCTTCTACCCCATCTCACTCTCCTAATCCTATCAATGTGGAGAAGACCCAAATTGCTGGATTTTAGGGCACGAGCTGGGGTCTTGGGCCTGAACATTTTTTTAAATATCTTTAGCTCCCCCACCAAGAAATGCTTTCTGCACCAGGCATACACCTTGAATTCCACCCGCTGCTGAAAGGGACCCCAGTGGAGTGCTCTGATTCCAAGATTTTAGCTGCTATAGGCAGACCAGCTATCGGGCGGCAGTTTTTGGGCTCTGTGGGATCTAAGGCGGGCTTTTTCAAGATAGGCCTAATCGTGCATTCTTCCAGCAAACTTGGTAGTTTTCCTTACTCCAGCACTTGATTGATTAACTGAGTCAGTTCATCTCTGATTCTACTAGGGTCAGATGCATGATCGTGGTAGGGCAAGGGTCTTTGGGTGAGCTAGATTTTATGGAAAGGAGGAGTTTGCAAACCTCCTCTTTTGTGATTACTGGGAAACTTGCTAGCCTAGCATCTGTTATATCTGCCGCCACCTGTAAATAATATGGCTTGTCTGGGCCCATTTGAGCATTCAGGAAGTCATCATAAATTACTTGGACCTTGTTCTGGAAAAATTTGGCGAGTTTGGTAAACATACTTTGATCCGTTTGGAAAGTGCTTGCCTGCTGAGATTTGGAGAGCAGAGTAACCGTTTTAAACATTTCTTTAGGGGATTTACCAGATTTCTTAATCTTGGTAGAGTAGAATAATCTTTTTGCAGCAAAAATTGCCTCTATATACTGTTGAAGAGCAAGATTATAGGTTATTTTCTTATGTTTAATATAATCTTGTCTCCAAAGACGCTCCGTTCTCCTGCAGTTAACTTTCAAGCTCTTCAGCATAGAGCTGTACCAAGATGACGAAGGCTTTAGTCTCCTAACTGTCGAACCATTTTTCAGGTGCCACATGATCAGCTGCTATCAGGAGCCATTCATTGAACCCAGATTCCACCTCAGTATTGTTTTTGGCCAGCGACAGGGGCATTGACCAAGAGCTGTTTCTAGATCATCGGCTTGAACTTTGTTCCAGCGCCTGGTCTTTACCTACACTGGTCTCATTTGCATTTGGTGAGTAGGCAGAATGTCCCTGATATCAAAATAAATTGCATTGTGGTCTGACCATGGGAGGGCTACCACGCTCGACAAACTAGTCTCTGCATTATTAGAAACAACGCCGTCTAAAGTCTGGCCTGCCCGATGGGAAGGTTCCAGAAATACCTGGCTAAAACCAAAAGCTGCCAGATTGTCTAGTAATCTGCCTGTATCTGAATAATTTGTTAATTCCAGGTGATAATTGAAATCACCAATATTAATAAAAGGGTGAGATTCCAGATGCATCATTAGTGCCTGCGAAAACATGGCATTAGGTCCAGGTGGAGGATAGATCAGGAGTCCCTGAAGGTTAAAGAGGTTGTTTAAGTTGATGGTGAAGTACTGTGCTTCCGCCGGTATCCACAATAGTTTCTACTCGCAGTTTTAGATGTTCCCGGTGAATTATCCCTATGCCCCCTCCTCTACCTCCCTCTCTATCCTGTGAGGTGACTGCATAGCCCTTCGGTAGCACTATATTCCAGTCTGGACCCGAGACGATTTCTGTCAAAGTCTCGGTCAGGAAATTTATATCGGGTTTTGTGCTATGAATCAGGTCTTCAATCGGATATTTGTGTCTCCCTACAGACCGTACATTCGCCAAAACGCATTGCATGTGCTGTTCCTGAGCTAGCTTAGGGCCTCTATGCTGGTCTTGCCTTGGAGAGTTGCTGAGTGTATCTCCCGCACCCCTGTCCTTCGGAGCTTCCGACATCTCAGCATTCGGAAATCTCCCCCTCCTCCCAACTTGGTCAGGGCTGTTGGCAATGCCTTGACTGAGCCGGAAAGAGCATTTAGGGCAGGCAAGCTCACCTGGGTTCTTATCTTGGAAAGCCATATCATGCAGTTTGCATGAATCTAAACCTAGATCCAAAACTGCTGTCTACTGTATGTTAGGGGTTCTGACGCTGGTCTCGCTCCGGGTGCGGACGGGCGCAGATGGGCTTGCCTTTGGCTTGCCTTCAGCGCGCCAGCGGCGCGACCGCTGCGCGGACGCCCCAGTGTGCCTTAAGTAGTTTCTGGTGAGCGGACAACTAGCGCGTCAACCCCTGTGCAATGAGGACCTGTCTAACATCCGGGTACCGCCAGGGACGAGCGGGAAGTGCAGGAGATGAAAACACGGAGTGGCAGCAGCCAGGTAAAAACATTAAAACAATGTTATCTAAGCGATTTTAAAATCTCATCTAGATTAGACCAGAGAAACTGATATAGCAGCAATGTGTGCAAAAGCTCAAGAATGCCTAGCAACAGGACCCAAATAATAAAAGGCAGGCGGCAGTCGGCAACACCTATTTGACAGACTGCCGAATAGTAAGGGCCAATAATTTACAGTTTGGCGTAGGAGTGACTGGGAGTGGAGATACTTTTATAGTATGCCTGAAGCTCACTGCCATCCTGCCTCCAAATCTTCATATTCTGGTTACCTGTATCCCATATCTCTCAGGGAAAGCCTGCCCAAATTCTGGATATATATCTAGTGAGGCCCATGTTTCTGTAATGAATAGAATACCCATCCTTGTGACCTCCAGTAGGAATGTAACTTCTATGGCATGTTTACAGAGGGATCTTCCGTTAATAATCCCAACATGGAGGACTCCCGTCCTTTGGTCGATGCGTAGCACACCTTCAGGACGCCACTGCTACATCCAAAGGGCGTGTCCCCAGCCAGTGTGCCATTAAGTAGGGTGGGACGTCGGGTGTGTAAAATAAACTACACTTACCAGGACCTCGTCTACTGGGAGTGCTTCTGGAGTGGGTAAAAATGGTTGCCCTGTCACTGAAGTCAAGAAACAGTGCAACAGTCTATCAGCAGTTTTCTTTTCTTAGCAGCAATTGATATTAAATTAAAAGTGGATTTGTTCTGGATCATAATTTGCAAGTGCAGATTCTTAGTGCGAAGTGCAAGATTTCTAGCAATTCATTTATGAGCGATTTTAAGGCAGTACCATTAACACAAGTAAAAATAGCATGCAACACAATCAAACAACATTCTTAAAAGTCAACGTAATGTGACCTACTTTCCACAGCACGTCCACGGCCCAACTCCCATTAAATAGGCCAAGACGCGCAGTGTGCAAAATCAACCAGAGCATCTGCAAAGATGGTGTCTAGTGAGAGTGCTTCTGGCGAGGAATAAAAACCCATAGGTTAATTCTATATTGATTAAAGCAAAGGGTATGAACATGTTTGACGAATTTCACTGTGTAGAGGTAGCAGACTTCTGGGAATGAGAAAGCGCATTGGAACTGAAAGGATTTGCTGTAGGCGCACAAACTGCAGGACCTCTTCATAAAACCCCTTGAAACACCCATCGCTATATAAAGTGTCTCATAGCTCATGCCTATGTCTTGCTCAGGTCAGCTATGGTGCCATGGATCCAATCTTCAATGACAGGCATCAGTTCCCATCCTTTTACCGCTCTGTCCTGATTGAGAGCTATGAAGCATGGGACATCGGCAGCTGATGCTCTTTAGTGGAGGGTGGTGCAATATGTCTAATATCTAATATTGATTATCGAGGAGGTGAGCGACCCGGAATACCCTTGAGGGCTTGGGTAATATAAATGAAAGGGTGAAGGTGCCTTCAAGGGATTTTATTTGATCTGTATTTGTTGGTTCACGTTATTTTAAGAAAGACCAATCGATCGTCTCTAGAGTGAGTTAATCATAAATCTATTATCAAAGTACAATTACTATTCTCAACATATAACATATAACACATAAACAAAGACACAAGGTGTATACGAAAAAATATTTTTATATCAAATAGTTCATTAAAGAAAAACAGCTTCATATACAGATAAGTAAGCAAATAAGATTTAGGACTGTGGGTACACACATAAGTAAATTACTAAGTGACTCAACAGAACCTAAAAAACACCTATCCCAAGATACATTGAATAAAACAAGGAAAGGGATAAGATGTGCTGTCGACGTTCCGGTTTCTTAGGAATTAATTGCTGAAACCATCCTCAGGACTGTTATCAATTGTAATCTGTATAGAGATATTGTAATCTGTATGCAAAAGTGCTGCCACTTCATCAAAAAAGATTTGTTTGTAGGTCGAGGTATCTTTATAACATGACTATTTGTTGTTAGAAAACTGACTTCATATTTTAGTCAAAGCCGAACGTGAAGTTGAATGTTCATTCATAGAGTACAGGTACTTTGCGAAACAAAGATCATCCAGTGTGAATGGGGTTGAAATCTTGCCAATCACCGGGATCAATATGGAGCAATTACAGCCAGTACGCTCTTTGACTCCACTTCGCCGTAGTATTAGGCGGTGCAGGACTGATGACTGCTCGCTATTCTACTTGACCCAATTTAAACTGGCTGTAATCTATACAGATTACAATTGATAACAGTCCTGAGGATGGTTTCAGCAATTAATTCCTAGAAATTAATTAATTAGTGACCATCGGCCACTGATGCTCTTTAGTGGAGGGTGGTGCAATATGTCTAATAGCTCATGTCTATCATTTCCTCAGGTCAGCTATGGTGCCATGGATCCAATCTTCAGTGACAGACATCGCTTCCCATCCTTTTACCGCACCGTCCCCAATGACATGTACGAGGCGCGCGCCATCGCCCGGCTCCTCAAGCACTTTGGATGGACCTGGGTTGGGATCCTGATATCAGATGATGAGAGCGGCAGGAGGGCTGGTGAGGAGCTGGAGAGAGAGATCAGCAACAGTGGTGGCTGTGTGGCTTTCTTGGAAAGGCTCCGCAAGACCCCTTACTTTAAGTGGGAAGAGGCAAGACAAATTGTTAAAAGAATCCGTGGTTATTCTGTCAATGTGGTGATAGTTCGCTGTTCAAGAGCTTACATGGATCAAACCCTAATTTCTTACATGGAAGAACTGCCTGGCAAAGTATATATCACTTCTGCAGTCACATCTCATCTGAAAGATTTTGTTTATTACTCTAGAATGAGTGGGTTCAATGGCTCACTGGAATTTTCTATTCCTAAGGGAGAGATTCCAGGATTGACACATTTCCTGTACAGTGTGAACCCTTTAAATTTCTCAGACAATTACTTGTTTGTGCAGTTTTGGGCAGGGGAATTCCACTGCGCGCCTGCTTTATCGGATGGGACTTTTGGTTATGAATCCATCTTCCCTCATTGTGAAAGGGATCACACAATGAGACAGGTTCCTCTCCATGAATATGATGCTTACAATTTCTACATCACTTACAGTGTTCACACTGCGGTCTACGCCGTGGCTCACGCCTTACACAACATCATCTCATCCAAGGCCCACTCAGGACATACCTCGGAGAGTGAAAGTCGAGAGAAGGACTTCCAACCATGGCAGGTAGGAGAGTCACTTTCTAATTCTAAATATATATGTCTATCCAGTATAATTCACCTCACATAGAGCACATTTGATGCCATTCCCCAAGAGATAAACTCATTTCTCTAATTAGGCATTTTGTACAGTGTTATTTGTCAGTTTGACGTCACTTCTGAGCCCCTGTCCCAACTAATAAGGATAAGTTCATGATGTAAAGACAGTTTGCAGCTATTCATCAAGAGTTGATGCAAACTGGAGCAAAGGCTTGATTTGGGATTACTGTCCAGTGGAAACTTGCATTTGTGTTTGAAAATAGCCCTAAAGTAACAAATACTAGTGTTTTGAGCTATTTTTTTTCTCAAATCCCAATTCATTGAAAAAGGTGGATAGAACTATGCACCAAAGATACATGCCTCAGGAAGGTTTATTCTCTCTAACCTTTATCAACTTTGCAGGTGCTGTGAACTGTACAAAATACAAAATAACTTCAAACAAGTGTTCAAGTTGGCAAAAGCACAGCATTTTGTTCAGGAAGAGTCTCTTTCTTGAGAGCTAGCTAGCACACACACTAGCACTATGGTGCATTGGCTCAAGGCGTCCTAATGCAGCACCACAGAGGGAGCCAGGCACAGCGCCTCATCTTATTACTTGTGGTACTGTTCTCCCCGTACCTCTAACATAACACAACGCAGCAACGTTGGTGTCAGGACTGGATAAACAAAATCATAATAAATCTGTCTCATCGAGTCCAGTCAGTTGCTAGATGTACTCCTCGACATTCTATTTCTGAATATTCTTGGGAATCTTTATATTTTGTAATGTATTTTTTTGAATGTTGGTAATTTATTTTCATCTCAGGAACAGGAGAGGGGGGTAAAGCTTTCGAATCCCAATAACTTGTGCATGCTTCAGCCATTTGCAAGGCTGTTACTGTATGAAATGTGAAGTTGTGAGCTATAGATCTGTTGCAAGAAGGCAGTAAGATGCAGACCTTAGCAGGGATCCCAGGTCTTGGTTCTAGTCAATCTAGACTACAATGCACTGGATTGTGAAATAGATATTTGGTTCTGTCAGTGATGGGCTTTCAAGGCTTCAATTTTATGGTCTTGGTCCAGAAGGTTAAGACATTCTAAGAGCTTGATTTATGTATTTATGAAGTTGGTCAATGAGATTTTTAGATAGACACAGGTGTTAAGAGTTATTCCAAAGCATGGGTCCTTTCATGTTGACATCTGAGAACACAGTAATGATATGAGGAACACATGAGCTACAAAGCAGAGATCTGCTTTGAGGGTGATTCCAGGGCTCTTATCTTTCTGTGACTTTGATGGTGGAGTTTCCATTTTTATAATGGGATATGGTGTATACAGTAAGAGCCAAAGTCACTCATCTATTCACTGCAGAGGACATCTAACAGAGAGCTTGAGGTATGCCAGTTCACCAGACTAGTGGAGAAGTCTTCTCCACATCCCTGGCGGAGTACCATCTGCACGATTTGATGATCCCGTCCACCTACCCGGCTCGTATCTCTAAGCCTACGGTAAATGTAGCTCATCAACAGCTTCTCTGTAGGCTTAGTGTAATGCTGAACAGGTGCCATCTTGTTTGGGATCCTGCTCAGCATTTCTACCTGTTTTAGATAAACAAATTTAATAAGTGGGAGTTAGAGTAAAACAAACAATGAACAACCCTGAAACAGAGTGAGAGTTTGTTCCTGCACTTTGGGAGCAATTGATGGATTTTCTTCTTGGGACCATCCTGCTTACCCTGGAGGCCAGAAGGAAGGAAATCTAATGTTTATCATCTCAACCTAATGAAGGGGGTCAAGCACCAATATGATAAGTCTATAGGAACCAGCTTAAGCGTAACCAATAGAAAAGCAGATGTTTGCTCACTCTTATACTTTGCACCGGATCAGTGAGTTTGGCAGCTAGGCGAACTGCCAATGTATGACTTTGTGTGCTTCTCCAAACTTTAAATGATTCCCCTAGTTAACACTTACACTTATCACCATGTAAGCTCACTCACCTGGCAACTCATATTCCTACCCTCGACCCTTCCACACTGACTCACTCCTCCTACTATATTCTGAATCTTCTGATCACTTACTCACTTTCCACTCACTGACTTACTATATGATGCCCAAAATTGGGGCTGGACAGAGTTCGCTCAGAAGCGCAACATAGAACTCTGCGCGGTCGCCAGAAAACTCTGCCGCTAAATGAAGCTCCACTTGAAGGCAAAGTTTGCTGGGATGCCTGTTTGCATTGCAATGGGAATGCAAAGTGTGATGTCACATTCCATATCATGTATAAATGCCACCGCATGGTTTTTAAGTGTGTCCTCACATTCCAAATCATGCGCTTACTGCACCACATGGTCAGCATGGGTGCGGCCATCTTGTTTTTCTGCACTCTGTTATAGAGACCTAAACCTTAATCGCTCTTTAATCCTCCCCCTCCATCATTTGTCTACCCCTAAAATTTGATTTCTTATAATATTTTGTGCCTTTGTGTTTGTGCATATTATGTTTTTTGGACGATTAGTGGGTATTTTTCTTGACTTTTTGTATTTTGATTATTTATTCCCCTTACTTTCTCATTTATTCTTTCCTTTCCCTTCCTTATCATCATTTTCTACCCCACCCAGCACCTTCGCAGAGGGATAGCTTCTTTACAGTCGGCGCTGCTGCCCAGGTGTGCAGCCCGTGCGATCTTTAGGGAGGAGGAGGAGACAGCACTGTTATTTTTTGTGCAGTGGCACATCCCCTCCAGGATGCTTGCATGCAGCTAGCCCAGCAGTGGTTACCCCCTACAGGAGTATCGGCTGTTCTGGGGGCAGGTGCACTGGTGCCTCTGGCACACTAGCAAGGTTCGGTCATCGTGCAGCAGCAGATGCACTCCGAGGTGGATATTTTGGACCGTAAATAGGACTTAATCGACCTGCTAGGTATTCGAATTTCGGGTCTCAGTGAGTATTAATTATTTGTTTTGTTTGTTGTCTACAATGTTAAAAAAAATCCAAATAGCATGCTGCTCACACTCGCTGGTAAGGTATGTTTAGTTTATGTTTGAATATTATTTTTTTGTTCCAGTTTCTAGTTTCTGCTTGACAGGTGCTCAGCAGTGCTACTTATTCATCTTAATCATTGCCACTCACTTGGGCTGATTAATTAAGAAGCCATTGAAGCCTGTCATCCTGTCACCATATTGCATCAGTAATACCAGCAAGTTAGCCTTGTCTCTGTGACTTTGATTGTGTAGCGTGTACAGTCCCAAGCTAACAGTGATGTGTAGTGTGCATCTATGTATTGTAAAAAAGAGACTGAGTTGGTCTATCAAGGGAGTTGAGGTTGAGAAATGGGAATAGAATCAAAGATCATTCACTGCAATGCTTTAGTTCCAAATGCAGTTTTTGTTAGGGAAATTTGGAATAGGGATTTTAGTATTCGTATGGGCAACTCAACAATAGTTGATAGACTCAAAACTAGTACCATCGGTGACCTGTCTTAGAGAAGTATAATAATATAATATAATAATAAAATAATCACTAATCTGTTTTTATCTTCTTCATTTCTTACATCAGCACCCAAGGGCAAGAAGAAGGACATGGTTGGAGGTCTGAGAGAATCTGGTCAGAAGTAAGCCAGGGCGGTAAACTCCGCTCAGCTCGCATAGTTTTACAGAGTTTTCTGCACTCAGCCTTATGCATAGTTTTTTACCTTGCTCACGCTCGTCAACATCAAGTTGGTGAGCGTGAGTGAGGAAAATCCACCTCCCGGTGAGATTTTTCCTTGTTTGCTATTGTCAATGTCAAGTTGCCGACCGCAAGCGTGGAAAATCAACCTCCCGTTGAGATTTTTCAACGTGGGTGGTCAGATTTTACTTTGCAGGTGGTTGCATATGCTTGCGACCACTCGCGTAGAGAAACAGTCTGTTTATGTTGAAAAGGCCGCTGTTCGAATAAAATATCTACTTGACCGGCAGAAAGGAAGTAGTGCCTGTGTGCGCTGTGCATTGTGCCCTTTGCGATGATTGAACAGTGCGGACAAACACCTGGTGCTGAAAATCACTGTAAGAAGTCACCAACCACATGCACCACTGCCAAGGGCTCTGTTAACCCCAGTAAGTCCTAATGTTTATTTTATATTTTCCCTAATATTTGGTTTTGTTATGATTGTTGTGAGCTGATGGTAGAATCTTGGTTATTTTGCAATGTTTTTGCCGGGTTCCAGGATGGGAGTTGCTGCCTGTAGGATGGTGTTGCGGGTGAGAAATACAATTTCCCTGACACCCTAACCTGCCGCCTTTCCTCCACGTGGCACTTGTGCAAATGTTTCATACATGTAAACCCTGCATTTTCTTTTTCTGGTCTCAAGTTCACTAAGTTTCCTCTGCATTGTTGGAAATATTTCCCTCTCTCCTATGTATCGTGTGGTACTGTAAGAGTAAGACAATAATAACACATGTATTGTAGTACTCTACACTGTACTGTGACGATTGCAGGCCCAAGTACGCTGGTATTATAACAAATATTTATCATGTATTTTTTAAAAAGCTTTTTTTCCTGCTCATGCTCTAACAGTTGAGTTCATGGGAGAGTGACCAAAGCCTCTTAGACCAGCCTCCCAAATTTTGTGTGCTGTTTCATTCATTTTCATTCATACAGTATACAAGCAGTTTCCCTTGACAGTGCAGCATGGCTGGAAAGAAAAGTATGAGGTCCCACTCCATTGTATTTGCCAACCAACACTATCTCTTTCATTGACCATTTTTCCATGCATGGTTTGCTTAACATTGTGAACCAAACAAATGCCCAGAGTGACATTTTTGTTAGAAGGTACAGCAGCGGTAACCAAGCTCTAGTGATATATTGCAGTTGTTTTTTTTTATTGCAAAAAACATCGGTGTCATACCTGGCATCTAAAACATGTATAATGTTGTATTCTAGCCACACAGAGCACTTGTGATGCCAGCTCCAGTGCCGCTGCAGGAGGTGAGTCAGTTGGAGGGGGAGAAGCGTTGGCAGGGACAGGTGCTGGTAAGTCACAACATTGATTGCATAATGACAATTACACTCACTAGCTAGTACCAGGGCATGGTCAGCTTGTGAGCTTGACCCCTCCCCAGCTTTCCCAGCTGCAATGGTCTTTGAGTTATTAAAGCCTCTTCTATTTACAACTCACCAAAAAGCTCACATTGATGCTTGAGGGAAACATTAAATAATAAATAATGTCATTTTAAAAGAAAGTAAAATGGTATATGAATGAAAGGGTGGCTAGGTGAAAGGGTGGGTGGGGTAAAGGGATGGATGGGTGAAAGGATGGGTGGGGTAAAGGGATGGATGGGTTAAAGGATGGGTGGGGTAAAGGGATGGATGGGTGAAAGGGTGGGTGGGGTAAAGGGATGGATGGGTAAAATGGTGGGTGGGGTAAAGGGATGGATGGGTGAAAGGGTGGGTGGGGTAAAGGGATGGATGGGTGAAAGGATGGGTGGGTAAAGGGATGGATGGGTGAAAGGGTGGGTGGGGTAAAGGGATGGATGGGTGAAAGGGTGGGTGGGGTAAAGGGATGGATGGGTGAAAGGATGGGTGGGTAAAGGGATGGATGGGTGAAAGGGTGGGTGGGGTAAAGGGATGGATGGGTGAAAGGGTGGGTGGGGTAAAGGGATGGATGGGTGAAAGGATGGGTGGGTAAAGGGATGGATGGGTGAAAGGGTGGCTGGGGTAAAGGGATGGATGGGTGAAAGGGTGGCTGGGGTAAAGGGATGGATGGGTGAAAGGGTGGGTGGGGTAAAGGGATGGATGGGTGAAAGGGTGGGTGGGGTAAAGGGATGGATGGGTGAAAGGGTGGGTGGGGTAAAGGGATGGATGGGTGAAAGGATGGGTGGGGTAAAGGGATGGATGGGTGAAAGGGTGGGTGGGGTAAAGGGATGGATGGGTGAAAGGGTGGGTGGGTAAAGGGATGGATGGGTGAAAGGATGGCTGGCACAAAAGGGTGAATATTGAATGGATGATTACAGGATTGGAAAATTGGGTGAAAGACTGGATGAGAGAAAGTAAAACGTACTCGTGGTGGGTACAGGTGAATTGAAATGAAAGTGCGTGTGAATATTTGGGTTGTTTTAATGAATAAGCAAGGCAGCTCTTCTCATGGAGAGGGGCATGCTGCTCACCTATTTTGTGTACTTTGGGTAGATAGGGTTATCAAAGCTATGGTTCAAAGTGTGATGGATTTTTTTTGTTCTATTCCCTTGACTCACTGTATTTTTTAGGTGAGCCAGATGTATCCCACCCATCATTCATCACCCCATCCCTGCCCATGAGATTCTATTACCTATGAGTAAAGTGGTTCAATTTGTGATGTCACATGACTGTAGTGTTGGCTGTGCAATGTGTGTCTGCTTCACTTAATGTGGCAGTTTCAAAGTTTTAAATGTATTGCAAACCAAACACACAAGTTGTGTTCCCTTCGGCCACTTAGTAACCTCTTAGAACTTCACTCCTCCATTTTTCCTGAGCTCCTCCATCTCAACTCACCCAGAATACTGAAACAAAGCATTATTACCATGTGCCACAATTGATTTTATAACAATGGAAAGTAAAGTGATCTCAGAATGCATTTCATGGTTTCTTATACAACTTAACCTCTTCCATGCTCATGACGAGCCCAGCTCATCATGAGTCACAGTGGAGCTGTGCTCGTCATAACGGCCGCGGTCCGCCCACACGCGATTGATTCCCCACCTATGTGGGCAAATTAATCAGTGGGAGGGGTTGTGACAAGCCCAGCTTGTCATGAGCACAACTCCACTGTGACTCATGATGAGCTGGGCTCGTCAGGAGCACCACGGCTCCACTCCCCCAGCGCCGTGGGGGAATTACTCCCACTGCGAAGGGGTTAACAGATTCATTTTACAGCAGCTCAGATTTTTCCCTTTCAACTTCAATCAACTAGTACAGTTACTGAATAAGACAAAGATGAAAAATTGATGATCAGTGTAGTGACCCCTTCTATTTTATATCAAAAGCTCTGCCCTATCCACCTAATCCCTCAATGCTACCCTGCAGTAGAGTAAGTCCATTTGTTAGAAATATGGGATGGTGGGTGAGGCCACTAAATAAAGTGTGAGTACGTGCATGATTTGATTGAAAGATTGGTGTATGGGAGACACTTTGATTGATGTGATTAATACAATTTATACAGCTCGTTTAACTGTAGTACATCCATCAATTTCCCCAACGTCTACTTACGGCGGACAGGATATTATCCATATTTCGTACTCATGGTTTGTGACGTATTATCTCATTTATTACTCATCTGCCTATTTGGAGTCAGGGTAGAAAGAGACACACAATTGGAGAAGAGCAGGGCAGTCGAATTAAAAATAGATAATTGTCAACTACAGCTGACCCAGCTGCAGACAGTAGCAAAATACACAACGTGCTGGCTAGCAATGAACATGGCTCTAGTATTTTAGCACAACTTGTACTCCTTAGTGCATAATTCTGCACTCATTAATGAGAGGCAACTAATTTTTTCTCTCAAAGTGCCTGTTATACTTACCTGAAATAGCCATTAGAAGAAAATAAAAATCAAATCACTATTTCTTTTATCTGGTGTTGTTCTTCCTTAATACTGTTCTGCTGCACAGTCAGTGCTTTCAAGGTATGGGTGGGTAAAACAAATTGGCCTTTTGACTCTCCCAATCATAATCACATCAAAGTCCAATGGCCCTAAGGAGCCAACAACGTATTCCTCCTGTGCAGCTCACTAATTTAAAACAATTGCTTGGACAGAGCATTATTTACGACGTGCCTTTTTTTTTTTTTTAATATAGCTACTCCTGCTTGCCAACCCTTAGGTCCCACCAGGAGGGAGATAGTGGCCCGTATGTGGTGGCAGAGTCTGGAGCATATCCAGCAAGAGTACTGGTGCATGGTGGTTCTGGAGGAGGAGGAGGAAGAAATAAATGTCTCTCTACTGGGAGTGGATCCTAGAATTTTTTCAGAGGAATGTGGGTACTGCTTAATTGTTTATAGTTTGGGAAAAGGAGTGTCTGCGGCTTAGCCAACAAAGTCTAGCTCAGGCAGAGGGAAATTTGGTCACCGCACTGCAACAGAAGAAAGGGGTGGAGGAAGCCCAGGTGGGCCTAAGCCAAGCCCGTCTGCGCCCGTCCGCGACCGGCCGGGGCCAGGGGCCCAAACCCCTACATCTCACGCGTGTCACAGACAGTCCTACACAAGTAAGAGGCTGAGAGACCTTTGCCCCGTTCTTCCTATCCTCTGTCGTCACACGATGGAGCCTCTGGACCTAGGTCCATGCCCTCACTGTTCTTTTAGAGGAAGTTGCTTAGCGCCCGTTGTCCCTGACTCTGAAGCGATTCTTGTTAAAGGGGGTCTTTTAAACTGTAGATCCATCAGCAAACACACTCTTCAGCTGTGGGATCTCGTATTGGATGAGGACATGCAGATATTGTTCTTAACTGAAACCTGGTTGGGAGAACACTCTGATCCAGATATAGTGGACACTATCCCACCAGGCTACACCCTCCACAGACTTGATAGGATAAAAGGAAGGGGAGGCGGCATTGCCATTATCGTCAAACACCCTTTTGAGTGTGTTCTAAAGCCAGTAAAAATTGATGACAGCGAAGCAGGTGAATTTAGTATTAAACTGACTCAACACGAGACTATCTCGGGCATCCTAATATATAGACCTCCTGGCTCCCTGGGCAACTTCCGCAGTAGCTTACTAGAAGGGGTTGCTCAGACCGCAATTAAACACAATAAGGTTTTGGTGCTGGGTGACTTGAACCTACACCTAGAGGATCCCGTACAGAAGGAGGCAGAGGATGTTCGCCTTGTTTTACAAGAATTACAGCTCAACCTGCTAAGTGTCGCAGCTACACATCAGAGGGGTCACTGTTTGGACCCTATCTTCGCTAGTTGGGATATGATAAAAGTACTTACCCCTTGTCAGCTCCCTTGGACTGACCACTTCCTGGTCCCTTTTCAGTGTTTTTACCAGCCTGCTAGGACTATTGACAAGGGGAAAGGAAACATTATGAAACGCAAATGGAGACAATACTCTAAAGAAAACTTTATAGGTGCCATCCAGAAAGCGCAACCATTACGTTCCACGGACAGTGATCAGGCGAACAAGGAATTTAATCTACTTGTAACTGCCACCTTGGATGAGCTAGCTCCCATGAGCAAGGGCAAAGCTAGAGAAGGCAGACAACGTACTGCCCCATGGTTCACTACTGAACTCCAGCAAATCAAATCTAACTGTAAAAAGCTTGAAAGGAGCTGGAGAAGGAACCAGAGTGAACAAGCAAAAAACAGTTATAGCTCAGCACACCGGAGCTACCAGTATGCGGTGCGTAGAGCTAAAGCCAAATACTTTCAGACACGTATTGAGGCTGCCGAGAGCTCCTCGCGCGAATTGTTCAAAATATATAAAGAAATATCTTTAGTCTCCAGCTTTAACACCCCCACAAAGACCTCCAAGGAGGGATGCAATAGAGTCGCCGACTTTTTCTCTAGTAAAGTTAAAAAGATTTATGCTTCCTTCTCTCAACAACCAGATAAGGGAATAGATTTTATAGCAGACAGCTCACCGGCAGCCCCACATTCCTCACTACTAACTTTCGAGGTCCCCGCAGCTGACAAGCTAATAAAGATCTGTCGCAGTGTGAAGTCCGGCTCCCCCAATGATCCGGCTCCGGCCTGGGTCATCTCAGAGGGCCTGATAGCCCTGGAACCTCACATCAGACACGTCCTACAAACCTCCTTTTCCACTCAACAAGTCCCTATGGAGTGGAAGAAGGCCATAGTACTGCCAATAAGGAAAAAACCGAATGTAAGCATGGAGGTGCTAGAAAACCTTAGACCTATTTCCTTATTGCCGTACGTGGCGAAGGTGGCTGAAAAGGTGGTTAACGCTCAGCTTACGGAGCACCTGGAGAAGTGGAATTTACTCCATCCCTCACAATCAGGATTTAGGGCGGGCTACTCCACGGAGACAGCCCTCCTACGAGCCACTGAGACCTTAAGAGCAGGGGCAGATGCAGGTCACACAATGGCCTTGATCATGCTCGACCTAAGCGCGGCTTTTGACACCGTAGCGCATTCCATCTTGCTACGGTGTCTGAGCGAAGCCGGGGTCGTTGGTCCTGCGCTGTGCTGGCTGCAATCGTTTCTTACGGAAAGATGTTTCCAGGTACAGCAAGGGACATGCCGCTCAGCGGAGATGTCACTAGACCAGGGAGTGCCTCAGGGCTCGGCTTTGAGCCCTACTCTTTTTAATCTATATATGGCCTCCCTGGCGAAAGTTGTACATTCATTTGGGGTGGAATTGGTGTCGTACGCTGACGACACCCAGCTGCTGATCTCCCTATCGCAGAACACCTCCAACACCCCTAACAACTTTAAATCCTGTATGCAGGCACTAGCAGAGTGGATGGATGCCCATTGCTTAAAACTCAATGGCTCTAAAACAGAGGTGCTGGTGGTAGGGGGTAAAAGCGAAAACTGGTCGGCCGAGTGGTGGCCTTCATGTCTGGGCCCTACCCCTATACCTTGTCAGGAGGCTAAGAATTTAGGAATCTGGATGAACCCCTCTCTCTCATATGATGGCCACATAAGGCGTCTTGTGGGCAAATGTTTTGGAGTACTAAAGACCCTAAATAAAACTTTAGACCTCCTTCCTTTAGCGGCCAGATGGACACTAACGCAGGCACTGGTGACTTCGCGGTTAGATTATGGAAACATTCTGTTCCTTGGGGCAACCGAGGGCAGCATAGGCCGCCTACAAGTCATACAGAACTCCGCCGCCAGACTGGTGTTAAGAAGACCCAGGAGAGCCAACTCGAAAATGGCGCTGGACGCGCTTCATTGGCTGCCTGTGAAGAAGCGTGTGCTGTTTAAGTGCCTCCTCTTCTGTCACCGAATTGTCTGGGACAGGTCACCGACATACCTAAAGGATCTAGTCAGCCGATATGAACCTACTAGGACCCTCCGTTCGGAGGGTACCGGATTGCTGACAGTCCCCAGGATTAGGAAGGCTAGAATGGGTGGACGCTCCTTTGCGCTCCAAGCTGCTCAACAATGGAACAAACTTCCCCCTGCTCTGAGACTGGAGAGCAGTGAATTGCGGTTTAGGGCCATGCTTAAAACACATCTATACACTGCATAGATCCTGGGCTCCTATGCTGTTTCAATGATAGCTTCAGCGCGGGGGCACGCCGTGATGGCGTTACTGAGCGCTTTATAAGCTCTTTATTATTATTATTATTATTATTATTATGGAAGTAGCTCTTGCTAATGCAGTAATTGGGGGAGGCTATTGAAGCAGGCACTAGATAAATAAACATCTTATCAAGAGGAAATGCATGAGTGTAGTGAAAAGGTGTGTCACTTACTAGCAGTATAAACTAGGCAAGAACTTACACTTAGCGAAATCAATATAGTGAGAGAGTCTATATTAAGGCTGGTATCTGAAGCAGACAAAACCCAAACAGCCTTTGATACATTTTATCAGGCTCTATACACAGAAGATTCTGGAGATCTGTGGGGTCAACATGAAGATTTAATACTTTAGTATTTGGATTTCTCTGTGACTGAGGTATTGTCACAGGAAGAGAGGGAGCAATTAGACTATCCATTGACCTGGGATGAGATTTTAGAAGCAATATCAAAATTACCTAGAGGGAATGCAGCTGGTCATGGCTTCATCCCCACAGAATTCGAAAAGGTCTTAGAGGAGCAACTAAAAGAAACTATGACAACTCTACTTTCACAGACCTTGGAAGCAGTGGCTCTGCTGAATTTCTGGGCTTTTGCAAAGATTACAGCTTTCCTGAAGAAAAATAAACCACTCAATGAGCTTGGTTCTTACTTTCCTACAACCTTAATGAATGGGGATGTAAAAATATACTCAAATGTTATCCTTGCGTCTGTCACAGGTTATTCATAGGTTTGTTTACATAAGACAGCAAGGGTTTATCCCCTCTAGGGTCACAATAGAACATATTAAAAGGATAATTACCTAGTTTGATGTCAGACAAGTGTCAAGAGAGCCAATGGGGGTAATTTAGATAGATGTTGAAAATGCAGTCAATAGGGTCTACTGGCAGTTTCTCTGGACTACAATGCAAAAGAAAGGAACAGAGACCACCTTTATGAAGGCAGTCAGAGCTCTGCATAAGGATCCTAAGCCTAGAGTTTTTATAAATGGGGAAATGATGAAGCCCCTCAAAATTACCAGAGGGACGTGACAAGGGTGTTCCTCCGGCTCTCCGCTCCTTTTGGCACTGTACATTGATCATATATTGAAACACTTGGAACTCCCCCGTAGTTCAGTTTGAGTATGAGAGTAAGGTTTTGGCTTATGCTAACAATACAGCTCTAGTTACCTCTCACCCTCAACAGGCTAGTGGGGCAATAGAAGAAGAAGCTCAGAGTTTTGGTGTATTATCAGGATATACCCTGAACAGGGATAGGACTCAGGCTGTTATTAATGAATTTGAATCCTTTGCTGACTACAGGATAGTTTAAAAAGCAGTATATTTAGGGGTAACGATAGCTCTGATCTTGATGAGTTGGTGAATGAAAACGTGTGCAGAAGAGATCAAAAAGGCAATTAAAAGAATAGATAACTTACATTAACACTGTTTTGTGGAAGTATTCTAATTAAAATTGTATGTTTTCCTAAAGTACTCTACTTCATAAGAGCAATGCCGTCGTCTTTAAAATATATATGGTTGAAAAATTTGAGAGGATATTTACAAAATGTATCTGGGCCTATTCAAGATCAAGAAGATTATTTAAATTCCTATCAGTTTCCAGGGAAAGTGGTGGATTGGCCTATCCTAATCTTAAATTATATTGGTGAGCTGCCTCGTTGGTACAATATGCAGGTACTTTTGAGGGTGTTTACTATCATGGGTAGGACAACGTATCCCCCCCATTTGAATTATTGATTGGCCTCAAAGCCTGGGAATGTTTATGGTGCCAGCTAGACTATGGCTACTACAAAAGGGTACATTTTAAGACATTGCTCATGGCATTTAAGGTATGGGCGTCTATACATCGTCAATTAAGGCTGGGGAGGCGGAACAATTATACCCATCTGTGGTGTAATAAGAATTTGACAGATATTTTTTATGACCTTTATTTGTAGAACTGGATGAAGGGTGGAATGAAGCAAATAGGGTGTTTCTATTCATCCAGTGGTATATTAGCATATGACGAACCGAGATTGAAAATTGGTCTTACGCATAGAGATTTTAAAAATGTGGGGGTAAAAAAAATAGCATTCCTTGTCTCTCACCCAATAACATTGTTTTTATTTAAAGAATGGGTTATGAAGCAGAAAGTATAAACAACATTTGCTGAATCAGACAGTCAAAATTAGAAACAGGGATCATCAAAGGAATGACAAGAGATTGAGAGAGGAAAAGAAAGAGTTGTGGTGGTTAGAGAAAGGAAGAGAAGAAAGCTGATGGAAAGTAGGACAGAATAAGGGATTGAGACAAAGCCGAGCAGAGGAAAGAAAGAATAAAGCAGAACAGGAAGTTCCGTGTGTTGCTCCCAACTCCCCCCCTTGGAGTAGCTAGGCTCTCTCACTCACTCTGTGCATTATTAGGACTGGTATGAAAAGGTTTGCCAGGGCTGCCTTTGGTTCTCAGAACCCCACTGGGAGTCTGTTGTAAATCAACAGAAATGGCTATGAATTTAGAGAACTGAGTGATAGAAAAGATGTGATCTGATCTCAAGGATGCCCCAATACTTGAGGTGATTTTACAAACAAACTGGCTCTGCAAATAAACCCGCAAATTAATTGGAGACAGCAGAACCTTCATTTTTCTTCCAATAGAGAGTAACTGACAACCTTTAAGACAAATTTTGCTTTCAACATATGGTGTGTTACAGACTGAATCCCCTTCATTACTATCTCAGAACCTTACTACGAGTTAGAAAATGTATTCAGTAAGGGGGGTAAATCAGTTAAAAAACATCAGTACTATGACTGGTCAATTGATCATCTCCATGAAGCTTATATCCCTCAGGATCACATTTGAATTCTCTTTTGACAATTAAAGCATAAGAGGTACTTCATACTTATTCAAAGGAACATCTACAGACATCATTCATCCACCACCCCACTCCTCCAGCGGTACTCTCATCTTCTTTATGCCAAAATTAGAAGGGGAGTACAGTCCTTGCATTCACTATTGAAAACTCAGTCCTATCATGAAACATAATAGAGATCCTAAATTACCACTCATCTTGTTCTTGTTAGACCAAATTAAATCAGACAAGGTATTCTCAAAATTAGATTTGAGTGGTGCGTACAGTTTGGTGAGAATCAGACAGGGAGATGAGTAAAGACTGCATTTAATACCTGTATTGGACATTTTGAATTCTTAGTCATGCTGTTTGGTCTGTGGCACTCCAACATCTTGTCAATGTCATTTTTAGATATGTTTTAGATAAAAATGTTGTATTTAACTTGATGACATTTTAATATTATCTGATGACTTTTAAGAACACTGGAAATATGTAATAAAAGTGTTGAAAAGGTTGCAGAAACATTCTTTGTAAAATGTGAAACATATTTCTGTGAAGCTACTGAAGTAGTCCGGCTTTAAGATTATTGATGAAGGAATCCAATTCGGCAAGAAAAAGCCAATGCAGTACAATAATAGCTGTACCCAAGGTCTGTGAAAGATATTTAACAATCTCTAGAATATGTCAGTTTTTATCAGTATCTACTACAAGTCTTCTTAGAAATTGTTAGGCCTGCATTATGGTTCACAAAGAAAGATCCCTATTTAATTGGTGAAAGGCACAAAAGTGTACTGAAAAGACATTTTAAAGACTTACAAAAGACTTCACTACTGCCCTCATTCTGAAAAATCCTGATAATGAATTGCCCTTTAACCTAGAGACTGAGGCCTCATCATCATATGCTATTGGAGTGATTTAATCTCAAAAAGATTAGATCAATATATCCTGTAGCATTTTTTGTTGAACCCTTTATGTTGCAGAGATCAATTACACTATCTACGATAGAAAACTATTAGCTGTCAACAAATATGTAGCCCATTGGAGTCACTATATGCAAGTGACTCAGCATCTGAGTACAATCTGGATGGATCACAAAACTGTAAAAACCAATAAAATATCTGAATCCGAAGGATTCTAAGTTTTCTTTATATTTTCTCGATTTTACTATGAAATCACTTATAGAAAGTAACACTCATAAAAAATCAAATGATTTGTCACCTTAAAGAGAACAATAAAAGCCTGCCATCCCTCTTTCAATCTTGGTGCTGGTTGGAAAGATGAGTAAAAAAGCAGACATCTTCTTGCAAACTGTAAAAGATGAAAGCCTCAGCACAGTAGAGTGGATTGAAAATATACCAGAATACTGAAAACTAGAGGAAGAGTTTCTTTGGCACAAGGGACAAGTATGTATTCCAGACCCAATATTACATTTCATCGAAGACATTTTAAAATGCTCGGAAGGCACCCCCCCACCCATAGTACTGTACGCAGGGATTCATAAAATACAAGAGTTGATCACCTGTCAATTCCGGTGGCCTAAAACTAAAAAAGAAATTGCGAATTTTACAAAGGAATGTGTCATCTGTGCACAAGTCAAGGGATATTCCCCATTTTCTGTTTCACAGGATTCTACCCAGCGTTTCCTTTTCCACAGCCCCTCCCATACAATCTCTACTAAAGAATGTACATAATAATCCAAACATTAATCTATTTAGGAAGGAAAACAGCTCAGTATAAAAAGTTTGCATACAGGTAAGAAAGTCTACTGATTACCTGTCCATTCCAGGATCCCATCCCACGTTCTCCACCTCAATTTGTAGGAACATTTCCCATTGGCAGATTAATAGGGAAATCTGCACTATAGTTAGGTGTACTTGATTGGTGGAGGTTACATCCTGTAGTATGTATACACAGAGTGCTACTTGCTGTTCTTCCATTGCTCTTCCCCTACTTTAGGGTCTGGAACACATAAATTTGAGGAAGAGGTACTGCTATATTCAAAATACCTTCAAGAACAACTGCATAATCTGATAGCATGAGAGGTGTGCTGTATCTGACGTCACTCCTGGAAAGCAACTGCCTTGTCCATGCCCCAAGATTAATAAGACAATTTGATCAAATGTTTCCATCAAGCCTTGGCCTCTGGGGTAACTTTGGAAAGGGGAAGTGTCACATATTGGGGTAAGACCTTACAAGAGAGTTAGGAAACACAAAGATTTTAGACATTTTCTGCAAGAAGTGACATGTGAAATTAAAAAAATATATCAGATTCTGCCAACATAACAACAATTTTGCCTAGGCATTTTAAAATAATTTATATTAGCATTCTGCCTACTTTTGCAAATAAATGGTTCTCAGGCTAACATAAATAAAAGTGATAAGTGGTACCCCGTCTAGCACCTTTCTGGGAAATAATTAGAGACAATTCCTTAGCAAAGATAGTCTTTTGTCGAGAAATATAGTAAATATAGCACTTTAATGGTCTTGAATCGACACCTTGCCACTTCATCATTTGAAAAAGAGCATTGAATCTCAATGGTAAATGCAGCCAAAGTATAATCAAGCTCAGACGATGGGCCTAGTAGATAAAAGAAAGGTCTGGTGGTATCTAAAGAGTTGTTCTTTAACACACCCAGATCTCTCCCTGAATATTCGTTTTGTTTATAAGTGATCTAAAACAATGCTGAAATCTTAGTAAAACATTTTGTAATCTTTATTTACTAATGAGATTGGTCAATATTTTTACAGAATGTTGGATCCAAACCGCCTATAATAATATTGCAGATCAAAGCTTCCTGAAATAAACCTTGGGCTGAGTAAGAGGACGATTGCATCGAAAGAGCTTAGACTGTTTCCGTTTAGAGAAATGTGAAAATAATTCAATGGAAAAGCCAACATGTCCTGGAGGATTTCCTTATATATATATATATATAATATTGATTTTAATATTCTCATCAATCAAATCAAAAAAATCAGTAGCCACCTGAATTTGCTGAGATATATTATAAATACTTTGAAGAGTTATTCGTTGGTGCAGTATCAAGGGTATATAGATGTTTATAGAAACATATGTATATCTTTATGTACTTTTTTTATTACTTTGACTTTTTATTTATGAAGGAGGCACCATTATTGCATTTTTTTATTACTTTTAAATAGATTCCAAATAATTTGCCTTCTTTGTTGTGGCCACGTTATCAGTAGGAATTTGATTGTATTTGATTTAGGCCCTAACTATCTTTTTCAAACAGTCATTAAAGTTTCGGATTTTAAAAGCATGTTATATTCTTTTGATTTTTCTTTGAATATAATATTCTTTCCATTTCCCTTTACCTGTTTCCCACAAACTTATCACAAAACCCTGCTCTGCTGCTTTAAATGCACCACAAAAAGGGGCCCATTAGGATATCCGGCTGATCGCCACCGCCATGCGGGTGGTGGCGATCCGCCCAACATCCTGCCCGCCTGCCACCCATTTCCCCCCGCCATATTACTATGGCGGGGGGACCGTGGCGGACGGAAATACCATCCGCCGCTTTTCCGCCACGGTCGCAAGGCGACCGGGGAGGAAAAGGGTACATATTGTGGCGGTGTCTGCTAAACACCGCCATCCATATTAGGATGCAGGCGGCAGGGTGCCTTTCCGTGGCAGCATTGCCGCCATGGAAAGGCATGCGGTTTTCTGGTTTGGGGACCCTTTTCGGGCCCCCAGGATGATGGGGTGGTGGGGGAGGCACATGGGGGTACCTATGGTACCCCCCTACATGTGCATACACAACATGGCAGGCACCGCGCGGTGTGCATATGCATGTGATGAAGCGAGGTACAGAAAATTTTGTATGCACCCCATTCAAATCAATCACCCCCATAACAAAGTAATATATTAATTTTGATTGCTGTGTATTAACCAAAACACACACATTACATGTGAGAAATGGTTTGCGCCAACAGGTTTGATTAACATATTAATTAATAATGAAAAACGCATGTTTAATCTATTTTGTGCATTTAAGTGGTATATTAATGCATGTCTATGTTGTAATGCACATTGTGCATTTTCATGCTGCTTTTCTGCTTTATTTTTAATGGCTTGCAGTGTGATGCCTTTCTGCTAGGTAACAGTTTTAAAGGATAAATATTAGCACTGGTGGGTGGGGGGGCAGAAAACACTTATATTCTGTGTATTTACATTTTCTTTTTGTTTTTATTGTAGTTTTGGTTGGTTGCCAATTCCAAAATGGCTTTGCTTCTCCAGGTTCTGCTCAGTAGAAAAAACGTACATCATTTTGCTGAGAGAAGCTTGTGTATGCTCTGTGCTACACTGAAAACTTGGCAACCTCAGCTAACTATGATTCGAGGCCACTTTATATGAATGCTGGTGAAGTGGCTGAAGGCCAAAGTGATAACCGCGAGAACAGCTGAATGTCTGCCAAGGAGAAAAGTGAAATGCCTTTCCAAAAGATGACCACTGGAAGCAGCTGAATCACTGACAATGAACATTGAAATGCCCGATGATGAACGGGGACAGCAGAACTTGTGTTTATCAGTTTGTCAAACAAAGTTATTCACAGACATCCTGAAGTTGAGAAATGCATGGACGGCCGAATTTGTATCTGTCAGCTTTTTAATCAGGAAGTTACTCATGGACATCCTGAAAGTTAAAAAATAAATTTTTGAATAATGAACATCCTGAGAGCTAATAATTGCAATGTCATGACCAATAAGAGAAAATGAAAATGGAAAGAGTTGAAACATTTGAGTGTAGAGAGCCAGCAAATACAGTATAAATATCAGACCGAAATTGGAGTTTAATGTCACAGGGGCTGATCGCAGAGAAAAGCTGATTGCACTGCAGCTGTTTGCAGAGATGTTGGGAGCCTGAAACTATGCCAGAATGTTCACTGATAACCCCTGTAGGTTGGAGATCCATTGCGGGACACTAAGCCTGGGTGGGAGATTGCTCCAGAGGAGGCCTGGGTTAGTAAGTATAGTTGGGGTTTAGTGCTGGGTAGGCAAGTTTTAATGTAGAAATCTTTAGAATTTAATGCATGTTTTAACTATGGTTCTCTGATCTTTTCATGCAGAATTTCTTTCAGTTGCATTGACCAAGGTTTGATGCTTTATTTCAGAGAATAATAGAATTTATGTGAACCTAAATTTTCTCTCCATGACTTTATTAACAGTTTCTTGATTTATGTCCTGAATAAATAGCATTGCTCAGTGTAACAATAAATGATAGTTTTCTTTTATGCAAATGAATTACATACAATCTTTTAATTGATTTCAGGTGTTCTTAATTTTTCTGAGTCAACTAATTATGCAAATCAATGTATTCTTGTAGTGAGGTTAAGCTGGTCTTGACAATCACCATCAACTTGCTCAATTGATTGGTCCATCGACCAAATTGTCGGGGTACATCTATGCATAGATTAGTTAGTAGAATTATTGATGAAAATAAATGTTGGTGATTACATCTGTGCTTAAAGGTATCCTGCCATAGGAGAGAATTCACTTACCCATTTTTGTTTATATATTTTATATATATTTTTGAAAGGGTCTGGGATAAAGTGTGTGTGTGTGACAGAGGTGTGTTGTTCTTCGGTGTTATGGGTCCCACCGGAGTGACCATGGGGCATATTACCAAGCAATAGCGATAATTATCGCTATTGCTTGGTTAGCGTGAAAAATTTACCACTGAGCTGCGTCGATTTTTACCGCAAATAAACCTTGGTATTACCAAGGTTTAACGCAAATGCGGTAAAAATCGCCACAAAGCATGAATATCGCTGAAAAGTCAGCGATATTCATGCATTAGCGAGCTAATGCTCTTAGCCATGTTATCCACCTACCATTGGATAACATGGCTAAGAACTGCTCAGGGCAGATGTTAGCTTTTGGAGATATTCCCGCTTAGCGTGAATATCTCCAAAAGTTGGTAATAGGAGATAGCGATGTAAGCGACTGTTTTCAGTCTCTAACATCTTGGCACGCCCACTTTGCATCTCATTAGTGATAAATATCACTGACATGCAAAGTGGGGCCCAAGATGGTCGCTATCTCCTGCTAGCTGTCGCTAACTGGTGTTAGCGGCAGCTAGGTAATATGGAGATAATTTTATCTCCGCTTTCTTGGCTTTTAAAGCCAAAAAAGCGGAGATAAACCCCCTTGATAATATGCCCCCTGGACCCTGGGTTGGTGATGTTTCTGGGTGAGCGCTGCATCAGATTGCTTGGTAGCAGAGCATTGGTTGCTATAGAATTAGCTAGGATAATGTATAGAGTAAAATATATTGAAGTTGTTGTGTAGAATTATGACTAATACCTGTTGAGTTCCGATTACGTTGTATGTAGTCCTGAAGAGGATTCCGAGGATTGCGTGAAGCTGGTCACTCTGTCTGCAGGCAGAGGAAGTGTGGCAAGTGAAGCTGCACATCACGTAGTCTGTTTAAAAAAAGTAGTATTGTCGTATACTGCAGTGGTATCGTTGAATATTACTGCTTAGGGACACTACGTGTGAAAGGATAAATGCATATTAAATCTTGTAGATTCACTCTGCCACTTTTAGGAGGCGTTCCTGCACCGGAACTCCCCCTCCTGTGCCAGAACGCCCACATGTGGTGCAGGGCTTTACAACTTGAAGCATCTCCCTAGATGCGTCACGTTGCAAATAACCCGCAGCATGACGCTGGCTTTCCGTCGCCGCTGCATCATAAAAGTGATGCAACGGCGGCGCAAATGTGGCGTACAGGGCTTGTATATCTGCCCCAAAGAATTTACACATTTCGTGAAACAAGTGGCATGTGAAATTAACAAAATATCAGATACTGCCAACATAACAACAATTTTGCCTAGTCATATGTAAAATAATGTATATTAGCATTCTGCCTACTTTTGCAAAGAAATGGTTCTCAGACTAACATAAATAAAAGTGAGAGGTTGTACCCCGTCTTGCACCGTTCTGGGAAATAAGTAGAGACAATTCCTTAGCAAAGATAGAGTCTTTCGGAGAGAAATATAGTAAATATAGCACTTTAATGGTGTTGAATCGCCACTTCAACATTTGAAAAATAACATTGAATCTCAACCTGTCAGAAGATTGTTCAGCCTCGATGGTAAACACAGCCAAAGTATAATCAAGCTCACACAATGGGCTTAGGACATGAAAGAAAGGTCTGGTGGTATCTAAGGCTGCCTTGGCCAATGCACCGAGGCAGCACTTAAGGGGTTAACACACCCAGATCTCTCCCTGCCTATTAGTTTTGTTTATAAGGGATCTAAAACAATGCTGAAATCTTAGTAAAACATTTTGTAATCTTTATTTACTAATGAGATTGGTCAATATTTTTACAGAATGTTGGATCCAGACCGCCTATAATAATATTGCAGATCAAAGCTTCCTGAAATAAACCTTGGGCTGAGTAAGAGGACGATTGCATCGAAAGAGCTTCGGCTGTTTCCGTTTAGAGAAATGTGAAAATAATTCAATGGAAAAGCCAACAAACATGTCCTGGAGGATTTCCTTTCAAATATAGATTATTGATTTTAATATTCCCATCAATCAAATCAAAAAAATCAGTAGCCACCTGAATTTGCTTAGATATATTATAAATACTTTGAAGAGTTATAAGTTGGTGTAGTATCAAGGGTATATAAATGTTTATAGAAACATAAGTATATCTTTATATACTTTTTGTATTACTTTTACTGCATTTTAGCAAAAAGATGGAAGCATTTTCAATAGAAATGTAATTGTATTTGATTGAGGCCCTAACTATCTTTTTCAAACAGTCATTAACATTTTAGGTTTTAAAAGCATATTCAATTCTTTTAATTTTTCTTTGAATATAATATTCTTTCCATTTCCCTTTACCTGTTTCCCACAAATTTATCACAAACTCCCAAAGATGGGTAATCCAAGCCCTCATAACATCCAGATTGGATCATGGTAATGTTCTGTACTTGGGAGCAAGCAAGGAAGTGCTGCGCAAGCTACAGTTCATACAGAACTCTGCTGCTAGATTACTCTGCAAACTTCCCAATAAAACTGCTGTCTCAGCCTCACTACCTGACCTTCATTGGCTCCGAATTGACAATCGTGTCAAATTTAAAGCCTATGCTGCATGCATAAAATTAACTCCGATGCAGCACCCCATTATCTACAGGCCTTAGTACACCACTATCGCCCTCCCTGCCTTCTTCGATCCTCCAATCCACACAAATTCCTAGTCCCTAGGATCAGACGAGCCAGAATGGGTAGACATTCCTTTTCCTATCTAGCTCCCTCACTCTGGAACTCTCTCCCCACTCACTTACGTACTGAACAACACTATCTTAAATTCCGTAAAGACTTAAAAACCTTGCTCTTCCAGCAGTAGTCCCCCTACCACTTCTGT
Organism: Lissotriton vulgaris; assembly: GCF_964263255.1. Lineage (NCBI taxonomy): Eukaryota > Metazoa > Chordata > Amphibia > Caudata > Salamandridae > Lissotriton > Lissotriton vulgaris. The sequence continues at coordinate 1,152,701,183 of NC_141698.1, forward strand.
TGCCTATCCTCTCATCCTTCTACGTTCTCTAGGGCCGGGAAACCTTTGGGTAGCTGCACGCTGTACCAATGTAATAATAATAATAATAATAATAATAACAACCCTGCTTTGCTGCTTTAAATGCACCACACATAGTCTGCTTAGATAAAGAGGTATCACTGACAAATAATTTTTACTCTGATATCTTGAAACTTATTAATACAAATAGGATATTTTTTACTACACAATTATATTGTTTTTTCCACCAACAAAACACAGTAAATAGGTTGTTCCAGGTGTGTCACATAGACAATGTTATGTTGCACAAAATAGCAGAAGGGCTGCACATGAGGATGGGGCCCTCAACCAGTGGGAAGCCCAAGTTTAACGTTTGCCCACCAATTCCCCCCAGATCTTGTTGTGCGTCTGTGGACATCCTCATGCTTGTTAGCCAACAGCTCCAACATTGCACATCGGACCATTCCCCCTGGCCGCTCTGTGAGGGTGGGAGCTCTGGGTAATTTCCACCTACACTCAGCTCAAGGACCCCCATATCTTCCAGGATACTCAGAAGGGTGGCCTTTAGTGTTAGCTCCACCCTTCTTTCCAGGACTTGGGGAAGGGTTTTCTCAACTCCCCACCAGAATCCTTGCAGTCGAGGACAGGACGACCCATGTAGAAAAAGTCAGCATATAGGGACGGGCAGAGAAATCAAGTGGGGTGAGGAAGTGTCCTGGGGTGTCACATGAGCCGTTGTGGCTAGTAAGAACTGTGTAGATAGTAAAATAGGTGAGATGCAGTTTAGAAAAGATTACCTAGACTACCTAATCTCTTTTCTAATCTTGGAAAAGGGGCTGATTAGACAAGGCCAAACTTGAAAGACGAAGCAATGGTCTAGAGATCTCAGAAATGTTATCATAACTGATATAACTCCCACTAGAAACAACACCCTTCCTCCCCCTCTAACATGACAAATTTTAATGATCTCACCGACCATTACATTCATTTCATGACAGACATGTTTGATTCAATTACTCTGAAGCAACTTAAAACAATTACCAGTAAAGATGTAAAACCCTGGTTCAATGGCTTCCTTAACTAGGAAAGATGTACGTTAAGGATCGCTGAGAGATCATGGAGAAACTCTCCTTCCATAACACACGTTAAACAGTAGATGATGACAAGAAGCTTGTATAACCAACTTATCCGTAGTGCCAAAGCTGAACACTTTAGGTCACAACTGGACAATGCCAAAAACAGATCCTAAAAACCATTTGAAATCATCAAACAAGCTAGCTACTCAACTACCCACCACTCTGCAAACAATGATTCACTCCCAAGTGGTGATGAGTTCTCCGCACATTTAATTGAAAAGACAAGAAAAAAATTGAATCAGAATTGCAACTCGACTCCCCAATTCCTCATAGACAGTCCCATCCCAGTCCCTCCCCATGGCTTCCAATGTTGAGTTTCCATCATTCTGGCTCTACAGATATTAATACAAAAAATAATGCTACATGAAATACCTTTAAACTACCAGATGACGCTGAGCTGCTTGTTTTACCAGAATATCACCTACTATATTGACTAAATGAAAGAAGAAACACACAGTAGTTATATAAAAATACATATTTATTCATATAACAGTCTCTAGAATCTTCTACACGAGGATAGAACACAAAGCACACAATACGAGATCAATAGAACAGTTGTAGGTAGCACAATACACTGTGGGCTCCAGGGGGAGACCAAACCATATACTAAAATAGTGGTATAGCAATCATGACTTGAGTCAAGACACAGTCTAGAGCACGTAGAATTGCTGGGACCCAAAGGAACCACCCAAGGTGAGTAGTTTGGGACCACATGGAGGATCGGTGCATTATTCTAACACGACCGAGCATTACTACAATTCTATGGGGAAGTCGTGGTTACAGTTTTAAAGTTTAAGAATCCTTCTAGGAGGACTTCGAGCAAACCCTTCGGAACTTAAGAGGTTGGAGAGCCACCCCATCCATGGATACTGTAGTATCCGAGTTATCTATCGCAGAGGAGCCAGGTACATAGTTCTGGAGTGGTGTCAGAAACTGCTGTTGTTCTCAATGGAGGGCTGTGAAGAAGTACTGCAGTTGTGAAGGTGAAAAGAGTCTGAAGGAATCCAAGCCTTCTTACCTATGTGACGGCACACAGCAGGTATATACCTCTCCTTGTTATTTTTATTGTTATTGTTATTGTTAGTGAGGTTTTATATTGCGCCTAATCACCTGCAGGTCTCTAAGCGCCTGGAAAGATGGTAACAGACAATAACTTAGCAAGATGGAAACTGAGGTCATAGCTAGATTATACTGTGCTCATGCTTTTGATGAACAGTAATGTTTTTTAGGCTGTTCCTGAATCGTAATAGATTCCCTTCCCGGCGCATCACCTCCGGCAGCCTGTTCCATAGCTGAGGAACTAGCACTGAAAAGGCTCTCCCTCCCTTAGTCACTAACCTGTAGCGAGGACAGACCAGTAGTTGGTCCTTACACCTCCTCAGATAGACCACTCAAATGGGGAGTCCCCCAGGGCTCATCCCTGAGCCCGCTTTTGTTAATGTTTATTTCACCCCCCTGGCTAAACTGATTGCGCGGACTGGGATTAAATCCACCTCCTACGCTGATGATATTCAGTTACTTTTTACCTTTGAGACTCCCTCCGCCTCTGCCTTCGATCCGCTGAAATCCTGTCTTAGAGACATCTCTAGTTGGATGGACTCTAATTCCCTCTGACTCAATGCAGGAAAGACGGAGATGCTGTTTTTTTAACTCACCATCCCCTTTGGATTCCAATCTGTGGTGGCCAGCTGACCTGAGCCAAGCCCCCACGCCCAAAGACTCGGTGAGAAACTTGGGAGTGCGCTGGGACAATCAGCTTAGTTTCAACGCTCAGGTCCAAACAGTAGCAGCATCTTGTTTTGCAAAGATCAAGACGATTAACCGGCTTATCAACTATCTGCCAGCAGACTGCCGTAAGACTGTGGTACACAAATGCGTTTTAAAATGTAACTTAGGCAAACACGAGGGTCAGACCGACACTGGTAATCTACATTTTGCGCACACTAAAGCCGGGGAGGCACTTGAATTTTTTCTTGCTAGCCTTAACATGTTTGAACCCCACAGTACAGGAAGTGGCGAAATGTTGCCCACTTACAAAGGCTCAGAAAGTGGGTCTGTGATAGATTATATTTTTATTTCCCAGGGACTAACCTCTAAGGTGAAAAAATATGAGGTAATAGCCTCACCACATAGTGACCACAACCCAGTGTCCGCTGAGATTCACTGGAGTGACATATGGAGCAAACACCTGGGTTTTCCTAGGGCTTGCACGTCGACGGTGCCCAGTGATCAGGGCAGACGGCTCAAGTGGGGTTTTGTGGTCCAGGAAACCTTCATGGCATCCCTGCTTCTCAAGTTAGAGGAACCCATGTGTATATGTCTAGATCAAAATGCCACCAATAGTCAAATTATTTTAGCCTTTAATTTTATTTGCTCACAAACAGCTAAAGAGCTCACAGTTCCCCAATCCCGACTGCCACTTAAGCCCCACAAATGGTTTGATTCTAACTGTTCTAGAGCCCACAGAGACCTGAAAAATGCACTAAAAGCTAAGCCGAGGGATAACATACTAATCTCCAAACTAAGACAGGATTATAAATTGGTTATTAAGACAAGAAAAAATACAATTAAAAATAACGCCTGGAATGACTTACTTGATGTGGATGTTCTACGTAATAGTAGGAGATTCTGGGACAATATAAATAACCAATTCTTCTCGGGGGAGGTTAATACAATTTCCGATTGCATCATCAGTGATGAGAAATGGGTTAACCATTTTAAAAATATATATGGTAGTAACGACACTGCGGAAGAAAATGGCATAGGGTTATGTTTGGGGTTACCTGCAGTAGAGTTTAACGAGGCGGAGGTGTATAAAGCTATAATGGACTCCACCAAAAACAAGGCTCCGGGACCAGATGGAGTCCCGGTGGACTTTTTTAGATATGCCCCAACTACCTGGTTCAAAGTCCTTACCAATGTATTCAGGGCAACAAATGATGGATGCTTTCCAGATACATGGGCAACATCTGTCATAGTGCCCATTTTTAAAAAAGGAGATAGGGAGGATCCGGGATGCTACCGACCAATTTCTTTAATAGACTCTGCCTTTAAGATCTTGGGCAGAGAACTATTAACTAAACTGAGAGCAAACCTGGAGCTCTGTGGGGGCCTCGCAGAAATACAATATGGCTTTAGGGAGAAACGGGGTACCCTAGAGCAATGCTTAAACTTACATCTCCTAATTTCCAAGTACACGGTGGCCGGGGAGGGGTCAGTATATTTGGCTTTTATGGACCTCTCCTCGGCTTTCGACCTGGTAAATAGGTCTAAGCTTTGGTCCCTACTCTGTGAGCTTGGTATTGAGGAGTCCTTGGTGGCACTCATAGCAAGCTTACACCAGGGGCTCTCTGCGAAGGTCCGGGTTTCTAGGGAGGGGCGATGCTCAGACAGCTTCAGGTCAAAGAAAGGGGTGCGCCAAGGTTGCATCTTGGCCCCCCTTCTATTTACTATCTATATAAATGGCTTTGGGAAGTCCTTGTCAGCAGGCAATGCAGATGTCCCTCGGGTAGGTGAGAAGCACGTCCCGGCTCTCCTTTATGCGGATGACGCCGTTCTCATCACCCATACGGGCATTGGACTACAGACTCTTTTGGAGCTACTTGGCTCTTTTATGGGAAATTTAGATCTAAAGATTAATGTAACTAAATCACACATAATGATTGTGGGCCCACAGAAAAGTAAACTACACAAAAAACTTTTACCTGTAAGGGTGAGGTTCTCTCCAGGGTCCCTGTTTTCCCATACTAAGGGGTCCTGTTTGATGAGAAAGGCATCTGGGCCCCGCAGATTAAGGCCAAGAATACCTCTTTAGCACGGTCCACAGCAGCCCTGATGGCCTTCACGAAAAGACTAGTGGCCAAACCAATGGAAGCTGTGTTGAAAGTTTATAAAAGCAAATGCGTTTCCATTGCTTCATATGGTGCAGCTTTGTTTGGGTACGTTAACTTGGATAGTATTCAGGGGGTAGAGAACAAGCTTATTAGACGAATTCTATCGGTCCCAAATTCTACACCTACCTACTCTATACATGAGGAAGTTGGCCTACCCTACATCATAGATGGACTGAAATTGGCTCCTTTACTTTTCTGGGCTAATACCTGGTTAAATACAGAGCTGTCTCTAAATCACAGTATCCTTAAAGATGTGACTGTAAGGGAGGGGGCGATGAAAATATTATGGCTTAAATACATAAGTCATCATTCACTGCCCTCGGGAGACCTGACCTATACACAACACCTTCAAATATTAGGAAAGCAGACATTGCATGGATTAAGCAGGAATTCCAGGAGAGGGCTCGTTTAGAGAGAGAGGAGCTTGAAGTCAACAAACCATCAGTAAGAGCACATTTGGTCCTATCCTTTTCCCCCCTCTATGGAACCATATTTGCAATTTGTCACCAAACCCTTGCACAGATTTTTATCAACCAGATTTAGAATGAACTTGATCCACTACTCGCTAGGTCGTTTTCCCGTGTGGGAAAAACCAGAGCATGCACCACCCTGTGAGTGTGATCAGTTCTCCAATCAGGACACTCTTCATTTTATGTTCTTCTGTGGGCTATATAATATGGAGAGGGGAAAATATCTAATACCTCTCTTGAAAACCATGGGCTTCATACAAGTGAGACCGGCTTTACTTTTCCTTCAACGGTTACCAAATGCACATGTCACTTTTTGTGTTGCAAGTTTCCTTACAGCCGCTTATAGAGGAAAAAACAAAAGAATCCCTGAAACTGCATTGTTTTAAACTAAAAGTGTACTAATAAATTAATTTTAACCTCTTTTAAAATATTTTATGGCATTTAAATATTTGACTTTTTTAGGGATGATGTGTAAATAAATGTATTGTGGGCATTTCTAAAATGTTTTAAATGTATGTATTATCTTTGCCTTTTATGATTTTAACAAAAATCTAATAAAGTGTATTTTGACTGACTGACTGACTGTGGTACATGCACTTATAACATCTCACCTTGACTACGCCAACGCACTATATCTTGGTATCACAGCAGGCCTTTGCCACAAACTACAGACTGTCAAAAAAGCTGCCGCCCGGCTGGTTGAGAGAATCCCAGCTAGACATCACATCTCCCCTCTCCTCCGAAAACGACATTGGCTACCGATAGCCAAGAGATGTGTAGTCAAGGCCATGATTCTGGCCATTCGTGCTTCTAAGGGCAATGGCTCGGCCCACTTGAAAAGCACTCTGAGGCCGTATGTCAAGGCCAGGACATTACGTTCTAACTCTCTACTTCTCCTGGAAACCCCAAGATTCAAACGCTCTCGTACCGGAGGGAAAACTTTCGAGGTTTGTGCCACTCAGTGCTGGAACAAGCTTCGATTACTCTACGCGCATGTCAAACTGAAGCGGCATTCACTAAAGACCCACCTTTTTTCCTTATAATGTTCTCCTCTTTTTCCTACCCTCACTGTCTCCAGTTTTACCAGCGCCGGGACGCCCCGTTGGGGCAGCTGTGCGCTTTATAAAACACACAAATAAATAAATAAATAAATAGTAGGAAGGAAACTGAAAGCATAGGGGACAGAGTCTGGGTCACTTCAGAGTGACTAGAGGCTCGGTAGACAAATGCCCACCAAGCAAAAGGCTTAAATGAAATGTTTAATTACATTTTAATTAATCGCCTGAAATGTCTTTTTGTAAATAATGATTTCAAAAATTGGTGTAAATAGATTATCTTATGTTTTTATTCTAAAACTGTAGTTTTAATGTGAAGCTTTTATGATATGTTTTTATCGAAATAAAGCCTTTTGACTTGACTGACTCACCAAACATTGGGGAGTCAGGGAACATCTGAGGAAATCAGGAAGGCCCAACAGAAATCAAGATGATCCTCAGTGGGACCCACAGGCCAAAACCAGGAGTTGTGCGGAGACCTCAAGCAAGATTGCAAAGCACCAGCCCACAGAGCACTCGGTGTGACGAGACTAGAGTTCTTTGGTAAAAATACTGCTCAGGGTCAGGACTATACAGAGTCCAACGCACAAGTTCAGGAATTACCAATAAGCAAATGGATGTGGTGCACAGGGGTTCAGGTTATGCAGTCTCCACAAGGGATAGCAAGTCTCCACAAGGGGAGCGACCCTTGACCCTGTCTTCAGGCAGGTTGTTCCCCACGCCGCCCGTGCAGCTCCACTTGACTGTGCCTGTGTTCCTGTGTCCCCGCTGCTGTATCGCTCTGTGAGTGTTCAAGGCCCACCTCCACCCGCAGGCTTCCACCTGCGCCTCATCCCTGGTGGCCAGTGGGTCTGAGGTTTGTTGCTGCCACCTGTTTTGTGCCCCCAGTATCCTTTGTGACCACCTGTATTGTGCCCCAGTTACCAGTTGCACTTGTGACCGTTTTGCCTTTGTTTTTCTGTTTTTCCGCTCGCCTGTTGCCTTGCCTTAGGCTTGTGTTCTCTTTCCTGCCCGTTCCCACCACTGCGTCCCTACGGCCCTGCCCCCCCGCACCCATTGGCTCCCTTCCCCCTCCCAGCTGCTCCCCCCTCCTACCTCCCCTACTTATGGCGGCCACGCCAAAGGCAAGCCCGTCTGCGCCCGTCCATGCCTGGACCGTGCCTAGCTCCAGAACCCCTGGGCCCGAAGCCGCCACAACACCAGACTGCACTACGACTCCAGCACCCTCCACACACTCAATCCCGGACGAGATCACCCCTGCTACCGGGCCACGCCGAAGCGCACCCAAGGGCCCTTCACCTGCCGGAACTGCAGCTTCTCCAGCATCCGGCCCGCCAAATCATCAATCAAGAGAACCCAACCACCTCCTATGCATCCTCCTCAACATCCGCTCCGTTCGCAAGCACGCCATCGAACTCTGGGACCTCCTGAACTCAACAAACCCCGACGTCGCCTTCCTGACGGAGACCTGGCTGAACACCACCCCAGCACCAGACATCGCCATAGCCATCCCAGAAGGCTACAAGATCCCCCGCAGAGACCGCACCAAAGAAGTTGGAAGGGGAATCGCCATCATCCACAAGGACACCCTCAGAGTCTCGACCAGCACCGACCACACCCTCACCACCGCTGTGCACATGCACTTCCAGATCCACACCGACCCCAACACCACCCTCAGAGGAGCACTCATCTACAGACCACCCGGACCCCGGCCACAGTTCAGCGACTCCATCGCCGACCTCATCAGCACCCATGCACTCGCCTCCATGGACTACATCCTCCTCGGGGACCTGAACTTCCACCTCGAGAACAACAACGACGCCAACTCCACCGCCCTGATCAACAACCTCGCCAACCTCGGACTCAAACAGCTTGTGATGACACCCACCCACGCCGCTGGACACACACTGGACCCCATTTTCTCCGCAAGTCCCCACGTCTCCTTCAACCACACCACCAAACCCCACTGGACAGACCACAGATGTGTCCACTTCACCTTCAGGAAACCCACCACACACCACCGCACCCAACAGATGCCACGCCGCTGCTGGGGCAAGATCACCAAGGACCAACTGACCACAGCCATGGGACCACCCGCCGACCCCACCGGCCCGACACTACCGCCATCAACCTCAAACAGTGGATCAACGACTGCGCCAACTTCCTCGCCCCACTCAAGACCCCCGCCACCAATCACACCAACAAGAAGACCCCCACGGAAGACCTCCAAGCGCACCTGTCGGAAGCTGGAAAAGAGCTGGCTCTACGACCGAACACCAGACAGCCACACAGCCCAGAAGAATGCCACTCGCAGACACCACCAACTCATTAGGACCGCCAAGAGGACCGCCTTCAAGGAGCGCCTAGACAACAACGCACACAACAGCAAAGAGCTCTTCAACATCGTGAAAGAACTCACCAACAACAATGACATTCCACCATCACAAGACCTGTGCGACTCACTGGCCACCTTCTTTCACAGCAAGATCACCGACATCCACAACAGCTTCAACAACATCCACAACAGCTTCAACACCACCACCCCCACCTCCACCGCCGAGACCACCACTCCTGCGACCACCACGCACACCAGCCGCCTAACCACCTGGTCCAACGTCAGCGACGAAGACACTGTCAAGACCATGAACTCCATCTACTCTGGGTCCCCATCTGACCCATGCCCTCACCACGTTTTCAACAAAGCCAGCACAGCCATCGCCACCCACCTCCGGAAAACAATCAAGATCTCCATCAAGACAGCAACCTTCCCAGAGAGCTGGAAGCGCGCCGAGATCAATGCCATACTGAAGAAACCCAAGGCGGACCCCAACAACATTAAGAACTTGCGGCCCATCTCCCTGCTCCCTTTCCCGGCGAAAGTCACAGAGAAGATCGTCAACAGGCAGCTGACCCGCTACCTCGAAGACAACAATATCCTGGACCTATCCCAGTCCAGCTTCCACAGCAACCACAGCACCGAGCCCACCCTCATCGCCGCCACCGATGACATCAGGACCCTTATGGACAAAGGAGAAACAGCCGCCCTCATCCTTCTGGACCTATCAGCAGCCTTCGACACGGTCTGCCACCGCACCCTAACAGCACGCCTCCATGATGCCGGAATCCAAGAGAAGGCCCTGGCCTGGACCACATCCTTCCTCTCTGGCAGAACCCAGAGCATCCGCCACCCACCCTTCCGCTCCAAGACCACCGTGAATCATCTGCAGCGTTCCTCAGGGATCATCCCTCAGCCCAACGCTGTTCAATATCTGCATGGTACCACTTGCCCACGTCGCACAACAACATAGCCTCAACATCATCTCCTACGCCGACGACACCCAGCTGATCATCTCCCTCACCAAAGAACCCCACACCGCCAAAGCCAACCTCCACAGAGGAATGAAGGCCGTCGCCAAAAGGATGAAGGACAGCAGGGTGAATATGAATTCAGACAAGATGGAGGTCCTCATCCTCGGCTCAACCCCCTTAACCTGGGATGACTCCTGGTGGCCAACATCGATAGGAACAGCCCCAGAACCCACCAACCACACACGCAACCTAGGGGTCATCCTCGACTCCGCCCTCACCATGACCAAGCAGGTCAACGCCATCTCTACTTCCTGCTTCAACACCCTCCGAATGCTCCGCAGGATCTTCAAATGGATCTCCTCTGACACGAGAAGAACCGTCACCCAGGCTCTCGTCACCAGCAGACTGGACTACGGGAACGCCCTCTACGCAGAAACAACAACCAAGCTCCTGAGACGGCTGCAACGCATCCAGAACGCCTCGGCATGGCTGATCCTCGACGTCCCCCAACGCAGCCACATCACACCCCACCTGAGAGGCCTGCACTGTTTTCTGATGCCGACCGGCCCAACACCGCAGGAGTGAAGAACATCCCAATCCTCTGCCCTCACTGTGATCCCCAACACCCGCAATCAAACCGGATGGTAGAGAACATGACGCTGGGAGAAGGTGGGTAACAAAACAAGGGAACCCAAGGTCTTGGGGAACACAACTCGTCTCCTCTGGCTTCTTGGCAGCTGACAGCTTGACACAGACGAGACCACTAAAATGAAAGAAGGGGACAAGATTAAACACAACCCTTATTACTATTACCATTGCCAAGTATACACGCAAACCACTGACCTTCCTGCTTACCCCGTGTGTAACTTGATACGAAACAGGAAATTATTCCACTGCAATCATACTGGTTGTTTCTTGCGTAACCCCAGACCAACCACGCCCCCTCGGGAAACACCGAGAATGACTAAGGGGGTGGAATTCACAATTCTTGGACAAAAAAGGGACAGGGGAAAAATGGTGTCAAGGGAATATGAGAGACACCCAAAAAAACCCTGCAATCTAAAAAAGAACACGAAGGTAGCGCAAAAACGGCCATTATTCAGCTCCTTTGTGAAACCACCCAAATAATGCGTGAAACAAGATGGTTTGGATACAAAAAAGGGATAATTAGGGGACGAAATAACTCAAGGAAACGCAGCCCCAAATCCCAGAACGCCACCAAAGATCAAAAACAGGTCCCCAATAAAGGGTTCAGTAATGCCCAAGGGAATAGGTAGACAGGGGAGCAGGGAAAAAAGGGGGTCAAAACCCAGCACACAAAAAAGACTGCTGGAATGGAGCTCAAAGGAAAGGAAACAGAGCAGAACCACAGGAACAGGAATCACACGGCAAGGGACCAATAAAGAAACCAAGCACCTGTTTCCCGTCGGCAGCCCCCTTTTAAAGCGAGCCCTAGGGAGCGTCCATAAATTCACATATGCACTTGGCACTTTTTAAGGAAAAATCACTAACGGGGAACTGGACAGAAGGACCCAGGACCCCTTGAACCCCAACACACTGGCTCCCCGTCAACAAGAGGATCACCTTCAAACTCCTCATCCACGCACACAAAGCCCTACACAATGCCGGACCAGCATACCTCAACGACCGACTCAGCTTCTACACCCCCACCCGCAGCCTCCGCTCTGCCAACCTCGCCCTCGCCCTCACCACAGTTCCACGCATCTGGAAAACCAGAGCCGGCGGCAGATCCTTCTGCTACCTCGCTGCCAAGACTTGAAACACTCTTGCTACCGGCCTATGGCAGACCCAGGACCTGCTGGCCTTCAGAGGACTTCTCAAGACCTGGCTTTTTGATCAGTAGCAGCCCCCCCCCAAGCGCCATGAGACCCTCACGGGTGTGTAGCGCACTTTACAAATGTAATGATTAATTGATTGATTGATTGATTGATACTGGCCTCAAACTTTCTGAGAGGGCAGATCAAACTCACCGACTTTCAAAAACCCACCTCCTGTGTTCATGAAATCTTCCAAGTATGCAGGAACTCATGAGAAGCGGATCAGTCAGAGATTCTTCAACTGGTCTTATTGCAGCATAGGTCCTGCATGGAGCCTGTATGGAGCAAGGGTACAGACAAAGCTTTGGACGGAGAGGGAGATGAAGTTAGACAGTCAAAGTCTAGCAAAGTCCAGAGTGTCTAGAGGGTCGAAGTTCAGTGGTTTCTTCTTGTAGAATCTTGTCCACATAAAATCAGAAGTCTTGCAGCCAGGTAAGCTCCTTTTGTACCCACAGTAGAGGGTTAGAAAGATTTAGGGGACCCGCCTAGGGGAGGGTCAGGACAGAGGGCATTGTCAGACCTGATTCGATCAAAACGCGGAGGAGAATACTTCACCTCCTTCTGTCGTTCATTCTTTCTTTCACTTTGGCGTTGATCTATTTGCAAGGCGAGATTTATTAATTCTGAAACATCTGTTGGCCGCCTAGGTATCTGTGCCAGACGATCCCTTAATTTGTCTTTCAAACCTCTATAAAAAAATAGCAGCTATCTTGGCTTCCGGACAATTAGTCTCTACAATTAATTTATTGAAGTGTCCCAAGTAAGCCACCAAATCTCAATTTCCTTGCTTTAAGTCTAAGAGTTCGTTATCAGTAGTTTGAGAGATTGTCTTCGATCAAATATGCAAAAAAATGCTATTTTGAAATCTTCAAACTCATATAAAACGGGATCATTGTTGTTTTCTAACGGCATTGACCAAGCAGCTGCGTCACCACTCTGGTAGGACAATATGAAGGCCACCTTGGACTGATTCTCCTTAAAGATAATAGGCCTACAAAGAAACTGTAGAGAACATCGGGTGACGAATATCGGAGCCTTATGGAGATCCCCACTAAACCTTTCAGGAGCTGCCAATGGAATGGTAGGAAATATGGCATGAACTACCTGAGTAGTCAATTCCGCCACAGATGGGGCTGGAGAAAATGACTGTGACCTAGCTTCCTTAGGACCAAAGATCGAACTAGCAGAAAATTCTTCCAATTTTTGACCAAAAAAATAGGATTCTTGACTACATTTTCTAACCTCTTCTCTAGGAGATTTATTCTCGGACATTGTATCACTCAATTGTTTCTGTCTCTCATCTAATACTGTCACCGGGGCCTTAACATCCATTCCTTTTGCCATTCTGCTCAGGCGGAAGTTTAGGAAGGCACTTCAATCTGTCAGTATCTGAACCAGAACTTGGTTTTCCACAGAAGATGATTCCTCAATCCCCAACTCTGCTACTTCGAAACAAAAGCTCACAAGCAACGACGAGGGGGGAAGGGGATTGGGACGAAAAGAGAGACCGCCACAGCTACTCTTCTTCCAGACTGGACTTCACAATAGACTTCTGGTTGTTTCCTGTAACAAAGCACAACTTGTAACAACAATACCGGAAAGCAGACCCAAAAACGAAATACCACCCTTTAGACTACCTGTCCTCATGCTTTGGCTGGCTGCTCTCTTGTATATTAATTGCTGTGGTAATTTATATGCTTCTCACTACAGGTTGTTTGCCTTCTCCTGGTTGAGCTCTGTGAATAAATAACAATGGTGACTACTTTGGACTTAATACCATCTGATTATTTCTCTAAATTGCACCGCTGTTACCTGTATTTTAACTTGATTCGGCTTTAGAAATAACTATGCTGATATTCTTTTCACTTCAAGTTGAAGGAGAAATAAGTCTTATGGTTCAATACTGAATCTCTTCTTGACTCTCTTGAAGAATGAATAGCCGGATTGATGATAGCAATTCTATATATATATATATACATATACAACTACCCTTTCAGTGTGTAAATCCTGATCAAAACAGTTCCTTGCACTGTCTTTCGATGGAAGTTTCCTGCAGTCTCAAAATTTAAATGAAAATTAGTCTCTATGTTGAAGTTAGCTCTAAGTAGCATAGTGCTACTACGTAAACTATGCCCAAGTTTAGCTAACAGTAGCTACCGGAACTGTAAGTAAACTGGCAACTGTTTCATCAGAGATGGCCCCCAAAGCTTTTGCCAGGAATGAATCAATAGTTGGCCGCTTCCTTCCCACTGTGAGGCTCACATGTACTACTTTCCTAATCCCCATTGTCCCCTACTTTGCACACACCTTCAGGCAACCATATCACAAGGGTCACAAAGAAGTGGGTAATCCACTGCCCAATGACCACAAACAGGTAACCGTGACATCCCCTGATATGTCACTGTTATCCGGGGGTATCTATAGCCACCAAACGGGCCAGAGAACAAAAGGAACCAGATCCACCTAATGTGCAATCCAGAGATGCAATCCTGCCTTATTCCTCTTACACACACAGGCGCTGCTGAAGCCTCCTGCCTGCTGACACCACACTAGTACATGAGAGTCTCGTAATAATCAATTGACATCAATCGACAGAACCCTCAGCAGATGGTGTGTCATAAGTGTCTAAGGGAGGTCCAGCTCTGCGACCTCCAGTCAATGTATGTTATAGAAGGCTACTACTTTGAAGGGACACTGTGAGAGGCTACTACTCTGCTATGGCATCGGAGGAGGGTGCTAATCTGTAAGGATATCAGGGGAGGGTGCCTCTCCTTCATGGCGCTGTGGGAGGCTGCTATTCTGTTGGAAGGCAGCTAAGCTTTTAGAACATTGCAGGAGAGTGTTAATCTCTTAGGCCGCTGTTGGATGCTCCTACTCTGCTGTGCATTGTTGGAGGGTGCAGTCCTTTCAGGACAATGTAGCAGCTGCTATTTTGCAAGAGACTCTAAGGGGCTACAACTTTGTGAGGGATTGAAGGAGACTTCTACTCTGCGATGGCATTGTAGGAGGCTCCCACTCTGCTAGACCTGGCACCTTGGCGTGAGTCTCCCTTCCACTTTTTTGCTGTTGTGCCTCATGTGTTTTGTTGGTGTTAGCTGCTCAGGGAACTGTGCCACTGCCAATCAGTGCCACAGTGCAAGTGCTCCCTATGAAAAGTGTAAACATTGATTGGTTTCCATGATTGGCCTATTTGGTTTGCTGTCAGTTCCCAGTAAAGTGCACCAGGAGGGCCAGGGCTTGTAAGTACAAATGCTGCAGGTGGGCTTGCAGCACTGGTTGTGTCACCCACAGAAGCGGCCTAGTAAAATGTGTCTAAGGTCTGCCATTGCAGAACCTGCATGCAGTCTGGTACTGTCATGCTGACTGCGCAAGTGCACCTACTTGCCAGTCCCTAAACCTTCCCTTAACTTCATATCATTCACCCCTATGGTAGGCCCAAGGGCAGAGTGCATTGTAAGCATAAGGTAGGACAAGCCCTGATGTGTGTGGCATGTCCTAATAGTGAATTACAGCCGTTTTCGTTTTTCACTATTGTAAGGCTACCTGCTCTCCATAGGCCAGAATGGGCTGCTGGAATTATTACACTATATATTCCTAACAGACTCAGAGAGCATGGTAGAAAGTCAAGTTTAGTATGCCTGAACTCAGAATAATAAAATACTTCTTTTAGTAGAGTTGATTTTAATATCCTGTGTTTGCAAATACTACTTTTAGAAAGTTAGTATTTGCTTGCCTAACCATTTCAGCCCGCCTCTTCTAGGATGTTTATCTGCTGTCTGGTTTCTGTGAGTGACAGGACTGGGGATAACAGGTGGTGAATAGAGGGATTACACCAGGATGGGTGGGGGCGTGCCCCTTGACTCTGAATAGGGCTGTGCTCTGCCACCTCAATCCTGGCTCCACCCCCTGGGGAGCGGCTGATGGCTCTGCCCTGCACCTTGTGAAGAAAGAAGGGGAGACTGTCAACAGAGTACTCCTGGACTGTACTTGTCACCACAATGCTGGCTCCACCTCCTGTGGAGCGTCTGATGTCCCTGCTCTGCTCCCTGAAAGGAGAAGCCATAGTTTGAAAAACAAAGTGCTCAGGGCCTGGACTAGATTAGGCAAAGGCTCCTTGGCCTGCCAGAAAAAAACAAAAGAAATTGTGTATAAAAATGATAGCTGATAGCGCCTGAGGCGTGAGCCGGGAGTAGGATTAAAACGCTCATATCCTCGCTGCTTATCATTGCTATTTTGCACCAGGAACGAGTTTGACCACCTAGAATACAACTATTTAAGTTTTAATATGTTGAGCTGACATTTTTAAATTTCGGGGGAAATTTGTTTTTAAGGGCACGTAATCTACTGCGTTACAAACTGCTGGAGCGGGTAGTCAGGGGTTGTCTTTCACTTACTTTTGAGGCACAGGAAGGGGGAAACTAGAACCAGCGCTCACCCGGGCGGCCGCCTAGGTGAGCGCTCAAGGCTTTCTCAGACCCAGCTCTTCAAAAGCAGGGCTGGCGACCGCGCAGCGGACGCGCGCAGCGGGCGCACCAAAGGCACGCCAAAGGCAAGCCCATCTGCGCCTAGCACCATGATCCCTGGTCGACAGTCAGTAGAAACTCCACCAAGCTTGATCTATGGACGCGACTTTCTACTGAGCTTGGATGTTGGAGGAAGGAAAGTGGGCTGCAATAGCTTGAGGCCGGACGAGGCCTTACAGGTAGGCACTCAGGTCTGCCCAGCCTGTCTAACTAGTCTCCCAGCCATCCTTCTAAGGCCAGTTCGGGCTGTCACTAGCACTTACTGTAGTGTAGTTCCTAGTTTCCCACTAGGCCCTGCGCATTGGAATAACATAAACAGTAGTATCGACGTGGAACTGCAGATATTCCAGGCCTCCACTGACTATGCTAAACTTAATTGGGTTGTGTTACCAACTAGCTCAGAGGTCACTGGAAACTTTCTTCTCTGAATAGGAAGTGATCAGCTTCCTTGGCACCGACAAGAAGGGATTCAGTTTTCCAACAACCGTGCAACATGACAACTTTGCTCCTCAGATCAAGAGTCGATCTCTAGGGTCGTGTGAAACAATAGACACAGATTTCACTCAGTCAGTCTAGTGCAGTTTACTTTCACAGTATGTAGAGAATAGAGAGACGGGCGTGTATCAATAAAGGTTAACATTTATTGAACAGTCTTTCTTCTCGTACAAGAGAAATGTATTGCCACAATTGCAATAACTGTTATTATAAAAAGTACGTACAGTAAGATAAGAATAGCGAAATAGAACTGTAAAAGCATTGATATGGTTTCTTAGCCATACAATGGTTTAAAAGTAATAAAACATATATACAGTCATATATACATTAGGCTAACATACTCAACTGGTGCTTCTAACTAAGCCTACCCCAGTGTGCCTGACCTAAGCCTAACACGTGAGAAGGGGAGTAAGTAAGTAGCTTAAGTTAAGTTGGTTTTGCCAAGGTTTGTTTCAAGAATTCTCGTCTAAGGGTTTAGTCAACACCATACCTCTGAATAGAATGATGGAGGATTGGTATCTCCTTCAGGGGTCTCTCTCGATATCCCAGTCACCTGCGAGGGTAAACTGGAAGCGCCGGGACTGGATTTCTCTGCACGAGAAAGGCAGCGGCTTCTCTCAGCGCGTCGAGGAAGGAGGGGTGACAGCGTCCGCGGGCAGCTGGGCTGGATGTCTTCGCAGAGGACGGCTGCACGGCTCCTCAAGCGTACTGAACCATAGTTCGCGCTGTAGCGGCGATAATGGTAATCAGCAGCTTCACCACCACAGGATAGCAGGCTGCAGCGACAGAGTGCTAGTTTTTTACCAACACAGGGTCATGCAGGCAGCTGGCATCAGCAACAGGTTCGCTCGCTGCTTAAGGCAACGTTGGTAATATTTATACCTGACAGGTGCCGGGTTTGACGCAAGTTTGCTGGACATAAGACGTCAATTAAAGATGTCACTAGGAAGTGACAGTTATCAGTTGCTCATTAGAGTTCTATTACTAATCAAAACATAGCAAGCGGGGATTTCAAGGTTTGCTAAGTTTTTATCTTGTTGAAGAACTCGGAGTGTTATCTAGGAATATCAGATAGTGACTGCTGCTCTGTCATTGCACTAATTGGTCGCAAAGGAAGTAGCAGAGAGTCATGCTGGAATGTGGCTCTGTTCGTGTGAGGCCAGAGATGACTTTACAGAAAATCGCACTTGAACGGTTATGCCAATATAGGGAATAAATGGATTTATAGCCGAATAGGGGCATAAGGTCACAGTATCGATCAGGAACCTAGATAAGCACGCAACACCCACTCCACGTATACATGTCCATCAAAATTACTAAAACTAAGCAATTAGATGCATGTGTAACATTGTGTAACATAGCCCACCCCAAAATACATAAATGCATTCAAAATAGGCGTACTTGAAATACATGGAATTTAGGTACTGTACATTTTTTAAAGCATAGCAATCATTCAAAAAATTATTGCATATGAAATCAATGAACGATTATGCATAAAGAATTACACATGAAGTATCTCTGACAGAAGAAAGGCGAGATAAATCATCACATAAAAATGCATTGTAATAACATGTGTGCTAGAGGCTGGTGTTTTGTTGTTATGTCTCTAGATGTGCTTAGAAATGGAAGTAGAAGTGTGAAGCTTCTGTTCTCTAAGAATAGTTTTTACGTTAAGCAAAGAATTGTTCGTGCCAAAAGAGAGGGTCAATATTTAAAAAAAAAATTCCAATTCAAAAAGTTATTGCTTCAACGGGGAAAAATAGATTTCCAAAGCTCATGGCAGTTCTTGTTGATTAAAACTGAAGGCCAAATTCAGAGTTCATGGGAACGCTGTCTGTCGGAAAGCTTCTCAAAAGTTATTGTTTCTCTATGGGTGAGAACATCGTATCAGACAGGCTCGCAAAGAATTGGTCTACAAAATCAGGTGATAGTTCAACCAAATTAGATAGCGCTGTAACTTGGCAGGTGTGAGAATGATTGCTGTCATCGAAGGCAGGACCAGCAATGCTCACAGAACGTTGTACCTGGATGATGTTGCTTTTGTCACTCGCTCCACTGTTACCACTTGGCTGTAGTACAGGAGTCTCCACGAATGCCGTCATCAGGATTGGTAGCCGCTGGGGACAACACAATGCGTGAGCCGTTATTGGACTTAGCAAAGTATCGACGTCCATTGGTACTGCTGATGGAAGTGAAAGACAGATGTCCAACACGCATTCCTCGCCGCAAAGCATACACCGTAGCACAGGTAAAATGCAATTTTGCCATATCGGTCTGAATGAAAGGAACCAGGTCATGTTTAGATCTCTCAGCCTGGCCAATCCGAGGACGTTAGTTATCCTGTCCCTGTAGCGCATTGCTAGGATTGTCTCTTCCATTCCCATGGGAGCTATGTCTGAGCCGAGGCTTGCCATAACGTAGCAGGATGGTCAAAAATAGAATCCCTGCGATGAGTCCCAAAAATAGTGGAATGCCGCCAAAGATGGAGTGCACAAAATTAGGAAAGATTCCCAAAATTGCCTGGAAGGGTGTTAGCAGTCCCGTAAAGACTGTCTTAAATATGCCTGGGATGCTTGTTGCACTAGACATGTTAAGGAGTTGGCTCAACATTTCTACGAAATGCACGGGGCAATTTGTTGATAAAAGGTCATGAACCTCAGTAGCCGTCCTTGCGACTAGAAGATCATACGTCTCTTTAGATGACGTTATAGGCACTGTTGTCTGTAAAAGCACAGATTTCATTTTGCTTAATGTATCAATTCGTATAGAATAGAGATTCAGACGAGGCCAGAGGGGAGTCACTATTTCTGGAGGCCCGCTCGGGAACAATGCTTGCATGCAACATTTGACCATGGACGTTACTTGTACTAGATAACTTGTCCCTGGCGCGAGGCCACAACATCTGTGATCCGTTCTTAGAATGTAACTCCCGTTTGCGAGTTGACTAGCTGGTGGCATGAGAAGTTGTTTGAATTTCCATCACATGCTCCGTGTAAATTAATACCTTGACACAAAAGTATACCGCTTAGTGAGTGTTTACAGTTGTCACCACTAAGAAATACATTTTTGTCACTGTCACTGTAGCAAGAATGAGTGTATGGTAATTTCCATTCGGATTTTACATATCCTTTACCCAATTGTTCATAATGGCCAGCAGGTATGTACTCAAGGCATTTATGAAATCGGAAAGTTGTAATCGGAATTGTGATAATTCCGTGTATTATCCATTCAATGACAGGGCTCTCTGACATTGTCAATGGTAATCTCTCGAGTTTCTCGATGCTCAAGATTGTATAGTCTGCTCCTTTCTGTGCCAAACTGATCTGTTTATCAGTAAGGTTAAAAATGGAAAATAATGACGTTGTGTTTATCAAACGCCAAGGCACATAGCCTGAACGAAGATTTTGCAGCGTCCAGCCTAGTTCTATAATAGAGCGTAATTGAGACTGGCCATGTTGTAACATTAGCAAATCTCTGTCTATCACATCAAAGGCAGAGGATACAATATTGTCTAGAGAATATATTCTGGAAGACAGAGTCATTAACCCATTGTCTACCACAGAAAGTGATTTCTCCAAATTAATACGATCAATTTCTCGTATTTTTTCAGCAGTTTCAGTTTGCTTTACTTTCCAAGCCTCGTTGTAAGCAGCATAGATGCTGGTCGCTATGAAACGCTTCTGACGCTGTTTGCGTGGTCCAAGAATGAAGTCGCGCAAATCAGCACCATCTTTTAATAAAGACAAGTGTTGCTTAATTTCAGCCAGTGTGGATGTAGCTAGCCATTCTAGGCAGAGTTTCCCTACACTGTATGTTGTTATAATCCCTGGATGTTGTCTCTGGGAGTATCTAGGGTCTAATCTGGTCATTTTTAAACCCTGTTTTTTATTCAGGAACCTATCTTGACAGCTATTTGTGTCTGTAGGCCAGATTAACCATTTTTTCCAATCAGGATGTGTTCTGTTGAAATGTAAAATGTGTGACACGTCTAACTCATTATCTGCAGTTGCATTCTCAGCTATTGGCTTTGGTATAGACGGTGTTTTAAGGTCTTTGTTCTTAGCTAGGCCAAGACAAGATGTTTGGTGTACAGTGTCATTTAAAAATAGCATTTGTTCTGGTATCTTGCAGGTTCTAAATAGTGCTTCTATGCCTTGCACCTGCCAATCTTTTGTACCCCAAATTGTTTTCGTTTCAATATTATTTTTCCAAAAATCAAAACCAAATGTCATCATTTTGTCATAAAATGCTTCTGAATATATCAATTTAGAATGTGTCAGCATTGTTTTCATTCCTGTTTTATCTAACAGTTTATAATAAAACGTTTCTGCATTACTGGTGTTAAACCCTGAGAAGTATTTGAATTTCTCAAAAAATGCTTTAGAACTGCTTTTAGGTGGTGTAGAACAATGTTCCCATTGATTATACATAAAAACATTTCTAGGCTGTGCAGATTTATGCAAGTAATGATCCCCATAGTGGGTGTAACAGAATAACTGCTCATAACTAGATGAACCTTGTAAATAATCATGATCTGTGAATCTAGCTGACATTACTAAATCAGACATCATGTCATTAATACTGTTAAAGTCCCAATCATCAGAGAATGTACTTGGTGTCACAAAGTCACTTAAGGAAACCTTCAGTTGATGAGGATACTTCAGGATTTCGACCGGACCATAGATCTCATAGTCTGTTTTCTCCCATACTACCCCACCAGGTATTGGAATTGCTGTGACATTTACTGTTGACAGTTCTCTTTTCTTCACGTGGGATGATCTGTGTGGTTTCAGGACTAGGTTGATGTTCTGACTTGCTGTGTCCATTGTAATATATTTTCCTTCAATGAATTTTCCCAAACACAGTACCATGATGAGCCAAAGCAGGAGGAAAAATACACCTAGACCGAACCAGAACTCTAGCCAAGGGGAAACAAGGTAGATTTCCTTCAGTTGATGAAAGAATTCAGTTGCTTTTTCTTTAAAAGACTTTTTTGTTTCTGGCATCACTTCGGGGTCATTTAAATCTTCAGAGAAGTTGTCGAAGTTGATGAAATAACCAGAGGCAGTTCTGTCAATTGATGGGATTGTTTTTTCAATCTGTCTTTCGGTAGCACTTTCTGATGCCACATTAGTGTAGACTGGTGCTGTTTCTTGACGAACTGTTTCAATCTGTGTTTCAAGAGGCACGAGTTCCATGGCATTATTGCATAGTCCTTCATTGTGCACTGCAGGCTGATCGAATGTGATTAGTCTTTCAGTTTGAACCTCTTGGATTGTTGCAAGTTTGGGTATTCTGTTGTTTCTTGGGAGTCCACTGGGCCTACTGTTGATTATAGGCCACATGCTTGTGGTTTTACCAGATCGATGGACACGACTCTGTTCTCCTTTTTACCAGCAAGGGGCGGTAGCACAACTGATCTTGTTCCGGTGACTGCCAAGACAGGTACTGCTTTTCTGTAAGAAGGCCCAAATTCCTTCTTCACCGCGATCTTTTCTCTGACTAGATCCCCAATCTTTGGAATCCAGACAGGCCTTGCTGGGGCTGTTGCGGGTGGTGCCTCGTCAGTGGTACTTGGCTGTTGCTTTAACTTTATGTTGCTTAATGATTTTCTTGTTTCATTCAGTTCCTGTAAAACAGCCAAACGGTCTTTTACTTCAAACTGCTTTGTTTCTTCTTGTACCACTGATATCTGACTATCGAGGTCCTGAACGTTCATTCTTATTCCGAACAATAGTTCGTATGGGCTGAAACCTTTTAGAGAATTTCTTGGCATGTTGTTAAGACTAGTCTGGACACTTATTAAATGTTTGACCCACCCAGCGCCTGAACCTAATACCTTCGCTGTTATAGATTGCTTTATATCCCGGTTTTTTCTTTCTATCACACTATTCCCTTCCGGGGTATGACTGACAAGAATACCACTACCCAATTCCCATGCTATCCATGGCCTCCTTATAGGCTCGAGAGCTGAAAGCAGGACCCTGGTCAGAATGGAACGTGGTAATTGCGTATATGCCGATATGGACTCGCGAATCTTTTATAACCGTTCTAGCGTCAGCCGAGCGCTGGTGGCCTCATTATTTAAGTGCTTTTTGTCTTAATGGTGTACACTGGGACGCGCTTCTCTTCTTTGATTGCGCAGATAGACCGCCTTATGCTGTCTAGAAGGGATCCTGAAACTACACTGGCCTGTTCATTACTGCGATCTCTGTTGCAGTTTTCACAATTTTGAGCAAAACATTGAATATCTATACTCATTCCTGGCCACCAGTACTCTGATTGTAATTCTTTCAGAGAGGCTTTGATTGTTTGGTGTTTCAGACCCAACCCCATGTGTGCTTCCAGTAGGAGGAAGCCCCTCCTGCTCCTGTTTGGAATTACTCTATCCCCCACTCCAGGGATTCGAGCAAAAGGAACGGAGTTTGCATCGATTATGTATGCATAATTGAGTGGATAGTTTATGGGTAGTGTTGCACAGTCGCCTTTTACGGTCGTTTTTACTGCTAGCATGGTTTCCCCGTCTATGTACTTATCTGTACGCTTTTTTGTGGCTACGGAAGCCGGTTTAGTTGCTTCCGCTTTGGCTGTATTAGCCAATGAATTCCCTGCAACGTGAACGCCATCACGCTGAAGACTCTGTGCGTGAATCACGTGAGTCTTTTGTAGTTCTTTGTGTAAAAGAGCTACCTCGTTCCAGAGCTTTTTATGCTTTATTGTGGCACCTGTGTCATCTTTGTAGTCGTTTTCGATCCAACTCTGCAGTTTATTGTTGTAAGAATTGACGCAAAAATGAGAATCGCACACGATAAGTGTGGGGAATTCGCGTTCTGTATTTTCGAGCGCCATCTTTAAAGATCTGATTTCAGTTCTCTGAACCGAACAGTTTCTTACAGATTCAGTTTTTGTTACTTTCGGTCTGAATTTACCGCACAGCCAACGACCTTTAATGATCGCACATGCTGCATTGTAGGATTTGCTCTCTACGTTGAAATGCTGTACAAAGCTATCTGTATAGATTATACAGGCGTATTGTGGGAGAGGCAGGATTTCGATTGGCAGAGGATATTCTTCTTCATACTCTAAATCATTCAGTTCTTCGTATTGCGGGGCGAAATAGTATTTCACATCTTCCGCTCCTAGAGAATCTATACACTGTATCCATTTTGGATCTAGTGACACTGTAGGCAGGTTTACTGGGCTGAATAGCGCTTCGAAGGCGGATTCCGCTGTGAGGACGTTAATCCTTTTGCCGTGTGCTAGTTCTCGTTCATTTGCTAGTGCGATTTGCACTGCGTTCACAGTTCTTTCTGTGTGACTGAATGTTTTTTCTGCTTGTGTGTACAAGTGAGATTTAATTGAAATTGGTACCTTTTCTCCCTCATTAGAGGTTAGGTATGTGAATCCGCATCTTCCTGGGATGACTCGGATTACAAGATCACGTGTGTTGTCACGTGTGTCTAATTTTGTTTTTGCTAACATGTCTGTTTGCAGTGATCTCAAAATTTCTGTGTGTTTTTGAGTCCAATTGATTTGTTTTAAATCAGGTTTAATTAGTTCGTAGAGAGGTTTAACCCTCTCTGCGTAATTTAGGATGTAAGTTCTTCAGAAATTCAGAAAACCTAGTATTGATTGTAAATTCTTCAGCGTTTTTGGAGCTTGGAGTACAGCGCACTTCTCTAAGAAGTTGTCCGCTAGGCTTTTCCCTTCACTTGATAATTCGTACCCTAAAAACAGTACTGTCAGATGGGCAATTCGGGACTTTTTAAAGTTGAATTTGTAACCCTCTGCTGCGAACCCAAGTATAATGGTGTTCACTCTTTTCAAGTGAGTATCCAAGTCGTCGTCTGTGAGATAAATATCATCTACGTAAGATAATGCTTCATCATCATAGATTTGTAGTAACTCTGTTACCCTAGCTGAGAATAGTCCTGGGCTGTTCTTGAACCCCTGTGGGAGTCGACAGAATTTTTTCTGTGACCCAAATGCGGAGAAAGCGGTCAAGTATCTGCTTTCTGGTGCAATGTTTTGACAAAAGAAACCATTAGAAATGTCTAATGTCGTTTTGTATTTTTTCCTAACTATGTTATTCATTAGGGCTGCACTATGCGAGTTTTGTACTGCAAAAGTTTTGCAACATGTATTAAGATGTCTGTAGTCCAAAACTAGACGATATGAATTGTCTGGCTTGGAGACAGGAAACAAAGGATTGTTCATCTGAGAGGTGCATGTTTCAATCACCCCCTGGTATTCAACTTGATCTAAGATCTCCCTGACCTGTTTTTTAGCTTCTTGCTTTATGGGATACTGCCGTTGGGCAGTTGGTTCACTTTTTAGTTGGATTTTGTGAGGAGGAGAGTCCTCATCCCATCCTACATGATTTTTATACAATGCAGGTGCCTGGGCCACTGCCCATTTCCTTGCATATGTATATTTTTTATGAATCGGTATGTGATTCGAGAAGGCAGGCATAATTACTTCTTCGCCACGAGGGCACTCCCTGACAAACTCCGGGGGCCAATCTTTTTCAGCTAACAGAATATCATAGCCTTTTGAGAGCTTATCCCAAAATAGACCCTTAACTTTCCTAGTCTTATCACCCTCTATACGCAAAGTTATTTCGTATATTTTATGGGGCTCGCTAAGTCTGGTGTCGGCAGTTTCAACCTGAATGTACTCATTCGTGTCCACTGTCTCCAGATGACTCATCAAGTTCTTGCGCGCTATACTGATCTCTGCTGCACTGTCCAACATTGACAATGCCCACTCCCCGTTTTTCAACTGTGTCCTCAGTATTCTCGGCATGGTTGATTACTCTAATACTGGCTACCTTCTTTTTCTGAAATTGAGATTTCTTATTTTGAGCAGGTTCCTTGTCTTTGGACTTGGTGTGCTCTCCTGGGTCTGACCGTCCTCTTCTTTCCGAATTCTGTGGAAATGATCGAGAGGGACGTGTATCAATACTTTGATATCTATCAGGTTTTTTTATATTATCCCTATTTCTAAGGTTATATCTTTTCTCAGAGGGCTCCCGTTGGGGAGACTGGCGTTCTCGAGTCGGAGTTCTTTCCCTCCGTCGAGGAGACCTTCCTCTGGACTGGAAAACTTTTTCCTTGGGAGTGGATTGTTTATTTCCATCCCAGCTCTTTTTAGGAGTGTTTAAATTATTTTTAATAAATAATTTTTCTGGATTTTCGAGCAGTTGGGGCTTAACTGGTTTTCCACCCAAGCTGTCTCTACCTAATTCTTCATAGCATTTTTCTATGATTTTTGCAAGCTCAACAGGATCTTTTATATCTGTTTCCCTCAACTTCTGGCGAATCGCCACAGATGCTGCTTCTCCCTTTACGTTGGCTAATAATATAGCCGTGACCTGCTTGAAATCTTTCAGTAATTTCATACCCAGATTTAAAGCGGGCTCTGGACCGAATTCATTTTGAATTTGTTTTAGCACTTCTGGTATTACCGCCATAGACGGAACACTGTGTGTTTTTGTGTAAATGGAAGCAAAGACTGTACCCCAAGTGTCGCAGTCCTCCACGTGTGGTGCGATTCCCATAGGAAGGCAGATGGTCAAGATTCTGTGTTTCTCAATAGGGGTAGTATCAGGAAATACTGCCTCTATTTGAGTGATTTTCTGGGCTAACCAGAAAGGAATTTGTTCCCGTTTTACGGGTGTTTTACCAAGACATGACTGTATGTTCTGTGGTGTAATTTTATTTGTGTTCCCCTGATGAGGGGTTAGCTGTGGTGAATTAACAGCTGGCTGGACTGTTGCAGTCCGCATTACATATTGGACTAATTGCCTATGTATTTTTATTAATGTGTTTAGCTGTACTAACAGCTCTTCTCTTGACATTCTTGCAATGTCAGGATGTGGTGTGTAGCTGGCTAGAACCGGCCACGTTGCTCCTGGTCTCCCTAGAGGACAGAGCCTAGTTATGTGATTATTGTGTTTTAGGGCGCCATTAAACCAGAGCAGGTGCTCTTGAAATTTAAGTGGGATTTCAATCTCCTCGAAAGGAGCGTACTCTCCCGGAGGTTCCTCTATTTTGTAATAGTGAAACTCTTGTGTTGCAGCGTTTGCCGCTGGAAAGTTTATCCATGAATAGAATACCTCTGTCTGCCGATACTCGTGAGCCTCTACCACGAAAATTACTGTACCACCCTGAGGTGTCAGTCCGTGTTCTATAAGTTTTAAAGTTATAGATTTTCTTAACTGGACCGGGATGATAATAGCATCCGGGTCTGCTTGTAGGAGACTCGTGTCTTCCTCCATTAGCTGGGATGCCAGTCTAACTGCTTCCCTTTCTTCTTCACTGTCTGTCATTTAAACAATGCAGGTTTTCAGAGTAGGTCTCCAAGGAGACAAAGATTAGGTGCACAATATTTTGGAACACTGTATCCTTCAACGTTGAATAAACCAGAGCTTTACATAGGAATCTCTTCCTACTAAGGTCGGGCGGATTTTAACCTTTCACCCACTCCAGACGTCTATTGGAGTTTTTACGGGAGAAAGGGGTGTGAAATATGCACGACTGAGTTACTCTACAAGTCTTGCGTTAGTTTATCGCCTTACCAAAACGTTGGGCGCCATGTAGTGTAGTTCCTAGTTTCCCACTAGGCCCTGCGCATTGGAATAACATAAACAGTAGTATCGACGTGGAACTGCAGATATTCCAGGCCTCCACTGACTATGCTAAACTTAATTGGGTTGTGTTACCAACTAGCTCAGAGGTCACTGGAAACTTTCTTCTCTGAATAGGAAGTGATCAGCTTCCTTGGCACAGACAAGAAGGGATTCAGTTTTCCAACAACCGTGCAACATGACAACTTTGCTCCTCAGATCAAGAGTCGATCTCTAGGGTCGTGTGAAACAATAGACACAGATTTCACTCAGTCAGTCTAGTGCAGTTCACTTTCACAGTATGTAGAGAATAGAGAGACGGGCGTGTATCAATAAAGGTTAACATTTATTGAACAGTCTTTCTTCTCGTACAAGAGAAATGTATTGCCACAATTGCAATAACTGTTATTATAAAAAGTACGTACAGTAAGATAAGAATAGCGAAATAGAACTGTAAAAGCATTGATATGGTTTCTTAGCCATACAATGGTTTAAAAGTAATAAAACATATATACAGTCATATATACATTAGGCTAACATACTCAACTGGTGCTTCTAACTAAGCCTACCCCAGTGTGCCTGACCTAAGCCTAACACGTGAGAAGGGGAGTAAGTAAGTAGCTTAAGTTAAGTTGGTTTTGCCAAGGTTTGTTTCAAGAATTCTCGTCTAAGGGTTTAGTCAACACCATACCTCTGAATAGAATGATGGAGGATTGGTATCTCCTTCAGGGGTCTCTCTCGATATCCCAGTCACCTGCGAGGGTAAACTGGAAGCGCCGGGACTGGATTTCTCTGCACGAGAAAGGCAGCGGCTTCTCTCAGCGCGTCGAGGAAGGAGGGGTGACAGCGTCCGCGGGCAGCTGGGCTGGATGTCTTCGCAGAGGACGGCTGCACGGCTCCTCAAGCGTACTGAACCATAGTTCGCGCTGTAGCGGCGATAATGGTAATCAGCAGCTTCACCACCACAGGATAGCAGGCTGCAGCGACAGAGTGCTAGTTTTTTACCAACACAGGGTCATGCAGGCAGCTGGCATCAGCAACAGGTTCGCTCGCTGCTTAAGGCAACGTTGGTAATATTTATACCTGACAGGTGCCGGGTTTGACGCAAGTTTGCTGGACATAAGACGTCAATTAAAGATGTCACTAGGAAGTGACAGTTATCAGTTGCTCATTAGAGTTCTATTACTAATCAAAACATAGCAAGCGGGGATTTCCAGGTTTGCTAAGTTTTTATCTTGTTGAAGAACTCGGAGTGTTATCTAGGAATATCAGATAGTGACTGCTGCTCTGTCATTGCACTAATTGGTCGCAAAGGAAGTAGCAGAGAGTCATGCTGGAATGTGGCTCTGTTCGTGTGAGGCCAGAGATGACTTTACAGAAAATCGCACTTGAACGGTTATGCCAATATAGGGAATAAATGGATTTATAGCCGAATAGGGGCATAAGGTCACAGTATCGATCAGGAACCTAGATAAGCACGCAACATTACAAGCTCAAAGGGGAGGGTACGCGGAGCAACATAAGCTGCCTTTTGATCAACGCAAGATCTTTGGTGAAACACAGTCTGTAGTGCGCCGAGATTATCCAGGACAAGGAGATAAAAATCGCCTTTGTCACTGAGACCTGGACGGATGCGGCCTCTGGGCCAGATATAGTAAAAGCTACCCCTCCAGATTATCTTAGTCTTGTCTTGGACAGGCTTAAGAAAAAAGGAGGGGGCCTGGCGGTCGTCTATCATTCCTCCATCAAAGGGTCCTTCTAACTGGTGCTCTCCGAGACGTGTGAGGTCTTAGGGTTTAAGCTCATTCTGTCCAATCATCAGTCCTTTAGAGGCTGCCTTCTTTATAGTCCCCGCGGGACTAAGGCCTGGTTCTTAGACACAGTTGGTAGCTTCCTAGAGGAAGCCTTCTGCGCAAAATCCTTCACAGTCCTAGGAGATTTCAATTTCCACCTAGAGAGCAGTTCAGATTCGGACACAATAGCCTTATCGGAGATGATGCATGGGGTGAGATTAACTCAGGTGGTTACGGGGTTAACACATTTGGCAGGCCAGACAATGGACGGAATATTCACGAACAATCCTGATCTGAAGTTTGTCAAGAATGATCCTGGCGCCTGGTCTGATCATGGTGGTGTTTAATATTTCCGCCACCCCACTTCATAGGGCTAGGCAGGACAGGAAAACCGTTAGGACCTGCAGAACCTGGAATAAGGTTGAAGGAAGAGTGTTTGAGGACCTCCTGGTGTCCTCCATGGTCACTCTGCCAGCAGACGTGGACAAAGCGGCGGCCACTTATTCTAACTGGATTGACCGCGCTTGAACCACACTAGCCCCACCAAAAACCTGTCGCCCTACCCGCACCGTTCCGTCAGCCCCCTGGTTCTCTGACGAGCTCAGAGAATTTAATTTGGCATGCAAAAAACTTGAACGGATTTGGTGCAAAAACTATTATGAGACAGACAAACGAAAACTCAAATCTAGCCAGATGGTATATAAAGACATGATCCAGAAGGCCAAACGAACATACTTTACCGACCGTATTAATGGGGCCAAGAACTCACCTAAGGAACTCTTCCATACGGTCTAGAGTCTGGCAATTTCTAAGCCAGTGACCACTCCACCTAGCGAGGAGTTCGAGTCAAGACCTTTCGAACTCCCCGGGGGGTTCCCCAGGGATCCTCACCAAGCCCCACCCTTTTTAATATATATGTCTTCTCTCTTGCCCCTGTTATCCGGTCATACGGGTTCGAAATAACATCTTATGCAGATGATACTCAGATTGTGTTATCACTGCTTCCAGGGAGAGAGGATGGCGTGGCCTCCAAGTTTCAGGATTGTCTGGCAGCAGTCAGCACTTGGACGGCCAGAAATTGCCTAAAATTGAACTCCTCCAAAACTGAGGTTTTACTCTTTGGCACCAATGTAAACTTTTGGAGTCCCAAGTGGTGGCCCGAAGAGATCGGAACCCCCCACTCCCATTCCTGTAACTAAGGTCAAGAACTTGGGAGTCTTGATCAATAATAAGCTCTCCTTCAAACCCCAAGTAAATGCTCTGACCTCCTCTATCCACTGGTCGCTGAAAATCATCCGGAAGATCCTCCCCTTTCTACCGGATGAGTGCAAAAAAATGGTGGTGACGGCCCTCGTGCTCTCCCGCCTCGACTATTGTAACAGTTTATTCCTAGAGGCCCAACAGAGGCTGCTTAACAAACTGCAGGTTCTGCAGAATGCCGCAGCCCGGCTCATTTCCAGCCTACCAAAGTTTGCCTCCGTTTCCCGGGAACTGGTGAAGCTACACTGGCTTCCAGTGCGTAAACGGATAACTTTCAAATCATTATGTATAGTCTTTAAGGCAGTCCATGGACTTGGCCCTTTGTTTCTACAACGGCATTTCCAGAGATACAAGCCGGGTAGACAGCTTAGGTCGGCCACTCTGGGGTTGATTAGGACCCCACGCATTAAGAAAGCACGCTGGGGGGGGGGCAGAAGCTTTGTCTGAGGTGCCGCTACTGCCTGTAATGCCCTACCAACGGCTCATCTGCACTTATAATGGGAACCATTTTTTTTAAAAACTGTTTTTATTGCAGAATTAGAAACCATTGCATACAATAGATCAACCAGCACACTCATGATGTCCCCAAACCTGGATAAAATAAGCAGAAAGTCGTACACAGCCATTTAGCCCGTATCCCGGAGGCCGGGCGGCGTAGTAATCCCCACTTCCAGCGAGAACATCAGAGTGAGCATCCCATAGGGATGATTGGTCAATAACATCTTTACGTATCTGTGTTTTACCCCCCTAAACTCCTAATCCTCCCCCCACACCAGCCAGCAGTCACTAGCATTCTAGTTAGGCGAGCGACACTCGTGATCCCGGACCCCAGCCCATCCAATGGCGGGCCCCTATCGCGTTGGTCTGATGTGTCCCTGTCCCTCCCTCGCTGCCTATCTAAGCTCTCCTGTCACGCTAGGGACACTTTCAACCCCGGAAATAACTGCTGTGCCTCTTGACCTGGTCCTCGGTGCTTAATACTACCCCCAAACAATCCCCAAACTACCCCCTCCCCCCCACCCCCTGCAACCGCTGACGATATGGGCCTTATTCTCATCACTACAATGGGGCTTGCTACAGATCAATCGATGCTGTCACATTCTCAAGCCTCATGGAGCCCGTATACACAAATAGCTTAATCTTCTTCCTCCACCATGGAATCACGCAACGCCTGGACTATCATCTCCCACGCCCTCGCCATTTCTAAGCTCTTTTCATTATCAAGCTTGGCTGCCTGTCTCATTCGGAGCACACTCTCACATTCAGACCATCTCAGCAGTTCATTCACCCATCTCCTCACTGACGGTCCCTCCCTGGACTTCCAGTGCCAAGTGATTTCCCTCTGCGCCAGAATAAGCCCCAGGTCAATGAATTTACTCGTCACCTTGGTATTCTTCGTGTGTGGGAACCAGAGCAACAGACACGCCGCCATGTCAAAATCCACCTCCCGGTCAGTCACCGCATTCAGGAGTTCCCCAACCTCCAACCAGTATGTCTCCAGCTTTGGACAACACCACAACAGGTGATCTATATCAGCCTCCAATGCCAGGCACCTCGGGCATCACGCCTCCTGCACCCGGAAATACAGCTTAATCTTTTCCGGGGTCAGGTAAGCCCTATGCAGGACGTAAAAGTGTACCTGTTGAAAGCGTGCATTCCTTGTCCCCTTCCATGTTCGCTTCAGGATATGTCCCCACACCGTGTCTGGAATGGGCCCACCTATGCTAACCTCCCATTTCTCTTTCATCGATAGTCCAACGCACGTGAAAGGGCATACATTGGATTTAATCTTTTCCACTGTGCCAATTAAGGTGTCCTCCCCATTGCCGGTTCTATGGTCCGACCATTATTTAATTAACTTTGTGTTGTTAGCTGAGCTCCAGACGTGTCAAAGAGCTTATAAGGATGGGCCTCGTCAAGCGAGAGCCTTTCACCTGGTGTCAGCTGATATGCTCGCTGATGCACTCCATGCACATCCTTGCATTATGACTGGGAACTTAGAAGTCGACCTGCCGCTAGTCCAGGACTGGCTCCGGACAAGATTCGAGGAGCTTGCCCCTCGGAAACCGGTCAGGACAGCCCCCTGCCAGGATTCCGCTCCTTGGTTTACCGCCACTCTGCGGAAAGCGCGCCAGGACTGCAAAAGATCTGAAAGGCTCTGGCGGCGCAGATATGCGCCTGAGGAGAAACTGAAGTACAGGGGTGCGATAAAATCTTACCACAGACAGATTGCCGAAGCTAAAAAGATCTACTTCGAGCATAGAATAGACCAGGCTGATAACACGAGCCGGGAACTATTCCAAATTGTGAAGGAATTCATAGAACCGGTGGCGGCCGTTAGGGTTCACTCCCATACTGAGGAGTGGATCAAGCAGCTTGCTGACTTCTTTGTGGACAATATCCGTAGGATTCAGGACTCTTTCGATCGGGTGGAGTCCCTGGAAGTGGCTGCAGCTGTGGAAAGTGATCTAAAGGTCCTTCCATCCGCTGCAGCCGAGCAGGTGCCCACTCTTTCGACGTTCCCCCCGTTATCCTGCGAGTCCTCTCTGGAGCTGCTTTCCCGGTTGAAATCTGGATCCCCCTTGGATGCGTGTCCGGCCAAATGCCTGAGCTCGGTGGCACCAGCTATTAACAACTTGCTGAACCCCTTGCTCAACATGTCTCTGAGTTCTGGAGTGGTCCCTAAAGAATGGAAGCATGCTCTTATTCTCCCGCTTATTAAGAAACCTCTGCTCGACCCTTTACAGTGGGCCAACTATAGACCAATCTCCCTCCTCCCTGCTCTGGCGAAGGTGGTGGAGAAACATGTTCAGCATACTCTTACCACCTTTATAGAGAATAACAAACTGCTGCATGACTCCCAATCTGGCTTCCGTGCTAATTACAGTACGGAGACAGCTCTTGTGGAGGTAACCGACGCAATCAGGGAAACGCTTGATCTTGGGGGAAAGGCCATGTTGGTCTTGCTGGACCTGTCGGCGGCATTCGACACCGTCCCACACGCCGGCCTCCTCCGAAGACTCCGGGAGGTAGGTCTGCGGGGGACGGTGTTGGACTGGTTTCAATCCTTCCTAACAGACCGTCGGCAGGTGATCTGGGCTCCTCCGTTCTCCGCGGAAATGCCTTCGCTAGAGGTGGGGGTGCCTCAAGGATCCATCCTGAGCCCCACCATATTTAACATTTATGTGGCCCCTTTGGCGAAGGTCGCGGAGGCATTTGGAGCCCGGGTCATTTCATACGCTGACGACACCCAGCTCCTGTTCACCTGCAGGAAGGGAGAAGTTTTTAATGGCGACAGAATCAGAGACTGCCTGAGTGCTGTTTTTGCATGGTTTCAGCACCAGAACCTGAAATGTAACTCGGATAAGTCCGAGTTGCTCTTTTTTGGCTGCGCTGAGGACCCTGGCTGGAAATCGTGGTGGCCTTCCGACATGTTCCCCCCTGAGAAACCATCTGCCCAAGTAAAAAATCTGGGTGTGGTATTTGACGACAGTCTTTCTTTTCGTCCCCACATCACGGGCCTGGCGAAGAAAATGTTTCGGTATCTTGAAGATGGTGAGGAAATTTCTCCCTCTGCTTTCCCTTCAATATCGCAAGAACATCGTGCAAGCACTCGTGGGTTCGCGTTTAGATTACGCTAACGCACTTTTCTCTGGTCTGCCTAAATATCTGGTATCCAGATTGCAAGTTGTCCAAAACTCGGCGGCCAGAGCCATCTTTGGCCTTCCACGGAGAGCCAGTGCCTCTCTACTGCGCGGCAGGCTGCATTGTCTGTCTATCCCCAGCAGAATTAGTTTCAAGGTCCTCACGTTGGCGTTTAAAGCCCTCCACTGCATTGGCCCAGCTTACCTCAGGAAGCGGATTGTTCTCTACGTTCCCCGGAGGAGCTTGAGATCTGCTGACCTGGCTAAAGTGGAGATACCAGTGATCAAACGCGTGCGGATGGGAGGCCGGTCTTTCCAGTTTATGGCGGCCAGGTTGTGGAATGAGCTCCCTCTATCACTCCGCAAGGCTAATAATCTTCTGGCCTTTAGAAAGGAGCTCAAGACGCTCCTTTTCTCCACCTAACCAGTGGGCCTACAGTGCTTCTGCCGCTGGGTTTTTCTTGGTTGTGTTCAGGACTCTCTGCCAAAGCGCCGGGACACCCGATCTGGGTAGCCGTGCGCTCAAGAAATACAGTTCTAACATAACATAACATAACATAACATTTCGATTTCAGGCCAGGAGGGGATCCAACCCCTCGTGCAACATCCTATTATGGAGGCAGGTCACCGCTTTAAATGTGCCTGCGGCCATCACGACATACTGGCAGGCCATGGTCGTTTCCGGCTCAAGGAGCCCTCCTTTCCAATGTTGCTGCATTGCTGCCACCACAGCCGCATGCAAGAGGAAGCTCCCTTCCGGTAGCCCAAACTGTTCCTGCAGCATCTGGAAGGGGACCAACGTTCCATCTATATACAGATCACCCACCATTTGCAATCCCAGCTCCTCCCATTCCAGCAGCGGAGACCAATCGCCACCATGCGGCAGCGCGGTCAGCATTCCCAATGGTATCTCCGGTGCATAAGGTCGGGATGTCTTTGCTCTCTTCAAACTCCTATGCCAACACAACCTGAGCATCTTTTCCTCCATAGTGAGGCCTCGTAACTCTAATTTCTGCTGCATAATAATGTAAGCCAGGACGTGGCATTGTATACCATTCCCTCGCTCGTTTTACGGCCCTCTGAACACCCTAGCCACGTGCTGCGTAAGAACCTGAAGCTGCGCAGCCAAATAGTACAATTCAAAATCGGGGACTGCCATCCCCCCTCAAGCTTGGGTCTAAGCAAGGTGTTCAAAGCTACTCTACATCGTCCGTGCCCCCAGAGGAAGTCGATTATCATTGTCCGCAGGTCCTTAAAGATCCTCTGAGGAATCCAAATGGGCAGCGTGCGGGAATAATAAAGTAACCGTGGGAGCGCCACCATCTTCAATAGAGCTACTCCACCCAGTACTGACAAAGGGAGGAAGGCCCAAAAGGATATACAGCCTCTCAGTGCTCTTATACAACGCCCAATATTACCCTCCAGCAGATTCGCGACCCCGTGGTAGATGCGGACTCCTAAATAGGTGAAACAAGATGGCTCCCAGACCACACCCAAAGCACGAGGGGGGCATGGTGTGTCCGCCTTAAGCGGGAAGATGCAAGTCTTCGTCCAATTAACCATAAGGCCCGACAACCGACCAAACTCGGATAACATATCCATCGCTCCCTCCAGAGCCTGCTCTGCATCCGCCATGTACAGCAGCAAGTCGTCCGCATATAAAGATATATAGTGCGATTGCACACCTTGTTCAATCTCCCGGTACATGACTCCTGACCTGGCTCGCGCTGCTATTGGTTCCATCGCTAATGCAAACAGCAATGGGGATAACGAACACCCCTGTCTCGTCCCTCTACAAACCGGATAATCCGCGGACACAAGAGTGCCCAGGCGCACCCTCGCTGTGGCCGATAAATATAACACTTTCGTCCATCTGCGAAACCCCTCACCAAGACCAAACTTCACCAGGACTTCTTCCAAGTAGACCCATTCCAGGCTATCAAAGGCCTTCTCAATATCCACAGATACCACTGCCGGATCACCATCTGCATCCGCAGCGCCATCCAATATCCCAATTAGGCGACGAATATTGAGCTTCGTGTTCCTTGTAGGGATAAACCCTGCTTGGTCCCTGTGCACCAACCTGGTCATATGTGGAGCTAACCTGGTGGCTAGTATACGGCTCAATATCTTGTAGTCTACTGTCAACATGGACAAAGGCCTATATGACTTCACATCTGATGCCTCTCTGCCGGGTTTCAGCAATGGTACTATCAACGCCTCCCTCATCGATCTGGGCAGATACCCCAACCTTCTAGCCTCCTCGTACACCACCAGTAATCTGGGCGCTAAACTATCCACAAACTTCTGGTAAAATTCAATCAGCAGGCCATCCACCCCAGGCGTTTTATTCCTCGCCATGTGTTTAATGGCCGCACTGATCTCGGCGAGCGCGATAGGCCCTCCCAAGTCCTTCGCATCATCGTCATCCAGCACCAGAAGCTGCATCAATTCCAAGTAATCACTGATCTCCGAGGCCTCTACCCCCAGTTGGCACTCATACAACTTCGCATAATAGGTCCGAAAACACTCCAGCACCGCTGTCTGCGAATAAACCATCTCCCCTGATGCAGTCCTTATGCTCAAAATTGGGCAACCTCTGATTTCAGGATTAGCGAGCCTGGCCAGGAGCGTGCCTACTTTATCCTTCTCAGCATGCTCTTTAATGGCATATTGCCTATAAACATAGCCCCGCAGCCGTTCCGTTTCTGTCGCCACTACCTCTTTCGCTTCTAATAACCTGGCTTGTAAGTCCGGTCAGTCCGGTCTACGCTGTTCCAGACTCCTCAACTCCTCTTCCGCTTTTGCAAGCGCATTCAACACCGATGTTCAGGCATTCGAGAACCTACCCATACACACTCCTCTCACCACCACTTTCATCGCGTCCCATTCAGTGGACCTAGTATGAGCTGTACCCTCGTTTTCCCCAAAGTATTGGTCTATGCCTCGTTGGACCGCGTCACTAAACACCGAATCTTCCAAGGTGTCAGGCCGAAGCCGCCATGTTGGAATTGCGGATCTCGCACATTGCCATTGCACGAATATCAACAAGGGATTGTGATCCGAGATGGTCCTGGTCAGGTATTCTGTATGGGTGACCATTGCAGCCAGGGAACCACTGCACAGGACCGAATCGATCCTGACGTGTAAGGCGTGGAGCGCCGAGAAAAAGGAATAATCCCTACTATCCTGATGTTGCTCCCGCCATACATCTAGCAGTCCCCACCTCTCTTGCCAAACCTTCCTATGTGCAGCTAGTCTACGTACTGGGGAATCAGCCAATGGTGGATGCGACCTATTCAATGCCACATTAGTGATTGAATTAAAGTCCCCTCCCAGAATCACAGGACCCACCAAGAAGGAGGCCAGTGAGCACGACAGGCCATCAAAAAAGCGAGCCTGGTCAACGTTTGGGGCATAAATGCAGCACAAAACCACATCCCGGCCATATAACCTCCCCTCCACCGCCACATATCTACCCTCAGGATCCACCAGCCGGTTCACCACCTGGAACGGTACACCCGCTCGAACCCATATCAGCACCCCTCTAGCGAATGCTGAATAAGTGGTACCAAAAACCTGACCATGCCACCTCTTCTGTAGCGCAGTGCATTCTCGTTTAGTTAAGTGAGTTTCCTGCAACATTGCAATCTGAACACCCCGCCTCACCAGATAAGCATGCACTTTGTGGCGTTTGATCATTGTTCGTAGTCCTCGGACATTCCATGTTAGGCATTTCAAATTAGGTAACGTCCCCATAATAATCCTTAACGATCCAATTCAGGTGCAGCCAG
Organism: Lissotriton vulgaris; assembly: GCF_964263255.1. Classification (NCBI taxonomy): domain Eukaryota; kingdom Metazoa; phylum Chordata; class Amphibia; order Caudata; family Salamandridae; genus Lissotriton; species Lissotriton vulgaris. Next base: position 1,152,739,017 of record NC_141698.1, read on the forward strand.
TCATTGCCCACATCGCAGCAGTTGCTCCCCCCCAAAACAATTGTAGAAAAAAAAAACCAAACCCCACTCCCCAGGACAGAGCCTAATAACCCAGTTTCAGCCCCGTTCCAAACCTTGAACTCAACACACATCAATCTAATCTGTGGTCGCCACCATAGAAGGCCTTAAAGGCTCCAAGGGGGTGAGTTATCGCCGACCCAGGGCAGGCGGAGCCCACGCCCCGCGTCTTCCATCCCACACTGCTTATGCAACACCCTACCTGCCAGCCCTTCTGGTACCAACTGAGTATTTCCGTGTCATAGGTCCTATACATGAGTTATTCATTAAAGATCCCATCAGATATCTGTGGGGTGACCGCAGGGCCCTTCGAGCTCTCCGACTCCGATAGTTCTTCTCCGGTCCTGCCTCCGTCCTCACCAGAGTCCGATTCAACCAGTCCACTCTCGTGTTGCGACCTCGTGATGCTCGCCGCCGCTGCCAGCGCCCCTCTTTTGTCCGCAGCCATTTGCCCTTCCTGTTTCGCTCTCTGAAGCTTGTTACGCGAGCGGATTAGTTGAGATTTCCGGATCTGAAGCGGTTTAGGCCTCTCCCGCTGACTCTTACCAGTTCTGTGTGTCCCGGATCGATACAACTCTAGCCACGACCACGCTTCATCAGGAGTCTGGAAAAATTGAGTGTTCCCATCCAGTATTACTCGCAGCTTAGCCGGGAAGAGCAATGAGTACTGAATGCCCTCCTCCCTCAGCTCCTTCTTCACCGCCAGGACGGATGCCCTGCTCTTTTTAACTTCCTGCGTATAGTCCGGGAATATCGTGACTCAGCTATTTTCCAACAAAAATGGGCCCAATGTTCGAGCCCTCTGGATTAACAGGTCCCGATCTTTATAGTGTAGGAGCTTCACCACCATCGGTCTAGGAGGGCGGCCGAGCGCCGGTGGGTGAGCCGGCACCCTATGTGCCCGTTCCAGTGAGAAGAAGGATGATAGGCCCTCCGGCGCCACCACCGTCCGAAACCAATTTTCTATATAGGCCACTGCGTCATCCCCTTCGATCTTCTCCGGCAGGCCTAAAACCTGTACGTTGTTCGGTCGATTACGGTTTTTGGCATCCTCCGCTCGTCTCTCCAACGTGTCCATGCGGCTGAGGATGTCCGTTATTTTATGTTCCGCAGTCACTACCGCCGGTTTCAGGTCTTGAAGCAGTTGCTCATGGTCCTTCACTTTGTCCGCCAGCTTAGCATGATCCGCCCTCAGGAGACCCAGCCCTGTGGCGACCTGCGCAATGTCCTGTTGCAAAGCCTCCTTAGTCGAGGTTATGGCCTCTAGAATAGTGTCCAGGCGCTGGTTCAGCCGCTGCTCCTGCTCCATCATCAGCGGGGAAGCTCGGGCCTCACCTTCTTGGGACAGCGCAGTAGAGTCCTCCCGGCCCTGTTCCGCAATGGCCGCCCGCCTGCAGCTGCCATTTTAGGTGCTTCTGGCGTCGTCATGCGGCCGCCCCTGGTCTTCCTCCAGATCCCGTTATCCTCTGCCCGGGAGTCGTGCGCACCAACAGTTATCGTAGGGCAGTCACCCCTGCCGTGCTAGCAGCGCCAAGAACCAGGAGTACCGGGGTCGCCCGCTTCCCTGTCGCTAGGGCCGGGATAAGGGGGGAAGGGGGGAGGTATAAACGGATGCATACAAGCTGTACACCAGTCCAACACTGGCCTTCGTACCCCCAGCCCCTCTCAGGCCCGTTCGGGTGCGCCCCAGCTGCACCAGTCTTGCTGGAGGCGTTCGAGCCGCAGTCCGATTCCAGTCCACCTCGACCCTGGCTCAGTGACCATCGTCCCTTTCCGCCTCCATTTTCTTCCCGCTTCGCACAGCACCTCCAACTTCTTCTGTCAGGTCCCGGTGGTATATTCGGTCTCCCAAGAGCTCTCAGCTGCTCTCCGATGGTTCCCCAATACTTCACAGCTAGATTTGCCGATCAGGGATCCCCCAGGGTGTAGTTTTCAGGAGAAATAGCGGGACCTTGCGCGGAGCTGCAAGCTCACGCCGCCATCCCGATCGGCGTCCAAGACACGCCCCCCTTATAATGGGAACCATCATCAACTTTTAATCATCAGACTTTGACCCAGAGCAAGAAAAATGGTGAGAAAGGGAGAAAGCAGGGAATTAAATAAAAGGGCAAGGTGTGACTGGTCCTGAATGAAAGAGGTGTGAGGTGACATCAAGAATACACAGCGTTGGTACCCTCAATCATGGTCTTGGATTGCTTGTGTTTCAGTTCAGAGGGGACCTGGATTGGCAGCTCAGGCTGGACTATTCGTACTGAAACAGGACCAATGCCGGTTTGCATATTGGTGGGTCTAATTTAAATAGGCATGGTGGGCAAAGAACATGATTTCAAATGTCACCCTGAGAGATTGCAAGTGGTTAGTCTATTTGCAAACATTACTCCTATCACTTTTTGTGTTTTTGGTATTTGGCAATCCCAGAATTGGTCAGTGGTCTGTGACAGACTTAGAAAAACCGTAGGCATCAATACTTGACAAAATAAACACTAATAGGAAGATGTTATGTTTTAAGGTGGTCTAGGAGAGTGCCCTATGACACAGCAATAGCTGGCTCTAAATTGTCGTTCACTGGTTATCCAGTCTTTTCACAAGCCTTCACATCATAGATTTTAAAAAAAAAATAAGATAGTGTAATTTACTGAGTTTGGTTATTGTATCATTTTATGTATATTTGTTGTTGGCCAACAAGGCTAGAGTGTTTTGCATGAATTAGATAGTTGCATGCAGACAAGAAGTGCTGGGGTCAGGTTAGAAATGTTGCACATTAAAAACACTAGGGGGACATTTACTAAGGTTTTGCGTTGGAGTTGGGTCAATACAAGGCTGATAGGGTTTCTTAATATGTGCTAGTCAGCCACAAGGGCCCTAGTGCAGGTAGACAGCTGAAGAGCATCATATGTTCATAGATATGATGTGTTGCAGATCTCTCCCATTCGCTCGGTGCAGAAACTTGCCTTGCTGCGTTGTGTTGTGTGAATTGTTAGTAAATATGCGCCTGAATGGCAGATTCAGTTTAGTTTCCATATAACACTTTATACATATATAGGTCCTCTAAATGACTGTACATGCCAAACTAGCTTCCCGTTTTATGGAGGATGTTTCTCTGCTCATCCTGATGAGTGGGCACTAACTTACAATATCTTCCTTAAATTGTATGTGTTTCCTTTCTGTCAGTCCTTTGAAGTACCTGGACCCAATGTACTACCATTAGGATTGCAATTATGAAATCATTATTCCTAATGTATGAAACTTATCGAGTTTCATTTAAAAACTCAGCTAACTCATGAATATTAATAAGGTGGGTGGAAATTTGCAAACTGTTAGGAAACAACACCATCACAAGGATGGTGGCCTACTGAGGTCAGCAGACCACCATGGCTGTGATTACTTTTAAATAAAGCAGTTTTTTTATTTCTTGAAATGTAACCCTTAATTAAAATGAGATTTTGGTTATATGAAAAAATTAAACATTTTAGTTTAATTTTCTAAGAATAGACAGTGGTCCTTTGGCCCATTACCTCCTCTTCAAAAATATTTCCTCTGCATTCTCACAGGTGAAAGTGTCACTTTGGGACCACTTCCCCTTTGGGAATGGGCTACCACCAGTTTTAATCTGATGGTAAAGTATTACTGTTTTAAGATCAGAATTCATTTACAAAACAGTAATAGATACCACATCAATTCAGTATTTGGAATGGACTCCTAAACACAGCCCTTCCAAATATCGAATCACTAACACTTACTGCGATTCGGAAACATGTTACAGAATAACTGTTTGTGTTGTTGTACATTTAAAAAACGTTTTTGTGGTCTTAAATGGTTGATTCTACAAATAGGGACATTTATGACAACAAAAACACTTTGTACATCTGGTCCTAGGAGTTTCCCCACAAAAATGCTAAATTAATAAAATAAATATATAATGAAGAAGTGACTCTAGATCTACCCAGGTATTTTGTCTACCATCACTCTGTGATCAAGCACTGCCCTCAGCATCTCTGTGATGACTTCTGCATGAAGAGAACACATTCAACCAAGCCCTGACACATCTCCCTCTTCCAAAAGTTGTGCATGGCCACAACCATCGGCTCTTTGTAACCACGCCCTGCCGCACTGTCCTCTTCCACAAGTAGTGCATTGCCAAAGCTATTGGCTCCTTCTAACCAAGAAAACCCAAAGGTGATGATGGACGGAGCGTTGACAATACAAACACTCACCCCCAGTCAACTATTCTGGGTTTAATCGAAAAACCATTTTCCTTTGGTTTTTCTTTCTGACCAAGCCATGCCACGCGTATCCTGACACTGCCCACTGAATGGCTCCAGTTATTGCCTTCATGGCCTGCCATCATGACCAACTTCTTTGACACCTATCGCTTCAATCACACCCGCCTGCCACGTACAAGCATCCAATGCCTCCTCCAACTGCGGCAGCGGTTGCTGCCACTGCTGTCCATCTTGTATCAGGAGCACATTCACTGCCTCACTCACTGCATGCTCTGTCTGCATGACTACACCTGGAGAGTTGCAACTACCACAAGGTGCATTGATGTGGAACCTTTATGACCTCTGACCCACCGAACAGGCTTTAATGATAACCTTCAGTGCAACAATGTTATGTCTATCAGGAGCATCTTAGTCAGGACCTACTCACTCTATTGTAGATATTATTGCAGTGTATGGTTCTTTATTTGCTGTGTCCTCTTTCTATTTATCTCCCTGCTTCTAGTTACATCATTACATGAGGGATCTTCATTTTAAAACTTCCTCTGGTGATGAAGTCTACTTCAATGATCAAGGGGATCCGCCAACACACTTTGACATTTCCAACTGGATTTATTACAGCCACACTAATGCTACAAGGATGAAAGTGGGAAGCGTCCATCTAAGCCATTCCGGGGAGGAACAACTCATCATTGATGACCAAGCCATTCATTGGCACCCCGACTTTAAGCAGGTAATGGTCTGTGTGACTTGGGAACACACTTGGAAAATAGGTGGGAATAATATGGATGTGAAAGAGCAAAAGTAATCAACTAGATAAGTAATTGTTGCTTCATTTCGAGTTTGTGAAAAGAAATCACAATTCAGCTGTCTCACTGAACTCTCAGGGCATCATCTACAAGAAAATTATGCAGCGCGGTGCTGCATCATTTTCAATGCTCAGAGATGTGTTGTATTAACAACAATACAACGCATCCCAGTGCTTTTCCCTGTGCCAGCACACAGTTGGCTGCCATGCGCTAGCACAGGCACCCTTGCATCATTGTACAAGGTTGTCTGTGCTGTGGAAATGATTGTTTTGTGCTCCTTCCTGCACAAAAATATTCATCAATTGCATTTTCCTCTTTCTATGCTGGCTTCAGAATGCAATACACAGAGAAAGAGCAAAAAGATAAGAGGAAAAACAAGGAGAAATAATAGTATTTCTCCTCATTGTGCCTCTTTACGGCTCCCCTGGGGAGGCGGAGGAGTCTGATGGATTCCCAGTTTCACAAAATTTTAAAAACCTGGGACTGCGTCAAGTTCCAGTTCGATTGGCTTTGAACACCCACAGCAACACGCATGGCATGCCCTTTTCATGCAGAGCAATGCGTGAAAGAGACCCAGATTTACAAGGCCATGAAACTCATGCAGGGCGACTTTACCTGGCCTTGTAAATATGGGGTTGCCCATTGCGATGAAGGTGTGTTAATAAAAGTGAAGCACCAGTGGCACAATGGGCTTGTAAATGAGACCCTCGGTCTTCCTGTCCCATATAGATGTGGGGTTTCTACTGTAGACCATAAATTCCAGGGCCACTGACCTTCTGTTTTTCATGAAAATACTCTAGCTCATGGAGTATAGTTTAAAACAGTCAAGATTTTTTTTTATTGTGCCTTCTGAGAAAACACCATTTAGAGGTGCTTCACTGCCCAATGCCAATTGAAAGGGCAGGAAGGCACCGTATTTATGAATTATGGTGCATTCATGTACTTTACCCCTGTGCTGGTGCTTTTTCAGCAGCCTAGCGCCAACGCAGGAACCCTTGCACCATGCCCCATGGTGCAAGGGGGCCTCCGTTGAAGGCAGGATGCCCCATGGTGCAAGGGGGCCTCCGTTGAAGGCAGGATTTCTTTGGTGCTGTAAGGGGCACCTTCCTGCACAAAAAACAATCCTACAAGGTGTTTCCTCTTTCTGTGTGTGCTTCATAAAGCAGCACACATGGAAAGAAACATGATTATGTAAATCTGGGCAGCATCACAATCCATGGGGGCTGCATGAGAAACCCACTGGAATGCCAATGAAATGCCCTCCTCGATGCTAATGTAAGACAAGGCAGTGGTTTGAACTGCTTTGTCTCATTCCATCTCTATGAGTCCTTCTGTAGCCAATCAATGTAGCTTTGCATCACCCTGTAGATACCATTGAGAGGCTTGCGCTGCTTTGTCTTACTCCATATCTATGAGTCCTTCTGTAGCCAATCAATGCAGCTTTGCATCACCTGGTAGATACCATTGAGAGGCTTGCGCTGCAGAAGCATGAACAAAGAGACTTACTGTCAGCTCACGCCCTTCAAAAATAAGCACCTCAGATTCCCTGCGCCATTTAGAGGTGGAACAAGGGCAGGTTTCCAACAGCAGAGTCTAACCAGACAGCTTGTCTTCCACATGAACACCAGTTCACAGCAACAGAAGCCAGTGCTGTACTGGGCAGAGTGATGGTCCCTACATTTATCTGCTCTGGATTTCCATGTCAGGCCTGGTGATCTAAGGCAGGTGAATTGTCTGAGTCCCCCTGTCAGGGACACAATTACTTATATTCCAGGACCACTGGCATTTATTCTATTTAAAAATAAACTCTAGCTTATTCGTATAATTTAGAATAAAAAGAAAACGGTTATAGCTATCTTATAAAGCTCTTCAGCCTTCACTGCAGTGCATGCTCTGAAGGATCACAGGTCCTCACCAGAGGGGCAGGGTCTCAAACTGCAAGTGGCAGCCCTTTATCAGGGGAGCAGAGACTAGAGCCTGTGCTGACCTCATGGGCCAGCAGGTTACCCACCACCCTCTAAATGCTGTTTGCGATGTGAGCAGGGTGGACCACATTTTTATGAATTTGCCAATATAATCAAGGTTACCTACCACGTACAATGGTTGTTGTTGACACAATAACACACCTTCCTGCCCTTGCCAATGACTTGTTCAATGAGCCATTAGCAACTGCATTCAGATGAAGTTTATGATATAATTTTAAGCTTCAACTATGACTTTAATTGCTTTTCTAATCTTTGTGATACAGTAATTGAGCTAAGTCTTTAGTTGTCAATAGGCTGTGATATACCCTACACCAAAGTTCAGAAAGATTTGTTTTGATGGTGCAGTGGGAGTCTAGGTCAGGGTGGGTCTGCTCAGGTCTTTTGAAGAGATTCACCCAAGGAACCGTGGGGCATGTTATCAAGGGGGTTTATCTCCACTTTTTGGGCTTTAAAAGCCAAGAAAGCGGAGGTAAAATTATCTCCCTATTACCTAGCTGTCGCTAACACCAGTTAGCGACAGCTAGTAGGAGATTGTGACCATCTTGGTCCCCGCTTTGCATGTCAGTGAAATTTATCACTAATGACATGCAAAGTGGGCGTGCCAAGATGTTAGCGACTGGAAACAGTCGCTAACATTGCTATCTCCTATTACCAACTTTTGGAGATATTCGCGCTAATGAAACAATAATATTAACTTTAAAAAAATTATTTAGAAGTAATGTATATTTTAACAAATATAATAAATAAATGTAATAAAAAATAAACATACATATATAAAAAATGTAATATGTACAGGTATATTTACTTTAAAACAATTAATAAACTAATAATTTTAGTTTATTTTAAAATGTAATAAATGCATAACAAATTACATATATACATATATATCCAAGTACTGCAAGAGGGTTAGTTTCTGGGATCCCGGTCCCGTTGTCAGGTGGCGTGTCAAAACCCGGCGGCCCCCAACCGCTGAGGAGAGTTCAATAAGTTGCAAGTTTTACCGTAGTAAGTATCACACGCACTCAGAGTGGTACAGCTGGTGAAGGTTTATTTTCCAAAGTCACGCTTCGCGTTTAAGCACTGAGGTGCCTTGTTCACACGTTTAACCTAACCAAAGTGAGAAGCAGTTTTAAAGTGCAAACAAACCGATCACATTGTGTCATAGACATAAAGAAAGTACATGATACACATGGAAATCGTGGCGGCCATTGTTAAGTGTATTCAAAATCAATGGTTCATTATAGACACGATGGCTCATAATAATGGATCATAATAATGGAATGGATGCCCCATTTGTACTCAAGATATCCGAGCTGTTACAATTAATAAAACCATATTCACATTCATAAGGTTTTTAAAGAAAAGGGGTATTGAGTGACATTTACATCTGTCAAGAATGTCCAATGTGGGCGCCATTTTGCACCGGGGAGATAACCACCGATTCGAGGTCCCCAGACAGTTAATTGTACTTGAACAGTTAGCAGGTACACAAGTATCCCATGCCCTAGTACTCGCATGAGAGTCAACAAGGAAATAAAATAAAATAAAATTGCCCTCGGTCTAGTGCCCGATTGAAACAAATGTTAGATAAACATCAGCGATACACGTGGTCTAGTGCCCATACGCATCGTGAACTTAAGGAGAAAAACAATATTTAACAAAACATTTGTATGAATAACACACTCATGATCCATTCACTGATATACTGTGGAGTCCATTGGATAATTTAGAGTCACAGTGGTGGTCTAGCCAGTCTATTCAAAGGAACCCAGTCTATGCACTTGGTGAACAGTCAGTGAAAACTGCTTTTGTTCCCACACACTGGAACGGAGTGCAAAAAGGAATAAGACAACAGAAAAAAGTGAGGGTGAATGTCTTAGCTTTAACGTTTGTGAGGTGAAAGTCTTCCATTCGCGGATGCCATGTGGGATTCAGTGCCGTGCTCAAAATTAATAGAGTTCCACACATGCTCCTAGAAGAGAAAATTACAAACACATGGTTAAAATTGGTTAAAATTCAAAGATTCAAAGACTTCATCACATATAGTTACAGAAATAACAACATTGCTAATTTTACGATACCATCTCTCATATTTGCAATTAAAGACAGATACAATGTACATTTATAAGGAACTGAAAACATTAGTCCATATGGAGATGGGTTGCAAGCTTCTCGTCCTGGTTGTGCCCCCCAGGATATTTAGTTTCCAACTCCAATATCCATTTTGATTCTTTCTTTCTTAGGGCAAGTTCACGATTGCCACCCCTTTTCGAACTGTTGACCTGTTCAATAGCAAAGTACCTTAGCAGATCATTGTTGGATTGATGCATTTCTTGGAAATGTCTGGCAATTGGGTATTTGGGGTCTTTGTTGGTGATTGCCCTCAGGTGTTCTTGTACCCTTTTCTTCGCCATACAAGAAGTACTGCCCACATATCTTTTTTGACATGGACACTCCAAGATATAGATTACATAGGTGGAGCTGCAGGTGAAGAATTGTTTGATTTGTCTTTTGTTTTGAGTACCTGGAACTTCAAAGTCTTTAACCATGACACTGTTACGGCAGGCCCTGCAGTGACCACAAGGATAAAAACCTTTTAATCCTTGTATATGTTGGCCAGTAGTGTTCGTTATGTCACTTTTGACCAACATATCTCTAAGATTGCGGCTTCGTCTGTAAGTTATAGGAGGTCTTTTAGTTACTTTGGGGCCTATGATGGAGTCAGCTTTCAGGATTTTCCAATTGTCAGCCATGATTTTTTGGACCTGATAGGACTTTTGGTTGTACGTGGTTATAATTCTAGGGGATTCTGTAGGCTCAAGGGCTTTAGGTTTAGGGATAAGAGTATCTGATCTGGGTACTGCAGAAGTTTTGGTTACAGCTTTGGTAAGTTTGCGAGGGGACCAGGTAAAGGTGGAATAGGTCCCGTGGTTTTCGAAAAAACTGAAGGCAGTTCCCTAACATCTCAACTAAGAAAGAATGAAAAGCTGAGAAAACAAGAAACTTCAAAATGGTGGGAGGCCACTTCCCTCCAGGACTATGTGGACAAAAAGATGGTACCTCGGGGTTTAAGAATCTATATAACCCCATCACATGAATCCCCCAATGCTAGAATGCTAGAAGAATGGTCAGAAAATTCAGCCTCCAGTTGCAAAAATATGCTTTGCATTCTAATAAAGTACGCTTGGGAAGACCGTGAGATGATACTGAAACAAATAAAAGAACTTGAGGAGGAATTTAGCGCCCACCCGAACCAAGATATGGTCAACAAATTTAAAGATGATTTGAAGGGACGCCTAAAGAAGAACGAAGAAGACATCAAATACCGCAAACAACGCAAACTGCATAGAGACTGTGGTGATAACGACAGTGTTGTATACTAACATACAGCCCTAAATACGACTACTTATACAAACAAGGCAACACAGCCACGGATATATCCGAACCCCAGGAAGCTAGAGGAGAAAGCACACCCACAGCTATTGCAAGCGAACCTGAATCAGACGCGTCACACCAATCGACAAGTACAGTTTCGGATACAGAGGTTATAAAGAAACCAGCGACTTTTTTAGAGGAGTTCAGGGTCTTAAGAACAAGAAGAAAGAAGGAGGCGGAAGCACAACAAAAACAATCAACTCAGAAGACACCAACACGGGGCAGACCGAGAGGACAAGCAAGAGGAAGAGCCGATCACAAAAGAGACGACTCAAGTTCCAGCAGAGAAGACGGAAAGAATACAAAGCCTATGGGATCCAAAGGGGAGGCTACAGAAGAAGACGTTAACCATGGATGACGAAACGGTAAATAAAACTATTATTAATTTGTCTTCTAGAACACTTACCCTTAAAGAGAAACGCATTCTCTGCTTAGAATTGACTTTCTGCCCTAACAAACTGTTCAGTTACTCAGATACTAGAATAGATATCTATAACTTTGTAAGAAAACTTAAGCTGCAGAAATGGCACGCACTGAAACCCAAACAGTGTAGCGAAGTGCCTTCAGCTAACACAGGTCCACCTGAACTCACGATTAATGACTATGATTTGATACAGGACGTTTATGTTTTGGGTGAAGTCATCACTGAGAGCCAACAAGATGATAATATTGTGGGTGTGAGGGAGACTAACATGAACAAGGCAGTATGTACAAACTTTAAGCCTAAATCAGTGTTCTATCCCATCATGCCAAATGACCCTATAGATACTTTCCAGGAAGTAGTCAGTAAAGAACTTGTCAAACTTAAACATAAACAGAATAACAAAGACTACGGGAATAGAAATCTATCCAAACAAGAACAAGACTTTATCTTTTTCTTATCTAATGACAAAACCATAGTTTTGAGACCCTCAGATAAGGGAAGTAATATTGTTTTATGGGGCAGAGATTTGTATGTCAAGGAAGCTCTCAGATAACTAGAGGGCAACATTTACTACACCAGGTCCAACTCTGTTGAGTACCATAATAGTATTCAGGAGACTTGGAACAAATTACATGACTGGCAAATAGAAGGACTTCTATCCTGGCATGAATTTTGTTTCCTCAAGCGTGATTACCCCAAACTACCTATATTCTACTTACTCCCCAAAGTTCATAAAAACCTAGCAGAACCACCAGGGAGACCCATCATTTCCTCAATAGGAAGTGTTAATGAAAACCTTTTTGTTTACATTGATCACTTCCTCCGGGAATACGTCATCAAACTTCCATCTTACATAAAAGATACCACCGATTTTTTCACCAAAATTGACACGGCAGAATTGGTAGAAGGCTCTATACTCATAACTATGGACGTTAGTGCATTGTACACCATCATTGACCACGTCCAGGGTATGGAGGCTTGTTACTACTTTCTAAAAAATCGAGCAATAGGATTCAGCAACCATACAGTCATGCTTATCGAAATGATGAAATTATGCCTGCGAAATAACATTTTTTTGTTTGATGGGCCTCTATTCAAACAAATCCGCGGCGCGGCCATGGGCTCGGCTTTTTCTCCCAACTTTGCTAATCTCTTTTTGGGCAAGTGGGAAGAAGAAATCAGAGCAGATGAAAACTTGAGAGAGGACTTCAAAATGGTACATACTTGGATCAGGTATATAGATGGCCTGTTTGTCATATGGCAGGGCACTGAAATAGAGGCAGCCAACTTTATTTCCAAACTTAATCAGAACAACTATAACATCCAACTCACATATAATATCAGTAGGAGTCGGATTGAATTTCTAGATACCAGCATTGAGGTCCATGAAGGCAAACTAATATCCAAACTGCACAGGAAAGATACCGCTGGCAATAGTCTACTTCATGCCTTAAGAGCCCATCCTGACCCCCTTAAATGGAGTATCCCTTACGGAGAACTCCTAAGGGCTAAAAGAAATTGTACCAGAGAGGAGGATTTCATACAGGAAATGAACACCGTTCTCAAAAGGTTTAGAGAAAGAGGCTACCCAGAATGGGTACTTACCAAAGCTGTAACCAAAACTTCTGCAGTACCCAGATCAGATACTCTTATCCCTAAACCTAAAGCCCTTGAGCCTACAGAATCCCCTAGAATTATAACCACGTACAACCAAAAGTCCTATCAGGTCCAAAAAATCATGGCTGACAATTGGAAAATACTAGAAGCTGATTCCATCATAGGCCCCAAACTAACTAAAAGACCTCTTATAACTTACAGACGAGGCCGCAATCTTAGAGATATGTGGGTCAAAAGTGACATAACGAACACTACTGGCCAACATATACAAGGATTAAAAGGTTTTTATCCTTGTGGTCACTGCAGGGCCTGCCGTAACAGTGTCATGGTTAAAGACTTTGAAGTTCCAGGTACTCAAAACAAAAGACAAATCAAACAATTCTTCACCTGCAGCTCCACCTATGTAATCTATATCTTGGAGTGTCCATGTCAAAAAAGATATGTGGGCAGTACTTCTTGTATGGCGAAGAAAAGGGTACAAGAACACCTAAGGGCAATCACCAACAAAGACCCCAAATACCCAATTGCCAGACATTTCCAAGAAATGCATCAATCCAACAATGATCTGCTAAGGTACTTTGCTATTGAACAGGTCAACAGTTCGAAAAGGGGTGGCAATCGTGAACTTGCCCTAAGAAAGAAAGAATCAAAATGGATATTGGAGTTGGAAACTAAATATCCTGGGGGGCACAACCAGGACGAGGAGCTTGCAACCCATCTCCATATGGACTAATGTTTTCAGTTCCTTATAAATGTACATTGTATCTGTCTTCAATTGCAAATATGAGAGATGGTATCGTAAAATTAGCAATGTTGTTATTTCTGTAACTATATGTGATGAAGTCTTTGAATCTTTGAATTTTAACCAATTTTTAACCATGTGTTTGTAATTTTCTCTTCTAGGAGCATGTGTGGAACTCTATTAATTTTGAGCACTGCACTGAATCCCACATGGCATCCGCGAATGGAAGACTTTCACCTCACAAACGTTAAAGCTAAGACATTCACCCTCACTTTTTTCTGTTGTCTTATTCCTTTTTGCACTCCGTTCCAGTGTGTGGGAACAAAAGCAGTTTTCACTGACTGTTCACCAAGTGCATAGACTGGGTTCCTTTGAATAGACTGGCTAGACCACCACTGTGACTCTAAATTATCCAAAGGACTCCACAGTATATCAGTGAATGGATCATGAGTGTGTTATTCATACAAATGTTTTGTTAAATATTGTTTTTCTCCTTAAGTTCACGATGCGTATGGGCACTAGACCGCGTGTATTGCTGATGTTTATCTAACATTTGTTTCAATCGGGCACTAGACCGCGGGCAATTTTATTTTATTTTATTTCCTTGTTGACTCTCATGCGAGTACTAGGGCATGGGATACTTGTGTACCTGCTAACTGTTCAAGTACAATTAACTGTCTGGGGACCTCGAATCGGTGGTTATCTCCCCGGTGCAAAATGGCGCCCACATTGGACATTCTTGACAGATGTAAATGTCACTCAATACCCCTTTTCTTTAAAAACCTTATGAATGTGAATATGGTTTTATTAATTGTAACAGCTCGGATATCTTGAGTACAAATGGGGCATCCATTCCATTATTATGATCCATTATTATGAGCCATCGTGTCTATAATGAACCATTGATTTTGAATACACTTAACAATGGCCGCCACGATTTCCATGTGTATCATGTACTTTCTTTATGTCTATGACACAATGTGATCGGTTTGTTTGCACTTTAAAACTGCTTCTCACTTTGGTTAGGTTAAACGTGTGAACAAGGCACCTCAGTGCTTAAACGCGAAGCGTGACTTTGGAAAATAAACCTTCACCAGCTGTACCACTCTGAGTGCGTGTGATACTTACTACGGTAAAACTTGCATATACACATATATATATATATATACATATAAATATATATTCTTGCTCTGTTCCCTCAATTCTGAAGAAGAAATCTCGCACTCACGGGGGCATTTGGAAACTTTATTTCATAGCCAGCAACATAAAGTTTTCAAGCGCCCCCGTGAGTGCGGAGTTGTCTTTTTTTTAATTGAGGGAACAGAGCGCAAATTTCCGGATTCCACGGCCACATAATCGTACCCACCCGAGAGTGCTTCACAAGGAGGTGGAGTTTGATTGAATATAAATATATATATATATATTCATTGAAAAAAACATAGGTTTCATGGGTGTTATAGTTAGCTGGACATTTCACTCATACGAAACCATTGAATTTCCTCTGTTATAATTAGTTGTACTAACTGTAACTCTCGCACCCGCAATCCACTGGTGATGATGTCACATATTACATCATTCATGACATGGTCAGTGACATCACTGATGACATCACTGATGACATCTCAAATGACGTCACTGATGACATCACTGATGAAATCATCCAGTGAATGTGGTTTGGTTTGATATTTAAACATGTATTATATATATATAGCAATCTGCATTTAAGAATCAGTAGATATATACCTATCTTGATTGAGGATATAGTAGCAGTGTGATTGACTGTTTACTTGACTAATGTATCGTGTCTCACTAAATATATTAGATAGTGACTAAACTGTGAGAATATCTGTATTACTTTTTCAGTTGTTGTGTAAAGTGCTGTACCAGTTGGTTACTGGCTATGTGAAAGACTATATTAGTTATTGATTAGTTAACTGATTATTTGTAATAGAGAGTGAATCTATGTGTGCTTCGGTGGGGGATCTCTGACTGCCCAAAGATATGTGAATAGTTAATTCAGTACGTATATTAGGTTAAGACTGCGTATTATAATACTTGTTTGGGTGACTGAATATCTTTATGGGTGTGGTGATGAGCAAAAACATTTCTCAATGGTACATGTCCATAAAGTAGAAACAATAAAAGGCAGTGTATGTGACAGTTGTTGTATATAAATAAGTGTACATAAAAGTCATTGATTGCATGAGTGAATGTATAGATAACTGTATATTTGTAATAGTGATTTCATAACACACTAAGTATGAGTTACTATCTCTATGAAAACATTAGGTGCTATTTGTATAAGTGTGTAGCTGAGTAAATGTAAATAGGATACATTGTTTGCAAAAGTGAGTAGGATGACTGCATAACTGAATAGGATGTGTGCTGGTGTGTTATGTTAATGTAAGTGTATAAGTACATTGGATAG
Organism: Lissotriton vulgaris; assembly: GCF_964263255.1. Taxonomy (NCBI): domain Eukaryota; kingdom Metazoa; phylum Chordata; class Amphibia; order Caudata; family Salamandridae; genus Lissotriton; species Lissotriton vulgaris. The sequence goes on from NC_141698.1 coordinate 1,152,754,734, forward strand.
TGTTCTATTGATCATCAGTGAAGCGAGAGGAGGAAAACCTTGTATTGCTTTAATAGAGGTAATCCGGATGATAAAAATGGAGAAAGAAAACGGGGTCACACTCGTTGATTTAAATTAAGCTCCTGGTGGGTAATGTTCCGTGGCTAATCCCAATATTATATTGCGGGGTCTCTGTAGGACTGGGTATCTTAATGTCACATGTAAATTAGGTGCGGAAGTGCACAGAGACATTTCGTAGTGTAGGGAATCGCCGCCTTCTCGGGTATTGTTTACTAATTGTTCAGGGGGCTTCGAGGCCAACTGAAGTCCGGGTATCGCCACCTTCTGGGGCTTTACTTAAATATTCAGGATGGGCCTCGGCAGTCCCTGAAGTCGTGGTGGTGCTAGGCAGGGCCTTATTGGTTCGGTAATCACACGGGCAGTACTCATGGTATAATAAAGTGATACACGCATAGAACCCTTGCAGTTGTAGAATTACGCAGGCTTCATTTATGTAATAGTCATGGTTAGAGCATCAATAATTTATGGGATGGAACTTTGGGGGTTCAAAAACTTAGTACCATTAGTCTTAGCCCAGAACAAGTTCCTGAGGGCATTGCCCGGCCTTCCTCAATCCTCTCCTTTGAGTCCCCTACTTCTAGATCTAGGATGAATTTCTTTTGAGGAGGCTGCAGGTTTTAGACCACTTGCCTATTGGCGAAGACTTTGGACAACCCCGGAGATAGCACCTTATTCAAAAGCTGTTAAGTACATTAGGTAGGCAGATAAATCAAAGAACATTTCTTGGCTACAAAAGATTAAGGCATTGTTATCTGAAATAGGCCTCATTCACCTGTGGGAGGACCCAGAGGGGAATTCCTTTCCTTCTAAAAGAGATCTTAAAACCTTATATAGGGACAAGGTTTATGTAAAGTCGTTGTCCTCGGTTACTAGTGGTTCCCTCACAGGCCTCTTTCTTGAATATAAGTGTGAGCATAAACTGGAGACCTATTGGGATATGATCACACGCCCTGGTGAAAGAAAATTCTTCCACCAATTTAGAGTGGTAACACTCCTCCTAAAATCGTTTAATAAAAAGTGGCGGGATGACCAGAATATAAAATGTGACACTTGTTTAACTGAGGACTAGACCCTATCGCATGTCCTGTTTGTGTGCCCTGCCTACAAGAGCCCTCGGCTAAAATGGCTCAAGCCGGTTTGTACAAAGTTTGTAATTAGATCTTGTCAAACGGCCCTGGATATTTTAACTGAAACTTCTGACGTCATAGTTGTTGCTATGGCTAAGTTTCTGAGCTGCACATGGGTTCTTAGAAGGAAAAACCTGCAAAGAATCTAGTAATCTATCTGCTTATGCGTTTGTATACGCAAGTTTCCCCCACGCCATTCAGTCCAATATTGAAGACTGTAACCAAGCTCTGTGTAATTATGCATTAATAGCTTTTGACCCTGAATTCTCCCTTTTAAACCTAATCATTGTTCTAATAGCCTTGGAATTTTATATGACATGCTTTTTTTTAACAAAATATTCTTGTATGTAATGTAATGCCTTTTTATATTATATTGTATTTGTCTTAATGTGTCTTTTATGATTGATCATGATTGAATAAAGACGGAAATTGAATTGAGGTAATAGTCTATTGGTTTATATTTGGTAGGTGCACCGCTAAATTACAAATGTTTTCTCTGTAAACCTCCTATAAACAGACAATTTTCACATTAAACTACAGACAAATGTTGTTAGAAAAAGATGACCTATACACTCACTTATTTATACTCCAATTGTTCAAGGATTTTAGCCACGGGAGCTTTCGTTTCACATCACATGGGATATTGTGGTTGAGGCTGTGGCTCATGTCTGGGGGAAAATGTGTCCCATCCACACTGAGTACGGTACAACGCCGGTGCAAGCACCTTGGCCCACTCCTCTGCAAAATGCAGGGCCTGCTCCTTCGGCACTGTGTGAGCAAAAGCAGGGAGGATTATCCCCTCCTCTTGCGGAGCGGCCAGGACAAAAGGTGGGGGCCAGTCGGCCTCCGTCAACAAAATGTCATAGGTAGTCATTAGATTTTCCCAAAATACCCCTTTTATAGTACGTTATATGTCTCCTTCTATTTAAAGGACTATTTCATAGAGTTTTTCAGGGGGAGCCACTCTAGTGTCGGCTGTCTCAACAGTAAAACACATGTCAGTTGCTGTCACCTTCAGAAATGGACGCAATGCTTCCCGCACTACTGTAATTTCCGCCACGCTGTCTAGCATCAGCGCCCATGTCAGGTTCCAAAGCTGTGTTCTCACTATCCGTGGCATGTCTCGCTATTAAAATGCAACCTTCTTCTTCTGAAACTGGTCGATGATGCTGAAAGTCGTCTTGCTTGCCTTTACTGTCAGTCTTGTGGGCCTGCTCACAGCTTTGTTTGGCACCCCGACCTTTGCAGCAGTCTCCTCCACTGGTTGGTGAGACCGATGTATCCTGCAAATAGTGAGGAGAACGTTGATCAGGAACCTGAAAAAGAGGAGGCAACTTAATATTAGAGTGGTCACGTAAATCATATGTGCGCTCAGAAGACGCAGGTATTGGCGAAGAAGGATGTGAGCCCTGTTTTTGTTGCTTTTTTCCCTGTTTTTTATTCTTATTCCAATTCTGCTTTGGAAAATTGGGGCGTTCATCTTTAGTAGACTTCTATTCCTGAGTTTGCTTCTGTGTTGCTTTTGCAAAAGGCTTAACACCCAAACAATTGCTGCCTATGGTTTTATAAGCTTCCGCAATGATTTTTGGTAACTTTCTGGGTTGATCGCATCGGGGACATCGTGCAGAGCATTAGACACCTGGAAGTTTACTGCATCTCTTAGCAAGGATCAGATCGGAAACAACCTCAAACGCTCTAACGAGTCTCATTCCCAATTCAACAGCCGCCTGCACTCCGTGTTCATCTTGGACACACTTAATGACGGAGGATAGGACAGCCATGAATGGAGTGCCGAAACACTTAGTATAGACTGTTGCAGATATCTTACCCCAGGTTTCACAATAAGGTACCTCTGGTATTAGGTCTTTCTGCAAACTAATCGTTAAAATCCTGTGTTTCTCAAATGGAGTCGTAATAGGAAATACAGCTTTCAGCTAGTCAAATGTCTCAGCAAGTCAAAAAGGTAAATCTTCCTTATCCTGGGGCCGCTTGCCAATGACTGATTTAACCATGGCTGAATTAACCATGACGGGATTCATTTTCATCCCGGCATGACCAGCTGGTTGTGCCGCAGCATCAGGTGGCCCCACCTGGACGTTGCGGGAAATGTATTGCACTAGAGCCAGGTGCACTACAACCAAAGAGGTATAGAGCACACACAACTCATCAATAGTGACTTGCATGCAACGCGGATGCAGCATGTAACCGGCCAAAACCGGCCACTTGGCCCCGGGAATAGGCAAAGGGCCCAACTGAACCACCGTTACCGATTGGGGAAGGGTGCCATTAAACCAAACTCGATGCTGCCAAGCTGAAATTGGAATCTCCAGTGTCCTGTATGGGGTGTAGTTTAGAGGCACGGTTGTGGGAGCATAAACGCAATCCGCATTGACTGCAGGAAAGGTAACAAATGAGTAGAAAATCTCAAACGGGTATGCTGCTTCAGCACTCACCACGAAAACTACCGCCATGCCATCGACAGTGACGCCGTACGTCAGCAAATGATTGTCGACGGCCACCCTCCTATGTTGAGGGATCTCAACGTCAGCCACAAGGACACAGCAGAGAAAAGACATTGCAAAAGAATTGTAGCACTAAGGGGTTGTAATTCAAAGTATGAACCGTTTTAAATTATCAAGCATGAAAATACCTATGTAACTATAGGTAGGTCAATCCGTCACCACTGTCAAACGGAAACAATAGTGAGGGGGGTCGTGGACCGATATACGCACTACTCGAGAGTATCAAAATAAGACAACTACGTTAGGTGCGCCATATTGCAGGGATTCTACTCATACACAGAACTGTGCACAGAGACCCAGGACATCAGTGAAATGTGTTGAACCAAAAAACTCACCTCCTTACCTAGATAACCTAACCGACTAGTATCAGTGTCACATTAGCTCTTCGCCCTATAGCTATGTAACCAATGATTAGACAACCCAGAACATGCGACTTAGGTTACTCTCAGGAATGGTAGGAATCAAAAACACTCTTTCATTTGTTATTCTCATACCAGTACACAACATGGGTAAAAAGGGACACAATGAAGTTTAAAATGTTTATTTTAACGACGTGCTGTAAGATGCAGTATTTTTGCTAAAATAAACAGGCATACGATTAAAAAAAATATGATCAGCATTGTTACAATTCCATAAAACACAATCTGAGAAATCATATTATAATGATGGTAGAAACAGGTCTTATAGTGCCTTGTATGCCACCCTCCCCAACTATGTTTTATAAAATATAGAAGGTCTCTTAGGCTTGAATAGGGGACCCCATACCTCGAAGATCAGCAGAAGTGAATCACATCAGGATCTTCAAAATCTCTCTCTCTCTGGAAATGGATTTCTCCAAGTGCCTAAAATCATGTATGCAGTGCAATATTAAAGGCGCCAGAATTTCAGCTAGCTGCAGCTGCATGCATGTTGTGTCTAGAGCATGAGCGGATCAGCCCGAACAACACCTAACATTGTTACGATAACCTTGGAGGCTTCAGCACTCACTGTGCAGACTAAGGTTGAGATGTAAGTCTAGGAACGTTGAAAACAAGCCATTCTCATGTGAAGCAATTCACGCAACCTAACTTACAACAACAGTTACGTATAGTGTTGTGTGCAAAAGCAGCAAAAAGGTAAAATGGAATTTAAACTTCTAATAAGCCTATGCTAACATAGCAATGTGCGCAAATACCTGCCTTTACTACACCATCTGGCTGACGCACCCCAAAATAACTGGATTCTATTTTATACTGTTATGATCTGGGGATAATATGTACCATTCCTTTTTGGTTTCAGTGAGACTCATTTCCCCCAGTGCACATACAAGTAAGGTTTTGAACAATGCATGGTCTGTCCCCTCAAAGAGGCTAGGGAGTTGAAAATGAGGAAAGAGATTGGGTCCCACAAGAGTTTCTAAAATCAAAAAGGTTTTTCACTGACAATTGATGCTGAACGGGTGGGTTGTTGGTTCACGTGCAGACAGGAAGGGTGGACTGCAGGAGGCCTGGATGGACTCAATTGATAAAGCAAAGTATTGCTGTAATTTGAAATTGGACCACTTATATAGAGGGACTTACATTGTTGTCCCGGAACGTGAATGTATTGGGGGATAAGCTAAAGAGAAGCATAGTAAAACAACACTCACCTGATGGGATTTTACTCCAAGAGACACACTTGTTGGGAAATGCCTGCAAGGCACTGACCAGGTGGGGTTTTGGCTGGTGGCACACTCTGCGTTTGGCATCTGATCTCAGGAAGTGGGTATTATGACGCGGAAAAGCTTCCAGATGGCTATTGATCACACATGTATGGATGAATTGGATAGATGTGTAGCAATTTCAGGGAGGTCACATATTAAGTCTGGTATCAGTAAATATGCCACCTGCCCTTCGGACCCCAGCCTTCAAGGACCTGGGTGACCTGCTGCTTACCCTGCCAGAGGGGAGATTTCTTGTCAGGAGTGACTTCAATTAAATCGTTCCAGATAAGCCTAATCACTGGCCTCCAAGGGACTTGCCACCTGCTCATACACAAATCCATAATTTCCTGGAAGTGATGGGATTAATTGATATATGGAGGGAGCACCATCTCATGGAGAAGCAGTACACATTTTACTCAGGGGCCCACCACATCATGTCTAGAATAGATTATATCATAACACCAGCAGACCAGTTAGAACAGATCGGTGAAGTGAGACACCTAGCTAGGGGAATATCAGATCATTTGACCAACTGGGCCTTGATAGAAGTTGGGGAGTCACGTACCAGAAGAATAGCCCCAGTAAATCCTTGGGAAACTGAACTTTATTTCAGTGAGAATGAAGACTTGGTTGCTTCCAAACAGACATTGTGGGAGGTCTTCAAGGTCGTAATTAGAGGCTATGCTGTGTACCAGATCACAGGAATCAAGAAAGAAAAGCAGGCAGCACTAGTAAGACTTGAAACAGATATACTGGAATTGGAATAGAAACTACGAGATACTAACACAGACAAGGTCAGGCATACCTTGAAGTTAAAGACAAAAGAACTGTCAAGTCAAGCGCACACAACTAGTATACTGATAAGAGTAGTCAAGGTAAAGTTTTTCAAGGATGAGATCGCACAAGAGTGTTCTTTCTATTTCTTTTTTAATTGAGTATGTGATTGGTTCTCCTATTCACAAGAATCCATAAAGAGAGAAACCAGCCGGCACGTGTTTTGTCAATAAGGGTGTTAACCCAATGACTCTTCAGGGCCGAAAAAGGCCGGGATATGGTGTTATCGGTGGACCGGTGATAATTCCAACCCGGTCCGAGTCGGGTTAAAGAACTTCAATGTGCATGAGTTCGCACACAGTAATTATGTCGATCAGGATAATACAGGCGAGAGGGGCCAAAAGGCGGGTAATGCCTAGTGTCCACACTGGTGAGGGCGTCTTGCCATGAGGTGATCAAGGGGACGGTATTGCCGGATACGGGAAACAGGTGTTTCCCGTATCCGGCAATACCCGACTCGGACCGGGTTGGAATTATCACCGGGCTCAATTTCCTCGGACCTGATAATTCTCGCTTTGGTGCCTATTCTAATCATGAGCCCCACTCTGCCCCTCTGGGCAATAGCTTGCTTAATCTCTACAATGGCCCCAACAACGCTGAGGATGCCTGACTTCACCTTGGGGGTACCCAGGAGTGGGCTCCTCACAGGGAAAGGCCAGTAAGGGTTCCTCGGTGGTATTCATACAAGCGCCGAGATGCCTACGGGTAGTCGTGCGCTATACAAGTGCGTAATCATTTCATTTCATTTCATTATAGAAAACTGTAAAAATAAAATAAATTTAAAAAAAATAAAAATAAAAACAATGCCACACACTTGCCAAAAATAGAATGACTAAGGTTCAACTGCACCTATTCTGCACAGACAAAGCAAGCACCAAAGAAGTGCCACTGAAATGGAAAAACCAAAAAAAGATTACACCTAACATGTACAAATCAATAGTTTACTTTGAAAGATATTCACACAAAAAGCTAAAGATTCAAACATTAGTACAGCAGTAAAAAATATACAAACCAGCCAAGGATATTCAGTAAGTGAAAAGATTACAAACGGAGTTACTCACCAACAACAAATCCACAAACTAAAGACCTGCTTAAGCTGCACCCACAAACAAGATTAACCACCAAGACAAAAGAAACAATTGCCTCACAAATGAAAAAAAATCAAATTAGAACACAAATAAAATGTATAAAATATCAGTCAAAATACACTGATTTCCCTGAAATAAGCATTGACAATGGCAAAAAAGACTGCACCAGAAGGAAGCAAACCTTACCCCAGAATCAGATCCCTCAGGACGAAATAACTTTATTCCCAGGGGACTCAAGTGTTACCTCCCACAATGAGGCCCAATCCACAAAAAAAAAATCATAAATAATATGGCGCCCAAAGAGAGCAACCCATGCCCAAGGGGACATTCCCATACAAAATCCATGATGTATGGTGGGATTCCATAACCCCTAGGGGGCAGATGTAGTGCTAGAGGCACTCTTGTGGTTTGACACCCGGTGATGATCTTTGACTACCTTTATCTTAACTGACTTTAGTGTCTTATTTTATCCTAGTCTGGGTGTATGACGGTCCTGCATATGCCTTGCTTCTCTTACAAGTAATCTTGCAGTCTTTCAGTGGGAGCTGTCATGGAGTAGAAAAGCCTTGCCAAGAATAGAACATGTGGGATGTGCATTTGAAAGCGTGAAAGGGAGAGAGATTTGTGGAATGTGCTTTTTAGTTTCAAAGTGCAGTGTTGTGGGCAGTGATGCACACATGTGCTCAGTGTTGTACATTGAGAGATGAAGTGTGTGAATCTATAAGCAGTTGTGCACAATTGTGCATTGTGTTGTACATTGATGAGAATTATGAAGTTCTTACTATTGGCTTTGACATGGCCTCATGTCATTCTTGTTTCCTGATTTTGCCTTGCTTCAGCTTTTCTACGTGAACTGCAGCACTTGCAAGTTGCTTGGGTTATTCATGTTCAAGGTCTTATTGTTTTTGAGAGGGATTTTTTAAGTACATGGAAGGCTTTGTGAGCTTCATCAAGATAAAGGCTGGAACATGCGAGATTTAGAGAAGGGAAAGTGAGAACTCCATCCTGCCATGGGAATGCTTGCTTGCAACCTGGTCAGTCCTGGTAAGATTCCTCAGGCCCGGGGGGAGCTCTTTCCTGAACCTTCTAGTGTGTTTAAAGCGGAGGTTTGCTGACTCGGAAAACTGGATTTTGGAACCTGAGCGAGGACGGACTAGTCTATTTCGGGACAACCTGGTTGCTGAGTAAGTATGGGCGTAAAATTTGTTCCGCTCGCGGAATTTGCGAATTTTTGGCAATTTTGCGATCCGCAAATCGCACGAAATTGCCCAAAAATCCGCAATTCGCGAGTTGGCGGATTAAAAAAATACAATCTCACGAGCGCGGCATTGACTTACCATGATTCTGCGTTCGCTGATGAGTTTTCCTCCCTGTTCGCGTGCGCTGTGAGATTTTGGTAGCTGGCCGAGCGAACACGAACACGTCATTGCGACCCAAAACAGGAAAGAGGCATCGCGAGCAGGCTGGTTAAGTGGTGTTGGACAGGCCACATGAAGGGCCGCTCTCCCCCGGCCCGACCAGGCCCGAGCCCGGTCACGCAAGTACCACACACCACCATTGCACGTCCTCCGTCCCCTCAGGGACCCCTGCCTTCGAACATATCGACCTCGTGGGCCCGATCCACTGCTGGCCCGCGCGCCCATCCGGGACGCCATCTTGGACACTCCACCACGAGGCCGCCTGGCCCCCGATCGACCTCAACCCTGGGCCTAGCCAGGCCTCAGACATCCCGGCACCACCATCCACCCAGGAGGTGAGCGGGCTACTTGGCAAGTCAATGGGAGAAAGAGGTGTCGATGGCTCTCCCCCGCCAAGTGCCGCTCGGCCATCGCCTCCCCGGGCGCTGGCTCCACCCCCCTGCTGGGTGTCGGGACACCCTCATCCCGGACCTCCCGACCTCCAGGTGCGAGGGTCCGGACATCAAAGAACATCAGCCCTATAACTGGGGCAGCTCCAGAGCAGGAGGGCAGTTGTATCTTGGAGTCGAGAGACGCAAAGAAGAACTCATCCTTGACGGACTACCGGCGCTGCCGTAGCTCTGCCTTGTGCACCTTTGTCTTGCCTGCTGGCGCTGCCACAACCTTCGTAACCTTCCGATCCTTCATCGTCGTCGGGACCTGCTGGCGTGGCCGCGGACCGTTTGCAACCATCATCTCATCGGGACCTGCTGGCTCCGCCGCGGACCGTCGTTTCCTTCGTCCATCTCGGGACCTGCTGGCTCCGCCGCGGCCCGATCATCTAGAACGCCGAGCTCGAGGATTGAGAGCTATTTCCACCTTTTTGGTAACAAGACTGTCCCGCTACCCTTTTTCCCAAACCAGAGACCAGAATCGAGGGGACCCCTGAGTCCAGACCTCCTTGTACCATTCCATCGTACTTAAAGAATTGCCTATAAAGTCTCGTTGAACTTTACCCTTGTGTGGTGTCCGTCTGTGGGGGGGAAGTTACTTGTCTGTACGATCGCTAGAGACGGCTCTCCCCGGAGACCTCTCCCCTTATCCTCGGCCGACCCTCCCGGTCCGTCTAACATTGGTGGCCAGCGGCGCGATCCGAATCACCGCATAATCGTACAGAGAGTAGCTTACCCCACGACGAAATCACGATGACGACTAAAGAAAGCGGAGCAACCGAGAAATTCCAGATGGAGAAATTGGACGAGTACAGCCATCGTGAACTAAAACAATTCTGCATCGAACTAGGTATCGCTACTACCGGACTAAGTACCAAAGACGATTTTAAGCATGCCCTAGAATCTTGGGCAGAAACCGGGGCTGCCGGAACCCCTGATCAAAGCATCGCAGCAAAAACCACCACGGCCCCTGAAGAGCGAAGAACGGGTCTCTCGCAAGACGAGATCCAGGAACGAGAAAAAACCAGACTACATGAGCTGGAAATGGCCCGGCTCAAAATGGACATTGAACTTAAGTTGGCCGAACAAAAAATCAACTTAGAGCACCTGTGTCTCCGAGAAGAAAGAGAGGAGAAACAGAGACAAAGGGAGCTCGAGGAAAAGAGACTGGCATATGAACACGAGCGAAAACTAGCTGAGATCGACCTACGCAAGCAGAATAAAGAAGTAGGGGTGTCCGAGCAACCCCACACCCCAGGGGCAACAGAGAAAAAGGTACACATCCCCAAGGATGTCGTTCGAGAATACTTCCGAGAGGACGACATCCAGCAATGGTTTAAGGCCTATGAAATCGCTATGACTGCACACCGGATCGATAGAAGCGATTGGGGAGCCGGTCTATGGGGGAGATTCCTCAATGAGGGCCGCGACGCCCTGCTACAGCTCCCGGACCACCAGATGACCTCCTATGACCATATGAAAGCTGCACTCCTCACTCGCTATGGCCCCACACCCGAGATGTACCGTCAGAGGGTCCGAGACTGCACCCGCATCCCGGGTACAACTTGGGTGGACTATGTAAACTATTTTAGCCGAGCCTTCGAGGGCTGGATCAAAGGAAGCAAGGTCACAACCTACGAACAACTGTTCAATCTTATGGTATGGGAGCACCTGTCGAACAATTGCTTCATTGAACTCCGCCAGCACCTCCTCGACAGCAAGTTAACGGATCCCCGGCAGCTCGCAGCCGAAGCTGACCGGTGGGAAATCACCAGAGTGGGCCGGAATGGGTCCTACGAACAGAACCGGAACAACAATGGTCAGCACCGTCCCCGAGGAGGAGGAGGGGGCCAAGGACGAGGAAGAGACAACGCCCCGGTCGCCCCCGCTACCAGCACCACCCCCCCGGCCAACCGGGGCAGCACCCCGGCGCGACCGGGATACCGAGCCAATGTTACGTGCCATCGATGCCAACGAGTCGGCCACTATGCAAACGACCCAAACTGCCCCCAGTACCAGAGCCCAAGACCCCGCCAAGTAGCCGCTGCTGCTCTGGGGGAGGAACAGATCTCAGAGGAACAAGAGGAATATGAACAGGAACATCAAGAATGGGAGCCAGCCGCCATGGCTCTAGCCTGCTTAGGGGGGAAAGACATGGTCCCGCGGGTCCCCCTACCCGCTAACACCCAGAAGTACAGCCAATGGGTGAGCATCAATGGACGCCGGGCCGAAGCCCTTCGTGACACCGGGGCCAGTGTAACAGCCGTCCGCTGTCACCTGGTGACCCCAGAACAGTATCTACCAAACATTCTCTGCCCTGTACGTTCCGCCGATAACTCGGAAAGTCTGTGCCGGATGGCCTGCGTCCCCTTCGAATGGGGAGGGGTCACCGGCATGTTGAAGGTAACGGTCCGAGACGATGCCCCCGTAGACTGCCTCCTGGGGAATGACCTTGAAAGCTCTCCGTGGGCAGCCGTAGAACGAAGAGAACACCTGGGGATGTTAGGCGTCCCGGACTGGGCGTGTGTCACCACCCGGTCCATGGCCGCCCGTGCCAACCCCCGCCCAGAGGAACCCGAATGGCCGGCGCCGCCGCCTCCGGTCGCCCCGGCCGAAACCACCGACCGTGACGTCCCCCCAGAACCAGCTCAACCTCCAAACCTCGCTAACCTCGACCAGTGGCCTCAAGAGGGGGGGCCCACGCAAGAACAATTTCGCCAAGAACAGAAGACCTGTCCCTCCCTCGAGGGACTCCGCCAGCAAGCGCTCGCCCAAAGCGCAGGGGATACCTCCGGAACACACTGGATCTACTGGGACAATGATCTGCTGTACAGTGAGCAAAGAATCGTGGAGCTGGGGGCCAGCCGAGTACTAGTGGTGCCCCTCCGTTTTAGAGACTTTCTGCTAAACCTGGCCCACGACGTCCCCCTGGCGGGACACCTGGGTCAAGATAAAACCTACAGTCGTCTGGTGACCCACTTCTTCTGGCCCAAAATGAGGAACGATGTACACCAGCATTGCCGATCTTGCCCCACGTGCCAAGCCAGTGGAAAGAGCGGCCGCAAACTAAAAGCCCCCCTGCAACCTTTTCCCGTGGTCACCACCCCGTTCGAGAGGGTCGGGATCGACATCGTGGGGCCCCTGGACCCGCGTACAAAACAAGGCCATCGATTCATCCTGGTGCTAGTGGACCACGCCACCCGCTACCCCGAGGCTGTTCCCCTGCGAACTGTGACAGCCCCGGTAGTCGGCCGGGCTCTAATGGGGATCTTCTCCCGTGTGGGCTTCCCCCGAGAAGTCGTCAGCGACAGAGGCACGAACTTTATTTCTAAATATATGAAGTCCCTCTGGCAACAGTGCGGGGTTACCTACCGATTCACGACCCCCTATCACCCTCAAGGAAACGGACTCGTTGAGCGGTTCAACCGCACGCTCAAAGGGATGATCGGGGGGTTGGAAGAGCCCCTCCGTCGCCAGTGGGATGTGCTGCTGCCGTGCCTCCTCTTCGCATATCGAGAGGTCCCCCAGAAGTCCCTGGGCTTCAGCCCGTTTGAACTGCTGTATGGACACCCAGTACGGGGGCCGCTCAGCCTAGTCAAGGAAGGCTGGGAGATGCCCCCTCTCAAGAACCCACCAGATGTCTTCCGGTACCTCCTAACCCTCCGCAACCAGACCCGGCGGTTCAGAGAGCTGGCAAAAGCCAACCTAGAGGCCAGTCAAGAGGACATGAAAAAGTGGTATGACCGGAATGCCTCCTCCATCGAATTTGAACCTGGGCAACAGGTATGGGTGATGTCCCCCACCGAACCCTGCGCCCTGCAAGACAAGTGGACGGGGCCCTTCAAAGTAGTCGAGCGCAAGGGTCCTGCCACCTATCTCATCGACATGGAATCTTCCCGGAACCCCCTCCGGGTCCTCCACGCTAACAGACTGAAGCCCCACTTTGTGCGTTCAGAACTCAGCCTCCTGATGGCCACAGACAATGGGGCTGAAGAAGACTCCGAGCCCCTCCCTGACCTCCTACGGACTCGGGAGAAAGACGGCTCCGTGGATGGGGTCCGACTCTCAGAGGCCCTCACCCGAGAGCAACGCCAGGAGTGTCGAGTCCTCCTATCACAGTTCGCCAGCCTGTTCTCCCTCACCCCAGGTGTCACTTCCTGGTGTGTGCACGATGTGGACACGGGGGACAGCCCCCCTATCCGCCACCGGGCCTACCGCGTGCCAGATCGGGTACGGGCCTGCGTCCAGGAAGAGATAGCAAAAATGCTCACGCTCGGGGTCATCGAGCCCTCAGACAGCCCCTGGGCCAGCCCTGTAGTACTGGTCCCCAAAGCGGCCGCCCCAGGCACCACACCGGAACTCCGGTTCTGCGTTGACTACCGGGGCTTGAATGCGGTCACCCGAACAGACGCACATCCCATCCCCCGGGCAGATGAACTAATTGACCGCATGGGAGCTGCCCGCTACCTCAGTATTTTCGACCTGACGGCGGGCTACTGGCAAATCGGCCTCACACCCCGGGCCCAAGAACGTTCTGCCTTTTCCACCCCCGATGGCCATTACCATTTCAAGGTCATGCCCTTCGGCATGAAGAATGCTCCCGCAACATTTCAGCGGCTCGTCAATCAGGTCCTGGCGGGGCTCGAAGGGTTCAGCGCCGCCTACCTAGACGACATCGCTGTATACAGCCACCATTGGCCCGAGCACCTCCACCACCTCCAAGCAGTGCTACAAGCCCTTCAGCGAGCTGGCCTCACGATCAAGGCCAGCAAATGTCAAATTGGTCAAGGGTCTGTAACCTACCTTGGACACCAGGTGGGAAGCGGCCTGGTGGCCCCTCTGCAGCCCAAAATTGCCGCCATCCAGTCCTGGCAGCCCCCCATCACCCAGACCGAGGTACGAGCCTTCCTGGGCCTCACGGGCTATTACCGAAGGTTTGTGAAAGACTATGGTACTATAGTGGGGCCCCTCACAGAACTCACGTCCAAAAATCAACCCAAGAAAGTCAACTGGACCGCAGATTGTCAAACAGCATTCGAACAATTGAAAGCCGCCATGTGTTCCGCCCCTGTGCTCCAGGCCCCCGACTACAGCAGGGAGTTCGTCGTCCAGGCGGATGCCTCCGACCATGGCATTGGGGCAGTCCTGTCTCAAGTGAACACCGAAGGCCTTGATCAGCCAGTGGCCTTCATCAGCAGACGACTCCTACCACGAGAACAACGATGGAGCACCATAGAGAGGGAGGCCTTCGCTGTGGTATGGGCCCTCAAGAAGCTCCGGCCCTACCTCTTTGGCACACACTTTCGGGTGCAGACCGACCACCGACCCCTGCAGTGGCTGATGCAGATGCGGGGGGAAAACCCGAAGTTACTACGTTGGTCCATCTCCCTACAAGGGATGGACTTCACTGTTGAACACCGGCCTGGGCCAGATCACACCAACGCGGATGGCCTGTCCCGGTTTTTCCGCCTCGACGAGGAGAGTCCCCAAGAGGATGGGTAACTCTCCCCGCCTTCAGCTGGGGGGGACGCATGTTGGACAGGCCACATGAAGGGCCGCTCTCCCCCGGCCCGACCAGGCCCGAGCCCGGTCACGCAAGTACCACACACCACCATTGCACGTCCTCCGTCCCCTCAGGGACCCCTGCCTTCGAACATATCGACCTCGTGGGCCCGATCCACTGCTGGCCCGCGCGCCCATCCGGGACGCCATCTTGGACACTCCACCACGAGGCCGCCTGGCCCCCGATCGACCTCAACCCTGGGCCTAGCCAGGCCTCAGACATCCCGGCACCACCATCCACCCAGGAGGTGAGCGGGCTACTTGGCAAGTCAATGGGAGAAAGAGGTGTCGATGGCTCTCCCCCGCCAAGTGCCGCTCGGCCATCGCCTCCCCGGGCGCTGGCTCCACCCCCCTGCTGGGTGTCGGGACACCCTCATCCCGGACCTCCCGACCTCCAGGTGCGAGGGTCCGGACATCAAAGAACATCAGCCCTATAACTGGGGCAGCTCCAGAGCAGGAGGGCAGTTGTATCTTGGAGTCGAGAGACGCAAAGAAGAACTCATCCTTGACGGACTACCGGCGCTGCCGTAGCTCTGCCTTGTGCACCTTTGTCTTGCCTGCTGGCGCTGCCACAACCTTCGTAACCTTCCGATCCTTCATCGTCGTCGGGACCTGCTGGCGTGGCCGCGGACCGTTTGCAACCATCATCTCATCGGGACCTACTGGCTCCGCCGCGGACCGTCGTTTCCTTCGTCCATCTCGGGACCTGCTGGCTCCGCCGCGGCCCGATCATCTAGAACGCCGAGCTCGAGGATTGAGAGCTATTTCCACCTTTTTGGTAACAAGACTGTCCCGCTACCCTTTTTCCCAAACCAGAGACCAGAATCGAGGGGACCCCTGAGTCCAGACCTCCTTGTACCATTCCATCGTACTTAAAGAATTGCCTATAAAGTCTCGTTGAACTTTACCCTTGTGTGGTGTCCGTCTGTGGGGGGGAAGTTACTTGTCTGTACGATCGCTGGAGACGGCTCTCCCCGGAGACCTCTCCCCTTATCCTCGGCCGACCCTCCCGGTCCGTCTAACAAGTGGAAACAACATGTTCGCGATTGTTGCGACCACATGGGCAAGTTCTCGTTACCGAACTGGTAAAAAAATTGGGCAGATTTTTGCGAATCGCGATTACGAATTTGTGCGAGTTCGCGTATTGCAAATTCACAAATTCCGCCCATGCTTATTGCTGAGCTGTGAATCCCTTGCTCAGAAGTGAGCTAAGATGCAGAAGCAGTGTTTTTGCACCAGGTGAAGTGTTGAGTTTTGATTATTGCCATTGTGATGTGAGCCAGTGGCTCTGATCATTTGATGAGTTGTTTTTGTGATGTGTGAGTGAGTGTGCTTTCTTTGAGATGTGTGAGTCAGTCAAGGTGCTCCTCTAAAGTTCTCATTTGATCTATTCAGTGTACATATCTTTCTGATCTTTTGTAGAACGTCCAGTATATTTGCTTGAGTATTATCTCATATTATTTGCTGTTTGTTTATTTATAAGTATTATTCATGCATTATATTTACCAGGTGTGTTCAAATTGCTTGCATATAAACATATATATACCTCTTTGTGTATTTGAATCTTGTGCATTTGGTATCTGAGAAAACCTTTTTGTTAGAGATCACTGTTTAAAATAAAACCCCAAGCCTTATTCTAAAAGAGAGAGAGTCCTTCCATTTTGTAAAATAAAACCCTTTTCTAAAGGTGTTGTTTGTTTTGTGTTAAAGTCTTTTGCTGCGCCGGGTGTTGAGCCATCGAGTGGAAGCTGTATTATCTGATAGGCGCATTCAAAACATCTGATCAGTCTAAAAATTGGCAATTTGCCGGGGAGGGGGGGGAATAAAAAATATATGGTCACCAAAGGTCACTCCAGTTCAAAACACAACCATATAACTCTCTGGTGTCTAGTGTGATTCTGCTCCCCCCCACACAGAGGATGTATATGCTTAAAAATGACTTATCTGCCCTCGGGGGACAGAATAAAAATAAACAAAGACCCCCAAGAGGGTGACCCTCCTACACACTGTCCCTGGTGTCTAGTTGGCTTTTGCCCCACTCAGAGGGCAGATCGGCTGTCTGTTTTTAGCCCGATCTGCCATTGGGGAGGATGGAATACAAACAAAAACAATGGCCAAGGGGAGCGACCTTTACCCAAGGGATTACTTGCCTTCACAACATAATTCCCTTGTGTCTAAGGGGCTTCCGCCCCACCTAGAGGTCAAATCAGCCTAAAAATGACTGATCTGCCCTCTGGGTGGAATATAAAAAAGGATAGCCCCAAAGGGGAGTGACCCTTGCCCAAAGGGTCGCTCCGTGCACTAATTTAAAAAATGTCATCCTTGGTGTCTAGTGAGTTTTGATTCCCCTCCTGCCTCCCGTGGACATATCTGCTGACAAAAATAAGCCCGCAGGGGGGAATTGAACCTTGCCCAAGGGGCTGCTCCCCCCAAAAAACTAAAGCCTTGGTGGTCTGGTGGATTGGATATATGTTCCATGATCACAGACCCAACTGCAAATGTGGAGCAGGAATCCACTACAGACAGACACTGGGGAAAGGAAAGAGTTTTCCCTTTGTATATGCTAATTATTTATCTATAAAAAAAACTGTCAATGGGGAAAAAACACTTTTTCTGCATTTTCACCACTTTTGGGGTTGTTTCCTGCACAATCCCACTCTGTAAGTGGATTTACACCTGCCCCCAACGGATGCGTAGCTCAACCATTTACCAGGTCAGAATGGGTCCGCAACATTTTGCCAATCTCCTCAAACAAGTTTGTTTACTCTGAAGAAAATCTTTTTTTCTAAAGTGGTTTTACACTTGTTAAGGGTCTGCATGTGTAAGCTATACCTACACATGCAAATAGGTCTGTGGATTGACAGCTCTGTGCCTCCTCCTCAGGATGCTCAATCTCTTAGTATTGCCCATTGTCCTTAGACCGCCTGGCTATGTAATATTATGGCATGTACCCTGTGTTTCTTCCCCATGAATGCCCTAGCTCTATGATATCAAGTTCCCTTTGATATTTCATCCTTTTTCCACTGTCACTGATGTTATCTCATCTGTCCCAAATATCTTCCTTTCTGAATCCCCCACACTAACTTTATCATGTTTGGCTCACATCTCATTTTCTCTGGATCCCTCACACTGATGCTATCACATCGACCTTGCTTTTCTTCCTCCCTGGATTGCTCACACTAACGCAACACATCGCTTGGCATCTGTTTCCCCCTAGATCCCTCGCACTGATGTTATCACATTTGCTCAGCATCTCTTCCTCCACGGAACCCTTCCACTGATGCAACTAACTTGCCCTGCATCTCCTCCCCTTTAATCCTACACACTCATATTAAAACATCTGCCCTGCATCTCTTATTCCCCAGGTCCCTTAGACTGATGTTAACACTTCTGCCCTGCATCTCCTACTCCATGGATTCTTCAAACTGATACTATCACATTTGCCCAACATCTCTTAGTCCTTGGATCCCTCGCAATGATGCTATCACATGTGCTCCATGTTTGTACCTCCATGGATCCCTCACTGTATCTCCGTGGGCCCTTACATCGATGCTATTACATGTGCCCAGCATCTCTTCCCCCCAGAACCCTCACACTGATGCTATCACTTCTGCCCCCACATGTCTCACTCCCTGGATCCCTCACACTGATGTAATACATCTGCTTGCATCTGTTCCTCCCTTGATCCATCACACTGGTATTTTCATATCTGCTCCACATTGGTACCTCCATGGACACCTAGCACTGATGCTATCACAAGTGCTCTGCATCTCTTCTTCCCTGGATCTCTCACACTAATGCTAGTACCAGTCCTTTATTTATTTCTTCTCGGATTTCCCATATGAGCATTGTTAGAGCTGTCATCCTAAAGGTAGCTCTGGTAATCTGTGTTTAGATTAAGTTTGTAATATATTGTACATTGCTATTGTACTGTACTAGTTCTTTTAAGAATGTTCTGTTACTGCCTAGATACTGTGGAATGTATATTTATTTACTCTTGAGTTACGATCTGTTGGAGCTGGCTGCGCTTTCTCTAGCTCCTCTTCCATGTAACCTACCAATAAACTACTCAAGACATCTACTGTTTCCTGGCCAATTACTACAGTAGCCTTCCCCTAATATTTTACCTGCTTACCCCCTCTTTTTGTTGATTCTTTTTGTTGGCCTCAGGACTGTAAGCACTTTACCGCTGCTGACTAGTGCTAAAGTGCATGGCCTTCTTCCCTAAACATGGTAACATTGGTGTATACACAATTGGCATATTTGATGCACTTGTTAGTACCTTGTAAAGTGGTATAGCATATACCAAGTGCCTGTAAATTAAGTGCTACTAATGGGACTGCAGAGCTGGTTGTGCCACCCACACAAGTAGTCCCGTAAACATGTCTCAAGTCTGCCACTTCAGAGCCCGTGAATGCAGCTTTACTGCCACTTCAACTTGCCATTTAAAACCCTTTGCCAAGCCTTAAACTCCCCTTTCATTACAAATAAGTCACCCCAACGTAGACCCTAGGTTGCCCCTAAAGCAGGATGCTGTGTTACTTAAAGGTAGGACATGTACTTTTAAGTTTTGCATGCCCTGATTGTGAAACAATCTCAATTCATTCTTCACTACTATGACACCTACTACACTCATAGGATAATATTGGGAACTTAATATACATTTAAGCTGTCATTCCTAATTAGAAAGGAGTAGCTGGTCCTGTTTCACATCTGTCGAATGGCAATGAAACACCCTCTTTACTGGTAAGGTTGGATTTAACATTACTATTTTAGAAATACCACTTTTAGAAAGTGGACATGTCTCTGCTCTTATAATTCTGTGTGCCTGCAGCCTGTCTCTAATGCATGTCTAGGGTGGGTGACAGCTACACTTTGTGCATTCCCTCCAGACAGTCACAAACACAGAAGGATGAGTTGTGTCTGAGGACTCATCTGCATTCTGAATGCTCTTCTTGGGAAGAAACAGAGGGAGGGGTTGACACTTACACCAGAATAGACAGTGCCTAATCCCCACACAAAGGGCTGATTACCCCCTGCTGATAGTCTAGAGCCAGTGGTAGGAATAAAGGACATTTGTGCACTTCAAAGCCCCTTCTTTGAAGTGCACAAAGGTCCCTTCTTTGAAGTCACCCCCTCTATTAAAGGCACTACTAGGTATACATGCTGGGTCCCTGACCGCACCAAATCAGACACTTGTGGGCCTACTACATTGTGTCAGAAGAACTGCTGTGCTTCATCAACGACTGACACTCTGCTGGACAGGCTGACTTGGAAGGCTTGCTTTTCTGCTCTGCTGCCCTGCTTCCTGCTGCTCTCTGATCTTGCTGAGTAAAGCTGCACTTTGTTTTACAACTGAACTGATCTCCAAGGACTTATTGGCTTGCCTTCTGTTGCTTGAGATTCAGGGATATTAAAGTCTCTACCCCTTCCGTAGGCGTATAGTAGATCCGATGTATCAACCCTGTTGCAGGAGTAGGACCTGGCGCATCGCACTCAGAGCTTCCTCATCACAACTGGATCCACCACTTCAGGCATAATTATTCGCTGCCACTGCATGGAGAATATCAATGCACTGTCTCTCCAACGTGGATTAACCCGGAACATAGACTTTGGGACTGCAGCACTCGGAACTGGCACTACAACAGATCCAACGCATCACTGCCACTGCATAAAAAAAAACTATTGTCACCTCGACTGTAGGCGGAATTTAACGCATCGTTCATCTGCATCCTGCATCTCGCTGTTGCGACCAGGCTCGTGGTATGCTGTTTACCGGGCCTGCGTGGCTCTTGTCTGTGGGCTGCGCTCCATTGCAGTCAGCCTGAACTGCTGACTTTGCCCAGGTTCAGCGCGACCAGATAACCCCTATAGGTGCTTATTGCTTTTATGCACTAGTACTCTTTTTATTCTTTTAATATTCATAATCAACTTTTACCTATTGGATTTTTATCATTTGGTCTTGATTTATTTATAAAACAATTGTCTATTATTCTTAACCTGTGTGGAGTCTTGTTGTGGTGTTTTAATTATACTACTGTGCTTTTGTGTGTGTTGCACAAATACTTTAAACATTGTCTCATCAGATAAGCCTGACTGAACTATACCCAGCTGGATCACTGAAATAATATCGAGGGTCAAAATATCGACTAGCAAAAATATCGTGGACAAAATATCGACAGTCAAAATATCGAGTTTGTATCTACAAACAGGTAAGTACAAAAATATTGAGTACAAAATATCGTTTACAATATTATAGTTGTAAAAAATATCGACTTTATAAAAAACAGTGTTAAATTAAATTAATATTAAAATGTAATTACTAAAATATACTTAAAAATACTTACATTAACTTATAATAATTAAATAATAAATGAAAGTAATAACAAAAATGTTTCAATATTATTTGTTAAAACATATATATATATATTAACATACTATAATTAAATAAGATACTAAAAACTGACCCTGAACCCTAAAAATACCCCTTTACCCAAAAACCCAAAACTGACCCTAAACCCTAAAAATACCCCTTTACCCAAAAACCCAAAACTGACCCTGAACCCTAAAAATACCCTTTTACCCAAAAACTAAAAACTGACCCTAAACCCTAAAAATACCCCTTTACCCAAAAACTGAAAACTGACCCTGAACCCTAAAAATACCCCTTTACCCAAAAACTGAAAACTGACCCTGAACCCTAAAAATACCCCTTTACCCTAAAACTGAAAACTGACCCTGAACCCTAAAAATACCCCTTTACCCTAAAACTGAAAACTGACCCTGAACCCTAAAAATACCCCTTTACCCAAAAACTGAAAACTGACCCTGAACCCTAAAAATACCCCTTTACCCTAAAACTGAAAACTGACACTGAACCCTAAAAATACCCCTTTACCCTAAAACTGAAAACTGACCCTGAACCCTAAAAATACCCCTTTACCCAAAAACTGAAAACTGACCCTGAACCCTAAAAATACCCCTTTACCCAAAAACTGAAAACTGACACTGAACCCTAAAAATACCCCTTTACCCTAAAACTGAAAACTGACCCTGAACCCTAAAAATATATATGTAAAATTTACTCTAATTAATGTAATTAACTAATTACAAATAATGAATTACCAATTAATTACTAATAAAAATATGTACTAAATTATATTAATTAATTAACTAATTAATATTAATTAATTATCAATTAATTATTAATTAAAAATATTTACAAACATATATTAATTAATTAATTATTATTAAATTACTTCCCACCCTATTCCCCTATAAACCCACAACCCGCTACAGAATTACATTACGCAATTATTATAAAAACAAAATTCATTTAATAAAATATTTTATAACATTAATACACACTTTTCACACATATTATTACATAAAAATACACTATAAAGTATTATATATTATTAAAAATTCGATATTTTTGCTATCTATATTTTACACAGTCGATATTACTTCACTTACCTTAAAAACGATATTTTTGTAGTCCAGTCGATGTTTTGTCCAGTCTATATTTAAAAGTCAATATTATGTCCAGTCGATATTTTGGAGTCGATATTTTGTCTGTTCACCATACCCAGCTACCTGAGAGTGAGCACAGGTTATCTTTTAGTGTGTACCTAGCTTTCCCTGACTGGAGTGGTGGACCCTGATTGGATAGGCTCCATGTGTCTGCCAACTTGAGACCCCGTTTCTAACAAGAAAATATAAAAATTCTTCCCGAGTCTGTAGGATGTGTGGTAATGTCACAACTCCCCTTTGTCTCTTCTCTCACACATCTCCTACTTTTCTCCCCTTCCAGGTGCCTCGCTCTGTGTGCACTGAAAGTTGTCTCCCTGGATACAGGAAGGTCCCTCTAAAGGGGAAACCTGTTTGCTGCTACAACTGCACCCTCTGCTCAGAGGGAGAGATTACCAATAAGACTGGTAGGTGATACAACTCAGCATGCCAGCCAATGAGCCCTTTCAAAGACCCAAATGAAAAGACATGTAATTTACTCACAAGTGAAAGTTTCCTTTGTGAATAACCCCCTTCATTTGTACATATTTACTATACATATGTTCACCATGTCAGTCTCATGGAAATAAAAATTTTTGAACAGAATGATGATATAATTTTAGGCCAAAGCTAGAATTAGTCCATGGTCCATGGTTACCACATCTTTCTTTTGTTTATTCTCGCTCTCACTCCATTCTCCCAACCCAGTAACATCTTTGAGGTGCTGCGACTGGTAGAGTGACGCTAGGCACCAAGGTCACGGAAGTGCCTCAGCCTGGCAGGATGAATCGAGATAAGAGTATCCTGCAGAGATCTATATGCATGTGTGCCATTTTTCAGGGGTATTTACAACAGCATGATAACTCTGGTGGTTAATGCACTTGAGGGAGTGATCTTAGATTTGTCTATCACAGTTTTGACTCATAATAGAGTAGCATAGAGGGTTAATGTTCCTGCTGCAATGCACAACATGTGACATGCAGATCAGAGATTAGTATTTTATGTAGATAGATTAGTGGGTTATTGCTTTTATCACAAAGATCCTTCTGTGAATTGAAGTTGAAAATTGACAATCCTTCAGATATAATACATTGATCTTTTAACTGGCATAAAAGTCTAGCATGCAAATTGAAAGGTAGAGGTTTAGAACTTTATTGTTTTTCCTCTCAATCTTTTGTTATTCTAACATTGCTAACAAGGCAGCCTGCGGGTATCAATGCAATGTTATTAGCTTGACTCCTCAATCAGCCATAACATTTATGGGCAGATTTACAAAGACTTTGTTCCTGGTTTGCATCACAAAAGTGATGTAAGCCCGGTGCAAAGCATTGTTTTGGGACTTACTTTCCAGCGCAAATACTATTGTATTAGACAGTAGCCCTAAGTCACACAAAGGAGCACTATACATTATTTAGGAAAAGAGGCATACCATGTGCGGGACATGACTTTACCCTGCACTCACCTACAGATTTTGATCTTTAATGGAGACCATGATGACATCAAAAAACGATGCATCCTCTGAAATGTACATAAGGGCTGCACAGAACAACACACATACAAAGTGATAATGTTTTCAACTTTGCCAAGCATAGAATGTTGTGCTGGAAGTGTAACCTTCCAGTAAAAAAAACTATGTTTTATTTCACTCAAGCACCTTTGCACAATGGTGCAAGTGTGTGTGCGATAGGGGCTAAGGAGAGATGAGGCACCATTGGAAGGTGGCCTTGAGGGAATCTATGTAGAAGGTCATGAGAGGGGGGGCAACAAAAATGGTAGGAGTGAGAGGCACCAAAGGTGAACCCGCTCTTATCTCAACATCTCACTGAAAGGCCTCCTCTCCCTTTCCTTCAGTTTTCAGGATCATGGACCACTCACCAGACCAATGGTCTTCAAACTGTTTGATGTCGAGACCCCCCATCAAAAATTTTTTTAGGCGTAATGACCCCCTCCCCCAAAAAAATTCTAAAACCTGCTGGTCCCTATCATTGACAGCCCTAAATGTTCTCCAAAGAAACGGTCAATCTGTGGTTGCACCTTATTAATACCAGTTTAACACCCAAATATAACAATAAGCAACAAAAAGGTGACCAGAGCAGCTTTAAAAGGGCCTTCTACAGAGCGGCAACACTTGTTTCTGCTTTTTAGTAACTTTGAAACCTTTTGAGTAATTACATGTTTTTTTGTTAAAATCAGCAGATTATGTGGCAGATGATGGAATATGTGGCAAATGCGGCAAATCTATAATTATGCTAAAAGTGCTGCAGCCGCACAATCACATGATTCCAGTGGCGCTTGGTATAATAGCTGTTATGCATGGGCGGCAACTTTATTGCACAGCATTAGAGGAAAACCATACTATATTTCATGGGATGCTGACGATGATTTACAGCCTTGTGTAACTGGGGGTAGCTGAACATCATTCATCAAAATGAAAACATAGGTATATTTTTTAGATCTTTCACCGTCAGGTGGCTACATAAAAAAATTATGTGCAGCTTCAATGGATAAAAAATAAATTTTTAAAAGTTGTTACTCAGTGGGAAATGCACAATAATACATTTGGAAACCTCTATTAGTTGATGTATTGCAAAAGTCTGCGTGAAAGGAGAGAGTCACAGAATTATATTGTGGTTGGTGCGGTGGAGAACAGTGACTTGTGTAGTGCTTCTAAAATATAGGGGCATATTTATAAGCCCCTTGCGCTGCCAGTGAGTCATTTTTTATGACGCTCTGGTTGCACAGAGAGCAGACCCATATCTATGAGGTCACGCAAAGTCCCTTTGCTTGGCTTTTCATGGTCTCCTAGATATGGTGTAAGGCAACGCAGCGCAAGTTGATGCGTTGCCCTACGTTGCATAGGGGAGGGCAATCCATGGCCGTTGCGGTGGGTTTTCCTATGGGTTTTGACACATTCCCAGATTTACAAGGACCTGGAAACCTCAGGATGCATCAAAACTATACGCTGCCCCGGAGATGCCTAATGAGGAGAAATATCTTTATTTCTCCCCAATTGTTTCCTCTTTCAATGTGCAGCACAGATGGAAAGAGGACAAGGCCTCCATGGGTTGTTTTTGCGCAGGAAGGCGTGCCTTCTCGGACATGAACAATCCTTCCAACAATGCAGGCACCCTTGCACCGTGGTGGAAGGGTGCCCGCGTTGGTGATAGGCACCAAATGGTGCAGCGGCAGAAAGGACAGGAGTGCACTGTATCTTATAAATACAGTCCATGCCTGTACTTTTGAATTGGCATCGGGCAGCGCAGCAAACATACTCATTGGAAATGAGACCAATATATTTTAGCAATAACCAGATCCTATGTAATGCAATTTGTTTACATAACTGTCCCTGCAACACATTCTCAGGGATAGTAAGTACTATGTAAATATGATGACTATTAAAAGGAAGCACCACTACACAGCTCAGTAAACTCCATGCACTACCACTCAAAAAGTGATTTCATCAATTAACTGCAGCAGAACATTTCTGTACAGAGAAATCAAAGCCAGGCAGACAGCTAAACCCACCTTTCTACCAGTGTGCTGCTGGCCTGAAAGAAATGCAAATGTGCACAACTAGGTAATCTGCAAATCCTTTACATTTGCATTTCTTTCAGGCCAGCAGCACGCTGGTGGAAAGGCTTGTTTACCTGTCTGCCTGGCTTCGTTCCTGTGCTCCAAATCATCTGTCTGGGCCGTTTTCTTCAGCAAATGAAGAGCCCAACCCCCTTTTCATAACTCCAGGGCCCCCCTGGGGGCCACGCCCCACAGATTGAATACCTCTGCACTGGACCCTCTTCATATATTAGCACAGAGATCTCTCTCTCTTTCTGTTCGCTCTGTGCAGTGTGTACTCTTTTATTCTTTCTGCCCCCTCCTTTTTGTCTGTCATTGTCAGTCTGCCAGTCTCTCTCTCTCTGTCTCTCTACACGTTCTCTTTTCCCGAATTCTCTTTGTCTCTATCCTTCTCTCAATGTTTTCACTTTCTCTCTCTCTTCCTATGCTGCTTTTTCTCAATTGAACTCTTTTCTTCCTCTTTCCATCGTTGTCTCCTCTCTCTTCTCCCTATCCTCCTCACTTTCTCTTTCATTCCTCTGCTCTGCCTCTCTCTTTCGTGTTCTCTTTCCATCTGCCTTTCTCTTGATCTCTCTTTTATCTCTTCCGTCTCTCATTCGAAACACTTATGTCTCTAAACTGTCTATTAGACGACCTGAAAATGTGAGCAGGAGACAGAGGTGTAAAACCACAGAGGTTTGAATCAGAGGAGGAGATGCAAGCTCCTAGGGTATTAAAAGAACGAGGAGAGATGACCTGGGGGAGAGGCTTTAGGACAAGATCAAACATCA
Source organism: Lissotriton vulgaris (assembly GCF_964263255.1). Classification (NCBI taxonomy): domain Eukaryota; kingdom Metazoa; phylum Chordata; class Amphibia; order Caudata; family Salamandridae; genus Lissotriton; species Lissotriton vulgaris. Next base: position 1,152,781,309 of record NC_141698.1, read on the forward strand.
GACAAAGAGGCTGATACTCAGGTCACCTCAGGCTGGGTCACAAGCTGCATTGTGCAGCACATACAATAGTACTACTCAGGTAGTATAAAATACTACTCACCACCCTCCACACAGAGGTCTGCGCCTCTGCCCTTCCTATTGGTTAAAAGGCAGAGATCTCTGCCCCAGTGGAGGAGACCTTCATACAGATTAGGCCATGTAAATGTGGAGCAGAGAAAAGTAGAAATTACTGGAAAATGGGAATACTGACTATAAAATGGGAGGGGTCTAGAGAAGATTAAGGAGGAGCAAGGGAGGCTGAAGGAGGGGTTTAGGGAGGGACAAATGTTCACACATAAAAGAGTAAGGCTGTTGTTATTGACAAACCACACTTCAGAAGTTACCACAGCTACAAAGGTACAAAAGCAGTTTTAAATGTTCTCCAGCTGGACCTAGAGAAACCCCAGAAGCACACACTGCCCCTCAGGGATCCTGCAACACTCCTATAGAAATAATGGAGGCAGGGAATTAAAATAACTCCAAACATTTAACATTTCATCTTTATTTCGATACGAGTGTTTCATAAAAGTCACATAAAAAGTGCAGTTCATAGACAAATGATCACAATGATACAATTATACAATGGATAGATACAATTCCAAAATGACTATTTGATAGAAGGAAGGGGGGTCAATCATTCACGTAAAACCATAAATAGCTTAAAAGAGCACATGTCAAAGATAAAATCATTTTAATCTGCTAACATTATTCCACAAAACTACTCCATCACACTTATTGAATGTTAGCATTTAGCGATATTTCCTGAATAATTCATGTGTGTAAGAATCAGTTCTCTAGTAGATCCTAACATTTTTCACCGGCTTTTAGCCTAAGATAATTAACTGCCAGCAGAAACCTACTGATACAAAAGACAATAACCTGGCAAGTATCTGTTTTTAAAATCCTTTCTGCCTCTCTATATGATCTCACACCTATATTTAAACACAGTGGTTTTATCCATCTTTTTCTTGGGATCGTATAGGCTGGGCAAAAAGGAGAGAACATGTGCAATGTCTTCCCTAACTTTCCCTGAACACATTATACATAATTCATTGCTATCGTTAGTCCACCTTGCTACACTTGATTTTGTTGTAAACGTATCTAGGACCCTATTTAAATATTCCCGATTTATGCCCTTATGTGGTTATAACAAATCATATCCTTTATCAAGGCATAAGAATCATACCCATATTAAGTCCAAATACGGCAAGGCTACTCCCATAGACTCCTAGAAAGTACAACACGTTCTTAAACAAACCAAGCCTCCAGCAGTCCGGGAATCCCCCCTGCTTCTGTATTGATTTGTCGTAGAACTCCTGGAGTCCTGAAAGAACTGCGAGTTCTTACTAAGGTCTTATGTCCAACCTTACATCAAACTCGGCACCTTCCAGGTATAAATATACCAGCATCTGCCCTAGCAAACACACGGTGGTTTGGAGCAGATCAGCTATCTACTTACCCGATGCACTGCTAAAACGAGTGCCGAAGGAAACCGAAAATCCCATTGATGCACTGAGAGAGGCGCTGTCTTTTCTCCTGCCGAGAAATCCAGCTCCAGTGTTTTCCGGTCACCCTTGCGGGTTGCTGGGAGATCGAGTCCTGAGAGAGATACAAGACCTCTTTCATTCTATAACCAAGGTACGGAGCTGATTAGACCCTTAGAGAATTCTTGATTCAGATTCTTGGCAAAAACTATCTTAACTCAAACTACAACTCATTTACTCCTTCCCACGTACTAGGCTTAGGTTAGGTACACCGGGGTAGGCGTATTTTAGAAACACAAGTTGAGTACATTTGGTCAACTTTTATCATTGTATGTATTTTATCCGTTTTAAGTATCTTATGGCTTAGAAACCATATACATGCTTTTACAGTATTATTTCATAGTACTCCTTTTACTGTACGCACTTTACTTTACGACAAGTATTGCAATTGTGGCAATTCACTTCTCTTGCATGAGAAAGAAGACTGCACAATAAATACCCACTTTTATTGAAAACGCCTGTCTCTCTATTTCTCTGTACTCCTGGTAAAACTAAGCATGCACGATTGACTGAGTGAAATAGCCATCTATTGTTTCCGCGACTCTGGAGATATACTCCTTGTTCTAGGGGAACAAAGTTGTCATGTTTATGCGGTTGTCGGAAACTAATCCCTTCTTGTCTCTGCAGGAAAGTTAACACCTTCTTGTTCACTCGAGAAAGTTTCTAGTGACCTCTGAGCTAGCTGGCATTCATAATTGAGTCTAACATATTCAATAGAGACATAGTCGACCTCAGTCTTTTGTCTAAACTATTGTTTATGTTATTCCAAAGCGCAGAGCCTATTGGGAATATAGGAACTACACTACATGGCGCCCAACGTTTGGTAACGCGATATTTTAATGCTAGATACTAGAGTAACTCAGTCCTGCTTTTCACACAGACCCCTTTTCCCGTAAAAACTCCAATAGATGTCTGGAGTGGGTAAAAGTTAATATCCGCCAGAACTTAGTAGGAAGAGATTCCTATGTATTAATTTTTGGTTTAGTCAACTTTGAAGGATACAATTTTCCAAAATATTGTGCACCTAATCTTTGTTTCCTTGAACCTTGCTCTGCAAACTTTCTGTCAGCAAAATGCCGGAAAGTGAAGAAGAAAGCGATGCTTTCGCAGCTCAACCTTTAGCGGAAGACACAAGTCTCCAACAAAATGACCTGGATGCAATACTCATCCCGGTAAATGTAAGAAAAACTATAACTATGAAACTTATAGAAAATGGAGTATCACCAAGAGGCCCATGAATATTGGCAGACAGAGGTATTCTATTCATGGATACATTTTCCTGCAGCAAATGCTGTGACACGCGATTTCCAGTACTACAAAATAGAGGAATCTCCAGAGGAATACGTCCCTTTTGAGGACGTTGAAATTCCACTAACTTACCAAGAGCATGAGCTCTCTTTTGATGGCACCCTAAAACATCAAAATCACTTCACCAGGCTCGGTCCACTAGGTAGACCAGGAACCACATGGCCGGTTCTAGACAGCTATACACCAAATCCTGACATTGAAGAAATATCAGATCAAGAACTTTTAGTTCAGCTAAAAGAATTAACAAAAGCATATAGACAATTAGTTCAATTGACAATTGACGGTACGGCGATCCGCCAAAAATTGAAAGAAACAGATATAGCAGAACAACCTTTTGAACTTGCCAGAATAATTGAAAAATCCTATGAAGAATTAGGTAGAGACAGTTTGGGTGGGAAACCACTAAAACCTCAACTAACTGAAAATCCTGAAAAAACCTTTATCAAGAATAATCTCAATACTCCAAAAAAGAGGTGGGAGGGAAATAAACAAACCACTCCGAGAGAAAAACAGCCTCAGTCCAGAGGAAGGTCTCCTCAACGGAGAGATAGATCTCCAGAACGGGGGGGCAAGTCTCCACAAAGAGAGCCCTCTGAAAAAAGATACAACCTTAGAAATAGGGACAATTTGAGAAACCCTGACAGATATCAAGATATTGATATGCGTCCCTCTCGATCTTATCAGACTTCCTCACAGAAATCGGAAAGAAGAGGACGGTCAGAACATAAAGAAGAGCGCGTGAAGTCCAAAGACAAGGAACCTGCTCATCAAAGTAATAAATTACAATTTCCCAAAAAGAAGGTAGCTAGTATTAAAATAAAACATGCCGAGGATTCTGAGGACACAACTCAAGAACGGAGAATGGGCCCAGACAATGCTAGACAGTGCAGCAGAAGTGACCATAGCTCGCAAGATCCTGATGAATCTTCTGGAGACAGTGGACACGAATGAATACATTCAAGTGGAAACTGCAGACACCAGAGTTAGCGTACCCCATATATTATATGAAATAACATTACGTATAGAGGGGGACAAAACTAGGGAAATAAGAGGTCTCTTTTGGGAGAATCTATCTAAAGGCTATGATATCCTGCCAGCAGAAAAAGACTGGCCACAAGAGTTTGTCAGGGAGTGCCCACATGGTGAAGAAATGATTATGCCTGCATTCTCAAATCACATTCCAATTCATAAACAATGCACATATGCTAGAAAATGGGCAGTGGCTCAAGCCCCTGCATTATATAAAAATCATGTAGGATGGGATGAGGATTCTCCTCACCATAAAATTCAGTTAAAAAATCAACCTTCTGCACAAAGGCAGTATCCTGTTAAGCAAGAAGCTAAAAAACAAGTCAGGGAGATCTTAGTATGAATATCAAGAATAATCTCAATACTCCAAAAAAGAGGTGGGAGGGTAAAAAACAAACCACTCCCAGAGAAAAACAGTCTCAGTCCAGAGGAAGGTCTCCTCAAAGGAGAGATAGATCTCCAGAACGGGGGGGCAAGTCTCCACAAAGATAGCCCTATGAAAAAAGATGCAACCTTAGAAATAGGGAAAATTTGAGAAACCCTGACAGATATCAAGATATTGATACACGTCCCTCTCGATCTTTTCAGACTTCCTCACAGAAATCGGAAAGAAGAGGATGGTCAGAACATAAAGAAGAGCGCGTCAAGTCCAAAGACAAGGAACCTGCTCATCAAAGTAAAAAATTACAATTTCCCAAAAAGAAGGTAGCTAGTATTAAAATAAAACATGCCGACGATTATGAGGACACAACTCAAGAACGGAGAATGGTCCCAGACAATGCTAGACAGCGCAGCAGAAGTGACCATAGCTCGCAAGATCCTGATGAATCTTCTGGATACAATGGACACGAATGAATTCATTTAAGTGGAAACTGCAGACACCAGAGTTAGCAAACCCCATAAATTATATGTAATAACATTACGTATAGAGGGGGACAAAACTAGGAAAATAAGGGATCTCTTTTGGGAGAATCTATCTAAAGGCTATGATATCCTGCTAGCAGAAAAAGACTGGCCACCAGAGTTTGTCAGGGAGTGCCCAAATGGCGAAGAAATGATTATGCCTGCCTTCTCAAATCACATTCCAATTCATAAAAAATACATATATGCTAGAATATGGGTAGTGGCCCAAGCCCCTGCATTATATAATAATCATGTAGGATGGGATGAGGATTCTCCTCACCATAACATTCAGTTAAAAAATCAACCTACTGCACAAAGGCAGTATCCTGTTAAGCAAGAAGCTAAAAAACAAGTCAGGGAGATCTTAGTATGAATATCAGGGAGTGATTGAAACATGCACCTCACAAATGAACAATCCTTTGTTTCCTGTCTCCAAACCAGACGGTTCATATTGTCGAGTTTTGGATTACAGACACCTAAACTCTTGTTGCAAAACATTTGCAGTACAAAACTCACACAGTGCAGCACTAATGAATAATGAATAACATTGTGCGCAAAAAATATAAACGACATTAGATATTTCAAATGGTTTCTTCTGTCAAAACATTGCACCAGAAAGCAGGTATTTGACCGCTTTCTCAAGTATGGGGGCCCAGAAGCAATTTTGTCGTCTCCCACAGGGATTCAAGAACAGCCCAGGATTATTTTCAGCCAGGGTAACAGAGTTACTACAAATGTATGATGATGAGGCATTATCTTATGTCGATGACATCTATCTTACAGACGATGACCTGGAGACACACTTGAAAAAGAGTAAACACCATCATACTTGGGTTCGCATCTGAAGGGTACAAATTCAACTTTAAAAAATCACGAATTGCCCACCTAACTGTCCTATTTTTAGGATATGAATTATCAAGTGAAGGCAAAAGCCTAGCAGACAACTTCTTAGAGAAGTGTGCAGTACTCCACGCTCTAAAAACGCTGAAAAACTTACAATCAATTCTAGGTTTCCTGAATTTCAGAAGAACTTACATTCTAAACTATGCATAGAGGGTTAAACCTCTCTACGAAATAATAAAACCTGATTTCAAACCAATTAATTGGACTCGGAAACACACAAAAATGTTACGATTATTACAAACAGACATGTTAACTAAAACAAAACTGCAAACACGCGCAAACGAACGCAACCTTGTAATCCGAGTCATCCCAGGAAGATGCAGATTTATGTACCTGACCTCTAATGAGGGAGAAACTGTACCAATAGCTTATAAATCACACTTTTACACACAAGCTGAAATTAAATTCAGTTCTACTGAAAAAATCCTAACTGCGGTTCAAACTGCTGTAGCAAAAGAAAGAGCCCTAGCCCAAGGGAAGAGCATATCTGTTTTAACAGCAGTATCAGCCCTTGAGGCGGTAACAAGACCAAGCATTCCAAATGCTGTGGCATTAGATCCAGAATGGATACAATGGGTTAAATCTCTTGCTGCAACAGACGTGATACACGCATTTGATCCCAAAATTAAAAAGCCTGAAGATCTAGAATACGAAAATGAATATCCTCTGCAGATCGAAATTCTGCCCCTGGAACAGTACGCCTGTGTAATCTACACAGACAGATTTGCACAACACTACCTTGTGGATAAAAAAGCTTACAATGCAGCATGCGCGATTGTTAAAGGTCGCTGGCGCATAGGTAAATTCAGACCAATGGTCACTAAAACTGAATCACTCTGAACTACGAGCTTTGAAGATGGCGCTCGAGAATGCCGATTGCAAATTCCCCACACTAATAGTGTGCGATTCGCATTACTGCGTCCAGTCTTACAATAACTCCATGCAGACCTGGATTAAGAACGGTTACAAAGATGAGACAGGTGTCACAATAAAGCATAAAAAGCTATGAGAACGAGTAGTTCTTTTACAAAAAGAACTACAAAAGACTCACGTGATACATACACTGAGTCATCAACGTGTTGGCGTTCACGTTGCGGGGAATTCATTGGCTAACAGAGCCACAGCGGCAGCTGTTCAACCGGCTTCCGTAGCTACAAAAAAGCGTTCTAAAAAACAAATATATGGAGAAACCATGCTGGCTGTAAAAGCCTCTTAAAAGGGCGACCATGCGGCATTAACTCTAAATTATCCACTCAATAATGCATACATAATTGATGCAAACTCCATTCCTTTTGCTCAAATTCCTTGTGTGGGGGACAGAGTAATTCCAAACACGAACTGGAGAGCTTACTTGATTCAAAAAGCACACATGGGAATGGGTCTGAGGCACCACGAGATCTTGAAATCTCTAATAGAATTGCAGTCACAATACTGGTGGCCGGGTATGAGCGTGCAAATTTATAATTTTGCAATGGACTGTTAGGACTGCAACAGAGATCGCAGTTGTGAACCGGACCAGATACCAGCTCAGACACCTCTGTTAGACAGCATTAGGCTATCTACAAGCAGACGTCCACATGGAAAAATGCAATCCCACAAATATTAAGACGAGATTCATTTGAATGTGGCCCCAGCGCTCAGCTGATGCCAGAACTGTCATAAAAGATTTGTGAGTCTTTATCAGCACATATGCAATTGGCATGCTACATTCTGACCAGGGTCCTGTGTTTAGCTCTCGAGCTTACAAGGAGGCCATGGCCAGCTTGGGCATTGCATTGCGATACTCTAGTCCATTCCATCCTGAGGGAAATGCGGTAGTGGAGTGAAAGAAACGTGACATAAAGCAATCTATAACAGCGAGGGTATTAGGTTCGGGTGATGGGTGGGTCAAACATCTAATAAGTGTCCAACGCAGTCTTAACAATCTGCCAAGAAATTCTCTGGGGGGAATCACTCCGTATGAACTTTTGTTTGGTACAAGAATGATAATCGAAGACCTCGATTGTCAGACTTCAGTGGTGAAACAAAAAACCTTTGATATCAAAGATCGTTTGGCTGTTTTACCGGACTTAAATGAAACAAGAAGAAGTCTAAGTGAGACAAAACTAAAGCCAACGGCTACTGAAGAAAAACCACCTGTCCCAGCAAGGCCTGTCTGGATTCCAAAGATTGGGGATCTGGTCAGAGATAAGATTGCGGTGAAGAAGGAATTTGGGCCTTCTTACAGAAAAGCTTTACCTGTATTGGTAATCAACAGAACAAGATCAGTAATACTACCGCCCCTTGCTGGTAAAAAGGAGAACAGAGTTGTATCAATCGACCTGGTAAAACCACAATCATGTGGCCAATAATAAGTAGTAGGCCCAGTGGACTCCAAAGAAGTAGCAGAAGACCAAACCTTCCTACAATTCAAGAGGTTCAAACTGAGAGACTAATCACATTTGATAAACCTGTAGTGAATAAAAAAGGACTATGCAACAAAGCCATGGAATTTGTGCCTCTTGAAACCCAAATTGCAACAGCTAATCAAGAAATACCTGTCTACAATGATGTAGTCTCTGAATATACAAATCCAAAGATTAATGAAAATCCGGAAGCTATTCCAACAATTGACAGAACTGCATCTGGCTACTTCATCAATTTCGATGACTTTTCTGATGATCCAAGTGAACATGAGCACAAACCAAAAAACAAAACTTTCAAAGACAAAATTACAGAACTCTTTCATCAACTTGGAGATACAAATCCGAATTCACCATGGATTGAATTGTGGATTGTGTTAGGTGTACTTTTTCTCCTACTTTGACTCATTTTGGTTTTAAGTTTTGGAAGATTTATTGATGGAAAATATAGTACAATGGACACAGCAAGTAAGAACATCAACTTGGTTCTAAAACTTCACAGATCGTCCCACATCGAAAAAAGAGAACTGTCATCAGTGAACATCACAGCCATTCCTATATCTGGTGGTGTAGCATGGGACACAACTGATTAATCCATGGCCCGGTTGAACTCTTGAAATATCCACATCAGTTCAAGGTTTCTTTAAGTGACTTTGTATCATCTAGTACTTTCTCTGATGATTGGGACTTTGAAAATATTAATAATATGATGTCAGATTTAGAAATGTCATCAAAATTTACAGAACCTGATTATTTACAAGGTTCATCAGATTATGAAGAAATGTATTGTTTTAATCATTATGGACATCACTATTTGCATAAATCTGCTAATCCTAGAAATGTTTTTACTTATAATCAATGGGAGCATTGTACAACACCGCCAAAAGGCAGTTCAAAAACATTTTATGAGAAATTCCCATACTTCTCAGGGTTTAATAACACTGATCCAGAAACATTTTATTTCAAAATTATGAATAAGACAGGAATGAAAAACATGTTGACAAATATTAAACTGATTTATTCTGAAAAAGTTTATGAAAAAATGTCTACATTTGGTTTTGAATTTTGGAAAAACAAAATTGAGACTAAAACAGTCTTTGGTACAAAAGACTGGCAGGTACAAGGTTTAGAAACATTATTCAGAGCCTGCATGATCCCAGAACAGATAATATTCCTGAATGACACCATTCAACAAACAACCTGTCTTGGCCTAGCCAAGATAAAAGACTTAAACAAACCGTCTATTCCAAAGCCCATACCTGATAGTAATAGCACTACAGATGTGGAGATAGACATATTCCATATTTTACATCAAAACAGAACAAATCCTGATTGGAAAAAATGGTTGATCTGGCCCACAGACACTAATAACTGTCAAGATAGATTCCTGAACAATACACAGGGGTTCAAACAGAACAGGCCAGACCCAAGATATTCCCAGAGACAACATCCAGGGATAATAACAACATACAGTGTAGGAAAACTATGCCTCGAATGGCTATAGAAATCCACGCTGCCTGAAATTAAGCAACACTTGACTTTACTTAAAGAATTGTGCTGACTTGTGAAATTTCATATTGGGACCTCGCAAACAGCGTCAAAAACGTTTCATATATGCCGGTATATATGCTGCTTACAACGAAGCTTGGAAAGTAACGCAAATTGAAACTGCTGAAAAAATACGCGAAATTTATTGTAATAATATGGAAAAAACACTGTCTGTAGTGGACAATGGGTTAACGACTCTGTCCTCCAGAATTTATTCACTGGACAGCATTGTATCATCTGCTATTGATATAATAGAATAGGATATGCTAATGTTACAACATGGCCAGTACCAATTACGTTATATTGTACAGTTAGGCTGGACGTTGCAAAACCTCAGTTCAGGCTACATGCCATGGCGTCTAATCAACACAACGTCATCATTTTCTATCTTTAACCTTACAGATAAACAAATCTCGTTGGCACATAAAGGAGCAGACTATACGGTGCTGAGCATTGAAAAACTAGAAAGATTACCATTGACAATCTTCGAACGACCTGTCATTGAATGGATAATACATGGTACAATTACAATTCCGATAACGACTTTTCAGTTTCAATATTGCCAAAAGTATATACCAGCAGGCCAGTATGAAAGGTTGGGTAAAGGATACATCAAGTCAACCTGGAATTTACCTTATACACATAGATGTTATAGTGAAGGGAAAAAATAGGTATTTCTTAGTGGTAACAACTGTAAAAATGCACTAAGCGGTACACTTCTGTGTCAAGGTATCAACTTGCATCGAGCCTGCGAAGGTTCATCAAATAACCTTTGATGTCACCTGCACGGCACCCCTGCTACACAGATAGAGCCTTTTTTCAGACAACTTTCCAACGGCAGCTACGTTATAATAAGTGACCACAGCTGTTGTGGCATGGTGCCAGGAATGGCCTATCTCGTGAGCGTTACTTCCAGGATCATTTGCTGTATGCAAGTATTGTATCCAAACAGAAAAACAGACAAGGAGGCAGCAATATGGCCTTTTCTGAATATCTCTTCTATTCGAATTGATACTTTAAGCAGAATGAAGTCTATTCTTTTACAAACAACGGTGCCTTTAACCTTGTCTAGAGAAACGTATGATCTGCAAGTTGCAAGGACAGCAGCAGAGATACATGCATTATTATCGACAAATTGCCCCGCACATTCCGTAGAAATGTTAAGTCAAATATTAAACATGTCAGATACCAGTGGCATCGCACATGTATTTAAGACAATTTTTTGGGGACTATTAGCACCCTTTGAAGCAGTCCTGAGCATCTTCCCGAATTTCGTGTACTCTGTGTTCGGCGGCCTGCCTCTCATCTTGGGACTCGTAGCAGGAATATAAATTTTGTTCCTTCTGCTCCGATATGGCAAATCCAGCCTCAAACACAACTCAGGCAACAATGGAAGACACAATCCTAGCAATGTGATACCGAGAGCGGATTACTAAGGTCCTCGGCTTGGCTCGGCTAAGAGATCTGAATATTACCTGGTTTCTTTCATTCAGACAAATCTGGCAAAATTGCATCTTACCTGTTCTACGATGCCTGCTATGCGGAGAAGAATGCGTGTTGGATGTCTGTCTTACACTACCATCAGCAGTACCTATGGATATCGATACTTTGCTTGGTTCAGTAAAGGCTCAAGCAACGTGTTGTCCCCAGCGGCTACCTATTTTGATGACGGCATTCATTGAGACCTCACTATTACGATTAGGTGGCGGTGAGGTACAAGATGAAAGAGGCACACAGGTACAACCTTCTGTGAGCATTGCTGATCTACACACCAATGACGGCAATGCCTCTCACATGTGCACTATTTCTACTTTTTCGGACTTGGTCCAACTTTCACCTACTGTTGTAGACAAATTCTTTGCCAGCCTATCTGAGTTGATGTTCTCCCCTAACAACGAGAATAACTTTTAAAAATAAAGCATAAGCACACAGCATTCCCTGAACTCTGAATTCGACCTTCAGTTTTGATAACCAGAACTTCTGAAACTCTGGAACTATTTTTCTTCAATGAAAGCGAAATTATTTTTCCGTTCCCAAAATATTTACCTTTTTGGCACATGATACTCTGCTTAAAGTAGAACTATTCTTAAAGAACAAGATTTCTATTTTTAGAAACTCTAGAGACAATATTTTCTCTAGCACATGTACAGTCTTGTATAAATATGTGATGAAATGGTCTTGACCTTCTCTTCTGTATTAAGAGCCATTTCATAAATGTAAATTTCGTGATTAAGTCAGTCAAGATTCCAATGTACAAAGTATACATTATCTGAATGATACCACTGTTTAAAAACGTACAGTATAATACTCATTTTTCGTGTATATACCATTTCAAATGCATTTTATGTATTTTGGGGTGGGCTGGAAAACACATGCATAGTTATATGTTTAATATTGCTTAGTATTTAGTAATGATGGATATTATACGTGGAGTGGGTGTTGTAAACGTATCTAGGACCCTATTTAAATATTCCTGATTTATGCCCCCATGTGGTTATAACAAATCATATCCTTATAAAGGCATAAGAATCATACCCATATTAAGTCATAGCCAATGCAGTCCAAATACGGCACGGCTACTCCCATAGACTCCTAGAAAGTACAACGCGTTCTTAAACAAACCAAGCCTCCAGCAGCCAGGGAATCCCCCCTGCTTCTGTATTGATTTGTCCTAGAACTCCTGGAGTCCGGAAAGAACTGCGAGTTCTTAGTGACGTCTTATGTCCAACCTCACGTCAAACTCGCCACCTTCCAGGTATAAATATACCAGCATCTGCCCTAGCAAACACACAGTGGTTTGTAGCAGATCGGCTATCTACTTACCCGACGCCCTGCTTAAACGAGTGCCAAAGGAAGCTGACCCTCCCATTGACGCACTGAGAGAGACGCTGTCTTTTCTCCTGCCAAGAAATCCAGCTCCAATGTTTTCCGGTCACCCTTGCGGGTTCGTTTGGAGATCGAGTCCTGAGAGAGAGATACAAGACCTCCTTCATTCTATAACCAAGGTACAGAGCTGATTAGACCCTTAGAGAATTCTTGATTCAGATTCTTGGCAAAAACTATCTTAACTCAAACTACAACTCATTTACTCCTTCCCACGTACTAGGCTTAGGTTAGGTACACCGGGGTAGGCATATTTTAGAAACACCAGTTGAGTACGTTTAGTCAACTTTTATCATTGTATGTATTTTATCCGTTTTAAGTATCTTATGGCTTAGAAACCATATAAATGCTTTTACAGTATTATTTAATAATACTCCTTTTACTGTACGCACTTTACTTCACGACAAGTATTGCAATTGTGGCAATTCACTTCTCTTGCATGAGAAATAAGACTCCACAATAAATACCCACTTTTATTGAAAACGCCTGTCTCTCTATTTCTCTGCACTCCTGGTGAAACTAAGCATGCACGATTGACTGAGTGAAATAGCCATCTATTGTTTCCGCGACTCCGCAGCTATATTCCTTGTATTAGGGGAGCAAAGTTGCCATGTTTATGCGGTTGTCAGAAACTAATCCCTTCTTGTCTATTCAGCTAAGTTAACACCTTCTTGTTCACTCGAGAAAGTTTCTAGTGACCTCTTAGCTAGCTGGCATTCATAATTAAGTCTAACACATTCAATAGAGACCTAGTCGACCTCAGTCCTACGTCTAAACTATCGTTTATGTTATTCCAATGCGCATAGCCTATTGGGAATATAGGAACTACACTACAATTTTATCATTAGTACTCCATATCTGTATTTCAAGTATAGTGTTTTGCCAATGGTGGATTTACCTCATTTAAAAAGGATTAAAAACAAGCACTTTCTTTAAACAAGAGGAATTCATTGGTCAAATATCCCTTAGGTCTGTAATTTAACCTGTTGTGGTCCATAAAGGCCCAAAAGGATACTTGTAGGATCTTCCTTGAGTTTGCGGTCAATGCGAGTGGATTATTCCAAAAGTGTGCTAAACCAATCTTCTTTAACCATACCTTAACGTGTTTAAACCATGTAATACAATTATTAACATCTAGATCCTTTATCTCAATTAGAACCGCCCTATAGTCCAGCAGCTCAGGTGTCGTCCAGATCCTGACCCAAAACATCAAAGGTCTAATAATTGCATGGTGATCAGTACGCTTCATGTTGAGATCTAACATCATCGGTATTAGCGGAGTGCGTACTGGTAACTTTAGCAACGCTCTAAAAATGTTTTCTCATTTACCTCGAACACCTTTTTGCATAAGAAGCCCCACAATTCAGCACCGTATAGAGCTGCTGATTGTGCTTTAAACCGGAATAGCTCAAGTGCTGGAAACACCGTTTTATTAAGGCTGTTTCCATGTCTTTTTAAAATCGGTAATGTATTTTGGGTTAATAATAAATTGCTCTTTCGATTTGGGTTTTCCACAACATTTTAGAATCAAGTGAAACACCAAGGTAGGTAAAATTTTTAACATATTCTAATTTTTGCCCATTTAAAACCATATTTCCTCTAAATTACCTATGAGGATTTATTGCCATGTACTTTGTCTTATCGGTGATAATCTCTGGGCCTTTTTTACTGCAATAAGTTTGAAAAGTGTTAAGTAAATGTAGTATTCCATGTTAGTATAGCATTCCTTGTTAGAATTGTTATTGTACATTCCTACCCTAACATTCAATGTGTGGTTACCTGATAAGATCTTACTGGTGTTATGCTGAAGGTGGTTGTCTAAGCTGTCTCTCTGAATAAACTCCTCTACACATTACCTGGACTCCCTGAAGTGATTTCTACATGAATTTGGCGACGATCGGGATTCATGACCCAGTGATCCAGAGAAGAATCTCGTGTTTCTAAAGATTTACTTTGAGGAAGTTTTGAAAAACTGACAGCGTTCGCCTTGACAGCTCAAATTTAACCAGGTATTTTCTATTTTCCACTTCTTACTGTGTATGTAGATTGCACCAGCGGCTGTTTAAAGTGTCAAGTGCCTTGATTGCACCAGCGGGAGTTATACCTTATTTATTTCGTCTTGTTTTTTTTTTTTGGGGGAGCTCCCTTTAATTGGAAAGCCGTTTCCACTACCCTTGAACTGTCAAGCACTGCTCGTGTGACGCATTCTGCCTGCCAATATTGTTTGGACATTTTCGCCGTGTTTTGCTGCCTTGTTATAACATTGCGTTGTTCAAATTTGGAGGCTGCCGAACGCGCGCTGTGGTTATTGCACTATTCCTGCATCATTTTAGAAACTGTGAACTCACCGAACGCGCGCTGCGCACTGCTTCCCGTGCCCTTCCAACGCCGACCTGAAACGAAGGAGCACAACACTCCAATATAACGTCACCACGCATCACGTCTCTACGTATGCGTCTCAGCGGCCATCTTGGTTGTTATTACTTCATCGTTTCCATAGCAACGAAGCCACGATCGTATTTTTGACCATTTTAACTGATTTTAATCTTTGCTCCCTCCCGTTTTAACTGCAGAGTACTCCGTTTTCAATAATAATCACTATTTCTACATATATTTAACGTTTACCATTTTTTTTCTTAAAAAAAAAAAGAAGAAAAGAGAAAATTGAAAGACTTGACTGTGGATATTTCCTGCACCTTCTCTATTCTTCACTACAGACAACGGTGACTACTTTTTTTTATTTTGGGCACATTTCTATTTGTAATTCTGTCATTTATGGTATAGAAAATACTTCTGATTTATAATGTCTAACAACATTACTTCGCCTGCGCATTTCTTACCTGCTGCTGGAGATCCAAAAGTAGAATGGGTTCTTTGGTACCCCACATTTTCAGCTTATGTGGATGTCATCGAAGAGGATGGTTGTTCTCCTAAAAGAAAGTTAGCTTTGTTAAAAAACTGTTTAGGTGGTGCAGGACTCAAAGAGTTAGAAAGCTTACCTCCCATTGAGAATGTTGGTTCAGGTGACTTAAATGTTTTTGAAATAGTCATAAAACAACTAAGCACTAGATTTGGAAGGAAGATCAACGTCGTAATGGAAAGGTTTAAATGTTATTCCAGAATACAAAAAGATGATGAATCCATTGAAAACTACGTAGCTGCTTTATGCACCTTAGCTGGGTCCTGTGCTTTTGAAACTATAAATTTCGAACAGGTCCTTAGAGATCAAATTATGATGCGCACTAAAAGTAAAAAAATTCAAGAACGTCTCTGGATGGGTACTGATTCTTCTCTCAGTGCAGTATTAAACATTGCTAAGGGCATAGAACAGTCTGAACTATTTGTAAATAAAATCATATGAACCAATAAACAACAAGGTACCAGAGGGTCTCAGATTAATGTGCCCATAAACAGAGAAAGCTAACCAAGAACTCACCCTTGCCCCCAGATTATGTCACAGAGAGTTCTCCATGGATGAGGAAAAATACCCATCAGTCACCATTCGGATCCGCCCTTCATCAATTGGGATTTTGTCCGTACCACCCGTCAGAGATTATTAGTACTCTCCCAGGAGGTCAACCCGGTGGTAGGGGGTATCCTCACTGAGTAAAGAGACGACAGTGTGGTATACCACTCGATGTAGGTGAGTGGTAGAGAAAGTGGGACTGGGGTGTGCAGTGCAAAAGAAGGTGTGAAAGGAAGAAACCCTGAAAAGTGAGTTTAAAATTGGTTTAGAAAAAGCACCAGACAAAGATTTATTCCAGTTGTGCTTATCATACCAATGTTAAAAACAGTGCACCCGCTGACTATCCATTTATGCAGACAGCCTCAGGTCGATATGGTCGACTAGTTTCAGCAATTGAGGACTAATTTTGTCATTGCTTTCTTCAGGACCAGAATAAAAATAAATGCTACTACACCAAGTGAAAAAAGTAAGTCACAAGAAAAAAGTTACACCCCAGACACATAAACAAGTGCACACGGTCACCTGTATGCTCCGGGTGTCCTTACAGTCTGTGAAAGTCACTGTGGGAAGAAAAGTGAGGAGATAAGGCTCTCAATAGTAAATGGGCCAGATAGTAAAACCATCAAATATGGTTTAAACTAGAACACATAAGGTGTTATTCAAAAAAAGGCACTACCTGAGTGCAGACGCAATTTAACAACATTTGGGGAAATTTTTATGATACCAAATGTAGGTAAGCTCTTACCTCAATCTGTAAGGTTAGCTGGCCTCACCCCACCTGGCTGAGGCTCAGGGGAAGAATGAAGCACCGCTCTAGAAAACATGTAGGACACACATTAACACATAAAATGCACGTGACAGAACAAAGCTCCTAGTACTAACATTAGCCAAAAACACATGGTCAAGTAGACCAGTCAGGGTAATATTGTGTTTAAAAAGGAAGCTCAACATGAGAGAGTAATCCTGATGGAAATATGCTCGCAAAAGAGCCTGGGCGCGAGGGCTCGCCTTACCTAACCGTCGGTACTCCTGGCCGGCGTCCTGGCCTTCTGGGGAGGTACCGACAGCTGGCGAGGGAGCGTAGATAAGCCCTGTCCTCATTGGATGGGAGGTCAGGTGGGACATCTTACTAGCGTCTCAGGATTGGTGTATATCCCCGCGTTGCTTAACAGCCACTCGCTGCCTTTCAAAGCTGGTTGCAACCGAGTCCACCGTGATCGGCTGTAGGCAGGTAGGTGACGTGACGCGTTCACAGCGCGTGTTGCGATTGGATACACTGCATATCAGAGCTGCGCTCCCATTGGGTGCCATGTTAGTGGCTCGTGTTGGGTCTGCCTCAGTTGCCAAAGCGACGAGGATAAACAGAACAGGGTAAACAAGTAGAGGAATTTAACACGTGCTGAGAGTGCACGCTTTTTCAGCTGAAATAAATAAATTGAGTGACATGTGTAGCGAGCGCTAATGATTTTAAAGCGCTATTTAGCTGAATGTATGGAATACTATGCACACGCAAAGGAGTCTAGTCAGGATACTGTGACTACTGGGTAGAATGTTGATGTTACATTAAAGACATAGCAGGGCCAATACGCACTGCTCACATAGATTCCCACCCTCTGACCTGTTGGTTAAATGCCTAGTAATATGTAGAACATAGTGGTGGTTCTCCCGCTAGGACAAGAGCCTCGGGGCATGTTGTAATTCTATCAAAAACACTAGTATTGGGGCATGTTGTAATCCTATCAAAAACACTAGTGTACATATCACCCTCCTGCAGGGAATGATGTAGGCCGAGAAGCAGTGTGAAAAAAGCTATAATAAGACAATGGTATTATTATTACAGAGAAGACCATGGGATTTCGTCATTCAGGCCCTCTTTATGTGTCTTCAATTTGAGGACCCATCTCTGTTCTTTTTTCATTAGATAGCTGGCCACGTCTGTGGTGTGTGAGGGTATGAAAGGTTGTTCGAGGACAGTCCATTGGAACTCTGTGGCTAAGTGTTTCGCTTCCAAGAAATGGGCAGTCAGTTTGGTGGCTTGTCTCGCGCAACGAATCGTGCTCTTGTGCTCAGATATCCGTATGCGGACCTTACAAGTAGTCATGCCCACGTACTTGTAGCCACATGGGCAAGTGATAAGGTAGATCACATGGTCACTGTTACAATTAGTGAACTTAACTTGCTTCCATGGTCTGGTGGTCCCTATATCAATTTCCAGTGATCTCTTAGTCTGTGCGCAGACCTGGCAATTGCCACAAGGATGGTGCCCTTGAACAGGGGGAAGGTTCCACAGTGTGCCCACAGCTCTGGGCATCTCCTCACGTGGCCTGGTGTGCACCAGTTTGTCCCTCAGGTTTGGGCCCCTCTTGAAAGAGACAAGGGGGCGTGGAAGCGTAAGGCGCCCGGAGTTTAATATAGGCCAGTGCTTCTTGACCGCACTCTGAATGCCATTCGAAAGACTACCAAATGTGTGGACAAAAGTGAGGCGGTCTAGGTCCGGTTTGGGAGGTTTCGGTTCCAATAGGGCTTCCCGGTTATTGTTCATAGCCCTTTTCATGGACCTCTTCACAAGTTTTGGAGGATATTTACGAGCCACAAGTTGCCTGCTTAGATCATTAGAGTGTTTTTCGAAAGCTGTCCCTGTGGAACAGTTCCTCTGTACCCGTAAAAATTGGCTAAACGGGAGGCTCTCCCTGAGTGCTCGTGGGTGGTTGCTGTCAAACAACAGCAAGGAGTTCCTTGCGGTTGGCTTCCTATAAAGCTCTGATTGTAGGCCATATGGTCCTGCTGTTATCAAGAGATCAAGGAATGCTAGTTGTGTTTGACCGATCTCGATGGTAAATTTGAGGTGATTAATTCTGCTGTTGAGCCACCCCAGGAATTCTAAGCAGCTCTCACTCGACCCTCGCCATACCACAAAGACGTCGTCGATGTACCTTTTCCAGGTTTTCAATTTATCAAAAAAAGGATTAGTCTGGTTCAGTACATGATTCTTTTCGAACGAATGAACATACAGATTCGCCAGACTGGGGGCGTAAACGCTCCCCATACTGGTCCCCGAAGTTTGAAGGTAAACCTGATCCTCGAATTGGAAAAAGTTTTGTTTCATGGCCAGTGTGGCGCAGGCCATTATGAATGAGACAGGAGTGATGCTGTTGAACTCTCTGGACTCTAAAAGTTGGTGTATCACGTCCAGTGTCTCATCTTGTGGGATGGAGGTGTAGAGTGCCTCAACATCAAAAGAAACTAGGAGGTCAGTATCTCTATCAAACTCGATGTTGGGTAGCAATCTGAGAAGGTCGGTGGTATCCTTTAGGTAAGTGGGCATTTCCTGCACCATAGGTCTCAAGAAATGGTCCACAAAGGTGGAGAGGGGTTCAAGGGCTGACCCTATCCCGGAAATGTTGGGACGTCCTGGGGGTGGCCGTTGCTCCTTGTGAACCTTGGGTAAGGTGTAGAAGTAAGGCATCCTGGGGTGCTCATTGCAGAGGTACCTGGCTTCAGCTGAAGTGATCCATCCCTCTGTGGAGGCTTCTTCCACCATAGTTTTGATGTTTGTTTTTAGCTCATCCGGGTACCTCTGCAATGAGCACCCCAGGATGCCTTACTTCTACACCTTACCCAAGGTTCACAAGGAGCAACGGCCACCCCCAGGACGTCCCATCATTTCCGGGATAGGGTCAGCCCTTGAACCCCTCTCCACCTTTATGGACCATTTCTTGAGACCTATGGTGCAGGAAATGCCCACTTACCTAAAGGATACCACCGACCTTCTCAGATTGCTACCCAACATCGAGTTTGATAGAGATACTGACCTCCTAGTTTCTTTTGATGTTGAGGCACTCTACACCTCCATCCCACAAGATGAGACACTGGACGTGATACACCAACTTTTAGAGTCCAGAGAGTTCAACAGCATCACTCCTGTCTCATTCATAATGGCCTACGCCACACTGGCCATGAAACAAAACTTTTTCCAGTTTGAGGATCAGGTTTACCTTCAAACTTCGGGGACCAATATGGGGAGCGTTTACGCCCCCAGTCTGGCGAATCTGTATGTTCATTCGTTCGAAAAGAATCATGTACTGAACCAGACTAATCCTTTTTTTGATAAATTGAAAACCTGGAAAAGGTACATGGACGACGTCTTTGCGGTATGGCGAGGGTCGAGTGAGAGCTGCTTAGAATTCCCGGGGTGGCTCAACAGCAGAAATAATCACCTCAAATTTACCATCGAGATCGGTCAAACACAACTAGCATTCCTTGATCTCTTGATAACAGCAGGACCATATGGCCTACAATCAGAGCTTTATAGGAAGCCAACCGCAAGGAACTCCTTGCTGTTGTTTGACAGCAACCACCCACGAGCACTCAGGGAGAGCCTCCCGTTTAGCCAATTTTTATGGGTACAGAGGAACTGTTCCACAGGGACAGCTTTCGAAAAACACTCTAATGATCTAAGCAGGCAACTTGTGGCTCGTAAATATCCTCCAAAACTTGTGAAGAGGTCCATGAAAAGGTCTATGAACAATAACCGGGAAGCCCTATTGGAACCAAAACCTCCCAAACCGGACCTAGACCGCCTCACTTTTGTCCACACATTTGGTAGTCTTTCGAATGGCATTCAGAGTGCGGTCAAGAAGCACTGGCCTATATTAAACTCCGGGCGCCTTACGCTTCCCCGCCCCCTTGTCTCTTTCAAGAGGGGCCCAAACCTGAGGGACAAACTGGTGCACACCAGGCCACGTGAGGAGATGCCCAGAGCTGTGGGCACACTGTGGAACCTTCCCCCTGTTCAAGGGCACCATCCTTGTGGCAATTGCCAGGTCTGCGCACAGACTAAGAGATCACTGGAAATTGATATAGGGACCACCAGACCATGAAAGCAAGTTAAGTTCACTAATTGTAACAGTGACCACGTGATCTACCTTATCACTTGCCCATGTAGCTACAAGTACGTGGGCATGACTACTCGTAAGGTCCGCATACGGATATCTGAGCACAAGAGCACGATCCGTTGCGCGAGACAAGCCACCAAACTGACTGCCCATTTCTTGGAAGCGAAACACTTAGCCACAGAGTTCCAATGGACTGTCCTCGAACAACCTTTCATACCCTCACACACCACAGACGTGGCCAGCTATCTAATGAAAAAAGAACAGAGATGGGTCCTCAAATTGAAGACACATAAAGAGGGCCTGAATGACGAAATCCCATGGTCTTCTCTGTAATAATAATACCATTGTCTTATTATAGCTTTTTTCACACTGCTTCTCGGCCTACATCATTCCCTGCAGGAGGGTGATATGTACACTAGTGTTTTTGATAGGATTACAACATGCCCCAATACTAGTGTTTTTGATAGAATTACAACATGCCCCGAGGCTCTTGTCCTAGCGGGAGAACCACCACTATGTACTACATATTACTAGGCATTTAACCAACAGGTCAGAGGGTGGGAATCTATGTGAGCAGTGCGTATTGGCCCTGCTATGTCTTTAATGTAACATCAACATTCTACCCAGTAGTCACAGTATCCTGACTAGACTCCTTTGAGTGTGCATAGTATTCCATACATTCAGCTAAATAGCGCTTTAAAATCATTAACGCTTGCTGCACATGTCACTCAATTTATTTATTTCAGCTGAAAAACCGTGCACTCTCAGCACGTGTTAAATTCCTCTACTTGTTTACCCTGTTCTGTTTATCCTCGTCGCTTTGGCAACTGAGGCAGACCCAACACGAGCCACTAACATGGCACCCAATGGGAGCGCAGCTCTGATATGCAGTGTATCCAATCGCAACACGCGCTGTGAACGCGTCACGTCACCGCGCACCCAATGGCAGCGCGGGTCCTATCCAGCCTCCTACCTGCCTACAGCCGATCACGGTGGACTCGGTAGCAACCAGCTTTGAAAGGCAGCGAGTGGCTGTTAAGCAACGCAGGGATATACACCAATCCTGAGACGCTAGTAAGATGCCCCACGTGACCTCCCATCCAATGAGGACAGGGCTTATCTACGCTCCCTCGCCAGCTGTCGGTACCTCCCCAGAAGGCCAGGACGCCGGCCAGGAGTACCGACGGTTAGGTAAGGCGAGCCCTCGCGCCCAGGCGCTTTTGCGAGCATATTTCCATCAGGATTACTCTCTCATGTTGAGCTTCCTTTTTAAACACAATATTACCCTGACTGGTCTACTTGACCATGTGTTTTTGGCTAATGTTAGTACTAGGAGCTTTGTTCTGTCACGTGCATTTTATGTGTTAATGTGTGTCCTACATGTTTTCTAGAGCGGTGCTTCATTCTTCCCCTGAGCCTCAGCCAGGTGGGGTGAGGCCAGCTAACCTTACAGATTGAGGTAAGAGCTTACCTACATTTGGTATCATAAAAATTTCCCCAAATGTTGTTAAATTGCGTCTGCACTCAGGTAGTGCCTTTTTTTGAATAACACCTTATGTGTTCTAGTTTAAACCATATTTGATGGTTTTACTATCTGGCCCATTTACTATTGAGAGCCTTATCTCCTCGCTTTTCTTCCCACAGTGACTTTCACAGACTGTAAGGACACCCGGAGCATACAGGTGACCGTGTGCACTTGTTTATGTGTCTGGGGTGTAACTTTTTTCTTGTGACTTACTTTTTTCACTTGGTGTAGTAGCATTTATTTTTATTCTGGTCCTGAAGAAAGCAATGACAAAATTAGTCCTCAATTGCTGAAACTAGTCGACCATATCGACCTGAGGCTGTCTGCCTAAATGGATAGTCAGCGGGTGCACTGTTTTTAACATTGGTATGATAAGCACAACTGGAATAAATCTTTGTCTGGTGCTTTTTCTAAACCAATTTTAAACTCACTTTTCAGGGTTTCTTCCTTTCACACCTTCTTTTGCACTGCACACCCCAGTCCCACTTTCTCTACCACTCACCTACATCGAGTGGTATACCACACTGTCGTCTCTTTACTCAGTGAGGATACCCCCTACCACCGGGTTGACCTCCTGGGAGAGTACTAATAATCTCTGACGGGTGGTACGGACAAAATCCCAAATGATGAAGGGCGGATCCGAATGGTGACTGATGGGTATTTTTCCTCATCCATGGAGAACTCTCTGTGACATAATCTGGGGGCAAGGGTGAGTTCTTGGTTAGCTTTCTCTGTTTATGGGCACATTAATCTGAGACCCTCTGGTACCTTGTTGTTTATTGGTTCTGTTGGGGATAGTACCCAGAGCTCGGTCTTTAAACTTCCCCTAGGTCCTCCTCCACCGTATTGTTTTTGTTGTTCAGTGCAGTTTTTCAACTGCGGACCTTGTATTTCCTACGAATTATTTTTATCGTAGAGTTGGTTCATCACACATATGTGATTCGAGCCTGTTTTGCCACTCTAGATCATTCTTTGCACGCCTGACGGGACATCTCCTCCTAACATGGCAGAGAACCATGGTTTATCTTTCTCCGATGCTGACCTTCTAGCAGCATTGGCTGATCATCCCGACCTAACAGAGTCTTCCGGGTCTGCAGTCACTGCGAGTGAGGACGACTGGGGTAAACTGTTAATTTTAAAGAAATCACAAACCAGGACAGCCATGCATGGTACTATCATGGCTCAATACCTACGGAACGACTGTGCACCTACAGGTCTCATAGTAACCAACTCCCCTAGATTGTTTCTAAATTACAGAGAGTTCTTAAAAAACTGGGCCTTGATCGCTTGGAGGTGCACCAGAGACTGGCTAATTTTGATCATTCAAACGTCTAAATGCATAGCTGACACTATGCTTATAGAAATCCAAATCCTAGAGTCTAAAATAAAGACCACAATTGCTCCTAAAGTCTTAAGTAAGAACTTAGATGATACGAATAAGAACAACAGAGACTTTAGAGAACATACTCTTTCGGTTAAGATGGATAAATTCAAAAAAGATCTTGACAAATTTCAGTTCGAGAAAATGTATCCCTACTCTAGTGATACTTACACTCCCCCAGACTTTGGCAGTAATAACCGCAGGAAGGGATCATCCTACAGCACATCCAGCTCCGGCGATAACTCGTCAGGTAGCGACACTGGTAGTGATAACTCCTACTCATGAGGCCGAGGCCAAGGTAAGAGGAACTTTAGAAACAATTGGAGGGGCAACCAACAACAACAGTGGTGGTCACCCCATCCCTGGCATTTTGGAGGGATGCACCCCTTCTTCCCACCACAACAACCAGGCCCGTTCCAACAGCCTATGGGTCCTAACATGCCTAACTTCCCCGGCAATTTTCAAGCAAACAACTTCAATGGGCAGCCTTTTTTAGGGTTTGGCTGAGGCAGATCTCGAGGCAGGAAGAGATGGAGCACACAGCCCCAAGTTCACTTCAGCCCCCCATCAACATCAACAGAAGGGAGGACACTGAGAAGCAATTCATCGAAGAACAAGGAGACCGGACAGAGCAGTGCAGCACCAGTATAGTCATCAACCTGAGCAGTCATGTTCTGACCCAACAAGAGGAGGAGGCCTTAAATAAAGGTCTAGGCTTTGTGCCTACTCATCATAATGATGAGTTTGAAACCAGGCTAGAACTAGCCAGGTTTCTTAGAAAAATTAGACTACACTTCTTCTTCGCGGACAAGGAAGACAACATACAGAGTGAGGAAGATGCTAACACTGGACTTAAGTGTAAGTCTACTTTCACTCCTCCTACCCATCTTATGCCTCCCCAGGTACTGGCTTACGAACAGGCTTTAGAAAAAGAAATGGATGACCTCTTCAGCACTAACCATAGAGTTTTTAACAACTTGCCCAAAACTCTTCATTCAGCACTAAAGTCCTTGACTGACAACAAGAACTTAACAATAAAGCCAGCTGACAAGGGCGGATCAATTGTGATAATGGACACACAAGTTTACAGAACAGAGTGCCTTAGACAACTGAATATGAGACAGTCTTACGCCCCACTTAACTATGACCCGACGGATGAGCTGAAAACAAACATCAAAACTATGGTGGAAGAAGCCTCCACAGAGGGATGGATCACTTCAGCTGAAGCCAGGTACCTCTGCAATGAGCACCCCAGGATGCCTTACTTCTACACCTTACCCAAGGTTCACAAGGAGCAACGGCCACCCCCAGGACGTCCCATCATTTCCGGGATAGGGTCAGCCCTTGAACCCCTCTCCACCTTTGTGGACCATTTCTTGAGACCTATGGTGCAGGAAATGCCCACTTACCTAAAGGATACCACCGACCTTCTCAGATTGCTACCCAACATCGAGTTTGATAGAGATACTGACCTCCTAGTTTCTTTTGATGTTGAGGCACTCTACACCTCCATCCCACAAGATGAGACACTGGACGTGATACACCAACTTTTAGAGTCCAGAGAGTTCAACAGCATCACTCCTGTCTCATTCATAATGGCCTGCGCCACACTGGCCATGAAACAAAACTTTTTCCAATTCGAGGATCAGGTTTACCTTCAAACTTCGGGGACCAGTATGGGGAGCGTTTACGCCCCCAGTCTGGCGAATCTGTATGTTCATTCGTTCGAAAAGAATCATGTACTGAACCAGACTAATCCTTTTTTTGATAAATTGAAAACCTGGAAAAGGTACATGGACGACGTCTTTGTGGTATGGCGAGGGTCGAGTGAGAGCTGCTTAGAATTCCTGGGGTGGCTCAACAGCAGAAATAATCACCTCAAATTTACCATCGAGATCGGTCAAACACAACTAGCATTCCTTGATCTCTTGATAACAGCAGGACCATATGGCCTACAATCAGAGCTTTATAGGAAGCCAACCGCAAGGAACTCCTTGCTGTTGTTTGACAGCAACCACCCACGAGCACTCAGGGAGAGCCTCCCGTTTAGCCAATTTTTATGGGTACAGAGGAACTGTTCCACAGGGACAGCTTTCGAAAAACACTCTAATGATCTAAGCAGGCAACTTGTGGCTCGTAAATATCCTCCAAAACTTGTGAAGAGGTCCATGAAAAGGGCTATGAACAATAACCGGGAAGCCCTATTGGAACCGAAACCTCCCAAACCGGACCTAGACCGCCTCACTTTTGTCCACACATTTGGTATTCTTTCGAATGGCATTCAGAGTGCGGTCAAGAAGCACTGGCCTATATTAAACTCCGGGCGCCTTACGCTTCCCCGCCCCCTTGTCTCTTTCAAGAGGGGCCCAAACCTGAGGGACAAACTGGTGCACACCAAGCCACGTGAGGAGATGCCCAGAGCTGTGGGCACACTGTGGAACCTTCCCCCTGTTCAAGGGCACCATCCTTGTGGCAATTGCCAGGTCTGCGCACAGACTAAGAGATCACTGGAAATTGATATAGGGACCACCAGACCATGGAAGCAAGTTAAGTTCACTAATTGTAACAGTGACCACGTGATCTACCTTATCACTTGCCCATGTGGCTACAAGTACGTGGGCATGACTACTCGTAAGGTCCGCATACGGATATCTGAGCACAAGAGCACGATCCGTTGTGCGAGACAAGCCACCAAACTGACTGCCCATTTCTTGGAAGCGAAACACTTAGCCACAGAGTTCCAATGGACTGTCCTCGAACAACCTTTCATACCCTCACACACCACAGACGTGGCCAGCTATCTAATGAAAAAAGAACAGAGATGGGTCCTCAAATTGAAGACACATAAAGAGGGCCTGAATGACGAAATCCCATGGTCTTCTCTGTAATAATAATACCATTGTCTTATTATAGCTTTTTTCACACTGCTTCTCGGCCTACATCATTCCCTGCAGGAGGGTGACATGTACACTAGTGTTTTTGATAGGATTACAACATGCCCCAATACTAGTGTTTTTGATAGAATTTCAACATGCCCCGAGGCTCTTGTCCTAGCGGGAGAACCACCACTATGTACTACATATTACTAGGCATTTAACCAACAGGTCAGAGGGTGGGAATCTATGTGAGCAG
Organism: Lissotriton vulgaris; assembly: GCF_964263255.1. Lineage (NCBI taxonomy): Eukaryota > Metazoa > Chordata > Amphibia > Caudata > Salamandridae > Lissotriton > Lissotriton vulgaris. The sequence continues at coordinate 1,152,808,267 of NC_141698.1, forward strand.
TGCGTATTGGCCCTGCTATGTCTTTAATGTAACATCAACATTCTACCCAGTAGTCACAGTATCCTGACTAGACTCCTTTGAGTGTGCATAGTATTCCATACATTCAGCTAAATAGCGCTTTAAAATCATTAGCGCTCGCTACACATGTCACTCAATTTATTTATTTCAGCTGAAAAACCGTGCACTCTCAGCACGTGTTAAATTCCTCTACTTGTTTACCCTGTTCTGTTTATCCTCGTCGCTTTGGCAACTGAGGCAGACCCAACACGAGCCACTAACATGGCACCCAATGGGAGCGCAGCTCTGATATGCAGTGTATCCAATCGCAACATGTGCTGTGAACGCGTCACGTCACCGCGCACCCAATGGCAGCGCGGGTTCTATCCAGCCTCCTACCTGCCTACAGCCGATCACGGTGGACTCGGTTGCAACCAGCTTTGAAAGGCAGCGAGTGGCTGTTAAGCAACGCGGGGATATACACCAATCCTGAGACGCTAGTAAGATGCCCCACGTGACCTCCCATCCAATGAGGACAGGGCTTATCTACGCTCCCTCGCCAGCTGTCGGTACCTCCCCAGAAGGCCAGGACGCCGGCCAGGAGTACCGACGGTTAGGTAAGGCGAGCCCTCGCGCCCAGGCTCTTTTGCGAGCATATTTCCATCAGGATTACTCTCTCATGTTGAGCTTCCTTTTTAAACACAATATTACCCTGACTGGTCTACTTGACCATGTGTTTTTGGCTAATGTTAGTACTAGGAGCTTTGTTCTGTCACGTGCATTTTATGTGTTAATGTGTGTCCTACATGTTTCCTAGAGCGGTGCTTCATTCTTCCCCTGAGCCTCAGCCAGGTGGGGTGAGGCCAGCTAACCTTACAGATTGAGGTAAGAGCTTACCTACATTTGGTATCATAAAAATTTCCCCAAATGTTGTTAAATTGCGTCTGCACTCAGGTAGTGCCTTTTTTTGAATAACACCTTATGTGTTCTAGTTTAAACCATATTTGATGGTTTTACTATCTGGCCCATTTACTATTGAGAGCCTTATCTCCTCACTTTTCTTCCCACAGTGACTTTCACAGACTGTAAGGACACCCGGAGCATACAGGTGACCGTGTGCACTTGTTTATGTGTCTGGGGTGTAACTTTTTTCTTGTGACTTACTTTTTTCACTTGGTGTAGTAGCATTTATTTTTATTCTGGTCCTGAAGAAAGCAATGACAAAATTAGTCCTCAATTGCTGAAACTAGTCGACCATATCGACCTGAGGCTGTCTGCATAAATGGATAGTCAGCGGGTGCACTGTTTTTAACATTGGTATGATAAGCACAACTGGAATAAATCTTTGTCTGGTGCTTTTTCTAAACCAATTTTAAACTCACTTTTCAGGGTTTCTTCCTTTCACACCTTCTTTTGCACTGCACACCCCAGTCCCACTTTCTCTACCACTCACCTACATCGAGTGGTATACCACACTGTCGTCTCTTTACTCAGTGAGGATACCCCCTACCACCGGGGTGACCTCCTGGGAGAGTACTAATAATCTCTGACGGGTGGTACGGACAAAATCCCAAATGATGAAGGGCGGATCCGAATGGTGACTGATGGGTATTTTTCCTCATCCATGGAGAACTCTCTGTGACATAATCTGGGGGCAAGGGTGAGTTCTTGGTTAGCTTTCTCTGTTTATGGGCACATTAATCTGAGACCCTCTGGTACCTTGTTGTTTATTGGTTCTGTTGGGGATAGTACCCAGAGCTCGGTCTTTAAACTTCCCCTAGGTCCTCCTCCACCGTATTTTTTTTTTTTTAATGAAATCATATGGCCTGGATACCCGTCACCCCCTCCCAACACAATCTCAAGAATGGGAAGACGGATACAGTTCTTGAGCTTTTGGAAGGCGGGAGGGAGTTACCCTCCCGGCCGTATTTATTAAAATATGAAACAAAATTAAAACATTAAAATAACAGTTTCATATCATGTACAATTTCATTTATACATTACGATGTTTATTGGCTAACCTTAACATATCTCTAATACAAAGGTTCTCCTAGCCGATTCTAAAACATCCTGTAAATGCATTTCTCAAAATTCAAATTGTACATCCTAACATTACGGGCCAACGGCAAGGTCGTAACCGGTGTCAGATCCCTAATACCAGACTCCCCCCCTTACTTGTGAGGGGCGGGCGCACAGAGGACTGTACCTCTGTGCCAACTTCCAATTTCCCTTGTCTTAACGGGGGCCCATACTTACTCGACGCCATCTTGGTGGTCGTCCGAGGACTCGTGTGAGGTGTCTAGAAGGTAGCGTAGACCCCCCTCCCACCCCACACTGCTTACCACATCCGCCGTCGCGGATGTCCTGGCCCCGGGAAATTCCAAGGAGGGGACCCGTAGCCCCTCCTGCCCAGGGAGGGGTCTTGACCGCCTTCCCTTTCGGCGGTCCCATCCTTAGAAGGGTACCGCCTCCCCGTGTGAGGGGCCAATGGCCGCCTCCCCCCGGGCGCTCCCATCCATAATGGGTGGCGCCCCACCTCTAGGGATCTTCCAATTACTGCTCACCGATCATGACCTTACCGCCCGACCAAAAAATAAATACGACATTGTTTAATCTACTGAGAACGACATATACAGTTATACAAGCATTCAAGTATAAACTTTTATCTCTACAATACACTTCTTTCATTACAGCTGCGATACTCGCCTGAGTTCATGCTAAAAGAGCAAACATTTATTGTATATCAAAACATCAAACTTTATTAGAAACAACCTGAAAAAGAGGCATCAAACTTTATTAGAAACAACCTGAAAAAGAGATAATATCATCATCAATCGACTTTATTGCAATAAAAAACGCTGTCATCAGGGGCTGGTGGGTGGGTCAAAATTGGCTCTTGTTCCGTCAAGGGCTCACGTGCAACGAGGAGGTGCAGCTTCCAAGCACAGGAACAAGAGGATGCTTCCTTGGATTGCTGCTCCTTTTATTCTTCTCCGGGAGGGCGTGGGCCCTCCTCCGACCGCCTACAGGGCGTGGCCAACGGTGTAGGTGTCTAGGACAACCCCTCTTGGGCGGGAAAAAGGCGCGCCCCGGCTACGCCGCTTCGGGCATACCAGCCGTGACGCGCCTCCCGCCCAAAATGGCTTCCCGGGGGGATCGGGGCACCTGACCATACGTTCGGGGGGACCAAGTGGTTGCCCCTTTCCATATGGCCTGGATACCCGTCACCCCCTCCCAACACAATCCCCAAGAATGGGAAGACGGATACAGTTCTTGAGCTTTTGCAAGGCGAGAGGGAGTTACCCTCCCGGCCGTATTTATTAAAATATGAAACAAAATTAAAACATTAAAATAACAGTTTCATATCATGTACAATTTCATTTATACATTACGATGTTTATTGGCTAACCTTAACATATCTCTAATACAAAGGTTCTCCTAGCCGATTCTAAAACATCCTGTAAATGCAATTCTCAAAATTCAAATTGTACATCCTAACATTACGGGCCAACGGCAAGGTCGTAACCGGTGTCAGATCCCTAATACCAGACTCCCCCCCTTACTTGTGAGGGGCGGGCGCACAGAGGACTGTACCTCTGTGCCAACTTCCAATTTCCCTTGTCTTAACGGGGGCCCATACCTACTCGACGCCATCTTGGTGGTCGTCCGAGGACTCTTGTGAGGTGTCTAGAAGGTAGCGTAGACCCCCCTCCCACCCCACACTGCTTACCACATCCGCCGTCGCAGATGTTCTGGCCCTGGGAAATTCCAAGGAGGGGACCCGTAGCCCCTCCTCCCCAGGGAGGGGTCTTGACCGCCTTCCCTTTTGGCGGTCCCATCCTTAGAAGGGTACCGCCTCATCCATAATGGGTGGCGCCCCACCTCTAGGGATCTTCCAATTACTGCTCACCGATCATGACCTTACCGCCACAGGCCGGATAGTTAACCGGCTATCCGGACCCCCCCACAAAGCTCCTACTAAAGGTCATGATTACGTAAACTCTTTAACCAAGCTAAGAAGTCTCCTATGAGTAAGACATTTCCCTCCCGGGACAAATGGACCCCATCCGCCAAATACATATGGTCCCCCCGGATACACCCGTGTGGAATACAGTGCAATTTACCTGTGCGGAACAACCTACTCAATTTGTTATTAACCTTCTTTACTGACTGGTTCAAAGCTGGCACAGAGAGGGCCCCCCGCCACACCTTCCGAGGAATCATGTGTGACCATGCGATTGTGCACCTCGAAACCCTTCTTGCCAACCAACTCACTGTGGACAAAATTAACTTGAGAAGCACTCGTTGACCAACGGTCACCAAATCATTGCCCCCAAGATGCACTATGATTACAGATGGCGGTGACCTCGTACGCCCTAACAGTCCCTCAATGAAACTTTGAAATTGGTCAATACAGAGCCCGCCCCTTCCGTGGAAGGTTGTCAGTGACGCCACCTCAGGAGTCCAGGTTTCTTCCGTCTTGTAGTTGACTAGTCCCAATACCTCCAAGGACCAGCAAATGTGACAAGGATTTCAACACTTGGCACAATCTGCTGACCCCTAAAGGGACAGGGAAGTGGGGGACGGGAAGGGTCGTGGATGGGGGAGAGGAAAGTGAAAGAGAGAAACAAACAACACTGGATCTCTTCTTCGAGATGACAGTCCCTCTCTTTGATTGAAACACTTTGGACCTTCTCTTGCAGTCGTGATTCTTAGATTGCAGTACTGCGTTAAAAAAGGTGTACACCAATCACTGCTGATTCCTTATTGCTCTGCTGCTTTCTACAATATATACAGTAAGGAGTATTTGTACATACCAACTTTTAGAAAGCCCAGTCCTGTGCTTCTTATGCTAGTACATGAACATCATCAAGCCAATTTCAAACTGCTTTAGAAATCATAGTACCTTCAAAACATAAATACACCAAGTAAACAAATGCTTTGCTTAACTGCTTTTCCAATAACTCAGTGAACTGGTTAGTTGAACCGTAAACCTCACTCAACATGCAACCTTGTCTTACCTTACACTGTAGCATGTGCATCAGTAATTGGGGTTCTGTGGAAAAGAAATGAAAAAAGAAAAGAAATACAAGCCCCCTAATAACTATAGTAGTGAACCATTGCTTTGGTTACCAGCTTACAATCAGTTTTTAAACAGTTAAGTCACTGCTATACCACAAGGTGAATATACAGTTCTGTCACCATTAAAAGTTATCCAAAGGCAGCTCTATCAATAGGCAAATAAACAATTACAATGTTCATCAAGGAAAAAAGTATACTTTTGCATTTAGCCAAGGTTCATTCTACATTGCTTTGCATTAGCCAAGGTTTGTTTTTTCAGGCTCTAACACGGAATAGTCTTACTTCTGTGTTTTGCCGGAAGTTAGAAGCCTGCGTCCGGAAGGGTTGAGTGGGTTCTGCTTGAAACGAGCTCCGACTCGAGAAACCGGAAGTATCCTGGTCGATGTCCTACGGAGCTTGAAAGATAGCCTGGTCGCTCCGAGGGTCGGGAAATCCTTCAGGGTTGCTCCTGTTCTGAAGGAAGCAAGCGAGTCAGGCGAGTCGCGCTGCGATCTGGAGAGCGGGCGGGGCCGGGTGCTGGGAGACGGGTCCTGGAGGCTCCTGTGCGGCGCTTAAGCTGAGAAGCGAAGCGTTTTGCCTAGGAACCGGCAAGTCTTTTATAGTCTTTTTAACACGTGGGGAAAAACGCCGGTTGAGCACACCTGCTTAACGTGCTTGCCTCATGAATATGCATAAGCACCTAATCTGATGGAAAAACATTGCGCTGTACCAATACAATGTCCTAGGAAAAATAACAAACAAGCATTGCTACCTCTAAGCGTAAGGCTGCTGCATAAACATGATTAATTCTGCTGTATTACAATGTCCTTTCCTGAAACCAAGATTCATGCTTAAGTTTTCCTGACAGTTCCCCCCCCCAAGGCCTCCTCAGAGGTCGTGGTTTGCTGGGGTTTAATGCGTGAAAAGAGCGGATCAAACGGGGGGCGTGAACATTACCCTCAGGTCCCCAGGATCTTTCTGCATAATCGTAGCCCTTCCAGTCGATTAAGTAGTACAAACGCCCCCTAATTCTTTTTGAATCTAATATTTTCCTGACCTCATACTCAACGTGATCTCCTACAATAAGAGGAGGGGGAGGAGCATCGGGACAGGTGTTAGGCTGTACGGGTTTAATCAGGGACACATGGAATACTGGATGAATCTTATAGTCCTGAGGAAGGATCAATTTTACAGAAACTGGATTTATTATCTTGTCTATGGGAAATGGACCAATGAATCTTGGTTTTAATTTTTTAGGCCCCTCAATCTGTATATTCTTGGTCGACAACCAAACCTGATCCCCAGGATTATAAATGGGGGCAGGTGTTCTATGTTGGTCAGCATAATGCTTCATCCTTTCTTTTTGTTTAGTTAAAGTTAGTTTTACATTCTCCTGAAACTTTCGTAAACTATCTAGTCTCTCTGTAACCGCTGGCATACGGTTTGTTTTTTCAGGGAAGGTAACAGGCAAGGTTCTAGGATGTTGACCAGTGAGAAAATAAAACGGAGAACAACCCAAGGCTGAGTGCATAGTGTTATTATAAGTGAACTCAGCTAAAGGTAGAGCATCTACCCATTCTGTGGTCAAAGTGGTGGTTAAACAACGTAAACTTTGTTCCAAATATTGATTCACTTTCTCAGTTTGCCCATCAGTCTGAGGGTGGAAAGCTGATGACAAAGCTAAGTCAATCCCTAGATGACTGCTCAATTGTTTCCAAAAGTTAGACAGGAATTATGGCCCTCTGTCAGAAATAATGTTTTGTGGAAGGCCATGTAATTTCACAATGTTAGCTATAAACACCTTACTAAATTCAACTGAAGAGGGAAGTTTAGGTAGTGGAATAAAATGACCCATTTTAGATAGCAAATTCACCACTACTAAAATAGTAGTCATCCCTGAAGATTTTGGTAAATCTGTTATGAAATCTAAGCTAATAGTATGCCAGGGTGTTGGTGGTATCTCCATTGGTTGCAACATGCCAACCGGAAATGAGTGTGAAGGCTTTTGTCGGGCACACACCGGACAAGTCTGGACATACTGCTGAATATCTGATTTCATACCTTTCCACCAAAAGTGTCTTTGGCACAATTCCGTAGTCTTGTTAATTCCAGGATGAGCGGCCATTGCCAAGTCATGGTTCCACTTAATCACTTGTTTTCTTAAATCGTCTTTTGGAAGGAATATTTTATTTTTAAAATAGAATATACCTTCTGATACTGAAGTCTGCTTTAGTTCAAGCCAATCTTTTGGATTCAAATCTTTAAGTTGATCCCTGAGTAAAGACAGGAAGTCTAGTTGTGTGGTTTCTGCACAAATCTTTTCTACTGGTATTATACTCTGCTCTCCTTCTTTAGTTTTCTTGTCTTTTTCGCAAACCAAACCCGAAAGAGTATCTGATAACAATTGTTTGGTCCCAGGCCTATAAGTGATTATGAAATCGAATTCACTAAAGAATTGCAACCATCTCATCTGACGTGGTGTGAATGCTTTCACAGTTGAGTAAAACTGTAAATTCTTGTGATCAGAGAATATGGTTATAGTGTGTTTTGCCCCTAGAAGGTGATGTCTCCATTCCTGGAAAACAGCCTTGATCGCCAAAAGCTCCCGTTCAGCGATCGTGTAATTCTGCTCTGCTGGCAACAACTTTTTGGAATAAAAAGCTATAGGAAGGAAGCTTCCTGAATCAGTATCTTTCTGAAGCAGAACCCCCCCAATAGCTGTTGAAGAAGCATCTGCTTCAACAAAGAAAGGTCTGTCCGGGTCTGGGTGTGTTAGGATTGGGGCAGACGTGAAGGCCTTTTTCAAGAGATCAAAGGCTTGTTCAGCTTTTTCATTCCACTGGAATTTCTTTCCTTTCTGTAGAAGGCTGGTTATTGGCACCACGATTTCCGAAAACTTCGAGATAAATCTCCTATAGAAATTTGCAAACCCCAGAATTCTTTGTACCTCTTTTACAGAAGTAGGAGTCGTCCAATCCAAAATTGCTTTTACCTTTTTGGGGTCCATGACTATACCTTCAGGGGACAACCAGTAACCTAGGAATTCCACTTTTGTTGTGTTAAAAACACATTTCTCAAGCTTGACAAACAAGGAGTTATCTCGTAGTTTTTGTAAAACCGATTTAACATGTAAAACATGCTCCTCTGGAGTTTTGGTAAAGATTAGAATATCGTCGATATATACAATGACGCAAACGTCCAACAGTTCATGCAACACCTCATTAATGAAATACTGGAAGGCTGCCGGAGCTTGCAGAGACCAAAAGGCATCACTGTATATTCGAACAGGCCAAATTTAGTACGGAAGGCAGTCTTCCATTCATCGCCTTCTTTCACTCTGATTAAATGGTATGCCCCACGAAGATCCAATTTGGTGTAAATTGTTGACCCTTTCACCTGATTTAACAATACAGGAATCAACGGGAGTGGATATCGATTTTCTATAGTGACTTTATTGATTGCACGATAGTCGATGCAAGCCCTCAAATCACCTGTCTTTATAGCAACGAAAAATAGAGGAGACGAGACTGGCGAGGTTGAATGTCGAATAAAGCCTAATTCCAACAACTCATCTAGGTAGGTACGTAGATATTGGTTTTCCGGTTCAGTGAGGGCATAGACTCGACTACAGGGTAGCACTGCTCCTGGGATCAAATCGATTCTGCAGTCATAAACCCTGTGAGGGGGCAACTTAGTTGCTTTTACAGGATCAAATACATCCGAAAAGTCTTGGAATTCGATTGGTAATGCCACCGAGTCTGGTTGCGTAGCAGCACAGACAAGAGGTAGGATGGGGTCTCTATTCTCCTGATAACAATGTATTTTACAATGCATGGAATCCAAAGTTACAGTACGCTTCACCCAATCAATTTTCGGGTTGTGAAGCTCCAACCATGGAATGCCTAAGATAACTCCAAAAGCGGGAGTGTCAATCAGGTCAAAAGCTGTCAATTCTGTATGCCCATTGTCTGATAGAAGAAGTAATGGAGGAGTGTGAAATCTGATCAAACCTGACGAAAGGGCTGAACCCGCACGGGTTCTGGTTCCTTTTTTGGGATTTTGGTTAGATTTAACTTTTTAGAAAATCCTAAATCAAAAAAGTTTCCTGTGGCACCAGAATCAATCAAGACAGGAATACTGTGTCTCTGTTGATTCGCCAAAACCAAAACCAGCCTTATTGTGAAATGACGGGGAATGTGATGGGCTATGCTAGTAATATATCTTGAGACCCCCAAAGTCTTATTTCCCGAGGGATCGGTCTCTCCTTCCCTTGAGAAACCTAGTTTTCCGATTCCAAAAGGGGATCCTGAATGGTAACCAGGAGCTTCTTTTTAGTTGGGCGAACCGGACACTCTTTGGCGAAATGACCAGACTTCCCACAATAAAGGCATAGGTTTCACTTCCTTCTCCTGTCTTTCTCCTCTTGTGATAAAGGTCCTTTAATTCCCCCTATCTGCATTGGTTCTACCTGAGCATTCTTATCTTCCGCATTTTTTCTTTCGGGCTTAAAGTGTAAGGCTCTAAAATCTGACTTAGGTCTTTCTGTTCTCCTCTCACCCAGTCTGTGATCTAACTTAACTACAAGATCTTGAAATTCTGTGAAGTCATCAGGGCGGTCTACAATATGAGCCAAAGAGTCTTTCAATTCCTCCCTAAGACCTCGATAAAACAAGGATATTCTTTTGTCTTCTGGCCACTGGGTTTCTGCTAACAAACGATTAAAAGTGGTCACATAAGAAATCAGGTCTCGGGAGCCCTGACGTAGATTCAATAACTCATTGTCAGAAGCTTGTAGAAAGACATGTTTTGCAAATAACCTAGACATGGCTGTTCTGAAGTGTGTTAGATTATGTAATAAAGGGTCGTTCTTGTCCACTAAAGGCATGGCCCAGTTTGCCGCTACACCTCCTAAATAAGAAATAATAAAAGCTACCTTGGAGGTGTCTGAAGTGAACACTTGAGGTTTGCATAAAAAATGCAACTGACACTGACTCATAAAAGTTGTAAAGTAAGAACTATCGCCAGAAAAGCGCTCAGGATTAGCTAAAGGAACAGGCTGTGGAGAGACTACTGTGATCTGCGCAGGTTGACCTTGACCTATTCCTGTGCTAAGTGTTGGATTCTGGAAAGGGACCCCGAATTTAGGAGGTGATAAAACTGTTTTTTTAGACTCCCCTTTCTCTCTCCAAGAAGTGAAACCTTCTCTAGTGTGATCTAACTCTTGTCTAAGGGATTGATTCTCTAACCTTAAGTCCTGTATCTCGTCATTCATTTTTCGAACTAAATCTACCAGCTGGGTAACATCCATGTCTTCCATGAGAATAGTCAATTACAAGAAGGAATATGGACAGTTGTGGCTTCGCTTTCTGTCAGTGACGCCACCTCAGGAGTCCAGGTTTCTTCCGTCTTGTAGTTGACTAGTCCCAATACCTCCAAGGACCAGCAAATGTGACAAGGATTTCAACACTTGGCACAATCTGCTGACCCCTAAAGGGACAGGGAAGTGGGGGACGGGAAGGGTCGTGGATGGGGGAGAGGAAAGTGAAAGAGAGAAACAAACAACACTGGATCTCTTCTTCGAGATGACAGTCCCTCTCTTTGATTGAAACACTTTGGACCTTCTCTTGCAGTCGTGATTCTTAGATTGCAGTACTGTGTTAAAAAAGGTGTACACCAATCACTGCTGATTCCTTATTGCTCTGCTGATTTCTAAAATATATACAGTAAGGAGTATTTGTACATACCAACTTTTAGAAAGCCCAGTCCTGTGCTTCTTATGCTAGTACATGAACATCATCAAGCCAATTCCAAACTGCTTTAGAAATCATAGTACCTTCAAAACATAAATACACCAAGTAAACAAATGCTTTGCTTAACTGCTTTTCCAATAACTCAGTGAACTGGTTAGTTGAACCGTAAACCTCACTCAACATGCAACCTTGTCTTACCTTACACTGTAGCATGTGCATCAGTAATTGGGGTTCTGTGGAAAAGAAATGAAAAAAGAAAAGAAATACAAGCCCCCTAATAACTATAGTAGTGAACCATTGCTTTGGTTACCAGCTTACAATCAGTTTTTAAACAGTTAAGTCACTGCTATACCAGAAGGTGAATATACAGTTCTGTCACCATTAAAAGTTATCCAAAGGCAGCTCTATCAATAGGCAAATAAACAATTACAATGTTCATCAAGGAAAAAAGTATACTTTTGCATTTAGCCAAGGTTCATTCTACATTGCTTTGCATTAGCCAAGGTTTGTTTTTTCAGGCTCTAACACGGAATAGTCTTACTTCTGTGTTTTGCCGGAAGTTAGAAGCCTGCGTCCGGAAGGGTTGAGTGGGTCCTGCTTGAAACGAGCTCCGACTCGAGAAACCGGAAGTATCCTGGTCGATGTCCTACGGAGCTTGAAAGATAGCCTGGTCGCTCCGAGGGTCGGGAAATCCTTCAGGGTTGCTCCTGTTCTGAAGGAAGCAGGCGAGTCAGGCGAGTCGCGCTGCGATCTGGAGAGCGGGCGGGCCGGGTGCTGGGAGATGGGTCCTGGAGGCTCCTGGGCGGCGCTTAAGCTGAGAAGCGAAGCGTTTTGCCTAGGAACCGGCAAGTCTTTTATAGTCTTTTTAACACGTGGGGAAAAACGCCGGTTGAGCACACCTGCTTAACGTGCTTGCCTCATGAATATGCATAAGCACCTAATCTGATGGAAAAACATTGCGCTGTACCAATACAATGTCCTAGGAAAAATAACAAACAAGCATTGCTACCTCTAAGCGTAAGGCTGCTGCATAAACATGATTAATTCTGCTGTATTACAATGTCCTTTCCTGAAACCAAGATTCATGCTTAAGTTTTCCTGACAAAGGTCACCCTGTACCCGTATTCCCCAGCCAAGTGAATCATGTCACCTGCTTTGAATACGTCTGCGGCGTGCCTCACGTATGAGTGGCCAACGACCCACACCACTCTTCCCTCAGCCGGTGATCTTTGACCGCTGGTCCCCAGGTGTCGGGTCAACTGCACAGTCCGCCCCGCAAAGCCTGCTCGCGAAACTGCAAACCAAACAGAAAACAAGAAGCGTGAGTGCATGACATTAGCTTCACAACATGTGCAAACGCACATACCTTTTATAACAGTTTGAGGACCAAAGCCCCAACCGCTTCACTTTTTCAACACTCAGACCCCTGGCTGTAGCCTCTGTAGCAGCCCCTATCCGGAAGGAGTGGGTCCCAAAATCGCTCGGGTTCAAGCCAGCCGCCGCGATTGCCATTGTTAACACCCGCTGAAACTGAAACCTCGTCAGTGGGGTGGCATCGGTGTGCCTCAGCAAGCTTCCCCCCCATGCTGCCGCCCTCAGCGCTAAGTACTCTTCAACGCATTTAACCGGGCACATGGGAGATCCCGGAATCTGCTGGACTACCACACTGTCCCCGATTGCTCCCTGATCGGTCTTGGACCTGGCTATCGAGATCACCATTGTCTCGCCCTTAATTTGGATGTGTTCTCGACACAGTCCTCCCCCCGTGTCCTGCTTGTTCCTCGCTACCAGTTCGCTTACCCGCATAGCCCCATGGAATGCTAATGCAAAAGCGGCCCGGAACAGCACCGTCTCGGATTGAGATGCACATGTCGCAGGAAGTACGGACATTAAAAGGGACAATCTTTCCAAACCTATCGGGTGCCTCTCATCCCTTCTACGACCCTCAAGGCGTTGCCACCCACGCAGCGCCTTCTGTACCAGAAAGGACGACATGGGGTCCTGGATGCCATGAGCCCGCGCCATGAAGGAAATGGCGGCCCGGTGCCTATTGGCCGTAGCCACTGATCTGCCTGCCTGATGTAGTGATACCAGAAATTTGAGGACATACTCCTCCTGCCCCCAGTGCTCCCTCATAGCTGAACCCAAAAAGGACCAATAGGGACGGAACGCCCCTTCATATGCCTTCCTTGTCCTGGGTGCTAGACTCTCTCCCACAAGGTTTTGTAATCCGGGGCACCGAGAGACCAGAGAGCTTCGGGAAATAGTGCCGCCACCGAGTCCGCTGAGGGCAGAAAACCCCGGAAGGCCTGCATATGGGAACGAGAGAGTGCATCAGCTGCCTGGTTTAGTACCCCTGGCACGTGTCTTGCCCTAAAGTGGACGTTTAGTCTCATACATAGCAGGACAATTTCCTTCAGCAATCTCAAAATCCATTTGCAGCGTGCTGCCTGATTATTGTTACACTCAACCACGGTCATGTTATCAGACCGGAACACCACAGAGCGATCTCGAAACCCCTCTGGCCAAGTTTTCAAGGCCACCAGAATGGGGAACAGCTCCAGAAACCCAATGTTACCAGTGAGTCCATTATCGTGCCACCACACAGGCCAGGTTCGTGCCGACCATTGATTGCCAAATATGGCGCCAAAACCTACACTCCCTGCCGAGTCGGTCCACAACCCCAGTTCCTCCGAGGAAACTGGTGGCTCAGTCCACACAACACGACCGTTGAAATCCGCCAGGAATGCCAGCCATATGAGCATATCCTGGCGAACCTCTGCTGACAGTCTTGTGCGGTGGTGCCCTTCCTTGAGGCCCACCATGGCTTGTGCGATAGAACGGGAAAAGGGGCAAGCCATCGGTATTACCCTCAGGGCAAAGTTAAGCTGACCCACAGCCTGTTGTAACTGATGTAGAGTGACTTTTCTCTCACCGAGACACATTTCGAGCGAGGCCCTGAATTTCATTATCTTCCCTTTAGGCAAGCGGAAGCACCCCTCTACAGAATCGAGCTCAATTCCCAGAAACTCGAGTGTAGTAGATGGCCCTACCATCTTACCCGATGCCAGTGGCACGCCAAATTCCTTCATAAGAGTACAGAATTCCCTCAAAGCCTGTGCACATTCCGTGTCCCCGGCTGCCCCTAGGAAGAGAAAATCATCAAGGTAATGCATAACCTGTGTAAAGCCCGTGGCCCTTGTGAACGCCCATTGCAAAAAACTACTGAATTTTTCAAAATACGCACAAGAGACGGAGCAACCCATTGGCATACATTTATCCATGTAATAGCGTCCTTGAAACATAAAACCTAGGAGTCGCTGATCATCTGGGTGTACCGGGAGCAACCGGAACGCTGACTCGATGTCTGATTTAGCCATCAGCGCTCCGGGCCCCAGGCGATTCAAAATGGCGACGGCCTCATCAAAGGAAGCGTACCGCACCGAACAAACTCCCGGGTCAATCGCATCATTTACCGAAAGACCCCTAGGAGCAGACAAATTGTGTATTAACCTGAAATCACCTGGGTCCTTCTTGGGGACCACTCCCAACGGTGAACAAACAAAATCGCCAACTGGTGGCATACCATATGGTCCAGCAACCCGACCTCGGGCCAGTTCCTTCGCAATCTTTGCCTGCACCACCGCCGTATTTTGTTGAACCGATAGTTGGTTCTTACATTGTGCCTCCCCCCGAAAATCCCCCGCCGGGATGCGGAAACCATATGAGAAACCGTCTCGCAACACCCCGGCTGAGATATGATCAGGGTATTCATTCAGCCAAGGGATCAGTGCCATGATATCAACAGGAGTAGGTAATGGTGCCCCTCGGTCGATTTTAGACCTGTTTGGGGCCTCTTCTACCTCCCGTATCACCATTCTTGGCTCTGCACGAACTTTCGGGGTGTGAGGACTGTCCGCACCCTGCACACTCATGCCTGAACTTGCATGTCCCCTGTGGCCTAGTGCACTTGCCTCTGTTAAAGTTCCAACAGACCCCTTTTCTACCCGAGTTCCCATTATTCTTCGCGCTCTGATCACTGCTTGTGCCCACTCGAAAGGGCGCCCCCAAAGAATGGCGGGAAGGCTCGACCCCGTTCCCGCCCAAAGAAGGCGACTTCGCCGTGTTTGACCTCTCAAGTTTCTGCCAGGAAATGGAGACGAAACAATCCCACGTCAGGGATGAGTCGTGCTCCTTGGACTTATGAAATATGCTATCATAACAACACCATTTATTGCCCCCGTACGATTCATAGAATTCCATGATACGTGTCTGATAAACGGCTAGTTCCAACAATAATTCAGGCCTACGTTCCCCCATAATTGCAGTGAACATTCCAAACGCCCTGGCCCAATTGGCGATCGTTTCCTCTACTCTGAAACCCGCCATCTTTGCATGCCATACACTGGGATGCAACAACTCTTTCTGATTTTTTACATGCTCAATCTCATAGTGATCGGTCAACAAGGAAAACATGTTTACATATTTATCTGCCCAAATCCTTTCTTTCACATCCATCGGGATATGTTGCACAACTTTTTCCCTCCTTGAGGGTAACGACACCTCCCCCGCCATCGGCAATGACTGCTTACCCAAACCAGTAGCTGTGACCGTTGTCGCTGCCGACCCAACGCCCGATACTGGTTGTTCTACGGGAACCTGCGGGGAAACAAGAGGACAAGGTGCCTTCGCAGCATCTTTCGATTGCCGCAACTGCTTCATTATCGACCTGGCTTCATCAGCCGTGGCCCCCTCATTCTCTCTGCCCAACCACGCCGCCAACTGGGCAGCCAGTTCAGGAGGCATATCGCCCTCGTTCACAGGAGTGACCACCACAGGGATCGGTTGTCCCGCGTTCGGGACCTGAACTGGGGCCCCGATCGGAGTGACCGGGCTCGCTGGAGGTGATTCGGGAACCGGAGCCTCCCCTCCTGATGCCCCCTTTCTGGCCCTTCTACCTCTCCCGTTAGGGATTAATCCCGGCAATGCTGGTCCGATGACTCTCTTTGGTCCACCCGCACCATTCATTGCCGCCATTTGCTTCTTCATGTCGGCCATGTCCTTCACCAGCATACGAAGCATCTGGTCGGTTCCAACCTTCTTTCCGACCTTCTTGCCAGGCATCGTTCACGGATATTCCTCGAGGTCCTAGGTCAAGAAGCTTCGAAATCGCTGCAAGAAGAAACACAAGATTAAAAGTTCGCAAAATTGGCTCTTGTTCCGTCAAGGGCTCACGTGCAACGAGGAGGTGCAGCTTCCAAGCACAGGAACAAGAGGATGCTTCCTTGGATTGCAGCTCCTTTTATTCTTCTCCGGGAGGGTGTGGACCCTCCTCCGACCGCCTACAGGGCGTGGCCAACGGTGTAGGTGTCTAGGACAACTCCTCTTGGGCGGGAAAAAGGCGCGCCCCGGCTACGCCGCTTCGGGCATACCAGCTGTGACGCGCCTCCCGCCCCAAATGGCTTCCCGGGGGGATCGGGGCACCTGACCATACGTTCGGGGGGACCGAGTGGTCGCCCCTTTCCAGAAACCAGGATGTCAAAAACAAGGTAGTTATTCCTGAGGTCTCATTGGTAAAACGTTTCAATAATTTTAAGAAAACTCCCATTCCTTTTAAAAAGGATTTTTCTGGGAGAGAAAATAGATTTCCTATCAAAAAGACTCAAATTATCTGTTATAGATGTGGCGCAAATGACCACTTAGGCAACTATAGAGGATGTCCTGCGTGGAACAAAATCTGTATTAAGTGTAAAAAATCTGGCCATTTTAGCAAAATGTGCAAGTCTTCTCAGAAAGTGAACTTTTTATCTTATGAAGAATGTGAGGATGCCGAACAACCTTCCGAAATCAACACTTTGTTATGTGTAGGTGATTCAAAGTGTGAAGGATTTCCCTCTGACATTATTACTATTAATGGTAAGGAGATTCCTATGTTAATAGATTCTTGTGCTTGGTACACTCTAATTGGCAAAAATGTTTTTGATCGTTATTGGCACTCTACTAAGTTACTACCGTCTGATGTACACCCTGGTGGGTACACTGGTAAGAAGATTGATATTGAAGGTTACATGTGGGCAGACATAAAGTTTAAAGATAGGACTATTAAGGGGAAAGTTTATGTTTCTTCTAAGGGCGCATCTCTATTATGTTGGCCTCATCAACATGATCTTGGCATCAAGCTTGATCCAAACGCTTCACCTCCTGTCTATGTTGTCCCTCCTGAAAATGATTTCATTATACAATTGAAACAAAAATTTTCATCCATTTTTTCAGATAATTTGGGAACCTTCACAAACTTCAAACACCGTATCATTCTCAAAGATTCAGCTATTCCCATCCGGCATAGAGTGTGAAATGTTCCTTTAGCCTACCGGGAAAAATTGAAGGGAATTTTAGCAGATCTAGTTGACAAGAAAATCATAGAGCTGGTGGAATCCTCTCCATGGGTTTCGCCAGTAGTTTTGTCCCTCAATAGTAATGGCGAACTCCGTCTATGTGTTGACCTTCGAAGTTTAAACAAGGAAATTTGGATTGATAGACATCCTTTACCCCATATCCATGAACTTATTTCTACTTTGTCAGGTGCTTCAGTATTTTCTACTCTAGATCTAACTAGTGCATACCATCAAGTATTGCTCCATGAAGAGTCAAAGTTTTTAACGACATTCATTACACCGGAAGGCATGTTTCAGTATTGCCGAATGCCTTTCGGCTTAGCCAGTGCAGCTCCGGTCTTCCAAAGACTAATGAAGACTGTTTTAGAAGGTTGTTTGGGCGCCATCGCCTATCAAGACGATATTCCTATTTACGGGAAAAGTCATGAAGAGCATGATGCCAATTTAGAAAAAGTTTTGAAATGTGTTCAAGAAAAAGGTTTAACTTTAAAGTTATCAAAATGCAAATTCAGGCAAAGTAAAGTTGAATACCTTGGCCATGAAATATCCTCAGAAGGTATCAAACCTAAGTTCAATCATATACAGAGCATCTTAAAGGCACCAGCACCGTTGAACAAGGAACAACTAGTGTCGTTCCTAGGCTTAACTGAATTTTATAGCAAATTTGTTCAGAGCTATGCTTCAAAAGTACATCCTTTAAGATCTCTGTTAAAGAAAGATGCAAAGTTCGTTTGGTGTAACGAACAACAACTTGCTTTTGATTTAATGAAGCAAGAAGTAGCAAATGCTCCTTTTCTTAAACCATTCGACCTGGGTAAAGAATGCATAGTATGTGTGGATGCAAGCAATGTAGGGTTAGGTGCTGTTTTAATCCAGAATGACAAAGGTGATGAATATGTAGTCTCATATGCCTCAAGGACACTGCGTGGTGCTGAATATAACTATTCTACTATAGAAAAAGAGCTCTTAGCATGTACCTGGGCTTGTGAGCATTTTAGGCAGTTTATTTGGGGAACTAGGTTCCGTTTAAGAACTGACCATAAGCCCTTGATAAATATGTTGGCAGCTGGAGGTGGTAGAACTTTAACTGCACGTTTAGCCAGCCTTGCAGCAAAACTACAAGAGTTTCAGTGTATCGTAGAGTACATCCCTGGTCGTCTTAATGTACACACCGACTGTATGTCCAGGTTACCATTAATTAACTCTATTTTCCTTGGACAATGTGATGCTGATTTTGTATTCAACATTGATGATGTTAATGAATGTGGCACTTCCGGCTCATCTGATAGCATATCTGAGACTGTTTGGAGAGAAGCAATGACTAATGACACATGTTTATCTGGAGTGGTGGACTATTTGCAACATGGTTGGCCCCAAGAAAGGTATCTTTCTGGTGATGTTCTCTCGTATTTTAAAATTAAGGATGAACTTATGTTTGACCAAGGTTTCGTAATCAGAGGTGACAAAATCATTCCTCCTTTTACTTTAAGAGAAAGAATTGTTTCTATGGCGCATGATGGCCACATGGGAATGTCCAGTACCAAGAGACGTATCCGTGAATTTTACTGGTGGCCTGGGATTGATAGAATGGTGGATAAATGGGTAAGTTCCTGTTCCCCGTGTGCCAAAAGTGACAAGACTGTCAAGCCTTTGTCCACGAATGTTTCCCCTATCGAATTCGTAACCTGCCCTTGGAAAAAACTTGGTATTGATATTATTGGACCTCTATCTTTGTCTCCTAATAAGGAGGTATTTGCTTTAGTCTTGATCGACTACTTTTCTAAATGGCCTGAACTTAAGGTTGTGGATAAAGTTGGTTCCACACAGGTTATCCAGTTTCTGGATGAAGTCTTTTGTAAGGAAGGAATACCAGCTGAGATTGTGTCTGACAATGGTCCACAATTTATCAGTAGAGAATTTGAATCTTTTCTTGATAGGTGTGGAATTGTGCATAAGAGAGTGTCCAATTATAATCCTCAGGCCAATGGTCAAACGGAACGCTTCAATAGGGTTATCAAGGAATCCATTCAACTGGCCATTAAGAGTGACCTTGATTGGAGGAAATCTCTACGTGCCACGCTTTTATCTTATCGAACCTCTCCTAATTCGGTCACAGGTCTGTCTCCCTTTGAAATGCTTAGGGGTAGAAAACCTGGTTCTAAGCTTCTCCCTTGGTGGTTGAAAACCAAGCTCCCGTTTGAATCTTCCTTTAATTGTGATGAGGTCAAAGATAGAGTTTTGAAATACCAAGAGAAAATGAAAAATCATTTTTTGTCCTTAAATAGCCAGAGTAGCAAGATCAAGGTTGGTGACTTTGTACGAGTCAAGTTTGGAAGGTCTGTTGGGAATAAATGGAACAAGTGGTCAGATCCTTGCAAGGTGATTGAAATTTTTTCTAAAGCTATTCGTGTTGAAGGGGGCAAGGTATGGAATTTCAGGAGAGTGTCTTCATGCAAGAATCTGAGTCTGGTAGATAATAATCCATGTTCATCTAACCCCTCTTCACTCAATTTACCTAAGAATCCTGTTGTAGACGATGGTACCTCTTATGCTGCCATGGTTGATACCTTTTTGCAGGAGAGCCCAGTTCCCAATGTTCCTATTCCTGCATTTGATTCCCCTTCTCAAACTTCCCCGGTTGTTAATGAGTGTGATGTCAATAATTCCAATGTTCAAGAAAATGTTCCTGTTTCCCAAAGTTCTACTTCTCAACAAAATGTAGTCCCTTGTCCAATACAGAGGAAAAGTTCTCGCATCAAGCAAATTCCTGTGAAGTTACATGATTACTTATGCTGAAGTCCTTCTTTCTCTCCTTTTGTTTTTTTTTTTTTTGTTTTTTTTGTTTTTAGGGGGGAAGGTGTGTAGTATTCCATGTTAGTATAGCATTCCTTGTTAGAATTGTTATTGTACATTCCTACCCCAACATTCTATGTGTGGTTACCTGATCAGATCTTACTGGTGTTATGCTGAAGGTGGTTTTCTAAGCTGTCTCTCTGAATAAACTCCTCTACACATTACCTGCACTCCCTGAAGTGATTTCTACAGTAAACATTGTAGACCATGTGCTGTTTGGGATACAAGAATAGTATCATCCACAAAAAATAGTGCTGGTATTGTCTCTCCCCCTAATTTCGGTGCATTGTTACTACAATCTTTTAAAAAACAGGGAATATCATTGACAAATAGCGAAAATAAGGTTGGTGCTAGGACGCATCCTTGGCGAACTACCCTCTTTATGGGTATTGAACTAGTTTGTTCGCCAGCCGGACCCCACCTTACCTTTGCATAGTTGTTTTGGTGCAATCTGATAATTTGTTCTAAGAGGTTGGCCGGTAGTCCCTGAATATTAAGCGATTTCCATAACAAATGTCTGGGGATGAGATCAAATGCAGCTCTTAAATCAACAAACGCCACATAAATGGCCCTTCCTCAAGTTTACATATTTCCAACACATGCAGCAGAACCTAAACTCCTGGTCAATAGTACTAGTTTTAATTCTAAATCCTGCCTGGACCTTAGTTAAAACTTCATTTTCGTCAATCCAAAAATGTATACGATTTAAAATGTGCCTTGCGTAAGTTTTTTTTGTAAAATATCTATTAAAATATTTGGCCGACAGTTTGCAGGATCATTCCTATTGCCCTTTTTAAAAATGCAAATGATTTCGGCTCCCCTCCATGTCTCTGGTATATCAGCTCCGGCTGCTATATAATTACACAAGTAATTAATGTAGGGGCCCCAGACACAGGTATCATGTTTATATAGATCTCCAGGGATCTTATCCAGTCCAGGGGCTTTCCTAGGTTTAACTGAATTGATGGCCATAATCGTTTCTTGTAAATTGAATTCTAAATTCCCTTCACTCGGGTTAGATAATGGCCCATCCCTTTCAGAGCTTCCAAGTTCCGGAGCTGTATATAACCTTGTAAAATGGTTTATCCAAGTAATTTCATCCAAGTATACTTCTCTGGAACCCTTTTCGTTTCTATTTCCATTAGCAACGATATTCCAGAATGCTGTATGGTCCCTGTTTTTTGCTGCTACTAGCATATCCAACCATATATCATCATCCCATGATGCTTTAGCATTTTCTAGTACTCGCTTGTATTTTGACCTTGCTTCCCTGACTATCAGGCCTTTATTGTTTTTTATTGCATGTATTAGTTCAGTTTTTGCACTACGGCAATCTTTGTTATACCAGGGTTTCCCCATCAATTTTCCACTTCCATAACTCCAAACAGCAGATAATGTTAAAATCAATGTGTGCACTTTGAATTTAAAAATCTATAGTTATAATTTTAGCAATACAAAAAAAGATATATTCATACAGATGTTTGCATTTAATAATACATGGAAATGTAATTATATAAAACAATGAATTGATTTACATTGATTTTGCACATATAGACCAGAAAAAATCCGAAAAAGGAAGGAGAAGCCCATGCCACTGGCAGATCGACATAATAGACCAGAAAGAAACCTTAAGTACATAACAGAAGAAGAAACACTTGCATTATTAAAGACCTATGAGCCGACAGAACACGATGGGGGAGAAAAAATAAAAACAGTTCTGATCAACATGAATAGAACGTCGAAACAGAAGATTAGGAAGCCCAACCTTAGCAACCTACAGCAAGTCCAGCTATCCACCAACATGAGTGATAGAGAACAAAGCTCAACAAAAAACCATTTGAAATGCTTACTGCTCAACTGTCGGTCCGCAGTAAAACACGCGGCAAACATCGCTGCATTTATTATTAACATGGAAATTGACCTAGCAATCCTAACAGAAACATGGTTCTCGGAATCATCCTCTCCTTGCATGGATCTACTAGTGCCCCCACACTACAACATAATAAGGTTAGATAGACCAAAGCGAAGATGTGGCGCAATAGCCTGCATCCACCGATCAGTCATGGAAATAAAACAAATACAATCGGATCCTCAGGTATTTTATGAATATCTAGGCCTGAATATAAATTCAACGAATAATGAAAGATACACCCTTCACGCTCTGTACCACCCTCCAGGAAATAATGAGACCTTCATAGATCAACTGATGGAGATTATAACTGATAACAACAACATCCACTCTAACGACATATTCCTGGGCGACTTCAACTTGCACTGGGAAGAGAAGAAAGATAAACAGATCATCGCTCTAAAAGACTTCCTGAATGAACTAAATCTTTCCAAAATCTGTACACAGCCAACGCATGTAAAAGGAGCCACACTGGACTGGATATTATCTAGGCAAAAGAACATAAGTGTCCAATCAGTTACGCCATGCGATTGGTCGGATCACCATGCCATCATATTTCTGATTCCAACACTGGTAAAGAAAAAGAAATCACAGTCTGTCAAACGTGAAAAGTGGACTCGGAATACGAAAGAACCGAACATGGAGCAACTAGTAGAATATTGTGAGAAAGATTTTAAGCCACCAAACAACCTGAGGAATGTGAATGAACTAACGGAGCACTACACTATAACTGTAGCAAACATAGTTAACACCACCATGCCACTAAAACTGAAAAGAGTCTCGGAAAAAGACAAGAACCCATGGTTTAACGAATCACTGAACGATGATAGAAGGAAACTAAGAATGGCCGAATGAAAATGGAGAGCCCACCCATCAACGCATGAACTGAAAGCACTCAGAAAAATCAGAAACTAATACAACAAAAAGATCCTTAGGTCCAAAAAAGAATATATTAGTTCGGAACCGGACAACGCCAAAAATAGACCACGGAAACTATTTGAAATTCTAAGGCAGCAATCCAACAAATTAGCAAAATCGGCACAAGAAACCACCAAAACCCAGATAAGCTGTGAAAAATTCTCAAAGTTCTTCACCGAGAAGGCCACCAAGCTGGAAATAGAGCTAAAGACGGCAGCAGACCAATTGCACAGACAACCACAAAACCTGACCATTGCCACAACCACATTCAAGAAAAATTAAGCGAAAAATAAAGCACACTGGGAAACCTTCGAGATTTATGATCAGGCCGTCATCTCCAAAACACTTGCGGATATCAAACCGAATAGCCACTACAATGACCCACTCCCCGCCAAATGTCTACAAAAAATAAACCACGTCATCATCCCAATATGGACCAAAATAATAAACACCTCCCTAACGCAAGGGATCCTTCCAGACTGCTTGAAAACGGGCCAAGTTGTCCCGATCATCAAGAAACCTACAGTGGACCCAGCAGATCCTAACAACTTCCGCCTTGTAACCAATATTCCACTACTGGCCAAACTAATTGAGAAATACATACAGAACCAACTGAGCCAACACATCACAAAGTTTAGGTTGCTGGACGACTGTCAATCGGGATTCAGAACAGGACACAGCACGGAAACTGCGATCCTGCACATCGTTGACGATGCAGTACAAGCCCTTGACTGCAATAGGACGTGTCTTCTAGTCCTCCTTGACCTGTCAGCGGCTTTCGACACCGTCAATCATGAAAAACTGCTGGAAAGACTTCACAACAGGATGGGAATGACAGGAACGGTGTTGAAATGGTTTGAATCATTCCTGCATAATTTGGGTCAACCAGATGCTATCCACATCATGCCCGAATTCAATCGGAGTCCCCCAAGGATCAACACTTTCACCCTCACTCTTTAACTTATACGTCGAACTCCTGACAGAAATCCTCCGAAACGCTAACATATCCTATCACATGTACGTGGACGACACGCACGTATACTTAAAGATAGAATCCCTGGAAGACATCAAGTTAATGAATGGAGCTTTGAAAATGACATTAAGCTGGCTGACAAGTAACCACCTGAAGCTCAATGCTCAAAAAACTGATTTCCTTTTAATTGCATCCGCAAAGAAGTATCTAGAGGGAAAAGAATGGACCAATCTTATCACAGCTCTAAACTGCACCCCTACGTTAGTGGATTCAGCGAAATCGTTAGGAATCGCATTAGACAAGAAGCTAGACATGAAAGCTCACATCAAGTCAATGGTAAAGAACTCTCGCTTTCACTTGAACTACCTAAGGAAAGTGAAACCATTCATCACACCGGCAGACCTCAAACTAGCAATACAATCGCTAGTAATCTCAAGGATTGAATACAGCTGCACATCCCTAGCAGGCCTCCCAAAAATCTCCACAGCCCCTTTGAAAGCAGGCCTCAATGCGGCTGCAAGACTCATTACCGGATCGAAGAAATTCGACCACATCACCCCGCATCTAAAAGCACTAAACTGGCTACCATACGAAGCCAGAATACATTTCAAAATGGCATGTGTCACCCACAAAGCTCTTCACTACAAAACACCCAAATACCTGGCCCAGACGATTGAGCTGTCTGGAGGAGACAGACCAGTGAGGAGCGCTAATCAACTGATGCTGAAACCACCTATCTTCAGGAAAAAGAAAACCTATGACAGAGCGTTCACAGGGGCAGCCCCCAGAATATGGAACTCGCTTCCTCCAAGTATCAGAAAAATTACAGACACGACAAGGTTCAAAAGGGAAGCTAAGATCTTCCTAATGAGCAAGTTCCTGACATAAGAAAGTTGTGATCTAGTCGTCACCAAGAAACTGGAGGAGACTCAATCCGGGAGGAGACTCAGTCCCCTGAGCCGGGAAGAAGAGTACACTAATAAGGTGCGACGATGATCACGTTTGTACAGGAATACTGACTTCCATACAAATCTGTGCTCATATGCCAGGAGTTTCTACTGACTTATAATGATACTACCTCATCTTAACGAGAAATGTTTATTAGTTAGCTCGACATGTATTTACATTATATGTATGTAATCTCAGGTTATACGACACTTATATACATCACGCAATATAGTATGGAGAATGTTTATGTTATTCGAGTATAAGACACCCTAGACTTATCTACCGCACTCATTTTAGTGATTGTAATTGCTCTCTATGTGAATCACATCTCTACAGAATGTATAACTGTATGTGAAGTGCTCTGATACCTACGGGTCACGTTCGCGCTATATAAAACTCTCTAAATAAAATAAAAAAATAAACTTCTTGGTAATTTTTGCTACATAATAAATACATATAAACATGTAACTTTAGGGGGGATTTTTTCTAAAGAAATCTTCGAAAATACATTTAAATGCAATTTAATATATTCAACTGAATTAAATATTGAATTCAAAATTAACTTAATTGTTCTGCAGTATTTTTTTTATAATGTATTATACCGATAAAATCCACATATAATAATAATTTATGTTAATACTTACCATGAAACTAATGTTTTGATTTTTTTAAAGTTTTTTTAATAGATATTTTTATTGGCATTTTATACAACTCATCATACAGGATATGCATAAGATTTTAAAAAAGGACATAGTATCATAAAGAGTCCAAATTATGCAATGCAATACCATCGACAGTAATTCACTGGCACCCCCAGCAGTCCTCCTTACATTTAGTATAGCAATGCTGATATATTAATCACCCGGTGCCCACCTCAATAACCATTGCGTTAATCACAGCAGCTTAACAGGCTATATACATCATCGAGTAGTGGTTACTTTCACCAGTGCTTGCTCCACTATTGCAATTATTTCACTTCTGTTATATGGGTAGCTGTCCAAAGTTGGTTCATCATATGGATATACTGGTTGAATTTGTAGTCACATCATGTTATAAACAGAATACCACCCATGAAAAAGAAAAAAGAAAATTAAAAGATAAAAAGAAAAGAAACAACTCCAAGAGAGACAAGAAAAAAAAGACCAAAAGGTAACTGGTGCAGAAGTATGGTGTATATGCGTTAAAAACATTGAAATCCCAGGGGTTTGGCAGCAGATCTGACCCACAGGCATGTCTAAGGGGGGAAGGAGAACCCCAATGATGAACTTCCCATCCACGTTCGACCAACCAACCCATTGCAGGCAGAAGCCTCTATATAGTCACCACACATATCAGGCCCCTGGAGCCCCAGGGGATCCTGAAGGAATGTCTTGTGCAGTGGCACTGGGTTGGGATCCGTGGGCCAGCCAACTCTCCTCGCCGCTGGTGCCTACAGGTTTCTCCCACTCGACCAGAGCCTCTCTCCACTGTTCAGCAGTCACTTTCTTATTCCTGAGCCTCCTCCCAACTCAGTATTCTGCCTCCTGATCTGGCCCATGTGACCACATCTCTGCTCCAAGCTGCAAACTGTGGCCCCCTTGCAGACTTCCACTCCATCGCTATACTGAGCTTCGCGAGGCCCAGTGTTAGATCAATAAACCGATTCACGACCATGTGCTTAGTTGGCCTGGGAAAGAGGCCCAGTAAGCATGCCTGCATCCTGGGAGCCAACACCCTTCCCAGCATGTCCTTGATTTTATCCAACATGCTTCCCAAATAGGATGCAGTCCTTGGCATTCCCACCTGGGGCATTGTCGCACCTCCCCGCCGTATGTCACATTAAGCCTGTGGGGTGCCATGTCAGTCATGTGCATGTGATTGAAGTGGATATATATTAAACGGGTGTTCCGGGAGACCTTTTTGGGATACTGCAATGCCTTGCTCCACTCAGAATCGGTGAGAACTATGGCCCCGATCCTACCCCACCTCGCCCTCAGCCTGTCTAGGGGGGTGATGGAAGCTTCTACTAGTGTGGCAGATAGCCATTTCACTAAATGTCCTGTGGTACCAAACATGAATAAGGCGTGGAGGACCTGGTGTGTATCAGTCTCCTCCCTCCTGTTGCCCCATAACTGCGTAAACGAGGGTATCAGCGCCTCGTAGTGCAGGAATTGATCTGGAGGGAGCACGCAGTCATCCACCAGCTCTGCAGCAGCGATCAGTGTTTTGTCTAAGTAGCAGTCCCCAACATTATCCAGTCCATCCTCGAACCACAGCAACAATTGTTGCTCGTAAATGATAGATTGTGGGCTGGCATGCATCAGCCCCACTAGGGGCAGCTTGGGGGAATATTTGGTGAGCTTCCACCCACCTCCCTGACATATTTTCCATATCTGGAAAGCTGTGCATGGCAGCAGGAAGCAGTAATGGGTAGGCATAGCCGGCAGCAATAATTTTGCTGTCACCAGTTTAGGGCTAGGCGTCGGATCTGATAGGTATGTTCCCTCTTCGTTGACACCCTCCATCCATTGTGCAAACCACTACAGCTGGGCAGGCAACATATAGAATTCAAAATTTGGGACCCCTAGTCCACCCTCCAAAATGGAGCGCTGTAATATTTTCAAAGACATTCGGACGCCCGCCTCCCCATACCAGCTCCTGGAAGAGGACATTCAGGGTGCAGAACCAGCTGCTCAGCATCAGGACTGCAAGGTTCACAACAAAGTACAGCAGCTGTTGTAACATTACCTTTTTGGAGAGGGTGATATGCTCGATGATGGGTAACTGTAGTGTGCACCAGAAGTATACGCAAGAGCGGAGGGAGCAAAGTGCCCCTCCCAAGCTCCCTTCCCTTTAGGTCATCCAGGTCGTGAAAAATGTGAATGCCAAGATATCTAAAGGTGCTCTGAGTTCAAAGAATGTCGGATAGCAACACCGCCGGCCTAGGCAAAGGCCCCGCAATCGTGAACAAGTATGTTTAGGTCTTGTTAACCCTGAGGCCCAAGAGCCGAGCAAAGTCATCTAAGATATGCAAAGCCTCAGCGGTATCCTCAAGTGCCTCTGATAGGTATAGCACCAAATGGTCTGCATACAGAGAGACGCGGTGCAGCTGCCTAACAAGGGACAGTCCCAGCCCCTCCCCCCAGATGGAACTTTTCTGCTAGAGGTTCAATGGCCAGGACAAACAAGAGGCGGGAAAGGGATATCCCTGCCGTGACTGCCGGGATATCTTATACTGCCTAGAAATAGTTCTACCTGTCTTGAGTCTTGCAGTAAGCGAGGCATAAAGCAGCCCCATCCACCATACTTAGACCTCCCCAGGCCCATAAGCAATATTACCGCAAACAAATGCTTCCAGCCCACCATGTCAAAAACCTTCTCCAAGTCCACCAACAGAACCGCCGCCTGCCGGTGGGCTGCGGCTTCCACATGATACAGTATAGAGTAGAGTCTGCAGAGATTATAAGAAGTGCTGTATGATGGGATAAACTCATTTTGGTCTGGATGAATTAGGGATTTCATATATCGGAGTAGCCTACCTGCCAGTACCTTACTCAAAATCTTAAAATCCAAATTGAGCATAGAGAGAGTCCTATAGTCCCTCACTCTAGTCTCTGATTTCTTGGACTTTGGGAGAGGGACCACGAGTGCCATCTGGGTAGAGCTCGGCAACCCACCCACCCCTCATATGCCTCTGCAAATAACGTGATAAGATGTGGAGCTAATGTGTGAGCAAAATGCTGGGAGGCCTTCAGGGTCTGGTGTCTTATCAGGCGCCAACACCGGAATGGTGGCCTTGACTTTCTGTAGGGTGATCGGGTCTCCCAGCTCCTCCTGAGCTTCAGCCTCCAATGTGCAGAGCTGTAGGGGGCCAAGCAGTGTGGAATGTCTTGTAAGGGGGTCACAGCTGGAGACTCATATTGCTTTTCATAGTATATCAGGAATGAGTCATTAATTACATCTGGATAGCGCACCACTTCTCCTGAGTCCAAGCCAATTTGTGCGATGGTTGCTCCCCCCAGCTCAGGTTTGATGAGCCTCACCACCAGTCAGCCCGTGCTTTGTTCCTTCCTCTGTACTTTGTCTAGGTAATTTTTGTAGCTGTCCCAACCTATCTGCACAATGCATTGTTATAATGCTCTTGCGCTCCCTGTAGGGTCACCCAGTTCCCCTCATCCACCCCCAGTAAATGATCAAGTCTACGGATGGCCCCCTTCAAGTCCAAGAGCTCCTGATGAAGTTCCCTATGGGACCCACATGCCTGACCCATACAATGAGGCTGTGTTAGCATTAATGGGGAAGTATGTTTCAATTAATGTGAGAAACGAGGCCCTGAAAGGGGGATCGTTGAGCAACAACGGATTTAGTTTCCATACGGGGATCGGGAGACGCCTCCCGGGTGGTTGATGTAATATTAATAGCAGGCTATGAACCAACGAGTTGCGCCCTAAATATTCAGAGTGGAAGACGGAACTAATAAAGGCCGGGGAACAGAGAAATGCATCAAGTCTAGAGTGCACCTGGTAGACTGGTGGTAAAAAAAGAACACTGTCGCTTACATGTTCCAGTCTCCATATATCC
Organism: Lissotriton vulgaris; assembly: GCF_964263255.1. Lineage (NCBI taxonomy): Eukaryota > Metazoa > Chordata > Amphibia > Caudata > Salamandridae > Lissotriton > Lissotriton vulgaris. The sequence continues at coordinate 1,152,837,631 of NC_141698.1, forward strand.
TCGAGACACCAGTGGTATAACCAGGTACGGAAACCCAATGCAACCCAATTAAATACGCCACCTAGGTTAAGATGACCACTCAGGAGGAGAGCCAGTGAGGCAGAGAAAGACTCCAGGAAGCTGACCTGGTCCTGTTTGGGCACATACATATTGCCTAGCATCACTTCCTATCCCGCTAATCTCCCAATAAGTAGGGCATACCGCCCCTCCGTATCAAGCCAGGAGAGTTCAAGGGTTAAGGGGAACCCAGGCTTCACCCAAATTAACACTCCCCTAGAAAAGGCTGAGAAGGTGGTTGCATAGATCTGACATCACCATCTTCTCTTCAACCTCCCAGCCACCTCTCTGTTCAGATGTTTCTCCTGGAGGAAAGCGATGTGCACATCCCTACGCCGCAGATAGGAATAAATATTGTGTTGTTCGGCCATTATGCCCATTCCTTGAATATTCCACGTAAGGAACCTTACAGCGTTAAGTGTGTTTTTCCATGCCCCAGGAATACACCCCACGTCCAGTTCAGGGGGACCCCTCCCCACCCACCACCAATGTCATGCACACCTGCCTTTCTCTGCAAACAACAAAGTAAAGAAATCCAACAGATGAACACCCATGTTGAACAACTCCCAACCCACAGGGCAGCCTGACAGGGTCAGTCACCCAAACGACATGTAAAACATAGCCCTTAATGAGGTCTAACTCAGCAAGACACTTAGCGTGGGGTGTCAACAGCTAAAGACATAGATCTGGTGTACAAACCATCCGAGCACATCGGCCCCTCCAACTACAGGTCAGATCGAGACCAGAGTCCGCCAGCAACAGTTCAGCTATCTCAGGGGAGCCAGGATCACCACTAAGTTCAAGCGACCTCAGATGATTTCATCAGCTGTGTTCGGTGTCCCCACCGACAGTTTTACGCTGCCTCTACGGGAGGTGTCAGAGCTGTTGTCCCCGGTGACCTTTCATGAGCATGCCTTCACCTCGAGGGATGTGCACCTGTCCTGCATTAGTGCCACAACTGCATAAGGGCTTCAGCTCTCTCCCTCTCTGTTTGCGAGACAGTTGTTTTTTAGGGGGGCTCCCCTGGGAGACTGCTTTCCGAGGCGGTTCCCCCTTTCCATTGGTTTCTTCAGCTCGGGTCCAGGGCCCGCAGACCAGGAGGCCCCAGCTCCGAATGTCTCGATCCACTCCCTGGCTTCTTTAGTACTGCCACAAAAGTGAGTGATACCCTCCCGGATGATCGCAGTTGATGTTGGAAACATCAAAGTATATTGGGAGCCCTCCTCCCTCAGTGCTTTCTCAACCTCCAAGAACAAGTCCCACTTTCTCTGCCCCTCCAGTGTGTAGTCCAGGAAGAGGGAAACTGTACTGTTATTAAAGGTGTAGGGGCCCTCTATGCAGGAGGGTACCTCTGTCCCGGATGTGAAGCAGCCGGGCCACTGCTGGCCAGGGAGTATGCCCCGGCGCCTGTGGCCTGGCCCCGACTCTGTACGCTTCTCAGCCATTGCTTCAAGTAGGACTCCTTGTCACTATCCCCAACTCCCTGCGTCAGTCCCAGAACTTGGATGTTGATCCACGTGTTGCACCCCTCTGTGTCTTCAGCCCATTGCACCAACAGGCTCATCCTGTCCGTGAGTGTCTCCATCTGTTGCTCCAGGACTTTTTGGGCAGGGGCTATTACTGTAATGCTGGATTCCATCTACTTCACTCTTTCGGAGAGCTTCTTGTGCTCCTTTCACAGGAGGCTGAGCCCCACCACCACCGTGCAGATGACCAGATGTGGGGTGGCTTTTGTGTCCACTATGGCCTCCAGTATCTTCTTCGGCTGCAGTTGCACCTGGTCCTCTGGGGCAGGCTGTATTTGCTCTGAAACACTATCTTTCGGGCCCCAGTTTGCTGACCTCGAGGCTTTCCCATGGTGCCGTACAGGCCACCCAGTCAAGGGATCTCACCAGGGAGGGAGGGGCAGCCCAGCCATTAGCACCAAGGCTCAGCAGGTTGCTCCGCAAATGAGAACTATTGGACTCGGGGGGTCCCAGCAACTCCAGGCAGCCCCTCTGGGGGAGGACTCACTGACCCATGTATCACTGTCCGAACCCCAAGGCCAAGTCTTTCGCCCAAGCTGCTGCCCACTCGAAAGCCCAGGGGAATTTTTACCTACTTTAGTCGGGGTGATAAACCACCTCTGGCTGCTTCTACAGGGGGTCTTGGGGTACACCACCACTGTGCTGTCCCTAACATCCCCGGGGAGACCCACAGGGATCCAGAGTCATCGACCCAATCAAGGCAAGAAGGGTCTGCACCGCAAACACCCCGGGGGGTAACCAACCATCAGCACTGATTTGGTGTCCACTATGCCACCATATCTTTCCCAGTGGACGACAGGTCTTCTCCAACTGGCCACAGAGGGGGCAGTTGTATTGCCCACTGACCTCTTCGGAGCCCCCCAGGTGCGGGTTGTCTTCTAGAGTGGCTGTGGCCTCAATCCCATGGGTCAAGTCCCCAACACTGTCAGCAAGAACCCACAAGGCCAGTTCTGAATCCCGCTGAGGCCCCTAGGCAGCCCTCTGTCCCAGCGGGGCCATAGTCCAAGCAGCAGTCCTCCCACTTCAATTTACAGGCCCCAGCAATGGCACCTCATAACAGCATCTAGCCTGGGGGGCCGTCCTCATGATTTCTTGGTCGGCAGGCACTCCCTCGTTAATGGGGCCAACAGTGAGGCCTACCCCTCAATCCATGAGCCCTGACCGGGCTCTGACAGCTTGCCCCGCCTCACTCCTTGCTACTGCCGGCCGCAGTGCAGTGCATTCACCACTTCATCATCAAGAAGGTACCATCTCCGTGTTCCACCAAGCATCTGCTGCCTCCTGCATGTTGCTTCAGACCGCCGTCCGCGAGTCCCCAAACAGAGCCCAAGCTCCAGGAAGGCCCAGGTTCCTCACCGCTCTCTTCTGTGGGTCAGCCCCGGGCTGCCATCTTGCCTGCTTCAGGCACCAGCAGCCGTCGGGGATCCAGGCTCTTCGCAGCACCAGAAATAGGCATGATCACCCGGACAAGCTTTCGGCATCCCAGTACTTTTAGGGTAAGATTGAGACGCTCCCCGGTATGGAGTGTCACAGGATTGTACTAATAAGTGAGGGCCATGTGGTGTTCCGAGCTCTTGTCCCACCATTCTTGGGTCCATGGCCACACCCCTTGTTTTTTCAAAGTTTAGTATACGTTTTTTAAATTTCACTATAATTTACCATGGGGAGACTTCCGCCCAGTGGTGACGATTTCCACCTATAAATGAAAAGTTATTAGTACTAACTTTACACTTAGATAGTGATGCTCTTCCTCCTTATTTCAAAGCATGGGGACGTACAAGTCTACACTATGTAGTAGATTTCACTCAGAAATGGTGAATAGGTAAATCTAACACATTTACTGCAAAGTGTAACAGTAAATATAAACATGTAGATTTTCTCATTTGTGAATTTACCTATGTGAAAAGGCCCCATAAATTAACTCTTACACTTTGGTTTGAAATTCCTTCATTTCGTTATTCACCATTTCCAAGTGCAATAATGATTTTTTTATAAAAAAAAGAAACACATGTGCAATTTTATTTACTTATTTAAACTTAATTTAAAGTTGGGTTTAAGTAATGGAAATTGCATTTACATTGTTAATATTTTTTTAAATACATTAGCTCTTTGTTGTTAAACTAATAACACATTTAATTATTAAATGTACACTTTTTAAGGCACACACACAAAACAAATACACACACACATATGCACAAAATTCAGAAGTAAAAATATTGGGCCTGTTAGAAATGGGGTAGCATGGTGCATAGCGGGTCGGCTAAACCAGGAGCATGGTGATTCATGGAAGAGCCAGGACTTGAGGTCCTTCAGGAACTTGGAGAGAGTTGTTATTTGGCGTAGGTGGAGAGGGAGGGTGTTCCAAGCCTTGGCAGCAAGGAAGGAGAAGGAGCGGCCTCCTGTTCTGGTCTTGTTGATGTGCTGCACGGTTGCAAGGGAGAGCTGGGCTGCTTAGAGAAATCTTTGGGGTGCATGGAACGAGAGGCGGTGGTGCATGTAGGCGGGGCCGGTGTTATGGAGGGCTTTGTGGGCATGGGTGAAGAGCTTAAAAGTGATTATCTTCTTAATGGGGAGCCAGTATCGTGCCCGCAGGTGTTGGGTTATGTGGCAGTGGCACAGTAAGTTAAGGACTAGTCTGGTGGAGGCATTCTGGATGTTCTGGTGTTTGCAGGTGAGGTTCTTGTTGATCCCGGCATAGAGTGCGGTGCCGTAGTCCAGAATGCTATTGATGAGGGCATGGGTGACGGTTTTGCTGGGTTCAAGGGAAATCCAGTTGAAAGTCTTACGTAGGAGACGAAGGGTGTGGAAACAGGATGAGGTTCAATGTTGGGTTGGGAGAACTCTTTGATGATGTCAAAGAGTTTTTTGCTGTTGTGTGCGTGAGTTGAGATTCTGTCCTTGAGGGCTTTCTTCTTTGAGTATCTGATAAGTTTGTGGTGGGCTGTGGTGGCTGTTTTTTAGTTAATGAGGTCCACTGAGTTTTTGGAGTTCCACCATAACTTTTCACGGCATCTGCAGGTTCCCCTGGATTCCCGGAGTTCAGAGGAAAACCAGCTGGCTTTCTTTGCATGAGGGTTGGAGGACTTCTTGAGGGGGTGACGATGTTGGCGCAGTCAGTGATCTATTTGTGTAGGGTACGGGTGACGGTAGTAGGGTCCTCGTCTGAGGTGGTGGAAGTGGAGCTGCTGGGGATGGCAGCAACGTGATCATTGGAGATCTTGTTCCAATTCTTGCGTTGGAGCTGGGATGGACATCTGTGGGAGATGTTTGCTTTGTAGGTGAAGTGGACGCAGCAGTGGTCCATCCATGGGAGTCCAGAGGTGTGGCTGAGGGAGATGGAGTTTCCTGCTGTAAAGATGAGGTCTAGGGTGTGTCCTGCTGGGTACGTTGGCCCTGGAACGATCTGATTGAGTCCGATGATGTGGAGGTTTTCCAGGAGGGAGGTGGGGTTGGGGTCTTGGCTGTTTTGAGGTGGAACTTGAGGTCTCCAAGCAAAGTGTAGTTAGTGGAGGTGATGGCCTGCGTGGTGATGATGTCGGTATTTGAGTCGGAGAAAGGTGTGCTGGGTCTGGGAGGTCTGTAGATAAGGGTGGTGGTCAGTTTGACCTGTATCTTGAAGTGAAGGTTTTCCATTAGGTCTATGTGCCTGTTGGTGTAGGTGCTCAGGCGGAGGTTGGCTTGTGGGCGACGCAGCCTCTGTCGTGATTTGGGTGGTTCTTCTGGGTTTTTCTGTATTCTTCAAAATGGTGATCGCAATGTCTGGTCCCGAGGTGGCACTTGTCCAGGTTTCGGTAAGAAAAGCGGTAAGAAAAGCAACGTCAGGAGTAGTGCTGTCAAGGAGGTCCCAGATTTCCGTGGCGTGTCTGTGGAGGGAGCGGACAATAAGGAGGATGCATTGCAGGGTTTGCAATATATAGCCTAGGCACACATAAAAGGCAGTAAAATGATATATTATCTGTCTGTAGAGAAAAGAACATATATATAACAAGTTTCTTCAAGATGAAAGGAAAAGGTCTTGTGTGGATCAGGTTGAAATCTTTTAATCCTTTTCAAACGTGAAATGAATGTAGAGACAAGCCAGCCGACACGTGTTTCGTTGCACAAGGTAGAATTGCTCCGCGACTTCTTCAGGGCTGGGAATGAATACAGTAAATCAAATAAATATATCGAAAATAAAGAAAGGGAAAGGCTAAGGGCTAAGGGCATTACAACATCAGCCCTTTTGCTATTAAAAACAATCAAAAGCACGCGTGGAAACCCAACCAACATCACTTGGTATAAGTTTAGATTTTAAGGGAGTGAAGTTGTCCCAGGATTGGTGAGGATAAGTGTGGTAATTTAAGAAAAACGTGAAAGAGGCTAAAAGGTTTTTTGTGAAATCATTCTAAAGAAAACGAGAGAGTGATATGCTGAGTATTACTGTTAGGAAACACACAGAAGTCAGTAAACGGTTTCAAAGGAAAAAAAAACGGGTTCAAAAGAAAAAAAACATCGAATAGTACCTGTGATGTTCCACTATTAGTTTGTGAGAGCTGCAGAGAAAAGTAGAATAAAGAGAATAGATTGTAGATTTAAAGAATGGAGTGGAAAACTAGAATGTAAATAAAGAACAAAATGTTGGTTAGGAAAACATGAAAGCATCAAAAGAAAAAATAAGGGTCAGAGTAAAGGTCCTACATGTGGGCAAGAATTAAAAAAGAGGATGAAACCAAAGTACCAGCAAAAAGGAAGAGGAAGAACCACAAGAGTGATGAAAACGGAGAAGATCTACACATGGAGGGAATCTTACCCCTCGACCGGTGATATTTCCAACCCGGCCGGGCTACAGTGTAGGCAGAGAAATGAACACAAGATGCTGGTAAAAAAGTGAACAATAAAAGCAAAAATGAAGGCCTTGAAGGGAATATTGCGAAATCAAATTTAATGACTACGCAGTGAATTAGGCGTTGCAAACATATCATGTAGCTTACCAGTGAATTAAGGAGTGGAGTAAACCCACTGCATGCAATCCATTAGAAAATGGGTACAAGAAAGTTCTATGAATTATATAAAAAGAGATCAAAATAACGGTAATAAATAAGGATGAAACGTCTACGTTACGCTGTAGGGCGTAAACCACCCTCGACCACCCAGCCGTGAGAAGTGAATTGCTACCTGAATCAAATAGTGTCGATGCACATAAGGTCATGCGAGGGTCCCTTGACAAGCTGTGGTTAATCACGGAGTAAGTCTGCAAAAATATACAAACAAGTGCCTAAACTCGTTTGACAATGCACACGTTATAATTAAAGTTTCCTAAAAAAGCCACAATCACATTAAAGCCAAGGTCACACGTCCTACCTTAAAAAGTTTCAATAGACGCAGACCTTCGGGCTCTTCACTCGATGCCAGGTAATGGATGAGTGACGGCGCGACCGCCGGAAGTGTCGATAGCACGGAATGGAAGGGCCCTGATTGGTTAAACACGGGTCAATCGCTAGAACGTTTATCTCAAGAGGAAGTTACTAGTACATGTCTCGATGAAGACAGACTATAATTGTTGGCTGAAAACCGCGCTAAAAAGGTAAAAAACGAATTCTAAACGAGAAGGAAGGAGGTAGTTAGAAAACAGCTACTGGGTGTAAAAAATTCCTATATATCAATGTGGAAAGGGAGCAGAATGGATAGCCATTCTGTTTCCACTGTACTTATTTAGTGGGACCCTTTTGTGGCAATGAGTCATGATCCCCTGAGGTCCAGTGTGAAGGGAGTTTAATCAAAATCAATTCTATTGCAGGACAGGAGGCTCCGATTATGCTAGTCTCATTTCTTTATTGAAATGCTCAGCAGCCAAGTAAAAAACCACATTACCCAGAAACACTTGGGTAATAACCATAGAGTCTTGTAGTATAAATAGGTGTACAGACAATCCCACTTCCTCTTTCTTTGCTGCTCCGCAGCCAGTTAAGTGCTTCTTACCTTACTATTGTTGTTTGCCTTGCACTTTGTATTGCTTGCGCGGCTTCTGTTTAATATTTCTTGCCGCTTTGTTTTCCGCGCTTATCGCGCTGCTTGCGCTTGCCTTCGCCATTCCGTTCATGTTGCGTTTCGGTGGCGGCGCAGCTGGGTGCGAGGCATCTCCATCCTGCGGTCGGGCGCTTTGTGCCTGGGTTCGCTTATTATTGTGGAGTGGATTTTGGGGTCAGGGCTGCCTCGCGCTGTTCGCGCGAGCTGCTCTCCTTCCTGTTAGGCGGCCGGTTCAACGCGCATGCGTGTTTTGATATTTCCGGCGCTCCGTGTTGTTTCTTCACCGGAGCTCTTCTGAAGGACGTCCCCTGCGACGTTAACGCCCACAAGCCTCCAGGATTGACCCTGTCGACGCCAGTCTCTAAAATAGGATACTGGTTGTAAAATTTGGCATAGGCTTTGCCTAGGGTGACGTTTTTGGTGTCAGTAAGCCCTCCCTCCACTCTCTACATATTTTGACCTGTAGTCTCTACAGCTTTGGCTTACTGTGAGGGTTTTTTCACCCCCCTTTATTTGAGCCTTTGGCTTATTTATACCTTACATTCCTCATTTGTGGGCATATATTTTCACACTACTTGTGAATCATGAGTGACTATTTCTTTGAGGATGAGGAAGAGTACGATGAAGAGGCTCCAGACTCCATGGAGCAACATCTGGTTGAGGCTTTGGACCGTGGAGTCCAACATTCAATGAATAAGGCACTAGTGCGTGCTATCACGCCTCTCAAAAGGCACTTGACTAAATATGCTGAACAGCAGGGTTGGGTCCCTGCGGCTAAGAAGTCGTCATCTTCTCCTGCTACTCCACATTCTTCTGTCTTCAAGAAATTAGCGCAGTCCTTGTCCTCTGCAAAACCTGTCGCTGTTGTTGAGGAAGATGAGAGCGATGACCTGCAGTCCTCCTCTTCCTCGGATCCCGCTCCTCCCCCTCCCAAGAAAAAGAAATGCAAGGAGCATTTTGTCGATGCGTCTTCGCATCCACCTGTCCTGACGTTTGAGCCGGTGGACATTGTCCACCCCCAGTCCACGGCTTGGCTTCCTTCCCAGGCTGTGACAGAATACGTCCAGCAGCACATACGCCAGCCCTTTGAGAAGGAGGTACGTGCCCGTCTCCGGTCTGAGTGCCCGTGACCAGACTTGGCTGATCATCTGGCGGAGACCCCTGAGGTGGATCCCACTATGACGACGTACCTCCGCAAATTTGCGAAGGATCCCAAAAAGGGTCTGGATAGGTCCTGGCGGGCTTGCCAGGACAAGGTTTTAGATCTCCTCGGGCCCCTCACCAAAATGTTGGACCTTGGTTTTCTGGCTAAGAGTACTAACCGGATGGTGGATCCGGATGAGCTGATTAATTGGGCTCAGCGCGCCATTTGCCAGTTGGGTAATGCCAACTGTGCGCTCTCTGCTGAGAGGCGCAGGTCCATTTTGCTAAAACTGGATCCTAAACTGCAAGAATTGGCCACTTCTGAGTCGGGTCCTGCGGCTCAGGGTCTTCTTTTTGGGCAACAATTTTTGAAGGAGCTGACCAACTTTGTAAATACCTTCAGCGGCCTGGATAAGGCTCAAGCGTCTCTCCGCCGGACCCTTCGTCCGGTTTTCAACAGGGCCGAAAGAAGTAGGGGGCGTTCCTCCGGCCGTGGTCAGCAGCAGCCCTCCCAGAAGGAGTACCAGTCCCAGCGGGGAGGTCAGCAGGACTCGGGATATACCCCTCGTTCCAACTTCTATCCCTCAAGAAAAGGACGTGGCCAGTTCAAAAAAGGACGTGCTGGTGGATCCGCCGGCGGCTACCACGATTCCGCCACTTCAGGTGAGCATTCTTCCTGCATGCAGTGTTGTTCTGGGGGGCAGGATTCGCCTTTTCCTAGAGAACTGGCGATCAATCTCCAGCGATGCATGGGTGCTGGAGACAGTTCATGGCTTCAAGCTAGAGTTTTATCATCCTGTTCGCCAGTCTCGTCTTCCTTTTCCTCTCCATTTCTCAAACCAAAGTCGAGAGTTCATCACAGAGGAACTCAGGTCTCTGGAGGCCAAGGGGGCGATTGTGCCGATGGTGCGCCATCCTCAGGGCTTTGCCAGCTCAATCTTCCTTGTGGAGAAGAAGGGAGGGGGATCGAGGTTGGTCCTCAACCTGAAGGACTTCAATGCGGGAGTGGTGTACCGCCACTTCAAGATGGAGGGAATCCATCTGTTGAGGGATCTCCTGAGGGAACGGGATTGGGTGGTCCGTCTAGACCTCAAGGATGCATACCTCTCGGTTCCGATTTTTCCGCCCCATTGCCGTTTTATTCAATTCCAGTGGCTGGGGATATGGTATCAGTATCAGGTTCTTCCATTCGGCCTTTCGTCAGCACCGTGGTGCTTCACGAAACTATTGCGTCCGGTCGTGGAATCTCTCCGCAGTCGCGGAGTTCGCTTGATCATCTATTTGGACGACATCCTCCTGTTAGCGGATTGTCCGATAAAGCTTATGACTCACCTGACGTGGACCGTAGACCTGCTCCAGTCTCTGGGGTTTTTGGTGAATGTTCCCAAATCTGTACTTCAACCTACACAGGTGATAGATTTCTTGGGGTTTCAAATCAATTCCCTTTCTTGTCAACTTCTGCTACCTCGTCAGAAGGTTCGTTACATCAAACGGGAATTGAAGTCTGTTGTCTCGAGTCCGACGGTGTCGTTGAGATCATTAGCTCGAGTTGTCGGTCTTTTAGCGTCTTCTCTGCAGGCGATATTTCCGGCTCCGCTGCATTACCGGGCGTTGCAGCGTTTGAAGATTCAGCATCTTCAGAGGGGCCTTCGCTATTCCGACCGCATCCCTCTGTCGGAGGAGGCGAAGTCGGAGATGTTGTGGTGGTTGAATCACATGGAGGCCTGGAACGGCAGAGCCCTCTTCGGATCTTCTCCGGAGATTGTGATCGAGTCGGATGCCAGTCAGTGGGGCTGGGGAGCCCGCTGCGGTTCAGTCACGACAGGGGGACGGTGGTCCCCCCTAGAACGCTATCTCCACATCAATTGTTTGGAGTTACTGGCGGGATCGTTCGCGATCAAATGTCTATCTCCACTTCAGTCCCGCTGCTGTATACTGGACAATGTATCAGCAGTCCGTTATATCAACAAGCTCGGAGGGACTCGTTCGAGATTGTTGGCGGAGATCGCCAAGGAGTTTTGGCATTACTGTCTACACAACGGGATCACAGTTATTGCGGAGTACCTTCCGGGTTGTCGCAATGTGGTGGCGGATTGGAATTCCAGGTACCTGAGGGATTTCAGCGACTGGAGACTCCATCCACATGTGTTTCGGCAACTTCTGCGGACCTGGGGTCCTTGTCAGATCGACCTCTTTGCGTCCCGGCTCAATGCCCAACTTCCCCGGTTCTTCAGCTGGAAACCGGACCCGGAGGCTCTGGCAACGGATGCCTTCCTTCAACCGTGGCCGACCTCCCTGTGTTATGCGTTTCCCCCGTTTATGATGATCCCCAGGGTTCTGGCCTATGTGAAACGTTTTCAGGCGGAGCTGATTCTGATCACTCCTCTGTGGCGGGCTCAGCCTTGGTTCCCTGTTCTCTTGGAAATGACTTGCGCATTGCCATTTCTTCTGCCTCAGAAGCGGAATCTCCTGTTAGATCCGCTTCAGAATCTGCATCCCCTGGTTCAGTCAGGCTCTCTCCTTCTCCTGGCGTGGCGGATTTCGGGGAACGGTGGGCTGTGTCAGGTCTTTCTTCGGACGCTACCAGACTCCTCAGCAACGCCTGGGCACCAAATACCCACAAGCGTTACAGGGGTTCCTGGAAACGTTGGAGTGACTGGTGTGCTCAACGGCAAGCTGATCCAACATCAGCGGATGTTTCTTTAATTGTCAATTTTTTGGCCTCCCTGTATTCGGCTTCTGGTCTGGCGTACCGTACTATCAATAATTTCCGCTCTGCTATTTCGGCAGGTCATGTTCCGATTGATGGTAAGCCTGTAGGGGAACATCCTTTGGTGTCCAAGGTCCTTAAGGGCGTTCGTATGGCTGTCCCTCCGCGTCCCAAATATGTAGCTTTATGGGACGTTTCGGTTGTTTTGCAATTTTTAGAAGCCTGGCCGGTTAATTCCTTGCTTTTGCGCAAGCAACTTTCGGCCAAGCTTACCATGTTGCTATGTTTGCTTTCTTGCAAATGGATTTCTGACGTTCACGCATTGGATCTTGCTGGTCGGAGTTTTACTCCTGAAGGGGTTACATTTCGCCTTTCCCGACGCACCAAGACTGATACTGAGATTATCACTTACCCTTCTTTTCCGGCTCGTCCCAACCTTTGTGTGGTCCAATGCCTGAAAGCTTATGAGGTGAGTACTTCTCTTATTCGTTCTGATATGCATGGTCAACTGTTGATTGCATTGCTGAAGCCTTTCCGCCCCGTTACTCCAGCTACGTTGGCTCGCTGGGTACGGTGGCTTATGGGAGAGGCAGGGATCGATGTGTCTGTTTTTGGGGCTCATTCAGCTCGTGGAGCCATGGCCTCTAAGGCCTTTTAATTGGGGGTCACCTTGGGGGATCTTATGAAAGCTGCTGATTGGTCAACAGATTCAGTGTTTAAGACTTTTTACTTTAAACCTGTACCTATGGTTGCGTCTGTGGTGTTGGATGAGCTTTGAACAAGCATAATCGGAGCCTCCTGTCCTGCAATAGAATTCAAAATTTGCAAACATTTGTGACAAGAATTTTCAATTCTATTAAGGACTAGGAGGCGAGGATTATCCCACCCATAGATTGTACATTGTGTTACTGACAATTGTTTTGCATTAGTCTGTTACAACAGTATATATTGCATTGTCTTCTTTTCCCACCCTTACTTCGGAATATGTCTGATTTTGTTGGAATGGCTATTACGGCTTTGTGTCTTTTTTGAGGTTCTGATCCCAAATGATGCGCCTCCGGTTCCTCCTAGGAGCGCCTGTTATCTTCTCTGAAGAAGTCTCCTGTTTCTGCCTTAGGCTGTTTGGGATGTTTCCCTTCGTTACCTTCAATGGACTGATCTTTGCTGTTGCATTGACTTTTGGATTGTTTGCTGTTTCCTGGATTCTCCTCACCAAAGAAAGAGGAAGTGGGATTGTCTGTACACCTATTTATACTACAAGACTCTATGGTTATTACCCAAGTGTTTCTGGGTAATGTGTTTTTTTACTTGGCTGCTGAGCATTTCAATAAAGAAATGAGACTAGCATAATCCTCGCCTCCTAGTCCTTAATAGAATTGAAAATTCTTGTCACGAATGTTTGCAAATTTTGAATTATCTTTTAAAGAAGCTCTAACGAGAGAGAAGAAAACAGAAAAGACAGATATAAGGAATAAGTATGTTAGAGAATAATAGTAAAATTTCTAACATCTACAACAATGTTACCAGTACATGCGTAAAGTACACCTGGAAATGTGAGTTAGTAACCTACATAGGTACTAAAATTCATTCATAATCATTACTTATACATGAGTATCATTCAGAGCCAAATCAATACAATGAAGTACATTTATGATTACATTACAAAGTTAGTGTATGCAAACAGGACTGTAGTATACAAAGAATACACTATTATTGTTGAATTCTTATCAGTTGATAAATAGCAAGTACATGGATTCATTAGATCACATGGTGTATTCTTTATGTTCAAAACAATGCTCTATATTAACAAGAGGGATTTGTGGCCGACAGTGGGGTAGATATATCTAGCCTTACTTCTTTGCTGGAAAACCCATCCCCTGTATATTATGAATAGAGATCCATGAAAACTTCTGACAATTTAGAGGTAGAGTCACTAATTACCCAAAAAGTATTGCATCTCTTAGTCTGTAAACGCAGAATACACATCGCCTCAGTACTCCTGAGTCGGAGCTCCCTGTTACCACCACGAATATTGACATGGGTGGTTTCAATTCCAAAAAATGAAACCTTTCTCTCAGTGCCCTGTGCAGAGCATGTGGCAGCATGTAGAGCTACGGGGTATTTAGGATCACACTTATGTATTGCCCTAATGTGTTCCATTACCCTTTCTTTCAGTGACCTGATTGTGCTGCCTACATATAGTTTGTTGCATAGACATTCAATAACATAGGTAACAAATTTGGTAGTGCAGTTGATATTATCTTTAATTACATACTTTTTTCCTGCATAGTCAGTGAATTGTGTAGTGCCATGTTTTGCCCACGTGCACATGCTGCAAAAACCACATTTGTAAAAGCCTAAAGTCCGTGGCGTGAGCCAATTGGTGATCGAAATCGACCGAGGTACCGTAGTACTTAGTCGGTTTTTCAGAGTCTTTCCTTTTCTAAAGGTTATCTGTGGATAATCACTTATAAACTCATTTAGTAGTTTGTCTGATTGTAAAATGCCCCAATGTTTCTTAAAGCTCTTTCTTAAGGGGGTATGTAGGTTGTTAAATTCTGTGACCATTTTAGTTGTCTATTTTCTTACTTGTCGATTAGTTTGTGTGATAAGTGTGTCTTCCCTGCACATTAGTAATTCTATGCTCTGCTTTGTAAAGAGAGTTAGGATGATAGCCCCTCTTTTTAAAGCGTTCTTTCATGTCTGAGATATTAGTTTTTAATTCAGAATCTTCACTACAGTTTCTTTTCGTTGTCAAAAATTCACTGTAAGGTATTGAATTAATCTGGTGGGGTGGATGTGAGCTCTCCGCGTGGAATATTGCGTTGCAAGCAGTGGATTTTCTGAAAAGTTTACTGTGTAATTGATTGTCTTTAATATAGAGTTCCAAATCCAAGACCTCTATGTGTGTGAGACTGGATTCCATGGTAAATTGCATACCCCATGTGTTTGCATTTAGAAAATTATGAAATTCATCCAATTATTGTTGTGAACCAGACCATAATAAGAGACAATCATCGATATATCGACCCCAAAAAATAATTCGATCCAATACGCGCCCTTGGTACCCCAAATTAAATCTGCCTCCAATGAACCCATAAAAAGATTGGCAAAAGAAGGGGAAAATTTAGACCCCATCGCCACTCCCCTTAATTGTCTGTACCAGTTCTTGTCAAACAGAAAAAAATTGTTGTTCAAAACTAGCTCCATCATTGAAATAAGCATATTCGTATGTTGGAATTGTGATGCAGGTCTATTGTGAAGCAGTCTTGTGATAACTTGCATACCCAAGTCTAGATCAATGCTCGTATAAAGGGACACTATATCTAATGTAGCTAAAATGGTGCCCGGCTGCCATTCCAAATCTGCAAGTAAACTAAGTATATGCTTGGTATCTCGAATGTATGATTGTTGATTTTGTACCAAAGGTCCCAGAACCAAATCAATGTATTCCGCAATTCTTTCCGTTGGTTCCCCCCGTCCCTGAGACTATAGGTCTTCCAGGAGGAAAGGGCATATGCTTGTGCACTTTGGGTAAAGTATACAACCAAGGATATGTGGGTTTGGAAATCTTCAGACATAGAAATTCATCATCGTTTAACAGTCCTGCTTTATGCCAAGTATCTAGTCTCTTATTAGTTTCCGTTATAAGAAGTCCTATTGGATTATGCATCAGCCGCTCATAACAGGTGGGGTCACCTAGTTGAGTAAAGATTTCATTGTTGTAATCTTGAACATCCATTACCACCACATTACCGCCCTTATCGGCTTCTCTGATTAGGATATCAGTGTCGTCACTCAATGTTATCAATGCTGACCTCTCCCCCTTGAAGGACTGGGTTATTTAGAACCCAGCGGTGCCAGGGCACAACACCTGAAACCTTCGTGGGTAACCTGCTCCGGCGTACGAATCACAGAGACACGGGACACTTCCTTCGGCGTCAAAGATTCAAGGTTTATTTACTGCAGGGAACACAGAAGTCACGACAAGCAACACACGTGCAACTTGGGGAGACTGCTTCAAATTGGTTCTGTGGATCGCTCCTTTTATACACAATTTTCCCATAGAGTTACATTGAACACAAAAGTTTATGACCCGGTTCCCACAATCATCCCCCAGAGGGGTCGTTTTGGTCACTTTGAAACACACAAGGTCCGGAACATAAGTGCGGAAACATTTGGCGGTTCCCAACTGTAAAAACCCATCTTCCCAACATTAGTGCATTCCAATCGGTAATAAACAGAACGAAATAGGAACAAGAACAGGTGTAGAGGAAGACGGAGACAGTGGGGAATCGGAAAGGGTGTAAAAAGGGGAGGTATCGGGAAACACGAGATACAGGCATCAAAGGGACGTGCCTAATGAGATGCACGGCTGAGACAATAAGTCCGTGCGGCAAGATGAGCCTCGAGCGGCGCCATCTGCTTTACAGTAGCATCCCCCTCATCATAAAGACACTTACAAAGGACATGTGTCTTCCGCAAATATCTTGGGAGTCCCAGGGTCGCGAAGCGGACAACGTCCGTTCGCTGGCTACTTGAGGGCAAGAGACAAAATGGATGCCGTATCTAAGATGGAACCCGTGGGTACAGATAGAAATACCCACGTAACAGACGAACGGTTTAGGTTAGCACGGCGAAACTGCGTACACCCACTAAACTCGTCATTTGCGGTTCATAGATACCAGACTCGACTATATTCGTGCGAGTCGAAAGCACCACTTACAATTGTCACGGAACCTCAGACGCTCCTTTTGCCCTCATGTAGGCAAGCACTAGTCGGAATCATACTCGATATTAATCAGACCATCCAGATGCTGTTGTAGCATAGCTCTGTCCAACCGAGTCCCATTGGTGACAGGCGGCTGTCTCATACACGTTGTAGCACAGAGGCCACATAAGGCAGGACCGCACTGCACACAAAGGCAACACGTGAACAGGAACGCCACAACAACTCCGATAATCATCAGAATCTTCCAACCCCAAGTCGACATCAGGCCCCAAAACCACCCAAGCAGCGTCCAATCCCCTACATCCACGTGTATGGATTCAGAGATTTTATGCAACTTAGAGATGGCTTGATAAACAGTCGGAGCATTTATCTGGAATGAAAATGCAGCAGCTCGAATGGATCACCTTACATACCCCACCTCGGTCTGCTAAGATGACATCTAAAACCATACGGTTTTGTAATGTCATTAGTCTATCCGCCTGAAGTTCTGTAGTGATATTACCAAGGGCACTGGCAGTAATATTAGCTGTCGATTCTACCACTCGAGTCAACTGTCTCAGGTTCCTACTATTAACCATAGGTCCCCAAAACGGGAGAAAACCCTTGAAAAAGTCTCCTGCCTCTTGACCGGCAGTATCCTCTTGGCTAATTACGCCTCGCACAACTCTAGTCTTATGATAATCGGCATCTACAGTGAACGTCGGAGGCAACAAATTTGCAATGAAGCATGAGCCCATGAAGTCAGCGGGCAACCATGCGTATGCACGATCATGGCAGATAAAGTATGTACCCTTGGCAGCCAGAAACACAGGGAACGAGACCATCGGCAGCATATAATTTTCAGTGCAAGCACTCTCTCCAAGTCGGGCTTTCGATCTTCGACCACGACCCATCAGACAAAAATTGCCAATGTGGGGTACGACCCATATCGGAGGTGAGCTTTTAAGCTGCTTTTCACTTGTGAACACACTATACTCGCCTCTACTCAGGACCCTATAAGCTTGTACCTCTTCTTCAGGAATAAGCGAGGGATCATAGATATCGCTGTCTAAATCCTCTATTGCTATCGACAAAGGTTTTTGATACGAGGTAGGACCAGAGTAGGGGGAACGTGGTTCTCGAATGGGGTGGAAACCCAGTGCGCTTCGAAACATTGTTTGAAATGCTCGAGCAGACCCTTGGGAGCTATATGCTAACACCAGATATGGAATTCCCTTATCCGTAGTATGCGGCATCAACCCACACACCCAACAATTAGTAGTGTTAACCACTAACTGATGCTGATGAAGGAGCTGAATAAAGGAATTATTGCGGAATTCTGCACGTCTAGCCTGCTCGTGTTCAGGTAAGATATGGAAAGAATGGGGAGATGCAGTGGAGGTGAGTTTAGGATCAGGTGTAGGAGTAGGTAAAACAGGAGATAGAAAACCAGAGGTCATATAATGCACCCCACCCGCCAAGAATGCAGAAACAGTCAAAAACAACATAAACACTTGAAATATAAAACATTTCGTACGACTAAGTTGCTGCAGCTTGAATCTTCGAGCTTGAGCTTCTTCCAAGTCCATCAACTTCGAAAATGCCATTCCCTATGACCGTCCGCAACGTTTCTTGACGCACTTCGTTCTGTGTAGCAATAGTCAATCCCTAGGAGTTCCCAGGAACCGACGGTCTTTAACCTAGCGTCAAGACCTACTATCCAGAAGGAAGTACGCGCGCGGCCCTACGGCCTTTAATGCACAATATATATATATGCAAAAACAAAGTCTCTCGGCTGTGGAAGCAAAAAAAAATGAAGCTCAATAGATATACACAGGAATAATTACTATAATATGAACGTTCAGAACTGATCACGGAAAACGGGATAATGCAGTTGTCAATACAGCAAAGCAGGATCTTTTATTAGTCTTTTAGTGCTAGATCGCAAAAAGTATCGGGTTTTCCCAGGACGTGTCTGCTCGTAAAACAAAGGATCCGTTGAAGAGACAGCGTCCTGCTGATCAGTTGAGTGTTCTGGTCTTGAGTCTTTTGATGACAATTGTTCAACAGAGTCTTTCTGCTGCGCTGAGGATTCTCCAACAGGCTGTGCGTCGCTGAAAGGTACAAACGCCGGCAATCCTTCTGTTTCAGTTGATGCAATGCCTCTCCTCACCCACGGGTCTGCCGGCAAAGGGATAGGGACCTTCTTGGTATGGGTGGCGTACACCCAATTCTTACGTCCCTCAAGACGAACAGCAGTCCTCGTGACAAGGAGAACCTGATAGGGTCCAGTAAACCTCGGGTCCAAGTTGTTCTTGCGCGAAAAGTTCCGCGTCACCACCCAATCTCCGGGTTGGAGCTGGTGGCCTGGACCCTCCGTCTGCGTCGGCAGCGCGTCGTGAACCTGTTGGTGAATTAACCTCAGTTTAGCAGTCAAGTCATGAAGATAATCGATCAACATTGGATACTCAAGATCACAGAACATTCCTGGCCTAGGAACCCCCCACACATTCGCAGGACGGCCGAACACTATTTCATAGGGACTAAGCCCTACTCGGGAGTGTACAGTCGCCCTAGTTGACAGTAGTGCTAAAGGTAAAGCATCAGGCCACGAAAGACCAGTCGTAGCCTGAATCTTTGCTAGTTTCAGTTTAAGGGTACCGTTATACCCCTCAACCAATCCAGCTGACTGGGGATGATTGGCGCTGTGGAATTTCTGATTAATTCCAAGGCCCTTACACACACTCTTCATCACACTTCCCACAAACTCACTTCCGTTATCTGACCACACGACTCTAGGCATTCCATACCGAGGAAAATATTCCTTCAGTAGGATTTTCGTAGTAGACAAAGCAGTATTGTCCTTGAGGGGATAGGACTCGATCCATCGGGAGAATGCGCAAACCACTACTAAAACGTATTTCAGGTTATTGCATCGCTCCATATGGATGAAGTCCAATTGAATCACCTCAAAGGGACATGAAGGGGGAGCAAAACTGCCAGGAGGAGTTGGGGTTCCTTTGCCAGGATTGTACATCATGCACACCATACAATTCTTCACCAGACGTTCAGCACATTTCGTAATACCATCATTCTTCCACACAGGGGATAGCAACTTACAAATACCTTTCGCGCTAATATGTGCTAACCCATGCGCCATTGTCACAACGGCCAGCACATACGCATCGGGCAACAACCATCTTTTCTGATCCGACAAATCAATCCAGCAACCATTCGCATCCAACTTTCCCGTGCTTTCTTTCCATTTCGCCTTTTCAGTCTCGGTGGCCTCATTCTGAATTTCTTTCACACTTTCAATAGTGTCTTCACACATGCTCGACTCTATAGGCCACCTAACCGAACTCGTCACATACATTCGAGTGCTAAGGTTCCGGGCAGTCTCCTTAGCAATCTCATCCGCAAACGCATTACCACGACCAACATCATCCGTCACTTTACGATGCGCACTACATTTAACAATCGCTACCTGCTTAGGCAACGTCAGCGGATCCAAAAGATCATTCACAAGCTGTCCATGCTGAATCTTCGTACCGTGCGACGTCAAGAAACCTCTCTCTCTCCACAATCGTCCAAAACTATGTGCGACGCCAAATGCATATTGGCTGTCGGTAAACACATTCACACGTTTCCCTTTTGCTAACACACACGCTCTAGTAAGAGCGATCAACTCTGCAGCCTGAGCAGAATTCTGATTCAACCTTGCAGTCTCAACAACAGTATTCAACGTTACAACAGCATAAGCAGTAGTCACGTCGCCATTCGGCAACTTAAAACATGACCCATCCACATACAGTGTACCATCTGGATCTTCCAATGGAGTGTTTTTAAGGTCCACTCAACCTTTCGTTTCTTCTTCTGTCCTCAAGTAACAATCATGTTCTGCTACTTCATCTGACTCTGCGCTAATTGGTAACAAAGTCGCCGGGTTCAGAACATTGCAACGTTTTATCTGAATATGACTTGCCAACAACGTCAGCTCGTACCCAGACAATCTCGCACTCGTCAAGTGCTGGGTTTTCGTACGATTCAAAAGAGTATCGACTGCATGCGGAACCATCACCGTAAGCATATTATCCATGACCAGTCCTGCTGATTGTCGGATGGAGACCGCAGCTGCAGCAGTTGCTCTCAAACAACTCGGCAATGCTCTAGCTACTGGGTCCAAGGTCGAGGAAAAATATGCACATGGACGCTGTTTACCACCAAAAGGTTGCGTTAAGACACTCAAAGCACAACCTTCCCTCTCGTGAACATATAATGTAAACGGCTTGCTATAGTCGGGAGTACCCAACACAGGAGCCGAACACAATGAATCACGTAGTTCAGAAAAACTTTTCTGACATTCATCCGTCCATGGTAAAGGAGCTGAAACATCCTTGCACGTAAGAGCCACCAATGGTTTCGCTAGCAATGAAAAATTAGGAATCCATTGCCTGCAGTACGACGTGATACCTAGAAAGGCACGCACATCTCTTTGGGTTTTTGGCACAGCCATTCGCGCAATCGCTGCAATCCTCTCTGGGGTCAACCTCCTTCCCTCCTTTGACAATAAGTGACCTAGATAGGTTACTTCTTGACAACAATATTGGAGTTTAGAAGGGGACACCTTATGATTCAACTCACAGAGATGTTGCAGCAACGACACCGTAGCAATTTTGCAAATGTCCTGAGTATCAGCAGCCACCAATAAGTCGTCGACGTATTGGATTAAGGCCGCACCGACCGGCAACCTGAACGCATCCAGTTGACCCTTCAAGGCTTGACTGTAAATCGATGGACTTTCACAGTAGCCCTGAGGAGCGCGCTTGAACCGGAAACTACGTCCACCGAGGGAGAAACCGAAAAGGTCTCTGCTCTCCTCGGCAATCGGGATGCTGAAAAACGCATTTTTCAAGTCAATCACCGAAAACCACGATGCAGAAGCTGGAATCAGAGTCAGTAGCGCCGTGATGTCAGGCACAACAGGGAATTGAGGAACCACAATTTTATTCACCTCCCGTAAATCGATAACAAAACGATAAACGGGCGGTTTTGAAGGATCAGTACGTTTAAGAATGGGCAGTACAGGGCTGTTGCACACGTTTCCCCGAGTCTCTTCAATAACGTCTTTCTCGATCAAATCATAAATGATCGCTAACAATGCTCGTTCACCATCAAGAGAGATACGATACTGGGGAATACGTGGCAATCGCACATTAGATTTCAACTGAACAACATAAGGGGAGATATCAAGCAGGCCCACATCATTGGGACCTGTTGCCCACAAAGACGCTGGAAGAGAATCCAATTCCGGTGGAAGCTTATCGAGAGACAAATACATAGGAGAGACAACCCTCTCTCCTAGCGTAAGCTTTACACCCGCAGGAGAACAATACAAAGTTGCATACAAACGTTTAAGCAAATCCAGACCCAAAAGATTTTCACCACAACCAGTAGTCAAAATCAACGGAGCTTCTAGCTCACAAGGCCCAATTGTAAGAGGCAAAGGGCGCGAAACTGGATTGCTAACGGGGGCGCCAGAGAATCCAAGGGAAACATTTGTTAAGCCAGACAAAGGTGCGCCAGGGAGTTTCGAATGCTTAATGGAACTTTTCGCTGCACCAGTGTCCAACAGAAAAGGCTCAACGACGCCCAATGTAGCAACTGCGACGTAAGGCCCTCTCTGATCAACCGGAACTGATACCACTCCCTCTCCTTGTCTTTGGCTGTCCTAGTAATTACTGTCGTCAGTTCCCTGATCGACGTAATAATCGGCTACATTGTATTGCGCAGATCGTCCTTGCGATGATCCACGTTGATCGAAACAATTATTAGAATTAGAGGAGTTATCAGAACGATCATTCTGAGCACCACGACCCCTACCACGTGATACCTGATGTGAACCACCGCGACCTCCTTTAGACAAATTACCACTATTACGATCATTCAAAACAGGGCAATTGAATTTAATGTGTCCCTCCTGTCTACAATAAGCGCATTGATTGTACCCTAACGATGATCTTTGGGAGGAGGAATCATTACGCGGCTGCGATCGATTCGATTGCGACTGTGATCTATTCTGTTGCGAAGTATTCTGATTCGAACGTGGAGGATACGCTTGTTGAAGCAACACTTTAGTTTTAAGCTCTTTCGTCTTTTTATCAGCGCGGTCGTTCTCTTCTTTCTCCCTGTTCTCATAATATTGTGCTGTGGCCAATATCTGAGCTGAAGTAGAAACGGCCCACGCACTCTCTGAATTCTTTAATTTATTGCTCAAATCGGGCAGTAAGTTAGAGACAAATTTATCCACAAACAATCGCTGACCACCCTCAGTGCTCATATCCTGACCACTATGATCAATGAAAGCCTCCTCGAACCTCGTAAAGAAGTCGGAGACACTCTCATCTTTCTTTTGTTTACAAGCTGATAATTTGTCCCAATTTACTCTCATAGCTGGCATAAGAGTCTTCATTAACGTTATTATTCTTTGAGGAAGAGCAGTAATCAGCTGCTCGGGTTTAGCACCACCAGTTTGTCGCGTATCGGCCGCAGTAAGAGCAGCCCAATCGCCACCCAATTCGTTTGCGTGATCTTCGTGCCGAATCTTAGCCCATACCGGTTGCGGTACAACATTGCCAAACAGCATATCAATATCAGCAAGGTTCATTATCGTAGCATCTACGAGCTGCGATAATTCCTTGTAATACCCTGTGGGATTTTTGCGTGGGTCAGGCAAAGATTGCTTCACCTGTAATACTTCTGAGCGTTTCCATGGGAGATGTATCCACACTCTCTGGAAATGTGGCAGAATCGGCGGTGCTCGGGTGGCATCACCTGGCATCCATACCGGTGGCACTTCACGCATGGGAAACTGACCAGACTCATCTGGCAGTCTTTCAACATCCTCAACAAACAAGGCTTGAGGTATAGGAGTGGGACGGAAAGATAGCAACCGCTCAACAGCACGTCGAACGTTGGTATCCACTATCAGTCCGTTCGAGAACTGAAGCTGAAGATCAGACAAAGCGGTCAGCACCTCGTCAGGTGCATCGGCCGATATCTGATCGCGAAGGAACTTACACATTTCATCAAACACGTATCTTTGGGTTGGTATATTGAATTGACAAAACGTGTCGAGTACAACACGGGGTGGATTTCTAAGAGGATGCATCATCCAACCCATCGCCATATTATATAGCGAAGCGCGTTCTCTGTTACCAGGAAGCTGACTACGTCTCTGTGGACCATCGGAACCAGCGGACCCAAGAACAGGTCCGAGCAAATGAAAGAAACTAGCCGCAAGAGGAGAATTACGAGAACGAGTAGAGGGAGAAGTATAGGACACAGGACTAACAAGTGGAGGAGTAGAAACAGTAGCAACGGCAGGAATTAACAAAACAGGAGCAGTAGCGGGAGCAGGAGTATGTGGAAGCGGAGGAGCAGTAGGGATAGCAGTAGGCAAAGGAGCAGGAATAGTCGGAAGAGCGGGTGCAGGTTGAGGAACAGGCACAGGAAGAATAGGCGGAGGAATAGGTACAGCAGGAACTACGGGAGCTGCGGTACCCTGTACATACGGAGGTGGCGACTTCATAAGATAAGACATTAAAGGATCCTCAACTGACTCTTCCTTCTTTTCCGACTCCGTAGGCAAAGCGGGATAACATTTATCCACGGTCATACGCTGTAGTCTATCAAACACTTCCTTATCCTTAACCTCCTTGTCACGCTGAAATTGCTCTGCTTTCTTCACTATGGTAGCAACATTATCTCGCTGATTTCGTTTAGTCTGTCTGATTTCTTTCTGTCGGGCTTCTTTACGCCACAACCGAAAGGCATCAAAC
The DNA here is from genome assembly GCF_964263255.1 of Lissotriton vulgaris. Classification (NCBI taxonomy): domain Eukaryota; kingdom Metazoa; phylum Chordata; class Amphibia; order Caudata; family Salamandridae; genus Lissotriton; species Lissotriton vulgaris. The sequence continues at coordinate 1,152,861,625 of NC_141698.1, forward strand.
ATGGCCGGCCTTGACTTCCTTTCGAACAATTTAATCTCTAGATTATCTAAGATCGGGGCCTCGAAGCTACCATGGGGTGGCCAACGAAGGTCACCGTCCTTCTTCGTGTAGTTGATCCAGTAATCATTAAGAGTAATCGGGCCTAGCCCATGTTTACTGTACAGTTCAAAAGTGGGAGTTCCAACCGGAGGTATCGGACACGAGTCCTCCAGTCGGGAATCCGTACCACAAGATCTGAAACAACTAAACAAAGTACTGCGACCAGGCATCTTGCACACTAGCCAAGTTTCACAAACTTCAAGGGTTACGGGATTTACCAAGTCCCAGCAAAGAACAAAACCCTCGGTTTTTGGCGGCTGCAGTCGTCAAACAACACGACAAAATACGCTAGCAAAGTGTCATCGACAAAAACACTCTCACAGCGTCAACACAACAAAAACACTCGCTAAAGTGTCAACAACCAAGGACTATGGGAGCGACCCACAAATACTTAACTCAAAGATCGATGGCGTCACCAGGAAGGCCCGTCAATCGTCTCGCTCTACCAAGGTCTACGCCTGGCGCCAAAACAGGTCTACAGTCAGGGCAGCAGTCCGTCGCAGCCGTCAGGAGGCGGGAATCTTCGCGGGAAAAGTCTTTGGGCCACTTATTTCGACAACAGGATCGATGAAGCGGGGTGCACCTTCCCTCCGAGATTTCACACGAAGTTCCTCACGATCGTCGGGCTTGGACCGGTACCACTGATGCAGCCCCACGTTGGGCGCCAACTGAAGGACTGGGTTATTTAGAACCCAGCGGTGCCAGGGCACAACACCTGAAACCTTCGTGGGTAACCTGCTCCGGCGTACGAATCACAGAGACACGGGACACTTCCTTCGGCATCAAAGATTCAAGGTTTATTTACTGCAGGGAACACAGAAGTCACGACAAGCAACACACGTGCAACTTGGGGAGACTGCTTCAAATTGGTTCTGTGGATCGCTCCTTTTATACACAATTTTCCCATAGAGTTACATTGAACACAAAAGTTTATGACCCGGTTCCCACAATCATCCCCCAGAGGGGTCGTTTTGGTCACTTTGAAACACACAAGGTCCGGAACATAAGTGCGGAAACATTTGGCGGTTCCCAACTGTAAAAACCCATCTTCCCAACATTAGTGCATTCTAATCGGTAATAAACAGAACGAAATAGGAACAAGAACAGGTGTAGAGGAAGACGGAGACAGTGGGGAATCGGAAAGGGTGTAAAAAGGGGAGGTATCGGGAAACACGAGATACAGGCATCAAAGGGACGTGCCTAATGAGATGCACGGCTGAGACAATAAGTCCGTGCGGCAAGATGAGCCTCTAGCGGCGCCATCTGCTTTACAGTAGCATCCCCCTCATCATAAAGACACTTACAAAGGACATGTGTCTTCCGCAAATATCTTGGGAGTCCCAGGGTCGCGAAGCGGACAACGTCCGTTCGCTGGCTACTTGAGGGCAAGAGACAAAATGGATGCCGTATCTAAGATGGAACCCGTGGGTACAGATAGAAAACTGCGTACACCCACTAAACTCGTCATTTGCGGTGCATAGATACCAGACTCGACTATATTTGTGCGAGTCGAAAGCACCACTTACAATTGTCACGGAACCTCACCCTGCGTGAGATTATCTTTAAATCTGAAAGTGTGTTTCGTGCGGTTATCATCCATCCTGTTGATGTCAGCAAAAACCTGTTTGTGGAAACTATCTATGACATTACCCCCAGGGAGAGTGGATATCCACTTAGACTTAGATTTTAACCCATTGTCTAAACTAAAGTCAGATTCAATGTTGAGTTCCTCAAGTAATCTCTCCTTATCATATGGTGTCTGTTCGTTATCCGTGATGGAAAGCAGCAGGTGAGTGGAGTGTACATCATTAATTGTTAAAACATCAGCACCAAACTCGGTTGGAATGTTTCTAATATCATTATTCAATGATTAGGTACAAGCAAAATGTTTTTTTATTTTCAGATGTCTCACAAATTTGAAAAGATCTACTTTAAGTTTGCATATATCTCCTGATGAATAAGGATTGAAACTAAGACCTTTGCTGAGTAATTAAATAATTTTGGGTGTAAGGGTTTTGGAGCTAAGATTGATAACCTGGACTTCTTTATCATCAATTCCTACTTGTTCCTCCCTGTGCCTGATCTCAATTTGCTTTTGTAGTCTCTGGCGTCCCATGCATTGCAGGGTTTGGTCTGTGGTGGAGTTGTTGCTGGTTGGTGGAGGGAGGTCCTGGGTCTCAGCGAAGTTGAAGGAGTGGCAGCAGTTTTGGCATTTGAAAGGGATGTGGGTGTCGAGTGGTGAGGAGAGCTTGCATTTGGAGGTAGAGAATTTTACCTGTAGATTTTTTAACTGCAATATTCAGTAAGTAAGAACTACTAAAGTAGCACTTCTGTATGTACTACTAAGTGCAATTTGCAAATGAGACCCCTTGTGTGCCCTTCTCTGAATGTAAAACAGGAGCATCATGCTTGGAGACGGCGGAAGGAGGAAGAGTGAAACCTGCACAAATTCATTGGCCCCAGAGTGTTCAGGATGGTACCTATTTTATACCTCATACTCTCAGGGCACAGACATAATTTTCTACAGTACAGTACAGTACCTTGAACACTCATGGCTCAAACCTCATTTTCTGTGGTACCGTACATTACATGCTCAGGGCTCAAACCTCATTTTCTGTGGTACAGTACAGTACCTTGCACACTCATGGCTCAAACCTCATTTTCTGTGGTACCGTACATTACATGCTCAGGGCTCAAACCTCATTTTCTGTGATACAGTACCTTACATGCTCAGAGCTCAAACCTCATTTTCTGTGGTACAGTACCTTACATGCTCAGGGCTCAAACCTCATTTTCTGTGGTACCGTACAATACATGCTCAGGGCTCAAACCTCATTTTCTGTGGCACAGTACCTTACATGCTCAGGGCTCAAACCGCATTTTTTGTGGTACAGTACCTTACATGCTCAGGGCTCAAACCTCATTTTCTGTGGTACAGTACAGTACCTTGCACACTCATGGCTAAAACCTCATTTTCTGTGGTACCGTACATTACATGCTCAGGGCTCAAACCTCATTTTCTGTGGTACAGTACCTTACATGCTCAGGGCTCAAACCTCATTTTCTGTGGTACATTACCTTACATGCTCAGGGCTCACACCTCATTTTCTGTGGTACAGTACAGTACCTTACATGCTCAGGGCTCAAACCTAATTTTCTGTGGTACAGTACCTTATATGCTCAGGGCTCAAACCTCATTTTCTGTGGCACAGTACAGTACCTTAAATGCTCAGGGCTCAAACCTCATTTTCTGTGGTACAGTACAGTACCTTACATGCTCAGGGCTCAAACCTCATTTTCTGTGGTACAGTACCTTACATGCTCAGGGCTCAAACCTCATTTTCTGTGGTACAGTACCTTACATGCTCAGGGCTCAAACCTCATTTTCTGTGGTACAGTACAGTACCTTACATGCTCAGGGCTCAAACCTCATTTTCTGTGGTACAGTACCTTCCACACTCAGGGCTCAGACCTCATTTTAGTATGCTGAGTAAAAGCCTAGGGTATATGTCCTATACAAGATGCACATGTATTGAAAACGTGAGTCTCCATGTGCACTGTTTCATACTATTCACTGATGCAATCACTGACGTCAAGGCATGGGCAGGTCAAGGGCACGGATGCTGCAACCAGGTGTATCACATGTCAATTGATAGGACATCATATTCAATCTCACTTTTCACATTATCATTCATACAATGTCTGTGGCTGACTGGGGACGCACACTGAACCACAAAGTACTTTGTCCTCCTGTGTGGTAAACTCTTCTGTGGTTTTGGCCTCTTACCTTTTGTCAGGTAGTTCAGCACCAAACTATGCCAGTTGTAAAGGGCAAATGTGTTAGGTCATCTGAAGCGAGTTTCCCGGTTGGACAGAGGGGTCATGTGTCTGGTGAGAGTGGGGCATCCAGACCAGTGTGTTTATCCTGGGATTTTCGTAATGCGTTTCAAGAGTGCACGAGTTACAATAGAGAAAAAGAATGGATTTAGATGAGTGATCCAACGTAAAATAACCCGAGATCACAGGTTTCATATGGATCTGTTTCTCTGTACTTTTGCAAATCGCATATTTTTTAGGCCTGGACGGTGAACTCTGCTCCGTTCACAGAGTTTGCAGGGTTTTCTCCACTCCTCACTCCGTGGAGCTCGCAGAGTGCAGAAAACACCACTCTGCGTAGTGCAGCAGAGTTTTTTCCCTGCTCGTGAACGCGAACGGTAAGTTCGCGAGCACAAGCTGCAGCTTGGGCAGAATTTCCACCCGAGCGGCAGAAAAAACACAATAAATAGCAGTGCGCACTGCACTCCACCACTTGGGGAACTTCGCAGAGTTTTTTATCACTTTGGGGAGTTCTGCAGAGCAAAACTCTGCGAACTATGCCCAGGCCTGTGAAAATGCTCTCAATAGCAATTAAAAGCAAATGATAAAATAAATCACCTAGGAAATAGTTTTCAATGTTCCAAAAATATTCGGTTAAACTATTGCCCTGTTTAAATCAATCCTAATCATTATTTCAAATATCTCCTTTGGGTGCATTTTCTCATTAACACACCCAGAGTATTTTGTTGCTTTGGTGTGTATTAACAGGATAAAAACACATTTTAATCTGCACCTTGTCAAGGGATTCCATAGAGAAGCAAGCGGGCAATGGAGTGGTTACAAAATGATCAAAAACAAAGACTGAGATGCTTGATGGCTAATGCAAATGCTTTTTAAAGTTTGGGCAAAGTAGCGAGTCTGCTGCAAGGAGAGATTTAACTTTCTCAGAAGTTGATGCCTTTAAGGCGAGTCCCCTTAATAGTATTCAGCAGGTAGGTCTGGCAGTTCCAGTATTTGCTTTAGCTTGAAACCAGAGGTCTAGTGGAAAGTCGGGAAAAAACGGATTTTGTAATGAATCAAAGGCTGGAGTTAGAGGAAATGGACAGAGCTTTAAAAATGCAATGGGCGCTGCTCAGAACGGATGTGAATAGTTCCATTTCTCATTTTCATGCATTGAAATGCCGGGCCCAGGGGGAAGCAGAGTCGCAGACTACTCTTCCCCCGGGGTCATTCACACAGGGATAGGCCAGGTAGGGGAAAGGGAGGAGTTAGGGGGTGGGTATTTAGGCGCAGGGGAGGAAGGAAACTTCCTCTTCCTGCGCCTGGCACCATCGGGAGGGAGCTAAAAAGCAGGTTAGTTTAGGGCTAGTTATTTCCAGGTTATAGCGTAGCCATCAGGTTTTTTGGTAGGCGATCGGCGTCAGTGACTATGGAGAACTGGACGTCTGCGTTCTTGATCTATGCCAGTGTTTATTGCCAGAAGTATTTGGACAGGGCGATCACGCTTTTCAAATACATGGACATCATTCGCAAGGCCCAGATGCAGTTCGGGGGTTTTGCTTGGCTGAGCTATGATGAGGAGTTTCGAGCTAGGGTTAGCGCGAATCATGAGAAGAGTTGGGGGGAGGTGGATCAGGAACTCTGGGTTCAGTGGATGGCGTCTTCGCACTCCACTGCATCCACACACACGGCCAGTGGCCTGCCGGTGGTGTATCGGTCTTTTCTGCCGCGTCCCGCCCAAGGCGGGGCGGGGGGTGGAACAGTGCTCAGCACCATTGTCTCCGGGCAGCAGTCCAAGCCGGGGGGTTATGCCACGGGGGCCTGTTGGAGCTACAATAAGGGGTATTGTTCCTGGTATCCCTGTAAATTCAAACTCAAAGTGCGGCGGGAAGCATGCCCTTACGCAGTGTCTCACGCTCACCACACCCTCGGAGCAATGGAGGAACGCCGGAGGGCGGGGCCACCCTGGACTGAAGGGCGCCTACACCGGTTAGGGTGGAGGCGATGGCCCCGTGGCTCTCGTGCTACCCGGATCAGGAGGCCGCGGCGCAGCTTTCCTGGGGTTTCACTGAGGGCTTTAGGGTGGGCTACCAGGGTCCCAGGGAGCGACGTTGGGCAGAGAATTTGAGATCTGCCAAAGAATTGCCTGGTGTAGTGTCTGCCAAGTTGAAGAAGGAGGTAGAGGAAGGAAGGGTGGCTGGCCCGTTTACTGACTGGCCGATGCAGGACCTGATCATATCCCCATTGGGGGTGGTGCCGAAGAAGGAGGAAGGGGAGTTCAGGATGATTCACCTTCTGTCATGGCCGGAGGGCCAGTCAGTGAACGACTTTATTGCAGTGGAAGATTCGAGAGTGCTCTACGCGTCGGTGGATGATGCGATCCGCCTGGTGAGGGTGTGTGGGGCGGGAGCGGAATTGGCAAAGTGTGACATCAAGTCTGCTTTCCGTTTACTGCCTATTCACCCGGCGGATTTTTTTCTATTGGGCATGCAGTTTGGGGGGGCCATCTACGTGGACAATGTTTTGCCCATGGGGTGCGCCATCTCCTGCGCTCTGTTCGAGCTTTTCAGCACTTTTCTGCAGTGGGTCATGGTGCGTGTTAGTGGGTGTCGCGAAGTCACTCACTACTTGGATGATTTCCTCTTCCTGGGGAGGTCAGATACCAGGGATTGCGGCAGGGCCCTGTCGCGATTCCAGGAGATGGCCTTGCAGTTTGGGGTGCCTCTGGCGCCCGAGAAGACGGCTGGTCCCAGCTGTTGCCTCACCTTCCTTTGGATCGAACTGGACTCGGTGCAGTGGCTGGCGCGCCTTCCTGCGGCCAAAGTGACGGAGATCCTGGCATGTCTGGAGTGGGCTGTGGGGGAACAGCGGATTCCTTTGCAGGCTGTGCAGAAACTTCTGGGTTTCCTTAACTTTGCGTGTAGGGTAGTGCGGGCAGGGCGGACGTTCTGCAGGCGGCTCGACATGGCCATGTCGGGGGCAGTGCTTCCACATCACAGGGTCAGGATTTCCATGGGGGTGAGGACGGACTTGAGGACGTGGATGACTTTCTTGCAGGACTTCAACGGTGTGTCTTTGGAATTTGACGAGGAGAGGGCGGTCTGGCAGTGCCAAATTTACTCTGACGCAGCTGGGTCAGCGGGGTTTGGTGTTTTATGGGACGGCAGGTGGTGAGCGGAGAGCTGGCCGGCCTCCTGGATCAAACAGGGCAGGAGCATTGCCTTCTTGGAATTCTTCCCTTTGCTGGTGGCGCTGGTGGTGTGGGGCGAGGAAGTTCGTAACAGATCTGTGCTCTTCTACATAGACAATATGACAGTGGTGGAGCTGGTGAATCATCAGAAGGCAAGGGACCGGAGAGTGTTGCGGCTGTTGCGGAGGTTCAAGTTGGCGTGTCTGCGGTTGAATGTGGTGTTTCGGGCTAAGCATGTCCCTGGGGCAAATAATGACATTGCGGATGCTTTGTCTTGTTTGCAGTGGCAGCGGTTTCGACACCTGGCACCGGGAGCCGATACATGCAAGACCGAGCTGCCGGCCAGCATCTGGGCCTTGGGGGAGTGAGGATGATTGGACTGGTGAAGGGTTCGCTGGCTGAGACCACGAGGAGGACTTATCGTTTGGCATGGTCTGAATGTAGTGCTTTCATGGGCTGGTCGGTGACTGGCGTTGTGGGTGTGGAGTCGGCTATGGAACAAGGGCTGAGAGGTTATGTGTTGGATTGCATGGATCAGGGTTTGACTGCGGCTACGATATCTGGTAAATTGGCGGGGATATCTTTCTACTGTGTTTTGTTTCTGGGCTTTGACCCTACCAAGGATGTGATACTGAGCAGAATGTTGCGGGGCTGGGGCAGGGAATGAGGGGGTGGGGGGGTAGGCTGAGGGAGGCGGTGACGTTTGAGTTGTTGGTCCGGCTGGTTGGGGTGTTGCCGGAATGCTGTTATGACCTGGTTGAGGTGGGTCTTTTTCGCTTGTGTATGGTGTGCATGTTTTTCGGGGCATTTCGGGTGTCTGAGCTTTTGGGCACGAGGAGAGGGGCTGGTAGGTTGTTTGAGGAGGTCCGAGTGGATGGGGGGCGCTTGGGTATTTGGCTGCGGTGCTCCAAGACTGATCAGCTGGGCAGGGGCAAGTGGGTGTGGTTGAATGAGACAGGCGGGGCGGTCTGCCCGGTGTTGGAGTGGCGGACTTTCCTGGGGACGGGTAGTGTGCGTTGTGGGGAGATTTTTTGTCATGCATCGGGCGCAAGACTGACGGCGGGCCAGTTGTTGGCTGTGTTGCACAAGGCTTTGAGGCGGTTGGGCATGGATGAGGCTGGTTTTGGGACCCACTCTTTCCGGATTGGGTTTGCGACAGCGGCGGCCAGGTTGGGTTGGTCCTGGGATAGGATTAGGAGACTTGGGCGTTGGAAGTCGCTCTGTTGTGAGAGGTATGTGAGGAAGTAGGGCGGTCCCAGGCAGGATGTTGGTTGATTCGGACTGTTTTTCTTGTTCTAACATCTTTTTCTTCGTAGGTTGCGTGGGTGGACCGGGCGGTAAGACGGTGACTTGGATTTTGGGCACTCCTTCGTGCATTGGGCATCCAAATATGCGGGGCAGCAGGTTTACGGCCGTAACCTGGGACTGAAAGGACACTTGCACGAGGTACAATGGTGGGGCAAAAGTGGCATGCGATGGGGGGCACTACTGCCCTGGCTCGCGAAGATGGTCCCACAGAGGGGATGTCCGGATTTGTTGATCATTCATCTGGGGGAGAATGACCTGGTGCAACTGTCCGGATTGGCACTTTTACAACTCATGCAACGGAACCTGGAGGTTTTGAAAGTGAGGCTTGCAGGGACCTGCATTGCCTGGACTGAATTGGTCCCCAGGAAAGTGTGGAGAGGGGCTATGAGGCATGGGGCCATCGAGAAAGCACGAAGGAAGCTCAATAGGGCGATGAGACTCTATTGTGGTGACAAAGACATTAAGGTTATTGCACATGGCGGGATACGACTGGAGGGGCCGTTAGTTTTCAGGGACGATGGGGTGCACTTGTCCCAGCTGGGCAATGCGTCTTACATGATGGAGATGAGGGATGTGGTGAGCAAGTTGTGGAATGAGGCTATCTGGTGTCGCAGGGAGTGAATGTGGGAGTGTGGCTTGCGGACTGGCGGACCTGGATGGGGGGTGGGGCAGTGTACCGCCCTACAGGGGGTTCACTGGTTGGCAGGATTTGAAGGGACAGGGGTGTCAAGAGCGGGCACACCCATCCCTTGGGGGGGAGTTCGTAGGGCGGATAGAAGCGTGAATGGCAGGACGCAAGGAGTGGGCTGGATGACAAGTGATTGAGGGGCAAGGATAAAGCATGGTTGGAGCTTCTAGGGCTTGGTGATGGAGCGGAACGAGTGAAACGAATGAGAGGGGAGTGTGAGTGGGGGTTTGTTGTTATTACTATGTTTATGTTACTGTTATGTACAGATTACGCAGTTCTGGTCTAATAAAATGGCCTTTTACGCTGACACTGCGTGGTCTGTTTATTGCGCAATGCCGGGCCCGGGGGAAGCAGAGTCGCAGACTAGTCTTCCCCCGGGGTCATTCGCGCAGGGATAGGCCAGGTAGGGGAAAGGGAGTAGTTAGGGGGTGGGTATTTAGGCGCAGGGGAGGAAGGAAACTTCCTCTTTCTGCGTCTGGCACCATCGAGAGGGAGCTAAAAAGGCCGCCCACCCACCCGGCAGCTGGAGGTGTGTTTGGGTCGGTCCATAGCGTTGCCAGTTTAGGCCAGAGCTGCTGTAGGCAGGATTTGAAGGGACAGGGGGGTCAAGAGTGGGCACACCCATCCCTTGGGGGGGGAGTTCATAGGGCGGATAGAAGCGTGAATGGCAGGACGCAAGGAGTGGGCTGGATGACAAGTGATTGAGGGGCAAGGATAAAGCATGGTTGGCGCTTCTAGGGCTTGGTGATGGAGCGGAACGAGTGAAACGAATAAGACGGGAGTGTGTGTGGGGGTTTGTTATTATTACTATGTTTATGTTACTGTTATGTACAGATTACTCAGTTCTGGTCTAATAAAATGGCCTTTTATGCTGACACTTCGTGGTCTGTTTATTGCGCGATGCTACTGAAGCTGCAAGGTATCAGCTCTGCCATCAACATTTTATTTACAGAGTTAGCAAACGCCACAAGGAGTGTGAAAGGTGATATCAAGATCAGAAGTGTCTGGGTAAATTATGAATCCTGAATATTAGGAATGTCAAAAAAGGCGCCAGCGCTTGACAGAAATCAGACCTTGTTTACGGCGCTCAACTACAAGCACAGCCCCTGTGACTGATTGAAAGGGAGAAGGGAGGGAGAGCAGAGAGAGTGGGGGGAGGAGTGGTGGGGGAAAAGACAGGACAATAAAAGCAAAACCAGCGCAGTGATCGTGAAAGGGCGCCACACTAATAGAAAGACCTCATACTGCAGGTCTCTGCTAAGAGTAAAGACCAGAGGCATTCCACGTCCCAGGGAGCTGTGAGGAGCAGGCACAGACATCAGCGCCCCCTGAGGAGCAGGCACAGACAGCAGCGCCCCCTGAAGAGCAGGCACAGACATCAGCGCCCCCTGAGGAGCAGGCACAGACAGCAGCACCCCCTGAGGAGCAGGCACAGACAGCAGCACCCCCTTAAGAGCAGGCACAGACAGAAGCACCCCCTGAGGAGCAGGCACAGACAGCAGTGCCCCTGCTCGGAGGGAGATAGGAGCTGTGAGGAGCAGGCACAGACAGTGGTGCCCCCTGCTCGGAGGGAGGTAGGAGCTGTGAGGAGCAGGCACAGACAGCAGTGCCCCTGCTCTGAGGGAGCTAGGAGCACAGCCCTCCCTCTTCGTTCACCTGGATCCCCTGCTCTACTGTGAGGTAGGTCAGGCTGGAGCCTGCTAACTGATTGGGAGGGGGTGGGAGAGTCAGACAGAGGAGCCAGAAAATACACAAAAATGAATGTGAAACCAGCACGGGCTCACAAACATTAAATAAGCACCGGAGCAGAGCCAGGGTGGGGGAGGCAGCAGTACAAAGGCAGCAGCAACACAACTGTGGCATTAAGAAGCTGTGGGAGGAAGAATGTTATATTTAAATGTAAGCAGCTAGGGCACTGAAGCTAAACACAGACAAACAGAAACAAAGCAGGAATTCAAGAACAATTAGTCCCCCCCAAAGAACAGATAAAGAGCCATAGCAGAATGAGACAGTACTAAGTCCCTGCTCTATAGGAGGAACAGAGGAGAGAAAGGAGGGACAAAGAGGCAAGACTGACCACTGGCAAGCAAGGATTTTTAAAGGACATTTACATAGACAAATGAAAAGCAATGACAAGAAAGGGGATGGACTTGAAGCCCACAGACTGATTGCAGCACGTCTTGAAGAGACAGCAAATGCGCTGTCTAGCTTGACCAAAATATGAATAACACAAGTGAATGAAATGACAATGTTGCTAAGGTTTAGAAAATGCACTTGTGTTTGACAAGACAACATTCTGGTAAAAATCTAAAGAAGGCATGGGTGCATTTCTTCAGTGTCTAAACAATATAGATCTGTTGTTTACAATATGATATTTATGTATTCATAGGTGTAAATTGTTATAAAGGGAAATCTAATTTAGAGCAAAAGGGGGCCGTGTGTTCGGGTATTGAGGTTTAAGAAGAGTGCAAGGGAGACATTTCAAGATTGTTAATATACCACGGAGGAGTGGCCTTGATATTTATGAGGCTTAAATATGGTCAGGAGATTGCATTGAAAAACTGTGATAGTCACATAATGTAGCAGAAGGGGCCGCATTTCCAACCCAGCAGCACCAGTGCAAAGACCATATGGAGACGTTTTCCAGGCAGGGCCAGACTTTGACATTACAGGTGCAGCTCCATGATGCTTTTTCTAAAGTCAGATGTAAACTTCTATTACAAACATTAACATCTGGGTATTCATTTATTGTTGTGGTGCAACACACTGTAAAAAAGAGAAGCCTCCTTTATCCAAAGTGCACGTCTCCATTACAGATTCATATATACACTTATGCAGACAGGATGGGTGTATGCATACCCTACACCAAGTCATTAATAAAATATTCTAGGGCTAGTCCTAGGTTTGGGATGGATTTTATAAGACACTCAATGGTTGGAGGGCCACCACCGTAATCTGTCAGTTGTAATTGCGCTCTGAAAATATTGTGTTTGTCATCCTGGTAGTCTTTATAAATCTACGTGGTCTGTGTTTATAACTGAGTTGGAAAGCCCAGTCTGCATGTTCCACTGTCAATGCACCCACACACTGGTACACCGTGAGCCGTAGGGCAGGTCACACTAACTATATTGTGTCACTTTCCTTTCAACTATCTATATTTAAAAGCATCTTTTTAGTATTTCTGAGCACTGTTCTTTTCCTGCAGATATGACGAACTGCATAATGTGCCCTGAAGATCAGTGGTCCAATCAGAAGAGAGATGCCTGCATTCCACGGGTGATAGAGTTCCTGTCCTATGAGGATCTTCTGGGAGTTGCCTTATCCTCCATTACAAGTTTCTTCTCCCTCCTCGCTGCTGGAGTGCTGGGAGTCTTTATTAAATACAGGAACACACCTCTGGTTAAAGCCAATAACAGGGATCTCAGCTACATCCTCCTTGTCTCCCTCCTGCTGTCCTTCCTCTGCTGTCTTCTGTTCATTGGACGTCCTTCAAAGACTTCCTGTCTCCTCCGGCAAACTGCATTTGGGATCATTTTCACTATTGCTGTTTCTTCAGTTTTAGCCAAAACTATCACAGTGATCATCGCTTTCAACGCCACAAAGCCGGGCAGCAAGCTGAGGAAGTGGGTGGACCCACGCGTTTCCAGCTTTTTGGTGCTCTTCTGCTCACTGGGGGAGGTGGTGATATGTGTTGTGTGGCTCCTCAGCTCTGCCCCATTCCCAGACATTGACACCAGATCAGAAACTGGGAAGATGATCTTACAGTGCAACGAGGGCTCTGCTGTTGCCTTCTACGCTGCGGTTGGTTATATGGGATTCTTGGCTCTTCTGAGTTTTGTTGTCGCCTCCATAGCTAGAAAGTTGCCGGCTACTTTCAACGAGGCCCAGTTTATCACCTTCAGCATGCTGGTGTTCTGCAGCGTCTGGGTCTCCTTCATCCCGGCGTACCTGAGCACCAAGGGCAGGTACATGGTGGCCGTGGAGATCTTTGCCATCCTGACCTCCAGCGCTGGACTGCTGGGCTGTATTTTCATCCCCAAAGTCTATATCATCCTCCTTAGGCCTGAGCTCAACACCAAGGAATATCTAATGGGGAGACAAGGAACCCCCTGAGACTTACAGGACTGGGACAGTTTGTATCTCACACTGCTGAGTGATAAATTGTAGTTCTGCAACAATATCAAGTGCAGGATATTGGATAGCACTATGTTGTCCAGGTAGTCATATATAAGTTTGTATTTAGATTTACTATTCTTAACTTCACAACATTGTATCTTGAGAACATACATATCACCTATGTACATCAGTGTGGAGGTAAACATATTAAGGGGCTTATTTATGTAGGTTTAGCACAAGAGGGTGCAAGAGCGACGCAAAACCTAAGTAGGATTTATCAAGCCACGGAAGCCCAACTTACGCGGCCCTGAGTGGCTTGATAAATCCAGAGTGACGCAACGCAGCGCAAATCGATACGCTGCATTATTCTGCCCTCGGAAGGCGATCCATGCTTGGGTGTTCCCAGGCATCCACCCATTGATTCTGAAGCGTTCCCTGACTTACCAACATTGGTCGACCTGGGAACGCCTCAGAATGCCAGGCCTTCCCAGGTGAGGAGTAACGAGGAGAAAGGTCTGTATTTCATCTGTCTATCTGAGCTGGATTCTGCAGCACACATAGAAAGAGGACAATTCCTCAGAGCGAAGGTGTCCCTTCCTGCACAAAAATAATCCTGCTGACAATGTATGCATTGGAGTGCCAGGGTGCTGGCGTTGGCACTATGCATCACATTGAGCACCAGCACCGGGAAGTGTCAAGAATGCAGCATATATTGTTACGTACAGCGCATTCATGCCCTTTCCCTGTCACGCCGTGCAGTGCTGATATCTTAGTAAATATGCCCTTAAATCTAGACTTACCAATATACATACCATGACAATACAGCTGCAGACGCCGTCCCGACTTGATATCTTTGCAGCCAATATTCTGCACTCAGGTTTGGGGTAGAAAATCCACTAGAGCCCAATGAAGAATAAGCTGCACTTTGCAAAACTGTGTGTTCCTGTTCTTGTCAGAACTTTGTGCAAACTAGGCCTAAACTCCATCTTGAATTCTAAAGCAGCCATGATGTGTGTTTTCCTTTCTTCTCTCATCGCTTGTGACAAAATGTGCATCATGCGTTGACATGCTGTTCTTGAAGAATGCCGGAGGAAGAATTTACTTAATTTTAAGGCTCCTACTGCCTGTACTCCTGCAGTGCCCTTTACGGTTTGAGATTGTAGGTGTGTAAGTGGAACTCGAATTGTACTGAGACATCTGGTTGCATTAGGGAATATTCAATTAGGTTTTGGTGTTGGGATGGTGTTAAATGACACTGCATTACATTTTGTATTCTATTTGTTACCTTATTTTGTCAGTGTGATTTTTATTGTGAAATTTATTCCACAAATAGTGTTTTTGGATTTCATCTATGTCTGGTTTACCGTGACTTAAGAGAGTGAACACACGCTAGTCTGTCCCCTGATAATGATGTAAAGTACGTTACTCTGAGATTTGCTTTCATGTCCTTCTCTTTGCTGCATTTGACTCAGCCTCATGCTAATTGCCTGTATTGATTTATCATGCATTTTGACTACCTAATAATTGTGGCTTCTGTATCGCACTTTATTATTACTTAAACCTTCATGGGTTAAAGCCTTGTTGCTGGTTTATTCAATCAACAATGCTGGTTTATTTGCTGCCACACTGTTATCTGTTGGGGACACTGACTCATATGTTCTTGAGGTTAACACCATCTCCAATCCTGCACAGGTGCTGAGTCTTAGAGTATCTGATAAGATGGCGGCAACACTTTCTTCAACATGAGGTCCAATAGAGACCACCTTACCTGCATATTGTTGCAGGAGGATGGCATGGGTTGTAGTTGTAAGCGGAGGTTCAATTATGTTACAAAAGTGAGACACAGCTGTCCAAGGGGAGGTACCACCTGTGGTGCTTCATAAACCCAATAGAAGCTCCTTCATCAGAGCCTGCCTCATTCAGGTGCTGAGTTGGCCAGCCTTAGGGAAGCACAGTTACCGCTTGATGATACAACAGACCCACAGGGGCATTGAAATCACTGCTGATGACATTGGGGAGAACATCAAAACTGGTGACAAATCAACTCATCGTGGCTGCTGAGTGTGACAACTATTGTCCAGGTATTGTGCATTCTTGTGCTTCAGTGTCACAGCACCTGCTAACTGTACTGCAGACCAGTAGCCATAAACCATGGTCTATCCAAAGAGCAACCTGGCAAGCACTGCATGATGATGTCCACATGCCACACGCGACCAAGCGCTGCAAGCGACATATCCTGCAGTGACTCCCAACTGCAGTTATTACACTCACTGTGCATGAGAAGTCACTAAGTTTGCAATCACAATGGTTGGACCAGCAGACTCCCCACCTGGCTAACACCAGTGATAATTGAAACAGTGGCACTGCTCATGCCGACAGCCACACAAAAAAGAGAGTAGTGCTCTCTCTCCATCTCACTCCTTCTCTCTCTCTCCATCTCTCTTTCTCTCTCTCTCTCCATCTCTCTCTTTCTCTCTCTCTCTCTCTCCATCTCTCTCCATCTCTCTCTCTCTCTCTCTCTAGCTCTCTCTCTCTCGCTCTCCATCTCTCTCCATCTCTCTCTCTCTCTCTCCAGGAGTGTTCCATGAACCCGCTTCTTGCATTTCTGCTCAAGGCTTCTTCGCGATCCCTGGTCCTTCGACTGGTGGGTCCCAGTGAAGGCAACTCTTATTTTCCTTGGGTTACCCTGGTTGGTCCAGATGTGTCCTGACTCCCCACCTGAAATCACTCGACATCGGTGAGCATTCAACTATCGTGCCCCTGGTCACTGGCCAGTGACCCAGACTCTGTCCCCTCTGCTTTCAGGTTCTTCTCATCTTTGATCCAGGCTTGGATCACGCCGGACACTTTCCACTTTGACGGCAGCAGCACTTTGCAGCAGATCGCCATTGGAAACTACGATGATTTCCAACACCAAAAGACGCCTATGTACCCTGCTTCCCTTGGTGAGGTAACTCGAGTACTCCGGTGCTCCAGTGGGTGTTGGCCCTAGAACCCCTTAAGTCTAAAGGGGGTTTGCTCAAAGTCCTCCTCCAAGTGTCCCTTATCTTTAAATTTCCAACCGCGACTTTCCCCTTAGAAGCTAACGGTGATTCGCAGCTGTGTTCACACACTGCACGTGTCCCCTGCGGGTGCCTTGTGTCACTACCTTGGGTGGTTCCTTGTGGCCCCAGCACTTCTACAGGTGCGAGGCCTTGTGTCTAGTCTTAAAGTTGTGGTTCTTATACCACTTTCTTAATATATGGTTTGGTACGCCCTTAGGGCTCAACATATATTGTGCTAATTTACTTTGTGCTGTTAATTTAACCGTATTTACTTTGCCTCGAGCCTCCTAAAGAGACTAGTGGGATGTGTTTAGAATAAATACATATATTTTATATATATACCTGGTGTGGTTCTCCCTTTATTTGGTCATTCAAGAGATTGTAAACTGGCAAAACAAGCTGCTTTACATTCCTCCAAGACTTAGCCAGAAGGCTGCTCTCCACAGCTTCCAATAGGATATCTTTCAATAAAGTCTTTAACCTACCATTAATAAGGGTCGTTTAAACTGGTGCAAGGCGCCCTCTAGAATAGTGGACAGCATATGTCAGGCCAACTTCTCACAACCACTCTACACAGTGCCACTGCACACACCACTCTGCTCCGCGCAACGCCACTCCATGCAATGCCACTCCACTCCATGCAACACCACTCCATGTAACGCCACACCATGCAGCACCTCTCCATAAAACAATACTCCACGTTGCTGCACTCCACACAACTGCACACCGCCCCACAATCCATGCAACACCACTCTATGCTTTACCAGTCTGCCCCATGCTATGCCACTCCACACAACTCGCTCCAATCAATAACACTCAAGGCAACACCACTCCATACACCGCTATGCCACCCCGCTCTATGCAACGGTACTCCATTTTATGCAACTTCACTCATTGCAAATTAATTTTATGCAACTGTATTCCATGCAACTGCCCTTCACCCTACCCAAGAAAGAAGTGCAAAGTGTGGTTTTGGTGGTAAGGATAGATCTCATACAAATAGTGAGAGCAGTTAGGGGCATATCAACAAGGTGGCGCAGTAAAATGATATCTGCTTTTGTGGCCGTTTTCGGCAGAAAAACTGCGGTTATTTTATCAGCAAGGATACACAATAGCGTGTTTTGCTGATTTAGCGTCCCATACAACAACACCCAGCTTTGCATCTCTAATGAAATGCAAAGTAGGCTTTCCGTGCCAAAATAACTGGAGAAATGTCACTATCCAACATTTCTCCAATTATCAAGCTGCACGCAAACAAGCAGAGGGATAAGATAATATAGCTATAACCACAGTTAACGCTACTTTCCTTACCCCTGCTTGTAATCTGACTTAGCCATGTAATCCAATGGGAAGTAGATTACATGGTAAGACCACCCTGCTCTATCAGGAAGGTTTTGCTGGTCGCAGTACGATTATCTCTGGATTTCCAGCGATAATCACACTGTTTTCCAGCTAATGCATGGATTCCTATCGCTTGGGAGATAACCGTTGCTGATAGCACGCTATCTCCATGATAGAATCCAGTGTTAGCCTGTGATAATTATCCTGGTGCAAGGTGCCCTCTAGAATAGTGGACAGCATATGCCAGGCCAACTTCACACAACCACTCTACACAGTGCAACTACACACACCACTCTGCTCCACGCAATGCCACTCCATGCAATGCCACTCCACTCCATGCAACACCACTCCATGTGACGCCACTCCATGCAGCACCTCTCCATAAAACACAATCAATCAATCAATCAATCAATCAGTGGCACTTATAAAGCGCGCTACATACCCATAGGGTCTCAAGGCGCTGGGGGGGGGGGGGGTGCCGCTACTGCTCGAACAGCCAGGTCTTCAGCTTCTTCCTGAAGGAGAGGTGGTCTTGGGTCAGGCGCAGGTCGGACGGGAGGCAGTTCCAGGTCTTGGCGGCCAGGTAGGAGAAGGACCTTCCTCCTGTAGTCGCTCTTCGGATGCGGGGGACGGCGGCGAGGGCGTGGTTGGCTGATCGGAGGTGGCGTTTGGGAGCGTAGAAGTTGACTCGGCTGTTGAGGTAGCTCGGGCCTTGGTCGTGTAGGGCTTTGTGTGCGTGGGTGAGGAGGCGGAAGGTGATTCTCTTGTTGATGGGGAGCCAGTGAAGGTCTCTCAGATGTCCGGAGATGTGGCTGGATCGTGGGATGTCGAGGATGAGTCTGGCTGAGGCGTTTTGGATCCGCTGGAGTCTCTTCTGGAGCTTGGCGGTGGTCCCGGCGTAGAGGGCGTTGCCGTAGTCCAGTCGGCTGGTGACGAGGGCCTGGGTGACGGTCTTCCTGGTCTCTGTGGGGATCCACCAGAAGATCTTCCGTAGCATGCGTAGGATGTTGAAGCACGCCGAGGAGACGCTGCTGACTTGCCTGGTCATGGAGAGGGAGGAGTCCAGGATGAAGCCCAGGTTTCGTGCATGGTCTGTCGGTTTGGGTGCGGTGCCCAGGGCGGGAGGCCACCAGGAGTCGTCCCAGGCGGAGGGAGAGGAGCCCAGGATGAGGACCTCCGTCTTGTCCGAGTTCAGTTTCAGGCGGCTGGTCGTCATCCACTCGGCTACCTCTTTCATCCCTTCGTGTAGGTTGGCTCTGGCGGCGGCGGGGTTGTTGGTCAGGGAGAGGATCAGCTGGGTGTCGTCGGCGTAGGAGATGATGCTGAGGTGGTGTTTGCGTACGATGGCCGCGAGGGGGCTCATGTAGACGTTGAAGAGGGTGGGGCTCAGGGATGATCCTTGGGGGACGCCGCAGATGACTTCGGAGGCCTCTGACTTGTACGGTGGTAGGCGGACTCGCTGTGTTCTTCCGTCGAGGAAGGAGATGATCCATTCCAGCGCCTTGTCCTGGATGCCGATGTTGCTGAGGCGCCGTACTAGGGTGCGGTGGCAGACCGTGTCGAATGCCGCGGAGAGGTCTAGGAGGATGAGGGCCGCTGTTTCTCCATTGTCCATCAGGGCTCGGATGTCATCGGTGGCGGCGATGAGGGCGGTCTCGGTGCTGTGTTTGGCTCGGAAGCCGGACTGTGAGGGGTCGAGGGATCCGTTCGTCTCGAGGAAGGCGGCCATCTGCTTGTTGACGGTCTTCTCGATGACTTTGGCTGGAAACGGGAGAAGCGAGATGGGGCGGTAATTCTTGAGGTCGGTGGGGTCCGCTGTTGGTTTCTTGAGTAGAGCGCTGAGTTCGGCGTGTTTCCAGCTCTCGGGGAAGATGGCGGTGTCGAAGGAAGTGTTGATGATGTCTCGCAGGTGGGGTGCGATGACAGCGTCGGCCTTGTTGAAGATGTGGTGAGGGCAGGGGTCGGTTGGTGATCCGGAGTGGATTGAGTTCATCGTGCGGATGGTGTCTTCGGTGCTGATCGGGGTCCAGGCGTGGAGGGTGGTGGTGGGGGGGGTGGCTGGTCGGTCGTGGTGTGCGTTGGTTGGTTGTTGAAGCTGCTGTGTATGTCTGTGATCTTGTTGTGGAAGTAGGAGGCGAGGGAGTTGCAGAGGTCTTGCGATGGGGTGATGTCGTTGTTTCCTGCGTTGGGGTTGGAAAGCTCTTTCACGATGTTGAAGAGTTCCTTGCTGTTGTGTGCGTTGTTGTCCAACCGGTCCTTGAATGCTGTTCTCTTGGCGGCGCGGATCAGCTGGTGGTGTTTCCGGGTGGCAAGTTTGTAGGAGGTCCTGTTGTCCGGTGTCGGATTCCTTTTCCAGACTTTCTCGAGGGCTCGGCAGTTCTTCTTGGAGCTCTTGAGTTCGTCGGTGAACCATGGGGCCTTCTTGCTGCCGGGTCTGCTAGGCGGGGTCCTCAGCGGGGCGAGTTCGTCCGCGCAGTTGCTGATCCACTTCGTGATGTTATCGGCGGCCTGGCTGGGGTTCGCTGAGCTGGCAGGAGGGTGTTGGCTCAGGGAGGTGGCGAGCTGGTCTGCTGTGATCTTGTTCCAGCTTCTGCGGGCGGTGTGTTGCTGGTGTTGGTGGGTCGTCGTTCTCTTGAAGGTGAAGTGGACGCAGCTGTGGTCCGTCCATTGAAGCTCTGTGGCTGAAGTCGATGTCTGTGCTGGATGAGAAGACGGCGTCGAGTGTGTGTCCGGCGAGGTGGGTGGGGGTGGACACCAGTTGCTTGAGTCCCAGGTTGGCGAGGTTGTCGAGCAGGGTGCTGGTGTTGTGGTCGTTGTTGTTCTCCAGATGGAAGTTGAGGTCTCCGAGGAGGATGTAGTCAGCGGAGGGGAGGGCATGCGGGCTGGCGAAGTCGGCGATGTCCTCGCTGAATTGCGTGCGTGGTCCAGGGGGTCGGTAGATCAGGGTGCCTCTGAGGGTGGTGTTCGGGTTGGTGTGGATCTGGAAATGCAGGTGTTCGGCGCTGGTCAGGGTGTTGTCGGTGCTGGTCGTGACACGGATGGTGTTCCTGTGGATGATGGCGATGCCTCCTCCCATCTGGTTGGCGTTTCGGTCCCTCCGGACGATCTTGTAGCCCTCTGGGATAGCGATGGCGATGTCGGGAGCTGAAGAGGCGTTCATCCAGGTCTCCGTGAGGAAGGCAACGTCAGGGGCTGTGGCGTCTAGAAGGTTCCAGAGTTCGATGGCGTGTCTGTGGACGGAGCGGGTGTTGAGCAGGATGCACTTGAGGTGGGTGCTGCTGGTGTTCGACTTGGCGGGTGCTGGTGCGGGGCTGGACCGGATGCAGGTGAATTTGCAGGCGTGGCAGCTGAAAGGTCCGTGGGTATGTCTTGGAGTGGCTTGATGGCATTCCGGTAGTCGGCCGGTGTTGAGAGCGAAGAGGGTGGCGGCGGAGTACGTCTGGCGGGTCGGTCGGGGTCTTCGGGGGCCAGGGGTCCTGGCGCTGGTCGCGATCCGGTCGCGGACGGGCGCAGACGGGCTTACCTTTGGCGCGCCTTCGGCGCACAATCGGCGCGCCCGCTGCGCGTGACCGCTGCGCGTTCGCACGGTCGCCATTTAAAGGCCAAGTGCGCGGGTGGGCGGAGCAGCTGGGAGGCGGGAGCGGGGAGGGAACAGAAGAGAAAAGGGGCGGGGCTGATGGCGGTGGCGGGAAGCGGGAGCGGGGAGGGAGAGCGGAGGGCGGCGAGGTAGGCGGGCACACAGGAAGGAGACAGGCACAAATGAAAAAACACGAAGAAAAACGGGGCACTGGGTACAGGCAACAATGCAGGTCAAAAACAGAGGCAAAACAGTAGACAAACGCTCTTACGGCAACCAAAAAAACAAGCACAAATTTCCGACAGAAATCGGCAAAAACCAAGGGGAGCGCTCAAGGCGGCAGCGAGGCCGGCGCTGGGGCAGAGGCAGGCACAGGAGCACACGCAGCAGCTGGTGGCCGTGCGGCGCGGGGGTGTCCCACAAGTGGGTCACCACTCCACGTTGCTGCACTCCACACAACTGCACATTGCACCGCACCCCAATCCATGCAACACCACTCTACGCTTTACCAGTCTGCCCCATGCTCTCCCACTCCACACAACTCGCTCCAAGCAATAACACTCAAGGCAACACCACTCCATACACTGCTATGCCACCCGATACGCCACCCTGCTCTATGCAACGGTACTCCATTTTATGCCCCCGTCGAGGCCACACCCCCTCTCGCCCTAAAATAATGAGTATGCACAGGAAGCGCAGCGGACAAGCGCAGCGGACAAGCGCAGCGGGCGCGACGAAAGCGCGCCGAAGGCGAGCGCTTAAGGCAAGCTCGTCTGCGCTCGTCCGTGCCGAGACCGGGCCCAGGGCCATATCCCCTGGACAAACTGACCTTGATAAAGGGCTACGGAAATACTCAAGCCAGGAACTAAAAAGTTTGAGACCTACCTTCACATGCTCCAAGATAGAGCCACATAAAGAAGGTAAGAAATGTCCGTCATGCCCACTCACATTCGACTTTCTTCCCCCCAAAAATATGGATAATACCGGGATACCAAAATATAGAAACTATTTTTTGAAAATCGGTCTGATCAACACAAGATCAATGGTCAAACATAATATACAAACGTCCAAATTAATAGATGGACAAAAAATTGATATATTATTCGTCACCGAAACATGGGCAGACGAGGCATCAGATGCCGACCTAGCCTTAGGTATTCCGGATGGATACTCTTTTTCTAGAGTCGATAGAAAAATAAAACGAGGAGGAGGTTTAGCGATTATAGCAAAAGAAGATTTTAAGATTAAAACCTCAGATAAGGGTAACAACTCAGACTGCGAAATATTAACCTTCCAAATAAAGATTACAAATAACTACACTTTCAATGGAATACTAATATACAGACCACCTAGCGCAAAAAAAAACCTTAATCGACCTACTAAGCCCTTTTCTTGAATCTAGTGTGACATGTCCCGATTACACTATCCTAGGTGATTTTAATCTACACCTAGAGAAAAAATCAGACCCCAAGATAGCGGCATTTATTGATGCATTGGCAAACTTTGACCTGAAACAGAAAGTCAATTCAGAAACTCATAATGCTGGACATACACTAGACGGTATTTTTTCATCTTGCCAGAACCTAAATAAAATAGACACCCTCCCTATTCCATGGACAGATCACAAACTAGTAACATTTATGCTGGAAGTTAAAAAGGACACTGGAAGACCAGTGGAAATCATTAAGCAAGTAACCTATCAGGACTGGTCTAAAATTGACAACCAGGCATTCAAGGAAAAACTCCAAATATCCTATCCCACGTTTGACGATAACAGCAACATAGCCTGTAAACAATTTAATGAGTGGATAGACAAGGCAGTCAATTCGACTGTCCCTCAAAAAAAGGCAACCTTGAAAAGAAGAACCCCATCACAACCATGGTTCTCAGAAGCTCTAAAAACACAAAAACAATCGTGTAGCAGAGCAGAGAAAAAATGGAGAATCAACTACGACGTTAACCTCAGACAAGAATATAAAGTCACCTTAAACAATTATAAAAAACTAATAATAGAAGAAAGAAGCAGATACTTCACCAATAAGATTAACGAGTCAAAAAACTCCAGCAAAACTCTTTTTGACACTGTCAAAAAACTTTCAAAGTTCGAAAACAAAAACCCAGAAGCATTGTCATCAAAATTTTGCAATATACTAGGGGACTTCTTCGTTAATAAAGTCTCATCAGTATATAACTTCTTCAAAAATCAGAACAACGAAACCATGGAAAAGGACTTATCCCACTCAATAAATTCAGAAACCCAACAAGACCAAACATCAGCCTTTAGATTTATACCCCCTACAGCTGAGCAGATCCAGAAAGAAATTCTCACTACTAACTCAGGTAGCCCAATGGACCCCTGTCCACCCCGAATTATGCAGGTCTGTTCCATTGAACTAAGCTTAGTCTTGGAAAAATTATTTTCCAAAATTATCAACACCAACATCTTCCCAGATGACTGGAAAATGATATCCATCAGGCCACTGTTAAAGAAACCCAATCTAGACTGTGGAAATCCCAACAACTATAGACCCATAGCCAGGATCCTTTTTGCTGCTAAAATTCTGGAGAAGCTGCTAAATAAACAGCTATCTCAACATCTGATGGACGGAGACTGGCTGGAACATTCTCAATTTGGTTTCCGGGCAGAACACGGGACGGAGACAGCCCTGATCACAGCAGTGGAGGAACTCAGGAAAATAATGGATAATGGATCGAAGGACGTGCTGATATTACTCGAGTTATCAGCGGCCTTCGATACGGTCAGCCACGAAATTCTCATAACACGGCTAAAAACTGCAAACATACATGAGTCAACCTGCGCTCTTATAGCCTCTTACCTAGAGAACAGAACCTTCTCAGTTGAATCAGGAGAAGCAAAATCTAATCTGTTCAGCCTACCATGTGGAGTCCCGCAGGGCTCATCAATGAGCCCCACTCTTTTTAATTTATATGAAGCTCCACTTGTTCTAATAATAAGGAACAACGGCTTCACCCCTATGTCCTACGCCGACGACACCCAAATTGTGGTGTCAATAAGTAAGGAGGTACAAGACACAGCAGAAAAATTCCAATGCTGTATGACAAAAATCAGCCAATGGATGTAAACGAACTGCTTGAAATTCAACGGCGATAAGAGTGAAGTCTTGATACTAGGAGGAGACACAAACATATGGTCTCCTCTATGGTGGCCTGCAGATATGGGAAGATGCCCAGAGTCGTCGGAAAAGGTGAAAAACCTAGGGATAATGTTAGACACTAACCTTTCTTTTGACGCTCAAGCAAGCAAACTAGCTTCATCACTCTGGTACATCTTGAAAATGATTAAAAAGATTTTACCTTACATACCTAATGACTCACGCAAAACAGTGATGACGGCACTGGCCTTGTCCAGACTGGACTACGGAAACGGCCTATATGCCGGAGCAAGGAAGAAAATTTTCTTTAAGTTACACCGCCTTCAGAACGCAGCAGCTAGGCTGATACTGGAAATACCAAAGTTTGAAAAAGTAAGCCATAAACTACAAAGCTTGCACTGGCTCCCAATTGCAAGCAGGATACAATTTAAGTCACTATGCTTGGCATACAAAGCAATAAATGGAACTTGATCAAAATTTCTAAAAACACATCTGCAACTATATGAGCCAAATAGACTTTTGAGATCCGGTCAAATTAAACTCATAAAGGTACCCAGATTCAGAAGAACTAATTGGGGAGGTAGAAACTTCCTGGTACAGACGGCAAAAACATGGAACCAACTACCGCTAGACTTAAAAACCAGTCCATCCCTGAAATCCTTCAGAAAGGGAGTCAAAACATGGCTTTTCGCTAAACAGCTCTAATTATACATCTTTAATGAGACAGTGGGAATTCTCAGCGCCAAGACGCCTTCGGGCAATCGCGCGCTATACAAATTGAAAAATCAAATCAATCAAATCAAATCATTCATGCATTGCAAATGAATTCTATGCAACTGTATTCCATGCAACTGCCCTTCACCCTACCCAACCCACTCCACTCTATGCAATGTCACTCCAAGCAGTTACACTCAGGGCAATACCACTCTATGCAATGCCACTTCTCACAACTCTGCTTCACACAATGCCTCTCCATGCAATGCCACACAACACAAGGCTGCTCCACTCAACTCTGCTCCATGCAGCGCCACCTTACGCAGTGCCACTTCACTCCACTGACCTACACACAACAGCACGGTGAACACCACTCCATGCAATGCCACTCTACACAACTTCACTCCACGCAACACCACTCCAAGCACTGGGACTCACGGCAGCAACACTCTACACAGCAACACTCTACGCAGCCGCACCTTACACAGCTATACACTATGCAGCCCCACTCTACACAGTGCCACTCTACACAATGCCACTCAATTCAACCAGACTCCAAGCACTGACACTCCACGCAATGCTACTCCATGCAACGCTGCTCCAAGAAAAAACACGCAGGTCAATGCCACTCCATACAACGCAACGTTACACTGCCCTACGCAACACCACTCACTTTATGCAACTTCATGCAAAGCAAATTCACTCAATGTAACTGTACTCCATACTACTGCACTTAACAATACAGAAACCCACTCCTTTCTATGCAATGCCACTCCAAGCAGTGACACTCAGGACAATACCACTCTATGCAAAGCCGCTTCATGCAAAGCCGTTTCACACAACACCACTCCACGCAATGCCACTCCACAAAATGCTGCTGCATGCAACGCTGCTCTACGCAACACGATCATATGCAGCGCCACTCCACTCCACTGCACTCCACGCAACTGCACAATGCACATCACTGCATGAAATGCACATGCAATGCAACTTCACGCAATGCACATTCACACTATGCAACTGTACTCCGTACACCTGCACTTCACCCTACCCAACTCAGTCTAATCTATGCAATTACCCTCCAAGCAGTGACACTCAGGGTAATGCCACTCCATGCAGCGCTACTCCACGCAGCGCCATTTCTCACAATGCCATGCAACACCACTCCATGTAACACCACTCCATGCAATGCCACTCCATACAACTCCTCGCAATGCCACTCCACGCAATGCCAGTCCATGCAACACCACTCCACTCTGCTGAACTTCACACAGCTGCACGCTGCATGGAACTCCATGCAATGCCACTCTACCCAGCGCCACTCCATGTAATGCTACTTCAAGCACTGTCACTCATTGCAGTGACACCCTATACACCGAAAATCTACATAGCGACACTCTATGCAGTGACACTCCACCCAGAAACACTCCACGCAGCCACACTCCAAGCAGTGACACTCCAAGCAACACCACTCAGTACAATATAACTCCAGACAAAGCCACACCACCCACCTCTATGCAATGCCACTCTGCTCTATGCAATGCCACTCCATTTTATGCAGCACCACTCCACACAAAACTAATTCACTCTACACAATTGCACTTCACACTACCCAACCCAGTCCACTCTATGTAGGTCCACTCCAAGCAGTGACACTAAGGGCAATACCACTCTATGCGACACAACTCTGCTCCACACAACCCCACTCCTCTCAATGCCGCTCCACTCAATGGAGTGCCACTCTACGCAGCACCAGTTTGCTGCATTTAACACCACGCACGACCAGTGTACTTATGCAATGCAACTCCATGCAAACCCCACTCCATACAATGCAATGCAGCTGCACTCCACACAACTGCATACCACACGCCACTCTATGCAACACCACTCTACACAACGCCACTTCCTGCAACACCACTTATAGCAGTACCACTGCATAACAGTGTCATTTACAGCAATGCCACTCCAAGCAGTACCAATGCACACAATGATACTCTGCCCAACACAATGCCACTCTATGCAGCACCACTCTGCTCCACACAATGCCACTTCACACAATGTCATTCCATGCTTCTGTACTGCATACAACAGCACGCCACACCCAATTTCACACAATACCACTCTTCAAAGCACTACTCAGCACAACCCCAATCCAAGCACAGACACTCCATGCAAAGCCACTCCAAATAACGACACTCTACGCAATGACACTCCACGCAGAAACACTCCGCTGCACACAACATCACTCCATGCAACACTGAACTCCATGCCACTGCACGCTACTCCATGCAATGCCACTCTTTCACAAACAGGATAGATCTAGCTACATATTCCTTACGTCCACTCTCACTTTACTTTAGCCACTCATACCTTCTTTAACTACCAATATATTTAGTACCATACTCCTTTACCAATAACAACCTAACACATAATTACAATACACAAATACAGTCCACACCACACACAAATAAACTACTAACAAATAAAAAATAAGCATATTTCCACTACACAATAAATACACACACTACACTAAAAAACAAAACACATAGGTATAAAACAATACCACTTACAATCAACAGCTCTAATTCTAAAAAATGCGACCTAGTGCATTGGAAATGCTTGTTTTCCTTTCGGCAAGTAACACCGGGCAAAGAGTCCATCAACTCTATACATACTCCCACAACCAGCATGTGTAAGCATTGTCTGTCCTGTACCATGCAGAGATCTGATCCCAGGAGCACTGGTCACCAAACACAGTTGCAGGAATAGTAACTTCAGAGGAAATGGGTATCCCTGGTCGAAGTAAAACTGAGGTTTTAAAACTTTGTAGGAATTAATAACTTGTTTCATGGCCAGAGTGGATTTGTCCTCCTGGAATGAGTGCCTTGGTGTTAGAATGTATATGTCTCTTAAATTCTTTATACAAACAACGAAAGAGTGTAAGTTCATCACAAGCAAAGAAAAAGCATGGAAAAGGTGTGTAAATCATTTAGATTTATGTGGAAGGCCCTCACTCACCAAGATCCTTGGTGACATGCTTCATCATTGGGCCCCACCGGGAGAAGCCGAATTCCTCCCCGGTGTGCTACGATGCCAGATATTTCTGCGGAGCTGGAATTGTGTGAAGGTTATCGTGAATGCGGTGATTTAAAAAGGACCAGATTGTGTCTTACGAAAAAAATGTATTAGGTAGCCAATCTGACATATTAAAAAACTATGTGTAGGGAAATTTACCAAATAAATTGTTTGGCTATTTCCACTTAAAGTGGGGTCAACATGTTTCTGCCCCTGTTGTATGATTTACTGGGCATTCGTCAGGACCATAGGAAGGTGTACCTCGACGGTATGGGCACGCGAAGGCCCACCCTAACCAGAGGACGTGAAAGTTAAAAGGTGTGAAAAAATATGAGTGTAAACAAACCCAACGGTTTCAGGGGTTACCTCTAAGTAAGAGGAGCCCATAGGATCTGAAAATAAAGTTGACAGACAAACATATAAAACACAGAACACAAAATTAGTGCTTCAATCTTAATGGTTTGTTGGTAAAACACCATGCTCAAAGGAAATTATCTGGTTAAAACCTCAAATGACTTTTTCCAGAAATCTGCTGTAATCGTAATCACTATGACACCTGCATGCCTACTAGCTCACTGGCCCCCGGTAGAGCGCATCGATCTACAACCAACATGACTGTTTGTAACCTTTACCGCAGTGCCCTAGTAGGCCTGCCGGTGTCATAGTTTCTTTGCTTGTGATGAACTTACACTCTTTTGTTGTTTGTATAAATCCTACAGGGGGACCGAGAGTGTACTCGTCTTTCCCTCTCTATCTCATTGATTGATAATCTTAAATTCATTAGGCAGGATTTGCATGTCCCATATGTTTTTTGTATTCTTTAGATAGACGTTTAGCGCCTCTTTTGAGATGCCTGAATTGATCTTCTGCCAGACTAGAGCTGACACAGTGTTGTTATCAGCCTGAAGAAGTAAATATTCCAGTAATGTTTTGTGAAGCCAAATTCAAAGGCGCAGCTAAGGTGTGGGTAGGAAGTTTAAAAGCAGAGCAGTAGGTCTTAGCAGATATATCTAAAACATTGCTTTTTCTCTTTCCTACAATTTCAGAGTTTGGCTGCCATCATCTGCTGCTAGGGTGGGACCATGCAGTGACTCAGACTTTAGCTACAAGCTTCATCTGCTGCTAGGGTGGGACCATGCAGGGACTCAGACTTTAGCTACAAGCTTTCCATGTGTGGGATGGAGAACGCTCTGGAATCAAATATCACTCTGGGTTACTTTTATTGTGAGGTGCACTCAAGGCGAGATCCTCTGATGAGCCAGGCCCCTAGAGATCGACATTTCATCATGAATTGTACTCTTTAGTTTTAGCATGGTTCACTTCTAATTCATTATGTTGTTTGCAAATAAAAGGATGTCTAGTCGTTACTAGATGTCCCTCACGAGTAAAATGCAAATGCATTGAAATTATTTTTACATCAAGCTGCAATTCAACTAGTCGTTACTAGATGTCCCTGACGAGTCAAATACAAAAGCATTGAAACCCTTTCATGAAGCGTTTGCATTAACTATAAACTAGTGCTTGCAAAGAGGAAAAAAAGGAAAAAAGATCTCCAAGAGGAAGCATGGGGCAAACTATCCAGGGCAGCAGATTCATCTATTAATAAGCTCTTCTGGTAAACTGTAAAATTAACCATTCCTGAAACATGATTCCTACCCGGAATTATTGTCTCATGTTAGCTGTGAAGAATGGGTTTTACTTTTTTCTGACATTTTTAACCCACCTGTTTGTGAGGCTTCTAGTCCCCATAGTCCATTACATCAGAAGTGGCCAATAATATCCTTAAATATTAGTCTTGATAAAGTTAGGCTGGGATTAAATAGTAGTAATGGAGGTGAAGCCCCAGGCCCCGGTGGGGTCCCTATATATATTTATAGAATATCCCTGGATCTATGGGGCCCCATAGTTACCAGAGTTTTTAATTCAGCAGTGACTGATGGTATACCATCCACATGGGGTCAATCTGTTATTGTTCCTATTCATAAAAAAAAGGAACAAATCCGAAGCAAAAAACTACCACCCCATTTCCCTTTCAGACTCCTCAGTAAAAATGATGAGTAGAGTCTTATCAGTGAGATTATGGGAGTGGGTCACTGAGAACGAGACTGTATCGCCAGTGCAATCTGGTTTTAGAAAAGGGCTAGGTACAACAGAGCAATGTATTTATTTAGAGCTTTTAATAGGCAAATGTACATCTGCAAAACAAGGGAGCTGGTATTTATGTTTTTCAGACCTCAGTAGTGCTTTCTACCTCGTTGACCATTCCATTCTTTGGCCAATTTTGCTTAATTTGGAAGCCCCAGAACCCATTATCTTCTTTCTGGCAAGACTGTATGAGAGACTGACAGCTCGAGTTAGGTACAGTCCGCGAGGTGAGTGCACCCCAAATTTCGAGGTAAAACGCTACATCCGCCAAGGCTGTGTTTTAGCCCCACTGCTTTTTACTTTATTTATAAATGAAGTTGACCCTGTACTTAAATCAGTGAAGGCGGATGCACCCCAAGTTGCAGGTCAAGCTGTACCGGTACTGCTTTCGCAGATGACGCGGTGCGTCTATCTAAAGCTCCAGTAGGCGCACAATGATTAATAGATAAGTTTAGGGCTTTTATTACTAGTGGAAAGTTGTTAATTAACAAAGCAAAAACATTCACTATGGTATGTGGCTTCAAACCTAAGAAAATAAAACCTTTTTTTATAGACAGCAGCAGGGTGGAAACAGTTAACAATTTTTGCTATTTGGAAATTACTACTCCAAGCAAGAGTGACTGGTCACAAGAACTAACTAATGTCTGTACAAGAATGCTAAAAAGCACACAAGGTATGTTTCGTTTTGCATCCAAACTGGGAGACCGCCGTATCAAGGATATGGTGGATATCTATAAGGCCAGAAGTACCTCTATTGCATTATATGGTGCAGGGGTAAGGGGCCACATTACAAACACTGCAAGTTTTGCATTACAACTGGTGGAAAATTCCTTCTTAAAACACTTGTTATGTCTGCCCCAGTCTTCATCTATAGAGATAATACATCAAGACGTGGGAATGAGATATTTATCAGACAGGATTGCTATGTGACCACTTATGGTCTGGAGATCCATTTGGGCCAAGGAGGAGGCAAAATGTACCCAAAAAATCCTTCATGATGTTTACAACTTGACAATAGTCCATATATTCCCTGGATCAAATATGTTACGGACATATATAAGGAGTTATTTAAAATTAAAATCCATGAAAACCTAGCATATGTGATAGGATTGTCCAAACAGGAAATAAAGGGTTTATTCTTGGCTCATAAAAATGAGACCCGTATGAGAAAAGTGGTGAAGAATACTACATTTTTGTCTTAAAAAATAAATGTAGACAGTGGTGGTTTCCAAGGATATCTGTCTCTAGTCACCAAACCTTCGCACCGCTTCGGAATATCAAGGTTGCGATTAGGAATCGCTCATCATTTAGTTGCCTTTCCTAAAATAAAAAATTGTCCTGTAATCCTATGCCCATACAATGAGTATTTCAAACAGAGCCTATGCACTTTTTACTTTTTTGTAATTCTTATCAGAATCTTAGAAGTTTTTACTTAAATCCATTGTTCAAGAAACATATTGTAAGAACAACTAATGCTGCTATGGACCTAATCATTGCACTAAATGATCTGGACATATGTTTCTATGTTGCATCATTCACTTTTAAATCAATTTATGCGAGAAAAAGCATTTTAATTCCCTGCTGATTTTATTGTGATAATTAATTGGATCCTCTGTATTTATACATGTTGTTTAGTAATAAGATTTAATTGGTTGCTAATATATGCTTTTGTTGCTTTTATGGTTGTTGTATATACCGAATTTGGGGCTAGATGCAGGTAATTGCAATTTACCGACTCTAAAATACCAAATTTTACCGATTCGATATTTCAGAATCGGTAAATGCAATGTAGGTAAAAAATCGGTATTTTTTACAGATTCGGTAAAATTCGGAATCAGCCATTCGGATTTTACCGAATCGGTATTTACCGAATCGGTATTTCCCATTCATTCCTATGGGCCAAAAGCGTAAATGTACGCTTATATGTCACAGGCGAGACATCTCGCAGGCGTACCAGGGAGAAGGAAGGCACGGCACCAGAGAGGGATGATAGCCAGGAGGCAGCCACAAGTGCAGAGAATGTCACAGTGGACACAGATGCACCAACAACACAGCCACCATACCAAGACCTTGAAATGTCTCCACAACTGCAGGCGTCCCCAGAACGTTCAGGATCCCCTATGCCACTGTCCTCACCTGAACTGCCTGCGTCATTGGCTCTAACAACACCAGCATCACAATAGATAGAGTAAGAGGCATGTAGTTGCCCCACTAGTCCAAATGGAGTCATCAGCAGGTGAGATGGAGGGGGATGACACTCAAACCTTGGCTGGGGAAGGAAGCACTGCCACACAGCAGTCCAGTGCAGAGGGTGCCTGTATAGGTACCAGACGCAGCAGGCACAGAGATAGCAGTGTTGCAACACATGTGGAGGGTCTCAGTGTCGTCCATGGCCTGGAGGGTAGCATGGTCAAGATTCAAAAGATGCAGGGGAAGGACATCCTGTCTGTCCAACGCCAGATGAGGAACCTGAACACCAATATGGAAGATGTGAACAAGGAGATGGCTGCAGGGATGCGGGGCATGACACAATCGGTGCAGCTTCTGTGCAATAAACTGGACCAGGACATGTTAGCAAGGCTAAAGGAGAGGTAGCATGCGCAGCAACAAAGTAAGGCAAAGAACTGCCTGGCCACAGCCACTTCCCTGCTATGCAGACGATGCATCAACATGCAAGAGGGTCTCAAACGCAACATCAATGAGGTGTCTAGGGGCATTGCTAGGATGGCCAGTGCTGTAGAGGTGCTGATTAAGGCACAGACAGCACAAACAGAGGTGACCTCTGACCTTGTCCTCAGGGCCGGTCGCTCTACTCACAGCGCAGCCCCTCGTGATTGCGCTCGAGTTCCCGCTGATGCCTGAGACCGCCTGACTGCGGAGCTCTGTGCCTGCCTCTGACCCTTGGTTCAGTCCACTGTGACTGGTCTCTCTGTTTAGCCCTGTCTCCTGTTTCTGTTGTCTAGTTAGCCCCTGTACCCTGTGACTCTTTGTTTTGCCCTTGTGTCTGGTCTCTCTGCGCCTCTCTGCACGTTCATTTTCCCGCCTCCCACCCTCCCCGCTCCCCCGCCGCTGCCCCCCTGTGGCTCCGCCCCTTCCATCCCTGTGCCCAGCTCCCTTCCTATTCCGTGCCCCGCTCCCGCCTCCCAGCTGCTCCTCCCTCCCACTTAGCCATTTATGGCGGGGACGCGCGTACGCTCAGCGAACACGCGCAGCGAACACGGGCAGCGGGCGCGCCGATTGTGTGCCGAAGGCGCGCGAAAGGCAAGCCCGTCTGCGCCCGTCCGCGCCTTGACCGCGCCCAGTGCCAGGACCCCTGCCCCCAAGGATGCCAGCCCACGTGACGGACCTATGACGCTGCCACCCTCAACGCACTGAAACCTGGCCGGAACCCCGCCTGCTGCCAAGCCACCCCGAAACACACCCACGGACCTTTCACCTGCCAAGCCTGCAAGTTCACCTGCATCCAGACCTGCACCGCACCCGACAAGCCAAGCACCAGCAGCAACCACCTCAAGTGCATCCTGCTCAACACCCGCTCCGTTCACAGACACGCCGTCGAACTCTGGAACCTGCTCGACACAACATCACCAGACGTTGCCTTCCTCACAGAAACCTGTATGAATGCCTCCTCACCGCCTGACATTGCCATAGCCATCCCGGATGGATACAAGATCACCCGGAAGGACCACGTCAACCAGACTGGAGGAGGCATCGCCATCGTACACAAGAACACCATCCACATCACGACCAACCCCGATGACACCTTCACCGCCGCAGAACACCTCCACTTCCAGATACACACCGATCTCAAGACCACCCTCAGAGGCACCCTTATCAACAGACCCCCGGGACAACGCACACAATTCAGCGAAGACATCGCAGAATTCATCAGCCTGTACGCTCTCCCCTCCGCCGACTAGATCCCCCTAGGGGACCTCAACTTCCACCTGGAGAACAACAAGGACAGCAACACTACCACCCTACTGGACAACCTTGCCAACCTCGGACTCAAGCAACTGGTGAACACCCCCACCCACTACGCCGGCCACAAGCTTGACCCCATCTTCTCCTCCGGCAAGCACATCTCCTTCAGCCACTCAACCAGACTCCACTGGACTGACCACAGCTGCATCCACTTCAGCTTCAGAAGAACAATGGCCCACCACCACCCGCAACAGATTCCTCGCAGAAACTGGAGCAAGATCACCACCGAGCAGCTCACCACCTCCCTCCGCCAGAACTGTCCCGCCAGCACTACGGACCCCAACAAAGCAGCCAGCAACCTCACACAGTGGCTCACCAACTTCGCAAATGACCTCGCACCACTGAAGAACCCTCCCAGCAGACCCGGCAGCAAGAAAGCCTCCTGGTTCACCGACGAACTCAAGAACTCCAAGAAGAACTGCTGCACCCTCGAGAAAGCCTGGCGCCACGACCAGACCACAGACAACATGACTGCCCTCAAGCATGCCACCCGCAAACACCACTAGCTGATCTGCACCACCAAGAAGACAGCATTCACAGAACGACTGGACAACAACGCCCACAACAGCAAGGAACTCTTCAGCATCGTCAAAGAGTTCTCCATCCCCAGCGCCGGAAACAACGACATCACCCCCTCGCAAGGCCTCTGCGACTCACTCGCCTCGTTCTTCCACCGCAAGATCACCGATATACACAACAGCTTCAGCACATATACCACGCACCCAACCACCGAACCAACGCCCCCCATCACCACCCTCTGCGCCAGGACCCCCATCAGCACCGAAGACACCACCCGCACGATGAATACCATCCACTCCGGATCACCAACCGACCCCTGCCCCCACCACGTCTTCAACAAGGCCGACTCCATCATCGCACCCCAACTCCGGGACGTCATCAACCCCTCCTTCAACACCGCCACCTTCCCGGACACCTGGAAGCACGCCGAGCTCAGGGCCCTCCTGAAGAAACCAACTGCAGACCCCACTGACCTCAAGAACTACCGCCCCATCTCGCTCCTCCCTTTTCCTGCCAAAGTCATCGAGAAGACCGTCAACAAACAACTCTCCACCTTCCTCGAGACAAACGGGTCCCTCGACCCATCGCAGTCCGGTTTCCGACCAAACCACAGCATCGAGACCGCCCTCATCGCAGCCACTGACGACATCAGATCCCTGCTCGACAACGGGGAAAGAGCGGCCCTCCTCCTCCTAGACCTCTGCAGCATTCGACACTGTCTGCCACCGCACCCTAGTGCAGCACCTCAGCAACATCGGAGTCCAAGAGAAAGCACTAGAGTGGATCATCTCGTTCCTCGCCGGAAGAACCCAGAGAGTCCGCCTCCCCCGTTCAGATCCAAGGCCATCGAAGTCATCTGCGGCGTATCACAAGGATCATCACTCAGCCCAATCCTCTTCAACATCTACATGAGCCCTCTCGCAGCCATCGCACGCAAACACAACCTCAACATCATCTCCTACGCAGACGACACCCAGCTAATCCTATCCCTCACCAACGACCCCGCCACTGCCAGAACCAGCCTACACGAAGGAATTAAAGACGTCGCCGAGTGGATGAAGAACAGCCGCCTGAAACTGAACTCAGACAAGACGGAAGTCCTCATCCTGGGATCATAGCCCTCCACCTGGGACGACTCCGTGTGGCACCCTGCCCTGGGCACCACTCCCAAGCCAACGGACCTCGCACGCAACCTGGGCTTCATCTTGGACTTCTCCCTCTCGATGACCAGACAAGTCAACACCGTTTCATCATCATGCTTCAACACCCTGCGCATGCTCCGTAAGATCTTCCGATGGATCCCCACCGAAACCAGGAAGATGGTTACCCAGGCACTCCTCACCAGCCGACTGGACTACGGAAACACCCTCTACGCCGGAACCACAGCCAAACTTCAGAAAAGACTCCAGCGCATCAAGAATGCCTCTGCACGATTCGTCCTGGACGTCCCCCGACACAGCCACATCCCCAGCCACCTGAGAGACCTGCACTGGATCCCCGTCAGCAAGAGGATCACGTTCAGGCTCCTCACCCATGCACACAAGGCCCTCCACGACCTGGGCCCCAAATACCTCAACAACCGCCTGACCTTCTACGCACCCACCCGCCAGCTACGATCGTCCAGCCTCGCCCTCGCCGCCGTACCACGCATCCGCAAGGCCACCGCCGGGGGAAGATCCTTCTCCTACCTGGTGGCCAAGACATGGAACTTCCTCCCCATCCACCTTCGACTGACCCAGGATCACCTTTCATTCAGGAAGCTCCTCAAGACCTGGCTCTTCGAGCAGTAGCAGACCCCTCCCCCCAGCGCCTTGAGACCCTTCCGGGTGAGTAGCACGCTATACAAATGTCCATGATTGATTGATTGATTGAAACTGCTGCTCTGGATGTCCTGGAAAGTGAGGAAAGCACCAGTAGGAGCAGCATGACAAGCCCCCTTGTTGTTGAGACACGGAGGAGCAGCAGGCGCCATGGTGAGCCAACAGCCCAAACACACAGTGAAGAGAGCCAGCCACTTACATCTGGTAGGCGTGGGCGGAAATGACTTGTACAGAAAATGGGGAAGTGACCCAGGACAACCATTATTAAGTGGATTACATTTGTGTTGCACATTTGTGCTTTTGAGTACCTGCGTAGTGCCAAATATTAAACTACGTTGGGTGCATACTCCACCTGTCTGTGTCTCTTTACTTACTTAGTTGCATGTGATCTCTGCCCATCTGTGTCTGCCATCTGTTGGTGTCACAACTCCTGCTGTGTTGGGTTCAGGTAGTGCATGTTCATCATCATGGTCCTCATAGTAGCTCAATTCCACCTCGCTGCCATTCTGTGTAGCAGGGTTGTGCAACATTGCACAAGTGGCAATTATCTTACAGCAGATGATTGGCGAGTACTGCTGTGCCCCTCCACTTTTGTGGAGGCAGCGGAACCAGTTTTTTAACAGCCCAAATGTGCACTCCACAATGTTCCTAATGGATTTGTGTGCCTGGTTGTATCGTCTCTGGCTGGGGGTTGAAGGGTTGAGGTAGGGTTTCTGGATGAACGAGCGGACGGCATATGCACTATCCCCTATTTGAAAATGAGAAAGCTATTACTCACATGTACACATACACATACATCTGCAATATTTATCACGGGAGTGTCACACAGTGTGTTACCTAGCAGGTATCCTTCGCCAAATTCCCCCGCTGTCAGGCGTGTGTAGATCCCACTGTTCTGAAAGATGTAGGAGTCGAAGGTACTTCCTGGGAACTTGGCCACTATGTCCGTGATAATGTACTTGGCATCACAGATTAACTGTACATTGATTGTGTGGGTTGACTTTCTGTTTCTGTAAATGTACTCTATGGCAGCAGGTGGGCACATTGGGATGTGGGTGCCATCAATACAGCCGATGACATGTGGGAAATGAGCAATTTGATAAAAGTCAGTCTTGGTCTTGAGCAGTTCGGCGTGAGTTTCAGGGAAGCTGATGTAATGATGCATTCTCCTCATCATGGCCTCTAGGAACTTCCTGAAGAAACGGGACAGGCAGCTCTGGGACACCCCACCTACCGCAGCGATCACACTCTGGTAACTCCCAGATGCAAGCAGATGTATGCTACAGAGCATCTGCACATGGGGTGGGATGGCGTGCGCCCTTTGGGTTGGGTGCTCCAAAAGTGGGTGCAGGTCCCTGATCAAGTCCAGGATGGTGTGGTTGTGTAGCCTGTACCTTTGCAATATCTCTGGCTCAGTCAGTTAAAATAGCGTTATCCTCTGCCTGTAGACTTACTCCTCCCTTCTCCAGACCCCCTCTCCTGCCTCCTGTAGCCCTAGCCGCATTGCTATCACGTAGAATGCCGCCATTCTGGTCACACTGTTGCATTTTGGCCCCTTTTTTATAGCCTGCACCTGGTTACCACCTGCTTTTAATCCATGGTAAATACTGACTCTTAAATACCGTATTTCATGAAATTCTGTATTTTAGAAGTTACCTACATCTCAAAACTCATTTTTTAGTATTTCTTATTTACCGATTCGGTAAAATTACTGATTCGGTAAATTTAACGATTCAGTATAATTACTGACTCGTATTTACCGAATCGGTATATTTTGTGACCCTACATCTCAATATCTAAATACCGGTCGGTAACGGCCAAAATTCGGTATTTTCGGCCGTTACCGACCAGTAACATCTGGCCCAAAGCTTGCTGAACCAATCCGACTTGCAAAGTATTTGGATTCAAGATCTAACAAAGCAATTAATCGGAAGTTTCACGGATTGCTCCTCCCTCTCCATTTATAAATTGGATGTATTATTGATCCATGCCATGACTCCAGTATTAACTGGTTCACCAGCACTGAGTTATATAAAGTATTATGGGTCAATTTATAGTATTTTCACAGACATTCATATAAATACATGGGGCCTCCTTTACAAGAAAATGATGCAGGGTGGCACCACAAGCCATTTTTTCTGGGCCAAGCTGCATCTTCTTCAAAGTACACAGATGCATAATATAAATAACAATGCAACAAATCCTTCTGCTTTCCCCTGTGCTGGAGCAGAATTTGCTGCTATGGGCCATCTTAGGCAACATTGCGACATTTTGTACGAGTCCCTGCATTGTGGACATGGTTGTTTTTGGGTAGGCAGGGACACCTTCCTGCACAAAAGCTATCATTGATGGCATTTCCCACCTTCTATGTGTGCTGCAGAATTCTGCACGCATAGAACCAGGAAAAAACAAGGAGAATTAAGAGTAATTCTCCTCGTTGCATCTCTGCGACTCCTCCCCTTGGCAGGCGTAGGATTAGAATATTGTAAATCTGTGGATGTGTTGGGTTGCATGGATGTTGTGTGGGAACCCCTCAGCAACACCCATGGAATGTCCCTTTTACGCAGTGTAATGCGTGAAAGGGGCTCATATTGGCAAGGCCATGTAAAGTGACTGTACATGGCGTTGTAAACATGGGAATGCCCAATGTGCCACCGGTGCATAAAAAAATGTGATGCATTAGCGGCACAAATGGGTTGATGAGAGTTTTTACCCAGCATTCTATATTGGACGCTTCCTGTGCACACTAGTTCTGAAGTTTCAAGTTTGAGTCCTGTGCTTTCCCTGAAGTGCTGTTCAATTTGATATCAATTACCTTATTGTTATCTTATAATAATTCACTGATCAGGTTCTGGTTCCTCAGGTACTAATCCCATAAATCCTCCGTGACTTTAGAGTTGCAGGATGAGGATGGATCTTTATTGATATCATTTATGATTTTCCAAAAAGCTTTGGAGTTTTTGACTTGCTTGGATGCTGGACCTTGGGCGTCTTTTTTGGCTGTCTACACTGCACACTTATAATTCTGGTGCATAGTTCTTAATTTCTCCCATTGCATTGTATTCATGGTATTCTTTTTTAGTTCAGGCTATTCTCTGTTAAGTGATTTCCTTACTGAGATTAGCTGTTTGGCTATCCAAGGGGGAAGTTTCCCTTGGATGGTCACCGCCTTCCCCGTCACATTGGTCTTACAATACTTCTTTAGAACCCTTTCGCAATACTGTTCCCACAATGTTATCACATTGTGTACTGTGCTATGCAGCTCATTACGCAGCTGGAAACATGTTTCTCCTAGTTGTTCATGCACACTCCCTTGCCTCCTCAGCCATCTCAATTGGTGTGCCATAGAGTTGGCAAACACGATCTTTGTTAGGTAGCGAATGTGGAAGCCGTGTGTTAGAGTAACTATCTGGATTTTATGATCACTTTTGCTGCATTCCTCCATATTGAAGCCCTGAGATGTTTGATGAAAGACAGGGCTGCGGCTGCTGACCTGTAAGAGATGTGTGCCCAGTACTGGGGCTGGTCTTCTGTGTATCTTCCATTCATAGTGTGAAATCCGTGACTCTTAAGCAAGCACAAGCTGCAAGGTCTGGGCATTCTTTCTTCTTGATGCAGGTTTTGTCTGTTATGGAATTTTCCAGATCAGGGGCATATTTACAATCCATGTCCCTTTTTGTGATGCTCCAGTAGCACACAGTGCAGGCCCATTTCTACAAGGCCATGCAAAGGCACCCTGTTTTGATTTTCATGGCCTTGTAGAGATGGTGTAAGTCAACGCAGGGCAAGTTGCTGCATTGCATTGCAGTGCAACAGGGAGGCGTGCCACAGGTATTGCTGTGGGTGTTCCCACTCAACAACCATGGATTTTGGCACTGCCCCAAATTTTCAACTCAGCGTAAATCTAGAGCAGTGCCAAAAATTACTCATCCCCAGAGCAGGCGTAACACAGAGAAATGTTTACATTTCTTCTAGATTTTTTCTCTATGAATTGCTTCCTGCAATCTGTAGGACACATAGAACAAGGAAACCACCACTTTTGATTTTTTTTTGTGCAGGAAGGTGCACCTCTCAGCACCAAAACAATAATTTCCACAACACAGGCACTCTTCTACCATGGTGCATTCTTGGCCTTTCAAATTGGAATAGGGCAGCGCAGCTAAATGATGTGCGACGCTGCCCTATGCCAATTTTTTTTTAAACATGCCCCTAACATTTTGTGCAAATGTGATCTCGCCATGCGTTTCAGATTGAACAAGATTAGAGTTATGTGGTCTGTGCCATTCTCCTATAGCACGAAAAATACTCCAGTGGACCACGTGGTGGTCAGTTGAGTAATATATAAAAAAAACTGTACCTGTGGTCTAGAGGACAGAAAGGCAGGAGCGACACGACTAATGATACTATAAGGTTGTGTCTAGCGCAACCATGTATAAGGAGGAAGAAACTAGCTTGTTTATATTACCCTCACACACCCTAGTGGTGTCATGCTTCATCATCGGGTCACCCCGACCCCTACAAGTCGGGGTGGGCTCGACCACTGTGTTGGGAAGCTCTTCTGATATATTCAAGGAGGGGGTTTTACGTAAGATAAAATCACCCAGATAGATCCCCGGTGTCCCTTTATTTTGGGCTCTATCTGAGAAGTTAAAAATACTGTAAAGAAAGTATTTATACAATTGGTTCATGTCAGGGTATTATGGTCCCATGACCCTAGTGCCAACATGTTTCAGTCCACCGTTGCCATGAAGGTCCGGGACTTTCTTCAGGGCATTGGCAGCCCCCTATGTGAGGAGATACAAGGATGGGATTCCCTATCCTAACAATGTAGTGAGGGCAGAGTAGCTGCTCCTCAAGGTATATAATGTGCTGTGTGTATCAACTGCCTGGCTGCATCCAATTAGGGAAGTCAGCTTGCTGCACACAGGACCAGGAAACATGTGGGTGGTCTTTAATTAAAGATCTCACCCTGCAATCTTCCTATCGGTTCCGGTCCTCGGCTTTTGTTCTGGGCGATTCTCTGTCATCAGCTAGAAAATGACTACGGGGCCGATTCACAGAACTAATCTGAGACAAAATCCTAAACTTACTACTTTTGGTATTCAAAGATGGCATTTGGTAGTAGTAAAGTTAGGATTTTGACTTAAGTTACGAATTTATCTTAAATTACGATTTTGTCTTCAGTTAAACTTCAGTTTTTCTTAAGTTTTGGTCTTAAGACAAAACCCTAACTTAAGACAAAATCCTAACTTACTACTACTACTTAATGCCTTCTGTGAATAACAAAAGTAGGAAGTTGGGGGAAACATGGCGGCAGCTAGTTGAGCTGCTGCAGCGCTCTGTTCCTGGGTTCCCGTTCATGTAACTTTTCACTATGATACCGGGCCGAGAAAAAAACTCCCTATGACCGGTGTAAGGCTGTTGCTACTCATCACTGTGTAAGCGCTGTGGGAGCGAGTTTCCTTGATGTAAAACTACGGTGTTTACTTTGCCGTCTTGGCCGTCTTGTCTCCATTAGCCCTCATGTGTTTGGAGGGGGCGTGTCTTACTGTGGAAACTACCGCCGGTGCTCCAGCCGCCGCAAGTACTGCTGTTACCATAACCTGGTCTGGGGGTCTGAAGGTGCACCGGGGCTCACCTGTGATTTTGCCGCTGTCCCCGGGGTCACCAGTTTGGAGTCTTGCCACCCTGGAGCTCCGCCGCCGCCGCTGGACCCCCTGTCTTCTTCCGGGTCGTTCTGGTGCTACTGTGGGTTCCGTTGCTGAGTCGAAAGTATCGGTGGAGACGTCGGAGGGTGATCCTGAGGACGGAGAGCTCTCTGTCAAGCATGGCCACGATTTTGGTGAAGGCGGCAGCAGCAGTGGTGGTGACGTAGGGGGGCTAGCGGTGACGGTGGTGGTGGGGGCTTAGTGCAGCCCGAGACAGGGAGCACATACTATATGCGAAAATGCAAGGGGCACAAAAGAGAGTGTAAAAGAGGGAAGAACACTAAGAGTGAACAGATTCAAAATATCAGGCTCCCTGCAGTAAGTCATTCAAGCCCTGCCATTGCCCCTGCCTTAGGTTTAGACGTGGTTAAGCCTGGGGTCCATGTGGAGCCTGTTAACACCACTTTAAACAACTCTAGTAGTGACAAGTAGAAACTTTCCACCTATTTGACAGGGCAAGTTGAGGCGAAGCGAGCCTATACGTGCAAATCTACTAAGGGCTCTAAGGGGTCTAAAGGCCCTACTGCTAAGTGCAAAGCCTCAAGTTCTGTTAGCTCTGCTAGTGCTGGGTCTAAAATAACACAATCTCTTAGGTCTTTCTTCAAGGTGGTCCCCCAAGTGTTACTATTACCAGACAATATCTCTCCCACGACTCCCTTGGAAAAGTCATTATTAGAGGTGATAGGCCCTAAGGAACAAGTGAATACTGGGCTTACACCCAATAATAGACCAATTAATAGGGCGACAGGTAATGTTGAGGGCACAGAAAACTTGGGTGCTAATCTGGAACCTGATTTGGACAGAGATGGGGACAGAGTTAAAAAAGGCGAGACCAATGGTATACATGGCATTCCTGGCGTCCCGATCCTTACTTCAATTCTTACCGAAGTTGTTGACAGTTCTGTCTCCGTGATGGAAAATTTGGATCCTTCAGGCTCATCAGGTTATCCCCTCTTGCCTTACTTCTGGCCCCCCCAATGGCTCCACCAGCTTTGTTGGCTCCCCCATTTTTGATACTTGGCACTCTTGATGGGAGTTCGCATGGGGGTAGTCTTCATGATAATATGCAAGAGGGGACACCGGCTCTCTGATCCAGTGTTTTGCCAGTTAACTCGGATAACGTAAATTTGACCACTTCCTTACAGGTGTCTCTACAGGGTATGTTTACATCTTTGTCAGCTGATATAAGAAAGGGATTTGAGACCTCTGCCGCAAATCAGGCAGACATTAGATGTTTTTGTGAATCCCTGGACAAAAAGCTAAGTGATCTCTCTTTGAG
This sequence comes from Lissotriton vulgaris, assembly GCF_964263255.1. Lineage (NCBI taxonomy): Eukaryota > Metazoa > Chordata > Amphibia > Caudata > Salamandridae > Lissotriton > Lissotriton vulgaris. The sequence goes on from NC_141698.1 coordinate 1,152,905,182, forward strand.
AACAGAGTCATTAGAGGATACAATAACGGGCTTGTCCTTACATCTAGACGAAGCAAAAGTGGAAATTAACACTCTCAGGAAGGAAGATCAAGTGTTAGCAGAAAGGATGGAGACGTTAGAGAACAATGCCCGACGGAACAATCTCCGTATCCTGAACATTCCTGAAGACAAAGAAGGTTCATTAAACAGTTTGTCATCTCACTACTGAGAGAGGCATTGCATTTAGATCAGTCAGAGGAGGAGCTAGCCTAAGACATTCAACGCATTCATAGAGAGCCTTTCAGAAGGAACCCCCATAGGTCTAAACCTAGAAAAATCTTGGTCAACTTCCACACTTACTCCCTTAAGGAGACTATCTAAAACCTGGCTCTGAAGCAGAAATCTGTGAGTGGCAAGGGGTTCGATTTTCAGATTTGCTCAGATTTGTCTAGGGTCACCCTTGACAAACAATGGGAGTTTGGAAAAAGACTTGAGGCTTTCAGAGGTTATGGTGCAGTGGCTCAATTAGTTTTTCCGGCAGCATTGAAAGTTATGTACAAGAATACCATGCATAACATTAGATCAGTGCAGGCAGCGGACGAGCTTCTGATGACCATTGGCAAAGAGAAAGGAGCATCAAAGTAGGGGGAACGAGGCTAGGCTAGGCTTGCCTAGCGTGAGTTTGAGTGTCTGAGTGTTAAGTAATTAAAGAAATAGCTGGGAATAGTGAATAAATGTTGCTCCTGATATGTCTTGGAAAGATAATGTTAGTCTGTCTTCTGAAAACTGGAAAGCCTTAATATAGTGGGAAACAAAAATATAATTAATGGAAAAGGGGAAAAAAAAGGGAAAGAAAAAAAGGAAAAGAAAACGCACAAATGACGAAAAAAAATGATTAAAAAAATATATATATATAAAACACATTTTTCCCGGTGAAGAATTGGACGGGAACCCACGGTGGGGTGCTATCTTCTAGTTTTCCAGATAGATAGAGCAAGGGTTTACCTGGGGGGGTGGAGGGGTAGTCAGGGGCACAAGGGGAATGCAAGGGGAAAAAACTAAAAAAATCCTCATTTTTGCTCTGGTCTTGGTTTATGTCTGTTGACTCTTTTAATGGGACATATGACTGTCTTCCTAATTTTTTGGTAGGTTTGCTTGTATAAAATATGTTGTATTGACATAGATATGATGAAGAGCTTAGTGGGAAAATACAGGGCGAGAGATCCTTATTATAATGAGTAAATTAGCGATCCTCTCCTGGAACACTAATGGATTGCGTACTAGTTCTAGAAAAAACAATATATAACCTTTGCGACTCGGAAGCACAGATTATAGTGCTTCAGGAGACCCACCTTGCTGAATCCGAAATGCTTTCACTGGTTAGAAAGAATAGGTGGATTGATAATTGTATAATGACATCACAATCTACACACATTAGAGGAGTGGCAATTATTTTTTTAAAAACCATAAAGGCGAGATTGGTCTCTAAGTTGGTCGACCCTGGAGGTAGGTGGGCAATTGCATCAGTTATATTGTCAGGGTCACCAATTACTATAGTGGGATACCATGGCCCTAATCAGGATGTCCCATCAGCATTGAAAACTCTTTTTTCACATCTGTATTTATTCCCTGAGCCGGTTGTCCTTGCAGGGGATTTTAATATAGTTTTGGATCCCCTTGTGGATAAATCCCCTTCCAATAGAGCTAAAATTACATCTAAAACTAGGTCCTACCTGCTAGACAACATGAAGCAGTTAGGGTATAATGACATTTGGAGAACATCACATGGGAGGCAAAAAGTTGTTACATTTCGTAATTATAGATCCCATCACCAGTCACGCATTGATTTTATCCTGATTAGCAAATCATTAGTTAATCTGGTCAAATCGGCTTCCCACTTACCCTTTCACTTGTCAGACCATGCGGCAAATTATCTTGTGTTGGAGGGTTTTCCTAAGAGTTGTTTAAGAAACTGGTCTCTTGATCGCTCATTGCTCTCCTCATTGGATTTTATCAACGCTTTGAATGTGGAGGTGCAATACTTCCTTGAAGAAAATATTGGAACTGCCTCTCCGGGGGGCATTTGGGATGCCTTAAAACATTTTTAAGGGGCTATATAACTAATAAAGCGGCACATAAGAACAAGAGCTACAGGGAAGCAGTGGCTTCTCTGGAATCAGAGATGATTAGAATACAATCAGAAATAGCTATGCACCCGGAAGCCCATCCCACCACGGTACAGGAGTGGCAAAATAAAGTGGTCTCCCTAAAAGGGGAATTGGGATCAGTTTTGAACGCCAGGATCTTAGAGAGATGGGAAGCCAGTAAACTGGCACATTTTGAGTATGGGAAGGGGGCTGGAAAGCTGCTCGCCTGGAAGACAAAGACCAATCAGATCAGAAATAATATTGATTCAATTATCTCTGGTGGCATAACATACTCCTCGGATGCAGATATTAGGGGCGCCTTCCGTGATTATTTTAGTGAAATTTATCATGAGGATAAAAACATTGAGACCAAACAAGCTGAAGATTGGTTAGCTGGAATTTCTCTTCCTGCATTGTCATCAGAGCAAAGCACGGTGCTCAAAGATCCTATCTCTCAGGAAGAAGTAAGACTGGCAATCACCAGCAGTAAAAAGGGTAGAGCATCAGGCCCAGACGGGTTGCCGTCAGAAATCTATAAGGTCCTAACATCAATAATTCTCCTCTTTTTAAATGAGCTGTTTAATAAGATCCTCCAAGAAGGAATGCCTCCTCCAGCTTCTTGGAATAATGCCTTGATAACGCTGATATTGAAACCAGGAAAATCGGCAACCTCTTGCGGGTCTTATAGACCAATCTCCATATTAAACACTGACTATAAAATCTTCACGTCAGTGTTGGCAAACAGGTTGGGGGCGGTGGCAACAAATATCTTGCACGTAGACCAAAAGGGATTTGTAAGGGGTCAGCACCTGTATGAGTTGACCTATGATCTCAGAGGTGCCATAGATATGGCTTTCGTGGCATCACTCCCACTGGCAATCCTCACCTTGGACGCCACAAGGGCCTTCGATAGGGTTAATTGGATCTACCTATCAGAGGTCTTGGTGAACTTTAACATCGGTGAGAAATTTAGGCGTGTAGTTAGGCTTCTGTATCAGAACCCATCCGCTTCTTTGCTTGTCAATGAGGAATTGTCAAACCCTTTTAATATAACGCAGGGTACTCGTCAGGGCTGCCCTCTTTCTCCCCTTCTATTCGATCTATACATTGAGCCTTTTGCTCAACGGATAACATCAAGCCTTTTAGTTATGAAGGATGGAGAGGAAAGCTGCCTTGTATGCAGATGACGTTCTTATTTTTACCTCAGAACTCCGTTCAGCATTCCCCGCAGTAATTGCTTTGGCCCAAGATTTCGGATCTGTTTCTGGCTATGAAGTCAACGTCGCAAAGACGGACATAATGGTCTGGAAAGATCCTGAGCCGGTGGCAGTGGTTCAGTTGAGTCAAGTCCTGCGTTACTTGGGCCTAAATATATATAATGATATAAATAAAATAGTTCCATCAAATTTTTCGCTTATTGCCAAGGAGTGTCGTAGGTTAATGAAATCATGGTCATCGCTTCCAATATCACTACTGGGTAGATCTAACTTAATTAAAATGTCCATTCTCCCAAAGGTTACTTTTTTATTTAATACAATTCCTCTTTTTTTGAACCCTCAATGATAGCTAAACTTTAAAGCAACATAATCTCTTTCATCTGGAGCAATCGTATTCCCAGAATAGCCTGGAAGAAGATCAGACGTCGTAGAGAGAAGGGTGGTCTGGCTGCGCCTGATCTACAACTTTATGCGTGGGCTTTTCAACTCTCCCATGCTAGGATGTTACTAAAATCTCCTATAAATTCTGGCTGTGGGCATATGTTTGCGGCATTGCTTAGAGGGGAAAAGTTAGTTGACCACGAGTTTTTGTTTAAGTTTGGGGAACCCAAGGTGCTACGGGAAACATCAAAGACATGGGTGAAACTTACACGTTTCATTAAAATGGACTATTATTCTGCTAGGGCTCCGTTATGGAAGTCACCCGGGTCCCGTCCCCTAGTTGGCTTCTTGATAGTCTCGCAGTGCCGCTGAGAGAGGCAGGAATGGAGGTTTGGGGGGGACCTTTTTGCGGATGGTCAGTTACTCCCGTGGGAGGTGCTGAGTTCCAAAATAGGGGTAGGTCTTTCTAGGTTTAAGTACCTCCAAATGAAAAGCTGGGCGAACTCACAGATTTCTGTTAACGGTAGGTTTCTGTTGGGGGGGATAGTAACATGGTATCCCTCTTAATAGATAAGCCTCCAACTAAGAAAGAGGTCTCACTCTGGTATAATCTTTTATTGGATGAGGTTGAGAGTTAGTTCCACTTGCTTGATTCCCTGTGGGCTGGGCAAATTATCAATCATAGTCTGGAGAATCTGTGGCTTGAGTCTTTTAAAACCATGTGGAATATAGTGAAACCTTCTTGGCTACGCCAAAATCATCTTTTCACCCTCCATAGTGCTTACTATTCGCCAAAAAGATTGTCAAAATTTTCGAATAACGCTGTGGTGGCATGTCCAAAATGTGGCCTGACAGCTGCTTCTGACCTGCACATGTTTTTCGATTGCCCACTTTTATCATCTTTTTGGAATATGGTTTGCTCATTACTCACTACTGCCTTGGGATCTCAGATCTTGTTATGTCTCGCTCTTGTCATTTTTGGGATTGCACCAGAGATTAAAATCTACTTTTTTATGGGATCCTGTTGGCCAGGAGGGAGATATGCAAGAAGTGGAAAGATCCATCACCTCCTACCTTACTAGACTGTCGCACCTCAGTGTTACAAACATCGAAGATGGACTTATTAAGATCGGGTAATTCCGACAAGAGAAACTTCTGGCTTTTACTAAACTGGTAATAGAGGTATACTTTACCTTGGTTTTTTTTTCCCAAGGTCCAATAATTGCGCTGCTTTACACCGGTTTGCACGCTTGTATACCCAATAAGGCGGGCTAGATACAAGATTGGGTATTTCACTGCAGCATACTTCCCTGTCGGTAGTTCTAAAGTGGTGTTGTTGGAGTTTGGTAACTTTTACTGTGGGGTGACTCACTCCCTACCACAATCTAGTGCCCCTACCAGTTTATCTGTGACAGTAATATGTCCATTTCCACGCACTATTATTTGGTCACCAAGGGCGAATATGAGGACTAAAAAAAAAAAAACAAAGTAGGAAGTTAAGATTTCTGTCTCAGATTAGTTCTGTGAATCGGCCCCTTGGTCTTCAAGCGGCTTTATTGCGGATGCTTTGCCTCTGGAGCAGAGGTTAATGTATACATTAAGTAGGAGGAGTGGTTGATCTCCCTACTGCATGAATTCTCAGTTTTAAAAGCTTGCAGCCAGTCCTGCATGACATCATTTTTTTTCCACCTTAATTTCGAGCATGACTGACATGTATATCGCTAGGTCGCCATTGGGTCGGCCTTTCAAACTCACTCTCTGTGCTTGCCTGTGGAATTCTAGGAACCCTGTCATAGTTCCCATGTGCTGATTTGAAACTTTCACAGGTCCTGAAATAAAGCGGGATCAGCAGCTTCTTTTGGGAAATTCCAAGAAAATAATTGTATTGGGGTAGGGGTTGAGGTAGGACTAATCACGTTTTAGAGGAGGCCAGGGTCTGGTCAGATGTGGCCCAAAAATGAGCCAGAGCTTACTTCATTCTTACAAAACTGACCCTCAGGTCCACAGGCATTTAATAGAACTGAGAAAACCCCAGAGCAGGATGCCTTCTTTGATGGTTAGGAAATTTGCAGAATTGTTCTCTGTATTTTTTTACTCTATGCAGGGTCAGCCCTCCCAAATGGGTACAATTGATGCCTCGTGTGTCCCAACAGATCATGCATTGTTTTTTCAGGAGGGGCAGTTGCAAAAATGGGTGATAATGGTGGGCGAAATATAGTGTCACCTTAATTCCCCAGTCCCAAAAGGAGGCTTAATTTCGGAGCACTTTTTGCACAAGATCTAGAGTTTAAAATATTGACTCTGTTAACTGTATTCCCCTTGGGTTAAGAGATGTGACACACTGGAAATATTATGAATTGATGCTTTCCAGGCTCTTGCTGTGCTCAAGTAGTTTTAACACACAGCATGTTGTGACTTCCTTTTATGGCATATTGTGGAATGAATAATAATTAATTGTCGGTCAACTTTTTATGGTTCTACTCTATTAGAAGTTGACCTTTGTTATTTTGTGAAAAGGAATGCATTTCATCCCCTAGTATGTTACTGGATTCAGCGGAAGAGACTGCAACATATACCAGACAGCCACTGAAATTATACCGCAATTTGCTGGTTAGAAATATTCCATTACTTATGAAATGATCAACATGATCAAAATGTAATATAGCCTTGATACAAAGTTATAAAATGGTTATCAATTTTTCTATTTTTCACCACTTTTCAGCAGTTTTAACAAATATTTCCACCAACAGGGTGAAATTCCTCTGGATCTATGCAGCTGCATACTATTTTAATTCAGTCTCAATGCATGGAATGGTAGGAATGCATAATGATTGTAATTTTTTTTTTCACTGGTAGTAATTTTAGTTCTACTACGGTAAGAGTTCCCCTTATTGGTGTAATGGGCAAAGAAGGGCAACATCTTTTTAAATATCTTCCAAAAGCCTAAAATTAACAAGGACGTAAAATTCCAGATGTTTACATGTAGGCCAAAATGAGGATAAAGGACAGGTTTAGAAAAGCCATCAACCTACAACCAGAAAGGGCTAAGAAGATTGTGGATGAGCTTTTCACAGGCTTGCTTGAACTGGCAATTAAAGACCAGTTTGGGGATACTACTGCCAAATGCATAAATGATGAACTTTTAGTGCAGTGTTTGAGCATAAAAATGTAGGAAAGGTTATAGGATTCTAGAAATCTTATGTTACTGAAGGACATCGAGATAGTGAAGATTGCATGAGAGTTAATTTCCTGCATGAGAGAGATAGTCAACAGAGAACATGCAAAATGATGTGGCAACAACTGCTGGGTCTGAAAGTGAATTTTAAGGGTCAGTGAAATAGAAGAAAGAGGCATTTAATTAACTCACTAATGTGGGAAATGGTATTCATGAAAAAGGCCAAGCAATGTATATAAGTGAATATTACAATTCTGTTATCAAACAATGCTTTGTGGTAAACACAGGTTTTAGGCACGTTGGATATCTCCACAAAATCAAGTTAAGGGAAAGATGTCTTACGAGTGAAACATGAGGAAAGATAGGTACCTATAACTGAAAGAACAGAGGCTAAAATTATGCTATTGGAGATGGTCTCAAAGGTGATGATTGAGCATATGGGAACAGTGGAATGGATGTCCCAAATAGTAATCACAAAAAAGGTTAACAGCAAGTTGAGAATGTGTGTCAACCCTAGGGGCCTCAACCAAACACTGTAATAAACAGCTTCTTGTTACCCAGTATATGTGATGGTGATAGTATGAATGGTGGAAGGATCTTTTTGAAGTTGTATTTTTGAATTGACACAGTTCAAGGTACTTCAAGATTCTAAGGCATTTACACCTTTCCTCACATTGGAAGTGGTCTTTCCATTTGCCTGACTTGTGTTCAGGCTTGCCTCATTTCCAAGAGCATTCCAACAGATGATGAACTGCCTGTCTGAGAAGCAGAATAAAGTCTTATTCTTTCAGGTATTTATTTTGATATACAGGGAAACAGCTGAGGAACATATGTTGACTCTCGGAGCCTATGATTATGGTTAAGACTCATGTAGAAATATCCTCGCTGAGCTCCTGAGTTTGGTGATCCCTCCGCACTCCAAGATGCCAATTTTCACCCTGTAATAATACACAAAGAGCAGAGTTTAATAGACAGGTGAAACAGGCCATGGCAATATATGATACAAGCTATCGACAAACCTTCTAAAATTACTTTGGGGATGCACCAGGTCCGTTCCATATAATACAACACAAGATGGCCTACACTCTGGCTCAAATACACTTACATACGACCCTTCACCCAGAGACTGACATACCCTACCCGCTGCTGAGCCTAAGCCCTCCTGTCAAACAGTACATCTCTCCTGTGTATTCTTCAGACCTCTGGAAATGTTAGGGCTTGAAACTGGGGTTGTATGGGTGCATAAGATTGTGGGATTGTGTTACAATTCTGCGGTATGCTGCTGAGAAGCCCTGAAACTGAACATAGCACTTGGGAATGCTGAGTCTTGGATCAAGAGGGCTCCATGGATAATAAGCTGTCCTGCCTAGCAAGGAAGGCTTTGGATTGTCCAGCTCTAGATGATTTTTTAGAATCTTTCTGCACTGCTCCCCTCAAGGTTTGGTTTGTCAAAACCAAGGAGATACCTTATAGGTAATTAAAAGTGAGGGTAGAGAACACCAGGGGTCACAGCATAAACCACGGCAACCCCATGTGGAGAAAATGCCCCAGATGGGTCCAAAACATTGTTTCAACCAAGGAGGATTTTAGCTCTGTCAATTTGGAACTGTGATGATGACGTGTAGTGATCCCTTCAAGGGCACAGCCCTGGTTCTCTTCAATGACATTGTTCATGCAGAAGAGGGCCTTGAATGGCCTGAGTGAACAAGTTAATGGCAATAGGCTTTTTGCTATAATGCTCATCACAGACTGAATTTTATAGTTCTTTAGAACCATCGGGAAATAAAGTTAGTGATTTCCAATGGGTGTTGGCAGAAAACATTGATGGGTCACCTGTATTAACAGAAGAAATGAATGAGAGCAAAATGCACTTGAACTGCTAGAGTATCTCCCCTTATTTGGGACAGGCAGCAAATAAGGTGGTTAGACAGAATATCGGAAACATAAATATTGTGTGGACAAAATATTGTGTCAAGAATATTGAGGACAAACATATTGTGGAGGTAAGTTTCTATAAGTAAGCAAAGAAGTACTACATATAACTCCACATATATGTAGTATGATGATATACATATTCAAGGTAGGTATGTAGCTGTGGAGTTAAGAATAGTTAATCTATACTTATCTATTTTTGATTACCTTCTCAATACTTTTTCCCCAATATTTTTGACACAAAATTCAATTAACACAATATTTTTGTTTCCGATATTTTGTTAGCGACTCTAATTGACGTCAAAGATGCCAGACAAACCCACCTGGAATCTCACCAATATGGCTGTGGTTCAGGTAGCTCCTGCTCCCAGCGCATCTACTAGATTCTGCCTTGTTGTTCCCCTGGCAGGGCTTAATTTGAGCTGGGGCTTGCTGGTGCTTAGCACCGGCACCTAATTATGAGGGCCGGGTCTATGTCACGGCGGCCGCGGCATTAAGTGCACCTGTGTGTAGAAATCAAAGTCTCCCCTGTCTCCTGCCTTAAGTCGTCCTGCGTGCACTGCTGTGTGGTGCCATAAGTGTTGTTTCATTCCGCGCTCGTTGTTTAGCACAGCAGTATTTCCTGGGGAAGGGGGGGTGACGTGACGTCACTCAGTTGACTCCAGTCCCACTTTCGATTCTCATTTTCCATCCTGAGCTGAGCAGCATCATCACGAGTGAGTAGTAGAGGATTAGTCCTACCTTGTTGTCTTCTTTCTTCAAGACTTCGCCCGAGTCGCCACGCCAGGGCCCCAGTGTGGGCGGGAGTCTGTTGTTCTTGTTGGAGGCCAGGGCAGGGCTTTGCTGCGGGGGTTGGAGCTATGCGCGGCAGAGGCAGCCACGCATGCGCAGATGCCAGATATTGCATATGCACATTTTCGCTGCCCGCCCCAGCATACCCGAACCTCCTCACCAGCAGCGTGAGGGCAGCCATCCCAGCAGTGCCATCCCAGCAGTGAGTCCAGTGCCAGGGACACGCACGCCGCCCGCCTTTCAACTCAACAGTAGGCAGCAGGTCAGCAGGAGTTGGGACTGGGAGCTCAGCAGGTGCGGCGAGGGCAAGGCGAGCCGGCGAGGCGAGCGAGGCAGGCAGGGCCTGGCCGGGGCCCTGGCTGTTAGGCCGCAGCCATTACTACTGGATTAGATAGATTACTGTGGTGCAGGTGGTCACTCGGGGTTTTAAGAAAAGATGTGTAGGGCAGCCGGGCAGGTTTTTAAAACAAGATATGTAGGCGGGCGGCCGAATGAATCAATCAATTATCATGATGATCAGTACTAATCATCAAGCTGCACAGGTGAGAGGCAGGGCAGGGCCTGGGGGCTGCAGGATCACTGGATCATGGTCATAATTGTAATTGTTGACTCTGGTGGTGAGCAGGTGGTGACTGACTGTGGTTAGGATAGGCGGTGTAGTAGTAGGCCGGCTGGACAGAGCAGGAGATTCGGTTGTTTTTGTTTTTTCAGGGCAGGGGAGATTTGGTTTCGTTTTTTCAGGGCAGGGCAGTGAGGGCACGCAGGACCGCGGCACGCAGCATTTGAAATGTTTTCAGTCTCTTGTTTGATTGTGCAAATCCCAATTGCAGTCCCTGATGCGTGACCTTTTTCTTCCTTTGTCTTCCAAAGTACCGCTCTTTGGACATGCTATTTGCCATACTACCTCTTTTGGGAAGGCCCATGACAATTATTGCTGTGGAAACCATTTAGATTTCAGTCTAAACTACTCTTTTCGATTAAGTGAGTTTTCTGTATTGGACAGATATAATTTTGGGAATTTTGTAATGTTGAAAGCATAGCTAGGCTCTTTGCATTATCTTAAGGGTATTCATATTCCTATTGGATGTGCCTTGGCTTGTGTATGCCCTCTTTTGTGCGTACTCCTCTCCCCTTGTGCTATTCAGAGCTTAATTTGTGCAGGTATTTTCCAGCACATTTTTTTCGACGTTCACAAGATGGTTTCCTTCAAGCCTGTATGAATGCTTCCAGCAATTTAGTAAGATCATGCATTGTTTGTGCTGGGATAGTTAGGGGTAACATTGAAAAACAGACAATATAAAGGTGAGGCAAAACCTTAATTTTCTATACCTGCATCCCACCACACATGGAGCGATTAAGTGAGGACCATCTTGCAAAGTCAATCTTAAGTTTGGCCAGAAGTGGGTCACCATTACTTTTCACCAGTTTTGCGAGTCCAGTGTTTATGTATATTCTAGATATTTGAGGCGGGATACTTGCCACTTAAAAGGATGATTGGCAGTTGCAGCTATATGTGTGTGGTATGTGAGGAGTACCTTGCATTTGCCCCAGTTAATTTTGTACCAAGAGAACTGGGAGAAACGAGACTTCATGTATCAAATGAGGTTCGACGATAAGAGAGTGTTACTAAAATGCCAGAATAAAGTAAAGAATTGTGTTCTCTTGCATGTGTCTAAATTCCTTGAATTTTGGTATTTTGTATGATGGCTTGTGCAATGGTTAGGGAGCTAGAACAAGTAACAGTAGGAAAAGGGGGCAACCCTGTCTTGTTCCCCGTGTTAAGTTAAATTCTGCACGATGACCCAAATGCAATGTGCCCCCTTTTGTGCACATGACAGGGATATGTAATATATTAGCTTCCTATTGGCAAGACTTATTTTGGGAAGGGAAACAGATGACCGGATTGCAATTGAACCTCTCCCATTGCTAGCCCTGCTGGGCTATGTACATGAACTCCCTAAGAGCAGTCACAGATTTGTAGCAATGGCAATGCTCCTGGCCAAATGCTAAATACTTTTGCGTTGGGGCGACAGACAGAAACCCACAGTTAAAAGCTGGATCGAGAGTATGACATAATGTGATACCACAGCTGTACACAGAGCTCCAGCCCCGACCTCTCGCCCAAAGGACATGTGGCAACCACTGAGGGCAACAGGGGAACGTGACACACATTCCAGTCAGGGGGTGTGACCTGCAGAGCATGATACATGACTGCTCTTTCTGTGAGTATATAAGATACACGCTCATAAAATCTTTTGGGTTGGGGGCCCGGGCCTGGGGCTGTGCGCGGCAAGCAGCATGCGCACATTATTTCAGTTGAGTCATGCTTCTCAATTGCATTTGCAGCCATTTTTTTGATGTTTGTAATTCACACTACTGTTTAGCCATCTCTAGACGCAGTACCAGGTGCTGCTATAACTAAGTTTAATGGGACTCAATGTATTGATCATGTACCTCAGCACCAGTTTAGCACACATATATATCAATAAGCTACAGATAGGTGATCAGTCAACCTTTGCAAAGGGCCTTCCAATATGCTGCAACGTGTGACTGTGTTTTTCTCTTTACTAACTTTTTAACCGTTTGAGCTAGAAACAATATTTTTTCTTTAAATCTGCAGCTTATGCGACACAAGTGTGTGTCAATCCTACAATTATGCAACAATCGAATAATTCCAGTTGCCCTGGTCATAACTGGTTAATAAATAAAAGGGCAGGAGTAGATTGGCTTAAGAGGGGATTGTCTCTGCGATAAACGTCTTGCTGGTAAATGGCAGCATGTTGGGTACCAAGGTGTTCATGGTGAGTTTTTTGGTGGTTAGGTCTTTGGCAGGAGGTAGGTGGTATGGGTAGGAGAGGGAACAAGGTTGTGGTGGAAGTGTTGTTGGCACTGAAGGATGCTAAGAGGGAAGACCTCTTGGAACTGGGGTCTTGGCTATGCCTCGGTACCTGGGATTGTTCAGCCCCTGCAGAGGGTGGTGTGGCTGCAGTTGGGCTGGCTCTCATTCACAAACTAAAGCCAAAAGGTGGAGAGAGCATTGGGGGTTGTTACAGGTGGGAGCAAAGAGGATTAGGTGAGCAGGGGGCCAGCAAGAGCTGAGCGGCCCCAGAGGCATGGTCGAGTCAGGTGCGGGAAATATAAGCATGTACATGGTCACATGTGTCTGCTGATAGTAGTGTGGTCAGTGGAGGGTCTGGCATAGGATGCCAAGCGCCTCAGTCTCCCCACATGCTTGACAAAGCAGGTGGTGGTAAAAACGGGCCTTGTGCAGATCACCCCGGGTAGTGGCAGATACATATTACCTCTGACTTTTAGCAGTACCAGTTGAAAAGGTGGGTGGAGCTAATATAGTAAGTGGGTGGAGCCAGCGGATGAAGTGGGTGGAGCCAGAGAAAAGTGGGTGTGGTCTCCGACAAACATTTGAGCACCTGCACTTCATATTTTACAAATTAAGCACTGCGTACAACATACTGTAATACCCATGTTTAAATATGGCGGACGCAAGCAGGTGTACATGTAGTACAATACTTCCTGTTTCAATTACTTACATCAATTGTAGACATTCCAGTGGAAAGGCTTTGACTGCCAGTGTGCAACTTTTTCTTTCTTGTTTGATCTCCTCCTCTGATACCGTGGACTGTGTGTACATTCCTGCCTGTCAGCAATACAAATCCTCATCTGCAATTTCACTTCTTTCTTGGTTGACAACATCCAAATTAGTTGCAGAATTTGACTTCCAAAATGTTAGTGACCAATTTGTAAGAGATCAATTTATAAGTTGTTGTTCAGACAAAGCTATTTGAAAGAATTTGTTGACGTTAGGTAATCTACCCTTAGATAAAAGCATGAGAATCACTAAAAGTATTAAAATTGCTCAGAAATCTATAAAAGAGTTAGAGGTAAGGAAGACATAATCAGTTGATCTGGTACGTTTGACACATGATCCATAAAAAGGGAATAAAGAGTTTTCTCAGAGAAGTTTTTTCAAACGCACAGATATATGTTTCAGATGTGGTAACTCTTGTCACAAAAAAGGTTGAACGACATGCCCTGCAAAAAATATGGTTTGTAGGTCTGGTGGTAAGAGTGGCCATTTTGCTAAAGTTTGTGAAGGCCTCAAGAAACCTGAAACCAAGGTTGGTTATCTCAAAGACAATAGTGACAGCAAGGTAGATTACATGATTTCCAAATTTAAAAAAAGTGCAGGTTATAAGTGATGACACTGTGAGAACAGGTGACCTGTCTGAGTCTGTTGATCCCGAAGTAGATAGAGATGTGGGGAATAAAAGCCTTCAATTATTGGTCGAGTCTGGAGCAAGCATTACCATGATTACTCAATCGTTATTTGAAAGCAAATGGGGAAACAGGCACTTGTAACCACCCGATTGTGCCCCAGTTTCTTTTGAATGAAGAAAGATAGAGTCATTGGGCTATTTTGAGGATGTATTGGAATTGAAGGGAGACGCATTCAAGGAAAGGTATATGTTGAGATCAAGGGACTGAATGTTCTGGTGTGGTTCCATTAAGGCCTGTTTGACATGATTTTGTGTCCTGGTGCAAAAGAGCAAGTGCTACCCATTAAGATGACAATTCTGTGGAAGAACTCCTAAGAAACTACCCCAGGGAATCTTCAGCAGATTTAGGGAAAATAAAAAGTTTCAAACATACGCATCGAAGAAGGTGTGATACCCATTAAATAAAAGATGTATGGTGTACCTTTTAGCGTTAGGGATGACCTTGATAGTGAATCTACAGCTCTGTACAGTAAAGGTATAATTGAACAAATAGATTCATCTTATTGATTTTCTCTACTGGTTGTGGCTCGGAAGAAGAAAAAATATCTTAGATTATGTGTAGATCTAAACCAAGAAATCTGGATTTATTCTTACCCACTTCCTAATATTACTGAAATAATGGCCATAGTTGATGGAGGAAGAGTGTTTATGAAACTCAACTTGGCTGCTGCGTATCATCAAGTTATGTTATGTTATGTTATATGCTCTTATAAAGCGCACAGCTACCCCGAGGAGTGTCCCGCCGCGAAGTTGAGTTACATCTCAAATCAAGACATTTCACAGCTTTTGTTTCAGCTGCAGGGTCTTTTCAGTACTGTTGCTTGCTGTTTGGGTTTACTTCGGCTGCATCCGTTTTTCAACCTCTAATGGCGACCCTTCTAAAGGGGGTTAAGACCATAGCAATCTTTCAGGATGATGTTCTGAATTATGTTCCATGTAAAACTAGCCACAGTGAAATTCTGTGTTAGGTATTTTCCAAGAGCAAGGTATGATTCTGAAAAGAGCAAAGTGTGACTACTGAAAGGAGTCAATACAATTTCCAGGGGTTAAAATATCAGAAAAAGGAGTTAAACCAAGACCAGGGTTGGTTAAAGCAATTCTAGAGGAACCTGCGCCACAAGACAAAAATGTGGGTAAATCCTTCTTGGGTTTGCATGAATTGTATTCACATTTCATTCCAGAGTATGCAACCGAAGTCAGGCCAATATCGAATCTGTTGAAGAGAAACATTGATTTTGAATGGGATGATATGGGCGAGACAACCTCTTACTGGTTAAAAAAACTATTGAGTGAAGTAAAGAACTTGAAGCCTTATGGTCCTTCACTTCAGTGTGAGTTGACGGTGGATTCAGGTAACCTGGGGCTGGGGCAGGTACTACAATGTTTCAAAAGGGAATTCCACATGCTTGGAGTCAAAAAGGAGAAAGATCTTCACCGTGCTCTCTCTTCATTCACTCAAAGAATGCATACAAGTTTTTGCCTTGCAGTGCGGCGGTTCCTAGGGGGTCTGCATTTTTTAATAATGTTGTCCTGGATACAGGTTAGGCCCTTTTTATGTACAGCCCAATGGATAATCATTCAAATTGTATGTCGTGCCTTGCTGAATGGAATGCTGTTTAGAAATGTTCAGAACAAGTTGAGCTGCAATATTCTGCACTTGTTGCAAATTATTAGTCAACTTCAGAAGTGCCACCAGAAAGGGGACATTAGAATAGTCCAATTGTGATGTAATTAGCATATGTAAAATTAAGTCTTCCCAAGTGACCTCCTAGAGATAGTGTAGGGTCTTGCTGAGTGATCTAATTTGAGAAACACAAAATCCTGCAAGGATGGTACAGGAGGTTTCAATGATAAGTCTGTATCTATCTTCACTCATAGATGTTTTGCAAATGATGATGGAGAGAGTTTCTCCCAGCTGTTTAGGCCATAATCTCTTTGTATCAAAAGGGGAAGAGGTCCCTAAAACAATTATTTTAAATTTATTAGAGTTAAGTTGTAGACAACCACAAGATGCAACAAGAATACAGAACCATTACCCTTGGATACACAGCCTACTGTTCAATAGCTAACATTTTTCCCCAATTGTTTTAGCATCCATTTCACTTGGCCTTTTAACTCTACCACATCCCACTGTCAATGATACCCTCATAGACAAACACTGGGTACAAGATGTTGTAAGTTCTTTTAAGGGACAAGCGGTGTGTCCCAACACTAATGGGTCTACCACTGATTCTTCTTCTCCCTTGTTTCAGTCTTTGTACGTTACAGCCCACTGGAGAACAACTGTCCTAGTTTTCAAGTCTGTATATTTCTATTGTATTATACCCATACTATTCCATGTAGAAGTGGTTGTAACTTTTTTAAAAGATGTTAGTACTGTTTTGTTATTTGGTGTAATGTTAACTGACTAGAACTCATGATGACAATCACACATTTTTTATCAGCATGAGAGCTGGAGGAGGAATAACAAGATGGTTCTTCTTACTTTCATCTGGGAAAAGGTAACCAACTTTTAATGTTTCCTGTGCTGTTACTTCCATTCTTTTATTTTCATTAAATTTGCTTTACCAGTAGTTGCCTACCAGCAAGGGAGCCTGCGGTAGGCAACAAGGTGTTACTGGACCCCTGTTCTGTTTTTAGTTTACACTAATGATTCTAAGTTCCCTGCTTCAGCTCTAGCCCTGAGTGGCCAAGCCCCCTGGCACACACACCCTCTTCCGGCAGCTTTAAAATGCAGCCGCTGCGTGGACGATTGCAGGGGGCACACCGCTGGCTTCCCAAAGGCAAGCCCGTCTGTGCCCATCAGCACTCGGAACGTTGCCAGAGCCAGCCCTCCTGTCCGTTTCTCACGAGATTCCAGGCACGCAGATCTTATAGAAGAAAAACCCTGCTGTTGCTACATCTGACGGATAAGTCATCATAGTGCAGAATTCTGCAAATTGGAGACCATGCTAATTGTAGGGTCTGTTTGGCCTGCAAAATTACATTGAGAAATGTGAAAATAAAAGAGACAGCCTCTCTTAACCTAAGAGGCGGCCATCAAGCAACCACATTACCTATAAAATGTCTGTTACTCAACTTCAGATCCCTAGTTAAGACTTCCACATTTTTACCAAGCAACATCTTATCAATGTAACTTGTGTAACAGAGACCTGGCTAAACACTTTCTCATGCCTGTATAATACTAAGGCATTGCCTCCTGCATTTTTATTACTCCGGCTAGATAGACCGGTGCATAGAGGAGATGGCATTTGCCATCATTTAATAAAAACATTTTCCATTAACACCACACCATTCCCCACTAATGAGGACTATGATGCATTTATTTTTAAACTGGAATTAAATGCCAAAAATATGTTGAATGGCATTCTCAAAATGTACTGTCACCTGTCTTGAGTCCATATTCTGCTATTCAAACTTTACTACCCTTGGTGATTTCAATTACCATTTGGAAGATACCTCCGACAAAGAGGCCTGCTATCTAATTGATATAATGTCCAGTTTTGGCCTGAGGCAAATTGTCAGTTGCTCTACACATAAGGCTGGACACACCCTGGATGGAATCTTTACAGATCAGCCATCTCTTTCCTTTGATAAAGCTCTCCCTCTCAATTGGTCTGATCATTCAACTATTCTCTTCAATGTCAGTTTTGGAAATCTAAAACCTACGGGTTCTTCTTCCTTTCAGAAAACTATGGGACCCTGGCATAAAATTGTTCCTGAACAGCTCAAAAGAATCCTATTATCCTCTCCTCCAAATAACGGGACTGACCCAGACAGTATGGCCCCTAACTATCACATGTGGCCCACAAACACCACAATGCTCTGAGCCCTTCCAGTCAAACAGTCAAATAATAGAAGAGCCTTTTCAGATCCTTGGTATGCAGCTGATCTCAAAAATCAGAACCAAAAAGGTGAAAACATTATTCGGCACCCAATAAAATTGAATATAGCAAGGCCCTCTCCACATACACATCTATGATCTTACAGGAAAAGCAAGATATTTTACTCAAAAGATTGAGCAGGCAAAAAATGTCTACTCAATTCACCTGTCCCAGCAAATTACAACATAAATCAATCTTTCTGTGACTGGATAGCACAAACGTTTCAATACAAAGTTTTAAAGGTTTTTGGCATTGACTGCTGGGACACAATGTACCAGGGGAATTCCAAATATTAGCCAGCCATCTAAATCCTTGAATACATTTTCCTCTCTCACCACTGAACAAGCACTCCCTATTGTTCTTGGCACTAAATTGGGATCACCAGATGACCCCTGCCCTCCAAAAACTCTTCACCAGGTGGCAAAAGCAGCGACTGCGCAGCTGATTCTCATAATTAAAAAGATCACCAATGTGAGAATTTTTCACACCAGCTGGAAAAAAACCTCAATTTTACCTTTGATAAAAAAAGTAATCTACCCTTCTCAGATCCTACCAACTATCACCCCATTTCATGGCTGCCCCTTCCAGCTAAGGTGATGGACAAAGAACTTAATCTTTAGCTATCAGATTTTATTAATGCACATAATCTACTCAATGCTGATCAATTTAGGTTCCTTAAAGAACACAGCACCAAAACAGCACTTATCATTGCAGCAGAAAATATAAGATCTATCACTGAGCGAGGAGACAGTGCAGCATAGATTTTAATAGACCTGTCTGCAGCCTTTTATACAGTCAATAACAAGATTCTCATCAATTATGTGCTTAGTCTTGGCATCAGAGACACTGCTCTATCCCTCCTAGCTTCTTTTCTATCAGAGAGGGATCAGTGAGTTGCCAAAAATGAATACACATCTCAATACTGTTTTCTTCTTTTTGGCGTTCCTCAGGGTCGCATCCCTTAACCCTTCTGTTTTTACCCTCTACATCACCCCTCTAGTCAATCGAATTAAGAATTTTGTATTTTCAGTGGCATCTTACGTGGATAATACGCACATTATAGTTTCAGTATCTAGGAATTTACACAGAACAGCTGATAAATTGTGAAACTGCATGACAAACATTAGCTTTGGATGAGCAAAAATTGTCTTAGTCTCAACTCAGGAAAAACATAGGTCCTGCTTTTTGGGAAAAACAACTTTATTTGGTCCCCTAAATTGTGGCCCTCTGAACTAGGCCCAGTTCCCACACCTGCAAAAAAAGTCATGAATCTCGGAGTCATCTGTGATAAGAGACTCACGTTTGAACACCAAGTCAATCAAATTGGGTCTGCGGTGTTCTTTCTCTTAAAGATTAAAGATCATCAGAAAGATTATGCTTTTAATTCCATCCCAACTTCAAAAACTGATGGTTACTGCACTCACCTTATCAAAACTCAATTACTGTAATGGACTGTACGTCACTTTACGACAGAGACTGTTGAGAAAGCAGCTTGCCTTATTTTTAACCTTCCCAAATATCAGTCTTCCTTCCAGGCATTATGGGAACTCCACTGGCTGTCAATACAGAGAAGAATCACTTTTAAGGCTCTTTGCATTGCTCTCGGGACTTATACATTTCTGGCCCACAATTGTGTTAGTTAAAAGTTTATCTCGTACAGTCCTGCCAGAACATTGAGATCAGCTAAGAGCAGACTGCTTGCAAGCCAGGTAACCCCCCTGCTGCCAAACAGCTCCACCAGCTGACTGCCTGCTTCTACCTTGTGCGTGAGTTCTCGCCAGCTGCTCCCCTTCTGCCGCTGCTCACCGCCGTGACCCTTGGGTTTGCTCTGTGTACTGATTATTGTCACTGTGCTTGTTCTGTGCACTGTTTTACTGTTCTGTTTTTATTGTCACTCTGAATCTGTGTGTTTTCGCTGATTTCCGCTCTGTTTTTTGACCGCTCCAGTCCAGCTCGCTCCCCCCACCCGCTCCCCCCCACCTTCTTCCCTTCTGTATCCCACACATTCGGCCGCTGCCCCCTGCAGCCATGCCCCCTTGATGCCCCACTACCGCCTCCGAGCTGCTCCTCCCTCCCTATCAATCAATCAATCAAAGACATTTGTAGAGCGCACTACTTACCCGGAGGGTCTCAAGGCGCTTGGGAGGGGGGGTGCTGCTACTGCTCGAACAGCCAGGTCTTGAGATTCCCTCCCCAATTTAAATGCCAGCCACTGCACGGCTGTGCAGCGGACAAGCCGAAGGCACGCCAAAGGCAAGCCCGTCTATGCCCGTACGCGCGTGGACCGCGCCCAGTGCCAGAACCCTGGACCCTGCACACGCCACAACGTCAGACTCCGATACGACGCCAACACTCTCCACACTCTCAAAACTGGTCGAGACCACCGAAGCTTCCAGGCCACCCCAAAACGCACTAACGGACCCTTCTCCTGCCACTCCTGCAACTTCACATGTGACAGGACCACCAAACCTCCAAGGATCGGACCCAACCACCTCTGCTGCATACTCTTCAACACCCGCTCCGCATGCAACCACGTCGTTAAGCTCTGGGACATGCTCGACACAGCCGCCCCAGACGTGGCCTTCCTGACCAAGACCTGGTGGAACGACTCCTCGGCACCCAACATCGCCTTAGCCATCCCGGACGGCTACAAGATCTCACGCAGAGACTGCACCAACAGAATCGGAGGAGGAATAGCCATCATCCACAAGTCCACCCTCCAGGTCCACACCCTCGCAAACGACTCCATCAACTCTGCCGAACACTTTCACTTCCGGATCCACACCGAGCCCAACACCACCACGAGGAACACTCGTCTACAGACCCCCCGGACCCTCTTCAGTGACTCCATCGCCGATCTCGCCGGCACCCACGCTCTCACCTCCATGGACAACATCCTCCTCGGAGACCTGAACTTCCACCTCGAGAACAACAATGACTTGAACTCCGCACCCTGATCTCCAACCTCGCCAACCTCGTCCTCCGACAACTTGTCACCGAACCAACCCAAGCCGCTGGCCACACGCTCCAAAATCACCCACATCGCCTTCAACCACACCACCGAACTCCACTGGACCGACCACCGCTGCATCCACTTCACCTTCAAGAAACCTTCCACGTACCGCCATACCCAACCGCTGCCCCGCAGCTGCTGGATCAAAGTCACTGAAGACCAGCTGACCCCCACCCTCGCCCAGAACCCGCCCACCGACTCCACCGACACAGACACTGCCGCCAGAAACTTCAGACAGCGGATCAACGACTGCGCCAACACCCTCGCCCCACTCAGGAAACCCTCCATCAACCACTCCAGTAGGAAAGCCGCCTGGTTCACCGAAGAACTCCAAACCTCTAAACGCACATGCCAGAAGCTGGAGAAGAAATGGCTCCACGACCTCACACCAGACAGCCATGCAGCCCACAAGGACGCCACCCCCAGACATCACCACCTCATCAGAAAAGCCAAGAGATCTCCCTTCAAAGCCCACCTGGACAACAACGCACATGACAGCAAGGAACTTTTCAACATAGTGAAGGAACTCTCCAACCCCAGCGCCAACACCAATGACATCCCGCCCTCACAGGGTCTGTGCGACTCACTGGCCACCTACTTCCATCGCAAGATCGCCAACATCCACGACAGCCTCAACACCTCATCCGCCCCGACCACAACAGACCCCACCCCAAGTGCCACCTGCAACAACCAGCTGACCTCCTGGTCCCACGTCAGCAACGACAAGACATGCAAGGTTGTGAACCCCATCCACTCAGGATCTCCATCAGACCCCTGCCCACACCATGTTTTCAACAAAGCTGACGCAACCATCTCACCCCAACTACGGAAGGACATCAACATCTCCTTCGACACAGCGACATTCCCGGAAAGCTGGAAGCACGCCGAAATCAACGCCCTCCTCAAAAAACCCAAGGCGGACCCCAAAGACCTCAAGAACTTCCAGCCCATCTACCTGCTCCCCTTCCCGGCAAGGTCATCGAGAAAATCACCAACATCCAGCTGACCCGTCGACTCGAGGACAACAACATCCTAGACCCATCCCAGTCCAGATTCAGACGAAACCACAGCACCAAAACAGCCCTCATCGCCACCACAGATGACATCAGATGCCAGCTAGACAACGGCGAAACTTCAGCCCTCATCCTCCTGGACCTGTCAGCCACCTTCGACATGGTCTGCTACTGCACACTAAGAACACGCCTCCAAGAAGCCAGAATCCAGAAGAAGGCCATGGACTGGACCACGTCCTTCCTCTCCGGCAGAAGCCAGAGAGTCCACCTCCCACCCTTCCGATCCAAAGCCACTGACATCATCTGCGGCGTACCCCAAGGCTCATCCCTCAACCCGACCCTGTTCAACATCTACATGACCCCCCTCGCACAAGTGGCCCGCCAGCACGACCTGAGCATCATCTCCTACGCCGACAACACCAAACTCATTCTCTCCCTCACCAAGTACCCGAACACCACTAAAACCACCCTCCACGAGGGAATGAAGCCAGTAGCCAAATGGATGAGGAAAAGCTGCCTGAAGCTGAACTCGGACAAGAGGAAAGTCCTCATCCTCGGCCCCACCCCCTCTGCATGGGAAGACTCCTGGTGGCCGACCACACTAGGAACAGCTCCTACACCCATGGACCACGCACGCAACCTAGGATTCATCCTCGACTCCTCCCTCTCCATGACAAAGCAGGTAAATGCCATCTCCTCCTCCTGCTACAACAACCTCCACATGCTCCGCAGGATCTACAAGTGGAACCCGACAGACACCAGAAGAACGGTGACCCAAGCCCTCGTCAGCAGCAGGCTGGACTACGGCAACGCACTCTATGCAGGAATCCTGGCCAAACATCTGAGACGACTACAACTCATCCAAAACGCCTCCGCCCAACTGATCCTAAACGTCCCCCGCCGCAGCCACATCACCTTCCACCCAAGAGACCTGCACTGGCTCCCAGTCAACAAGAGGATCACCGTCAAGCTCCTCACCAGGCCCGCCAGCTCCGCTCAGCCAGCCTCACTCTTGCGGCAGTCCCGCGCATCCAACGAACATCCTCCGGCGGCAGATCCTTCTCCTTCCTCGCCACCAAGACCTGGAACCCCCTCCCCTCCCATCTGTGGCAGACCCAAGACCTGCTCGCCTTCAGAAGGCTCCTCAGACCTGGCTCTTCGAGTGGTAGCAGCACCCACCTCCCCCAGCGCCTTGAGACCCTCACGGGTAAGTAGTGCGCTTTACAAGTTCTCTGATTGATTGATTGATTGACTTGTAGTTGCGCCAACCTTTAAAAGAGCCTGCTGGGAAGGACCCCGTTTTGTGAGTAGCACCTCAAAGATATGGAAGTCCTGCCCTTTTGTACCTTAAGCCATCCTCTAATCTACTTCATTTCAGGACCTCATTGAACACCTAACTTTTTAATCAATAACCTAACATAGTTGTGCTTATTTTTCAACCATATTGTGCTATTTTGTCCCCTGACAGCACCAAGACACCTTCAGGTATTCAAGTGCCCTACAAACCATAATACCATTACACCTCTGGCCAATGTATGCTGATCATACACTCCTGGTTAAGATAAAGGTACTCTTGAATAGATTTCCACTAAGGGAGCTGATATTGAGCTTCTACAGGGGCCACATTTCCTTGAAGAAGATGTTCGCAGATTGATCTCCTGCTTTTATCACCACCAGTGGTACTCTATGGCACCTACTAAAATGAGAGGAATTGCAATGCTAGCAATCCGAGGAAAAGAAGGCATCCAGCTAACAGCAGACTGTACCAAAAAAGGAAAAGAGGGGTAAATGTTGACACTAACTGGTTATGGGGAACATTTGTTCGCACCAACATTTGTTTAGTAATGTTTTAATTAATGTATGTTTGAATATTTATTTATCTGGATATCTTTTTTATATATGTATTCTTCTGCTTTTATGATCTGTTCACAATTATCGAATAAAGCTGTGTGAAATTAAATGACTGTGTAATATCTGACGCCATTCTTGGATAATGTAAGTGCACAGGAAAGCCATAAAAAGACGTGGGCAGGATACTCATCATTACAAATTTCCTAGCTCCATGATGACTTCATGGTAGCCTAAGATGTTTGGTACCTAACATATTATCCTAATAAATCTTCACTGATGCCTGTGGGGGATTTATTAATAAATGCACACAGGAGAACCTTTAGAGGGTCCCCTGAGACCTACCAGAACTGGTTGTCTTAGCCAGCCTGCCATGACCAGACATGTTTCTGACCCCTTTGAAATAGTAGCAGACAACATTTTTGGCCCAATGGACCCTCAAACAGCATCAGGGAGCTGGTTTATGCTGGCAGAAGTGGATCATGCTATCAGGTACGCTGAAGCTATTCCCCTTAGGACTACCACTCCTCCTGCAGTGGCCAGGGTCCTCCTTGGTATCTTTACCAGAGTGGATTTTCCTAAGGAGGTGGTGTCAGACAGAGGAGCCAACTTCTTGTCTGCATACCCGAAACATTTGTGGAAAAAGTATGGTGTGACCTACCATTCAATTTCCCATACCAGCCACAAACCAATGAACCTGTTGAAAGATTCATCAAGACATTGAAACAAATGATTGGTCGACTCCCTGAAAGACTCAGAAGGAGATCGGATGTCTTACTACCATGCCTGCTTTTCGCTTACAGAGAAGTGCCACAGATTAGTGCGGGGTTCTCACCCTTTGAACTTCTGTTTGGTCATTCTAGACGGGTGCTACTGTGTTTTGTTAAGGGAGGCTGGGAGAGACCTCTTACAGAGGCTCAACAGGATATTGTGGATGATGTTCTTGGCATGGAAAAAGCAAGCAAAAACCTTGAGGTCAGCCAAGAACTCCAGAAGCTCTGGTATGACCAACAGGCTGCCATGATGGAGTGCCAACCAGGACAGAAGGTGTGGGTTTTGGAGCCTGTGGCTCCTAGGGCTCTCCAAGACAAGTGGAAGAGACTCTACCCTATCTTAGAACAATAATTGGAAGTCACCTACCTGGTGGACTTTGGCAGTTGAAGGAGCCCTAAAAGGGTCATCCATGTCAACTGCCTTAAACCCTACCATGACAAGGCTGAAGTGACCATGCTCATGGTTACAGATGATGATCAAGAAGCTGAGAGTGAACCTCTCCCCGACCTCTTCTCAGAAAAACCCTAAAGATGGGTCTGTTGATGGAATGTTATTATCAGACACCCTCACTGACCAACAGCAAGCTGTTTGCAGGCAAGTCCTATGTCAGTTTGCTGGGCATTTCTCTTTGACCCCTGGTCTGACGAACTGGTGTGCACATGTGGACCCAGGTGACAGCCTACCTGTCAAAACAAAACTTTGCAGACAGACTGATCATGTTAAAGAAAGCACCCAAGCTGAAGTAAGCAAGATGCTTGAATTGGGAGTCCGTGTACCCTCTGAGCCAGCCAAGTTGTCTTAGACCCAAGCCTCATTCCCAGGGTAGAAAGAAAGACATTTGGTTTTTTATTGACTAAAGGGGCCTCAACGCTGTAACTAAGACTGATGTACACACAATTCCTAGGGCTGACATATTGATTGACAGATTAGGGACAGCCAAATATCTCAGTACATTTGATTTCACATCAGGATACTGGCAGACAGGTCTGACCCCTGGAGCCAAAGATAAATACACATTCTCAGCCCCAGATGGCCATTTTAGGTGTTCTGTATTGCCCTTTGAATTAAAGAATGCCCCTGCCACCTTACAAGGGTTAGTGAATAAAGTCCTTGCAGGGCCGGAAGCCTATTGTGCAGCGTATCTGGATGATATTGCTGTCTTTAGCTTCTCCTGCCAGGATCACCTGTTTCATCTTGGCAAGGTCCTTGAGGCTCTGAGAAGGGCAGGCCTCACTATCAAGTCAAATGTGAGATAGGGCAGGGCAAAGTTGTATACTTGGGCCACCTTGTAGGTGGAGGCCAAGTTCAACCCCTACAACCCAAAATCCTGACAATTTTGGACTGGGTAGCTCCAACAAACCAGTCCCAAGTCAGGGTGTTCCTTGGCTTGACTGGGTACTACAGGAGGCTTGTGAGACGGCATGGGTCCATTGTAACCCCCACACTGAATCACCTTCCAAAAGAATGCACAAGAAAGTGAACTGGACAATGAGCTGTCAAACAGCTTTTGGCACTCTGAAGTAAGCAATGTGATCAGCTCCCATTCTGAAAGACCCATATTACTCCAAGCAGCTCATCGTGCAGACAGGTGCCTCTGAAAATGAGATAAGAGTGGTCCTTTCTCAGATCAATGATGAAGGCCATGGCCAATCAGTTGCTTTCATAAGCAGAAGACTACTCCCCAGAGAGAAGTGTTGGAGTCCCATTGAGAGGAACACTTTGCTGTGGTTTGGTCCTTGAAGAAGCTGAGACCATACCTTTTGGGACCTCGCTTCCTAGTTCAAACCTACCACAGGCCTTCCATATGGCTAATGCAAATGAAAGGTGTAGAACACAGTCCTAGAACTGCCCATGTAAATGCAGATGGCCTTCCCAGGTTCTTCCTCTTAGATATGGAAGACTCTCTAGGAAAAGGTTTGTCTCATACTCTTTTTTTTTTTTTTTGTAGAAAAGAGCCTATCGTTTGACATGGTTAGCCCCCACTTTTTGCCTGGAACATGATTTAATTTGAAATGAAAGTGCACTGGGTCCCTGCCAACAAGGTCCCCAGTGCCATAGCTCTTTCTAAACTGTACCACGATTAGCACAACTTCAACCATCCGTATAAGTCCCTGTTAAATGGTAGCCCTGGTTCCCAGGACTTGGAAACTTTGGAGGGTCTACTAGGGCAGCAGCACAACTTGTGCTATCCTAGAGCCCCTTCATCAAGGCTATGCAGACTGCCATTGCAGGCTGTGTGTCTTGGTGAGGAGAAAACCGAAGGGTCAACAGGGTACACAGCCCTGTGTGCTATCCCTCACAGCACTGCATGAGATATAGGTAAGTCACCCCTAATGCAGGCCTTATAGCCCTAAGGCAGTGTGTACTATATCCCATGTGTGAGCAGATATGACCCTGCAATATCTGAGCCCATTCTTGCATAATGTAATTGCGGGATACTCATCATCATGAGTTTCCTAGCTCCATGAGGGCTTCACTCCACCATCCGATGTTTGGTACCAAACATCTTGCTTTGACAAATCCTCACTGATACCAGCAGGGGATTTATTAATAAAAGCACACAAGAGACCCTTTGGAGGGTCCCCTGAAAGTCCACTTGCACTGGTGTGATCTTTGACTAGCCTTAGTCCAACTCCCACAACCCAATATATTTATGACACCATGGGGGACGAGGGCCATTGCTCTCACGAGGCCAGAAAAAAAGCCTGTTCTGGGTGGAAGTGATAATACCTTCCTCAAAGCCAGAACTGCATCACAGAGCGCGGAGCTTCAAAGGCCATGCCACTTTTGAAGTCTACCCATGGCCATCTGTTGTTAGAAGCAGATGCCAACCCCCCAGTCTTGCTCTACGTTTGGCTAGAGGACTAGCAGCTAAATTGGTAAGATTAGAAGGTATGCCCACTTGAAGCCAGCACCACCACTCAGATGGGACAGCTGAGGTGAACTCCCCAAATCAGTTTCCTCCATCTTTCTTTGGAGGAAACTAGCCATTCAGAGTCAGGGATATGCCCACTCTCCACTTGGGGGGAGCAAATAGAGGGTGTACACGCCCTAATGTTAGGCAGCCTATTGGCTACTACCTGTCCCTCCCTTTAACACTCCTACATTTTGAATTTAGTTTGCTACCTGAGACCTTGACTTCAGATTAGACAGATGAAGGTAAGAAACACAAGGATATGTGCTGCTGACCCAAGAATTGAGTCCTGCTGCTGAGACATTGATGACAACCCCTGACTGCTGCCTGAAGGAATTGTGATCTGCAGCCCCCACCTACAACCTGTGAGACCTCCAAGAAACCTCGGAGCCACTCCAGGATTCAAAACATTTCTGGGAACGTCCCTCTGGTCTAATGGCACTAGTTCCCTGCATAGCACAGAAAAAAATCTCCATGTGGTGAAGACTGGCATGGACTGTGGCAATGCGATTCGACACGACAACACAAGTTGCAGCAACCAAGGCTTGTTGATCACCAGTCCAGTAACCGACCCCTTTAGTGCATCCACCAACAAGAGGGCTCCTCACAGCACCTGTGACCAATGCTAGAAACAGCCCTGCTACTGTGAGCCTGCAACCGCTTCCTGGTGGTACCAACTGTGTGAAGCATCAACTTCGGCACAACCGCCATAACTGCAATGGACTGCCCGAGGCGCACTTGTGGCCTGACCGGAGCCTCTGAACCAGGTAACACAGAACTTCCTGTTGAACCTGAGCCCTGGGACTCCCAAGATTCTCCAGATTCTCCAGAAGTAGAACTCCCTCCAAACTCTAAGTGACCGTTGTCACCCAAAACTCCACTGTGGAGTGATGCTTCCATTGACCGCAACAGTAAATGTATTGGAAGTACTTTGCTACCTTACCCTATTGCCTTCTCTCCATTGACTGCGAAAGTAAATGTTTTGAAGGTGCCCGAAAATCTATTGGATCCTATGCTAACCAATTACCTTCTCTCCATTGACCGTGATGCTAAATGTCTGATGGTAAACAGATTGTATGGTGTTTTCCGCATTGTGCTAAAATACTGAAATAATCCATATCTCGAACTGCAGTGTTTTGAAAATCAATATACAAAATATAATTCACTGTAGAACAAAGGTCTTAGTTTCCAAATATTTATAAAAATACGTATGATTTTTGCAAATTGGTCTCCAATTTATTCTTGAGTGTGTGTATCATTTATGGCTTCTGTGAGTAACAACAAATGCTTAGCACTGCCACTTGATAAGCCGAACTGCTAGCTCACACTACCACAAAATAGAGCATGAGTGTTATCTATTTTGCCTCTGATGACCCAATAGAGATTCACTGGACTCTTGCATGGTGAAACTTCATGAGTTCTGACCTCCTCCCAGCTGCCTTGGCCTCAGGATCAACGAGTCACATATACCTCTCACTGAGTCTTGCATAGTTCCTCTCTAAATTATCCTTAAGTGGTGGTTTGTATGTTTGTATTGGGGTTCCTGATATTTCTATGACTCATGGGAGTGCTGAGTGTGAAGTGGTGCCTTCTTCGTATTGTTGAATATTGAAGGTGTAACAGGGATGACTTAGTGTTCATCAATTCAAGCCAAGTCACTTGGATGTCACCAGATGGAGACATGTCTGGCTGAAGGAAAGAAAGGAAGGTAAATGACAAAGGCCAGGTTCAGAGACACAAGGACTGTCATCTGCTCTTTGTCAAACCCCAGACAAGTCCAAGATATCTCTACTGCCACCTGAGTAGAGAACAGCAAGACGTTGAAGGATTTTTGAAGAAAGTCACCCTGAATGCTCGATGCCCTAACAACAACATTTGATTCTAAAGAGAAATTTTAACACTTGGCTATGTGGTCAACTCCTCTTTCCCTCCGCTCTCTAACTGATTTTAAACCCACTATTTATTTATTCCTCCGCAGTGTGGAATTAATGGTCCCACTACTGGCAATTCTTTGAGAGAAGCACTTCCCTTCGGGATCCTACTGGGAGGGTCATTCCTCCGTTACCCAGGTGAGCAGAAATGAAAAGCTGTAACGGATATAAGAAAAACAGGGATCAGGCTAATAAGTAAAATAAATGCCTTTTCCTTTTTAGTTATTATTCAAGTCCAATACGTCCTACCATAGACGCCGACACGTAAGAAATCTAGTATATTCGTCTCTCAACCAATGGCTATATGACCCCTTAAGTATGAGATTAATAATTTAGAATGTGCACATTTCTCACTAGAACAGAACAATACAGCTCTACATCAACAAGAAGTTGAGAATTTCACGTTTCATTGGGTATAACCAACATACCCAATCCCAGGTGAGCCGCATTTATAGGCACTGGTCTCTGTTGCATTTAGACTTAACATAGCAGACAGATTACAAATTAGATCCCCCCTCTTTTACAGAATCGCGTCCAAAATAGTGTCGAATTTTAATACTGAAGGTCGTTTGTGAAATCCAAGCCATCCCAACAGAACAGATTAACACAATTCTTTCCACACCTCAACCCAGCGTGGTTAAATGAAGGTGAGTGGTAAAGTGGGCATTTAAGTACGTAGCCCTAAACTTTCCCTCGCAGAATCCAATTCTAAACAACACCATCTTTTTAAATTCTCTAGGCTGTTCTGCTATCCACCACAGTCCTGATGAAGACCCGTTTTTGACTTCACATGCTTGCTAGTTAAGGGTCGAAACGTTGACGATCAAGTGGACTCTGTGCATACATATCATGTACCATTTCTGATTTATACTGTGTACATTGTGATAATTGTGTAATACGCATAGGCCACACGTTTTCCTTTCTTCCATTTTTTACAACAATTGTACAGTATTCACCTTGCGCCGTAATCACTGAGCACCTTAAGTCACTTCTTGCACTATTCACTAAACTAGTGTTTATGAATGACTATAATTGATAAAATAGTACATAAATACGTAGATGGTCTCTGGATTCTGCTTTGTGTGTTTTAAATATCTACATAACTTTATGAGATAACAAAAGTAATTTTGTGTTCCCCAATGAACCAACTGTTTTTGAATACAACTCCTCTTTGCATCAACACCATCATGTATTTGACCCTTTTTTACATTTATAGAAGACAACCCCTTTTGAGACTTAAATCGTGTTCCATTCCCATTAGAAACACTTTCCCCAATAGGTTTAACTTCGGAAGGGAGTGTTATAGACATTTTCAAATTTAGTAAAGTAACTGTTGAATTATTTGCTTGAATAACATAGGTTATTTGAAGCAGATAGGAAGTGGGTGCGGGAGTAGACAAAAACAACGTAATACTATTAAGAGATAAATACCTAAAGGTCCATACAAAAAATATTAGAGAACAGATAAGCGTAATAACAAGATGAAATTAATAGTATTTTATTGTACAGTTAACTAAAACCTTAACAAACAAGCCTATCTATAGCAGATAATCAGACATAAGTTAAAACCAAGAGAAGATCCATTATCGCCGATGGCGCGCCAAAGGCAAGCCCGTCTGCGCCCGTCCGCGCCAGACCGATGCCAGATGCCAGACACTCTGCCCTTTTTGCCTTTTACCCCCCTTCTCTGTTGTACTTCTTTTCCCTAACATGGCAATCAATAAATATACAAGCTGAGAGCTACATAGTTCAAACAGAGTGTCTCTGGGTGCCCAGGTCTGCCGTCAGACCACATTGCCTCAAGTCAAAAACACCAAACCCAAATCCCACCAACCCAACAGATACCCCACCACCAGTAAAAATCTCAACACAGATAACACCATCCTAAACTCTAGCAATGCACATCGGCCACACAACCTGACCTGTCTATACTGTAATGCACGCTCCTTACCCAAGCATGCTCTGGACATCTGAACCTTACTAAACTCAGAAAAATCTGATCTCCTCTTTATTACCGAGACTTGGTTGCAAGAGTCCTCTCTGCCCGATATAGCTACAGCCCTTCCACCCAACTATTGTCTAATTAAATAGGATAGGAAGGATAGAAGAGGTGGAGGACTAGAAATTGCTTTCAACAGCAAACTGAAAGCTCACATCGCGGAATCCCACCAGTCAGACTGGGGAGAACTTTGTGTTTTCACTATCGAGCTCTCCAACAAAGAATCCCTTAAAGGAGGTCTCCTTTACCGCCCTCCTGGTTCTAAAACTCACTTTATTAATAAATTGTACGAAATAATCGCCCCTCACATCCTAGCCTCCAATAACCTGTGTCAGACCCACACACCATAGATCTTATCACCAGCCTAAGCGCGCTTGGATTAAATCAACTAGTCACCATCCCTACACACTCTGCCAGCCACTTGCTAAACCTATTATTCTCGAATGCATCTCATATCCTCTCTGTCCAGGAATTCCCAGTCTTATGGTCAGATCATCATGTAATAAAAATTTGGATCCAAGGGACGCAGAGATGCTCTCCCCCATCACGTGAACTTAAGCTATTTCGACCGTGGAGAAACATTCATTAAGAGCCCTTTTCTACCCACTTCTCCATCCCTTCAATGACAGAAACTACTCAAATTGACAAATCTACTAAAGATTTGGAAACCGCAATAAGCAACACATTTGACATTATCGCCCCCGTCAAGGCCGTCAAATGTTCAGTTAAAACTCTCGCCTTGATACACACCCGATTGAAAAAGCGACAACAACACAGCTCGGAAGGCTAAAACGCAAATGGCGACAGTTGCAAAATGAACACGATAAGCAACAACACAAAAAACTGCACAAAATTTACATTGGCCACATTGCCTCACCTAAAAAACATACCTTGCCAGCAGAATAGATCAAGCTTCCAATTCACACAAGGAACTCTATAAAATTATCAAAGAATTCACCAACCCCTTTGCATGCCAAACTTCCCTCAAATCCTCCCAAGAGTGGGTTGACAAACTCTCATCCTACTTCAAAGAGAAAATAGACAATATCTTTAATCAATTTCCTCTCACCACCAACCCCCCTACGAAAAATAATTCAACCTGCACGCTATCCTCCCCCTCTCTTATGCAATTTCGCACAATAACTGAGGAAGAGGTGGGCCTAACCCTTAATAAGATAAAATCAGGATCCCCAGATGATCCAGCATCTGCCCAAATTATCTCTAAAATCGCTCCGGTCCTGATTCCTCACCGACACCTTCAAACTCTGCCTCACACAATCCACAGTTCCCAAACACTGGAAAGAAGCCACCATCTGTCCAATTCTAAAAAATCCCACTGCTGATCCAACCCAACTCTCCAATTATCATCCCATTTCCCTCTTACCTCTGTTTGGAAAAACAATGGAATCACTGATTAATCACCAGCTCTATCACTACTTGGAACAAAATAAACTACTTAATCCATCCCAATCTGGCTTTCGGGCAACATCAGGCTCTCTCTTGATGCCAAGCAATCTACAGTCCTGATCCTGCTCGATCTCTCTGCGGCCTTCGACACCATCTCCCACAGCACCCTGCTGCTCCGTCAGTCGGAGATTGGTGTTGGAGGCACAGCCTTTGGATGGATCAGGAGCTATCTGTCTGATAGGTCCTCCAAGGTCCAAATTGGCCCCTTTGTGTCCAAAAAACAGAGCATTGACAAAGGTGTCCCCCAGGGCTCGATATTGAGCTCGACTCTCTTCAATCTTTATGTGTACCCATTAGCAAAAATCATCCGTAACTATGGGTTTGACACAGTGTCATACGCTGATGACACGCAACTCCTGATCACAATCGGGACAGACCCTGGTGACACCAAAGTCAGATTTTCCAACTGTATGGCATCAGTCAATGATTGGATGGCTGACAACCACCTGTTACTGAATGCCAGTAAAACACGGGTCCTGCTCTTTGGTAACACGCACAAAGTCTGGACCAACGACTGGTGGCCACCGGTCCTAAGCCCATGTCCCCCACCTAAATATTCAGCACGCAATTTAGGCTTTATCAAAGAACACAAGATCTCCATGGCTGAGCACATTAATACCATTGTGCGCACCAGCTTTGGCATCCTGAGAACCCTAAAAAAATCTTTAAGTGGATTCCACTTTCTTCTTGGATGATCCTTGTCCAAGGCCTCATCATCAGCCATTTAGACTATGGCAATGTATTACTCGCAGGCAGCAACGAGGAACACCTGTCTAAACTTCAGGTGTTGCAGAACACGGCAGTCAGAGTGGTTCTCAATCTTCCTCGTCGCTCTCATTCAGCTCCCTCTCTGAGGGCCCTACACAGGCTGTCCGTGAAAAAAAGGATAATTTAAAAAACTTGCTGCATAATTAAAAAAACTCTTAACGGCAATGGACCCATGTATCTTGCAAATAAGCTAAGAAGGTACGCACCAGCCTGATCTCTCCGCTCATCCAGCAAACTACCTCTCGCCATACCCAAAGTTCAAACTATCAGAACGGGGGACAGAGCATTCTCAAAACTCGGTCCAGAAATGGGGAACTCGCTTCCTATCCAGCTATGTGATGAACGCAATCACAAAAGCTTTCGCAAACTCCTGAAAACGTGCCTCTTCAGGCACGAGTGAGTCATCCACTGTAACCCTTCTACACCCGCTGGCGCTGTGAGACCTATGGGTGATACATGCACCTAACAAATACCAAATACAAATACAAATTATAAAATCAAACCGACAATCAGAAATACCAGGTGCAGCAGCAATTTAAAAAAAAGACAAGAGTGTCATAACCAACATTTTGTCGCAAGGACAAGGAGAGCAATGAGAAAAGGGAAAAACAGAACATCCCAGGATATTTTCAAATATTGACTACTATCATTCAATAAGGTGCAGTATACAATGCCAATAAAAGGAAGGATTTTTTAAAATAGTTCAAGGACTCTCAGAAAGTACTTTACAGATTACATATTAGGGATTGCGATTGAGCACAGAAAATCCTAAATCAGAGACATGTAACAAATAAGCAAGGAGTATTGTAACAAGCAAGTGTAGTGCACAGATAAAAAAAGCAGGCTGTGTGATGAACAAGGAGGGGGATTGCAGGATTGCCACGGAAGATATCAGGGTACAGATTCTGAAAGGTGTCATGCAACGCAGCACAGCACCCAGAGATGCTGAGCCGCGTTGTGTGACAGGGAGAGAGCAGGAAAGCACCATATTCTGTGTGGCTCACCGGTTAGAGTCCGCAGACCCAGAAGCATAGGTCGGCCCGGGACCAGGGTTAAATTCCCGACGTGGCAGGGTACAGAACCAATGTCAGCGGGCTCGATAAATCTCGCCTCAGTGCCTCTCTAACCATGGGTCCCACGCTGCAACTCTGGGCAATAGCTTGCTTAACCCCTTCTGTGCTGCTCGAATTTTGCTGCGGTGCTGAATGTTCCATTGGGCCTATGGAACCATGACGGAACGGTTCCGTCATAAGCACATGCCAACCGACGCTCATGACGGAACCGTTCCGTCATGAGCATGGAAGGGGTTAATCTCCACAACGGCCCCCTCGCTGCCGGGGATGCCTGGCTTCACCTTGGGGATGCTCAATTATTATTATTATAATTAGGTTTCATTCCCGGCGCTAAAACCAAATGAGAGGGGGAGAGTCAGAAAGGAAGGTTGCTACAGGTTGAATAACCAAGTTTTTACCTGTCTGCGAAACTTAAGGTAGCAGGGTTCAGTTCGTAACAGAAGAGGAAGGGAATTCCAAAGTGAGGGGGCCAGCCAGGCGAAGGAGCCGCCACCCATTCTGGATCTTTTGATTCTAGGAACCGAGAACAAGTGCTGATTAGATGATCAAAGAGTGAGGGGGGGGACAGTAGTGCTGAACCAAAGAGTTAAGGTAGGGAGGGGCCAGGCCAGCATTTTTTCTGTACATGAAGCAAGGGCCTTAAATGTTGTGCGGCTTTCAATGTGCAGCCAGTGCAGAGTGCATAGAGAATTGGAGGTAGGGGATGTATTGGGGAGTTTACAGAGGAGTCGCGCTGCCATATTCTGGACTGTCTGTAATTTACAAATCACTTCTTTGCAGGCTCCCAGGAGAAGAATGTTCCGAATGTCCTGAGCCTCATGAAGGCGGTCGCTCCCCCACGCTGCTCCTGACCCGAGCTGGTATCGTAGAGCTGCTCGCACTATAGTTGCTCAAAAGCTGACATCTGGGAACTGCTAGCATCTCGCTTCTTTCTGGTGAAGAATTGGCTTGGTAGTTTGGTCTGCCCCGTTCCCATGATGCACTGGGCCAGGGACAGACTAATTTGCATATAGCCAGGTTCTGAGCTGGGATGGGGCAGTGAGCTAAATACCGGTGATGGATCAAGCACTGATCTTTGGACTGTGTAAGAGTGGTCTGCTTCATTCAGACACTCTGTTCATCACCACCCCCTTTTCTGAATCGCCTTTGGCCACTATAGGTGTGGCAGGGTATACTCAGACATGAGTCCCTTGCTCACTGCTCCATCAGGATTCAGGCAAGCCGGGCCGACGACGGCTGAAATGCCAGAAACCGGTCCCCGGAAGCTTGTCTCCTTTCTGGTGAAGAATTGGCTTGGTAGTTTGGTCTGCCCTGTTCCCGTGATGCACTGGGCCAGGGA
Source organism: Lissotriton vulgaris (assembly GCF_964263255.1). Taxonomy (NCBI): domain Eukaryota; kingdom Metazoa; phylum Chordata; class Amphibia; order Caudata; family Salamandridae; genus Lissotriton; species Lissotriton vulgaris. Next base: position 1,152,941,123 of record NC_141698.1, read on the forward strand.
CAGACTAATTTGCATATAGCCAGGTTCTGAGCTGGGATGGGGCAGCAAGCTAAATAACGGTGATGGATCAAGCCCTGATCTTTGGACTGGGTAAGAGTGGTCTTCTTAATTCAGACACTCTGTTCATCACCACCCCCTTTCCTGAATCGCTTTTGGCCACTATAGGTGTGGCAGGGTATACTCAGACATGAGTCCCCTGCTCACTGCTCCATCAGGATTCAAGCAAGCCGGGCCGACGACGGCTGAAATGCCAGAAATCGGTCCCCGGAAGCTTGTCTCCTTTCTGGTGAAGAATTGGCTTGGTAGTTTGGTCTGCCCTGTTCCCATGATGCACTGGGCCAGGGACAGACTAATTTGCATATAGCCAGGTTCTGAGCTGGGATGTGGTAGTGAGCTAAATACCGGTGATGGATCAAGTCCTGATCTTTGGACTGGGTTAGAGTGGTCTGCTTAATTCAGACACTCTGTTCATCACCACCCCATTTTCTGAATCGCTTTTGGCCACTATAGGTGTGGCAGGGTATACTCAGACATGAGTCCCTTGCTCACTGCTCCATCAGGATTCAAGCAAGCTGGGCCGACGACGGCTGAAATGCCAGAAACCGGTCCCCGGAAGCTTGTCTACTTTCTGGTGAAGAATTAGCTTGGTAGTTTGGTCTGCCCTGTTCCCATGATGCACTGGGCCAGGGACAGACTAATTTGCATATAGCCAGGTTCTGAGCTGGGATGGTGCAGTGAGATAAATAACGGTGATGGATCAAGCCCTGATCTTTGGACTGGGTAAGAGTGGTCTGCTTAATTCAGACACTCTGTTCATCACCACCCCCTTTTCTGAATCGCTTTTGGCCACTATAGGTGTGGCAGGGTATACTCAGACATGAGTCCCTTGCTCACTGCTCCATCAGGATTCAAGCAAGCCGTGCCGACGACGGCTGAAATGCCAGAAACCGGTCCCCGGAAGCTTGTCTTCTTTCTGGTGAAGAATTGGCTTGGTAGTTTGGTCTGCCCTGTTCCCATGATGCACTGGGCCAGGGACAGACTAATTTGCATATAGCCAGGTTCTGAGCTGGGATGGGGCAGTGAGCTAAATAACGGTGATGGATCAAGCCCTGATCTTTGGACTGGGTAAGAGTGGTCTGCTTAATTCAGACACTCTGTTCATCACCACCCCCTTTTCTGAATAGCATCTCGCTTCTTAGCATCTCGCGCTATTAAGGAATAATTTGTTTGTTAGGAGCGCTGTGCCGCCAGACTGCGCTTCGTGTGCTTATCATTGTCCAGTGCTGCTGTACTTTGCCTGTTTGCGTAATTGTGCACTTTTAGTTATTCACTTATCTCGCATTGTCTGCTGCATTGCTTTTCCTGTACCCCAATAGCGCCCTGATTGCCTTAAGGCTCGCCGACATTTTGTTTGTTGTTTGTAGTGCCTCCCAGCCCGGCAAGCGGCCCCGCCCCCGCCTCCCAGCTGACCCTCCATCCCACTACGAGCTCAGGTCCCACCCTCCGAGTGAAGCGATGTGACTGTCCTGAGCCTCATGAAGGCGGTCGCTCCCCCACGCTGCTCTTGACCCAAGCTGGTATCGTAGCGCTGCTCGCACTATAGTGGCTCAAAAGCTGACATCTGGGAACTGCTAGCATCTCGCTTCTTAGCATCTCGCACTATTAAGGAATAATTTGTTTGTTAGGAGCGCTGTGCCACCAGACTGCGCTTCGTGTGCTTATCATTGTCCAGTGCTGCTGTACTTTGCCTGTTTGCGTAATTGTGCACTTTTAGTTATTCACTTATCTCGCATTGTCTGCTGCATTGCTTTGCCTGTGCCCCAATAGCGCCCTGATTGCCTTAAGGCTCGCCGACATTTTGTTTGTTGTTTGTAGTGCCTCCCAGCCCGGGTAGAGGCCCCGCCCCCGCCTCCCAGCTGACCCTCCCTTGCCCCTCCCCTCTCCACCATCCTCTTATGTCTGATGCATTTGCGCGCAGCAGTCACGCGCAGCGGTCGCGCCCTATGCGCGCCGAAGGTGCGCCAAAGGTAAGCCCGTCTACGCCCGTCCGCGCCTGGACCGCGCCCAGCGCCAGACCCCCTGGTCCTCGCAAATCCCTTAACCCCGGACACACACCGCAATGCTACGAAGCTGTCCCGGGACGTACCCACGGTCCCTTCACCTGCCACACCAGCAAATTTACCTGCATCAAGACCCATGACACATCCACTAACCCTAACAACAGCTCCGACTCTAACCACCTGAAGTGCATTCTGCTTAACACCCGCTTGGTCCACAGACACGCCTCTAAACTCTGGGATCTACTAGTACTGGACACTACTTCACCGGACGTCGCCTTCCTTACTGAAACATGGATGAACGCATCATCAACACCCGACATCGCCATAGCCATCCCGGACAACTACAAGATCATCCGGAAAGACCGCACCGTCCAAACAGGAGGAGGCATCGCCATCGTCCGTAAGAACACCATCAAAATCACGACCAGCTCCGACGATATCCTTACAACCGCCAAACACCTCCACTTCCAGATCCACACCGACCCAGGACCACACTCAGAGGCACCCTCATCTACAGGCCTCCAGGAACCCGTAAACAATTCAGCGAAGACATCACTGACTTCATCAGTCTACATGCCCTCGCCTCCGAGAACTACATTCTACTAGGAGACATCAACTTCCACCTGGAAAAGAAGAATGACAGCAACACCACCACCCTTCTTGATAACCTGGCCAATCTCGGCCTCAAACAACTTGTTGACACCCCCACCCATTTAGCTGGACATACGCTCAACCCAATCTTCACCTCCAGCAAACACATCTCCTTTGATCACACCACTGCTCTCCATTGGACGGACCACAGTTGTGTTCACTTCAGCTACAAAACCACCTCGACCCACAACCCCCCACAACCTATTCCCCGAAGAAAATGGAACAAAATCACCACCGACCAACTCCTCACATCGCTCAACCTAAACCCACCGCCATCTCTTCGGACCCAAAACAAGCGGCCATCAAATTCAAACAATGGATCACTCACAGCGCTGACGAGTTAGCACCCTTGAAAAACCATCTGTTGGAATCATACAGGAATCAAGTATTGTTGAAATGAAGATTTAATGTCCAGCACAGCATTAGCAGGTACACAGCTACAGATCCAATGTAAAACTGCCTTTCTGCCTCTACACCTTCTAGAATCCCAGGTCTTTTTGGAATCATAACATGGTGTGTAGAGCAGACATCAGAAGAACAGGCTGATGTCATACAAGCAGATATAAATAAATAAATGACAGAGAAAACACAGAATGTAACACATCCCCCTTTTCCATAAACAAAAGAAAACTAAACATAATCTCTTAACTTTAACGGTCTATTTGTAACACGAACATTACGTTTGATCCTTGGGGCAATGGTGTCTTGATCACCCTGTCCTGAACTATCAGAACTAGGTTGATCTTTAGCACAAATACCATGAACAGAATTGTTACACTTAGCAATTCTTTTTGTGTTCCATAACTTACCATCCTGAGTAATAACAGAATTGGAGAACACTTTTTTAATCTGAATGGGTCTACCAAACTTAGATGATCCTTTATTCATCAAACCAGGTTTTTTAATTCTCACCCAATCCCCTACAACAAAAGTATGCATTTTGACTTTCCATTTTTTGTTATACCAACACATGGTCTTATTTTGTTTTTCTTCAACTCTTTTAGCAGTGTCATGTACACATTCTTTAGTGATTAATTTATCTTGACATTTATCCATAAGCCACCATGGACAAATTTTAGAGGCAGGATCTCTTCCCTTTAATAATTTGAAAGGACTAATTTCAGTTGTTGAATGAGGCGTGATTCGATAAACCCACAACCTCTCTCTTAACTCACTCAACCATTCTCCACGTGTATTAATAACATCAGAAACATATGATTTCAGCACCCTATTAAACCTTTCTACTTGTCCGTTTTCATGTGGTTCGTACAAGGATGTGCACTTGTGTACAATCCCATGTCCCTTCAAAAAAATTTCCATCTCTGACGACTTCAATTGGACACCATTGTCCATAACCAAAATAGAAGGACAGCCCTCTCGAGCAAAAATCTCCTTAAAAAACAAAATTACCGAATTGGTGGTGGCACCGGAAACAAACTTCACCTCTGGCCATTTCAAATGGAAATCAATCAACACCAATGCAAACCGTGAAGTCTCTGGTAACTTCTTAAATGGTCCTGCAATATCAAAAGCTAATTTTTGCCAAGGCATATCCGGCCATTTCACCACCTTTAAAGGTGGAACATTAGTTCTGAGCATCTTTTCACTTGACACGCACTCCGTACACTCCCTTACTGTTCTGTCAATAAACGCATCCATTCCTGGCCACCAAAAGAAACTCCTAATCAACCTCTTCATATGATATGCCTGGGTGTGTCTTATGAGCCAATTTAAGAATCATGTCTTGTATACCTTGCGGTGGAACACATTTGCCTGATTTAAACAAAAAATCATTCTCCATTTCCAATTCATCCGCTACTTTAGCAAACGGTAGCAGCTCTTCCATAATAAGATTTTTCTTGGGCCAACCCTCCATCACTTACTTCTTCAGGGTGCTCCACTTATCATCTTCACAAATGCAACTGTCCCACTTCTCCTCTGTAATCTCTTGGAATTGATCACCCAATACATCAGCAATCGTTAAAGAAAAATCTACCTCTCTAATAACTTCAACATCATCCTGTTTACATGGAAGTCGAGAAAGAAAATCAGCTGTGACATTTTTCTTTCCTGGAACATATTCTGTACTAAAATTGTACTCCTGTAACCTGGATGACAATCTTGCGATTCTGGCTGTAGAATGCCAACCACCACCTGTAGATAAAATATTAACTAGAGGTTTATGATCCGTTCGCAGAACAAACCTACAGCCCCAGACATATAACCTAAAATGTTCGACAGCCCACACACATGCAAGTAACTCTCTCTCAATCATTGCATACTTCCTCTCACAATCATTCAAGGTGCGTGAAGCAAAAGCTACATTCCACTCTTCTTTTCCTTCCCTTTGAGACAAAACACCACCTAACACATATAGGCTAGCATCCACCGTTATTATACACTCCTTCTTCATCCTGAAAGGTTTCAACGTAGGAGCATTAACAATGTCCCTTTTTATCAATTCAAAAGCCTCCTGTTGTTCCTTTGACCATACATACATCACATTCTGTCTTAACAAACTTTGCAGAGGTTCCATTTTAGTAGCAAAACCTTGCACAAATTTACTATAGTATTCACACATTCCTGTGAATGACAATAAATGATCTCTGTTGACAGGTGATGGTGCTTTGACTATGGCATCAACATTGTTTTTTTTAGGAATGATTCCATCTCCAGACAGAGTATGTCCCAGATATTCTACAGTATGTTGGAAAAGTTTGCATTTATGGACTTTTAAAGTAAGGCCATGATCTTCTAATCTCTTGCAAACCTCATACAGATGACCTACATGGTCATTTTAATTTCTTGAAAAAATCAGAATGTCATCCTGAAAACACTTAACGTATTCATCTAAATCTCTGAAAGTCAAAAACATAACCCTTTGAAATACTATCGCAGCTGACGATAGGCCAAAAGGCATTCTTGTATATTGATATAAACCAAAAGGCGTGATAAATGCTGTAAGTTTCTTAGATTCTTCTTTAAGTTCAATCTGATGGTAGGCCGAACGTAAATCCAACGTAGAAAATATTTTGGCACCTTCAAAGATTGATACTACCTCATTGATATTTGGTAAGGGGTGACAGTCTATGACAATATTTGAGTTAAGAGCCCTGAGCTCTACACACACTCTTAATTTTTGATCAGGCTTGCGGACTAAAACTATGGGAGAAACCCACTCAGCCGATTCAATGGTTTCAATTATGCCCTCATCTGATAACTCTTTCAACATATCTTTCAGTTCTTGTCTTACACTAATAGGTACCCCCCTTATTTTTTGTTTCACTGGTGTAGCATTGTCTTTCAAAACAATTTTGTGTGAAAAACTCTTCAGTTTCCCTAATTTGTCACAAAATACATTTTTAAAAGAGTTGATCAGTTTCTGTTCTTCACCATCAATCTTGAAATTATCATCTACGGTGGCAACTTGGTTATATAGTGTATCGTCACATAACATAAGAGGTTCCTCAGCCCTAGGATTTAATATAATACCCAACTTGTATTGGTCACGCCAACCTAGGACATTGACACCCTTTTTGGCAATATAGAGTTTTATGTCAGCGCATCTGTGCTTGAAATGTATGGAAACTTCAAAAAAACCGTCAACTTCAATTTGATTTCCTTCAAAACTAACAGCCTTGATATCTGGTTGTTCCAACTCACTTAAACATCGTTGTTTACTCAACTTCTCAAGAAAATAATGTTCCGTCATAATTGTCCATGGCGAACCTGAGTCTACCATCAAAGTTATGTTAACCTGACACATCACAAAATCAGCATTAGGTGACATTTTTATGTGAGCTGGGACAACATCAATTATTGAAACAACAAAACCTTTGTCAATGATATTTGTATCCTGTAGAGGATCCTGTAGAGTACTAGTGTGAGAGGTTTCATTACAAGTAAGAAATGATACTGCTCCCTTAGAGGTTGTACCATTCCGTTTGAAATCTTTACAAACACTAGCGAAATGTCCTATTCTTCCACAATTTCTACATTCTTTGTTAATTGCAGGACATCCAGGAAAAGAAGCTAAATGTGATTTATTACCACATCTATAACAGGCAGTCATACCACCAGACATTCCTTGAGAATTCCTATTAAACCCTCCTCTGTAATTTTGATGAAACCGAGAAGGTTGAGTACGTTGATAGGTTTGTTGCATATGACTATCATTCCTGAGTTTAACATTACATACTTCTTCTTCTGTTACTTTCTTATTAGCATTATCTTTAACAACTTCCATCCATTTCTCAGATTGTTCTAAAGCTTTAGCTTCTGAAATAGCTTCAGATAATGTGGGATTACCTAAGACCCATAATCTCTCTTGTATTTTCTTATTCTTAACATGTACTATGATTTGATCTCTGATCATTTCATCTGTCAATAACCCAAAATTGCAATGTAGAGATAATGATCTCAAACCTGTAAGAAAATCATCAACATTTTCGTCTGATTTCTGTGCTCGTGTGTAAAATTTAAACCAATTTAAAGCAATACTAGTAACAGGTATAAATCTTCTTTCTATACGTAATAAGGCTTCGTTATAAACATTTAAATTATCACCACTACCATCATTCCGTACCGTAACTTGAGGCAAAGATCTAAAAATAACCTGACCTTCTGATCCTAAACAATGAAGGAAAATACTTTTTTTCTTTCTGCCCCCATGCGTTACCCATCAATTGCTTTCATATATGTGATGAATTCTTCCTTCCATCTTGCCCATGGCATGGGGGGATCACCTTTAGTCTGTAGAAATTTTGCTGGAGGGTCAAACTGCAGGTCCAACCTAGGACATTGACACCCTTTTTGGCAATATAGAGTTTTATGTCAGCGCATCTGTGCTTGAAATGTATGGAAACTTCAAAAAAACCTTCAACTTCAATTTGATTTCCTTCAAAACTAACAACCTTGATATCTGGTTGTTCCAACTCACTTAAACATCGTTGTTTACTCAACTTCTCAAGAAAATAATGTTCCGTCATAATTGTCCATGGCGAACCTGAGTCTACCATCAAAGTTATGTTAACCTGACACATCACACAATCAGCATTAGGTGACATTTTTATGTGAGCTGGGACAACATCAATTATTGAAACAACAAAACCTTTGTCAATGATATTTGTATCCTGTAGAGGATCCTGTAGAGTACTAGTGTGAGAGGTTTCATTACAAGTAAGAAATGATACTGCTCACTAAGAGGTTGTACCATTCCGTTTGAGATCTTTACAAACACTAGTGAAATGTCCTATTCTTCCACAATTTCTACATTCTTTGTTAATTGCAGGACATCCAGGAAAAGAAGCTAAATGTGATTTATTACCACATCTATAACAGGCAGTCATACCACCAGACATTCCTTGAGAATTCCTATTAAACCCTCCTCTGTAATTTTGATGAAACCGAGAAGGTTGAGTACGTTGATAGGTTTGTTGCATATGACTATCATTCCTGAGTTTAACATTACATACTTCTTCTTCTGTTACTTTCTTATTAGCATTATCTTTAACAACTTCCATCCATTTCTCAGATTGTTCTAAAGCTTTAGCTTCTGAAATAGCTTTAGATAATGTGGGATTACCTAAGACCCATAATCTCTCTTGTATTTTCTTATTCTTAACATGTACTATGATTTGATCTCTGATCATTTCATCTGTCAATAACCCAAAATTGCAATGTAGAGATAATGATCTCAAACCTGTAAGAAAATCATCAACATTTTCGTCTGATTTCTGGGCTCTTGTGTAAAATTTAAACCGATTTAAAGCAATACTAGTAACAGGTATAAATCTTTTTTCTATACGTAATAAGGCTTCGTTATAAACATTTAAATTATCACCACTACCATCACCGTAACTTGAGGCAAAGATCTAAAAATAACCTGACCTTCTGATCCTAAACAATGAAGGAAAATACTTTTTTTCTTTCTGCCCCCATGCGATCCCCATCAATTGCTTTCATATATGTGATGAATTCTTCCTTCCATCTTGCCCATGGCATGGGGGGATCACCTTTAGTCTGAAGAAATTTTGCTGGAGGGTCAAACTGCATGTTAAAATATTGTTGAAAGCTAATATCAGTATGTCTACAGTTAAAACAAATAAGTTGTAAATAACTGTAAGGTATCACAGAATTAAATTCACTATATTAAAATATTAAAGCAAGAGAAATAATATTGTTGAGCATAATCACAGAAAACTGAAAAACTGAAAATAAATATGCTGGTATTGAAATAAGCAAACAAAATTGTTATATAAATGAAGGTAAAATCGAATTCTAAAAGAATAGTCTTGCCGTGTAGTAAAAAGTGTCTCAGAAGCGATCGAAATGTCTGTATCGAAACTCCGTTATTGAAGCTCCGTTGTAATGTTGACTTTTGTTTCCTTGGAAACAGAAAATGGCCACCGACGTCGTGATGCGCTGCGTGAAGACGCTGCGTGATGATGCACAAAGGTACCGCGTGATGATGCACGGAGGCGCTGCACGACGATGCAGGAAAGCGGTGATGTTACCTTGGCAACGGCTCGCGTAGGCGGCTCACAGACTGCTCGCGTGTGGAGCGATGACACAGCAGAGAGCTCGCGTGTGAAGCGGTGACACTCCAACAAGCTCGCGTAAGTAGGTTAAATGATGCAAACTCACTTGAACAGTTTGAGAAGTGAAAAATGAGTAAAAATTCACCGAATGGAAGTACAAGGTCACAAAATAACCGGAATTCCAAGCGTCTTGCTGGTAAAAACAAGAGCGAGTATAAAACAGTATGTAAAGAGATATCCTTCATGAAATGGTAGAGCCACAACACAAAAATAGTCTCAATTGAAATATAGTTAAAGTCAGGAAATAAAAGGAACAGCCGCAGGTGCTATCAGAGCACAGAGAATGAGAAATATGAATAAGACTGCCGCTGGTGCTATCAAAGCACAAAGTTAGTAAAATGTAATAAATCCTTAGACACTCCGTACCTGTGCTGGGAAAATGACAGGAGTGTAGGTTGGTTCTTTCCCTCGTCGCCAAAATATGTTGAAATCATACAGGAATCAAGTGTTGTTGAAATGAAGATTTAATGTCCAGCACAGCATTAGCAGGTACACAGCTACAGATCCAATGTAAAACTGCCTCTCTGCCTCTACACCTTCTGGAATCCCAGGTCTTGTTGGAATCATAACATGGTGTGTAGAGCAGACATCAGAAGAACAGGCTGATGTCATACAAGCAGATATAAATAAATAAATGACAGAGAAAACACAGAATGTAACACCATCACACCAAACAATTCAGCAAAAAGGCCCCCTGGTTCAATGATGACCTTAAGAAATCTAAGAAGCTATGCTGTACTCTCGAGAAAACATGGAGAAAAAACCCAACCACCGACAACAATACCACCTTCAAGGCAGCCACCCGCAAACACCACCAGCTGATTCGATCCACCAAGAAATCAGCATTCAAGAACCGACTCGACAACAATGCCCATAACAGCAAGGAACTTTTCAACATCGTCAAAGAATTCACCAACCCCACCGCAGCCTCAAACAACATCACTCCCTCCCAAGACCTCTGCGATTCGTTATCCTCCTTCTTCTACAACAAAATTGTAGACATACATAACAGTTTCGAAAACAGCTCCAACGAACAATCCTCTCCACCCCCCTCAGAACCCAAATCGCCCTCTAACAACCTCAGCACCTGGAACCCAATCACCACTGAAGACACCATCCGCCTAATGAACTCCTACCATTCTGGCTCGCTAACCGACCCGTGCCCCCACCACATCTTCAACAAAGCTGACTCCATCATCGCACCCCATCTCTGTGATGTCATCAACTGCTCCTTCAACTCTGCTACCTTCCCAGAAAGCTGGAAACATGCCAAAGTCAGCGCCCTCCTGAAGAAACCCACTGCAGACCCCTCTGAACTTAAAAACTACCGCCCCATATCCCTTCTCCCATTCCCGGCCAAAGTCATTGAGAAAACCGTCAATAGCCAGCTCGCCGCCTTCCTTGAATCCAACAACTCCCTCGATCCCTCACAGTCCGGCTTTCGAGCCAAACACAGCACCGAAACCGCCCTCATCGCAGCAACAGACGACATCCGAACACTACTGGACAACGGAGAAACAGTGGCCCTCATTCTACTCGACCTCTCCGCCGCCTTCGACACTGTCTGTCACAGCACCCTCATACAACGCCTCAGCAACATTGGCATAAAAGAAAAAGCCTTGGACTGGATCATCTCGTTCCTAGCTGGAAGAACTCAGAGAGTCCAACTTCCCCCATTCAAATCAGAAGCCACCGAAGTCATCTGCGGTGTACCACAAGGATCATCACTCAGTCCGACCCTCTTCAATGTTTACATGAGTCCACTCGCTTCCATCGCGCGTCAACACAACCTTAACATCATCTCCTACGCTGATGACACCCAGCTTATCCTTTCCCTCACCAAAGACGCCAACACCGCCAAAAGGAACCTTCACGAAGGCATGAAAGAAGTAGCTGTATGGATGAAAAACAGCCGCCTAAAACTTAACTCAGACAAAACGGAAGTGCTCATCCTAGGTTCATCCCCCTCTGCCTGGGACAACTCATGGTGGCCTTCGGATCTGGGCTCAGCACCCATACCCACAGACCACGCACCTAACCTTGGCTTCATCCTTGATCCTCACTCTTGATGACAAAACAAGTCAACGCCGTCTGATCCTCCTGCTTCAACGTACTTCGTATGCTCAAAAAAATCTTCCATTGGATCCCCGCCGAAACAAGAAAGACTGTCACCCACGCACTGGTTACGAGTCGACTTGACTACGGAAACACCCTCTACGCCGGAATTACAGCCAAATTACAGAAAAAACTCCAACGCATCCAAAACGCATCAGCGCGACTCATTTTGGACATCCCTCGCGAAGACCACATTACCGGCCACCTGAGAGACCTCCACTGGCTTCCCGTCAACAAGAGAATAACATTCCATCTCCTCACCCACGCACACAAGGCCCTCTACAAACTAGGGCCCGAATGCCTCAACACTCGACTATCCTTCTACACACCCACTCGCCAACTAAGATCCTCCAATCAAGGCCTCGCCACAGTTCCGCGTATCCAAAGATCCACGATGGGAGGTAGATCCTTCTCCTACTTGGCGGACCAAGACCTGGAACTCACTCCCCACTCACCTTCGCCTTACACAGAACCACATCACCTTCAGAAAAGAACTTAAAACCTGGCTATTCGATAAATAATAATCCCCCCCCAAGCGCCTTGAGACCCTCTGGGTGAGTAGTGCGCTATATAAATTCTTGAACTTGAACTTGTAGTCCAGTCTAGAGGTGATTAAGGACTGGACCACAGTTCTCTGAGTATCCTGGGGGAGCATCCAGATGATCTTACGCAACCACTTAATGATGGTTGTTAAAATCAGGTTTGCAATATCAACATAATCGGCGCCATCTTGTCCCCTTTCAGGCTTGTATGTGCGCGTAAGCAGCAGCCATTTTGAAACCCATGGCCTCTCTGCCCACTGCCGCTAGCCAGCGCGTCTCTCCAAGCATCCCCCACACGCTGACAGCCCCAGCTCTCACTTGCTTGGGCCATAAACCTCCCTTTCAGCGCGACCCTGCCTCGGAGCCACATCCCTTACCCGGCCAACACCTCTCTCCATCCTTTGATTAACCCCCCTTTCCTATGTGCCCGTTTGTCCTGCTCGTTCACAGGCCGCCACCTGGCTCTGGGGATGCAGTTTATTGCCCCCATACAGTAGAAAGCTGCCCCACTTCAAAGGATCTAAGACTGACCATAGCCCCCACCCCATGAGAGCCGATCAACCACACACATTCCGGAATCGGCGGAATGTCCAGCTGAGTGACAGCCATCACCTACAGAGATCGGGGTGGGGACTTCTACTGTAAACGTGTGTGGGAACGGGCTTGAAGCGGGGATTCCGAGGATGTCTTTCCGTACTTCAAAGTGTTTTCAGGAATGTGCCACATGCAATAAACTGTAATAAAGATCATAAACTTGTGTATAAGAGGCCAGGCCTCAGAGATGCGTTTAGAGCACCTCGAGAAGATACCCTGTTGTCTGATTTGACGTGTTCTGCTCCGTCGGAATAAACTCCTGTTTCCTGCCTTCCGGTCTCCAGCGCCTGCCTCTTTGTTTGATAATATTGAGTGGTATGAGAGGCGGCTAACGCCGGGCAAATACTGAAGGGTTCCTGGTCGAAATCGGCCCTACCTTTTAACATGGTGATACAAGTGGAGGAAGTCTTAACCACGTGGTTCTTCATAGATAGCTGGTCGTCAAAAATGACGCTGAGGTTGCGAGCTGTTTTATATGGAATGGGTAGAGTACCCATTTGAGAGGGCCAATGTTGGGGTCCCCATAGGGTGGTGTTATGGCCAAAAAGAAGAAGCTCTGTTTTCCCCCCATTCAATTTCAGTTTGTTATCATACATCCAAGCTGTGATGTTACTGAGTCCTGCGCAGAGGGAAGAAGAAGAGGAGTGAGAACCTGTAGAGAGAGAGTAGATGACCTGGGTATCATCGGCGTACGAGTAAATAGTGAGCCCAGCTTGCTCGGCAATAGTTGCCAAAGGTCTGCCATACAAATTAAAAAGCAAGGGGCTCAGGATGGAACCTTGTGGAACACCGCATGCCATCTCACAGGGAAAGCCAGGACAGGTTCCCCAGCGGTACACAGCGCCAAGAAAGCCCAGGGTAAACGTGCGCTCTACAAATTCTTACTAACATAACATAACATAACATACCATATTCACAGAGGTATGGCACTCACCTCCCTTCTCCATAGAGCTGACGCTGATTTTACCAGCCGTACACCAGGCACACACCTTAGCACCATAGTGGTAGCGATGTGCCTGAGTCTAGCATAGGATACCCTTCCTATACAAAATACTATGCCTAGACATGTATAAAGGCTGTTCCTACTTTGAGTGTGCGCTGTTCAGTGCAGCTCACAAGCAAAGTCAGAACAGCATGGAGAAATTAAAACATTTCTGAGTGTAACACCTGCTTTTCAGTAGTGTTAATTTGTGGAGCTAAACCCTTCCTACTGATGTTTGAGACTAGGGTGTCACTCAACACCCCCTTGATGTAAAGTAATGCAAAGCAGTGTTTCGGGCTATTTTGCTTTACTTTTACATGCAAACCAACTCTAATACCAATTAGCATTGGTTTGTAAGCCCAAAATAGGTTTAGCTTTATGTTTGCATTGAAAAAGTAAAAGTTGAGCCCTTGAGAATCTGGTCATAAATGTCATGGAACAAAATCTAAAATGTAAACCGCTAAAAGCAACAACAAAAAAAGTCCAACTGCAAAACACATGTCCTTACCTCTTTTACCAAATAGAAAAAAAAAGACAGTTTGTCAAAAAATAAAGGGATAAAATAATAAAATATCATGAAAGAGTCCCACACATTAATACTAGAAGTGAGAACTTTCTTAGTTTACACCAGTTCATGTCTAAAGCTGATAAAGATCAAGTACCTGGCCCAGTGCATCATGGGAACAGGGCAGACTAATTTGCATGTAGCCAGGTTCTGAGCTGGGATGGTGCAGTGAGCTAAAAAACGGTGATGGATCAAGCCCTGATCTGTTGACTGGGTAGGAGTGTTCTGCTTAATTCAGATACTCTGTCCATCACCACCCCCTTTTTGAATCGTTTTGGCCACCACAAGTGTGGAAGGGTATGCTCAGATGTGAGTCCCTTGCTCACTGCACCATCAGGATTCAAGCAAGCCGGGCCGAAGACGGCTGTAATGCCAGAAACCGGTCCCAGGAAGCTTGTTTCCTTTCCAGTAAAAGAATTGGCTTGGTAGTTTGGTCTGCCCTGTTCCCATGATGCACTGGGCCAGGGACAGACTCATTTGCATGTAGCCAGGTTCTGAGCTGGGATGGTGCAGTGAGCTAAAAACGGTGATGGATCAAGCCCTGATCTGTTGACTGGGTAGGAGTGTTCTGCTTAATTCAGATACTCTGTCCATCACCACCCCCTTTTTGAATCGTTTTCGCCACCACAAGTGGGAAAGGGTATGCTCAGATGTGAGTCCCTTTCTCACTGCACCATCAGGATTCAAGCAAGCCGGGCCGAAGACGGCTGTAATGCCAGAAGCCGGTCCCCGGATGCTTGTTTCCTTTCCAGTAAAAGAATTGGCTTGGTAGTTTGGTCTGCCCTGTTCCCATGATGCACTGGGCCAGGGACAGACTAATTTGCATGTAGCCAGGTTCTGAGCTGGGATGGTGCAGTGAGCTATAAAACGGTGATGGATCAAGCCCTGATCTGTTGACTGGGTAGGAGTGTTCTGCTTAATTCAGATACTCTGTCCATCACCACCCCCTTTTTGAATCGTTTTGGCCACCACAAGTGTGAAAGGGTATGCTCAGATGTGAGTCCCTTGCTCACTGCACCATCAGGATTCAAGCAAGCCGGGCCGAAGACGGCTGTAATGCCAGAAGCCCGTCCCCAGAAGCTTGTTTCCTTTCCAGTAAAAGAATTGGCTTGGTAGTTTGGTCTGCCCTGTTCCCATGATGCACTGGGCCAAGGACAGACTAATTTGCATGTAGCCAGGTTCTGAGCTGGGATGGTGCAGTGAGCTAAAAAATGGTGATGGATCAAGCCCTGATCTGTTGACTGGGTAGGAGTGTCCTGCTTAATTCAGATACTCTGTCCATCACCGCCCCCTTTTTGAATCCCATGGCAAAGGGGTCATTGTTTCTTTATATTCGTTAAAGAAAATACAGTTTTAGATAAAGTTGTAGGTTTGATATATGGCTCTGGCATTTTTAAGGAGCTATCCGTCAAACTTACAATGCATTTCAAGGAGCCGCCATGACAGAGGTTACTGGACATGCAAGAGTTGTCGCCAGGAGCCGCCGGCATCTCTAAATATGGCGGGAGGAGTACTCGATGACAGGATCAAAGTACATGCCATGGTGACAGTAACTTCTCCGTTCGCAAAAATATTAGTCAGCCTCTAAGTCTGAAGGTAAAACCTCTGACTGGGTTGAACCCGGTTAGTGTATCTGACCTGCTGTCAATCACAGTTAGACTCCAATCGCACCTAGGTCCTCGACTACCATGACCAGTTGACTGTAGTTAGCGCTTAATGATTTTTGGCGCTACTTTTTTTTTAAACTTTAAAAATCTCATCTCCATTTTCCCTTCCTAGATTTTATGTATTTTGGTGTAATTTTGTTAAATAAATTATTCTATATTTTTCCAAATTGGAATTGGATTTTTAGTGTGCTGTGTAATGAACATTTTGGTACTTTCAAATGCTTCACACATTTTCTTAGGTTTAGCCTGTCTCATTCATGCCACCAGGGGTTGAGTTTAAATTACTGAAACCTACACTGGACCTAACAAGATAGTGACATTATCATCATCATCATCAAAACTTTATTGTGGCCATTACAGCCATAAAAGCACATATAAATTTACACACATCAAAATTCGAATCAAACGAGGGAATCCAAAGCATCAAATACACTACATACGCATTGGGAAGTGGTGATATAAAAAGAAGCCAACATTGTGGGAATTTGAAATTTTAAGAATAAGTAAAAAATATGAATTAAACTACAAAAAGAATTTTATAATAAACAAATCATATTCATATTTATAAAACACCCAGGATCATTATAGCAACAATTTGGCAGGTAATGTTGTTTACGCCTAGCTTATCAACAATTACCTACGCGTAGTAGTTACAAAATACGTATCTCAAGGTGACAAATAAAAGTTGGTATTACATAAAATCCTAAAAACTACTTTACTAAATACCTCCGTTTACACCACATAGCAAAGAGAAATTTCGGGATTGCAACAACATAAATCGGGTTAGTGTCTGATTTTAAGCCCCACAATATTTAATATCTACTTGTCCCCACTGGAGGAGGTCGTCATCCCATTTGGAGTGAGCATCGTCAGCTATGCTGACGATACACAACTAGTGGTCTCCCTATCGCACCCGAGCCAACAACCTGCGGACCTCTACACCTGTCTGACACAGATACAAGGATAAATGAACCGATCTCATCTCAAACTTAACGGTTCAAAAACCGGCATCCTTCTCCTGGGTCAGAAGGGACCTTCCCTGTCATCAAACATCTGGTCACAGAACATTTGGCCACCCTGTTTAGGTCCGCCCCCAGACCCAAAGCCCGAGATCAAGAGCTTAGGTGTCTGGCTCGAAAAGGACCTATCGTTTGCTACTCAGGCAAAAAAAGTAGCCGGGATGTGCTTTGGGCTCCTAAAATCAATTTGAAAAATCCTGCCCCTTCTCCCCCCCACCGCAAAAAAATTACTGGTCCAAGGTCTAATACTCTCCAGGATCGACTACAGCAATGCCATCTACCTGGGTGCTCCTGAGGCCACCCTGAACCGGCTACAGAGGATCCAAAATGCGGCTGCCCGCATAGTTACCAACACTTCGGCCAGAGCCTCAGCTAAACCCGCTCTGAGACTCCTCTACTGGCTCCCGGTCAGGGAACGAGTGCAGTTCAAAGCCCTCTGCCTGGCCCACAAATCGCTGCTAAACAAAGGACCTCCGATCCTAGCTAAATTCATCACACCTTACAAAGCCTCAAGATCTCTCCGTTCCGATCAGGAACACTTCATCACCATCCCCAGAGTCAAGAAGGCCCGGACGGGCGGGAGAAGCTTCTCAGTTCACACAGCACGTCTCTGGAACGCTCTACCCCGCGAGATCAGAACAGAGCCCAACTATCTACGTTTCAGAAAGAGGCTGAAAACCCTCCTATTCCCACAAAATCCCTAATTCACTTCCTGCCCCTCACTACCCTCAGGTTAACTGTTCCTAGCGCTGGGATACTCACGGGTGACTACACGCTCTACAAAATGTATTAATAATAATAATAATAATAATTTTAGGATCCTTTAAAATTCTATATAGTTCCTAATACCCAGATTTCTGCATAGTTGAATAACCCACTTGCACTTCGCCTGCCTATAGGCCTGGCAGAAGAACAGCACATGAATTACTGTCTTTTCCTCCACGTGGCACCCAGGGAAAAGGCAAGTGGTAGCTCCTATCCATTTATTCGTTATCGCATAAAGCGGGAGCGTCCCATATCTAAATTGCAAAAACAATTTCCTTGCCAATGGCGGCTGTATTGAGTCCAACACCAGTTTGAATTTATACTGTACTTTAAAATCCAGAAACCCGTAGGTTAGACTAGAAGGGTTTACTGACATTACAATGCTTGTCAATTTGTGTTCTTTCCACGCGGTGGCTAAAGATTTCTTAGTGATCACTACACACAATTCCTCAGGTGTCAGCCACAAATCCTCCCTCCCTATAGCTCGAAAGTTGTCTCTAATAAAAGACAACCAGGGTATATTACCAGCCCCCAAAGTCACCATAACCACTTTTAGTTCCTCCCTGTAGTGGATCAGCTTAGGAGTACTCCATAGCCGATGCCAGTATAACAATGGCGATAGGAGATAATTGTCCACAATTGGGAGGATGTCCAAATCCATTCTTAGTGGTATCAGGGGTGTGTTTTTGGGTAGATTCAAAATGTGTCTTAAAAATGTATTTTCTGTTAGTATAAGGCGTTTTGATAAACTATGACCCCAGAATTCTCCCCCATAAACAGTTGCCCCTCTAGCTTGGGTTTTATAGATTTCTATCGGGGGGCTAATAACCTGTGATGCACAACTCTTATGAACTTTTAGAATCCCCCCAATGGCCTGACGTAACTTTAAATTAGTTTTAATGATTTGGGGTCCCTACCCCATTTTATCATTTAGAGTGAGACCCAGGTAATCAAAGATTGGAACCCTCTCCAATGCTCTATCATCCATTTTTGGATGCGAGCAGATTGTGGATTTAGCATTAAAGACCATATATTTAGTCTTCTTGATGTTTACCACCAAATTCCGTTTTGTACAAAACTGGCTAAATTCTTCCAACACACGCTGCATCCCCATTGGTGTTTTCGAGAGGAGCAGGGTGTCATCTGCAAACATTAGTGCAGGGTATTTCCGATGCGCTAGCTTTGGAGAGTCGATATCCTTAACGGCCGGTAGATCTGCAATCAACCCATCGAGAAAGAGGGAGAAGAGGGTCGGTGGGAGCACACAACTCTGCCTCACCCCCTTCTCAACTGGAAAGGGGGTCATTAATTGCCTATTCCTACCAAACCTGACTCTAGCAAAAGTTTCCTCATGGAGACGTTTCAGCTGGTGCAGAGATATGGTGGAACACAAGGTGAGATACAGGCTCCCTCCCTCCAAAACTGCATACTTCCAATAGATCAGCTGTAACCTAAACAATCAATAGTAGAAGTTTTGCATCTAAAGCCAGCTTGCAAGGGGGTTAACACGTCAAAGTCCTCCATCCATACCTGGAGTATCCCCAGTAACACTCGTGCAAAATGTTTTTGTGTATCAGTATCAGTATAGCTTTATTCGATTTTGGTTTAAAAATCATAAAAGCGTACAGTTAAAATCAGTTATAAGTAAAAACATACATGCAATAACACATAATATCTGAGGTTTAAAAAAAAAAACTTTTGCCCGACCTGTGGGGATAAATATATTAATAATACCGTACTTTTCGCAGGTTTAAGCTTAAATCAAACAGTAATTAATAGGGGTTCCAATACTTAGGGCTATAAAACAATGATTGCTGTCTGGTGTAGGTGGGAAAGCTACGGCCACTCGGTACATGGAGTCCTCTGCCCATCAACATATTGCAGCCTACCTTTAGGCTAGATGTAGGGATGCACGGTATTCTAGGATAAAAATAATGCAAATCCCAGACAGAAATTGGGCCATGTCCCACTTGGGGTGCACAGGTACCCAGGTATGGGACAATGTGTCTCTGCCTAAATCTAACGAGTACTAGGTCTTCATCGATGTTTTTTGGGAGGGAGCCCAGCCAACCCACCCTTCTGACGCTCAGTATTGTACCCTAGAGGTTAGGTGGCAGGGGTCTGTTTTTTGCCAGCCAAAATGTAACCTTATTTAGCAGATCATGTTGTCTCTCGGTTTTCCCAGATGTAAGTGATGGTACTCCCGCGAGGACACATACAAAAGGAGCTGCCTCCGGTGGGAGTTGGATAGGGGTGACTTTATTATGCTGTGCTCTAGAAGAAGTAAAATGTGGCAAAACGGGTTTAGGAGAAGTTTTGCGGGCTATTGGGGCTGGTGCATTAGGTACTATTGATTGGGTTGGAATCCTTTTATCTTGCGTAATTGACTTGGGGTCTTTGGGAGTCGAAGGTGGTTGGGAACATTTAGGTGTTATAGAGCGTGCATTGGCTAATAAATTCAAATTGATGGTTTCCTCCATTCCAGTCAGCCTGGCCCCTAGTATGTTTATTTTTTCTATTAGTGGTGATATAATAGAACTAACCAGTTGTTCAATATGGGATAATAGATCCAGCTGTGTAGGAGATACTAGGACGACTGATTCCTCGGCAGCCTCAGGGATCAAGGGAGAGTTACTGACTGGCACTGTGGGGCTTGAGCACAGTTTTTGATTGGTTTCCAGTATGATTAACCCCACTATGTTTCCTTTTAGCAGATGAGAACTGGGGGGATGCAGTCCTTTTGGTGTTTTTAATGTTGGCTTTTTTGGAAGATGGGAGGGGTTGCAGGGGGCAAACAGTATCAGGTAATACACCGGCGCTTTCGGCAAGAAGCGGTGGTTCCACTAAGACATGTTTAGTTTTACACAGGGTATTTAGGTCATCTAACCACGCAAAAGCGTGCTCTGTGTCTACTGTTTTCGTGGGCTGGGGAGATACACCCTTATCGACTTCTCTAGTAATGGGCAATGTTGTGCTAATTATATTATCCCCCTTGCGAGTCATAGTGTGATTTGGGTGTAACATTATAGTTGTCGACAAATCGAGCGTGGTGGGAGGGGGAATGTCCTTGTCGAAAGGCAAAGTCAATAAGCGGAAAACCAAAAGGAAGCAACTGTCTGTCTTTACCTCCTCTTATCAAAGAGCCAGGGGGGTAGCCTCGTCCCGTCCTCCTCGGACCTCTGAGGGCAAAGCAGGCAGAGGTTTGTGGGGGTTGTAGTCCCCCCGCTCAGCGGCCGCGTGGAGTTCTGGTCGCGGCGGCGGGGGGGACCAGCAGCCAGTAGTGGTGTTAGCGCCGACTGCGCTTTGATCAATTAGATCCCCAATTCCCCCAGTGAGTTTCCTGTAAAATGTTTTTGTGTTACATCAATAAGGCTGATTGCCCAGTAGTTTGCTGGATCAAGGGGAGATGTTGTTTTATAAGTAGGAATTATCTCTGCACCGGCCCAGGTCAAGGGTGCCGGCGCGCCATAGAGAATTGCATTAAATAAAGTAAGGAGGTAAGGAGCCCACACCTCTTGTTCACTTCTATACAAATCCCTAGGGATTCGGTCTAAGCCCGGTGCCTTATTTGGTAATAACTTTGTTAGGGCGGATAGCACCTCAGCCTTAGTACAGGGCGGTATATCCCGCGGGGGGGTCAATAGATAAACTGCACACCGCAGTATCACTCGCAATTGACATTATCACTTGTGGTAAACCTTTATCCAACGTACTACTAATCCACTAACTCACACTGTTCATATACCTTTCAATTCTCTTTCCATGTTAGGTGAGTATTCAATTAAGCTGTTGATGCTTCAGTGCTGCAGGTGCACTAAAGGCATGCCTTCAAGAGGCATATGCAGGATGGCCTGGGATCGAATGGGGTCAGAGGCCAATGCCTTTGGCAGTTCTCTGACACTTTGTCCAGACATTTTCAAAGCATTACTACTTCTTCTCTGATGCAGAAATCTTCATCAACAAATACTTTCAGGACTGTTCAAGCAGCTTTCAGTTGGTTTGAAGCTTGGAGATAAAGTTCATCCCCTCAAGTAATAATATGAATGGGAGAGATTCCCTTTGTCGATTCTCCATCAGAGATCAAAAGAGTAAAGTGATTCCTGATGAGGATTCTACCCCACTAGATCACCAGAGTAATTTGTATGATGGGAACAAGCCCCTGTCACAGCCCATCAATGTGCCTGCCACATGGAGACTGAATGCTTATAGGGGCCATGGAAACAATAAAAACATTTGATAGAGTGGGTGGGCCACCTACATCCAGATGGTAATCTTTGGAAAGGATTCTTTGTAATCAGACACCACCTGGTGGCCAAGTGACTCAGCAATCACCCTCAGCACTCCAATATTTTTGACAGTAAACTAGACATGAGTGCCCAACTCAACACCATCACCACAACCTGCTTCCACACCCTGAGAATGCTGAAAATAATTTCAAGTAGCAACCTAAAACCACCAGGAAAATCATCACCTGGCAGACTGGACTACAGAAACACCCTCTATGTTGGTATCACCATCCAGACCATCCAGAATGCAACAGCCCGACTAGTCTTAAAACTCCTAAGTTTGTCTCACATGAAACTACACCTTGGGGAACTACATTGGCTACCTATATATCCTTGTGCACAATTCAAGCTCTTCACACACACAGGCAAAGCAATACACCACACAGGTCTGACCTGCCTAAATAGCTGAGTATAGTTCCTCCAACCCTCGAGGCACCTCCGCTCAGCTGGTCTCTCACTACCACAACCACACATGCCACACATAAGCAAATTCAGAGCAGGAGGTTGTACATCCTTATACATTGCTCCTAAAGCATAGAACGGCGTCCCGTACCGCATAAGAGCCTCCTCACCACTTCCAGAACTCTGCAAGAAGCTGAAGACCAGGCTTTTCAAGTAAACCCCTATCCTGCCCTCCTGACTCCTCCCACCACCGCGTCACAGCCGATATAGGCTCCGCCCACTTCCCCTCGCGCGTAGTTTAAAGCCCTGTGGCAGAGGGCAGAGGGCTTCGCGCTGAGTGCTGGAAATTGATTTTTGTTTTTAAAACTTGCCTAACCTGCTCTGCTGATCGCTAGCAGCTTCATAGCTCATGCCTTCACCGTCCCGCTGAGTACGAGCGGCGAACGGCAATCTTCATTTCTAATTCACGACCCCTATCCTGCCCTCCTGACTCCTCCCACCACCGCGTCACAGCCTATATAGGCTCCGCCCACTTCCCCTCGCGCGTAGTCTAAAGCCCTGTGGCAGAGGGCAGAGGGCTTCGCGCTGAGTGCTGGAAATTGACTTTTGTTTTTAAAACTTGCCTAACCTGCTCTGCTGATCGCTAGCAGCTTCATAGCTCATGCCTTCACCGTCCCGCTGAGTACGAGCGGCGAACGGCAATCTTCATTTGCGTCACAGCCTATATAGGCTCCGCCCACTTCCCCTCGCGCGTAGTCTAAAGCCCTGTGGCAGAGGGCAGAGGGCTTCGCGCTGAGTGCTGGAAATTGACTTTTGTTTTTAAAACTTGCCTAACCTGCTCTGCTGATCGCTAGCAGCTTCATAGCTCATTAGAACAAGAGAATGCACCCTGCCTTTTGGTATGAGGGCCCTAACTAGAGGGTCCCAAATTGATCAAAGAAGGGGTGATTAACCTGGGAGTTGGAGCTGCACACTACACACACAGGGTCATACCAGAGAGACTCAACAGAATATATTCAAAATATATTATTTTATTTTCTTTAGATATATTTTTTCATTTTTTTAGAGTAAAGATATCAAAAAGCATATAAAAATTGAGCCATTTTTACAAACTCCATAATGCATGGGAAACATCACAAAAAACATATAGACTGATAAAGAAACAATAAGGAAAACCACGGGGTTATGCTACATTCAAACTTGCCCAGCACCACTCATACTTCAAACACATTATCTCATATACATCCTCTCACTATACCCTACATTCAGTCATACAACTCTCATTCTTCCATTCATTTCTCAATCCTGGCGTATGCAACACATAGATGCCCAATAAGTTGTAAAGATCGGAATGTTCCTCCAGGCAGATGACTCTTAATACGGGTCCTGATGTGATTAGGACAAGAAACCGTATTCCTGGAAGTGCAAGCCGACGCGCGTTTCGGTGACCGGCCAATGAGGCCACACCTTCGTCAGGGCTAAAGATAGTACACTGGCAAGACACAAGTATAAAATCTGTATGTTACTCAGTTGGGACGGATCATAGATATCCAAAGGGGTACGCTTTTCTTGGAGGCTACAGCCTTTTGTTTTCTTTTACCGGACTCCAAAGCTATATGACATTGGAGTTATACCATTACATAGTGGCGTAGAAAGGCTCGATAGTCGGGTGTCAGACTTTAAAACATTATTTGAATTCTCCCAAAGTAAAGTGCTATTCGGATGGCGTTTTCCCACGAATCAAAGATCAGAGGCTGGTGGCGTTCGAGGACGGTTGGCAGGTTCAATTTTTCAATATCAGAGAAGCCAGAGCGTCCTCTAGTATTGAGATGTCCACTATAGAGTATGACTGGTAACTGGAAGTCCTTCTAAGTTAGCGGTCGTCATTTTATTTGGGATTCAGGCGGTTTCTCTACTTGCTCTGTAGTAACGGACACCGAAGTCGGTCAGCCTTGACTAAGACGATCGTTTTCCTCTGATGGGGTTCCGTCGATCACGCCAGTCGACCAAAGGCGTCACAGCCTATATAGGCTCCGCCCACTTCCCCTCGCGCGTAGTCTAAAGCCCTGTGGCAGAGGGCAGAGGGCTTCGCGCTGAGTGCTGGAAATTGACTTTTGTTTTTAAAACTTGCCTAACCTGCTCTGCTGATCGCTAGCAGCTTCATAGCTCATGCCTTCACCGTCCCGCTGAGTACGAGCGGCGAACGGCAATCTTCATTTTTAATTCACGACCCCTATCCCGCCCTCCTGACTCCTCCCACCACCGCGTCACAGCCTATATAGACGTCCCTCATGCGTCAGCGCAGCGGACGAGCGCAGCTGGCGCGACGTAGGCGCGCCGGAGTCGCGCCAGAGTTAAGCCCGTCTGCGCCCGTCCGCGGCAGACCGGGGCTAGGGGCCATCACCCCTGGTCCTCTTACCCAATATTCTTCCGCTGACTTGACACTACTTCAAGGCCATTGGCCCCTCGATCCTCGTACTATTCATAGGATTACCCTTTTGGGCTGCAACTCTCCCTGTCATGCCTGCCCATCCGGCTGCCCTCCTCCTCCTCTCACGTCTCCGTCGGCCCCCGTCTCATCTACCATTTCTGACTCCTATTCTCCCCCCTTATCTATCATTTTACTTAATACTAGGTCCGCCATTAAACACCACCAGGAACTTTTCATCCTTTTAGACACTGATAAACCCGATCTCCTGTTGCTGACGGAAACGTGGTTTTCTGAAGCCTCCCTTCCATCCCTATTGGCTGCCCTCCCCTCGTCTTACTACGCTATCCGTGCCGACCGTCCGGGCGGGAAAGCGGGTGGAGGTGTTGCTCTCATTGCCCGTTCTGATCTCCAGTTCCAAGTCCTCCCCTCACCTTCCCTGGAAGGAATTGACTATTTGGTGGCTCGCTCTACCTCCCTTTCCCCCCACTTAGCCATTGTGCTTGTCTACCGCCCTCCCCAACCAACCCCATCTTTCCTCCCGGCCTTTCAAGATCTACTTGGCACCCTGGCGGTCAACTATGCCTCAGCTCTAGTCCTCGGGGACTTTAACTATTGGCCCTCGGACCCCAAGGAATGTGCCTCATCAAAGGAATTTTCAGAAACCCTCCTTTCTCTTAATTTCACCTCTTTTGTTCACACCCCTACCCACATTCATGGCCACACTCTAGATCAGGTCTGGTCTCTAAACTGCTCCCTGTCTGCACTGTCTGTTGTCCCTTGCACATGGTCCGATCACTTTTTAATTTCGTTTTCCCTCAGCCCCTGTCTGACTAAGACCCCTATCCACACCAAAAACTCATGGGCCCGTAATTGGGGCAAGGTCAATCTGTCTGACCTCTCAGCCTCGCTCCTGGCCTCCTCTCCCCCTACATCGGGACTGGATTCCGCAGCCAAAGCCATTGACTCATGGCTCAAGGAAGGAAGCGACTGCTTGGCTCCTCTCCGGCGTACCTCGATCAGACGCCCTAAAGACGCCAATCGGTGGTTTAACAACGAGCTGAAAGAACTGAAGCTTACGGTTCGCAGGGCAGAACATAAATGGAGACTGGACTACTCCCCTGACTCCAGGACTCGCTACGTCCACCTCCTAGGGACCTATAAGCAAAACATCACTGAGGCCAAGAAAGCTTACTTCTCGGCCAAAATTTTGGCGGCCGAGAACCAACCTAAGGAGATCTTTGCCATTACTCACGATCTGGTTTTCTCCGATCGGACCTCACTTAAACCCCCTCCCTCACAGAAACTCTGTGATTCGTTGAATCTTTACTTTGTCGAAAAAATTTCGACAATCAAATCCAACATCCCCCCCTTCCTCTTTTTTTGTTGACCCCCTGCCTCCCCCCGCCCCAGCTTCTTTCAATTCCTTTCCCCCCCTCTCTGAAGAACTTTTCCTGTCCCTCCTCCCCAAAATTAAATCCGGTTCCCCTTCTGATATATGCCCGGCACACATCTTACGGCAGATTTATACTGTCTGCCCTCTGCCTCCTCTGGGTTTCCTTAACGACTCACTGGTTTGAGGGGTTGTCACTCCATCGTTAAAAGCCGCTTCCATCATCCCCATCTTGAAAAAGCCAGGAGCCGACCCCTCTGTGATGGCCAACTATCGCCCCATCTCCCTTTTCCCGTTTCTGGCGAAGGTGCTTGAGCGACATGTTACATCTGCGCTCAGCTCCTTTGCCGAGGAGAATGGGAGGCTGGCTCCGTGCCAGGCTGGGTTTCGGCCCAAGCACTCGACAGAGTCAGTGGTGGTGTCAGTATTAGACACCCTCAGAGAGGGTATGGACATGGGCAGATCTCAGGCGCTGGTCCTCCTTGACTTGTCCGCCGCTTTTGACACGGTGGATCATTCCATCTTGCTTTCCCGTGTAAAGGCGGCGGGCATAGGAGGCTCAGCCCTTATCTGGCTTTCATCTTTTTTGAGGGACCGGACCCAGGCAGTTCACCTTGGGGAGTTTTCAGCTACCCCCTGCCAGGTCCAGTGCGGTGTTCCCCAGGGCTCTTCTCTCTCTCCTTTACTATTTAATCTTTATATCGCCCCTCTTATCTTTGCCCTACAGCAGCTGGAGGTCACGGTATATAATTATGCCGACGACCTCCAGCTCATCTTCAATCTGTCTTCTACCCCTGACTCTATCTCTAACTTCCAATCTATCCTATCTTTCATCAGGGACTGGATGAATTTCAACCACCTGAAACTCAATCCAGATAAAACGGAACTTGCGGTGACGGGTGGTTGCTCCAGTCCCTGGAATTCTCTCTTTTGGCCCCCCTCCTTTGGTTCTCCTCCTACCCCTGTTCCCTCTGTTAAGACTTTTGGCATCAAGCTAAATGATAAACTCACTATGCACTCCCAGATTGGTTCGGTGGTTTCTTCCTACTTTCTTACTCTCCGTACTATCCGCTCTATCTCTCGCTTCTTTTCTTTCTCTGCACTTAAACTAATTATGTCCGCACTGGTCCTGTTCCGCCTGGACTACGGGAACATCTTGTTCAATGGCATCCCTCAGTACAGCCTGCGTAAACTGCAACTAGTGCAGAACCAGGCTGCCCGCCTTACCTTCGGTCGTCCCAAATTCCATCATACCTCCCCCCTCTTGAAAACCCTCCACTGGCTCCCTGTGCGGGAACGCACCTTGTTCAAATTAGGCTGCATGGCGTTTCAGGCCAGGACTGGCCTGTCCCCCCTTTTTATATCCTCCGCCATCAAGGCCTATGTCCCTGGCAGAGACCTCCGCTCCTCGGCACATCTTCTTTTAGCAGTCCCTCGCTACCGGAAAAAAAACAGGGTGGCTCGAAATTTTCCACTCTTGCCCCCATGTTCTGGAACTCTCTCCCCTTCCATCTTAGGTCCCTCACCCAGTATTCTAGTTTCCGCAAAGCTCTGAAGACCTTTTTATTCTCTCAGGCTTTTCTACCGTAAGACCTGCCTGCCTTTCCAGTCGACGCCTTAGCAACTGCTCTTGCCCAGCTGGCTGCCTGCTACTTTAGCGCCAAGAAACCGCCCAGGTGTACATTGCGCTTGATAAATATTTTAAACTTAAACTTAAACTTAAAAGCAGAGGCAAGGCCCATAGATTCAAAAAGAACCACAACACCCTTACTGGTAATGGGCATTATAAAAATCAATATTAATTAACATTCTAACTAGTCTCCTATGAAATAAGTATGGATCAAGTCAATTTATCCAGTGAGAGCCAATAATAGCTGTGCAGTTCACTTAGACATCAGGTTTGTGCTTTCTGATCAAGTTATGATCAAAGACATGGGATGAACATGTATTGCTGGATACTGCTATCCATTTGACCTCTGTACTTGCAGTACAAGATAAACTTGATGTGCTTTATTGATTGCAACAATGAGAAGAAGCTTTCTGTCAAAATATGAGTCTGTGCACCTGCTGACTCCTTCCTCCGTTTGGCATGGAGGAAGGGGTCAGTGAGTGCCACTTTCTATCTTGATTCAGCATCGCTGCCTTGCAAACAACATCCGTTATGGGTGTTGTGAATCTGTATTCTTGCCTGGATACTCCTGAGACATCCATATTTAGAAGTGGTCCACTCTGTTTCCACTGGAGCTCCACCTGTGTCCACAGGAGCCCTTCATTTGTCAGGTGACGGCATGAAAGAACTGTTCTCTAGATGGACACTGTGTTGAAATTAGAAAATTAATCTCTCTTTGAATTAACTTTTGAAATGAGCAAAAGCAACTTTTAGTGATAACCAAAAAAAGATTAACACCTGTGCATGAGTCTCCAAAGAATGCCGCAAACATTAAATGTCTTGTTTTTCTCTTAACATAATTTGTTGCTGCAAAGGGCCAGCACATGAAATAACTTAGGGACTTATGTGCATTTAGAGCGTCTGGTTTAGAGGTGGGGGGTGACAGCATTGAACCACTTTATAAATGGGCACTGCAGCCACGGTGTGCAAATTCTAATATGAATTTCAGACAAAGACCGCAAGTCAAAGCCTATGAGGAGAAAGAAGGGTCAATTAAGGATGGAATATGGTTTTCAAGTTTTTAAAAGTTTTCAAACTTTGTCACTTATGTGTTGCTGTTTCATGCCCTCAGGTAGTTCCTTGATTTATTCCTGAATCATAAGGTGATTTTAATTCAAATTACCGTCTAATTCTGAGAAGACCTGTCTATGAACAATGCTCGGTTGGATCCTGTTGGTGCTCTTCAATTTACATTTGATTTTTCTGACTCCAGTGCTGGTGATCACATTTATTGATGCGGGTGAAGCACTTGAAACACTAAACCACAGCTGTTTCTTAGTAACAGCAAATGAATGGCCATCACGAAGAGATGGGACTCTCACCCTGGGTGCAATGTTGCAGTATGGAGAGATGGAAAGTGGTCCAATTCCTGACTTTAATGATGAACCTTTCTTCAATGACAACAAATAGTATGTATTTTCTCTCAGACTGAAGTGTGCTTGTTTGTTATATGGGTGTCTGTGACCATATTATTGCTCTGAATTTGGATTCACTTGCTTTGATACTACAAGAATAAAGGGAACATTTAATAAACAAAAAGTACAATCTTCTGAAGAATTGGGGAAGCAGGGGATTCATGTAAAATTTACATAAACAATCCAGACTTTGATCAAACTGACTTTTCAAAGGAAATAAAAGATGATGAAAGGAGCAACCAGATAAACAGTAAATAAGCATGAAACAGTTTTGCAATTTTTTTAAATAAAAAATGTGTCTCCAACGTGTATTTATGATACATATGAAAATGGTTCCTCTTAGAACCATCTCTTTAACCAAAGATGTGTTTATACTCGCTGATCTTCTCTCACATTTTAGTTTGTGTTATTTTCTCACCCTTCATTCCTCACTTTCTTCTCTGCAGTTTTTAGCTCATGTTCTCCACCCCCTCTATCCCCCCTCTTCTCTTTACACCATTTACATTTACCTCATGTTTTCCTCCCCCCTCTATTGCTCACTCTCCTCTGTATAACATTTACCTCATGTTGTCCTCTCCCTCTCCCTCTCTATCCCTCAATCTCATCTCCACTCATGTTAGCTCATTTATCCTCTCAACCTCAGCCCACTCTCCTCTCTATACCTTTAAGCTCAAGTAACCCTGTCCCCCTCTAACCCGCATTCTCCTCTCTATACCTTTTAGCTCATGTTATTCTCTCCTTCTTCTAGCCCTTACTTTCCCCTCTCCCCCATTTAGATCAGATTATCCTCTCAACCCCTCTATCTCTCACTCTACTCGCTATACCTTTCAGCTCATGTTATCTGCACTTCTATCAATCACACTCATCTCTACACATTTTACCTCATGTTATCTTCTCACCCCTAAATCACTCACTCCCCTTTCTACACATCTTGTTATACCCTCCCGCTCTGTCCTCCCTCTCCTCTCGATACCATTTAGCTCATGTTATCCTCTCCCCCTCTAGCCCTCAATCTCCTTTCTATACCCTTTAGCTCATGTTATCTTCTACCACCTCTCTCCCTTCTATCTCTCACTCTCCCCTCTACACTTGTTACCTCATGTTATCTTCTCATGCTTACTCTCCTCTCTATACCATTTAATTTATCTTATCTTCTCCCCTCTCTATCCCTCCCTCTCCTCTCTACACATTTTACCTCAAATTATCATCTCAGCCTCTATCCCTCCCTCTCCTCTCTAAACTTCTTAGCTCCTGTTATCCTCTCACCCCTCTATCCCTCCCTCTCCTCTCCATTCCTTTCAGCTCATGTTATCCTCTCACTCCCTCTATCCCTCCCTCTCCTCTCCATTCCTTTCAGCTCATGTTATCCTCTCACTCCCTCTATCCCTCCCTCTCCTCTCCATTACCTTTCAGCTCATGTTATCCCCTCCCCCTCTATCCCTCCATTTCCTCTACATTCCTTTCAGCTCATGTTATCCTCTCACTCCCTCTATCCCTCCCTCTCCTCTCCATTCCTTTCAGCTCATGTTATCCTCTCCCCTCTCTATCCCTCCCTCTCCTCTCTACACATTTTACCTCAAATTATCTTCTCAGCCTCTATCCCTCCCTCTCCTCTCTAAACTTCTTAGCTCCTGTTATCCTCTCACTCCCTCTATCCCTCCCTCTCCTCTCTATAC
The DNA here is from genome assembly GCF_964263255.1 of Lissotriton vulgaris. NCBI lineage: Eukaryota > Metazoa > Chordata > Amphibia > Caudata > Salamandridae > Lissotriton > Lissotriton vulgaris. The sequence goes on from NC_141698.1 coordinate 1,152,971,951, forward strand.
CTTTCAGCATATGTTATCCTCTCAGCCCGTTTATCCGAAGAGCCAAATCTTGAGGTCCTTCCTAAATTGGTGCAGTGCCAGGCTACACCAGGGGTAAAGTTGGAGTTTGTTTCAGGTCTTGGCTGTGAGGTTGGAGACGGACCTTCTACCTGCTCTGGTCTTATAGAAGCATGGGACGGTGGCTAGGGAGAGGTCAGATGAGCGGAGGTTTATCTTGGAGTCATGGAAGGAGAGGCGGTCACTGAGGTATTGAGGTACGATGCTGTGCAGGGACTTGTAGCATGTGTGAGCAGCTTGAAAGTTATTCTTCTTTCGGTGAGGTGCCAGTGGTGGTCGCTGAGGTGATGGGTGATGTGGTTGTGCCCTTGGATGTCAAGGATTAGTCCGGCTGCACTGTTCTGAATGGTTCGAAGTTTCCGAAGGAGTTTTTTATTGATTCCGGATTAGAGGGCATTGCCATAGTCTCTCCCTCTCTATCACTCACTCTCCTCTCCACACCACTTAGCTCATGTTATCCTCTTACTACCTCACAATAGAGTATACATTTTAGCATAGGTTATTGTCTCACACCCTCTATACCTTACTCTTCTTTCTATACCTTGTAGCCCATGATATCCTTTGTCCCTCTAACCCCACACTCTCATCTCTAAGCCTTTTAGCTCAAGTTATCATCCCCTTGTATCCTTCACGCTCCTCTCTATACTTTAGCTCAGGCTCTCCTCTCCCCTGCTATCCTTCAGTCTCCTCTTCTCACTTTTACATAAATTCATCTTCTCACCCGCTATCACTCACTCTACTCTCGATACTTGTTACCCCATGTTAATGTCTCACCCATCTATTCCTCACTCTCCTATCTTCACCTCTTAGCTCATGTTATCCTCCCACCCCTCTAACACTCAGTCTCCTCTCTAAGCACTTTAGCTCAAGTTATCATCCCCCTGTATCCCTCACTCTCATCTCTAAACTTTAGCTCAGGCTCTCCTCTCCCCTTTCATCCTTCAGTCTCCTCTTTTCACTTTTTACCTCAATTAATCTTCTCACCCTCTATCCCTTACTTTCCTCTCTACACCTTTCAGCTCTTTTTTTCCTCTCCCCCTCTATTCCTCACTCTACTCTTTGTACTTATCTCAAGTTGTCCTCTCACTCCCTCTATCCCTCAATCTCCTCTCTATACATTTTAGTTCATGTTTCCTCTCCCCTTCTAGCCTTTACTTTTTACTTCTTGCTATCTGCTCAGCCCCTATCAATCAATCTCCTCTCTACACCTTTTATCTCCTGTTATCTTCTTACTCCTTTAACACTCACTTTTCTCTCTATAGGTTTTAGGTTATGCAATCCTCTCCCGCTCTATCGAATACTTTAATCTCTACACCTTTCAGCTCATGTTGTTCTCTAACCCCTCTACGCCTCACTCTCTTCTCTATATCTCCTAGCTAATGTATCCTTTCACCCTCTCTATCCCTCACTCTCTAATTTTTCTTTTAGCTCAGGTTACAGTCTTACCCCTCTATCTCTTACTCTCCTCTCTATACCATTAACTCATGTTATCCTCCTCCCCGCTATCCTTACCTCCTATCTCTCACTCTCCCCTCTACATCTACTACCCCATGTTATCTTCTTACTCCTCTATCACTCACTCTCCTCTCTCTACCTTTTAGTTTATGATGCCCTCTCCCCTTGTATCCCTCACTCCCTTCTCTATACATTTTAGTTCATGTTATCCTCTCCCCTTCTATTCCTCACTCTGCTCTCTATACATTTTAGTTCATGTTATCTTCTCCCCTCTTACCTTCCTTCTCCTCTCTACACTTTTTACCTCATATTATCTTCTCACCACTCTATCACTCACTCTCCTCTCAACACCTTTCCGCTCATGTTAACTTTTCACCCCTCTAACCCTCCCTATCCTCTCTATTCTGCTTAGATCATATTATCCTTTCACCCCATCTATCCCTCGCTCTCAATTATACCTTTTAGCAAAGGTTATTGTCTCATACCTTCTAACCCTCACTATCCTCACTACACCCTTAAATCATGTCATCCTCTCCATCCTCTATACCTCATTCTCCTCTTTACACCTTTTATCTCAGGTTATCCTCTCCCACTCCATTCCTCACTCTACTCTCTAAACCTTTTAGGTTAGGTTGTCCTCTCGCCCCTGTATCCCTCACTCTCCTCCCTACACCGTTTAGTTCATGTTATCTTTACACGTTCTATCCTTCACTCTCCTCTCTTTGCTTTTTACCTCATATTATCTTCTCACACTGCTGTCAGTCACTCTCCTCTCTACAACTTTTAGCTCATGTTACCTTCTCCCCCCTCTATCCCTCACTTTCCTCTCTTCCAGGCCTTGGCATATTTCACAGAGTTTTGCTACGAGGAACTACAAAAAGTGACAAACATACTCTGCAGAGTTCTGCAAGCGGCGGAGTGTGGTGCAAACTGCATTTTGTGCTGATATTCCTGCGGCTTGGGTAGAAATTCTACCCAAGCAGCAGCTCCCTCTTGCCAACTTCCCGATCGTGACCGTGAGTGGGAAAAAACTCTGCTGTGCTATGCAGATTGGAGTTTTCTGCACTCTGTGAGCTCTGTGAAGCGCAAAGTTCACCTCCACTACACCTCTCTGCACCTTTTACCTCATGTTATCTTCGTACTCCACTATCCCTAACTCTCCTCTCCATACCTTTGAGGTAATTTTATCCTCTCCCCCTCTATCCCTTACTCTCTTCTCTATACCTTTCAGCTCATGTTACCCTCTCACCCCTCTAACCCTCACTCTTCTCTCTACACCTCTTAGCAGATGTATTCTCTCACACATTCTATCCCTTACTGTCCATTTTACCTTTTATCTCAGGTTTTCATCTTTCCCGCTCTATCCCTCACACTCCTCTCCACACCTTTACCTCATGGTATCTTCTCACCCGCCATCACCCACTTCCCTCTCTATATCCTTACTCATATTATCCTATCATCTTTCCCTTAATCTCCTCTCTCCATCTTTTAGGTCATGGTGTCCTTACCCTTATATCCCTTACTCTCCTCTCTCTACCTTTTAACTCATGTTTTCTCTCACCCCTACATGTCTCAATCTCCTCTCATGATATCCTCTGATTCCCTCACTCTCCCCTGTTGTTTAATTTACCATTTTCAAGCATATTTTGTGGTATTTATAGAGTATCTCTCCCTCTCTGTCCTTTTTACTCTTCACTCCTTAACTTCTGCTCCAGTAGCCTCCTTTTTGTCCTCTCCACACTTACCTCATATTTCTATCTATTTTCCTTCCTTCCTTTCTGTACCTGTGATGAAAAGTTGTGTTGGGATGCACACTGTTCTTCCGTCATAATCCATGTTACTCCACATTTTATACATCAACATGTGCGTGCTTATTGGCTCGATGACATGCCCAAAAGTCACCAATTGTGAACAACTGTAACAGGGTGGGGTGACTGCGAAACATCTTTGGTCCATCCAATCAGCTGGTGTTTAGTTGATACAAACTTGAATTTTTAGACATTGACATTTAACAATGAAATCTAATTTCTTAAACATTGTGGCCGTATTAGGGTACAACTATATCATGGAAACTGATTGTTGCAATTTCATTGATGCCGTTTCTTTGGAACTAGAGTATAGTGCATTGTGGGAAATGAAGTTGTTTCCACTAAAAGTGACATAATGGCGCGAAAAACCTCAGGTAGTGAGATTAGCATATGTACCCAATTAGGGAGGGGCCTAAGCGGGTTGTTGAGATATACTAAACAGGGAGGAAACAGCGAGTAATGAGGCTTGGAAAGGAGATGGAAATGGAGCGGTTTTAACAAGTCGTGCAAGTACGAGAGATATAGTGTTGTTAATTGTTTGTAAAAGGAAGGTAGTGGAAAAGTAATAGGGAATGAGTGGGGGAGATGGATAAATGAGTATGTTTTTGTGAGTGTGGTTGGATAACGTATGGATGAGGAAAGACATAGGATACTAGGGAGGCGGATTTGTGATTTATGGGTAAATGCTGGAGAGTGCAGGCAATGTGAATGGTGTGCAGAGAGCGTGAATCAAATGATGTTGGGGAGGTGGAATTGCGGTTGAATGTGGGAGAGTGCAAGGAAGGATGAATGGTGTGTAGAGTGTGTGAATTATATTATGGCTGAAATGGTGATGTATTTTTATTTAAAGGGAGAGACTAGTGGGTGTGATTTGAAAAAACCAGGACAGCACGGAGTGAAGAGAGAGGATGTTTGTTGAAATAGTGGTAATGGTTTGGCTCTAAGCATGGGGCATCAGGTGTTTGACAAACAGTGAAAGTACTCATATTTAAATAGAAGATATTTGTCGAAATAGTGAGAATGGTTAATCACAAGCTAAGGGGTTTAGGATTTGAATTACCCGTGGTGGTTTTTGAAATATGCTAACACGAGCGAACTTGTGCAGTATGGGGTTCATTTAACATGATATAGTGATTTTTAGATTAAGCAATATGTATAAACATGGAGATGTTATAAATGTTCATAGACTTATTGTAATTTATTATTGTTTACAGTTACCCCTGACGAAGGGCTTTTCTAGCCTGAAATGCATTGGGTCTTTTAATAAACACTGCTTCAACGTATCTTTTGCATTTGTCGTGTTCTTGAAAGAGGTCTGGAGAGGCACAACTTGAGCATGAGAAGCTTGGGAAATTGCGAATTATCCCATGTGTGGAGCTTTAAATGTGATGAAAGACATGACAGTGGAGTCAGAAGAAATGAATACAAAAGGAATATATGGTTTAAACTGAGTTAAAACTAAGGAATAATTTTCAAATAATGTGGCAAAGTTGCCTTAGCAGTGCAATTGGCTTGGGGTGCGCAGTCACCCCACCCTGTTACAGTTGTACCTGTGATGAGACACTGCTTTGTGACTTCTGATCCCCACCTCTCTTGACTGTTCCCTCGGTCTTCTTACCCACTCTTACCTTCTCCTCCCATTTCTTCCTCTGTATCTTCTCTATACTTACCTCATACTTTCATCTGATTCCCTGTTGCTGCCAATCAGTATCCTCCACTGCCCTCTATGCACTCACCACATCCTCTGATACTGTCTCTCTTTTACCGTCTTCATTACCTTTCGCCTTTTATTATTTGTGGGATTCTCTCTTACACACTTTCTACAGGACACATCTCAGGTTAGATTTACTAATATGTTACACAATGCAGCGTAGCAACCAAAGCATGAAAAGGGGAGCACCGGACAGCACCACATGTGCTAAGAAATGGAGCTCCTGCTTTCTTATGTATCGCTAGGACACAATCAGGCTTCCTAGCTCCATGTTCCTCCCTTTGCCCATAGTGCAAAGCTGTCTGTGTGATGTCTTGCATCATTGTTTTACACCACGGTGCAGATTTAAGAGTCTTGCTGCACAGGGCAGCATAGCAAGCCACCTTGCAAGGTGCAAAGGTGCCTTTTTTAGCAGGCTGGATTTTTTTGTGGTAAGGAGCACCGTCCTGCACAAAAGCAATCCACAAAGGCTTTCTTTCAATGTGTGCTGTAGAAGGTATTTGAAAAAAATGTAGAGTAAAAAATATCTGGTAACTTGCTTATCGAGTTTTTAATATGGTGATACGCAAATATCCTGATGCAGGAATATCATTGACAAACATTTTGATTATCTAAGGTAAGTAATGTCAATGTCAAAACTAGCTATGTTGTTAATTCTGTTTGCAGAAAATAGTTGTAAAAAATATTGTTCTTTTAATTTTCTTTATGTATTATATATGTTTTAATTTTATGTGTTTTTAAATTGTCTAATTGTTGTTAATGGTTTTAAATATATATTTTAAATTGTTTGTTGTTTTTAAATGTAATTTAATTGTTACGTTTCATAGTGGGCACTGGAGTTTGTAGGGGTACAGGATGGGAAGCAATATAATTAAATTAATTAATTTAATTAAATGTCATTATTTAATTGATAATTAATTACGTAAATTGAGCATTTCATTTGTGTTTTAAGTTTTATTTTAAGTGCCGGTTGTGTTATTTGTAGGAGTAAAGGTTGGGAGTAAATAAATTGTAATTAATTAATAATTATCTTTAATTTAAATTAATTGTTTATTGATAATTAATTACAGATATTGTGCAATTCCTCTACATTTGTAAGATATTTTTTAGGTATTGAAGGCAGTTGTCAGCACAGATATTGAAGACAAATTTAGTTCCAAAGCTGAATTCAAGTTGTGAACCCTGGGGTCCGCAGTGTAGATTGAAGGCAGTTGGTGACACAAAGATCGATGAATGCTATTTTGTCACAGTTAACATAATCTGAGGACACAGTACAATTGTCTGTCTTAAATAAAGCAAGGCTGGATTCAATGTTGTCCTTAGTGTAGCTGGAAAGGCGAATTCAAGTTGTGAAATCTGCTGTCGCAGTGTAGATTGAAGGGTTTAGTGAGGACAGTTATAGATGAATACTATTTGTCACATTCTTTTACAAAATTGAAAGATATAGAATCCATTGGTCTCTACCTTAAATAAAGGAAGGCTGTATTCAATGTTTTCTGTAGTACTGATGTGCTTGTGGTATGAAGAGGTTAACTCGTAGTGTATATTTGAAGGTAGTACTTAGTATAGACATTGAGGAATGATTCTTGTGCCATCCAATAATACAATTGTTTCTGCCTTACAAAAATGAAGGCTAAATTGAATGCTGTGCATAGTGTAGATGGAAAGCTGAATTGAAGTTGTGAACCCTGATGTTTGTAGTGTGGATCGAAGGCAGTAGTTGACATAGACATGGAGGAATACTTTTTGTCACTTATTTGAACAAAATCTGAAGACATGTAGTAGAAATATCTCTAAATTAAAAAAAAAGAATGCTGAATTTCCTACTGTTCAAACTTTAAGAAAATCTGAGGACATTGTAAAATTGTCTCTGTTTTAAATAAGTCAAGATTGTATTGAATGGTTTCTGTAGTGCTGGTGCTGTTGGTATCTAGTTGTCAAGTCTACTGAGCGTAGAATTGGTAACCCCAGCCAAGAAAGGCAGCAAGTATGCAAATTTGTCTCTGCCTTCGGCAGGGGTAGTTGATAGATCAAAAAGGGCTTGATAAAGGGCCTGCACTTTGAATAGGAATATGAAATTGAACAAAAGTTCATAACCCCTGCAAAGAAATGCACAAAGTGCGCACATTTATTTCCCACTGCCTTCTGCCAGTGCAGTATCTACAACAAAAAGGCCAGATAAATGGTGTTGAGTTTGAATCAGAATATGAAATAGGTGTTATACTTAGTTTAGTTTCCACTGAGTTAGTGGTAGCTGAAACAACTAGGTTTGTGGAGCTTGCGAAGATGTGTGGTCCAGGCAAGATGTAATGATAGTAATTTTTATTGGTCTTGTGAATTCTGGGTTAGCAAGGGCAATTGGCGATTTTGTGTAGGTTTGAGCGAGATTACTTTATTTGGTACTGTACTTTATACGTAATGAATGAAGAATCAGTTAAGTTCTGGCTCAATACGGACATGTTGTGATGGTAGGAAGTAGCGGTTACCAAGACTTCATGAATACGTGGCATTGATTACAGCTGCACAATATTGGTAATTTAATGTATGTGAATGCAGCGATGATAAATGGTGGAATAAGTTATTGGCACCTGAAGGAACAAAGTTCTGTGAAGTCTGTGAAAATGCGTGGTCCAAGCAGGACGCATTGGTAGCAGAGTCTTTAAAAACTAGTTTTTAAATCAATATTGGTTGTCCATTCACAGAAGTAAGTTAAATCATATCTCGGTCATGTGTTGATGATTTCTGGTGCACTGAGTTAGTAATACCTTTGGCGCTGAGGTTGAATGTACCTTGTGATGATACATGATCGGGGGGAGGAACAGTAATTGAAGTAATGTCTTTAGTTGATTGAATTCTGCATCAATTCCATTTAAAAGGAACAGTATGTTTCACTATGACATAAAAGTGTTCACTTTTCTCAGTGATTATTTATGGTGCAGTGAGTAAGTAGTATCTTTGGCGCTGAGCTTGTACGTTCCTTGCGCAGTGTAGATTGAAGGCAGTTGTTGACACAGAGATAGACAAATGATTTTTGTCAGTTATTTAAGGAAAATGTGAAGACATATAGTAGAATTGTCTCTGCATTAAATAAATGAAGGCTGAACTTCCTTCTGTTCAAACTTAAAGAAAATCTGAGGACATTGTGCAATTGTCTCTGTTTGAATTAAATCAAGATTGTATTGAATGTTTTCTGAAGTGCTCGATCACTTGGTATCTAGTTGTCAACTCTACTAAGTGCAGAAATGATTGAAGGCTGTTCTCAGCACAGATATTGAAGAGAAATTTATATCCAAAGCTGAATTGAAGTTGTGAACCCTGCTGTCTGCAATGTAGATTGAAGGTACTACTTGACACAAACATTGATGAATGCTATTCTGTACCGCTAACAGAATTTGAGGACATAGTACAATTGTCTCTGCTTTAAATAAATTGAGAGTAATATGTCATAGTCTGGTTTAAGTATTTGCTGCATTCTTAAATGCACAAAGGCCAGCATTAAGTTTGATACCATGCTTAGGTCATGAATAATGAGAGGTTTCATTTTCTTCCAGAGTCTTCACAACAAGCTTCTCCAGATATCTTGTGGTATTGTAATTTGTTGTCATACTCCACAAGTAGTATAAGTAAACAATGTAATGTAGCATTGGTGATGTTAACATTTGGTCATATTTTGAATAAAAGAAAGTTATTACAAATACACAACAAAGAAATGATGCTGAATATGGAACTATTCTACAAGAAATGAGAATTGGAGAAATGACTGAACATGGCAAAGAAGTTTTACAGAGACGATTACTTTGAAATTTGTTTCCAAAAGAAAATATTGTTCCTAAGCTTGTAGCTACTTTTGAAATAATTGACAACCCCAGTGAAGAAAAGCAGCAAGTGTGAAAATATCCTACTGCCTTCGGCCGGGGTATTAGCTACAACAAAAAGGTTCGATAAAGGGCCATGAGTTTGTATCAGAATATAAAATTCATGAATCATTGATAACCTCAGCCAAGAAAAGCAGCAAATGTGCAAATTTCCCACTGTCTTCGGCTGGGTTAGTAGGTACAACAAAAAGGTTGATAAAGGGTCTTGACTTTGAATCAGAATATGAAATTGAACAATAATTGATAACCCCAGCCAAGAAAGGTAATAAGTGTCCAAATTTACCACTGCCTTCAGCCGGGGTAGTAGCTACAACAAAAAGGCTAAATAAAGGGCCACGAGTTTGAATTAGAATATGAAATTCAATCAATCAATCAATCAGTGACACTTATAAAGCACGCTACATACCCGTAGGGTCTCAAGGCGCTGGGGGGGGGGCCGCTACTGCTCGAACAGCCAGGTCTTCAGCTTCTTCCTGAAGGAGAGGTGGTCTTGGGTCAGGCGCAGGTCGGGAGGGAGGGAGTTCCAGGTCTTGGCGGCCAGGTAGGAGAAGGACCTTCCTCCTGTAGTCGCTCTTCGGATGCGGGGGACGGCGGCGAGGGCGTGGTTGGCTGATCGGAGGTGGCGTTTGGGAGCGTAGAAGTTGACTCGGCTGTTGAGGTAGCTCGGGCCTTGGTCGTGTAGGGCTTTGTGTGCGTGGGTGAGGAGGCGGAAGGTGATTCTTTTGTTGACGGGGAGCCAGTGAAGGTCTCTCAGATGTCCGGAGATGTGGCTGGTTCATGGGATGTCGAGGATGAGTCTGGCTGAGGCGTTCTGGATCCGCTGGAGTCTCTTCTGGAGCTTGGCGGTGGTACCGGCGTAGAGGGCGTTGCCGTAGTCCAGTCGGCTGGTGACGAGGGCCTGGGTGACGGTCTTCCTGGTCTCGGTGGGGATCCACCAGAAGATCTTCCGTAGCATGCGTAGGATGTTGAAGCACGCCGAGGAGACGTTGTTGACTTGCCTGGTCATGGAGAGGGAGGAGTCCAGGATGACGCCCAGGTTTCGTGCATGGTCTGTCGGTTTGGGTGCGGTGCCCAGGGCGGGAGGCCACCAGGAGTCGTCCCAGGCGGAGGGTGAGGAGCCCAGGATGAGGACCTCCGTCTTGTCCGAGTTCAGTTTCAGGCAGCTGGTCGTCATCCACTCGGCTACCTCTTTCATCCCTTCGTGCAGGTTGGCTCTGGCGGCGGCGGGGTCGTTGGTCAGGGAGAGGATCAGCTGGGTGTCGTCGGCGTAGGAGATTATGCTGAGGTTGTGTTTGCGTACGATGGCCGCGAGGGGGCTCATGTAGACGTTGAAGAGGGTGGGGCTCAGAGATGATCCTTGAAGGACGCCGCAGATGACTTCGGAGGCCTCTGACTTGTATGGTGGTAGGCGGACTCTCTGTGTTCTTCCGTCGAGGAAGGAGATGATCCATTCCAGCGCCTTGTCCTGGATGCCGATGTTGCTGAGGCGCCGTACTAGGGTGCGGTGGCAGACCGTGTCGAATGCCGCGGAGAGGTCTAGGAGGATGAGGGCCGCTGTTTCTCCATTGTCCATCAGGGCTCGGATGTCATCGGTGGCGCCGATGAGGGCGGTCTCGGTGCTGTGGTTGGCTCGGAAGCCGGACTGTGAGGGGTCGAGGGATCCGTTCGTCTCGAGGAAGGCGGCCATCTGCTTGTTGACGGTCTTCTCGATGACTTTGGCTGGAAACGGGAGGAGCGAGATGGGGCGGTAATTCTTGAGTTCGGTGGGGTCCGCTGTGGGTTTCTTGAGTAGAGCGCTGAGTTCGGCGTGCTTCCAGCTCTCGGGGAAGGTGGCAGTGTCGAAGGATGTGTTGATGATGTCTCGCAGGTGGGGTGCGATGACAGCGTCGGCCTTGTTGAAGACGTGGTGAGGGCAGGGGTCGGTCGGTGATCCGGAGTGGATGGAGTTCATCGTGCGGATGGTGTCTTCGGTGCTGATCGGGGTCCAGGCGTGGAGGGTGGTGGTGGGGGGTGGTTGTTCGGTCATGGTGTGCGTTGGTTGGTTGTTGAAGCTGTTGTGTATGTCCGCGATCTTGTTGTGGAAGTATGAAGCGAGGGAGTTGCAGAGGTCTTGCGATGGGGTGATGTCGTTGTTTCCTGCGCTGGGGTTGGAAAGCTCTTTCACGATGTTGAAGAGTTCCTTGCAGTTGTGTGCGTTGTTGTCCAACCGGTCCTTGAAAGCTGTTTTCTTGGCGGCGCGGATAAGCTGGTGGTGTTTCCGGGTGGCAAGTTTGAAGGAGGTCCTGTTGTCCGGTGTCGGTTCCCTTCTCCAGACTTTCTCGAGGGCTCGGCAGTTCTTCTTGGAGCTCTTGAGTTCGTCGGTGAACCATGGGGCCTTCTTGCTGCCGGGTCTGCTAGGCGGGGTCCTCAGTGGGGCGAGTTTGTCCGCGCAGTTGCTGATCCACTTCGTGAGGTTGTCGGCGGCCTGGCTGGGGTTCGCTGAGCTGGCAGGAGGGTGCTGGCTCAGGGAGGTGGCGAGCTGGTCTGCTGTGATCTTGTTCCAGCTTCTGCGGGCGGCCTGTTTCTGGTGGTGGTGAGTCGTCGTTCTCTTGAAGGTGAAGTGGACGCAGCTGTGGTCCGTCCATTGAGGGCTCAGTGGCGTGGCTGAAGTTGATGTCTGTGCTGGAAGAGAAGACTGCGTCGAGTGTGTGTCCGGCGAGGTGGGTGGGGGTGGACACCAGTTGCTTGAGTCCCAGGTTGGCGAGGTTGTCGTGCAGGGTGCTGGTGTTGCGGTCGTTGTTGTTCTCCAGATGGAAGTTGAGGTCTCCCAGGAGGATGTAGTCAGTGGAGGGGAGGGCATGCGGGCTGACGAAGTCGGCGATGTCCTCGCTGAATTGCGTGCGTGGTCCAGGGGGTCGGTAGATCAGGGAGCCTCTGAGGGTGGTGTTCGGGTTGGTGTGGATCTGGAAATGCAGGTGTTCGGCGCTGGTCAGGGTGTTGTCGGTGCTGGTCGTGAGACGGATGGTGCTCCTGTGGACGATGGCGATGCCTCCTCCCATCTGGTTGGCGTTTCGGTCCCTCCGGACGATCTTGTAGCCCTCTGGGATAGCGATGGCGATGTCGGGAGCTGAAGAGGCGTTCATCCAGGTCTCCGTGAGGAAGGCAACGTCAGGGGCTGTGGCGTCTAGGAGGTTCCAGAGTTCGATGGCGTGTCTGTTGATGGAGCGGGTGTTGAGCAGGATGCACTTGAGGTGGGTGCTGCTGGTGTTTGACTTGGCGGGTGTTGGTGCGAGGCCGGTCCGGATGCAGGAGAACTTGCAGGCGTGGCAGCTGAAGGGACCGTGGGTGCGTCGTGGAGTGGCTTGGTGGCACTCTGGGCGTCGGCCGGTGTTGAGTGCGCTGAGGGTGGCGGCTGAGTACGTCCTGCGGGTCGGTCGGGGTCTTCGAGGTCCAGGGGTCCTGGCGCTGGTCGCGATCCGGTCGCGGACGGGCGCAGACGGGCTTACCTTTGGCGCGCCTTCGGCGCACAATCGGCGCGTTCGCACGGTCGCCATTTAAGGCGAAGTGCGCGGGTGAACGGAGCAGCTGGGAGGCGGGAGCGGGGAGGATTACAGAAGAGAAAAAAGGGGCGGGGACAAGCGGCGGTGGCGGGAAGGGAGGGCGGAGGGCGGCGAGGTAGGCGGACAACAAGGAAGGAAAGTCAAAACACGGGCCAAATGAAATTAGGCAACACAGGCACAAATATTCGACAAAACAAGGGAAAAAAAGAAGTTAAGCACAACAGGCACAAATATTTGACAAAACAAGGCAAAAACAATCCCCGCAGCGGAGGCAGCCGGCAACCGGCAAAACGAGGCAGCAGCGAGGCAAAGGGCAGACAAGGGGCACACGCAGCAGCTGGTGGCCGTGCGGCGCGGGGGTGTCCCACAAGTGGGTCACACTCACCTGCGTCGCACGGTCACCATTTAAGGCCAAGTGCGCGGGTGGGCGGAGCAGCTGGGAGGCGGGAGCGGGGAGGGTTACAGAAGAGAAAAAAGGGGCGGGGACAAGCGGCGGTGGCGGGAAGGGTAGGGCGGAGGGCGGCGAGGTAGGCGGACAACAAGGAAGGAAAGTCAAAACACGGGCCAAATGAAATTAGGCAACACAGGCACAAATATTCGACAAAACAAGGGAAAAAAGAAGTTAAGCACAACAGGCACAAATATTTGACAAAACAAGGCAAAAACAATCCCCGCAGCGGAGGCACCCGGCAACTGGCAAAACGAGGCAGCAGCGAGGCAGAGGGCAGGCAAGGGGCACACGCAGCAGCTGGTGGCCGTGCGGCGCGGGGGTGTCCCACAAGTGGGTCACCCCCACTTCAAGAATAATTGATAACCCCAGCCAAGAAAGGCAGCTAGTATGCAAATTTCTTACTGCCTTCGGACGGTGTAGTTGTTACAACAAAAAGGCTTGATAAAGGGCCATGAGTTTAAAGCAGAATATGAAATTCAAGAATAATTGATAACTCTAGCCAAGAAAGGCTGCAAGTGTGCACATTTCCCATTGCCTTCTGCCAGGGTAGTATCTACATGAAAAAGGCTTGATAAAGGGCCTTGACTTTGAATCAGAATATCAAATTAAACAATATTTGACAACTCTAGGCAAGAAAGACAGCAAGTGTGCAAATTTCCTACTGCCTTTGGACGGGGTAGTTCTTACAACAGAAAAGCTTGATAAATGTCTAATGAGTAATGTTGAGGACAGCGATGCTCCTGTTTGTTTTTGATGAGGTTGATGAACTTTTCTGTTATGTGAAAAAGTCTATGGCAATCAATGCATAGAAATATAGGTTGAACAAAATCAAGATGTATATGTGAGTATGGACTGCTTGCTGAAGATGCTGCTGCAGCAGTTGATGTGCTTGGTGCAGCAGGAAGTGAGTTGCCCTTTAATCTTTGTGTTGCAGCTCAAGCAAAGTTGTTAAGGTGCGAGTTATTCACGTGTCGCACTATATTTGGTGTGCTAAAGAAGTATTTTTTGGATGGATCACCCTTTGAAAGAGTTGTTTGGCAAATTTTAAAGATTACTTTTGCAATATTAACCTTTGGCTGGGGTAGTAGGTACAAAAAAAGGCTTGATAAAGGGTCATGACTTTGAATCAGAATATCAAATTTAACAATAATTGATAACCCCAGCCAAGAAAGGTAGCAAGTGTGCAAATGTCCCACTGCCTTAGGCCGGGGTAGTAGCTACAACAAAAATGCTTGATAAAGGGCTTGCACTTTTAATAGGAATATGAAATTGAACAATAGTACATAACCTCTGAGAAGAAAGGCTGCAAATGCACATATTTCCCAATGCCTTTCGTCGGGGTAGTTGATAGAACAACAAGGTTTGATAAAGGGCCTGCACTTTGAATAGGAATATGAAATTGAACAATAGTTGATAACACCTGCAAAGAAAGGCAACAAGTGCGCACATTTCCCACTGACTTCTACCGGGATAGTATGTACATGAAAAAGGTTTGATAAAGAGCCTTGACTTTGAATCAAAATATGAAATTGAACAATAGTTGAAAATCCCTGCGAAGAAAGTCAACAAGTGTGTACATTTTCCACTGCCTTCGGACAGGTTAGTAGCTACAACAAAAAGGCTTAACACAGGGCCTGCACTTTGAATACAGATATGAAATAGAGGAATAGTTGATACCTATAGCCAAGAAAGGCAGTAAGTAGGTGTGTGTACGTGTAGATGATGTGTTGATTGATTGCTAGATCAATAATGTAAAAAATAAGAAAGGCAGCAAGTGTGCAAATTATCCACTGCCATTCACGGGTAGTAGTTATCAAGATGTTTCAATAAAGAGCCTGTACTTTGAATTAGAATAACAAACAGAGGATTTGTAAATCATAGACTATACTGGCTCTTTTTTAATATTGGTAGACTTTTGTTAAGCTTTTTTTTATACATGAACGGCAGGAAGTTCGCCAATTACCCAGTGCCATTCATGAGTAAAAGTTACCAAAAAGGGTCAATAAAGGGCCTGGACTTTGAAGTTGAATTACTTGAAGAATAATTGATAACCCCAGCCAAGAAAGGCTGCAAGTGTGCAAATTTCCCACTGACTTCGGCCGAGGTAGTAGCTACAAAAAAAGGCTCCAGAAAGGGACTTGACTTTGAATCACAATAAGAAATTTGAGAATAATTGATAACCCCAGCCAAGAAAGGCAGCAAGTATGCAAATTTGTCACTGCCTTTGGCTGGGGTAGTTTATAGAACAAAAAGAGCTCGAAAAAGGGCCTGCACTTTGAATAGGAATATTACATTGATCAATAGTTCATAACCCCGGCGAAGAAATGCAGCAAGTGCGCACATTTTCCACTGACTTCTGCCAATGCAGTATCTACATGAAAAAGGCATGATCAAGGGCCTTGACTTTGAATCAGAATATGAAAATGAACAATAATTGATAACTGCAGCCAAAAAAAGGTAGCAAGTTGGTGTGTGTTATGTGTAGATGATGTGTTGATTGAGTGGAAGATAAAAAAGGTGAAAAATTAGAAAGGCTGCAGACGCACAAACTATCCACTGCGTTGTCAGGGAAGTGGATTTTTGGATTTCCAACTCAATATACGGATAGGGCATCAAATTTTGCAGTGGGAGCCTAAGAAATGGCTATGACATCGAAGGAAGCAATGTAAGTGCATTAAGTTACCACTGTGGGCGGTAGGGCTGAAAAATTACAACACCGGGCCCATTTCAGGGACTCTACTCTGAATTAGAATAATACTTGGCAAAGGCTGCAATAAAGTTAGCAGGTAGGTGTGTTTCAGGTAGTGGATGCTGAATAGGGTGAAAGGAAATGGTTGTTTGGTTTTCTAGTCCATTAAAGACTGTGAGTCGGATGAAACGGGTATCTCATCTAAGGAGTTATGCAAGTGAACAAAGTACACACACTGTGCGGTAGAAAGGACGCAAGAAAGGACGCAAGTGTTCAAAACCCACTGCCATTCACAAGTATTAGCCTGGGTGGGTGGGCGTGGGCGATGCCCCCACTGCAGCTATGGTGGCCTGGCTGGACGGCAGCAGCAGTGAGACCACGCCGAGTGTCACGAGTCCTCCTTCGCTCGAGCAAACAGTTCGTAGTACAATCGACGACAATGAGAGTCTGTCTGTTACCGCAGCGGAGGCAAACGAGAGCGGGGTTAGGTCACTATCTGTTTTATATGGGAACCGCGGGGGCTTACCAAAGTAAGTCCAGGGTCTTTCTTGGTAGCGTTTCGTGGTCTAGAAATATGACGGACCTGGGGGACCTCCCATTGGCTTATGTATTGGGTTCTAGGCTTAGTAGTAGCAAGAAAGGTACGTGGTGATATGTGGGAAAGTGTGGGCGGGCGTGCACTGTGCAACTGTGAGTGTGTGCACCAATAGTTAACAACCGAGAGAGACGGGTGCATGGTTTTCGTGTGCGCAGAGGCAGACCCAGAATCTAATCTCCAATGAGTGACCACTTGTAACTATTCTCATAGCGCGCCCTGTCCACTGATTTGACATGCGATAGTGATTCCACCATAGTTTGTATTGCTAATCATTTTCAACGCGTACTCGCGCATGCGCTACGAATACGCTTTGATGTTACGCGCCGCATTAATGCTTCCATGTGACGTCATGTACGGCGCCCCGTACGCGAAAGGCGTGAATGTTTTTAATTGTTTAAAAATATATATTTATGTATTTAATGAACATATTAACAGAATACATTATGTAGAATAGTTATGAAAATAGTTTTTTAAACTTTAAACTATCGTATATTACTTTTAAAAACAATTCCACAAATCACGGTGAAACGTTATGTGTACTCTCATCGTAAAAGCATTGTAATATCAGCGTGAGCGTACGCAAAGCCATGTGACTTTAAAAGATGGGATTTGATTGGTACATAATGGTTTATATTCCAATTTTTGAAAGTTCCGTCCCATTTTAATCATTCTACTTTGTCTTTCTAAGAAGAAGGGTCTGTTCTTAGAATCCTGTCAAATAGAAGGAAGATTACCATAATAACAGCAATGGACTCATCTTCCAGCCATTCTTCAGAGGAATATTTCATTCCTGAAGAACCTCCAAAGAAGAGGAAAGAAGCTCTAATTTGGCAATTTTTAACTTTTCTAGAAGGGCAAAAAAAGGTTAATGCTCCAAAAGTAACCTGTAAAACTTGCCAACCAAGTCTTTCAAGGGGTGATCCATCTAAAAAATACTACTTTGGCACAGCAAATATGCTGCGACACTTGAAGAACTTGCACCCCAATAACTTTGCTCGAGCTGCAACACAGAGGTTGCAGGATAACCCACCTTATTCTGCACCAAGCACATCAACTACAGCAGCAGAATTTTCAACAAGCAATCCACACCCACAAATTGATCCTGATTTTGCTGACGTTAAAATTGTATGCATTCATTGCGATAAACTTTTGTGTTATAGGGAACAGTCTATTGATCTGATAAAATGCAGGATGCAGGAGCATCGCTGTCCTCGTCAATAGGTCTTTGAAATTATTTTGTTCCAGTTGGACACTTTTTGGGTTCCAGTTTCATTTTTTTGGTTTAAAAAAAATTTTTATGACAAAAAAAAAGAAAACAAAAAACACAAAAAGAACAGTTCTTTTTAGAACTACCTTCACTGGTCAAACAAAGAACTATATTTCTATGTTAGTGCATACAAGTTTGTCAGAATGAATGTGTAGTTCATAAATGAATGAATGAAAACATTACTAGTGTATGGTGAATGTGCAAGTGCAGAACTATAAGGAAGTGCTACAGCATACATCTATAAGATGTTTACCTATAGTATACTGTAGTACCTCTGAAGCACTTGAATGTAACATATCCATATAAATATGTCACAAGTCTATGCTTCAAGTTGCACTGCTGGTGAAACTGCCTGGGTGAATTTGTATGTGTTAGGGGTAGATATACAACCCCCTTGTGCTTCTTTTAAAACAGCCGTTAAGTCACTTTTGTGATGCACTGGTAATGTAAAAGATGTGTCATGGTGTGTGGAAGGTGCATCATATTATAAAGCCCTGTGCTGGACTTGTAAATGTGCTGGACTTGTAAAGCGCACAGCTGCCCGTAAGCGTCCCGGCGCTTGCTTAGGGAACCCGTCCTGGTATTCCCCTGTGAGAAACCACGGCAGGGTGTCCACAAAGTGAAAGCCAGGCATCCCGCCGTGAGGGGCCGTAGTGGAGATTAAGCAAGCTATTGCCCAGAGTCGCAGAGTGTGACCCCATGAGTTGAGAAGGCACCAGAGCGAGAATTGTCGAGTCCGTGGAATTTTGAGCCCGAGACCAGCCGAGGCAGGGAATCGAACCCTGGTCCATGGTCGATCTCAGCTTCCACGTCTGCCGCCTCTAACCACTGAGCCACGCTTCTCCACAGGTGATATGACAGTACACAATAAGCGTCATATCTCTGGGAATGTTCCACTTATTGTACATCTGCTGATTACTGTTTTAATGTAGTGAATGGATTCTTTTAGAGTAGTGTACAGATAAGCGCATAGTGGTGTATGGTCAGTATAATACTGAAACAGAAGTGTGATAGTGTTTACTGGAAGTGTAAGGATTCAGATTGGGGAATTGAAGGTATAAAAGAGAAGTTTGCCGGTACATAGAAGACTACATGCATAGTCTATTGGGGTTTTCTCATGAACTACTGAAAGTATTTACTCCATTTAACAAAAAGCACAATCTGCAAACCGAACTTTGACGGTGCATAGAAGTGTACATGCATAGTCAATTGGGGTTTTCTCATGAACTACTGAACGGATTTAATCTGTTTAACAAACAGCACAATTTGCAAACCGAACTCTACCTCTCTGCCAAATTTGGTGTAATTACATTAGTGTACGCGTATGGTACGATGATAAAAAAAAAGCAATGTTAAAGGAATTATATAGAATTCAATTTTAATATATTGGAAAACAAATAATCAATTAAAAAATATTTTACAATTTAGTTTTGTTAATATTTTACATTAAGATTATGAAATATAATGTAAAAATGAAATAAACTTAAATTTTTATATTAAAAATGTAAGAAATTGTTATAAAAAGAAATAAATATAATTATTAATACATTTAATAATTATAATTTACAAAACCTTTGAAATTCACTGAAAAAACCATAGGTTTCAGCCACGTTATAGTTAGGAATTAGCATTTAAAAAACCTTCGAAATTCACTTTAAAAAAACATAAGTTTCACAGATGTTATAGTTAGATGGACATTTTACTCATAGAAAACCATAGAAATTCACCCGTTATAGTTAGTTCAGCTAACTATAACTCGCGTGCCCGCAATGCACTGCTGATGACGTCACATATTACATCACTCATGACATGGTCAGTGACATCACTCACGACATCACTGATGACATCTCAAATCACATCATTGATGACATCAACCTTGTGAAAGAACTGCAGACCTCCTCTCAGCGTAATATAACCCTTGATACACACATTCAAAAATAGAAAGTACAATTTTTCAAAAAAATGGAGATACGAATACCAGTTACAACCAATGTTCCCTCTAATTTGTTTCCTCTGTGTGCGGCAGTGGAGGGTCTCTGTGCTCTGCAACCATGGCTATGTGCGCCATGAACCAAACTGCGCATGTCTGCGGCGCCAAATAAAACTCGTTTTGGTGCCCTTCTGCCCTCTGTCCCACTCGTTTTTTGTGCCCTTCTGCCCTCTGTCCCACTCGTTTTTGGTGCCATTCTGTCCTCTGTCCCACTTGTTTTTTTGCCTTTCTGCCCTCTGTCCCACTCGTTTTTTGTGCCCTTCTGCCCTCTGTCCTACTTGTTTTTGGTGCCCTTCTGCCGTCTATTCCACTTGTTTTTGGTGCCCTTCTGCCCTCTGTCCCACATGTTTTTTGTGCCCTTCTGCCCTCTGTCCTACTCGTTTTTGGTGCCCTTCTGCCGTCTATCCCACTTGTGGTTGGTGCCCTTCTGCCCTCTGTCCCACTCGTTTTTTGGTGCCCTTCTGCCCTCTGTCCCACTCGTTTTTTGTGACCTTCTGCCCTCTGTCCCACTCGTTTTTTGTGCCATTCTGCCCTCTGTCCCACTAGTTTTTGGGGCTCTTGTGCCCTCAGTCCCACTCGTTTTTTGTGCCTTTCTGCCCTCTGTCCCACTCGTTTTTGCTGCCCTTCTGCCCTCTGTCCCACTCGTTTTTTGTGCCCATCTGCCCTCTGTCCCACTCGTTTTTGGTGCCATTCTGTCCTTTGTCCCACTCATTTTTGGTGCCCTTGTGCCCTCTGTCCCAGTCGTTTTTGGTGCCCTTCTGCCTTCTGTCCTACTCGTTTTTGGTGCCCTTCTGCCGTCTTTTCCACTTGTCTTTGGTGCCTTTCTGCACTCTGTCCCACTCATTTTTGGTGCTATTCTGCCCTCTATCCCACTCGTTTTTGGTGCCCTTCTGCACTCTGTCCCACTTATTTTTGGTGCCCTTGTGCCCTCTGTCCCACTTGTTTTTTGGGCCTTTCTGCCCTCCGTCCCACTAGTTTTTGGTGCCCTTCTGCCCTATGTCCCACTCATTTTTGGTGCCCTTCTGCCCTCTGTCCCACTCATTTTTTGTGCCCTTCTGCCCTCTGTGCCACTCGTTTTTGGTGCCATTCTGCCCTATGTCCCACTCATTTTTGGTGCCCTTGTGCCCTCTGTCCCACTCGTTTATTTGCCTTTCTGCCCTCTGTCCCACTCGTTTTTTGTGCCCTTCTGCCCTTGTAGTGTAGTTCCTAGTTTCCCACTAGGCCCTGCGCATTGGAATAACATAAACAGTAGTATCGACGTAGAAGTGCGGATCTTCCAGGCCTCCACTGACTATGCTAAACTTAATTGGGTTTGTTACCAACTAGCTCAGCGGTCACTGGAAACTTTCTTCTCTGCATAGGAAGTGATCAGCTTCCCTGGCACAGACAAGAAGGGATTCAGCTTTCCAACAACCGTGCAACATGACAACTTTGTTCCTCAGATTAAGAGTCAATCTCTAGCGTCGTGTGAAACAATAGACATATATTTCACTCAGTTAGGTTAGTGCAGTTTACTTTCACAATATGTAGAGACTAGAGAGACGGGCGTTTGTCAATAAAAGGTTAACATTTATTGAACAGTCTTTCTTCTCGTACAAGAGAAATGTATTGCCACAATTGCAAGACTTGTTATTATAAAAAGTACATACAGTAAGATAAGGATTGCGAAATAATACTGTAAAAGCATTGATATGGTTTCTTAGCCATACAATGGTTTAAAAGTAATAAAACATATATACATTCATATATACATTAGGCTAAAATACTCAACTGGTGCTTCTAACTATGCCTACCCCAGTGTGCCTGACCTAAGCCTAACACGTGGAAGGGGAGTAAGTAAGTAGCTTTAAGTTAAGTTATTTTTGCCAAGGTTTGCTTCAAGAATTCTCACTAAGGTTTAATCAACACCATACCTCTGAATAGAATGATGGAGGTCTGGTATTTCCTTCAGGGGAAACTCGGTATCCCAGTCACCCGCGAGGGCAGACTAGAAATGCTGGAGCTGGATTTCTCTGCACGAGAAAGGCAGCGTCTCTCTTCAGCGCGTCGAGGAGGAGGAGGGGGGACAGCGTCCGCAGGCAGCTTGGCATCTGCTGGGCTCTTCGCAGAGGGACGGCTGTTCAGCTCCTAGTTACACCACACCATTGTTCGCGCTTTAGCAGCAATAATGGTATCAACAGCTTCAGGCGACGGGCAGCAGGCTGCAGGAACGCATACAGCATACAACAGCAATGGGACACCAGCACATCATTTGCTTAAGGCAACGTTGGTAATATTTATACCTGACAGGTGCCTGGTTTTACGCAAGTTTGCTGGACATAAGACGTCAATTAAAGATGTCACTAGGAAGTGATAGCTATCAGTTGCTCATTAGAGTTCCATTACTAATCAAAACACAGCAAGCGGGGATTTCCAGGTTTGCTGAGTTTTTATCTTGTTGAAGAACTCGGAGTGTTAATCTAGGAATAACAGATAGTGACTTCTGCTCTGTCATTGCACTAATTGGTTGCAAAGGAAGTGGCAGAGAACTATTCTGGAATGTGGCTCTGTTCGTGTGAGGCCAGAGATGACTTTCTGAATATCGCACTTGAACGGTTATGCCAATATAGGGAATAAATGGATTTATAGCCGAATAGGGGCATAAGGTCACAGTATCGATCAGGAACCTAGATAAACACGCAACACCCTCTGTCCTACTCATTTTTGGTGCCCTTCTGCCATCTATCCCAATTGTTTTTGGTGCCCTTCTGCCCTCTGTCCCACTCGTTTTTTGGTGCCCTTCTGCCCTCTGTCCCACTCGTTTTTTGTGCCCTTCTGCCCTCTGTCCAACTCGTTTTTTGTGCCATTCTGCCCTCTGTCCCACTCGTTTTTGGTGCCCTTGTGCCCTTTGTCCCACATTTGTTTTTTGGGCCTTTCTGCCCTCCTTCCCACCTGTTTTTGGTGCCCTTCTGCCCTCTGACCCACTCTTTTTTGGTGCCCTTCTATCCTCTGTCACACTCGTTTTTTGTGCACTTCTGCCCTCTGTCCCACTCGTTTCGTGTGCCTTTCTGCCCTCTGTCCCACTCGTTTTTGTTGCCCTTCTGCCCTTTTATTCCACTCGTTTTTGGTGCCCTTCTGCCCTCTGTCCCACTTGTTTTTGGTGCCCTTCTGCCCTCTGTCCCACTCGTTTTTTGTGCCCTTCTGCCCTCTGTCCCACTCGTTTTGTATACCCTTCTACCCTCTGTCCCACTTGTTTTTGGTGCCCTTCTGCCCTCTGTCCCACTTGTTTTTTGTGCCTTTCTGCCCTCTGTACCACTCGTTTTTGGTGCCCTTGTGCCCTCTGTCCCACTCGTTTTTTGCCTTTCTGCCCTCTGTCCCACTCGTTTTTTGTGCCCTTCTGCCCTCTGTCCTACTTCTTTTTGGTGCCCTTCTGCCGTCTATCCCAATTGTTTTTGGTGCCCTTCTGCCCTCTGTCCCACTCATTTTTTGGTGCCCTTCTGCCCTCTGTCCCACTCGTTTTTGTGCCCTTCCGCCCTCTGTCCCACTCGTTTTGGTGCCCTTTTGCTCTCTGTCCCACTCGTTTTTTGGGCCTTTCTGCCCTCCGTCCCACTTGTTTTTGGTGCCCTCTGTCCCACTCGTTTTTAGTGCCCTTCTGCCCTCTGTCCCACTTGTTTTTGGTGCCCTTCTGTCCTCTGTCCCACTCATTTTGTGTGCCTTTCTGCCCTCTGTCCCACTCGTTTTTGGTGCCCTTCTGCCCTTTTATTCCACTCGTTTTTGGTGCCCTTCTGCCCTCTGTCCCACTTGTTTTTGGTGCCCTTCTGCCCTCTGTCCCACTCGTTTTTGGTGCCCTTCTGCCCTCTGTCCCACTCATTTTTTGTGCCCTTCTGCCCTCTGTCCCACTCGTTTTTGGTGCCTTTCTGACCTCTGTCCCACTCATTTTTGGTGCCCTTGTGCCCTCTGTCCCACTTGTTTTTTTGCCTTTGTGCCCTCTGTCCCACTTGTTTTTTGTGCCCTTCTGCCCTCTGTCCTACTCCTTTTTGGTGCCCTTCTGCCGTCTATCCCAATTGTTTTTGGTGCCCTTCTGCCCTCTGTCCCACTCGTTTTTTGGTGCCCTTCTGCCCTCTGTCCCACTCGTTTTTTGTGCCCTTCTGCCCTCTGTCCCACTCATTTTTTGTGCCATTCTGCCCTCTGCCCCACTCATTTTTGGGGCCCTTGTGCCCTCAGTCCCACTCGTTTTTTGTGCCTTTCTGCACTCTGTCCCACTCGTTTTTGGTGCCCTTCTGCCCTCTGTCCCACTCGTTTTTTGTGCCCATCTGCCCTCTGTCCCACTAATTTTTGGTGCCATTCTGTCCTTTGTCCCACTCATTTTTGGTGCCCTTGTGCCCTCTGTCCCAGTCGTTATTTTCCTTTCTGCCCTCTGTCCCACTCGTTTTTGGTGCCCTTCTGCCCTCTGTGCTACTCGTTTTTGGTGTCCTTCTGCCGTCTATTCCACTTGTCTTTGGTGCCTTTCTGCACTCTGTCCCACTCGTTTTTGGTGCTATTCTGCCCTCTATCCCACTCGTTTTTGGTGCCCTTCTGCATTCTGTCCCACTCGTTTTGGTGCCCTTGTGCCCTCTGTCCCACTCTTTTTTTGGGCCTTTCTGCCCTCCGTCCCACTAGTTTTTGGTGCCCTTCTGCCCTCTGTCCCACTCGTTTTTGGTGCCCTACTGCCTTCTGTCCCACTTGTTTTTGGTGCCCTTCTGCCCTCTGTCCCACTCATTTTTGGTGCCCTTGTGCCCTCTGTCCCACTCGTTTTTTTGCCTTTCTGCCCTCTGTCCCACTCGTTTTTTGTGCCCTTCTGACCTCTCTCCTACTCCTTTTTGGTGCCCTTCTGCCGTCTATCCCAATTGTTTTTGGTGCCCTTCTGCCCTCTGTCCCACTCGTTTTTTAGTGCCCTTCTGCCCTCTGTCCCACTCGTTTTTTGTGCCCTTCTGCCCTCTGTCCCACTCGTTTTTTGTGCCATTCTGCCCTCTGTCCCACTCGTTTTTGGTGCCCTTTTGCCCTCTGTTGCACTCGTTTTTTAGGCCTTTCTGCCCTCCGTCTCACTTGTTTTTGGTGTCCTTCTGCCCTCTGTCCCACTCATTTGTGGTGCCCTTCTGCCCTCTGTCCCACTCGTTTTTTGTGCCCTTCTGCCCTCTGTCCCACTTGTTTTTTGTGCCTTTCTGCCCTCTGTCCCACTCGTTTTTGGTGCCCTTCTGCCCTTTTATTCCACTCGTTTTTGGTGCCCTTCTGCCCTCTGTCCCACTTGTTTTTGGTGCTCTTCTGCCCTCTGTCCCACTCGTTTTTGGTGCCCTTCTGCCCTCTGTCCCACTCGTTTTTTGTGCTGTTCTGCACTCTGTCCCACTCGTTTTGTGTACCCTTCTGCCCTCTGTCCCACTTGTTTTTGGTGCCCTTCTGCCCTCTGTCCCACTCGTTTTTGGTGCTATTCTGCCCTCTATCCCACTCGTTTTTGGTGCCCTTCTGCCCTCTGTCCCACTCGTTTTTTGTGCCCATCTGCCCTCTGTCCCACTCTTTTTTGGTGCCATTCTGTCCTTTGTCCCACTCATTTTTGGTGCCCTTGTGCCCTCTGTCCCAGTCATTTTTTTCCTTTCTGCCCTCTGTCCCACTCGTTTTTGGTGCCTTTCTGCACTCTGTCCCACTCGTTTTTGGTGCCCTTCTGCCCTCTGTCCCACTCTTTTTTTGTGCCCATCTGCCCTCTGTCCCACTCATTTTTGGTGCCATTCTGTCCTTTGTCCCACTCATTTTTGGTGCCCTTGTGCCCTCTGTCCCAGTCGTTTTTTTCCTTTCTGCCCTCTGTCCCACTCGTTTTTGGTGCCCTTCTGCCCTCTGTGCTACTCGTTTTTGGTGCCCTTCTGCCGTCTATTCCACTTGTCTTTGGTGCCTTTCTGCACTCTGTCCCACTCGGTTTTGGTGCTATTCTGCCCTCTATCCCACTCGTTTTTGGTGCCCTTCTGCACTCTGTCCCACTCGTTTTTGGTGCCCTTGTGCCCTCTGTCCCACTCATTTTTTGGGCCTTTCTGCCCTCCGTCCCACTAGTTTTTGGTGCCCTACTGCCTTCTGTCCCACTTGTTTTTGGTGCCCTTCTGCCCTCTGTCCCACTCATTTTTGGTGCCCTTGTGCCCTCTGTCCCACTCGTGTTTTTGCCTTTCTGCCCTCTGTCCCACTCGTTTTTTGTGCCCTTCTGACCTCTCTCCTACCCCTTTTTGGTGCCCTTCTGCCGTCTATCCAATTGTTTTTGGTGCCCTTCTGCCCTCTATCCCACTCGTTTTTTAGTGCCCTTCTGCCCTCTGTCCCACTCGTTTTTTGTGCCCTTCTGCCCTTCTGCCCTTTGTCCCACTCGTTTTTTGTGCCATTCTGCCCTCTGTCCCACTCGTTTTTGGTGCCCTTGTGCCCTCTGTTGCACTCGTTTTTTAGGCCTTTCTGCCCTCCGTCCCACTTGTTTTTGGTGCCCTTCTGCCCTCTGTCCCACTCATTTGTGGTGCCCTTCTGCCCTCTGTCCCACTCGTTTTTTGTGCCCTTCTGCCCTCTGTCCCACTTGTTTTGTGTGCCTTTCTGCCCTCTGTCCCACTCGTTTTTGGTGCCCTTCTGCCCTTTTATTCCACTAGTTTTTGGTGCCCTTCTGCCCTCTGTCCCACTTGTTTTTGGTGCTCTTCTGCCCTCTGTCCCACTGTTTTTTGTTGCCCTTCTGCCCTCTGTCCCACTCGTTTTTTGTGCTGTTCTGCCCTCTGTCCCACTTGTTTTGTGTACCCTTCTGCCCTCTGTCCCACTTGTTTTTGGTGCCCTTCTGCCCTCTGTCCCACTTGTTTTTTGTGCCTTTCTGCCCTCTGTCCCACTCATTTTTAGTGCCCTTGTGCCCACTGTCCCACTCGTTTTTTTGCCTTT
This sequence comes from Lissotriton vulgaris, assembly GCF_964263255.1. NCBI lineage: Eukaryota > Metazoa > Chordata > Amphibia > Caudata > Salamandridae > Lissotriton > Lissotriton vulgaris. The sequence continues at coordinate 1,152,998,291 of NC_141698.1, forward strand.
CTGCCCTCTGTCCCACTTTTGTTTTTTTGCCCTTCTGCCCTCTGTCCTACTCCTTTTTGGTGCCCTTCTGCCGTCCATCTCAATTGTTTTTGTTGCCCTTCTGCCCTCTGTCCCACTTGTTTTTGGTGCCCTTCTGCCCTCTGTCCCACTTGTTTTTTGTGCCCTTCTGCCCTCTGTCCCACTCGGTTTTTGTGCCATTCTGCCCTCTGTCCCACTCATTTTTGGTGCCCTTGTGCCCTCTGTCCCACTTGTTTTTTGGGCCTTTCTGCCCTCCATCCCACTTGTTTTTGGTGCCCTTCTGCCCTCTGTCCCACTTGTTTTTGGTGCCCTTCTGCCCTCTGTCCCACTCGTTTTTTGTGCCCTTCTGCCCTCTGTCCCACTCGTTTTGTGTGCCTTTCTGCCTTCTGTCCCACTCGTTTTTGGTGCCCTTCTGCCCTTTTATTCCACTCGTTTTTGGTGCCCTTCTGCCCTCTGTCCCACTCGTTTTTGGTGCCCTTCTGCCCTCTGTCCCACTCGTTTTTTGTGCCCTTCTGCCCTCTGTCCCACTTGTTTTGTGTACCCTTCTGCCCTCTGTCCCACTTGTTTTTAGTGCCCTTCTGCCCTCTGTCCCACTCGTTTTTGGTGCCCTTCTGCCCTCTGTCCCACTCGTTTTTGGTTCTCTTCTGCCCTCTGTCCCACTCATTTTTTGTGCCCTTCTGCCCTCTGTCCCACTCATTTTTTCAGCCTTTCTGCACCCTGTCCCACTTGTTTTTTGTGCCTTTCTGCCCTCTGTCCCACTCGTTTTTGGTGCCCTTCTGTCCTCTGTCCCACTCGTTTTTGGTGCCCTTCTGCCCTCTGTCCCACTCATTTTGGTTCTCCTCTGCCCTCTGTCCCACTCATTTTTTGTGCCCTTCTGCCCTCTGTCCTACTCATTTTTTGTGCCTTTCTGCACCCTGTCCCACAAATTTTTGATGCCATTCTGCCCTCTGTCCCACTCATTTTTGGTGCCCTTCTGCCCTCTGGCCCGCTTGTTTTTGTTGCCCTTCTGCCCTCTGTTCCACTTGTTTTGTCCCTTTCTGTCCTGTGTTCCACTCGTTTTTCTCTTGTTTTTGGTGCCCTTGTGCCCTCTGTCCCACTCATTTTTTGCCTTTCTGCCCTGTCCCACTCGTTTTTGGTGCCCTTCTGCCCTCTGTCCCACTTGTTTTGTCCCTTTCTGTCCTGTGTTCCACTCATTTTTTTCCCCTTGTTTTTGGTGCCCTTCTGCCCTCTGTCCCACTCTTTTTGGTGCCCTTCTGCCGTCTGTCCCACTTCGTTTATCCCTGTTTTTATGCCCCTTTTGCCTCCTGTTCCGCTCGTTTCCCCAGACACTCTGGCCTTTTGTTTAAGTATTGATGTTAATCAGAGCCCCTTGACGGGCACCAATTAACAGCAATACTTAAACAAAAGGCCAGAGTCTGCCCCGCGCTTTCCTAACAAAAGTGTGTTTGGAAACGGTCTACGCTTTTGTTAGGAAAGCGCGGGGCAGACTCTGGCCTTTTGTTTAAGTATTGCTGTTAATCGGAGCCAGTCAAGGGGCTCTGATTAACATCAATACTTAAACAAAAGGCCAGAGTCTGCCCCTCACTCCCTCATCGCGCAAGTGCCACAAGCCCTCCCCTGCCTCCTTACCTGCATACCTCAAAACCGCTCCGCTTCATTCGCGCCGCTCACTTCTTTCAAAGCGGCCGGCGGCACGATGTCCTGACCGTGTGTGCGCTCCTCGCGAGGTGGTGCGCGCTGAGGTCATGAGTGGGGCGCGCGCGCGCGTGCTCTCACCCTATAGGGAATGGTGGTTACAACAACCTATTCAGTAATTCCACTATCTACATACACATCCACTCATTCAGCAACAGTTCAATATAGTCACTCATACATGTACTCACTCATCATATGTACTTATACACCTATACATCCTTTTGCACACCCACACTCATCCATAGAGTTACTCACACACATAGTCACACATGCAAATAAACTATCAAACATCCATTTATTTGTATATACAGCTATACACACACCACTACACTTATTTTTACAGAAACGTACACATACTTTCTCTCTTAAACAATCACTTATAGAAACACATACGCATTTATACAAGAACTCATCCAATCTCTCACTCTCACATATAATCACTCATATACATCAATAAGGGTGGGCGTAGTTTGCGAAGTAGCGGTACGCGAAGCTACGCGAAGTGCACTTTGCACTACGCAAACTTCATGTAGCACTAGGCGAGCTGCGTAGTAGCATGTTCGCACTATGCAAGATGCGTTTTCAATGATTGCACAGTGCGGACAAGCATCCGGCACTGTGCAATCATTGAAAATGGCATCTTGCAAAGTGCGAGCTGTAGTTTTCTGCTGCTCGATTAGATTTTTACTCGAGCGGCAGCTTTCTCAACGCGAACTGGTAGTTTCTCATTGCGATCGGTCGCGAGTTTGCGCAACCACTCTCAATGAGAAACCTGACCTCCCCGCGTTGAGAATCTCGCCGGGATGTCATTTTGCTTGCTTGTGGTCGCGAACATTACGTTGAGGACCGCGAACAAGCAAAAAATGACCGCTGCACTACACTACGCTGCACTACGCGTGTTCGCACTTTGCTACGTGCAGCTCGCGTAGTGCGAAGTTGCGCAAACTTCGCAAACTACGCGAGCGTAGCATAGTGCTTTTCCCAGGTCATATATACTTAATTAAAACATTTGTAGTTACTCATAAAGATACTATTGAGACAGTCATTCACTCACTAACATACCCATACACACACTCATCCACCCATACAGTCCTGCACACTTGCTGTCTTCAAAACACATACAAACAGTGAGTCAGTCATTCATGCATCTGTGCAGTAAGTAATACCCCCCACCAAACCATACAGACACTCATTCTGATACTCAAAAAAACAACTAATAACCCATATCGATACTCATGTAGCTACTCACCAACCCATGTAGCCAGTTATATACAAAGTGAGAAACTGATACAGATATTTATATATTTAAACATTACTCGCTAATACATGTGATCAGTAAGATACACTTAATAAGTCAGTTATACAAGCAATTTTACAAAAAAACATCCATTTAGACACTTATTTACCCATTTATTCTTCCGTCGACCTTTAGATATACATATATAAAAAATATTTATTTTTCAGAACGACACACATTCACTGGATGATGTCATCAGTGATGTCATTTGAGATGTTATCAGGGATGTCATGAGTGATGTCACTGACCATGTCATGAGTGATGTAATATGTGACATCATCAGCAGTGCATTGCGGGCACGCGAGTTATAGTTAGCTGAACTAACTATAACGGGGGAATTTCTGTAGGTTTCTATGAGTGAAATGTCCAGCTATCTATAACATCTGTGAAACTTATGTTTTTTTAAAGTACATTTCTAAGGTTTTTCTAAGGTTTTTTAAAATATATATATATATCGCCAGTAGGTAGTTATAGTTAGTACCTAGTTTCCCTAGGAAATCCACAACATTCTATTTAGAATAACTTTGGCACCGGTCGACGAATCTTCGTGAATTTCTCCAAGAAAATGGGCTGCTCGGGTCCGCTCCTACCCTGAAAGTTTGGGGGTGATTCGTCAAGTGGGGGCGGAGAAAAAAGGGGGTCCCAAAACGTGTTTTCCCCATGCAATTTTCCATACGGACCTTCAGCCAGGGCTACAGCACGAACGGCTGAACGGAATGACACCAAATTTGGCAGAGAGGTTGAGTTCGGTTTGCAGATTGTGCTTTTTGTTAAATGGTATGAATCTGTTCAGTAGTTTCTGAGAAAATTATAAGTAAAATCATAGCGATATCTAGAGACAGAGTACTGTACGTGTACAGAAATCCGCACAATTACAAGCACAAGCTGCATGCTGATTGGTTGTCAACTGTCAGTCAACACTCCAAATCAGGAAGTGTTGGCAGCCATCTTGTTTGTCGCTAGAAGCGAGACACAAGAAAACAGTAAAACAAAGATGAGAAATAATGAAAGGGGCAGGGTAGAAACATCCTGACCCTCTAGGCTTGCTCAGGGTGCCGTACATGGATGTTTAGGCTCAATTTTTATTTTTTTTAAATACAAAATCAGGGGGTAAGCTTATGGTACACGTATGCGGTGGAAAAGGGGAAAAAAACATAAGTCCGTTTTATTCATTAGGTCCTGGGGGGCAAATTCTGGGGGCAATTATTTTCATAATGGGGGCTTGTAAGGTGCCCCGAGCACCTGGGAACGCCACCCCATTGTGGTTTTATTTTGAAGTATGCGGGGGAGTTACAGTCCTCTTCCTCTCAGTCTCGGGGACCGTCCCCCTGACAAGGTTTTTTTTTTAAAACATATATTTTTTAAAAGTGTGTTTGGAGCTCTCCCTCTCTCTCTCCCTGTACATGTCGCAGGGACCTCCGACCTTCCTGGGGCAGTAAAATGTAAAATGAGCATCCTGCCCCTGGTACTTGCACTCCCTGGGGTTTTTTAATGTTGGGAGGGGGTCGCGGGGCCCCCCTCCTGGAACTGTTAATGGCCCTGGGGTCCACCATCTCCCAGGGTTGGCTCTTGCAATGTGACGGGGTGCGTACCTCTGGGACACTGCTGTTTGCTATGGTAGGGCGGTACCGTCGCCGCTCCCACTTTACCATAGCAAACCGCTTTCTTGTTTAAAAGAGAGAGCAAGTTAATTTTAATCTGCTCTCTCTTTCAATTAAGAAAGAAGATTGTTTTTCATCAGAGAGAGCAGCATGTAAGCTGCTCTCTCTGATAAATCAATGCGGGCTCTCGAAGGACGTGGGGAGCCTTCTGGGATCGTGGGGGCCTTTGGGGCTAAAAAAAAAGTTATTTTTGAGAACTAACGTTACTGGTCAAAAAAAGAACTATATTTCTATGATAGTATGTAAAACTTTCTGGTTCTTTTTCGTACACCAGTTGTACTCTCTATGCATGCACAGCCTCGTTTCCAAGCCCACGTTTTTTTTTTTTTCATGTTCGGCAAGCAATCCTCTCCTCATTTCAGGTATTGAATTTGCCGCTTTCTTTTCCCGCATTGTGTGTGTCATTCGCTGCTATACAATATATTAATAAACATTTTGTATTTATATTTATTTGAAATGTAGTGTCGAGGCGCCAAACGTTGATTACATACCTCATCCACCGCCATTGTAGTAGTTTTCCTCCGTTATTTTTATTATACCTGTTACTTTCATTTTACCCTCCGCTTATCTTCTGTAAGATCCATGAGATTTCCTGGCACAGACACCACAGTGTTTGTCCTTGACCTCCGAACTTATGACTTGGTCACACGTATACCGAAAAACTAATTTCAAGGACATAAGGCAAAGCCATTACAACGCGTGTTCGTCAACAGAAAGACATTATTAACCGCATCGTTGCTGCGGCAATTTTTGCGCTGTGCGGCTGTTTTCCCTTTTCCGCGATACATGACGAGCTCAGCTCGTCATCAGCACACGCCACCTGTGGGTGATGACGAGCTGAGCTCGTCATCAGCATCGAAAGGGGTAAGATTATGCATTTATCATGCATGGTAAATGCATACTAGTTGTAAAAGCATGTGTGGTGAAGCCATATGCATGCTAATGGCTTCGTGGTGACGATCACGCGTGGTAATGACCGCGTTGTAATGGCTGTTTCCCCCCAGGAGTTTGCTGCAACCGGGTCTGGGTGTAGTGGACTCCAGGGCACTAGGCAGACGGCACGCAGCCCCTCTTATACAATATAGAGATCTTTGTGCGGTGATGGTTTCCATGGTTTGAGGGGCGTCATTGAGGCCCACACACTTAATTTTGTAGGGGGGTAGGTTTGCATGGGAAAATGTCGCAATAGGTTTGTAAATGTGGTACACATTGTTTCGTATTAGTTTGATTTCTTTACCATGTTGTAGACTATCCAGAGAAAATAGAACTTAGTACTTTTTAATCCTACTCTTGAACATCTTACTATAGTACTTCAAGATTATAAATATTTTTTATTGTGGACCGTCATCCCCCCAAGAACAAAAAGAAGTATGTAGTTATTTTTATTAACTTTTATTAAAACAATAACTGTAAACAAAACTTAAAAACTATATTATAAACAACTAGAAAAATAACTTAAAAAAAATATATATTATAAACAAATTGTGAAGTGGACTCCAAAAGACGTACGATTGGTAATCTGCAAAACAAAAAAGAAAATTAGAGTTTAGAATTATATAGATGTGAGTAAATGAGCTGAAGCATTACAAGTCAAGGTAACAGTACAATTTCACGTGTGCAGTGTGCCTGGTACATTTTACTTCTGTTATAGTGCCGCGTTCAAGTGGTGTCTATATGGAATGCCTACTGCGTTACTGACACAAAAGTGGAACAACAGGATTGTAAATATGCCGACTTATTTCTAATGCATTGTTATGAGGCATTATGGGTCAGATTTACAACAAACTAATGCAGCACGGCGCAGCAAGTCATTACGATGCGCCGTGCTGTGTTAGTTTGGAAAGCACAGAGATGCGACATATTTACAATAATATGTCGCATCTCTGTGCTTCCCCCTGCGCTGGCACACAAACGGCAGCCATGCGCCGGCGCAGGCCCCTCACACCATGGTGCAAGGATGCCTGCGCCGTAGGGAGATTGTTTTTGTGCGGGAAGGGGCACTTTCCAGCACAAAAACAATCACAAGAGGCTTTTTCCTCTTTGAATGCAGCACGCATTGAAAGAGGAACAAACGAGGAGAAATGAAAACATTTCTCCTTGTTGCGTCTCGCTACGCCACCTCTAGGGTGGCGTAGCATTTACACGCATCTGCAGAAGTGTGGCTCACTGGTTAGAGCAGGCAGACCCTGAAGCAGAGGTCAGACCCGGGACCATGGTTCAATTCCCGACGCGGCAGGGTCTTGAGCTCAAATGTCCACGGACTCGATAATTCTCGCTTCGGTGCCTGACCTAATCATGGGTTCACACTCTGCAACTCTGGGCATTAAGCTTGCTTAATCTCCACAACGGCCCCCCACGGCGGGATGCCTGGCTTTCGCATTGGGGATGCCCGTTAGGGGCTATCTCACAGGGAAAAGCCAGGACGGGTTCCCAAGGCAAGTGCCGAGATGCCTCCCGGTGATTCGAGCGCTATATAAGAACATACAAAAAAAAAAAAAAAATCTCCAGGTTTACGATTTCTCGTAAATCTAGAGATGTGTCTTATTCCATGGGTGTTACCTGGGAACACCCACAGCAACACCCATGGAACGTCCCTTCAACGCACAGTGCTGTGTGTAAAGGGGCCATATTTAGAATGAGAGGAAAAGTCACGCAGTGTGGCTTTTCCTCTCCTTGTAGATATGGAGGAGCCCCCTGCGCCACCAGTACATCAGGAAAAGTGACGTAGTGGTGGCGGAGGGGGCTCGCAAATCTGTCCCTGTATATTTAGGCCTCTGTGCTTACCGTTGTGTGAAAACTGTGGCCAAACACTGCGGCCAGTGGAGTTCACAACTTCCCTTAAGCTTTTCTTGTACACGTCAAAGCAGACAGTAGTGTCTATAAGTTTAAAAGAGAAAGAAAAATGATATCACAGAGAGCGAGAGAAAGAAAGAAAGAGAGAGAAAACAACATTAAAACTGGAGTTGAGATTTTTTCTTGAAAAGTCAAACGTAGATTTACAAGCTGCTTGCGTCACTTTTCCCATGTTAAAAGTGAAAGAAAAGTGGCATAATACGTAGATCTGTTTGTCAGATTGTTGTAACCTATCTGTTGTGACTGCTTGGAGGTAATTATTAAGCATGAGCACCAAATCCATTCCGCTCGTGGATTTTGCGGATTTTCGGTAAATTCGCATTCCGCGAACTCCCGCGAATTTACCGAAAATCCGCAAATCCGCGAGCGGCGGATCCGGAGGGGAAAAGTTCAAGCCTTTAAGCTTGAAGTTGTTGTAAACTATTTTAGGATGGGGCCGGCAAGCTGCCAGCGCCATCCTAAAATAGTTACTAAGTTAGCTTCAACAGGAAGCACTAATAGATTAAATAAAGCAGGTGCTCGAGCACCTGCTTTATTTTATCTATTAGTGCTTCCTGATGAAGCTAATTTAGTAACTATTTTAGGATGGCGCTGAAAGCTTGCCGGCGCCATCCTAAAATAGTTACAGGATGATGGACAGCTCACTCAAGGGACCCCTGCACACATCGGTGTGATTGCATAGTAACACACACATGGTCGCTGGAACTAGTTGAAGCTCAAATTCAGTGACTCATTCATCAGCCCAAAAATAATCGTGAGCGTCGTCGAGGCTGGGGAGGTGTGCCTTCTTCCCAAATCTACCATCGAAAATCAGCAGTGATGCTGCATAGTAACACACACATGGTCGCTGGAACTAGTTGAGGCTCAAATTCAGTGACTCATTCATCAGCCCAAAAACAATAGTGAGCGTTGTCGAGGCTGGGCAGGTGTGCCTTCTTCCCAAATCTACCGTCGAAAATCAGCTGTGATGCTGCATAGTAACACACACATGGTCACTGGAACTAGTTGAAGCTCAAATTCAGTGACTCATTCATCAGCCCAAAACAATCGTGATTAAAAAAAGGGGGGGGGTGGTGATGAACAGAGTGTCTGAATTAAGCAGACCACTCTTACCCAGATAAGAGATCAGGGCTGAATCCATCACCGTTATTTAGCTCACTGCATCACCCCAGTTCAGAACCTGGCTATATGCAAATTAGTCTGACCCATTGCCTCATGGGAACAGGGCAGACCAAGGTACCAAGCCAATTCTTCACCGGAAAGGAGACAAGCTTCCGGGGACCGGTTTCTGGCATTTCAGCCGTCGTCGGCCCGGCTTGCTTGAATCCTGGTGGTGCAGTGAGCAAGGGACTCATGTCTGAGTATACCCTGCCACACCTGTAGTGGCCAAAAACGATTAAAAAAAGGGGGGTGGTGATGAACAGAGTATCTGAATTAAGCAGACCACTCTTACCCAGATAAGAGATCAGGGCTGAATCCATCACCGTTATTTAGCTCACTGCATCACCCCAGTTCAGAACCTGGCTATATGCAAATTAGTCTGACCCATTGCCTCATGGGAACAGGGCAGACCAAGGTACCAAGCCAATTCTTCACCGGAAAGGAGACAAGCTTCCGGGGACCGGTTTCTGGCATTTCAGCCGTCGTCGGCTTGGTAGTTTGGTCTGCCCTGTTCCCATGATGCACTGGGCCAGGGTCAGACTAATTTGCATATAGCCAAGTTCTGAGCTGGGATGGTGCAGTGAGCTAAAAAACGGTGATGGATCAAGCCCTGATCTTTGGACTGGGTAAGAGTGGTCTGCCTAATTCAGACACTCTGTTCATCACCACCCCCTTTTCTGAATCATTTTTGTCCACCATAAGCGTGGAAGGGTATACTCAGATGTGAGTCCCTAGCTCATTGCACCATCAGGATTCAGACAAGCCGGGCCGAAGACGGCTGAAATGCCAGAAACCGGTCCCCGGTAGCTTGTTTCCTTCCCAGTATAAGAATTGGCTTGGTAGTTTGGTCTGCCCTGTTCCCATGATGCACTGGGCCAGGGTCAGACTAATTTGCATATAGCCAAGTTCTGAGCTGGGATGGTGCAGTGAGCTAAAAAACGGTGATGGATCAAGCCCTGATCTTTGGACTGGGTAAGAGTGGTCTGCCTAATTCAGACACTCTGTTCATCACCACCCCCTTTTCTGAATCAAAACAATCGTGAGCGTCGTCGAGGCTGGGCAGGTGTGCCTTCTTCCCAAATCTACCGTTGAAAATCAGCTGTGATGCTGGATAGAGGTCTTTGTATCCTTGACTTTCACGAGCGCAATCCTCGTGCTGTTCCTGTGACCAGGAGCTTCTTTCTCTTCATCTGTGGTGCGGATCGGTCTCTGACCATTAATACACACAAGAGGCACTTGAACTCGCACAGAAGACCCCCCATTTAAAAAATTTGCAAAATCTGCGAATCCGCAAATCCGCAAATTCGCGAATCGCGAATTCGCAAAATTCGCCCATGCTTAGTAATTATAAATTTTACACAGTGAAGCTGCCTCTTTTCACAAATGAAGGTAACACTATAGTTTTACGTGTGCAGTGTGCCTAGTACATTTCAGTTCTGTTATAGTGACGCATTCAAGTGGTGTCTATATGGAAGAGCCTACTGTGTTACTGACACAAAAGTGGCACAACGGGAATATAAATATGGGGACTTATTTCTAATGCATTGTAATGAAGGCATTGTATATCTAGGCCTCTGTGCTTACCTTGTATAAACACTGTGGCCACTGGAGTTCACAACTTGAGTTCAACTGTTGTTCTAGACGTCAAAGAAGACAGCATTTTCTATAAGTTTAAAAGAGAAAGAGAAACGATGTGAGAGAGTAAGAAAGAGAAAGGGAAAAAGGGCCTTAAAACATGGGATAGACACACACGACAGGGGATAGACATACACGACAGGGGAGGGGTACGTGAAGCCAAAGGAGCAAACACAGTAAAAAATATCGGGGGTTGGGAGCTAGAAAAAATTTGACGTGGGGGCTTTAGTTCAAGCAAAAAGAAGAGTGGAGCTGCAGGGGCTGTAAGCGGGGGAATATCAAAGCCTCATTAACAAGACCTGTGATGTACTCTGGTGTGACTGAATGCGGGCCCAGGAAGCTATGCCGTCGTTAGCCAAATTTTTTTTTGTGCCTCCTGCATACTACATATTCTCTCCTTTCACAGATAACTTGTTGTTGTTTCAGAAACAAGCTTCTTTGCTCACCTTGTGCTATTGCTGTCATCCGTGTTAGATAATCCATCGTGAAGCTGTACATCTAAAAGATATTAAAAGAAAGATGCTATGATTGGTAAAATGTTGCTATATTAATTTGGAGTTAGATAATATCGCGCTTTTATAGATGTTTATTGTCAGATTTCTATGAACTGTTTGCATTGTGAATATATTCCGGACATTTCAGCGATCATAAAAACGTTACTGCTATTGGGAAAAAAATTAAACATGTAAATTAATACATTTTGTAGGAGTGCGTTTGTCTAAAATACTAAGTCACATTTTTGTATGTAGTCAGCTACAACCCTTTGACTCCTTGCGATGAGTACTCAAGTCTCACTGCTCACCTTTTCATGGATAAGACACCTTCTGCAGGATGTAGGCCCGATCTCCAACAAAGAAGTGTCATATATGGTGCCGAGTCTTGATATCTGTATGGCTAAGGACATACTTGTGCTCCCATCATCATCGCAGGTTCTTCACCGGCTCAGTGCTTCGGGCACCACTAACTCAGTGACCAAAAAGGCCAGGCATGTGGTAGTGGGCCCCTTGTTCGGTGCTTTGGGAACAACTCTAAAATGGCGTACAACACGTGTGCTCCATATTTTTTATACATAGGGTCATGTGTGTAGTGACGGATACGCTGAATGGGTATGGTGTGGCTATATAACAGCCATGAGGGAGTGTGTGTTTCAATCTGACAACTAGACCTGCAACTAAGAAATCACTACAATGGAAATTTGGGTCTGGTACTGTTGTTGTGTTTTCCTGGTAGTGTAAGAGTGGCTTTCTTTTTTCTATGTGACGTTACAACACAGTCACCATGTATGTAGCCTATTTTGGGACGCTTTTTATTGTATAATGCGTTTCAAAAACTAGTTGTGGTAGGGTGCTTTTAAACTAAACTGTAAAGTCTGCTTACGAGTTTGTTGAGTGTGGAAGTATTTTTTTTTCTATTTTCTATTCAATTATAATTGTGCTGACTTTTCTCCTTAAGCTTGCACTACTATTTTATTTTATAAAATGCATAACTGTTGAAATCATCTTTGAAAGTAGAATGTAAGCATGTAAGCTGCTGTCTGTGACGAAAAGGAACGCCGGTTCCCGCAGGAAGTGGGGTGCCGGCTGGCACTGTGGATGCCTTGGGGCTCTTCTCACGGTCCGCAATGTTACATTTGAGCCCTGGGGGATGGGGTCCTCGGGATTATAAAAAATTAGTGATTAAGGCTATTTTTTTAATGGTAGATTTATCGTACGCGTACCCAGCACGCATGTACGACTTACAGTGCGTAGATTGGAAATCGTCCCATAAGCGTACTGAAGGAAGAAAAAGAAGAATCTTTTTCAGATATTTATGAAGTGTATGTGTTTAGATGTTGGGTGGCTCTAAAAAGAGCCCTTGTGTTTATTGGGATATTTTAGTACCTACAAGTAGGAACCAATGCAAAGTCTAAAGTTCAAGAGGAATACTCTGTTTCCCTCATTTGTAAAATGTACACCGTCTCTCCTATAGATGCCATCATACTGAAACGGAGATTGTTGTGGTAGTTGGACCCCATTCTATAGTCTCGGAGAAAGGCAGAAACAGATTTATTCACATGTTTCCTAGCTTTTTCAATCTGTGGACAATAGTGGTTGGACCACTTCCATTTTTGCCTTTGGCATACATTAGAATATACAAAGGAAGTTTTGGGGAACAGTGCCATCATTTGTTGAAAGGTGTCCTTGATAAGCATTTCCAGACCTACCCCTGTCAAAGTGCCTAGGTCATTGCCACCACAGTGCACACTTATGAGGTCAGGGTGTTGGAGATGTAAAAAGGATTTCACCAACGGCATCAATTGATGCCACTTTAATCCTCTCTGTCCAATCCATTTAATGTCTACATTTGGTAAATGTAGGTCTTTGTGAATTCCTTTCTGTTCTGGTACCTTTGGCTCCAGAAAATATAGCTGTGTCCCACTATCCACACTGTAAACATTTTGAAGAGAGATCTGGATGCACTCTGAAGGTCGCTGTAAATGAAATGGCAGTTGAAAAGTAAGATTTTTCTAAAATAGTGGACAACATGCAGTTTTGAAAAAAGAAAAAAAAATGATTGGTTGTTGGACAACATTCTACACTAAGCTAGGATGAATGTTTCTGTTTTTTAAAAGCCTGATTTTTATTGGTTAAGAGAAACTGATAGAAAAGAACGTTCTATGAGATATGCTGGTTCATTCTGAAGTCAAGTACACTTGCTGTTTTAATTTGCAACAATGTATGATGAACTTTTCACCTGTGTATTGAGTTAGGTGTCCTCTGAAGTGTTTCTATGGTAACTGGAATATTGTGGAATGGGGGAAGGGTTGAAAGTTTTGTCAGTTGGAAAAGGTGCAAAAGTTCAAGCAATATAAAAGTGTGTTTCGTTTTGATTTAATGTGGGAATAAATGTGATTTTTTATTTATTTGTATATGTGTGTAGATTGAGTGTGTAGATTAACAGGAAAAGTTTGCTATTTGCTATAGGACTTCCTGTCCCCCTTTGACTACTCAGGGGGGTTTACAATGATCCACAAGGTTAAAGTCTTGGATGGCATTTGTTGAGCATTTGATGGCCCTGGGGACCACCATCTCCCATGACCGGCTCATGTAGTGTTACGGGGTACCTATCCCTGGGACACTGCTGTTTGCTATGGTAGGGCGAGAGTTCTCTTTCAAGTAGGAAAGCAGATTGTGTTTCATCTGAGTGAGCAGCATGTAAGCTGGTCTCTCTGACAAAAAGCAATGCTGGCTCCCGAAGGATGCAGGGAGCCGGCTAGGACTGTGGGGGTTTTGGGGATGTACCCAGGGTGCTGAACGCTATATTTGAAAAATACAACAGAAGTGCCCACACCAAACAGCTTCTCAAACAATTATTTCAAGAGTCAAACCAAAAAGTTCATTTTAGTTTGTCTGGGTACTTTTATTTATACCCTTTTGACTTGCACAATTCTTTTTATAAACTCTTTTTATCTCGTTTATGAATGAAAAAAGAAACATATATACATTCAAAGCTTTTTACACTAATATACAACACATATACATACTACATGACATTACTTAATACAAAAGTGAGTACAAAACATACATCCTACATGCAATACAAACAATATATCTTAATGCATTTTTATTCAAACAATCAATATTCAAAAATTAATTTTAGACAAAGTCAAAGAAAGGAGACATTTTCACCAAACAGTGACCAGTTTTAGAGCTAGCAGCCGCAAGTTCATACAAACAATGATATTATTTGCTCCTTGAGTTTTTGCTGACGCGTTTCGAATCCAAGTAAACTAGTTACTGAAATGGCTTTGTCACTTATCTGCAATAGATGTAAACACCAATAATGTTTTATTTGTTGATTGCTAGTGGCCTCTCTTATACCCCACACACTGCCACCACCGGGTAGTTCCATATATCTATCTGCAGGAATTGGGCCACCTGTCCCTTCTTGAGACTCGGATTTGTCTTTTTGGCTATTTGGCTGCATCAATTATTCCTATAAAAAAAGGAGGAATTTAAAAAAAGATTCTAATTAGGCTAAACGTTTTTTTATATGTATTCTGTTCAAGATGTCACTTGAACTGGCAGAAGTAGTCATACCTTTGTTTAACTGGAGAGTAGCTTGGTTTGTTCATGGCCCACAAACTGTCATTTCTTTCCGCTCATGATCTATTGGAAAACATGCCATAAGATCACTTGTGTTGGCCCATAATAACATATTACAAGTCTATAGTTTTTGATGACACGTACCTTCCTAACTTAGATGAGGACCGTCTTTTTCATATACCGCGTCTTTTACCAATGGCACAGCGTATTCTATCTCGGGCTGGTGGGTAAATATATAATGAAGAGTTCAGTATGTGCCCAACATAGCTGCAGCCCCACCGAAGCGGCAAACATGTGTTAGTTGCAGTCTGCCTACCTGATCCAGCCGTGGTCCCGTTTTCAATCGGGCATGTGCACAAGCCGCGTGTGTATCGCTCGATCCTAATGCGTAAACAAACACGCATTAGTCAATTATGATCAGCGCTCTCGCGCACATACACATATTCTATGGGGAAGGGGTAACACGTTATCTCTCTCTCCTAGCCCCGAGAGACCTTAAGAATCGCTAACCGAAATACCGGTTTGGCAGCAACTACGAGTACCATGATCCTTGTGGTTTAGGCTAAAGCACATATTGAACGATTCCAATATGGCCACTGTTGCGGTGGAATCTGAGACGAGACTGTGGTAGCAGAGAGAGGTAATGTGTTCCCCTTCCTCATAAAATATGTGTATGTGCGCGAAAAAGAGAAGTCATCCACAAGATTTATCTGAAGAACAATGTGTGAACAAAAAGGAAAAAACTCCTGGTAGGACAACAAAGGATTTTTTAAAGAACTTAATGTGAATAATGAAAACACTGTATCTGCAACTAAAAAAAAAACAAGAGAAAAAAGAAAAACAATGGAAAAGTATCTTCCAAACAAACACTGTATAGTAAAAGGAGAAAGAATCAATTTCAGGAAATTAGAAAAAGAATGTTTTATAATAGAGTTTTTTAATTTGATTAAGGACATGAAGAAATGTAAAAGAAAAAGAGCATTTGTATAAGAAGAAGAAACGTATAGAAAATATACTTGAGAAGGCTTTTGAATTGAAAAAGAAGTTGTTTATTTTAGTAATCAATAGAATTTTATCACTAGATAAGGCAAATCCATTTAATGAAGGCCAAATGAAAGCAGAGAAGATTAATTAACAGAAGTAATTTTTCTTTTTAGATTTAAAAGTTTTTTATTAAAATAAAAAAGAAGTGGATTATACATTTGGCAATTCTTATATACAGTACAGAATGTGGTACACTTCGCCTTCATCTTCCCCAAAGAAGAGGAGAGAAAGAGGAAAGAGAGAGAAGAAAGAGAGGGGGGGGAGGCTTAATTTATGCATCTTTTGCTGGTTTCTCGTCAGCTGTGCATCCAGTAGCTCCCACATCTCGCTTTTCGGGTTGTGTTCCTTTGAGAGTTTCCCCGTAATGTTGTCTGCCCCTCTGAGAAAGGTGACCCAGTTCATCCACGTTTTAAAATTTGCTTTGGTTGTGTTTTTCCAGTTCGTCAGGATTATTTTTAGGGCTTCTGTGAGTAGTAGGTCTAGTAGGTCTCTTTCTTCTTTGCTGTTTAGGTCTGCTGTCATATGTTCTGTGGCCAGGCTTACAAAGCTGATTGTTAGGTCTGTGTTGAAAATCTTGTTCAGAAAGCTGTTCACCTGCATCCAGAACTTCCTGACCTTCGTGCAGTTGAAGATGAGGTGTTCTAGAGTTCCTTCCTCTATCCGGCAGTTCCAGCAGTTGCCAGATTCTGTGATGCCGATTTTGTGGAGTCTTGATGGAGTCCAGTAGGCCCTGTGGAGGAGCCAGAATTTTGTCTGGGCTAGTTGTGGGGTTATTTTGTTTGTTGATGCTGAGCGCCACAGTTTGCATCGTTCGCTGTCGTTTAACTGCCTGCCTAGGAGTTGTTCCCATGTGTTAGTTGATTTCTTGTTCAGTGACAACGTGGATGGGTTGAGGAGCCTGTACATCTTTGCCGTTTGGTGGCCTGCTGAGTTTAGGGTTTGCATGTATTGATGATGGTGGGTTCTTCCTTGCATAGGTTTGCTTTGGTTATGTCTGTTTTGATTTTTAGGAAGTTGTAGAGTTCTCGGTTAGGGAATTTGTTTAGTTGTTGCAGGTTTTGGAATGTTAGTGGTAGCTGTCTGATTTCTAGCTGGTTTGGGAGGCTTATTCCTTTCCCTATCCATGTATCGTTGTGCATTGTTGCTCCTTGATAGGTTATCCTTGTGTTGAACTAGATCGACTCCCATGTCGTGCCTTTCAGTTTCTGTGCCATACGCCTGTCTATTTTCATCAGTGCGTCCTTGGTGTATCTCAGTATTGGGTTCGTTCTTTGGGGGTGTCTGTTTGCTGTTAGAAGCACTACGGGATTTAGCCCCCCAGAATGTTCTTTTCCACCTCCAACCAAACAGGTTTGAAGAGTTGGATGTTGTTTAGCCAGGAGATTCCTTGCCTCGCTAGGCAGGCTGTTTGAAAGGTTTTGAAGTTTGCTAAGTTGAGTCCTCCAAGGTATTTCGTTAATCTCAGTTTCTGTATGTTGATTCTAGGTTTCTTGTTTTTCTATATATAAAGTTATTTATGAGCTTGTCTAGTTTTTTGTG
Organism: Lissotriton vulgaris; assembly: GCF_964263255.1. Classification (NCBI taxonomy): domain Eukaryota; kingdom Metazoa; phylum Chordata; class Amphibia; order Caudata; family Salamandridae; genus Lissotriton; species Lissotriton vulgaris. The sequence continues at coordinate 1,153,015,279 of NC_141698.1, forward strand.
GAATGCGTCTGTCATCGGGAGCGGTAGCATGCTGAGCGTGTAGTTGATAGCTGCCGTTATCATCATCTTTATTGTTTCTATCCTGCCCCACCTACTTATGTATTTGGGTGACCATAGGTCTAGTCTTTCCGTTATCTTCTTCAGGTTTGAGTCCTCGTTGTGTTGTAGTGTGGATGTGAGGTCTCTCCCAAACAGCAGACCTAGGTATTTGAGTGGTTTGGTCTGCCATGTCAGTCCTGAGTCGCCAAGCACCTCTCTGGTGGTGTGGATGTTCATTGGCTTGCACTCTGATTTGTCTTTATTGAGCTTGTATCCTGAGGCCTCCGCATATTCTCAAATTGTGTCCATGAGTGCCGTTATTGACGTTGACGGATTGGTGGTCGTGATGAGGATGTCGTCCGGGTATGCTGCCAGTTTGACATTTTTTTCTTTGATTTTTACGCCTGTTATTTAGTTATTGTCTCCTATTCTGGCTAGTAGTGGTTCTAGCGCTAGAAGGAAGAGGCCTGGTGAGAGGGGGCAGCCTTTTCTGGTGCCTCTACCCATTGTGAGCGTTTCCGATGTGCTTCCATGTACCACAACTTTCGCTTTTGGTTCGTTGTACAGGGCCATCACCATGGATCTGTATTTGGCCCCTAGCCCAAACCTGCTCATGCAGCTGTTAAGGAAGGGCCAGGAGACTCTGTCGAATGCCTTTTCCGCATCCAGTGCTATCATCACCGCCTGCTCGCTGCTGTGTGTTGTGTGGTTGATGAGATGGCACAGTAGGCGTGTATTATCGTTCAATAGTCTGTTTTTGATGTATCCTACTTGTGAGTTGTGGATGATGTTTGGTAGGACCTTGTTCAGTCTGTTGGCCAATATCTTAGGTATATCTTACAGTCAACATTTATGAGCGAGATTGGTCTGTAGTTCTGCGGATATTGTGGGTCTTTCCCATCCTTCGGGATTATCGTGATGTTAGCTTCGCTCATGGACTCCGTCAACTTGCCTTTCTGTATGCAGTGAGTGTATGTTTCCGCCATTAGTGGTTTTAGTTGCTGGCAGAAGGTCTTGTACAACTTCGCCGTGTATCCGTCTGGACCAGGTGCCTTGTTTGGTTTGAGCTGGTTGATTGCCGCTTCGATTTCTGTGTCCGTTATGTTCGCTTCCAGCGATGTTCTTTCGTCTGTGTTTAGTACTGGCAAGTTGGTGTTTTTGAGCAGGGTGGCGCCGCCGTCTTCTCTTAGATTCTTGTCTTCGGTGTATAGTTCCTGGTAGAACTGTCTGAATACCTCGAGTATACCTTTGTTTGTTGTTTGGGACTTATTGGTTTTGTTGGTTATCGCTGCAATTGTGTGTTGCCTTTGTTTTGCTTTCAGGGAGGACGCCAGTTGTTTCCCTGCTTTGTTGGCGGCCCATAAGTTTACGGATTTGAATTTGGTCAGCCACGTGCCCGCTCTTTCAATTAGAATCTTGTTCAGCTCGTATTTCTTCTTTGTAAGCATGGTGAGGGTGTTCTTGTCCGTTATGTTAGCGCAGTGCCCTCTTTCCAGCTGTGTTATTTCCTCTTCCAGTTCGCTGATCTTTTTTGTTCCTCCCTCGGTTCATTCTTGCTTTGATGTTGATCAACTTCCCTCTTAGGGTCGCATTGAGGGCATCCCAGATGGTGCTTTTCCCTACCTCACCGTTGTCGTTGTGTTTTAGGCAGACCTTTAAAGCGTCTTCAATTTCCTTCACGTTTTCTTTGTTCTGCAGGATGTCGTCATTCAGTCGCCATCTTCTTGTCGGACTTTCATTATGTCTTCCGTTTAATGAAAGTGTGATGTGTGCGTGGTCAGAGATGGTTATTGGTGCGATTTCAGTTTCTTCAATTAGGTGTGTGTGTGTATTGGACATCAGTATATAATCTATCCTGCTGTAGGAGTTGAGTGGGTGCGAATAGAAGGTGTATTCACGTGTGTTTGGGTATTGTAGCCTCCACGGGTCGGCAAGGTGTAGTTTGGTACGCAGGTCTTTCAGGGTGTTGGTGTTATGAGATTCGTGGCTTGTTCTGTGCAGGTGTCTGTCTGTAGCTTGGTCCATTACCCTGTTCATTTCCCCCGCTACCAGCATGAGGTCGTCTTGAGGTATGTTGGATAGCTTTGTGTCTACCTCCTGCCAGAATTTTTTGTCTTCGGAGTTCGGCCCATAGATGTTGGCTACGTGTATTCGTTCTTCTCCTTTAAGCAAGCTTGTTATTAGTAACCGCCCATCCCCGTCTGCGCTTGAGCTTTTTATGGTTAGGTTTGCTCTGTTGCTCAGTATGGTGATTACCCCTTGTTTCTTCCCATTTGCCGGAGAGCAGAGGACTTCCCCTATCCACCTCGCTTTCAGAAGCTTAGCTTCTTCTGTTGAGTGAGTTTAGTTTCTTGCAGTGTGTAGATGTTGCCTTTTAGTTTGGCTAGGTGATCAAGTACTTTCCTTAGTTTGATGGGTGGTTGAGGCCTTTAACGTTCCTGGACACCACCTTGAGGTTTGTGGTTAGTTTGGTTCTTGGTGGATTACTCATGGTGGTTTTGTGTTATCGCTGTGTTCTTTGTTCCTCACCTTGCGCATTGCTGGTTGACTTCGACCGTGATTTTGGAGAAATGTTGGGTGATTGTCACCTTCTTTCCATTGATCGACATTGGATGGCCTTTCCTGGCCACCGCGAATATTGCGTCCGTGTGATTCGCTCGTAGAGGCTTACAAATTATTGGTCTGGGGATGTTGCTGTTTGCTGGTTTCTTTGCCGGGATGCGGTAGGCTTTAACGATCTCGAAGGGCCTGTCAAAGCTTAGGCCAGTCAGCTTTGGAATTATGGTCTCCAACATCAGAGCGCATGCACCTGGGGTGTCTTCTTCCTCTTCGGGGATTCCCAGCAGTCTGACGTTCCCTTTGCGGCATCTATCTTCCTGTTTCGCCATTGCTCTTTGCAGTGTTGAGGTCCTCCTTATCACTAACCCCAGGTCTTTGTGCACCAACCCTGCGCGATCCTCCATCTGGCTCACCCTTTTTTCCACTTCATCTATCCTTCCGTTTGCTTTGCTTTGCTCGGCTCTTATTGCTATCAGTTCCATTTGGATGTTGTCCACTGTCTTTTTTGTGGCCTTTGTTAGATCGTTGCCTTCTGTGATTTTCGTCAGTAGTGTGTCTAGCATTATCGTTTCGTTGCCTTGGCCGTCGTGTTTCTTTGCTGGTGAGTCAGGGATTTCATTATTGGTTTTTTTGGGGTCGTTTGTAACCTTCTTGTCGTCTTTCCCTGCCATGGTGTCAAAACCTCTCCTGACCTGATGTGTCAGAAGCCTCAATCAATCAATCAATCACTGACATTTATAAAGCGCACTACATACCCGTAGGGTCTCAAGGCGCTGGGGGTAGGGGGGGGTGCTGCTACTGCTCGAACAGCCAGGTCTTCAGCTTCTTCCTGAAGGAGAGGTGGTCTTGGGTCAGGCGCAGGTCGGTCGGGAGGGAGTTCCAGGTCTTGGCGGCCAGGTAGGAGAGGGACCTTCCTCCTGTGGTCGCTCTTTGGATGCGGGGGACGGTGGCGAGGGCGTGGTTGGCTGATCGGAGGTGGCGTTTGGGAGCGTAGAAGTTGATTCGGCTGTTGAGGTAGCTCGGGCCTTGGTCGTGTAGGGCTTTGTGTGCATGGGTGAGGAGGCGGAAGGTGATTCTTTTGTTGACGGGGAGCCAGTGAAGGTCTCTCAGGTGTCCGGAGATGTGGCTGATGCGTGGGATGTCGAGGATGAGTCTGGCTGAGGCGTTCTGGATCCGCTAGAGTCTCTTCTGGAGCTTGGCGGTGGTTCCGGCGTAGAGGGCGTTGCCGTAGTCCAGTCGGCTGGTGACGAGGGCCCGGGTGACGGTCTTCCTGGTCTCCGTGGGGATCCACCAGAAGATCTTCCGTAGCATGCGCAGGATGTTGAAGCATGACGAGGAGACGGCGTTGACTTGCCTGGTCATGGAGAGGGAGGAGTCCAGGATGAAGCCCAGGTTGCGTGCATGGTCTGTCGGTTTGGGTGCGGTGCCCAGGGCGGGAGGCCACCAGGAGTCGTCCCAGGTGGAGGGTGAGGGGCCCAGGATGAGGACCTCCGTCTTGTCCGAGTTCAGTTTCAGGCGGCTGGTCGTCATCCACTCGGCTACCTCTTTCATCCCTTCGTGCAGGTTGGCTCTGGCGGTGGCGGGGTCGTTGGTCAGGGAGAGGATCAGCTGGGTGTCGTTGGCGTAGGAGATTATGTTGAGGTTGTGTTGGCGTGCGATGGCCGCGAGGGGGCTCATGTAGACGTTGAAGAGGGTGGGGCTCAGAGAGGATCCTTGAGGGACGCCGCAGATGACTTCGGTGGCTTCTGACTTGTACGGTGGTAGGCGGACTCTCTGTGTTCTTCCGTCGAGGAAGGAGATGACCCATTCCAGCGCCTTGTCCTGGATTCCGACGTTGCTGAGGCGCTGTACTAGGGTGCGGTGGCAGACAGTGTCGAATGCCGCGGAGAGGTCTAGGAGGATGAGGGCCGCTGTTTCTCCGTTGTCCATCAGGGCTCGGATGTCATCGGTGGCGGCGATGAGGGCGGTCTCGGTGCTGTGATTGGCTCGGAAGCCGGACTGTGAGGGGTCGAGGGATCCATTCGACTCGAGGAAGGCGGCCATCTGCTTGTTGACGGTCTTCTCGATGACTTTGGCTGGAAACGGGAGGAGCGAGATGGGGCGGTAATTCTTGAGTTCGGTGGGGTCCGCTGTGGGTTTCTTGAGTAGAGCGCTGAGTTCGGCGTGCTTCCAGCTCTCAGGGAAGGTGGCGATGTCGAAGGATGTGTTGATGATGTCTCGTAGGTGGGGTGCGATGACGGCGTCAGCCTTGTTGAAGACGTGGTGAGGGCAGGGGTCGGTCGGTGATCCGGAGTGGATGGAGTTCATCGTGCGGATGGTGTCTTCGGTGCTGATCGGGGTCCAGGCGTGGAGGGTGGTGGTGGGGGGTGGTTGTTCGGTCTTGGTGTGCGTTGGTTGGTTGTTGAAGCTGTTGTGTATGTCCGCGATCTTGTTGTGGAAGTATGAAGCGAGGGAGTTGCAGAGGTCTTGCGATGGGATGATGTCGTTGTTTCCTGCGCTGGGGTTGGATAGCTCTTTCACGATGTTGAAGAGTTCCTTGCAGTTGTGTGCGTTGTTGTCCAGCCGGTCCTTGAATGCGGTTTTCTTGGCGGCGCGGATCATCTGGTGGGGCTTCCGGGTGGCCAGCTTGAAGGTGGTCCTGTTGTCCGGTGTGGGTTCCCTTCTCCAGACTTTCTCGAGGGCTCGACAGTTCTTCTTGGAGCTCTTGAGTTCGTCGGTGAACCACGGGGCTTTCTTGCTGCCGGGTCTGCTGGGCGGGGTCCTCAGCGGGGCGAGTTCATCCGCGCAGTTGCTGATCCACTTTGTGAGGTTGCCGGCGGCCTGGCTGGGGTTCGCTGAGCTGGCCGGAGGGTGCTGGCTCAGGGAGGTGGCGAGCTGGTCTGCTGTGATCTTGTTCCAGCTTCTGCGGGCGGCCTGTTGCTGGTGGTGGTGGGTCGTCGTTCTCTTGAAGGTGAAGTGGACACAGCTGTGGTCTGTCCAGTGGAGTCCGGTGGCGTGGTTGAAGACGATGTCTTTGCAGGATGAGAAGACTGCGTCGAGTGTGTGTCCGGCGAGGTGGGTGGGGGTGGACACCAGCTGCTTGAGTCCAAGATTGGCGAGGTTGTCGAGCAGGGTGCTGGTGTTGCGGTCGCTGTTGTTCTCCAGGTGGAAGTTGAAGTCCCCCAGGCGGATGTAGTCGGCGGAGGGGAGGGCATGCGGGCTGACAAAGTCGGCGATGTCCTCGCTGAATTGTGTGCGTGGTCCCGGGGGTCGGTAGATCAGGGTGCCTCTGAGGGTGGTGTTCGGGTCGGTGTGGATCTGGAAATGCAGGTGTTCGGCGGTGGTCAGGGTGTTGTCGGTGCTGGTCGTGAGGCGGATGGCCTCCCTTCTTTTTGTTGTTGTTTGGTTGGTTCTGGCTTTGGGCCCTTTGCTTCTTTGGTGATTTGGTTGCTGAGTGGGGGCAGGGTATTTTCTCTGAACCTACATGGCCACTTAATGGCGCGGGTCCTAGTCTTCGCCCCCGCCAGCCTCTTGTGCTTGCGTGTCCTTGCTATGTCTCTTGTCGCCTGAGCTTCCCTGCGGCACCCTCGGTCTTTTTTGCGATTGTCTAGGCTACCGAGTTCCTCCCCCTCGGGTGTGCCGCTGTATTTGGTTGCTGTTATCTTTGTTGTTTACGTTGCCGCTATGTTAAGATGGCCGCCTTCCTCCCTTTGCCCAGATGGCCGCTGTGGTCTGGACTTGCTGCCCGGCTATTGTCCCTGCTTGAGGTGGGTCTCATTTAGCGTCTTTTGTGGGCGTCACCGCACTGCCCTGTTTCCTTGCTGCATTGAGAAGAAGGCTCCCGTGCTTCTCTGCCTTTGACAAAATAGCCGCTATGCTCGCCTTTCTGCCGCCGCGGCTATCACCTTAGCTTGTACTTGGTAAGATGGCCGCCTCTTATTTCTTCACCTTTGCCAAGATGGCCGCCGCTTACTTTTTACTTCTCGAGCTGGGCGTTGCGCAGGTCCTGCTTATCGCCTTGGGTGAAAGCCGCCGCTTTGTTCACTAGCTTTGTGATAGATGGCCGCCCCGCGCTTCTCTGCCTTGTCCAAATTGGCTGCTGCGTTCGCTTTACTGTTGCCGCTGCTGCCGCCGTTATTTGTACTTTGGTAAGATGGCCGCCCCATACTTCTTTGCCTTTGCCAAGATGGCCGCCGCTTACTTCTTTGCCTTTGCTTTTGCCGAAATTGGCTATCTTTGTAGCAGGAGAGTTTGCGGGTTTGGCTGCTTGCTCTGTGGCTCACGCTTTTCGCCTGGGGCGCTCTTACTTGGATGTCGGCTGCGGCCGGCGTTGCTGGTTCAGCCTGTCGCTTCTCGTGTTCTCCTCCCCTCCTCTGAGATCACGCCGCCATCTTGTGCTCGCTCCTTCCTTTCCTGCCCCGTTTGCTTTCTTCTCCGCCGCTGCTTCGTCCTTTACTCTTTCGGTCTCTTGAGCCTTGCGTTGGGTGCTCCTTGTGTTCCTACACCCCCTCGTAGCTTTGTTGCTGCGTTTCTTCACGTTATCCTTCGTTGCGCGCCACTCGTTCGACTTGGGGGTCGGGAGCTCCGGACTTAGGTATGCTGCCTCCTTGCCATCCAAGCCACTCCCCCACAGAAGTAATTTTTCTGATGTTTTTTTTGGGTGAATGGAAACATATTTCAAGTTCTGAGTCTTTTTTTAATGAAGAGAGTTATTTTCAGAGTAATGATTTGTTGCATGCAGTTAACACCAGTGGTCGAGCTTATGAGGTTAGAAATGGTTGTCCTATTGAGAAATAGAAAATTGTTCCCAGAAATGCAGAAGAGGTGTTAGCTGATGAAGTTTTAAGGAGACGTCTTAAAGCTCCAGTGTACACTTGGAATTGCAGTAGTATTTGTAGTGTACGGCAGGAATCTATTGATTTTTTAAGCAATTTTTTAGGTGAGTATACTAAGAAAAGTGTTAAACAAAAGATCATGATGTTGCAAGAACTAGACCCTTGCAGAGTGAGAGAAAATACTGGTTTGCAAGGTCATTTTCTGGCTTGTCTTTCTAAGAAAGTATTAAGAAATGTTTATCACCATTTCAGGATACATTGTATTATGCAAAAAGTCCAGCACTAATGTTAAAAAAAGTTGAATAGTGCTCTTTTGCATGGATCTGAATCAAATGTAATGAACGTTTGTGAAGAAATTCAGGTTAGTTACTTTGGTCCTGAGGAAGACAGTGCAGAAACTGATACATTGATAGAAGAAAATGTGGGAGAGAATGTACAACATTGTAGTACAGAACATTTTGAGCAAGAAATTACGAAGTTTAAGGTGATTTCAGTTGAAAGGCCAAAATATTCTTGTATTTGTTGTCGACGAACTCATTATAAAAATCAAACCAGGAGTGTTGATTTGTATTTAAAAAGTGAAAAGGAAAATAATAATGAGTGGAAGGAATTTGCAACTTATTTTTTGGTAGAGAATTGTTTTGATTTGGGTTCTGATCAGCGTATTTGTAAATATTGTTATAACAAATTAGATGAGAAAAAATGCCTTCTAGAGCTGTGCATAATAATCTTGTTAAATATTCCTACTGAACTGATGGATTTAAATAGCTATCAGCCAGATTCATCAAACTAAAATCGGCTCGCAAAGGGCCAGATTCTGAGAATATGGCCCTTTGCGAGCGCTATTTTTGCATTTGGGATTCATCATCCCAAATGCAAAAATCGCAATTCTAGAAATCGCTAAATTGCGATTAATTGCATTTAAGGAATCTCAATTTGAGTCTAACTACGTGGTAAATAGCAAAAACTTTTAAAAATGCACTAAAGTGCATTTTTCAAAGTTTCATGTTGCGCACACACATGCCTTAAGGACTGGACTTTCTTATGCAGTCAACCATATATTGAAAACAGGTGTACATCTGCAAAATGTTTTGGCAAAGGAATTTATGGATAAAGTACAGCAGAAAGATAATGTTTTGGAATCACAGTTGATTAATCTCATGGCATGTCAACGTGGTACTGATACCGTCGTCATGGAGAACTTAAATGTATCCTAAGGAACTTAGGAACTCCTACACGGTTCCTTACTCTAAGCTGTGCTGAATATGCTTGGGATGATTTACTTCAATTTCTTCGAGAGGCAAATCCAAATATAGTAAATACTGAATACAAGACACCTGGTGAATTGTGCTCTTTGGATCCAGTTAATGTATGCAGGTATTTCAATCATAGATTTGAAGCTGTGATGTCTTTTATCATCAATAAAAAAAATCCTCCTCTTGGAGGTTCTGGATTTCTTTTGGAGAAAGGAGTATCATGCAAGAGGTGCTCCTCACATACATATGCTAATATGGATCAAAGATGCCCCCAAATTTGGAACAGATTCGGATGATACTGTGTTGTCTTTTATTGAAGAATATGCTACATGTGCTATACCCAAAAGCAGAGAAAAAAAGGACTTAAGACAACAAGTCTTATGATTCCAAAGCCGTCGTTGTGGGAAATACTGTTGTCGAAAGTACAAATCTTAGGACAAATTCTACACCAAATGCCGTTTTGGATTTCCACGTCCTATAATATCGAAAGGAAGAGTGAACATTTTTATGTCATCTTTGTGACATACTAGCACAAGAAAGTCTCCAAAAAATACCTACAACTTAAGAAGAAATGAAGAGTCAAAATACATAAATGACTACAACCCAGTTATTCTGTCCATGTGGAATGCTAACATGGATATTCAATACGTTGCGGACAATTCCATTGCTGTTGCTCGATATGTAACATCCTACATAACAAAATCAGAAAAGGCGAAATTGAAGGAAATGTGGGAAGGGATTTCCCACAAGAAGAGTCTAAGTAGGAAATGATATAGTTACAGTTTGTAGATGTTAAAGAAATTGGAGCGTACAAATGCTCGGATCGCTTATCATCTGTAAGTCTATACTCCAAATCCAGAAGAATCATTTGGGTGAGTCTAGGTCTTGCTGCAACACAAAATCGAGTACTTAAATCTGTACAAGAAATTGAATATTTAGCTGACAAAAAGAGCCAGAAAGTACAGATATTGTGAAAGCAAATATGTTGGATACATATTATCCAAAAAGAAGTCATCATCTTGAGAACATTTGTCTCTATGAAGTGCTGCAAAACTATATTTTTAAACGGAATATTACAGAAAGCATCAATACTGGTATTAATGCCGTTATTGGTTCTGAAGGATGTTTGGTGAAACAAAGAAATGGACATTTGATTAATTACTGTAAACTGAGTTGCGAAACTCCTGACAAAAGGGAATTTTACTATTTAGCTGTTTTGCAACTCTTCAAGATGTGGCGTTCAGAATTGGAATTACTTGGAGATTTTGAGAGCTATGAAGATTCGTTCAACGCAACTAAAGATACTATACAATGTCCTGTGTTTGCTAATTATGTGAAAATGTTGAACAACGAAATTGAGCAAGAATCTACAATTGCAGCTAAGATTGCTAGAGACAGTTTTCAATACAGTCAAACTTCTGCTTCATTGAGTCAGGATCCACTAAGAGAATCACTTGTTCAAAATGAAGCAGCAACTGCCATAGATGAGGTGGAAACACCAATGTATCAAGCTCAAGAAGATGTAACAAACTTAGGAAACTTGGAAAAACAACTAAATGATGAACAGAAACAAATATATGAGCAAGTGAGAGAACAGATTGACCATGGATTACTTCATGAAAAGAAAGAGTGCTCTTGCTCATCATTTGAACCTATCCGAATGTATGTGAGTGGAAAAGCTGGAACAGGAAAAAGTTTTTAAATTAAAGTAATTACAACTTATCTACAGAAAACAACTGAGTCGCGTTTGTTTTGTGTTGTCACTGCTCCAACTGGGTTGGCAGCACACAATATTAAAGGAATTACTTTAATTTGTTTATGAATGCTACCAGCAGAGCATGAAAACAAATTGGAATACCACAAGCTATCTGGAGAAGCTTGTTGTGAAGTTTCAAGAGTCTTGAAGAAAATTAAACTTCTCATTATTGTTGAGGTAAGCATGGTATCAAACTTAATGCTTGCCTTTGTGCATTTAAGAATGCAGCAAATTGTATGACGTATTATTTGGAGGAAAACACGTCATCGTTTTTGGAGATCAACTACAACTTACTCCTATAAATGGACAACCAGTGTTTAAAACACTGGTGCATGAAGATACCAAAAAGCCTTTGGGGAGCATTGGAAATGTTAACATTTGGTCATATTTTGAGTATAAGGAACTTATTACAAATATGCGACAGGCAAATGATGCTGATCATGGAACTATTCTTCAAGATATAAGAATTGGAAAAGTAACTAAACATGGCAAAGAAGCTTTACAGAGACGATTACTTTCCAATTTGTTTCCAAATGAAAATATTGTTCATGAGAAAATATATATAAGAATTGCAGAAAACAAATCTGTAATCTGCTTAATGCCAACACTGCGTGAATGTTCTATATTCAATGAAGAAATTATAAAATTGGATGCTAGTGATAAAATAGAGCATGAAGGAAACACTACAACGGTGGGGCAAGATGGCCGCTGACAGTCTGTAGGGAGAGGACGTGCTCCCTGTTGCTCCCCGGCTCCTGACCAGAAGAATGATATTACCGAGCGGCGGGAGCGTTTACATCTACATTGTGCGGTGGCAGCAGCAGTAGCGGTGGTTATTTTTTTAAAAAGAGAAGAAACGAGGAGTAAACCAGCCGATGTGGCTGTTTTTGCAGGCATTGACGGGGACATTAACCCTCCCGGCGGCGGACATAGTGCTGACGCGGGCATTGGATACCGCGCGTCAGCTGATGGTCAAGGCGAATACCTGGAGACAGCAGTATCAGCGGCTGCGGCAACAGCGGCAACATCGGCAGCAGAGCTCGGCGGTGACAGCGCTGTCTGTTACTTGGCGTGTAATGGCGCCGAAGATTTCAAAGGTTTTGCGGGAGGAGAAAGCTGCATGGAGCGAGTCCGACGCTCCGGCAGCCAATCTTCGCACAAAGAAACTGACACGGACCCAGGAGGAGTTCGAGGGCCCGCAGCCTGCCGATCATGGAAGGAGCATAGCAAGAAGTAAGGAGGCTGGCAGCTGCGTGGGAGAGAAATCTAAGAAAAAAGACAAAAGTAAGGCAGCCATGACGAATAAAGGAAATAAGGGAAAACCAGCAGAACAAGGGAATTTGAGGCAGCCGTTAGTGTCAGAGACCTTTTTCCCTGTTTCTGCTTCTAATTTTTTGGCGTCTGGCACTGCTATAGATCAAACAGAAATAGTAGAAATTGTGAGTGTAGAGCTTGGATGTGATCCTGAACCTGACCCTGATCGCAGCTCTTTCACGAAAGGTGTAGATAGTAATCTGACGGTATCTTGTTCTTTAATAGAGACTGTCAACGCGAAAACTTTGAATAAGAAGGCATATAGAGACATTGAATCATCACAAGGAAGCTCATTTCAGGAGAGAGAAGAGAACTTTTCGGAGCAGGATAAACGGAGGTGTACAAAAGAGGGCGGTGTGGCCACTGTTAATGACAAGGGCGCTGGTAGTATGGAAGATAGCAGTGTCGCATATCATGCTGAGGAGAACACTTTACCCCCTAAACTGGATGCAGACAATATTTTGACTTTAACAGAGGCACTAACTGAGGCAATAAGGGAGGGACAAGGCTGTCTCGATGTTCCTAATCTGTCTGTCTGTAATCTGTCCGTAACAGGGGAGAATAACCATGAGATTAGTATAAGCAGACATTCTGATGTGGGGGGGACTGAAAAGGGAGAAGGTAATGGTGACAATAACATGAATGATATGATTAATAGTGACCCCAAGGCACTGATAGCTATAACTGGCTCCCCTAGCGATGAATGTTTTTTCTCTGTTAACGAGGGCGAAGAGGAAGGAGAAGAGGTGGGGGCGGTTGGGGGGGGTGAGTCAGAGGACTCCTCTACTGCAGACTTGGGGAGTGACCAGACACTGTCAGGGCTGGAAACAGGGTCTACCTCCACATCAGGCTCGGGAGAGCTTTCTGCCCAAGATATAGCTGTAAAATGTAAATCAAAAGTCCTGACTAAAAAAAGGAGAAGAGCAAAAGGATCTATAAGCCCAGCTGCTATTAATGTTGCAAAAAGGCTTGACTGGGACTATGCAGCTACATCTCAGATGTATAAAGAGGGTGTTGGAGCCTTAGATGAAACCATGGGCTCTTCACGGATGAATGAGGAGGGAATTAGGCAAGGCCAATCTGAAAATCAGACCCAGATCCAGACCCATAGTCAGACCCAGAATCAGTCACAACCTCGAAGCCAAGATTCACCTAAGGAGCTCGAAATGATTTTCTCAATGCTTAAACAAATTCAAACTGAGGCGAGGGTAGAGAGTCAGAGAGCCAGACAGGAAAGTAAAAAAATACAAAGTTCCCTTCGGAAAGTAAGTAAGGCATGCACAGAATTGTCAGGGAGGCTTACGGAGGTCGAAGGAAGAACTGGGACTCTGGAAGATGAAATGAAAGGTTGGAAGGAATTTAGACAAGATCAAGAAAAGACTAACAGTGATGTGTTATGGAAGCTCGAAGATTTCGAGAATAGGCAGAGGAGGAATAATGTCAGACTCCTAGGTATTCCGGAAGGAAGAGAGGGAAAGGACGTTAGAGCTTACACAATAGAACTCCTTAGGGGGGCACTCCCAGACATAAAAGGCTGGGACTGGGAGTCAGAGATCCAACGTGCTCACAGATTTCCATTCATACAGAGGAAGGGGGATGGCTCAAATAAACCTAGGGCAATTTTAATATACGTGGGCAACTATTTACTGAGAGAAGAGATAATGGCTAAAGCAAGGCCACAGACAAAATGCAGATATCAGGAGGTAGAGTTTTTCGCTAGACCAGACTTCTGCCACACAACGGTAGAGCGCAGGTGGAGATTGCGGGAACTAATAGCTCCGTTCCAGAGAATTGGTTGTGAGGCATATCTTATGTTTCCTAGTAGGCTGAAGGTGGTAAAAGATGGTCAATTCAAAATTTTCTACTCTGAAATCAGGGCGGCCGAATTTTTGGCATGGCTCAAAGAAAGGAAATCGCAGAATCATACACAATCTCAGGCACATGCCGATAGTGAACTGGTGGTAGATTTATTGGCTAAAGATAGCAGGATCTAGGGTATGGCCTCTGGAAGCAGAAGCAGAAGAAGTATAGTATTTTATTTGTACGTAATTTGTAGAGAGGTATCAATAAGTGCACATCTTCTTTGACAATGGGCAGGAGACAATAGGGGTGGGGGGGCGGGGGGCACGGGACCCAAACAGACACAGCTGTCACACATAGGTCCTCCGGACCTATTTGCCTGTAGGGGGGGTGGGTTAGTTGGGGTGGGGGTTCAGGGTGGGGGCCACAGGGGGGGCAAGGAACACAGAGTAATTTGGAAATATAGTGCACAGGAAATATTATGGAACAAGAAGACTAACAAAATGGAAGAAATATTTGTGATGTATAAAGCCGTGGCATCAAAGTGTGTTACTTTTTTTTTTGAAATGATTAAACCTATGGTTATATTTGTCAAAAACCCAGGATGAGTATTCGTATTATGACATGGAATGTATGTGGTCTTAATGACAGGGCAAAAAGGCAGAAGGCAGCAGTCTTGATCAAAAACCTAAGATTGGATTTTTTAATATTGCAGGAAACCCATATACAGGTGTCTGAAATTAGGCTCCTTGAACAGTTAGGCCTTACGGTTATAGCACACTCTAGGCAGGGAACCAGGAACAGGGGGGTTGCTGTGATGGCAAAACAAAGGGATATAAGTACTAGAAAAAAATGGGAGGATGTATGGGGCAGATGGGCTCTAGTAGAGTGTATGGTTGGAGAAACATGGGTCACTCTGGGGTCTATCTATGGATCTACAGGGGATGATCCGGAGATGTTCGAAGAAATTGACATTGAGTTGGCAACTTGGGCTCCCTTTATATTGATAGGTGGCGATTTCAACATCAATGGAGCAGGAGGATTGGGGTTGGGGCTGGGACCCCCAGTTAAATATAAAGGGAGGAAGAAAAGAGTTTTTAAAGCAATCTATAATTTAGCTAGGAATAATGGATTACTTGATGTATGGGATACTCTTAACCCAGGACAAGATGGTTTCACATATTACTCAGCGCCTCATAGAATAAGTGTGAGATTAGATTATTTCTTAATTAGTAGCCAACGCATCGATGGGGCAGAGATTGAAAGAATACCGAGGCTTTTTTCGGACCATAATTCTCCTATTGTTACTTTGAAGGGTATGAAAGTGGTAAGGAAGGCATCGGAGTGGACATTCGAAAGGGCATTGCTCGTGGAGGATGCATACATCCAACATATGAAGAAATGGATAATCGAATTTTTGAATATAAATAGACATACAGCATCGGTAGGGATAGTGTGGGATTGTTTTAAGGCCGGAGTAAGTGGTGAGACCATCAGTTTTGGGGCTAGAAAAAGGAAAGAGGAAAAAGAAAGAAGTGACCGGGTAAAGAGGGAGTTATTGTTGGCAGAGGAGGAACTAACTAATAGGACAGACCAAACTGATAATGGAGACCCAATGGATCCTGCATATATGAAACTTGTCAAAATAAGAATGGCAGCAGAAGAGTATATAGCAGAGAGGGCAGCTAAACAATACACAGTGAATAGAGAGAATTGTTATGAGCTGAATGAAAGAGTTGGCAAAATGCTAGCAGCTAGAACTAGACAGAAGGCATCTTTTGGGGAGATAAAAGCTATAAAAGATACCTCAGGGACGATGGTAACTAATGTACAACAAATAAGGGAAGTCTTCAGGAATTTTTATACGAAGCTATACTCTGAAAGTCAAATAAAAAATCCTGAAGACATAATGGAGTACCTGAATTACTATGAGGGGGGGCAGCTGGGTGAAATAGAGAAGGAGAGGATTGATAACTTGTTAGAACTAGAGGAAGTAAAAGCAGCTATGAAGATTTTACCATCAGGAAAGGCTGCTGGCCCAGCTAAAATCCCGTTAGAGTTTTATAAGGTGTTCTAGGAGGAGTTAGCAGGAGACATGCTTTATACTCTGAAACAGGCACGGAAGGGATGCTCAATACCGAATACCTGGTCTGAGGCTGAAATTGTGGTCATCCTTAAAAAAGGAAAAATACCAACAGACCCGGGGTCATACAGACCAATCACTCTCATGAACACAGACACAAAGATTTATTCAAAGGCACTGGCAATCAGATTTGCCAGTGTAATAACACCGCTAGTCACTACCACTCAGCATGGTTTTATACCAGGTCGGGGGACTACGCACCATGTAAGGAAATTAATTACCCTTATGGATATGACAGAGGCTAACGGGGATCCATTTGCGGTATTATTACTGGATGCTGAAAAAGCTTTCGATTGTGTATCATGGGTATACCTATGGAGCGTTTTGGAAAAATTGGGATTTGGTAGTGGCTTTTTGACAGCGATAAAGACATTGTATAGAGACCCGAGTGCGGCAATTAGAATTAACGCGGGGTTAACGGACAAAGTAAAAATTGATAGGGGCACAAGGCAGGGCTGTCCATGCTCCCCGCTATTGTTTGCTATTTATTTAGATCCGTTAATTCGAAAACTGGAGCTAAATAGGAACATCTCCCCAATCGCCACACTCAGGGGGGAGTGTAAGATTTTGGCATACGCTGATGACGTGGCAGTTATAACATCTTCACCCACAGAGGCTATAAGATATGTGGAACAAGAGGCAAAAGAATTTGGGAAGGTGTCTGGGTACTCCCTGAACACCGGAAAAACACAAATTATAAAAAATAATAAGGCTCTATGTCAGGATTCTCGGGTGGCGCTGACGGGAACCTATCTGGGAATAACTATAACCTCAGCTTTAGAAAAGATAGTAGAACTAAATATTGATCCTATTATACAGAAAGTAGGGGGAGAGTTAGACAGACTGAACAATCTCCACCTTACTCTGGTTGGAAGAGTAAACATCGTAAAAATGTTAATTATGCCAAAATTCTTGTACCTTTTCCGAACAATCCCCCTATGGTTTGACAATGTCTGGTTTAAAAAGATTGAGAATATGATTAACAAATTTATATGGTCCAAAGGTAAAACTAGAAGGGCGGCGAGATTCCTGGCATTCCAATCATGGAGTTCCACTCTGCAACTCTGGGCAATAGCCTGCTTAATCTCCACAACGGCCCCCACAACGCTAAGGATGCCTGGCCTCCACCTTGGGGGTGCCCAGGAGTGGACACCTCACAGGGAAAGCCAGGATGGGTTCCACAGCGGTATTCGTACAAGCGCCTTGAGACCCTTGCGGGTGAGTAGTGCGCTATACAAGTTTCAATTTACAATTCATTTTACAATTTACACACAGCCAGAAACACACACAGAGCCACACACACAAAGCCACACACAAAGAGCCACATACACACAGAGCCACACACACACACACACACCCAGTCACACACACACACAGAGCCACACACACAAACACACAGCCACACAAACACACACAGAAAAACACACACAAACAGAGCCACACACACACACAGAGCCACACACCACACACAGACCCACACCCACACACACACAGAGCCACACACACAAACAGGCTGCCAAAAGTGTTACGATCCACCCACGAGCGCAGGCCAAGGCAAGCTGTCTGTCTAGGCGGGCCTAACTCCAGCTCAGCCCACAGGTAAGTACAGCCCTGTCCCATTTACAAAAGGAAGTGCTAGTTGTTCAGCACATATGTATCTCGTAAATCAGCAATAGAAATGCATGGAACGGCAACATGCATAGATTGTAAATGTACGTTTCTTGATAAAATTTAAAACACATACTATACAGTAAATGATTTAGCGTGGCCGACGTTCAATAGACAACACTGAGGTACTTTAAATTGCGTTATAACACTCATAATGTAACACGAATCATTAAAGAAGTCTGACAACCTGTTTGAGAGATGGCAGAAGTACTTCAGATTTAGTAGACGACTGGCAGAAATAACAGGCCAAAGCGGCAGCCCCTGGGAGGCCTAACTTCGAGCAGTCGGCGGTTTGGTACATCTCTCTTTTGTCCCATTGTGTCACTTCCAGGTTCTGCCGCCATCTTGATGGTGTGGCTAGCAGTTGGTGGATAAGCATCTGCTCAGAATCCAAAGTCCTGCTGGCGAAAAAGTCAGCACAGGATGGCATTGCCAAGTGGGTGTTATTAAACACTTCTGGAAATCCTGCACTTAAGATGGTGGGGACCTATCTGCTCCTACACTGTCTTCTCTTGCCAGGACATAAGAGTTTCAGGAATGGGGGAGAATTACCAACAGCATTTGTGGGAATGTGTGGGAGTGAAATATACGCTACTTCCACCCCGTTGTTATTTTAATTACATGACTTCTTTGAAAAAATTATGAATATTTTCATGTATGAGAGATTAAAGGGAGGCGCGGCGGATTTTTGTGTTGGTACTCGAGGCACACGAGCGAGCAGCTGCAGCATGTAACTCTTCATTTTCACATATACTTTGGTTTTTCCAATCTCGAATTCATATCTTCAAGTGGTTTTGTGTCATTTAGGTAGAAATTAATTAAAATCAAAATGCCACGAACAGGGACTGACTTTCCCCCTTTCAGCTCACCCCCCGGCAAAGCCAGCAGTTGCTGTTTGTTTACATCATCTAAGCGGGTCGCCGAAGGCTCGCTTTTGCCTCATCCCTTGCCTAGTTTACAGCTAAAATGATTTAAAATGGCCTTGAGCTGCAATAAGAGATTAAATATGAATGGACACACGCCACTTATAGCAGGAGCCCTACAGTGCGGGCCGGGAGGCGTCCTTCACAAAAATAGGGCACACATCCCATCCAATTCAGGGACATATTCCCTGGCTATATAAGCTAGTGAAATGAACAAAGGGGGAAGAATCAGTGAATAGTGCAAATTCTTTCCAAGTGCTCACAGATCCGTTTCTTTCCCTAAGCTCTTGGGTATAACAAGGAGACGCTACGCTGATAGTGCCGGTAGTGGGGCGGACTGCTGCTGTTGTTTGGATCAGGACTCAAGGTCCCACAAGCCTGAGGGGCCATGCCTGCTGCCATGACCACCCTCACCTGCGTCCAGGAGCTACAAGAACTGCTCGCGCCTCCCGCTTCGCGGGAGACGCTTCGCGGGAGACGCTTCGCGGGAGACGCTTCGCTGATAGTGCTGGTAGTGGGGCAGACTGCTGCTATTGTTTGGACCAGGACTCAAGGTCCTACAAGCCTGAGGGGCCACGCCGGTTGCCCTGACCACGCTCCTCCCACCGGAATTGCCTATTTAGGCAATCACGCTATCTGCTTCGCGAAACGCGCGCGGACGTGTGCCGGGCGAAGCCCGGGCCAAGGGCGAGCCCGTTTTAGCCCATTCGAGCACGGACAAGGATAGGAGGGGGGCCCCCCTTACATCAACAATGCGGCCTACATACAAAGGTCAGTACTCGTATGCTGGACTGTTAGTCCGTTTGCTTAGTCGTGTTTGGCTACTTTTTGTTTATGCTTAACTTATTAGTGGAGTAGTTGTGTATCCCCTTCAAATAATGATGACCTCCAGAGCGGGAAAGGGCAGGAAGTCTATATCTGGTGGGTTCATTGTGGGAACATTGGACCAATTCCTAACCAGGGCGTCTTCCGTATTGGCCCATGAAATAGAAATTACCGAACGGCGGTTATCTTTGGATCCCGTTTTTGATAAACTGTCGTCCATGGGCAGGCTGGCCCAGGTGCCCTCGCCAAAGCAACAACCAACTGTAGACATTGCTTCTCCTGGCAATATAGGCGATGGTAGCCAGCAAACCCAAGTTGTTGGAGGTCTGCCTTGTATTTATTCTTGCATGGATGCTACACCAGCTGCCCTGCATGCTTCTTTGCAAAACAAAGAGCACTCTGGACCTTTAATTCCGAGATTACAAACAAGGTCTACATGTAGCTCTACTTTGAAAGTGGCGGCTAAACACTCTGAATTGGAACCAATATCTAAAAGGAAGCATGGACCAGCCCCATTGAAAAATAGAAAAGTGAAAATTCCGAAATGTAGTAACGTGGGGGAAAGTTCAACAATTGGAATATCAACTAGTCCTGAACTAAGCCAGCCATCTGTACAAGTAACCACGTCTACATTAAGCTCTGGTGATGATTATCTTACACAGTCTGGAGCAGACTTTTGGTCCAAAATGGAAATGATATTTACCAAGACATGCCTTCCTCCTTACGATAGACTAAATTCTATAGAAAACAGACTTTCGCACCTAGAATCACTGCTTGTTTCCAATCAGGCTCAGGATGCTATGCAGGATAAAGGGGGTATTGGAAATCTAGAGAGGCTGTCTAGGTTAACAAATGTAGTTTGCAACCCTCCTGTCCTCAGCAATGTAGCTGAATTGCCCCCCTCCACTCTACCGCCTAACGTACCCCTATCCTTAATTAGCGATAATGCTTCGGCTAATGATATAACAATGAGCAGATGGGTGGAGAATGTTGGGGGAAGAGGAATTGAGAATATTCATCCACCAAGGCTGTGTCAGGAGGGTGGCTTGAAGCAAGACATAAAGGGTCTAACCAGACAACATGTTCCAGCAAAAAGTGCTATGACTTATGATGTATTAAAGAAAGTACTACCATGCATAGATCTTCCCCCCGAGTCAACACCGTATGTTGTGGTGCTTGTAGGGGTTCCAGTTTTGAGTCAGGGAAAATGGGAGGCATATACTGATCTTAAAATAAAAGCATTCATTGGTTGAATTATAACAGGCCACTTTCCATTCAGGTATCTAGCGAAATCCTTATTGCCCATAGAGTAGATTGGGTGAAGCTTCGGAAGAAAGATACCAATTAATTTTAGAAACAGATGGGCCGTCTAGCATAGATGTAATTGATATTCAGCTCGACCAGCAACACAAATACAGTCCCTTCCCCTAACCTACTTCTACCCTCCTATTCCTAACAATCTCATTTTCAACTCAAAGAGAAGAGGTCAGTCTTGGGGTGATTGGGATAGACGGGGACCTAGTGTCCAGTCAGGTTACGTCAATCGGGATGAAGATAACAATTACATTCCTGCTTTGACTTTGTTTCCTATAAGTAATAGATTCAGTTTTCTGGACCAGGTAGTTTGACAGCCGAGGAGTAGCCAATTCTTAGCCCCCCATGTTGATAAACAGGGTCCACCAGAAGTTAGGGAGGGTCCTGTGGCCAATGACCGGATCATCGCCCCAGTTAGCTCTCAGGGGTGTGAGAGTGCCCTTGATGAGAACAGGGGAAATATAAGGGGGTAGCAAGAGCGAGTATGTCGGTGTGCTGTCTGGCACTCAGTTTCCATCAATACAGGAGGGTGTAGTCACAGCTGTATCTCCTCCAGCAGCTGGAGGTGTCTCCGATAGAGAACTGAGAGAAAAGGGGTCAGACTCTAACTGGTTGGGATTGCATTCTGATGGCCCGTTAGCTAGGGATGACAGTCTCACTATGGTACAGAAGAAAACACAAGTGCTGGAGGCCAATGGCAATATTAATATTCTCTCCTGGAATTTGGTCGGTATTAAAAACAAATTATCATGCCCAGATTGGGGTTTGTTTATAGAGAACTGTGATGTCTGCCTAATGCAGGAGACGTGGGCTCGGAAAGACTAACAGAGGAGAGGCTTTGCCACTTACAATATATTGGCCACAATGAGGGGAAGACCATCGGGGGGCTTAAGCATCTGGGTGGGCACGCACCTATGTGCTAAAGCAGAGCAGATCCTAACAAATTCTGAGGATGTACAATGTGTCCTCTTAACAATGCCAGAAAACACAAAAATCGCCCTACTTAGTATCTACTCACGGCCAGTGCTGAATGGGCGGGAGTCCGGAGTCGTTGAACACCTGAGACAGTTTATTTCGACTCTCGACCCAGCAGTTGTCCCGATAATAGGGGGCAATTTTAATTGTCAGTTTGAGCCCCTAACCAATTCAAGCTTGGATGGCCCAGACGATGAGGACCAGTATTGGCATATACCTGAATCCCAGATTCCACCAGTTAGAGCGTGGACACCGCTGGTCCCACAAATAAAGTTGTTTACCCTGTCATCTTCATTGAGGGCATGTAAAGGGAGGACAAAATCGGATAGACCTGGCCTACCCACCTTCAATAGAGAAGGGCAAAATTCGAATCTAGATTACATTTGACTTCAATCCTGAACATGGGATAGGGTTCTGGACTTCCAGATCCACCCGAGAAAAGATAGTGATCACAACGCTTTATTTATGACACTCAAACCAGGGAGTTTGGGTTTGTCGAATCCCGCACCAGTGCCCAATCTATTGTCTCTAACCAATAACAGGCGGAGGGTAAAGTGGTCCTATATTCAGGGTTCTCCTACTCAATTAGCAAACATTTACCAGCAGGTTTTGCCATACTTAAGAGAAATGGGAGAGGCTGGGGTAGGGGGTTCGCAAACAGGGATGGGGACAGGCCTATAAAAATAGATAAACAGCTGTCTTACAAATTGCTTGATGTGTTTTATTTGGCAGAAGCCAAAGGCGAAACCTGTCTCAGGTCATCCCTGGTATAATGCTAACTGCCATAAGGCCAAAACAGAACTGTTGAGTGCTGTAAAGGCTAAGGATCGGCAAAGAATTAATCTATTCAGGACTAAGTACAAGCGGGTTATCCAATCAGAAAAGAAAAATTGGGAAGCCGATAAATGGGATGATCTTAGCAATGCCCTTATGGGAAAAGACTTGAAAACATTTTGGGCAATAGTCAGCTCTGGGGGGAGGGAGGACAGACTAGTGGTAGAACCAAAAAAAGCACACACTCACTGCACTTCACTTTATCTACACAACCCACGGGCAACACACCCCCACCTCATCATATGGCAAAGGAACAAAAGATCTCCGACAAAGAGCCTCTTCACGGGTGCCCATTGAGCATTGCAGTGCCGGCCCAGCGAGGAGCAGGTTCATATGATGAAGCATGACACCTAGCTTGCTGGGTGTGTGAGGACTCTAGTTCCGTCAAAGCGGAATCCCCCATCCCTCTTCCTCCTTTTTTAAGCCCCAGACCAACCCCCCCACCACTAAACAGTTGGTGGGGGACACCATTCCCAGAGGAAAAAGTCTCCACCTCCTTTGTGTATCAGAACCCAATATAGCCCCAGTAGTCTGGGAAGCTCACTTTGGAGCTTTGTATGCAAATTTGGGCAATTACGGGACCTCTACTTTGCTAACAAGCCTCCTCCATGAGCATCAATTGGAGGGGGTTTGGGAGATTACTCTATGCAAAGTAGAATCTGCCATCGACAAATTGCTACCAGACAAGGCACCCGGCTTAGACAAGCCCCCCAGGGATCTATTACGGTCAGAACCAAAAATTTGGCCACCATATTTGTGTGCTTTGTTCAATGCTATTTTAAAAGGCATGGACCCGCCGGACACTTGGCATGGCGCTCAGATAGTTCCGATTCATAAAAAAGGTTGCCCTCTTTTACCATCCAACTATAGGCCCATCAGCCTGATAGATGCCACCCAAAAATTGATGGGATGGTTTATTCTAGACAGAGTCCAGGGTTGGATTGAGGAAAAAGAGATCTTGAGCCCCTTCCAGGCTGGCTTCAGGATGAGCACATCTACTATCGACCAGAAATTCAGACTTCAGGTCTCATATAGGAAAACGATGAGTGTGGAGGATGGCAGCCTCAACCTCATCTTCGTTGACCTGTGGTCTGCCTCTGATCTGGTCCCTAGTGAAAAACTGTGAAGGGTATTGTTTGATTCCAGCATATCTTTTGGATGTGCTGATGAGTCTGCATAAGATAGACCTATACACAAGTTAGGTGCGGGAAGCATGGAGAATTGTCAGTAAACTTCCCAGTGAAACAGGGGGTGCGCCAGGGGTGTATCCTGGCCCCCACCTTATTTTGTCTATACATTAATGGGCTTATAGACCATCTACTGGGAGTCAAGGATAGTGATGCCCCAAGACTAGTATCAGGAAGGGTGCCCGCATTGATGTTCACGGACGACACTTTGTTGATGTCCAAGGCATTAACGGGTATCCAACGCATTGCCGATTTCTGTACAATGAGAGGTCTGGAGATCAACTTAACTAAACCTAAATTTATGATCTTCAACCCTCCTAGGTTGACTCGCCCGAATCCACTTTTGGACGGCACTCCCCTTGAGAGAGTGAAGACTTTTGAGTATTTGCGCATTACCCTATCGGAACATTTGGAATGGGATACCCAATTAGCAAAGGCATCTCTAAAGTTAACCCAAGTGGCGGGGGGATATTAAAAATGCATAGAGTGTCCGAGTTCAAGCCAGCTGCCCCTGTTATTGAAATCTATAAAGTACAGGCTAGGGCGGCCTCCCTTTATGGGGCTGAACTTTGGGGGCACCATAGGCCTACCAACCTCATAAAGGTAGAGCACACATTCATGAGGAATTTGGTGGGACAGTCCCTGAATTAGCTTCTTATAGAAGTGAATTTAGGAAGG
Organism: Lissotriton vulgaris; assembly: GCF_964263255.1. Lineage (NCBI taxonomy): Eukaryota > Metazoa > Chordata > Amphibia > Caudata > Salamandridae > Lissotriton > Lissotriton vulgaris. The sequence continues at coordinate 1,153,039,364 of NC_141698.1, forward strand.
TTTGGGTAACTATGAGTAGCAACAAAACACCGTGGCTTATTCACATTAATGCAATCAGCAGTAGGATAGGAAGGCCCTAGCTTTGGGAAACTCCAGATGTAGCATGCCCAGCAATAACTAGGGCAGATTTGGTTCGACATTATAGGCACTATAATTTATCATCTCTTTATGTGAGTTCTACAGTCGGTCATATGACAATTGAGTTTCTTAGAGTAAAAGAGGACTACAAAAAAGAAGAGTTTCTAGACCTGATTTACCTATCATCGGCTAGGAGATTATATATGCAATTTAGGATGGGGAGTCTTCCTCTTATGTTGTTTACTAGCAAATGGGACAACCAAAAAAATGCTGAGTGTCCTGCATGTAAACACAAGCTAGAAAATGAAATTCATGTCTTTTATATATGCCCCACATATTATGCATTACGCAAACATTGGGTGATCCCGATCTGTAGAAACTTAGGTTTTAGACACTGCTCTCAAGACTTTAGAGTTTTAAAGTATGATACCCATCCTCCTATTGTTTTTGCCGTCTCGCGTTTTTTAAACGGGATGTGGCACAAACGTAGGAGCTTTTATTTTAAATAATTACCTCCGGTGCTGATAGAATTTTCTTTTCTTTCCTTTTTCCGGTTAAAAGGAAAAGTATCCAGGTATTGATATATCTGGATAGCTGGAATTTCCGCATAAAATTAACGATTATTGTCAATAACTATATTGAATTTTGATTTGGTTTTATGATGGGAAGGCCAAATGTATAGTTTTAACTTGCCAATATTGCAAATATATGATTGTCTTTGTATTGTTCTATGTTATTTATTAACTTTATTGTTGGTGTATGTATGTATTTAATCATGTGCTTTTATGGTCCGTTTTGACCGAAATAAAGTTATCGACTGAAACGAATGAATCAATTAAATTAGCATTTGTGAAGTACTGGAGCGGGCGTGGGAGAGCTCAGTGCATGCTTGGCTGAGTTTGTTTCTTATTTCGCTAGGCTTGTGGGCTACTTACTTTTTTTTTTTGCAGAGTTTTATATACCGCGATCAAGACCCGAGCCGAATCGGGTATCAGAGCGCTTTACATACCACCAGTTACGTCACATGAGGACACACATTCATTTTAGGCACGGGGAGATTAAGTGATTTGCCCAGAATCACAGGAGGTTTTGGTGTCGTTACCGAGACTCGAATCCAGATCCCCAGGTCCGAGGACGAGCACCCTTCTCCCCGCAAAGACAAGTCACCCCACCCCCCTGCAGGGGCATCCCCCTCCTGGCACACCTGAAGCACCCCAAATAAAACACCACTCATACCGGGGTCGCTGAAGGCTTTACCCCCTAATACCCTCTCATCAATCCCGGTGCTAATTGTTCGTTCCTGGGCCCCAGGACAGCCCACGCCCCCTAGCACATCAAGGCTAGCTGGCACCACCTTCTCTCCCCCACCTATGGCAGGGGTAATAACTGTTTCCCCGTTCGTGGTCCAGAAGGGCCGCCTCCCCCTCCGTTCGAGTGGACTCCACTCCTTTGCCACCGAACCGAAGCAGTCTCCAGACCCCGAATCAGTTCCACTACACCCGAGGTACTTTTGAAAGCTATGCCCCTGACTCTGTGGTCAACATACTGTAAGGCTGCAATGTCACGAAGCATTCGAGTCACTAGCAGACTGAAAAAGCATAAACAACTCTGGGGGCCTTATTTATGAAGGACTTGCGCCGCCGGTGCGTCACTTTTTCCCATGTTAAAAGTGACGCACCAGCGGCGCAAGTCCTTCATAAATAAGGCCCTAGGTGTTTACATGTACCTACCAGACACCCCGTGAGGAGTGACTGCGATCCAGACCAACACCATAAGGTATTCAGGGGAGTTGGATATGTGCCCCCCCAAAAAGAAAGTCTTGTGCATGCACAGAAGGGCTTGTAGCCAAAAAGCGCTCAAAGGTCTCCCCTCAGCCATTGTGACCCCCGTTCCCAACTCTCGCACAACAAACTTCTGCACAGCTGGGCTCTGCACTATGGAGTGCTTTTATGGGGGCTCACGGACCCAGAGTCCAGGGGAATGGGGCGGGAGGGCAGTACAGCAGAGTCCAAGGTGTTTCCCGGAACTTTTGTAGCACATCTCTCGCTCGACAATTATATTTTGCGTTAAATATCCCCTGCCCGTGTATTCCTGTTCCCTTGCAGGACAGAGGCTGCAGTGAGCCATCTGGTCACTACATACTGGTAAGCCTACTCCATACCTGCCAACTTGAAGACCAAGTGCTCGCCATGTCTGTAAGCCCCGTCCTTTTGCGATTGGGGGCGTGTTTTTCTTTCTCTCCTCTTCTCCATTGGCTGGAATGTAAACAACTGGCGTGTTTTTGACTTGTTGTTTACCATTTCAGACAATGGAGAAGAGGGTAGAACAAACCTAAAAACACACCCCCCAATCCGAAAAAGACGGGGCTTAGAGCAAGAAAATGACGTAACTGAGACCACTTCTCCAATAGCTGGCCGCCGTTTCACTTATATATTTTTTTCATTATTCTATTGATTCAAAATATGCAAAGTGGGTCTGAGGTCATGGATTGCTTGAAATCCCTATGGACTATGCATGAGGTCTGGTAACTACTTGCATACTTATTTTTTATACCTTCAATTTCCCAGTCTGTATCCTTACAATTTCACCAAACACTCTGACACTGCTGTTTCAGTACTGTAGTGAGCCATTCAGCAGTATGTGCTTATCTATGTACTGTGGTAAAACTGAAGCTGGTATAAATTCAGTCAGGCACTCTCCTTGCAGAACTGTAATCATCCACTCAGTACCTAAGTACTCATGCATTAAAATAGGCCTTAGGCCACAGACTGCTTCAAACCCCCATAGAGTATGTATGCAGTCTTCTATGCACCTGAAAACTTGTCTTTTATACCTTCAATTCCCCAGTCTGTATCCTTACGCTTCCAGCAAACACTCTGTCAGTGCTGTTTCAGTACTGTAGTGAGCCATTCAGCAGAAAGTCCTTATCTACACACTGTGCTAAAACTGAAGCTGTTATAAATTCAGTCAGGCACTCTGCTTGCAGAACTATAATCATCCAGTCAGTACCCAAGTACTCATGGAGTAAAGTAGGCCTTAGGCCATGGACTGCTTGAAACCCTATAGACTATGCTTGCAGTCTTCTATGCACCTGAAAACTTGTCTTTGATACCTTCAATTTCCCAGTCTGTATCCTTCCACTTCCACCAAACACTCTGACACTGCTGTTTCAGTATTGTAGTGAGACATTCAGCAGTATGTGCTTATCTATGTACTGTGGTAAAACTGAAGCTGTTATAAATTCAGTCAGGCACTCTCCTTGCAGAAATGTAATCATCCACTCAGTACCAAACTACTCATGCAGCAAAGTAGGCCTTAGGCCATGGACTGCTTCAAACCCCCATAGAGTATGCATGCAGTCTTCCATGCACCTGCAAACTTGTCTTTTATACCTTCAATTGTCCAATCTGTATCCTTCCACTTCCACCAAACACTCTCGCACTGCTGTTTCAGTATTGTAGTGAGCCATTCAGAACTATGTGCTTATCTATGCACTGTGGTAAAACTGAAGCTCTTATAAATTCAGTCAGGCACTCTCCTTGCAGAGCTGTAATCATTCTGTCAGTACCAAACTACTCATGCAGCAAAGTAGGCCTTAGAGCATGGACTGCGTGAAACCCCTATAGACTATGCTTACAGTCTTCTATGCACCTGCAAACTTGCCTTTTATACCTTGAATTCCCCGGTCTGTATCCTTACAATTCCACCAAACACTGTCACTGCTGTTTTAGTTTTGTTGTGACTCATTCCTCAGTGTGTAGTAATCCATTCACTACATTAAAACACTAATGGCCAGATACACAATAACTGGCACATCCCTAGAGATATGCCAGTTATTGTGCACCTTGACACCACCACCATGGATGCGCTGTATTTACAATGCGGTGCCCCATGGGGCAAAAACGGCACAGATATGTGATGTATCTGTGCCGTAAAGGCGGTGCATTGCTTGAGTTGCGTTGCAAGTGCAACGCATCTCTAGCAATGCTCTGGGGGCCCTATGCTCAGAATGCTGTATCAATCCCTACACCTGCATCAAGCAAGTGCAGGGTTTTGACGCAGCATGAGCCCAAAAGTGACAACTCTACATGAGCCCCCTCGCGGCCATCGTACGCAAACACAACCTCAGCATAATCTCCTACGCCGACGACACCCAGCTGATCCTCTCCCTGACCAACGACCCCGCCGCCGCCAGAGCCAACCTGCACGAAGGGATGAAAGAGGTAGCCGAGTGGATGACGACCAGCCGCCTGAAACTGAACTCGGACAAGACGGAGGTCCTCATCCTGGGCTCCTCTCCCTCCGCCTGGGACGACTCCTGGTGGCCTCCCGCCCTGGGCACCGCACCCAAACCGACAGACCATGCACGCAACCTGGGCTTCATCCTGGACTCCTCCCTCTCCATGACCAGGCAAGTCAACAACGTCTCCTCGGCATGCTTCAACATCCTACGCATGCTACGGAAGATCTTCTGGTGGATCCCCACCGAGACCAGGAAGACCGTCACCCAGGCCCTCGTCACCAGCCGACTGGACTACGGCAACGCCCTCTACGCCGGGACCACCGCCAAGCTCCAGAAGAGACTCCAGCGGATCCAGAACGCCTCAGCCAGACTCATCCTCGACATCCCACGAACCAGCCACATCTCCGGACATCTGCGAGACCTTCACTGGCTCCCCGTCAACAAAAGAATCACCTTCCGCCTCCTCACCCACGCACACAAAGCCCTACACGACCAAGGCCCGAGCTACCTCAACAGCCGAGTCAACTTCTACGCTCCCAAACGCCACCTCCGATCAGCCAAACACGCCCTCGCCGCCGTCCCCCGCATCCGAAGAGCGACTACAGGAGGAAGGTCCTTCTCCCACCTGGCCGCCAAGACCTGGAACTCCCTCCCGACCGACCTGCGCCTGACCCAAGACCACCTCTCCTTCAGGAAGAAGCTGAAGACCTGGCTGTTCGAGCAGTAGCGGCTCCCCCCCCCCCAGCGCCTTGAGACCCCACGGGTATGTAGCGCGCTTTATAAGTGTCACTGATTGATTGATTGATTGATTGACAAAATGAAATCTTGTAGATTTCACTCAGCCACTTTTAGGAGGTTTTACTGTGCCGGACGCCCCCCCCGCGTAGGAATGTCTCCTTCTGGTACAGTAATTTACAATGTGACGCACCTCCCAGATGAGTCATATTGTAAATACCACACACCATGGCGCATCTTTTCCACCACTGTTGCGTCACAAAAGTGATGCAACAGCAGTGTAAAAGAGGCCCAAGGGGGTTTTAAATCTGCCCCAACACTTACAAATTCACCCAGGCAGTTTCACCAGCAGTGCAAAGGGAAGCATAGACTTTTAACATATTTATGCATATATGTAACATCCAAGTGCTTCGGAAGTACTACAGTATACTATAAGTAAACACATTATAGATTTATGCTGTAGCACTTCCTTATATTTCTGCACTTTCACTTTCACCATACACTACTAATGTATTCATTCATTCATTTATGCACTCCACATTCATTCAAACAAAGTTTTACACACTATCATAGAAATATAGCTCTTTTTTTGACCAGTGAAGGTAGTTCTGAAGAGAACTGGTCTTTTTGTCTTTTTTTAAGTTTTGTATTTTTTTTTATTTTTTTTTACAAAGTTTCTTTGCAGAATTTACACAAAATAATAAGATCAGCAAATTCAGGGAGAATATCTTGGTGCGGACTTGATTCTCAGGCAGATGATGTAGTTGCTTGAGATGTTGGAGTCTCCTTACGTAATGTGCTGCATGCAGCATGAGCATAGTTGTTAGGATGCATATTTTTTACGCGCCTCACCATACTCGCTGTTCCAAATTAATAGTGCTTAGCAGGATTTCCTCAGGAGAGCACTGTTGAACAAATTTTACATGTAACTTTTGCAGCATTGACTTTCTTTTCTCCTGCAAAAGAGAAACATTTCCAGATCAATGCCTCCTTTCTCTTGGCGGCTGGATCCTCCACCAGAAATTCTTCTTCTGAAGAATGTTCAGAGATGTCTTCAGGTTGCTGTGTAGTCATAATGAACAATCTTAGAATAAACAGCTCCTTCACAAAAAGATGTGGGGTCTTTAAACAGTTAGAATAGGAAGTATTATGAACCAATCAAATCTCTTGTTTTGAAGTCATATGGCTTTGCGTACGCGTACGGTGCTCTTACGGTGCTCATACAGACGACGTACCGCCGCAATTTGCGTAATTGCTTTTAAAAGTAATATACACTTATTAAAAGTTAAAAAAAACGATTTTCCTGATTATCCCAGATAATGTCTTCCCTTAATATTTACAAGAAATTCATAAATATACCTTTTTAAACAATTAGAAACTTTTGCGGGGTACACGTACGGTGCGCAGTACAAACATACGTGATGTCACGCGGAAGTGCCAATTCGACACGTAACGTCAAAACGTATTCGTAACGTATGCGCGGGTACGCGCCCGTACAAAGGATGGTGCGATCACTGTACGCATACTGCACGATTACCAAAAACAAAAAGGAAAAAAAAATAGAATTCAATTGTAATATATTCGAAAAAAAATAAAAGTAATATTTTAAAATGTTGTTTTTTTATTATTTTACACTAAAAATATATAATGTAACTTAAAAAATAAAATAACTTAAAATAATTATTATAAAAATGTAAGAAATTAGTATAAGAAGAAAGAAATATAATAGTTAATACATTTAAAAATAATAATTTACAAAACCTTTGAAAATCACAGAAAAAAACGTAGGTTTCAGCCACGTTATAGTTAGGAATTAGCATTAAAAAAACTTGCAAAATCACTGAAAAAAGATAGGTTTCACACACGTTATAGTTAGGAATTACCATTTAAATAACCTTAGAAATTCACTGAAAAAATCATAGGTTTCACACATGTTATAGTTAGCTGGACATTTCACTCATACAAAACCATTGAAATTCCCCCATTATAGTTAGTTCAGCTAACTATAACTTGCGCGCCCGCAATGCGCTGCTGATGACGTCACATATTACATCACTCATGATATGGTCAGTGACATGAATCTATGACAAAATAGTTGTTCTTTAGAACACTCTGGGACATTCTGTCATTGGGCTATAGTTGGGCTACATCTGGCTGATATTTGGGCTACATTTGGGCTCTTTTGTCTCTGGTGGCCATCTTGGGAGACTGCATATCAGAATTTTTTTAATGAAATAGAAGAGGATTTGAGAAGTCACTCAAAATGTGCCCTAATTTTTCTTTCTTCAGCACTAATCATAATTTCTATGGCAAAATAAACCCCCTCATTTTGTTCCTTTGCAAATTAAATGTTTTAAGTGTTAACACTATATTCCAATCAAGATGACTTCAGGTGTGCCATACTTTTGTCATAAGTAAGACTGTTAGCGCTCTAGTTGTTCTTTAAAATACTCTGGGACATTCTGTCACTGGGCTATAGTTGGGCTACATCTGGCTGATATTTGGGCTACATTTGTTTTTTTTGTCTCTGGTGGCCATCTTTGGGCTACATTGGGCTACATTGCGCTACATTTGGGCTCTAACATATATATAGCCCAATGTAGCCCAATATATTTTTTTCAAAGTAAATTTTCGTAAAAACCACTGGAGCATATATCTTGAGACATAGCAAAGGCACATCGGGCTACCAGTCCCTACAATTTTGCCAAGTTTTGTGGAAATCCATTCAGCCATTCGAGCTAAAAGTGAGTCCAACCGCCCTATGGAAAACTCAATGTTAAAAAGACGTTTTGGGACCCCCCTTTTTTCTCGGCCTCTGCTTGACGAAGCCCCCCAAACTTTCAGGGGACGCTCAGAAAGAAAATGTGCCATTTTCCTGAAGATTTCAGCCAATTCCGTCCATCAACGCCAAAGTTATTCAACATAGAATTTTCAGAAATCCCTATTCAAAAAAATCCTAACTATATATACCTACTGGCGACCGCCAGTAGGTAATATATAACATTTCTATGGCAAACTGAAACCCCTCATTTCGTTCCTTTTCAAATTAAATGTATTAAGTGTTACCACTTTATTCCAATCAAGATGACTTCAGGTGTGCCATACGTTTGTCATAAGTAAGACTGTTAGCGTTCTAGTTGTTCTTTAGAACACTCTGGGACATTCTGTCATTGGGCTATAGTTGGGCTACATCTGGCTGATATTTGGGCTACATTTGGGCTCTTTTGTCTCTGGTGGCCATCTTGGGAAACTGCATATCAGAATTGTTTTAATGAAATATAAGAGGATTTGAGAAGTCACTCAAAATATGCCCTAATTTTTCTTTCTTCAGCACTAATCATAATTTGTATGGCAAAATGAACCCCCTAATTTTGTTCCTTTGCAAATTAAATGTTTTAAGTGTTAACACTTTATTCCAAACAAGATGACTTCAGGTGTGCCATACTTTTGTCATAAGTAAGACTGTTAGCGCTCTAGTTGTTCTTTAGATCACTCTGCGACATTCTGTCACTGGGCTATACTTGGGCTACATCTGGCTAATATTTGGGCTGCATTTTTTTTTTTTGTCTCTGGTGGCCATCTTTGGGCTACATTGGGCTACATTTGGGCTCTAACATATATATAGCCCAATGTAGCCCAATATATATTTTTCAAAGTTAATTTTCGTAAAGCCACTGGAGCATATATCTTGAGACATAGCAAAGGCACATCGGGCTAATAGTCCCTACAATTTTGCCAAGATTTGTGGAAATCCATTCAGCCGTTCGAGCTAAAAGTGAGTCTAACCGCCCCATGGAAAACTCAATGTTAAAAACACATTTTGGGACCCCCCTTTTTTCTCGGCCCCCGCTTGACGAAACCCCCACAAACTTTTAGGGGACGCTCAGAAACAAAATGTGCCATTTTCCAGAAAGTCTCAGCCAATTCCATCCATCAACGCCAAAGTTATTCAACATAGAATTTTCAGAAATCCCTATTCAAAAAAATCCTAACTATATATACCTACTGGCGACCGCCAGTAGGTAATATATATATATATATATATATATATATATATATATATATATATATATATATATATATATATATATATATATATATATTCACTGAAAAAACCATAGGTTATAGACCATATATAGTTAGGGATTAGCATTTACAAAACCTTATTTTATTCGCACAAAACCATTGAAATTCCATATATAGTTAGTTGCACTAACTATATATCGCGGACCCGCAATCCACTGCTAATGATGTCACATATTACATCATTCATGACATGGTCAGTGACATCACTGATGACATCACTGATGACATCTCAAATGACATCACTGATGACATCACTGACATCTCATTTTACATTACTGATTACATCACTGATGATATCATTTATGTGATAATACAATGAACATCTTCAGACTCTAATATAACCTTACATACACTCAGTGTAAACAGACACTCACAGACTGTCACACATCCATGGAGTTACTCACACACCTAATCAGTCATGCAAAGAATCAATCACACCTCCATTTCCTCAACTATACAGTTATACACACCTTACTTATTCAAACACATACTAACACATATTTACTCTCTTATACAATCCCTGATACAAGTTCACAATGATCCATACAGCCACTCTCACATTCACAGGCTCTTATGTTCAGTTATTTATATATGTCAACCCTCACATGGACTGTGTTTTACATATGTACTTACTTTGACATGTAGCACTGAGATATCCATTCACTCACCAATACACTAATGCACACAGTCAACTGTCCATAAAGCTGTTTCTACATGCACATTTGAACCCATACACCTAGGGAATCAACTGCTCACACATCTATGCACAGAGTCATACACCTCCCAGCCACCCACACACATACTCAGTCTTCCATACAAATACTTGGGCAACCATTCAATAGCACATATAGTTACTGATATAGCTACTGATTTAAACATGCAGCAGTTTACAGAACAACATATATAATGATTGTCATATTAAGACAGTTTAATCACTAACCCATGCACTCAGTGAGACACATTTAATCATTCTTTCATACAGTCAGTCATGCACCTACTACATCCTTCATCCAGACACTTATACATCCACTCATTCTTCAATATGTAAGACATATTTTAACTTTACAGAAACATACAGTCACTGGAAGTTGTCATCAGTGATGTCATCAGTGATGTCATCAGTGATGCCATTTGAGATGTCATCAGTGATGTCATCAGTGATGTCACTGACCATGTCATGAATGATGTAATATGTGACATCATTAGCAGTGGATTGCGGGTCCGCGATATATAGTTAGTGCAACTAACTATATATGGAATTTCAATGGTTTTGTGCGAATAAAATAAGGTTTTGTAAATGCTAATCCCTAACTATATATGGTCTATAACCTATGGTTTTTTCAGTGAATTTTCAAGGTTTTGTAAATGCAAATTCCTAACTATATATGGTCTATAACCTATGTTTTTTTCAGTGAATTTCATTGGTTTTTTAAAAGCTAATATCTATAGCTGTAAAATATATTCTTTATTACGTGACGTATCACGTAGCCCGTGAGAAGCCTCATGATGCATCGCATAACCGTGACGTATCGTCTCTACAGCGCAAACCAAACCCGTAACGTAAGCGCGCCAGAGCACGCTTAAAGATATATATATATTTTTTTAACCTTAATTAGACAAAATCCACACGTGCACATATCACAAACGTTCAAAAAACACAATATGTCGGACTCCCGTTACGCTGCCGGTTAGCTGCCCGGTTAACGTACCGGGAAGCACCTTTACCGGGAAAAATCGCAATTTTTTTTTCTTTTGCCCCGCGGGGAACTTTAATAGCCCCCTCATCAATCCTGGGGGTTCAGGAGGGGTCTACCTTACCCCTTTCCTTCATTTATACCTTTTTTTTCCACCTCTTGTCTCTCGATCCCACAGAGAGACAAGATGGCGGCCGCTCCAGACTGTTTACAATGTTAACAGCCAATCAGCTTCTCCTCAGACTCCCGTTACACTGCCGGTTAGCTTCCCGGTTAGCTGCCCGGTTAGCTGCCCGGTTCGCGTACCAAGACGCGTCTCTACTGCGAAAAAATCAGATTTTTTTTTTTTTGTGCCCCGCGTGGCTCTATAATATCCCCCTCATCAATCCTAGGGGGTCAGAAGGGGTCTACCTTGCCCCCTTTCCTTCATTTCCCCCTTTGTTTTGGCCTCCTCTTGTCTCTCGATCCTACCGAGAGACAAGATGGCGGCCGCTCCGGACTGTTTACAATGTTGACAGCCAATCAGCTACTCCTCAGACTCCCGTTACACTGCCGGTTAGCTTCCAGGTTAGCTGCCCGGTTCGCGTACCAAGACGCGTCTCTACGGCGAAAAAATCAGATTTTTTTTTTTTGGGGCCCCACGTGGCTCTATAATATCCCCCTCATCAATCCTAGGGGGTCAGAAGGGGTCTACCTTGCCCCCTTTCCCTCATTTCCCCCTTTGTTTTGGCCTCCTCTTGTCTCTCGATCCTACCGAGAGACAAGATGGCGGCCGCTCCGGACTGTTTACAATGTTGACAGCCAATCAGCTACTCCTCAGACTCCCGTTACACTGCCGGTTAGCTTCCCGGTTAGCTGCCCGGTTCGCGTACCAAGACGCGTCTCTACGGCGAAAAAATCGGAATTTTTTTTTTTTTTTTGGGCCCCGCGTGATTTTATAATATCCCCCTCATCAATCCTAGGGGGTCAGAAGGGGTCTACCTTGCCCCCTTTCCCTCATTTCCCCCTTTGTTTTGGCCTCCTCTTGTCTCTCGATCCTACCGAGAGACAAGATGGCGGCCGCTCCGAACTGTTTACAATGTTGACAGCCAATCAGCTACTCCTCAGACTCCCGTTACACTGCCGGTTAGCTTCCCGGTTAGCTGCCCGGTTAGCTGCCCGGTTCGCGTACCAAGACGCGTCTCTACGGCAAAAAAATCGGAATTTTTTTTTTTTTTTTTGGGGCCCCGCGTGGCTCTATAATATCCCCCTCATCAATCCTAGGGGGTCAGAAGGGGTCTACCTTGCCCCCTTTCCCTCATTTCCCCCTTTGTTTTGGCCTCCTCTTGTCTCTCGATCCTACCGAGAGACAAGATGGCGGCCGCTCCGGACTGTTTAGAATGTTGACAGACACCGGAGAGCCAATCAGCTTCGCATCGCAAAGTTCCGTTACGCGAAAAAAGTATGCGAACCGGAGCGCTGCCCGGAGCGCTGTTACAGATATATATCTTATTTTGAACGTTAATTTCTCAAAATCCACTGGAGCACATATATTGAGACCTAGCAAAGGCACATCGGGCTAACAGTCCCTACAATTTTGCCAAGTTTCGTGCAAATCCATTCAGCCGTTCGAGCTAAAAGTGAGGCCAACCTATCGAAAAATGAATGGGAAAAACGCGTTTTGGGACCCCCCTTTTTTCTCGGCCCCCCCTTGACGACCCCCCCAAATTTTCAGGGGCTGCTCAGAAACAAAATGTGCCATTTTCCTGAAAATTTCAGCCAATTCCGTCCACAAACGCCAAAGTTATTAGACATAGAATTTTCAAAAGTCCCATAGGAAAAAAATCCTAACTATATATATATTCAATGAAAAAACCATTGGTTTTAGGCCATATATAGTTAGGGATTTGCATTTACAAAACCTTATTTTACTCGCATAAAACCATTGAAATTCCATATATAGTTAGATGCGCTAACTATATATCGCGCACCCGCAATCCACTGCTGATGATGTCACATATTACATCATTCATGACATGGTCAGTGACATCACTGATGACATCACTGATGACAACATCCAGTGACTATGTTTCTGTAAAGTTTAAATATGTTTTACATATTGAAGAATGAGTGGATGTATAAGTGTCTGGATGAAGAATTTAGTAGGTGCATGACTGACTGTATGAAAGAGTGATTAAATGTGTCTCACTGAGTGCATGGGTTAGTGACTAAACTGTCTTAATTTGTGCATCAGTATGTCTGTTGTTGTGTAAGCTGCTGCATGTGTTGATCAGTAGCTATAAGAGTGGCTATATGGGTTATTGATTGGTTGCCCAAGTATTTGAATGGGAGGCTGAGTGTGTGTGTGGGTGGCTGGGAGGTGTGTGACTCTGTGCATAGATGTGTAAGCAGTTGATTCACTAGGTGTATGAGTTCAAGAGTGCATGTGGAAACAGCTATATGGGCGGTTGACTGGGCATGGGTGTGTTGGTGAGTGAATGGATATCTCAGTGCTACATGTGCAAGTAAATACGTATGTAAAACACAATACATGTGAGAGTTGACATATATACATAACTGTGGATAAGAGCCAGTGAATGTGTGAGTGGCTGTATGGATCACTGTGAGCTTGTATCAGGGATTGTATAAGAGAGTAAATATGTGTTAGAATATGTTTGAATAAGTAAGGTGTGTATAACTGTATAGTTGAGGAAATGGAGGTGTGATTGATTCTTTGCATGACTGACTAGGTGTGTGAGTAACTCCATGGATGAGTGACAGTCTGTGAGTGTCTGTTTATACTGAGTGTATGTAAGGTTATATTAGAGTCTGAAGAGGTTCATTGTATTATCACATGAGTGATGTCATCAGTGATGTGATCAGTGATGTCAAATGAGATGTCACCAGTGATGTCATTTCAGTTGTCATCAGTGATGTCATCAGTGATGTCACTGACCATGTCATGAATGATGTAATATGTGACATCATCAGCAGTGGATTGCGGGTGCGCGATATATAGTTAGCGCATCTAACTATATATGGAATTTCAATGGTTTTATGCAAGTAAAATAAGGTTTTGTAAATGCAAATCCCTAACTATATATGGCCTAAAACCAATGGTTTTTTCATTGAATTTTCAAGGTTTTGTAAATGCAAATTCCTAACTATATATCGACTATAACCTATGGTTTTTTCTGTGAATTTCAATGGTTTTTTAATAGCAAATATCAAAAGCTGTCAAATGTCAAGTACGTGATAGGTAAAAACGTTTTCGTGTTTATGCACGCTGATGTGCTTTGAACGCTGCCCCCCCCTCCCCTCTTTTCTCTTAGTAGTACTCTCTCTTTGCAGATAGTGAACGGTAGTTAACGCAGACCTTTACCCCCGTTGTAATCCGTCGTACCTGCTTGTCTCTCCATTTGATTGATTGTTATCCAAGCATTTACTGTTTTAGAATTGGTTCTCTTTGGATCATTCTCTATTTACAAACAAGCACAAAGTCGCAGTACTCTGTTTAGTCTTTGCAGATAGTGAAAAATCGTGTAAAAAAATAAAAGTAATCGAGCAAAATCAGTAGACCACTAATTCGATCTCTTTTTGACCTCGGTAAAATACAAACATTAGGAACAACCCTTCATGAGAAATACGAAAATAGTGAAATGAACTGAGCTCCACACCATGAGGGCTGCAAGACAGCTCGACTCCGCCACCCACCCCGCCCAAAATAACGACAAACCCTATGCAAATATTATAAATATAGACAACACACCAGCAAAGAAACAGGGTAAAACAATTTATTAAATAACTATTTACATAACTATTTTATACTTTTTATTGCCCGATCTGGCTAGCTCAATCGATCGAGCATGAAACTCATGCACTGATAGCAAGCGTTGAGAGTTTGTAGAACGATGGCTTCAGATTTTCCACATACGGTGTAGTGGCGCGAACTGGGAGGGGGCGTTTGGATTCTACCCCTTCCCCAAATAAGATTTTCATACGTGAATGTTCGTTCATGCTTTTTGTCCCTGAGTTGCTTCGATGTCACTGCCTTACACAAATGGCATAAGTCCTGGATGTTGAGTGCCATACTTCAGAGTTCTAAGCAGCGCTTGTAACACTGTTTAAACCTTATTTGCACCTGCTGCAGCTTCACTATTCAAAGTAAGTGGGGTCCGTTTGTGGACCTGACTGCATTGGAAAACAATGTGATACGGTGCCTCCCTAAACCGCTTGACGGAGGCCCCCGAGGGGCGGTGAGATGGCGCGGACTGAGAGGGGGCGCTTGGCTCCTGCCCCCTCCCCAAGTCGTGTTGCCCTAGTGTGGCCTGAGATCGCCCCCGGCATAAGCGGCCGGCTCCCGGGGTCCGGCGGAATTTTTTCCCTTTTGATGACTCTTCCATTCTGGACCTTGTCCCACAATCCGTTTGACCTGAAGACACGCTGTCGTGGGGCGCCCCTTTACCGTTTTAGTTGCCATTCCGCTCGCTTTTGGTACTCTGTGCCTCTTCCGCCATTCAGCTGTTTACCGCCCGCTCTTGCGACTACAGCGTCTCGCTCACCATGTAGTTGAGTTGCTCCCGCTCTTAAGATTTAACCGAACGTTTTGGACTGCTGAAAGCGGTTGTATTCCGACCGCTGGTTGGTGGAGACATTTTGACTATATTCTGGACCTGCATTGTCGCGTAATGCGTCATATGACGCGACGCGTTAGCGCACCCGGAAGTGCTCCGGTGCGCAAGGCGCAGCTTCCCGGAAACGATCCAGAGCGCGCCGCGCAGCGCGTAACGTAAGCATAACAGGTCATGTGACTTGTTAATAAAACTTTTCATTGGTTCATTTTACTTTTGTTTTCCTAATGATGTAAGACTAGGTCATGTGACCTAAAAATAACACTTTTCATTGGATTAAAACATTTTTTTTCCCAAACGATGAAAGCCCCACCTTGTTTCTGGATGTTTCAGACTGAAGCTGGCATCACCATGAGAGCACCACCATCTCCTAGCTCCGTCGTGGCCATTCCGCAAGCAATCATGGCAGCCGCTTCCCACCGGAAGCCTGCGGGAGTCGACGGCCCCCAAGACTTTTGTACAATCTTCAAGGCTGAGGGGACGCTTTCGAGAATGGAACCCAAGCCCTGGCAGACAAGCGTCCGAGTTCCAAGGTGTCCCAGGGCCATTTTACTGGACCAGGCCCAAATCCGAAGAGCCGGCCGCCATTTTAAGAGTCCTGTGGCAGCTGCCTATCGCTGCACCGCAAGAGTGGGAGCAACTCAACTACATGGTGAGCGAGACGCTGTAGCCGTAAGAGCGGGCGGTAAACAGCTGAATGGCGGAAAAGGCACAGTGTAGCAAAAGCGAGCGGAATGGCGACTGAAACGATAAAGGGGCGCCCCACTACAGCAGACGAGCCTCCGCCATGTGCTTCAAAACTGCATATGTATCTCGTGATATCAAGGTTGGACAACCAGTACACAACAAGCAGTTACGAGTCCCATTTACACCGGCGCCATTTTGGGCGCGGCCAGGCAGGTCCAGGATCTAGTCAAACATAACAAATGAGGCTGACGTCTCTGAAGCAGTTGACGAACAGCAGGACATAGCAAATAAATCTGAAGTCTCTAAAGCTGTTAACTCACTTCAGGACAAAACAAGTAAACCTGAAACCTCTGGAATAATTGTCGCTCAAAAGAACAACACACAAAACTCTGTAGAGCCTGAAGAAAGAAAAACAGAAGGGCACTGTAGTTTCAGACACACTTAACACTAATGACTAAACAAAGATATCGTCTGTTTATGAAGCAGTTATCATGTTCACAGAATTGACAAAGAAGTGTGCAGACACCAATGCTATTAAGAAACACAAGGAAATCCCTAACGCATCAGCATTCTCGGAAGAGGTTGACACAGATAACATCTTAAGGAACAAAGAAAGACAAAATAAGGATGAGGAAGTTATCACTTTAGTTTTTTCATCAGCTAGCGACAGCAAGAAACATATTGTAATGGAGATTAGAGAGGCTACGGATGAATTTTCAAAAATATCAAAAGAAATGGCTACTCCCCCCTTTAGCAGATTAGCTAAATGTTTGCGTAATTTAGGCATAAAAGTTATATTATTGTTGTTGTTGTTGTTATCGTTATAGTTCTGGTTAATTTAAAAAAATGTTTAAATATATTTACAGTTTTTGTTGCGTTCGTTATATTTAAAAGTTAATAAAGTTATATTATTGTTGTTGTTATCGTTATAGTTTCCGGAGAAGTATAATTCACCAATAGTTTTCTTTGTAGATGTTTTTCCATTAACAATCCCAGTTCCATCACCCGCAAAGGATATCACCACTGTTCCCCATGTCATAAAACCTTAGAATGTTCAATAACTGAAACACCTAATATGGGTTTACTTACAGGGGACATCTTTTGTTCTGTTTTGTAAAGTAAAACTATTGTGAACGCAAGTATTATACATAGTAAGTGTTTAATATAGCATTTGTCAGTCATTGGTTAAGCAGCTAGGACCTGTTCACTCTTGACACCCCAGGTGCTGTGTATGTTGCACTATAGTGCTGCATCGAGAAAACGGACAACCCTATTGATGTTGATTTTTCATTATTGATTATTGTAAAGAAATGGCGACTCCCCCCTTTAGCAGATTAGCTAAATGTTTGCGTAATTTAGGCATAAAAGTTATATTATTGTTGTTGTTGTTGTTATCGTTATAGTTCTGGTTAATTTCAAAAAATGTTTAAATATATTTACAGTTTTTGTTGCGTTCGTTATATTTAAAAGTTAATAAAGTTTTAAAATCCAACTTTGTTGGAGTGCTATATATTTTTAAAAAATCGGGTGAATGGGGCCTTGAATCGGGTTATTGTCATGTGTGGGCTTTGCAAGTGTACTGCTACAGGATCGGACATTTCAAACTCAAATGCACGTTCTTTTTCTTACCTTTCCGAAGCATGGAGCGCAATAGCAGGCAGAGAAAGGGTGATGCACGTGTTGAACACTACCTGACCTGGCAAGTTGCTAGCAGTGCCCCCCCCGCCCGCTCCTGAAAGAGGGCACACACACACCGCCGCCCCGAGTACTTCACAAATCTTTAAAAGACCATGCGCTTGTTCATGAGGCTTAAATGGTTTATCACCTCTTCTAGAACCCCTGCATCGACCCTCTGACGTTTCCTGGAAGAAATAGCACGTAACACAATACCAAGCCCTGTCAGCTGAAACCCCCGAGAAATCGTGGGGCATATTATCAAGGGGGTTTATTTCCGCTTTTTTGGCTTTAAAAGCCAAAAAAAAAGAGATAAAATTATCTCCCTATTACCAAGCTGTCGCTAACACCAGTTAGTGATAGCTAAAAGGAGATAGCGACCATCTTGGGCCCCGCTTTGCATGTCAGTGATATTTATCACTAATGACATGCAAAGTGGGCGTGCCAAGATTTTAGCAACTGGAAACAGTCCCTAACCATCGCTATCTCCTATTACCAACTTTTGGAGATATTCGCGCTAAGCGCGAATATCTCCAAAAGCTAACACCTGCCCTGAGCAGTTTTTAGCCATGTTATCCAATGGGAGGTGGATAACATGGCTAAGAGCATTTGCTGGATAATGCATGAATATCGCTGACTTTTCAGCGATATTCATGCATTGCGGCCGTTTTTTATCGCATTTGCAATAAACCTTGCTAATAGCAAGGTTTATGTGCGATAAAATTCGCCGATGTGCGGCGATAATTTTTGTCTCTAAACAAGTTAGAGACAAAAATTATCGCTAGTTGTTGGTAATATGCCCCCGGATTTTTCCTTGCAGGAATCGGGAGGCGAAAGACTAGCACTGAAATCAGTAGTCTCACGCCTGAATCGGGAGGGTTGGCATGTCTGGATTCTCTACAGCTGGGGCCATAAACTACATCCGCAGGGCTAGGTGATAGCCTGGGTCCGGCCTGGACAATCGGACACAGAGGAAGAGGAGTGTCAGAGGGTGCGGTAGTGAATAGGGTGAAAGGGAGGTGTCGGGCGGGCACAGGTTGTGATTCTCAGAGAAGAGCAGCGCAGATGGGGGGAAGTATATGGCCCATGCATGAGAGAGAGAGCGGGGGTGACCAGTGCGTGGGGGAGATGCTTGCGAGGGTGGGGAGCCGTGCTGAGAATCGACGGCGTGCAGAGAGTGGGCCTGGTCAAGGCATCTAAAATGGCTGCCGTGCACGACAAAATTGTGGCATTGGACAAAAAGGCAAGATGGCGCAGACAATGTTTATCAATAAGGATTCATTTATAACAAAATATTTTATCGCAGTGACAAATTGGCGGTCAACACTTCCTGATTTCCATCGAATCGAACGTTAACAGACGTCACGCAGCAAAAAAAAAAAAAGCTCACGCACAGCCGCTGGAAGAGATGTATCAACATATATGAGCCTCCTCAGCCACCCTCAGGATACATAGGGGATTAGGATACGTCTCCCGCACCCCCTTATACCTAGTAATTTAATTAAAACGAAGCACAAAATGGCGAATTCCCGTTTCGCTACCAGTTTGCGGCCCAGTTCGCGGCCCGTGAAGCGCTTCTAGCGTGAAAAATCATTTTTTTTTTATTTTCCCCACGGGACCCTTTAATAACCCCAACAACATTCCTAGGGGGTCAAGAGGGGTATACCTTGCCCCCTTTCATTAAATTCCCCCTTCGTTTTTCACCTCTTCTTCTCTCTCGATCCTACCGAGAGATAAGATGGCGGCCGCTCCGGACTGTTTAGAATGTTGACAGACACCGGAGAGCCAATCAGCTTTCTGCACGCAAAGTTCCGTTTCGCGAAAAGTAAGCGGACCGGACCGCAGCCCGGAGCGCTGTTACAGATATATATCTTGTTTTGAACGTTAATTTCTCAAAAACTACTGGAGCACATATATTGAGACCTAGCAAAGGCACATCGGGCTAACAGTCCCTACAATTTTGCCAAGTTTCGTGCAAATCCATTCAGCCGTTCGAGCTAAAAGTGAGTCCAACCGCCCTATGGAAATTAACATGGGAAAAACGCGTTTTGGGACCCCCCTTTTTTCTCAGCCCCCCCCTTGACGAAACCCCCCCAAATTTTCAGGGGCTGCTCAGAAACAAAATGTGCCATTTTTCTGAAAATTTCAGCCGATTCCGTCCACAAACGCCAAAGTTATTAGACATAGAATTTTCAAAAATCCCATAGGGAATAAATCCTAACTATATATACCTACTGGCGATAGCCAGTAGGTAATATATATATATACATGACTACACTTCGTCTCACAATTCGACACGCTCTCAGACATCCAATAAACGCCAGAAATCAGCAGAGTCCAAGGGTGTTTATTGACACCTTACTACATGTTTCGGCTTACGAGAAGCCTTGATTACGTGATCAAGGCTTCTCGTAAGCCGAAACATGTAGTAAGGTGTCAATAAACACCCTTGGACTCTGCTGATTTCTGGCGTTTATTGGATGTCTGAGAGCGTGTCGAATTGTGAGACGAAGTGTAGTCATTGAAGTTCCGGCGTGCTCTGCCGGAATTCACGCCACTTCCCACGGGGCCTCCCGCAACCCTTTGGAGCAACTTGGAAACTTGGATATATATATACATATATATATATATATATATATTCACTGAAAAAACCATAGGTTTCACACCAGTTATAGTTAGGAATTAGCATTTAAAAAACCTATTAAATTCACTGACAAAACCATAGATTTCACACCATTTATAGTTAGCTGGAAATTTTACTGACATAAAACCATTGAAATTCCCACGTTATAGTTAGTTGGACTCACTATAACTTGCGCGCCTGTAATGCACTGCTGATGACGTCACATATTACATCACTCATGACATGGTCAGTGACATCACTCATGACATCACTGATGACACCATCCAGTGAATGTGTGTCTTTCTGAAAAATAAATTTGTTTTATATATGTATTTGTAAAGGTCGATGGAAGAATAAATGTTTAAATAAGTGTGTAAATGGATGTTTTTTTAAAAAAAAAATTGGTTGGGTAACTGGCTTATTACGTGTATCTTAGTGAATACATATATTAGCGAGTATTGTTTAAATATTTAAATGTTTGTATCAGTGTTTCTCTTTGTGTATAAGTGGCTGCAGGGGTTGGTGACTGACTCACTGTTTGTATGTGTTTTGAAGACAGCATATGTGCAGGACTGTATGGGTGGATGAGTGTGTATATGTGTGTGTTAGTGAGTGAATGACTGTCTCACTAGTGTCTTCATTAGTAACGACATATGTTTTAATCTAGTATATGTGAGTATTGATGTATATAAGTGAGTATAGTATATAGTGAGAGATTGTAGGAGTTCCTGTTTAAATAAGTATGTGTTTCTATAAGTGATTGTTTAAGAGAGTAAGTATGGGTAAGTTTCCTTAGAAGTAAGGTGGTAGTGTGTGTATAAATGTATATGCAAATAAATGGATGTTCAATAGTTTATTTGCATGTGTGAGTATGTGTGTGAGTAACTTTTGGATGACTGCTGATGTGTAACAGGATGTATAGGTGTATCACTACATATGATGAGTGAGTATATATATGAGTGACTATATAGAACTGTTGGTGAATGAGTGGATGTGTATATAGATGGTGGAATTACTGAATTGGTTGTTGTTACTGGTTTGGGTATCTCAATTTTTTTGAAAATGTTTGTTTCTATTTTTGAATATGTGTTTCAAGCGTTACATTACACTGAAATTAGGTCTGTCACTCTGTCACAAGGATGGTGTCATCAGTGATGTCATGAGTGATGTCACTGACCATGTCATGAGTGATGTAATATGTGACGTCATCAGCAGTGCATTACAGGCGCGCAAGTTATAGTGAGTCCAACTAACTATAACGTGGGAATTTCAATGGTTTTATGTCAGTAAAATTTCCAGCTAACTATAAATGGTGTGAAATCTATGGTTTTGTCAGTGAATTTAATAGGTTTTTTAAATGCTAATTCCTAACTATAACTGGTGTGAAACCTATGGTTTTTTCAGTGAATTTCAAAGGTTTTTTAAATGCTAATTCCTAACTATAACTGGTGTGAAACCTATGGTTTTTTCAGTGAATTTCAAAGGTTTTTTTAATGCTAATTCCTAACTATATAAGACCTGAAAGCCCACCAGGAATCTCCAGTATGCGCCAGGGGACTGCATTGCAGAGAGGTGTAATGAAGCCACAACCCTTTTTACACCTCTCTGCAACGCAGCTCCCGTGCATGTTTGAAGAGGGGGAACTAATTCCCCTTGCATACTGGGGGCCCCTGGGGGCCAATTAGCCCACCTGGAACCTCCAGTATGCGCCAGGGGCTGCATTGCAGAGGTGTAATGAGACTATGCCCCTTGTTACACCTCTCTGCAACGCAGCCCACTGCCGCGTTTGCAGAGGGGGAACTAATTCCCCTTGCATACTGGGGGTCCCTGGGGTCAACTGGTCCACCAGGAGCCTCCAGTATGCGCGAGGGAGCTGCATTGCAGAGAAGTGTAATGAGGCCACACCCTTGTTACACCTCTCTGCAACGCAGGCCACTGGCGCGTTTGTAGAGGGGGGACTAATTCCCCTTGCATACTGGGGGTCCCTGGATCATATCTGCCCAAACACCGATATTCCGAACAATTGTAAATTACTTTTCTTGAGAAACATTTGGATTTGGATTATCATGTCCTATACTTTGGAATTTTTGAAAGACTGACTTTGAGGATGCTATAAATTACTCAAGTCTGCCCGAATTGTGTGGGTAAAATTGATACCTAGTCACTTTGAATAAGAATATACTTATGTCTCGTCTAACATTTGGAAGAAATATCTAGTTATATGACAACTGGATACCGACATAACTTGAAGGAAATAAGAACGCCCTGAAGAAGTTCTGTTGTACAGAACGAAACCTTTCGGCTGGCTGTGGTACATAAACTTAAGGAAAATAAAAGCATTTGAATATACACCAAGATTCAGCGCTTCAATAAGGACTCTAAGTGATATGATTTGATTGGACTCATTGTGAAAGTGGTGCTGTGCCAAACTTTGGAATATTCTCCACTACTCTCTTCTACTTACTCTCTCCTACTCCACTACTCTCAAATACTCACTGTCTACTACTCATTCTCTACTACTCTACTACTCTCTCTCTACTACTCACTCCCTACTACTCACTACTCCCTACTACTCACTATCTACTACTCTCTACTACTCACTCTCTACTACTCTCTCTACTACTCACTCTTTACTACTCACTACTACTCTCTACTACTCACTCTCTACTTCTCACTCTCTACTACTGTCTACTACTCACTCTCTACTACTCTCTCTCTACTAGTCTCTACTACTCACTCTACTACTCACTCTCTACTACTCACTACTATTCTCTCTGCTACTCATTCTCTACTACTCTCTACTACTCACACTCTACTACTCACTCTCTACTACTCACTCTTTACTACTCTCTACTACTCACTTTCTACTGCTCTCTACTACTCACTCTACTACTTACTCTCTACTACTGTCTACTACTCACTCTCTACTACTCACTCTCTACTACTCTCTACTACTCACTCTACTATACACTCTACTACTCTCTACTACTCACTCTCTGCTACTCTCTCTACTGCTCTCTACTACTCTCTACTACTCACTCTCTACTCTCTATTACTCACTCTCTACTCTCTACCTCTCTACCTCTCTCTTCTTCTCTCTCTACTAATCTCTACCTCTCTACCGCTACCTCTCTACCTCTCTACCTCTACACCTCTACCTCTCTACCTCTCTCTACACGCACACATATACACATATATGCATATATATATATGCATATGCATTTATATATATATGTATGTGTATGTATAAAAAAAAACAACAAAACATTTTTTTTTTAAACAGCTACTTTTAAAACTGTCATTCTTTTTCCCCATGGTACACTCCCCGGTACGCTTACCGGTGCGCGTACCGGTGCGCGTACCGGGCGCTCACCCCGCGAAAATCAAAATTTTTTTTTATTTTTTTTTTGCTCCGCGGGGCCCTTTTATGGCCCCTACATCAAACCTAGGGGGTCAAGGGGGGTCTACTCTGCCCCCTTATGGTCATTTCCCTCTTTGTTTTGGCCACCTCTCGTGTCTCGATCCTACCGAGACACAAGATGGCGGCCGCTCCGGACTGTTTAGAATGTTTACAGACATCCCAGAGCCAATCAGCTTTCAGCGCGCAAGTCGCGGTAAGCGCCCGGTGCGCGTACCGGTGCGCGTACCGGGGCGCGGCTATAGATATATATATTTTTTTGAACCTTAATTACTCAAAATCCACTGGAGCACATATCTTGAGACATAGCAAAGGCACATCGGGCTACCAGTCCCTACAATTTTGCCAAGTTTGGTGGAAATCCATTCAGCCGTTCGGGCTAAAAGTGAAATCGACCGCCCTATGGAAATTAACATGGGGAAAACGCGTTTTGGGACCCCCCTTTTATCTCGGCCCCCGCTTGACGAATCCCCCCCAAACTTTCAGGGAAGGACCGGAACGCCGCGAGGCCATTTTGAGGAAATTTTCAGGCAGATTCGTCAACCGGCGCCAAAGTTATTCCAAATAGAATTTTCAGATTTAACATTGAAAAAAATCCTAACTATAACTACCTACTGGCGACCGCCAGTAGGTAATATATTGATATATATATTTTAGGATATGTATAATTTGCACATGTTAGCTATTTTGCAACTTATTTTGCACTTGCACTTTAATGCTTTTGCACTGTATGGGGGAGTCTGGATCAATTTTTCAAGTTATTAAATTGGTGATGTAGCGTCATGTATACTCCACATTGTTTGATTGATTAAGTATTGCATATATAAGGGGTCAACATGAGGAACAATTTTTCTTTTTAATTAATTATTCATTATTCAAATTAGTCATGTCTCTCTTTGTAGGCACATTTTGTAATTTTGCAAATTTGAAGTCTTTATTTTGACATCAATCAAGTTTGTATTCAGGCTAATCCATTTCTTAACCAGTATTTTATGCCGTTAGACATTAATTGGTTACATCAGTGGATACTAGCACACAATCGACGCATGTAGCGCTAAGCATTTCTTTTATTGCTATGGCTCCAGGGGAGGTGTGTTTTTTTGATTGTGCACTCAATAAATTGGTTTCAATTGGTCCAGCGAGTCATGTGAGCAAGACTGCGGAAACTCGGTTGAAACGCGTCAGGCTGGACACTAGTCTACGCTAACCATGGGCGTAGTTCGCGAAGTAGCGCTACGCTTAGCTACGCAAAGTGCACTTCACACTACAGGAGCTACGCGTAGCGCTATGCGAACTACGTAGTGTGCTGTTCGCGATGATTGCACAGTGCCGGATGCTTGTCCGCACTGTGCAATCATTGAAAACAGCATCTTGCACAGTGCGAGCTGTCATTTTCTGCCGCTCGAGTAGATTTTTACTCAATCAGCAGCTTTCTCAATGCAGACTGGTAATTTCTCATTGCGAGCAGTCGCAAGCATACACGACCACTCGCAATGAGAAACCTGACCTCCCCGCGTTGAGAATCTAGCCGGGAGATTTATTTTCCACGCTCACGATCGCCAACTTGATATTGCTGATTGAGAACGAGGAAAAAGTCTCGCCGGGGTGTCATTTTGCTCGCTCGCGGTCACCAACTTGACGTTGAGGACCACGAGCAAGCAAAAAATTACCGATACGCTACACGTGTCCGCACTGTGCTACATGCAATTCGCGTAGTGTGAAGTAGCGCAAAATTTGCAAACTACGCGAGCATAGCGTAGTTGTCCGACCAGGGTTAATCTACGCATTTTATGATGCTGATTGATTTTAACCACACTATGCAATAAAGCACTGCTTGAGAATCTGAACAGGTCATGGTCCGTACCTGTTGTTCTGCCGATATTCCAGGAGTGTGGATTTTTGGAAATATAGATATAGATATATATGTATATATATCCAATCCAAATGTTTCCCAAGCGTACTCGAGAAGAAAACACACCAGGGCCAGCAAATATCCTTCAACGTGATTTATTCAGGCAAAGTCACTCAACGCGTTTCGGAGCGTCTGCTTCTTGCTCACGAGTGTTGTGCATTGCAAAACAACCATTTTTAAAGTAAATCATGTGACCTTTTGATCATAAACAGTGAAAATAGACTTGGTTATGCCCGTTGACCATACATTGTGGAAATGATGAGCTTGCAATAAAACGCAAACAAATTAACTGGTGATGGTATTTGCTTTACAATTCATGATTAATTATGAAAGGGACTTGTGTATATTTTATAATCAATTACAGGTCGGCTTTCGATATGAGAATAAAGAAAAGAGCTGTCTCCAAACAGCGTTCAAGTCTGAGTGAAAACTACATGTTCCATCTACCCTGGGCGACGATGTGTTAAATGTGTGGAAACAACTTTATTGAGACCCGACTTAACAATGAAATGAAAACATGTGTATTCAGTCCTACCCCTGTGGGTCTGTCTATATTGCCTTCAAGTTGGAAAAACTGCAATGTACTTACCAACATTTTCCATTTAAAATGGACCCTTCGTGTAATTAGACCTCAGTGTGTGGCAAATGTAAATGTAAATGTAAATGTCATTCACCTTGCGGTGTCACCTATTCGGCCTCCTGGTGCTGATACTCATAGCGCTGTGGAACCCCTTCTGGCTTTCCCTGTGAAGTGTCCACTCCTGGGCACCCCCAGGGTGAAGCCAGGCATCCTTAGCGCTGTTGGGGCCGGTGTGGAGGCTAAGCAAGCTATTGCCCAGAGTTGCAGCGTGGGGCCCGTGATTAGAATAGGCACCGAGGCGAGAATTAACAGGTCCGAGGAAATTAAGCCTGAGACCCCGCCGAGGCGGGAATTGAACCGTGGTCCATGGCCAGAACTCTGCATCAGGGTCTGCCGCTCTAACCATTGAGCCACACTCCTCCAACAGTGTGGCAACTCACCACTGTTGTCAGTGCAACAGAATTCAAATAAAAAGGGTCTAAAAAGTGTTTAAATGGTGTCCTGCCCAAGTGGGCCTTTTGAGCATGCAATTACCGGACCTCAGGACACAAGTGGATTACATACCCCAAGCAGCAGTGTGCCAGGAGC